>NC_059330.1:45476836-47976836 GCF_018350155.1 Leopardus geoffroyi
AAGAGGAGAAGCTGAAGGTTTCACAGGCAGGGTAGGCTGAATAAGAAGGTAATGAAAGGAGGCATGCAAATATAGCGAGGTCACAGAAAACACAAAATGCAAATTGAGCCAGCCTTCTTGGACAGCTGCACTGTCCTCAGAGAGCTAACATTTGCAAAGAGCCACAGTATGTAAAGCACCGTATTGTGGATTATACTTTCTGGCCCATGGGCTCTTGTCTTGTTTGGTTTTTTTGAACTTGACCACAGTCTGGAGCAGCGCTGTCACATAGAACTTTCCGCAATGGTGGAAATGTCCTATATCTGCGTGGTCCAATATGGCAGCCACGGGATATATGTGGCTACTGAGCATGTGAAATGTTGGCTGGTGCGTCTAAGGAACTGAATATAAAATTTTTCTTTTGATTAATTTAAAGTTAAAGGTGACTAGCCACACATGGCTAGTGGCCACCTTATTGGACGACACATTTCTAGACTTTCGCCGCCCTCACGTGTGGATGGACATTCTGACTTTTTAAGCCACTGCAAGTTACTTGAAGAGGCTTTCTTTTTAATTTTAACCTCCAAAGTTTGTGTGGATCATTATGGACAAAACAATTAAGATGTTTATGTTGGGTAGTTGCCTTCACACTTGAGAGTACCGTGCTTTCTGGGAGGTTCAGGTGATCTCATTGGTCAACATCCCACCGAGCCAGGCCTGGGGAAGAGCCAGTTGCTACTGTTATCAGGTTTACTGCCTCTTTCCAATGTAACGTTGGGTCCTTGTGACCTGGAATCTAAATATTTAGTTGCTGGTTGCTGATGGTAAAGGACAATAATCTTGTTCCTATTAGCAAAGCAAACAGTACTCTTGAAAAACCGAGAGCTGGGTGGTCTCCCCCTTCGTTGCCGGCAAAGTAAATGCAGTGACGATCTGTCCTAAGTCCTTGAGGTTTGTGCATTTGGACCAGCAAGGATAGATGAGAAATGCTCATGATGTCCCTTTTCACAGAAGGTTGCTGCCTGCAAAGTCATGGGCTTATCATTTTCATCATTTTCTTTCTTTGAAAAAAAAAAAGATTATTTTTTTAATATTTATTTTTGAGAGAGACGGAGCGTGAGCGGAGGAGGGGCAGAGAGAGAGGGAGACACAGAATCCAAAGCAGGCTCCAGGCTCTGAACTGTCAGCACAGAGCCCGACGCGAGGCTCGAACCCAAGAACCGTGAGACCATGACCTGAGCCGAAGTCACACGCTCAACTGACTGAACCACCCAGACGCCTCTCATTTTCATCATTTTCTATGGGGAAATCAGGGCTCCTGTTTCTTTTCTGTGAAGGTTTGAGAAGGCAACATATCCTGTCAATCACAGCAGGGAATGATCCAGGCGATGTGTCCTCCTCTAGGCCAGCAGCTCTCCTGGGGACACTGTTTCCTGTTCATATTGAGAGACTGCTTTGTTTTTAGTCTACTGCTCATCCAACTCCTAGTTGATGACTTTGTGGAGCTGTTGTGTATTTCCCTATTTATTCTAATCTGATTCGTTAACAAGGTTGCATGTAACTTTGAGAAGGGTCTAAAATTAAGTTGCCACATAAGGTTGGCTTTTAGTAATGTGGCCTGGGATTGGGCTGAGGCAAAAGAAGGTATTCTAGAAGTCTCAGAACCCAATACCTACTGGAGCACCATTTGTAAGAACAGCCGGACACCAAGGCAATTTATAATGTAATCAAATGTTAGTATGATCCCAAGAGTCTCACTTGTTCTTGCATTGATCCCACAAGATAAGCATTAATAATAAGTACCTCCGTGATGGGAAACTGAAGTGCTTACAAGTGCTTTGTCTGAATTCACACTGTAATGAGGGACAGAGATGGCCCTTGATGATGAGTGTTCTTTCTATGCCACACCATTAACTTAAATGTATTTAGGAGGTACCACTTTAAAGAACATCTCAGCACGAGCTGGGTGGTTACTGCTTTATCTTGGATTGAGACGTAAGACAACCTCTGCCCGAGGCACTGGTCGTGGTGAGGCGCTTGTGCGGAATGGTGTGGCCACCGTGTTGGGAGATCTGCCCCCTGCCAGGCAGGTGTCTGGAAACGATGGCTTGATACTGGATCTGTTACTTGATGATAAATGTCTCACTTATTCCAGGTTCATCAGAACTGTGACAATCTGAGATTGGGCCAAGGAAGGAACGAGTGACAGAAGTTGCAATACCAGTGTCAAAATACGGGTGGTGGTGCACGTCACCTATTGACCGTGTGGTGGAAAACTTCCCATGGATTGAGCAGTCCACTTCCCTACCACCCGCTCAGTCAGAATGAACTTCCCTTCACAGATCAGAGGCAAAGCATTCCTTGGAGTTTTCAGCCACAGGAGTCTCTAAAAGGGAATTAGGGGAATGTTTACCTAGGGAGGAGGGCTAGGTTAGGTTTACGTCTGCTCATGGACACGTATCTTTCTCCTGGTCTTTTCTCATCGACCAATGATCTTTTGCAACTCTAACTGTCTGATGTGACATTCAATACACTGAGCTCTGGAAACTGGGACTAACCTGGCCTGGGTTCTCCTTTGGGAGGTGCCCATGTTCTTATATCCTCCTCTGGGACCTGAGGATCCCATCCTCAGGGATCCCCTGGGATCCTCATCCTCCCTGGCACTGAGGTTTGATAAAGAGGTTAATAAGTTCTGTATCCCCTCAGGATTCAAAATATAGCAGGGCAGGCCCAGACTATGAAGGCTTAGGAACAGCCAGATTTTCATAGAAATTTGGGTGGGGGTCCAAACCTGGGAGAAGAGCTCTCCAAACCAACCCATGATCCTGGGGGTTGAAGAGTTCTGGATACGGTTTGTCTCATAAGGGATCTCTGGCTTCACTTGTACCAAGCAAAAGTGGAAGGATTGAGAGGCGGGTGGGGTCAACACTAGGAGCACACAAGTCATATGGCTGTTGAATGATGCTTTCAGTGACATTCTCACTCCCCGTGCCCTTCCTGTGCTTTTATATCTGGGGGGAAATTCTCCAGTATCCCCCAAAGAATATCTGTAATACAGAGAGGAAAGCAGAGGTGAATTTCACTAGGGAAAATTCTGATTTCGTCACTCTTCTTGACACAGAAGATGTGACCTTGAAGGCACTTGTACAATCAAGGCCCAAACCCTGGGGATATCATTACCTGGAAAGTAAATCTGAGATTATTTAAGTAATGTTGTTTTGGGGTTTCTGGCAGGTTGAGGTACAGTGGCATAGTGCAACATGAAAAATCCTGTTCTTACACTTTAGAAATTGCCAGCTTTATGCGTTTTAGCACATATTTTTGTCCTTATTTCATAATTACTTTTATATGTACAACCATATCCTTTTTTAGATGTGGTCTGAGCATTTTGCCATGATGATTTAAAGAATGAATAATTTTTATAGCATAAAGAAGAAAACTACAGAAATCTGTCACCAGCCTGTCCCCTAAACAAAGTTTATGGAGAGGAGCATAAAACTTCTAGTCCTAGAATGTCCCAAATGTGTGAGTATTGCCATACAAAATGGCCACGGCTATGCATGTGAATCTTTGCGTGAAAATAGAAGAACCCAGCTGCCCATTTCTTTACCAATCTAGGAAGATTGCTACATGCTACCGTTCGACTTAAATTGCCTTTTTTCTTATCAGTCCTTGAGTTTTGTTTCTAAGTGCAAAAAATGTGAGAATTTATCTTAATGCTAGAAGTGTGCTGTTCGAGCCAAACTAGATTTAATTTTTGGATTAATCTCACTCCCTAGGTTCAATCAGCAGCAGGCATTATATTTAGTCTTCGACTAACAGGGAGCGATCCAGGCGATGTGTTCTTCTCGATGCTGCCAATGTTAGAAGATAGTCTCTTTCACCTTTAGACTCTAGGTGGAATATCTGATTGTGTGATTTTACGTTCCTTAATAGTATAGATCTCACCCAGGGATACATCTACACCCATATACATCAATCGCTGATGTTTCTGAGGGATCCTTTGAACATTAAATAACTGCAGTGTGAACCTCCTAGATTAAAAAGAAATCCCAACAAGAAATCGACTGATATCAGGTGTCCAGGATCTATCTCAGGGATCCACACCGCTGACAGAAAGCGAGAGTCCATCCTCTAGAGTATATTGCAGGCATAAAATATTAAATAAGAATTCATAAAAGGCGTCTGGCTCATCTTAAATCAATTCGCCATGCTAACAAATGGGTGTTGAATGCAGCTTGTGGTGTTTGGTGCTTACATAGGATAAGTAAAATTCTTACTCGGATAAGATCTTAAACATGAAATATGATCATATCGTTCAGTGGTTCGGAGCACCTTCCCCGGGGCTGGGCTCCCTGGGAAGGAACTCTGACTCTACCACACACTGGCTATGGAGTCTTAGGTCAATTTTCTGGTCTTTTCTGAGGCTCAGTTTCTCATCTGTGAGGGGAGGTAAATATATAGAGATTTATGAGAATTAAATAAGCTAATATGTATAAAACATTTGGCACAGTGCTGGAACACTGCCACCACTCAGATGATGGTAATGACAGTGACTAGTATTGTCATTGTCTTATCACTATTATTTGGATCTTATCCTTTTTTATTATCATCCAGACAGAAATATTTGAGCAATTTCTAGTCATTACACGATGCAGTTATTACTACATTTTAACTGTATTTGAAAGACCAGACTAAGCAATGCAATGAGTTAGACTATAAGTCCATATACAAATAAGATATATCTTCGTACCCATATCTATGTATGGCTGTGGTTATATGGACCTATCAGATAGACACAGGTGCAGGCATAGATAGAGAGATGATGCTGTGCTTTAGAAAGCCCAGTGCCTCAACTCTTGAAGTGGAAGAGTTGTAGCATTTCCGATTTGGATGGTATCTCAGAGACCATCGCCATGGGACCCATCAGGAAAGAAGAACGAGGCCCAACCTGGGTGAAGGAGGACAGTCACACAGCAGAGTAGCGGCCCCAGGCGGCATCCAGGATGGGATCTCCTGCCCCTGTATCTCCCTGCTCTGAACTGTAGGATTTGTTTGTTTCTTTGTTTGCTTGTTTGCTTTATTTGTGAGAGAGAGGGTGTGCATGAACACGAGCAGGGGAGGGGCAGAGAGAGAGGGAGACAGAGGATCTAAAGCAGGCTCCGTGCTGACAGCAAAGAGCCCGACGTGGGGCTCAAACTCACGACCTGAGCTGAAGTCAGACGCCCAACTGACTGACCACCCTGACTTTCAGGATTCTCCAGTACCTCCTTTTGGAGTTGGCTTCTTCCTAAGTGACGTATGCATGTGCACGCACGTGTACACACACACACACACACACACACACACACACACGGCAGCAGGAGGGTATCTCCCAGAGTTCTAAGTACCTGTTTGGAAGATGACCCAGTTGAAAACCGGGGTCTCTCCGAATTTGTCTCTTGCCCCCCAAATTGATCTTGTTTCTTCTCATTTGGGTCTCTTCTGTATTCCTGTCGTCTCAGACAAGCCTGCAGAATACAATTTTTTTAAAAAGTATCTTTGGCTTAGGTCTGCGACAAACTTTCATGACTTTTTGCTTAATTCCTATCGTGAGGAACGTGAAATACACAATGTCCAGCTTCAAGGGCTCATCAGCACATTTACCAAGTGTCAAGACACTCAGCCAGGCATCACGACTCTCTTCCCTTTGCCCCAAAATGCCAGGTCAAAAATAGTCGTCTCTGCTTTAATAAGTTACAATGACAAACACACTAAGAGGCGTTTTGACAAGTGTGTCCCCAACAATTGCTTCCTTAAGGCAGGAAGTACCTGAAAGGCAGCATTCACTTCCCCTCTGTCTTCATTCTCTTCAAAGCTCTGCTCATTCCAGCGTGGCTCTCTGTCCCCCTGGATCACTCCCAGCTATGGGATCAGACCCTTCCTCCCTGAGAGCTTTCGCAACTGCCCTTCCTCCCCTTTGAATGCCTCTCACAGGGGTGTTCACAGCACGGCAGGCAAATCTGTGGATCTACTAAGATCCAGCTCAAGAGACATCTCTCGCTTTGCCAAGCTCTTCTTCCCCAGGCCGAATTAATTGCTCCTTTATACAAAAGCAGCTGGAATTACACAATTTTCGTTTTTACTGTTGTATTTAGTTGCTTTGTTTTGAGCCCATGTCTCCTGCTGATCAGTGAGGACCCCTCAGGGTAAGGACCACCTCTTACCTTTTGAATCCCCTCAGCATCTAGCACTGCACGTTAGCTCAATTGCATTATTGTTTCAGGGGGAAATATCAGTCCCTGAATGCAAAATAATAAAAACAAAATAACCACACACAAAAAAATTCCATTTTCAAAAAACGAAATTAAGAGAAAAATCTAGTACCAAAAGATTTCTTCTCCAGTATCAGGACTGAACAAACCCCAAGAAATCATGTGCTATATGGGGGTTTCGAGTGATATTTTAAATAGTTTAAAATAGGAAAACTTCTTGGAGCCTTTCTGTAGATCCAGTGCCCAGATTCACCTTTGCTCTGCTAGAGCCAAATTATCCCCTGTCATGGTAAAGAAACACAACGTAAGGACCCAACAATACTGTTTCTAAACAGGGCCTGACATCTCCCTTTCCTGGCTGGGTTAAGAAAGGAAGGATTCCTTCCGCATTTTCCCCCTTTGTTAGAAAATGCATCTCCTTCTTTGATGTGGAAGGACATGCCAGAATTTCACACCACTGGGAAAGCCTAATATCATGCTACATGGTTAAAAATAGAAATGACCTGATATTAACAAAACATTTACCACTTGGAATTGGGAACAGCAAGTTGGTTTACATTGTGCCTCACAACAATTGCTGGTGAGGCACTGGCCTGGGGGTTGGGGGGGGGGGGTGGCTCATGCACTGTTGGCCAGGTGATACATGCAGCAAGTGGAATCCTGGATTCCCAGGAGAAGGGTACTGTTCCACCCTGCCTTACTGGGGAAGGGAGAGCACTCCAAAATTGTTGCCGCTTTATTTTCCCCCCTGTCTCACTGTTAACCTTATTTTCAAAACTATGCTATCTAGATAGCAAGCCATTTTAATAAATCGTGGGCAGTGTTTGTTTTCATCAATAATTGAAGCAAGAAAACCCCCCAGAATACTGGACAGTAACTATAATAAATAAGTGAAACAAACACCAAGTAATAAAATAAACCAAGGTAAACCTAAAGAGAGTTAGCCAGAGAGTTCAATGACGTTCAAGTAAATATGGGCCTCTTCTTTTCCATTCCTTTTACAATGACTTCAGATTGGAGCTCGTTTGGGAGGAGTCCTGGCTGCCACTGTTGTTTCCTGGAGCGGCAGATGTCTGTGTTATCCTAACCGACTGGGATTAAAGGCGCAAGAGGCAAATGCTGATAGGCTAAAAGTGCAGGACGGTGTTAGCAAATGCACGCAGGACCAAAGCAGATTTTGTGGGATGAACAGAATTCTTGTGGGTTGAGTGTTTTTTGAAAATTCTCTCCAAGAATGCATGCAACTTAAATATTTCTTTACCAAAGGGGGAGGAGGAGTAGAATGGTTTGCAATGTAAAAAAAAAAAAAAATTTTTTTTTTCTCCCTCTGGTTCCTTATGCCTCCTCTCACAGAGGAGCAAGAGAACAAACCAGCATCAGGGTAGGTCCTTCCTCATTTTTATCTTGATAAAGCCAAGCAGTCTTTCTGTGTAAATCAAGCATTACTCCTCTCGAAGTTACAGCTTTGCAGAGTTGAAGGGACACCAGGACAGAGAGGCAAGTCTAGACTTCCAGTCCTAGAAATAGCAAGAACCTAGCCATAACTGCCACCTCGTCCTCCAGGGGCTGGTTTTCTTGTTACTTGCTTTTTTTTTTTTTCATCTTTTTTAAATGTTTATTTATTTTTGAGGGAGAGAGAGTGTGTGTGAGCAGGGGAGGGGCAGACAGAGAGGGAGACACAGACTCCGAAGCAGGCTCCAGGCTCTGTGCTGACAGCAGAAAGCCCGATGTGGGGCTTGAACTCATAAACTGTGAGATCATGACCTGAGCTGAAGTTGGATGCTTAACCAATGAACCCCCAGGCGCCCCTGGTTTTCTTGTTATTTGTAATGTGAATGATTTTTGTTGTTGTTGTTGTTGTTGATGCTGGAGTTGCTTCCTCTTTGGGGGTCCTGGAGTGACAAGGGCAAAGTGTGAAACCTTAGGATGCAGGATGCAGAGGTTGTTTTGATTTGTAATGATCACCAGGGGCTCCCCTTCCTCTGGAACTTTAAAAATATTCCCCTTTCAGAGTTCCACATGTCTGGAGCTAGATTGCTATAAATAAGTTTCTGTTCATGTGACAGAACTGGCTGAGGGCAGTCTTAAAATGGAAGGCTTCAGGTAACTCCTCATTTCCTCCTTGGGATGGGCGGCTTCCTCCTCCCCTCCTCCTCTGGTGTAGCAGCCCCCCACCCCCCAGCCCATCCCTGTGACTGCAGGCGCCCAGCAGCCCCCCACCCCCCACGCATCGCTGTGACTGCAGGCGCCCAGCAGCCCCCCACCCCCACCATCCCTGTGACTGCAGGCACGCACAGAGCACAAGCTACCACTGTGGGGGCAGAACACAGAATGTGCACATGTGCCTGTGGGGCATGACGTGGTTTCTGTGACTCACGGTAACTCAATACGGGTAAACACGACAGACCCGCACTCTGCCACTTTCTCCAACGTGACCTTGGGCAGGCTGACTACCTCCATTGATTCTTGTTTCCCTCATCTGTACGAGGGAGATGCCCTATGCCGCCAGACTGCTGGAGAGCCTGGGGCCCCGTTGGCAGGACGCTCAGCAGAGTGAGTGGCTCATGGGGAGTGTTCAGTGAAAGACACTCATCACCACCGTCATCGCCGTCATTAGCATCATTAGGCTTTAATTGTTGTTTCTGATCCCATTTCTTGGTTTACTTCTATTTCTAAAGTCGGCCTTTGCCAAATCATGTGACTCTGATTCTGGTCAGGGAAGAAGAAAGGATCTTTCTGTCTGGGCCTGAGGTTCATCCTTGTTTTTGTGTTCTGGGAGCAGAGGTCTGTCTCCTGAGCCCGCAGTCCCCCACCAGACAACTGAGAAAGTCCTGCTCTCAGTCAGTCAGGCTGCCTTGGAAACTGATTTTTCTTCAGTGTTACAGATTCCTTCCTTTCCTTTCCTTTCCTTTCCTTTCCTTTCCTTTCCTTTCCTTTCCTTCCTCCCTCCTTCGTTTTTCTTTTTTTCTTTTTTCTTTTCTCTTTTTCTTTCTTTCCTTCTTTCTTTCCTTCTTTCTTTCTTTCTCTCTTTCTTTCCTATCTTCCTTCCTTCCTCCCTCCATCTCTCTCTCTCTCACTTTCTAAGTTTATTTATTTTAAGAGAGACAGAGACAGCACAAGCATGAGCAGGGGAGGAGCAGAGAGAGGGGAGAGAGCAAATCCCAAGCAGGCTCTGTTCGCATAGCACAGCACAGCGCAGAGCCCTATGATGCAGGGCTCAAACTCATGAAGGGTGAGATCATGATCTGAGCCAAAATCAAGAGTCGATTGATCGTGTAACCTGCTGAACCACTCAGGCGCTCCAAGTGTTAACAGCTTTCGGAACCTACAGGGGTCCTCAGTTTCTCAATCAGTCCCTCCTAGTCACCATCCAAGCTCCTGATGCCTTAAGAAGCCACATACCCCAGGAACACTTCCCAGACTCACTGGGTTCTGGTGTGAACCACCCCCCCTTCCCCCCCCCCCCCCCCCCCCCCCCCCCACCCCGCACCACAGCACATCTCTGCCTCTTGAGCAGGTGGCCCCTGTCAAGGTTATTGTTGCTTGAAGTCTCCAAGCATTTTGAAACGTGGGAGTTGTCCCTGCTTCAGTGGGTACGTTTTTGTTGTTCTTAGGATCCAACATTTTGGGATTTAATTATCATTGGGGGGCATTGTTCAAGCTCATTAGTTTTAAGAGGGTAAAAAAACAAAGGTGTAAAAATAATTTGACATGATATTCCCCTCAAATGAGTTTCTTTTCCTGTTCTGTCTGTGAAGAGTATAGAAGCATGCGCCCCAGAGGTGAGCAGAGCAGGGAACCCACCTGGCTCCTATGGGAGAGGAAGCCGAATTATCTCTACTCCTTCAACCCCCTGAGTCGATGGTTCCCGAGCCCCTGCTACCTGGTATAGCCACCTAGCACGTCTTTGAACAAGTTTATATCGTCATGTTGAGTTGTTTGCCTGGTACGTGAAAGATCAGGATGAATAAATGACGGGAAATGAAACCCATCTGCACACATTTGATAGATTACCGAATAACATTCTGAAATGCCAAGTGTAATCTTTCTCTCCAGCTTTCAGTAGACATTAATGGCTAAATTCTGCCTTAAGTTACATAAACACATTTGACCAAAAAAAAAAAAAAAGCCTATGCAGCATGAGCACCCTTGAAGAAATAAGAGCCAGATCCTGAGATGGCATATAATTATGTACTAGTTACCAGATTCCGAAATAGCATGTAATATGCCAAATAGATGTTTATTTCCTCTTTTTTTTTCAAAAGGGCCCCACCCAACCACTGAAAGGAGTAGCATCAAAATAACTCAGGGTGGGTTTAACCCACCTCTCCTGTTGCCAGCAGACAGACCTGCAAAGGCACTGCTAATTTGGTGCGTACCAAGCCTTCGCATATTTTAGGATGTAGCAGGAATAGTGCATACAGGAGGTTTCCAAGGGCTTCAATTTGAGCCAGTTCATTAAAGGCAAGTGAAGCGCAGGAAGGAATCTGTGGCAAATGTATGATTTAGGAGTCATATCTAGTTATTAGGTCTTATGCTATTTGTACACCCTGAAATGGGACTCACGGGTGTCCAAGCAGGTTGCTGTGCTAGGAGAAAGAGCTGGGATTTCTTGGGCCACAAGTAACCGGCCAAGCTCATTGATGACCCAGGATTTCAATACTGACCTAATGCAAAGTCTACCTTGGTCAATTATCTAGATACACACAAGTCATATATGGACCAAGTTATTGAGGGGTTATTAAGGTCACGTAACAGATTCTTAAACCCCTACTTTAAATCCTTTCTGGAACAAGACAAGGGATAGACTAAATAATACAAATAACTTATTACTGTTCCCTTCAAAGTAGTTTTCCTGGGTTGCTACATACTTCATTCAACAAGACTCAGAACATATTAAAGACAACCATAATTATTTTCTGCAGACCTTGTGGTGAGTGGTTTTGAAAATGCTCAATGGGGGTGGACTTGGCCTTGAGGAATAGTTACAAGTCAGCTGAATCTAAGTCTGATAAACAGAGTTGGTGGTCAAGTTGGGTAATGCTGACTCACATCAATGACAGGGCATTCAGTTCAACATAGAAAAGTAAGACTCCATCACTGCCCTTAAGAGGCTGTGGTCCGGATTGAGAGGAAGTCACACAAAAGACAATTTCAATACTATTTCATAAGCAGTGTGAAAGAGTTAGGAAAGGATGTTTTGGTGTTGGGAGTGATGGAAATGTTCTAAAACTGGATGATGGTGAGGGGTGCAACTTTGGTAAATGTTATGAAATTACACACTTAAAACAGATGAATTTTATGATATGTAAATTATACCTCAATAAAGTCCTTTTTTGTAATTTTTTTCATGTTTATTTTTGAGAGACAGAGCAGGAGTGGGGGAGGGGCAGAGAACCATGAGACAGAAGATCCGAAGCAGGCGCTGCCCTCTCAGTGCAGAGCCTGATGTAGGCCTTGAACTCACAAACTATGAGATCATGACCTGAGCTGAAGTTCGGATGCTTAACTGACTGAGCCACCCAGGTGCCCCTAAAGTTGTTTTTTTTTTTTTTTAAAGAAGGGTGTGGTGGGAGTACAGACATTCCATTTAGTTCTTTTTTTTTTTTTATTTAAAAAAAAAAATTTTTTTTTTCAACGTTTATTTATTTTTGGGACAGAGAGAGACAGAGCATGAACGGGGGAGGGGCAGAGAGAGAGGGAGACACAGAATCGGAAACAGGCTCCAGGCTCTGAGCTGTCAGCCCAGAGCCCGACGCGGGGCTCGAACTCCCGGACCGCGAGATCGTGACCTGGCTGAAGTCGGACGCTCAACCGACTGCACCACCCAGGCGCCCCTCCATTTAGTTCTAAATTCAAACTGCAGTCCTCACCACCCTTGTCAAGAGAGCAAAGAAGGGAGAAGAGGAGGTCGGAGACGTGGTTAAGGTTTAGGCTGGTCTTGCTGTGGTTCTTGGGTCTTGGGCCTGCCTTTAAGTGAGGGGAAATAACTCAAGAGCTGCATGCATCCCAACCGCATAGTCAAATTCACATTTTAGATCCACTTCAAAAAAGCAATCCGAAAGATGCCAAGGTTGGAGGCAAGGAGACCAGTAATAAGGACAACGGAACAATCCTGGAGACAAACGGTGGCGGTGGGAACCAGAATGGCAGCAACGGCATGGGAAGGAAGGCACAAGTTCACGAGCATTTGGGTCATGGTGGCAGGACTTGGTAACTGGTGGGGAGTGGGTGGTGAGGAAGAGAGAGGAGTCGGGCAGGCTTAGGTCTCTGTCGTCAGGGAGGGAACGCAGAGGAGGATGGCAGGGGGTGGAACAGGCTGGCATCCCTCTGCAACATCCAGCTGGAAATGCCCAGCAAGCAGGCGTGCACGTGATCTCGACACTTTGGGGGAGACTCGGGATTACAAGTCGTTAGTCTAGGAGTGGTGGTTAAAAACACAGGAGGGATGAGATGGGTCACAGGGACCGTGTGAATTAGAAGAAAACTGGGCTGATGGAAACCTGGGGGGAATTAACATTTGAGGGGCAGAGAGAAGACTGTGACAGGAACAGAAGGAAAATCAGAAGAGTGTGATGTCAGAAAGGCAAAGGAGTAATGTTTTGAGAAGAAAAGAGTAATAGTGTCAAATGTAGATAAAGCTTTAGAAAACAAAGCCTAAAAAGGCGTCTGCTGGAGTTGGCTACTGACCTCAGTGAGAGAACAGTTTCAGGGGAGGGGAGGTGACAGCCAGGCCACAATGGGTTAGGAATGAATGGGGAGCCGGGGAGGGGTGGGGGGAGGTGATAGAAATGTAGCTGTCTGGGGACATCTTGGGCTGTGGCCAGAGAAGGACACAGGGTCCTCAGGCAGCTTTGTTCTTTTGTTCTGAGGACAGGAGGGACTTGAACGTGTTTGTAGGCTGAGCCAATTAGAGGAAGGAAATGTCCATGATACAGATGAGAAGTGCCTGGATGGAGAGGGGCTGGGCACAGCGGAGCGTGGACCGAGAACTCGGGCCAGGCACTGGCAGGGAGAGTGTCACTTCACCCTCGGGACTTGAGGGGCTGGATGGATGCGTAGCCTGGAATGGAAGGGGAGGAGTGCCGTGGCTTCCCACCTGATGGCCTTGCTTTGTTTCCTGTGTGTGTAAAACAGGAAGGGAAGTTCTTTGTTGAAAGTGTGGGGATGGGAGGTCCAAAAAAAAAAAAAAAAAAAAAGGAGAAAAGTTTAAAATGGACGATGACAGAGGAAGCTGATGGACAAGTAAACATGTTGATGTGAGTCAACCTTCACTCCTTTCTCTCCCCCACTCCGCCTCTCCATCTATCAGCAAGATGTCTCTTCTGCTTCTGTTTCCTGGGTTGGGCCACATCTCACCGCCTCCACTCCTACCCTCTGGGTCCAGGCCGCCATAATTTCTCTCCTAAATTTCTACCAGGGTTTCCTTACTAAGTTTTTCTGCTGCTTCCCTAGCCCCTTTTGGTCCTTTCCCCACACAGCAGCCAGAGTGATCTGTAAAAGCTGTAAATCAGGGGCGCCTGGGTGGCTCAGTCAGCTAAGCATCTGACTTCTGCTCAGGTCATCATCTCATGGTTTCTGAGTTTGAGGCCCGCATCAGGCTCTGCGCTCTGAGCACAGAGCCTGCTTTGGATCCTCTCTCTCTCTCCCTCTCTCTGCCCTTCCCTAGCTCATGCACTCTCTCTCTCAAAATTAAATAAATAAATACCACCACCACCCCCCACCTCCCCGTAAATCAGATCATACCACTCCGCTGCTTAAAATCATCCAATAATTCTCAGTGAGATAAGTATAAACTCCTAACACCAAGCTTTGTCCTGAGAGATTCAGGCATCATCTGGCCCTTTTTACCTCTCCTACCTTGTCATGTGCCACATTCTCCCTTGGTCAAGGTGTTTCAGCTACTCTGGCCTTCTTTTGTTTCTTCCAGGGCTCCAAGTTAGTTCCTGCCTCAGGGCCTTTGCACTTGCCTTCCTGCTACTCAGGATGCTCTGGCTGACTCTTTCCCATCTTTTACCTCCATGGCCAAATGTTACCACCCAAAACTTCTGTTTATTTGCTTCCTTATATTTATCAGTAATTGAAACTATCTTACATATTTATTTACTTGTGTGTAGTGTTTGTTTCAATCCCAGAATAAGAACTCTGGGAGACAGGGGACTTCATTTAGGACATAGTAGGTACTTAAGAAGTATTGTTAAAGGACAGTGTTGAAGGCTCAACGAGATTAGAAAAATACGACCGCGGTGACTTTAAGCCACACATTTGTATGATTTTCTTAAGCACAGACCATCAAATAATGATGGATTTTCTTACATGCCTATTCTGGAGACAATTTCAAACACGTATTTCCAAAGGAGGGTCAGGTGGCAGAGGCATCCTGGTGAAAAGTAGTTGGATTCCCAGTGTGGCCAGTTCAGATATTTATGTTCTTATTCATTGTACAGAAATTCCATCAATTCTACAGTCTTGTACGTGGGTTGGCAAGTTGTGGGAGGAAATTGCTGACTTTGTTTCCACTCCCAAAGCTAAGCTGTGTTATACAGGTGAAATCAGGTTACTAAGATAGGTCTGGTTTCCTTGGTGACCCAGGAGGTTTGGTTATATTTGACATTGCTAAGAAGGAGAAAAATCTGATAACAACAGTTCTGTGTTCTCCTAAGGGAAGGAGCACTTTTCAATCCTCGGCTGAGGCTGAGGACATGCCTCCTTGATTGGCGAGGGTTGACCTCTGGCCATCCGGCTAAGCGACACTTTCTAACTGCTCCCAGAATCCCACACCCAGTCTGGCAAGCTTGTCCTATGCCAGCTCTGGGTAATTACATCATGACTCCTCAGGCTCCCTGTCTGGTTTGTTTTTGCATGTAAACACTGTAACTAGGGTGACGAATAGTTAGCTTGTTGGAGAATGTGCTAACACCTTTTTTCTGGTGGGATGACAGTGGAAGGCCATATTATTTTATAAATGGTGCGTCGATCCAGTTAACTCTTTAATGGTTTTTTCTTGATAGCTGTTTTATCAAATGTCATTTGTTTATCAAAGGTTTGTGAGCCAAGCTCTGTGCTAAATACTTTTTCAGTATTATTTTATTTTCATGACAATATTATGAAGTAGGTACTATTATTTTTTCTTTAATTTTTTGAGTTTATTTATTTGTTTGGAGAGAGACAGGGACAGTGTGAGCAGGGGAGGGGCAGAGATAGAGGGAGAGAGAGAATCCCAAGCAGGCTCCGCACCAACGATGTAGAGCCTGACATGGGGCTCGAACTCACGAAATTGTGAGATCATGTCCTGAGCCGAAACCTGAGAGTCAGACGCTTAACCGACCGAGCTACCCAGGCACCCTGAAGCAGGTACTATTATTAGCCCCATTTAAGTTAATGTTTATTTACTTTTGAGAGAGAGAGAGACAGAGCATGAGCAGGGGAGGGGCAGAGAGAGAGGGAGACAGAGAATCCGAAGCAGGCTCGGGGCTCTGAGCCGTCAGCACAGAGCCTGCCGCGGGACTCGAACTCACGGACTGCCAGATCATGACCTGAGCCGAAGTCGGACGCCCAGAGGACTGAGCCCCCTGGGCGCCCCATTAACTCCATTTTAAAGATGAGGAAGCACACAGAGGTTCAGTGGCTTTCCATGGTCACACATCTAGGACGTGATGGGTTTCGGATTTTACGAAACGATTACTGCTGATCAAACACGGATACTGCACCCTGAATTCTCTCATAAAGCTGTAGGCGGAGGGGGAGGATAGTTCTAGTTTTCTACACTTACCTGATATTCAGAGTCCGCTTTGTGCTGCATGTCCCGCAGATACTGAACATCACTC
Source organism: Leopardus geoffroyi (assembly GCF_018350155.1). Taxonomy (NCBI): domain Eukaryota; kingdom Metazoa; phylum Chordata; class Mammalia; order Carnivora; family Felidae; genus Leopardus; species Leopardus geoffroyi. The sequence goes on from NC_059330.1 coordinate 45,492,897, forward strand.
ACGAACTTCTGCCTGTCCCTTGCTTCGTGCAACATGATCCTTAATCCCCAACCTGCATATACAAGATAAATGAATGTGCTGTGGCACAATTCTTTGTTGCTTTGCCATATTTGGATTTATCGTAGTATAACTGCTTTTATTCTCTTACAAATCCAATTTCCGTTGTTTGAAAGCCACAGATGCCCCTTTCAGCCTGCAAAGACTCTTTGTGTTGGTGTTGATGCCCTTACAGCCCTCCTATTCCCGGCATAAATAATGCAGCCACGTTCATCAGCTGGCTTCAGTGATCCTGTCCTGGTTATCCAGAGAGGGTTAGATCGACAGACACCTGCTTCAGGAGAAGTTTTACAACTTGACAAAAAAAAAAAAAAAAAAAAAAAAAAAAAGAAAACCTCGCTAAATTGGCGACGACTGAAGTTATGAGCCCTTGGTAATTTAAATTTACTCATTCAACAATTGTTGTGTCCCTACTCCAGCTAAGGCACTAGGCTGGGCATTGGGATAGAGCAGTTGGCCAGAGGAACATGACCTTTGCCTTTGCCTTTGTGGTGTGAGACCCTCTGGGTTGAAATCTTAAGCCTTTGAGTACTGACAAGGGAACATTAATTATGATAAGCACTATGGAGTGGAAATGTAGGCTTTTTTTTTTTTAACGTTTATTTATTTTTGAGACAGAGAGAGACAGAGCATGAATGGGGGGAGGGTCAGAGAGAGAGAGGGAGACACAGAATCTGAAGCTCCAGGCTCTGAGCTGTCAGCACAGAGCCCGACACGCAGCTTGAACTCACGGACCACTGGATCATGACCTGAGCGGAAGTCAGACGCTTAACTGACTGAGCCACCCAGCTGCCCCGGAAATGTGGGCTTCTATGAGAGATGGTTATTAGGGGGAGGGCATCACATGATCTACGGGGCAAGGGTTCCCTTAGGAGATGACACTGGGCTTGCTAAGGAGTGAGCCAGGCAAGACGCTAAACAGAAAGGACAGCAGGTACAGGAGCTTTGGGGGCAGCAGTGAGGTTGAGGAACAGGTGGGCCAGTGCAGGTGGAGCAGAGAGAGGGGAGGACAGCAACAGAAGGGCTGCAGGGTAGGCAGGAACCAGTTCACTTGGAGTGTGGAAGGTTATGACTGGAAGGGCCACACAACGCCACTGGAAGGATCCAACCTGGGGAGTAAATGGCTAGATCTGCATTTTAAAAGGCCCCTCCAGATCTAGTATGGAGAATGAATGGGGGGTGGGGGGTGGAGTAAAAATGGAAGTAGAAAGACCACTGGGAATATATTACAATAATCCAGACAAGATGGTGACCACACTTGGGTAGCAACAGGGGAGAGGAGGAGGAGGAGGAGGAGGAGGAGGCCATAGGTGCTATTTACTGAGCCTGCTGAAGTGTCAGGCACTGTTCTAAACATTTCCACACGTGAACTCATTCCATCTTCCGGCCCATGCTCGCGGCAAGCATCACATTTCTCTTTTGCTGATAAGGAAACCGGGGCCCAGCGGGAGTAAGTCACTTGCTTAAGGTTACAGAGCTACTAAATGGTGGAGTTGGGATTTGAACCCAGAGGGTCTCACACCAGGGCCCCCGTGCTAACCACGATGGGTTGGAGGGCTACTCAGGGCTGGTGATTATATGGATGGCGCAGGAGAGGGAACGTGGAGGAAGCCGCCCAGGTTACCGGCTCCAGCAGCTAGCTGGTCAGGGAGAAGGTCCCCTCAGACGATTCTGGAGGAGGGGCAGATAAACAACATGGAGATGTCAAGCAAGCCGTCAGACGCGGGGCTCTGGAGCTGGCTGGAGAAGTGAAGGTCTGGGCACCACTGGCATTTGGGGGACAACCGAAGTCGAAGGCAGCAGGTGTGCTGCAAAGAGGAGAACCCGAGACAGGATTCTGAGGAACGCTCCAACTTAAGAACATGCAGCGGAAGAGAAACTGCAAAGGAGCCAGAGAAGCAGGAGGAAAACCAGGTGGGTGCAGTTTCAGAGATTCTGGGAAGAGCAGGTTATTTATAACCTTGGTGAGAGCACTTAGCCGAGAGAGCGGCGGGGCTGAAGACAGATTGCAGGGAACCGCGCCTGAGAGGTAAGGAAGGAGCGCCAGTGCTTCCAAGGGCTTTGGCTCGGATTGGCGTGGCCTAAATTTATGGCCAAAATATTTAAGTTCACAAGGTTATTAAACGCCGCCGTTCATAACGAGCCTGCTAGACCTCAGCAGTATGGTCATCTAAGGTCCCGCACCTCCTGCCGATTGGCCAGAGAAGCGCTCTCTTGGTTTCTCTAGATATTTTTTTTTTTAATTGACATATAACATTCGTTTCTCGCATACAACATTCTGATTTGATAAATCTAGTTAACATCCATCACCCACACAGAGTTAAAATGGTTTTCCTCTCGTGATGAGAACTTTTAGGATCTATCCTCTTAGCAACTTTCAAATATACAGTATTATTTTATTTTCAATGTTTATTATTTTTGAGACAGAGAGAGAGAGAGAGAGAGAGAGAGCATGAGCGAGGAAGCAACAGAGAGAGAGGGGGACAGAGGATCCGAAGCCGGCTCTGAGCTGACAGCAGCGAGCAAGATGCGGGGCTCGAACTCATGAACCGTGAGGTCACAACCTAAGCCAAAGTCGGATGCTCAATTGTCTGAGCCACCCAGTAACCCCAGTAACCCCAAATATACAGTATTATTAACTATAGTCACCATGCTGTATGTCACATCCTCAGTACTTATTTATTTCATAACTGGAAGTTTGTGCATTTGGACTCTCTTCACCCATTTTGCTCACCCTCCCCACCTCCTGCTTCTGGAAACTGCCAGTCTGTTCTCTGGATGTTCTCTCTGCCTATGAGTTTTCTTGTTTTCTTTTTTTAATCCATTTGAGGTTATACAGTATTTGTCTTTGTCTCTCTCTCTCTCTCTCTATATATATATATAATCTAATATATATATAATTATATATCATATAATATATCTCCCATTTATCTATTTGTCCATCAGTAGATACCTAGTTGGCCTCCATGGCCTAGATGGCCTAACATGGAGTTAGTTAGTGTTTTGGATAAATATCCAGAAGTGGAATTTCTGGATCATATGGTAATTCTAATTTTTAGTTTTTTTTTTTTTTTTTTTTGAGGAACCTCCATACTGTTTTCCATAGTGGCTGTACCATTTTACATTCCCATCAACAGTGCACAGGGACCCCCTTTCCTCCACATCCTCACCAACCTTTATTTCTTATCTTTTTTGATACTAGCCATTCTAACAAGGGGGAGCTGATATCTCATTGTGGTTTTATATGCATTTCTCTCATCATGAGTGATGTTGAACACATTTCATGTACCTGTTGGCCATATGTATGTCTTCTTTGGGAAAAAAAAAAAGTCTATTCAAATCTTCTGCCCATTTAAGAATCAGGTTTGGGGGTGCCTGGGTGGCGCAGTCGGTTAAGCGTCCGACTTCAGCCAGGTCACGATCTCGCGGTCCGTGAGTTCGAGCCCCGCGTCGGGCTCTGGGCTGATGGCTCAGAGCCTGGAGCCTGTTTCCGATTCTGTGTCTCCCTCTCTCTCTGCCCCTCCCCCGTTCATGCTCTGTCTCTCTCTGTCTCAAAAATAAATAAAAAAAAAAAACGTTGAAAAAAAAAAGAATCAGGTTTGTTTTTGTTTTTGTTTTGCCATTGAGTTGTATACATTCTTTATGTATTTTGGATATTAACCTTTTATCAGATATATGATTTTCAAATATTTTCTCTCATTCAGTAGACTGCTTTTTCATTTTGATGATAATTTCCTCTGCTGTGTAGAAGCTTTTTAGTTTGGTGGAATCCCACTTGCTGCTATTTGCTTTTGTTGCCTTTTTTTTTTTTAAGTTTATTTATTTAAGTAATCTCTACACCCAACACGGGGCTCAAACTCATGACCTGGAGATCAAGAGTCTCATGCTCTTCTGACTGAGCCAGCCAGGTGCCCTGCTTTTGTTGTCTTTGATGCCTTTGGTAGCAAATCCGAAAAAATCTTGCCAAGACTGAGGTCAAGGAGCTTACCACCCATGGAGTATTATGGTTTCAGGTCTTCGGTTCAATTATTTAATCCATTTTGAGTTAATTTGTGCATACAGCATAATATAGTCCAGTTTCATTCTTTTCCATGTGCCCATCCAGTTTTCCCTGCACCATTTATTGAAGAGACTGTTCTGTCCCAATTGCAAATTTTTGGCTCCTTTGTCATAAGTTAACTGACCACATATGCATGAGTTTTCTGAGGCTGTCTATTCTGTTCCACTGATCTACGTATCTGCTTTTATGCCAATATCATACTATTTTATTATTATAGCTTGGTAATATTGTTTGAAATCAGGAAGCACCATGTCTCCAGCTTTGTTGTTCTTTCCTACACACATTTTTAAATAATTACCATGTGACAGGTGCTGCTGTAGGTTCTGGGTAAAAGAGTAGGATCAGATAGACAACATCCCTACCCTCAGGTGTCTCTGCATTCTGAACCTTTCCTTCCCCTCTCCATTTTTTTTTCAGTTGTGTAGATATTGGCAAAATCAGGTTGCCCCTGACTCGTGGTGACTCCATGTCTGGACTGGTCATTGTGAAATCTCACCAGGTTTATCACCTAGCTCTGAGCAATATCATCTAGCAACTTGCGCTGCTTCCTTCAGAGTTACTGTCTCTCTAGTACAGGAAGTTGGTCTTTGAGGGTCCGAACCTGAAACTATAATCCAACGGATAGTTCCACAGACTACACACAAAACCTAAAGTTTGCCTCTGACCAGTTTAGTAGTCATTTATGGAACTGCACTTTAAAAGATCACTTTCAACTTTTCCTATGAATTTGTACCTGCACAGAATGAAGTTATGTTCCCACTCTTTTCAGAAAACAATGGTGTTAAAACAGGCAGAAAGATGAACCCTTGCTGCTACTGTTGGAAAGAGAAGCCTGTCTGAATATTAATCAGGCAGACAACATAAGGATTCATAATGAAAATATGTTAATGGTCACTAAAGGGGCACATCCCAGAGTCCACTTGGATGATACATTTTGGTTACAAAGTTCACAGAGAAAAACTAGCTAATAGAGTCTGGCTTTAATGTGGTGTTATTTTAAAGAGGCTCCTGAGTCAAGAGGCCAAACTTTGTCTAACTAGGTAGGAAATAACACTATTTGAACTACTTGTTAGGTTACCTCTGACTTCACAAACACCTACCAAATAAAGGACTTTGAAATTACCTACAAAAGTCTCTTTACCCTCCCATAAACTCTCTATTACTGTACTTCACTATAAAATGTATATTTAGAAGCATCATCGTGCCACAAGTGCTTTCTTATTTAAATACCCCAGTACTCTCTGAGAGTAAACAAATACCATAGGCACTAGGCAAACGGATTATTAGGAGATCACCACAGTTTAAGTAAACAGGTAAACACTTTCCACCTTTCTGAAGTATCACTTGAATTTCATACTGTACTGCAGGTTCGAAAACTGCCCAGGATGAACAAGAAACAGAAATAACTGTATGGAAGTAAGTTCACATGAGATCACGCTTAATTTGCAGATCTCAGTTTAATGGGCCTCTCAACCAGATGGCCATTTGAAGCCCCCAAATTTTTCCTCAGCAAACACAGACAGAGAGAGAGAGAGAGAGAGAGAGAGAGAGAGAGAGGGAGAGAGAGAGAGAGAGAGAGAGAGAGAGAGAGTGTGTGTGTGTGTGTGTGTGTGTGTGTGTGTGTGTGTTGGGGGGGTGATAATAAAATGTGGGCAAGGCACATGTTTCTAAAATAGCACCCTGTATTCTCTCCCATTTCTCACCTTTGAACTGCTTCTCAATTTAAAATCCACTCGTGGTCATGCACACTTCTGTTTTAAGTCTCTGGTGACAATAGATTGGGCCAAACTTGTGCTTTAAAAATCAACATAAGAAGCCATATTAAATTGGGAGACGGAGAAGGAGAGAAGGGTGTAGGAGGGATGTGGGGAAGGGAGATGAGCCCTGCTTTGCTGAAAGGAAGAGCGAGTGCTTCTTCTTGGCCTCAAAATTCTACATATCTGTGAAATTTCAATGAGGAATATTCTAAGAACTTTGTGACATATGTATTCCTCTCTAGTGTAAGATTGTGATGAATTCAAACCAAGTTTCCCTGACTAAGGAGAACAGACTCTGATTGCAGAATATATTTCAGTTCTCTAAAATATCATACATACTGTCCTGCTCAGTGACCACACTTGTCCAAAGAATTGAAGGGAGCTCTTTTTAATGACATCAACTATTTCACTCTTTTCTTATTAGAAGTTTCTAATATGGTCTTTTAGAAGTATTAAAGTGAATATTTTCTTGGTCCAGCAATCAAGAAAAATGTAAATTTAAGCCCCTCTTTAGGCTGAAGCTTCCTTTGAACCAAAATCTAAATGACTATATGAATACCTGACAATCAGGTTTCTAAAGTCCCCCTTTTCCACAAGTGGGTGCTTGGAAGAAAGACTTCAGAACTTAGTTCTCCTTTTAATTAATTTGTAATGACAAAGATTACAGGATTCCTTTAAGTCTCGGCTTTAAAAAAATTTTTTAAGAGTTTTAAAATCTTATAAAAATGACTTGAGTATAAGCAACAAAGATGAGTGATCTGGGGCCAATTTTCCTAACACCCCGCTACTGAGAGAATGCTGTGGCCCAAGGGAAAGTGGAGGAAATGAGATGGATGGGGGGTGGGGGGTGCGCAGATAATCGGACTCTCCCAGCCAATTTGGTTTAAGAGATCAAGGGCTGGGTTGGGGGTGTGTGTAAGGGTCTCATAAGAAAAGCTCTTTGGCGGTGACTCTTCATTTTATTGTGACACTGTGGCAGAGATGGGCGGCCATACCCTGGGCTGGCAGACCAGAGGAGCCTGCGGGGAAGTTTTGTAGCTGCGGGGCGGCTGCCAGAGTGCGAATATACGTGACCACAGAGCTCACCCCCACCCACCCACCCCGCCCCCCGCCCCCGCACCTGTCCCTTTGAGGCAGGAAAGCACGGGGGACAGGGAGCGGCCAGGTCTCCAGGCCTCGGCCCGATTTCCCTCCAGAATGGCAGGAGTCGAAAGGCTAGGTTGTCCCCCTTCTCCTCCCCACGCCTCGGAGGAGGACCGGGGGGCCCAGGGGGCGCGCGCGGCCGGGGCGGGCAGGCCGTTACCTGGCGGGTCAGTCCTTCCCCACCTGCGAGGGCTGAAGGGGCCGAGGGGCGGGGCAGGTGGGCCGGTCCAGGGCGGAGGAGCCGCCCATCAATCACGCGGGGGCCGTCTCGGTGCTCCTCTTCCCCCTCCTGTCTCGTCTCCCCTCCCTCTACCCTGCCCCTCTTCCTCCTCCTCCTCCCCGGGGACAGCTTTCTGCGGCGGCGGCCGGGCTTTCTAGGGGCGGAGGCGGCGGGGGCGGCTGCCTAGCGTCCTCCCGTTCCCTTGGCAACGCGACCTCCTCGCCCTGCGCGCGCGAACGTGGGGGGGGAGGGGGCGGGGCGGGGGCCGCGGCCCCGCGGTCCAGAGCCCGGACGCGCGCCCCGCGGTTGCCGTGGGAACGGGATGCGGTCGGGAAGGCCTAGCGGTGATGGCGGCGGGCGGAGAAGACACGCTGAAGGAGGAGGCCGATTGGCTTTGTCTTGATGCCCGAGCCTAGGCCCAGATATTGAGGCCATCACTTCTGCCCTGTGTCGGTGCTGGGCTTTATAAAGAACGTGGTTAGAAAACGAGAGGGGAAAATGTTTTTAACTGAATAAAGTAATATTAAAGACAATGTACGGTAGAGGAAAGATAGGGCAGCCCTGGAGTTTGAGGGAGTTTAGGGGATCTCGGAAATACCTGCTCCAACGTAAGAAGAAGTAGATGATTAAGAGGGGCACCCCGCCAGTGGTAGAAGGGAGACCAGACCCCAGTCATCTCCTGGTTATCAGTAATCTTGGCTGCCTTTCCCAAGGAAGGAGGTTTTTAGAGCTTTAGACTAGTGCCCACAGATTTGGAAAGAAGGACCGGAAAGCAGTGCTAGCCTCACCTTCTCTCTGCCAGGTTTATTTCTGTCCGTGGCTTGGGGTATGCAAAGATGACTCTTACATTTATTTTGCGTGCGTAGGCACTCAATAACTTGCCAACTGATGTCAAGTTAGGGCAGTTTTGATTGGGTGGAGAAAAGGGAGAAAGAAGACTAGAAATTCTTGGATTTTTTGTCAGTGCCCAGCGTCCCTAGGTGTCTGTGGCTTGGGGTGTCTTCTCAGCAAACCCCCAAATCCAGTCGGCATCTATATCTCCTGCAGCATGGCACCATTCCTTCTATTTTTTAAAAAAATTTTTAATGTTAATGTTTATTTATTTTTGAGAGAGAGAGCGAGCACGAGTGGGGGAGGGGCAGAAAGAGAGAGAGACACGGAATCAAGAGCAGGTGCCAGGCTCTGGGCAGACAGTGCAGAGGCCACACGGGGCTTGAACCCATGAACCGTGAGATCATGACCTGAGCTGAAGTCAGCTGTTTAACTGACTGAGCCACCCAGGCTCCCCTCTTCCTTCTATTCTCATCACCACCATCCTAGTTTGGACCTCCAGGACTTCATAACTGGATTATTGTAAGGGCCTCCTGCCCACATCTTGAGCCCCTGTCTTCCTTACCCTAACCACCCCCCCACCCCGTTTCCCTTATTCCATAAGCAGCTTAGGTCTCATGATGTGGTGCCCTTGTTAAGCAGCGCTCTGAAATTCCTCACTGACTGTGGAATGAAGTCCAAACTCTTGACTATGGCTTTCCCTATACCCTCCCCCAGGGCTTGCTTTCTTGGTTCTCCTCTGTCAGCACTTCATTCATACTTCAGGCAGACCAGACTGCATATTACACCCTGAACATTACTCGCTGCCTTCACGCCAACCTCTAAGGCATATCCTGAGCCCGGCAGACTCCAGATAATATGTACTTAGGTAAAACCTTTTTGGGGGGCATTTTGTCATCTAACCTTCATTGGTCCTTCAGCATTCACGAGTACCTTTCCATCCACGGTAGCTCAACCTACGTTCTGTTCTTGTTCTCAGCTGGCTATCAAGTAATCCTTATCAAAGCATTAACTGCGAATTAAAGCATTGACTGAGAAGTACTAACCTAAGACCTCTCCCCATGGGTTTTACATTTGAACCTTTTTAAAAATTGTTTTTTTTTTTAAATTCAAGTATAGTTGGCACACAATGTTGCATTAGTTTCAGGTGTACAACATAGTGATTCGACAAGTTTATACATAATGGTTTGCTCACCACAAGTATAGCTACCATCTGTCACCATGCAACGCTCTTACAATATCATTGACTATATTCCTTATGTTGTGCCTTTTATTCCCATTACTTATTCATTCCATACCTGAAAGCCTGTATCTCCCCCTCCTCTTTACCCATTTTGCCCATCCCCTCCCCTCTGGCAACCAGTTTGTTCTCTGTATATACTAGGTCTGATTCTGCTGTTTGTTTGTTTGTTTAGATTCTACGTATGAGTGAAATCATATGGTATTTGTCTTTCTCAATCTGACTTATTTTACTTAGCATAACACCCTCTAGGTCCATTCATGTTGTCCCGAATTTGCCTTTCAATCTTTTTTGTTTGTTTTTTTATTTTTTTTATTTTTTTAAATTTTTTTTTCAACGTTTATTTATTTTTGGGACAGAGAGAGACAGAGCATGAATGGGGGAGGGGCAGAGAGAGAGGGAGACACAGAATCAGAAACAGGCTCCAGGCTCTGAGCCATCAGCCCAGAGCCTGACGCGGGGCTCGAACTCACAGACTTCGAGATCGTGACCTGGCTGAAGTCGGAGGCTCAACCGACTGCGCCACCCAGGCGCCCCTTGTTTGTTTTTTAAAGTTTATTTGTTTATTTTGAGAGAGGCAGAGAGTGAGGGTGTGAGGGAGAGGCAGAGGGAGGGGAAAAGAGAGAATCCCAAGCAGGCTCTGCACTGTCAGCGCAGAGCCCTATACGGGGCTCGAACTCATGAACCGTGAGATCATGACCTGAGCCAAAATCAAGAGTTGAATGCTTAACCAACTGAGCCACCCAGGGGCCTCTGCCTTTCAATCTTTCAGACACACTAATCAAAACTATAAGTGAAATTATAGATGTAGACCTTGTTCTGTTGAAGCAAGGACCCCCTTCAAATAAAAATAATCGTAATGATTAATGATAATCAGTAACTCGTAATGAGTAACAGAGGGAGGAAGTGAAAGCCAGGCGAGAAAGTTGGAGAGAAGGGACATGCTGGAGGACACATGGTAAGTAGCAGACCAGGGCTCAAAAGTAGGGCTTCCCATTCTCAGCTCTGGATTTTGCCTACTAGTAAGAAAAGCACCTTAGTATATATTGGACCCAGATTTTCCTCCTTCCACTTCAACATCCATATAAAGTAAAACATTGCTGTGCAGATTAAACAAGAGAGGACAAAGCATTTAACATCATACTTAGTATATAGTAAGCACTCAATAATCAGTACCTTTACTTTCTGAGGTACATTTTAAGATTTTATTTAATGCATATGGATGCCAGCTGTAAGTATTTTCAGATTTTAATATATCTATCTATCTATCTATATCTATATCTATATCATCTATATCTATATCTATATATCTATATATCTATATCTATCTATCTATCTATCTATCTATCATCTATCTATATATTTAAGTAGGCTTCATGCCTAGCACGGAGCCCAGTGTGGGGCTCGAACTCACAACCCTGAGATCAAGACCTGAGTTAAGATCAAGAGTCAGACACTTAACGAACTGAGCCACCCAGGTGCCCCTATTTTTTTTTATTTTTAAGTAATCTCTGTGCCCAATGTGGGACTCGAACTCAGAACCCCAAGGTCGAGTCACATGCTCCACTGATAGAGCCAGCCAGGTGCCCCCGTATTTTCACATTTTTAAATAACAAGGTTTGGAGATGGCACTTCATACCTCAGTTTTAAACTCTTCTACATTTCAAAGTGTTTCTGAAAATTAAGTTCCATGAAAAGGATCTTGGTGCTCTTGAAAGAACGTGGCAGTGCTAAGGGTCAGCCTGTAAACAGTTACCCAGTGACTCCAACTTTAGTGTTTAATGAGTGAATTTATGCTTGGCTTGTAAGTAACAAATAAGCTTGGTTCTAGGATTAAGAAGCAAAGTGCTAAGGAAGAGAAATATTAGCGTGGGGAGGAAACACAATTTCTGTTTGGACAAAGAATCCTACTCTTCCTTATTCTTTGCAAAATGTCCCTGGTAGATGATAAATAAGTGAAGAAAACAGACTCGAGTAGATCATAGGTTCTAAAGATAGAGATATTTGGTGTTTACAAATAAGCATCAGGAAGTTCTTTAGCTTAATCTAAACGTTCTGCAAAGGGCAGCTTTCAGTATAAAATTTCAGAAATGTTCCATGTCTTAAGTTTCAGAAATAACATTTTTGAGGGAAATAATTGAATTTGTGCAGAGAGTAAGCTGTCCAGAGGGGGTAGCTATGGATTCTAAGCCTCCCAAGACTGGGACTACGCCCTAAGCCTGGGATATCCAAGAGCCTCATGGAGACCTGGCTCAGCTACTCACTCGATCCCGAACAACACGTACTTTGTCCATCTAATATTTCCCCTTCCTAAGACAGGAGTCTAACTAGGTCACTTTGTTACTGTCTAATCAGGAGCTCTCCTGAAAGGCAGAGAGCTGTATACTAAGTGGCCTCAGAAGCTGATGGCCTCCCTTATACACAACATGGTCATTTTTGCCTTGGGTCTTGCCATGACTAATGGGTTTCTGTTGTCATCAGTTGAGGCCAGTGTGGCGATGTTGCTTTCATGCAATGCACAAAGCATGGGCCATGGCAGTTTTACAGAAAGAACCTCTAGGAGAGGCTTCCCTGAGAAGGGGACTGTGGGCATGGTAGTCCTTTAAAGATTCACGGGTTCTCCTCCAGAACCCCTTTATGCAGGGGATTTATCTGATTATTTTAATTTATTTATTTCATTTTTCAGTTTTGAGAGAGAGAGAGAGAGATGGAGAGCAAGCAGGGGAGAGGGGAAAAGGGGGGGAGAGAGAGAGAATCTTAAGCAGGCTCCACACTCAGTGCGGAGCCTGATGCAGGGCTCGATCCCATGACCCTGGGATCGTGAGCTGAGCTGAAATCAAAAGTCAAGATACTCAACCCACTGAGCCACCTGGGTGCCCCTTCATCTGATTAATTTTAAAAACTGGCTAATGGCTTTTTGAATTTGCCATGGGCTCGTGTGACATTCTGTGTTCATCCCACAGCTATATTTTGCCAGGCTAAGCATGCAATGTGACAGTCTCTTGATGTCACTTATTAAAAGTGGCCTGTATAGGTGTCATTAAAATGGCTAGAGAGCTTGGGTAGGCTGTTCCAAGGTGTGCCCTCTGGACATTTTGAGGGAGGTCACTGAAGACCCAGGATTAGGCCCTCGATTTTCTAAGATCAGAAACACCATTTTAGTTCATTTGGAGCTGATCTTTTTAGGAAATGATTCCCAGTAGTTTCACTCAGCAGAGACTAAATGCCCTCCACCTGACCAAGTTGTTTTATCTCAGAGAGTATAGCCGGTAGCTGACCAGCCCTGGTCAGGTACCAAAAGTACTTTCCTCGGGGAGGGGGGTGGAATGGGGAGGAAGGCATCCCCAGGAGATCAAATTAAAGATCATAAGGCTTGGTGAATATTGAATTAGATCCAAGCGACCTGAGTATTCTTCAGGGATATCTCCAGCAGGCTGAGGAGGCCTTAAGGAATAATGTGCCTTCCCTCCAGAGTTGTTTCAGTCTGGAATAGCTGCTGTGGATTATTCACCTCAAGGCGTTCAGAGACCACGTCTTTGTTTCAGTTAACTGACTTTCTGCTTAACTTCACGGGACCATTTCTCTTCCACTTATGGCATTAACAGCATAGTTTGGGATTGAGAAGAGCGGGGTTGGAGTCCCAGCAGTGACACTTGCTGCATGACAGTGAACTTTCAGCCCCCTCACACTTCAAAATCCTCATAGTTAAAATGGGAATAGTCAGAGCCTCCTTGCCATCCTTGTGAGGATTAATGAAATAGCAAAGTTTCTGGCACTGAGTCGGCTACATAATAGCTGCTCAGCAAATGGTGGCTATCATTATCATTTATATCATGTAGATTTAATTCTCCTGGCTGAGATCTGAGGACACACCAGGGTACATCACCTACAAATTTACCAAACCTCTCCAAAGGCTTGTTATTTCTTTAAAATGGTAATCTTACGTTGCTGATGTCATGGTGGTTAATTTCATATTGATATTTTTTTATCCTGAATTTCAGAGACTGACATTTTATGACCTCATCTCTAATTATGAGGCTGTATCCAATTTGGGGGTTGCAGTCATCCATGAACTATATGAAACTTAGTAATGCCTTTTGGGCTTTCATAGGTCAAATATCCGAGATTTGATTCTCTTGTGGAACAAAACAGACTCTAGTAAAGATTGGCAAACTCCCTATAATTGATTTAAAAAAATACGTCTCCTTTAGGGGATCCCTTAGAATTTTCCTCATTTGGAATTGTAGCTGGCCTATTGTGCTGTCTCACAAAGAGAGGGCAAACTCATTAATGTTTTTGGATCCTATAGTGTTGAGATACTTCTCAAAAGTTCAAGCAGGCTTTGATTTCTTTATCCGTTTTGGATGCCTCAGACTTTTCAGAACCTTCATTATGGCAATTGATGCATCTTATACAAGACTGGATGTGATTATAAGAACTTTGGGGATACAAAACATACTGCTTTTGTAAATTTCTGAGCAATTGTTACCAAAGGAAAGCATTTGACTTCTTTCCAGAAGGAGTATCTGATTTGTTTGGACTTTGGATAAACTCAAGCCATACATGTTTTTGGCCAAGAGTTTAATTTGTGGACTGATCATCAAGCGCTGAGCAAGATGATCCCAGGCTTCAGAACCCAGGCTTCAGAAAGCCATGACAGTGTCAGGATTGCATGTGATCTTTTTTTTAAATTTTTTTTTTTTAATGTTTATTTATTTTTGAGACAGAGAGAGACAGAGCATGAGCAGGGGAGGGTCAGAGAGAGAGGGAGACACAGAATCTGAAACGGGCTCCAGGCTCTGAGCTGTCAGCACAGAGCCCAACGTGGGGCTCGAACTCATGGACCGTGAGATCATGACCTGAGCTGAAGTCGGCCGCTTAACCGACTGAGCCACCCAGGCGCCCCATGCATGTGATCTTTAAACATGTTCCTGGATGGATAAGTACTCAGGCCAAAAAAAAAAAAATTCTTATCAAGAGGGCAGAAGAACATGAGCACTAAGTAACTCCTGGACCTTCAGGAAGTAGATGTCACCCTGGGATGTTCTGTTTGGATAAAAGTGCTGAGCCAATGAGGGAGAGAGCTGCACGAAGGTAGCTGGATGGAGGAGCAGAGGCAGCTCTGGTTTGGGGGGCAGGTGGCCTCTTTTCCCACCGCCCATTTCCTGATGGCGGCAGCCAGGGAGCTTTGGCTCTGAGGAATGCCCTCTGCACTCACAGGGGCGCAGTGGGGATCCCCCCGCCCCCCTGAGGACCGTACCACGCAGAGGAACATTCATCTCTGACAGAGAGCATTTCTAATCTCTGTGCTCGCTTTTTTGCGATGTTCTTTCTGTTTTTCTAATTATACAGATGGAGCAACCGGTTAGTTGCTAACTCTAATGCCCTTCTTTAACTTCTTGAAGCTTCTGATTGAGTCTGCCCCACCCAAGGACAGCTGCTTGCCTCCCCTTGAACTAGTAGGTAGCCAGGAACGGCTTCACGCAGCGGGAACATCTTCAGGGCCAAGGTGGGAACGAGTTGTGAGGCAGCAGAGAGGAGGAGGAGACACTTAGTAAAGAAGGGCTGCTGGGGACTGCTACCAGTGTTCAAAGCTGGGCATCCCAAATCGGTGAATCAAGAACATTCCACCTGTTCACTTAATTCACAAATATTTGATAGGTAGGTGTCAAGGACAATTTACAGGTAGACAAATCAATAAATATACACTGACAAATGATAGTGCCGGGACATTAATAGATGCAGAGATGAAATGCTGGGGGTGGCGCTGGGGAGTGTGGGACCCTATTGAGACAACGTGCTTGAAGATGGCCTCACTGGGTGAGGTGTAGAGGATGGAGAGGAGCCAGCCCTCTGAGGGTGAAGAAGGGGCACAGGTGGATAAAACAACACTGGGAAAATCTTGAGGTGAGAGGGAGCTCACGGGATTCAGGGAACTGTAAGGCAGCAGGTATGGCCACAAGGCTGTTGTGAGGGAAGGCTGGTAAGACTCAGGAGGTGGGGTGGGTTTTATTCTAAATACAATGGAAAGCCATGGAGTGGTTTTAAAGTGTGTGTGTGTGTGTGTGTGTGTGTGAGAGAGAGAGAGAGAGACAGAGACAGAGACAGAGACATATCATGTGGAGACCCGTGAGGAGGTTCCTTACCAGAATTGCTAGTGATGACCTCATGATCCCTATCCCAGCCTTTGAGGAAACTTCAAAATGTCATTCAAGCACATGCTTGTCCATTGGCACGAGACAAGCTGATTAAAGATGAATTGCAAGCTACTTCTCCTAGTTCCGGGACACTGACACAACCAGAGGTGCCATATTGGGTGGTATATCCTGATTTTTCACTTCCAGGCTCTCATCACCGTGCATCTCCTCATAACGTCCCTTACTGATACATTTGTGTCACACACTGAGTCTTGCTGCTTTTACACCCCTGCCTATCCTCCTTTCTCACTCTCCTCCACCTCTCCTTCCTCTTCTCTCCTTTCCTCAGCGCTCTTCACCTCTGTTTCTTCTTCCTTCTCTCTCTGCCTTTCTCATTAAGAGACAGTTATGAGGCGCCTGGGTGGTTCAGTTGGTTAAGAGTCCGACTCCAGCTCAGTTCATGATTGCATGCTTCGTGAGATTGAGCCCCACATCAGGCTCTCTGCTGTCAGCTTGGATCCTGCTCTGGATCCTCTGTCTCCCTCTCCCTCTCTGCCCCTCCTCCATTTGCACTCTCTCAAAAATAAATAAATGTTTAAAAAAAAAGTAAAAAAAAAAAAAAGTTACTTGCCAAACCACAGCTCTTTGATTTCTGTTTCCCAAATTTCTTGGCTCCTCATTTTTGTCATTGCTTTTCTCCTCTCATTCCATGCTAGTCCCTCCCCTGGTTCCACTCACCTCCCCTCTAGGGGCTTCTCCCCACACTCCCCTCCCTCAACAGGCCTAACCCCCAGGTCACGCGATTTGAAAAATGTCATCAGGAAAAAATGCTCTTGCTCTAGCCCTGTCAAAAGATGTGACGGAATGAACCTCAGTGACACCAGTGTGGCCATCAATGCAGTGGAAGACAGGTCTTGAAAACCAGACAAAACAGAAGGTATCACTGTGCAACCTCCTTTCAGTGGCTCACTGCGCCCTCTGAGTCAGGATAATGAGAGCACATTCTTAGAACATGACTTAACCACGCTCAGGCCTCAAACAAATTCCTGGATGTGTGTGGAAGACACGCTACCAGCAAGCCTGAGCACAAACGTGCGGGCGGGCTCGGTAGCATTCTTCAGAGCTGCTACCTGTACAAAGCCACCTTCTGAGCTGGTTAGTTTGTATTACAGGAAAAAAAAAAAACAACAACACAACATGACAGCCAGTTAGTCTGTACAGTAGACACACTCTGGGGCCGTTCATGGCTGCGTTTTCATGGTTTTGTGTTGTGTTGACTGGGTCTCTGCCTTGGGGAATTTGGGAGCCTTTGACATCATACTTTAGCAGGAAGAAATTATGGAAAATTCTTGTCAAATATAGAAAAAAGAAACAGGATATTGTCCGTTTCCAGAACAAAGTAGGGGTAGAAAGTCACAACACAAGTGTAGTTTGTCTTTTATTTCACCTACACCTGAGGTGTGTGGGGTGTGTGTGTGTGTGTGTGTGGTTAACATAGGCGGCTTATCTGAGTGGATTTTAAGAAATTAATTTAACTGGAAAATGATTAAATTACAAAGAGGAAAAAGCATTCAGTTGGCATCATACGGGGTCAGAGGTCATTGCTAATTCAATATTTCATCAATTGACTCATTGCTATTCTTCCATTGATGTGATTTAGTTTCTCAAATAGCCCTTATCGTGGCAGGCTTGCAATGGATACATTGCACAGATGCCTTATAATCATTTCAGTGTGTTTACTTAAAAAATTTTAAAAGCAATTAAGCGATTTAAAATGTATTTGTGTGTGTGTGTGTGTGTGTGTGTGTGCACATCCACAGAGAGATTGTCTAAATGTTCGGACAAGGGTTCTGAGAACACTAGGGCAAGTGTTAGATTTATACACTGTAGTGCCCTTCATGCATATCAAAGAGCTTCATGCAGACTAATGTTAAGCTTTCTTCATACCCATTGAATATACCACTATCTCTTTTAATGCACTGAAGAAACCAGAAGACAAAGAATCTCCCTGTATTCCTTGTCCAAGGCTCCGCAACTGTTGCTGGAACCTTGAGCTTGCTGAGTGCCAGCCACTTATTTGCAGCACATATCGTAAGTGCTGGAAAACGGTGGTGGGTCTGTTTGTTAGAAAGTATAGTCATCAACTGTCATGGGGGTAGGGCTTTGATAGACTCTGCTTTTCATTTATTTTGATACACAACAGAGGATAAGGAGTCATGCTAGTGGCTTTTCTCATAGAAACCTACTGGGGCCCCTGGGTGGCTCGGTCGGTTAAGCGTCCGACTTCAGCTCAGGTCATGATCTCACAGACCGTGAGTTCGAGCCCCGTGTCGGGCTCTGGGCTGATGGCTCAGAGCCTGGAGCCTGCTTCCGATTCTGTGTCTCCCTCTCTGTCTGCCCCTCCCCCGTTCATGCTCTGTCTCTCTCTGTCTCAAAAATAAACGTAAAAAAAAAAAAACATTTTAGAAACCTACTGAGGTCAGGGGTAAAACAGTGACACATGTCCGTGGGAAAGGGCAGAGCGACAGCAGGTAAGTGGGTCTGTGCGCACATGGGTGGTGGTATCTTCATGCCCTGACCTGTCCTGTGCCTCTTCCCCTTTATCTTCGTTGTGCAACGTTGTGTCCAGAGTTGAGAAAAGCAGGCAGAGTTTGATGCGGGGGAGCCGAGCGCCATGGGCAGGATGACAGACTGTCCTGCTGCCCCCAAAGAGGCAGGGGGGAGCAGTCACACATTCATTCATCGAATGCTTATGAAGCACTTAGGTGCCAAGTGTTGTGCTGGGTTCTGGGGACTCACAGAGGAATAAGGCCTGGCCTTTGTGCCTGTGGGGGAGGAAGGAAAATAAACAAGACCATGAGTAAGTTCGACAGCAGAGGTAGGTGTGGGCCTGGGAGAGGGAGAGGGGGAGATGCGAGAGTGGAAAGAAAAGTTCTCACGGTGCCTCCACGTATCGCTTGAGGCCCTACTCAGTGTTGCCTGCTGGGGCCGGTTCCCTTCAGACGGAAGCATTTCTCACAGTGCCAGACGCTGGCTGGACCATGAGCTAGATGACGTCTGTCGTCAGCTCTCCCAGCCTTCCCGACTCTGCCCTCTTCCTCCCTCCCTGCCCTTTCTTTCCCTTCCTGTCTGGAAGGGGGGTCCTGACGGTCTTCTAGGAATCTGCTTAGGGCGGCCACACACACAGTCGATCAGGGTTCATTGAATCGAATTGATCTGAAAGGTATTCATGTTAAGCCATAAATGACTAAGGTGGGGTGCATCTGGGAGCGTGTGTATTTATGAGGCCTCAAAGCCTTAAGCAGAAAGGGCTTCAGTCAGCTTAAGGAGAAAAGCGTTTGCTTAGTGGGCTGGAGTGTTCCTGGCACTTCTGAAATCACATATTCTGGACAGTTGCCTACTCTTTCTGCACTTAAAGCTGGCCCTGTTTCCAAACATCCAGTCTTACATGTTTCCCCTCCTGGCCCTCTATTGTGGCTGCACGATAAGGCAAGGGCGGGGGCTGACAACTGCTAATCTGAGACCTTCTGGCTGGAAATCCTGTTAAGACTGCGGACACAACCACAGTGAGGCATTTGAGAGACAAGTGATGAAAACCAAAGGTGGGTGAGTAGGACATTGAGATGTTGTCCCTTCGAAATGCACTCATTCTTCTAGTTCATTCTTGACCCTGTGTATGCTGCAAGCACACAGCTGGTGGGAGTGCAGGACTGGGGGGAGACATCGGGAGAGGGCAGATGTTTTGAAGTCACATTCCTAACATTAGGTGGAAGGAATCACCACATCATTGTCCCCACTGTGTTCCACTAGGATTCTCCCAGGGGCCGTATGTGGGTGCACAGAAGTGTCCTACTGGTTAAAGTACAGCTTTTGATTTGCATATCCCCCTCCAATTGAGGCTGGGTTGTTCCAGTAAGTTCTATTAAGAATAGTCCCCTTGTGTGGTGCCTGGGTGGCTCAGTTGGTTGAGCGTCCAACTTCGGCTCAGGTCATGATCTCTCAGTTCACGAGTTCGAGCCCCACGCCGGGCTCTGTGCTGACAGTGAGGAGCCTGCTTGGGATTCTCTCTCTCCCTCTCTCTCTACCCCTCCCCTACTTGCATGCTCTTTCTCTCTCAAAATGAATAAATAAAAAACAACAAAAAAGAATAGTCCCCTTCTAGGATCCTATGCAGTAAAGACTAGTAATTAAATGTTTTTCAAACCCCAACTGAGTTCATTCTGAGGCGCTGTCTTTTTTTAATGTTTATTTATTTTTGAGAGAGACAGAGAGTGTGCAAGTGGGGAGGGGCAGAGAGAGGGAGACACAGAATCTGAAATGCGGTCCAGGCTCTGAGCTGTCAGCACAGAGCCTGATGTGGGGCTCGAACTGACGAACTGTGAGATTATGACCTGAGCCAAATTTGGACACCTAACCAACTGAGCCACCCAGGCACCCTGAGCTATCTTTTTTTTTTTTTTAATACTATCAACTTTAATTAAAGTTTAAGAAAGTGGACATCTCCTAGCACTGTCCAATAAAAATATAATGGGAGCCACCTAATTGAAAATTTTCTAGGGGTGCCTGGGTGGCTCAGTCGGTTAAGCATCCAACTTTGGCTCAGGTCATGATCTCGCAGTCCGTGAGTTCGAGCCCCGCGTCGGGCTCTGTGCTGACTGCTCAGAGCCTGGAGCCTGTTTCAGATTCTGTGTCTCCCTCTCTCTCTGACCCTCCCCTGTTCATGCTCTGTCTCTCTCTGTCTCAAAAATAAATAAAACGTTAAAAAAAAGAAAGAAAATTTTCTAGTAATCATATTTTGAAAAGTAAAGAGCCAAAATTAATTTTCATTATACATCTTATGAACCCACTCTATTAAAACATTACCATTTCAACATATGATTGATAAAAGAATTATTAAGGAGATATTTTACTTCTTTTTGTACTCGCCATGCAAAGCTGGGTGTGTATTTTTCACTTCCAGTGCATCTCAACAGGGACAAATGACATTTCAGCTGTTCAGGGCAACGTGTGGCTGGTGGTTATCTCATTATACTGGGAAAGTCTTGGTATCTTTCAAATGGCAGCAGTTTAGATACCTTCTCCAGATAAACATATTTAAATTGAAGGAACGAGTGTGCTTTGCACAAGCGATACCTGAATGTGGTTGTAGAGAGTGAATTTAAGGGAGTGGGTGTTTGAATTTGGGGTTAGTGGCTTAATAAATGAAAAACTATGACCACATTTTCTTTCTTCTTCTTCCTTTTCTTCCTTCATTCCTTTCTTTTTCCCTCCCTCCCTTCCTTCCTTCCTGTGAAAGAATAGTCTTGGCTTGCAATCTGATACATTACCAGGGCAAATAGCTATTCTCCTGGCACCTGCTACCAAGCCATGAGACCACGAAATTGGAGACTGGAAAGGAACCTTGGCAATCATGTTGGACCTTGTCTCTCCTTGGAGATCATGTTGAATTGTGTCCCTCTCTGTGCCTCAGAATCACAGAGAGGAATGTCAGGAGAATACTGATTCTTGGATCCCCCTCAGAGAATCAGATTCAGTTGATCTGGGATGGGGCCTAGGTATCAGTAGTTTTAAAAATCCCCCAGGTGATTCTAATGTATGGCCTGGGCTCTGAATGCAGAAACATCCCCTTCCTTTTACAGGTGAAGAAACAGAGGCTGGGTTAAGTGACTCACCTAAGGTCTCACAGCTGGTTAGAGGCAGGAAGTGGGGCAGAATCCGGGTATTCATCTCTACCCCATCTCACATACAGAAAGACATTTCAATAATACCTCCATAGTGGGTCTTTTTCCTGTTTGACCTCAGAATTATTCTCATTCTAAATTGAGGTACAGTACCCAGCTCAACTTAGATTTGACATCACCTCCAAGAAAAGACTCTGAGCCCTTATTTCCCAGAAAATCTCCAGATCAATGATAACTTTGAAATGATGGGACGATGGCCCTAAATGCCTCCCATTTTAGGTCCACTTGGGTTCTGCAACTCTATACTTTATAATAGAGTTTCGTTGCAAGAGTAGGGAGGAATCCCAAAGGAGCAGACACCTGAGCCTGATCAGTCTTGTCTTCATTGACTCACAGCTAAAGCTGGAACAGCTCATTGACAACAGCCTTCCAGGTAAATATATCCATGCACCAAGAAGGCAACACGCGTGAGTAGGGTGGGTTGGGGAAACTCTGGGAGGGGAACTGTCATTGCCCAGCCTTCGCGTTTCATGCCTTGGCACAACGATGCAGGCTCTGTTGCCAGACCTTCCAATTATTCCAGAAGACAGGGATGCAGGTTTGTGTTTGTTTTGTTTGTTTTTGTGAAATATCCCGATTTGTGATGTTGACAATGAATTCAGTTTTTAAAAAAATTTTTTTAACGTTTATTTATTTTTGAGACAGAGAGAGACAGAGCATGAACAGGGGAGGGTCAGAGAGAGAGGGAGACACAGAATCTGAAACAGGCTCCAGGCTCTGAGCGGTCAGCACAGAGCCCGACGCGGGGCTCAAACTCACGGACTGCGAGATCATGACCTGAGCCGAAGTCGGACGCTCAACCGACTGAGCCACCCAGGTGCCCCATGAATTCAGTTTTTAGAAAGACACCCTAAAGGTCAAATAAAGCCCACTCTTTCATAAGCTCTATTCTACCTGCAAGCTGTCTGAGTGCCACCTGCTAGATAAGTCTAAGACTGCTTCATACTCAATATTGAGTTGTGTTGGTTGGCAAAATGTTGATATGATATCCTCATGCTTACTTTTGCCCTAGACCCTGAGGACACTGATGAACGTGAACATCCATACCAGAAGGAAAAATAGTAGAAAAGCAAGTACCTCAGTTCCTTTTCAAATTTTATTCATTTTCTCACTGACCACATCATTCCTTTTGGGTTTGGCACCTGTGACATGTCATAAATTTTCACAGTGACATTGAAGGTAAAGATCATTACAGTTGCTAAAATCTAGCATCATTTATTTTTAAATTCTTTTGGAACATAAAACAAGTCAAGCAGTTACTAGCACTTGCCATAGGGGAGACTAGTTCCTCCATACACATCTATAGAAAGAAAATGTTTTCCTTCACCGTAAAATGAAATAGAAGTTTTGTAGCACTACAACAACCTCTTAGCCAATGAAACGATGATCCAAATAAAAATCAGAATTACTCGTAACCACATTTTTCATTTCAAGAAACACCCTGGATAAGTACACGGCATTTATATTGAGAGCCCTTGATTTCAAGTAATCTAAAGTGTTAATCACAGGTGAAGTCTTTTTAGTTAACAATTTAAGAGTTGATGCGAAATTACCCTTTAATCCAAAGTATTCATACAGCAAAAATAAATGTAAGTTATTTGCGGAGCATGTTAGAGATTAACATAAAATATGTATGTCGTTTGTATCTTGGTTATTCTTCCTACACATAACCTTGAATTTTGCCTCAGTTCTTTTTTTAAATGTAAAAACCTTAGAATATGTACTTGTAAGAATCTGTTTCAGGTATATTTCTGTGAACAGCTCCACTGTCCTCAAATAACCAGAGGTGGGTAACAGTTTCTGACAAAAGCGGAAGGGAACAGGATTAAACAAGAATTAGAGCGATTATATTTTCTTTATCGAAAACCTTCACGTCTTTGGAAAGCTGCTTGGTTTCTATTTTGAGCCACACTGCCCACATATCTTAACGACAGAATCATTGCATAATTTTGCTTTTCCCCTTTTTATCTCTGTTTGGGTGTATTTATTATTTCATACGTGATGATGCAAAGCTCATGAAAAGGTCCATTTATATTCTTGTTATCTATGTGGGGACCTAGCTGTTTTTCTCTTACTGTTTATAGAACCTCACTGTAATATTCAGATTTGCTGGCAATGAGCCCTTGCTAACACAGTATACATTCCATTCCCCTCTGTGACTCTATTTATGGGAGGCTATGTGATTTACTCAAGGCTGATAAAGACAGTGTAAAAGGATGGGTCACGGATTTATCCATCCATGGAATTTTAGCACTTTTGGAGGGAGGTTTATCTTCTGGTTTTGTTGTTGTTGTTGTTGTTTGTTTCCAATTTAATTAAAACAACAGCAAAAAAGCGTTAGTTCAAATGAGTGACAGTTGGCAGATCTGCATTATTCCACTGGAGGGACTCCAGAGTTTCTGATGCTTGGAGATGGACAAGTAATTACCTCCTGTCGGCGACTATTTTCTACCAGGCGAAGCCCAGTGTTTATTGTAAACTATCTGCCATTAAAAGCTGTAATAGCAAGCCTTATGTTCCCACACCATAAATTTGACTTGCACTGTTTTTTTATTTACCTTCATGTTTCATTATATTCTTTGAAATATTTCATTTTAAAGGAAGATAACAGAAGAATGAAAATTGAACAAATTCCAAATTCACGCTTGAAGAAAGATACGCTTAGCATACATATTTTCTGAATACACCCGGACAGCTTGATGGCCACTTTCTGGATATTGGCAGCTTCTGTGTAGTTAACTATTAGATGTGGTTGCTATTAGTATATCACTTGTTCAATGGTCTAGAAAATAGCCTACAAATTAAAGTTGGACTAAACCACAGAGGCTTAGCGCAGTGGTTCTCAAACTTTTTGGTCTCAGGACCCCTTTATACTCTTGAAAGAGTTTTTGTTTGTGTGGATTTTGTCTGCCAATATTTCCTGTATAAGAAATGAGAACTGAGACCTTCAAAAAATCATTTACTTAAAAATAATGTTAAAAACCCATCACATGTTAATGTAAATAGCATTTCAAAAGAAAAAATTATTTTCTAAAGAAAAAAAGTTTTTTTTGAGAAAGGGATTGCTTTAGATTGTGACTTGATAGAGGAAAAGTCGGTTCTCCTATCCATTTTTCCATTCAGTCTGTCGTGATCTGTTGCTTTAGTTGAAGTATATGAAGAAAATCTGGCCCTGCACAGCTATGTAGCTGAAAAAGTGTGCATTTTCACAGCTTTTTCAAATAATTATGGGTATTATTCTTGGATTGCAAACCTAAATTTGACAAGTGGTGGTTTTTTAAAGGTTAGTTACAATGAGGAATCTGAAATCCCAGCAGTGGACTTTTTTTTTTTTTTTTTTAATTAATGGACTTTATTTGTTGAGTTTACTTAAATAAAATCTTACACCCAACATGGGACTCGAACCCATGACCCTGAGGCCAAGAGTCACACATCCTGATGACCGAGCCAGCCAGGCACCCCAACAGACTTTGTTATTTGTTTGTTTGTTTCATTTTTAATGTTTTTTTCTTTCTGAGAGAGAGAGAGAGAGAGAGAGAGAGACAGAGAGAGACAGAGAGGAAGGCCCAGAGTCCAAAGCAGGCTCCAGGCCCTGAGCTGTCAGCACAAAGCCCAGCACGGGGCTTGAACTCACAAGGCATGAAATCACCACCTGAGCCAAAATCAGACGCTTAACTGACTGAGCCACCCAGGCTCCCCCCCGCCCCCCCCTCTCTCTTTTTTTTTTTAGAGCAGTTTTAGGTTTATAGAAAATTGAGCAGATAGTGCAAGAGTTTTGAAAGAGTTTCCTGTATGGTTAATGTATTGCATTAATGTAGTCTAATGTGTTACAGTTGATGAGCCCATATTGCTATATTATTAACCAAAGCACACAGTTTAAAGTAGGGTTCACTCTTTGTGATGTATAGTTCTATGGGTTTTGACAAATGCATGTCATGTATCCACCAGCACAGTATCACACAGAATCGTTTCACTGCCCCCAGAATCATTGTGGTCCACCTATTCACCCCCTCTCCTCTTCCCCTGAACCTCTGGTAACCATCAATCTTTTCATTATCTCTGTAGTGTTTCCTTTTCCAGGCTATCTTACAGCTGGAATCACATAGTGTATACCATTTTCAGACTGGTTTCTTTTTTTTTTATTTTATTATTTTTAATTTTTTAAATTTACATCCAAATTAGTTAGCATACAGTGCAACAATGATTTCAGGAGTAGATTCCTTAGTGCCCCTTACCCATTTAGCCCATCCCCCCTCCCACAACCCCTCCAGTAACCCTCAGTTTGTTCTCCATATTTATGAGTCTCTTCTGTTTTGTCCCCCTCCCTGTTTTTATATTATTTTTGTTTCTGTTCCCTTATGTTCATCTGTTTTGTCTCTTAAAGTCCTCATATGAGTGAAGTCATATGATTTTTGTCTTTCTCTGACTAATTCCACTTAGCATAATACCCTCCAGTTCCATCCATGTAGTTGCAAATGGCAAGATCTCATTCTTTTTCATTGCCGAGTAATACTCCATTGTGTGTGTGTGTGTGTGTGTGTGTGTGTATATAAATATATATATATATATATATATATATATATATATATATATATACATACATACCACATCTTCAGACTGGTTACTTTAAGCAATATGCATTTAATATTCCTTTATGTCTTTGCATGACTTGATAGCTCATTTCTTTTTATCGCTGAATAATATTCCATTGATGAGTATATAGCAATCTATTCATCTTTTGAGGACATCTTAGTTGCTTTCAGCTTTTGGAAATTATGAATAAAGCTGCTATAAATACTTGTGTGCAGCTTTGTGTGTGGACATAAGTTTTCAACTCATTTGGGTGAATACCAAAGACTGTGATTGTGGGGTCCTCTAGTAAGACTGTTGATCTTTGTGAGAAACTGCCAGACTATTTTCCAAAGTAGTTTTACCATTTTACATTCCACTAGCAATGATTTAAGAGTTCCTATTTCGGGGGCACCTGGGTAGCTCAGTCGGTTGAGCAACCGACTCCTGATTTTACCTCAGGTCCTGATCCCAGGGTTGTGGGATGGAGCCCTATGTCAAGCTCTGTGCTGAGTGTGGAGCCTGCTTGGGATTCTCTCTCTCCCTCCTCCCCTCTCCCTCCTCCCCTCTCCCTCCTCCCCTCTCCCTCCTCCCCTCTCCCTCCTCCCCTCTCCCTCCTCCCCTCTCCCTCCTCTCCTCTCCCTCCTCCCCTCCTTCCCTCTCCCCCACTCGTGCTCTCTCAAGTTAAAAAAAAATAAGTTTCTATTGTTGTACATCTTCACCAGCATTTGGTATGATAAGGGTTTTTGTGGGGTTTTTTTGGATTTTAGCCATTTTAATAGATATACAGTAGTATCTGATTATTGTTTAGTTTGCAATTCCCTAATGACATATGATGTTGAGCATCTTTCCAATGCTTATTATTTTTGAAAAATTTTTATTTTGGGAGAGAGGGAGAGTGCATGTGCACACCTGCACACAAACAAATGGGGGAAGGGCGGCGGGCGGGGGGGAGAGAGAGAGAGAGAGAGACAGAGAGAGAGAGAATGAGAAGAGAATGAGAATCCCAAGCAGGGTCCACGCTGTCATAGTGGAGCCCAATGCAAGGCTAGATCTCATGATTCATGAGATTGTGACCTGAGCTGAAATCAAGAGTCAGAGACTTAGTTGACTGAGCCACCCAGGAGACCCTCCCATGCTTATTTTTTGTGTATCTTCTTTGGTAAGGTGTCTATTGAGATCTTTGCCTGTTTAGATACTAGTCCTTTGTCAGATATGTGTTATGGAAATATTTTCTCCTGGTCTGTGGCCTGTCTTTCCATTCTCTCAAATCAATAGGCTTTCCATACTAGTACAGTGTGATGCCATTGCCCTGATTTATGCTACAGCCCCAGCAGCATTACCCAGCATTGTTGAGTAACATCAGTGCAAATCTCAACACAGAGAAAAGGCAAATAACATTTTAGTAGTATTGTAAAGACAGTTTTGTGGACACCCCCAGAAAGGCCTCTGAGTTCCCCAGGGCCCACAGACTTTGAGAACCATTGCCTTAGAGCAAACAAGTACAACTCCTACGATTTAGTTCAAGCTTCAGAAAGACCAAATAGAATTGGAAATCATGAGCTCTCCAAATGTGAAATGTTAACTTCGTTTTCTGCAAAAATGATTTAGAAGGCACAGAAGAAATATTATGCGCTGAAGTTAGTGTTCTAATTCATTGGGCAGAGTCAAAACCAATTTTGTTTAGACACTTTTTTCCAATGATTCTTGGCAGAATATTTTCCAAGAAATACATTTTGTGTGCGTGTGTGTGTGTATGTGTGTGTGTGTGTGTAAAAATATCAACTAAAGTCTGTGAGCCAATGTCTCCCAATAGCCAAAAAATTGCTAGCTGATGCCCAGTAAATGGGCTTATAGTTTATTTGTATATAGAGACAATATATGGAGCCCCCAACTTTCTCGTTTTTATTCCTCCAACAGTGTCCAACCAGCATAGAAATGGGGAAGGAACTCTAGCTTGGCAAACCAGACAGACCTGGATTTGAATCTTGGCTACGTAATCTTATTTAACTTCTCTGAGCCTTCTGTTCCCCATCTGTAGAAGGGAATGGATATTATGGCTAAGGCTGCAAAGATTTTATATATATATATATATATATATATATATATATATATATATATATATATGATATGTGAAGGAAGGGTCTGGAACCTCATGGATATCACTCAAGTAATCAACATCATCACCGAAAGCCACCCCCTCCATTTTTAATAGTTTCATAATCTTATTTTCTGGCCCAGGAAATTATGCCTTCTTGTGAGCTTAGTGAAGAAAAATATACTAATAAGTCTTAGTGTTCCCCTTTAGGAATACTAAGTTTTCACAGGGACCAAAACCAGAGCGAGAAATCTCTAGCATTGTCCGTCCTTAGCAGAGGGACTACAGACATAAATGAACACGAGAAGTAACTAGAACAGAACCTAAGGATAGGACCATAGGAGGTGTGACGTACAACTGATGAAGTGGCCAGGGCCCATTCTAAAGGCAAAGGTCTAGTAATGGTCAAAAGTTCATGATGAAGGGTGCCTGGCTGGCTCAGTCGGTAGAGCATGCGACTTGTGGTCTTGGGGTTGTGAGTTCAAGCCCCATATTGAGTGTAGAGATTACTTAAAAATAAAACCTTAAAAAAAATTCAAGATGAGATCAAATCATGGAGTGTGTCCCAGAAGTAGCGGGAGTGAAAAACCAGTGGCCACCCACCAGGGAAATGTCACAGTGATGTACTCGCCCACACAGAATTCCCATGGGCAAGATTAGTTGCCTCTTCTTTTCATCCAGAAACACCTTAATGCTGCTTTTGGCAAGGATGACATACCAAGAAACAGCTGGAATATTTTTAGGGCAGAGGAGGCCACCTTGACACCCTTGAAATTAAAAGTTTGGGATCTGGAGCCACACTTGCTATGCGTTAAGTCCGGGCTCCTTTGCTTGGTACTGAGTGACTGAGGGCAATCACATAAGGCAGTTCTGCCTCTGTCTTCTCATCTGTAAAATGGGGGAAGTGTTCTGAGGACAACACTACATGTAAAGCATCCAGAACAGTACCTTATGTGAAGTATGGGCTCAGTAAATGGCAACTTTTTGTTATCTTCACCCGTGTAGCTCACTCATCTGACCAATGCTGAGTATAGCTGTGTGAAACTTCTGTGTGGTTTACCCGCACGCCTTTCACCCTTAGACACCACGATGTTTTTATGAAGTGACGCATCCCACTTATGCTTTCACTTCTATTTCCAAATTAATGCAGGGCCAGGATTACCAGTTAATTGATGGGCAGCATGGTGTTTTTAAAAAATTCTTTTTAAAAATGTTTACTTATTTATTTTGAGAGACAGAGACAGCATGTGAACAAGGGGAAGAGAGCATGAGAGAGAGAGAGAGAGAGAGAGAGAGAAGATCCCAAAGTGGCTCTGTGTTGTCTCGCAAACCACGAGATCGTGACCTGAGTCAATATCAAGAGTCACCAACTGAGCCACCCAGGTACCCTCCACCAATGACCACAGCTTTAGGTCACTGGGTTTTAAAAAACTCTTCCATCTACCCTTAGAAGGGTTTTTGTTTTGTTCTTTTCAGATATAACACATGATCTTTGTAGAAAACTTAGGACACTAAGAAATTTTCAAACACACATCATCTGAGTTAATCCTGGGATTTTGATAAATTTCTTCTAATCCTATTTTTCACCCATACCTGGAA
Source organism: Leopardus geoffroyi (assembly GCF_018350155.1). NCBI lineage: Eukaryota > Metazoa > Chordata > Mammalia > Carnivora > Felidae > Leopardus > Leopardus geoffroyi. The sequence continues at coordinate 45,522,349 of NC_059330.1, forward strand.
AGCTAAGTTCTTTCCACCATAAAATGCAAACACGGATGGAGAAGGCATACCTCAAGCCTTATCAATTAATAAGCTAATTTTTTAGCCAATATCAGCTCTGATCGTTGAGGTTTTAAGTCTGCTCTTGATGTGGTAAGAGTCTTTGGGGCAATGAAGCACACGCTAGGTCAAGAAGAAAGTAGAACATTAGTCATAATGCATGTATTCATTCAATAAACATTTATTAGCTTGGCACTGCTGAGCCCTGGTGATACAGAAATGAAAAACAAGCAAATACCCAAACAATCGACTCCCTTGTTTATTGAGGTGCTGTTTTTAATAGGAAAAAAATTATATTTATTAGCAACCTAAATGTTCATTAGTAATTTATGGCACAGCCCTCCAACAGAGTCCTTAAAAAATAAGTAGCAGGATGGTAGAGTTGATTCACTTTTCCCTATTCCTTCCACTAAGTATAGGTAAAAACCCTAGACATTATATATGAAATGGTTCTAGGTAGTTTCACTGCAAACATTTTCACTGCTTAACTAAGAGGGCATCAATTAAAAAGGACAGAATGAAACCTGAAAAATGAATAACATTAAAAAGACTTTCCTGTGAAATACAGAATAGTTGAATACACTTAAAGGATATGTAGATCCATGGCAATACAAGGCAAATAACTGATCTAATTTTGTGGATTGTACCTAAGCACCTATCTTGCAAGTCTTTCATTTAAGGTGATAAGCTGTTTTTTTTTTTTTTCCCTCACTTGTTGATTTATGTCCTCATTCAGCATGGCATGTTTTCTTTTTTTGTTACAATTTCTTCATTAAGAGAGGTATCCATTTCCAAATACTAGGATGCACACTTAAAAAAAATTTTTTTTGTTTATTTATTTTTGAGAGACAGAGACTGAGCACGAGGAGGGGAGGGGAAATGAGAAAGAGGGAGACACAGAATCTGAAACAGGCTCCAGGCTCTGAGCTGTCAGCACAGAGCCCGATGCGGGGCTCAGACCCATGAACCGTGAGATCATGACCTGAGCCAAAGTTGGATGCTTAACCGACTGAGCTACCCAGGTGCACCTAGGATGCACATTTCTAACTAGCTTTGTGTTGCATTATAAAAGCCTTCTACGTGGTTGTTCTTGGCATATTGTCACATGTCTATTAATAGACGTTCTGAAGTTCTATGGGAAATGTGGGTTCAAAACTCTATACCACTGTATAGATCATTATAAAGGCTATGGTTTATATAAAAATGAGAGTACTGCATCAATGGGGGAAATGAAACCAAACTCAACCAGTTGATGAAACTAAACTGCCAAACAAACCAAACTGTCAACTGGTTATTTTTTCTCTTTCATGACAACATTTCCTCACAGCCAATTAGTTACATGGCAAAAAAACTTGTAGCAAAGATGCTTACAGTGAAAATGCCAGACATGACCTGAAACAGGAGAATGAAAGGTGGAGAAGAGACAGAAAGGCTAGGGATTTCGGGATCCAAGGAACAACACGGCAGCAAGTTCCTTGAATTTTCTTTTTGCCTCCTCCTTCCCAGACTTGGAGCTGAAGAAGCTAGCAACCTAGAAATGCCAACAGAAGTAGACGAGAAAACCCTAACAATAACATGCTGTCTCTAACTAAAGGACTGGGAGAGGGGCTGCCTAGCAAGACAGAAAACTTCTCGATAATGCTATGGACTGAACTGTGTGCCCCCAAAATTCATATATTGAAACCCTAACCATCAATGTGATGCTATATGGAGATGAGGCCTTTGGGAGGTAATTTGGGTTAGATGAGGTCATGAAAGTGAGGCTCTCATGATGGGATTAGTGGCTTAGAAGAAGAGAAAGTGAGAGATTGCATGTTCTCTCTCCCTCCCTCCCTCCCTCCCTCCATCCATCCCTCCCTCTCTCCCTCTCTTTCTCTCTCTCTCTCTCCACCTTATGAAGACACAGCAAGAGGTGGCCATTGGCAACCCAAGAAGAGCGTCCTTACCAGGCATGGACCCTATTACATCTTGGACTTTCAGTCTCAAGAATGGTGAGGAAAAACTTTGCTTAAGTTACCTAGTCTATGCTGTGTATTTTGTTACAGCAGCCCAAGCAGACTAAGACAGATTTTGGTACTGAAGTGGGTTGCTGTTGTGATAAATACTTACACATATAGAAGTGACTTTGGAACTGGGTAATGAGGAGAGGCTGGAAGAGTTTTGAGGTGCATTTAGAAATACAGATGTTAAGTGATTCTGGTGAGATCTCAGAAATGAGGAACAGGTATCTGGACACTGAAGGAAAGATGATCCTTGTTATAACATAGCAAACAACTTGGCTGAACTGGGTTCTAGTGTTTTGTGGAAGGTAGAACTTGTGAATGATAGAATCAGACATTTAGCCGAGGACATTTTGTACAAAAAGTGTCAAAGGAGAAACTTGGTTCCTCCTGAATACTCACAATAAAATGTGAAGGAGGAAAGATGAATTTAAGAATGAACTATTAAACGAAAAGGAACCGCACTTGAAGATTTGGAAAATTGTCATCCTATCCATACTGCAAAAAATGAGAAAGGGTTTTCCAAAGAGAACTCTAAGAGTGGCTGAACATCTATTTGATAAAGAGATAATGGGTGTGATTCATGAAATTAATCTGCCATTTCAACAGAAGGCAGGAAAAGAGATGGGATTATATCAGTAAAGACACTGCCAATTTGAATGAAACAGGACATTTAAAAAATAAGATAAAATTAAGGAAGGCTGTCAGATTGCTTAGTTCCTACAGGACTGGACCATAGAGTTATTCAGTTGCAAACAGGTGCTATTCAATAAAAGGGAAGAAGAACCCTGAAGGCAATTTAGAGATCAAGGCTACCACCTGGGTTCCAGCAGGGTTCATGACCTGACTGAGGATAGGGTTCCTGAATCCTTGGGGGTATGATTCCTGCCTGGTGGAGCCAGAGAGGTGGGACTCCTGTCCCAGTGAGTCCAGAAGGCAGAGCATCCAACCAAAGAGGATTATTCTCAAGCCTTCAGATCTAGCGGAATTTGCCTCGGTGTGTTTGGGATTTGCTTGAGATCCATCACCGTTTCCTTCTTTCCTATTTCTCCCTTTAGTAATGGGAATGTCTATCCTGTGCCTTTAGGCATCTACAAAATGTCTACAAAAGCTAACATTCTAGTTAAGGGTGAAAGACTGATGCTTCCCCTTAAGATTGGGAGTAAGGCAAGGATGTCCACTCTAACCATTCTTAATAAACATAGTGCTGGAAGGTCTGGCCAGTGCAATAAGGAAAGAGAAGTCCCATAAATTGGAAGGAAGGAATAAAAATTCCTATCTGAAGATGACAGATTGTCCACATAGAAAATCTCAAAGAATTTGCAAAAGGGGAAAAAGAAAAAAACAAAAAGCCATGTGAGACTAATAAATTAGTTCAACAGGGTGTGTGATAGATCTTTTTATATGATTTTTATATGTGGATCTTACATCTGTATACTAGAAATGAACACCTGGATACCAAGATTAAAAGTATAATACTATTAACAATCAAGTACTTAGGTATAAATCTAATAAAACAAGTACAGGAGTTATATGTTGTAAACTATACAACATGATGAAAGATATCAAAGAGGATCTAAATAAATTGAGAGATTCCATGTTCATAAACTGAAGTCTCAGCATAGCAAAGATGTCTCTTTTCCTCAAATGATTATAAAGATTTAATGTAATTCCTATTAAAATCTCAGCAAGATATTTTTATAGGTATAGATAAGGCTATTGTAAAATTTATATGGAAAATCAAAAGCTAAAATAATTTTGAAAAAGAATAAATTGGGAGTAATCAGTCTATCTGATTTTAAGACTTACTATAAAGCTATAGTAATTAAGATTGTCTAGTATTGGCAAAAATACACATTAAACACATAATAGAATAGAAAAAATAATCTAGAAATAGACCCACACAAATATGCCCAAATGATTTTTGATAAAGATGTAAAAGCAATTCAATGGAGGAAAATCTTTTCAAGAAATGGTGCTGGAGTAAGTGGACATCCATTGGTGGGGAAAAAACAAAAACCCTTGACCTCAATCTCATATTGTATACAAAAATTAACTCAGAGTCACAAACTTTTATATGAAGTGTAAAATAATAAGATTTTTAGAAAAAATAGAATCTCTGAGATGTAGGACTAGGCAGAGTTCCTAGATGACATGAAAAGCTTGAGTCATAAAAGGAAAAATTGGTATTTTATTAAAAAAATTTTTAATGTTTAATTTTGAGAGAGCATGAGCAGGAGAGGGGCAGAGAGCAGGAGAAAGAGAATCTGAAGCAGGTTCTGCGCTATCAGTGCAAAGCCCAATGTGGGGCTTAACTCCTGAACTGTGAGATGATGACCTGAGCCAAAGTCAGACACTCAACTGACTGAGCCATCCAGGAGCCCTGGAAAAATTGATAAATTAGACTTCATCAAATTTTGCTCTGCAAAAGACTCTATTAAGAGGATAAAAAAAAAAAACAAACAACAGTTGTGGACACATTTCTACAGGGAAAATATTTGTAAGCCAAATATCTGACAAAGAACTAGTTCTATAGAATATATAAAGAATTCTTAAATCTCAACAGTAAAAGAAGCAAAAATCCAATTAGAAGATGGCCAAAAGACATGAAGAAGATCTTAAGGAGGGCAAATAAGCACATGGAAGGGTGTTCAAGATCATTGGCCATTAGGTAAATCCAAATCAAAACCATGAAATACTACTATTTCCCTGTCCAAATAGTGTCAATACCCAGCAAGGATACCGAGAAACTGGATCACTTGGAAAACATGGGTCATTTGGAAAACAGTTTGGCAATTTCTTAAGCATGTAACAACCACATGATTCCACCATTACACTCTTGGACATTTATTTCAGAGAAATGAACACGTATGTTCAATTTGCACAAAACCCTGTACACAAATGTTAATTACAGCTTTACAGCCAAAAATTGGAAACAACCCAAATGTCTCTCAACAGGTGAATGGTTAAATGAAGCGGGGTACAGTCAAAATACTATTGAACACTATGAAGAAATGAACTACTGTTACACATAATGACCCCTACATGACCCTCCAGGAGATTATGCAGAGTGAATAGAGCCAATCCCCAAAGCTTATACGTGATTCTATTTATATGACATTTTTGCAATGACAAAATTACAGAAATGGATTAGTGGTTGCCAGGGATTAAGGAGGGGAGGGGGCAGTAAGAGAAGCAGATATAGTAATAAAATGCCTAACATGGGGGATCCTTGTGGTAAAGGACATTGACTGTATCAATGTCCATCCATATCCTGGTTGTGATACACTGCCATAGTTTTATAAGAAGTTACCAGTGGGGGAAACTGGATAAGGGTATATGAAAATTTTCTGTATTACTTCTTATAACTCTTGTGAATCTACAATGATCCCAAGATAAACATTTAATTAAAAAGAGTCAGGTAATGTTTTTACTGCTTGGGATATGGCTGATATCTTAAAGGGTCCTCCAGCTTTGTCCCTATTCCAAGCCCACCTCAGAATGACTGTTCAACTACTCACTGTCAGTGGTTCCCTGTTGACTCTATCTAGAACATTCCATTTAATGCTTACTGCAACCCTGTGAAGTGCCATTATTCCCAGTTCTGTGATGAGGAGCCTGAGGTCAGTGAGGTCCCTTCACTTGCCTCAGACCACACAGGTACAAACCCCAGTGTTTTCAGACTCTGATGACCATGTTTTAAACCACCCTCAAGATACAGAAGATCACAGTTAAAGTAGGTAAGAGGTGGAGAAAAGAAATACAACACCTGAGGTGTTCAGGGAACTCAGGCAGTTACAAGTCCAATTATAGGTCTCCACCCATCCCATCTTGCCTTTTTAAAAAAAAATTTTTTTAAGTTTATTTATTTTGAGAGGGACTGAGACAGTGTGAGCAAGGGAAGGGTAGTGACAGAGAGAGAGAGAGAGAGAGAGAGAGAGAGAATCCCAACCAGGCTCCACACTGCCAGCCCAGAGCCAGACATGGGGCTGAAACTCACAAACTGTAAGATCACAACCTGAGCCAAAACCAAGAATCAGATACTCAACCAACTGAGCCACTTAGGTGCTCCGCATCCCATCCTGCTGTGATCATCCTGCCCAAAGGCCCCTCCCTCCAGGATGCCTTTTTCTAATTTCTAACCCAGTGACATCTTGCCCTTTTCTCCCAGATTTTAGAGGCTCTGGTTCAGTGTAGTCCACACTGCTTGTTGGTCAACCTCAAGGAGATCTATCTATTGAAGATGATAAACATGTACCCATGGAAAACCCCCATCCTGTGTGACAATGCCAGAGCAATCCAGGAGCCCAGAACGACCAGGTGCTGGCGAGGGGAGAGGGTTGAACAGGACAAAATCTTCAGGGGCAGCAGGTCAAGACTGTGGGTCTTGTCACACAGAACTCAAAGGCAGAGGATGGGGAAATAGAATGAAGAGGTTGGCAAGAACCAACTGCACATTTTAATCCCTTGGATGGAGGGTTAAAGATAGCACCACTTGGGCATCACCTTGAGAGATCCAGAATATAGTTTATCTGCAGCAGGTGCAGCCTGGCAGTTCTGACGTCCCAGGTTTGGGGGGATGGGGTGGGGCTTGCACACAGGCCCTGAGTTTCCTATAGCTTCCACAACCAGTCCACTATGAAATTATGGCTATGCTAACAACAAAAAAGTCATGGTTTAGAAATACATACAGAAGTATTTACAAATGAGTTGGTTTATGAGGAGTGTTGAATTCCAAGCTGAAGAGTTTGGTCTGTATTTTGAAGGCTAAAGGTGTCTTTTGAAGAATTTTAAGGAGAAGTGGTTATAAATCAAATTTGTAATTTTCAAAGGTCATTGGCATTTGTTCCAGTAATGTCCTTTATAGCAAAAGAAAGTCCCAAATTGCATTCTGTTGTCACAACTCTTTAGTGACCTTTAATCAGAAATGCCTCCTTAGTGCTTTTGCTGTCTTTCATGAACTTGACAGTTTTGAATGGTCTGGCCAGTTATTTTGCAAGTATGTCTTGATTTGGGTTTGTCTGATGTTTCCTCATGATTATATTCAGGTTATGCATTTTTAAAAATGTTTATTTATTTTGAGACAGAGAAAGAGTGCATGCAGAGGAGGGGCTGAGAGAGAGAGGGAGAGTGAGAATCCCAAGCAGCCTCCATGCCCAGCATAGAGCCCAATGCAGGGTTCGATCCCATGAACCGCAAGATCATGACCTGAGCCAAAATCAAGAGTCGGATGTTTAACCAACTGAGCCACCCAGGGCCCCTCAGGTTATACATTGTGACAGGAATTCTCCAGAAGTAATGTTGTGTCCTCCTTAGTCCATCACATCAGATAATGTCAACAGGTCCCGTTAATTGTATTAATTTAGCTCACTTGGTTAAAGTGATGCCTGTCTAGTATTTTCATTGGAAAGTTAGTTTTTCCTTTGTAACTTAGAAGATCATTTTCTTTTGAGGAAATAGATTTTGAGACAATTATAAATATGCTCTTACTCTTCAAATTTTTACCCTTTAGTTTTAGTAAAAATGAATGACTTTTACTTGGATCTATTATTACGATGATGGTTGCCAAATGGCATTTTTTTACTTCCAACATTCCTTCCATATTTATCAGTTGGCTTTATTCTGTAAGACAGAAATGTCCTTTGTCTTCCATTTATTTATTTACACACATACAGACTCCTATTCCTATTTTATTCAATGAATTTCTTGACTTTTAATCTCTTTGCATCCTGTCTTAGGTGTTTCTCTTATAATCAGCATACAGATAGGCCTTCCCCCCACCCCCCACCCCCTGCCCTTAGACTGCCTTTCTAACCTTTAAATGGTAAGTTTTATTCATTTATATAAACTGTGAAAATAGTATTATGGATTTATTTCTTAAAAGTTTTTTTAATGTTTATTTTTGAGAGAGAGAGAGGGAGAAAGTGACAGAGTGTGAGTGGGGGAAGGGCAGAGAGAGAGAGAGAGAGAGAGAGAGAGAGGGAGACACAGAATCTGAAGCAGGCTCCAGGCTCTGAGCTGTCAGCACAGAGTCTGATGCAGGACTCGAACTCATGAACCATGAGATCATGACCTGAGCCGAAGTCGGACACTTAACTGACTGAGCCACCCAGGCGCCCTTATGGATTTATTTCTTCAAAAAAAAAAAAAAAAAAAAAAAGATATCTGTATGTAGTCACGTAGAAAAATGGCTAAGATGTAGTTCAAAGGAAAAAACAAATTGCAGGAAAGTATATATAATATGAGCCCATCTGTTGGAGGAAGAGTGCATGTAGGTGTATTTCCATAGTCCTAAAAGTCTGGAAGGTTACACAAGAAGTGTATGTTGTTACACAAGAAGGTTATACAAGAAGTTAACATTGATTACTTCTATGGAGCTGGGGTGGGGGTCTACCCATACTTTTATACATTATTTGAATTTTAGTATCTGTGAATATTTTGGTGTTTTGTTTTTGTTTAATAATTAAAAGGTCCAACATCTGCCTCCTAGAAGCTCACAGCACAGGACAGAGACTGATGAACACTTGTACTGCACGTTAACCTGAGGCCAGTAGAGGAAGGGCTGGCCAGGGTGCTGCAAGGGCAAGCAATGAGAAGAGTCAGGGGAGGCCCCCAGAGAAGACATCTGAGTGTAGTTTTAAAGGGAGGCCTCTTGGCTTCATGGAAAGAATGTAGGCACTGGAAGCAGGCAGGCCTGGATTGAAATTTACCCATCGGCTGCATGATCTTCAGCAAATTCTGCAAGTCCCATAGGGTTGGTGGGAGGATTAGAAATTAGAATCTATGTGTAGAGCACCCAAACAGTGCCAGCATCAACAGTCCATGTATTTTTGAAGAATGAGTAGGTGTTTAGCAAGGGAAGAAGGTGGACCAAGAGGGGAAGGCCATCCTTCAAAGGAATAGCAGGTGGTTTACTGGGTGCCGGCCTGGGGCTTTAGGGGGGCACTGAATTCCAGGCTAAGGAGTTTGGTTTGCATTCTGAAGGCAAGGGGCATCTGTTGAATAGTTTTAAGTAGAATCTGGTTACAAAATCAGATTTGTGATTTGGAAAGGTCATTGGCAAGTGATTGAAGGGAGAAGGGCTAAAAGTGGACTTAGGAAGGCCAGTTCAATTTTATTCTAACCCCTTCTAGGTTCAGAAGGAAGAAGAAGAAGGCCTGGACTAAAGCACTTAGTTATGAAGGAGGCAGAATCAAGACCTTAACATCTATGATCTCTGAGAGTCAAGAAGAAGGAAAGAGTCCAGTTATCCTTGTCTTAAGCATTGTGTGTATGGTGATGGTGAAGGTAGACAGAGGAGTAAATGTGGAGGAAAGAAGAGTATAGTTTTGGCATGTTGAATTTAAGGTGACTTTGGGACATCTGAGTGGTGATTTAGTGAGCCCCTGGGTGTGTGAGGCTAGAACTCAGGAGGAAGTCTGTGCAGGAGTTAAACTCTACTTCATTTAGTGCAAGAGAGGATAGATGGTAAGAAAGGCATGATAATTTTGGGTAATGATCAAGCATGACAGGGTATGGACCTGGTAGATTACTTGGTCTCAAGGTTCTAAATAAAAGGCTCATTAAAAGTTTTAGTATCAATAACAATTAAGATCTAAGGGAGTATGAGAGGTTTAAGGATGACACCAGGAGGCCATTGCTGTTAAAAGAACCAAATAATTTGGATGTCTCCATACCAACCTGAACTGTTTGTGCTTCCAAGGGGAGCTATTAATGTGACAACTGTTGAACACATTTGGCAAGTATCACCTGAAACTGACAATTTCAGTATTTCTTCCAATTAGAGATCTAAAGATATGGTTTGGAGAGTCTCTGATAAAGGTTATTAAATCAGATAAGAATCCTCAGTGAAATACTCGAAAGGCCATGCTCAAAACTTTAGGTGTGGTTCATAGTCACATCTACATGAGAATTGGGTAAAGTGATCAGAGTAGCATTAAAGTTAAGAATCCAGAATTTTGCTTCCACGACCAGCACTATATAACTAATAGAGTAACCCAAGGTCATTGCTATGGGCTGATGATGCCTTCCTGTGGAGGTTTTCAACCTGGGTCCCTAGGTGAGGGACTTCACAGTCATAGAGACCTACAGATGATTTACAAAGTATTAGGTGAATATGTATATATGTGCATTGCTGGGGAGAAAGCCCACCCCCCAAATTACTATGGAAGCAGTTGGCTTTTTTCTTTCTCTGACTTCCCTCTTTTTCCTTTTACCTATTTCCCTTTTCATTTTTTCTTTCTTGACTATGCCTTGGTTTTAACAGGCCATGGAAAGAACTTACTTATCCCATTGTCTAGCCCTGTTCATCCCACATATGGTTAAAATGACTGCGGACCCTTGGTCTAGAAAAGTGATTTCAAGTACCCTCATCTCTTTTTTGAAAATAAATATATAATAGAACCTCCCCTAATCTTTTCGTCTTATCAAACAAAATCTTGCATGGAGACCAGTTTAGCAAATGGATTTAAAATACAAAGAACAGGGGCGCCTGGGTGGCTCAGTCGTTAAGCGCCCGACTTCAGCCAGGTCACGATCTCGCGGTCCGTGAGTTCGAGCCCCGCGTCGGGTTCTGGGCTGATGGCTCAGAGCCTGGAGCCTGTTTCCGATTCTGTGTCTCCCTCTCTCTCTGCCCCTTCCCCGTTCATGCTCTGTCTCCCTCTGTCTCAAAAATAAATAAAAACTTAAAAAAAAAAATACAAAGAACAGCTGAGTGTGTACTAAGTGGGGAAGCCTGGTCCCACCCACTAGGCTATCTCACAGTTGTGTATTTGAGGTATATTGTCAGGCAGGTCATTGAGATGGAGATCAAGAGGACAGCTCCATGATAATCCCTACAGGGGAGCTGTGTTACCTGAGGTGCCAAGGAGTGCAAGATAAGTATATTGCTGACCTGCTAGGCTTAAAAGCTTACTCAGATGGGGTTGCCCTTGAGGAGGGAAAGGAGGCAAACTCTGGCTCTCCTCTGTTAAGTTGTGGAGTATAATGTGAGCAAAATGGAGGCGTTGTGCCTGATTTCTTCTTTGGTTTGAGCAGTTTCAGGTTGCAGCTGGGCTATTTGTGAGCGAGATAAAGTAGGAGAGCTATGTACAAATCCACCTTTAATGCCAGGGAAGGGAAAAACCAACCCTGCAAAACAGTGCATATGACTTGTCAGTTATGACAAAAGGATCCTTTTGTACACGTGTGTCTTCTGATGGCTACTGGATATTCAAGAAATCAGTAGGAAATTGTGTCCGAGTCCTTAGTCCCTGTTCCATCTTAACCCTTTATTGACTGACTATAATGAATCTTCATTATCTTCATCCTCTTCATCCATATGCTCCTTCATCCTCTTCTTGGGACAAAGGAGGGACCAACCAGGTGGTCTTGAAGGTTTTAAAGTAGTTGTGGCTGTTCCTACAGCGGAAGTGCCAGATGCTTCCAGGGCACCACAAAGCCATGTGGCCTGGCCACCTTCTTGTCCAGCCCTAGGTGAGGCCAGATCATCGTCTAGCTCCTAGTGGCCAGGTTGTCTTGGATATCGTGGAAATTTCTACTCGCCTGGGCTTTGGTATCCAGGTTACTGACCTAGTTCCCATGCTTCCACATCCAGTTTTAGATGGATTCTCTTCCATACTTAGCCAAGTTTCTCCAACCATCAGGGGTCAACTCTCTGAGCTGGCCTTACTTAATGCTTTTCTCCCTCATGATCCACTCCTTCCTTTATCCAGGGATTTTATCACCTGCCTGGACTCACCCCACCTGGTTTCCTGCCACATCCCCTCCCCTGCCTCTTTCCTGCCACATCCTCTCCCCTCACTCTTTCCTGCCACTTTGCTGCTGTCCCGGGTAGATGTCCTTACTCTCTTGTAGGAGCATAAACTACACAGGTACTTGGAGAGGCCAAGCCTTTATTCCAGCGATGATGGCACTACCCAATAATTTATTTGTACAGCTCTGGTCTTAAAGCGTGTATCACGTTATTCTGAATATCTTCAGTGACTCTACTTCAGGGGTTGACTTTTTTCTTTTTTCTTTTCAACGTTTATTTATTTATTTTTTTGGGACAGAGAGAGACAGAGCATGAACGGGGGAGGGGCAGAGAGAGAGGGAGACACAGAATCGGAAACAGGCTCCAGGCTCTGAGCCATCAGCCCAGAGCCTGACGCGGGGCTCGAACTCATGGACCGCGAGATCGTGACCTGGCTGAAGTCGGACGCTTAACCGACTGCGCCACCCAGGCGCCCCTGGGGGGTTGACTTTTTTCAAATGGCCAGACATTATTCAGGGTCATGCACAGTAATGAAGACTGTCATCAGACGCAACACCATTATTTGTGTCACTAAAGTAATCAGATTGATTTTCTTTTGCAGTTTGTAACCTGGGCTCCAAAAGAAATCCCACTTGACTGTAGGTGTGAGGGCAGGGGCTGGGTGTGCTCTACTCATCACTTTATGCTCAGCTTGGAAAATCGTAGGCGCTTAATAAATAACGTTGAGTGAATGAGTAGGAGGACTTCCAAGAATGTCTAGAGCAGAAGCTTCAGCATTGGAACAAGCAGGTGACCTCTTAAGGTGACAGTCCTTAGAGGACCCCACTGGCTTAGCGCAGAAATCCTGATACGCCTGGTTCCTCTCCTTTATGCTCACATGGAAATAAACTGCCGACAAGTTGCAAGCCCAGCGAGTTAGTAACAATTAAATCAGGAATGTAAACCTTGGGATCATCTACATGTTGAAGCCATGTGTGCAGACATTGTTTCCAAGTGAACTGCCGTAGAGGCTGATGGTCAGTACCATGTGCCTTGAGTCTTTCCATTGTAAATCATTATTCCCAGAAATTTTTTAAAAAATGTTTTCAAGTACAGCTCAGTGCTTTAGATAGACTTGTTTTTCGCTTCATGTGGTAGACTCACATCTGGACATTAGTGAGATATATTTCATCTAAAAATAGCATTTATCCAATTTACTGTCACTTGAGGAGAAATCTTTTCTTTTTTTCTTTGAGGCAGACTCCACTTCTTATTCTCTGCAGTCTTTCATGGCTCGCTGCCATTTAATATGAAAAAAAAAAAAGTATCAGGTTGTGTGTGTGTGTGTGTGTGTGTGTGTGTGTGAGAACGTGTGTGTGGAAAGGAAGCACAATGAAATAATTATTTTATAGCCTGCAAAAATATGACAACTACCTTTTCATTCTTGTTCTTGTTTAAAGTTGTCACTGATCTTGGTGGTTATGTTGTTAAGCCCTAAACTCAGCCCTGGTATGAACTCCATCAGACTTTCCTGAGTCATTACTTCAGAGCCACAGCACATGAGGTTGGGGATTCTTACCTGTTTTCTTTCAGACTGTCTTCTTGTTACTCTGCTTGATTGTCTTCTCAACAATCTGTGGTTTGGGGTTTGGAAACAAAGGAGCGGAGAGATGAGAAAGGAGTCCACAGTAAGAGGTGAAGCAGTGTTGTTAAAGCGCCAGGCTCGTGGAACCCTGTGGGGCAGTCTGCACACATTTAAGCCAGAAACTAGAATTAAATCTGACTAAAGAAAAATCAGTATGCTGCTGCTGCTTCCTAAGGCACTGATGTTAAGTAAGTCAGAGTCGGCTCTGGAAGGGACTGGTTGTAAATGAGGCACGTACCAGTCCATCCCAACTTTACATTTGTCAAGGTCCTTCGTAGTTCTGGAAAGATTTATCTTTGGGTACAGGACTCAAATGCTTGTCCTGTCTCCCTGAAGAGAACTCTGGCTTTTGCCTCTTTTCTCTGAAGGCACCTCTCTCTCCTCAACCCTCCACTTGCCAATGGGATCATTACCATTGGGATGGGCATGGTTTCGTTTCTTTTCTTTTTTTCTTCACACCTTCCAATCAGAACTAATAGTCTGACCTGTAATTGTTAAAATGTGTTAAAGTGGCTTCCCTGGCCTTTGGTACAGCTTGTGCTCGGCATTCCTTTCCATGCTGTGGGTAGGGGTTTGCCTGAGTTCATCCACAGCCTCTGCCCTTCTCATTTGACCTCCCATAGGGGTGCATGGAATGTAAAATGACAGAGAGATGCTAGGGCTACCGCCTGACCTATGGAATTAAGCAACACTGGCTGAGCCGTATGGTCATTCAATCCAGGCCCTTGGTCTCATCAGTATCCTGTTTAAGCAAGTCTGCTAATAGCCCACATGTCCATCCAGATGAGTTTAAACACATCTGCTCAAAGGATTTTCTTCCAATCCGTCAACACAGGGGCCTTCCAATTCCTAAGCATGTTCAGTCTGTACAAACTTTTGCAACATCAACCCTGAGATTGGACCTATTGAACCATTTTCAAATCATGAAGTATTTTTATAGATTTTTTTTTCCTCTGGGTATGTCTCAGCATAAATGAAACAACAGACACTTTAAGAGGGGATTTTCATTTGAGTGCAGTTATTCGCAACCTCCATTTCTCAACTATAAAAATTGAACAGATATGTAGGTATCATGGGTGGAATGAAATTAATTTTTACCACCCACAACAGTTCATTAGTGAAATAAGGAAAGTATTTAATGGATCTGTGCTTGGTGTGCCTAAAATTATTTCACCGTAACAAAAGGTCTTGAAAGACTAAGAAAAGGTCTGATGACAATTAAGTTGCCTATCTGAACGGTATTACTGTATGAAAGAAAAACAGTCTTAAAAATAGCTCATTGTAGAGCTGAAAGAGATGGAGAAATTCATAAAGGAAGCACAAAGATGTTGCAAATGGAATGAAAGTCTTTTTAAATTTTTTTTTTTAACGTTTATTTAATTTTGAGACAGAGAGAGACAGAGCATGAACGGGGGAGGGTCAGAGAGAGGGAGACACAGAATCCGAAGCAGGCTCCAGGCTCCCAGCTGTCAGTACAGAGCCCGACGCGGGGCTCGAACTCACGGACTGCGAGATCGTGACCTGAGCCGAAGTCGGCCGCTCAACCGACTGAGCCACCCAGGCGCCCCTGAAAATCCTTTTAAAAATACAAATGTCCCTTGCTTGCACAGAGTCCCGGTTTTGCACAATTTTTCATGCTTCCATTTCATTCTTGTGGAGGTGCAGCTTGCTTCGGTTAGTTGCCTAAGCAAGCTCTATTTCTCTGCTCTACAAGGTAAACCAGAGCGCCCAGGCGGCTCTTGAGCATCCGACTCTTGATTTTGGCTCAGGTCATGATCTCGGGGTTCGTGGTTTCGAGCCCCACCTCAGGGCTGACAGCAGGCTGACAGCAATTCCTGCTTGTAATTCTCTCTCTCCCTCTCTCTGCCCCTCCCCCACTCATGCCCATGAGCACACTCTCTCAAAATAATCTTAAAAAAAAAAAAAAAGGTAAATGTTCATTCCTCCCAAATGTACATCTTTGAGACCTACTAATTAAGAATTTGACACTATTGGGGCACCTGGGTGACTCTCTCAGTTGAGCTTCTGGCTCTTGATTTTGGCTCAGGTCATGATCTCATGGTTATTTATTGGATGGAGCCTGGTGTTCGGCTCCGTGCTGAGCATGGAACCTGCTTGGGATTCTCTCTCTCTCCCTCTCTCTCTGCCCCTCCCTTCCCCCCCCCCCCAAAAAAAAAAAAAAAGAATTTGACACTATCTATGAAAAAAGGCCACCAGGACAGAGAGACAGGAGAGAATATTTAACAAACTTTGCCCAGTCCTTTAAGAGTGCCGCCTTTATGACATCAGAGGGAGAGGGTATTTTAGCAGCCTCTAGTCCAGACCCTCTTTTATAGACCAAGACCATGGAGCAGGGAGAGGGAAAGCGATTTGCTCAAGGGCACAGAACCAGCGGGTGGCCAAAAAAGAGGTGCAGCCTGGTGCGTTCCCTCACTATAGCTCCTGGATATCCATGATCACTTGTTTACCTGATAAAGGCTTTCAGGACTTCAGCACGAACACATTTTCACAGAGATTCGCCTTTATTAACGCATGTAATTGAAAGAAATAAAATCCCTTTAAAATGTCCTCTAATGCAGACTTTGCAGAGGTAACACCTGAGCGCTGTGCCCTCTGTTCTACATCCTGAGCCCGGGGCTCGTTTGCTTTGAAGATGTTTTCCTACAGACATTGTTGCAAACCCAAAGGTAACCAGCAGCCTTTGGTTTCTTAGGTCAAAGAATGGTGACCCTTCTCAAAAGGAGGAGGTTCTGGAATCCTCACGGTCCCATGAGACCTGTTTGTCTAAGTCTGCCTCTCCTCTGGTTCTCTTGACTCTGAAAGGCAAAAGCGAGGAATAAAGCCCAAATTTCTTTTTTCATTACCTGGTAATGGTGTGCTAAAACAACTGTTTTACTTTTCCGGCTGTCCAGCTGCTTTTCTACTGTCTGAACTTAAAAAAGAAAATTAAAAAAAAAAAAATTTTTTTTAACATTTATTCCTTTTCAACAGAGACAAGAGTACAAGCAGGGAGGGGCAGAGAGAGCGAGACACAGAATCTGAAGCAGGCTCCAGGCTCTGAGCTGTCAGCACAGAGCCCGACACAGGTACAGCGAGATCGTGACCCGAGCTGAAGTCGGACGCTTAACCGACTGAGCCACCCAGGCACCTCTAAAAAAAAAAAATTTTTTTTTTTAATGATAAAGAGTTGTGAAAGGTCAAGAGAAAGGCGGCTGTGAAATCTGGATTCAGTGTGGGTCCTGCGTTCAGTGCTTAACTCTGTGCTTGGCATTTGGTATGTGGAAGGAGGGATAAAAAGCAAAATAAACAATAAAGCAGACCAGAGGGTCCCCCTTCTCAAAGAATTTTTAGGCTGTAGGAAACAAAACAACAGAAACAATGAGAAAGTATAGGTGGCTTACTGATAATACAATAACTGTGTGGCTGTCACCAGGGAACTTTGTAAAGTGGGCCACATTTCATCCCTTCTTTCCTCATCAGGCAGCTCACCCAGATGTAAGGAAGGGCTGGAACCAGGGCGAGGCCAGCAAGGCACTTACCCCGCGTGTAGAGTTTCAGGGGGCACCAAAAATTAAATATTAATTAATTAAAATATTAATCAAGAATATTTTAAAAATCCAAATTAATGCAAAAAATCAATGATGAACAAGATATCAATATTTTAAATAAAGAGAAGACCAGTATTAATGATTTTTCTTTCCTCTGTTGCTTTAGGCTCTAATGTGACTCAGCATGGCGTTTGAGTTAATATCCAGGAATCAGAATAAGAAAGTGTGTGTATGTGTGTGTGTGTGCGTGAGACAGAGACAGACGGATGAATGACAAAGCTGGAAGAAATCTTAATCCCAAAAGGTTAGTCCAGTCAACTTTACAGGTGAGGAAACTGAGAAGTTTAGTGATTTACCTCAAACCAATCATATATATCTTCAAAGATACTAAAGCCTAGGGCTCTTGACCGCCCGTCTTGTGGATACTTGCACAGTGGTGGCTTCCAAGGCAGGGGAAACACCTCCCCCAAAAGGAGGCAAGCTCAATAAATTTGTCAAATTAGGGTATTTTTATTGGCCACAGACCTAGAGATAGAGTTTTTGTTTATTTCTTATTTTTAGAGAGAGAGCACAAGCTGGGGAGAGGGGCAGAGGGGAGAGAGAAAGAGGATCTCAAGCAGGCTCCACACTCAGTGCAGAGCCTGATACGAGGCTCGATCCCATGGCCCTGGGATCATGACCACAGCCAAAATCCAGAATCAGATGCTCAACTGACTGAGCCACCAGGGCCCCAGAGATAGAGCTTTTCAAATAGAGGTTCAGGGGTGCCTGGGTGGCTCAGAAGGTTAAGCGTCCAACTTTGGCTCAGGTCAGGATCTCAGGGTTCGTGGGTTCAAGCCCTGTGTTGGGCCCTGTGCTGACAGCTCAGAGCCTGGAGTCTGCTTTGGATTCTGTGTCTCCCTCTCTCTCTCTGCCCCTCCCCTGCTCATACTTTGTCTCTCTCTCTCAAAAATAAATAAACATTAAAAAAGTTCTTTTAATAAAGTGAAAATAAAGTAAAATAATTAGAGGTTCAGAGCACACGCCTAGTCTGTTCGGATACTGTACCTGTAAAGATTCCTGAAAAATAAAGCATGGCCTGGAGACCCAGCCACTGCCTCTTTTTGGATGCCAGTGCTTCCAGAGAGTTGAGGAATTATTGAGGAGCTGGGGGTAGTAGTTTCAGGCCCAACTGACACACCTAATGCCCTCGCTAGGAGACCTGCCTGGCTTTAGCCATTGGTGCAAATACTGTCTTGCTTTGTGCCTGGCCTTGTTCTTTGGTTGTGCTCACCGGTGACTCTCCCGACATGGCTTTTCCTCTCATGGCAGTGGTTTGAGCTAAGGTTTGGATTTTGTGCTTTGGTTCTGATTCAGCCAGAGGGAGCCTTTTCAGGGACACAGGCCAGTTCACTGGAGTTTGACAACAGGGTTTGGGGCCAAAGCGCCAGCAGAAGTAAGTGTTCCTTTGCCCTCAGTGAGTGTAGACTCCCTTGTGACCTTGCAGGAAGGAGTATAGGTGGAGGAAAGGAAGGTTTGGGTGTTGCAGGGCCCTGGTCCAATTCGTAACAGTCCTATATTTCTCAGTCTACAAATAATCTAGCAACATCCCACGTTGACAAGACTTAGAAATGTACTCTAGGTATGTGATGATTGTGAAAATCTCTGTTCCTTCTTGCTCCTTCCCCATCCAAATCGAGGGGGACAAAGCCTGCCTTGTGTACACATGAGGGTTCTGAACACAGCAAGAGTTCTGAATAAGGCAAAGGACAGCTACCGCCTGCAGTTCCAGATCTAGCTCTTTGTCCCCCCACGGATTTGCCTAAGCTGTAGGTCCCATGGATCCTGGGGAACAGGTCTGAGACGATAAGTTATAGTTAAATTGATCAATCTGTATCAGGTTACTTGGGACTTTTCTGTTTTTAACAGTGAACTCCCAAGTCCCAGGAAATAGTTACAACGGGCCAGCCTGGCTCTAGTGACCAGCAGCCAGTAGTCATTAAGCTACACAGGGATCTCTAGTCATTATTGGAGGTGGAGCATTTGACTTTTTCTTAAGAATAGGAGGGAAGCCCAAGTGTGTAAAGGGGTAGATGAACTTGCTTTTCAAGTTTGGGCATAGGAACTCTGGTAAAACCTGTCCTTCAGCCTCTGATAAGAATCAGATGCTTTTGGCCAGGGTCTGTGCTGAAGGCCGCCCTTCCAAAGCAGTAGAGTTGACTACCACCCCCATGGCAGTTAGGCTGTGGGCCAGAGGTGTCTAGAAAATCCTGGGCATTGGATTCCTACAACCATTAGAATCAGGGCAGAGGGAATAAAGGCAGGAACTACTGTATCCAACATCCAGGGACAGGATGGCCAGGATGATACTTTGTGGTTGGCCTTACAAGACACTGTGTCTTCACAGTCATGAAACCCATCTTGTCCTCGGTGCTCAGGCTGTCTCCAGAGACGGGCTGGTGGAGATACGTAAGTCAACATGAATAATATGGAGCAGCCTCTCACCTGGATTTTGAGAGGCAACTGTGGACAGGAAGGCAAGAGAGAGAATGAGGGTTGGCAAACCCCTCAGAGTTCTCTGATGTGTGCGTGCACACACATACTCCAGTCTGATCAGAGCATAAAGAATCCTAATGAAAGAAATCAGAAATGTGAAGTCCCAAATGAAGCCGGAAATGAGAGCCCAGTAAGTGAGTAGCAAAAGGGATCCAGTTACCCCACAGCTCAGGCAAATTTTCAGTGTGCAGGGTCTCCCTGAGAGAGGTGCATTGCACCAGTTGACTCAGATTATCTTAAAGGCTGTACTTAGCCTCCAGTGATAACTCCCGTCATACTGGAATAAACAAATGCTATAGAGGTTCCAGAGAGACCACATGCTATGGAAGATCTGCCAAGACTGGTTATGCAATGAATAGGATGAAGAGAGGGGTAGGTTTTAGACAGAGACTGGGGATATGTATGAGAGATTGAGGGGTGGTCAAAGGCTCCAGTCTCAGAGCTGGGAATGCTTAAAGAAGAGCCTGCATTGAAGCTGACAATGATCTTTATTGCCTTGATTGCCTTACAGTTACTGGTATATATGTCTAATTGTGTCTAATTCTCCTTCCACTCCCCATCTCCACTTTCACATTATAAGATTTATAAGATCCCTAAAGACAGGGCTATGCTTTGCTCATCTCTGTTCCCATATTAATGTTTAGCACAGTGCCTTTAACATGATAGATATCCAGGGTGCCTGGGTGGCTCAGTTGGTTGAGGCCAACTCTTGATATTGGCTCAGATCATGATCCCAGGGTTGTGGGATCGAGCCCTGCATTGGGCTCTGTGATGAGCATGGAGCCTGCTTGAGGTTGTCTCGCTCTCACACGCTCTCTCTCTCCCCTGCCCCTCCCCCTGCTCATTTGCACTCTCTCTCAAAATAAATAAATAACAAAAAACCAAAAATACCCCATCATAGATATCCAGGAAACATTTCTGATAAAAATTGAAGTAGGATTTAAGCATGGATTTATTAAAGTTTAGGGCATATATTTTGGGACAAAGAATAGCCATCATATATGTGGAAATAAACTTAGTGAAGCAAACTGAAGTCCATTGTAACAAGAAACATCAGAGTAGCCTGAACTACAAGTACAAATTATTTCTATCGCACATGTAAGGCAAGTTGTTAAAGCTTTAAAACTAATGTATAAAAACTACATATGGGGGGGCAGTGTGTGTGGCTGGCTCAGAAGGGGGTAGGACTTTTGATCCGGGGATCATGAGTTCAGCCCCTCGTTGAGTGTAGAGATTAAATACTTAAAACAAAAAATACATGGACTTCGTCAAGTTCGTGCACATCATTTCCATTAATACAACTTTAACTCTTTAAAAATAGCTCATAAAATCAGAATGTAAATTAGAATGACCAGGTCCATGTGAATCACAAAGACCAATGCGGTAACTTGAAAGGGCTTTGGGTCTTCAGGCTGCCACTTCATCAGGGATCGCACCTCTTTAGCGCCAGTGAGCTGCTGACTGCTGGCTGAAGCATTTGTTGATGACGATGCTTCACTGCTCCATTCCTGCAATCTTTTTCTCTTCGGTGCCCCACCTTCTTTTCCTTTTTGCCTTTCTACCTCACAGAGGCTATCGTCTGCATGCCCACTCCCTTCTAGGGGCATCTGCCTGCCTTCTGTTCACCATCTAGCTCTCCAGCAACAACTGCTGCTTGTTCCCACTCTTCCTGAGGCCTGATCGCTCAGATTCCTGCAGGGTCCGTGAGATTTTACAGCCATTGCCCTCACGTAAGCTTGTCTGAGATTTCTGTTCTTGTACCCAAGAGCACCTCAGACCTCTTCCCTCTCCTTCCTCCATTGGAGATAGACCTGCCAGTCACCCCCTGATGAAGCTGAGCCTCTATGGTGTCACCCAGGACATACAAGGGATGACGCTCAACCTGGATGCTCTGAAGCATCAGAATATTTCAAAATGGGTAGATGGTTGAATTTTCTTTTTATTGAAGTGTTTTAGTATCTTGTGGACAAGGCTCTTGGGCTACATTTGAGGACCTTGCTGAGACCATCAAATGAATCTTGTTATGCAAACAAGGGGGATTCATGTTGGTATTGCCACTAAGCCCTGTCCCTGTGCTACATGGAGGTGGTCAGGGATTTCTGGTATTTTTTTTTTAAGAATGACATTTAAAATTGAGAAATAAAGTGAACTTTATCTCTGTAAAAGTATGGCTGTAGAACAGTAAACCGTTTTCTATCTCCAGAAGGGAACTGTGGCAAGAGAATAGAAGCTTTATAGGGAATTACTGGTATTATCAAAGGCTTTTCAAAATAGACTTGAAATGAATAGTTGTATGCTGGTTTTATTACTACTTTGTGAGTTTACATTTTGTTTTTGTATGGTATTTTTCTCCCCACTATGAGATGGTTGCTAGGGCAGGAGCGCAAATAACCTTTATTGTGTTAAATTTGAGACTGAATACAATTATCTTATAATTTGGGTTCATAATGCCATTCTTGACAAGTTATATTATGAGCTTTTTGAGGAAAATTGAGCCCACATGCTGTAAGCTGCTTCCTATTCAGTTGCCCTTCGAGTTAGGGTGTCTCTGCTCTCCCCTCCCCCATTCCTCTGCACTGGGGCAGCCTCAGGACCAGATGCTGCTGGAGGCAAACCAGATGATTTTGGGTGCAAGCCCCACCAAGCTCCAGCACTGTGTCTTCTGACAAGACCCCTTGTCCCCAAGTCAGCATGTTTTTCTGGAGGACTCCACAGACGTACGTCTCAAGGGTGCTGCCCTTGGCTATCACTACAGGCATGCTGTATTTCTCCGCAGGAAAGTCGTGAGTAAACAAATTTTGTAATCAAGCCAATGTTCCTAGGAACTTCCAGGACTGTTTCAGAGATGCTTCATATCTCCATATCTGATTGGTCTGCAGCACTTCTTACCATAGCATTTCTGGAAAGGTAGGTAACAAGCTGTAAATAAGCTCTTAAATGTACCATGGGAGCATACACTTACAGAAATTATTCATTTTTGAGAGACAGAGACATAGCACAAATGCGGGAGGGGCGGAGAGAGATGGAGACACAGAATCTGAAGGAGGCTCCAGGCTCTGAGCTGTCAGTATAGAGCCTGATGCAGGGCTCAAACCCACAAACCATGATATCATAACCTGAGCCAAAGTCAGATGCTCAACTGAGCCACCCAAGAGCCCCCAGAAATCCTTCTTTTGATCAACATTTTTCTCTGTTCCTTCTTATGGGCCTAGAAGAAGTTGGGGCTCCCCTAGCAGCAGGCCTGGAGATAAGGGTTTACATGCAAATGGTTTCCTAGGGAGGTAATGCCAGGAAACACCAGCAGAGGCTGGAAAGTAATAAAGGGAAGGAAGTCCATTCAAGATAGGACGTGGAAGGCACTACGGTGGGCAAGTGGTGCTCAGTCCTGTTGGGAACCTCTGGGTAGAAGGCACACCTCAGGTTTATACCACCTGGGGGTGAGGGAGCCTGGGGCTGTTCACACACTGGCTCCAGTGTCATTGTTTGAAGGCTGCATTCAGGGAAGGGGGTGTTAATTTCCTAGCCCTTCTACCCTCTACATGGCAAGGCCTACCACAATCCAAGAAAGCTCTTGGATAGTAGGTGCTGGCAGTTGGAAGCCAAGTCATAGGTAAATGCCTGAAATGTGAATGGTTGTGGGCAGGACACCAACACATCTGCTACACTTAGCTTCTCAGAGCACATGTGCGATGAGGGTAGGGCTCTCCATTGCTCCTGAAAGTCGCTAAAATAACTACTCCTTACTGGTGTCTTCTAGGTGAATTTTCTGCAAATCAGAAAAGGTTTTTAGGGTGCCTGGCTGGCTCAGTTGGTGGAGCATGGGACTCTGGATCTTGATGTCGTGAGTTCAAGCCCCATGTTGGGTGTAGGGTTTTTGTTTTTAGAGACTCATTATTAGGAAATTAAAGTATACCCCTCAAAATATCTTTATTGTGCAGAAAGCCTAGGAAATGTGGCCTGTGGCCACACCCAATAGATTAATATCAAGCCCTTTCAAAATGTTCCCATCCATCGTTTTTAGTGGATGGAGGGTATAGAAGAAAATACAGCCTTTACTCTAAGATGATCTTTGATCCACCATTAGTGGATTTCCAGGGTTAGCATATGCTTACTGCTTAGATGATTTTCAAAAGTGCTCTCCTATCCTGGGTACCTTGGGGACCCTGGTGTGGGAGGCAAACTATAACTTGCCCAGATGGGCAGGGTCCAAAAGGAGGTATGTGACACTATACTTTATTTAGGGACCAGCTCCAAACACTGACAACTGGAAAAGTGTGATTAAACCCATGCATCCTAATTCCCATTACATAGTCTTGGTGACCCTGAAACCTCAAGTCCTATTGCTCTCTTTATCCGTAATGTCACTTTGGCAGGTGCCCAGTTGGTCTCTTGAGAGTTGATAAGTCTAAGTTCCTCATATAGCATCAGAGAGAGACCTTGGCATGAGCTCAATGAATTGAGCTCGTGGAGTCTGTATTGCACACACATGCCACCGACGAGTGGAGCTGAGCTTCCCTTGAGAAGCATATTGATGGATTGGCGTCTTGGCAAAATGGAATCCAGAACACTTCTATATCAAGTCCGCCTAAGTGGCGGCCTGTATCAGATCCGTTGACCATTTCCACTTGGACTCCTAACTCTAGTCTCTAATACGTAATTCGTGAGGTTTCAGAGTTAGGAAAGACTTTAAAGATCATTTAGCCAACCTGTCTGCTTAACTGATAAGGATACTGCATTCCAGTCTAGTTAAGTAATTTGCCCAGAGTCAAACAGCTAGTGAAGAGCTGGGCCTAAGAGGGAGAGGCCGTCTTGTCCCTCTTTGCTGTGAAGCTATTAAGGCAAAATTTCTCAGTGGATTCAGAAGAAGTAAATGTTTGGTTCCACACATTTTGCTGAATGCTCACTCAAGACAGCTCAAGGCACAGTGGGAGATTTGAAGAATGAGACATGGTGTCCTCATGGCCCTTAGTAATGCAGGTGTAGACAAATACAGTATAGAACAGTTTTTTGTGTGCTTATTTTTATTTTTGAGAGAAAACGAACATGTGTGAGCTGGGGAGAGGCAGAAAGAGAAGACGACAGACAATCCCAAGCAGGCTCTGCACTGTCAGCACAGAGCCTGATGCGAGGCTTGAACTCACGAACTGAAGAGTCAGACGCTTAACCGACTTGGCCACTCCAGCACCCGGTAGCAGAACAGTTTTAATATGTGAGTACACATCATAGACTGAGGCACTCGCCTTGCACCTCAGGTTTGATGAGGCTACTGTTACCGGCAAGGAATCCAGGCTTCCAAATCTGTGCTGGGACACGGGGCTCCAGGGGCATGGCAGAAGAGACAGGAGAGCACATCCATGTACAGGTAAGAGAGTAAACTCCCCAGTCCTCAGCCTCCCTTGACCAAGATGACCAAGTCTGAGGTCTGCTGTGTGGAAAGGTGCCCAGCTACTACCCACCTGCAGCCACTTTCCAACTCTACAGCCTTGGGCAGGTACTTCATCCTAAAGTTCAATTTCCCCATTTCTGAAATGCTATAAATAACAGCATCTACAGTGTTGGCTGGTATGAAGACTAAGTGAGGTAATGCATGTCAAGTTCTTAGCACTCAATAAATATTATCGTCAATGTTATTTTTCCCCCGTTGCTACCGCTGCCAGTGTCCCATAACACCTCCCCCTTTATCTCTTCTGTACAGTTTTCCCACCCTTACTTCCTCCCCCTGCTCTCTTGCACTGTCTGCTGAAGCCCTGGGCTTCCCAGCTCTCTTTCCCTCCTGTTTCTGCTCTCCACTCTCGGTCTTTATTCCTTTCGACTCATCCAATTCACTCTCCATCCTGCTTTCTTATAATTTATGTCCTTCATTTCAACTCCCCTCTTCTACCACCTGCCTGTCCCCATACCACCAGGTTCTCTTTCCCTTCTCTGCTGTCCCATCCCCCCTTCAAGCCCCCCAGCTGCCCCTTCTAGACACCTTTGCTCTGCCCTCCTGTGTGTTCCATGCCTAACTGGGAGCCCAGTCTCCACCCCTCATCTCTCCCACTCACAGTTTGGGTCCAGGAAGCATACTTGATCATTGTGGTAGCCTCTGAGATGGCCACCCATGGTCCCCACTTCCTGGCACCCATACTGCCATGGAATCCTCTCCTTTTAGTATGTGCTGGACCTAGTAACTTGATTCTAATGAATAGGATGGGAATGATGGGATAGCACTTCTGAGCTTAGGTTAACTGGGGGCTCAGCCAGTTGAGTGTCTGATTTCAGCTCAGGTCATGATCTCGTGGTTCATGAGTTTGAGCCCCACATTGGGCTTGCTGTGTTAGCCTGTCAGTGAAGACCCATTTCAGATCCTCTGTCCTCCATCTCTCTGCCCCTCCTCTGCCTGTGCTCTTCCCAAGGTTGAAAAAGAAAAATAAAGACTGCTGCTTCCATCATAGGTGTCTTAGGTGTTCTTTGGCTTGCAGAAAGCCGGCTGCTATGCCGTAACTGCTCTTATGGAGAAGCCCACGTACCAAGGAACTGAAGTCTCCGGCCGGTGAGAAGTCTCTGCCAACAACCAGGTGAGTGATCTACCCCATTTGAACCTCAAGATGACTGCAGTCCCTCTACCATGTTGATGTAGTCTGTGAAGGATCCCTGAAATCTGAGGCACCCAGCTGAGATGCTCTGGATTCCAACCCATGGAGACTGTAAGATAATAAATGTTTACTCTAAAATTTAGCAGCTTAAAACAGCAATTTGTTATGCATCAGTATTAAAAAGGCAGAGTTGTGCTTCATAGATCACCCTTCAGCAATGTTTCTCTTCTATGACCTCGAGCAAATCACTGCTGTTCTTTGGGTCCATCTCCTCCTCTATGAGATGGGGATTAGAGGCCAGTGCCCCAAGTCTCTCATCCAAGAGGAAGTGGTCGGTGATGCTACAGGGCCTATCTCTTCTACTGTTTAGCATAGGAAGCCCCGTTAAACCTGCACATCTTTGTATTTTAAACTCTATGTCTTTATATTTGCCTCACATTTTTCACTCCTATTATCTGAAGTCTGTTTCTAATTTCTGACAGAACTGCAGTGGCCTATTGTGTGCCGTGCTCCGCATGACATGCCAATTTCATTTTGGAGTCACGGCTATTGTCTTTTTCCCTGCTAATCTCTCTTGTTTTCCAAAATTCCAATAGAAAGTGTGAACATAGAGAGTTGCCCTTGTGCCTGATCTTGGCGTTGTGTGGCCCCCAAACAGGGGTGGATGATAGACAGACAGACAGCCTGTCTGCCACCCGAGGCATCTTTTCTTGCTTAAAAATTTGCTTTCCAGATTGCAGACTCCCTTCCAACTCGAGCAAAGACTGGAACATATTAAATAAGAGCAGAGCTGAAATTGGATGGAATGTCTCAGCCACTTAGATTCAGACCTCTCTTTCAGAGGAACACGTGGAGAAGCAGGGGATGGGACGTGCCTACATGGATAACGTAGGGGAAGAAGGCTTCCATACCTTTCTCATACCATTCAAGCCTTAAGCAGGGGCAACATTTTTTCTTAAGCAGGGCCTGTAACCCAGGATCCATCACTTATGTATGGTGTCCATGGCAACCAGGCAATGGTATGGGATCCCTTCTCACTGGGGAATTCCTTTTATGGCTCATTTCCGAAACCAGCATGGCCAGTACAGGAGTCTGCAGTTTGCCAGTTGCTTAGCAACCAGCTCCAATGCTCTAGTCACTAGGAAAAGCAGAGTTGTTTTTTTTTTTTTTTCTTTAAGTGTTTGTCGTCAGAATCATATGTTACATTCTCTCTACTTTGTCTCTTTAGAATAAAATAATTAGTGTGTGATAAAGATGCGGGAAAGGGCAACCGCTCCCTGTTGTTAATGCCTCCACTGCTCCTGGCGGGCTGTTGCAGGCAGGGAGAGGGAGGAAAATGTTAGCATGCTTTCGGCTGGTAATTAAGCAGCGCGAGCCATCTGCACATTGAAAGCTCTACATTTTTCACGTCTCGTGGGGGCATCAAGTAAGTACAGGGCCAGCAATTTGTGCTGTTCCCTCCCCCCAACCAGAAAAGCCCGACCCCACCCACAGGTGTCATCTCTCCTTGGCTTACCCTGGGGGGGAGGGTAAGGTGGGAGAGTGAGGTTTGTTGGGGTTTTGGCAGAAAAGGATACCCTATAGCTCTCTTGGACTTACAGTAGTGGTTTTCAACCAGGGGTGATCTCGGGCAACATTTGGTAAGGTCTGCAGACATTTTTGGTTGTCACAACTGGTGAGGGAGGGGAGAGGTTACTGATAGCTAGTGGAGGATACTGCTGGCTGGTGGTCTAGAGACCAGGGATGTTGCTAAACATTCTACAATGCGATGGACATCCCCCAACAACAAAGAAGTATCCTGCCCACATATCAATATGCTGAGGTTGAGAAACCCTGAGTTAGAGCAATCAGAATATCCATCTGTCTTGTGAAAAACCAGCACTACAGCTGACTAGGAAAAATGTTGACAAGGTAAAGGGTGGGACTGATCACAATCTGTTTGACATAATTCCAACCTGAATATCTGTATGGCACAGAACTCCTCCGCCCCTGTCAGCAGTGGACTTAGCAAAGGTGTAGAGCAGAGAGCCCTCTGTGGTTTGTGGTAATGGAGGCAACCTCTGAGGTTATAAGGAAATAGCACAGAGATGTAATGGTCTCTCCTTCCAGGGAGGCAAACTTTGGTGCCAAACAGATGTAGTTTTACATACTGGGTCTATTGCCTATGCACCATGGGCTCTTAGGCATGTGATATAATCCGAGACCCAGTCTCAACTCCAAAATGGAAATTCACATGGGGTGCCGGGAGAATTACATGTCAAAACACTCAAAATGCCTGATCTGTTAGACTCCTCCATTCGCCATCTTGTCTCAGCCCCAGGATCCTGATGTCCCCTTCTCGCCAGCTGGGCACTTTGAACTGTAGAAGTCTATGAACAAATGTGCAAGTCCTATGATGGCTGAGATAATTTTTTTCCAGCAATGAGCAAAGGACAAAACCACCAGTTTTGGAATTTGAGGTGGTAAAGTCTTAGGCTAAATTTAAACATGAAGGCCAGAAAAGAAATGTGTGAGAGGAGAGGCAGTAGGGTCATTAGGAGTGTGTCTAAGCCTCAACTCTCAGCTCCTCCAGTTACTGGGTATGTGACTTTGAGTCGTTATTCAACTTGAGTGGTTTCTCACCTATGAAATGGGGGTAATTATTATCTCCTGCAGTATAATGAGGATTAAAGATAATGTATATAAAAGTGCTGACCATGATGCCTAATATTAGGTAGGCACCTGATAAAGAGGACAATAGTTTAAAAAAGTAAGATTGGAATGTGTGGTCCAACGCAGGATCTTTTCCACCGATGCTGAGGGTGAGGATAGGGCTGTATTTAGGAAGACACACTTGGCCTCTCTATTATCTACAACAATCACCTTTCCCTCAACAACCCAGGATAGTTCCAGCAGCCACAATGTTATGTAAGCAGCTTTGAAGCTATTTCTATTTTCAGCCTATGCCACCTCTTGGGGGGTAAGGAGTTCCATACATTTAGTAACCTTTTTTTACTTCCTTGACCCTATCTCAGAATACTTCTCCTTCTAATAAGTGGGTTTTGGTCTATGTTCACATTATCCGTGCCTTTCAGAATTTTCTAGACTGGAGCATTTCCCCTGTCAGCCTCCAGCCTCCACCCTGGCTTCAAACTGAAGCTCCTGCAGCCCCCTGACTTAAAATGCCTTGCGAACTCCACTATTCCTTTCTTGAAATGCATCCACTCGAACTGCACATTCTTTATAAAGGTAAGGTAATATCTCTGTATTTTTGTTCATTTTTCCTAACAGTTTCCAAAAATTGGTAGGCCTTTTGGGGCCACAGTCTTTGCTGCCCACTCTTACAATGAATCCCAAGTCCTTTTGTGGGGTCACAACAGTTGATTTATAGTGGCAGCATCTCATCTTCTATAGTTTTACTTGCCTGGCAGGTCAATGCTCTTATTCCCGGCAAAGTTTTGGCCACTCACCCAGGCTGGTTTAATCTCACCACAGTTGGCTTCTTGTTGAGTGCCTAATGGAACCCTGCAGATCTCTAAACACTTAGAGATTTCACACCCCCTTCTAGGACATTGTATGATCCCATCTGATTTTGCCCAATCAACAGAAGCTTCTTGGGAGTGCAGCTCTAAACACATCACTGCTAAGATTCTCCCCCTCCACCTGAGATAATTAAATGATGTGAAATTTAGAGGATTCTTGTTCATCCCTCCCAAGGGGAATTATGGAATCTCACCTGGACGCCACCATAACTGGGAAGAGTAGCAGAAGGGTATTTACTGGGCATGCATCAGCCCAGCCCCCCAGAATGTAGCACACAGGTGTCTTGTTTCTGATCAAGCAGCTGGAGCCACAGGTACCCCAGAACAGGGAGCAGCTGGAGATGGGACATCTCCAGGTTTACCAGAAGGACCAGAAGTGCTCAAAGTATGTAGAGGTCAGGGCAGCAGTAAAGAAAGAATACAGGCAGGCTGGGGAAGGGTCAAGGGGCATCAGGCAGCACATCTGGGGTCCGGGCTGACAGACAGGAGATTCCAAACATGAAACCATTAGAGACCTGAAACGAGGCAAAATTCTTTCAGGGCAAGAACAGAGCTCCAGGAATGAGAGCAACTGGGTCTGGCTGAAAGGAAGGCAAAGGGTCAGCTGCTGAAGGCAGCTCCTTGTAACAGTAAAGCAACAGGGGAATCAGGGAGGGAGGGAGGGGATTGAGGCTGCTTTGGGGACAAATAATTGTCTCCCTATTTGTGCAACGACAATATAGGTTTCTAGAAGATCAGTCAGTTGGTCTATTGGCAGGTAATGTTGATTACTACTTTCATAGTGTTCCTGCGGATGCTAATCTCATGTGGTGCTCCAAGAAAGACAAGTTTATGATCACTAAGTTTGGGATTTTTGCAAACTACAAGCCTGTCTGGGAAATTCACAGTGTACATTAGCCTTTTAAAAGCTCTAAAACCCCCTGCATAGAAATTTGTTTGTTTTAATTCAGTGTTTCTCCCACATAGTTCACAGCAGGATCCTTTTGTTACGTAAAAAGTATGAATATCCTGTGGACACACCTTGAGAGACATTGTTCTAGAACATTCCTAATCTGGTGTTCCCAGGCCCTTTACAACCTGGGCCTGCCCTGGTTTCCCAACTTGACCTTCCTTTATTTTCCTACCTTCCAGCTGCACTGAACTCTTCCCATGTACAGGCCACTGTTTCACATTTCCTTCTTCATTACGGCAGGTGATTCATCATCTGCCCAAAAATGGGGGGGAAAAAAAAAAGAGCCTTCCTCATTTCACTCCTGCTCCCCATTTCTATGTATTAAGGCCTACCTCAGAAGGGACACTTGATCCATCTCTGCCCCAGCCTTCCTGTTACTATAAACAATCCTTTCTCTTCTCTGATGCCTTATGTCACACTATCTATTACTTTTAGAGCACTTAGCACTTTAAATTTATGTATGACCACTTATGCTTTTCTTTTTAGAACACAGAATCCATATCTGATTCTTTTTTGTGTCTCCACCCCAGAATACAGCACATTTGTAGGACTATTATGGGGTGCAGTTAAATTTCTCAGCAGGCCAGAGATGGCAAAAATCTGGCTCATCTGCTGCCAAGCCACACTCACCTGTGGCAAAAAGACCCAACAATCACCATATGAATTCCCCTGGGGCCCAGATAGTCTCCTAGAATGCTTCTCAACAGTTCTAATCACTGGGTTAGGGCTAGCATGACAGAGAAAATCTAATTGTCATCCCTGAATTGGGCTTTTCCATGAAGTGAAAAGAGAATCTAGCAAGCCAAATATGGGAGCCATTTAATACTTCAGATCAGGAACTGTCCATAACAGAAAAGAGCAATTAGCAAAACTATTCATTATACTTTCATGTTCATGTCTAGTCTCACGGCTAATTATTTGTATAATTAACATGTTACCAAATGCAAATAATTGATGAGCCTGATTTCTTGGAATGAAACATGAGTCTTGTCAAGTGTAAATAGCTGTGAATTATCAACAGCTTTCCTTTACTTAGGCTTTCTAACAGGGCAATGCCTGTAAATTAAAGAAACAATGTAAGTGTAATTCTCATTTATGTGAAAACAAACTGACAAAGACAATACAATGTGTTTAAATGCATAGAAAAAAGACACACTTTAAGTCTCTACCACCTTCCAACTGGGTGACCTGGGCAAGTTACTTAATCTCCGCTTACTCATGTTAACTTGTAATCTTAGTTTCTGTAGTTAGTGAATGGGTGTCCTATGGAGCCCCTAGTTCACAGGGTTGTTGTGAAGATTAGAGGAGAGTTTGCTCATTTGTACAAAGCACATGGTAAATGTGAGCCATTGTTTTCATTATTACACTTACCTTGCTTCGATTTTTTTACATCGTGCCTAAGAAACACTGGAGGGAAAGGGACACAAAGGTCTCTGCTGTCACACCATCTATTTGTTCCTGAAAAAGCTCCCATAGTCTACAAAGTGGGCTGGTGTGGACAAAATTAGGTTGGGGCAGACCACTCAAAACCTACACAACTTTGTAACTAGAGGGCTAGCAAAACCTGTCAAAACTAATAAAATGTGAGCTCCGCTAAACCTCAACTTGCACAGTCATCTGCACATTGTGTCCTGGCCTTGAACTGGGGGCTCCTGGTGGTGCTTTTGAGATAAAAGTCCTAGAGGACAGGAGCACCTGGGTGGCTCAGTTGGTTAAGCATCCTACTCTTGATCTCAGCTCAGGTCTTAGAGTTGTGGATTTAAGCCCTGCACTAGGCATGAAGCCTACTTAAAACACACACACACACACACCTGGAAGTCATTAATTTGTAATAGGGACCAGTTGAATCACAATTAGGCATTGGATTTAAGGAGTGGTGTTCACTAATCTATCCTGGTTGAAAGTTAGGAAATATCTTCCCAGCTTCATTTGTATCCTCATTTTCTCCAGAAAGCTTGCTATGAGGGTAACATGGGGATTCTTAAAATCAGTCAGTCCTTTTCTGCAGGTAAAGAGGGCAGCTCTATGTATTCTCAACTTTTCCTAAAGGCCTTCATAGAATGTTAAGTTGCCTCTTATTAAAGAGGCAGGTACTGCGGAAGGCTTACCTCTGGTTGCTTCAAACATTAAGAGGCTAGAAAAAAGTTACATAAGAACTAACATGACTTCATGTTATACCAATTCCCCATTTACCTATAGCATGTGAGGCCATTCACTTAAGGGACACATAGTGTAGCAAAAGAGCATGTATTGAATATCTCCTATCATTTGCTGTGGTAAGAGCTAAATATAAACCATGTGATATAATCTGCACATTAACCTAATGTGGTATGTGTCCTTGTCCCTGAGACCCAGGGACATTAAATAACTTGCCTGAGATCACAAGTTTTGTTTTGTTTAGCAGAAAACTTTTTAATTTTTTTAAAATATTTTTGAGAGAGAGAGAGAGAGAGAGAGAGCGAGCGAGCATGAGAAGGTGGGGGTGGGGACACAGAATCTGAAGCAGGCTCTGAGCTGTCAGCACACAGCTGATGTGGGGCTCTAACTCATGGACTGTGAGATCATGACCTGAGCTGAAGTCAGATACTTAACCAACTGAGTCACCCAGGGGCCCCTGAGATCACAAATTTTTAAGTAGCAAAGCCAGGATTCTTAGCTAGAGTCCAAATGACACCAAAACTCATGCTCTTTGAGACCACAATACCCCGTTAAAAGTGGATGGAGTCAGGAAAGGAAAGACCCTCCCCCCCCCAACCTCCCACTGTTGACTGGAAATGAGGGCAGGCCTGATTCCTAACCACAAGCCACTAACATTTAATCTCATTTTAAAAAAAGTTTTTGTTTTTAAGTAATCTCTACACCCAACACAGGGCTCGAACTTACAACCCTGAGATCAAGAGTCACATGCTTCACCAACAGAGGTAGCTAGTTGCCCACATTTAATCTAATTTAATCATCACAACAACCTTGTTACTTAGGGATGCATTCCACTACTTTATAATGAGGAAAGTGAAGCTCAGAGGAGTTATAATTGGCCGATAGAGGAGCCAGGATTCAGACCTAGACCCGCTGTTTCCTAAACTGGGATCTTTCTCCCTAGTTCCTATTTACGTTGATGCCTTCATGTTTAAAGACACCATTTCTTGAACATCTTGGTCAATCTGCTAGTTTTCAAAAAGCTACAAGTTGGACACCCCCATTCCCCCATTTTCTTATGTGGCAAGTTTCAGTATATGAAACACACACACTCATACAACTGGCAATTCTTATGGGTGCAGCTTATCAAGCATGTTTCATAGCACAGCCATAAAGTAATAGGCTCTCACTTTGTCAGTGTTTTTGAATATTTTTTTTGCTATTTCTGTTCACTTTTAAACATCCCAAAAAAGAATTCATCACTGGAAAAATACTACCTACTTAGGATCCAAAAGAAGGAATTTGTCATATCATTTATTGATTGTTAAAAATTAAGTAAAAAAATATATTAAGGTGACCATGCATTTGATTTTTACCAAATTATAAAATTTTATTGCCATAATACTGTTCCTCATGTGGAAATGTGTTCTCTACTGATCAGACAACTAAACAGAATTAGATAAATGATGCATGCGCAAAGAGTTCAAAGAAATAAAAACCATCAAAACACCCCCAAATAGAAATTATAGAACTGGGGAAAACAAAACAAAATAATGACTGTACTGAAGAATTCAATAGAGAGCTTTAAAACTGGACTCAACCATGCAGAAGAAAGAATCAGTGACCTAGAACACAGAAAATGTGATACTATCCAGTCAGCAAAAAGAAAGTGAAAAAGAATGAAGAAACCTTACAGGACTTCTGGGATACAAAAGAAACAATATCCACATTATGAGAATGCCAGGAAAAGAAGAGAAAGAGAAAGGGACAGAAAGTAGTATATTTAAAGGAATAATGGCTGAAAACTTCCCAAACCTGGAGAGAGAAATGGACGTCAAGATATGTGAGGCCCAAAGGACTCCAAATAGGTTGAGCCTGAGTAGGACACAAGAAGATACATTAAATGGTCAAAAGTCAAAGACAGAATTTTGAAAGCAGCAAGAGAAAAGAGAATTTACACGCAAGGGTACCCTCATAAGTCTCTTGGCAGATTTCTTGACAAACATTTTAGCTCAGATGAGAATGGGATGACATGTTCAAAATATTGAAAGAAAAAAAAAACCTGTCAACCAAGAATTCTATACTCAGAAACACTGTCCTTTGGAAAGGAAAGAGAAAAACTCCCCAAACAAAAGCTGAGGGAGTTCATAATCACTAGAACAGCCTTACAAGAAGTGCTAAAGTTCTCTGAGTGGAAGTAAAAGGATGCTAATTAACATTATAAAAACAAAGTATTTAAACTCACTGGTAATGGTGTGTGTGTGTGTGTGTATGTGTATATATATATATATATATATATATATATATATATATACATACATACATACACACATATATATGTATATACATACAAAGTTAGATTCTGTATTGTAACAGTAGTGTGTAATTAGCTTGTAACTCTGGTTTAAAAGTTAAACAGGTGGGACACCTGGGTGGCTCAGTTGATTAAACATCAACTTCTCAGGTCATGATTTCAGAGTTTGTGAGTTCGAGCCCCGCATCAGGGTCTGTGCTGACAGCTCAGAATCTGAAGCCTGCTTCCTATTCTGTGTCTCTCTCAGCCCCTCCCCGACTTGTGCTGTCTCTCTAAAATAAATATTTAAACAAAACAAAAAACAACAAGGGGTTCTTGGTAGGTTAAGTGTCTGACGCTTGATTTTGGTTCAAGTCATGATCTCATGGTTTGTGAGTTTGAACCCGGAGTCATACTCTGCACTGGCATCAAGGAGCCTGCTTGGGATTCTCTCTGCCCCTCCCCCCACTCTCTCAAACATTAAAAAAATAAAAGTTAAATAAATGTAAAAATAACCATTACTGCAATAATCTGTTACTAGTTACACAATATAAAAAATTTGTAAACTGTATCAATAAGCTAAAATGTGAGGGGGAGAAGTAAAAGTATAATGTTTAGGCTTGCTATTGAAGTTATCACTTTAAAATAGGGCATTACAATTTTAAGATATTTTATGTAAGCCTCATAGTAACAAGAAAAAAGCCTATAGTAATTATACAAAAGAACATAATAAGAGAGGTCAAAACTTATAACAAAAGGCATCAAAATACAAAAAATAAAAATTAAAAAAGACAACTGAAACAAGAAACAATAGAGCTATAAAACCAGAAAACAACAAATTGGTAACAGTAAGTCCTGACCTATTAATAATTACTTTAAATGTAAATAGATTAAATTCTCCAATAAAAAAAACACAG
Organism: Leopardus geoffroyi; assembly: GCF_018350155.1. Taxonomy (NCBI): domain Eukaryota; kingdom Metazoa; phylum Chordata; class Mammalia; order Carnivora; family Felidae; genus Leopardus; species Leopardus geoffroyi. The sequence continues at coordinate 45,558,243 of NC_059330.1, forward strand.
CATGGCTGAATGGATTAAAAAAATAAGATCCAATGAAAGCTGCCTACGGGACTCACTTTAGACTTAAAGATACACATAGACTGAGAGTGAAGGAATGGAAAAAGATATTTCAAACAAATGGTAACCCAGAAAAAGTCAGGGGTAGCTATACTTAGACAAAATAGACTTTAAAAATACTAAAAAGAGACAAGGTCATTATACAGTGATAAAAGGATGAATCCAACAAAAAAGATATAACAATTGTAAATCTTTATGCAGTCAATATCAGAGTATCTAAATATACAAAGCAAAAAATAGCAGAGCTAAAAGGAGAAATAAATAGCAATATAAGAATAGTCAGGGACCCTAATATTTCACTCACAGCAATGGGTAGATATTCACACACAAAAAAATAAGGAGACAGATTTGAACAATACTATTGACCAAATGGACCTAACAAAGATATACGGAACATTATGTCTGTATTAGCAGAATACATATTCTTCTCAAGTACATATGAAACATTTTCTATGATAAACCATATGTTAGGCCACAAAAACAGTCTTAGCACAATCAAGAAGACTGAAATCATATCAAGTATCTTCTCTGACCACATGGTATGAAACTAGAAATCAGTAACAGGAAAGCTGGAAAACTCACAAATACATGGAAGTTAACACTCTCCTGAGCAACCAATGGATCAAAGAAATTAAAGGGAAAATGAAGGAGACAAATGAAAATGGAAACACACCATACCAAAACTTATGGGATACAACAAAAGCAGTTCTAAGAGGGAATTCTGTAGTAATAAACATGAAGATAAAGAAACAAGATCTCAATCTATGCCTTTAGGAACTAGAAAAAGAAGAACTGAACCCAAAGGTAGCAGAAGGAAGGAAATAATAAAGATTAGAGGATAAATAAGTGAAACTGGAAAGCAATAGAAAAACATTAAGTTGTTGTTTTTGAAAAGACAAAATTGACAAACCTTCAGCTAGACTAATCAAGGGAAAAAGAGGACTCAAATCAACAAATCATAAATGCAACTAATCCTACAGAAATGCAAAGGACCATAAGAGGCCACTATCAATGACTATATTTAAATAAACTAAACAACCTAGGAGAAATGGAAAAATTCTTAGTAGGTTGTACATTACTAAGACCAAATCAGAAGTAAATAGAAATTATGAATGGACCAATTACTAGTAAGGAGATTCAATAAAAAAAAATCTCCCAATGAAGAAAAGCCCAGGATCAGATGGTTTTACTAGTGCATTTTACCAAGCATTTAAAGAAGAAATACCAATCCTTCCCAAACTCTTCCAAAAAAATCAAAGAGGAGGGAACACTCCTCAACTCATTTTATGAGGTATTACCATGATACCAAAGCCAGAAAAGGACACTACAAGAAAATTATAGGTCAATATCCCTAATGAATATGGATGCAAAAATTCTCAATACTAGCAAACCAAATTTAGCTGCATATTCAAGGGATCATTCACCATCAACAAGTGGGATTCATCCCTGGGATGCAAGGCTGGTTCAACATATGCAAAGTCAATATGATACAGCAGATTAATAGAATGAAAGATAAAAATATTATGACTATCCAATAGACACAGAAAAAACATTTGACAAAATTAAATATCCATTCATGATTAAAAAAAAAAAAACCTCTCAATAAATTAGGTATAGAAAGATTGTACCTCAACACAGGCCATTTCTAACAGCAATGGTGAATGTTTGAAAGCTTTTTCTCTACCGTCAGGAAAAAGAGAAGGGGGGCCCACTCTCACCACTCCTATTCAACATAGTACTGGAAGTCATAGCCAGAGTGATTTGCCAGGAAAAAGAAATAAAGAGCATCTGAATCGGAAAAAGTAAAATTGTCTCTATTTGCAGATGACATGATTTTATATAGAGAAAATCTTAAGGACTAAAACAAAACTCTACCCACCCCCCAAAACCCCACAAAGAACCTCTTAGACCTAATCAATGAATTGAGTAAAGTTTCAGTGTACAAAACATACAAAATCAGTAGCATTTTTATACACTAAAAAATCATCTGAAAAAGGAAAAGTCTATTTACAATAGCATCAAAAATAAAATGCATAGGGATAAATTTAATCAATAATGTGAAAGAGGTCTACATTGAAGATGTCTATAAAACACTGGTGAAAGAAATCAAAGATGACAGAAATGGAAAAGTATTCCACGTCCATAGGTTGGAAGACTTAATATTGTTAAAATATCCATCCTACCCAAAGTCATTTATAGGCACAACACAATTCCTATCAACATCCCAAGGGCATTTTTTTACAGAAGTACATAAAAAGCAATCCTCAAGTTTACATGGAGCCACAAAAGACCCTGATAGCCAAAGCAATCATGAGAAAGAAGACCCAAGTGAGAGGTATCACCTTTCCTGATTTAACCTATATTATAAAGTTATAGTAATAAAAAGTATGGTATTGGCATAAAAACACATAGACCAATGAAACAGAATCAAGAGTCCAGAAATAAACATATATATATATATATATATATATATATATATATATATATAGTCAATATTGACAAGGGAGACTAGAATACTGAATAGAGAAAAGATAGTCTCTTCAATAAAGGGAAGAAAATTGGATATTCACATGTAAAAGAATGAAACTAGAGCCAGAAAATAGATAAGTGGCTGCCTAGGGCTGGGGGAGATAGAGGGATTGTGGGGGGTACATGGTTAGGGAGTAAGATTTTTTGTTTTTTGGGTTTTGGAGTGAATAAAATGTTCTAAAATTGTGCTGAATGCACAACTCTGAATATCCTAAAAGCCACTGAATTATAAACTTTAAATAGATGCATTGTATGTGAATTGTATTTCAATAAAGCCATTTTTTAAAAAGATCTGAATGACCCTAAAGACTTCACAAAAAAACTGAGAATAAATGATTCAGTGAAGTTGCAGCATACACAATTTTTTAAATGTTTATTTAATTTATATCTTGAGAGAGAGTGAGTGAGTGAGCAGGGGAGGGACAGAGAGAGAGGGAGACAGAGAATCCCAAATGTGCACTAATCGTGCAGAGCCTGATGAGGGGCTCGAACTCACAAACCATGAGATCATGACCTAAGCCGAAATCAAGAGTCCAACACAACCGACTGAGCCACCCAGGTGCCCCAGGATACAAAATTAATATACAGAAATCTGTTGCATTTCTATACACTAATAATGAAGTAGCAGAAAGAGAAATAAAATATCCCATTTACTACATGAAAAAGAATAAAATATCTAGGAATAAACCAAGGTGAAAGACCTGTATTCAGAAAACTATAAAACACTGATGAAAAAAATTGAAGACCACGCAAATGGAGAGACATACCATGCTCATAGACTGGAAAAAATATTATTAAAATGTCCATACTACCCAAAGTAATCTACAGATTAAGTGCAATCCCTATCAAAATACCAATAGTATTTTTCACAGAACTAGAACAAATAATCCTAAAACTTTCATGGAACCACAGAAAACCCTGTAATAGTCAAAACAATATTGAGGAAGAAGAACAAAGCTGGAGGTATCATAAACCCAGATTTCAAGAGATACTACACAGCTATAGTAAGTATGGTACTGGTACAAAAACAGAAACATAGGTCAAAGGAACAGAATAGACAGCCCAGGAATAAACCCATGCTTTATGGTCAATCTATGACAAAAGAGGCAAGAATATATAATGGGGGGAAGACAGTCTTTTCAATAAATGGTGCTAGAAAAACTGTACAGCTACCTGCATAAGAAACTGAAAACTTTGTTATACCACACACAAAAATGAATTCAAATGGATTAAAGAGACCTGAGACCTGAAACCATAAAACTCCTAGAAGAAAACATAGGCAGTAATTTCTTTGACATCAGTTTTAGCAACATTTTTGTAGATATATCTCCTCAAGCAAAAATAAACTATTGGGACTGTATCAAAATAAAAACCTTTTGTACAGTGAAGGATACCATCAACAAAACAAAAAGGCAACCTACTGAATGGTAGAAGATATTTGCAAATAATGTATCTGATACTTAACTCCTACACCACCAAGAAAACCCAAATAATCCAATTAAAAATGGGCAGAGGACCAGAATAGACATTTTTCTAAAGACCACATGCAGAGGGCCAGACACATGAAAAGATGCTCAACATCACTAATTATCTGGGAAATGCAAATCAAAATCACAAGGAGATATCTCCTTACACCTGTCAAAATGGCTAGTATCAAAGACAAGAAATAACAAGTGTTGGGGAGGACACTTGTGCACTGTTAGTGGGAATGTAATTTGGTACAGCCACTGTGGAAAACCGTACAGATGTTTCTCAAAAAATTAAAAATAGAAATATATGATCCAGTAATTCCTCTACTATGTATCTCCCAAAACAAAAACAGTAATCTGAAAAGATACATGCACCCTATGTTCATTTGCGGCATTATTTACAATAGCCAAGAAATGGTGGCAATCCAAGTGTCCACCAATAGGTGAATGGAATATTACTCAGACATAAAAAAGAATGAGATCTTGCCATTTGCCAACAACATGGATGGAGCTGGAGGGTATTATGCTAAGTGAAATAAGAGAAAGTCAAGTGCCATTGTGCTTATATACGGAATATGGAAAAAAAAAAAAAGACCAAACAAAAGCAGAAACAGACCCATAAATACATAAACTGGTGGTTGCCAGAAGGGAAGGGATAGGGGCATGGGCAAAGTGGGTGAAGAGGAATGGGAGATATAGGCTTCCAGTTATGGAATGAATACATCGCCAGGATGAAAGGTAGCATAGGAAATATAGTCAAAGGTATTGTAACAGCACTGTATGGTGACGGATGGTAGCTATACTTGTGGTGAGCACAGCATAATGTATAGAATTGTCGTCATTATGTTGTGCACCTGAAACCTTTTAACACTGTATCAGCTATACTTCAGTTTTACAAAGTCATTGATAAAAGGTTTGAATGGACACTTTCCAATGGAAGATATCCAGATGGCTAAACATATAAAATGTTCAACATAATATTTATCAGGGAAACACAAATAAAAGTGACAGGGAGATAGCTGTCTCTACATGCCTACTAGGATGGCTAAAATTATGAACACTGATGACACAAAACTTTGGCAAGGATTTCGAGCAAATGGAATGCTCATACGTTGTTGATAGAAGCATAAAATTGTAAAACCATCCTGGAAAACAGTTTGTAGTTTCTTACAAATTTGAAGTTATATATATCCTATGATTTTGAGCATTCCACATCTAGGTATTTACCCAAGAGAAATGAAACTGTAGGTCCATAAAAAGCAGTTTTATTCATAATAGAAAACTGTAGCCAGTACAAGTATCCATCAATTGGAGAATGGATTTTTAGAACTTTGGTATATTCGTGCAATAGAAGAATACTCAGCAATAAGATGGAACTACTGATAATATACAAAAACATGGAGGAATCTTTTAGGCATTATGCTGGTATAATAATCCTGACACAAAAGAGTACATACTGTATGTTTCTACTTATATGAAACTCTAGAGCAGGCACAAGTAATCAATGGTGAAAAAATCAGAAAGTAGTAGCCTGAAAGAGTGTAGGATGGATTGAGAAGAAACACAACAGAACTTCCAAGGTGATGGAAATAATCTAGATCTTATTGATGTATGTATTTGTCAAATGCACAAATTTGTATACTTGTATACTTAAGATCTGTGCATTTCACTTTATTTGTAAATTTGACCTTACAGGAGAAACAATCTTGAACTCTAGTAGGCTTGCTTTTCACAGTGGTACCAGTTAGCAATTCTGAAGCTTTATTCTGCTTATTGCAAATAAGTAAAAATATTCAGGATAATGAGATCCAGCCTTCTCACTATAGAGAATAGAGTTAGTATGGAAAAGATGTTAAAAAGAAAAAAAAAACCTCTTAAATACAGAGAACAGATTGGTGGTTACAGAGGCAGCAGAGGGTGAGGGGTAAAAAAGAGGTCAAAAGGTTGGAAGTTTTGATTTATTCCAGTTATAACTAAGTCGTGGATGTAATGTACAGCATGGTGACTATCGTTAAAACTATATTCTATATTTTAAAGTTGCTAAGAGTAGATTTTAAAAGTTATCTTAAGGGGCGCCTGGGTGGCGCAGTCGGTTAAGCGTCCGACTTCAGCCAGGTCACGATCTTGCGGTCCGTGAGTTCGAGCCCCGCGTCAGGCTCTGGGCTGATGGCTCAGAGCCTGGAGCCTGTTTCCGATTCTGTGTCTCCCTCTCTCTCTGCCCCTCCCCCGTTCATGCTCTGTCTCTCTCTGTCCCAAAAATAAATAAACGTTGAAAAAAAAATTTTTTTAAAGTTATCTTAAGAAAAAAAAACCTTGTAACTATGTGGTGACAGATGTTAACAATGCTAATTTTGGTAATAATTTCCCCAAATATAATCAAATCATTATATTGTACATAAAACGAATACCATGTTATATGTCAATTATGTCTCAAAGGAAAACAAAGGATGTATCCTGCAGTGTTGGTTTGGAATTTGGAATTGGATATCAATATGAACTCATGATTGTGTGTATGCGTGTGTGTCTGCTTCCTGTCAGAGCCTAGAAATAATATCACACCAGTAGAAATGAACACATCAAGAGTGAAGATCTTAGTTTCAAAGTATTTCCCACTGAAAGGAACCACTGGGGAAAAGATTAATTCCAGGGTTGAAATAGGGAAAGCACAAGATGAGCCTAGATCTTGTTGTACCAGAGAGTGTCTGAAGGAGCTCCTACTGTCCAAATCTCAGACAATTGGAGCATCATAGTAAATAATGATAGTGATAGGTTATAATTGTTCAATAAAATAGAATTCTGAGTCCATAGTTGATGTAAATAAATGAAAAAAATGCAGAACAGAAAGCTCCTTATAGTAGCAAGGCAACTGATGTACATAGAAGATATGATGGTGTTAGGTAATCTGTGGATGCTAAAACCAGTAGGCAATTTTTTTATGGGAAATAGCATATTTACATAATCTCAAAGTATTTCTCCCCAAAATTACTAATCATAAATGGAAAGGTAGTAACTTTACAGTGGAGAAACTGAGCAGACACCATCTAATCAAGTGATCATATTTGATATCATCAACATTGGGACACACATCTATCATGTGACATATTTCCAACTTATTCTCAAGTTGCTCTAAAAATTAGATATACACAGGAAAAAAAGGAAGGGGGGAGGGTGGGAAAGAGAGGCAAAATGTAATCAGCAACCACAGGGGTATAAGAGAGTTCCTTGCGCTATCCTTGCAACTTTTCTGTAAGTGTTACCCAAAATGTTGGAAAAGATGCTGGAGACAATTCTCCATAATCTCCCATGTTTCTCCTGGTCTTGTGGCAGGTGCACTGATAGCTTTTGTCCCAGGCTAGTTTTATGAGGATATTTATTTAGTGAAAGAGCCTTAGAAGATAAAGATTGTATCCCTCTTGTAGAGCAAAGAGCAGGTTTGTTTACTGTCAAATATAATGTCTCCCACCAGGGCAAAGTTTGGGCAGTTTCTCTTGTAGTCCATTATAAAAGATTCAGATTCCCTAAACTCAGGGTCCTCAGCTTTGAAGCAAATCTGTGTGCACAGCATCTACCTGCGCCCCTGTGTGTTACCCTTTATGACTTTGGGGACAAGAGGAACGGGTGGAATTGTGAAGCTAATACTGCTTGATGTGCCATGAGTAATACAGTTTTTTTTTTTTTTGTCTCTGACCCAGTAGTCTTATGCCTTCTGTCAGCATTTATGAAACAGTGATAGGTTAACCTCTTAATTTGCAAGTACAGGAAAATCTCAGACCCTTCACCATTCTTGGCAAAAGGAAATGTAAAAACAAGCACTGTCAACCAATTTGATAAATGAGGATATGTGTTGTTTTACATTCGCAGGCACACAGTGGAAGTCATGGGGAGCTATATATGTATTTGGGAAAAGTGTGGCTTGACAGGAGTCTGGAGAGAATGGATGTCAAACAACAGGGAAAGGAGGAGGGAACAAAGACAGCAGAACAGTGGTGGGGGAGCAGTGATTAAGATCAGAATTCCAAGGTATACAATACAGAAGCAAGTGTCCTGCAGCAGTAACAGTGAAAAATTGATTTTGGGGGGATTCTGGGGGATTATTTAGTTCCTATCTCTCATGTACACACAAAGTAGAGACTCCGGAGAAATTCTTCATTTGGGTTTTTAAGCTAATTGAGGCCAGAGAAAGTGACCTATGTTCCTTTATTTTGCCCCTACTAGCGTGTAACTCAGTGGTTAGCCCAATAAATGACTTTTTTTTGTTTACAAGTTTTTATTTAAGTTCCAGTTAGCATAGAGTATAATATTAATTTCAGGTATAAAATATAGTGATTCACCACTTACATATATCATCCGGTGCTCATCACAAGTGCACTCCTTAATCCCCATCACCTATGTCACCTATTGCCACACCCTCCCCCTCTGGTAACCATCAATTTGTTCTCTATAGTTGAATCTGTTTCTTGGTTTGCCGCTTTTTCTCCCTATGATTTTTTGTTTTGGTTCTTAAATTCCACACGTAAATTAAATCATATGGCACTTGTCTTTCTCTGATTGACTTATTTTGCATAGCATAATACCCTCTAGCTCCACCCACATTGTTGCAAATGGCAAGATTTCATTCTTTTTTATGGCTGAGTAATATTGTGTGTGTGTGTGTGTGTGTGACATCTTTATCCATTCATCAGTCGATGGACATTTGGGCTCTTTCCACAATTTGGCTATTATTGATAATAAATGACTTTTAATTGATCAATTCTATAAGAAATAGCCCTATTTTTGTGCTGGTAGTAAAGAAACAAAACAAATTTTCATGAATTCCCCTCATACTATTTCACTTAAAAAATGCATTTTAAATCCTCCTTATGGAAGCAATAAATGTTTATTATAATAAACATAGAAAATTAGAAGAAAAACAATTAGATCTCCCTCATTCCACTATTTAGAAAAAAATCATTAATATTTAACTTATTTTCATTTTGTACAAAATTAAAATTCTATTGTATAATTTTGTATCTTGCTTTTGAACCTAATGTTATACTAAAATAATGTTTACATCATGAAAATTTTTTTGAAAGCATGACTTTAATAGCTACATAATATTATACCTAATGAATCTACCATAATACATTTAATTATTTTTCTGGTCTGGGTCATTTTTATATTGTTTCCAATTTTTTCCTTTTGCATGATAAACTGATTATTTGTTTAGGATTTACTTCCATGGGTAGGACTCCTGGATGATGTCAAGGACAATGTCAAGTCATTGTCAAGTCTAGCTTCCTAGAAAAGTTCTACAACTTTGCCATTCCATATAGAAACACACTGGTATGCATGTATTGCCTGGGAAAACCTTAATAAAATGTAATAACCAAATTTAAGTTAAAATATTTGTTTTATTTTCTGATTAGTTAAAAAGATTTTTTTTAATGTTTGTGTATTTTTGAGAGAGACAGACCGAGTGCAAGCAGGGGAAGGGTCAGAGAAAGAGGAAGACACAGAATCTAAAGCAGGCTCCAGGCTCTGAGCTGTCAGCACAGAGCCCAACACGGGGCTCAAACTCACAAACCATGAGATCATGATCTGAGCCGAAGTCAGACACTTAAGTGAATGAGCCACCCAGGTACCCCTCCTTGTGATTAATTATCAATGAGGTTTATACTTTAAAATTATTAATAAAACACTATGGTATTGGCTTAAAAACAGACACATAGATCAGTGGAACACAATAGAGAGTCCAGGAATAAACCCATGCATATATGGTTAATTAATTTATGACAAAGGAGCCAAGAACATACGGTGGGGAAAGGGAAAGGGTCTCTTCAACAAATAGTACAGGGAAAACTGGACAGCCACATGTGAAAGAATGGAACTGGACCACGGTCTTACACCACAAATTAACTCAAATGGATTAAAGACTTGAATGCAACACCTGAAAACCATAAAACTCCTAGAAGAAAACATAGGCAGTTAGCTCCTTGAAATTGGTCTTGGCAACAGAAGCAAAAACAAAGGCAACAAAAGCAAAAATCAAATGGGATTACATTCAACTAAAAAGTTTCTACATAGCAAAGGAAACCATCAACAAAATGAAATCTTAAAACTTGAAAGGGAGAAAATTTTTGCAAATCATATCTGTCAAGGGGTGAATATATTCAAAATATATGAAGAACTCATACAGCTCAATAGCAAAAACACAATATCATTTTAAAAATGGGGAGGAGATCCTATAGACATTTTTCCAAAGAAGACATACAGATGGCCAACAGACACATGAAAATATGCTCAACATCACTCATCACCAGGGAAATGCAAATCAAAACTCCAATGAGGTATCACCTCACTTGTGAGGATGGCTTTTATCAAAAAGATAAGAAATAAGTATGAGGAGAATGTGGATAAAGGGAGCCCTTTGCACCATTGGTGGGAATGTAATTGGGACAGCCCCTAAGGAAAACAGTATGGAGCTTCCTCAAAAAGATTAAAAATAGAATTACCATATGAACCAGCAATTCTACTTCCAGGTATTTATCCAAAGAAAGTGAAAACTCTAAGGGTATAGAAAACTATACAGGACAGAAAACTCTAAGAAGGTATATGTTCATAATAGCGCTATTTACAATATCTAAGACACAGAAGCAACTTAAGTGTCCGTTGACGGATGAATAAAGAAAATGTGGTGTCTATACACACAATGGCATATTATTCAGCTATAAAAAGGGAAATCTTGCCATTTGTGACAACCTGGATGGATCTTGAGGGCATTATGCTAAGTGAAATAAGTCAGATAAAGAAAAATACTACATGATCTTAATGATATATGGAATCTAAAAAAAAAATCAAAAAACAAAACAAAACAAAACAAAAAAACAAAACCCAAACCCATAGATACAGAGAACAAATTGGTGGCTATCAGAGGTCAGGGGTGGGAAGTGAATGAAACAGTGAAGTGAAGGGGGTCAAAAGGTACAAACTTCCAGTTATAAAATATATTTTATTTTTTAGAGAAAGAGGCAGGAGTGGGGGGAGGGGGAGGTGGGGAGAAGGAGGGAGGGAGGGGGAGAGAGAGAGAGAGAGAGAGAGAAAGAGAGAGAGATCTTAAGCAGACTCCATGCTCAGTATGGAGCCCAACACAGGGCTAGATCCCTCAACCCTGGGATCATGACTTGAGCCGAGATCAAGAGCCTGGGCAACCCAGGAGCTATCTCCAGCTGTTATAAAATTAAGTCATGGGAATATAATGTATAGCATGGTGACTGTAGTTATTATCGTATTTCGCATTTGAAAGCTGCTAAGAGAACAGATCTTAAAAAAAGTTATCACAAGATGGGGCACCTGGGTGGCTCAGTCGGTTGAGCGTCCGACTTCGGCTCAAGTCATGATCTCACGGTCTGCGAGTTCGAGCCCCGCTTCAGGCTCTGTGCTGACAGCTCAGAGCCTGGAGCCTGCTTTGGATTCTGTGTCTCCCTCTCTCTCTGCCCCTCCCCCACTCATGCTCTGTCAAAAATAAAATTAAAAAAAAAATTATCACAAGAAAAAAATTTTAGTAACTACGTATGGTGGCAGATATGAACTAGACTCTGTGGGCTATAATGGAATACAGAGGGAGGAGCTCAAGCTTAGGAGCCAGAAACCCTGGGGTTTAATAATTCCTCAGTGTTGTGAAATTAAACTCGATAACATTTATGAAATATATACTGTATACAAAGTACCTAAAATAATGTCTGACACTCAGAAAATGTTGGTTTTCTTCTCCTATCTGGTTTTCTGGGACTGCAAAAAGGAAATTCTTTGATAACAAGCACGGATAGGAAACTTTTTTTATTTTTTTATTTTTTTATTTTTTAACTTCAGAAAGGCAAAGGAATGAAAAAAATGTGCCTTTCTGTTGATAGACTGATTGCCCAGATCCCAAATGAACTGGAATTTCCAAAAGGTAAACCTGATTTTGGAACATTTTTAATCCAATTTTCTATGTACTTCATGAGAATTGTTTTCTCGTTGCCTATACCTTTATTGTCAAACTGTCAAAATAGCTACTTCCTACTTAAGTTATATTTACACAAGCATATAAAGTGCTTTCTATTAAATTTAATCTTGGTTGAATTAGATGGAATCTTTTAGAGGAAATAAATCATTCTAATGGCAGTAAGAAGTTGACCTTATGGCACCTTCCTGAGAATGATGTTTCATTAGTGCTGGATCAGCTTTTAGTAGCTGCAAGACAGTCTGAGGTCTGGGGACTTGGAGCCGTACCTCTCACATCCATACTTTATCAAGCTTTCTGCCTAACCCACCTTGATGGTGGCTTACTTTGTTTTTATTCTCTTTTCCTGTGACACAGACTGATGCATTTGAGACAAAACCAGTAAGAAAGCAAGAAGCAGGAGCCATCTTTAAGCATCCCAAGTAAAGTCAAGCCTTTAAAGGTAGAAATGATAAAGAAGTTGTTTACTATGGTCCATCGTGAAAGAGATCATTTGGCACACATCTCACAAATGGAGAACAAAAAATGGGAGTGGAGGTGGGAGAGGGGGGCGTTCATATGTAGAAATTACCAGAGTTTAGGCCCTTGGCTTCTCAGCCTGTGAATCCTGGCTATGATCAGATTTGGGTACACGAACTTTCCAGAGATTGCTGGAGAAGAAATCACCTGCTGGCTGTGTTCTGCTGGTTGGGTTGGGAAGCAATAGGTTTACCCAAGCACTCAATTTTTACTGCAGCTATACATGCCAGCACCAGGGGAAATGGATGGTAACCAATTGTCTGTGTGCTTTTGTTAGTGTCTCTTTTCTGTGGGGTTGGTCTACCCAATTACCGGAGCCCTTGAGAATGCTTATCGTCAATGGGAGTAATTTCACATCCTATCCATTTAGTGAAAAGCTGTGAAAATTGATCTCGGTTCTGTGGTAAGATTGGAACCAGAGCGCAGGCTACAGATGCCTTGGAAATAAATATGTGCCCATCACTGTTTTCATTAGGTGTTGCAGTAGACCAGCCTCCAGGAGAATGAACTCTAGTCGGGCTCTTTCTGTAGAAGTTCAGATGTGTCCCCAACCTGGTGAAGTAGGCTGGCAGTTTCATTTATTGTTAGATTTTTTGTAGTGGTTGTCAAGTAAGGGGCTGGCAGCCCTGAAGAGCGCAGTTCTCTGTTTTATCCACAGACAGGAGACAATGTAATTTGACACTTACTGCCAAGGAGGAACCTGTCCTTCCAATTCAGCTTATTGGTTTTTGTTTTTTTTCTTCTTTTTCTTACGGGCTCTGTAGGATTTCAAAAGTCTCTTCAAAGGGCAGCAAAATTAGCCTTAAATAGTATTTCTTGGATGGTTTTTAACAATGGCAGTAAGGCCAAAGCTTCTCATCTTGACATAAGTGGTTCCTTTACAACTTGTTTTTATCTTGCCAGAATAAGCAAAATACAGTACTTTAAAATGTATTTTCATTAAGGTGAAAGACCTTGTTTTAGCTGAGATCTGCAAGGAGAGAACCAATCTGCAAATGTGTTTCTTACATCTCTCTTTAGCTTTCTGCTCCTAAAGCAAAAAGTAGGCGGGTTTTGTTTGTTTGTGTTGTATTGAGGACTGGACTTCACTTAGCACAATTAACATAGCAACAAAAATTTGTGTTGCCTAAGTTCTACATTTCACTGTCAAGAATCAAACTTTTAAAGTGACATTAAAAAAATTTTTTTTTTTTTTAAAGGAGCGCTGGGTGGCTCAGTCGGTTAAGCATCCCCCTGGGGCTCTGTGCTGACAGCTCAGAGCCTGGAGCCTGCTTCAGATTCTAGATCTCAGTCTCTCTCTCTCTCTCTCTCTCTCTCTCTCTCTCTGCCCCTCTCCCACTCACACTGTGTCTCTCCCTCTCTCTCTCAAAAATAAACATTAAAAAAAAATTTTTAAGTGACATTCATTTACCAAGAGCTGGAATCAAGATAAAAATCTTTAAAATTAAACTTGGAAACAGAAGGCTAAATAAAAGCATAACATAAACGATTTTGTTAAGTCTTCTTTCCTTGCAGGTGACATTAGCCCAACTTTGATCTACAGACATGATATCATCTACAGGGTACGCCCAGTGCCACATGACTGCATTCTTTTGACCAAAACAGTGGTTTTGTGTAGCCTCACAGATACAGCCTAAGTAGCTTCAGAGTTGGCCTGCGTCTTCACAAACAGGTCAGAGCAGATTTGAGTTACACCACTTCTGTGGACAGAGCCTCTTCCCCCATGGCCAGCTGGAGAGTTTACGTTTGTCAATTACTTCCTTCAGGGCCTGGCTCAAGATTCATTTCCTCCAAGACTCCCTCTTTTACGAACTCACTTCACTCAGCCGTTCCCTTCTACCACATCTGCTTATTACTCATCTAATACTCTTTGTTCTGCTCTGCCATGCGCTGTTATGTTTTACCTCGTGATCATTCTCTAAATTTTTACTTTATCCTTCAGCTAAATTAAAATTGCCTTGAAAGTAGGGCCTGTCTGCTCCTTCTTTTGTGTACTCCTGTAGCACTTAAGTATAGTGCTACACGTATAATCGTTTCTTAATAAAAGAGGAATGTTTTGTGGTTGTTGGGTTGGGATCCTGCCTTTGTCTTGTTCCTGAAAACCAAATTCACTGCTTCAACATCATGGGTTTTCCCAGTCTGCTCTAGTGATGGTCTCACCCTGGCATATTCTTCTCTGCTCTGGCCCCAGAAATTTCTGTCCTAACATCTCATGGATTTGATCTTTCAAGGTCAGACTTTCCACAATCAGGAAGGTAGGGATGAGGAGGCAGGGAAAAACCATGTCTGTGCAGAGTGATATTAAGTGGATAGGACAGGATCCAAGAAGGATGGCAATAAACCTGTATGTGGTAGACGGAACAGTGTGGGGCATAGGTAGTTGGGATAGGGCACAGCAAAGAGCTTGGGCTCTTAGCAAGAGGCTCAGATTGGGGAGGGGCTGGGGAAATTTAGAGCAAAAGTGTTCAGAATCAATGCCCATTTGAAGAAGAGGCCCAGCTACATTTTGGTATCTCTGAAAAAGACAGTCTCCTACATCTCTAGGGGGAAACACAGCAGTGTGCTAGGGGAAATACAAAGCCGCAGGATAAACAAGGCACTTTTTCTGGAATGTCTATTTTACTCAACAATTTAGGAATCTTTCAGTTGCAAATGGTCTAGCCCAAGCAAACTCACCCCACCCTTTTATGGAGGAGGTTCACTCGCCTGGAAAACCTATGAAGCTTCAGGTATGGTTGTATACAGTGCTGCAATTACATTCCCAGAGCTCCGGCTCTCTATCTTTCTGCTTTGCTTGGCTTTATTTTGCGTGCAGGCTTTTTCAAGTTACATTTGATTGCTGGCAACTCCAGATCTTCACCCTTGCTTAGCCACCCACAAGAAGAAAAAGGACTTCTCTTGGGGGTGCCTGGCTGGCTCAGTTGGTAGAGCATACAACTCTTGGTTTCAAGGTTGTGAGTTTGAGCCCCACACTAGGTACAGAGATTACTTAAAAATAAAAGCTTTAAAAAAAAAAAAAAAGAACTTCTCCCCATATCCATACACCTATTTAAAAAAGAGGCTGTTGGGCCTTGCTTGAGATATGTGCCAGTAGGGTACTGTGGTCAGTCTTGCCCATGTCAGCAGCCCAGCCCTGTGACCAGGGATCAGTGCCATCATGAATGATAGCTCAATAGCAATGATGCAGCAGGGGACTAGGATTTCCTCCAAGGAAAGGATGCTAGCAGACAAAAACATGTCCAGAACACTCGATGTTCGGTAATCTAAAACATTTTCATATTCAAATAAACCCACCGTGGGGTGGGGTACATGGTTTACTTTTTTCTGATAATAGAACTTTGATGAAAAGTTTGAGGAACACTGATCAATATACAAGCTTTTTAAAACCCACAGCTACTGTGTGGAAGTAGGTGTGACTGTATTTATCACGCTGGATGGCTGTGCCTTCCAGAGGGAAGGCTGGCACTGTGGATGTTGTAAAATTAAAGGGTGTGTTTCCAATTTCCTGGACAGCATTAATCTCCTTGCTCCATGGATCACACAGACCTGAATTGTTGACTCGTGTAATAAGAGCCATTCATGGGTGCTGCCACCCATCTTCACCCCAGTGGAATGGACACCCTAGAAAGTGATAGGAGGGTAGGAGATAGGACTGGAGAAATAACAGGAAAATATGCACAAGTATGAAAGAGAATTGGCATGGAGGAACACATTGCTCTAGTCAGCACACAAGGTATCCCACTGCCGACCTGCCCATGCTTGACATGCGTAGCACCAGACCCGCCACGGTTTCATGCTCTCCACATAAAGGTAAAACCAGAATGAAGGAGTAGCAAATGCTATCAGTGCCCCACCTTTATCCCTTTGCCTTACCGCTTCTAATCCAGGACTACCAGACTTCTAATCTCCAGCACCGACATTTCCTTGCCTTATTGGTACTCCCTGGCTACTGCTAGTGTGTCTGGCTAGTAATGCCTGGGTATCATTTCTCCTGTGGCGGCCCTTAGCCAGTGACTGACCGGCAAGAGCTGAAGAAATACGCCAGCTCCTCATCTCTTGGATGGGATTCCTCTGAGGTGCATTCTACACTGGCTCTCAGACTTGCCCAGTGGGATTAAGTTCCAGTTGTTGTTCACAGTAGTAGCTGGCTTGGTAACACATCTTTTATTGTCTGCTCTTCCTTCCTTGCATCACTCCCTCCCACACTTCTATCACTTAAATAAACTACTGGCACTTGCACCTTTATCTCAGTGTCAACTTGTGGGGGAACCCAAACCAAGATGGAGCTTCCTGGTAAAGTCTTGGGATCTTTCCTTAGACCGGGGGAGACTTTCTGTCATTTTGGATGGGAAGGGTGGGCCTATTATGCCAATATCCACTAATGTCTCTGTAGATTCATTTGGTTATTAACCCTCAAGGTATTAGGCTGATTCTGAGGTTACGGAACCACTGGAGAGCCAATATGACCCCATAACACCTCTGTTGGTTAATTATTATTGCACAACAGTAATCCACCATAATAATAATAATCCCTTGTTATTACAGTTCATGCACCTAGGAGTTTGGGTTGGCTGATCTAGACTGGGCTTGCTCATGCAGGCACAGTCAGTTGGGGTGCTCTGGTAGGCTGAGCTTAGCAGGGCAACTCTGCTCCATGTGTCTTTCCTTGCACCCTGGGACCAGGCAGCCAGCTTGGGCACATTCTTTTCTTGGCAGTGGCAGAGTAGAAGAGTAACGTGCCCAACTGAGTGCTTTTCTAAGCCTCTATTTGCATTGTGCATATGAGTGTTTCTTTGACAAATGTAAATCAAATGGCCAAACCCCGAGTCAAAGGGCAGGAAAATCTATTCTTCCCCTTTTGGGGGAAATCTGCAAAGTCATAGGACAAAGGGTATGAGAGAGGGAAGAATGAGGAATTGAGACCCAATCTACTCAGCACCTAAGCATTTGTCCTAAGTCCACTTTTCTACTTGTCTGTCCCTGGGAAAGTTGTGCAGGAAATACTTGGCTGTCATCAACTTCAGTAACATGTAAATTATGTTCTGACTTGCCTCTTTTTCTTAAAGAATTTTATATGTATTTTTCTCTTATGCAATAAACCTGTTTTTATAATTTAAAAAGAATCCAATAAAGGTGCTCATCTGAGCTTGCCTTAGTACTGAACTAATGAATTTGAAGTGAAGTGTGCATTTCAATAGCTGAAGCATGAAAGGAACAACCAATTAGCAACCAGGAGCACAGCTTTAAGACAACACACAAATTTCCAGAGGTGTTTAATTGGAGGATTCCTTTTCATGAGGATTCAGACAGCCTTACTTCTTAAACTTGACACAGACCATCCTCAGGCCTTCCCCAGACATGCTGAAATGGCAGTGGTATGGAAACACCTATCATCAGTATTCATGTTAGTCTTTTTTTGTATTCTCTGTCCATCAGAGGAAGGAAAAAAAAAAAAGTTTTATGACTCATTGTTTTTCAAGGATGCTGCTTCCTCTGCAGTTTTTAAAGTTGTTTTTGGATAAGATTTTCACCTTGTTTATATACTGCCCACTGAAGTTCTTTTTATATCCCAGGTTTGTACCTTTAAGGGCCCATTAGCAAACTTCATAATACTATTTTCTGCCTCTCAATAGTCTGGTGCTTTGAAACTGACTTGATAGACCAAAGAGAAAGAAAGGTGGCTAGATTTAGCCAGTGCCATTAAAAACAATCCTATTGTTTGACCCATTCCTCTGATGATAACCTTTTATGATAGTTCTGTTTCCTTAGATCTGCCTTTTGGGGATGGCCTTTGGCCATTTCTGAAGTGGTAAGTTTCTGAGATTCTCTGGGGAATTGTCCCATAATATGTGGGAGCCCAGGAAGGAATTTTACAGTAATTCTGCTACAGTGAAACATTTGCCTCCAGGCCAGAATCAAAAATAGCAGCTGGAAGGACATTTGGAAAGGGGGGCGCGGTGTGGGAGTGCAAGAGAGGTGGAGAGGGAGAGCTTTTCACATTCGGATAAAAACATTAGCAAAAACACTAGGCAAAACTGAGACAGGGCTGGCATCTTTTACCCTTGAAACCATCCCACCTCCTCGGGCTTGGCTCTCCAAGCCAGTGATTTCAGTGCCGAGAGGGCTGACCGGGGTCAGTGCACTGCGCTTGGCAATAGACAGTGGGCACCAAGATTCCTGGATCTTGACCAGCAGCACTGGCTTCTCTTCTACCACACCAAGAAGCACAGAGAGACTGCTGCTCCTCCCACAGCAAGTTAGCATCCAAAATGTAGACCAGTTTCCTGGAGTAACTAGAAATTGAATGACTAATTTCAGCCCTCTGAAAACTTTGGGGAAGAAATGCTCCAACTTTACCAATAAGCGTCACTGCAATAAAGGACACAGATTAGAGAAGGGTTGCACAAGAGCCCAGGAGAAATAAACAAAGGAATGTAAAGGAGGAATAGGAACATCTACATAATCATGATAAAAAAGACTGTGGCAGCCAGTTTGCAAAGATGGCCTCCAGTGAACCATGCATCTCGGTACTGTATTAGTGTCCTTGTAAATTTCCTCCCTTGAATCTGAGCTGCCTTGTGACCTGGGACTATTAGAATATGGCTTAAATGACACTGTGGGGCTTCTAAGTCTACGTCATAAGCAGCCTTGCAGCTGCTGCCTGGATTTCTTAGGCAAAAGGAGATTCCTCTGGGACACTCCCTCTCAAACCCAGCCACCAAGCTGTGAAGACCCAAAGGTAGACACTCTAGTGGGCGGCCCAGCTCTACTCCGCCCCCAGCATCAGAGGACTCTGAAGCCAGTCATTTCAGAGGACTCCAGCTGCCACTTGACTGCAACCACATGAAACATCCCAAGAAAAACTGCTCAACCGAGACCACTGAACACACTGAACAGGAGATAATAATGTTGTTGTTTTAAGCCTATTGTTGGTTTGTAATCCAGCAATAGGTAACTGGAACAGAAGTTATACATTTACACACATGGCGGTATACATTTATGGAAGGAAGTATCAATTGATGGATTAGCTGAATGGCTTTTTATTTACCCATTTATTCATTTACGCAACAAATATCTATTGAGCCTACATGTGCCAGGCACTGTGCTAGTCTCTGGGAACACAGTGGTAAAAAAACCAATTATGTCTCTGTCTCCAAAGAGCCTATAGTGGGGATGAGGGCTAGACAATAAACAAGCACACACATACTTGTAAGATTATAAGTTACATCAAGTTTTATGATAAAAAAAGACCTTGGTCCTATGCCAGAACAAGACAGGGAGACCCAACTTAGCCTGAGTGATCAGGAAAGGTCCCTATGAGGTGATGATTTTTGACGTGGATATCTGACATATAAGAAGGAGCTAGCCCTGCTAGCGTTTGGTATTGCAAAGAGCTTTCTAGAATAAGGGAATGATGAGGGCCCTAAAGTAGGAAGGAGCTTGGGGCATGGGGAGGAATGAGAGAAAGCCAGCATGGTTGGGCTGGAGGAATTCTCAGGGGGAGAGAGGCAGTAGAGGGAGACCTGGGTCACAGTAGGCAGGCTTGTAGGAGTTTGGATTATCTCCTAAATGCAATGGGAAACCCTTAAAGGCTTTTAAACAGGAGTGACAAGATCCAATTTACATTTTAAAAAGGTCACACAGGCAGCCTGGTAGATAACAGATTAGAAGGGGGCAAGAGGGGAATCAGGGAGGCCATCATCTGAGTGAGAGGATAGGGGCCTGGGACACTCAGCCCTAAGAGGCACCACGTGGCACCTGCTTCCCGCCCTGTCACTGGGGCCGCTGCTCCTCAAACAGCCCCAGCAACATTTGTTCTAAGGCAGTTGCTCCATGGAGTGTACGTCTGGTTGATGACAAATGCCACAGAACCACCAATTCTTATTCAGAGAATCTAAATTGTTTCAACCAGTGCAAACGCTACCCTTGTTTCAGCTTGATAGAGATGAACCATGCTTACAGCCAACCCACCCCAGTGGCCTCCTCACCCACCTCTCTCTAGCACACCATCATTTTACATAAGACACCACCCCAGGGATGGCTGTGGGTGTGGGGCTGTAGGATGTAGGAACATCACTATCCCCCATAGCAAATCCTGTATCTTGGGACTCTTGAGGTCTGTGGGGCCAATCCATTTGGTTGACCAGATTTACTGCCGGGATGAGGCCGTGTTTCCCGACCAAGTTGCTTATTATAACCAGCAGATACTGGGTCCATGTGTTGTTGTTAACAGTAGTTGTGAACAAAAGGAAACCTGAGTAACTAAAGCCTACAGTAGCCATAGGCTAGAGAAAACCTGTCAATAGTCATTATTCCCCAAGATCATCATTACAAAGGTATTTAGCTCAGCATGTTCAGCTTCCCTCTGACTTTCTCAGGATTTATAGATTGTACTTTCATAGAAACTGCCAGACACATTTCTGACACCCCACTCCCACCCACCCACGTATAGCCAAGTGTGTGTGGCAGGCACTGAACTGAGCCTTCAGGGGAACAGATCCTGTTGCCTGTCCCCAGCCCTCCCCTGGACTTTGCACCCCCCCACACCCCCCCGCCGGTCTCCCACCTCCCCCAGCACCATCTGCCCACTGCCTGCCATAAGTCTGGGAGTCAGCCTTGACCTTGTCCTTCCCCCTTCCTCCCAACACTCACAGAATACCCTTCCAAACCATTCACTTTGTTCCCTCTGCCCAGGGAGTTCAGGACGCCCACAGCAGCAGCAGCCACCGCCGCCTCCGCCACATCTCCAGTGTCTGCATCCAGACTCCTCCCACCCAAAATCTGAGGCCTCCTGTTAACTCCACCCCCTGCTCCCACCTCCTCCTTTATGCAGCAGCGATACCCATCAACAGTCCCACAATTCTGCTTTCTCCCAACACTGGGCCTTCCCGTATGCCAAGGAGTCAGCAAGCTAGGATCTGTAGGTTTGCTGCCTGTTTTGTAACTAAAGTTCTTTTGGAACACCTCCATACACATTCACTTATGTATTGTCTACAATACAACATGCAACATGCAATACTCAGCAGCAGAGTAGTGGCAACAGAGACTCTATGGCCTGCAACGCCTCAAATATTTACTCTCTGGCTCCCTATAGAAAAGCTTTGCTGTTCTTGCTATAGACCGTTCCTTCTGCCTGGAACTCTCCTCTCCTTATGTCCTTTTGCCTCGTCCACACCTTCCCTCCCTTCACCTGGTTAATACCTACTTATCCTTTAGCTGTAAGCCTAGTGATAATTTCCTCCAGAAAGTCCTCCCTGACCACACCCCATCTCATTTATAGGTTTTTCTAGCACTCTGGTGTTGTATCACAATAACTACATACATGCACCAGTTTCCCCCACAAGCCTTGAGGAGCTGGAGGCTGGGTCTATCTTACAGGCCTGCTTCTCCGTTTGTGGGCTGTGAGGCAAGAATATAAATAAAGTCCCAGTTTCCATTTGTTTCAATATTTAAGCGTTATAAACTATATTATAAACTACAAGCTAACACAGTTAAAGAATAGGTCTTCATAATCTTACTCTGACAAGCAGTCCTTCATATGCAGTAAAAAATATATGTAAAGCTAGGATTCTGAGGGGATTAAAAGTTGGCAAAGTATTAGAGGCAATTATCGTGTCTGAGGGTTCCCCTAATAGACTAGTGAGCCATGAAAATGACACACAAGAACTAGCGTATATACACATATACATTTTTAAAGATTTTTTTTTATTTTTAAGCAGTCTCTACACCCAACATGGGACTCAAACTTGCAACCCCGAAATCAAGAGTCGCACGCTCCACCAACTGAGACAGCCAGCCGCCCCAGAACTAGCGTATATTTTTATAAAGTTTATTTTTCTGGTCTTGGTTTCAGTTTAACTACTGTTACCATAACCTGATTTTTACATAATGTATGTTCATTTGCTCATAATCTAAAGTATTAGAAATAAAAATTGTGGGGCACCTATGTGGGTGGCTCAGGCAGTTAAGCAACTGACTCTAAAATTAATTAATTAATCTATTTATCTGAAAGAGAGGGAGAGACAAAAGAATATTAAGAAGGCTCCATGCTCAGCACGGAAAGCGACGTGGGGCTCGATCCCATGACCCTGGGATCATGACCTGAGTTGAAATTAAAAGACATTCAATTCAATTGACTGAGCCACTGGGTGCCCCAAGTGTCTGACGCTTGATTTCAGCTCAGGTCATAATCTCACAGTCGAGGGATCAGGACTGAGCCCTGTGTTAGGCTCTGTGCTGAGTGTGGAGGCCGCCTAAGATTCTTTCTCTCCCTCTTTCTCTTCCCCTCCCCTGTGCATGCTTGTGTTCTCTCTCTCTCTCTCTCTCTCAAAAAAAAATAATAATAATAAATAAATAAAAATAAAAATAAATTTAAAAAATTGTCTTTAAAGTACAAATTTGGGTTAATTTCAAAAAAATTTGAAATTGAAAATAAAAGCAAATTGAAATAAAATTGAAATAAAAGTTGAAATTTTTTGAAATTGAAAAAAAAGTAAGCAAAACATGATATGTGCTATTCTTCTAAATTATTAAAAACTATATCTTAAGGGGCAATACAATTAATGAATTAAAATTTTTCAAAGCTACATTTTTTTAATTTTTTTTTTTTTTTTTTTTTGAGAGAGAGAGAGATAGTGTGTATGAGTGAGACAGGGTCAGAGACAGAGGGACACACAGAATCTGAAGCAGGCCTTAGGCTCTGAGCTGTCAGCACAGAGCCCAACACGGGGCTCGAACCCACAAACCACAAGATCATGACCGGAGCTGAAGTGGGACACTTGACTGAGCCACCTAGGTGCCCCCAAAGCTACATTTTAAATTTAATTTCATAAAAATAATGAAATCTTACTAAATACATATGAATAAAAGGATTCCAATGCTAGTGTGCAATGTCTACTAGTTAAGAAATGGTATCAGTCTTCATATGCTGTAACTAGACCTACACATGCACAAATAGGAATGGTTTAATACAGTTAATATAACACTCTTTCATAAGTACCCTCAGAACTAGGACTTAAAATAATATGAAGGGTGGAGAGCCTGGGTGGCTCAGTCAGTTAAGCATCCAACTTCGGCTCAGTCACGATCTTGCCATCTGTGAGTTCGAGCCCCACATCAGGCTCTGGGCTGACAGCTCAGAGCCTGGAGCCTGTTTTGGATTCTGTGATTCCCTCTCTCTCTGCCCCTCCCCTGCTTGCACACTCTCACTCTCTCTCAAAAATAAATATTAAAAATAAATAAATAAAAGAATATGAAGGGAAGCAAGGAAGTGGACCTTCAGCCCCACTGGGAAATCGTTTCTACAACTATCTATTGCATTGATGCCTGAAGGAGGTTTTGACAACTTATTTGCTTTTTCTCTTACCGAAGCCCTTCCACTGCTCAAACAGGCTGAAGAAGTATCTTCCTCTGACAATAGCAGTGGCACAAGCCACATCTTTGTGGTACTGACCCGTTGCCTTTAGTCTTTTTAGTCTTAAGGACACACACTGCCAGGGATGCAGCAAATAGTTCTCATGGGGGCCAAATGGCGTGAGCTGCAAGAACAGTTGCTCGGAGTGACAGGTCATGCTGTGCCAATGCCGAGCACTGGGGCCCAAGGGACAGAAGCAGAATATAACCCTTCGTGTTTGGTTCTGTGTGTGTCTGTAAGATGCATAGCCTTCTATGGTAGGGGCCCCTCTCGCTTGAGTGTAAGGGTAATATAGCCCTTATCCATTGTTGTAGCCCTACTTCTTACCATAGAGTCTGACACACAGCAGAGCTCAGTAAGGGCTGACTTAGGTACACTGCAAAGGATTTTTATTGTTTTGGACCAATGAGGCACTAATCTATAAATGACTGGTCTCTGGCTTAACCACCATTAGTGTAGCCATCTACTAGAGCAGGGATCGGCAAACCTTTTCTTTAAAGGGCCAGATAGTAAATAGTTTAGGTTCTGTGGGCTATATCCCCTCTGTTGCAAATATTCGACTCTGCTCTTTTCATACCAAAGCAGCCATAGGCTATGTACACACACACACACGTGACCATACTCCAATAAGACTTTATAAAAACAGGTGGTAAGCCAGATCTGGCCAGTGGGCTGCTGTTTGCCAACCCCCATACTAGAGTATAGGGGGAAAGGGACAGTGCTGATGGAGAGGACGCAGAGTTGGAAAATACTTAGGAAGTGAGATTATCAGGAGATGACCGCCAAGGGCATGGCCTACCTACCCTGATGGCCTTAATTACTCTGGCATGGTAGTGGGAGTCTCAGCTGAAAGTGCCAAGGGATGATCAAGGCATCCTCTAGGCTGGCTTTCCTTCATCTGGGCGGTTCCTCTCTGCTTCCCTGGTTTGTCACCTCGAGCATTGGTCTTCCTATAGAGATCAGTTTTCTGTCTAGCTCAGTGCTTCTCCAGCCTGAGTGTGTATTAGAATCACCCAGGGAGTTGATGAGAAAGACCTGTCCGGACTCTCCCAGGTGTAGTAATCTGCTTGGGCTGTCATAACAAAATATAACAGGGGCGCCTGGGTGGCTCAGTTGGTTAAACAAGCATCCGGTTCTTGATTTCAGCTCAGGTCATGATCTCACAGTTCATAAGTTCGAGCCCTGCATTGGGCTCTGAGCTGACCGGGTGGAGCCTGCTTGGGATTGATTCGTTCTCTCCCTCTTTCTCTGCCCCTTTCCCGCTCACTCTCTCAAAATAAATAAGATTTTTAGGAAAGTTACTATAGACTGGGTGGCTTAAACAGAAATTTATTTTCTCATAGTTCTGGAGGCTAAGAGTCCAAGATCAAGGTACTGTCGAGGTTGGTTTCTGATGCAGCCTTTCTCCGTGGTTTGCTAATGGCCACCTTCTTGCTGTCCTCACATGGCCTTTTCTCTGTGCAAGTTCGGGCAGAGAGAGCAAACTCTGGTGTCTTTCTTTTAAGGACACCAGTCCTATCAGATTAGGGCCCCACTCTTATGACCTCATTTAACCTTAATTACCTCTTTACAGGCTGTATCTCCAAATATAGGCACATTCTGAGTTAGAGCTTCAACACAGGAATTGTTGGGGTGGGGGAGAGAGGGGCACAATTCACTCCTGCAATACTGAGATTTATAAGAAATATATATTTGGCCCACCGCTCCTGGCACGTAGCTCCTCACACCCTTGCAAAGAGCCTCTTTGTAAAGGGGCACCTTTTGTTACAATATTTAGTTTTTCCTCAGTTCCTGAAATAGCTTCCGAGCAGAAAGTGAGTGTCTTTTGTTATTCATAACAAGCCCCTTTCAACCACACTGAGTTTATGTTAATGAAGTGACTTTTGGAAAGCCCCTAAGGATGGGGGCTGGTTGCCAGGGGAACCAACCAAGATTAGAGGGTTGGAACTTTCAGTCTCCCATCTCCACCCCCACACAGTCTCTGGGTAGGGGAGAGGGGCTAGAGATTGATTAAATCATTGTCCGCTCATGATTGAACTTGGTCATGTCTACGTAGTGAACCCTCCATAAAAATCCCAAAGGATAGGGTCTGGAGAGCTTCTGGGTTGATGAATAAGTAGGCATCCATGTGCTGGGAGGGTCACAAACTCCAAATTTCACCGGGACCGAAGGTCCAGTGCTCAGGACCCTTCTAGACCTTGCTCTACGTATCGTTTCATTTGGCTGTTCTCATCGGGGTCCTTTACTGTTCCTTGTAATAAGCCAGTCATCTAGTAAGTAACCTGGTTTCCTGTGTTCTGTGAACCACCCTAGCCAATTTGTCAAACCTGAAGAGGGGAGTCTAAGTTCAGATTTATAACCAATCTGTCAGAAGCACAAGGTGACAATTTGGACTCGAATCTGAAGTAGGGAGGAGGCAGTCCTGCAGGCCTGAACCCTTAACTTGTGGCATGGGGTACCATCTCCAGCATCAGAAAGGAGTGAAATTGTAGGACGTGCACCTGGGAATACAAAATTGCTTGCTGTGTGTAAAACCTACACATCTGGTGTCAAAAGTGGTGTGATAGTACTGACAGTAAAGACACAGACACATAGGAGATGCATTTTTCCTTTAGAAGTCCACAATACCAGATCTGGAGACTAACTGGTTTCAGATGGGGTCCAGGTACACAGATAATTCTAATGCTCAGTTCAACTGAGAAGCCATTTAGAGGGTTGGGTTTGTTTTTTTTTTTTTAATGCTTATTTACTTATTTTGAGAGAGAGACAAAGTACGAGTTGGGGAGGGGTAGAGAGAGAGGAAGAGAGAATGCAAAGCAGACTCCACACTGCCTCACGCGGGGCTTGATCCCATGAACTGTGCGATCATGACCTGAGCTGAAATCAGGAGTCAGACGCTCAACTGACTGAGCCAACCAGGTGCCGCAAGAAGCCATTTTGTACCTGGCAGTGAAGGATAGGTTAAAGAGGGTCAGAAATGGAAACCTGGAGAATTTTAGCACTTAAAGGTAGACAAAGTTTTTAGTGAACAAGACTAACAAGGAGCCATTTGTATTAGTTGAAAACTAGAGGGGGCGGTGCCTGGGTGGCTCAGTCAGTTAAGTGTCTGACTCTTGATTTTGGCTCAGGTCATGATCTCACAGTTTGTAGATTTGAGCCCCGCATCGAGCTCTGAGCTGACAGTGTGCAGTCTGCTTGGGATTCTCGCTCTCTCCCTCTCCCCTGCTTGCTCGCTCTCAAAAAATAAAAATAAACTAAAAAAAAAAAAATTTTTTTTTAAAAACTAGAGGAGGGTATATAAAGGAGGAGAAAATTATAAAACATAAGCAAGAAACTAGGTTTAAAAAAAATCTTAAGTATCTCCTGGATTTGACAATTAGCAGGCTAGGACAAACTTCAGGAGATGTTTGGGGGGGTGTGGATACCAGCCTCAGTTTGTCCCTGTTCTGAGCCCTGGAGGGTCCACCCATATGGGCAAGACCAGTGGATTTCCTGGCTCTTGGCTTCAAGTCAGATTTGGCCAATGGGGAATATTAACAGGAAATCAGAAGGAGAGAGGAGAGAAAGGTCGAGGTATTGATCCCTTCACGTGGGTCAGCACAGGCTGGCTGCATGCCTTATGAAGGCCATCACTCTTGTTGGTGGTCCTTTCCATACAGTACTCTCTCTCAGCCTGTGCTCCTCTACAGGAACCTCCCGCTTTTCCTGCAGGCCTAGGGTAATGACAGCTTCCTGCTGTTACCAGCCCCTGGGGTGCCACACTATTCTTTTGGCTACAGTATCCTGTCAGCATCTTTGTAAATAGTCGCTATGTTAAACTCTCCTCAAATTACCCCATTTGGGCCCTTTGTTTCCTGCTAGGATCCTGACTGATGTAGGACACAATCCAGACTGCAGTGGACAGGGGAATGAGTGGGAGATTGCAGAATGTACGGAATATGTTATTTTGAAAAGTACCATAGAAAAGTACAGATAATGTAAAACTATGTGCCACCAGAATGAAAAAAACATTTTATCATTTTCAGATTAAAAAAATAGACGAAGTTTCTTTTGTTTTCCATGTCAATCCCCATCTCCTCTCTTTAAGAAAAAAATTTTTTAATGTTTATTTACTTTTTTTTTTTTTTTTTCAACGTTTTATTTATTTTTGGGACAGAGAGAGACAGAGCATGAACGGGGGAGGGGCAGAGAGAGAGGGAGACACAGAATCGGAAACAGGCTCCAGGCTCCGAGCCATCAGCCCAGAGCCCGACGCGGGGCTCGAACTCACGGACCGCGAGATCGTGACCTGGCTGAAGTCGGACGCTTAACCGACTGCGCCACCCAGGCGCCCCAATGTTTATTTACTTTTGAGAGAGAGCGAGCGAGCAAGAGAGAGGGAGAGCTCGAGCAGGGGAGTGGCAGAGGGAGACACAGAATCTGAAGCAGGCTCCAATAGGTCAGCCCAGAGCTGAGGCTCGAACCCACGAACTAGGAGATCACGACCTAAGCCAAGGTCTCATGAGCCGAAGTCAGATGCTTAACGGACGACTGAGCCACCCAGTCACCCCTCCTCATCTCTTCTCGTAACAGAGGCCACTGCTGTCATGAATTAGGTATGAAACCTTCTAGCCCTCAAAAAACCCAAAAACTTTACTATTTGTATGTGTGTTTTAGAATTTACCTAAATGCTGCCATACTGTATATATCACCCAGCAGATCCTCTTTTCTCACAAATACATCTTTGAGAAGGATCCATATTGTTTTAACTGTTGCTTAGTATTTTTATATATATTCTCCTGTTCATGGACATTTTTATGATTCCAGTTTATCTACTATTAAACAATACTGAAATGAACATCTTTGTACCTTTCTCCTGATAGAAGGTAAATTGCTGATCATAGGGTTTATATATTTAACTTTACTGGGTTTTACCAAATGGACACCTTTCCCAAGCTCCCGAAAGTAGTTCTACAAACTCCTATAAGCAGTGAGTGCAAACTCATGTCTCTTCACTTCATGGTTAACATCTTAAGTTGTCAGAGTTTGTGATTTTTGAAACTCTGATAATGGTAAAGTCAGTATACAAAAACCAATATACAACCGTTGCTATTAGATGTAAGTTATTTTCGGAGTGGGCCATACATGCACACGGTATGAAATCCAGAAGGTACAAGAGCATATGTAGTGGAAAGGGACTCTTCCCCAACTCCTGTCTCTTAGCCACCAGAGCTCCGCCCCGTTACTGGTTTGTGTTCTTCAGATACATTCTGTAAATGTGTGTCATAACACTAATTGTTTATATTACGCTTCTTTTGCTTCAGTAGATTCTACAGTTTTATAGACTCAATGTTAACTTTGTTCATTTTTATCATAAGCCCAGTTTCCTCAGATCCTGCAAACACAGGTTCGGGTGACAACTTGAAGAACCCCCAAACCTGGAAATCAACGACTCACCACCTCCAAAGATGCCATCACAACTGTTCCGAGGGGCTTAGAGCGCCTCTCTATGAAATTCTACAGTCCTAGGGTTACCAATGGAAGCTTGTGGACTAGGTTCTTTTATCAGGGAAACAATCACCACTGTATTTCCAGCAGGAAGGGTTTTAGCACAGGGAATTAGAGGCTTTCACAACTCTAAGAAAGCTACAGGAGAAATGGAGGCTAGGAACCCTTTCAGGGAATCTGGAAGTGCACAGATCACAAGGAAACCACTGCTACTGATCTCAGCTGCCTGTAGGGAGTATTCTCAGAACACTTAAAAGCTGGAGGCAAAAGTCCCCCATCACCCGTTCCATCTGCTGCTGCCCATACTTCTGCCCATAAGATCCTCCAGAAAACAATGGCTTCTCTTTCTCTTCCTCTACCAAATATCATGTAAGTGCCTCTCATTGGTGGAGTCTAAGCAGACCATCTTCTCTTGTGGAAAAGGAGGAGCCAGTGCTCAGAAAGGCAAATAGGATACCAAGTATCCACAAATGGCAACTGGCATGGTTCCCAATGAACTCCCTCCCTCTAAACATGGGTAATAACTCAACTTTGTAATATTACATTCTGTCCTTCATAGGGGCAGACACCAGGAGAATTTGTAGGACAGCTATAATTTAGGTCATAGATTTTATATAGGCCAACAACGATTAAGCACCTATTTTCTCTTCCAAATGGCCCAGGAGGGGACAAAGATTTGGGGAAGAATAACAGAAAAGGAAAGACCAGACCTGGTTCCTGTTCTTAAGGAAACAGCATTCATTCAACAAACTTTGACTGAGAATCTACTATGTATTTCAGAACCCCTAGGAAAGCAGAACTTGATAGGGACACATAAATATGTAATCAAAGGATAAAAATCTGCATAGGAATGATAAAAAAATTCAGGGTAGAGATTTCTTATGGGTAGGAAGAGACACAACTATAACTGTGCAAGTGAGATTTTAAACTGGATAGAGTAGGGGTACCTAGGTGGTTCAGGTGGTTAAGTGTCTAACTCCTGGTTTCTGCTCAGGTCATGCAGGATCTCACAGTTTTTGAGTTTGAGCCTTGCATCAAGCATCTGTGCTGACAGTGCAGAGCCTGCTTGGGATTCTCAATCTCCTCCTGTCTCAAAAATAAATAAACATAAAAAAATAAACTGGATGGAGTATACACATTTGTGTTTTACCTCTAGTTTTTCCTGTGGCTGAAATATTTCATAAAAAAAAAAAAACAACTAGGTGTCTGTCCTTGGGGAATTTTTTTTTTAAAGACTTCACTTTTTTAGTTTTGAGAGAGAGAGAGAGAGCGGGCACATGAGCAGGGGAGAGACAGAAGGAGAGAGAATCTTAAGCAGGTGCCATGCTCAGCATGCTGAGCTCAATCCCACAACTCTGGGACCATGACCTGAGCCAAAATTAAGAGTCGGATGCTCAAGCGACTGAGTCACTCAAATACCCCAAAGACAGACTATTTATCTGTTGAGACAGACACAGACAGACACAGACAGACACAGACAGACACAGACAGACACAGACAGACACAGACAGACACAGACAGACACAGACAGAGAATCCCAAGCAGACTCTGCACTTTCAGCATGGAGCTCCATGCAGGGCTTGAATCCATGAACCATGAGATCATGACCTGAGTTGAAATCAAGAGTCTGATGCTTAACCAACAGAACCAGAACCACCCAATGCCCCTCAAAGACTTTTTAAGTAATCTCTACATCCAACATGGGGCTTGAGATCACGAGTCACATGTTCCAACAACTGAGCCAGACAGGTGTCCCAAGGAACTTATGTTGTAATGGGAAAGGTCTCTCTCACATAGACACATGTAGACACATACACATACACGTAAAATCAACTAACAATGTCAGAAATTGACATGGGGCTGAGATGCTCTCTTGGGTAGGAGAGCTTTCTGAATACCAATCTTTGTGGAGTTAATCAACTAGGTGAAGTAGTGAAATTATACATGAACTCTGCAACAAAAGATAAATTTAGCATTGGCATAAAATGATAAAAAAATTTTTAAAGTTATTTTTGAGAGACAGAGAGAGACAGAGCATGAGAAGAAGACGGGCAGAGAGACAGACAGACATAGAATCTGAAGCAGGCTCCAGGTTCTGAGCTGTCAGCACAGAGCCCAAGGCAGGACTCGAACCCTTGAACTGTGAGATCATGACCTGAGCTGAAGTTGGACACTTCACCAACTGAGCCACCCAGGTGTCCTGACAAACTTTTTTTTTTTTTTTTTTTTTTTTTTAATCAAGGTGATCATACTTAAAATGTTTCTTGCTTTGGGAGGTGAGACAGAATGAAACTTAAGGTCCACCTCATGCTGACTTTCTATGAATCTACATTAAACAGAACACTCTATAGACCAAAGAAATAAGTGTAAAGGCGTAGGAGGTAGAGCGGTAGGCAGTAGGTGGTGAAGGACAGGTGAGTTTTGAGGCAGGCTTTGGTAGGCAGAAAAAGGATAAGGAGATGTAAGGAGCGCAGCAAAAAGAAAGGGAAAGAAAAAGAGAAAAAGAAGGCAAACACTAAAAATTCATTTGCAGCTAAAGCTATAGATTAGAAGTCCTAGAAAGTTCAAAGCATAAGACATGTTCCCTGGCCTCAAAATCTTAAGTATTTGCCCAAAGGCATGGACTGCCTAGAATAATACTGTGTTATGTGCTTTGCAAGGATGGTCTCTGTTAATTCACACGCTAACACGCTAATCAAGTGACCACTTCTAAGTCCATATTCAGGTGAGGAAACTGAGGCACAGAGCAGTTCCAGAACTCACCACCCTCCACCAAGAAGGGGAGCCAAGTTTGTCAGCACTATTCTTAACCACTGCCCCCTCCAGGTCAGAAAGACTTTGATGGATGATGGAACTGAGGAGGTCTGGAAAGATTTGTCTCTAGAAGGTAGAAACCTAACTCATTCATTCCTCAGCCTCCTCCTCGGGTCCCAAAGATTTATTTTCTGACTCTGTGCTATTTTAAGTCACATTTCCTTATCCTCCTGCCCTCTCTAATCCCCTTTTCTCCATGCTCATGGTCTCTCTCTGTCCCTCTCCTCTCCCAAAGCCTCTCCAAGGCAATACATATATACAAACAGTAAGCTAGGCTTTTAGTTTTCCAAATGGTCTTCAGTCTCTGGGTCTATGTTTGGAGATGTAATAGACAATCTCTAGAGAGCCTTTCAGACTGTAATTTTCCCCCCTCTGTCCTGCATCATTCCCATCAGCTTGGAAACCTAGTTTAGTACTCTCAGCTTTTTGTAGAAAAGTCTTTTTTAAACACCTGTGCTTGACCCCACATACTCTTGCGACCCTATTTCTCTACTCCCCACTTACAGTATCTTATAAGAAGTTGTCTGTAGCCACTGTCTTCATTTCTCACCTCTCTTCAACCCACTTTACTGGCTCCTGTCCCGCTCTCTATGCTGATAACTCCCAAATTTATATTTACAGCCCCAACCTTCCTTCTTAACCAGCTGCCTACTTCACATCTAATTTGGATGTTTAATTTCCAAATTAACATGCCCCAAGGCAAACCCTGGTTTTCCCAGCCTGATCTATTCTCCCAGCTTTTCCGATCTAGCAAATAACTTTAACAAGAGCCCAAGCTAGGAGTGTGGGGCTCGCTCATCCCCCTCATTAAATCCACCACTGAGTGCTATCCACTCTCCTCTACCTCCAGAATATCCCAAATCTGCCTGCCTCTCTCCATCTTTATCCTTATCCAAGCCATCATCATCCCTCACCAGCGTTACTGTTATAGCCACTTTATATAATCCATTCTCCACATGGTAGCCACAGTAATATTTTAAAGTGCAAGTCAGATAATATCATGCCTCCACTTAAAACGCTTTGAGGTCTTTCCATTACATTTAGCATTAAATCTGGCCTTCAAGGCTTTACACGATCAGGTTTCTGGTCCTCCCTGACTGGATCATCCCTTCCCCTGCTCTCCCAAGCCATACATGCCATCTTTGTTTGTTGAGCATATTAAGTTTTGGAGTTTCTGTGCTATTTTCTCCCTCTTCCTAGAATATAAATTCCCTTGATCTGCCATTACTGGCTTCCTCCCAATATTTGGGTCTCAATTCAAATGTCACTTTCTTGGAGTAGCCTTTCCTCATGACCCAGTTTAAAATACTCATTTACTGTCACCCTGTCCTATTTTCATATTTGACCTTGTTACTCCCTAATGCTCCATTTCCGTGTGGGTCAATCCACATTAGAATGCAAGCTGTTAGGACCTTGGATTTCTTTTGTTTTGCCACATGCTTAGCACTTAGAATGGTGCTTAGCACATAGTAGGCACTCAAATATTTATTTAATAAATTAGTGAAAGATAAGATCCTTGAAATATGAGACTGTTAGGACTCAAACTTTTTTTTTTTTTTTAATGTCTATTTTGGGAGACAAAGAGCATGTGAACAGGGGAAGGGCAGAGAGGGAGGGAGAGAGAGAATCCAAAGCAGGCTCTGTGCTGCCAGCACAGAGCTCAACACCAGGCTCCATCTCAACAACAGAGAGATCATGAGCTGAGCCGATATCAAGAGTCAGATGCTTAACAAACTGAGCCATCCACGTGCCCTGACTCAAACTTCTTTATAACTTTTCCCAACTGCCTAGGGACATTGCTGCACCTCGTATGAGCTCTCAAAATGCTGATGAAAATGGACAACACATCTACCTTAAAAGTTGTAGCAACAAAGGGAAAGTGAAGACCTTAATGTAGGCTTCATTTTAATGAAAATTTCTGATGAGAATTTGATGTGATAAATAAAAGTTATACTAACTGCAATCCCCCTGTACATGGCAACTTTTTCTAGGTTTGGAGTTCAGGTCTTAGAAACAGTAAGTGGTTGGTAAGTCCCAAAAACAAAGCATTCCTTAACTGCCTTCATCTGTTACCCTCGCCCTCCTTTCTCCTCTAACCTGTGAGGGACAGGAGCAAGGACTATTTAAGAATTCTTCTCTTCAGGGGCACCTGGGTGGCTCAGTTGGTTAAGTGTCCGACCTCGGCTCAGGTCACAATCTCACCGTTTGTGAGTTGGAGCCCCGGATCAGGCTCTGTGCTGACAGCTCAGAGCATGGAGCCTGCTTTAGATTCTGTTTCCCTCTCTCTCTTCCCCTCTCCCGCTTGCACTCTGTCTCTCTCGCTCTCAAAAATAAAGAAACATTTAAAAAAAATAAAAAAAAAATTCTTCTCTTCCATCAGGTAACAATGTCAATAATTCCATGCCCTGGAGAATGTCAGGGTTTCAGAGTCTATATTATGAAACACTTTTTTTAAAGTGGGTTATAGGCACTTTTCTATCCACTCTGTAGAACTCTCATAGGTTGTGTAATGCCTCACGAAGGGCCTGAATGCTCACCACCCACATCTCCAGTCTAAAACTAGGTTAGGAGTAAAATGAAAACTCTGCAGGAAAAAAAAAACAAAAAAAAAACCACCACATTTCCTCCTGCTCATCATAAAGTCCTCAGCTCAATTCATATCTTACAGCCATGGAAATTCAGAGCATGTAAAGAGGTCAAGAACCTAAATAATTACTCAGCTACTATGAACAGTAGCAAACACTACCTTTGAAATTGTGGAAATTCTCCTTTCCACACTGAAGCCAAGAGAACATGGCCATGACCAGCAGGCAAGAAGACTGAAGAGATACTTTCCTTATTTACCGGGTAGTTCTTGCCCTACTTCATTCAGAACAATACCAACCTGCCACACCTGGGGTTCAGGTAATTTTGAGGAGGAGGGGTAGGATGGAATGGAGAGACTTTATCTAGTCTGGGAAAGTGCCCAAGTGAAAACAATTGCATACCGAGTCATTTTCCCACAAGGCTGGCAGAGGTCTCCATAGATTGTCAAGCTTCAACCACTCTGTAAACTCTAAGATCACTTTAAGTCCCTACTTTCTTCCTCCTCTGGGGAGAGGTCTTCACTCTAAGAGTTTAGCCTGGGAAGATATGGTTATCTTCAAACTGCAACAAAGCCCCTAGTCCTCCCATAGTTCCTGCACTCCACCCTAATTGAGTTTAGGAAACTGATAAGGCAGCTGTGAAAATAGAGTGCAAAACATTCTCTTCCATTCAAGGCAGCTGGCATCGTTTGCACTTTTTACAAAGGGGGCCAGGAGGCTGTTATTTTCCATTTTTAAAAATGGTTATGGATCAAAACACAACTAAGCAACCACACTTGCATTGTATAGTCAATTTGTCCACTCATTAGTGCATATGTAGCTCATGATTATGCATATATTTAGAGCTTTGTGTGATCAATATTTTAAAATGCCCACAAAAGTAGAGAGAATGTCAATGAACTCCATGTATTTGATACCTAGCTCCAGTGATTATCCACAAAAATCCATTCCATGTTAATGCTCTTACAACAAAACACAACATCTTGCTGTGAGAATGAGCCCATGTGTCTCACTGGGTACAACATTTAATTTGTTATGATACATAATAACTTCTTTAGAGTTTTGGGGCAGAAGAGTAAAACTTCACAAATTCTGACTAATTGGCTATAACTCTGTCCAAATTATTGAAAAAACTGCATTATGCAATTTTTTAAAGGCAGTTTTATCACTTCCAAGTTAAAGAGGATCACAGAAGCATTGCCAAGGAGAGGTCCTATCAGCTTTGCTTTAATGAACACATGCAAATGGTAACTGTAAAATTATTAATTTTCTTTGCATGCAGATAGGTGCTTCAAAGTAACATAAGACGTATTAATCAGCTCATACTGTCATAGCAAAACAACACACACCAGGTGGCTTAAACAACATTAATTTTCTCACAGTTCTGGAGACTGGAAGTCCGAAATCAGGGTGCCATGGCGGTCAGGGTTCTGGTGAGAAGGCTCTTTGTGGCTTACAAACAGCCACTTCCCACCGGGTCCTCACAAGGCAGAGAGAGCAAGCAAGCAAGCAAGCGCTCTGGTAACCCTTCTTATAAGGACACTAATCACATCATGAGGGCTCCACCCCCATGACCTCATCTAAACCTAATTGCCTCCCAAAGGCCCACCTCCAAAAACCACCACATTGTGGGTTGGGGCTTGAGTACGAATCTGAAGTGTGGGGAGGGATGACAGGTACACAATTTGGTCCACGGTAAAAAAAAAAAAAAAAAAAATTTTCTTTTCTTTTTTTTTTCGATGTTTATTTATTTTTTTGGAACAGAGAGAGACAGAGCATGAACGGGGGAGGGGCAGAGAGAGAGGGAGACACAGAATCGGAAACAGGCTCCAGGCTCTGAGCCATCAGCCCAGAGTCCGACGCGGGGCTCGAACTCACGGACCGCGAGATCGTGACCTGGCTGAAGTCGGACGCTTAACCGACTGCGCCACCCAGGTGCCCCAAAGTTTTCTTTTCTTTACAAATTATAATTATGTAGACATTATGTATTTGTCTAGCACACCCTTTTTATTGATGGTGCAAATACAAACTTCAGAACAATTGATACCATCACAAATTCCGTATTGGATACATTTTATTGACTAGGTTTTACAGTACATGAAATAACTATCCAGTAAGTGTCTGCCAAACTGCCACTCTTCTCTTTGCCCATACATGTTCCCCTAAATAAACTGATAAGGGACAAGAAGTGACAAGGAGTGGATAGGCTTTCTGAGTCTGCCCCTGGTCCTTAAGGTGGAGGCAGGGTAGGGAAGACACGGTCCCTTTTACAACGGACTGGTTTTGGGTTTACAGAATTAATTATCAAAGTTTACCTAATAAAACTCAAGTACATACTAAGATTTTCTAAAAGTAACCTAGATTTAAGTCTTGCTTATGTTTTTTTTAATGTTTATTTATTTAATTTGAGAGAGAAAGCATGTGAGTGGGGGATGGGCAGAGATCGAGGGAGAGAGAGAATCCCAAGCAGGCTCTGCACCACCAGCGCAGAGCCCAAATGTGGGAATGGAACTCACGAACTGTGAGATCATGACCTAAATTGAAATTGAGAGTCGGATGCTTAGCTTACTGAACCACCCAGGTGCCCTTTGCTTGTGTTTTTCTAAAGATCAGCGATTTTTTTATTGACAAAAGTGAGGATGCCTACCAGGAGACCTGGAAAAAATCCAGACCCTTAAAATTCCCCTTGAGTTTTCAAGTGGCTAATTCATTATTCCGCTCCTGTCCCACCGATGCCCAGCTGTTGGCAGCTGAACGCTCTCATAAAGGTGACGCCACTAGAGAAGTGAGGTCATGGTTGCGGAGCACTGTTGAGAGCTCACCTTGGGATGAAATGGGGCATCAATGCGCTTCATAAGACCTCTCTGACTGGAGATGAAAATGCTTTGGGGACCTGGGGCCAAACCTCATGAATTAAGAGTAAAAAAAAAAAAAAAAAAAGGTACTTTGTGAAGGTATCTGAGTTGCCAACACACTGAGATAACTTAAGAGTGATCTGTAACTGACCTCAGTGAAATTTTGTCTTGACATTTTCCTGGAAGCTAGAAGTAAATATTGAAAATCAGAAAGCTGAGGTCCCTGGGTGACTCAGTTGGTTAAGTGTCTGACTTCGGCTCAGGTCAGGATCTCACAGTTCATGGGTTCGAGCCCCGAGTTGCGCTCGTGCTGACAGCTCAGAGCCTGGAGACTGCTTCAGATTCTGTGTCTCCTTCTCTCTCTCTCTGCCCCTCCCCTGCTCACATTCTGTCTCTCAAAAATGAATAAATGGTAAAAAAAAAAATTTTTTTTAATTAAAAAAAAAGAAAATCAGAATGCTTAGTTTGAGGAATAGCAACAAATTAACTGAAATATGGCTCATTATGACATATATCCTTATTATACCTGATAATATTATTATGTAATAATATTACACCTAAGATTATTGCTTGTGAGGCTTGGGAGTTCAGGAAGTTCTGAGTTCAAATTCTGACTTTAGTAGCTATGTGACCTCAGGCTAATTCCTAGGCCTCCTCACTTTTTGTTTTCATTTTTTCAACTCCTTAAAACACACCTACCACCACATACCTTCATTATGTAATTGTAAGGAATAAATAGTAAATGTAAATAGCTTGGCATAGTATCTGGTATAGAGTAAGAGCCAAATAAATGGTGACTACTATTATTAGCATAGCATAATTTAACTTCAACAGTTTTAATTAACTACACTCGCACAATTTGAGTAAAAGATTGCTTTACTTACTTATCTCAACAATCAGAAACACCTTCTCAAGGGAGGGGAGGTAGATTTTTAAAACTCTTGTCAGTGGTAGTTTGTATATCTTTGGAGTATTTTAAAAGATGGTAACCAGTTTTTGTTTGTTTGTTTGTTTAGCACTTTATAGTATCCTGGTTAATAGGATTTTGGTAGCTTATTTGCCACTTACATAGCAGCTGTGTCTTAAGTCTTACTCTGCAGAAAATAGTAGGAATATTCAACAAGCACTTTTCAGAAATAAGAGGTAAGACATTCAGCCAAGATTCTGGGGATACATATACAGTGCAACAACAAAAATAAGGGGTCTCAATGTAATACAAAATGCCACTCAAAATAAGAGTTTACTTCCCCAGTGGTATAGGAGTCACCCAAGTGGACTTCTCTATTGCAATCACAGTAGAAAGACCAGCTTGAGCTGATTGTAGCCCTGGGGTGCACCCAATGAGATAGTCCAGCCTAGATACGCCTCTGTTTCTCATTTATGGTGAGGAAAGCAGTGTTTGTCTCAGGGACTGTGAACTCTATCTGTAGATTTCAAGGGGAAGGCTGGAGGCCGAAGACTATGTGAGGAGACAGGAAGTCTTTTAAGAAAATATTGTGAGGTGGTAACATGAAAATGATGCTCTTGAGTCCTATTTCCCATCAGTGAGGTGCTTGAGAATAGTTGGTCTGATTAAGACAGAGAAAAAATATCCATGTGCCAGAAAAAGAAAAGTGGGTCTTGCCTTGTGGTCTCCTTGCTTACAGCAAACTTTTTTTTTTTTTTTTTTTTTTTGTCTATTAAGAGCTACATAAGGGAGGTGCAAAATTCTGTATTTATGAATGGTGTAAATCAAGTTTCACTAATTGAATTCTAAAACAAGGGGGTGATTAGAAAATTGTGGGGTAAAATGTTTCATCAGTGTGAAGCCTTGTCAGCTGCTGCAGTTGGTATACTAATATATCCCTGGGTACAGCTATGGCGTACTAGTGACAGGAGTGTTCTAGTTAATCTGGGTTTGATAGAATACTGATAATCACGCATGCTCAGTGGGCCTGGGACTGTGTGTTTCAGGTGATGTGTTCAGGCTCCTTCATCCTGAAGGTTTTCACAGTGTTTCTCAATCTCGGGTAATATGATGACCTCTTCTAAAGAGGAATGAAAATTCTCCACTGGTCCTTACATTTATCCAAATCACCCTTAGTATGTTATCTTCATGTAACAAAAATAAAACTAGGTACAAACTCCTAATACTTATATTTCTTATGAACCAAATACTTTTCCAGATTGAATTTAAATAAAACTATCAAGCCAGTGATATCTAAATTGACAATATTAATTTAATGAGATAGATATTATTTTGCAAAAACTATATAACTAATTATAAAGTAAGCATGCTACTTATTGCCACAGGGCAGGTTCTTTTGATTTCAGTGCATTTGTAATGGCAATTTTTCTTTATTTGAACCATTAGATTACCTTAATACAGTGGTAATACATCATTCACATACTAAGGCCAACTCTATTCTTTTCTCATTTGCCTAGGACAACTGGAGAATGCTACATTGTGCCAATTTGATCACAAACACAAAGCAAACACGAGGAGGGGGCCTGGGTGGCTCAGTTGGTTAAGCGTCCGACTTCAGCTCAGATCATGATCTCGCGGTTTGTGGGTTCGAGCCCTGCATTGGGCTCTGTGATGACATCTCAGCCTGGAGCCTGCTTTGGATTCTCCCTCTCTCTCTGCCCCTCCCCTGCTGGCACTCTGTCTCTCAAAAATAAATAAACATTAAAAATTTTTTTAAATAAAAACAAAGCAAACATGAACAAAACTATAGTACTCAGTTATAAAGTGGTCATTTTATTTTTAATGAAAATGTTCTGTATCTGCACTATCCAATGCCACTTGTGGCTACTGAGCACTTGAAGGGGACTAGAGTAAGCCAGGGACAGAATTTTTAATGAATTTCCACTCAAACAGCCAAATGTGGCTAGTGGCTACTGCTGGCCAGTGCAGAAGACTAGCTCACACATTTACTATACAGTTTTTTAGATTATCATCAGAATGGAATCACTAGCTGTGTGAGTAGGGCAATGTATTTAACCTCTCTAAACCTCACCGCCTTCACCTATAAACTGGGGGTGAGGGGTGCCCGGGTGGCTTAGTCAGTTAAGCGTCTGACCTCAGTTCGGGTCATGATCTTGTATTTTGTAAGTTCAAGCCCCATATCAGGCTCACAGCACAGAGCCCCCCTCTCCTGCTGCCCATTCCCTGCTCATTCTCTCCCTCTAAACAAATAAATAAACTTAAAAAACAACAACAACAATACCTGGGGAGGAGATAGAACACATTTAATCACTTATTGCAGTGCTAAGTGTAAAGAAACAACGCTCAACCCTTAGGGATGAGAGTAGGCAAAAGGCTGGGAGGAAGGTTTGCCCTTTTTCACAGTTTCCATCACTGCCCTCTCAAGTCACCCCTGGTTGTACTTACTCTTTGAAATGCACAATTAATATTTTCTCCATTTTATGTGAAGTGCCAATAAAGCATATTTAGCTAAGTGCTATTTTTATTAACCTATGACAGGCAAACTAAGTAAAAACAGTGTGATTGCTATGAAAAAATAGCTTTGATTAGTCACCTGCCTTCCACTTAGATTGTCCCCCTGAGCCCCTCCTATATGGAAATTCTGGAGCTGCCAGTGATCTTGAACAATTGTCACAAGTGCATCAACTAGGCCTCATTTTTATTTCTCTGGAAAACAGTAAGCCTAAACCCCCTTCAGGGTATAGTGGACCATAATGAAACTGGTTACGTCACACTACTTACTGCCTCTGTTGCTGTTTCTGCAGGGGATGCTCTTCCAATCCCCAGGCCCAACTTATACCCCATTTGCATCTGGCAAACATTTAGCCTCATTTTCCAGAACCTGCTCAAATTTCACATCCTTTATGGAGCCTTTCCAAACCCTTCCAGATAAAGTTTATCTCCTTTATCCCCTGTCCTCACCCTGTACTTTACACAGACTTGAATCATAGCAACCACGTTTTTCACATTTATTTTACATTTATTTTTACCTTCTGCTGTTGGCTGAATTGTTTTCTCCTCCAAAAATATGTTTAACTTCCAGGACCTCAGATTGTGACCTTATTTGAAAATAGGGTCATTTGGGGTGCCTGGTGGCCCAGTTGGTTGAGTGTCCAACTTTGGCTCAGGTCATAGTCTTGCCGTTCGTGGGTTCAAGCCCCGTGTCGGGCTGTGTGCTGACAGCTTAGAGCCTGGAGCTGCTTCAGATTCTGTGTCTCCCTCTCTCTCTGTCCCCTTCCCCGCTCATGCCCTCTGTCTCTCTCTCAAAAATAAATAAACATTAAAAAAGAAAGAAAGAAAGAAAGAAAGAAAGAAAGAAAGAAAGAAAGAAAGAAAGAAAATAGGCTCATTGCAGATGAAATGAGTTAAGAGAAGATGACGTCATACTAGAGTATAGTGGAGTATATTGAATTGTTATGACCAGTATCCTTTTAAGAAGAGGAAAAGAGAGACACACGAGGGGAGAATGTCATGTGACGACAAAGGCAGAAAATTAAGCAGTGGAGCTATAAGCCAAGCAATGGCAAGGATGGCAGGCAAGCCACCAGGAGCTAAGAAAAGGCAAGGAAAGATTCTCTTCTACAGGCTTCAGAGGGAGCGGGGCCCTGCCGACACCTTGATTTCAGACCCAGCTGCAGAACTGTGAGACGATACATTTGTTTTTTGGAGCCACTCAGTTTGCAGTACTTTGTTACGGCAAACCTAGGAAACGAGTACATAAAATCATAAGCTCCTTGAGGACAGGGACCTTGCTTGATTTATGTGTCCTTTAGAGCTGTCACAGTGTGTCTGAAACAACATGTTGGACGGATAAACCTAAGAACACACTACCTATTCCTTTGCCTTAATCTGGTCTCAAATTGGAAATGCAGAAAAATCATTTTAAATAAATCCAGTGCTGTGGCATATGGCCGTACAGGCTTGTGTGATGTGGTGACCTTCAATTATTTATTATTGTATAACTTAATCTACATAAGGAAAGTCAATTGAACAGCGAAACTCCATGCCATCTGTTAGAAAAACGACCACTATTGTGAGGTTCAGCTCTTACTTTGCCCAATAGCAGAAAACCATAAATAATTATCCTCTAGATCAGGGCCTGGTAAACTACAAACTTGAGCCAAGTCCAGTCTGCTTTTGTAAATAAAGTTTTACTGGAACACAGCCACACTCATTGATTTACACATTGTTTATGGCTGCTTTAATACTACAAAGAGAGTGATGAGTGGTTGTGATGGAAAGTGGTTACGATATTGCCCAAAGAGCCTAAAATAGTTACTATCTGGCCCCTTACAGAAGAGCTTGTAGAGCCCTGCTCTAGAGAATATAAATTGGTAGACATTGCCAGAATGTTTTATATTAAGTGGTAAAAATCCCACCTTGAAACTGAAGCAATTCATTTTATCGCACTTTGGAAGATTCTATGCTACTACTGTTAATGTTGACATGCCAGAAAAAAAAAAAAACTATGTGTAGAAAGTAATTTATTTCTTCCTCAAAATGGGAGCCAGGGATTAAAAAGAAAAGAACGTATGAGCTTATTTATGTTGTGTATGTGAATAGGGGGTGTGGGTAGAATAAGTTTCAAGCAAGTCTAATATATGTAACTTCTACAATTAGGTGCTCTATGTAGGGAATTTTTTGAACTGTGTCCAGCTCCCCAACTTGGACAGAGGTGAGAAATGGAGAAATGGATGGAGATCTATTACAAAATCCAGGAGGAGAAATGCTTTCCAGTGTTTATGAGAACAGTCCTGCCTGCAGTTTTATTCTTTCTGGAAAGTATTGTGGAAAGTTTTAGGCTTTTGGCGAGGTCTTATGCATCAAGTCTGCCATGTGACCCCATCACCCTGGTCTCAGCTGATTGGACCAAGGCTGGATGCCTGATCCAAAGGTCAAAGGCCTAGATAATAGCCTGGTACAAGGACTCTGTCTGGTAGGGATGAATACTGGCCACACCAACCACCACATGCTCTCTTTCGGGACTTTAGAGACTTATGGAGACAGTGAATCTATTTATCAAGACTAGCAAAGCAGAAACAGCATACTTGTTACCACAATGACAGGGCAATTATTACCTAAGAAGAAAATCTGCTGACAGAAGTAACACTGCATCCTGAGTGATGTTGTCATTTCCAGAAGTCTCACTGTGCCACAGGTATGGTCTAGTTGTACCATTTTTGTCTTACTGGAAGAGAATGGGTTTAGTTCATAGACAGCTCAGTTTCTTTATTCCATCACTTAGTCCACTCTCTTCCCATCCTCTATTCCCTTGCCTGATTATCTTTTTATTTTTTTCTTATTCTTTTCATTCTTTACTTGAGAGAGAGAGTGCACAAATGGGGGAGAGGGGCAGAGGGGAGAATCTTTTTTTAAAAAATATTTCGTAATGTGTATTTATCCTCGAGGGAGAGAGAGATAGAGAGTGAGTTGGGGAGGGGCAGAGAGAGGGAGACACAGAATCCAAAGCAGGATCCAGGCTCTGAGCTGTCAGCGCAGAGTCGGATGCGGGGCTCAAACTCACGAACTGTGACGTCATGACCTCAGCCGAAGTTGGATGCTTAAGTGACTGAGCCACCCAGTTGCCCCCAACGCTTTTTACTTTAAATTGACCTACACAGGGTCATGTGAAAAGGTTGTTCACCTGTACTTGATCACGCAGTGATAACCTTACCCCTTGTTCCCTAGTATTCACTCACTGGGTCAGAACTACTCATTTCTATAACAGAGCAAGTCTGCTGAGCCTTTCTATTACTCTCCCTGATATGTGCTCCTTTTTTTCCTCCTTTTCTATTCTTCCATATGGCAACA
Organism: Leopardus geoffroyi; assembly: GCF_018350155.1. NCBI lineage: Eukaryota > Metazoa > Chordata > Mammalia > Carnivora > Felidae > Leopardus > Leopardus geoffroyi. The sequence goes on from NC_059330.1 coordinate 45,602,730, forward strand.
ACCCTGTGAGGCTGGGATTATGACCTCCCCGACCACTCCATTTCTTAGATCAGGAAACCTCAGCTCAGAGAGACTAAGTGACTCACCCAAGACCACACAGTTAATAAGTGCCTGAACTTGGATTTGAACTCAGATCGGATGGATTGTGTTAGAGGCTGAACTTTGTCTCCTCCATAAAAGGTATGTTGAAATGTTGCCCCCCTCAGTACCTCTAATCCAATATGACAGATGTCCTTATAAAAAGAATGCCATGTAAAGAGACAGAGGGAGAACTTCATGTCATAATACATGATTGGAGTGATGTGTGTATAAGCCAAGGAACGCCAAAGATCGCAGGCAAGGCACCAGAAGCTAGGACCAGGTAAGGAAGGATTCACCAACAAGTTTCAGAGGAAGTGTGATTTCAGACTTCTGGCTTCCAGAACCGTGAAACAATAATGTTCTCTTGTTCTGAGCCACCCAGTTTGTGGTTCTTTGCTACAGCAACTAACTAACTAGGAATCTAATGCAGATGGCAAAGCCATCTCTCCCCTGTGCTGCACTGTCTTAGATATTTAGGGCAGGGTTGGCTTATAAGGGATGCGCAGAGAAAGAATGTGTGCTTAAAGAGTCTAGAGATTTCATTTCAGGTGAAATCCCAAAAATAGCACCCAAAAGTACCTAAACCATGTTATTCACATTATGCTACCCGTGGATGTGAGGAAGTAGGTCCTCCAGTTGACCAAGTACGAAGTTCACCAGAAAGAGTACACCAGGAAAAATCAGATGTTCCCCTGGGACCCCTCTCCCACACGTGTTTGTCACTGCCCACCTCCTCACACCCAAATTCAGGATGACATCTAGGGACCTCCCTAGTTATATCCAATATGCTTCCCTCTTCTGTTATTTCTTCTTCTCCCCACTCCAGAACCCCAACAACCACCGATTTTTTTCTCTTCAGTTTACCCTGATTTTCCTTTAAATCTGGCAGTGCCACCCGAAAGCTTTTCTTTAATCCGACTGGAAGAAACAGAGTACCAAAATATCTAATCCCTGCTTTACCACTTCAATCCACATGTATTCCTTTGAACAATGTGATAACTCTCCCTGGTGCTGCTATCAAGACAGGGAGTTGGGGGCAGGGAAGGCAGAGAGAGAGACAGAATCTGTGTAGCCAGAAGAGGAACAGAGAGGGTAAAAAGGAACATGAAAGTAGACATGCAAGTGGGTGACTAAGGGTCACCAGCTTTTCCTCCTGGAGTGGATGTTCTGGAGCCTCTTGACCCTTGGGAAATAAGCATTTTCCGATGTTTCCCTGCCTTCTGTTCTGAATCTCTTATTCTGATTTTTAGAAGTGAAAAAAATATTTTGATTTAAGCCATATGGCCTTTTTCTCCTTGCACTGGAGCTGTAGAAAACTCAGAGGGGGCAGGTGTGGAAAGCAGTGGCAGCAGGGTGGGTGGTACATAGGGTCTGTGTGTCTATAGCTTATGTAGCTCTGTAACTATGGCAACCATGTGCAATGTCACTTGCATAGCATCATAACATGGCCCTAGAGTTACCCCTCGCTCCTCAACTATTCCTCTTCAATGCACTGTCTGTGCTGCTGTTTCCTAGCTACCATGGCTCTGTTATATTTTTTCAAAGTCGTGCTTAAGTATTGTTTCTGTCTACTGTGCTTGCTGTCACTCTACTTTACTTCATCTGATAGCGAAACCAAAACCCCATTTCTTACAGATACTGTTAATTGTTACAAAATTGTCAGTTCTTGGGGTGCCTGGGTGGCTCAGTGGGTTAAACGTCTGACTTCAGCTTAGGTCATGATCTCGCAGTTTGTGAGCTTGAGCCCGCGTCGGGCTGTGTGCTGACAGCTCAGAGCCTGGATCCTACTTTGGATTCTGTGTCTCCCCATCTCTCTGCCCCTCCCATGCTCATGCTCTGTCTCTCTCTGTCTCTCAATAATAAATAAACGTTAAAAAAAATTTTTTTAATTGTCAGTTCTTAAACACATTGAGTTATAAAGAATCTTGAGCCTGTGATCTGGACAACATGACCACTTGAGACTTTTTCTAGTTCTTAAGGTCCATGCTGAATTCCATTAGAGCTAATGATAGTTGACTGCCTGCTTACTGAAAATCCTTTCTTTTCTTTTCTTTTCTTTCTTTCTTTTTTTTTTTTGCCAGTTGTTACAATTTCCCAACTACAAGAGTAGTAAAATTAAAATTTACAACAGTGTATGTAACTATATCCCATGGAGCTTGTACACAGGAAATATATGTATGTGTACCCCATAAATGAAAATTTCATTGCATTAATTCTGAAAATATATACATGAATGATTTATTTATTGTTAAGAACAATCCCCAAATCCTCAGACATATTTCTGCTGTAATTAAATTTAAATGCTTTTTAAAAAATTCATGTGAGTTGGCAATTTACTATGTTCATATTTTAGCTTCCTTATGTTTGGTCATTAATTGTGGTATCATAAACAGCTAAGATTTAAAGCCCTTAACCTTCCCAGGCCCAAGCAGAAGCAAGATGTCAACACCCGTAAGTTATGAGCAGGCTCCCAAAGGGAATGTAATACAAAATACACTTATAATTGAATTAACTCGGGAGAGGATTCTGGGAAGATGACAGCATCAGTAATTTTTCATTTTCTCTAAATCCCTACAAAAAAACAGAGAGAAAAACTGCATAGTAAAACCCCAAACCTGTGAACAATATTTACAACAGAACTAGGTGACAAGGAGCCCTCACAAACTCCAAAGTATAAGTGGATGGGTACAAACCACCATGAGCCATAAGAGCTGCATGTTATCAGTGTATGTGTGGGAGAAAGGATAAGGGAGATGCATCTGATGGACCTGAGCACAGGAAGACCCCCAAATAGCCAACGGGCATTGACTTTCTGGAGAGGGCAGGCCAATTTGAGAACAGCAGCTGAAACTGGGAGGGGTTTTGACTAATACCAGTATTAAGCCCAGGGGGGCGGTGGTGGATGGGTGGGGGGAAGGTCTGATAGGGCTCCTGTGACCACTCAAAACTAAAGAGAAACTGCTTAGGGTGGAATTAAAAATTTAACAGTACACGGACAACAGAGATGAGAGAAAGAAAAGCTTCAGACCAAAGTGGTGCAACATCATAAAGCAAGCTGCCTTGTTTTTTTACTTATTTATTTTTATTTTGAGAGAGAGAGAGAGAGAGAGAGCAGATGGGGGAGAAGGGCAAAGGGAGAGAGAGCATCCCAAACAGACTCAGCACTCAGCTCGACCCAGGATCATAACCCGAGCTGAAATGAAGAGTCAGACGCTCAACTGATTGAGCTATCCAGGCACTTATTTTTTAACGTTCTCCAAAACCAACAGAAAAAGTTCTGTGAAGTGAGGAAAGCTTTCCTGAATGCTACCCTATTACAGAAGTTCAGGAAAACTAATTTCAAATTACAAGAAACAACAGAAAAATATAAAGGTAACATAGTTTTTATAAAGAAAAAAAAAGGAGGGGAAAGAAGCTGAATAACATCCCTACAGACAATGAGAGCACTCTGGATAGACATACCCACAAAACAGAGCAAAACTGTAACCGCTAATTCCAAATGAGCTAAAAGACATTAAGAAAATAATACAAGATATGAAACAACAGAAAAAAGAATTAGAAACCCAGAGATGAAGTGATAGGACTCAAAAATATAATTAGAAATAAAGAAACAGGGGTGCCTGGCTGGCTCAGTTGGAGGAACATGTGACTCTTGATCTCACGATTGTGAGTTCTGGCTCCACATTGGGTGTAGAGATTACTTAAAAATAAAATCCTTTAAAGAAGGAAAAGAAAATAATAATAATCTAAGAAATAATGAGTATTCTAGAAAGGAAATAAGAGAAAATAAACTCAACAGTAGTGCCTTAAGAGAAACAAATGAAATACAAGAAAAGATTTACATTTTTTTTTAATGAAGAAAGAGATGAAAAGATTTGAGAGAAAGCAATGGATATTGAAGAGTGACAAAGAGGATCCAAAATCAGATAAAAGAAGTCTTTAAATTTTTTTTTAACATTTATTCATTTTTGAGAGAGAGAGAGAGACAGAGCATGAGCAGGGGAAGGCAGAGAGAGAGGGAGACAGAATCTGAAGCAGGCTCGAGGCTCTGAGCTGTCAGCACAGAGCCAGATGTGGGGCCTGAACTCACAAACTGTGAGATCATGACCCAAGCTGAAGCCGGATGCTTAACCAGCTGAGCCACCCAGGCACCCCTAGGTAAAAGAAGTCTTTAAAGAAGAAAACAAAAATAAGGGAACAGAACAAACACCAAAACTATGTTCAAGAAAACCTTTCTGGAAAAAAAAATTGAAACAATTCAGACAGAGTACACCATGACACAGAGTGACAAATTCTGGTAAGGTTATTGGATTTTAAAGAAAAGGAAAAAAAATCCTTTGGGCCCCTAGAAAAAAAGGAATGTATGGCTTAAAAAAGAAAATATGAGATTACTATCAGACTTACTTTTTAAAATTATTATCAGAAAATGTGGTCAAATCTTTAAGATCACTAAGGAAATAAATATGAGTCAATTATGAAGAACACAGGCAAACTGTTAACAGCATCTAAGAACTCGAAGAATATTGTTCCCATAAGCCCTTCCCAAGGAATTTAGTAGTATATGAACTTCAGGCAAACAAAATGACTATAGAGACATCAACGTAAGAACTGGGGGTGAGCACGAAAGAGTTACTGGCATAACTAAGACCAAATAGGAGCTAAAACAGATTATTATACAATGGCTATATGCTCCAACAATGTAGATATAGCCTAACCATAAAATACGGATGGGGGATAACTATAAAAAATGGTGGTGGAATTAGTATTATTATCTTAAGATTATTCTGGGAAGACAAAAGCTGGAGTTCAGGGTCTGTATTATTCAAGATTCTCCAGAGAAACGGAACCAATGGGATATCTATCTATCTATCTATCTATCTATCTATCTATCTATCTAAAGAGATTTATTATAGGAATTGGCTCAAGCAATTAGAGAGGCCAAGAAATCCTACGATCTGCCATCTGAAGGATGGAGAACCAGGAAAGTTGGTAGTATAATTGAGTTCAAGTCTGAAGGCTGAAAACCAGAAGAAGTGATGGTGTAACTCCCAGTCCAAGGCCAAAGGCCTGAGAATGGAGGCCTGCTTGTGTAAGTCTCAGAGTCAGAAGGCCTGAGAATCGCAAGTGCTGATGTCTGAGGGCAGGAGAGGATGGACGTCCTAGCTCAAGGGGAGAGAGAGAGAGAGAGAAAGAGAGAGAGAGAAGGGGAGAGAATTCATCCTTCTGCCACCATTTTGTTCTATTCGGGCTCTCAACAGATTGAGTGATGCCTGCCCACAGTGGTGAGGGCGCTCTTTGTTAGTCTACTGATTCAAATGCTAATCTCTTTTGGAAATACTCTCACAAACACTCCCAGAAATAACATTTTACCAGTTCTTTGGGCATTCCTTAGCCCAGTCAAGTTTGCACATAAAATTAACCTTCACAGGGGCACCTGGGTGGCTCAGTCAGTTAAGCGTCCAACTTCAGCTCAGGTCATGATCTCACGGTCCATGAGTTCAAGCCCCGCGTCAGGCTCTGGGCCTGTCAGAATGGCTAACATTAACAACTCAGGCAACAACAGATGTTGGTGGGGATGCAGAGACAGAGGATCTCTTTTGCATTGTGGTGGCAATGCAAGCTGGTGCAGCCACTCTGGAGAACAGTATGGAGGTTCCTCAAAAAATTAAAGATAGAACTACCCTACAATCCAGCAATTGCACTACTAGGTATTTATCCAAGGGATACAGGTGTGCTGTTTCGAAGGGACATATGCACCCCAATGTTTATAGCACCACTATCAACAATAGCCAAAGTATGGAAAGAGCCCAAATGTCCATCAATGGATGAATGGATAAAGAAGATGTGGTGTATATATACAATGGAGTATTACTCGGCAATCAAAAAGAATGAAATCTTGCCATTTGCAACTATGTGGATGGAACTGGAGGGTATTATGCTAAGTGAAATTAGTCAGTCAGAGAAAGACAAAAATCATATGACTTCACTCATATGGGGACTTTAATAGACAAAACAGATGAACATAAGGGAAGGGAAACAAAAATAATATAAAAATGGTGGGGGGGACAAAACATAAGAGACTCATAAGTATGGAGAACAAACAGAGGTTACTGGAGGGGTTGTGGGAGGGGGATGGGCTAAATGGGTAAGGGACACTAAGGAATCTACTCCTGAAATCATTGTTGCTCTATATGCTAATTTGGATGTAAATTAAAAAAAATAAAATTAAAAAAAATAATAAAATAAATAAATAAAGGAGAAAGAACTCTGATAAACAAGGGTTTTATTTATTTATTTATTTTAATTTTTTTTTTCTTTTTTCTTTTTTCAACGTTTTATTTATTTTTGGGACAGAGAGAGACAGAGCATGAACGGGGGAGGGGCAGAGAGACAGGGAGACACAGAATCAGAAACAGGCTCCAGGCTTTGAGCCATCAGCCCAAAGCCTGACGCAGGGCTCGAACTCATGGACCGCGAGATCGTGACCTGGCTGAAGTTGGACGCTCAACCGACTGCGCCACCCAGGCGCCCCTAAACAAGGTTTTTAATTAAGAGTCTTGAAAAGGCTGTGCCCTCACATTAGGGCAAGTTAGTCTTACCTGGATAAAGGCGATATGCCTGAAGTCTGTCTCACTGCCAGAAGAAAATGAGTTCTTCTGTGGAGAGTAATATCATCATTAAGAGTCTTATAATTTTTTATATACAAAATCTAGCATTCAATTAAAAAAATCAACAATTCCAGGAAACAGGACTAAATGATTGAAAATCAAGAGACAAAACAGACCATGGAAATAAACCTACAGGGTACAAACATACTTCACTTATTTATTTAGTCATAATTTAAAAAATATGATTAGGGCGCCTGGGTGGCACAGTCGGTTAAACGTCCAACTTCAGCCAGGTCACGATCTCGCGGTCCGTGAGTTCGAGCCCCGCGTCAGGCTCTGGGCTGATGGCTCAGAGCCTGGAGCCTGTTTCCGATTCTGTGTCTCCCTCTCTCTCTGCCCCTCCCCCGTTCATGCTCTGTCTCTCTCTGTCCCAAAAATAAATAAACGTTGAAAAAAAAAAATTAAAAAAAAAATATGATTAGTATGTTTAAGGAATTAGATGAAAAGATGCAGAATTTCACCAGAGAATTAGTATTAATAAAAAATAAATCATTGTAAATCCTATAAGTGAAAAATATAATAAGTGAAATTAGGAATCTAATAGATAGACACTTGCACACTGTTGGTGGGAATGTAAATTAGTGCAGCCACTGTGGAAAACAGTATGGAGGTTCCTCACAAAATTAAAAATAGAAATTACCATGTGGTCCAGTAATTCCACTACTAGGTATTTATCCAAAGAAAATTAAAATGTTAATTTGAAAAGATCTATGCACCCTTATGTTTATTGCAGCATTATTTACAATAGCCAAGATACAGAAGCAACCCAAGTGTCCACTGACAGTTGAATGGATAAAGAAGACGTGGTACACATGCATGTGTGTACACACACATGCACACATACACACAGGCTGGAATATTACTTAGCCATATAAAAGAATGAGATCTTGCCATTTGTGACAACATGGATGGACCTAGAAGATATTATGCTAAGTGAAATAAGTTAGATGGAGAAAGACAAATACCATATGATTTCACTTATATGTGGAATCTAAAAAGCCAAACTAATGAAAAAACAAATAAATAAAGAGCAGAAATAGACTCATAAACATAGAGAACAAATGGTTGCCCAGAGGGGAGGGGAGTCAGGGAGATGGGCAAAATGGGTAAAGGGGAGTGGGGGATACAGGGTCCAGTTATGGAATAAATAATGCATGAGGATAAAAGGTACAGCATAGGGAATATAGTCAATGGTATTGTAACAATGTTGTATGGTGACAGATGGTAGCTACACTTGTGATGAGCAGAGCACCATGTACAGACTTGTCAAATCACTATGTTGTATACCTAAAACTAATGTAATATTGCGTGTCAACTATACTTCAATTAAAAAAATTCAGGGCACATGAGTGGCTCAGTTGGTTAGGTGTCTGACTCTTAATCTCAGCTCAGGTCTTGATTTCAGGGTCGTTAGTTCAAGCCCTGCATTGGGCTCTAGTTGGGCGTGGAGCCTACTTAAAAAAAAAAAAAAAAAAAGATACCCAATTGATGGGTTTAAACCATCTATTGGACCCTGCAGAAGAGATTAGTGAATAGAAGATAGGTTGATAAAAAATATCCAGATCGAAGCATAGAGAAAAGACTATGAAATATAGAGAAAAGAATATAAAAAACATATGGGACATGATTAAAGGTTTTATTATTATGATTGTCAATGGAGTCCCAGAAGGAGTAGAAATGTGGCAGGAGACATATTTGAAGAGACACTAGCCAAGAATTTCCCCAAACAGAAGACAGTAAGTCACAGAATCAAGAAGCTCTATAAATCTGAAGCAAGATAAATACAAGAAAAACCACACCTAGTCAAACCATGAAAAACTAAATGCTAGTATTAAAATGCTAAAATTAGCCAGAGTAAAAAAAGGCACATTATCTTCAAATGAGCAACAATAAAACTGACAGCTAACTTTTCCAACAGAACTGATGGAAACCAGAAGACAATGGAGTGACATCTATAAAGAGTGGGGAGAAATTACAGCAGACTTAGAATTCTATAGCTAGCAAAATATTCTTCAAAAATTAAGGTAAAACAGAAATTTTCATAAAAATTAGAACCTACAGAGTTCAATATAAGCATATGTGCACTAAAAGAAATAGTAAAAGGAATTCTTCAATAGAAGTCAAAAGAATCAACAAGAAGGCCAGAAATGCAGGAAGGAACAAACAGCACCAGAAAGAGGACATCTAAATTAGTATTGATTGGTTAAAACCACGTCTTGTGTTTAAGAAGCTTTTCATGTACCTATTCATACAGATGGACCAAACACACATTGTCATTCAAACACAGCATGTATATTCTTGCCTCTGCCCTCTGGTCTCTCCCTCGCCCATTCCTCGAGGCCAGATGTACATAATAACATCTTCAGGAAGAGTTTACTGGCCAGTCCTTCATTTATGTCTCCTCTCCCACCCCTCTAACTCAGCACCATATTGTGCTGGTCCCTTATTCAGACATAAAATGGAGACCACTTTTGTTCTATATTTTAAAAATGTTTATTTATTTATTGGGGGGGGGGAGGGGCAGAAAGAGAGGGAGAGAGAATTCCAAGCAGGCTCCACACTATCAGTGCAGAACCTGACGTAGGACTTCATCCCACAAACCATGAGATCATGACCTGAGCCGAAATCAGAAATCTAACGCTTAACTGACTGAGCCACCCAGGTGCCCTTTCAATTTTTGTTTTTATTTCACTTTTTGTTTCTTGATTTCTCAGATAGAATGTAAATTTAATGTCCTTTCAAGGTCTACTCTATGTTATCTATACAGTATGAGTTGCATAGATGTTTGTTAAATAATTAAATTTGTTGAAGAATCAATTGGTAATGAGTGGGCTGACCTTGTTGCTTTCTAGGACAGAATCTTCCATCCATTAGTTAATTATTATTCTGAGATCTGATAAAGGCATCACTATAAACATATACCAAAAAAGTTTTAGTAACTTCTTGAATGAAAGATCCAGGAGGGACAAATTGGATATTCACATTACATCTATAATTTTTTTTGAAATTGATTTTATGCTTGTTTAATAAAATATTTCTTGGTCTCACTGTCAAATGTATAAGGCTGGTTGCAGTATGTCACAGGTATGGCATTTATTTCATTTTAATGTGAGTCATTGTACTATTTCTGGATGCTAAAGAAATAAAAGTCACAACTCTTGAGTTCCCCAGAGGATGTAAAATCTGGAGGCTAAAACATATATATATATATATGTATTGAGATGAAATCTAAAGAAATATTTCAGTAACTGGAAGACACTATGGTATAGTGTAGACTAAAGCTATAATAGATAAGAAAACTAAAAATAGTAAGTGATCACACTCAAGGTGTGATTACTGGAGAAGTTATGTGAAAAGAGGTATGTTCTGGTTTTAAAGGTTAGATGGAAATATATAGAAGAGAAGAGGCATAGATTTGTTTCTAAGCAGGGAGAAGAACATGAAAAGCACAGAGGCAAAATAGTAAGTCATGTTCAGGCAACTATATACAGACAATCCTGAGGAATGGAGGGAATATGTGAAGCTAGAGAGAGGCAGAGGGGCAGTTGATAGAAGATATCAAATATGTTTATTTTTAATTTTTTTTTTTCCTTTTTTAAAATTAATTTTATTTTTTTCAATTTACATCCAAATTAGTTAGCATATAGTGCAACAATGATTTCAGGAGTAGATTTCTTAATGCCCCTTATCCATTTAGCTCATCCTCCCTCCCACCCCCTCTCCAGTAACCCCCAGTTTGTTCTCCATATTTATGAGTCTCTTATATTTTGTCCCCTTCCCTGTTTTTATATTATTTTTGTTTCCCTTCCGTTATGCTCATCTGTTTTGTCTCTTAAAGTCCTCATATGAGTGAAGTCATATGATTTTTGTCTTTCTCTGACTAATTTCACTTAGCATAATACCCTCCAGTTCCATCCACATAATTGCAAATGGCAAGATTTCATTCTTTTTGATTGCTGAGTAATACTCCATTGTACATATACACCACATCTTCTTTATCCATTCATCCATTGATGGACATTTGGGCTCTTTCCATACTTTGGCTATTGTTGATAGTGGTGCTATAAACATTGGGGTGCATATGTCCCTTCGAAACAGCACACCTGTATCCTTTGGATAAATACCTAGTAGCGCAATTGCTGGGTTGTAGGGTAGTTCTATTTTTAATTTTTTGAGGAACCTCCATACTGTTCTCCAGAGTGGCTGCACCAGCTTGCATTCCCATTTTTAATTGTTTTTAATGTTCATTTTATTTTTTGAGAGAGAGAGAGAGACAGCACAAGTGGGGGAGAGGCAGAGAGAGAGGGAGACTGAAGCAAGCTCTAGGCTCTGAGCTGTCAGCATAGAGCCCAACACCGGGGCTTGAACTCAGAACTGTGAGATCACGATCTAAGCTGATGTCGGACGCTTAACCAACTGAGCCACCCAGGCCCCCCCAAATACGTTTATTTTTCAAATAGTGTGGAATTTTAGTTCTCCTTTCAATAAAAATAACCTTTATGTCAACAGCCCCATCAGACCCCTTAGTGGATATAATGACGATCCCAGCTTCCTAGGCTACTAGTCGCAATAATTTTAGCCATATGAGGGTAATGGGAAAAACACACTGCAAGCGAATTACTTTTGAAATGTATTGCATGTTGACATTTGGGAAATTACACTCTGAACACAATGCACCCTGATTATTTGAGGTGCCTTCCCACCATGAAAAGATAAATTCAGTCTAACAATTAACAAAAGAAGAACTGCATGTTAGATTCATTTAAAGTTCTGTTCTTTGGCAAGGTTCTTCTCAAAACTTTTGATTACTATTCAGATGAATAACCGTGGGCAGGGATTATTCCTTTCCTAAAAACAATCTGGTCTCAAGAGTCCAGATGCCCTCATTCAAACATATTTCAGGTCAGCCTCTGGCAGTGACTGTCAGCCTAGCCCCATCTTGTGAAGAATTCTGTTGTGCCCATTCTCTCTGTACCCAACGTATCAGTGCTAGAGATGACCCTGCTAAGCTGGCTTCCTTTTCACTTTCTGGAAAAAGCACAGCCACACTTTTCTATGAAAAACAAATGAGTCTTCACTTCTCTATTCCCACTCAGCAAATTCCTCTGGCACCACTGGCCCATCTCATCATGAATATACATTTGCTCTAGCCCTTCCTCCTCCTCCAACAAGTTTTGTGTTGATGGGCTTCTGGGCTGAGCCACAGTAAGTTCAGCAGTCCTAAATCCAGAAGCACAGATAAGGAATGAGTTTGACAAAGGGCCTTCTGAGATATCATAAATGCTATTTCAAGGCAAAGCCTTCCTTGTTTATAGAATGCATCCAATTTGTGTGCTGAATAGAGCAATGTGATGAGAGGAGAGGAAGATGGACAGGGAGAAAATGGGACCTCACATGAAGATTACAGCAAAGATCTGGAAATTAACTGGGAATGCCAAAAAGGAGTAAGGATATAAATGGAATAGTGAAGGGTCAGTAATGTCCACATAAATCAGACCAGATTATTATTTTGATCATTGAGCTCAGCATGCATATAACCATGGCTTTATATATAATAGCTCGTGGCCATGAATCTGCACTTTGGAGTAAGAGAGACCTGGGTTTGAATCCTGGCTTTACTGCATACCAGATTAATGATTTTGATTCTGTTATTGGACTTCTTCAAATCCTCATTTCTTTATTTATAAAATGTGAATGCTAATAGTATCTCCTTCAATGGGATTATTGAAGGATTTAAAAGACAGTACTTGTGAAGAGCTTATCACTTTGCCTAGCATGCAGCAAGCACAAAATACATGTTATCTTTTATTGTTTTAGAAATTTAGGTTAGTCTAATTTCTCTAAGGCAAACTGGTTTAAACTCACTAGGAGGAATGTCTAATTAAAAGAATCTTATGCTGGAGTGGCTGGGTGGCTCGGTCGGTTAAGTGTTTGGCTTTAGTTCAGGTCATGATCTCACACTTGGTGGGTTTTAGCCCCGCATTGGGTTCTGTGCTGACAGCTCAGAGCCTGGAGCCTGCTTCAGATTATGTGTCTCCCTCTCTCTCTGCCCCTCCCCTGCTCATGATCTGTCTCTCAAAAAATGAATAAATGTTAAAAAAAAGAAAAAAAGAATCTTATGCTAAGTCTTTGGGGGCAGCAAATTATCACCCTCTGACTGACCTTTTTAGTGCATGTGTATTTTCATTGAGTTGGCTTAAATCAAGTTGCACCTGTAAATATAAGCATGCTTGTGCTGCCATAAGCAAGTTTTCTTATAGAAAGCTAGGCATATATTTAATAACTAGTTAATAGAATTTGTGATTTCCCCAAGGCAGATTTGGTGAATACCTCTAATACCCAAATTCTGTTGTGATTTTATACATATACATTAAACATATAAATAAATTTTTACCTATTTTCTATATAAATGTTTAATACATAATATTATATACAAATATTTATAAGCATTATAATATTTATGTTATTATAATATATACATATATTATACAGGAATATTATATAAATATATTATATAAATATTATAATATTTGTAAGTTATATACAAATACATATAAAATACATATATTTTATAGCTCAGGACACTGCATCAGAAAGAGATTAAAGTTACAGTCCTTACTGGATACATCCGCTTGGTCATTTTCCAGGTGTCTTATACCTAAGTATTGTCCAAAACTGAACTCATTATTTCAGCCCACAAACTTCCTCTTCCTTATATTCCTTTTCTCAGTTAATGGCACAGCCATCTACCAGCAACCCAAGCCAGAAACCTGTGAATCATCTCAGACTTCTTCCTCTCCCTCACGCATCATCACACCAAACGCTAAGAGTTTTAACTATTAAATGTTTTTTTTTAGTCTGACTTCCTCTTCTCCATTCTTACCACTACTGCTTTTGTCAAGCTTCCACACTTTCTCACTCAAACTACTGCAACTGTCTCCCCGCTGATCTGATACTAGCCATACTGCCTTCATATCAGTCTTCTATTCAGCTGCCAAAAAGATATGTTAAAACACAACACTTTCTTCTGCACAGCAAAGGAAACAATCAACAAAACTAAAAGGCAACTGACAGAATGGAAGAAGATATTTACAAATGACATATCAAATAAAGGGTTAGTATCCAAAATCTGTAAAGAACTTATCAAACTCAACACCCCAAAACAAATAATCCAGTGAAGAAATGGGCAAAAGACATGAACAGACACTTACCAAAGAAGACATCCAGATGGCTAACAGACACATGAAAAGATGCTCTCAACACCACTTATCATCAGGGAAATACAAATCAAAACCACAATAAGATACCACCCCACACCTGTCAGAATGGCTAACATTAACAATTCAAGGCAACAACAGATGTTGGCGATGATGCAGAGAAAGAGGATCTCTTTTGCACTGCTGGTGAGAATGCAAACTGGTGCAGCCACTCTGGAAAACAGTATGGAGGTTTCTCAAAAAATTAAAACTAGACCTACCCTATGACACAGCAATTGCACTGCTAGGTATTTATCCAAAGGATACAAAAATGCTGATTCGAAGGGGCATGCATCCCAATGTTTATACCAGCACTATCGACAATAGCCAAATAATGGAAAGAGCCCAAATGTCTATCAAATGATGAATGGATAAAGAAGATGCGGTATATATGTATATATATATATATATATGTACAATGGACTATTAGTGATCAAAAAGAGTGAAATCTTGCCATTTGCAACAACATGGATGGAACCAGAATGTATCCTGCTAAGCGAAATCAGTCAGAGAAAGATAAATATCATACGATTTCACTCATGTGGAATTCAAGAAACAAAACAAATGAACATAGGGGAAGGGAAGGAAAAATAAGATAAAAACAGAGAGGGAGGCAAACCATAAGAGACTCTTAAATACAGAGAATAAACTGAAGGTTGCTGGAGGGGTGTTGGGTGGGGGATGGGCTAAATGGGTGATGGGCATAAAGGAGGACACTTGTTGGGATGAGCACTAGGTATTATAGGTTAGTGACAAACCACTAAATTCTACTCCTGAAACCATTATTATACTATATATTAACTAACTTGGATTTAAATACAATTTTTAAAAAATTAAAAAATTAAAACAAAAAAATAAAAACAACACTAATCATGTTGACCCCATCTTAAAAACTTTCAATGGGGGGCGCCTGGGTGGCTCAGTCGGTTAAGCGTCTGACTTTGGCTCAGGTCACGATCTCACGGTCCGTGAGTTCGAGCCCCTCATCGGGCTCTGGGCTGATGGCTCAGAGCCTGGAGCCTGCTTCCAATTCTGTGTCTCCCTCTCTCTCTGCCCCTCCCCCGTTCATGCTCTGTCTCTCTCTGTCTCAAAAATAAATAAAAACGTTAAAAAAAAAATTAAAAAAAAAAAAACTTTCAATGGTTCCCTGCTTCCTCTAGAATGAAGCACAGGTTTATTAGTATGGACTTCATGATCTCAAAGCACCTCTATCTGAGTCTTAACCAAGGTAATTTAAAATGGAGTGTTATGTGGTTGTTTCCCCTTTTAGACCCTGGGCTTGTTTCATCTTTGTATCTCAGCAAATAGCTGTGTCAGTAAAAAATTGTTAAACTAAACTAAAATGATGATATCAGGTTTAAAGTCAAGTGGATCAGCTCACACTTTCTAACATAGTATTTATTCTTTAAAAAATTTGAGATTAAATCCACCATTTTGGTATATTCAGTGGCTTTTAGTATATTTGCAGTCGAGCAAACATCACCACTAATTCCAGAATACTTTTGTCATCCAAAAAAAACCCCTGCTTACCCATTAACAGTTATTCTCTATTATTCCCCCTTCCTCTTTACCATCAAGAAAGTGAAAAGGTAATACATAGAATGGGAGAAAATATTTGCGAATATATCTGATGAGGGACTAGTATCCAGAATATATAAAGAACTCTTACCATTCAGAAATAAAAAAACAAAGAACTCAGTTAAAGAATGGGCAAAGGATCTGAATACCTATTTTTCCAAAAGAAATATACAAATGGCCAATAAGCACATGAAAATATGTTCAACATCATCAGTCATCAGGGAAATGCAAATCAAAACCACAAAAATAACACTTTACACCTAATAGGATAGGTATAATCAAAAGGACATACAGCATCAAATGTTGGGAAGGATACGGAGAAACTGGAACCTGCATACATTGCTGGTGGGAATGTAAAATGGTACAGCTGCCCTGGAAAACAATTTGTTAGTTGGCAGTTTCTCAAAAAGTTAAACATAGAGTTACCACATGACCCAGCAATTCTACACCTAGTGTATATCTAAGAAAACTGACAATGTATACCCACACAAAAATATGTGCATGGATGTTCATAGCAGCACTAGTCATAATAGTCCCAAAGTCAAAACAACTCAAATATCCATAAACTGATGAATGGATAAATAAAAGGTGATATAGCCATACAAGGGAATATTATTCAGCTTTAAAAAAGAATAGGGTATTAACACATTCTACAGCATGGATGAACCTCAAAAACATTATGCTAAGCAAAAGGAGCCACAAAAGACCACATACTGAATGATTTCATTTATATGAAATGCAAATGCATTGTATGAAATAAGCAAATCTATAGAGACAGAAAGTAGATTAGTGGTTGCCCAGGGGCTGGAAGTGTTGAGAGGAAATGGGGAGTGACAGCTAATGGGTTAAGTTTTCTTTTTGGGGTGATAAAGTGTTCTAAAATCTATTGTGGTGATGGTTACACGACTCTGAATATACTAAAAACCATTGAATTATACAGTTTAAATGATGAATTTGATGGCATATGAATTACAACTTAAAATATTATAAAATAAAAAAGGCAAAAAAAAAGCAACATACAAATATAAAACCAACCATTTACACCTGAAAAGGAAAAAGCAAAAAGAAAAAGATGGCTATCCAGCCTTTTCTATCTTAAGTAGGGCCAAGCCTAGGGTATGATGATCAGGTTGGCAGGAATATCACTAGGATCAATTGCTTGGAGCAAGACAAAGGAAAAGGGATTTAAATATCCTTCAAATAAGAGACAATAGCGGTTGAAGGGGTAGAGAAGGAATTGTACATTTTCAGGTTCACCCCAAAAACTCTGGTTTAAACAATTGTTTCTAATTTGGGCTGCTACGCCACTCTTGGAAACAGATATCTAGTCCCGCTTATTCTGATCAAGATCTTGAAAGCATAACTGAAGAGTGCTGGCACGGTTTATCCCAGTCCAGGACCTGACTTCGATGCCAAATTTAGCCTTTGGCAACTTCTTTCTGTTTAGAGTCCCTGGGGACTTGTTTGACCTCCTTTTGGAGTGCTGTAAGGGAATTCACTTCTGGACGGTGGCCCGGCAAGCAGGGAGTGGCTCAGCAGGCTGCCTAATCCTCTATTAAGTTAATGATAAAGCGTACCTGGGCACAGTCCACTGAAAGGCCAATTCCCTATATGTGGGGTTTGGACCAGGAATTTTCCAGATAACCAAAGGTAATTCCCAGCATTAAATATTATAATCATTTTGAGAGGAAATCTTTCAGAATGTATTATTTACACTCCTGCCTTTTTGTACGTGGGCTTTTTTCAACTGATAATGAAAGTATTACATAGCCGCTATGGAAAGCTTGGAAAATATACTGCTATTCTCCTTCCCTAGAGTTAACCATTGCCAATAGTTTGGTGTGCATTTTTCAGACCGTTTTTTTCCTCATCTGTTTATAAGCATAGATACACACACACATACATGCACACACACTGATACCCTTAGCAGGTTTTTTAATCTTTTTTTTTAAACATAAATAGGAGCATACTCTAACTCTTGGTCTATCACTTGCTTTTCCATTTAACAACATATATTGGACATCTTTCCATGTCAGTACATATAGATCTACCTTATTCTTTTTTATGCCTGTATATCATTCTTTTGTTAAAAAATTTTTTTAACAGATATTTATTTTTGAAAGACAGACAGAGACAGAGAGGGAGCAGAGGAAGGGCAGAGAAGGAGGGAGACACAGAATCTGCAGCAGGCTCCAGGCTCAGAGCGTCAGCACAGTGCCCAATGCCGGGCTCCAACTCAGGAACTGTGAGATCATGACCTGAGCAGAAGTCGGACGCTCAACCAACTGAGCCACCCAGGTGCCCCTATGCCTGTATATCATTCTATGGTATGGATATACTATATTTAATCATTCCCTAATGATGCATATTTCCTATATTTCAAATGTTTATTTATGATCAAGAATGATGAAATAACTCTTATACAACATTTTTGTGTACATATAAGAGTATTTGGGGGGATGTATTCTCAGAAGTAGGATTTATATTTTGAAATAATTTCAACTATACAAAAAAGTTGCAAGTGTGGCATAATAAACTCCCCTATCCTCTTCAGTTCAATTCCCCACTTGTCATCATTTCCTTTGCTCGTCTCTTTCTCCACTGCTCCCCATATAAGTTACAAACATACAGTATTTTTCTAATCCATTTGAGACATCTGATCCATTGTGGGCATAAAGCCCTTACTTCTAAATACTTCGGCATGCACTTCCTAAACACAGGGCATGCTCTTATGTAACTTTAGCACAAGCATCCGAATCAGGACATAGGTATAGAACTTTGAGTTCATGCCAATTTCTCCAATCCAACATCATAGAGTTCATTTTAGGTTTCTCACTTTCCACATTTGTAACTCCCTTCTCCGACAGAAAACCGCTTTCACCAGCCTCCATGTACTTCTTCATTTGCCCAATACCCTTGAATAGGATAGATCTCCCTGCCATGCCAGTTATCACCTCTGCTCCGCCCCTACTGCCTGCTGCTTGCTTGGCTCCAGCTATCCCAATCTTAGCCATGTTGGCCTCCACCATGCTGGCTGCTGCCTTTTCAGGCTTTGGCCCTGACCATGCCAATCGCTGGGTAGGGGAAGTTAATTATTTTTGAATGATGTAATATAAGAGATATACCTTTCTGTTTTCTTTAAATGAATAACCAATTGTCCCAACACCTATTCTCAATTATTTGAAATGCTTTCACGTGTGTGTGTGTGTCAGTAGCTAAGGATCTATTCTCATTCAATAATCTATTCTACTTATGAGCCAATATGACACTTTAATTACTGTGATTGTATAACATGTTTTGATATCTGGTAAGAAGACCCTCATGATACTTAAAAAAAAAAAACAGTCTAGCTATTCTGAAGTATGTACTCTTCCAGATGAATTTTAAAATTAGCATGTCAATTTCATTAAAATTCCTGGTTTTAGTTGGAATTACACTGACTTCGTAAATTATTTGGGTAAAACAGCGTCTTTATAATATTGAGTCTTCCTATCAGGGAACATGGCATGCGTCTTCATTTATGCACTTTTGAAATTTCCTTCAGTGAATATTTAGTTTTCTTTGTGTGAGTATTGAACATATAGTTTGTTCCTAGGTTTGAAAAATGGTGTGAGGTGGTGTTATTAATGCGATCTTTTCATTTCATTTTCTTTCTATATATTTTATACATCGTTGAGATTATGTTGCATATACAATTCTGTATTCTGTTTTTTAACTTAATATTTTGCCATACAAGTTTCCTAATTAAAAATATAGTTTTATGGTCCCATAATTGTCCAATAAATATTTATGTGTCATAATTTATTTAACCATTCTTTAAGGCTGGTAAATTAGATTGCTTCTGATTTTTAAAATGCTAAATACTACCATGATGAACATCTTTGTGCATAAATCATTGATCTATTTTGGATTATTTCTTATATTACTATAAGTAATATTTCTCTATATTATGCATAATATATTCCCTGAAAAGTCTTGGATGACATAACAGTAAAGTTGAAAATAACTTCATACTTGTTTAAAGTTTTAATATTTTGCTCTTATTCAAAGTACTTATTCTCACAAACTGGTCCTGCATTCTTCCTCTTAGTCACTTTTTGGACATAGTTAGAAAGTAACAAAATAGGGCATAAACAATAGCAGTGTCATAACCCAGGTTGATGCAGTGAGAGTCTGTGTGGGAAAAAAAACCATGTAAGACTGACCATGGAAGGCCATTATCTCCTTATATCTGCACCTTCTGCCCTTACATTCTTTCTTTGGACAGTTCATTTGTACACTTGACTTCTTTACATTTTTCAGTGTGCTAAATAAAATCTCTCACATCTTCACAATTTTATTATGTGCCTTATGGAACTATTTACATAAAGCTGAGTGCTGCATAACTCAGGGAATGTCTTTATACTGAATGTAATTTAATTTTCTTGATTCCTCAGGGTTAATATAGAAACAATTTTTAAAATTTCTTCCCCAAGGCCTATGGAAGTATGTAGGACTGTTTTCTCCTATGCTAAAGGCACTAAATTGCTGTGTTTTTTGATCATGAATTCAATTTTTATGCCTTTTTTTCTCATCTCTGCCCTGTTTAAGACTTCCAGCTTTCTCTTTTCACCGCTATCTGCATGTCTGCATGCGATAGTTTCTCCTCCCTCTTCTAGTTTACTGCTTTTAATTTTTTATGAGTTTGGAAACCAGATTGCCAGGTCTTTTAAAATCGAATCCAAGTAAAAATTAATAGCCTCTGAGAAAGGGCTTCAGTGAATCTCTAGCAGTAATGAGTATGATGTTTAGGGCATGGACTTTGGTGATTTGTTTTGTTTCTGTGGAGGTCTTTTTCCATCCCCTGTATTTATTTCCCTGGGTCTTTTCTGTGCTCCAGATAGATGAGATTGTCAGATAATCAAGTTCCACATAAATGAAGTTCCATTACAATGGTTACATTGGTAACATTAAAATGCCTCTTTTTCTTTTCCTCTACTGAATTCTGATTCTCCTGAATTCTTTCTTTTGTTCCTTTTACATTGTGTGTCAGGTTGGGTTGACTAAATCTGACAAAATGTTAATTGGGCCTCAGATGTGTGAGATAAGGTCCAATTGAATCGAAACCTCTCTATATTTCACATCAACAAAACTACAATTCCCTTATATTAAAAAAAATAATTTCTTATCTAAAGATTCTTTTGATTAAAAAGGAATAGAGTGTATTCCATTATATGAAAGAAAGACAAGTTACACAACTCTACCATAGTCTTACCTTTACTTTTACTCATGGCTAATTGATAAGGGCTGTGGTACTAAACCAAGATTGTGTGGTCATTCTCTGTAAAGGCCAATCATTCTCCCTTTGCTTCTAATGGCCTCTCCTAATATTTATTAACAACCTTGTAACTACTCAGGTGCTTTGAGTGAAGGTCTGGAAGGTTCAATAAAACCCATACAATATTGAAGAATCAACTCAAATGTCATGACTTATTAATGGTGGGTCAGTGGCATCATCTTTTGTGTTTGGGTACAATAAATACCCTTGATGATGACAATAATATTTTTATGAGGATTAGATTAAATAATGTAGCATGTACAAAAAGCCTAGGCATAGGCCTATTATACCGAATGATAATAGTCCATAGAGACTTGCTATGTATATGCCAGGTACTTCCACATGTAACAACTTAATCTTCACATCAACCCTATAAGATGGGTATAGTATTTAATCCCCAATTCACAAATAAGTAACCTGAGATCTAGAAATGTAGAATAACTTTCTTGAGGTCATACATTTAGTAAATAGTTAATTTAGGATTTGGGCGCAGTCTGGGTCTTAGGTCCTTGCTCTTAAATACCTGTGCTATCTATATTCCCTCTGCATGAATATTCATTTTCTACCCTTTCTCATCTAAATTCCACCAGTTTACTGGTCTATTTCCACTTGGGTGACTTTCCATTATCTTAAAGCAAGAATTCTTACCTGGAGCCCATGGGTAGGTTTCAATTAGTATCTTTGACTTCTGAATTAATCAGGACTCTCATATATAAATGGCAGAAATGCAGCTCAAAGAAGCTTAATCATGGTGGAATTTCAATAAGGGACTAGGGTATCTCCTGGAATCCAAGCATAGAAATGTGATGGATCCATGGCCTCAGATGCCATTAGGGTATGTTCTCTCTCTCACTTCTGACCTCTGTTTATCTCTATAAGACACTCTCTTCTCTCATTCTGCATTTAAGCATTTTCTCTTTCTCAGGCTCATGTGTTAGGAAACAGATCAGGCAACAGCTTCCATACCTTCAGCTACTAGGGAGAGATTGATTTGATCCTTTGAATATAAAGTACAAAAATTCCAGAAAGGGCTGTGATGGGCCAAGCTTGGGTCAAGAGTACTCTGGCTGTTAATTCCAAGGGTATTCATCACAAATACATAGCATGTATAGGTATGAATAATTTTTTTCCTAAAAGAGAGGATCCATTGATTCCATCAGATTCTTGAGTGATTTGTAATTCAGAAGCAATAAAGTACTACAAACACAAAATATGCCAACACCATCTTTCTGTCTTCATTTTCAAACCAGTCCTTCTGACTCCTCTGCTTCTGTCTTCTAGACAGTCTTGTCATCTTGCTGTATTTTGCTTTCTCAGTCTTCTTTACCCCCTGCATCCAGTTATTCAGAAAGTTCTGTTAATTCTTCCCACACAATGGTTATTGGAACTATTCTTATTTCCACTGCCACAATTCTTGACTATCAACTGTCACCTTCTTTAGCTCATAAAATAGTAATATCTTCTTAACCATATCCTTATCACTTGTCCTTCCTTGCTGAAATCCACCCAGTAGACAAAGCTTTGAACACTGTCTTCTTGTCATTGTTCTGCTCAAAGACTTCACAGTGCCTCCTTTTCTGGGCAATACTCTCTGCAGTTCAGTCCTGGTCCAGATGTTGGTAAGATGTTACCAGATGTTTTATCTCTTAATAAGTAAATACTATTCTATTCATCTACACTTGTTGCTTATTGGCTGTTATTTTTTTTGTTTTTTGTTTTTAGGTTGCATCATGTTTATTTGTAGTTCACACCAATGCTTGTCTTTGTTAAGAAAGCAACTCACCTCCAAAAGGGGTTCATTCTTTGACCTAAGAGTTGTTATACTTATTACCTGTTTTAAACTTTTGTTGATTCTCTAGGGCCCTTCCTGGAATAGTCCTTCCTTCTTTCCATTTACATATTTTTCCCATTCTATTTTCCTCAAGTAGGAGTCCCATATCATTCCAGTCAAAGTTATCTCCCTCCCTCTTATGAATTGTTACAGAACTGTTTTACTCATGTTTTGACAATTTAATATTTAAATGTTTAAAGCATTTTGTTTTCTAAATAGATTAGGAGGTTCTAGTAGCCAAGACATCTCTCAACTAGTTAAATATGCTCAGTGGCACTTAACCACTGTTATATGCATACAGCAGACACAAATACTTGTCAAGTGTTTATAACTGTCAGTGTAAAAATATATGGAATTTTGTTTCTTAATATTGTACATGAATTTTTCACTTTCCAAAAAAAGAGATTTACTAGAAACTTTTTTTAAGTAGTAGCTCCTCTGTGTGGAAATACTTTTAAGTGTTAGTCTTGAAATTATTAAATATTCATCAAAAGACCAAGATGGGAGTTGGTGAGGAAAATGTTGAAGCTATTGAATTAGAAGTTATCAACTACAGATAAAAAGAAATCAGATTATGAAAAACAATCAATGAGAAAAATCTCTTTTACATCAACTTTTCAGACATACCTTTCATTGTGTAATATTGTTCACATTTTTAAAATGATGTATTCTGTGTTCTCATTTATATTTTATATAGCATTATCCTGAGGGTAACTGACAGAGGACAAAGTTTGTTTGGGTTGATTGTGACTTTGTTCACCATTCAGTGTGATCTTGAACTGGTCATTTAACCTCTCACCACCTCCCCCGGCCCCGAGAGAAAACTGAGATAATACTGATAGGATGTTGTGAGAATTAAATGGGGTAGTATATATAGGGCATTTAGTAAAGCATTTGCAGCCAGTAGGCAATCAATCAATGGTGGTCAATGGTGGATGTCACTATTCTTTATTCAACAGGCAGAGAAATGAGGGAAAAGGGTAGACAATGTGAGCCTGATGGTTTACTTAAGAGACTTAGAGTTGCCATGGGAAGACATATGCAGAGGTGAGTGTGCAGAGTTGAGAGACCAAAAAAGGGCAATTTAACTGCCATAGATGGCACTGACAAGTTGAGCAGTATAGGGTAAGGGTGAGCTAATTCATGCACATTTGCATGTTCCTCTTACATAGCACACGTTATGTTTCCAAATTTAAGTTATAGACAATATTATCATCTTGACTAGAATGGGTTTTTAGTAAGTTAAAAAACAGCATTCTCAGGATTTCAGGTATCATTGACAGAAAAGCAAATCAGGAGAAGAGCTGAGAATAGGGGTGGCTTCTCTAAACAATGTTGCTCACCATCCCTACAGCACCCCACTACCCTTACCTCTGTCAGGGACAGAGCATTTCCTCCATGAAGTTAGAGCACGGCAGCAAATTGCAAGACTTAACAGCAGTACTATGTGGAAGAGAATGGGCTAAATAGAATCATGTTGGATGATCAAGACAGCAAGGCAGTGAGTTCATTCAGTGGGTACTCACACTGCTCAGTGTGAACATGGGATTTGGGAAAGGTCAGCCAAAGGAAATGGAGACTGATCTTTGGGAGTATGATGAGGATAGTGAGTCAGAGTTACTCACTTCATCAGAGCAAGAGACCCTGTGGGTCACAGCTATGAGAGCTTACTGTGGGAAAATCCAATAAAGAGAGCTCTGCTGCTAAAACTGAACAATTACAGTGTTTTTCTAATTTCCAGGAAAAATGGACTTAAAGGTTTTCATTTTGTGAACTGTTATTAAACTTTTGGTACTTCCTACTTTGTGAAAAGTTGCAAACAGATTTTAAAGGAAAAACACAGACCTATTATTTCTTAAAAATGCACTTTAAAAAAAATGTGAGAGATCTGCATAAACATAATACAGTCAGATTCAATGCTAGTAAAATTGTGTCATGTCCATATGGCAGAATTAAATCTATCAATATTTCATGGGGTTCCACAATGAGCACAATAATTTCTAAGTACTGCCACCTGAACTAGTTTGAAAACTAACACATTACACCCCTGACTGCCTTTTGTTATTTCTTGCAGGAAGGGTATGTTATTAGCTTCAGTGAAACTAACAGGCAAAGGATGACGTACAAAGCAATCTTTAAAATAAAAAAAAAAAAAAAAACCAACAACAAAAACCAAAGGAAAATTGAATAGAGTAAATCTGAGTGTAAGAAGAATAACAATAGCTTCTGCTCACCTAAACACTTACTATATACCAGGCTCTGTGCTTAGTATTTTTCAAAGATAATTTCATTTAATTTCTATGATCTTCCTGTGAGGTATCATCACCCACATTAAGTAGATGAAGAAAAAAAAGCCTTGGAGACTTAAGGTCACACAGATGGTAAGAGATGGGTGACACTGAGATTTAAACCCAGGTTTCCAGACTCGAATCATGATGATGTTGTAGCGCCTCTTTGTGTGTATGAATAAATCTTTTTGCATGTATATTAACCCTTGTAGTCATTAGCTAGATCAAGATATCAAACCTTTCTGCCAACAGAGAAGGCTCCCTCCTGCCCTCTGTCAATTCCCCCATTAGTAATCACTACTATGTGTTTATCGCCATAGATACATAGGTTATTGCTAGAGTAATCTAAGTTTTTGGAGTTATCACCAAAAGATTCCGTATACTGGGGTGCTTGGGTGGCTCAGTCGGTTAAGCGTCCTACCTTTTATTTTGGCTCAGGTCATGATCTCATGGTTCACAAGATGGAGCCATGCATTGGGCTCTGTGCTGACAGTGGCAGAGCCTGCTTGGGATTCTCTCTCTCCCACTTTCTCTCTCAAAATAAATAAACATTAAAAAAAAATCCATATACTAACCCTTCACCTTGCCATTTTAGCTGCAGTATTCAAAGCTGTTCTAGCTCTAACTTTTCAAACATTCACTGTAGAGGGTAGCTGTTGGGAATGGCCTCATATGCAATTTCTTGTATTAGTTGAGATAATACTAATGAAAAAACCCACAAACTCCTGGATGAAGTAGATTCAAAGAACTGTTAGCAAACAGATAAAACTATCTTAGAGACACCACAGACATAGGTTCCTCGACTGAGGTTAATTTGGGGTTTCTATTTCCAATCATGGCGTCTCATTAGGACAGAGATGACCACGAAAGGTCTTCTCAGTTTATGGAAGGGAAGATTAGCCAGGCAGACTACATAAGAGTGATTGCTTTGCATCATCCTACAGCACACGAAAAAATATCTTCCACCGTTGATGTGGTTTTATGATGCAAGGGAAAGGAAAAAAGGAAGAAGATCCAGGTGGAGGGTAATGGGAGTAAAACCTCCCGGGAAGCTTTAATGTGGTGGCTTTCAGGGCCTTGCGCACTAGCTCTTAAAACCACATCACTTCTTGTCCAGCCTGGCAGGGACAGAAGCAGACTCACAACTTCACATCAGGCTCCCAAGCCATGGTTGGTGAAATTTCAGCAATTGTTCTAGATAACACAGTCTCCCTTCTCTCTCCTCCCTCCCCACCCACCTGCTCACCCATCGCTGGTTTTGCACCTCATTCTGATTGCCACCACAGCCAACTGTGGCATTTGAAGCAATTTACAGATTACAATTGAGCATCAGGCAAAGAATGACCGACATATGTAGAATTTGAGGACTCCCGGGAGTGAGGTGTACGTAAGGTGACTGAAGCGGGGGAAATCTAGAGGAACGTTCTGGCCATTAACGAGGGAGGACAGGCCCAGAAGTGGGCGCACGTGACAGCAGCAGCACCTCGAGAGTGACATCACCCCTTCGGGGGCGGAGCCGAACTATTTAGGGCCTTGTCTGCTATTGAGCTTCCATCCTTCTTCCCCACCAAATGCCCTCGACCCCACCGGTCAGAGCCCCCTGAGGAAACGAGAAATGCCCAGACCTCACAGAGCGGCAGAATCAGGGCCCAACCTCTCCGCGCAGGGAAGGGTTCGGTTTTCACTCTCGTTCCCAGCCGCTCCCCACCCCCAAACTGTGGAGGGGGCGGGGGCGCGCGCGCTCCACCACGCACGCGCCCCCACGCACGCGCTCTCCCTCCGCGCTCGCGCTCCTCCCCACCCGGGCCCGGAGGGGGCGGGGCTGCGGGCGGCCGGGGAGGGTGTGACGCCCCCGGCGCGGCGGCGGCGCTAGCGAGCGGCCGGCCGGGCGCGGGTTGCTGGGCGCGCTGCTCCGGCAGGGCCCGCTGGCACAGCCGCCTCGCGAGAGCCGCCCGCCCGGCTGGGGAAGCTACGAGCACTCCGAGCGCCGGGCTCGGGGCTGCCGGCGCTGCCCTCCCGCCGCCGCCCTCCGCGCCTCCTCCGGACGGCCCCGCCCCCGTTCCCATCCCCCTCGCGCTCACCTCCTGGCTGTGCCGCGCGCGAGGCGGAGCGAGGCGCCTGCCGCTGCTGCCGCCGCCACCGCCGCCGCCACCGCCGCCACCGCCGCCGCCGCCGCGCTTAGGGGCGAGAGCCTGCACCCGCGCCGCCGCTGACAGGACGACCGCCGCGGGCTGCGCTTGCCCGCCTCGAGGCCCCGCCGCGCCTTTCCGGGGCGCAGATCCACCGCGGGCGTCGGAGCGCAGCGAGGTGCTCTGGGAATCGCGGGCGGCGCCGGCGGGCGGCGCGGTCCTCACTGGAGATCCCGGGGACTGGGGCTTGACCCCGAGGTGCAGCGAGCCCCTCAAAGCGGCAGGTAAGACACCGGGGAGCCGCGGAAGGAGAGGTCGCCTCAGTGACAGGGGCGTTCGCCTTCAATGCCTCCGCTCCAGGGAGAGGGGCGGGGGCGAGCGGGGAGACAGCGAAACGGTCAGCGAAGTGCCTCCGGTGTCCAAGGCGTGGGGAAGGTTGGCTCCAAATGTGGCACCCAGGGTGACTTCAGATAGGACCGGGGTTGGTTACTTCGGTGTCACCGAAGGTGTCAAGGAATTTGGCACCGAGGAGAGTCTCTGGATGACGGGGACCCAGGATGAGATGCGAGGCAGATTGCTAAACGTGGCAGAGAATGTGGTGCAGAACGAGTTGCAAAATGTGCCCCCAGAATGCAGCATAAAAAGTAGTTGTGAAACGTGCCAGGTAAGGCGCAGGGTGGGTTGGCCTGTGTGGCATTGAAATTCATGGTAGAAGTGTTATTAGTGATATTAACAGTCTCTCCTGGGAAAGGGGATGTAGTGTAAGAAAAGATTAATAAGGCTCATTGCTCGATATTTTATCACAGGAATTCGAGAGGAGCTGTGATGTGCTATTTTTTTTTGAGATATAGTATGTACCCACGTGAAAGAAAAAAAAAAAGCATACTGTATCTGGTTGTGAGATGGAAAAATAGGGCTAAAATAATTCCAGGTTTCGCCGTCAGCTTGTAGAGCTGTGATATAATTGTATCCTGTCCTTTATTTCAGTTGTGGAATGTTTAAAATGGGTTTCACAAAACATAAACAATGATAATTAACATTAGGAAGATTTGGTGTTTTGGGTGTCTTTCACTCTATTCTCTGCCCTCTCCAGGAAAAGAAAAACAATAAACAAACAAACAAAAAAACACCCCACCACATCTTGACCATAATTCTGAGTTCAAGATCATTAGGCAAAGGGATTTTTTTTTTTTTCCTATGTGTCTCTGTCTTCCTTTTCACACAGGTGAAAATATCTGGAATGAGGAAAACAAAACAATATGGTGAACAAAAGGGATAAATTTTCAGGCATTTTGAGGGGTTGGAGCCAAAAGCTATTGCAGTGGTTAATTACAGTGAATGACAGTAGTGATATATTCTTGCATGTTTTTGGTGTTGGGGTGGCAAGACAGGGGGAAAAATACAGTAAATGTAGCCTAAAAAGCAGCAACATGGATACTGTCAGTGGAGCACTTCTTGCAGCGTTTCTCAGGTACATCATCTTAGGAATGAGAGCACAAGAATAAAATATTAAATATTCTTTATCTCTCTCTCTCTCTCTCTCTCTCCCTATAAAATTACCCACATGCTGCGAAACATTGTGACTTCCATTTAAGAAGAACATCTGCGTTTTGAGAGGATTGTCAGAAAATAGCTGGAATTTCAGAAGTAACAAAAGATAGTTGAATGAGCTGTGTAATATAACTTACATATGTATGTTCAATGAGTGTCTGTGTCCTGTGAAACCAGCAGAAATATCTGGATGTGTTCATTAGGATATAGTTAATGGTTGAGATTATAGTGTTTTATGTTGTGACTATTGTAGAGAAATTGAATTACTTGCCTGAATGTTGTTCTTATAATAACAGTAAGTAGTTTGCCAGATAATCTGAAAATCCATACTGATTGGCTTCCTCCTGGATGCACAGTTCAGCCACTGAGGGATCATTTGCTTCAAAGACAAAACTGGATTTTCCTTGGTGATTAATATTTGGGTTTTAGTGTTTTCTGTAGATACGTTACTCACCTTGAGGCAATGTTGGGGCTAAAGCAGAGAGGAGAGGGCCAGAAGAGAATAAAGAGCAGTTCTGTTGGGTCTTCCTGTTTTGTTCTGACTGGAAGCCGTGTGTACTGCCACCCCCTACCGTCTGTAGGAAGAGGTGTTGCAGAGCCCCATTCTTTTCTTGTTATCACTGCCCCCTTGTGTAAGGGAAGAAATTGATAGTTGCACTTGGGAAAACTGCTCTCATATTGTTCTTGACAGGGGTGTTACGTGGATCTCTTAGTGATCTCTTCAGAGTTGCAGGGCTTTAAACTTACTGTTAATTAGGCTCCAGATTTGATGTCTGTTTTTAATAGTATCCTGTTTTAGTCAGTAATTCAAATTTCTCAGAATGTTTTCAGTGTGTTTGGGAAGATGGTGGAGTGTTATCACTAGTAGGAGAACTACTGGTGATGGCTCACCCTTATGTAGCACCTACTCTGTGCCAGTCCTGTTATACATGTTTTAACCAGTTTCAATGCCCTGTGAGGTGTGTACGGTTATTTCCATTTTCTGATGAGAAACTGAAACACAGAGATGTTCAGTAACTTGCATAGGACAGTCAAGAATCAGATTTAACTAGCAAGCAGAAGAGTTGAGTTTCAATTCAGGAAGTAGTAAGATGCATAAATATTAAGCCTACAAATATACCAAAATTACAGTTACTTGTAGTATGAACATTTCTCTTCTGGAATTTATTTTTGTCATTTATCTCTGGAATTGTGAGTAGAGGAGTATCAGTGTTTTTTATGTGGTTAAGGAGATGTTTGTGATGGAGGTTGGTTTTTTTGGGGGGGATCTTTAGAGGTAGAAAGTTACTTTCAGGTAGGTTGGTTTGTGTGTGTGTGTGTGTGTGTATACATAGTGTGCAATAAAGGTTTACTGGTGCTTTCAAAAATTTTTTTAATGTTTATTCATTTTTTTGAATGTTTATTCATTTTTGAGAGACAGAGACAGAGCTTGAGCGGGGGATGGGCAGAGAGCAAGGGAGACACAGAATCCGGAGCAGGCTCCATGCTCCCAGCTGTCAGCACAGAGCCTGACGAGCTGGAACTCATGGACCTCGATATCATGACCTGAGCTGAAGTCAGACACTCAACCGCTCAACCGACTGAGCCACCCTACTGGTGCTTTTAAAGAGATAGTACTATATGCACGCACACGCACGCATGCACACACATGCACGCACATACAACTAACTACTGTCTCTTTAAGAGCACCAGTAAATTTACTGTAACTTTCTCAAGGAAAATTAAGAAGGAATTACCTATTTTTTCTATCTATTCACACTTTTACGATCTCTATTTTGTTATTAAAAAGTTTTTTTTTAATATTTATTTTTGAGAGAGAGAGAGAGAGAGAGACAGAGCATTAGTGGAAGAGGGGCAGAGAAAGAGTGAGACACAGATCCCAAACAGGCTCCAGGCTCTGAGCTGTTAGCACAGAGCCCAATGTGGGGCTCGAACTCATGAACTGTGAGATTATTACCTGAGCCAAAGTTGGATGTTTAACTGACTGAGCCACCCAGATGCCCCTGATCTCTATTTTATTTTAAAAAGTAACAAAAATGGATTGGACATATATGTATATTTTACTGTTTCCATCAACAGTTGTTGGCTTAGATTTTTCTCACACTTAAACATTTTTTTATATATATTACATATGAACTAATATTTATAAAAACATGTAAAGAATATCACCTCTTCTACTTGTAACAATTATTTTCTTTTTTAAGCCAAACTGCCATTCTGTGATTCATATGTCTCATATAATCAAACATTTCTGTATTTTTGTATACATGTGTTGTTAAGGGAATGCAAGGTAATCTGCTGATTATGGCTAAGACTTATTCAGGATGTATATTTATGTACTTTAGTATATTTAATAAATTGTCATAGACTTGATCATGCTCTGTATTTTAGGTTGGTTGGTAGTTCCTTTTAGTGTACTTCACTTATAAAGCCTAATTTGATGTTTGCATCTTTATCATAAGGTTTTTTGTTTTTTGTTTTTTGTTTTTTCAACGTTTATTTCTTTTTGGGACAGAGAGAGACAGAGCATGAACGGGGGAGGGGCAGAGAGAGAGGGAGACACAGAATCGGAAACAGGCTCCAGGCTCTGAGCCATCAGCCCAGAGCCCGACGCGGGGCTCGAACTCACGGACCGCGAGATCGTGACCTGGCTGAAGTCGGATGCTTAACCGACTGTGCCACCCAGGCGCCCCAGGTTTTTTGTTTTTTGAGTTTATTTATTTTTGAGAGAGAGAGAGAGCACACGAGTGGGAGAGGGACAGAGAGAGGGAGTGAGAGAATCCTAAGCAGGCTCCATGCTCCATGCAGAGCCCAACATGGGGCTTGATCCCACCACTGTGAGATCACGACCTGAGCCAAAATTCAAGAGTCGGACGCTTAACCAACTGAGCCACCCAGGTGCCCCTCTTATCGTATTTTCTGAATGACTCTCTGTGCGTTATTTTGAATGGGGAAGAAAGTAAGCCTAGAAAGAAGTACAGTAATCCCCCCTTATCTTCAGGGGATACATTCCAAGACCCCAGGGGATGCCTGAAACTGTGCATAGTACTGAACCCTGTATATACGATGTTTTTTTTCCTA
The DNA here is from genome assembly GCF_018350155.1 of Leopardus geoffroyi. Taxonomy (NCBI): domain Eukaryota; kingdom Metazoa; phylum Chordata; class Mammalia; order Carnivora; family Felidae; genus Leopardus; species Leopardus geoffroyi. The sequence continues at coordinate 45,634,510 of NC_059330.1, forward strand.
TAAATACATACCTATGATAAAGTTTAATTTATAAATTAGGTATAGTAAGAGATTAACAATAATAAAATAGAACAGTTGAGCCTGGGTAGCTCAGTCGGCTAAATGCCTGACTTTGGCTCGGGTCAGATCTCATAGCTTGTGAGTTCGAGCCCTGTGTCTGGCTCTGTGCTGACAACTCAGAGCCTGGAGCCTGCTTCAGATTCTGTGTCCCTCTCTCGTTCTGCCCCCTCCCGCTCATGCTCTCTCTCTCTCTCTCTCTCAAGAATAAATAAACACTAAAAAAATTTAAAAAATACAATAAAATAGAACACTTGTAATAGTATGTTGTAATACAGTTGTGTGAATGTAGTCTCTCAAAGTATCTTATTGATTGAATTCACTCTTCTTGTAATGACATGAGACGATAAAATGCCTGTGTAATGGGATGAAGTGATGTAGGCAGTGTGATGTGGCCTTAGGTTACTATTGACCTTCTGACTAAGTATCAGAAGGAGGAGCTTCTAGACTGTGGGTGGATTAGCAGGGACTACTGTACACTAAACCAATACTAGTTCTAAAAAGTGAATATTAGGGTAGTTGATACTGATTAGATGTAAGGTAGAGCAAGTGTGCCTAAAAGAAATGCATCAAATTTCTTTCCTTGTCATATTTCTTTCCTTTACAATATAATTAAAATTGAATTTCTGAGACATTACTGATTAGGCATAGTAGTTGAATGTACTTACACAGAATCACAGAATGTTAGCTGGAATATTTTTACTCAGGATTCCAAGATTTTATTTCAGGGAGCTAGAACAGGCTGTTGCAGATGGCTGTTTACTTTTCCAGTACTAGTCTGACCAAAGTAACAAATATAAAATAGTTAGGAAACTAGTTTAATTATTTGGACTTTTTTCCCCCTTTGTGAATGAATTGAAGCTCAGCGTTGTCATACCTGCTGAGTGCCTGTAGTTAACAAATACTATTATTATTTGGAGAAAAGGCACTATATAAATATACTGTATAAATAAATAGTCTGTTATAATACCGCGAAAACTGTCACTTGGCTTGTTTGAGTAGCATCTTTTGTATTACATGAAAATTGTTTACAATAAAAAAATGAGGGGCTCCTGGGTGGCTCAATCGGTTAAGCATCCGACTTCGGCTCAGGTCATGATCTCATGATTTGAGTCCAGCATTTGACTCTGCACTGATAGTGCAGAGCCTGCTTGGGATTCTCTCTCTCTCCCCCTCCCCCGTGTGTGTGTGTGTGTGTGTGTGTGTGTGTGTGTGTGTGTGTGTGTTTGTGTTCACGTGTGCACTCTCTCAAAATAAACTTTAAAAAAATGAGTTGAGATGTTTATATGATGATGGAGGGTACCTATGCCTGGTGAGTCTCTTTAAAATTCTCTAGGACGCCTGGGTGGCGCAGTCGGCTAAGCGTCCGACTTCAGCCAGGTCATGATCTCGCAGTCCGTGAGTTCGAGCCCCGCATCAGGCTCTGGGCTGATGGCTCAGAGCCTGGAGCCTGTTTCCGATTCTGTGCCTCCCTCTTTCTCTGCCACTCCCCCGTTCATTCTCTGTCTCTCTCTGTCCCAAAAATAAATAAACTTTGAAAAAAAAAATTTAAAATTCTCTGGAGGGGTACCTGGGTGGCTCAGTCAGTTAAGCGTCCTGCTCCTGGTTTCGGCTCATGTCATGATCTCATGGTCGTGGGTTCTAGCCCTGCATTGGGCTCTGCACTGACAGCACGGAGCCTGCTTGGAATTCTCTCTCCCTCTCTCTATGCCTCTCCCCTGCTCACATACACACTCTCTCTCTCTCTCAAAATAAATAAATAAACTTAAAAAAAAGAAGATTCTATGGAAAGAAATAGGTTAAAAGAAGAGCTTAAAGATTTATAGCTTTATTTTTCCAGCCAATGGCCCTTTTCCTTTCTTTTAGAGGTATTTTATCTTGAGTATTTAAGATTCCAGGTAATATTAGATGGAGAACAAAAAATTGGGGCCTAAATTTTAAAAGGTTAAACAGGGTAACGATGCAATAAATGGAAAAAGTTTCTGATAGGGATTGTTCTTATTCCAGAAATCTCTAAGTAATTACAAACCATAATTATTTCTGGAAACAAATTATTAGGTCAGTTTATTTTATTTAACAAAAATATAAGTCTTTAGAAAGTTGTGTTTGTGGATGTTTTTAGTGTGAGATAAGTTGCTTTTTTTATGGGCCACACATTACAAAAATATCTTATTATGTTCAGCTTCTGTTTGTCCTTGAATAGTTGAAGGTAAACTTGACTGAGTTTAAGAGGCAAAAAAATTAAGTTGGTATTAGTTTTAATCATGCTTTTGCTTTACCCTTTTCTTCCCCATAATACTAACTTCTGCCTTTATCCAGTGCATAGTATATATATCCTATCTCTCAAACTTCTTCCTTTTTATCAGAACTCGAGATATTCTGATGTCATTTATTTTATTTTTTTTAATTTTTTTAATGTTTATTTTTTTTTTTAATTTTTTTTTCAACGTTTTTTTATTTTATTTTTGGGACAGAGAGAGACAGAGCATGAACGGGGGAGGGGCAGAGAGAGAGGGAGACACAGAATCGGAAACAGGCTCCAGGCTCTGAGCCATCAGCCCAGAGCCCGACGCGGGGCTCGAACTCACGGACGGTGAGATCGTGACCTGGCTGAAGTCGGACGCTTAACCGACTGCGCCACCCAGGCGCCCCTTTTATGTTTATTTTTGAGAGAGTGAGCGCACGCATGACCGAGAAGGCAGGGGTCGGGGAGAGAGAGAGGGAGAGACAGAATCCGAAGCAGACTCCAGGCTCTGAGCCATCAACACAGATCCTGATGTGGAGCTCAAACCCATGTGAGATCATGACCTGAGCTGAAGTTGGAATGCTTAACCGACTAAGGCACCATGTTGCCCCTATTCTGATGTCATTTAAACTGAGTAGTTGCATTATAGTGAATAATCTTGTTGGTATGTTTAAAAAAAAAATCCATTTGCCCTGTAGACATCTTTACTTTTTAATGTCAAATTTATGTACCTTTTTTCCATAGGTACTTTGCTGCCAGAGTGATCTTTCTAACGTGGCCATCTGGTCATGTCATTCTTTTCTTCAGAATCTTATTGTGGCACCTCATCACTTAATGGATAAAATGGAAACTCCTTAGCAAACCATGTGAGGTCCTTCATGATGATCTGATCTTTGCCTCCTTTTTAGACTCATTGCCTGCCTCATTCTTCTTCAAAGTTCTATGCATCAGGAGATATGTGTGGAGAAATATACATACATATACACAACATCAAGAATATTATTCAGAGTAACTTCTGGACTGTCGTTGAAACAAACTCTAAAGATAAACCAAATTTTATTCCTTATTTATTTCCTGAGTTGGGGGAGGAAGATTAGAAGGTTCTCTGTGTGAACTGTAGCTGAATTATTTTCACTATATTATGGGGGTTGGCCAACTACAGTGCATGGGCCAAATGCAGCCCAATGTCTGTTTTTGCCTGACCTGCAAGCTAAGATTGGTTTTTTATAGTTTTAAATAGTTGAAAAGATATCAAAAGAAGAATGCTTTGTGACATGTGAAAATTATAGGAAATTCAAATTCACGCCCTGAAGAAAGTTTATTGGCATATTGCCATACTCAATCATTTACATATTGGTTATAGCTGTTTTCTGAGTATAGCCACAGAGTTGGGTAGTTTCTAAAGAGACCGTATAGCCCACAAAACCTGAGTATTTGCTATTTAGCCCAACTAACTGATACTAACTTTATTGACTGATAAAAGTTACCAGTCGTTAGTTTATACTATAAATGGTCATTGACTATCATGAATTGGAGATAGACCAACTATGTCTGTTGAAGGCCTTTCAGGGCATAATTGCTTCTATCTACTGAGAAAAGATTGGCTACTTTGCCTTCATAGGGATTTATCTGACAGTCTCCTGTTGTGTCTCCATTTGACACCCATATTATGTCTAACTCTGAAGAAATTTCTTCCGGAGTATATTAATTGACTATTCCTTTTTCTCAAAAGAGGTATCCCAAGTGAAGAGTTTTAGAGCACGGCATATAAGAAGATTTTTCTTTTTCCAAGTCTCTCATATGCATATTTTGCATTAAAAAAGATCATTGTTATATGAAAAAAAACCTTGATTTTTTAAATATTAGTTTGCTATATGGATATCTTGTGTTTAAGGTTTATGAGTTCAGTTACATTATTTATATTGGAAAAATTTGGGGGGGTTATGCAGTATATTAACACATTAAATCATTTGCTTAAATATTTATTGACTACCTGCTATGTATAAGTAGTTACTTTTGCTATTGTAGTCTTTCAGTTGAAGGTGGACATTTCAAATTCTTACTTAATATAAACTAATAGTGTAATTCAGAATTCTGTGTCCTCATATTCATTCTGCCTCTGGGAAAAATATGGTTTAAGAAAATCCAGTGTATTACAGTTTGTCACTTCCCTAAAGTTTCATTAGCCAGTGTTGATAAGTTTTACTGTTTTCATTAGGTGGCAAGGTATTATGAAAAGGAAAACAGTGATTTGTACATTCCTTCTTATAAATACCAGCAAATGTTGCAAACCTAAAATTCACAAAGAAAAGTATATAAACAATAGTAATGGACAACTTATTCCAGATACCTTTGGACTAGGTATCCTTGTTTATTTCCTTCCTCTAATACTTGCATTATCTAATACTTGCATTAATACTTGCATTATCATATCTGATTATATCAGTTGACATCTCATTATAGAGATTAACAACTTGAAGAAATAGGGCAACAGGTTTTTATTGCCATGGAAACCCCTCCTATGGATCCAGCCTTATGAGTGGATTAGTTAGTTATTAAACTTGGAAATGGGATGGGGTATCTAGATGTTGTGATTCAGTCATCTTAGCCATAGAGAATCTGCCTCAGATCTTAGTCAATTCCTTCTGCCTAAATGAAGGAAGTCTCTTCTTAGCACTTTGCAATCTTGGGTGTGGGGTCCCACAATGTCTAGCCCTAGCTGCTGAAATTTGGTAAGGCAAAAAGCTAGTTAGGCTATGGAAGCTTAATGTGTATTTGTTGTTACTCTAGAATTAGTTCTGTTTAAATCCCAAGGAATTCTGTAGGGCTCCCTCGGATTGGGAATTAGGGTGAATGAAGGTAATTCGTTTTATCAGGATATGTGGGATGAAGATTTACTACATAATCAGAGAATACATACAGCATCAGAGAATCTTAACTCTTCCTTTTTAGGGTTTTGAAGAGGAAGAAAGACTTCCTTTGGAAGTTGTTACAAACATTCCTTTATGATAGGATGACAATACTATTGTTTATGTAAGAAGCTTTTGAAATTCTACAATCATGAGACCCATTTTATAGTAGAACATGAATTTGTGAGTTTTTGAATCATGAAAACATTCAAATTATTGCTCTGTCACTCACTAGATGTATGAGGGGCTAAAATCTATCTTGTAGGGTTTTGATGATGACAATGAAATAATCACTGACAATCCTTAGGACCATGTCTAGTGCTTAAGGAACGGTAATTTTTATTAGACCTTGGAAGGCATCCTGAATTTCTCTTTTTTGATGTGTGCTTGACCCAACTCCTTTCCGGAGTGTTTTACTAGCATTGTCAGTACAGCTTTTCCTTGTCTTGTCTCGCTCTCCTTTTCAGCCTTGCAAGGCATTTAAAAGACCCATGGTTAATCCAGCTACTGATTTATTTTGTATCCTGAAATTTTCTTTTATGAAAGATTTGATGAGAGCTGAGAGAATTCTTAAATAACTGTAAACTTTAAGGATTCTTATAGAAGTGAGATGCTGTTGGGCAGACTCCTGGTGTGCATACCTTTTGGGCTGTTTCCCTTTAAGTACCACAAGCTTGACAAAAATTAGTTTTTAATCTCCTCCATAAAATAGCAAACAGTGGCATTTCTTTGAGACAGTGAGCCCAAGTTCTTTTTTTCAATTCGATCATGTAAATGTTTTCAATTTTTATAAACATTTCTCACATTTGTTAATAACTGGAATTTTCTATGATAACTTTATCCATCACCCATGTCACATGTTGGTAGCTTTTTGTAATTTTTCTTTTTTAAAAAGTTGTAGGTGGCAGTTAAGTGGTTGCTATTTTTTTGTGTGATTTGCTTAATAAAAATGGCCTTGTTTATTTACAATGTAAAATAATACATTAGGAAAAGTTTGCCTCTCTTTAGTATAGCTATAACAAGTTAACTATTCAAAATCCCATTTTTTCCTGAGTTTTAATTACTTCTGTGACATTTTGCCCATTTATGCTAATCAGTGTATCATGCATATAATTATTCATTGAATATTTTTTTACTCACTTTTTCTTAGTTTTATCCTTATTTGTCAAAATATCCATGAACTGATAAGTTTGTGCTAGTTATAAGTTTGTGCTGGTTATAAAATAAAAACTAGTTCATCCTGAAGTCATCTTGCTTAATGTACTTGAGAAAGACCATTCTTATGCAGCTTTGGTTCCAGATTGGATTATTTTGTATTTTTAAATAAATGAACTTCATAATGATTCCTCTCCTTGCTTACATAATTTAATTCTAATTTTGTCTTTGGATGTATTAAAGGTAGACATTTATTAGTTGTCAACAAATGTTAATTGTCATTACTTTTAATCTCCTCACCTTCCCAACCCATTCTAGCTTTATAAAAAAATTATAAAGGTAATTCTCTGCTTGCAACCCTGAAAATAAACAAACTAGGGTGAATAAAGGAAAAGTTAGTATTTTCCCTTCCCCTCAGGTCTCTCCCTTCTCTAGTTTTCCTCCTTGGTGTAGCCAACATTAACGAACACTGAGTATTTTTCAGCATCTTTTTCTCACTCAAAAACACATAAGTATGTACACATACCTATACAGGCTTTTTGTAACTTGCTTTATTCATTTACAAACATATCATGGTATCTCTCCAGTGTAGTAAATGGAACTCTAATTGTAAAAAGCTCAATAACATTCTATAGGGTACCACACCATAATTTATTCTGTTGTTACGTAACTAATGGATATTAAGTTAGTTAGTTTCTTTCTTTCTTTCTTTCTTTCTTTCTTTCTTTCTTTCTTTCTTTCTTTCTTTCTTTCTTTCTTTCTCTCTCTCTCTCTCTCTCTCTCTCTCTCTCTCTCTCTCTCTTTCTTTCTTTCTTTCTTTCCTTCTTTCTTTCCTGTTACAAACATTAGTCCATTCTTACTCATGACCAGAGAAGCAAACATTCTATATAAAATGTTGACAAGATAAAACTAGTAGTATATTTAAAAGATAATACATTAGGGGCACCTGGGTGGCTCAGTCAGTTAAGCGGTTAAGTGTCTGACTTTGGCTCAGGCCATGGTCTCCTGGTTTGTGAGTTCGAGCCCCACTTCGGAGCCTGGAGCCTGCTTTGCCTGCTTTGTATTCTTTGTCTCCTTCTCTCTCTGCCCCTCCCCCACTTGTGCTCTGTCTCTATCAAAAATAAATGTAAAAAAAAAGTTTAAAAGATAATACATCAGTGTTTATTCCAAGAAGGCAGGGACAGTTAAATAGTAACATAATTTAACATATTAACAGATTACAAGATAAAAACTATATGAGTATCTCTCTCTTTTTGGATGAGTTGGAGGACTTTGTATTGTATTTAGACAAAATAGCATAGGGAAATGCCTGCCCATGCAGATAGTAGTCCAAGTTTTGTACAGTTCTTTGACCCTCAAGGTGATAAGCAGAAGCCTTTTTTTCCAGAGTCTTTGTGGAGACTTTGTGGGGCCTTTCTGCTTTGACCTTGGCCTAACTACAGGACTTTGGTTGCTAAAGCCTGGTACCTTTGACATATGGAAATAAGTATACTTCCTGAGACTGGGGTGGATGATAAGGGTGAGCCTATCCAACTTAGGGCTGGCACTTTTTGTGATCTTGTGTTTGATTACTTTGGGCTTAATGAGCACCTTGTTGGCCTCTGTACTGGTGCTCATTGTTTGGAAACATTGGTCTGAATCATTTTGAGGCCTTTCTCATGCTTGTTGGCAAAATATGCATTCCTTAGGATCTAAGTTTCTTGAAGCTTTCTAGGACTGGTTGGTTGTATATAATATTCTTGGATTTGGCCATTTCTATACTGCCAGCCACAACTCTGGGAGTGGTAGAGACTGGAAAAAAAGAGACCCATGACGGTCATAATAGATGCCAGAAAAGCATTTGGAGTAATTTCCTCAGTGGATGTGGCATAATTTCTGAGTTCTTGCTTGAGTGAAAATGCCCATCTTTTATCTTGATCAGTGAATGATCTCTTGGCTATATAGTGTTCTTGGATCATCATTCTGTTTTTTTTTTTCCTGCTTTATAACATGTATACGTTATACCACCATTTTTAAACTTGTGCAACTGATAAGTTTGATGCCTTTCTCCTTTCTTTATAAGTAACTGGTTCCTTATCTCCCACACAGTCTTGCCACGCTTATGTGGTCTGAGATTATCAGATCTAATCTCATTATGCACTTGATCCCTTTTATTTTTAAAAAAAATTTTTTTTTTTTTCAACGTTTATTTATTTTTGGGACAGAGAGAGACAGAGCATGAACGGGGGAGGGTCAGAGAGAGAGAGAGGGAGACACAGAATCAGAAACAGGCTCCAGGCTCTGAGCCATCAGCCCAGAGCCTGACGCGGGGCTCGAACTCACGGACCGTGAGATCGTGACCTGGCTGAAGTCGGACACTTAACCGACTGTGCCACCCAGGCGCCCCTTGATCCCTTTTATATCATGGGAAAGCCAGTACTGCCCATTCATCTTGCATTTCCTGGACTCCTGCCTATATTACTGTATTTTCCCCTTTCTGATCCCAGTTTTCTCCTTTTTTTCCCTTCTTATTCTTTAATGTTTAGTAGTAGTATAGTAAAATCATTTTAGTGATTCTGAGGTGTTATTCTCAGGTACAAATTGTTCTTTCAAAATGTAGTTTCAAATATTTATTTCAGGAAAGTTTTTTGACATACTGTTTTTACTATTCTGTTTTTTGTTTTGATTTCCTTCTTCAGGGGTTCCTATCACTGTATGTTCCATCTTCTTTGCCTGTTTTCAGTATTTGCCAGTTTTTCTCAAATCTTTTTGATCTCTTTGAGTCTTAAATTTTTCTTTTTTTTAACCTATTTTTCTTAAGGGATTATCTGTTTTTATTCATTCTTGTCTTCTGGAATGATTCTTTCCTTTTGTTTTTAATTATTTTGTGTCATGTCATCTCATTTTGAGTTTTTATAATTCTTAGATCTATTCTTTCATGTCTTCTGTCATTTTCTTAAGGTCTTTTAGTTCATTTTGAAATGGCATGTTACAGAGTTGATCTTTTATGTGGGCACGTCTTTCTGGTATGCTTTTATTGTCTGTAGGGATGTTGTTATTATTTTAATGTTTATTTATTTATTTTAGAGAGGGAGAACAGGGGAGGGGCAGAGAGAGAGAGAGAGAGAGAGAGAGAGAGAGAGAGAGAAGAAAGAGAGAATCCCAAGCAGGCTTTGTGCTGTTAACACAGAGTGCGATGCTTGAACTCATGAACCATGAGGTCATGACCTGAGCTAAAATCAAGAGTCTGATCGACTGAGCCATCCAAGTGCCCCTGTAGGGATGTTATTCTGCTCCTTATTCTTTCTTCTTGTAACTTAGTATATGGAATTGACCTTGATACTTTCTGTGATTCATTTTTATTTGAAATTAATTTCAAAAAATCTTTTAGAAAATGTCTGGGTTCAGGAAATCTTCTAATTTCATAGAGCTTTTTCTGTGATTGTTTTTGTGTAGTGTTAAAAAATATGGTGGCTTGTATTCGGAGATTTCCTGGCCTTACTCTCCTCTAGTAGTTTTGTTTGGACCTTCTCTTTCCTTTATCTCTCTTGTTTGATCCCAATTTTCACCCTTTTGTGATCATTAAACCCTTTCTCTCTGCCTTCTGGAGTTCATCTGCAAAACTCCCTTTGTCTTTAACCTCTTCTCTAAACATGAATGCCTTCTTGCTATAAGTAAAACTTCTCCCCTGAGGGCCATACTTCCCCATAGAGTTCTAAAGTGGTGGCTCCTCCTATTGATGTGGGTTAAGTGTTCTCTTTGCTTTCTCATAGTTGCTTCTAGACTTCTTTGAAGGCTCACTGGTACTCTTCTACTACTCCAGTTATGATTATTGGTATCTTCAGTATCCATACAGACGACCCTTCTGGTATTCTGTCTTCTTCACTTCCTCTCCTCTGCTGATCTTGTCCTTTGCCTCAGCCGTTGACTTCTATGGCATATTCTGTGCAGATGGTTTTAAAACCCTCAGTGCATCTGCATTAACTGGGAAGCTTTGAGAAGCTACAGGTACCTAGGACTCACTCCCAGAAATTCTGATTTGGTTAATCTGGGGTGTGGCTTCATATGTTATATTTAACAGTTTTTCAAGGTGACTTTAATGTGCAGCCAGGATTGAGAGTCACTGTTCTAGAACTCCTTATTACCAATAGCTACAATTTTCTATAATATGATTTCTGGCATTTTACACTCCAACTATCACGTCCAGTGTTTCTGGCTCACTTCTAAGTACCCAACAATCTTGATTCTTTGACCCCACTGGGACCTTTAATTTACCACCTTTTCACTGTTCCTCAGGGCATACATGTCCTCAGTTCCTTTTCTAACTTGCTGAATTCTGATTATAATTGCTCTTCTGCATCTATCCTCAACCCTCTTCATCTCTTTCCCTTGGTTGTTCTTGCCTGGTAAAACCCGATCCTGGTTAAAACCAACCCTCCTTTTTCACATCTGCACACTTGTAGCTGTATATGGCTCAGCAAAACAGTCATGTTGACTTTAAATTCTTAGTACCCAGTGACTTTAACTTCATTTTAGTGCTGCCAAGCTATCCTACTTTATTATTCTAGTTCTTCCACACTCCCATTTGCTTAGTTGATTATATCTGTTCCTTGCATGCAAATCGTTAACATTTCCCTTTACATCCTCTCTTTCAGCTGGTGACCTTCCTTTCTATTTTATTAAGAAAATAGAAACGTTCTTCCCACCACCTGCATCTTTACCAGTTATTGTGAATTAACTGTCTTTTCTTCTATCGAAGGTCATTCCCACCAATTGTTCCTTTGAGCCCATCCCTTCTTGCCTTCTCAAGGACATTCTTCCTGCAATTCTTCCCTGTTATTCCTTTTCTGGATCACTGTCAACAGATTAAGAGCATATTGTAATTTCTTTCATTTGAAAGAAATGCTCTCTTGACCTTACTAACCCTTCCGGCTGCTATCCCATTTCTTTTCTCATTTATACCAGACTCCGGAAAACAGTTTTGTTTACCTTATCCATCTCTCTTTTTTAAATAGTTTAATTAATAGTGTAGAGGTGTAATGTACATATTACAGAATTTACTCATTGTAACAGTATGATTTACTGATTATAGGTAAATCTATAGAATTGTGCAGTTATCACCACAATCCAGTTTTACAGTATTGTGATCACTCCCCAAAATTCCTCTGAGCTTATTTGCGTTCCATCTCCATTCCTAACGCTAGCCTTAGGCAACCACTCATCTTTCTGTTTCAATAAGTTGGCCTTTGGACATCCATATAAATGGAATCATAAGTGGGTAGTTTTGTTTTATAATATGCAGTCTTTTGCTTCTGTCTACTTACACTTAGCATGATGTTTTTGAGGTTAATCCATGTTGAGCATGTGTCAGTATGTCATTCCTTTTTATTGCTGAGTATTTTTGCATTGTATGGATGCAAAATGCCATCATCAAATGATGGGCATTTGAATTGTTTCCAGTTTTTGGCTTTTATGAGTAATGCTGCTATAGTCATTCATGTACAAGGCTTGGTGTGGATATATGTTTTAATGTCTTCTGGATAGATTCCTAGGAGTGGAGTTGCTGGGTTTGTGATCCATTTTGAGTTAATTTTTGGAGGTGGTGTGAGGTAAGGATCTGAGGTTTTTTGTTTTTGTTTTTGTTTTTTTTAATGAATATCCAGTTGCGCCAACACCATTTATTGAAAAGATTATCCTTTCTTCCTATGAATTGTCTTGACACAATAAAAAATGTACATATTACAAAATTTACCCTTTGTATTTGGGGTATGAGAAGGGATTATACTCCTATGGCTGTCTCACTACTTCGAACTTCCTGTTAAATCCGCAGATAGGCCCCTGGGTTATTGCTTGCTCTGAACAGGATGACAGCCTCAGGCTAGGAAATCTGACTGTTCACTTGCCACTAAGATGGCTACTTTAATTGGTAGTTCTATTAAATTGAGTCCTTTGCTGCAGTAGCAGCAAAGCTCCAGGTTTTCTTTGTCTGGCCCACCCTGCTTGAGCTACTACTTGTAGGGGGCAAGATTAAGGAGAATGAGAGTAGTCCCAGGCAAAATTGCCACAAGCTTCCATTGTTCTTACCCAATTTTGCCTAGTTTGCTTGAATAAACATTTCTTTGTTGTATGCCTTTGGTTGATTTCCAGAGTGCTATAAAGTCAGATCTCCATTCTCTTTGAACCCATCCCAACCAGGCTTCCTCTCCCACCGTTTCACTGAAACTGCTTGTTATGGTCATCAGTGGCTTTCATTTTGCTCAATCCAGTGATCCTTTTTCAGTCTCTGTCTTGCTTGATCTGTCAGCACTGTTTGATAGAATTGATTACACTCTTTCCTCCTTGAAGTCTTCGACTTCCAAAATACTTGGTTGTTCTGTGTCACGGGATACTTTATTTTTGTGGATTTCTTTCACTTAGTCCTCCTCATCTCATAGCCTATAAAACTTGTAGTGCGTTAGGAATTTTATCTTTCCTGAGGACATTATTTCTCTTTCTGCCCTCTCAAGTGATGCCTTTCCCTTTTTTTGTTCTCATAACCCTCATGCCACTGGATATGGAGATAGATACTCTCTTTATTCCCCTTTTCAGCATTGAAATCATTCTCTTCCCTAAAATTCTTTAGCTTTGAAATTCACGTCATCACATTTTATTTACTACAAACCCTGTTGGTGTTGACTGGATTTTCTGGTTCACCCCCATATAGTGACTTCTGATGGTTACCACCTGGAGTTAGGTCACACTTCACAAGTTAAGGGCATAGTCCTCCACTAGACAGCTCTCACTTCAAATACCAGCTTCAGGCTTGGGGGTTCCCAGAATCATCCTCATTTCTAACCAACTGGCTGTAAAGTAAATGTGGGGATTCCTGCTACTCCCTCACAGTTTTACTGTGGCAAAAAGGATACAAAACAGAACCAGCCAAAAGAAGGGACACAGAGGGTAAGGTCTAGAAGCTCTCAAATGTGCAGCTTCTGGTGTCCTCCCCCTTTGGAATCAGGACACATCCTCCTCCTGGCACATCTTTCTTCTGGCACATCAGTGTGTTACAGTACATAGACTGTTGCTAACCCTAAGGCTCACCCAAACTTTGGTGTCCTGGGTTTTTATTGAGGCTTTGGTATGTAGGCATGATTGATTAAATCATTGGCTACTGATTAAACTCAGTCTCCAGCCACCTCCACTCACTGGACAGCAGGCCTCTAATTATATAGTTGGTCTTTTTGGTATAGCCAGCCCCCATCCTGAGTCATTTTGTTAGCACAAACTATTTAGGGGCCCGCTATGACTCATCTCATTAACAAAAGCTATCAGGTTCCATCATGAATAACAAAGACACTCCTATCACTCAGAAAAAATTCCTAGGATTTAAAGACTACCCCCCAGTAACTGGGAACAAAAGCTAGCCAAATTTCTTTATTACATAGGATTCCTTCCCTCTTCTTACTTTTTGGTTTTATTTTGTTTATTCTCCCCTTCTCTCTCACAGTACTATTTCTGATCTCAGTTCTTGGTCATTTCAACCATGTAGATAGTTTTTCAACATTCAGATCTTTCAGTTCTTTGGATTTCAGTTTTTGAATCTCTTTCTGTGATCTTGTCTTCCACCTCCCCTAAATCATTATGACTACCAAAGTTATTCCCTAGCAATAATAATTGCAACCTCTCCATAATTTCAGTTGTATGTGTCCCACTCTCTGGCCACTACTTGCTATCTTTCTAATCTTTTCCCCTTTAGTACCCTGACTCCCATAATTCTTTAACCCCACTAGGACCTCTTATCCAGTGATTCAGCCACCATTTCATTGACTCTTTCTCTTGATAACTTCTTTCCCTTCCTTACTCAAGTCACTTATAATCATAGTTCTCCCTTGCACATACCTTTGACATCGTTTCTTCTCTCTTGATTCATTGTTCTTGCTGTGCCAAAACCACATTCCTAGTTAAATCCACTTACGACCTCTTCCATGCCTGCACCCATGAAGCTGAAATGTGGTTGGTGTAAAACATACAACCTTGCTCATTGGTTTTGTTTTAAATTCATGGCCATTAACCTCAAGTGGAACCATAATGCTTCCAGATAATCATGCTGTATATCCTTAGTCTAGTAGGTGGGAGAATGAATGGATGATGAATTTATACATTTTCCCTCTTTTTTCCCCTCTCATCTCACTTGTAATACTTTCATTCTTTTTCTCAGCTAATGACTTTTCTTCCTACTTGATTGAAAAAGTTGAAGAGAACTTCTGTAGAATTCCACAGTCATATCTACTCCTTTATCAACATTTACATTCGCATATTCTGACAGTTACCATAGTACTATGTCTACTTCTGTCTGAAGGCAGTTCCTTCATTCGTCCACTAGATCATATCCACTCTTGCCTACTCAAGAACATTCCTTCCGTTATTTTCTCCTCTTTTAATTTTTTTTCTCTGATTCATTCCCGTCAGCATTCAAACATGTTACTTCTCTCATGTTAAAAAAAAAAAAAAAGTTTTCTTGATCTTACTTTCCCCTCCAACTACCACCTAATTTCGCTGTTCTGTCTTGTAGCAAACCCTTAAAGAGTTGCATATAATGCTGTTTCATTTTTCTCCTCCCATTGTACTATATGCTGACTAACTTGGATGTAAATTTAAAATACACACATACATACATACATACATACACACAACATACTTTGGTGTTTTTTTCTCTAAGAACAAGGATATTCTCATACACCTCATATAATTATCAGAATCAGAAAATATTTAATATATATGTATATAAATAATCAGTATTTATTGTTGGTATAATATATTATCCACAGTCTGTGTTTAGATTTTATTTCTTTCCCTAATAAGTCCTTATAGCATTTTGCACACTGCCTCCCGCCAAGTCTGGGATTCATTGTAGTATTCCTTCCAGCATTGCATTATTGGATTTAGTATTTAATCTGGAGCAATTCTTTAGCCTCTCTTGTTTCTTGTCATTGACACTTTGGAATATTACAGCCAGTTATTTTGCAGACTATACCTTGACTTGGTTTGTCTGTTTCCTTAGGTTTTATATTTTGGGGGCAGGATACTATATAAGTGATGTGTGTTATTGGTGCATCCTATCAGGAGGCATATAATTCTGATTGGATCTGTTATTGATCATGTTAACTTTGATCATTTGGTTCAAGTGTTGTCCAGTTTTTTCTACTATACAGTCATTATTTTATTTTTGTAGTATATGAATAATTCATTGGAAGATATTTTGAAATTGCGGTTGATCTTTAAATGATGCAGGAGTTGGGGACGCTGACCCCTTCATGCAGTAGAAAATCTGGGTATAACTTGGCTCCCCAAAAACTTAACTAATAGCCTGTGTGACCAGAAGCCTTACTAATAACATGAACAGTCAGTTGACTCATATTTTGTATATTGTATTATTATATACTGTATTCTTATAATAAAGTTAGCTACAGAAAAGACTATGTCATTAAGAAAATCATAAGGAAATGAACATGTCATGGGAATAACAGGTACATCATAGGGAATATAGTCAGTGGTATTGTAATAATATTATATGGTGACAGTAGCTACCCTTACAGCCAGCATAGCACAGTGTATAGAGAAGCTAAATCTCTATGTTGTACACAATGTTGAAATGAATGTAACATTGTTTATCAACTGTCCTCAAATAAACATTTTTTTCTGTTTTTAAAAGTTTATTAGAGAGAGAGAGAGTGAGCGAGAGAGAGCGAGCGAGCATGTGAGCACTGGAGGGGGAGAGAGAGGAAATCCCACGCAGGCTCTGCACTGACAGCACTGAGCCCTATGCAGGGCTTAAACTCACGAACCATGAGAACCAAGAGTTGGACATTTAACTGAGCCACCCAGGCGCTCCTCAAATAAAAAAATTTTTTAAAGATTAAAAATAATTTTAAAAAAGGAAAATCATTAAGAAAGAGAAAATACATATGTAGTACTATACTGCATTGAAAAAAATCCATATGTAAGTGGACCTATGTAGTTCAAATCTATGTGGTTCAAGCATGAACTGTATGTAATTTCGTTGCTCATCAACTTTTACCTACTTGTTTTAGTATCATTACTAATTCTCACTGGAATTAATTATTATTACTAGGATGGCTGCAGAATAATGATTCTCTAACTCAGCCATTTTTTCTGCATTTATTAGTTGATATTTAAATTGGAAAAAATCAAGTGTTTTTTTCTTCTTAACTAAGGAAAAAACCAGGTATGTGCTACTTTGTTTTTTTCTTGTGTGTCTACTTTATTTATGCAAAATATTTTATTTCTGACACTTCTAGTCACCAAATGTGTGGGGGTTTCTCCTTACAAAAATAAACAAATCTCTGACACCAGCTGAGTGTCCTACAGTTTAATTCAATTCTCACACTATGCTGCCCAACATAGTGTCGGATCTCACAGGTAAGGGCTCTGTTTCACAAGAGTGCTCTCCCTTACCCCAACTTAAGATGCCAGTGTCAGGCTCAGGTTATCACCTGTGTTTGTGACCAACGGCTGTAAATTAGAGGTTCCCATGATCTCCCTTCTCGGGTTCACATAATTTGCTAGAGTGGTGCATAGAACTCAGGGAGACACATTTACCAGTTTATTAAAGGTCATGATAAAGAGTACAGACAGCTAGATGAAGAGGTACATAGGGTGAGGTATGGGAAGGTCCCAAGTGCAGGAGCTTTTGACCTGGTGGAGTTTAGGTGTCACCCTCCTTGTGTGGATGTGTTCACCAGTCTGGAAGTTCCTTGGACCCCACACTATTGGTACTTTATGGAGGCTTCCTCATGTAGGCATAATCAATTACTAACTTTGTTTCTAGACATCCCCCCCCCCCCCCCCCCCCGCCTTCTTTGGAGGGTGTGGAGTAAGGATGAAAATTCCAAGCTTCCAAGCCTGGTTTGTCTTTCTGGTGACCAGCCCCCACTTAGAGCCATCCAGGAGCCCACCTAGAGTCACCTCATTAGAACAGAAGATGTACCCCTAGTACTGTCATCATTTAGGAATTTATAAGGGTTTTAGGAGCCCTGTGTCAGGGATCGGTCAAAGACAAATATTAGAACAAGAGTTGCTCCCAGTGTGTGAATCACTTAGGACATTACAACGGTTTTAGGAGCTCTGGGGACAGAGACCAATATATGTATTTTCTATTATTTCACAATATTTTGCTATGGAAGAGCCAGCCAAGCCTTCATCTTCCATTCTTTAATTAACAATACGAACTCATGGGTTCCTACTTTTTTTAGTGGGTTATGACCTATTTCTGTCATTTATTTGGTGCTCAAATTGTTCCTGGTTTACCCAGTGGGAGCAGCTTCAGGCTGGTTTCTTGTTACATGCACTGATCATTATTTTGAACACTTCTTTACTTTTTGGAGCACCAAGATATTCCAGCCTCAAATTTTGCTTTCCTATCCCAGCAGTAGAATCAGACATTTCTCCATGGAGCCTTGGATTCCTTATTTTCTTCCTTTTATTTGAGGTATGATTTACAAAGAATTAGATACAAAGATGTTAATGTTATAATGAATTTTAGCAGCTATATATATCTATGTAACTATTACCCCAAACAAGATATAGAACATTTTTATCATCTAAGAAAGTTTACTCATGTCTCTTTATATCCAGTCCTCTCCCTTCCCCTAATTAAGAAGATCCTTTTTTTTTTTTTTTTTTTTTTTAAACTTCTGCTGCCATAGATTAGTTTTGTCTATTCTTCCACTTCATATACAGGGAATCATACATTAAGTGTTTTTTGGTCTGGCTTCTGTATCAGTCTGAATCTAGTCAGAAGAGAGAAACTACATAGTAATTTGAATAGTGAGTATTTAATATGAAGAGTTATTAACTATAACAGGGAAATGGATAACGAGGAATTGGCTAGTAAGAAGTAAAGACAAATTAGGAATAGCAGATATACGGAGAAGCCACTACTCCTAGACTAAGTGAGATGGAGTGTCCAGGGAAGAGTGCTCCCTCCAGCGCCGAGCTGACATCCAGCCTTTGTTGGAAAGGGCACGACCATGACTCACTTGAATGGCAGAGAAATTGCTGTGATGTCACACTGAAAGAACTTTGTGGAAATCTGACTTCCAGAATTGCTGGAAATCTGTGCCTTGCAAAGGAAAACTATACAAGGGGAGGTGTCTCACCAAAGGTACTCTACTATAAAACCACCATAGGGAGAGTGTTTGGTGAAAGTGTTGGTTGCTGGGTACTCATGGCTGCCATGCAGCCCAGGGACAGGACATTAGAGAAGCTGCACATGCTGTAGT
This sequence comes from Leopardus geoffroyi, assembly GCF_018350155.1. Taxonomy (NCBI): domain Eukaryota; kingdom Metazoa; phylum Chordata; class Mammalia; order Carnivora; family Felidae; genus Leopardus; species Leopardus geoffroyi. Next base: position 45,653,136 of record NC_059330.1, read on the forward strand.
GACTCGATGCTGGAGAAGCTTTGCTACAGGAACTAGGTGCTGGAGAAATCATGCATACTGTAACAGTCTGCTGAGCAAGCACAGTGGAACACAGAAACAAAACTCTTCCTTCCTGCAGAGTCTGTCCAGTGACTTCTTATAAAGCTTAATATTGTGCGAGCTGTCAAAGGAAAAAATATTTAAAGATCTCAGGTTCACTTTCACAGAACAGGCAAAAAAAGGATGAATTTGGAGCTGAGAATCAAAAAGTTATTAGTGCAGGTCACATTTTCTTTGCAATCTCTTACTTTTTATTGTATGCTAGCCATTTTGTATAAAAGAATAGTAGAGACGTAGGTAAATAATATTCACCTCCATAGAGGGGCATGCTGCTGCTTGTGTCTAGCAACTAACTAGAGTAGGATGCTTGGTCAATCTGATTTATCTTTGACCTGTAACTGGGCTTTATTGTTGCCTAGTTAATTTCATTTCACCATTGGCCTCAAATATATTGAAGGTGGTGTCAGGATTCTCTTGTCTGGAGAGCTTAGTATCTGAATATTGGCAAGTTTTCAGAGATCTCTCAGAAACTGAGTCCCCAGCTTTCTGAAATGCAGAAGATTTCTCTCTGTTTTATTGCCTGATTGTCAAATGTTTTTGGCTTATCCTTCCTGTGTTTATTCTTTTAAAAAATTTCATATACTTGCATATTTTTATTTCCTCTTTCTTACAGAAAACGTAACATAGTATACTACTCTTTTGCGTTTTGCTGTTTTTTACTTAACAATATACCTTGAAAATAATTTTATGTTACAGAGATGTTATTTCCTTTGTTTTTTTACAGTTGTATATAGTACTTCATTGTGTATATGGGCCATGATTTATTTATTTGATCTCCTATATTTGGATATTTACCTAGTTTCCAGTATGTTGCAATAAAAAAATACTGTGATAAATAATCTTTTGTGTAAGTATTTTTATATTGTTGGAGTATATCCCTTTTTGAACTCCTAAACAGATACTTACCCTTTCTACTCCAGTGAAACTGCTCTTATCAAGGACCTCAGTGACCTCTGTGTTCCTAAATACAATAGTCATATCTAGATGAAGATTTCATGTGATCTCAGTCTGTATTCACTCCCTTGATGATCTCACTCAGTCTTATGTCTCTGTTTACTGTCTATATGCTGGTAACTCCCAGGTGTATGTATCCAATCCAGATTTATTTCCCAAATTCCAAAGTCATATATCTAGCTGCTTACTTGACATTTTTACTTGGACATCAAATAGACATTTCAAGCACATTTTCCCCCAAATTAAACTACTCACTATCCTTTCCCTCTTCCCCCTAACTATTCTACCTGCAGTTTTTTCCATCTTGTTGTAGAAACTGCATCCTTGTACTTGTTTGGAATGTTGGAATCATCCTTGATTTCTTGTTCGCTCCCCATATTCAATCTGTCAGGAGATCTGTTGGCTACCTTCAAAACCTACCTAGAATCTGACTGCTACTGACCGTTTCTACCCAGGTCTGAGCTACTGATTTCACTTACCTAAATTGCTGTAGCCACCTTATTGGTTTGCTTCTATAGTTTCTCTTCAATATAGCAGCTGGAGTGATCTTTTAAAAATTTGCCAGATCATGTTTTTTACTCTTCTTAATATCTGTCCTGTGAATTTTCATCTCACTAAGAGTAAAAGGTAAAGTTCTTACAAGAGCCAGTAAGGCCCTACACATTGTGGCTCCATTCAATTCTCTGAACTCACCTACTTCTCTAACCCTTGCCTCTTGCCCCTGATCCACTGGGTTTTAGCTACAGAGGCCTTCTTGCTGTTCCTTGAATAACCTGAGCGTGCTTCTGGCTTATGACCTTTGCTTTTACTATTCTGCCAAAATTTTCTTTCCCCAGGCATCTGCATAGTTTATTTCATCATCACTTTCAGGTTTGTGTTTATCCAGTTTACAATTATTACAACCCTCCAATCTTGATTTCTCTCAGCCCCCAATATTCCTGTCGCCTTTCCCTGCCTTTTTTTGCCCCCTCACAGGGTTTATCTGACATACTATCTTTACTTATTTATTTATATATATAAATACTTATATAGACTCTAAGCTTGCTAAAAGCAAGGATTGCTGACTGGTTCCTTGCTGTATCTGTGTAGAATAGCATTTGCCACATAATAAATAACCAGTAATTACTTGTTGAATGAGTTGAATGAGTTAGTCATATCTGGAACTCAGATCTCTTTAAATCTTAAGGCTTAAATATTTTTCTCAGTTTAGAGCATTGGTTCTCAAACTTCAGCATGCCTCATAATCAGAAAGGAAAACTGAAATTTCATTTACTGTAAAAGTATATTCAGAGAAATTGTTTTAAATGTTATGAATGCATGTCAAGATTATAAAAAAATTTGTAGGAAAAATAGGATTTTAACGTTTATTTATTTTTGGGACAGAGAGAGACATAGCATGAACGGGGGAGGGGCAGAGAGAGAGGGAGACACAGAATCGGAAACAGGCTCCAGGCTCTGAGACATCAGCCCAGAGCATGACGCGGGGCTCGAACTCACGGACCGGACCGCGAGATCATGACCTGGCTGAAGTCGGATGCTTAACCGACTGCGCCACCCAGGCGCCCTGGAAAAATAGGATTTTAATAGATCTTGTAAGACTCACAAGGAGAAGGAAAGGCTAATATTAAGGAGGAAGACTGGGATTTTGTAGAGAAAGAGATTTAAAAGTGATAATAGGGGTACCTGAGTGTCATAGTTAAGTGTCTGATTTCGGCTCAGGTCATGATCTCACAGTTCGTGGGTTCAGGCCCTGCATTGGGCTCTGTATTGACAGCTTGGAGCCTGGAGCCTGTTTCAGATTCTGCGTCTCCCTATCTCTCTGCCTCCACCACCCCCCTCCAAATGAATAAACATTTTAAAAAGTGATAATAAATAAGTTAGCTTATCTGGTAGATGGGGATCTGACTGGGTGTGGGTGAGTGGGGTTTTAAGTTGTAAATATAAGTTGTCCTTAAAACTTCACCTCTCTTTTTTATCTCCAGTTTAATCTTCTGATTCTGTCTTGCTCTGTCTTCACCTTTTCTTTGCCCCTTTCCCTGATTATTGTATTACTTATCTATTCTGACTATTTTGTTTCATATCACATTCTATACTCTACTACATTCTGATCCAGAATTTTATGTTGGTAGTATTATTTTTCAGGTATCGTTTGGTAACTTATTTCATTATTTAAGGTAAGAGTTCTGGCTGTTATTTTAAAAAGTGACTAAACTTTTTCTTAATCTTTAGTTGTCATTAACTGTCCATTTGAAATTTCATTTTATCTGAAATAGAATTCTTAGTTTTAGTTGTGAGCCCCTCCCCTTATTTGGACTTTTATTAATCCATTTAATTTTTAAACTGTCTCAAATTCATATACTTCATTCCATAGCATTTGGTCATGCACATTGTGGTGTGGGTATGCTGTAAGTATTAGGTGAATGAACTTATAAGATATAATAAAACTTTCAAGTGTGATTTTTTTCTTCTTTGTACCTCACCAAGGACACCTTTCTTGATTAAAACTATTCATTCTTTGATTCTCTGCTGATAGAATTTTTGATACCTCAGTTTTTAATAACTGGGTTGTGTGTGTGTGCACGTGTGTTAGTTGACATCCCACTGTTTCATTGCTTTACTGATGAATAATTTAACACTACTGATGAATAATTGAACACATTCTGTTAAATGAGAAGTTTTGTGAGATAATTGCCTTTACTGGTCTTCTGGGTATTAGATTCTTTTCCTGGGTGCTTTTACATTCTATATTAGGGTTGTGTTCAGCTGCATGTAGCAGAAACTCAAGTACAGTGGCTTAAAAATTGAACTTCTTCCAGAAACAAAGAAACCTGGATATAGGCTCAACCGACTGAGCCACCCAGGTGCCCCGATTTTGTGTAAATAGTATTTAAGATATTTTTTAGAATGTGATGCTCTTTTAGAAACGTTTATTGGTTTATTTATTTATTTATTTTTAACGTTTATTTATTTTTGAGAGAGAGAGAGAGACAGCACATGAGTGGGGGAGGGGCAGAGAGAGAGAGTGGGAGACACAGAATCCGAAGCAGGCTCGAACCCCAAGAAACGTTTATTGGTTAAAAAAATTTTTTTTAATGTCTATTTATTATTAGGAGACAGAGACAGACAGAGCATGAGTGATGGAAGGGCAGAGAGGGGGAGACATAGAATCTGAAGCAGGCTCCAGGCTCTGAGCTGTCAGCACAGAGCCCGACACGGGGCTCGAACTCACAGACCGTGAGATCATGACCTGAGCTGAAGTTGGACGCTTAACCGACTGAGCTACCCAGGCGACCCACGTTTATTGTTTTTTTTTTTTTTTTTTTTTTAAATACAGCGAATACAAGAGGTTTCCTGCTGCTTGATCTTTTGGATATATAAAAATGATGAGATTCTTGTATCAGAATCAAGATAAACTGTGAATGGCGTATGTAGTTTTATTGAGATCTGCTCAGATAGAGGATTATCACAGCATCTTACAAGGACTGTAGTTGGCTTTTCAAATTAAACTAAATATAATAATGTTTAATAACCTGGGAATTGTCATAAGGCAGATCATTTCAGGTTTCTTTTCTGAATTCATTAGTGTTCTGTGATTTATAATCACCACCTGCCTAAATATTAATATTCTTAGCGTGTCTGACCGAAAAAAATCTAATATCTCAAATAATAAAGTGTCACCAATTTGATATTTTGATAAATGCTTTTATTAAAAATAAACTTGTTCTCATACTGGCAAAAGGTTCCCCATTTTGCTTTATATCTTTTTAATTTCTTATTTGCAAATTCTGGTACTTCATATACTTGTTTGGACCACATTATTCTTCTTTGTAGCCTTACTGATAACTACTATTAAAGTGTATTTGTTTAGCTTACAAACATGTCGAAGATATGTATAGGTAGAGATATTAAAACAAGTAGAAATTATTATTTACACTGAGAGAAGAACCTAAGTTCTCTTCTCTTCCTCTGCCTTCTCCCACTGCCAGGGTTCAAATCCCATTGATCATAGTTTGGTTGCGGAGGTGGTGGTTTGCATTAAGGAATAATGGGAATTTCCTCATCTCTCCTGGTGAGGGACTTCGAATGCCAGAATAATTAAACTAAACTTACCACTCTTTCAGAAAATATTTATTGAATGTTAACATGGGCGATAATGAGCAACTTGCTAGAGATACAAAGATGAATTTAGGGAAAAACATTACCTCATAGTACATGATTTGAAGCACAGGTTTTGGAGTCTGACAGACCTGAGTTCACATTCTGACTTGTTTATTTGCCAGCTGTATTATTTGTGACAAGTTATTTGACCCCTTGAAGCCTCAGTTTTTTTGTCTGTAAAAGACTCATGTCAGTAATTTTGGGTGAAGTGAATGAATGCACCGAAAGTGCTTAGCACAGTTTCTGGCATATGGTAAGCTTCTCAAAAACTATTATCTACTACTGTGGTGATGTATAGTGAGGAGTAAACACACAATCCAGTGGAGAGAAAGTGGGTTTTTTTTTTAGGGGAGGCTGGGGGCAGGAGACTAAAACATATTAATAAGAGAAGTCACCTGTCACATAATTAAAAAGTATGTTAGATTGATATCCTCCACCCTTGTTACAGTGAATTAAGTAAGTCTCCACTGAACACAGTCTTTTTGACTCACCTGTAATTTTTTTTTTTTACTTAGTGTAATAATTTTTCTTGCAAGATATGGGACATATATATGAGAAATCAGATTACCTCGTTCTCAGGATGTCTTAGACTGGACCTACTTTCTTGCTTTAAATCTTTTTTTGTAGGTTTTCTTTGGCACTTAAGCTTTGCTCATACTATAATGAGGTTTTCTCTGGTTACATGTTGAGAATAGCAATGGTGTTCATGTGTAAGAATGATTTTTGAAGTTAAATGCAGTTGATGTATAGTGAGATCGTGTATTAAGGTATATAATTGTTTTGGGTTATAGCCCCAAATACAGGAATTTAAAGGAAAATAGATAAGGAAAAAAAATTTAAATGATATACAATTAGGGCTACATAATTAGGAAAAAAATAATAAAATGATTATCACTGAGTATGATTTAGGTATCCCAGATTTACAAATTCAGCACTCAGGCACAGCTCTGACATTTCTTTCAGAGACCAAATCACCACCAATTCTAGTTGTTCAGCATGCCCGGGATCTGAACTTAGAGACAGAAGGAAGCAAGAGTAATATTCTACTTTCCTTCAAGATGGAGAAAAGAAGCCATGGTTTATGTGTAAACTTTCCCTTGAACTTTATTTCAGGGAAGCTAGGAGAAATTATTTTACTTCTGCAAAAGTCTACTTCTAGGAAAGTAGCATTTTAAAAAAGTAGGCAGCCAGTGTAAGAGACATGTTATAAATCAAGAACTAAGGAGTTTAGGAAAGTGATGATCAGAAGATACGGGAAAAATGGATGATGGTTTGTGTCTCCAATGAATACTGATTTTCAGTTCACACTTTAATGTTTAACAATTGCGTAGTAGGTGCCAGACTGTGCTGAAGTGCTTTAGTTGCCTTAATTTTCACAACATATGAATGGAAAGTCACTTTCATTTATTTTTATTTTTATTTTTTAATTTTTTTAACATTTATTCATTTTTGAGAGTGAGAGCGTGAGTGGGGGAGGGGCAGAGAGAGTGGGAGACACAGAATCAAAAGCAGGCTCCAGGCTCTGAGCTGTCAGCACAGAGCCTGACGTAGGGCTCGAACCCACAAACCATGAGATCGTGACCTGAGCTGAAGTGGCATGTGGTTTTTTTTTTTTAATCTTTTTTTTTTTTTTTTTTTTAAAGTTTATTTATTTTTGAGACAGAGGGAGACAGAGCATGAACAGGGGAGGGGCAGAGAGAGAGGGAGACACAGAATCTGAAACAGGCTCCAGGCTCTGAGCGGTCAGCACAGAGCCTGACGTGGGGCTCGAACTCACCGGCCGTGAGATCATGACCTGAGCCGAAGTCGGACACTAAACCGACCGAACCACCCAGGCGCCCCTGAAGTGGAATGTTTAACTGATGAGCCACCCAGGCGCCCCAAGTCACTTCCACATTATTAGCCTCAATTTGCAGATGAGGAAATGGAGTCTTTGAAAGGCTAATTAGTTTGCTCACACTCAGAAAACTAGTTAAGTGGCTGTGGGGAATGTCCCCAAGCCCCAATCCTTGCCATTATACTAATACAATTAACTGTTTTGTTTGGTGTTAAGAGAGAATCAAATACGAGAGTGTTGATTAAAGACAGATATTGGGGGGGCGCCTGGGTAGCTCAGTCGGTTAAGCGACCGACTTCAACTTCAGGTCATGATCTTGCAGTTTGTGAGTTCGAGCCCCACGTCAGGCTCTGTGCTGACAGCTCAGAGCCTGGAGCCCGTTTTGGATTCTGTGTCTTCCTCTCTCTCTGCCCCTCCCCCGCTTACACTCTTGTCTCTCTTTCCTTCAAAGATAAATAAACATTAAAAAAAAAAAAAGACATATTGGGAAACTTGATTTCTAAAGCTGGTTCTGATTTGGTGAAAATTCTGGGGATAGTTAAATAATCTGCCTCACATCCATTACTGAGCCATCTTCTTATCAAGCCTGGTTTCTCTTCTGATATCTTCTGCTTCCTATGTCTGTCAGGTTTAGAAATTGGAGGTTGCTCCTGGCATTATCTTTAAATGTCCAAAGTAGATAGCGGGGAGTAGCATAGAAGCCAAGTAAAGATTGTAAGTAACATTTTTGAAAATTTGAGGATGGTTCATATTTGGAGGATTAATGGATTTGACTTTGGTCCATATATCATGATGGAATCATAAAAAATTGCTTTGCAAGACAAGTATCTTGATAAGAGTAGTTGATTTCTTACTATAATCATTATAGTTATCAAAGTGTTCTTGTAGTTAAACTTATTTTGATCTTCTTAATGACAGTGTAGGTCTTCTGCTAACTGCCCATAAAGTGTGAGTTCATTGACAGTGTTCATTTGGTTTTAGATTATTGCAATGTCTAAGATTATCCAGTCATTGCTTTCTAAGAATGTTCGTTAGAAAACAGCAAACTATTTTCCATTGTCAACACTTTAAGGATTGAGATTTGAGTCTTTTGGTGGACATAAGCACTAATATACTCACTTCTGTTATATCACTTATTTTGAAAATGTGAATTGTTTTAATGTGATTGATATATCAGGGAATGATTTGACCTTAATGGGAATTTCTCATGCTTAAGCACAATTTCCTCTGTGAGAAATACATGGTAAATGCAAAAAACTGTACCCCACTGAAACAGGTTGCATAGGAATATACAAAATGCACACACATCAAACATGTACCGGCTATCTCAGTTTACCTTGTAGGTTGTGAGTTACACCCATCCACATTAGGTATTACAACTTTATATATGGCATCTGATAACACTTTTTCCACCCTCCTTCACATCTACTTCCAAGTTAAAACCCTTCTGACACTTCCACGAACAAATCTCAGGTCTTTTTCAAGGTAAAGTGCCATATTTATTGTAGTATTTCTTTCTTAGCCATTTAATTTGTGTAAAATTGTGCTACTCTGGTTTTAGGTTCTTACTGCTGGTGGTTTTTTGTTTTTTTGTTTGTTTGTTTTTTTGTTTTTTTATTCATTACTGACATAGTTTTGAGTGTTGTGTTCTCAGCCCCATTTTTTCCATAAGCTTTCTGGTTTTTATCCTGTGATTTTGCACAAAATTTTACAATGGGTTTTTCTATCCTGCAAGTCTACCATTTTTATGGCTTAGGTTTTTAATATTTTATTTCTATATTTTTAATACATCTAGAATTTATTTTTGTATGTAGGCAACAGTAGGAATCCATCAACTCCGTCTGCCATTTCTTTCTTTAATGACAACCTCCGCCACTTGACCCAACATTTACTAAATCTTCATCTTCCGTTGCTTCCCCCTTCAGTTTGACATTTTACCTTTTCCTATACTTAACTTTGGACTCTATCTGAGCCCATATCAGTAAAAGTTTTACTTTATATCAGTTAAAGCTGTATCTCTGAATACCTACTGGGGATTAAAAGAAATTAATGTATTTGTATAGATGGATTCCAGTTCTTAGTTTTAAGTTCTATTAGTGTTTTGACATTAAGAATGTTTATCTTTGTTTGATACTTGGTGTCTTGCATAAACTTCCCTAAACACTCTCCATAGGTCTAAATAACCAGGCTTATAAAGATAATGATTTTTGTGATTATTTTTTAAAATAGGGAATATGATGAGAGGATGCCGTGTATACTTTTTTTCTTTAAGTAATTTTTTAACCCACAAGCCAGCAGAATAATTTTATTTAAATTCACTAAGATTATTTTCATCTATCTAAAGGTGGAGTAGATAAGCATTTATAGTTTTTATACTACCCAGCATTTTGAGAATACCTCTGTCGCTGAATTTTACATTATATGAAACCATCTGTAAGGTCTCTTACTTCTCTGTTAGGCTGTGAGTTTTCTTTCTTTATATATATATATATTTTAAAGATTTTATTTTTAAGTAATCTCTACATGAAACATGGGGCTTGAACTCATAACCCCAGTATCAAGAGCCATGGGCTCCATCGACTGAAACTTGCCCCTAGGCTGTAAGTTTCTTGAGAGCAGTTCACTGTTGCTATCCGTGGTACCCAGCATGACTCTGAGCATGTTAGTAGACACTTCAGAACTGTTTGTTTATTTAAACTCTCTTATAAACTCCCAACACTCTTTGTATTTCTCTTGTGCTACTAGCACCTTCTATTTTTAATTGTACTTGTCTTCGGTTTTCCTTAACTCTCATTACCAGACTGGATGCTCCTTTTAGGCAAGAACTATTATTAACTTAAAAATTTTTTTCTCCAGTACCTTCTCAAGGCCTTATACTTTGTTCATAATGAACATTGAATAACTAGAAGATCAGAAGACATTTTATTTTAAATTTTATTTGTAGATTAAGACTAGAAAAAGATTTGAGGCAGCCTTGCCCATCTGTATTTCACATGTGTTAGAAGTAGAGAAGCTTTCGTAAGCCCAAGAGTATAATTTGTAAAGAATTTTAGCTAACATGTTACTAAAATAAAGTTTTTACTGTGTGTATGTGTGTTTTGGTTGTTTCTTCATGTTATTTATAAGAATGCTTAGTGCCTGGACTTAGTCCTCTAAAATAGCAGGTTAATTTTAACTTCACAGTCCTGCTGGACTGGTTCATTATATGGTTTGGAGAAACCAAGGGAAAGCAAATGATGCAGGAAGTGGTGGTGGTAGTTCTGTAAATACTCTGTTGATTTGACCTTTTACTGAACCTGGTGGCAAAACAGTTCTATAATGTAACTTTAAAATATTTGATTAGAAAATGTGTATATTAAAAAGGATCTAAAGTTTTAAATTTCGTTTTCATGATTTTGGATTTGTTTTTGGTGTAGTGCCATTGGATATGTATTGAGACATTGTAGGTTGGGGGGATACTCAGTGAGAAGCCAGTCAACTTGAAAGGCAAAGATTTTTCTAGAGTGCTCTCTGATCCTTCACTCTTAGAGATCTTATTTGTTTTGTGGGATTCACAGAAAATTTATACTGACTTAATAATTAAAAATTTTTACTGACAATAATAAATACTTTGGGGGTGATTAAAATGTTTTGGAACTAGACAGAGATGGTGAATGTAGTACATGCCACATTGAATTTCTTTTATTATTATTTTTTTAAGTTAAAAAGTGTATTTATAAAAATTTTACCTTTATATCCCTTTTAATACTGTACTTATTTTATGTTGGAACCTTTTTAAATTTTTATGTACATTTTCTGACAGTTCTAACGTATCTATCTATCTATCTATCTATCTATCTATATATATACACACACACACATGCATACATACATATGTCTATAAACTCATAGTTTTAAAAATTATAATAAGGCCATACTTTACATATTACTCTGTGATTTCTTTTCACTTAAGGATAAAACTTGGAGAATTTTTAATCTTGAAATAGATGCACTGCACATTGTTTAAACTGTACATAGTATTCCATGGTTCATGGAATATGTCATGCCATGGTATATGTCCAGAATTTGATCATTTCCCTATTATTTGATCCTCTTTCTGGTCCTTCTTTCCTACTTTAAAAAAGCAATTAATAAACTTTATTTTTAAGAGCAGTTTTGGATTCACAACAAAATTGAGCAAAAAATACAAAAGTTCTCGTGTACTCCCTGTCCCCACACATGCATCCTTCCCCACTGTCAGCAATCCACACCACAGTTGTACACATTTGTTAAAATTGAACCTACATTGACACATCATTATTACCCAAAGCCTGTAGTTTACATTAAGGTTCCTTTCTGGTTCACTGCGTATTTCACTAAATTACAAAGTAGAAATGGCTAAAGAGAGAATTAGTGATTTGCAGATAGGTTTGAAGAAATTGCCAGAGTGCAGTGCAGGTAAAAAGATGGAAAATATGAAAGAGTGGTGAGTAGAGTAGTTTACTACTTCCATTCTGTAGTAAACTCTTTTGGTTCCTGCTCATAGGACTGTTTTAAGCCTGTTTTAATACTTAGAGGGAATAGATGGCTTAAAAAACATTTTTCAAAAATTGACTCAAGAAATAGAAAACCCGAATAGACCAATAACCATTAAATGGCTTGCATCAGTAGAGGAGAAGACTCAGTCCTGTTACTCTCTTCCCCTTAGTTGAATCCTGTGACTCCTTATAAAATGGAATACTTTTTTTGCCTTTAGTCAGTAGAGTGTATGCCCCACTGACACTATGTGGCATTGCCAGGCCACATAGAAAGTGTCCTTTCTGGGCATCCTCAGTTCATAGATCAGAATTTTGGTTGGACTCTCTGGTCCAGAGGAAGTGTTGCATTCTATAACTGAACTGTGATTTCTTCCCAGCCCTTCACACTCTGCGTTCTCTCTACCCTTCTCCTGTCCTTCTGCAGTACTGATACCATTCTCATACCCTTGTCCTAGATATATCACAGGCACAATCCACAAACTGAGGCTTCTGCATTAGAGTATGTGAAAGGGAACTCATTGCTTCCATGTGTGGTAGTGGGAGGTGTCTTCCTTTTCTTTGAGAAGTAACTAAGGACCCCTTAATGCCTAAGGAGGACATAGGCCTTAGCCAATCAGTGTGTCACATTGGTTTCTTCAGTACTACACACATTACCTAAACCACCTGATTGGAGTGAATCTTAGGACAAAAAATCCGCTCCCTCTTGTTAGGATTATTCTGTCCTCCTCACTTGTGGGATGGTGATATGTGTTGTTAAACGTGGTCGGTGAATGAGGCTCTTCTCTGCTCCCATTTGGAGCGCTACTGGCTCATCTTTGCTTATTAGTGTCAGTTAGCAGGCAGGGATGGTTACTCTCCCTTCTTTTCCCTGCCAGTTCTGGCCCTGGTTTGGTTGTACCATATAAGCTGGCAAGTATCCCTCTGAATCGTTAGATACTACTTCTGAGATAGTATTCAGCTGTTTGCAAAACCCATTTACTGGAGTACTGTAGTCCCTTATAAAATATCCCATTAGTTAGTGATAATTTCTGACATTCCTGAATAGAGAACATCATTACCTTTAGTCTTCCCTATGAGAAGTGTTCACTTTCTCTCCTTTACTGCTATAGGATGCTACAAATCTTCCCACTTTATACCAATATTCCACTCTCATTTGGGAGCAGTGGCTCAAGTTTTAAGGGTATGTAAATCAAGACTGCTTCAGATACACGTACAGAACTCTGATGACCTCCACTCCTCCTAGATTTTGCCTCAGTGGTTTAGGGCTAGAAGCTGTTGATTATGCACTAACAATAATGAATACTGTGATCGTAGTTTAAAGATCACTCTTGTTGCTCTGTGATATTCTATTTAATGCTGTTAAGGACATGTATGAGGTTTTTATCAATCTATATTTATGAAAGTACCTCTATACAAACTCCTTACATTTTTGGATAATCATTTACCTCAGTGATAAAATTCATACTTATTAACAGTTAATTAGTCTTTCTCTTGATAGTTTCTGAATAGGGAATGCCATATGTTTGTTTTCTCCAAATCATCTTGATACATTATTGCCCCCTCAGTCATCTGAGGTGGGTATATAAAGGGTTATTGTGCAAAGGCTTATTGAGGTGGTAAAAAGTCGTTACAGGGACACTCATTTTTCCAGCATTGTTTAAAATTGCTGCTTGCAGGCCTTCCCCATCTCTCTCCAAAACTAGGCTATAGATTGGGTACCTGCCTTTCCAGTACACACAGGTGCCCCTGCTATTTTCTTGCTGATATAAGATGCTAAAGCCTGGCAGGTTCTCTCTACTCACCTTGGCAAGGGCTTAATGACAGCCATACAGTCTGTCTGTAATATTTGCTTAGTCTTTCAAAGATCTTTTCTCTAAAGGTGGTGAAATTAGGCCTTTGAGCACAGTCCTCTCTGGGTCTGTTCCTTGTTTGAGAATTTTTGGGTCTGCCTCATAGCTTCTTTAACTGAGTTACGGTAGAGCTGACACTCATCCAAGTGATGGTTTTAATTTTCTCCGTTAGGCAATATAGCACCATGAGAGACATTCTTGTCTCCTTAACTTACATTCTGCTTTCCCGTTGGTTTAGAAGCTTTGATTTTAGTGTGAGATGCCATTTCTCAGTACTCCATTCACCTGGCCTGAGTGGGGCTAGAGGGGGAGGACATAGGCCGTAGCCAATCAGTGTGTCACATTGGTTTCTTCAGTACTACACACATTACCTAAACCACCTGATTGGAGTGAATCTTAGGACAAAGACCTTGCTCTCTTCTGCTGGACTGGGTGTGCTGATGATGGGAGTTTGAAGTTGTTGGGGACCACAGTGTGGAGGCCGAGAATAGGTCCAGTGTGGGTGAAGCAATCAAGAGTTGGATTCTTGTGATATCCTCAAGCCTTGGTTGCAGCAGAGGTCAACCTTACCCCTGATTATTCTCTAAAATAAACAGAAAGTTCTCTATTTTGCTTAACCCAGTGAGGATTGAGTTTGTTTCCTTGATAGAAAGACTTAACTTCAGAGAATACCTTAAATAATTGCTTCTCCTGGGCGCCTGGGTGGCTCAGTTGGTTAAGCATCTGACTTGGGTGCAGGTCTTGAACTCAAGGTTCGTGAGTTCAAGTCCCGAATCTGGTGAGCTTGTGCCCCGCATCAGGTGAGCCCTGCTTTGGGTGAGCTCAGGGCCTACATCGGATGAGTTCAAGGCCTGCTTTGGATGAACATGAGCCTCTCTTTGGGTGAGCTCTGCTTCCCCCCCACCCCCACTCTCACTCATTTGCATCCTCTCTCTCTCTCTCTCTCTCTCATTAAAAAAAAATTGTTTCTCCTATTTTTTGTAAGTCCTTCCAGATAGTTATGTCTTTACTAGATGTTGGGATGTTTGTACAGACTCTAAGACTTGATTGTCATGCCTGTTTTTAAAACAAACTTAATATGGTCCCTTAAATAATTGTGACAGAACAGTCTTTTGAAAATGTGAAAAATTCCTGGGATTTCTGTAACTCTATTCTCTTTTTACACTAACTATTACTCCTGCCTCATAGCTGGTGTTGCTTTTTTTTTTTTTTTTAATTTAAATCCTAGTTAGTTAACATATAGTATAATAATGATTTCAGGAATAGAATTTAGTGAGTCATCACTTACACGTAACACCCAGTGCTCATCCCAACAAGTGTCTTCCTTAATGCCCCTTGCCCATTTAGCCCATCCCCCCACCCAACACCCCGCCAGCAACCCTCAGTTTGTTCTCTGTATTTAAGAGTCTCTTATGGTCTGTGTCCCTCTGTTTTTATATTATTTTTGCTTGCCTTCCCTTATGTTGATCTGTTTTGTATCTTAAAGTCCACATATGAGTGAAGTCCTATGATATTTATCGTTCTCTCACTGACTTATTTTGCTTAGCATAATATACTCTAGTTCCATCCATGTTGTTGCAAAGGGCAAGATTTCATTCTTTTTGATTGCTGAGTAATATTCCATTTTATACATATATACCACATCTTCTTTACTCATTCATCATTCAATGGACATTTGGACTTTTTCCATACTTTGGCTGTTGTCGATAGCACTGGTATAAACATTGAGGTGCATGTGCCCCTTTGAAACCACTCCTGTATCCTTTGGATAAATACCTAGTAGTGCAATTGCTGGGTTGTAGGGTAGTTCTATTTTTAATTTTGGAGGGAACCTCCATACGCTTTTCCAGAGTGGCTGCACCAGTTTACATTCCTACCAGCAGTGCAAAAGCATTCCTCTTTTGGGTTTTCCAAGTAGAGTATTATGCCATCTGTGAAGAGTGAAAGTTTGACTTCCTCCTTGCTGATTTGGATGCCTTTTATTTCTTTGTGTTGTCTGATTTTTAAGGCTAGGACTTCCAACACTATGTTGAATAACAATGGTGAGAGTGGACATCCTTGCCATGTTCCTGACTGTAAGGGGAGAACTCTCAGTTTTTCCCCATTGAAGATGATATTAGTGGTGGGTCTTTTGTATATGGCTTTTATGATCTTGAGGTATGATCCTTATATCCCTACTTTCTTGGGAGTTTTTTATCAAGAAAGGATGCTGTGTTTTGTCAAATCCTTTCTCTGCATCTATTTAGAGGTGGTTCTTATCCTTTCTTTTATTAATGTGATGTGCCACATTGATTGATTTGCAGATATTGAACCAGCCCTGCATCCCAGGAATAATTGTTGATTGTGGTGAATAATTCTTTTCATGTCTTGTTGGATCCAGTTTGCTGGTATCTTATTGAAAATTTTTGCATCCTTGTTCATCAGGGAAATTGGTCTGTAGTTCTCCTTTTTAGGGGGGGGGGGTCTCTGTCTGGTTTTGGAATCAAGGTAATGCTGGCCTCATAGAATGAGTTTGCAAGTTTCCATTCCATTCTTTTTTTTTTTTTTTGGAAACAGTTCAAAAGAATAGGTGTTAACTCTTCTTTAAATGTTTGATAGAATTCCCCTGGAAAACTACCCAGCCCTGGACTCTTGTTTGTTGGGAGATTTTTGATTACTGATTCAGTTTCTTTACTGGTTATGGGTCTGTTCAAATTTTCTATTTTTTCCTGTTTTAGTTTTGGTAGTTAATATGTTTCTAGGAATTTGACCATTTCTTAAATGGTTGTCCAGTTTGTTGGCATATGATTGCTCATAATTTTCTCTTATTATTGTTTGTATTTCTGCAGTGTTGGTTGTGGTCTCTTTCATTTGTCATTTTATTTATCTGGATCCTTTCCTTTTTCTTTTTGATCAAACTGGCCAGCGTTTATCAATTTTGTTAATTCTTTTAAAGAACCAGCTCCTGGTTTCATTGATCTGTTCTACTGTTTTGTTGTTTTTTTTTTTTTTTTTTTTTGAAATCGATATCCTTGATTTCTGCTCTAATCTTTACTATTTCCTTTCTTCTGGTTTTGGGTTTTATTTGCTGTTCTTTTTCCAGGTCTTCAAAAAAAATTTTTTTTAATATTTTTATTTTATTTTGAAAGAGAGACAGCGTGTGAGCGGGGAAGGGGCAGAGAGAGAGGGAGACACAGAATCCGAAGCAGGCTTCAGGCTCTGAGCTGTCAGCACAGAGCCTGATGTGGGGCTCGAACTCACGGACTGTGAGATCATGACCTGAGCTGAAGCCAGACGCACAACTGACTGAGCCACCCAGGTCCCCTCTTTTTCCAGGTCTTTAGGATGTAAGGTTAGAATGTATATTTAAGACATTTCTTCTTTCTTTAGGAAGGCCTGGATTGCTATATAATTCCCTGGTATGACCACCTTTGCTGCATCCCAGGAGTGGACTGTCATGTTATCATTTTCATTGGCTTCCATGTATTTTTTAATTTCCTTTTTAACTTCTTGGTTAACCCATTAATTCTTTAGTAAGATGTTCTTTAATCTCCAAGTATTCATTGTCTTTCCACATTTTTTCTTGTGGTTAATTTCGAGTTTCACAGTGTCGTGATCTCAAAATATGCACAATATGATCTTGATCGTTTTGTACATGTTGAGGGCTGATTTGTGTCCCAGTATGTGATCTATTCTGGAGAATGTTCCATGTGCCCTTGGGAAAAATGCATATTCTGCTGCTTTAGGGTGAAATGTTCTGAATGTATCTGTTAAGTCCGTCTGGCCCAGCGTGTCATTTAAAGCCATGTTTCCTTGTTGATTTTCTGCTTAGATGATCTGTCCATTGTTGTAAGTGGGATGTTGAAGTCCCCTACTATTAGGGTATTATTGTCAATGAGTTTCTTTATGTTTATGATTAATTGATTTATATATTTGGGTGCTCTCACGTTGGGGACATAAATGTTCACAATTGTGGTCTTCTTGGTGGATAGACCCCTTGATTATGATATAATACACATCTTCATCTCTTGTTACAGTCTTTATTTCAAAATCTAGCTTGTCTGATATAAGTATGGCTATTCCAGCTTTCTTTTGGCAACCATTAGCATGATAGGTGATTCTCCATCCCCTTATTTTCAATCTGCAGGTGTCTACATCTAAAATGGGTCTCTTGTAAACAACATATAGATGTATCTTGTTTTCTTATCCATTCTGTTACCCTCTGTCTTTTGATTGGAGTGTTTAGTCCATTGACATTTAGAGTGAGCACTGTGAAATATGAATTTATTGCCACTATGTTGCCTGTAGAGTTGGAGTTTCTGGTGGTAGTCTCTGGTCCTTTCTAGTCTTTGTTGCTTTTGGTCTTTTTTGTTTAGTTTCATCTTTTCTCCCTTCAGAGAGTTTCCCTTAAAATTTCTTGTGGTGTTGGTTTAGTCATCACAAACTGTTAGTTTTTGTTTGGGAAACTCTTTATCTCTCCTTTTATTTTGAATGACAGACTTGCTGGGTAAAGAATTTTTGGCTGCATATTTTTCAATTCAGCACGTTGCATATATCCTGCCACTCCTTTATGGCCTGCCAAGTTCCTGTGGATAGTTCTGCTGCAGACCTGATCTGTCTTCCCATATACATTAAGGACTTTTTTTCTTTTGCTGCTTTCATAATTCTTTTCTTGTCTTTGTATTTTGTGAATTTGACGGTGATATGCCTTGATGATGGTCGGTTTTTGTTGGATCTAATGGGAGTTCTCTGTGCTGCCTGGATTTTGATGTCTGTCCCCTTCCTCATATTAGGAAAGTTTTCTGCTATAATTTGCTCACATAAACCTTCTGTCCCCTTTTCTCTCTCTTCCATCTTCTGGGACTCCTATGATTTAGATATTGTTCCTTTTTAATAAGTCACTGAGTTCTCTGAGTTTTGTATTGTGCTCTTTTGCCTTTATTTCTCCTTTTTTCTGCTTCATTATTCTCCATAATTTTTCTTCTTTATCGCTGACTCGCTGCTCTGCTTCATCCGTCCTTGTCAACATGGCATCAATTTGAGATTTCATCTCTGTTCATAGAATTTTTAATATTGTCCTAACTAGATTTTACTTCTTTTATCTCCACAGAAAGGGATTCCATGCTTTTTTGCAACCGCAGCTGGTATTCTTATTATCGTGGTTCTAAATTTTAGTTCAGACATCTTGCTTATATCTGTGTTGATTAAGCCCTTGGCTGTCATTTCTTCCTGTTCTTTCTTCTGGGGTGAATTCCTTTGTTTTATCATTTTGGAAGAAGAAAAAAAAATAAAATAAAAAATTTAAATTAAAAAATTTAAAACAAAACAAAAAACTCAAAGCTAGATCCTAGATGTGTTTTGGTCTGCTTGTTGAAAGAAGCTTGATAGAATAGAGAAAAAAGGGAAAGAAAAGAAAAAAGGTAAAAAATTAAAAAATTAAAAAAACATAGAATAAAATGAAATAAAGAAAATTAAATAGAATAAAAAATTTTAAAAAGTAAAAAAAATAATTACAAATTGAAAAAATTCAAAAAAAGAATATAAAAATAAATTTTTCTCTTTCGGTATCCAAGGAAAAAAAGGAAAAAAAAAACAATTTAAATGAAAACGGAATAAAAAAAAATTAATAAATGAACGAGCAGACAGAATTAAACCTGAATGAAGTTACATCCAGTTTTCCTTAGAACTGAAAATATGAAGTCCTCTATAGTCTGGACACTAAATAGGTGAAGTGACTTGTGCTGGTCTTCTAGGAGATGTGCTTGGAGGGTGCATTTAGGTGGGACTTGGTGTAATGGCTCCGTTCTTCACTAGGTGGTGCTGTTTAGCTTACTGAGGTGGATCAGTGTGGTATGCATGCCCATGTACAGGAGAGGTCGAAATGACTTCACCCAGCTCCCTAGTCTCTGGCACAGGAACTTCCTGCTCTCACTCCTTGATCAAGCACCCCCCCCCCCCTTTGTCTCTGGCCTCTGTGCACTCCCCGCTGCTACCCTGTTCATGTCCAAGCTGTCTGCCTGCCAGGTGGCGCCTCCCTCAAGAGTTTTATCTCAGATGGGGTTGTGTTTTAGAACCCCACACTGTTTGTGAGATCAGTGCAGCAGCAGAGGTTCAGACATTATGGCAAACCACAACACACAGCCAGTGCCGGGTTTCACCTCAGTCTGGTGTCTTTGTCCCAGTAGCAGCAAACATGGCTGTTCTCTGGAGTCTGCTGGGACCTTTGCCAGTGGGGAGGTCATGTGGCCTCTACTTTCCAGGCAGGGAAACTGCTTCTCCTCTTGTGGCACAAGGACCCCTTAGACCCCTCTATCTGCCCCTGGGGATTTGCCCTACTTCCTCCCCAGAGCACTATCTAGAACTTCAGACTCTGTGCTCCACTGTTTATAGAATCCTGGTGGTATTGAAACCCTCTCCTGTCTTCCTGTCACTGGTTTTGGGGAACAGATTTCTTGTTTGTTTGGTCCCCTGTGAGTGTTTTCACTTGTTTTCTCTTTCTCTCTAGCTACTTTTGGGAGAGTGTTTTCCTGTACTCTCCCGATGTATCACACTCTCCCCCTTTTCTCTCTTCTCTCTCTGCAAAAACAGCTCTCTACCCTCTGCGGCTTTTCTCTGCCCCATTTTACCTCTCTGCACCGGGTACCTGCCGGGTTCTATGGCTCAAGTTATGCAGATTGTTGTGTTAATTCTCAGATCAATTTCCTAGATGTGCAAAATGGTTTGGTGCTGATCTAGCTGTGTTTCAGGGATGAGACAAACTGAAGGTCTCCATGCTGTTGTGCCAAATTTCCTCCCTCTCCCTCATAGCTGCTTCTTTAATCAACCCTTTTTATTTTGGTAAATTGCTGAAATCAAAACTGTTTATCATCACCCTTTGGAAGGTGCTGGCTAAGATGTATAGGTGGTGGTCCCCTGGGTCCTCAAAGCTTCTGATTGTATAAAATTAGCAGACAGAGCATGTATCAGGAGCTTGGTCAGATACTGCACCCCATTTAGTAACATGTATGTTATTATCTGAAATTGTAGTTGGTCAGTCTGATATGTTTTTTTCAGAACCACTGAACAGTTATCTTAATTCTGACCCTTTGCAGAGATAGGGTCAGATCCCACAGGTTAAGGGCTCAGTTCTATAAGATTGCCCCCTCCCTCCCACAGCCCACTTCAGATGCCTATTGCAAGTCTGGGTATCAGGCTTGTGACCCTACTGGCTATAGATTGGAAGGTCCCATGACCTCTTCCTTGTGTTCAGTTGATGTGCTAGAGTGGCTCTCAGAATTCAGAGAAACTTTTTACTAATGAGATTATCAGTTTATTGTAAAAGGCTGTAACTGAGGAGCATCCAGATGGAAGACATGCATAGGGCAAGGTATGCAGGAAGGGGCACGGAGCTTCCATTTTGTCTATGTGCACCCCACTCCCCAAATCTCCATGTGTTCACCAACCTGGTGGAAGCTCTGTGAACCCCATCCTTCTGGGTTTTTATGGAGACTTCATTACATACACACAGTCAATTAAATCTTTGGGCATTGGTGATTGATTCAAACTCCAGCCCTTCTCTGCTTCCTCCAAAGTCTGTGGGTTGAGACTAAAAGTTCCAACTCTGTCCAATCACATGTTTGGTTCTCTTGGCAACCAACCCTCATTCTTACGTTACCCAGAGGCTTTCCAAAAGTCATCTCGTTAACACAAAAAATAACCTTACCACTCTCTTAGCAAAGTACAAGGGTTTTAGAAGCAGTGTGCCTAGAACAAGTCGAAGACTAAGTATATACAGTAAAACCTTGGATTATGAGTAACTTGTTCTGCGAGTGTTCCACAAGATGAGCAAATATTTCTAATAATTTTTAACTTGAGAAATAAGTGATGTCTTGCAATATGAGTAGTATGTGATGTGATGCTGAACTCCCATGATCACAACTGAGGCAATGGTTCTCTCTCTGGCTGTGGGATTGTGTGTGATAGTCAATGCAGTGTCGCATTTCTGCAAAATCTTCAAAAAGAGGCAAAAGCAAGTGTTGTTGGATAGGTTTCTTGTTAAAGTTGCACAAAAAGAAAAAGATTCCATTGAGCCAGTAGATAGCCGTGATTTCCTTTGTGATAGTGAAAGTCATCCTACATAATAACCCTCCTCTTTCTTGTCTCCCTCACACTAGCTACAAAGGTTGTCAAAGTTAAGTGCAGGTTAATTTATTTTCTTTATATTTTGTATTTTATTTATTATTTTGTATTATATTAAAGCATTGCAATCATTTTTATGTGAATATTTTTGGGTTGTGGAATGAATCATTTGAGTTTCCATTATTTCTTATAGGGAAATTTGCCTTGATATACAAGTGCTTGCTTTGGATTACAAGTGTGTTTCTGGAACAAATTATGCTCGCAAACCAAGGTTTTACTGTATTTCTTTTTATAAAATTATAACTTCACAGTTGTTAGCAAATACTTCATCGGTACTGGTCAGGCTTGGAGGGCCAGCATACTGCTGAAGTGTAGTAACTTCTACTTTCTTAACCCTAAGCTTCTTTCAGAAATCCTGGGCATTCCACAGTGCATCTTATGAGTCCCACTCCATTCAGATATTGTGAGTATTTGTTGAGTGAACCAGGTACAGCAAATAGACCAACTGAAAAATTGTTGTGGCTTATTCATCGTAGCTTTTCTTAACTGAAACTTTCACTTGCTATCTCACCAGTCTTGGGGAAGATAGGAGATATTTGAAAGAATGCTGTGGGGTTGAGTCTAATGCATTGTGGATTCTGAGTATTTCCAATTTGGGGTTCAAAGATTATTTCTTGATCCTCTTTTCCAACAAATGGGAGAAGTTCTTGTGATGGATATAATTTATCAGAACATTGTATATTCGCAGGGTAACAGAAACTAGGTTATTGTTACCAAGGAGTCCTCTGAGTGTTTCTCACTTCCAGAAGATAAGGCTTAGAGGAATTTTTCACTGTGTTCATTATGGCTGTCAGCCCAATAATGTGTTTCTCTGAAACCATGTCTGTTTGTTTCACTAAAAAGGGTGTTCTTGTCAAGACGGGGGTACGGGTCGTTCAATTCTTGCAAATAGTTCAGTTTCAGAATGATATATTTATAAGGTAAACCAATCTTTATGTTGTTAATATCAATTGCCTCTTAGAGCAGAACTCTGGTGAATTATTATTGCATTGATAATCTCTATATCCTGGGTTTGTATGGATCAGGGTCCTGGTGTGATGTGGTGTGTGTGTGTGTGTGTGTGTGTGTGTGTGTGTGTGTGTGTGATTTGCTAATTGTCCTGGGAGGGGATGGACTAGGGCAAGATGTCATTGCAATTCATTTTCTTTGTAATCTAGTTATTACTGTGTTAGTTTATGTCTTCATTCTGCAAATATTTATTGAGCACCTTTTATGTGTTGGACATAGAATGTGCAGAGATAAAAAATTGAATTTTTACATTCATAGGCTAGTAGAGGGAACAGTTAAAAAAGCAATTATGATAGAATGTAAATGTTTATTATATGAGAAGGACAGAGGAGGGATAGGTAACCAGAACTTGGCTGGGGTAGTCCTGGGAGTCTTCTGGGAGATGTCTGAGCTAAAATTTGAAGGATGAGTAGGAGTTAGACAAGCTGAGATAGCAGTATGTTTGATTCTCTAATTTACATAAATGTCTTTATTTTTGTTAAATCTTAATAAAATAGTTATACAATTTTTGACTTTGAAGCCTCCTAAAATAATAGTGACCAATATTTAATGGGTTTTTATTTTATTTTATTTTATTTTTTTCAACGTTTATTTATTTTTGGGACAGAGAGAGACAGAGCATGGACGGGGGAGGGGCAGAGAGAGAGGGAGACACAGAATCGGAAACAGGCTCCAGGCTCTGAGCCATCAGCCCAGAGCCCGACGCGGGGCTCGAACTCACGGACCGCGAGATCGTGACCTGGCTGAAGTCGGACGCTCAACCGACTGCGCCACCCAGGCGCCCCAAATGGGTTTTTACTATAAAAAATAATATATAATGGGCTTTTTCATAAGCCAGGCACTGTGCTAAGTTTTTACATGAATTATTTAATTTCACAGCCATCTGTAAGATATAGAGAGTTTAACTTGCCCAATATAACATATCTAGGAAGTAGTAGGACAGCAAGTGTATCCTTTTGATCATTGTGGTATAGTGCTGTGTTCATAAAAGCCATCTAGTATAGTTCTTCTCTTCTTATGCTTGAATACCTTTTTATCATATCCTGCCCGTGAACAAAGAGCATTCATTTAAAAAGCAGTGGAACATTTTTGAAAACTAAACATGTACTAGGCCCCCCAAAATCTCAAATTTTGCAAAGCAGAAATCTAAGAAACACATTCCTGACTACAAAAGGAAGAGCTAAAACAACAAAAAATTGAAATACTTGGGAAATTTTAAAACTCTGTCTTAAAATCCCTCCCTGCCACCTCCGCCCCAGCTTAAAAGATAATCAGCAGAATGATAGATTATATATAGAAGTGAACATCTGTGGGGAGTGTTGGAGGTGTGCAAGTGCTATTTGTAGAAAACTTTACAGTTTTAGAATGAAGCCCATAATGTATAAGTGAATTAAAGCCCACAACATATAAATGAATTAAACTCTGAACCTAAGAAACCGGATAAAAACAACAAAATAAAAAAGTAAAAGAAAGGATTTTTTTTTTTTAATTTTTTTTTTCAACGTTTATTTATTTTTGGGACAGAGAGAGACAGAGCATGAACGGGGGAGGGGCAGAGAGAGAGGGAGACACAGAATCGGAAACAGGCTCCAGGCTCTGAGCCATCAGCCCAGAGCCCGACGTGGGGCTCGAACTCACGGACCGCGAGATCATGACCTGGCTGAAGTCGGACGCTTAACCGACTGCGCCACCCAGGCGCCCCAAAAGAAAGGAATTTAAAAACATGAAGGTAGAAGTCAATGAAGTAGAACTTTTAAAAATAGATTTAACAAATACACCAAAAATCTGTTTTTTTGATAAGAATATTAGGTAACTCTCTGACCAAGGAAAAGGAGAAAATATTTATAAACAACATTAATCTCATGTCTTCACACCTCATATCACCATATCAGCAAATCCTGTAAGTTATATCTTTAAAATATAGCGCTTCTAACCAGATAGCATGTCATTTCTGTCATCCTGGTGGTAGTCCTCATAATCTCCTGGGCTACTCAATCTAAGAGTTGGAGTGCCTGCAATCTATTCTTTATGGACCAGTATTTCATCAAAATTCTCTAGTGGTGTCCCATCATACTGAGGATAAAATTCAGTCTTTTCCCAGATCTACAGTGCCCTTTAAAATCTGAACCCTAACTATCTCTGTGGCCTCATCTACCATTCCTTCTTATTCTTCTCCAGCCACATTGGACTTCATTGTTGTTCCTTGAACATTCCAAGCTCATTCCTGCCTCAGTATTTTTGTAATTGCTTTTTCTCTGGCCTCGATCTTCATATACATTCTGAAAGATTACCTCCTCATTTCATTCAGATCTCTGCAAATGTCATCCTCTCAGACAAACTTTCCCTGATCTTATTTGTGTAAGATAGCACCTTCTCTCACTCTTTAAATGTTGCCCTTCTTTATTTGTCTTCATAGCATTTTTCACTCCTTGAAATTAGATCATGTATTCATTTGTTTACTTATTGTTTCTTTTCCCTTCTAAATTAGCAAAAATCTTGTCTGGCTTTTGTTTTAAAGCTTTATATTTCCAGGGTGCCTGGGTGGCTTAGATGGTTAAGCATCCAACTCTTGATTTTGTCTCAGGTCATGATCTCATGGTTTGTGAGGTTGAACCCTGTGTCGGGCTCTGTACTGGCAGCATGGAGCCTGCTTGGTATTCTCTCTCCCTCTCTCTGCTGCTTCCTCCCACTCTCAAAATACACTAAAATAAATGAAATAAAAATATAATAAAATAAAGAAGTAAAAAGTAAAGTAAAATAAAATAAAATAGAGCTTTATATTTCTAATACCTAAAATATTGCCTGATATATAGTAGAAAATGATAACTCTTAGTTGAAGGAAGGAGAGAACAAGAGATTTAACTACATATATAATGAAGATTAAGAGCAGGAGGATATTGCATGTAAGTTTTGGTTTACAGATTGAAAAGTTAGAAGAAATGATTTTTTGAAGAAAAATTTAAATTATGATATTTAAAAATAATTGGAAACCTACTTATGTGAAAAATCTGGAATAGGTAAATCCATAGAAAGCAGATTAGTATTTATCAGGAGCTGGCTTCTGATTCTGGTATATTAAGTATATCAGGTATATTCGTATATATTAAGTATATCAAATATATATTAAGTATGTCAAACTTTCCCCCTGCATTGCTGAATTGATTGATTTTTCACAGTATCACCTCTTCCTCATACATATCTACTGTGGGTTTTGTGTGTATGTTTGTGTGTGTGTGTGTGTTACCTTTTATTTATTTTTAAAAAAAGATTTTTTTTTCAACGTTTATTTATTTTTTGGGGGACAGAGAGAGACAGAGCATGAACGGGGGAGGGGCAGAGAGAGAGGGAGACACAGAATCGGAAACAGTCTCCAGGCTCTGAGCCATCAGCCCAGAGCCTGACGCAGGGCTCGAACTCACGGACCGCGAGATTGTGACCTGGCTGAAGTCGGACGCTCAACCGACTGCACCACCCAGGCGCCCCAACCTTTTAGATAAACCTTCCTTATGTCTCTTATCTCCCTTTTTATCTTTTAATTTCATGCTTTAAAAAAAATTTTTTTAACGTTTTTTTTTTTTTAATTTATTATTTTTTTTAATTTTATTTATTTTTTTCCAACGTTTATTTATTTTTGGTACAGAGAGAGACAGAGCATGAACGGGGGAGGGGGAGAGAGACAGGGAGACACAGAATTGGAAACAGGCTCCAGGCTCTGAGCCATCAGCCCAGAGCCTGACGCGGGGCTCGAACTCACGGACCGCGAGATCGTGACCTGGCTGAAGTCGGACGCTTAACCGACTGCGCCACCCAGGCGCCCCAATTTCATGCTTTTTTAAAGAAAATGGTCGTTTTCTGTCCCTGTTTTATGAAGGCCATCTCTTACTGTATTGTCTTTTGGATTTGAATTAGATCCTTCGAAAGGGCATCCCTTCCCTTTGATTAGCTGGATCATAAACTCCATGAAAGAATGGACTGCTTATCATTAGCAGCTAGGACAGTACCTGGTGCTTGGTAGCATGAAAATACATGTTTGCTGAATGAATGAGTGGGTACATGTTCCCTTTATTCTGAAGCATTTTAAGAAAATATGCTTCATATTGATTTACAATATTTTCTATGTTTATCACCAGATGTAGGGTATGGCTTGGTCTTGGTTTTGCCATCCATTTATTCATGATTTATTGAGCCTCTAGAATGTGCCAGTCAGTGTGTAATTACAAGGATGGCAGTGAACATGACAAGCATGGTCTGTTGCCTCGTAGGACACTCGTATGTTTAGTGTGGAAGTTGAACATTGTAATTTATTAGTGTTATAAAAGATCAGGAACAAGGTGTTTAAGTATTGGGAGTTATAATTGGCGGAGCTAATCTAGTCTGTGGCATGAGTGAAGGTATATTCTGACTGGTTAGAAAAGTTAGGTGAATTAGAAAGAATAAAAGATGAATAAACAACTTAGTGACAGTGCTGATTTACTGGGCTAGAAAGTAGTAGCTACAATTAGAGGAGAGTGATATCCAGATAATAGGTGACAGAGTAATGGCAATCGATTAACTAGAAAGGGAGGTATTAAGAAAGGATTTTTATTTTTTAAAGTTGAGAGGATTTTTGAGCATAGGGAAATGCTGATGGAAGGAGCCATTAAAGGAAGAAGTTCAAAATACAGAAGAAGTAAAAATATAAAAGGTCCCAAGAAGAATGGAAGCGGGTGGAGTATAGAGCAAAGGTAGAGAATTTGAAAGTAATACATTTATCTATCTACCTATCTATTTTTATAGTGTTAGTGACAGAGTACATTTATTTTTATCCTATTTAGATTGATAACACTTCCTTCTGGAAGGAATTTATATGATTTTCTTTAAAAAAATTTTTAATTCCAGTGTAGTTAACATAGAATATTAAATTAGTTTCAGGTGTACAATATAGTGATTCAGCAATTTTATACATTACTCAGTGCTCATCAAGATAAGTATACTCTCAATCCCCTTCACCTAATTAATATATTTATTTTAATAGGAGGAGAAGTTGTGTTAATTGGCTTAAATTTGTAGGTTTGTTGGTAGGTAGTTGAAGGAGTTCTTATGATTTTGAAGACATGTGTTTTTCTTTGTGTTAATAGGAGCCAAAACCATTGGCTGAGAGTGATGGAGAGAAATGAGAGGTCAAAGTGTTGAGAAGGAATTGACTAGAGAAAAACAGTAAATTGCTAAACAGTGAAAAGGGTCAGTTGAAATTTGCAACTGTGGATTTCTAGTGTATTAGTCTAGTCTGATGACATGACTTTTCTCCAGTAGTGCTTAATGGCCTTGGCAGAGTAGAATCAGCTTGAATTTTGATTTTTGTCTGGTGTATGGAACCAGAGAACAAAGGGGCTAGGGAGTTTGCTCAGAGAGTGATTGAAATGATAGGTCCAGTATTCTCATTTGGTGAAAGGAAACCAAAGACCAGAGGAAATTGATGCCTAGAACTCAAAAGCCTTCATCTGTATCACCATATTTGTCGAAACCACTTCCTAAAATCTGGAGGAAAAAAGTTTTATGTATATTTTCCTGTGCTGTTGCATGCCACACTTCTGTTTATGTGCCCATCTTTTTCTTTGGTGATCTAACTAGAAACCTTTAAGATTGTATAGGTTAATAGCAAGATTTGAGGCTAAGATTTAGATTTCTGTACACCTTGCACATCCATGGCGCACCCCAATGCTGTTGTTTTTTGTGATATGTTGAGACTCAGGTGTCTTGTGAACTCTATAGCTATGGTGTAAATTTTTAATCAGTGTGTGAAGTTTATTTTTGTCACAACTATGTATTATTAGTTGAATGTCTTTTGGTTTGACTATAGAGCTGAGTTAAATGATGTGGAATAACTTGATGTGAGAAGTATAGAATTACTTTAAACTGGTGCCTCCCCTCAAAAAAAAAATCAACTGTTTTCCCTTAGAACTGAGAACTTTTGCTTTTACATATAAAAAGATAGATCTAGAGTAGTATAATAAACAGTTCTTAAGTAAGAAGAAACTTGGACAGGTTCATTATTAGTGTGGCAGCTGCACGCTTTTATAGGTGTTTGAGACATTGTTATGTGGTAATAATAACTATGTTATACATGTTTGTTGCTATTGTGATTGTATTCATTTCCTGTTGTTCTTGTAACAAATTACCATAAATTTAGTAGTTTAAAACAACACTAAGATATTATATTTTTTACAGTTCTGGAGATCAGAAGGTTGAAATGGGTTGTATATGGGCTAAAAACAAGGTTTTAGCATAGTTGTAGTCCATCTGGAGGCATTAGGAGAGAATCTGTTCCTTGCCTTTTCCACTGTTTGGAAGCCACCTGAATTTCTGGGCTTATGGCCACATCACTTTGACCTTTCTTCTGTCATTACATCTTCTGAGATTGTTCTGCAGTTTTTTCCTGTTATAAGGACTCTTGTGATTACGTTAGGCTTATCTAGATAAAATCTAGGATAATCTCCCTTTCTTAAATTTTTTAACTTAATCACTTCTACAAAGTCCCTTTTGTCATGTAAATCCTAGAGGTTAGAATATGGATGCCTTTGGGAGAGGGCCTTTATTTTATTGACTTTGTCCTTTTTCAAGATTGTTTTGTCTATTCTGGATCCCTTGTATTTCTGTATGAATTCTAGAATTGACTTCTTGATTTCTGCAAAGAAGGTCGCTGGGATTTTGTTAGGTGTATTGCACTGAATCTATAGATCAATTTGAAGAATATTGCCATCTCAACAACATTAAGCTTTCCAATTCATGAACATGGGTGTCTTTCCATTTAATTAGATCTTTTTAAAGTTTTTTCAATGATGCTTTGTAGTTTTCAGCATACATGTCTTGTGCTTTTTTGCTCATTTTATTCCTAAATTTTTAAAAATTCCATTTTCCATTGCTCTTGTAAATGGAATTGTTTTCTTGATTTCATTTTTGGATCTTCATTGCTAGTGTATAGAAATACAATTGATTTTTGTGTGCTGCAGCTTTGCTGAATTCTCTTATTGCTCTGATGGGTTTTTTTGGTGGATTCTTGAGAATTTTCAGATACAAGGTCATGTTATCTGTGAATATAGATAGATTTACTTCTTCCTTCCCAATTTGGATACTTTCGTTTCTTTTTCTTAATTGCCCTAGTTAGAACTTTTGTAACAATGTTGAATGGAAGTGATGACAGCAGGCACCCTTGTCTTATTCTTAATCTTGGGGGGAAGTAATGTCTTTCAGCATTAAGTAGGATATTAGCTGTAGGTTTCTCATAGATGCCCTTTATCAGATTGAGGAAATTTCCTTCTAAGTGTGTTTAGTGTTTTTGTCATAGAAGGGTATAGGCTTTTGTCAAATGCTTTTTTTTTTGTTGTTGTTGAGGTGATTATTAGAGTTTTGTCCCTTATTAGTATGGTGTATTACATTGATTGATTTTTCATATATTGATGGTTCATTTCTGTGAATGACCTTGCATTTCTAGGATTCACTCATTGATTATTGAATGTGAGAAAATTCATCTGTCATAAGGTTATCTGAAGACTCATAGTCTGAGATTTTTTATGTGATCAATTTCACCTTCATAAGAGTTGAGAGTGCTGTTGTCTCTCTTTTTGTATTCATTTTCTCATCTAATACTTGTAAAACGTCTTCCTTTGACAGTATTCTTCTCTGACATTTTGGGCAGAAAATGAAAATTCCTGTATTCTCAAATGTGTTCTCTGAGGGCTTAAAAAAAAACAAAAAACAAAAAACAGTGGCTAGAAAGCTGGTGTCTCCAAACTTGTGTCTTGAAAGTTGATGCAACACTTTAAGGCAAAGTGATAAGAAAAGCAAAGGAGGATATAATAGTGATAATTTATTTCATTGTTGAATCATTCTTTTAGAAAATTCCAGATGTTTCTATTTCCTTCTTTTTTTCCCCGTTTTTTGTAGTGAACAATACTGTGTAATAATAAAGCAATTTATCCACTGAATACCTTTTCTAAATCCTATTATCTCATCTGGGTTGTTTCCCAGGCATTGTTTCCTAGGCAGTGCACCTCAGGGGCTCAGATGGTATTTGTAGCTATAGTTGGGTAGGAATGGCAAACTGAGGACATATTGATCCTTGGTCTGTGATATAAAGATCCAGAATCTGGGATGAATTGAGAACTCATCAATTGTAAATCCATCTGGACAGATTACCTATGCTAAAATAATTGCTTGAGTTGAAATTTAGAAGTTAGGCAGCTTAGCTTAATGGGGAGGAAGGTTCAGAAGGGTGTAAGGAATAATGCTCTTTTAGATATTTTTAAAATATGTATTTTTAAAATTCAAGTATATGTGTTAATTTTTAGTATGTTTCATTAAAACCATGTATTATAAAATATTATCACTTTTTTTCAACACTTCCATCACATCTACATCATTAACCACTGCATCCTTTCATACAATATTTAAAAATTTCTTTGAAATTTTGTAAATGTGTGATTGTGTATGTTTGTTCCCTTACAGAAATTTCTCTGAAGGGAAGCTCTAGGTTGATACATGCTGGAAAATGGGTAACATTTACTTTAAACATATATAATTTACTTTTTCGTAGTTATACCAACAGGTTGTTTTCAAGGGGACTCTGAAGGCACTATCCAAATTAGCATTGTGGAGAAAATCATAAAAGGAGGTTTTGTTGGTTGTCTGGGTAAGGAAAGATAATACTCATTAATCCATCATTTGGATCACAATGCATTCTTGTTTTTGTAATTAGAGTTCTACAGATAATGTCTTACTTTATTACCTTTCCTTACTTTTTATTTTCTTACTATTTGAAACATTTTCTTCAGATCCCATGGAACTTTAAAAGCACTTGAATGGTGTAGTTTATCCACTAGGCATAGTTCTAATGTCAAGAAACTTGTTTCTAGAATTGGAAAACAAAAATATAAGAATAAGCCAATCCATCACAAAACCAAAAATGAGAATAAAAATAATACCAAGCACTCCAAATGGAAAAGGATATAGAAAAAGATTTTTTTAAGAAAGCTGGCTTATACTGAAAGATACCCTCTGTGGAAAAGCTAATGGGAATACCATAATTATTTAGCCTGAGTAGTGCAGAAGTGCTTAATAGTTAATTTGATTTCGTTATTATTACATAAACATTTTTATGAATAAAATAGTGCAAGACTATATTGAGTAATAGGTTGAGTCTCCAGCCTTGGTGGACCATTTAGAAAATAGTCAATACTTTTCTTGAATGGTTTAGATCAGGTGTCATAAGCATAAAATGCTTAGGGGCCATGCAGATAACATGATGTTTGAATCAGTTAAGTTTAAGACAATTAGAAATGACTGGGGGGATGTGAATGGCTTCTTTGGTATCTTACTGCCAGAGACTTTTACTTGCCAGGAATTTATTTGATGATTTCTCCTGAGAGAGTTACCATTTTTAAATTTGGATATATAATTTGGAAAAAGTAAGATGAAATTTAGCCATATATTACTGTCATAAATCCAATTAGATGAAATTGCTATTTCCCACTTAGCTTCAATTTTGTGGAGTTTCTATATTAATATTTTATTACAATAAATTTTCTGGTGATGTGTTATCTTGAATAAGAAAGTCATTTTATCAAAGTATAACTATGAGATGGATAATTAGTTTTAAATAAGTATGTTATGTTTCATTTTATTCTTTATACATTTCAGTCAACTTTTATAAAATATTTTAGGACTAGCAAAGAAAAAAATCTCTACACTTCAAAAAGTGATCATTGTAATTATTTTATTGCATACATCATCGTTTTTTACTTAAGTTAACCTTAGAATATTATCTTGGCTTATTTTTAGACATGAGATTTTTATTTATGTTTGGCTCCTGGTCTAGTAAATTTTAAATAATGGTTTAGTCACATAATCTGTGCTGTTAATTTTTTTTCATTTTGAGACTTTGAAGAACTGTACATACATATTCAAAGTTATATGTATATAGCTATATAACTTCTGAGTTAGGCAGAAGTTTGAAGTATGACTAGAATTTTCTTGTCTGTTTCTCATATAAATATTTGAACTTGCCTAGAGAATTTCTGTTTCCCTGGTGCTTAATCATCCTAGGTAGTGCCCATTGTTATAGTTAATTCATAACCTGTTCTTGTCTATTGAAATTTACTTGTATTGTGTCCCCTTACCCCTTTAACAGGTTAGTAATCTGATGAATCCAGTTCTTTGCTCAATTATTCATTCATTTATTTACTCATTCAAGAAGTGTTGAGAGCCTCCCATGAGCTAGGCATTGAGGATAAAAAGAGTTAAGACCAGGTTTCCCTTATAAGGGATTTGATTTGGACAGTGATATACAAACTGAAGAAATATAATTGATTAATTCAATCAATATTTATTTGGCCTCCATTGTTTACCAGGCACTATTCTCCAGCTATGGGTTTGCAGCAATGAAACAGGCAATTTTCATGTCTTCATGGAGCTTATATTCTAGTGGGGGGACAAACAGGTATATCATTTACAGATGAGTATTTGAAGAAAAATCAAGCGTAGGAAGAGTTGGGTGAGAGCTTTGGAGCATAAGTCATACCACAATGTTGTCCCCCTTTGAGTTAAAGGAGATGGTCTTTTGTACCTCGGTATTAAAAAGACATTGGTGGCTCTAGTTAGCTTAGATCATTCTCTGAAGGTGGGAACAGCTCTGAGCCATTAATTAACACCTGAGGAATGTGTACTCTGATCCTGTTACAGGGATCTGGGTAGATGTCAGAGTCCACTAAAGCAGGGTATCTTTTCTTTTCCTCCTCAATGTGTTTTGTCGTAATTTTTCTTGGTACATTTGCAAAGACTAAAGCCAACCTGTAACAGTATGTTTCTTTCTTTCTTTTTTTTTTTTTGTTAACTCACTAGATTAAGGTAAAATGAGTTAAAAGGCATTATTTCAAAAACCAGAGTCAAATGGAATAATACTTGAGACTTTTAATTAGGATCACTAGATTTAGAACTTTCATAGTTTCAGTTAATGTTTTAAATAGATTGTGTCCCTTGTATAAGAATAGGCACTGAAGAGGAGGACCAAAAGCATGGGTTCAAATATGGTCTTAAGCTTATATTAGCTGTATAACTGTAAGCATGCTATTTTACTTTCCTTTATCTCAAATTTTTCTTTAAAACAAAGCAAATACCACCCATCTTGAGGTTTCATTGGGGACTAAAAGAGATCATACATATAGAATATTTTACATATTTTGTTGATGTTTGTATATTCATAGAAAATCTTATACATAAGAAAATAGTTTTTCATTCTCTTTCAAGAAAATAAAAATTGAGGGGTGCCTGGGCGGCTCAGTCTGTTAAGCCTCTTACTTTGGCTCAGGCTATGATCTCACGGTTTCTGGGCTCAAGCCCCGCATCCAGCTGTCTGCTGTCAGCATGGAGCCTGCTTCAGATCCTCTGCCTCTCCTTCTCTCTCCCTCCCCTGCTTATGCACTCTCTCTCTCTCTCTCTCTCTCAAAAATAAGTAAACTTAATCTGATGTGAACATTTACTGAAGTTTGACAGATGCATACATCTTTGTATTCCAAACTCCTTCAAGATACAGAATTTACCATTATCTTGGAAAGTTTCCTTGTGCCTTTTCTCAGTTAATCCTCACATCTACATGCAAGAGACAATCATTACTCTTGATTTTTTTCTACCATTAATTACTACATACACTTTCATGTAAGAGTCTTTTATTCAACATATTATATTTTAAGATTTGTCTGTGTTGTTGAATATATGAATATATGAATTATTGCTGAGTAGTATCCCACTGCATGAAAATCCCACAGTTTATCCATTTTCCTACTGATGGACATCTGGGCTACTTTTTGGCTGTTATGAATAAAGCTGCTATGAAAATTGTCAATACTAATCTTTTTATGCACATGTTGTAATTCCTCCTGGATTATATAATGGGTGGAGTCATAGGTATATGCTTAGTTTTATAATAAACTGCTAGACTTCTGTCCAAAGCAGTTATACTCTTACACTAAAACAATGTATTAAGAGTTTCAGTTGCTTTTCATCCTGGTCAATATTTGATATTGTCAGTCTTTGAAAAGTTTGCTCTTCTAGTGAAGCATTGTGTTGGCTCTTTGTAATTTGTATTTCTGCAGTGACAAATTGTGTTATCTCTTTCAATATGTGTGTTGGCCATTCATATATCTTCTTTATAAAAGTGTCTATTCAGATCTTTCACCCATTTAAAAATTTGACTGTCTCTTTACTGAGTTGTAGTTGTTCCTTATCTTGGATATCAGTTCTATGTTAGATATGTGTTTTGTGAATAATTTCTCCCAGTTTGTGACTTGCTTATTTGTTTTGGTGATGCTAATTTTTTATAAGTACATGTTTTTTAAAAATTTAATAAAGCCCAAATATATCATGTTTTTCTTTTATGGTTATTACTTTGTGTGTACTAAGAATCCTTTGCCTATCTCTAAATTATGAATACTCTTCAGTGTTTTCTTCTAAAAACTTTATGATTTTAACGTTTATGTGATGTTTAATGCTTGATTTATTTTGAATTAACTTTCATGTATAGTGTAAAGCACAGATCAAGGTTAATTTTTTTAAAGTGAATATCTACTTGTTCCACCAGCACTTGTTGAAAAGACTTTCCTTTACTCATTAATAACTTGGTAAAAAAAAAATGACCATCTAAGTGTAGGTCTTTTTCTGGGCTACCTATTTAGTACTATTGATCTGCTTGATGATACTTATGAGAGTACCATACTGTCATGATTTCTGGAGCTATAGAGTAAGTCTTGAACTCAGGTCGTATAAACGCTGTAGCTTTTTTTGTTAGTTTCCAAGATTGCTTTGGATATTGTAGGCTCTTTTGTATGCATTTTATGCATTTTGTATGCATTTTAGAATGAACTTCTCAATTTCTCCAAAAAATGACTGCTGGAATTTAAGATTGTTGTCTCTTTAGAACATTATAGGGAGAATCAACATTTTGACAACAGTGAACTTTCCACTCTATGAACATGGTATATCTCTACATGTTTAAATATTCTTTAAGTTTTCTTTTTAAGTAACCTTTGTAATTTTCCATGTCTTCAATTAAGGATTTTTGAGTCCATGTTCATAAGATATGTGGTCTGTAATTTTCTTTTCTTGTAGTTTCTGTTAGGTTTTGGGATTAAGAGCATGCTGCCCTCATAAAATATGTTTGGAAGTATTCTATTTTCTTAAGGAAATTTTATAAGATTGGTATTGTTTGTTCCTTAAATGTTTGGTAGATCTATATAGTAATCTGGCCCTGTAGTTTTCCTTGTGGGAGGAGTTTTGATAAGTTCAATTTCTTTAATAGAGATAGGCCTGCTTCAAATTTTCTGCTCAGTTTTGTGTCAGTTTTGGTAAGTTGTATTTTTCAAGGAATTTGTTTTAAATAAAATGTTAAATTTGTTGTAAAGTGGTTATATTATGTTCCTATTTAAAAAAAGCCTTTAAGGGACACCTACGTGGCTCAGTCAGTTGAGCATCTGGCTCTTGATTTTGGCTCAGGTCATGGGATTAAGCCCTGTGTCAGGTTCTGTGCTGAGCATGGAGCCTGCTTAAGATTCTCTCTCTCCCTTTGCCCCTCTCCCCTGCTCACATACTGTCTCTCTCTCTCTCTCTCTCTCTCTCTCTCTCTCTTAAATGGAAAAAAAAAGGTCTTTAATATCTGGGGCACCTGGCTGGCTCAGTTAGAAGAGCATGTGACTCTTGATCTCAGGGTTGTGAGTTTGAGCCCCATATTGGCTATAGAGATTACCAAAAAAATAAACTTAAAAAATAAAAATAAAAAAGACTTGAATAACTAAAATGATGCCCCTTATTTCCTTTCTGATGTTTGTAATTTCCCTGTTATTTTTTGATCAGCCTTGTTAGGGGTTTATTAATTTTACTCCTTTTCAGAAATCCAGTGTTTGGTTCATTGATTTGATCTTTTTTGGATTTGTTTTCTGTATCATCCATGTCTACTCTTTACTCTTTCTTTCCTTCTACTTTCTTTGATTTGCTGTTTGTTTTTGAACTTTTGAGATAGAAGCTTACATATTGATTTTCATTTGTCTCTTCTAATACGTGCATTCTTCTTTACATTTATTTACAAGTATTGTTTTAGTTTCATTTTCTATGTTTACATAGTTTATATTTTCATTATAATTTATTGTAAATATTTTTAAATTTCCATGATGATTTATATATTTTTATTTTTTTGACTCATGGGTAATTTAGAAGTATGTCACTTAATTTTCAAGCAGTAGGGGAGTTTCTCAATTTTTGAAAATTGTTCACTTCTAGCTTAATTGCCTTGTAGTCAGAGAATATACTCTCAGAGACTTCAGTCCTTTGAAATTTAATGAGATTTGCTTTATGATTCAACATATGGTCCATTTTGGTATGTGTATTGTGTACAGTCTATATTCTGTTTTTATTTGGAAGAATGTACTATGTATATTAAGTCTGGTTGGTCACATAGTTCAAATCTTCTGTATCTTGGTAAAAATTTTTTTTCACCTGCTTAATCTTGTAGTGATTAACAAAGGTGTGTTAATCTCCCACGTGATTATGGATTTGTCTGTATCATCTATTAGTCTTGTTTTTTGAACTTTTTTTTTTTTTTGCTTTATATATATTAAAGCTTTGTTATTGGGTCCATTCATACATAGAAGTATAATATCTTTTTGTTGGTATGACTTTTTAATTATTAAGAAATGTCTTTTTTTTCTTTAGTAGTGCTTATTGCCTTAAGTTGACTTTATCTGATATTGGCTTAGCTATGACAGTTTCCTTTTTATTGTTTTTTTGGATAGTACACTTTTCCCCATCATCTTATATTTAATCTTTCTGTGACCATAAGTAGTCTTATAGTAGAGGGAATATTTAACATAATAACTATAATTTGAGTTTAAAGTTACTATCTTACTATTTGTGTTTTAATGATGTGCACTGTGCCTTTTCTCTTCTTCTTTGGTTCAATGAAATATTTTAATTATTCTTTTTCTCACCTCAATTAGCTTTTTTAATGGCTATCCTAGAAATTTCTACATGAATTTTGAGTTATTGCAGTATGGTGTAGGTTATTACCTCTGCCACTTCCTGCATAATGCAGATATCTTAGAAACTTTGACTCCCATTTACTCCAGTTCTGGCTTTTTTAAATTGATTGCATGCATTTTAAAATTTTAAACTTAAAAATATAGTAATATAATTATTTTTATGTCATTGTTCATGGTCATTGTTCATGTTTGCCAATATTTACCTTTTTTACAGCTCTTACTTTTTGCATTTGTTTTTTTTTCCCTAGTATTGTTTTCCTTCTGTTGGAAGAATTTGTTTTTAGTGTTTCTTTTACTGATAAATTTTTATTTGTTTTTCTGAAATCACTTTTATTTCATTTTCATTTTTCAAACATTTTTTAAACTGTGAATAGATTTCTTAATTGGCATCTATTTTCTTTCAGAATTTTTTTTAAAGTTTATTTATTTTGAGAGAGAGAGAGAGAGAGTGTGTGTGTGTGTATATGTGTGTGTGTGTGTGTGTGTGTGTGTGTGTGTGTGTGTGTGAGCAGGTGAGGGGCAGAGAGAGAGAGAGGGAGAATCCCAAGCAGGCTCTGCACTGTCAGCACAGAGCCCAATGTGGGGTTCGAACTCATGAAACTGTGAGTTCATGACCTGAGCTGAAATCAAGAGCCAGATGCTCAGTCGACTGAGCCAGCCAAGCACCCCTTTCAGAATTTTAAGAAGTCATTCCATTGTCTTCTGCCATTCATAATTTCTGTCTAAAGTTATTTTTCAGTCTGTTGATTGTTGCTTGCTATTTATTTATTTTTAAAGTTTATTTACCTTGAGAGAGAGAGTACAAGCAGGGAAGGGACAGAGAAAAAAGGAGGGAGAGAATCCCAAGCAGGCTCAGCGCTTTCAGCACAGAATCTGACGAGGGTCTCAATGTCATGAACCATGAGATCATGACCTGAGCTGAAATCAAGAGTCATTGTGCTTAACCAACTGAACCTCCCAGGCGCCGTGATTGTTGCGTATTTAAATCTGTTTTTTCCTCTAGGTCTTTAAAGATGTGACTTTATATCTTTCACTAATGTTAGAAAGTTCTTGGTTGTTATCATTTCAGATATTGTTTCTGGCTTATATTCTCTCTCTCTTCGTCTGGGAGTTCAGTCATGTGTGTGGTAGAAGCTTTCAGTGGATTCCATAGGCCTGTTTTTCTCTCTTTTACATTTTTCAACTTTTATTTCTCACTGCTTTGGTTTGGATATTTTTTTGGAACATCTGTTTTAGTTCAAGTTTATTCTGTTCAATCTGCTAGAGGCACCAAGCACTAACAACACTTTGGAAATTTTGCTATGAAGAGTAAGGATATAGGAGCAGTAATTGGACCATGTGGGAATAAAGAGAGGGACTTACTTTTCGTTTTTGGTTAGACATACTAACATGTTTATGTTATGATTGAAATGATTCAGAGAGAAAAAAATTAACTCTGTGTGGGAAAGAAAAGGAAGATGATTTTTGGCTAAAAGTCTCTGAGGAGGTGAGAGAGGACATAATCCAAAGCACAACTGGGAGAACTTTGCTTTGATAGAAGTGGGACATAAAGAGAATAGGCACTAATTTATTAGTGGTCTTTGAGGTGGAATTCTGGCTTGCGATGGAAAATATGCACTGTTGTAAGTTTCTAGACTCTTAAACTTTGGGAGTGTGTGTGTTGGGCATATGGGAAAATTGTCCAAGAAATAGAGAGTTAGTGAAAGAGTAGACTGTATTGAGAGCTACTTAATACTTTCTTCTATTTCTGTGTGCCCTCAGTGATAGCTGCCTTTATCTTTTATGGTACTCAAAGTACTACAGTGTACTTTTAAGGAAATATTTAAATGTTTAGTTAAGTTAAATTAATTAAATGTTTTTCTCATACCATTAAAATTTCTTTATATTCGAACATAGTTAATTCCTTAAAGTGCATTTAAAATTAATTATTAATAGTATTTTGAATAGGAAAATCCAGGTTTCTAACATTTTCCCATATTATCTTTTACAGTTCTGTGAGTACTAGAATAGCACAACCATGTTTCGGAATAGTCTCAAGATGCTTCTTACTGGAGGGAAATCAAGTCGTAAAAACAGATCAAGTGGTAAGTGACTATGCTACATTTATTCTGTGTGCTATTTTAGAAAGGGAAGTTCTTTTAGGGATCTGAATTGATGCTACAACTTTATATATTTATTAAGTGGTTAATTTTTAAAAAAAGGAAGTTTACATTTCTCTAGGCTGCCATACTCTTTTTTTTTTTTTTAAGTTTATTTATTTATTTTGAGAGAGCGTGAACAGGGGACAGGCAGAGAGGGAGGGAGAGAGAGAATCTCACGCAGGCTCCGCACTGTCAACATGGAGCCCAGTGCAGGGCTCAAACTCACTAACTGCGAGATCATGACCTGAGCTGAAATTAAGAGACAGATGCTTAACTCAGTTATTCAGGTGCCCCAAGGCTGCCATGCCATACTCTTAATATAAGACGTAGGAACACTTAAATATTTACCAGGAACAGTCAGATAAAGGAGTTTGTGGATGAAACATATTTATTTCTGATATATGAGGGAGTAAAGCTTCTGTGTACTACTTATTAAAAACTTTCTAGACATAAATTTATTTTTTGAATTAACATAGGAAATTATTTCATTCTTAGGCACCCTTTGGGGAATGAGACTGTAGAAATAGGAACTGCCCTCAAAGGGTTGTACAGAAAGTGAAATATAAACTTAGATTTTTACAGTCATTAAAATAAAGTTTATGAAGTTTGTTTTAAGAATAAGGAGATAATTCTTAAGCTTTTAAGGTAAAAAACATAAACTTGTATGTATAGTTTTTTTGGAGAAATGTTGATAAATGTAGTAAATGTTTTCTGTTAATGGGTTGTAGATACTTATTGTTTCAATCTTCTGATTTTCTAATTTTTCTGCATTTTACAAATTTACATTGGTGGTATATTCATTATTATTCACTTAAAAATGTTTTTAAACTCTCATTGTGATTTCTTCTTGACCCATAGGTATTTAAAGTGTAATTGTTAATTTCTAAACAGTTGGTGCTTTCCTGTTTTCTTCTTCTTATTAACTTAGGTTCCGTGATAACAGTATAGTTAAGTTCTCTTATATTATTATTTTATTTTTTTGATTAAAAAATTTTTTTTACTGTTTATTTATTTTTGAGAGAGAAAGACAGAGTGTGAACAGGGGAGGGGCAGAGAGAGAGGGAGACACAGAATCCAAAGCAGACTCCAGGCTCTGAGCTATCAACACAGAGCCCAGTGCAGGGCTCGAACTCACTGATGCAGGGCTTGAACTCAGCAACCTTTGAGATCATGACCTGAACCAAAGTTGGATGTTTAACGGACAGAGACAGTCCAGGTGCCCCTATTTTTTTGATATTTTTTGAGATTTGCCTTACAGCTCTGCTTATGGTCAATTTTTGGTGAATGTTCTAGATGCATCTGAAAATAATATGGATTCTACAGTTACTGGGTCTAGTGTGGGTCAGTTTTGTTAATGGTGGTACTCAAATATTTTATACCCTTATTTATTTTAAAGAAAGTATTTACTGAGAAAGATGTGATTAAATCTCACACTATGATTGTGGAATTTTCTCCCGTTTCTCCTTCTGGTTCCTGACAATTTTTGCTTTATATATTTGGAACCTATCTTATTAGACACACTGAAATTTAGAATGGCTGTATCTTCCTAGTGAATCTGTTTTACCATAATTAAATGTCCTCTTTATTTCTAATAATGTCTTCTGTTTGAAAGTTGACTTTGTCTAATATTACTGTAGCTATCCTACCTTTCTCTTGATCACAGTGCTTGCAGAGTATAATTTGTTTTATTCTTTTACTTTCAGCATTTCTGTGTGGTTTTACTGTTAATAGGGTATAATTGAGCTTTCTTTTTTTAATTTATTCAGACAAATTTTTCCCTTAAGGGAGATGTTGGTTAATACACATTAATTCAACCAATGATATATTTGTGTTTAAATATAACACATTACAATGTGCTTTCTACTTATACTGCCTGTTCTGCATGCTTTCTCCTTTCTTGCTTTATTTTTGATGTATCAAAACATTTTTTATTATTCTGTATCTCTTCCTTTTGACTTAGAAATTACATATTCTTGTACTTCTTTCAGTGCTTACCTTAAAGATTAAAACATCAATCAAAGTTTGATGTCAAATGGTACTTTTCCTTTCTTCTTGGACAATGCAAGAGCCTTACATTCATTTCCCCTGAATGTATTTTAAACTCTACAAGACATTATTGTTGTTTTATATACTCACCATTATTTAGGTTTACCTATATATTTGATCATTTCACTGATTCTCATTCCTTCCTTCATCCCTCACTTCTTCTAGATGGGATCACCTTTAATTTTGTCTGGAGAAGACCCTTTAGTATTTCCTTCATGTGGCAAATTTACTTTGCTTTGGTTTATGTGGAAATGTCTTTATTTTGCCTTTATTTTTGCAGGATATTCTTGCTGGGAATAGAGTTCTAGATTGGCAGTTGTCTTTCAGCACTTTCAAATATAGTTGTCTTCTGGCTTTTTTTTTTTTTTAACTTTTTAAAATGTTTATTCATTTTTGAGAGACAGAGACACAGTGTGAGTTGGGGAGGGGCAGAGAGAGGGAGGCGCAGAATCTGAAGCAGGGTCCAGGCTCTGAGCTGTCAGCGCGGAGCCCAACATAGGGCTTGAATCCACAAACCTTGAGATCATGACCTGAGCTGAAGTCAAATGCTCAACTGACTGAGCCACCCAGGAGCCCCTGTCTTCTGGTTTCTTGAATTATTTCTGGTGAGAAGTCAACTGTTAGTCTTAATTGTTGCCTCTTTAAAGGCGATCTTTTTTCTCCTTGTTTTTAGTTTTCTAGATTTACAGTGATGTGCCCAGGAGTGGTTTTCTTTCTTTTTTTTTTTATTTTTTATTATTATTAAAGTAGAGTTGACATACAATGTTATATTAGTTTCAGGTATACAATAGTGATTGGACAATTAGTATACTGT
Organism: Leopardus geoffroyi; assembly: GCF_018350155.1. NCBI lineage: Eukaryota > Metazoa > Chordata > Mammalia > Carnivora > Felidae > Leopardus > Leopardus geoffroyi. The sequence continues at coordinate 45,695,776 of NC_059330.1, forward strand.
ACTTTTCATCTCCATGACTTGTTTTATAACTGAGGGTATGTACCTCTTAATCTCCTTCACCTTTTTTGCCCTTCCCCAAACCACCTCCCTTTGGCAGCCACTAGTTGGTTCTCTGTATTTACAAGTTTGTTTCTATTTGGTTGGTTGGTTGGTTGGTTGGTTGGTTGGTTGGTTGGTTGATTTTGTATTTTAGATTCCACATACCAGGGAAAACATATGATACTTATCTTTCTCTGATTTTTCACTTAGCACAATACCTTCTTCCATCATTGTTCATCATCTATTTATGTTTGTAGTGTTTCTTGAATTTATGGCTTGTTGGCTTTCATCACTTTCAAAAAGATATTATCCATTATCTCTTCAGATTTTTTCTCCCTTCATTTTCACTCTTTCCTTTATTTTTAGGACTCCAGTTATGCATTTGATAGACCACATGCATATCATCTCTGTCTCTTAAAATCTCTTCCTATCCTTTTCTCTCTATATGCTTTATGCAGGATATTTTCTTTTTGATAAGGCTATCTTACAGTTCACTAGTTCACTCTCCAGTGGTGTATAATCTGCCCTTAACTGTATTCAGTTAATTTTAGTTTTTTGTATATTTCAGTCCTAGAAATTCCATTTGCCAACTTAAATTTTTTTGAAATAAATTTAAGCTTACTGAAAGGATGCAATAGTAGTACAAAGAACACATGCCCTTCCACACATTCATGAGTTTTTAACTTTCACTGCATTTATTTTATCATTCTCTCTCTATACATACATACATACATGTTCTGTCTCCCTCTCTCCCCAAGTCTGGCTTCTCTCTCACACTCACTTTTTAAAAAATCACTTGAGAGTAAGTTAAATACATTATGCCCCTTTACTCTTTAAAAATTTTAGTGTGACTTTCTTGAGGAAAGGAGGTTCCTCTATATAACCACAGTATAGTTATCAATTTCAAACAGTTTCACATCGATACACTTTTTATCTAATCTACCATTTATTTTCCACATTTTGTCAGTTTACCGAGTAATTTCCTGTGTAGAATTTTCTCCCTTCTTCCCAAGCTCTAATAAGGATAAGGCATTACATTACTTGTCATGTCTTTTTATTCTCATTTAATTTGAAATACTCAACCTTTTTTGACATTTTTGAAGAATAAAGTCTCTCTCTTTAAAAATAAGCAGAAGCCCCTAATTTTGTGTTTGATTTTTTTTTTTTTTTTTTAATGACTAGATTCAGGGTATGTATCTGTGGTCTGAATGTTACTTAAATTTATGTTTTTTCTTCTTGGGGCATCACAGCTGGAAGCGCACAGTGTCCATCTGTCTCTCATTAGTGATTTTGATCACCAAATCAAGGTGCTCTCCAGGTTTTTCTACTAATGGATACTGGTTTTCCCCTTTCAACTTAAAAATAATCAGCAGGTAGACGCCATTTGATTCTTTTTATGGTTTTCATTTCTTTGTCAGTATTCTCAGTCTTGTCTCTTATGTCCCTAAACATAGTAAAATCTGTGTCTGGTAACTAAATGGGTCTGTTTCTATTGTCTCTTTCTTTTGGTTTCTACTAATGTTATTTCATTTCCTTGTTTGTCTGTTACTTTACTTTTTAGTTATTTTTTTGAAGTAAACATTTTATTTTGGGTTAAATTTGGATTTAGAGAAAAGTTGTAAAGATAATACAGACAATTCTCAATACCACTTACCCACTTTTACCCATTGTTACATCTTATATTATTATGGTCCATTTGTCTGAACTAAGAAACCAACATTAGTAAACTACTGTTTACTAAACTGCAGATCTTTATTTGGATTTCATTAGTTTTTCCATTAATGTCTTCATTATGTTTCAGAATCCAGTCCAGAGAACCACATTACATTTAGTTATTTTGTCTCCCCACACAGTTTGATTGAGTTTGGCAGAAGACAGATAATTATTGGCATCACTTTTTGATCACATGCACACACACACACATACTCATAGAGATCAGAGATCTGAGTGGTTTCCAAATTTGACACCTGAAGAAATGGCTTATCCCAAATTTATTTTCTGGCCTAGAACCATGATTTTCTTAGATACCTTCAGTTGTTCACTTTTGACACCAGCACTAGCATTTTCTATCACTTCACAGCTATTACTTTCTATAAGATATTAGTAGAAATCAATAAAGTCATACTAGGATTCAGTTGTGAATAGACTTTTTGATCTGAGTACCAGATAAGCGACTTATGTATACATACTATTCTGATTAAAGGTAGGCATCATATTTGCACTTTAGCAAAATTACAAATGATTATATCTTAGGCTTCAGAGTAAGTACAACTCTAGCAGAGATATTATTCAATCCATACATGTCAGGGTTCTACTGTAGTATTAAAGCTAATTCCTTTTGATTTACTAGGTATTTAATTATGTCAATAATGATTTTGGGGGGTCTCATTTTACTATTTATTCTTCTCCATGGTTTTTCGTGTAAAATGTTTATAATTTAGTGTAGTTATAAGTTAGATTAGGTATAAAAATAGTGCTTTGTATCCTATGTGAAAAGAAGCCAAATGTACTCCAAGGTAGGAAATTATAAAGCAAGAATAAATTCTATATTTTAAAAAAAGTATACCTATCGAATAACATCATTAGTGTTTTCATTGTTATTTTTTTTCTTTAACTGTTAATGAATAATTGGGTGGACTTTATTCTTTATATTAACTTTTGCTCCTAGCTTATATTTAAGATTCATAAGGTAAGTTTTCTCATAAGCATAATTATTTGTTTTGTTTTAGGAAACTAACTTAGTATTCATTTAAAAAGAATTTGTAATAAAGGGAAATTGTCTTGTTGTAATTTGTATTTTAAATAGTTGATCTGAACTTTTGTGTAGGCCACTATATAAATATTTCACAGAAATAGATTTTATATCCAAAAATAACAAATGAATTTTCTCAGGCAGAGTTTTTTCCCTAAGCATATGTAAATACCAGTTTTATAACTGAATTTTATAACTTCTTTCAAAATTTTCATGTAAAAATTATTCTTGATACATGTAGGACTCCTAAGTTTTATGAAAAAAAAAAAAAACAATTGTATGACTCTTTTTAAAACATTATGAGTTATAAAGGAAATATATATGTTTCTCTTTTTTAAAAGTTACGTTTAGGGGTGCCTGGGTGGCTGAATCGGCTAATTTCCGACTTCAGCTCACGTTGTGATCTCACAGTGTGTGGAGTTTGAGCCCTGCATCAGGCACTGTGCTGATAGCTCTGAGCCTGGAGCCTGCTTCAGATTCTGTGTCTCCCTCTCTCTCTCCCCTTTGCGCACTCACACTGTCTGTCTGTCTGTCTGTCTCTCTCTCAAAAATAAACATTAAAAAATTAAAATAAAAGTTATATGTTTATATATTTTCTTAATTTTTGTCTTAACTTACTATTTTAAACATGCAAGTAATTAGTGAAAGTTAAAATATGCTTCTTTGAAAACATTTGACAAAATACAGCATCCTTTCTTGATAAAAACCATTAAGAAAGTAGGGATAGAAGGGTCATACCTCGAGATCATAAAAGCCATATTATGAAAGACCCAACGCTAATATCATCCTCAATAGGGAAAAACTGAGAGCTTTCCCCCTAAGGTCAGGAAAAAGACAGGGATGTTCACTCTCGCCACTGTTATTCAACATAGTATTAGAAGTCTTAACCTCAGCAATCAGACAACACGAAGAAATAAAAGGCATCCACATAGGCCAGGAGGAGATCAAACTTTTATCACTCTTTGCAGATGACATGATACTCTATATGGAAAACACAAAATATTCCACCAAAAAACTGCTAGAACTGGTCCATGAATTCAGCACAGTTGCAGGATGTAAAATCAATGTGCCGAAATCACATTGATTGGTGCATTCCTATACAACAATAATGAAGCAACAGAAAGAGAAATCAAGGAATCAATCCCATTTACAATTGCACCAAAATCCATAAAATACCTAGGAATAAATCTAACTAAAGAGGTGAAAAATCTATACACTGAAAACTATAGAAAGCTTATGAAAGAAATTGAAGAAGACACCAAAAAATGGAAAAAGATTCCATGTTCCTGGATATGAAGAACAAATATTGTTAAAATGTCAACACTACCCAAAGCAATCTAAATATTCAATGCAATACCTATCAAAATAACATCAGCATTCTTCACAGAGCTAGAACAAGCGATCCTAAAATTTGTATGGAACCAGAAAAGACCCTGAATAGCCAAAGCAATCTTGAAAAATAAAACCAAAGCAGGAGGTATCATAATCTTGGACTTCAAGTTGTATTACAAAGCTGTAATCATCAAGACAGTATGGTACTGGCACAAGACCAGACATTCAGATCAATGGAACAGAATAGAGAACCCCGAAATGGACCCACAAATGTATGGCCAACTAATCTTTGGCAAAGCAGGAAAGAATATCCAATGGAATAAAGACAGTCTCTTCAGCAAGTGGTGCTGGGAAAACTGGACAGCGACATGCAGATAAATGAACCTTGACCACTTTCTTACACCATACACAAAAATAAACTCAAAACGGATGAAAGACCTAAATGTAAGATAGGAAGCCATCAAAATCCTCGAGGAGAAAGCAGGCAGAAACCTCTTTGACCTTGGCTGCAGCAGCTTCTTACTCAACACGTCTCCAGAGGCAAAGGAAACAAAAGCAAAAATGAACTATTGGGACCTCATCAAAATAAAAAGCTTCTGCACAGTGATGGAAACAGTCTGTAAAACTAAAAGGCAACCGACAGAATGGGAGAAGATATTTGCAAACAATGTATCAGATAAAGGGTGAGCATCCAAAATCTATAAAGAACTTATCAAACTTAACACCCGAAAAACAAATAATCCAGTGAAGAAATGGGCAAAAGACATGAATAGACACTTCTCCAAAGAAGACATCCAGATCACCAACTGACACATGAAAAAATACTCAGCATCACTCATCATCAGGAAAATACAAATCAAAACCACAATGAGATACCACCCCACACCTGTCAGAATGGCTAACATTAACAACTCAGGCAACAATAGATATTGGTGATGATGCAGAGAAAGAGGATCTCTTTTGCACTGCTGGTGGGAAAGCAAACTGGTGCAGCCATGCTGGAAAACAGTATGTAGGTTCCTCAAAAATTTAAAAATAGAACTACCCTATGACCCAGCAATTGCACTTCTAGGTATTTATCCAAGGTATACAGGTATGCTGTTTCGAAGGGGCACACACACCCCAGTGTTTATACCAGCACTATCAACGATAGTCAAAGCATGGAAAGAGCCCAAATGTCCATCAATGGATGAATGGATAAAGAAGATGTGGTATATATATATATATATATATATATATATATATATATATATATACACACACACACAATGGAGTATTATCCAGCAGTCAAAAAGAATGAAATCTTGCCATTTGCAACTATGTGGATGGAACTAGAGGGTATTATGCTAAGCAAAATTAGAGAAAGACAAATATCACATGACTTCACTTATATGAGGACTTTAAGATACAAAACAGATGAGCATAAGGGAAGGGAGGCAAAAATTACATAAAAACAGAGAGGGGAACAAAACATAAGAGACTCAAATATGGAGAACAAACAGAGGGTTACTGGAGGGGTGGTGGGAGGGGTATGGGATAAATGGGTAAGGGGCATTAAGGAATCTACTGAAATCATTGTTGCACCATATGCTAACTTGGATGTAAATTAAAAAAAAATAATCAAATAAAAATAAAAAAATATGTTTCTTTGATAGATGTTAATGTCATTAATTGGTATCATTGTAATTGTAAACCATCATTCAAGTATGAATGGGAAAAATAACTGCTAATTTCACATATTCGAGAACTCAAAGTATAGTACCCTAGTGTAACACAGCTGTCGGAAGAACAAAACTTGAGGGTATCTCCCAGCAAAGTAGAAAATAAATGTAAATAAAGCAGGAGGTATAGAAAGAAAAGTGGGCCAAAGTAAATAAGTAAAACTTATAGTTAAATATAAATAATTGCTGATAATGTACTATAACAAGTAGAATTTATGCCAGGAATGCGAAGATGTTTATATAACAGAAAACCAACAGGTTTTTAACTTAGAAAAAAAATTAAAAACTACATTGTTGTAGCATTATATTCTGAAATAGCATTTTGTAAAACTGAGCAGCAGCCTTTAAAAACATCATCAAATAGAAAGAAAGGTACTTTAAGTATAATAAAAGCTAGTCACCAAGTCTAAAACTAAACATCATACTGAACAAAGAAGTACTGCAGCCACTTCTAAAACAGAAACGTAGCCACGATTTCTCCTGTTACCACTCTTTTTCACAATTGTTTGGAAATTCTAGTATCTAATAAAGACAAGAAAATAAAATAACTAGTATAAATATTGGAAAAGAAAAGACAGTGTCATCTTTATTTTTAAATGAATTGAAAACCCTAGAGAATCCAGTAAATATCTAGTAGAAATAACATAAGTTGGGGGTGGTTGACACTTTAGCTCTACCAATATTTACTGATTAGAAATGTACATAACAAATTTACATTCACAATGATAACAACCATCATATTCTCAGGGATAAATTTGACAGGGAACCTGTGTAAGACTTGGCCAAATGGAAAGACATATCATGTTATTTGATTTACACATTAATTTGTTGCAGTTTCATTCAAGGACAACAACAGGTTCACTTTTATTTGATTAAAATAATTTAAGTTCTGTGGAAGAATAAATGAGAATAACTGAAGATGAAAAAGAATAATTGATTTTGGTGGGGGTGTGACTTATAAAGTACTAAAGCTAATTATACCTGGTCACATGGTTAAACATAGGCTAGATGTGTCTAGGACAGAGAGTAAGGAAAACCATGGCATATTAGTAAGGCCAGAGCACTATTGCTACTTCGTTTTTTGAAATTGTCCAATGCATTGTAGGACAAACTGCCATTATGACTGAGGGATACCTCCTAAATTTTTAAACAATCAGAATCTGCCCATGATTGAGACCTGAGCTAGAGATACAATAAAGGGGTTATATCTTTATGTTTTCTTGTGTCATCGTATTACCTTAAATGCTTGGGGTGCTAATTTTTCTGCTGTGTTTTATGACTTGTTCCTGGTGGGTTATTTCCTCATGTGTTTTTAAAGTTTGCTTATAAGCTCATCTTGGGTAGGAATTGTTTTCTGTGGGAGATTCTGTGCTGTTGAATATTGAAATCGTCTGTTCTGCTAGGCATTGCACTAGTATTGCAGGCCATGGACTAATTTTTTGAAGTTTTTTTATTGTGGTAAAATATATATAACATAAATTCTCTATTTTAACCATGTTTAATTGTACAATTCAGTGGCATTAATTACTTTCACAGTGTTGTGCAGCCATCACCACCATCTGCCCAAAACTTCGTCAGCTCCTAATTTTTCATCATTCCAAACACAATTGCCATACCTATTTAGCAGTAACTCCCCATTTCCCCCTCCCTCTAGCTCCTGATACCCTCTAATTTACTTTCTGTTTCTCCGAATTTACCTTTTTAGGTTTTTTACATAGTACAATCATACTATTTTGTCCTTTTCTGTCTAGCTTATTTCATCTAGTGTAGTGTTGCCAAGGTTCATTTGTGTCTTAGCATGTATCAGAACTTCGTTCCTTTTTCTAACTCAATAATATTCCTTTTATGTATATGTCACATTTTGCTTATCCATTCATCTGTGGACAAACACTTGGGTTTTTTTTTCTTCTTCTTTTTCACTATCGTGAATAATGCTACTATGAACATTGTGATACAACTGTCTAAGTTTGTTTTAAATTTTGGGGGAGAATATTTATAGGAGTGGAATTGCTGGTCTAGTGGGAAAATGTACAGGGTTTTGTGTGAACATAAGTTTTAATTTATTTCAGATAAATGTCTAGAAGGTAGGGTCAGAACATACTTCAGTTGCATGTTTAGTTTCTAGAGAAAATGCCAAGTCTTTGCTAGACTGGCTATTCCACTTTACATGCCTACTAGCCTTGTTTAAGTGATCTGGTTTCTCTTCATCCTTGCTAGCATTTGTTTTTGTCACTATTTTGATTTTAGCTGTTTTGATAAGTGTATAATGGTATCTCATGCTTTTAACTGCATTTCTGTACTGGCTGATGATTACTGAGCATTTTTTCAGGTGCTTATTTGCTGTCTGTATTTCTTTGGTGAAATATCTCCTCATATCTTTTCACTGTCTTCTGATTGGATTATTTTGGTTGGTGTGTGTGTTGAATTTTGAGAGTTCTTTATATATTCTAGCCTTTGTTAGATATGTGGTTTGCAAATATCTTCTCCCAATCTTTTGATTGTCTTTTTTACCTCTTTATCAGGGGCTTTTGTAGAGCAATGGTTTTTAATTTTGAGGAAGTCCAGTTTATCACATTTTACTATCTAAGTACCAGGTAGGGTACTGGATGTTTGAATTTGAATTTGAGTTAAATTCTCTTTAAATACCCCCATGAACAAAAATTACATTATCTGTAAAAATAAGGCACTTTATTAGAAGTATTTGTTACTGGTGGGTTTTTCCTTTTCCTTTTTCCTTTTTTTGGGGTGGGGGAGGTCTATAGTCCACTGAAGTTAATTAAAATCTTCATTGCTCTTTGAATAATGATTGTTCATAATAAACTGTAAAGAAATACATATAATAGTATTTAATGCAAATATAATTGTATTGTAAAAATATCTTTTTCCCTTCTGGGGACAGTACGTTTTATTTCACTAATAAACCATGAAATTACAGCATATGCTTTTTAAGAGTTTTTACCTTTTCTGTAACCTGTTCTAACAAAATTTGGTTAAAAAATACACTCTCGGGGTGCCTGGGTGGCTTAGTCAGTTAAGTGCCTGACTTTAGCTCAGGTCATGATCTCACAGTTCATGAGTTTGAGCCCCGCATCAGGCTCTGTGCTGACAGCTCAGAGCCTGGAGCCTGCTACTTTGGATATCTGTCTCCTTCTCTCTCTGCCCCTCCCTCGCTCATGCTCTGTCTCTGCTTCAAAAAATAAACATTAAAAAAATATACTCCCATTTAATATGAGGAAAGGATCCTGCTTACTTAATTTAGAGCTACAAAATCTTTTTGTAATATCACCTAAACCTGTCATATTTTTTCTCTAGTACAGTATTTCCCTTTCTGTTTCTCTGCCTATCAATTTTTCCAATTTGTGGTTGGCTGTTGAGATAGTTCTTATGAAATTCATTTGTCCTTGCCAGTTAAGATAGGTTGTCATGGAATTCGAGGTGAAAAGTCATTGGAGAAAGCGACAGAATGTGGTCATATAAGAGAATAAGGATTCTTATTTGGCAGTAGACAACAGTGAGCCAGAAAAATTAATGTGGTTGGGGAATGAAAAAAGTAGTGAGAACCTTGAAGTTGCATTTTGAAACAAGTTTGATTTTATTGGTTTCGTTTATATTTCTGATATTTGTAGCAGTTTAGTAATTAAATTAAGAACACTTCTCACCAGATAGACACATACACTCACACTCATGTTTTCACATCTATTTTTTCCCAGTTTAATTCTCATCCTTTTTTTTTTAGAGTTGTTTTAGAGTTGTGCTAACTTCACAAGATGAATTGTTATGGTTTCTATCTTTCACTGTGCTTTATGTATCATATAAATTATTTATTCCTTGTAAGTTTAATAGAACTCATACATAAAAATGGTTGACCTAGGTTTCCTGAGGGGTTTTTATTGGTAGTTTTTGGACAGTATTTTCTATTTTATTGTCATTCATAGAATTAGGTTTCCTTTAGGTAATTTAGGTAGTCTGTTATTTTCCCAAAAAATTGTCCATTTCATTGAGATTTTAAAATGTACATAAAGTTATATATATTATGGTCATTTGAGATTAATTTAGCTTCTCCTCATACTATTTTCATATTTCCTATCTCTGAGCTTTCAGGCTTATCTTTTTTATTAGCTTATTTCCAAATTTACAACTCCTTGATTTATCAATTTTATCTTTTTCTTGTTTACATTATACATTTTCCTTATATAGCTTTTGCCCTATTCCATAAACTTCTACATATAATCTCATTAACTATTCACATGGTCTATAATTCTTGATTTTCCTTTAAACCTGAGTAATTTAATCAGCTTAAAATTTCCCAAGTCATTGATTTTGTTTGTTTGTTAATGCTTTGTTATAATTTTCTAGTTTAATGTATGGTGGTTAGAAAATGTCCTGATCATTTGCTTCTCTTTAAAGTAGTGATGGGTGGGGCGCCTGGGTGGCGCAGTCGGTTAAGCGTCCAACTTCAGCCAGGTCACGATCTCGCGGTCCGTGAGTTTGAGCCCCGCGTCGGGCTCTGAGCTGATGGCTCAGAGCCTGGAGCCTGTTTCCGATTCTGTGTCTCCCTCTCTCTCTCTGCCCCTCCCCCGTTCATGCTCTGTTTCTCTCTCTGTCCCAAAAATAAATAAAACGTTGAAAAAAAAAAAAATTAAAGTAGTGATGGGTGAACTACCTCCTGTAAACAAACCACCTGTATTTGTAAATAAAGTTTTATTTACATAGCATCACATTTGTGATAGAGACTGTACAGCCCACAGTCCTAAAATATTTGCAATCTGGCCCTAAAAGAAACAGTTTGCCTTGCTTTTAAAGTATTGGAATTAATTTTTCTTGGCTGAATTTTGATCAGATTTTATAACTAGTGGGTTCTGGAGAATGAAATGTATTTTTAATTCATAGGGCGAAGTTAACTATATTTATTAAGTAAGCTACTAATTTTTTAACTACTGATCTTTAATTTTTAAACTACTAATTTCTTCTCTTTTATGTTAACTTCTTTTGCTTAGTTGAGCTTTCAGTAATTTTGCCTTAAATATGTCTGGATTTTGTATTTAAGGTGTATCTCTTATAAATGTCATGTATTTTTTGTCTTGTTACATCCAATTTGATTTTTCATTTTTAAATGGTAAAATTAGTCCATTTACATTGACTATATAACTTGATATGATTTGGTTTAAGTTTCTCATCTTGCTCTTTGTTTTGCATTCCGTATGTTTCTTGTTCTTTTTTCCCCTGCTTTCTGTCTTGAAGATTTATCAAAAAAATTTTTTTATATTCTTTCCATTTTCTTGGCCTTTTAGCTATACCTTCTTGGAATTTTTTTAAAGAGATTACACAAGGGATTACAGTATGCATCTTTAACTTTTTATGGTTTAACTTGAATTTTTATTTTACTACTTTGTTAGCACTGTAATGACCTTATGATATTTAATTCTATTTATAGCGCACACTTCCATTGTCTTATATTTTACTTCTATAGTATATATTTTACAATACATTGTATTACTGTTGCTTTATGTAGTCAGCAGTCTTCTTAAGATTTAAAAAAAGTCTTTATTTACCCATATATTTACCTCTTCTAATGTATTCCATTCCTTCTTATAAAATGGTGTTATATCTGAGATTTTTTTTCACCCTGTGGAATTTCCTTTGCATTTCTTGAAGTGTGGGTCTGCCTGCAGTGAATTATCTCAGCTCTTGTTTTCCTATGATGTTTTTTTTTTTGCCTTTATTTTTTGAAGGATATTTTCCTTAGGTATGAAATTGTAGATTGGTAATTTTTTTCTTTCAACACTTTAAAGATGTTCTTCTGTTATGTTTGGACTCTTTATTGTTTATGATGGACGCTCACCCATTATTTGCAGTGTTTCTCCCACCCTTCCCAACTTGGAATATAATGTGACCTATGTATTTATTTAATTTGATCTGGTTGTTTTAAATTTTTTTTATTTATCTTGGCTTTTAGTATTGGGCTGTGATATTGCCTAGGTGTATGATTTTCTTTCTCTGTTTTGTATTTTGGAGATGTCTCATCAAATGTGGACAGCCTGAGCCATTATTTCTTAAAGTAGTTCTTTTTTTTTTTTCATCTGTGTTTTAGAACTTTATATATATTAGATTCTTTGATATTATCTCTCACGTATATCAACCTGTGTTCTTTTTGTTTTTTGGACTTTTTTTTCTCTTTGGTTAATGTATCTTGGCCTGTCTCCATGTTCATTGATCCTTTCTTCTGCTGTGTTCAGTCAGCCTTTATGCCCAGGAAATTAATTCTAATTCAGATAATGTTTTTCAGTTACAGATGCTCATGTGGTTCTTTTAAAGATAATTACGTTTCTCTATTGAAATTTTCAGTCTTTTTTATTTTTTTCTGCCTTAACCTCTTTTTTCTTAACTTACACATACTAGCTAAAAATAATAGTTTAATAGCTGATGTCCCTGCTAAGATATATATGATATATATGATATATATGCATATAAGATATATATGCATCTGCTTCTATTAATTATTTTGCCACTTGATTATGGGTCATATTTTCTGACTTCTTCACATATCTGAGTTTGATCTTTTGGATTTGATGGATCGTTGAAGTGGATAAGGGCTAGGTTATAGTTTAGTTTGTTTCAGTTCACATGTATTCCATATGTCTAGGGTAAGATCTGTGTGTATGTCAGTACTTAGCAGGATTCTGGCTAATTCCATCTGATTATGAGATCATAATCAACTCTGTTGTCAGGCTTCCAGTCCTCCATGCTGCCACTGTGAACTTGGTAGAAGTCCTGTGTGGAGAATCATTGGGCCTGGAGACCTAGCTTTGAATATAGGATTTCTTCATCTTCTGTATCAGAAGCTGGCAAACTGTGGCCTGCAGGCTTAATCTGGCTGCCACCTGTTTTTGTAAATAAAGTTTTATTGGGACATAGCCATACTCATTTGCTTATATATTTTCTAAGTCTGCTTTCATGCTATAAGAGCAGAATTCTGTGGTTAGAACAGAGACTGAAATATTTAATATCTGATTCATTAAGGAAGAATTTGCTGACCTCTGTTCTATACTATCAAGCAAGTACACAGAGTAAATAAAAATTTTGCTGATTTCTCTTTATCTCACTGGAGCCTCTGCCTGTAGCAGAAGTATTCCTCCTACTACCCATGCTTTGATTTTGTAAATGACCATAGTGATCTTAAATAAATTTCATCGGATCATATCAACCCTAATCTTAGAGTCCTACAGTAGTATTAGTAGGTCTTAGAATAAAATTCAAAGTCTTCATCTAAATTTATAGAGCCTTTGGTAATATAAATACTCCCTAATCTTCAACCTTCTTCTTCTTTTTTTTTAAAATAGACTTTATTGGGGCACCTTGGTGGCTCAGTCGGTTAAGCATCTGACTTTGGCTCAGGTCATGATCTCACAGCCTGTGGGTTCGAGCCCCACATCGGATTCTGTGCTGACACCTCAGAGCCTGGAGCCTGCTTCAGGTTCTGTGTCTCCCTCTCTCTCTCTGCCCTTGCCCTGTTCATGCTCTGTCTCTCTCTCAAAAATGAATAAATGTTAAAAATATTTTTAAGTAGACTTTATTTTTAGAGCAGTTTTAGGTTTGTGGCAAAATTGAGGGGAAGATACAGAGATTTCCCATATACCCTCTGCTCCCCCACATACATTAATATTCACTGGCCTTTCACCTCAGTCTTCTCACTGAACTTCTTTCTCAGCCCCTACCATGTTTATTCTCCATCCAATTACCATTTCTGTTCTTATAGTAGATACCACTTTTTGATATATTTTACTTTGCTTGGTTTGGATTATTGTTTATCTTCCTTAATAAATGTAAGTCCTACAAGTTCACTATCTTATTTCTAGCATCTAGAAATTAGTAGATCTATAAATATTTGTTGAATGAATCAATATACTGTTTTTCTCTGACTCACCATCATCTGCCTTCACTCTCATCCTGCTGCCATATTACTTTTATTAAGGTACTAATTTTAGCTAAAAAATTCTTAGTTGGCAGGACCTGACCTCACCTACCTTCTGTAGCCTCATCCCTGTAATATTTATTTTATTTTGTATTGAAAAAAGTTTTTTTGAGAGAGTGCATAAGTGAGTGAGGGGCAGAGAGAGAGAGACAATATCCCATGAGGGGCAGAGAGAGAGAGTGAAGTGGGGCTCACCTGAACCAGAGCTCAATTTCACCTACTACAGAACTTGAACTCATGTGAGATCATGATCTGAGCTGAAGTCAGATGCTTAACCGACTGAGCCACCCAGAAGCCCCTCCCTGTAATTCTTATTAAGAAACTTTCTACTTTATCTAAATCAGACTTCTTAATACTTTATATTTTCTGTACCCCTTTGATCATGACATTCACCTTGTATAGAATAAACTTGCCATTTATCCTTGAGTTACCTCTTTAGTCCTATCTAATCAATCACTAGAATCCAGTTTATGTGTCATTTTGGTTCACAGTCATCAGTCTTTTCCCTCACATACTGTAGTACTACTTATTGTCTGTATTGCTAATATGAAACTTAATAATGTAATGCCTTCTATTATTTATGAACTTTCTAGAAATGTTTTCCTATTATAGTTTATCCTAAGGGTAAGAGAGATGCACACTTCTTTCTGTCCCATTAGTTCAGACTGTCACTGTATTTACATTTATATATCTGTATTTCATTCAAAGTAAATGTAAGAAGTCATATTAAGTTACTGTCTTTGATGAGGCACGTATTGAGTAACTGTTACCTTACATTTGCATATGTTCTATGTTTCACAAAAGCAAATGACTTTAAATATATTACTTAATTTAGTCTGTATAACAAATACCACTTCATTTTACAGATGAGAGAAAAAAGACTTGCCCAAGATAAAAAGACTTTTTCAAGTGTCTACAGCTAGTAGACAGCTGTAGCAGAAAACATCGAATTTTTACTCTTCATATCTGAAGAGTGACTGAATAAATTAGACAGTTCATAGTGAAATGAAGTCCAAACTGAGATCTGAAAACTATGTCTTTTCTTTAAAGTAGCAAGTTGGATGTTATGAGATCTTAAATTGGTAAGGATTATATCAAAGGAACAAGTAGGCAAGAGTTTGGTGGCTTCATGTTAAAAAAAATGGGTACTAGTGTTAGGGGCTGCTGGGTGGCTCAGTTGGTTAAGCATCCAACTTCGGTCAGGTCATGATCTTGCAGTTCGTGAGTTTAAGCCCTGCATCAGGCTCTGTGCTGATGGCTCAGAGCCTGGAACTTACTTTGGATTCTATGTCTCTTTCTCTTTCTGCCCCTCCCCTGCTTGTGCTCTGTCTCTCTCTCTCTCAAAAATAAACATTAAAAAAAATAGGTACCAGTTATATGCTGTGAGTTGACTTGTCAGTTTCCTATAGTTTATTATTTGAAAAAATTGCCTTAAATGTAAACTAACATTAGCATCTCTCCATGGCTTTCGTGATTATTAAATGTACAGTAATACACTTGATGTTAATTTAAAACATTTTTTCATGCAGCAGAATATTGGCCTCAGTCATTTTTCTGCCCATACATTCCTGCAATATTTACTGAAATATTAGGGGCTCTCATCTAGAGTGGTAAATACAGAGATTAGAATGGGAGACATTAAATTAGATAATGCTCCACTTCCAATTGTAAAAATTTCCTCCTCTGTTCTTACTGACTTAAGGTAGAGTGTTTGGGGATGGGCTGGTGGGAAAAGAAAGTTGGCAGACAGAATGGAATGATGAATACAAAGGCCATAGTGAGAAATTACAGCAACAAGTACCCCTTCTTTATGTCCCTCCTTTTATTTTGTACCCCTTTTATATTTTGTCTCTGTTGTAATTATCACTATTTATCTTACTGTGTATCTTGTTTCTCTTGTTTTTTAAATTAAATTAAAAAGATTTCTTTTTATTATATATATATAAAGAGAGCATGCACAAGTAGGGAAGAGGGGCAGAGAGAGAGAGAGAGAGAGAGAGAGAGAGAGAGAGAGAGAATCCACACACAACATGGTGCCCTATGCAGGGCTCAATCCTATGACGCTGGGATCACGACCTGAGCCAAAAATCGAGTTAAACGCTCAACCAACTGAGCCACCTAGGCGCCCCTTATTTCTCTGTTTTATTTTCTTCCTTTCCTACTGGAAAACAAGTTTCATGACAAGTTCACTGTCTTTCCCACTTCTGTATCCTGTCTGGCACCTGGTAAGCACTCAATAGTATGTATTTGTTTTATGAATGAATAACATTTGAAGGAAGTTAACTCTGGTGTCAGTGTATAAAATGGACTATGGTGAAGAGATAGTAGTTCAGAGATGATGAAAGAGCCAAAGAAGTGACAGCAGGGGCTCCTGGGTAGCTCAGTTGGTTAAGTGTCCAACTTTTGATTTGGGTTCAGGTCAGGATTTCATGGTTCACGAGATCGAGCCCTGCATGGGCTCTGTGCTGGCAGTGTGGTGCCTACTTGGGATTCTCTCTCTCCCTCCCTCTCTGCCCCTCCTCTGTTCTCTCACTGTCTCCCTCTCTCTGTCAAAATAAATAAACATTAAAAAAAAAAAAAAAAGGCGACAACAGGACTAATGAGGTTACACAAGGAAGGCATTTTTGGGGTGAACTAGAAAGGATTTGGGTACCAGGGTATCAGGGAAAGGAAAAGAATGAGCAGAAATAATTTGTTCTGAGATTTCTGACTAGAGAGCCTGGCTTACTGGTGTCATTATGTCATTCCAGGCCCATATGCTATGCACAGTGATCATATATTAAATGAATAACTCTCCAGAAATAAGCTTTTACCTTTTGCACAAAATCTTGCCTTTAAATGTAATTTGTTTAACTCTGTGGTTTATTTCCATTCTTCTGGGTTTGTTTGTAATTTACTCTTTTTTTAATTTTTATTTTTTGAGAGACAGCGTGTGTGCAAGTGGGAGAGGGACACAGGGAGAGAGAGAATCCTAAGCAGACTTTGTGCTCAGCGTGGAGCCCAACTCAAGGCTCAATTTCAGGACCATGAGGTCATGACCTAAGCCAAAATCCAGAGTTGGACTCTCAACCTACTAGACCACCCAGGTGCCCCTATAATTTACCCTTATTTGAGCTTTGAGATTATGCTTCCCCTGGATTTTAGGACAAATTAATGTTACAGCCCTTTTAGCACTGCTCTGCAATATAGCAGCTCAAAGTCATAGTTTGGTACTTTCATAGTTTACCATTTCCATCATTGTTGCTGAAGAAAGAAGCCAGAGAAAATTATGTAGAGGTTTTGCTGTTAGCACAAGTCCTTTTGTTACTAATTCTTTCCAGCTTATAGGAAGTAAGTTTTCATTCTTCTAATTAGCTTGTGCTTATTTCCAGGTGCCTATACTCTGCATATTGCACAAGGTGCTTGAAATATAAAATACTGATTGAAGTTCCTCTGATGAAACTGACTTCCATTATTAATCCAATCATATGTTTTAAATAGCAGTTTTTTAAAAGATTAAATTATTTAAACTGGTTTAATTTGGACACTTTCTGCAGATCAGTTACTTTAAAAAGCCAAGTATATTTCAGATATGCCACTTATGATCCTACATACATAAATCAGAATGTTCAATGAAGAGAGACAAATATTTAGGAAATATATTCTAATTTCTGATCTAAAAATAGATTTAAATAGTGTTCAAATATATACTTTTCGGGATGCCTGGGTGGCCCAGTTGTTTAAGCATCAGAGTCTTGATCTCAGCTCAGGTCTTAATCTCAGGGTCATTAGTTCAAGCCCCATGTTGGGCTCTGCGCTGGGCTTAAAAATAACGTATATATGTGTAATTTTTTTTTTTTTAATTTTTTTTTTCAACGTTTATTTATTTTTGGGACAGAGAGAGACAGAGCATGAATGGGGGAGGGGCAGAGAGAGAGGGAGACACAGAATCGGAAACAGGCTCCAGGCTCTGAGCCATCAGCCCAGAGCCCGACGCGGGGCTCGAACTCACGGACCACGAGATCGTGACCTGGCTGAAGTCGGACGCTTAACCGACTGCGCCACCCAGGCGCCCCTGTGTAATTTTTTTAAATGCTTTTTTTATATAGCATATTTTGATGTATAGTAATGCTCTCACCAAATTAAAATAGTAAATTAATGCTGTCAAATTTTTCATCTGAATATATGTAGTTTTTGTTTTCTTAGAAAATTTTAAATATTTCAAATTAAAAGCCTCTAGATTATAGATTTGTGGTTTTGCTAATTTGTGGTATTCTATATTATCCCATGGTTTCCTCATACATAATGTATAATCATGCTTACTTTTTATGGTATATGGCAGTTTTAATAATAATATATACATGTACTGATGATAGTAAAAGGTTAATGAGAGAGCCATGAAATGAATGAGATGCTAAAAGGAGAAAGTGTCTTTTAAAAATTGCTTTGGTGCAGCATTCATACACTCTTGCCCTCAAGAATCTCTGGAATACAGTTCTGTAAATGGGAAGCATTTTTCATACAAGTATAATTTGTATGTCTTTAAAGAAACTCAATAACCAAAAATTTAACATTAAAAATATGCTCTGCTCCACCCCACCCCACTTTCATAGATTTTTTCTATCAGGTTTTATTTGACTTCCTGGAAAAAATAGGTTAACTTAATTTTTTTTTTCCAGATTCAGAATGTTCTGAGCAGGAGTCATGTTTTTTTTTAATTCATCCCTAAGTATCTTCCATCAAAAATCCTGGTTCTTTAAAGGAATTTCAAAGGAATCTTTTATGCATTATCAAGATGTAAACTGGTCATGTTTTTAAACTAAAGATAAACGAGCTGAGTTTTGTTTTGTTTTGTTTTTTTCCTAAACCACCATTAATTTTTTAATAAGTTGAAGAAACAAGTAACACTGAAAATGTTATCTTTACTATTAGAATGACTGAAATTCTTGCATGTAGCTCTGTGATTCAACAATTTTCAAATGAAGTGCCTTTTGTAAAATTACTTTGTGTAATCAATAGGGTATATCAGTGAAGTAATATTAAAAATATATATGATAAAGATATAACTATAACACTAATTTTATTTCTTTTTTTAAGACATTTTTTTAAAAGTTTATTTTTGAATTTTTTTTTGTTTGTTTATTTGAGAGAGAGAGAGAGAGAGAGAGAGAGAGAGAGAGAGAGAGAGAAAGTGGGGGAGGAGCAGGGAGAGAGGGAGACACAGAATCCAAATCAGGCTGCAGGCTCTGAGCCTGACGCAAGGCTTAAACCCATGAACCATGAGCTCATGACCTGAGCCGAAGTTGGACACTTAACGGACGGAACCACCCAGGCGCCCGTTGAAAGTTTATTTTTGAGAGAGAGAGAGAGAGAGAGCGTGCGAGCGCCGAGCGCGAGAGCACATGTGCACGTACAAGTAGGGGAGGGTCAGAGAGAGAGGAGGCAGAATCTCAAGCAGGCTCCACACTGTCACCAAAGAGCCTGATAGGGGGCTCAATCTCACAAACAAAGTGGTTCATTTCCATAACAAAATGGTTTTACTATCCTCAGATGAGTCTATGTCATTGAAATGTCCTTTCTGTGTGTATTGTCAGGGAGCAAGAATTCCTGTCTTCATCAAGATCCTTCTTCCCAGACTAAGAATCAAATGGACATTGACAGGTTAATAGGAGAAAATCAAACTTAATAGGCTAAGAATGGAAAATCCATATAGACATGGAAATTCCAAATGCAGGCAACATAAGGTATATATATGTCATTCTGAACTAAGAGGAAGGGGTCTGGGGCTTTAAAAGGAAGGAATGCATTTCACAGGAAGATGAAAAAAGGTAAATGTTTAGTAAACAAATGTTTGCTAGGCTACTCTGACACAATGGGACCTAGAGGACTTTGATCAAACAGATCTTGCTAGGTTCCTCCCTATCTACCGTACTTGGCTTATGTAATAATGTGGTTATCTATGGGAATAGCTCTTTTCCTAGAGTAGATTATCTAAATTCTTTTTAGGCAGTTGAAGGGGAAGGTAAAGCACTTTTCTTGAATTTGCAGGGTTTTAATTGCTTTTTTTTAAATGTTTTAAAATTTATTTTTGAGAGAGAGCACACACACGCACACACATACACACAAACATGAGAGGAGGAGGAGCAGAGAGAGAGGGGGGACAGAGGATCTGAAGCCGGCTCTGCACTAACAGCAGAGAGCCCATCTTGGGGCTTGAACTCATGGAGCTCATGACCTGAGCCAAGCTCAGATGCTCAACTGACTGAGCCACACAGTCTCCCCGCTTTAATTGCTTTTTAACTCAAAATGATCTTTATACCAAAGTGGCCCATCTTGGGGCAGCCTGTTGTTGGCTCTTCCAGTACATAAAGATATAAAACTTGGAAAATTACTTTGTTCATCTGCATGCAATAGATTCAGGATCAGCATACATTTACTGAATATTTATTATGTGCCTTTCACTGTGTTAAATACTTTAACCAAAATTATACTCGTGCGTTAGTCTATTATTAACTTGAAATATGTGTAAAATTTGAAAATTGTGGGAAAATTTTGCTCACTAAAGATTTTATTTTAGGGAGCTTATCATTTTGATTAAGAAAGAATTTGGTAAATATCATTTATGGTTATTATACAGCCTTTAGGTAGTAGTCTGTGCTCAGACCAAGAATGTTATTGAGAACAGAGACATCTCTTATCTGTTTCGTTTCCTTGGTCCAGTTTTCTTAATAAATATTTGTCACATGGCATGAATTTTCGGAAAAAGCCATAATATTATTTCATGTTATATTTTGTAACTAAAAAAAATCAGATAAAGCTAGTTTTAAATCACTTTGAAATAACTTAGTGACCCTTTAGAATAATACTGTTCAGTAGAACTTTCTGTGATGATGGATATATTTTTATAAGTCTGTATTCAATAGCATAATGGAAAGAACTTAGGACTGTCCCAAGTACAGTTAATTAAATCTCAAAGATTTTTTTTTAATACTTACTTTGTATTAAGCATTATGATACATGTTGTGGATAGTTCCTGTTCTCAGGGAGCTCAGACTCTAATACAGAAGAGAGATTCCAAACCTATCAGTGATAATACAGTTGGGGATAGGCAGGAAGGAGAGGAGAATTCAAGTTTAACTTTGAAGGGTCAGTATGCATTAGGGGTCCACGTAGAGAAAGTAGCATTTGCCAGTAGATGAAGATGGGAGACTATATGGTGCATTCCAGCAACTGTAAGAATTCTCTATTCCTGGAACCTAGGGTGAGTTAGAAAGTTGCTAAAAAGAATGGACAGTTAATCACTCATCAGTTAATGAAATGTTTTGTATGCCATGCTAAAGAGTTTGGATTATATCTTTAAAGCCATAAGGGAGCCGTTACAGGGTTTTAAACTGATGAGTAAAAAAGATTTTAGCATGACGGCACCTGGGTGGCTCAGTGGGTTGAGTGTCCGACTTTGGCTCAGGTCATAATCTCATGATTTGTTAGTTTGAGGCCCACATCAGGCTTGCTACTGTCAATGCGGAGCCTGCTTACGATCCTTTATCCGTCTCTCCCTCTGCCATTCCCCGGCTCGCACTTTCACTCTCAAAAAATAAATAAAACATTAAAAAAAAAAAGGAGTTTAGCATCTTAACTCAGTACCCTGGTCCCAGGTTTATTAAGTTTGAAATTTCTAGAGGAAATGAGAACTTTCTGTTAAAATTTATGTTTGATTAGATCTTGTATAATTTTTTCCCTGGTCAGTTTTATTTGCTGTTGTAACAGTTAGAATGGTTAGAATTACCAAAGATCCAGTTTAGAATGACTGAAATATGAAGAAGATTTATAAGTTCATATAATAGAGAATTCAGGAGGTGTGGTGATTTATAGATAAGTTAATTCTGAGGCTCAGCAGCATCACCAAGAACTGTGTTTCTTTCCATCTTTCTGCTGTGCCATTTTCAGCATCTCGGTGGTGGTTTTCTGGCTTGTCCTTAAATAGCTGCAAGAGAACTACCATACCTTCAGCTTGTATATCTACACACAGCATTGTTTGGAGACTGGTAGAACAACAGGCCTTTCTGGGTCCATTTTTAAGATTGAGGAAAACTTACCAGAAAGCTTTCTCTCTCCCGCCCCATTCGCTTCACATCCCATTGGCCAAAGTAAAGCACACAACTTTTTTTTTTTCGTTTTTTGTTTTTGTTTTTGTTTTTTAATTTTAGAGCGCATGTGAGCAGGGGAGAGAGAGAGAGAGACGGAGAGAATCTTAAGCAGGCTCTATGCTCAGTGTAGAACCTAATGTAGGGCTCAATCCCATGACCCTGGGATCATGACCTAAGCTGAAATCAGGACTCGGAAGCTCAACTGACTGAGCCACCCAGGTGCCCAAGCACATAACCTTTCTTAAACCAATTAGTGGAATTTCAACTGTTACTATTAAGATTTATTTACTAGTTAAGGTTTATTTGCTGAGGCTAGGGAGAGAACCAGCCTAAAATACCTGAAATAAAATCAGGGTTATCTGCTTTGAAGACATATCTTCTTTACAGACTTGGTTTATGACCTGCAAAGCTGAAGACGGCCCTGAGAACCATAGGATTTTTCTGTGTAAGAGGCCTTGCCTGGGAAACAAACCAGCTGATCAACCTAGAAGATAGATTTCTATATTGTTCTTGACCAGAGTTATTCTTTTCTAGTCTAGATTAGGAGTACATGGGAGATTTGCTCTTACTAAATTTTTTCTTCTAAATATGTATTTTTAATGATAATGAATCCTTTTTGTGTCTTTTGTTAAGGAGCCAGATTTTTCTTTTTTTTCTTTTTTTTAATTTTTTTTCAACATTTATTTATTTTTGGGACAGAGAGAGACAGAGCATGAACAGGGGAGGGGCAGAGAGAGAGGGAGGCACAGAATCGGAAACAGGCTCCAGGCTCTGAGCCATCAGCCCAGAGCCTGACGCGGGGCTCGAACTCACGGACCGCGAGATCGTGACCTGGCTGAAGTCGGACGCTTAACCGACTGCGCCACCCAGGCGCCCCAAGGAGCCAGATTTTTCAAACTCAAATATTTGGAACAGGTTTGTCTGCCCTTTTGCTGTCACTTTCCATCCTAACCACAAAAGACTTGGCTGCTTGAAGTTTTGGGTGTTTGGTGGGAGAAAGACAATATTGAAGAAAAAAACTGATTATTTCAAAATAATGCTTAGCTGTACTTTTTCTGCTCTAAAAATTTACTTTATGCCCCGTTCTGTTACCTCTGGTATTATTCATGTACTAGTTAGTTAGTGTAGTCATTTCTTTACTCAGAATATTGTGTTACTTAGCAATTAATTCTTAGTTCCCATCTATGGCCAGACTCGGAGTAAATCTCCTTTCTGTTAACCTTCCAATCACTTTATATTCTGAGGCTAAAATACTATTAGGAACTATTTAGATACTTCTTTCCTCCCTTCCTGTCTGTGTGCTGTCTTTTCATCCCTGATTATATTGTGAGCACCTATTATGGGTCAGGTAAAATACTGAGGGATACAGTTTACTTAGAGATATAAGACATAGTCTCTCCCAGATTATACTCTGTGGTATAAGTAAACCTGTAGTATTAAAATACAGTATGAGAACTATTATGATGAAGTTCTGTACAGGATGCTGTTAGAGCATAGAAAAAGAACTCCATCTCAGACTTGAGGGAAATGGAACAATTCTGGGAGGAAGTAGTGACTTGTTTTAGGTAGAGGATACAGAAATTATAATGGCTGAAGTTGTGAGGGAACTTGATACATTTAGGGAACAACATACAGATAGTTTGGGACTTTCTTATATTTGCTTTCTTTATCTTATATCTGCTTTCTTATATCCATTTCTTATATCTGCTGCTTTCTGTATGTCTGTTTCATTCTTTTCTGACCTTACACATTAGTTTCCTCTGTTCAGTTCACATAGTGGAACATAGCTACTAACAACACTTCACTTTTACATCTTAACAGCTTAGGCACCCAGAGGTGAACACCAACTCAATCATTTTGTTTTCAAATCCATATGCCCATGGGTAGGTTCACTCTCTCCTAACTTAGGTCTTGTATGCACCCTGGACAAATCAGTTCTACTCTGGACTGGGGTTTGGGTAAGGTTTGTCATCATGTCACCTTGGGTTAGGTAACTTACCTCGGTAGAAATCAACCATGGCAAAGGGAGGGAGTAAATTAGCAGATGGAATGAAGATTGGTAAAGGGCAGTTCCCAGAAAGGGGTGTGGTATGATAGTGGGCAGAGCAAAACAACGCATGTCAATGTTAGGAGCAGTGGCAGCAGTGTCCAAGTGAGAGATAATGAGGGCCTGAAATTAAAAGGTGGCGGTGGAGATGGAGAGATCCCACTGGACTTGATTGATTGAGTTTGGGCTAAATGAAGAAGGTGCCATCCTTTTATTTATTCATTTATGTATTCACTCCACAAAAAATACTGGCTGAGTGCTTGCTCTATGCTAGCTACTGTTAGGGGTACTGGAGGTACAGCAGTACCATAGTTCAAGTTATTGTCCTGGTTATGCTATAACTTACTCAACGATTACTCTCATGTACTCTCATTACTGGCTTAGATGGTTGGGTGAATGGTGGGTCCCATTCACTTGAATTTTAAGAGGGAATGTAATGAATTAATTTTTGGAGATAATAAGTTTGCAGTGATAATGGTATATTCAGGAGAAGTTAGATACATGGGTTAGGGGCTTAGGAGAGGGCAGAGTAAGAGGTCTAGAATTGGGAGTCATGACCACATGGTGGTGGCTGAAGTTTTAAAAACTTGTAAGGTAGGATTTACTTTGTATGTGTGTATGTACAGTTCAGTGAATTTCAACATGCATATGGATATATGTAGCTGCCACCACAATTAGCATACATAATGGTACAGGTTACATTATGGTACCCCTTCTGGTTACACCCTTACTCCATCCCTAATCCTGAAAAGCAATGAGCTATTTTTCTTTTTCTCTGTAGTTTTTGTTTGTTTGTTTGAAGAATGGGATATAAATGGAAAACAGAATAATAGAGCCTTTAAAGACTGGCTCCTTTCATTCAGCATAATGCCTTTCAGATTCATTCAAGTTGTTGTGTCCAGCAATAGTTTATTGCTTTTTATTGCCCAGTGGTACACCATTGTATAGATGTACCATTGTTACTTTATTCATTCACCCACTAAAGAACATTTGGGTTGTTTCCATTTGGTAGAAGTTATGAGTAAAGCAACTTAGAAACATTCATGTATAGGTTTTTGTGTGAATGTAAGCTTTCATTTCTCTAGGGTCAGTGCCTAGGAGAGAGATTGTTGGATTATATGGGAGGTATATGTTTAACTTTATAAGAAACTGTTAAACTGTTTTCCAGAGTGGCTATACCATTGTCACTCCCACCAGCAGTATATGAGAGTTCCAGTTGTTGCACATCCTTGCTAGCACTTGGTACTTTCAAGATAGGTATCTTTTATTTTTAGCCATTCTGTCAAATGGTCAGTGGAAGCTCATTGTAGTTTTAATTTGCATTTCTCTAGTGGCTGATGATGCTGAACACATTTTCATGTGATTATTTGCCTTTAATATATATATCAAGTGTCTGTTTAGATTTCGTCCCATTTTTTAATTCAGTTATTTGTTTTCTTGCTATTGAGTTTTGAGAGTTCGATGTATATTCCAGATATCCATCCTTTGTTGGATATGTGAATTGCTTTTTTGGTTCTCATAACAGTGATTTTTTTTTTCAGAGCAATAGTTTTAAATTTTGATGAAGTCCAGTTTATCTTTGTTGTTGTTGTTGTTGTTGTTGTTGTTGTTGTTGTTGTTGTTTAAATGGGTCATCCCTTTGGTATCATATCTTAAAACTGTGCCTAACCCAGGTCATAAAAATTTCTCTTATTTTTTCCCTGTAAGTTTTATAGTTTAGATTTATGGTCTGTTTTGAGCTATTTTTCATATAACATGTAAGATTAAGGTTGATGTGTGTGCTGTTTACATATGGATAGGCAGTTGTTCCTGTTGTTGAAAAGAACATCCTCTCTCCTTTAAATTACTTTTGCATCATTGTCAAGTCTGTTGGCCATATTTGTTTGGGTCTATTTCTGTGCCATCTATTCTTTTCCACTGATATGTTTATATCTGTGTATAATAGCATACTGTCTTGATTACTGTAGCTTATAGAAAGTCTTAAAACAGGGTAGTGTGGTTCCTGTAACTTGACTTTTCTTTTTCATACTTGTTTTAGATAGTTTAGATCTTTTGCCTTTCCATATACATTTTAGAATCTGTATAAAAAAAATCCTTCTGGGATATTGGTTGGAATTGCATTAAATCTACAGACCATTTGGAGTAGACTTGAAATCTTTACTATGTGGGGTCTTCCAGTCCATGAATATGATATGGTTTTCCATTTATTTAGATCTTACCTGATGTCTTTCATTAGCATTTTTTACCATACAGATCCTATATTTGTTTTGTCAAATTTATGCCTAAATATTTTTCTTTTTTCTTTTATTAGATGTTGTTAATGGGATGCCATTAGAATCTTGTTTTCTATTTGTATATTGCCAATGTGTGTGTGTGTGTGTGTGTGTGTGTGTGTGTGTGTGTATACATATACACACGTGTATATGTATATAGATTTATGATTGATTTTTTTTTGACATTGTACTATGACCTTGCTAAACTCACTTCTTAGTTCTAAGAGGTGTTTGAGGGGGGGTGGTTTGTTTGATTTTGGTAGATTCCTTTCAATTTTTAAGTGGACAATAATGTCTTCTAAGGATAAAGATAGTTTTAGTTCTTCTTTGTAATCTGTGTGCACTGATTAGTACTTCTAGTATGATGGTAGCCAACAGTGGTGAGAATGTGTGTTCTTGCCTTGTTCCTGATTTTAAGGGTGAAGCATTTAGCCTTTACCACTAAGTATGATGTTGACTGCAGGTTTTTTGTAGATGTTCTTTATTGAGTTGAGGAAATTCCCTCCTATTCCTAATTTTCTAATGTTTTCATGAAGGGATGTTGGATTTTTTAAATACTTTTCTGCATCAAGTGATATGATGATGCAATTTTTCTTCTTTAAATCATTAATATGATGGATTACATTGAGTGATTTCCATAGTAAACTAGCTGAGCATGCCTAGTATAAACTCCTCTTGGTCACTGGGTGTGTGTGTTTATACATCATTGGATTTGATCTGCTAATTTTTTGTTGAGGATTTTTGTTTCTGTGTTCAAGAGGGATATTGGCCTATAGTTTTCTTATTTTGTAATGTTTTTATCTGCTTTGATATCAGAGTAATTTTGTCTTCATAAAATGAGTTGGGAGTATTTCCTTCTCTTTTCTGGAAGAGATAGTGTAGAATTGGTGTTATTTACCTAAATGTTTGGTAGAATTACCTGTGAAACCATTTGGGCCTGGAGATTTCTTTTTTGCAAAGATTATTTAATCACAATATTTATTTAATAGTTATAAGAATATTCATGTTACTATTTGATTTTGGTTGAGTTTTAGTAGTTATTAATTACTTATTAAAAGTTGTGTTTGGGGTGCCTGGGTGGCTCAGTTGGTTAAGCATCCGACTCTTGGTTTTGGCTCAGGTCATGATCCCATGGTTCATGAGTTCAAGTTCCACATCGGGCTCTGTGCTGACAGTGTGGAACCTGCTTGAGATTCTTTCTGTCCCTCTCTCTACCCCTCCCCACTCGTGCTCTCTCTCTCTCAAATAAATAAACTTAAAAAGAAAAAGGACATGTTTTGAAGACGAAGTTTTGCTGCTGACTAGCTGTGTGACCTTGGGAAAGGTACCTCAGTGTTAACCTCTCTGGTCCTTAATTTGTTCACCTGAAAAATTAAAAAGACTTTTTTTGATTCCTTAAGATTTTTCCTGGTTTTTGAATTCTAGAATTCGGGTAGGTTAAAAGTGTATGTGTTTGAAGTTTATGTGAAAGGATTGTGAGCCTCTGTTTCTTTTTCATCTGTTAGTGTTTGAACATTGGTTTACCTTGATTCACTTAGCCTTTTAACAGAGAAGTTCTGTATTTTCTTATCAGTGGATTCTGTACTGATGAAAAGGTATGATTAGAGGCAGGCCTTTTTATGGATTTATACGTGATATACTTATGGTATACGAAAAATTATTTTCATAATTATGTAAGAAGATGTAAGGTAAATCATATGCTGGCTTTTAATGTTCTATATTTTTGAAGAAATTACCAGTTTAGAATTTATAGAGTGTTAGAAATGTATTTCTCTTTTGGTGATTATTCTTCTGAATCTTCATAATTTAGTGATTATCTTTCTGATTTAAAAAGTCACTCATTTTTAGCTACTTAATGGAGATAATGTCTATAAATATTTTATGTAAAATTCATTTTTAAAAGGTGCACACTTGTGTATCCTGTCCATTTATTGGGTTAAAGCAAAGTGAAAATAGCATACAGATCTGCTGCTGAAGGAAACATTAAGTGGCAGCTGCAGCTGGAGGATTTTACGTAGGCACCTGTGGGTTTGAGTGCGTTCAATATACAGACTGCAGCAGGAGGCTGGCACTGCCTCTGCTGACTCCAGTACACTCCTTCACTGCTGTCTGCCGATCTCTCCACTGGCCAGAAGACAGACAAAATGGTGCAGCACGTAGAGGGCATGGGAAAAAAATAACCGTCAATATGATTCAAAGGTGGGTTTGCTGCATCGAATAGCAGAGAAAATTGTTTAACAAGATTAAAAGCTTGGATATAGTTCAGTATGTCAGAAATCCTTAGCTGTTTTAATGTTTGATTGTGACAATTTAAGAATGAAAATGTATAGTTCTGAAATCTGCATGCTCCCTATATATACAGGTTTCAGGTATATTGCATGTGTAACATTTAATAAATGTATGCATGGTAGATTATAAACAGATTTATATTTGTACTAAATGTGTATAATGTGTGTGTGTGTTGTGTGTATATATATGTATAGATAGATAGATAGATAGATAGATAGATAGATATACACACAACACACACATACACATGAAGGGTTTTTTTCCCTATTAATACTAGATTGTTAAAAAGTAAACACAGGTTTTATATTTTTTCTGTTTTATATTTGTCGCAGCTCCTACCAATGTCTTTTTCTTTATATTGTTCATTTATAATAGTAGAGAGCATTAGTAGAGCATTCTCTGGTGAGATGGAAAATAAGTAGAATGAACACTGGAGTTGGCACTTCATATTTTATTGATGACTGTAATGCAGTGTGAGTTCGCATTGCACATAGTCATGATTTAAATGATTACCTCTTTTATGAAAGCAAAATGTTTGTAAGAACGGCCATGTTGTAGACAGTGAGTATAAAATGAAGAGAGGAAGTAGGACAAGTAAAATTTCTCTGTCCTTGGTTTCTTGAGCAATGTTCAGCATTGACTCAAGGCACTGTCATTTTAGAAGTACAGTATAGAAACAATTGAACATCAAGCATAGAAAAAACATGGAGGTTTAGTTTCCCACCCCTTCCCGGAAGCACTTTACTTATGTACTCATATATTTTGGGTTTCAGTGGCTGCATGTTGCTGGGGAGCTGTCCAGTTGAGACAAGATATATTTACTTAAGCCACACCCAACAGATTGAGCTTTTTTATGCATTCGGGCACTATTTTAATCCTGTGCTGATTTGTAACCATCATATGTGGGATGCCTTTGAGTTGTAAAAAGAAACAAAATACTAGATTCACAGGTTTCAGCTTAATGTGCTCTTGAATATCTGAGTTGTTTTATTAATAGCACAGAAGAACAGTATTTAAGTTATGCAGCATTATCTGAGGCAGAGAGAGAGATTGAGAGGAAATATTTGTATGGTGCCAGTAAAAGTGTACTGCAAGTGTTCTGATCATATAGGAACAGAGCTGCTGGTATACTATTTTTTGGTTAGTGTTGTAGGTGTTAAATTGGGGTTTGACATTTAGAGTTCAAATTCTCTTCTTTGAGAAAGTATTTGTCCAGGTGTCTTAAATATTTCACTTAATTTTTCTGTGCTTTAAAAAAAATTGCAAAAGATTAAGCCTGAGTTTAAATCTATTTATAATGTTGTATTCTATACTAGTGACATGTTGTATGTGATAAGAATTAACAACTGTATGGCTGTTTGCCACTGTGTTGGATTACCTCAGCCACTTTACTATAAACAGAAATAAGGAGGATCAGCACGCATCTGAGTAGTCTGCAGAGTGCTCGGATGCTGTATTTTCACAAACTCTTTCTTTTAGACAAAGCAAATTCACTCTGTTTTCTTCCCCGAAAGAAAAATAACCCTCTCATCTATACTATATTCCTTTGATTTTATTGAATAACACAGAAGAATAATATGGGATTTTTATATGTCAGATTTAGTGACAGTAGATAGCTAACTATAGACTGAAATATCCTATATTATTAGAATGTTTCATGTATCTAAAATGTTATATAACCCTGATGGAATGTTGCAGATGAAACAAAGAAATCTGATTGGTTCCTCACAAGACACAGCAGCCTTGAAATCTATTCTAACCAGAGGCTTCTATAGCAGACTGGATGGCTAGTTAGCATCACAGTAAAAGCATAAAAAATACAGTGGAGACAGGGAGGGGTTTGAAAGAGAAAATGAAGTTAAAGCACTTCAGTAATTTCTATCTTTGGAGCATTTTATTTCCTTGCAGGGGTTCCCCCCCGCCCCCAACTTTGGCCTTTTTTTTTTCTTACTGTTATTTCAAGGGTGTTATATTTTATTAAGTTAACAAACTTTCTAAGTAGTATTTAATCAACTAGAAGAGCCTCTCTAAAAAGAGTTTTACTTTAAGTGATGGTGTGGGTTAATGAAGAATATGATTTCAGAATACTTATTAAATATAGATGAGTGGGACTTGTTGGGGGAAGGCAGGAGGATGTGATGGTAAAGAGTTCTGAAGAACAGGCCACTAATAACTCTTTGGCCCTACTCTTCACCATCCTATTAAAATTGTATTAGATGATTTGTCATCTAAGACTTCAGTGATGCTTGGTGAGGACACGTTGTTATTGACATTCAAACAGCAGCCCATTGCAAGTCAAAACAGGTGGAGAATTGTTTGCTGTCTGCTGGCTGTTAGAAACACCCTTGAAATGTGCGAACAATATATGTTATCTATTATGTATTTATTATTCTTGGCTAGATGGTCTGCTGGAATATAGTTGTAAATTACAGTACCAAATGTCCAACCCTTTTATCTTTTACAGAAAATATTTAAAATACATGTGTAGTGTGTTTTATTAAAATTTGAAATTCTTATATATAAACAGTAATAGGTCAACCTCATTTATAGGTTTAGAGGAGGGAAAATTACTGTGAGCAGGAAATGAGCATTTAAATTAAGGAAATTAATTAAATTGAAAGGAAGTAGAGAAACATAAAGCATATTTAAACAGTAATATCTAATATATGGATATATTCTGATAAAAACCAACTGTATCTTTTAGGTTCCATTTCTGTGCTTACTTTCTAAATTATCCGATATGCTAATAGAGTCAGGCCGAAGGCAGCTGGCTGCTAGTGTTACAAGCTGAAAACAAAATGGCTGGCAAGGATTAGTACTGTAAATTTGCAATAGAGAGCTGGATGCAATTAAGATATCTTTTGTTGAAGGAGACTGTTACAAAGTAAGTTGATGAGGGAATGACTGTTGTAGTAGATGTCTTGGGTAATAAAGAAACATCTTTTTATTAAAGAAAATGTAAAAATACTTTATTACAGCATAAAAATAAAAGATTTTATACTGTAAATAAAGAGTAATTCATTTTCAGCAAAGCAATAAAAAAAACCTCTTGTTAATATTCATTTAACCATCATTGTCTTTGTAATTCTAAGATCCAGGTAGTTTCTGAGTGTATTATTTATGAATCTTTCAGATTAACCGTATGGTTACAGATATAAGAAATAAAAAATGAATATATTCTTAGAGTAGGGGGGAAATTCAGAGATAAGTTTTATTAGTATTTTATTAGTTTTATTTAGTAATGAATCTTTTAGATTAGAATCTTTCAGAAGGATAAAAGAAATAGAATAACAGGAAAATTTAGACATAATGAAAATAGAGTTTAGAAAGTAACTTTATAGGTTTGTATATTAATATGGATTTTTCTCTGTATAAAACTATAAGCCTTATCTGTTGATTTTAAGCAATTGTCAAAAGATTAAATGATGTCAAAATTGTTGGTAGGCTCAGACTGAGAAATCGCTTCAGGACGTTTTAGTTACTTAGGTTGAAGATAGCACGTTGGCTCACAAGTTTGTCTCTCACGGTGTGATGGCTACATACTGTAAAGAGGGCAGACAATATAAATTTGTCATCTCCACTTCTCCAGCACCTAGTGCAATGCCCTAGCACTTAGTGGGTGCCTCCTAACTGGTGAAGAATAATGATAGCAAACACTTTGTATGTGCATAGAAAGACATACACCCACACATAAATACATACATAATTATACTCATTTACTTTTCAGAACCTATGGGATAAATTATATTACAGTTGACCCTTGAACAATTGAGGGTTTGGAATGTTGATTCCTGCACAGTTGAAAATCCACAAATAACTTTTGACTCTCCAAAAATTTAACTACTAATAGTCTACTGTTGACTGGAGGCCTTACAGATAACACAATTGATTAACACATAGTTTCTGTGTTATATGTATTATGTACTATATTCTTACAATGAAGTAAGCTAGAGAAAAGAAAAAGCTAAGAAAAGCATAAGGAAGAGAATATACATTTATAAAATCACGTATAAGGGCCCACACAGTTCGATTCCATGTTGTCAAGGATCACCTGTACTTTATGTTACTCACTTAGCAGATGAAGAAACAGAGGCAGAGAAAAAGAAGTTAAATGACTTGGCCAAAGTCATACAGTAAGTATGGAATTTGTTCTTGTATGGTCCCGAAGTCTTTTATCGTCTCTTCCTCAGAGGTGTTAGTATTCACCAGTACCCTTAACCCTCAGGAGGACATGTTGTGCATATAATCTGGCAGAAACTGCAGAGCAGAGAAAACCTTTCTGCTGCATCTCTTTCAAAATTGCTTTAACTGATATTTTGTTTTCTAAAATCCTTTTCTATCACTTAGCTATAGCTGATGGACCATTATCATCATCAGCTAGTGTAGATGTCACTTTTGAAAGCTGTTTAAAAGCCCATAGCAAGCGTATTCAGGAAGCAGTTGGGAAATATGTGAAGCTTTCTGCACTCCCAAAATGGCTGCCAACATGTAACCTGCCATCAAGTCCACTTGATTAAAACTTCTGAATGCTTCTCAACTTTGTCTTCTCTTGTCCTCTTCCATTCTCACTTCCTAATTTTAGGATTTCCTTTTTTCTCACTTAAATTATTATGTCTCCAGTCTTAGTACCCTTAGTCCATTCTTTATTTTGCTACAATAATGAATTTTCATAAATGTAAATCCCCATAACTTTCAAAATAAAATATGGCATGTCTTTTCACTAGTTCTCATTGCTATAACCATATCCTAACACAGATGCACACAGACATAAATAATACAGACTCATACATACAGATTTAGGATTTGCTAAAAAAAAAAAAAAAAAGTTGGTATTTGAATCTCCTTTATCAGAGATGAAAAATCCTAATACAAATGTATCCATGAGCAGTATTTAGTTTAGTATTACACGTATTCTAAAATTTACTAAGTGGTAACATTCTCTCTATAGAATTCTGCATCTGGCTTATTTTATTTTGCTCTTGTTGGTATATAGGATTTGGTTGATTTCTTGTATGTGTTGTATAGTATTCAATTTTATGAGCATACTTCTTTTATTTTTTTTCCCTCCTAACAGAAATCTGAGTTTATTTCAGTGTTTGTTTTGTTCTGTGTTATTACAAATAATGCTGCAGTAAATATCCTTACATATCAGAGTTTCTCTAGGAGCTATACCTAGAAGTTGAATTGCCAGGATGTAGATTATTTGCATTTCATTTTTACTAGATAATTTCTGTGCTGTGTCATTACTAATTTATAGTCTTCTCAAAAGTGTTTGAGAGTTCCCGTTTTGCCATATCCTTCCCAACATTCATATGGTCAGACTTCTTCATTTTCCCCAATCTGGTACGTGGAAGGTAATATCCTAGTGATTTAATTTGTTTCCTTAATTTCTTTGATGTGTTTTGGCCTTTCAGATGACCTCTTTTGTTAATAGCTTTCTTATATTCATTATGCATTTTTTCCCTTGGGTTATATATCTTTTTCTTATGGATTTATGGATATTCTTTGGATATGGCAAACTATAGCCCATGGGTCAAATCCAGTCTACCACCTGTTCTTGTGCAACCTGTGAGCTAAGGATATTTTTTACAGTTATTTTATGATTCAGCAAAAAAAAAAAAACAACAAAAAAAAAACCCATAAAATGTCACAACATGTGAAAATTCTATGAAATTCAAATTTCAAATTGTAGATTGATCCTTAGTCCTTGATAGTTATTGCAAATATCTTTTCTCAGTGTCTTTTCTGTCTTAAAACTTTGCTTTTGGTTAGACCAAAACTTTGGTCTTTTGGTTAGACTAAGACTAAAACTCTAAACCTCTGTGGAATGTAAGTTTACAATTTTAATTTATTCATGTTTTTCATTCTTTATTCCCCCTATGTTGTTTCAGAAAATTGTTTTTAAATAGTTGAAGTTTTGTGTTTTTTATTTTCAGATTTTTATTACATTTTGATTTTTTTCCCCTTTCCCCTTAATTTTTTGATAATGAGAATATGGCATGACAGGGGATCTATTTATTTTTTCTCCTGTGAAAAAGTTAATTTTTGTACCTTATTTGTTGTTGAATAGCCTTTCCTTTCTCCAGTACTTTATAATGCTGTTTTCTCATATATGAAGTTCCTTTATTTACATGTGAGTCTTTATTCAGTTTCTTTATCCAGTTACTTCCTTATTTTTTGATTAAATATTTCTATATTCTTTTTTCCTAATGTTTATTTTTGAGAGAGAGAGAGAGCGTGAAGAAGCAGGGGAGGGACAGAGAGAGAGAGAGAGAGAGAGACATAGAATCTGAAGCAGGCTCTTACATCTCAGAGCCTGATGTGGGGCTCAAACCCACAAACCATGAGATCATGACTTGAGCTGGGAGTCGGATGCTTAACCAACTGAGCCACCTAGGTGCCCCTAAATATCTTTGTATTCTACTAGATCCTAATGATTCCTTTTATTCAACCACTTAATCATTGTTGTATTTACATTTCCTGGTTACTTAAGAGAAAAATACAATATAGTAATACTCTAGTAAAGACCTTACACGTGACAAGTTTAGAGAGGGAAATAATTTTGAATTTTGTATGTTACATATAACAAGGTTTTTTCTTTAAAAAACCTTTTTCTGGGGCACTTGGGTGGCTCAGTTGGTTAAGTGTCCGACTTCAGCTCAGGTCATGATCTCGCGATCCGTGAGTTTGAGCCCCGCGTCCGGCTCTGTGCTGTCACCTCAGAGCCTGGAGCCTGCTTCAGATTCTGTCTTCCTCTCTCTCTGCCCCTCCCCCACTCATGCTCTGTCTCTCTCTCTCTCTCTCTCAAAAATGAATAAACGTTAAAAAAAATTTTTTTTAAAAATACCTTTTTTTGTAAAACATTTTGACCTTGAATTTTTATTTTCATTGCCCTTATTATAATCAAATAATATAGACATATGGGATAAACCAAGTATAACTTTTTTTGTGAAAAAAATTGAGGGATAGTTAGATAATATTTTTTATTGACTTTTTATTACTTTGGTTTTTCAATGAGTGTCAATAGATTTAAACACACTTATCAGAACAGAAAGATGTGCCTTTTCTTGGAGGTGAATTGTGGGAGGGGAATATTTGATTTTTAGTCTGGTAACTATCATCCTATCCCTTTAGGGAGTAAGAGGAATAACTATGGAAGTTTATTTTGTTATGAACATATGACATAAAATAAAAATTTTCTATTAGTAGTGCTGTTGAAACTTATCTTCATATATGAAGGCAGGAATTTGAGGTGAAAACCACTTTATCCTGACTTCCCAGGTATATAGTAGTTTCTCATAGACATCCTGAGGGTAGAGATCAGAAACTGGGGGACAAAGGGAGATCTAATTAGAAATGAAGCAGGAAAATGAAGGTCTTACAGACCATGTTAAGAATTTGTATCTATTCGAAGGGAGATCGCTTTAACATTTTAAACATTAAATGGGGAAACT
Source organism: Leopardus geoffroyi (assembly GCF_018350155.1). Lineage (NCBI taxonomy): Eukaryota > Metazoa > Chordata > Mammalia > Carnivora > Felidae > Leopardus > Leopardus geoffroyi. Next base: position 45,731,781 of record NC_059330.1, read on the forward strand.
ATTACATTTGCATTTCTAAATGATTACTCAGCTGTTTTATGGATAAACATTTAGAAGAGAATGGACATAGGAGTTGGAGACAGGTTGGGGTCAAGGGACATTTAGGAAAGAAAAATCAGCAACATTTGGTGATGAATTCATTGAGATGAGCTCTGATAGAGTATCAAGTTTGAAAGGGTGAGGGAAAAAGTGAGAATTTCGTGTTTGGATGTTTTGAATTTTAGGTATATACGATACATTCAAGTAGAGATTTCAAAAAGGCAATTAGTAATTACTAGACGAACCTTTCCAATTTTTACATAAATAGATGAATAAGGAGCTCCCTAGTAGAATAAAGGATTTAAAAGTAAAACATAGGGGCGCCTGGGTGGCTCAGTGCAGACAGCTCAGAGCCTGGAGCCTGCTTTGAATTCTGTGTCTCCCTCTCTGCCCCTCCCCCACTCACACTCTGTATCTCTGTCTCTCAAAAAAATAATAATAAATAAACATTAAAAAAAAGTAAAACATAAGCATTTGTGTTGAGTATTAAGAATCGTTATAGAGCTCCTGTTGGAGAAATACTTGTTTGGTTTAAAAAAAAATCAAGGGATTAAATAATTTCATTTCTAGCTGTTCATTTTTCCCTCCTTCTAGTCCTAGATCTAGAATTGATAAGGCACTAAATAGAGGTTAAGATTAATTAGATTGTAAATTAAATTCTTTGTTAAAGTGACTTATTATTTATCCTTTGCAATCTCCCATCTTATGTTCTCTATCTTGGTTAATGGAATTACAGTCAGTCCTTCCCAATCATGAGTTCTAAGGCATCCAGAATTCCCTTCTTTCACTCATTTCACTTTTTTTTTTTTTTTTTTTTTTGCCTTATTATAACAACATTTGTTGCAGTTAATCATTCTCTTTTCCTTGAAGTTTTCTCTTCACTTAACTTCCAGGATACCACCCTCTCCTAGCTGTTGCTCCCTATCTCCCTGGTTTGTTCTTTCTCATCTCCCCAGTCTCTAAATGGCATAGTGCCCCAGGGCTCACTTTTCACTCATTAATTAATTCACCAGCTATCTTTTGAGCGTGTCAGCGGTTGCTCTAGGCATGGGGGATAGAACAGTGGATACAACATTATTTGCCCTCATGGAAGTTACATTCTAGTAGAGAAGCTGCCCAAAATTAAAGTACATAAGTAAAATATAGAATATATTGGTGATAACTACTAAGGAGAGACAAGAACCACGGAAGGGAGACATACTTTTTACTTGTCTATGCACTTGTGTAAAAAAGTATGTCTGTGTAACAAAACTGAGAAGTGACCATTGGATTTAGCGATGGGCTTTATAGGAGATCTTGGTAAATGTGATTTTTCTGGAGCGGTGTGGGCAAAAGGCTGATAGGAGTGTATTTGAGGAAGAAAGGGGCAGGAAAACTGACGATAGTGATTAGAAACATCTCTTTCACAGGGATGCAAGGTCTTTGTGATTCTCAGTCCCAAATATTCCATGAATCTACCCTTTCTTCTGTATTCTCAGTGTTAGTGCATTTATTCAAGCTTTCTTTTCCTTTGGGCTTAGTGCAGTGATCTCTTTGCCTTTAGCCTGTGACCCCATAATGCCAACTGAATATATGCTTGCCAAATTTGTCTTTTGAAAACACTGGTCAGATCATGCTCCTCCCCTGCTCAGTGTCCTTCATTTTCTTCCCTACTTCACTTAGAGGGTGAAGTCTACTCATAAATAATGACTATGCCTTTTGTGATTATGCCTCTGCCAACTTTTCTGCTTTCATAGCCTGCCTCTTCCGTATACTTTCTGCACTCTAGTTCTGTCAAACTCTGGATTTTCCTAAGTGCACCATGTTCTTTTATTCTTGTCTGTTTTTATAAATAAAGTCTGGTACTGTTCCTGAACATCCCTTCTCATACTTTAGGAGCTGTGGCTTGCCTGAGACCAGGTTAATGTGAAGAAGCAGAGGCTATTCCAGTTTTTAGAATCTTATTAGGAAGCTTTTCATCTAGGTGACATCATCATCTTGGTGGTATAACTTCTCAAGCCCAGCCCAAAGGAGTAAATTGAGTCTAGTTAATGATAGGTTAAAACCACCTTGACATTACACAATATTATCCCAGTTTAGTCCACAATCCCCCAGGCCACCAAAATCAGTAATAAACAGGGAGTTAACCCATGAATGTAAACTTCATCCTCAATTTAGAGATCATATCTTTCTGTACAGTTAGTATTTCTTACCTGTAGGATCTATTAGCACTGGAAACTTGCAAATGGATCCGGTTCATCACTGTCTCATAGCTCCGCTCAATGTCTACTAATGCTTCTCGACTTTGGCTGCATGTTCAGTCATCCAGGGAATTTTAAAGACCCTGTCATGCTTGGGTCTGACTCTAAGTATTCTCATTTCATTGATCTGGGTGGTAACTTGAGCATAAGGATTTTTTTTAAATCCCTGGATTTCTAGACCAGTCTGATATGTGGCCAAGATTGAGACTTATATGTATCCTCAGCATCCAGTTCCAACAGATAAGAACACCAAAAATACATAAGGTAAGAGAGTGTGTGTGTATACACATACTGACATTCAGTTATAATTTTTTTTTAATTTTTAATGTTTTTTTTTTCTTGAGAGAGAGAGAGCGAGAGACAGTGTGAGTGGGAGAGGGGCAGAGAGAGAGGGAGACACAGAATCCGAAGCAGGCTCCAGACTCTGAGCTGTCAGCACAGAGTCCGACACGGGGCTCAAACTCACGAGCCATGAGATCATGACCTGAGCCGAATCAGATGCTTAACTGACTGAGCCACCCAGGTGCCCTGACATTCAGTTATAATTTTAGCTATTGTTAAGTTGCTGTGTTGGATTCTTTTATTCAAAGCTTCAACCCCACAAAGTGTTTAAAAAGTGTAAATTGACAAAAATAAACTGAAAATTCCTTCTAGCTCTGTCATTCTATGCTTATCTATAAGAGATATCTATTCTTCCTAAAAATTCCACGCAGAAAAAGCTGCTGAACTCAAGAATTTGAGTGAGCCGTACTGAGTATCTAATTTGAGGTGAAGAGGTTTGAAATCAGAGATTGTTTCAAAATCACCTTGGAATTTTTTCATCTTTTTTTGGTCTCCTACCAACTGTAACATGTCATGATATATCTGTGTATAGAAAGAGAATGGTGGAGAAGAGAACAGGCTTTAGAATTAGGCCTGGCTTCAGATCCTGGATCCTGCACTTAACTAACTCCAGCTGTGGCCATATTTGCTGAAAATCTCAACTCCTGTTTCCTAATCTATCAAAAAGAAAAAATGATAATTATATTATAAGGTTTTATTGAGGATTGAGTGACATAAATTTGTAAAACACTTAGCACAGTGCCTGACACATAATAAGAGCCAAAGAGGTAGTGTCTGTTTTCATCAATGTTGGCACAGCTGAAGAAGCTAGGGCTTGAATTTTCTTTTGCAGTGATGTAGGGCACGTCAACATGTCTACCTGTTTAGTTAGTTTGAGTGTATGGATAGTGTGCATTTTTGGAATTATATGATGAGGATAGCAATTTGCCTTTGTGGTCTTCCTCCTCTAAACCTATAACCAAAGTCTAATCATGAGAAAAACATCAGACAAACCCCAACTGAGGGCATTCTACTAAACTGACCCGTACATCTCAAAACTGTCAAGGTTACCAACAAAAAAGTCTGAGAAACTAATCTAAGGAACCTAATATGTGATGACTAAATGTAATGTATCACGGAATGGAAAATATATATTAAATAAAAACTGAGGAAATCTCAAAGTGTGAACCTTAGTTAATAATGTATCAATATGATTCATTAGTTTTGGCAAATGACTAATCTAAGTGGGAAACCAGGTGTAGGATTTATGAGATTTCCCTATACTACCTCAGCAACTTTTCTATAAATCTAAAACCATTCTAAAATAAAAGTTAGTGCTCCCTTTGGCAACACATATACTAAAATTGGAACGATACAGAGAAGATTATGGCCCCTGCACAAAGATGACACACAAATTCGTAAAGCATTCCATATTTTTGAGGAGGACAGATATCATATGTTTTCATTCCTATGTGGATCTTGAGAAACTTAGAGAAGACCATGGGGGAAGGGAAGGGGAAAAGCATAGTTACAAACAGAGAGGGAGGGAAGCAAGCCATAAGAGACTCTTAAATACAGAGAATAAACTGATGGGGGGGGTGGAGGAGAGGGGGAAATGGGTGATGGGCATTGAGGAGGGCCCTTGTTGGGATGAGCACTGGGTGTTTATGTAAGCGATGAATCATGGGGATCCACCCCAAAAACTAAGAGCACACTTTGCACACTGTATGTTAGACAATTTGACAATAAATTATATTTAAAAACTAAATAAATAAAAATTGTATTAATAAAAAACAAGAAAAAAATGTATCATTGTAGATACATTTTTTGTTTAATTTTTTTTAACATTTATTTATTTTTGAGAGAGAGAGGTACAGCACAAGCAGGGGAAGAGCAGAGAGAGAGGGAGACACAGAATCCAAAGCAGGCTCCAGGCTCCGAGCTGCCAGCACAGAGCCTGATGCGGGGCTCAAACTCACGGACCGTGAGATCATGACCTGAGCCGAAGTTGGCCACTCAACCAACTGAGCCACCCAGGCGCCCCGATACCTTTATTTTTAAAGGTTGCTCCATTAATTTAATTCTGTGTTAGGCTTGACATTTTGTATATTCATTGTGCACTTTGAAAGCACAGTCATCAACTTTTAAAATACATTATTGCTGGTGATTGCTCCATTTACAATTAGCGAGTCTACTTTGTTTTCCTCTTATTAGTCCTCATCATTGATGCATAGCTCCATCATGAGAATCAAAACATTCTGTGTTTAGAACTTTTCTTGAGCCTACGGATCAGACCTTCTGGGATACCTTAGGCAATTTTGGATAATTTAGGCAAATATAAGTTAATAACTCATCATAGGGAAGTTATTTTTCTTATTTAGATTTAGAATATATAAGCTAGATCTGTGAAAACCTGTGAAAAGTACTGATAGCATTATGTTAATAAATACTTCTTAGTTGGTATAGTATGCTTCCTTTTTTCTTTAGAGGAAGAGCCACTATAGATGTTTTCTAACGAACGAAATCAATTTTAGATGGCTCTGGGCTTCCCTATGAAAGTTCTTATTGATAATTAAGATCTCTAGGGGCGCCTGGGTGGCGCAGTCGGTTAAGCGTCCGACTTCAGCCAGGTCACTATCTCGCGGTCCGTGAGTTCGAGCCCCGCGTCGGGCTCTGGGCTGATGGCTCAGAGCCTGGAGCCTGTTTCCGATTCTGTCTCCCTCTCTCTCTGCCCCTCCCCCATTCATGCTCTGTCTCTCTCTGTCCCAAAAATGAATAAACGTTGAAAAAAAAAAAATTAAAAAAAAAAAAAAAGATCTCTGAGACTGTTATGGAGGATAAGGGCTTAATGTTTAGGATAATGCCACTCTTCTTTTTATAGTTATAGTTTGGATAAGAAAAGAAAAACACTGAACTTCTTAAATTGTGTCTCAAACCACATTAATACCACCTATTTTTTTCTTGAACTTGATTTGGTTTTATGAATGCATTAATTTTAGAGCTGGCCCTTGACAAAATTAATTCAACAATGTTTTTTGTTTGTTTGTTTGTTTGTTTGTTTTGAGAATACCCATGCCATACCAGATTCCAAGTTGGCAATGAAAATACCAAGATGAGAAAGGCTTTCAAAGGCACACTTTAAACTTTTTATAGTCCAAAGATAGTCATATAAATAATTAATCATTATGCAGTGTGGCAGTGCCATAAAACAGATATGGGTAATGTGCTGTAGAAGCACAGAAGAGGGAACAATTAATTCTTAATGGGAGGCATCCCAAAAATCTTATAGAGAGGATCAGGGAATGATATTTAAGCTATCTTTTGGCGAAAGGATGTTGTTACTGATGGGATGATGATAAATGAAGATTCCAGTTATCAAAAAAAAAAAAAAAAAAGATTCCAGTTTCCGTTTATTCCTAAGTGTTTATTTAGTGCCAGGTGGCATGCTGTGTTTTATATACATTACTACATTTGTTTTTCACTACAACTCCATAGGTATTACAGCTTCAAAAGAAATTGAGGTTCAGGGAAATTAATGAATATTCGTAAGTAGTTCGAAGATTGAGTCCAGCTTAGTTCTGCTAGACACCAATCCCTGTTAAAATGTGTTGGATATAATTTCTTATATTGTCAAGTAAAGGCAGCTGCATTTTAAGTAGAAGAAATAGCGTGAATAAATTGATGGAGGCATTATAATGCATTTCCTCTTTGAATATCATCAAGTAGTTTGGTGTGCCAGCATATAGGGGAGTGTATTATTTAGGATGTTACAGTTGCAGGGAATAGAGTATTTGTCCCAGAATTGCTTGAACCCGGGGTTAGCTAACTTTTTCTGTGAAAGTCTGGATAGTAAATATGTTAGGTGTTGTAGGCCAGATGGTTGCAAATACTGAACTCTGTCATTGTAGTGTAAAAGCAGCCATTGAGTATATATAAATGAGTGATCATGACCACATGCTAATAAAACTTCATTTATGGGCACTCAAATTTGGATTTGATATACATTTTATGTCACAAAGTATTACTGTTTTAACTTTCAGTCATTTAAAAGTGTGAAATCTGTTCTTATTTCGCTCACTGGCTGTACAAAAATAGGTAGCAGGCTAGATTTGGCTTATGTGCTAGTTTATTCACCTCTGGTTTATATGATGGTGAGGATTTATTGGACCAGAAGTAGGGTAATTTTCTTCAGTTATCCAGTGTTAGTAAGGACGTTCGTGTCTTCCATCTCTGTCCTAATTTTCATAGTAATAACTTTATCCTATGATTTATTCCCTTTATTTTTAAGAATGGCAGCCAGAATATCCAGGGTCTCCATGGGTTGTCTTCTATGTCTAGTGAGAGAGAAGACCTCCAGAAACTCTTTCTAATCTCTCTTGAGCTTAATCCCATCAGGTTTCATCCCTACCACTCCACAGGAACCATGTTAAATCATCTACATTGACTAAATTTAGTGATCCGTTCTCAGTTTCATATTACTTGACCTATCAACATTTGATCTTTTCCCTTCCATGAAACTCTTTTCTTAACTTCTGTACTCTTCTAGTTTTGTTTCTGTTCTCTGGTTACTACTCCTTATTGTCTGGTGTTTTTCCTCATACCACCAGCTTCTGCATGTTGGATTCAGCTCCAAGCTTTAGTCTTTTGACTCTCTCACACTCTCTCTCTCTCTCTCTCTCTCTCTGTCTCTCTCTCTCTCTCTCTCTCTCACACACACACACACACACACACACACACACACACACTTATACTCCCTTATGTGGGGATGTCATACAGTTTAAAAGTGGTTTATGTACTGATGGCATATGTATGTTCATGTTCGCGTCTGCTTATTTGTGTAACAGGCATCTCAAGCTTAGTATGTCCAGAACTGATTTCCAAATACTTCCCTCATACCCAGACTTATTCTCTCACAGTCTTTCCTGTCTCAGTAAATTGCAGATCCATCGGTTGGGTCCAAGATACTAGAATTACCCTGGTTATTTCTTTATTTTTCTCTTCTGACAGTAGATTCTCTCTGCTGTACCTTCAAGATAAATCCAGCATCTGACTCCTTCTCACCACTTCCACTGCTCCCTTAGTCGAAGTGTTCATTCTTCTTCTGGATTTTTGCAGTAGCCTCTGAATTGATTTCTGCCTGCTTCTGCTCTCTTTCCCTTGAAGTCCCCCCTACCACCACTTTAATGATTTCTTTGTTATAGGGGCACCTGGGTGGCTCAGTTCGTTAAACAACCAACTTCGGCTTAGGTCGTGATCTCGTGGTTTATGACTTAGAGCTGTTTCGGGCTCTGTGCCGACAGCTCAGAGCCTGGAGCCTGCTTCAGATTCTGTGTCTCCCTCTCTCTTTGTCCCTCTGCTGCTCATGCTCTGTCTCTCTCTTTCTCAAAAATAAATAAAAATACATTAAAACAATTTCTTTGTTATAAAAGATAACAGTAGAGATTTTTGAAACCAGACAATTTGAATTTTAGGATTGTGGTGTGATTTGGGGACAGTAACTTTCCTTCCCTGAGTCTCAGTCTTATATTTAAGGGGTAAATGGGTGATTCAGTTGGTTAAGCGGCCAACTCTTGATCTTGGCTCAGGTCATGTGAGTTCGAGCCCCGCATCAGGCTCCATGCTGACAGTGTGGAGTCTGCTTGGGATTCATTCTCTCTCTCTCTGTCTCTCTCAAAATACATACATACGTACATACATACATACATACATACATACATATATACATACATTCTACCTACCTACCTACTTACCTTTGGATAATAAATCTGGCTTATGTTCTTGGTCCTTCCTTTTGTATTAAAAAAAAAAATTCCACTCATACCTTCCAGTTCTTGTCTGCCTTTGTTGGCATTAAGTGTACATAGTTCTTACAGACTCATGCCTGGCCAGTAAAAGGAACCAGAGTTTATAGTTGAATAGTAAAAGTATTGTATTTTATGCAGTTTTAATACCCCTCCCATGCTTTCTATTAGGGCAGTATATTTAAAGTTTCCAAAGGAGAATTAAAGGCAACCAAACTTCAAAATTTTAATTTATAATCTCATCTGTTATTTATACTAGCACAGTATTTAGCTGAGAAGACTAAAGATGAGCTTAGGTTACCAAATTCAAGGTCACTTAAATTGTTAATTTTTCAGCTGTAATATTTTGATCCTGGGTTAAGAAGAAGAATCATTTAAAGTATCCCCTACTTACAGAAAAGAAAATATTTTTCTTGGAATGGTTCAGGCACTTTCTTAATAGACTTTCTTTAACTTAAATCCCTTCATAGAAATCACTACATACTGAATATCTCTATATGGTTGGTATTTCTTTACCAGGACTGTTTTAGTGCTATAATACACCTGAGTTGAAAGCTATCTACCCTATGAAGTAAATTCTCCTATGACATTTTGCATAGGAAATAATGGGAATAGGAAATCTATTAAGGTTTCTCCATATTAAATATACATTGTTTTATATTACTTGCTGGGTTTAACTCAGTATGCAGGTAAAAAAACAAATGTTCTTTGCTGATTATCTTAAATCCAGGAAACCTAAGTTCTGCTTTTAACAGCTAGCACTTGAGTTGGACAGTCAGGTCTTTTTATTTCTGTACCTGTTACATCAGGGGTTTTCTTCTGTAAAGTTCACAGTATATCTGAAGTAAGTCTTTAATTCAAGTTTGATGAGTAAATTCTAACTTCATAGACACACCCCTGTCCTACTGTCTACACTCTGGGGTGAGGTAATAAGTGTCATGCAAATAGCTTGACTTGCTTAATGACTGAAGGTCTTCTGTTTTGTCCATAAATGTTGATGTGTCCTGTGTGGGAGGTCTTACCTGTACTGAAAGAATTGTGTGTTAAGCAAAGCAAAAACATTTATAGTACTGTATGTCACTGCAATCTTGCTAATTTGGATAATGGTTTCGTTGGTTCCATAAGCATACCGCAAACACTTTCAAAGGGGTTGAAATTTTTCCCTACATCATTTTGGGGAAGTGGTGAGTTTATTCTTTTTGAAAAATCTTTATTGTCTACTTTTACCTGAGGGTTAATCTCAGCTCTTACGATTAGTCTCCACTGAGGTAAGGCATGATTGGTTATAAGGTTTCAGTCTTAGAGGAGTGAACTGCTCAAATTTATTGCAATGTATTTCTGATTTTATTTTGAAAATTTAGGCAGTTAAAACATTATAGATTATGGTGGTATCAAAATTGGTGATTTTTTTTGTCTTCATATTCATTGGCTTGCTGACTCAAAATTATGTCTTAAGCCATTTCTTGCCTATTTTTTTCCTGTGTATTATTTTATCAATACTGTAACATTCGGGAGATCATGCAAATTTTTGAAGCCTAGTTTTTTATTTATTTTTTTCCTCTTATTGTTTAGGAAGACAGTGCTGCTGACAGAAATGTCTGTTTTATTCAAAGGACTTCTCACATACTTTAAGAGCATGTTTTGATGTTAAAACAGAAATTTGTGTGTATATATTTTTTTATCCACATAGAAAAATCAGAAAAATGAAAATTTAAGACCTGCCTGAATATGAATGTTGCTCATTGTCATTGATTTCCAAGTAAAGGAAAAGAAAGACACTTGCATAAAAAAATTAATTACTAGGAAGGAAAATTGACTAGTACTGTATTTGCATATCCTGATTTAAGATGCCATATATTTCTAGTATAGTTTTCTATTTTTGATAAAATGAATCTTTATTCCACAATAATTTAGGACTGCATAATACTTTATCTTTTTTTTTTTTTTAATCTGTTAAAAGACTTAGGTTGTTTGACCTGTAAAATTTCCCATAGTCTGTATTTTGTTGATCATGTGCTTAGGAACAATTCGACATTTTCATCTGTCCTTTGTTTTTCCTGAAAACTCACAGATTCAGTAGTTTGACCAGACTCAGGTTTGATTGAAAACTATAACTGCGCTCCTGTCATCAGGAGACATACAGTGTCTGGTGTTTATTCCCTTTTTAGTGTTATTAGTAATTGATATTCAGTGCCTCTGGAGTTGTTCACTCATGAAATGGTGATATTCTGATTTTTTCTTGTTTCCCATTTATTGTCTGGAATGATTTTATAGAAGATCTCTGTTATGTACTCTTGGGCTACCAGTACAGTTTATATAGGAAATGTAGGAATTATTTAATTCTTTCCTTTCCCCCCAAATTTCAAGATAATGAACTGGGTTTCTATCATACTTAGAAGGTGACCAGTTAGTGTCATGTTGTTTGTAGACATCATTGTGATCTCATGACCAGTGAGAGCTTCTTTACTGAGTCTTTTTGATATGACCCTAGTTGTACATTGTCTTTGATAGCTTCCTTACAACTGCACATCAGGCTGGTCCAGGTTCATTAGTACATATCCTTTGCTAAACTATCTAGGGTTTTTTTTTTTTTAATTTAACTAAAAAAAATCTTTAATGTTTATTTTTGAGAGAGAGAGAGAGAGAGACAGACAGACAGACAGACAGAGCATGAGAGGTAGAGGGGCAGAGAGAGAGAGATGGAGACGCAAAATCCGAAGCAGGCTTCAGGCTCTGAGCTCTCAGCACAGAGCCCAAGGAGAGGCTCAAACCCGCAAACTGTGAGATCATGACCTGAGCCAAAGTCGCATGGTTAACCGACAGAGCCACCCACACGCCCCTAACTAAAATTTTTTAAAAGCAAGCTCTACGCCCAACACGGGGCTTTAGCTCACGGCCCCGAGATCAGGAGTTGTATGCTCTACCCACTGAGCCAGCTGGGTGCCCCTAAGCCAGCTAGTTCTTTAAGAAGTCCTGGTTTGTCTTAATGGAGAATGGCATTTCAAGATCGCAGTCGGGGTGCTAGGAGTGGTCATTGCCACTCAAGCACTCTTTGTAAGTGCTTTTAGTGGACAGAACTAGGGTATACCTGTGACTTATAATATTGTACTTACATTTGCAGTGTGGATTCAGTACTACAGAGTTTTTACTTCTGTGTCTTTTTATATCCATATTTTCTTTCTTCCACACTGAGAATTCTGGTTCTCAAGGAGACAATAACATTAGAATATCCCGTAATTAATCATTTGCTTTATCCCTCTTTGTAAAGATCTCAGAACATTATTGCCACCGGTTTTGATTACTGAAATCAGTTAACTTTTTGTTGTTTTTTAAAATGCTTTCTCCAACCTCTATCCCCTCCATTTTTTTATGGTAGCACTGCATCTACATTGTCAGATCTTATAGCCATTACATTCTGTAATCTCCCCATTTAAAAACTCTGATTTATTTCGGTGTTTCTCCTGTTGCTTTGATTGCCTATAGCTAGTTCTGTAGAAGAGCCAGGACAAGTTCATTGGGACAGTATTCCCTGAGGTTTTGCATGTTGATAACAGTTTGTCTTTATACTAAAAGGTTAGTTTTACTGGATGTAAAATCTTTGGTTCAAGTTTTCTTTGTGTATTTGAAATTTATTATTTTCTCTTATAAATCATGTGATGCTTTTGCCTAAATGCCCAAGAGATTTTTCCCCCTTTTTTCTTTGAAGTCCAGTAATTTTAGTAAAAAATTACTTGGTGCATTGATCTAAGTTGATTATCTCAACTACACAGGGTGCTCTTGCAATATGTAGTTTCAGATATACTGTATATACATATATGTGTGTGTGAGAATGTATACACGTATTTATACACACATATAACTATATATCACATATAACGTATACACATTTTTTTTCTGGGAAAGCATTTTTGTATTACAGTTTTAAATATTTGTTTTGTTCTCTCACTTTGTTTTTCTCCTTTAGGGCTTCTTTTTTTAATTTTTCTTATTTTTTGTCTTATACTGAATCTTCTTTGCTTATCTCTGATATTTGGCACCTTCTCAAATCCTTTTTAATGTCTCTTTTTTTTAATTTGTTAAAGATTTTCTTCCTTTTTACTCTCTGTTTCTTTTAAGGTCTTTTGTTATGTTTATTTGTGCTTGTTTTCTTACGGTTTAGTCTTCAGTACTGAAATGATTTTTGTTTTATTTCTAGTTCTTAGTTTTTGTCTCCTCATTTCTGAGTTTTTCTGATTCTGATTTATATTACTGTTTCATGTGTTACCTAATTTTCTTATTATCTCTCATAAGACTTATAAATATAATTTTTATTAGTAAAACATAGAGTCCAGGGGATTATTTGACATACTTTAAACAAATAAACAGCTGTAATTAATTTAGACATTGCTTTATATCTTTTTTTTTTTTTAATTTTTTTTTTTTCAACGTTTATTTATTTTTGGGACAGAGAGAGACAGAGCATGAACGGGGGAGGGGCAGAGAGAGAGGGAGACACAGAATCGGAAACAGGCTCCAGGCTCTGAGCCATCAGCCCAGAGCCCGACGCGGGGCTCGAGCTCACGGACCGCGAGATCGTGACCTGGCTGAAGTCGGACGCTTAACCGACTGCGCCACCCAGGCGCCCCTCTTTTTTTTTTTTTTTTTTTTGACTTTTATTTATTTTTGAGACAGAGAGAGACAGAGCATGAACGGGGGAGGGGCAGAGAGAGAGGGAGACACAGAATCGGAAACAGGCTCCAGGCTCTGAGCCATCAGCCCAGAGCCTGACGCGGGGCTCGAACTCACGGACTGTGAGATCGTGACCTGAGCTGAAGTCGGACGCTCAACCGACTGAGCCACCCAGGCGCCCCAACTTTAAATCTTTAAATCAAAGCTTCTATACTAGAATCTGTGAGTGAACTTTAGAGTTGATAAAATTACTCATTACGTGTGAGGTAGAGTGTATAGTATAGGGGTAGGGAAAAAAACACCTTGAATTTCTTTAGACTTCCAGAGGGAAATGTAAACTGTCCTCAAAAAAGTATGGGTAAAAACTTTTCATTTATATAGGAAAAAGTCCTCAAATATTTTAATGATTAAGATTATAAGAACTAAAAACAAATGATAGATATTATTGTTTTGAGATACAGATGGCACCATAGATAATTTTATTATCTATTTGCTCTCTTTCTACTTTTATATAGATGGAGGGAGCGAGGAACCACCGGATCGAAGACAGTCAAGTGTAGACTCTCGCCAAAGCCGCTCTGGGCAAGGTAAATTTTCATTAAATTTATTATTAAAATGAAAAAGACAAGATATCAGTTATTCCTTTCTAGTATTTAATCTGAGGATTGGGGTTTCCTTGGGTCTAGTTTGGATATTCTAGTTTCTCCTTTACAGCTTTAAATGTTACAGTCTAAAAGTTCTGTGATATCATTTATTCAAGATAAAATGAAAACTGGTGTCATGTCTTTTTTTAAATGGTAATACCTTAATAAGGTCTTAAGTAATTTTGGAGCATTTGATACATGTCTGGATATCACTGTTGGAATACAACCAAAAGTAAATTTTTTTACATTTATAACAACACACTGGCTTTTTAAAATTTATCAATGCAGGGCACCTGGGTGGCTTAGTTGGGTAAGCATGTGACTTGGGCTCAGGTCATGATTTCGGGTTTGTGGGTTTGAGTCCCTGTTGGGCTCTGTGCTGACAGTTCAGAACCTGGAGGCTGCTTTCGATTCTGTGTCTCCCTCTCTCTCTGCCTCTCCTCTGCTCGAGCTCTGTCTCTCTCTCAAAAATAATTAAACAAAAAAATTTTTAAAAATAAAATGTCATCAATGCAATATTGTTTTAGCTCTCTCAGAAGAATAATTTTTGTTTCTAATTTCCATCTTGAATTAGGATTTTCTTAATTAGTTTCCTTTTCTATTTAAAATTTTTTTTTTCCAACGTTTATTTATTTTTGGGACAGAGAGAGACAGAGCATGAACAGGGGAGGGGCAGAGAGAGAGGGAGACACAGAATCGGAAACAGGCTCCAGGCTCTGAGCCATCAGCCCAGAGCCCGACGCGGGGCTCGAACTCACGGACCGCGAGATCGTGACCTGGCTGAAGTCGGACACTTAACCGACTGCGCCACCCAGGCGCCCCTCCTTTTCTATTTAAAATTTAGTATGTGCTTTAGACTGGTTTTTTGAAGTGACAACTTCCAAACTAGGTAAAAAATACCTGGTATCAATGAAATCTTCAGATAGGTCTTCCTTAATTAACTTATTTAAATATGTACTAACTTATTTAAAATAGTAGTTATCCACTTTTTATTTATTTTATTTTCTCTGTCCAAAACCAGAATGAATGCTCCATGATTGCAGAGATTTTTGTTTGTTTTGTTCATTGCTGTATTTCCTGTGCCAAGAATAAGTACCTGATATATAATAGTTACTAAATAAATACTGCTGAATGAATGAAATGATCTTTATGAGAATTGAGAACCCAAACTGATGAATGTATTATAAAATCTCAGGCAGTCAATTAGTGTGTGTGATTTTTAGAGAATCTTTACTTATACATAAAATAAAGATTAGAGTTACAAATTTATGGTGTTTTAATCTTATTAAAGTTCCTGATTTATTTCATAATCCTATTCCCTTTTTTCCTCCCAAGTTTGCTCTTCCCAAGTTTTAGAGTTGTGCTATTTTTGTAAAATTGTTTGTTGCAGAATAAAAAGAGGAATAATATATGCAGGTTGATTTGCAAATTTTAACTTGTACTAGTATTTATTCATTTTTAATTAATACACATGGTATAAGTATGTCAAGAATTTGTCTAATTTTTTCTTTTTTTCCCCCTTAAACATTTTTATGTGAAAAAAGAACTTGAAAAAATGAATTATAGTACATAAATATATCAAATCAACACATTGTACACCTTAAACTTTCATAATGTCATATGTCAATTGTATCTCAGTAAACCTTCAGGGAGGGGGAAGGAAAGAAAATGAGCTCATGTACAAAAGACCCTAAAAATAAAATTAGGAGAAATTAATTTTTGAAAGTATACTAATTTTTATTAAATATAGTAATTTTTAATATCATAATTTGTATTAAATGTCACAGATATAGATGTGAGAGTTTATTCATTTACTTATATCCTCTGAGCTTGTCAAAGTTTTTTTTCAAATCAGTGAGTGTAGTTGAATTCTAATAAAAACAGCTGAACTTAGTGTGAACTTCATAACAACAAAATCAATGATCTCCATGTTCTTGAGCACAACTACCTGATCTCATTTAAAAATGACCAGGAATGGCATCATCATCAGAGCTAACTAATAGTTAAATTGTGTTTCTTACCTTCTTGAAGATTTTGTTTGTATTATCTCTTTATTCAAAAGACGGAAATAAAAAATACAAAGCCATTTATAATGAGCTGAATGGGAGTCTGTATTATCTGTATTATCAGGGATGAAGAGATGGGATGAATACACACTTCTACTTTTGCTCCTTTCAGAAACCTGCTAAAAGATCAGTAAAGTGTGATTGGAGAAAAGCCAACATGGACACACTTTTAGAAACTGGAGAGTATATGAATAATTAAAAACTGAACCCTAAATGCAATAACAGAGAAAGGCAAGAAAACAGATTTACCCTCCAGAAAAAAACCTCAAGAATGGTAGCATGTGGAAATGGAGGCGAAAAGAAGATTAGTGGAAAGTCTGTTGAAGAAACACTTGATTCCTGAGACCTCTCCCACAAAATTAGCTAACCAGTCTGCCGGGCAAGTGCCCAGCTCCCCACTCCTAACCTTGGCAAAGCACAGAAGTTTATTTTTTTGGAATAAAATAGCAATTCTAGACTGGGAGACACTTAACAAACATAGTTGAGGGCAGTCCTGTACTGAAAATAGGACAGTGGGACTCCAGTTGTCTTTATCCTATTGGCTACCAGAGTGCTGGCAGTTAGGCCTTCATATTTCAGGCAGGAGGTTGGTGTAGTCTTTTCTGAAGAATCTGACTAAAAAGAAAGACACAAAATGTAGTCATCAGAGATTCCTTAAATAAACAGCCCAGCTAGATCATTCTGTGTATCACAGCTCTCGATTAGCCTCTTAGTCCTCTTCTCTTGAATATTAGCAACTAACCAAGGGTTACTAGATATTTGAGGAAACCCTCTAAGGTATGAAATAGATTAAAATAAACAGAATAAAGCAACTTTGAGAGAACAAAGATTTTGCAGAGGAAAATAAAGGAACCATTATTGACATTCTTAGAGAAGTAGAAGATCATACAGTCTTTTAAGACTGTTTTTCTTTTTGTTGTGACTGCCTTGTACTCTTTCTTAGGAATCTGTAGGATATGATTCCTCAAAATGAGAAAGTCAGACAAATAAAAGGAAGATGTAGGTTATAGGAAATAGGAAATTCAAAGGAGAAAGGTAAAGAAATCTTCAGGATGACAGTGAGAAGATAGGAAAAGAGGGCAACTAGCCTAGGTTAGAGTAGGTTAGAAGCCTCCAGAAGAGTTGTTTCATGAAAATGAGATTGATAGAAACCTGATGCATTTAATTATCTTTAGAAAAATTTTAAACAATTGGCGAAAGGCTTAGGGTTGAAAAGATGATAAATATATGAAATAAGTGAAAAAAGTTCTAAATTCAAGGGAAAACAGATAATGTGTAGGAATCGAGATTTTCTTCAGAATTAAGTCCTCAGTCCTTGGGGCAGGGTCTGGGGTAGCTGCTGTCCATGCTGGTCTTATCAGTTTATTCCAGTGTGGTATAAATATTTCCATTATTTGATTTGGGCCATTATAGTCAGGAAGGAGAGTTGTAAAGCCCAGTGAGCAAATGTGGTCTATGTGGCCTCTTTTTGTACAGTTGATAGATTTGATTTACTAAAACAAGTGGGATATTGACCTTTAGTTTTCTTGTCTTACAGTGCCTTTGTCTGATTTTGGTATCTGAGTAAGGCTGGCCTCTTAGAATAAGTTGAAACTTGAGAAAAATTTCCTCCTTTTCAATTTTCCTAGAACATTTTGTGTAGAACTGGTATTATTTCATCCTTAAATGTTTGATAGAATTTCTCAGAGAAGCATCGGGACCTGGAATTTTCTTTATGGGAAAGTTTTAAAATATAAATTAAATTTCTTTAATAAAATATGACTATTTGAATTATCTATTTCTTCTTGAATAACCTTTTAAAATCTGTAGAATCTTTAGTGATGTCCACCTTTTTCATTCTTGATATTGGTAATTTGGGTATTCTTTGAGATTATCATTCTGGGAAGAGATACATAAATTTTACTGATCTCAAAGAATCAATTTCAGTTTTCATTTATTTTCTCTATTGCTTTCCTATTTTGTATTTCATTGATTTCTGCTTTGCTCTTTATTATTTCCTTTCTTCTTCCTGCTTTGGGTGTAATTTCTTTTTCTTTTTCTGATTTCCTAAGGTAGAAGCTGAGGTCATTGGAATTTTCTTTTTAGTACAGGAATTTTTGTACTATAAATTTCCCTCAATGTACTGCTTTAGCTGCATTTCACAGGATTTGATGAGTATGATTTCATTTACTACAAAATACTGTCTGATTTTCCTTGTGTTGTCTTCTTTAACCCAATATTATTTAGAAGTGTGTTATTATATTTCCAAATATTCAAGAATTTTCCATATATCTTTCTTCTATTGATTTCTAATTTAATTTCATTGTGATCAAAGAACACACTTTCTGTGAGTTGAATCACTTTTTATTGAAACTTGTTTTGTGTTCCAGGAAATGATCTTATGTTCAGTATGCACTTGAAAAGAATGTGTATCATGCTCTTTTGGGGTAGAAGTTTCTATAAAATATCAATCTGGTCAAGCTGAATTGATAGTGTTGTTCATGTCTTCTATACCTTTGCTGATTTTCTGTCTGCTCATTCTCTCAATTATTAGGAAAGGAATATTGAAATCTCAAACTGTAAGTATAGATATATCTATTTCTCCTTTCTGTTCTATCCTATTCCTCATACCACTGTTCTTCTGGTCAAAAAGGATTCCCCTCCTTCAGAGATTTAAGTATCCATTCAGTGACAGCTGTAAATAGTGAAATAGGTTTGTCTAGGGGTCAGAGCTAGAAGAAAAAGGGAAAAAGGGAAAAAAGCCAAAGGATTTTCCCCACTCTCTCTGTCCTATATGGAGCCCTCCTCACCCCCTTCATTCATACTGTCTAACCAGGAAGAGAAGACTTGTCTTGGATCTTTCCTTTCATCCCTGCTGTGCTGTTCCAGGATTTGGATTTGGATTTCCTTTGAATTCAGGCTGGGAGTTTGGGGACATAAAATAACAAGGGGAAATGTGCCACCAAATTGATTGTCCTTCAAACTCTGGTTTCCTTCCACAATTTGCCTGCTACTTTTTATTTTTCAGAGTCTTCAGATAGCTATTCTATCTTCTTTACAGGGATTTTAGTTAGATTCAGTTAAGGTGGAGTGTGCTTATTCCACCTTACCGCACAACTAGAGCTCTTCCATTTGATTATATTTTGTGTTTGCCTGAAGGGGTAATACTCAAATTATTTAACAATTAACATGCCATAAACATCAACCAGAACAGATGGCAGTCTGTTCATAACATACACTAACTTTAAACAACTGATATGCCTATATAGGTACATAATGCCTGATAATCTGCCCTGCCTGATTGTGGATTCAGTTTCTATTTAATGTCTCTTCTCCAGTGATAATAACAGACGTGTAATGTAAGGTGTCTGGTGAGCTATCTTATCCTTTAGGCATGATAAGCTCTCCTGTGTGTTAACTAACTAGCTTGGCCTCTGATCTGTCTCTCGGGTGCAATGGATTCTGACTCACACATACCACACTCACTGCTCTAGCTTAGGGACAGAGACCTGTGATGTCTTCTGCTTATCAAATGTGGGAGATGGTAGATGCCTGACTACTTGCAGTGAATCCGATCCTACTCCACTCATTCAGATTGCTGCCCCTGGGCACTTCCTGCTCCTTGCATCTCACACTTCTGTGCTTAAAACAGACTTGGAAACACTCATCTTTCACAGTTATCCTCCTACGCATGCTCTGGGCTATAATTTCCTCATTCCAGTTGCATCTAGTTTGTGTCTTCCATGGATTTCTTAACATTTCTCCTCTATTATTGGCTTTTTAAAAATTTTATAATGCTTTAAGAATTTGTTCTTACAAATTCTGGGTGCCTGGGGGCACCTGGGTGGCCCATTCAGTTAAGCATCCAACTTTGGTTCAGGTCATGATCTCATGGTTTGTGAGTTCGAGCCCTGTGTAAGGCTCTGTGCTATCAGTTCAGAGCCTGGAGCTTGCTTTGGATTCTGTGTCTCCCTCTCTCTCTGCCCCTCCCCCACTCATGCTTTGTCTCTTAAAAAAATGAATAAATGTTAAAAAAATAAAAAAACAAATTCTGAGTCCCTGGGTAGCTCAGTCTGTTCAGCATATGACTCTTGATTTCAGCTCAGGTCGTGATCCCAGGGTTGTGGGATCAAGCCCTGCAGTGGGCTCTGTGCTGAGCTTGGAACCTGCTTAGGATTGACTCTTTCTCTGTCTCTCTCTCTCTGTCTCTCTCTCTCTCCCTCCCTCCCTCCCCCGCTTCTTCTGTCCCTCCCCCATTCGTGTGTGTGTGTGTGTGCGTGCGCACCTGCGCGTGCACTTTCTCTCTCTAAAAAAAAAAACATTAAAATACTTTTTGACATTCCATACCACCTCAGTTATTGCCATTTTAGTCTGAACTACCATCATTTCTTTCCTTTAATAGTGTCTTATTTGTATTCTTGCCAATCTGTAGATCTGTAGTCTGTTGTCCATGTGATAGCTATAGTGCTCTTAATAAAACAAATCAAATCATATATTTCCCCAGACTTGAAATAAAATTCTTCAGTAGCTTTCTATCACATTCAGAATAAACTCCAGGCTTTATTATTCCCTATGGGGCCCTACTTGAATTGCCATTTTCTTAGTACTCTAACTCTGTGATCTCCCTCTCCTTCCACAGTTTATTTTGCTTCCTCTTTGCTGACCTTTTTACTTAAATATGTTGAATATTTTCTATTTAGGCCTATACACTTGCTCTTTCTTGAATAAAAGGCTGTAGATTTCTCCTTAGGTCAAAGAGGTCTTCTGTGACCATCCTATGAAATATGTAGCCCTAACCTTCGTGGTATTTATCACTACCTGAAAATATTTATTTACTTGTTTTTTTGTTGTCTCAACTACCAGAAAATAGGGTTTATTTGAGCAGAGACTTTATCTTGTTCACCATTCTTGCCCTAGAACACTTGCCTATATGAATTTGTCAGTATTTGTTGAGTAAAAGAATGAGCAAGTAGCACTTAGGGTGCTTGGGAAGGTATATGGATGTGCCTAGGCCACATAGTGATTCAGTGTTCACTTCTGTTACTTAACTAATAAAGTAAAGCAGTGTAAGAAATTTCTTAAATGTGGGTAATCAGACTACCAACTACCTATTGATTAGTGAAATGAGGCCCTTGGAATTTGATTCTAAAACTGATTGTTCCAGTTAAGCTTCTAAGTTAAGGCCTTCTGAGGTTGGGTGGTTATTTTCTCCTTTCCAGTATAGCATATTGTATATAATTGGATTACATTATTTATTGTATTTAGTCTTTTTTTTTTTTATTTATTTTGAGAGAGAGAGGGAAAGCATGAGCAGGGAAGGAGCAGAAAGAGAGAATCCCAAGCAGGCTCCCTGCTGTCAGATTGGAGCCCACCGTAGGGCTCAATCTCACAAACTATGAGATCATGACCTGAGCGGAAATGACTAGTCGGACGCTTAGCCAACTGAGCCACCCATTTGCTCCTTATTTGTTGTATTTAGTCTTATTTGTCTGATGCATCCCTATTTTTCCTAGTAATTTAAGAGTTCACTAACAATAGGATCTTTGCATCTAGCACAGTGCCAGTATCTTGTATTTAAGCCATTCAGTTGACCAAGGAAGCTCATCAGTTCTATGAATTCCAGTTCTGTATTTCATGTGTTACTTCATCACAAGTAGTTTTGGTGTACTGGCTCTATTTTCTGCAGCAAATGATTTTTCATTAGAGGTCATCCACATATATAACAGAACTTATTTGGTTCTAAATATTAAATAAATGCATGAGTCAATGTGATATGGTTGAAACGCAATTTTTATTTACTTTTGCAAGGATGGTACTATGCAGGCATCAGGCTGTGATCACACAAAATGCGTGTCGATGTAATAATGCTCATGACCCGTTCATGCTGGAAGACTGGGAAACTGTACAGTGTTTGGCTTTGCTTGATTCCCATTATCTGTATCCAGTTTTTTTTGATTAGTACATGCTGGTGCATTTATAGGAATAATGTACTCAATTGTCAAATGTGATGTCTTCTTTCCTTGCTAATATATAAAATATTTAGCATAAGTGAGATGTTCCTGCTCTTGAAACATGCACAAGTTATTTTTCAGTCTGGTAAGTTACAGAGATTTCTTTATTAAGAAACCAACATTGGCTTTATTAAACCAATATTGTTTTATTACATAAAATGATAAGGAAAATTATTTCAGTATTTAGCGTGTCATTTTTGTGTCATTGTAAGAGTATATCTGGTATAGTAGCATTGCTAGAGAATAAGATTTTTTATTGTTTTAATAGTTTATCGTTGTGATAAAAAATCATTTAGCTTTCAAAATAGATTGCTTTGAGAATAAAGAAAATAAAACTTTAATAATACCTATGCGCCAGGCTCTGGATGAGGTGCTCTCACATAATCCTCATTTAATTTACAGAATAATGCCATGAAGTAGGTATTATTTTCCATAGGAAAATATTTCAGACATTGTACTAATCTATATCAGAAGTTTCAATCCGCTTTGTTGGTAGCATGTACTTAGAACCTTTCTGTTCTGATATTTAAAATACAAATTTAGGGCACCCACGTGGCTCAATTGGTTAAGTAAGAGTCCCAGTCTTGATTTCAGCTCACATCACAATTTCATGGTTCATGAGTTAGAGCCCGTGTTGGGCTCCACTCTGACAGGAGGGAACCTGCTTGGGATTTTCTCTCTCCCCCTCTCTCTCTGTACCTGCCCCACTTGCGCATGCACGTGATTTCTCTTTCTCAAAATAAACATTAAAAAAAATAAAATACAAATTTGTTTGTTAGTGGGTGGATAAGATCCAGAAGAAAAGATCTGACCTTAAATGATAAATCCCTCTGAAGTATCTTTATTTCTAGTCCTATATTTCTTCTGAGATTTAACTTAAAATACTGATTAATCTTTGTGTAATATTCTTTTCCATAAAATTAAACTTGAAATTGGCCCTTTTTCCAACAATTTCTTACTATCTTGATGTTCTAGGGATAGTTCAGAATGTGTTTACATATTTTAGCCATGCTTTATATTTCTTAACTTGAGATATAATAATTTTACTAATTAAAAAATTACTTTTTACCAACAAGGTAGATATTTTAAAAGAACACATTAAGGCTTCTTTAGCTTCCACTACCCTAAAGTAACCAATATTAACCATATTCAGTCTGTATCCTGCCATGCTTTTTCCCTGAGCTCATACTGGCATATGCAGGTGTGTGTGTGTGTATGTATGTGTATGTGTATGTGTATGTGTGTGTGTGTGTGTGTGTGTGTGAGAGAGAGAGAGAGAGAGAGAGAGAGAGAGAGAGAGAGAGAGAGATTAAATTTGAAGATTTTAAAAAATAAAGTGCAATTTTAGTTCTGTTTTCTTCCAGTTAACAAGATAGCATGACCATTCCTCCAGTAACATATTTAATTTCTAACTTTTAAAAATCTGTATAATGGTTCACAGCATAAGTAATCTATAATTTATTTCAGCATTTCCTCATATATATTGTTCAGATTTACAAACTGGTTCATATTCATTCATCTAGTAATATATCAAACTCTTGGCATATGCAACCCCAAATACGTTTTGTGTCAGAACATACTAAGTATTCTACTTTGCATTCTGATAATTGGCCTAGTTAACACTAGAAGTCTTGTGGAAACCTCTCCCTGCTTATCCATATTTATGAAAGAAAAGGAATAAAAGAATGGCAACTAAAAAGGTTGGGAAAGGTATCTTTCCAAACATCTAGAAAGATTTTGACTTAAAATATTCGTGGGGTGCCTGGGAAGCTCAGTCGGTTAAGAATTCATCTCTTGATTTCGGCCTCAGGTCATGATCTCATGGTTTCTTGAGTTCAAGCCCTGCATTGGGCTACCCAATGGCAGTGTGGAGCTTGCTTGGGATTTTCTCTCTGTCCCTCCCCACTCACACTCGCTCGCTCTCTAAATAAATAAATAAACTTTGATATATATACATACATATACGTGTGTATGTATATACTTATCAGAGTTTTTCTGACAAATGAAAATCGTAAAACCTCTTTGAAAAACTTCATAACCTTTAATGAAGGACCATACAAAATTGGATAACAAAGGATGAAGAAGAAACCTGTTAGGAGAGCCTGGGATAAAGTTATTAATGAGTACATTTTTTGTTTTGTTTTATTTGAGGTACAGGTTGGATTTAGTCTTATTCCCAGTGAGAGATTAAAGAGCTGGTTCCCACAAGGGGGCAGACTAAGACTACCTGAAAACCTTCATACTGTAAAGAATATTTTAAATTCATGGTTGATTTATTAAGAAGGAAGAGGAAATTACCTGGGGCTAGAAATGAGTAGAAAGATAACTGGCTGACCATCCCATGAATGGTGCCATATATTGGGGGCATCCACCTACCTCATCCCCAGTGTAAGCATGGACTGTTGGCATATTGGACACTCTGCTGTGGCTATGGGCAAATTGGCCTTAGTGAGTGGAAATCCATATTGCTGAGCCCATGATAAATTCCATCCCTGCTACCATGGCCACTTTGTTAATAAGCTGTTTGGACAAGGCTAGAGTGGCTGTGTAAAAAGACTGGCTGAGTCCTCCAAATAGGTCATGTGGTCTGCTATGTTGTTCAGCATCTTCTCTGCAATTTGCTCTTTGGTAAGCATTCACATAGGACATAAATTGCTTCTTTTTGGGGGCGCCTGTGTGGCTCATTCGGTTAAGTATCTGAGTTCAGCTCAGGCCATGATCTCATAGTTTGTGAGTTCAAGCCCTGTGTCGGGCTCTGTGCCGACAGCTCAGAGCCTGGAGCCTGCTTCTGATTCTTTGTCTCCCTCTCTCTCTGCCCCTCCCCTGCTCATGCTCTGTCTCTGTCTCAAAAATAAATAAACATAAAAAAATTAAAAAGTCAATAAATTGCTTCATTTATTCTGTGCCCTTTCAAAAGAGGTCTGTTCATATGCCTCATCCCCAGATTTCCTTGTCACTAGTTTTCTAATTACTCCTTTCAAATCTCTGAATATCCATTAAACATTCTCCTTGAGTCAGCATGGGATAGCTCCTCTGTCATCTTTATTCCTAGGCAAAGTGAACAACTAGGGACCCTGTTCAAATTTCTGCCACTGGAATGGTTTCCCTTCACTAACGTCCTTCAAGACTACCACAAATTGGGGTTATAGTGTTGTTGTCTGCATGTTATCATGCAGGGCTATCAGTAAATATGCCTGATTTTTTTTTTCCAGTGAGATGGTCATAGAGAATTTACTAGGTTAAGTAAAAAGAAGCTATAGCAAGAGTAGGAACTTTGGGCATCTGGGCTACTTGCTCATGCAAATTATTTGTGTGTACAGGACCTGCTCAAGCCTAATCTTGTGTACATTTCTTCCTTTTGCTGCAGTGCTGCAGTACACACCCAATCATATTGATTTGTTGGTTCAACAGTACTTAGTTCATGATGGGCTGCCAAGGTCATGAGCATTCATTCTAAGGTCCTATGGTAAGCCAAAAGCTAGTTTTCAATAAAGGGTAGTATTTACATAGGATGGCATAGTTTTTGTTGTTGTTTGTTTGTTTTTACAAAGTACTAGAGATCTTCCCTGAATAGTTCTGCAATAACAATGTAAGAGCCCTATATACCATAGATACTTGAAGCAACGTTGGATCTGTTGGGTTATATAACCCAAGAGGCGAAGTAGCCCATATTTGCACAGCCTCCTGTTGGTTTGGGTCTCTCTCACATCCAGCAGTGTTGGTAAATGGTTCACAGTAGCATAACCAAATGAAGTACAGATTGCTTGAAAAAATCAAGGAGGCATAGGCACTGTACCTCTTTCCCAGATGTAAGAGAGAGTAGATGCAACAACCTCTTCACCTTGGAAAGGATATTTTGGATTGCTCGAGACCAGAGGGTTCATAGAAATTTCAGTGTGGAATACCTCTGAATTTTTGTGGGATTTATTTCCCACTCTCTGGCATGCATGTTTTTACCACAGTATCGAGATCAGTTGCTGCTTCCTGTTCATGCTTAATCATCATGAAATTATCAGTATAGTAGACCAGCAAAGGTGTCCTGTGAAATGGAGGGATAGTTAAGATTATTATCTAGACTAGGAGAATTAATAGGAGGTTGGAGAGTGAAAATATATAGCTGACTCTAACACCTGAATGCATCCTGTTGCTGATTATCTCATTCTCTGGTCAAGAACTGCAAACCAGATATCAGGGATATGTTGATTTGCTTTAGCAACAAAACCACATCTAGAATAGTAGTAGCATTGGGAGTCACAACCTGAGTAAGTTATAGAAATACACTGGTATTCTCCAAGATTTGTCTGTCTTCTGCACAGACCATATAGGTAGGTTGAATGGGGATGTGGGAAGAGTCATCACCCTTGAATCTTTCCAGTGTTAGTGATTGGATCACTTTTACCATATATTCTAGAGATGGATTAAACTTATTTCTGGATATAGGTCTAGTACTTCACTATCCAGTACAGTAGTCATTGGCCACATGTGCCTATTGAATACTTGAAGTGTGGCTGCTTTGAAGGGAGATGTGTTGCATGTGTAAAATATATACCAGATTTGAGACTATCTTTCTGTTCATTTCAAGAATGTTTGCCTTTACTTATTGAAGCATTGTTGTAATAGTTGCATAAGGTATTTAATTCTAACATCTGTGTTTTTTAATTTTAACATCTGTGTAATATCAGGAATGCTTTTGTTTATGAACTTTTTTTTTCTCATGTTGAGATTTTCCTGTTTCTTCATATGACATATAATTTGGATTATATTCTGAACATTTTGAATATTATATATGATACCATGGGTTTTATTTAAATCCTAAGGAGAATGTTGATTTTTTGTGTGGTCAATGGCCAGATGGCCAGGAAATATTCAGGACACAGGTTCCTACCTGCCCTCCTACCTGCCCCCCTACCTGCCCCATTGTCAGTTTGGTTTTCTAAGCATTTGCAGTGCTATTTAGATAGGTCCCATGTATGTGACCCAATGTCCATTCTGGGATCATTGTAGTGGTACATCTTGTTGCTCTGGCCTCAAAGCCTATGGTATGCCTTTTAGGGTCAGATCCATGCACACAGAGCTCTGAGTCCAGAAGTTCATACACAACTCGATGGGATTGTTTTCTTGATATCCCTTCTCACCCCAATCTTACAATTTCCAGCTCCCTCCTTTCCCAGCACTCTTGCTAAGAAACAGACTCAATTTTTTCCATTGTGCTGTTAGATTGCTGTAACTGTTTATATCTAAATCAAGTGATAAAAGGACAGAGGGAGAGCAGGAAAGCAGGGATGATTTACCCTTTGGGGTAAATTATACTCTTGGGATCACAATTCTTGGGGTCAGAGAAAAGGGTTCCATTTTCCCAGGGTTTTAGGTACCTGCCCACTCACTACTACCATCTGTGTGCTGCTTCTGACATAGAATTGCCTGGACACTGGGATAGAAGATAAGGGCGAAAAGGGATTTCCCTGGTTTCTGAGACCAATAAAGGCCCTCTTTCCTGCTCCTCACCAACAAGGGAGGGATTTTCTTGGAGCTTTTTCTTAGCTGGTATGTATACACTTCTGAGTTTTGAGTGTCCAGGTCAGGCAGTACCTGAGGAAAAAAAACATGGTAAACTCATCACCACTTCAATGAAAGTTCATACTTGGTACTCCTTTCCCAATCTGCCAGGTACTGTTAATTTTCGGAGTCCTCAGATAGCTATTCTATGCAACCTTTATGTTTGTTTTTTATGTTTGTGCATTTAAAATCTCTAAAACTAAATTTTATGTTTTAGAGTAGTTTTAGGTTCACACCAAAACTGAGTAGAAAGTTTCCCAGATGCCTCTTGGACTCACATATACATAGCCTTGTCCATTATCAACATCCCTCACCAGATTGGTACATTTGTTTTAAAAGACGAACCTACCTTGATATATCATTATCACCTAAAGTCCATAGTTTACAGTAGGGTTTACTCTTGATGTTGTACATTCAATGGGTTTTGACATTTTTATAACATGTGTCCACCATTATAGTATTATAGTTTCACTGCCCTAAAAATCCCCTATGCTCCAGCTGTTCATCCCTCCCTCCCTCTAATCCCTGGAAACCACTAATCTTTTTAGCGTTTCTATACTTTTGCCTTTTCCTGAGTGGAAAAGTCAGAATCATATAGTATGTACCCTTTTCCAGTTAGCTTCTTTCACTTAGTAGTGTGCATTCAAGGTGCCCCAGTATCTTCTCATGACTTGATAGCTCATTTCTTCTTGGTACTGAATGATATTCTATTGCCTGGATCTACCACAGTTTATTTATCCATTCATAAACTGAAGGATGTCTTGGTTGTTTCCAAGTTTTGACAATTATGAATAAAGCTGCTGTAAACATCCATGTACAGGTTTTTGTGAGAATATATATTTGACTCATTTGGGTATGTACCAAGGAGCACAATTGCTGAATCAGAAGATTTGTGTATGTTTAGTTTTGTAAGAAACTGCCACACTGTCTTCCAAAGTGGCTCTCCCATTTTGCATTCTCACCAGCAGTGAATGAGAGTTCCTGTTGCTCCACATCCATGTCAGCATTTGGTGTTGTAGTGTTTTGGATTTTGGCCATATTAATAGGTGTGTGGTGGTTTAATTTGTAATTCTTTAATGACATATAATGTTGAACATCTTTTCATGTGTTTCTTTGCCAGATATTCTTCATCTATTCTTCAGTGAGATGCCTGTTCAGATCTTTTTTTTTTTTTTTTAACTGTGGTTTCCATATTCTTGTTTTTGAGCTTGTATATTTTAGATAACGGTCCTGTATTACATTTGTCTTTTGCAGAATCAGGTGCTCAACTGCCTGAGCCACCCTGGTGCCCCACCAGAGCCAAAGTTTTAAATTTTAACGAGTCTAGCTTATTATGTCTTTTATGGATCATGCCTTTGGGGTTGTATCTGAAAAGTCACTGCCATACCCAGGGTCATCTAGATTTTCTCCTGTGTTATCCTCTAGGAGTTTTATAGTTTTGCATTTATATTTAGGTATATATTTAGGTATATAATCTATTTTGAGTGACTTTTGTGAAGGGTGTAAGGTCTGTGTCTAGGTTCATTTTTTTGAATGTGGATGTCCAGTCCTCCTAGTACCATTTGTTGAAAATACTGTCTTTTCTCCAATGCTGCCTTTACTCCTTTGTCAATGACCAGTTGACTATAGTTATGTGAGTCTGTTTCTGGATTCTCCATTTTCTTACATTGATCTATTTGTTCTTTCACCACTATGACACTGCCTTGATTCCTAATAGCTTTATAGGAAATTTTGAAGTTCAGTGTCTGTTCCCTGGCTTTGTTCTTCTCCTTCAAATATTGAGTTGACTTTTTGGGTCTTTTGCCATTTCAAATAAACTTTAGCTGCAGTTTGTCAATATCAGCAAAGTAACTTCCTGGGATTTTATTGGGATGACATTGATTCTGTCAGATCAATTTGGGAAAAAGTGACATTTTGGCAATATTGATTCTTCCTATCCATGAACATGGAATATCTTTCCATCTATTTAGATCTTTGATTATTTTCTTCAGAGTCTTGTAGTTTCCCTTATATAGTTCTTGTACATATGTTGTTAGAGTTGTATCTAAGTATTTCATTTTTAAAATTCATAGTCTGATAATTCCAACATCCCTGCCATACCTGTGTCTGGTTCTGATGCATGTTCTGTCTCTTCAAATTGTATGTTTTTGCCTTTTAGTATGCCTTATAAGTTTCTGCTGAAAAGTAGGCACGACATACTGCATAAAATAAACTGTGGTAAATAGTAATGTCATTGTAATGTGTCAGGGAGGGGAAGGTGCTCTGTAGACCTAGAATTAGGTCAATAAGCCTGTGTGCCCATATACCCTGAACTTCACCAGTGCTTCTCAGTTGTTGTTTTTCCCCCTCCCTGTTAGGAAGCTGGAAATGAGCTCTCTGCATTCTTTCAAGGGTTTAAACTTGGCATTCAATGGGAGAGTAAAGGTGGAATATGCTTATTCCATCTTTCCTGGAACTGGAACATAATCATGTTTTTCAAATATGTAATCATACTGATACTTGTAAAACACTCATATGATTTATTTCCTTGTATTCTCTTTTGTAGAACAAGAGAAAATTTTGGGCTGAAGGCTTTCCTACATGGTATATATTCATGGATTTCTTTCCAGTATGAATTATGTCTTTAAAGGCAAGAGGGATCATTGAAGCCTTTCCTACATTCATTATATGTATAAGCCTTCTCTTCTGTAAGTGTGTTCACATTTTTCCCATGGGATGAGTGACTTCTGAAAACATTTTCACAGTCATAGCATTCGTTGACTTTCTTCCCAGGATGTATTTATATGTGTTGGGTAAGTTTAAAGTTTCTGTAGAAAGCTTTCCTGAATTCATCACAGTCATTGTGTTTCCTCCCTGGGTGTGTTCACATAGGCATTGTGAGCTTACTGTTTCTACTGAAAGCTTTTTCTCAGTCGTTTGTGCTTATAGAGTTTCTCCCCAGCGTGGATGCTTTGGTAAGAAGTAAAATGAGTGATCCTGTTGAAGGTTTTCTCATAGTCTTTGTGTTCATGGAGTTTCTGCCCAATGTGTATTCTCTTGTGCATCACAAGTCTAGAGATGTTTCTGAAGAATTTTCCACACTGTTTACATTAATAAAGTTTGTCTCCAGTAAAATCTCATGTATATTTGGGGGATGACTACACACTGGACGCTTTCCTGCTCTGAAATTATTTGAAGGGTTTCTCTTCATTTTAATTCCCCCATGTCTCTGAAGAGTATAATGGTTACTAAAGGCTTTCTTAGAATTCTTACATTTGTGATTTGTTTCTCCTTTATGATTTCTCCTGCAAAATAAGATTAGTGCTCCTTCTGAAGTCTTTTCCACGTAGATTACATTCATACAGTTTATTTCATTAAGATTCCCTTTTATTTGCATCTCATTTATGCAGACAGTGTAGTGAAAAGCTGAAAGCGTTCCCTCTCTGATATCTCCTATCACTTCTTTTCTTCAACTGTGCCTAGAGATCCTAGCCAGTGCATTAAAGCCTCTGTAAGGAGAGATGTTCTTTCTGTACTAAGATCAGGATGGTAAGAAAACACTGAAAAAAGACCATAGGGCAGAGCATTCCAGGCAGATGGAAAGTCCAGAGCCACACCCCCAAAGAAGATTGGGAGCCTGAGTCAGCTCTGCCACCTCTGCCCAACCAAGGGCTACCCCAGTATCCAAGTCTCAATTATGCCAAGGGGCAGGAGCAATAAATAAACCAGAGAACGTTTCTACTGTTATGAGCTTTCATTGTAGAGAAGCGAGACAAATAAAAGAACCAGGTAATTTCAGGTTGTGATTAGTGCCATCAAGAAAATAAAATAGGATTGGGTGACAGAGAATGAGAAGTGGGGAAAAGAGTGAATGGTAACTTTAGGTTAGTCCTGGTAGGCCTCTCTGAGGAGGGAACATTTGAGCCAGAACCTTTTAAGACAGAGGAAAGCCAGCTTTGCAGGGGTACCTGGACTAAGCATTTTAGGCAGAAGAAGACAAAAGCCTGAAGTTGAGAATAAATTTGGCCAGATCAAGGAACTGGAAGAAAGGCAGATGTGATGGAAGCATTTTGAATTGAGGGGAAAAGTGAAAAATGATGGCATCAGAGAATTAAGTACTTGGGGCCAGGTTGTAGGGGCCTTAAAGAATATGGTAAGGATTTTCAGTTCTAATTGTCTTCTGGTACTGACTATGTGATCCTGTATTAGCTATTAAACTTCCTCTGCCTTGTTTGTGATTAATACAGGAACTTGTGAGAATGTTGCAGACTCAGAGTGATAAAAATCTTGCTTTAAACCTTGCCAAGGTTTAAATTATTAGGAAAAATTTAGGCCAAATCCCTTTGCTTTAGAAATATATGAAAGCACTTTGACAAATTATGCATTAAGTATGTCATGTTTCACATGCCTACACTTGTTGTAGGGGCCAGTTTATCACCTATGCTCTTATTTTTTCTATATACTTAAAAAAATAGTCTTTAGTGGCACGCCTGGGTGGCTCAGTTGGTTGAGCATCCAACTTTGGCTTAGGTCATGATCTCACAGTTCATGAGTTTGAGGCCCGTATTGGACACTGTGCTGACAGCTCGGAGCCTGGAGCCTGCTTCTGATTCTTTGTCTCCCTCTCTGTCTGCCCCTCTCCCACTTGCACTCTGTCTCTCTTTCTCTCAAAAATAAACAAACATTAAAAAAAATGTTTATAAGATAGTCCTTAGTGAAATAAAATATGCAATCAGAAAAGTTTACAAATCATAACTATACAGTCAATATATTATCACAAAGTATTGTAGGGTTTTTTAAAGTCAGCTTATTGAAGTTTAATTTATATATGGTAAAATTTATGCCTCTTAAATATATAGTACCAAGAAATTTTGCAAACATATATGGTCATGTAACTATCACTAAGATCAAATAGATCATTTCCATCATTATGTAAAAGTTTCAACATACCCTTTTATAATCGGTCAGTCCCTTTCCCCCACCCCAATCCCTGCCAACTCTTTGATCTGTATTCTGTTACTACAGTATACTTAATTCTATAGATGAAACCATATAGTATGTAGCCTTTTGACTGTGGCTTCTTATGCTTTAATGCATTTGAGTTTCATCTATTTTTTTCTTTTTTTTTTTGTATTTTTGTATATGTGAGTAGTTTATTCTGTTTTATTGCTGAGTAACGTTCCATTATATGTATATCCTACAATTTTGTTGATCTATTCACCAGTTGATGGACATTTGGATAGTTTCCCATTTTTGGAGATTATGAATAAATCTAATTGTGTGTTTGTGGTGAGGGTGGTGGGGGGTCAATGTGTCTTCATTTCTTCTGGGTAGATTTCTAGGTATTGGATTCCTGAGTTGTATGTTAAGTTTATATTTAAACTACCAAATTTATATTTAAACTACCAACAACCTAGTGTTGTATACCATTTTGTATTCTCACTAGCGGTATATAAGATTTTGAGTTCGTTCTTCCCAGCACTTGGTTTGTCAGCATTTTGTTTTTTAATTTTAGCCATTTCACGAGATGTGTAGTGACATCCCCTGATTTGCATTTCCCTGGTGATCAGTGACGTTGAGCATCTTTTCATGTGTGTGTCAGACATCTATATCTCTCTTTTTTTTTTTTTTTTTTTTCAACGTTTATTCATTTTTGGGACAGAGAGAGACAGAGATGAATGGGGGAGGGGCAGAGAGAGAGGGAGACACAGAATCGGAAACAGGCTCCAGGCTCTGAGCCATCAGCCCAGAGCCCGACGCAGGGCTCGAACTCACGGACCGCGAGATCGTGACCTGGCTGAAGTCGGACGCTTAACCGACTGCGCCACCCAGGCACCCCCAGACATCTATATCTCTTAATGAAGTGTCTGTTTAGATCTTTTGCCAATTTTTTTTTGAATTGGAGTTGTTTCTTGTTATTGAGTTAAAAGACTTCTACCTATATTCTAAAACCAGTCCTTCATCATATATGTGTTTTGCAAATGTATTCTCTCAGTTGGTACTGGGTTTTTAATTTTCTAAGTGCCTTTTGAAGAGTAGATATTTTAAACATTTATGAGTTCCAACTTACCACTTTTTATAGTTCATCTTTTTTGGGTCCACTGTAATAAATCTTTGCCTGACACAAGTTCACCAGGTTTTATTCTAAAAGTTTTATAGTTTTGGGTTTTACATTAAGGTCTATGATTTATTTCAACTTGATTTTTGTATGTGGTGAAGGTTTAGGTCAAGATTTGTTTTTGCATATGAGTATCCACTTGTTCTAAAACTATTTGTTGAAAAGATTATCCTTAAACACTGGATTGCCTGTACACCTTTGTCAAAAATTTGACTAGGAGTGCCTGAGTGGCTCAGTTGGTTAAGCATCTGAGTCTTGATTTTGGCTCAAGTCATGATCTCATTGTCGTAAGACTGAGGGTGGCATTGGGCTCTGCACTGACAGTGCAGAGCCTACTTAGGATTCTCTCTTTCAAGATAAATAAATAAACATTAAAAAAATTACTTGACTATATCTGTGTGAGTCTTTTTTGGGACCCTGTAGTCTGTACTGTTGATTTTGTGTACATTCTTTGGCCAGTACCACATACTCACTGGATTACTGTCACTTTACAGTTAGTCTTGAAATTAGGGACTGTGAGACTTCAGAGTTTGCTTTTCTCTACTCAAAATTGTTTTGTCTGTCTTTTTTATTTTTTAATTTTTACATACAAAGTTTAAAATCAGGGGTGCCTGGCTAGCTCAGGCTAGTAGAGCAGGTGACCGTTGATCTTGGGGTTGTGAGCTTGAGGATCCTGTTGGGTGTAGACATTACTTAAAAATAAAATCTTTAAACAAATAAATAAAGTTAAAAATAAATAAAATCAGCTTGTTGATTTCTACTAAAATACTACTTGATGGATTTTCATTGAAATTGTTTTATTTTTTTATTATTTTTTTAATATGCAATTTATTGTCAAATTGGTTTCCATACAACACCCAGTGCTCATCCCAACAGGTGCCCTCCTCAATGCCCATCACTCACTTTCCCCTCCCTTCCACCCCCCATCAACCCTCAGTTTATTCTCAGTTTTTAAGAGTCTCTTATGGTTTGGCTCCCTCCCTCTCTAACTTTTTTTTTCCCTTCCCCTCCCCATGGTCTTCTGTTAAGTTTCTCAGGATCCAGGTAAGAGTGAAAACATAGTATCTGTCTTTCTCTGTATGACTTATTTCACTTAGCATAACACTCTCCAGTTCCATCCACATTGCTACAAAAGGCCATATTTCATTCTTTCTCACTTTGAGGAGAATTGACATAATGATGGGAACCTTCAGATCCATGAACACATTATATCTCTCCATTTAGATCTTTGATTTTTTCATCAGTGTTTTATAGTTTTTAGCATACAAATATTATTATATTATTTTGTTAGATTTATTCCTGATTAACTTCATGGTTTTTTTTTTTTGAATGTTTATTTATTTTTGAGACAGAGACAGAGACAGAGTGCAAGTGGGAGAGGGAAACACAGATTTGCAAGCAGGCTTGAGGCTCTGAGCTGTCAGCACAGAGCCTGATGCGGGGCTCGAACTCACAAACCGTGAGATCATGACCTGAGCTGAAATTGGACCCTTAACCAACTGAGCCACCCAGGCGCCCCTCTTTTTTAATTATTAAAATTTTTTATAATGTTTATTTATTTTTGAGAGAGAGAGAGAACGGGTGGGGGAGGGGCAGAGAGAGGGAGACACAGAATCTGAAACAGACTTCAGGCTCTGAGCTGTCAGCACAGTGCCCGATGTGCAGCTTGAACTCAGGAACAGCAAGATCATGACCTGAGCCAAAGTCAGATGCTCAACTGACTGAGCCACCCAGGCACCCCTAATTTCATGTTTCTAATGGTGCTATTTGGGTGGTATGGTTTTTAAAATGTTTGTTTTCCAAGTTCTTGTTGCTAGTATGTACAAAGACACTTGATTTTTGTATATATTGACTCTTTAATCTTTGAGTTTGCCTAAACCCACTTGTTTTATTCTAGAAGCTTTTGGTGTCTGACTACATGATCCTGTACTAGTTATTATACTTCTTTATGCCTATTTCCTGCCTAATAATATGGATCTGTTGTGAAAATATTGCCAAGTTACAGAATGATAAAAGCCTTGAGTTAAAAGGATGTTTGGAGTAATTTAGGCAAACACCTATGTTCTTGAAATACGTACAAGCCCTTTGACTTTAAGGGCTAGTTTATTACCATGCTATGTTTTGTTTTGTTTTTCTGTGTACTTTTTATTTTTTTTTATTTTTTTTTTAATTTTTTTTTTTCAACGTTTATTTATTTTTGGGACAGAGAGAGACAGAGCATGAATGGGGGAGGGGCAGAGAGAGAGGGAGACACAGAATCGGAAACAGGCTCCAGGCTCCGAGTCATCAGCCCAGAGCCTGACGCGGGGCTCGAACTCACGGACCGCGAGATTGTGACCTGGCTGAAGTCGGACGCTCAACCGACTGCGCCACCCAGGCGCCCCTCTTTGTACTTTTTAAAAACAAACCTTTAAACTTCTTTTTTTTAAGTTGATTTATTTAGTTTGAGAGAGAATGAGAATGGGAGGGGCAGAGAGAGAGGGAGAGAGAGAATCCCAAGCAGGCTCTGTGCTGTTAGTGCAGAGCCTGACGCGGAGCTTGATCTCACAAACCATGAGATCAACCTGAGCCAAAATGAAGAGTCAGACACTTAATCGACTGAGCCACCCAAGTGCCCCTAAAAATAAACTTTTATTGAAATATAATATGTAAACTGAAAAATTCACAAATCGTGTGTATAGTTCAATGAAGTATCATGCTGGAGGTTTTTGATATGTATGTTTGATTTGTGGTTATTCATGTAACTTGAAAAATTAGAAGGCTGTTCTCTAGAATAAGTATTGGCCTAGTCTAAAGAATTTATTAACTTGAACTTTAATATCTAATAATCATCTGTATTAAATATAAGACTTAGTGATGATTGAAATTTTTATTAAGTTATAATTACTTCTAACATTTCCTTAGTATCCGTATACTTGATATTCTAGTGCTTTTTTAGTTCAGCTTTTGAATATTTAATCACCAGGTGTCTAGCATAACTGAATTTTTTCTGTCAAATTAGCAGTTTATTTTATTCTGCCACAGTTCTATCACATTATTTCAGTAACTTTATTTGGTTGATTGAAGCAGGAAAAGTGGTAGGAAAAAGAAAGGTAGAAAATGAAGATGAGTATTTGGAATACTACCAGTAAATGTCATTGGTAAACAGGATTCCCAATTTCACTTCCTACCTGTTATAAAATTCATTCCTTTTGGGGTGCCTGGGTGGCTTGGTCGGTTAAGCGTCCGACTTCAGCTCAGGTCATGATCTCACGGTCCGTGAGTTCAAGCCCCGCGTCGGGCTCTGTGCTGACAGCTCAGAGCCTGGAGCCTGCTTCTGTGTCTCCCTCTCTCTCTGCTCCTCCCCTGTTCATGCTCTGTCTCTCTCTGTCTCAAAAATAAATAAACATTAAAAAAAAAATTAAAAAAAAATTCATTCCTTTTGCTATGCAACTTTTCAGTTCCCGTTGAACTAGGGCTGAGTGGAATGTCAGTGAATAGGGATCTTAAATATGCTCCTTTGGTTTGACTTGGCCTCCTACACTCTTGTGATTTATCATGAGATGAGCAGCCTCACATATTCACTGCCTCTTCAATGACTAGGCCCAGTATTGAAGACCCATTAGAGTAGTTCTGAACCTGATAGCCCAACCTAAATCAGTTGACCCCCATTGAATCTGCAGATTCATGAGAAAAGTAAATGTTGTAGACTATTGAGATTTTAAGGTTGCTAGTTACCCAAGAAAAACTGACTAATACAGTCAAATTCTGTGAATGCTTACCAGTACTTTTCTTTACTTGAAACATATATTTTTAGTTTTTTCTCTATAGCTACAATGTGTTCAAGCACAATTTATAGGACAGAGAAGATGGAGGAAAATATTTTTAAGCAGAAAAGTAAACTAGGACATCCAGACCGGACTAATTGAAGTATTATTCCTTAAGGAGTATTATTAGATTCTAAAATTATCAGCCAAGTTTTAATATTGGAACATTTCAAGTGAAGAGGGATGCTTCATTAAATCAAATATATTCTTCTAGATATATTGCTTTCAAAAATATCTAATGATGATTTTTCTCAACAAAAGGATTCCTCAATTAGGGAATTACATTAATGGCATGACTCTTTGTAAACCTATAAAATACTGTAATTCCATATAAACGATTCTCAAGCTTACTCACGAACGCCCGAAGATTAAAAATCTATGAAAGAAAAAGACTTAAAAAATATGTTTAGGGGGTACAGTATCCATCAGACCACAGTTCCAGAGAGAGAAAAAAATGGTTGGAAGAGAAGAATTAGTCAACATAGTAAAAGAAAAGACCCAGAGAGTAATGAGAATAAAAAAGTTAAATCTTGGTAAAATTTTCTAAGCTCCAAGGATAAGGAATAGACTCTATATTCCTACCAATATAAGTTTTGGGGAAAATAATAGTAATCTGGACTATAGTAATGGTAGGAGAAGTGGAAAGATCATAGCTGATTTAAAATCTGATGTTGATAATCTGCATTTGTTGTGAAGGGTGTGTTAGGAAGAAATTAACAATGGCTTCTGGTTTGAATAAATATGTGAATAAGTGGTAAATATATACATAAAATTATTTTATTGAGGTAAAACTCACCATTTAAAAATGTACAATTCCCTGGATTTTAATACATTTTACAGTGTCGTACAGCCATTATTACATTCATCACCCCAAAAGAAATCCTGTATGTATTAAGCAGTCACTCTCCATTCCTTCCTCCTTATAGTCCCTGGCAACCATACATAGCCTACTTTTTTCCCTCTGGATTTGCCTGTTCCGAACATTTCGTATAAATGGAATCTTACAGCATGTGACCTTTTGTGTCTGTTTTCTTTTTCACTAAAATGTAATGTTTTCAAGCTTTATCAGTATTGTAGCATGAATCAGGCCAGGCTTCTTTTTGTTGCTAAATAATATTTGATTATATAAATATACCACATTTTGTTTATCCATTCACCAGTTAGTGACATTTTAGTTGTTTCCACTTTTTGGCTTTTGTGAATAATGCTGCTATAAACATTCATGTTTATCTTTTTGCTTGAAAACTTGTTTTTACTGCTTTTAGGGTATATATACAGAAGTGAGATGACTGTGTTACTCTTTAACTTTTTGAGGAACAGCCAAACTCTTTTACCCAGCAGCTGTACCATCTTATATTCCCACCATCAATGTACTAAAATTCTAACTAATTTCTCTACATCCTCACCAACACTTTTTTGTTGTCTAGGTCTTGTTTTTGTGTTTAATAGCTACTCTACTGGGTGTAAAGTGATACATCATTATGGCTTTGATTTACATTTCTTTTTTTTTAAATTTTTTTAAATGTTTATTTTTAAGAGAGAGAGAGTCAGAACATGAACAGAGGAGGAGCAGAGAGACAGGGAGACACAGAATCCAAGCAGGCTCCAGGCTCCGAGCTGTCAGCCCAGAGCCCGATGTGGGGCTTGAACCCACAAACTGAAAGATCATGACCTGAGCTGAAGTCAGACGCTTAACTGCTTAATTGACTGAGCCACCCAGGTGCTCCTGATTTACATTTCTGTATTGATTAATGATGCTGACTTACTTTTCATGTGCTTATTGTCCATTTGTATATTCTCTTTGGAGAAATGTCTATTCAAGTCTTTTGCCTATTTTTAAAGGCTTTTTTTTTTTTTTTTTTGGCGGGGGGTAGGGGGGATGGGGCAGGAGGGACAGAGACCAAGGAGAGAGAGAGAATCCTAAATAGGCTCCACGCCCAGTGCAGAGTCAATATGGGGCTCGATCCCATGACCCTAAGATCATGACCTGAACCGAAACAGAGTCAAATGCTTAACTGACTGAGCCACCCAGGCGCCTCTTCTTTTGCCTATTTTTAAGTTGCATTGTCATTTTGTTATTCTTGTAGTTCTTTATTTAGTCTGGATTCTGGACCCTTTTCAGATACATGATTTGCATATATTTTCTGCCATTCCAGGTGTTGCCTTTTCACTCACTTGTTGCAGTGTCTTTTGATGCACAAGCATTTTACCTTCCAGTTTACTAATTATCTCTTCATCTCTATCTAATTTGTTTTTCAGTCCATCTTTTTATTTTCATAATTTTCATTCTTAGCTGAAATTCTAAACTTTTGTTTTGTTCAAATCTTAAGCATACTACTCTCTCCTTTTATACATGCAGCATGACACAGACTTTTAATACAGCATTTGGTCAGTATTTCTCAGTAGAAACTCTCAGCAC
The DNA here is from genome assembly GCF_018350155.1 of Leopardus geoffroyi. Classification (NCBI taxonomy): domain Eukaryota; kingdom Metazoa; phylum Chordata; class Mammalia; order Carnivora; family Felidae; genus Leopardus; species Leopardus geoffroyi. Next base: position 45,771,428 of record NC_059330.1, read on the forward strand.
TTTGACCCAGTAATTCTATATGCATCATCTATAGAAATACTGTATAAAGAGCTACATAAGTGACCATTAACAAGAGACTGGTTATTATAATGCATGATATACTACAGTAGTTTTTTTAAATAGTTGGAATTACATATAATGAAATTACAACTATAACACATTTGGGAACCTTGAAACACTTGATTTAATTTTACTTCTCAGTGTAGGCCACATTATCATCATTTCATGTAAGACCATGCTTGTTTTTTTAATTTTCCACTCTTTTCCCCCAGGTTTGTACTTGTACAAATACAAAGTACAAATTGTATATATTTAAGGTATATAATATGGTATTTTAATAAATGTATACATTGTGAAGTCATTACCGCTATCATGACAATATCCATCACCTCACACAATTACTCTTCTTGTACGTATGTGAGAACACTTGAGATCTACTTACTTAGGAAATTTCAACTATACAGTGTATTATTATTAGCTATGGTCATCATGGTGTACATTAGATCTCCAGAACTTACCTAATAACTGAAAATTTGTACCCTTGACTGATATCTCTCTTTTTTCCCCATCCCCTTAGGGGTAACCACCATTCTACTCTCTTTACTATGAGTTTGATTTTAGTTTTCAGATTCTGCACACAAGTGAAATTATGCAGTATTTGTCTTTCTGTGTCTGGCTTAGTTGACTTAGCATAATGTTTTCCAGATTCATTCATGTTGTTATAAGCAGCAGGATTTCCCTCTCTTTTAAGGATGAATAACATTCATGCATGTGCATGCGTGCATGCCTGTGTGTGTGCGTGCGTGTGCGTGTGTGTGTATAAAATCACATTTTCTTCATCCATCTGTTGACAGACATTGAGGTTTTTCCAAATCATGGCTACTGTGAATAATGCTGCAATGAGCATAGGAGTGCAAGTATCTCTTTGGGATGATAGTTTTATTACCTTTTGATATATACTTAGAAATAGGATTGCTAGATCATATGGTAGTTATGTTTTACATAATGGTTGTGCCAGTTTTACATTGCCACCAACAGTGTACAAGAGATGTCTTTTCTCCCTATCATTACCACTGCTTGTTTTCTTTTGACTTTTTGATAATAGCTGTCCTGACAGGTGTAAGGTGATATCTCATAGCGGTTTTGATATTTAGTGACGTTGAACACCTTTTCATATACCTGTTGGTTATTACTTTGGAAAATGTTTATTTATGTATTTTTCCCATTGTATAACTAGGTTGTTTGGTTTTTTGCTATTGAGTATGAGTTTCTTACATACTTTGGCTATTAACCCCTAAGTATGTATGGTTTGCAAGTATTTTCTCCAATTCCATACGGATTGATTTTTCATGTTTGTTGATGGTTTCATTTGCTCTGTAGAAACTTTGTAGTTTGATGTAGTCTCACCTGTTTATTTTTGCTTTTGTTGCCTGTGTATTTGGTATGAAATCCAAAAAAATCATCACCAAGATCAATTTCAAGGAGTTGTTCTCCTATGTTTTCTTCTAGGAATTTTATGGTACCATTATCTTATGTTTCGATCTTTAACCCATTTTTTCAGTTGATTTTTGTATGCAGTGTAAGATAAGGATCCAATTTCATTCTTTTGCATGTGACTGTTCAGTTTTCCTGGCCCTATTCATTGAAGAGACCATCATTTCCCCGTTACATATTCTTGGTGCACTTGTCGAAGATTAGTTGACCATATATGCAAGGGTTTATTTCTAGGCTTTCTATTCTGTTCTCTTGGTCTGTGTGTCTGTTTTTATGCTAGCATCAAATTGTTTTGATTACTATCACCTTGTAATATACTATGAAATCAGGAAGTGTGATGCTTCTCACTTTGTTCTTTCTCAGAAGTGCTATGCTAATTTAGGGTCCTTAGTGGTTTCATATAAATTTTAGAATTGCTCTTTTCTACTTCTATAAAAAAAATGCTATTGGGATCTTGATAGGGATTGTATTGAACCTATGGATGGCTTTGGGTCATATGGACATTTTACTAATATTAATTCTTTCAGTCCATGAACTTGGGATAACTTTCCACTTACTCTTCTTCAGTTTCTTCCATCAATGTCTTACAGTTTTCATTGTGCTGATCCTTCACTTTCTTGGTTAAATTTATTTCAAACTATTTTAATCTTTTTGATGTTACGTATACTACTTTAAATTCTGTGCCCTATTGCCCCATATTGTGAGACTATTTCTTTTGAGTGGTCTTTCTTGTTTACTTTTTTCATATTGTTTTATCTCTTTGTTATTGTTAATTAAGGGCCAGATACTGTATATGAAAAACTGTGGGAGTAATTTGAGACCTATGACGATGTTTTCTCCCTCTAAGAAGATTTCTGTTAGTTTTTGGCAGGCATTAGCAATCCAAGATTGTCTTAATTTAATTTTGTGGTAGACATTTGGAGCTGAGCTTTTTTTCCTGTAAAAGGCCAATCTAGCTTTGGTTCTTACTTACTCTTAGAGCATAGCCCTTTGGGCTTCCAAACAAAAGTGTTGGAGCTTTACCAGCTTCCCCTCTGCATCTTGGTTTCCCCTGCATTCCAATATTTGTCCTTCCAGCTCTTTAAACCTGTCAGTAGCTTCTTAGTCTCTCAGATGTCACTAAGTAAAAAGTAGCCCCTAATGCCAGGCTTCAGTCTTATTTTTGTAATCCTTCATCATACTATTAACTCTTCAGTGCCTTCAGGAAGATTTTAAAGCATATGTATAGTTCTGATTTTTCTTAAGGAAACATTGGTCTGAAGTATGTAATTTGCCATTACCAAAAGTCAACAGTATGTAAGTGGAAATGAACAGCCAATAACTTAATCTTTTTAAAATACTAAGGCAGATTCAAAAATCACCATAAAACAATGTCAGCCTTACCCACTTGTATTTTCACATACTTTTTTGGAGAAGGGGGTAAGAAATAGAATTACAGTGTTCCTACTAGCTTTTGCACATATTGGATCATCAAGGTGAATATCATCAGGTGAATATTTTCTTTCATGTGTCTTATCAGGAAGTTAACTGGGAAAAAAAGTGCTCCAATTGTAACACTTACTGAATTGTACCATCACTATTTTTTTATGTGACTGTATCACTCATGAGACAGTGAAGCCCTTTACAAAGAGGAACGCTGTTTTTCCCATGTTTAATCTCCTAGTGCTACACCTGGAGTTAAGTGTCCAGTAAGTATACAAGTGAACGTAGGTGTTGAGAATACCTTATTTCGCTTTTCACAGTGAGAATCAATGTGGGTATATGCTGTTCTGAATCATCTTAAAAGATAAATTTTAATAGAGAAGGAAGAATCTTTTCTAAAAAATTTTTTTTTTCTTAAGTTTATTTATTTTTGAGACAGAGAGAGACAGAGCATGAACGGGGGAGGGTCAGAGAGAGAGGGAGACACAGAATCGGAAGCAGGCTCCAGGCTCTGAGCCATCAGCCCAGAGCCGACGCGGGGCTCGAACTCACAGACGGTAAGATCGTGACCTGAGCTGAAGTCGGACGCTTAACCAACTGAGCCACCCAGGCGCCCCGGGAAGAATCTTTTCTTATCAGCTCCTTTGTTTCATCCTTTTCTATCTCAACAGGTGGCATCTCCACAGAAAGCGACTGTGCTTTTGAGCCAGACTACGCCGTCCCACCACTTCCAGTGAGTGAAGGTATGCAGCACATTCGGATTATGGAGGGCATGTCTCGCTCTCTTCCATCCTCCCCCTTACTCACACATCAGTCTATCAGTGTTCGGCTCCAACCTGTGAAGAAGTTAACTGGTAAGGACTTTACCTAAATTTAGTATGTTTAACAGGACACTTTAGGTCATATCAGATATGTTTATGTGCATCTTTAGGTTTTTCCTTTTTGGCCTTCCTAATGTCACAGACTCTTGGAAATTGGAACTCCTACTGATTTTAATTTAGGGAATTAGAATAGTACTCAGTTTGACAGATTGATGTATTTATTTTCTAAGTGATCCATCTGTTGTGGACATATTTTTCTAGGCTTTCAGGAAACTTCTAGTTTTGCCAGAATACACTGTTGTTCTGATTTCATTTATCAGCTTGTTCATGTCAGATTAACAGATGGGGATATTGTAATTTTAGGATAATAAGAGCTTCATAGTTAGCAAAGGTACCTCAGTCATGGTTTTTGTTTGAAATCCTAATCTGTATATTTCACGTCTATTTCTAAAAGTTTGATTTAGATATTTTCCTCTCCATTGTACATTCCTGCAACTTCTTAGGATATTTACCATGATTCATAACTTGTGGATTGCATTGACTTAAATATGGTCTCAAAATACATATTACCCATTCAGATCAAGCTATTAGGTGTGAAACTGTGTCCTTATTAAATGAAGTTTTGTCCTTTTAAGCTTTTTCAGAGAAGAAATTTTACTCTGTTGGACGATACTTACATGTGAAAATATGCAAGCCTGGGTCATTTTCTTAAGTTTAACATTATCAATATATATCTTGTGTTAGTAAGTTGATGGGTTATGAGTGATTAGAGGCAAGAAATTAAGTCATTCCCAATAGATACATTAACTACTTCTTACGTGTCTGGCATTAAGTTAGACAGTGGGGAGGTTTGATTATCATATGACAATTCAAAAGAAAATAGGAACAAAGAGGGGAAAATGGAATCTTGGGACTCTTACATCTATTTTGAATGAAAATTTTATAATGTTTATAATTTTCATGAAAATAATAGTATTTTTTATTCTTTAGTTCCACAAAGCATAAGTCGTGCCCTTTATATTGTTTACTGTTTTTTTAGGCTTCTTCAAATAACTGAATCAAAGTCTACTTTGATTAGATAACAATCTGTAAAATAGTTTAGTAACATTTTACTGAAATACTTATTCCCTTCTGATATGTAAAAATAGGATAGATTTTAGGTGCATGGGCCTTAATAAAATTTCTTTGCTTAGAAATTGCCCTTTTCTTGCAGTTTAAGGTGTTACTGATAACTGAAAATACAAATAACCATATATGAGATGGCTATCAAGTGATGTGCTTCATTTACTACACATGAGAAGAGATAGCAAAAGAAATTCCGTTTCCTAACAGAAGTGAACTGAATTGCCTGATGTTTCGGAGATAACACTTTCCTATCCCATTTTCCTGTCCCAATTTAGACTTCAACTTAAATAAGCAAACTTTATTAAAAGATAAATACATTTAATAACAAAGTCAATTACATGCCTGATATCAGAAGTGAGACAGGGAAGCAGTGACAAGAATCATATTTGGTTAATTACACGTATGACCTATTCAGTTTTAATTTTTTAACATTTGAAGTATTTTGGAATACTCTCAAATAGTTTTATTTTTCTGAAGAGTTTGTCAAAGGCCTAAGAATTTAAAGATTGAGAATGCATTTTAAAACTTCTGAATGAAAGAAATCTGTCTCCTGAAAGAGGGTGCCATGAAAATTTTTCTGTGGCCAATTTTCTACCAAGTAAAGCAGATGATAAGTTTCTGGTTTAACCTGGAATGAAATTACTTTGCAATTTAAATTTAAAACCTTGGTTAGTAGATTATTTATGAGTTATCATTCCTTTCCTAATTATATTTTGTTATGAGTAACTAAAAAGAAAGTTGAATAGAGAACGACTTGCTGACCATAAGTAAATGGCCTCCAGAGAATGGTTTTTAACAAAATGCATTAATTCAATTCACTTAATGATTTATCCATTATATTCCTTGTATTCATATTACCAACCCAACTGAGTAAGTGGGGCCAAAATAGTCATCTTATTCTGTTTTCTTTTTGATTTTCCAATATTTATTACCCTGTCTTTGCTATAGTCGAAGTAGTTTGCATATTATTTTTCTGTGCTTTTCACCTAATCGTTCAGCAAATATTTGTTTAGGACTCATAAAATGCCAAGCACTACTCGATACAGTGGTGAGAAATGCCAAGCACTACTCGATACAGTGGTGAAAAATTATAGATAGTGACAAGTAATAAGAGGGTCATAAAATGGGATAGAGGGAGACTGGAGTGGGGGTAGGGTTTCTTTCTGTGGAGTGGTCAAGGAGAGTCAGAAGAAGAGCTATTTGAAGAGAGGTGTGGATAACAAAACAAGGCTGCTCATGGGAAGGTCTGGGGTCAGAGCCTTCTGGGCAGAGGGGACAGCCAGAACAAAAGTCCTAAAGCAGAAAGCAGCATTGGTGTGTTCAAAGAATGGGAAGAAGGCAAGAATGGTTTCAGAATAAGTCAGAGGGGACAGTGGTAGAAGATAGCTGAAGAGGTAGGCAGAAACCAGAGTCTTTAGGTCATGGTAAGGGAACCAACTCTGTAGGATTTTAAGAAGAGCTGGAATGAGAAGCAATGTGATCTGATTTACCTTTTAATCAGATATTGTTGGCAAATGTGTAAAGAGTGGTGTATGAGGGACTAGAGTATGCCATGTTCACTAACCTTGTGTGTGTTTTCCTGATCTTTAAATAGATCTTTCACTTCTAATAAGTTAATACAGTGGTGAAAAGAATCTTTGTTTTATCTTGTAAGATATAATGAAGTAATAACTAACCTTTTCCTATCATTTTTATCATAGAACCTTTGTACTCCTAACGTATTTAGCTTAGTCCTTCACTCAGGTGTACATTAGAACCCATTTGGTATATCAATTAAGACTTTTTTTGTTCCAAGCAACAGAAGATAACCTAAGGTTGGGAAAGCCTCAAGGTTCATTTGACTTAGTTGTATATGGCTGTGCACTGAGGAGGCATGGAGGGGAGTGTGCAGAGACAGTGTTGGTCCCCGTTACTGTGCCGATGGAAGTGCTCCAGTTCTCCAGATTCTTACCCAGGGCGCTTTCCAAGATGTTTGTGTTCATAATATCCTAACGCCCCTCAAGCATACTTCTTAAAATGTAGATAATTAGGAGTGCCAGTAAATAGTTCATTCATTCAACACTTACCTAATTCATACTGTTTGCCTATTATGTACACTGTAAGTCTAGTAAAAGTTAAATTTTGAGTATTCACATTATTGGTAGGGTAATAAATCATTGCAACCTTTTTGTAGGGCAGTTTGATAATATGTATCAGAATTGTGACGCACATAATCCTTGACACAGCAGTTTTATTGCGGAGTGTTTATTTGACAAATGAGCAAGTTTGAAACATGTATGTATGTACATATGTGTACATGTATATAGTAAAAACACTAAAACGTTACTATTTATCATTAATAGTGATCCATTTGTGTGACACACACACATACATGCATACACACAAACATACACACATGCATACATTTTATGGTGGTGTGGAGATACATTGACTGTAACCCAAAAGTGGTAGAGGGATGACATAAATTTTGTTGCGTACCTTTCTGTAATGTTTGTATTTTTTTTTAATCACATGTAAAATCTAAAATTTCATGAGGCAGTATAACAAAATGGGCGCTGGCTGCCATTTCTTAACTGTAACCTTGTGCAAGTTTGCTAAAAGTCTCTGTACTTCAGTCTCTGTACTTATTTCTAAAATAGGAATACTAATTGTATCTGCCTCATAGGACTATTAAAAGAATTGGATAAGCTAGTACACATAAAGCTCATGAGACAGTACCTGACAAAGAAGAAGTAGTCAATAAATGTTAGCCACATTTATTATAATTCTAAAGGAGATATGGGTGACTTTCTGTTGGTTATGTTAAATATGAGTTCTGAGCCTTTGGAAGGTGATCTGCAAGTAATTTCTTTAATTACCTTAAGTAAGCCCTTTACTTTTCTGAGGCGTGACCTTCAAATACTGATATCAAGTGGGTTGTTACATAGTCTTTTGGAAAATCTTTTTGGACTGATTTTAAAAGAATTCACTGTATAGATTGGAATGACTGTGTGGTAGTCCTGATAGATGGTAAATAAGTCAAAATAACCCATCTGATTGTGCAGCAGCCTCGTTACTTTGGATGCTAGCTATGGCCAAAATATTATTTTCATCATGGATATAAAGGTATCATTGACTTGTTTATAAAGACATCCTGGGAAAAAGATTTAAAGCTATTTTGACATTAAAAAGAGCTTATATTTAATAACAGTTTACATACCCTGATATATTTTAGTGTACTTACGACAGATTTTTCACATGATACTTATCTTGCAATTTTTGGAAGCACTGGAACTCAAGATGTACTTTAGTGAATTTTATTATTAGAAAAAAATACAGGGTTCCTGTGAAGATTGAATTAGATTGCTTAAACTTACAATTTAATACATAATAAATGTTAAATAAGTGTTACTTCTCATTTATAATCTTGGATAAAATGGAAACATAGTCTCGAGAAAATTGTTGAAAAGCCAATTTGAAAGTATACAGAGCATAGAGATTACATTGGTCTTCATAGTCTGATTTATTGCAATGTATTCACGATTCTGTAGCATGAATAAATCTCTTATAACTTTAGGAAAAAATATTAGAATTCAAGATATATTGTAGTGATTTTATTAGATTAAAAAATATAGTAGGTTTATATGGTAATCTAAGCTCTGTAATTGCTAATGTTAATATTTCTATTTTACTTTCCATATGGATAAAATAATCTTACCCAGTATCTCACTGTATGCTCCCTAGACCACTTGCATTAGAAATACTGGGAATACTTCTTTGAAATATGCATACCTGGGTATCCAGGTTTACCTAATCAACTTCACTTCACAGATTCTGTCTCATTAAATCTGGAGCCCCAGAATCAATCAATCAATCTCTCTCTCTCTCTCTCTCTCTCTCTCTCTCTCTCTCTTTTTAAGGTTAAACAAGAAAATGTATATGAAGACTTTTAAGCTCTTTGGAATGATAGTACTAATTAAACTAGGTCCCGACCTCATTACTGTTTCTAATGCATTACTGTTTCTAATTCAGATTCTCTAGTTTTATGGGTTAAATATCATGCTATTGTAAATTCTAGGGTTTACTCAGTACAGGAGTACAGAAAAGGGGGCCCTTACTTCCACTGCTGTATTCCTCTTGTCTTCCAGACCAAAAGTAGGGAATGTTAAGGGGATGTTATTTAATTCAGTTTAGGTAAGTTCAGTTATCATCAGTCAGTATTGTTAAAACCAGAGCTGGACAGTAGTTAATGTGGTAAAAGATTTTATTCAGGAACTATTGCAATGGAGAAAAGAGACCGTAGTGTAGAACTGGGCTCAATTCTAAATACAGTAAAGAAAGCTAAGGATTTATAGCCAAGGATAAAGGTGGATAGTGTAGATAGAAAATTACTAAAAGGAGACATCAAGGGTAAAGGGATTCTTGCTAAAACCGGTTTAATAGGAAGGACTCTTGCTGGATGGGCCAGGGTGATCATATGTCGAGGGTGGAGGGATTCATACTAAGTGGACTTACCAGGATCCTTGGTGCTACTGAACTAGACTGCAGGCTTAAGGATAAGGCCCAAGGAGGAGACGCAGTGGAAGGGGGCTCAGAGGAGACTGACAAAGGTTAGTTAAGGAGAGAGTCTTTGTCAGTATGTATATTTTGAGCATCTGAAAAATCAACATGTATGATCAAATAAAGAATTCTTTCGAAATATTTACACACACTAGATTTGCAGTGTAATTAAACCGTTTTTTAGGTTTTATAAGAACTTAAGAGTTTGCATATAAGAAAATAACTATTCTAATTACATTCATAATTGAATGGAAGTCACTCATACAGAGTGGCGCTATTGTTTATAGTGTTGTAGTATTTATTTATAGTAAGATTATTTATAGCAGCTGTAGTATTGCCATATATATATATGTGTGTGTGTGTATATATATATATGTGTGTGTGTGTGTGTGTGTGTGTGTGTGTGTGTGTGTGTGTGTGTATATACATATATATATTTCATTGAAATATAGTTGTTCTGTCTCCATACCTCTACTCAACCACTACCAGGGAAAGTTTGCAAAAATGCCACAATGTTCCTTAATGGAGAAGGGTCGAAATAACAAATTATTTACATTTTTTCTTATGAAATGGTTCTGTTTCTGTCAGGTTAGATGATTTGTATATGGAGACTTTCTCACACAAAAAAATTATGCCTTATTAAAGCAACTGAATTTGACACTTGGAAGAGCAGTTTATTAGTATGTTTGGCTTCAAGTAACAAAATGCACAAGCAGTGGTGATTTTGTGTGATTGAAACAAGTGTAAAGAGCCCAGAGGTCCACCTTTTGAGCCTCCTCATCCATTCCTCAAGTGTAAGAACCACAAATATAATGGAAGTAAATGGGCTTTGCTCTTAAACTAAGTTGAATCTCAGCATTACCTCTTTCTGGTTGTGTTATATGAAGTATGTTAGTTAATTTATGCTGTCTTTGGTTTCCTTCACACACTTACCTTCCCACAGTTGCTGTTAAAATTTAAGTGCAATACCTATACACTTTTTTGGATTGTACTTTTTTTCTAAGTTTATGCACCTTCTCCAACACACACACATTCACACACGAAGGAAAGGAAAAAAAAAGAGGGAGATCAAATTTGTGACTATAATACTATCGTAAAATCTTCACCTATGTGAAATGCTCATGGACAGTGTTTCTCGTTGTGTGGCCCCTAGACTGCTTGTATTAGAAATACTGGGAGTGGGGCACCTGGGTGGGTAGCTCAGTCAGTTGAGCATCTGACTTTTGGCTTTGGCTCAGGTCATGATCTCATGGTTTCGGGAGTTGGAACCCAGCGTTGGGCTCTGTGCTCACAGCACAGAGCATGCTTGGGATTCTCTCCCTCTCTCTCTCTACCCCTCCCCAACTTTGCTGTCTCTGTCTCTCTCAAAATAAATAAATAAACTTTAAGAGAGAGAGAGAGAGAGAGAGAGAGAGGAAGAAAGAACGAAAGAAGGAAGGAAGGAAGGAAGGAAGGAAGGAAGGAAGGAAGGAAGGAAGGAAAGAGAAATAAGTAAATAAATAAATAAATACCAGGAGTGCTTCTTTGAAAAATGCAAATTCCTGAGTATCCAAATTTACCCAATCAATCTCACTTCACAGATTGTCTCATTAAATCTGGAGCCCAAGAAACTCTATTTTTAGCAATATATTTTGCTCACTGAAGTTTGAGAACCACTACTCTGAGGAGTTACTTTAGATACTTGTTTTATTCTAGTACTAAGAGTTTATCCCTTCAGATCACTAAAAAAAAAACAAAACATTTTGGAAGAACATCTTTTTAAAATGAGTAAGTTACTTATATACTGAATTTAATCTGACCTTTTCTTTATGACTTAGAGTTGTTATCATGAACATGAAAATGAACTAGTCTATAATATATCTTTGGTAACCTAATGAAGATGTAGCAGTTTGCTTCTACACCATGTGTCCAAACCATCATAGTTTTTCTGTTCTCTCCTTTAATCACAGACTTTCTTGTCAGTTTTCTCTTCTCTGATTTTACCTATTACAGTTCTTCATCCCCTTATAGTTTGAACTTAATGATGTGGACTTAGAAATCCTATCTCTAAACCTGTTGACCTGATTGTGGAATTTACAAAGATGTTCTTTTTATGTGCTATTTTGGTGAGATTCTACAGAGTTAAGGGAGTTTCTGGACCCACATACTGACATTTTAGGGTCTAACTTGACTTAGCCAAGTCTGTGCAAGGTTGTAAGAAACCATGATGGTACTTTTCAACAGAGCTGTGCTTTTTCGGTACCATATTAAAAGAAGTCTTTCTTTATAAACTTTGCTCAGTTTCCCATTTACTTATCTTTCTTGAAATGATCATTACCTCCTACGATGTATTTTTTTTTCATTTGAGGACTAATATTTTCTAGAGGAAAATAGAGTCTTCCTAGGAAAATTATAGCATATGCTACAAATGAGGATAATTCCCAGGAAGATCTTTCTATAATTTTCCTGAGAAATGGTTATTAGTAGGCCTCATCTGTGTAAAAAATTCCTAGTATGTGTTCTTTTCTTTGATGTACAATTTAATTGGTAAGCTAATGAGCTGGCCCACTAGTTTCTTTTTCTATCTTACTAGTTATTTTGTTAGGGTCTCAATCATAGAAAGCAGAGTTGTCCCAGCTAGTCTAAACAGAAAGATGTTTAGTGAAGGGTTATGATAGCTTTCAGAATCTCCAGGAGAGCCTGAAGAATGCAACCAGGAACTCGTACCTCCCTATAATCGTAAAGGAACACCACTGCCTCTATCACAATAGCCCCAAAGGAACCAGATGTCTTGACCTTAGTGTTTGCCAGAAAATGCAAACTTTCCACTTATCGCATTCTCTTACTTTGTCACTGAAGGCATGGGAGGATAGGCACATCCTGTTGGTAAAAACTTAGGTCATATATCTGTACCTTAACTCAAGGCAATTTGAGAAATGTAGATTTTTGGCTTTCCAGCCATAGTAGTATAGGAACACAAATTGGAACAAGTTGAGTAAACCAGCTTATAGTGTTTGTCAGAGTGGTCTTCACATTGTGCTTGGGCTTAATAGTTTCATACTTTCTACTCTTTTAATGAATGACACATCCAGTCAGAGTTAGATTCAGGAAAAAAGTCCCCATTTAGTGAGTATTCGTAAGCTGTGTGAATACATCAGTGATGCCTTAGTGCATTTAAACGGCAAGTCTTTCAATATTTCTTATAGGTCTTTTCAGTAATGTGAGTGGTGTTAACTAATAACTGATAATTTATTCTTTTATATTATTCTTTATGTACTTCTCACTGCTACTCTGGTGCTTGGGGCTTAAAAATTGGTCTCTAGGGTGATGGGTATTAAGGCGCTTGGAATGAGCACTGAGTGTTATATGTTAGGTGATGAATCACAGAATTCTACTCCTGAAACTAATATTACACTGTACATTAACTAACTTGAATTTAAATAAAAACTTGAAAGCACACAAAAAAATTGATCTCTATTGGTGATCTGAAGTATTTCATAGTTTAACAGTTGATGCAATTTTACCAATCTAATTAGCACAAATATAGTTTTGTAGATGATTTTACTTTATAATTAAAGTAACTTTTAAACTGTTTATCACAGTACAAATTCTTTTTAGTGATTATATTATAATGATTTATTATTAGGATGGTGGTAATATAAGTGCTGAAGTGAATTTCTTTAAAAGTAACCCTTTTGAAGTCATCCCAAAGGTGATGTTAACATTTTTCTACTTCTACATTTGCCTTCGTTCATGAACTATAGGTCCAAACATTTTATTTTTTTCTATTAAATATTTAATAATATTTTTATATTGACACTTTAATTCTTTAAAAAATTTTTCTAATGTTTATTTATTTTGGAGAGAGAGAGAGAGAGAGAGCAGGAATGCGCAGAGAGATAGGGAGAACCAGAATCTGAAGCAGATTCCAGCTCTGAGCTGTCAGCACAGAGCCTGACATGGGGTTTGAACTCACAAACCACAAGATCATGACCTGAGCTGAAGTACAATGCTTAACCAGCTGAGCCACTCAGGCACCCCAATACTTTAATTCTCTTAATACCAGTATACCATATAAAAGTTTTGGCAATTCATGTTATTTTTGATGTGTTTAATTATCAGAATGTTCTAATTATTATAGTCGATTTTTTTTTGGTGTTGTTACAGTTGACACACAATGTCACATTAGTTTGAAGTATACAGCATAGTGACTTGACAAGTCTATATGTTATGCTGTGGTCACAAGTGTAGTAGCTACCATCTGTCACCATACAACATTATTACAGTACCATTGACTATATTCCCTGTGCTGTATCTTTTATCCCTATGACTTATTCATTCCATAACTGGAAGCCTGTGTCTCCCACTCCCCTTCACCCACTGTTACCCACCCTTCTACTCCTCCCTTTTGGCAGCCATCAGTTTGTTTTCCGTATTTATGGGTCCACTTCTGCTTTTTGTTTGTTTATTCACTTGTTTTGTGTTTTAGATTCTACAGATCAATGAAATCCTATGATATTTGTCTTTTTCTGACTTATTTCACTTAGCATAATACTCTCTAGGTCCATCCATGTTGTTGTAAATGACAAGATCTTATTTTTTTGAGAATAACAACTCAAGCAACACTTGAGTTGCTTCGGTTTCTCGGCCATTGTAAATGATGCTTCAGTGAACATAGGGGTACATATATCTTTTTAAATTAGTGTTTTTATTTCGTTTGGGTAAATACCCAATAGTGGAATTACTGGATCATGTGATATTTCTATTTAGTTATTAGAGTTGAAATAAAATATGGTTTATATCTTTAGAAAGATACATCATACATATCATTGATACATCATACATATAATTGATTTATTTTTAGTTTTTTTCCAGTGTGCATTTATGTATATTGTATGTATGCTTGAATGCTATTATTAGAAAACAAACTGAAAGTAATTTTATTAATCATTAACTCAAGGAGTTAGAAGAACAAGTAAATATAAAAGAAATAATAGGGGTGCTGGGTGGTTCAGTCAGTTAAGCGTCCAGCTCTTGATTTCAACTCTGGTCATGATCTCACGGTGGTGACATCGAACCCCACATTCCAGCTCTGTGCTGGGTGTGGAGCCTGCTTAAGAGTCTCCCTCCCTCTCCCAATGCCCCTCTCTGCCTGTATGCACACATGCACTTCCTCTCTCTCTTTCTCTCAAAAACAAAAACAAAAAATTAAAGGCAGAAATGAGTAAAAGCAAAAAAAAAATTATTGATAGTGAAGACACAAACAAGTTTATTGGAAAGACTAAGAGAATAGAAACATCTTCGAAAGGAATGATCAAAGTAAAAAAGAGAGGAGAGAGGAGAGATAAGTAATATGTATAACACACACATAAAATAAGAAATGAAGGGGCACCTGGGTGGCTTAGTTGGTTAAGCATCCAACTTTTTTAATTTTTTTGTTTATTTTTGAGAGAGAGAGCATGGGGAGGGGCAGAGAAAGAGGGGGTTGGAGGATCTGATGTGGGTGCAGTGCTGACAGCAGACAGCCCACTGCGGGGCTCAAACTCATGAACCATGAGATCATGACCTGAGCCAAAGTCCGATGCTTAACCGAATGCGCCACCCTGGTGCCCCGCAGCGTCCGACTCTTGATTTCAAGTCATGATCTCACAGTTTGTGGGTTTGAGCCCCCAGTCGGGCTCGACACAATGAACACGGAACCTGCTTGGAATTCTCTCTCTCCCGCTCCTCCCACTCCACTTTCTCTCTCTCTCTTTCTCAAAAATAAATAAATAAACTTAAAAAAAATGAAACGAAATAGTCACTGATAATGTTTTCTTATTATAAGAGATTATAGTATTGAGCTTTATGGCAAAACAACTTAAAAAAACTAGAGGAAATGAGGTTGCCTGGCTGGCTCATTCAGTAGAACATTTGACTCTTGATCCTCAGGGTTGTGAGTTCTAGCCTCACACTGGTCACAGAGATTACTTTAAAAAAATAATAATTAAAAGCACACCTTAAAAAAAAACAACCAGAGGATGTGGAAGAAAACAAACTGTAAAATTGACTCAAACAAACATAAAAATATGACTAGCCCCGTTACCATAGAAATCAAAGATCCCTAAGAGTCAGCAGGCACAGATGATTTTGCAGGCAAGTTTTGCTAAACGTTTAAGTAATGATAATAGTAATAATAGATAATGTTTATTTAGCTCTTTCTATGTTCCAGACAATATTAAGCACTTTACATGTGTGAGCAAATTTAGTTTTCAGAGAAATTTAAGTGGATAGTCAACAGCTTCTGTTGTGAAAACTTTCAAGGAGGACAAGCTTTCTGCTTTGTTGCATTCCTATTCCTTTGTTGAAGAGTTTTAACTGTCAATATTCTAATTTACGTGGGTGGAAATCTGCCCTTGTTTTGTTCCCACCCATTACTCCTCGTGCTGCCTTTTAGCTGTATGACATAAATGAACCTCTCTTTCCCATGGCAGTCCTTTATATCCCAGAAAACTACCATCAGATCTCATTTTCTCTCGCTTAAGGAACTTCATTTAAGACCTTTCCAATATCAAGATGGGCCTACCTCTGTGTTATTTCCTTTTTTTCTATCAAAATAGACATGACATTATTTTGGAATTACTTTTCCTTCTGACCCCTTATTGAGTCTTAGTGTTTTTCCCTTTTTAAAAATTTTATATCAACTAGTTCATATCTGTATTTTGCCACTGTCTAGTCCTGTAGTCCTCCTAATTTCCTGTATGATTTTGCAAAGACTGCTAGTAGTAATTTCATGTTCCTATTCTTGTGTTCTTTTAGAAACCAAATGTCAGTTGTGTGGGCCTGTGTTTTGAATGTTTTTTAACTCATAACTTAGATTTCATTAATTCTTAGCAATATCTTTTCTACCTTTTTTAGTTTAAATATATTTTCATTTATGGAGAAGATTAAAGGAAATTAAGGGTTGAGTAATTGTTCTATGTCTCTTGGTTGGAGGCTGGATGTTGTTAAGCATGGCAAACTTTGTGGTGTCCATTATACTTGCGTTCAAGCCCTGACTCTGCCACTTACTAGCTGTATGACTTGATCAAGTCACTTACCTACTCTGAGCATGTTTGCTTATCTGTATTACTATTATCATTTTTATTATTTCTGCCTCACAGAGTATTGTATGGATTGGAGAAGATATTATGTATGTCAAGAACATAGAGTTTAGGTCATAGCAGCTGATTCATAAGTGGAAGCTTATAACAAAATCATTTGTTATCTTTCTTATGCGCTGGATCTGGCTTTCCCTTGTCCATCTTTTTATTCTAAAAATATCCCAACAATCCTTTGTACTGTCTTAGAAATAGCTCTTCTCAGCTTGGGTTCTATTCTTCCTTGACAATATAATTGAAGGGTTTTCCACTCTTCATCTTTGATTATGTCCTCTCTTTGTGTATTTCTTTTTTGGACACAGATCTGTCTTTATCAGAAAATTCCTGCTATGGCCATGTTTCTTTCTTTATATTTTACATACATTTGTGAATATATAAATTACTTATTAATTTTTAGCCTATACTCTCAATCTGTATTCCCTCTTAGAATTACTCATCAGTGGCTCATAGCTTCTGTTCTATTCTCTGCTTTTTTTTTTTTTTTCCTAAGAAATCTGCTTCCCTAAACTATGAAGTGTAGAGTTGATCAGTATTCATGTTAGAGTGGTGGCCCACTAAACCAGGGACACCTAGGATCTGGGGTGGAGAAGGCAATTTAGTAAGATGCAGTCTGGTAGCAATCACTAAGTGGAGGCCTAAACAGACCCTAAATATTAGGATGATCAGCTATAGGTAATTGTGTGTCACAGGAAGGAGGTGGAACCTATTAATCCAAGGAAAGGGAATCTAGGAGCAGATGACAGGCAAAGTTCTAAGAGGGCAGGTGGTCAACATCAAGAAAGATGTTTAACAAGGACAACACATCATAAAGTAGTTTTTGGCAGATCTTTATGGAATGAAGGTTTAGATAAATCTGTAATGTGGCAGAATTAAGGCTCAGAATTCTAGGCCCAAAAGAACTGATAGTGCCATATTGGTCAAGAGCTAGGCTCTTGGACAAAGAACCAGGTTAAAATTCCACACTCATTAATTTGTAAGCTGTATATCTGGATAGATTAACTCTTTTTGAGCCTATTTTTCTGTAAATGTACAGTAAGAATAATAAAACCTTAGGACTGAGAGTGGTACAGAAATGTTTGCAGTTTCTCTAATGTGCCTAGCACTTACTGATATAAAATGTAAGTATGATTTGACAGTTACTTTTTAAATATTATTATTCTTACTATCATTAAGCTCTGTAGCATTCAATACCATATCGTGGATACAATCCTCAATATTTAAAAATGCCTCAAAGAAAATATACATTTATTTGTCATAATATTACATTGGCTAGCTTAATTTCCTTTGAATGAAATTATATCATCTTACTGTGGTCAATTCACATTTATTTGAAACTTCAGTTAATAGTATATCTTTGTTTAAATTAATAGATAAAAATTTTGGTACATTAAATCTTTCAAAATGTTCAGTGTATATAATTGGAGAAAATAGTAAAAGAATCCTAACAGGTGGAAAGTTGACAATCATTTGCTTAATAATCTCTGATACCCTTTTTAGCTGCTGTGTGGTGGTTCTAAGAGTTATGTATCATTTTCCTCTTTTTTTCTTTTACGATTTTTAAGTAATCTCTATACCCAACATAGTATTCAAACTGACAACCCTGAGATACAGAGTTGCACACTTTTCTGACTGAGCCAGCCAGGAACCCCAGACGTCACTTAAAACATGGCAAATACCATGGAGGTTACAGGGAAAAAAAACAACAACAACAAAAAAAACTCCTTTGTCCATGCCTCCTGTGACCTTCCCCAGAAAACTCACAACAATTTTATGCCATAGTTCCTAGAAAGGCTATGTTTATGCCTAATTGGCTCTATCTCTCCGCTTGCTTTTCTGCCTACTTCCTGTGGAATGTAAGCAGGTTTAAAAGTGTCAAGTGTTGAATGTAAGAATTAAATAGTATCAGTCATCAGGAATACTGCTCAGTCACAAAGCATCATGAAAGGCATATAAGTAAATATCCATGATTCAAAAGAAATCCTCTTAGTGACTCTCCAAACAGGAAGTAAATGATAGTATGGGATAATAGAAAGCTTAGCACAGAATATATATTCCCATTATAATAACAGAACTTATTATAATGCTAAACCATATTTTTCTTATTATAGAAAATTATGTGCCCAAATTGATGCATTCAGCCCGCCAAAAGTAATAAACATGTGGCATGACAGAATGCTCCCTCTCTGATGAACATTTTAAACACCAGAGGGCAGAATGTTCCAGAGGACATTTTCTTTATTATAAATACATCATCTTGTCATTTATTCTTTCATGTCACTGGCTGCATTAAAAATAGAGATATGATCATTTTGGAATTGTCTACGTGTATGAATGGTTTGTTTTGTTTAGACAACATAATGAACAATGTTCTCATATGTACCATTGTTGGTTCAGCATCTAGATTTTCTCTCCCTTTCTAGGTTAAAGTCTATATTTCTGGCTTCTAAAGTGATTATATTTTTTAAAAGTTATGTATACATCTGTGTCATTTAGTGAATTTCATAAATTCACATTCATTTAATGAATTAAGTAAAGTGAGAGGAAGGAGATTTGATATGTATATCTTGTAGCTCAATATGCTCTTTTGTGTTCTATTTATCAATAAAAAAAAAATCCTGAAAGAGCCACCTGCAAGCTTAATGATCCTTTTAAAATGTTGAGAATATAATTTAGAAGTAGCATCCCACATTTGGGAAATTTTTTCAGGGATTAGGTAATAAAGTCAACATATCAAGTAAAAACTGTGTTTAATGAAAATTATCCTCAGAAGTCCTTTAAATATCATTCATGCATTCATTAAGTAAATACTGCTTTTCATATGTCCAACCTGCCAGCTTATCTTACTCTCCTTTTGACCACCGGGTGAATAGTTGTCTTATGTGTAGAGGCCACATTATATGATATTTAGGAATGCATTACTTTCTCTTCTCTTAGTCACAATTTTACTGTTGCAAATTGAAGTTATAATCTGGAGCATTAGCAATTCCTAGTAAAGGAAAAACTCCACATTAGAAATCTGGCCAAAACTTGAATTGCTGTAACAAGAAGGATGGATACGTTCTTACTTCTATGAAAATAGTAATTTCGTGTATTCACCTCTTCATAAGTATTACCCTACCTTTAAACACTGTGAAGTTCAATTCTGATGATTACTTCTTAGAGAAAGCTTATACAGGGGGAAGATTGGAGAAAGAATAAAAATAAAAACAATAGAAAATTCTGTAAGTTTTAGAATGGTTTACCTAAATTCAGCACAAGGGAGTTAAAAATTAGTAGCCAATGAAATAGCTTAGCCCCTTAAATCTCTCTCTACTTGTACCATCAATTAAGCCCATTTTTACAAAAACAGAACCTATGTATTTTGTCTTTTAAAGTACCTCAACTATATCCTCTTCCTGATTAGCTAATACAGAGCATTAGCAACATTAAAATGAATGTCAATGGAAAAATGATTATTTGTCAAAGTTTGCATTTTTTAAACATAATTATTCTGGAATCCATCTAATGCATGGATCAGCCCAACTTGATTTGGGACAGATGTGAACCTGCCCTCTTTTTCCTAAAGGTATTGAGTTCTTGGTATTCTAAAAGTAACAACTAAAGAGAATTTCCCTCAAAAGTAACCATTGTGCCAAGACAATATTTGATTTTAAAACTTTACTAGAGAGAAGAGGTTAGACAGAACTGAGGTATGCTCTCTGTGGAATTTTCAAATCTAACATAAATGCTTACTTTTAGGTTTGACCTATAGTTTTCTAGTTAGGTGAGGTGAAAGTAATTAAAAGTCATTAGAAACAAGTTTCTCACTTTGCATGTTCTTTAGTATTGTCATTCTATAGAAATTACTTATACTACTTTATCTCCAACTTATAATTTTCTTAAGACAATTATTATTAGTCATGTATTGGAATTACTTTTACATGATTATCTTAAATAATCCTTTAACATTAGTCCACAGCATTTCTGTTTACTATTTAGTATCTCTGTAATTCTATTTATTTTTATTTTTTATTTTTTAAATTTTAGAGCACAAGTGGGGTAGAGGGGCAGAGGAAGAGAGAGAGAGAATCTTAAGCAGTCTCCATGCTCAACATGGAGCCTGATGTAGGGCTCAATCCCTTGATCCCGGGATCATGACCTGAGCCAAAATCAAGAGTCAGATGCTCAACCAACTGTAAAGTAGGTACCCCATGTTTACTGGAATTTTAAAATGAAATGACTCCTTGCAAAAAATATGTGCAGTGTGGTGAGACCAAATATTCAATCAAACATGAAAACTAGCCAGAAATATATTTATTTACTCTTTCTGGCCATTTTCTGCCTATTGACTTCTGTAGAAATCTATTTTCTATTTTATCTTCACTGTTTTGCTTAATTAGGTATTTTTAAATAAGATAACAGATTTTTAGAATTTCAAGGCTTTACATTACATTATTTTATTTCTACCATTGCTTTAGAAAGAAGTAGAAAATATGTTATTATTCAAATTGTACTGCTGATGAGTTTGAGGATTGGAATTAAGGACTTACCAAGCAACTAAGCATTATTACAACTACAATCAGAACACTAGTCAAGTGTGTGTCCTTTCTATTAAACTGTAGTCCTTTTCATTTACATTTCACTGAGGTTATCATCATTTATGAAGATGAACACATCATAAATCTATAACTAACAAATATGTAATTATACCAGAATTATTATTACAGTGGCAGTACTGCCCACATAAGAGAACAATGTTATAAGTGATTTACCTAATTGTTTTGCTTTATTTTGTTTCTGAACATTTCATTATATATGCAGTGCTAGGAGAGAAGCATACTATGATACAGAACACTTGCATGTAGAATTCCCCTATCTAAATAGATGGATAGCACCAGTGGCTCATGTTCCAGAAGCCTACTGAAAGTTGGCTCAGAGCCATCTAGAGTACTGCAGAGGGAGTACCATTGCCACTGCTCAATTCATGCACTGATACTGTCCCTAGTTCTCTCTTCTCCTGTGTTTCTTTTTTGACACTGTCCTGCTGTCCACTGGAAGGGAAGGAACTCTTCTGGATTCCTGGAAGGCAAGGAAAAACTGATGAGAAAGGTTCTCCAGGCCTAGTAGGGGAAGGCCTTCAGAAGCATAGAATGGAACAGTAACCCTGTCTCTCCAGTGAGTGACACAAGGAATTTCCTTGATCATAAGTAAAGGCTATGGGCATTTTCAGGGAAGTTAGTGTCTTTTGAATCTTTATGCTTCTAGAAGGAATACAGGAGGTGGTTTGCCTGTCTTTGAAAATGATACCGTTGCTACTATATCAGTCAGTTGATGGTTCTCTAGTTTTGGTGTATCTGAAACTTACCCTCTGAATGAAAGACATTTAATCAGTTTTTTAATATCTCTGTTTAAAAATAAATTTTCTGGGGGCGCCTGGGTGGCGCAGTCGGTTAAGCGTCCGACTTCAGCCAGGTCACGATCTCGCGGTCCGCGAGTTCGAGCCCCGCGTCAGGCTCTGGGCTGATGGCTCAGAGCCTGGAGCCTGTTTCCGATTCTGTGTCTCCCTCTCTCTCTGCCCCTCCCCCGTTCATGCTCTGTCTCTCTCTGTCCCCCCCAAAAAATAAATAAACGTTGAAAAAAAAAATAAATTTTCTGCTATCACATTCTTGACAGTTCTTTACTTATCACTGTCTTAATTTTTCCATTTAACCCAATAAATTATGAAGATACCACAGGCACATATTAGCTTGCTAAAGTGTTACTAATCTTTTTCGTTACCTCAGGATGTGGTTGTTTTGTTAGTGTCTACTTAGTTACTGTATTTTGTAATATTTATTCACACAGCTGATTTAGGAATTCAGAACAGTGAAATCTGAGGAGGAATCTGAGGAGGAGGAGTTTATAGCTTTAAGGCACGAGGAGCTTACAGCTTTTTAATATAAATTGTTCCCAGAATCCATGTCACAGCTCCTTATATGGTGCTGCTTTTTTCTTCTCGGTTGCTATGACAACAGCAGCACTGCACCATTCATCAGCTCTGGACCTGGGCTGCATTGCTAGCCCTCCGTGTTACTCCTGAATGTTAAGAACATCCGTGAATCATTCACTATGTTAATGCTGCGCCATTAGAAACCTAAGAACCAGTCCTTCCAGCAGTTTGCTCTACCAGGAGGGTAAACTAAACTGCGCCACAGAGGAAAAATTACATAAAAGCATCTTTTTCTCCTAAGGGAATCATACAGTCTATCTCTGCTGCAGTATTCTGAAAGGATAAGCTTCTGTCAGGCGATCTAATGAAAAGAACTCATCTGTAATCTTTTTTGAAATCATTAGCTGTTCAAAACAAGTATCACATTGCATCTCTGGATATAAAAAGAAGCAGGTGATGTTGTTAGGGGTTCTAAGCTCCTTTGGGAGCATCACTTGTGCTTTGGGACCATAATCAACATCTGCTGTAAGAAGTATCACCTGTAACGCGCAGTAAGTTCTGGGCAGTGTGAAGAACTGGCTGGGGAAGATTTAAAGTGTGGATCATCCACTGATATGTCAGATCTGATAACAGCATGACCAGTGAGTAAGAAGAAGCCTTTCAGGTTTGCAGGAGAAAAAGCTATATAGTATTGACTAATGAGGAAGAAAAACTAAAGCCTGTGAGTATGATGAGTAGAGTATTTGTGTGTTACATGGATTTCTGAGCTGTAAGGCCTACTTTGAGCTTTGTAGGAAAAGAAACGCAACCTAAGAGAATTTGACAGTTAGTTTATAGGAAGCCATTAAATGTCATTAGGCACATTTATTTAATTTTTAATTGTGTGTTCTTTTATTCTGTGTGTGTATGAATCTGTTAAAATAGTTTTCATATTTTAAAAATAATATTTCATTGTGAAGAAAGATACTAATTTTTTAATGTAAATGTGATGGTCAAGTTGCTTTTTTTTTTTGTTAGATTGTGATTCTAGCATAGATTTCTACTTCTTATTGCAATATACTTACAAGTAAAATACATTTTTAAAACGTGACAGTATGGGAACCTAGAATTGTTTAAGCCTGCTTATTTCATTATCAGAATGCTTACGAATGGATGTTCTTGTACAGTGTAAGGATTTTTTTTTAAACTTGACATTATTGCTGTTATTTTATTTATAGTGTCTGTTTTTCCAATTGAGAAAGGTAAATTATTTATCATTCTTGTATTTTTAGACCAGTTAGTAATTATCAATTTAAGGCAGATTGAATTTTTAGATTGAATTTTCTCACAAGACTCTTGTTTTCTGGCTCTTAATTATTTTCTCTTTTTAGTTCTTCAGCTAGCCATGGTAACTTAGAAATGTACTAAAAGTAGGAACTTTGGTTTTTCAAAATTAGAATATTTAGACTGATCTTCAGCCACTTCACAAAAGAAAAAGGCATTTCATCTGGGCTTATACTTTTAGTTAGTTATCTTCCTTAATTGATCTTCTTAAATGCATGTTGTTCAGAGAAGATATATTTTAGGGACATAACTGGGTTCCTTTAATTTGCTCAATGCGAGGGTGGGGGGAGATTTTGTTTCTTTGTTGTTACTACATTTTAATTATAATCCTTCTTCCATTTTTGAGATTTTTGCCTGTAGGTCTATACATATGACTTTGCCCAGCACTTAAGAAATAGGGAGAATTAATATATTAAAGAATAATGAAGGTACTAATCATTTACATGTACTGTCATATCTGTCTTTAATAAAAGGGTTTTACTTTTATTTGAAAGCATATATTTAATAGATTAAGTAAATTGAATATTCACATTTTACCCATTGTCGTGTAAGAAGATAGGAATTTTAAATTTTGTGTATAGTTAGTAACTGTGTATGTTGCAAGCTGACACTCTTTTATGACTAGTTTATCCCCACAAACATATATATACAAATGATTTTGTGTCCCATTATCTCTGAAACCATAATTCTTATTAATCGTAACAATGACTAATTTGGGCACTTTTTAATAAGGATAGTATTTCTAATATTTATTTATTGTAAGGTAATCTTTCTTAGCATATCCTGTGATTTTTTTTTCTGTTTGGGGCCTTGCCCGGTGGATATATTCCTGAAAGATTGCATATAAACATGTTTGTTTATAAATTGTCTAAATTAAAATCTGTCCCCGAAGCTCCCTATTTTGAGAGATTCTGCAGTAGGTTAATTTGGTGAATCTGTATTATCGTATACTAAGTTTTCTTAAGTGAGAGCCATCTGATTTTTTTCAGTATATAAAGATTCAAATTACAGATTTAACTAGCAGCATTCTATGAAAAAAATTAAGCCTCATGCTATGTAATTTATAGTTTAACCCCTCATTTTAAAAATCTTTGGTTTACTTTTTGAAATCCTTTAAGGTCTTTTCAGTATTATTCATATAACAGATAACTGGCTAAAGTCTTAATTGGCAGTAGATACTGCTTTTATTTGGGAGGAAATGTGCTAGGAAATAATGTATAAAGCTTACAAGAGGCTTAAGAGTCCTCCCTAGTTGCCGTTAACTAAAACTTACACATGTCTTTCTGATAACACTTGTGAATATCTAGAAATTCATTAGTACCACAAATAATGTTTTACAAGGAAATAGGTGCTTCATTTATGTCAGGATCTACATTAAAACTTAAAATCTCACGTTGGTGATAAATTAATTTAGAAGAATGATTCCTAGTTATTTTTTTCTCATGGGAATCAGTCATAATGTTTCTATGATAAGTTGTGTCTTCTTTATCACTCTAACATTCTATGTATAGTAAGACATTTTAACCACTTGTAAGTGTTGCAGCTTAGGACATGTCAACCTCTCTGAAGCTTCCCTTTTATAAATTTAATGAAATAATGCCTTTTCGCAATGTCATTATAGGCAGTAAGAAAGACAATATATGTAAAGGATTTAGTATAGGACTTAGCACAAAGGAAACATTTTCTGAGTAATGCTCTTCTCTACCCGTCCTCTCCACTGACCTACTTCAGTGGTTCTTGGACTTTTCCTTGGGAGTACCTTTAGGACAGAGGAATTTGAATGCATACCAGAGGTGTGTGGGATGTAGCCTAAAGGAGCTTCCAAAAGCAAATGTGGAAATTTCCTGATAGTCTCATATTTTTCTTTTAAAATAATCTACATTCTACATTTTTTACACTTGATCTTAGCCAAAAGGCCGAGAAGCGATACATTCTACATTTTTTAATCATAAAACATGTTTTCCAAAAAAAAAATCTTTGAGTAAAATTCCTTCTTCGGGAAAATATGTCTTATTTTCTCCTATTAACATGCATACCCCAGCATATTGCTACCTATCTCTATGAATTTCTAAATGTAAGACATACCACTTAGATCTCTTGGTCTGGATATCATTTTTAGGAAATGAAGATCCTGACATGAGAGGCATATATTTCCCTGAAGAAATAGATTGAGAATCAATAGGTAGGGATGAAAATGAATCTGGTTAAAGCTGAAAACTTACTCAATTCAAAAGAGTGAGTAGTGAGATGGAGCTGGTCAAGCTATAGTGAGATGAGAAAGGAATACCTTCAAGTAAGAAATAAAGAAAAATGATAATGGAAAAACTAATAGTTTATCATTTTTAAAGCTATGAGAAGTCCTGCAATAAAGGAACCTAGTTAACTGTTTAATCTAGCACCTCTAAAACTTAATTTGCCAACAGACCCCTTTTTTCTTACACAACTCCCACAAAATCATGACAAGTATTCCAAGGAGCACACTTAGGGACATAAATGACTAAAGGAAGTTATGTCATTTAGAAGGAAAGAAGAGTGGGTGACTGTACAGAACAAAGCTTGGCAGCAATCATTTTGGCACTGCAGAAGATTATGGAAAAGCTACATTTTAACTCAAATACCCCCACCCAAAGTCTGCTTTAATATTTTTAAAAATCCTATTTTTTTTAAAGGGAGGAAAGATTATCATGTGGATTAGAAAGTGGAGTGATAAAGTGACTTGAGTAAAACTTGAAGCAAGAGTATACAGGACACATTCAACTGGTAAATAACATTAGTTTGTCTGGAACAGAGGTTTCACAGAGGATGCTGTGGAAGAGAATACCAGGACTGGATTGGGGAGGTTTTTGGGGCAATGGTAAGCTAAGATGGTAGCCATGGAAAAGGTATATGGAGAGGAAGGTTTTAAGGAATAAGCAAATTGGTGACTGGCCAGTTACAGGATCCAGGAATATGGAAGATCTGTCAAAGATGATGCCAAGACTTTAAGAATGAGACTTGATGTTCTCATTAATAGGAACAGAGAGATTAAGGCAACTGGTTTTGAGGCACCGTGAGTGAGTTTGAGGTGGTAACAAGATATCAGAGTAGAAATGTGGTTGCAACACTTGAAAAAGAAGTAAGATTTTAAGATATAAATGTGTAAGTTATACTTTAAGAGTAGGTAAAAATTTCTTGAAAATGAGAGAACCCATAAACAGAACAGGTGGGAAATGAGTACTTCATGAGCATTTAACAGGCATTTCACTTTAATTCACTTGATTTTTTCAGTAGCAGTTTAAATTTTTATGGCTCTGATCTTACAGATGAAGAAAGCAAGACCTAATCAGGTTAACCGGTAAGCAATTTAAGCATAAGAGATCAGGATTCCAACTTAGGTCTTTCTCTAACTTCTGTACCTCCTCTCAGGGGTGAAGAAGAAAATCTTAAGGAATATCCACTTAAGGGAGTGAAAGGGGAAAACCCATGTCAAAAGAAGGATGAGATGAATTAAGGGAGAGTCTGAAAGATACTGGGAGAACCAAGGTGGTAAAACTGTTATGGAAGCCGAAGTTTGCGGGGGTTTTAGAGAATACTTAATCACCATTTTCATTCGCTTAGAAGTCAGGAATATGAATTCATACGGGACCATGAATCTGTTGTTGTTAAGTGATTGTGCTTTTGGTTTTCCGGAACCTTAGTCCAGTCTCTTAGCTGCAGTGATCTACATTAGGCAAACAGTATTCTATTTCTTTAAAGAGGAGAAAGGGAGGGAGGCCACCTAAAGCAGGTGAGAGTAGAGAGGGGAGAAGGAAGCACCTAGCGAGTTATCCACAGCCAAGTACACTTCTTGGAGTTCAGTTGGTTTTTTGTGTCTGTAATATATAGTTAGAAATAGGACTCTTCAAGACGTTTGAAGATAAAATAAGTTTCTCTTCATTTAACATCATCCCAATAAATTTCCCATTTTTATTTTAACATAATTTAAGTTATCCCTAAAGCAAGATGACTATCTTACAT
The DNA here is from genome assembly GCF_018350155.1 of Leopardus geoffroyi. Classification (NCBI taxonomy): domain Eukaryota; kingdom Metazoa; phylum Chordata; class Mammalia; order Carnivora; family Felidae; genus Leopardus; species Leopardus geoffroyi. The sequence goes on from NC_059330.1 coordinate 45,799,174, forward strand.
TAATTCCTGCAATATGATGTAGTAGTTCATATTCTACCACCTACTGGCTTTGTGATATTGGGTATGTTCTGTAACCTCTCTGTGTTTCAGTTTCTTCATCTGTGAAATAAGTAGAACAGTTCCCTCAGGGTTTGTCAGGATTCGATGTGTTTTTACGGGCAAATTGCTTTCACAACAGCATTGTGAAAACTTACCATAGGGTTCATGGTAAGTTACTGAATAATAATAATAATTGATGACAATGTCACTTACTGGCCATTGCAACACCCTGTTTATTTCTTCCTGTACCTATCTTTACTTTTCCTGTTTTTCCTTTGGTGATAAGGGAAAGTGTTTTTACTTTTTCTTGTTAAGTTATTAAAGCGAGCAGAGAGTAATTAAAGCTCTGATCAGAATGTTTAAAGCATGCCTAGATTTAGAAAACATCTCGCAGTCAATAGCGGTGGGTACTAGTGAGGACTTTTCTCTGGAACGCTGTTACAGTAATCATTAATGTTCCAAGTATTTCAGTGTGAATTTGTGTTACTTCCAGTAGAAATTGGTTTCACAGTCAAACTAAAACAATCCATAAGTGTATAATTTCCTTTACCTTGTTTAAAAGAATCCCCTTCCCCGACAATATGAATAAACAAGTATATTGTCATAATTATATAATGAGAAGCTTAGAATTACGGCAAAATTATACATTCAGTGCAGAGTGGGCTTTTCATGTTAGCATTTGTTACAAATATAAGTTTTTAATTATTTAGCAGTGTTGGTTAGCATAAATGGCTGTATAACATAGTGTGTGGACTCTGTAACTAGACTGCCTGGATTTGAATCCTGAATGACACTTACTAGTTCTGTGCCCTTGGGCAAGTAATTTAACCTCTCTGTGCCTCAGCTTCCTCATCTGTAAAAAAACAGGTAATAATAGTATCTACTTCATACAGTTGTTGTGAGAATTAAATGAGTAAAATACTTTGAATGGTTTCAGATCATAATTGTCCAGTTGTTGTTAACTTTTATTGTGATTTAGTATGTGTGTGATGTAGGTCTTGTCTCCTTACAAGGCAGAAACCATATTTATCCTGTTTATTATTATATTACCAGTTGTTAGCACAGTGCCTGGAACATAGTAGATGTTCAATAAACATTTGTTGAATAAATCAGTGGAACATTCTGAGCTTACCTAGGACTTCAGTAATACTAGCTTGAATTCAGCTAAGCCGGCCAAAGCAGATAACCTGTGTATAATATTAAATATTTTGTTCACTAAGATTTTATTGAAGTGAAGTCTTGAAAATGCCTGACTCACCATTTTATTTATTGATCAGACTTATTAAACACTTTTAAACTGAGGCTAGAATTAAGTATGGCAAATCAGGCTCCTTCTCCCCTCTCTGAGGCTCAAGAATCTCTGAAAATATTATAGTACCTAGAAGAGGAAGAAATAGCTTTATGCCAATTTTGACTTGGTTTAAGAATTTCTTACTGAAAAGTTGCTCTGATGTATGAGGTCAGCCTACCTAAGCTCAAGGCTAGGGGCATACTGTGGTTCTACGTCTCTCCTTTTTAAGTACCGGAAAAGGTCAGATTTAGTTTGGCAAAACTGAGATTAAAAATTACCATTATTTTCTTGTACCCACACCTAGGTTTTCTCTATTGTGTTGGGGAATTCTTTTTATTGTACCCAAATGTCTAGTGTTTTCTACTCTTCCTCTTTCTGGGGATAAGTCATTGCCTAAAGGAACAGTTTTTGTAGCTATTTTAATATCTAGACTATTTAGCTTAGATTATTTTATTTTTTAATGTTTATTTATTTTGAGAGAGAGAGAGAGAGAGAGAGAGACAGAGCATGAACAGGGGAGGGGCAGAGAGAGAGGGAGACATCGAATCTGAAGCAAGCAGGCTCCAGGCTCCCAGCATCAGGCTCTGTGCTGAACTCACAAACCATGAGATCATGACCTGAGCCATGGTTAGACACTTAACCGACTGAACCATTCATGTGCCCCCAGTTTAGATTATTTAAATTATGAACTACCTCTTCTACTTCTAACTTAATTTTAATTTTATTCTAATTTTAATTATATAATTTTTCCCAAGTTATGCCTTGGGTTTTGAAAAGACTTTTTTTTTTTTTTGGTCAATGTTAATCTATCTGAAGTAGTTTTGTTTTATATTTTTAGTATTGCTTTTGACATTTTAATTGTCCAATAGTTTATTGTTAAGAATGTAGTCAGTAAAGTACCAGGTATTATATGGAGATGTTGAATCACTAAGTTGTACATGTGAAGCTAATATCGCACTGTGTCTTAACTGGTATTTAAATAAAAACTTTAAAAAATTGTAGTCAGAACATCAGATAACTCCCTTTTATGGAAATCTCTTCATGTTTTAGTGTGGTACCCCATCACTGTTTAGGTCATCACTGTTTTTTTAATTATGGACACTGGCTCTTATCAGTTACCATAGTGGATTGGCAGGATTTTATACTCTGTGTTTTATTTGCAGATATAAATCTTGATAATTGGCGCTTTGCAGGCATCTTGATATCTGAAGATATTCAGTTAGACTTCTGAATCCAATCTTACATTATCTGCGTTCTGCATGTAACTGCCCTAGGCAGGATGGCTTAGCTCTACTAGTAACAGTAGAAGCTTTCTTAACTGACCTTCCCTTAACTACTTGCAGGATTAATTAATGTTCTCCATTCCCCTTTAGACACCTACTGACTGTTGTTAGGATGAGGTGGATATTACAGGCAGATGGCCACCTTCTTACTTACCCAGTTACTTCTGTTACCTTATGGTGGCATGTGCTTACTTAAGGGCAGTTAAATTAATGATATTATAACTAAATTTTTATATATTAGCTAATGAAATATGAATGCAACAAAGAGGGCATTTATAATGGGTAACGTTTTAGGAAAACTATGTTAAAAATTTTGGAAAAAATCAATTAAAATGTCAACAAAGGTAATTCGATTTTAAAAAATGCTGTAATGAATTAGGATAAAAACACTGAGGGGGATAAGATTGATGGTTTTTAAGGGTGCAAACTTGTAATGAGTAGTAAATAAGCCATAGAAATCTAATTACAATATAATGAATATCAACAGTGATTTATAATTATATGTGATAAATATTGCTGTATCAGCATTTTATTATATAGAAATATATCAAAGCAACATGCTATATACTTTAAATTCATACAGTGTTACATGCCAAATTTATTCAATTAAAAACATTTTAAAAATCTATCTATACTTAAGTTGTCTAAATTTGTTTTATTTTAAAGACGGGCGTCTAGGTGGCTCCGTCGGTTGGGCGTCTGACTTTAGCTCAGGTCACGATCTTGCGGTTTGTGGGTTCGAGCCCCGCATCGGTCTCTGTGCTGACAGCTCAGAGCCTGGAGCCTGCTTCGGCTCCAGGGAGTCTCCTTCTCTCTTTGCCCCTACCCCGCTCAAGTTTTGTCTCTGTCTCTCTCAAAAATAAACAAACATTAAAAAAAAAATTTTTTTTAAAGAAAATGAATAGACTCTACATTTTACAATAGTTTATCCAGAAAGACAAATTGGAATTCATATTCAAACAGAAAGGCCTTAGCTTTATATCAGAAGTTTGGTGAATAAATGTACATTTATATTTTAAGTTAAAGAGTTTCATACATATATCATTTTTTGTCTTTCCCCACTTCTTCCAAAAGGTTTTTAAACTGATCAACTGCTAACTAGTTGCTTTCAGTATAGGATAGGAGGGCTTCTAGTGTATATTACCATCATGTTTTTTCCATAGTCCTTTTTTGAAAAGAGAATCCATAGGAATCATAGGATTTGAGAGAATCCATAGATTAGTATGGAATAGGCCTTGTTTAATCTGTATAGAACTTAGGTCCAAATTTAATTGTGAATGGGGATTTGTGTTTAGTAACATGTCACCCCTATCCATTGAGCCTAAATGCCCTCTATCAAACTAGACAGTCGTGTAAAAAGAGTACTCTGTTCCTTGGGGTCGAGGTGCATACCTAAGGTAGTTTACAGAAGTGGTTAAATTCCTGGACCTTGTAGTAAGACATATAAAGTTCATTTTCGAGCATTACCACTCATCGGCTGTGGGACTTTTTATGTTATTCCTACTCTTCCAGTTTCCATTTCATTGTTCATAAAATGTGCATAATAAGAGTTACTGCCTCATAAGAAAGTTATGAGGATAAGCAAACAATGTATGTCAAGTGCTTAGCGTTGTGTGGCCTATAGTGAGCATGGAATATTACCTACGCTATGCCATTAGTATATGCTCACAGTTAGACCTACAAACTTTTAAGTGATCTTTATTACTAATACTGTGAGTAATTTTGAAAACTCTTATAAAAACTGTGATAGAGCTACTAAACCTGAAGTAGACCTATGTACAGAAACACATAACAACTAAGAACAAGAGAGTTAGCTTTGTATCTGCCTGTTGTCATTAGTACAGTTAAATTGAAAAAATATAGTCACCACCTTCTATTTCCCTTATAGTAATACTGTTATATGTCTACACAGTTATAAAATAGGAAATACAATTAGGAAAGCTATTTATATTTCTCCTTCAATATTTAGGTTGTTTCTTTCATCTTTTTTTTAAGTTTATTTATTTATTTTGAGAGAGAGAGAGCAGGGGAGGGGCAGAGAGAAAGAGAGAGAATCCCAAGCAGGGTCCGTGCTGTCAGCATAGAGCCCAGTGAGGAGCTCTATTTCATAAAATGTGATATCATGACCTGAGCCGAAATCAAGATTCAGATGCTTAACCAGCTGAACTACCCAGGTGCCCCAGTTGTTTCTTTCATCTTAACCATTTTATATTTCTTATTTAGGTAGCACCATAAAAAGATTTATTATCTTTCGTTAGCTGTTTTTTAATTCCTGTCTTAAAAGGAGTCAGTATTGACAATTACTTTATAAATCTATTAATTCACTGTTTACATTTCAGGGGACATGGCCTGACCTAATTTATAATTTGAATCTATATAATAATAAAATGTTTTATTGTGGATATTATTACCAAGCAATTCTACATATATTTATAAAGAGCAAAATATTTTTTTTCTTGCCATGAGGCTTCCCTGAGAATTTGAAGCTCTGATTTAGTACATTTGAAATTGTATTAAAACTCCAAATTTAGAACTACTTGTTGTAATATATATATACCTCCCTGCAGCCTACACTAAGATGCACAAACTCCACTAAAATCTATGAATAATTAATAATCAGTTTCTTTTTTAGAAATCTAAAAACAAAACAGATTAACTTTTTATTCCTTCACAGTTGTGGGAAAATGAATTTAGCAAAGTTTACAATTTAGACAGCATCAACAAAGAGTAAGCTTCAGGGAATTAAAGCTGAGAAACATGGAGCAGATCAGAAGACACAAAATACTGATTGGAATTTAAAATCCCAGGAGAGGTTTTCAAGAAATGTGACTAAATAGAATTTACTTAAAACAGCTCTAACCAAACTGCTAAGGAATATGTTGTGTTATAGCAGTAGGAATATAAGACTGATTCTCCACTGTGCTTTTTGAGCTCATAGCACAATTTGACAAAGTAGAATGTTTAAAAGCAAGAAGAATGTAATTACTGCTACATAATGTGCAGATTAAAATTGATCATAATAGAGATCTAGACTAAAAAGATTGCTGCTAAGTCTGTGGCAATAATGGTTGAAGATACATAACATAAAAGCTGTTGGCGAAGGAAAATATCAGGATCGTCTGTCGACGGGGTATATATTTTGGTTTTTCTTTGTGAACAATCCCTTATCCACCCCATGAAAAAAGGGAAGGGAAGGATTAAACATTTATCTCTTACCAAATACCACATCATCATTACTTTTTCAGAGAAAATTTCTCATTTTGTTTTTTTCTGTTTGCATCAGTTGTGTGGATTTGTGTGTGAATTGGTTTTCACCACAGGACTGATCCAAATATCCAGTATTAATGGATATTCAAGTCAAGTGTAAACAACTTATTTTCAAGACGTTTCCTGTGACATTATTCCACAGCTTTCAATTTTGAAGGAACTTTGGAGATATCTAGTTTAGAGTACGGTCTGTGGATTGGCACCAAGAGCATCACCTGGAGATATTTTGGAAGTGCAGATTCTTGGGCCCCACCCCAAACTACTGTATCAGAAACTTGAGGATGGAGTCCACCAATCTGCACTTCAACAAGCCCTCTAAGTGACTCTGATGCATGCTACAGTTTGACATTGACTCAGAACTCTCTTATTGACTTATCTAGACAACCCAGCTTCTTGGGAAGGTATTTTTCACCAGCTTGTTTCAAATAGAATTACACACTACTTGGTTTTGATATCAATTGGAAGGGGAACCGCAGGCAGTAGGTACCTTTGTGTTCTATCTAGAACAAAATGGCTATACTACGTAGATTAAGCTGCCTGCCTATTCTCTCTGTAGTTGAACAGACTGGGTATAAAGTTTAGGGGGCAAACAAAGTACGCTTTGGCCAGAGTTTGGCTGTAAAATGGATTTGCCTTGTAGGGAAGGACTGCAAAGTTCTTAATTACTTGAGCCTGCTTTACTTTAGAATTGGTAGGGAGTAACTGGACTTCCCATAAGAAAAGAAACAAAGAGACATATCACTATTACCATAGGGGAAGGCAGAGACTGAGGTGACATTACCACCAGCATTTGACTCCATTAAGCCTCTTAAAGCTGAGAGTTTGGCACTTCTTTCTCAGTGAACAGGGCGACCTGTTATCGCTGTAGCTGATTTTATTCTTTCTTGTGTCGAAGAAAGGAAGAGAACCAAACATTAAAAGCTTAAAAAGGTTTAGGACTGTTGGTGAAAAGTGACACCTGTATTTTTCTTTTTCATTCTCTTTGAGCCCTATGTATTATTTTCAGTTATCCTGAGATTAATATATTTTTTAAGTGGATACTTACTCGACTTTAATACACCTCATACTACAGATTGTGCTATGAAAATGTTACTGTAAGTTGCTCATTAAAAATTCTATTACTTATTTGAGAATAAGATAAAACTGACTTCCTGGTAATGTTTATTATTAATAGCTATACTGCACTGACCATTTATGACAATAGCAAACTTTTTCTCAATGTAGATAGTTTAGGCTTTGTTGGCTAACAGGTAAAATCAAGAATATTATGTAGGTATTTATATAACCACTTAAAATAACTTCTTGAAAAATTTAAAAGCCATTCTTAATTCATGGATCATAAAAAGTTAGATGGCCAGATTTGGCCCACAAGCCATATGACTTATGATATAGAGAGGATCCTTAGATATTCACCCTTCAAATTTTGAGATGGTATAAGTCAATGATTGTATCATATATTAATTATGCATTTCCGCATAATACGGTTAACATAATAAACTTGATTAATAAATTCCTTTTCTCCAGAACATTTAAAAAATATAAACATTAGTCCCTCTTTAAATTACCAAACATACCAAATCGCAGAGTTTAATTTTGTGATATTTTGCATTAATGGGAAATCAGGAAAATTGGTTCTTGGAGGCTCTTCAAGATAACTTTTGAATACTGTGAAAGTATTACAGAAAGATTTGTAAATTTACATCAATTCATAAATAATAAATTCTTAAGAAATTGCTAGTGAGAGAAGAGGGGGAAAAAAGAAAATACATGATAATATGAAGAGAAACTGGCTGTGTTTTATGAATATGTAGAAAAGTCAGCAGTTTGGAATCATGGAGTATTCAGAATTTCAGAACCTAAGTTACAATATCTTATTGCCCAGGAGGAGAGAGGTTTGGTGGACTCTTCTTTGTAGTATTTTGGAAAAATAACCCAGCATGAACCATTTACTTCAGCCAAATAGTATAGGGGCAAAATATGCATAAACAGGTGGCTAGGGCTAGACCTAACAATAAGTCATGAAAGGAAGTCTAGTTACTTGAGAAGAATGTGCTTTTAGAAGATCTGTCTGCCCATTCTTTCTTCTAGGTGATCTAATACATGCCCATGACTTGGAAATATCTTATGCTGATGTGAAGAACTCAGAACTCTCTTTTATGAGCTCCCAGTATTAACCAGTAAATCCAGCTGTCTTGTTGACAACTCTGCATAGATCAGGTTAAGGACTAGGTTTTGAGGAAGAGAAAAAGCCAGTTTTGATGCCTGTCATAATGTCTTACATGTTAAAGCCGTCTGGGTGGCTCAGTAGTTAAGCATCCACCTCTTGATTGCAGCTCAGGTCATGATATCATGGTCCTGAGATTGAGTCCTGAGTTGGGTTCCATGCTGGGCTTGGAGCCTGCTTGAGGTTTTCTCTCTCCCTGTCCCTCTGCCCCTCCCCTGCTTTCGTGGGCATGCTCACACTCTCTTTCTTTCTCTCTTTATCTCAATCTCTCTCTCTCTCTCTGTAAAAAAAAGTAAAAATAAAGTTAGCCAAGGGCCGACTGAGTGGCTCCGTTATTTGAGCGTCCGACTCTTGATTTTGGCTTAGGTTATGATCTCGTAGTTCATGGGATTGAGCCCCCTCTGGGCTCTGCACTGACAGTGTGGAGCCTGCTTGGGATTCTCTTTGTCCCTTTCTCTCTGCCCCTCCCCTGTCTCTCTTTCAAAATAAATATGTAAACTTTAAAAACGTAAAAAAAAATAGTTACCCAATAAATACTTAATGGTTTAAAATTTTTCTAATGGGAGAAGCATTTGCTCTCTAATAGGTTTGTGTGTGTGTGTTTTAATGAAAAGTCAAAGTGTACAGAAAGGCTTAAAATGAAAAGCTATAGTCCCTAGCCTTACCCTTTCTCATCGCTAATTCCACTCCTCTAGGGGACAGTCACTTAAACACTTTTGGCTATTTCTTTTGGTAGTTAACACCATGTCTTTAGATTACCATGCTTCTGCTGACATTTATTGATTAGTTTTAAAACATCTAATGAAACAGTAACTTTATTTGCACTGCTTCCGCCTTTCCTCCCAACATAACTATGTCTCTGTTTTTTATTTTATTGGTTATAGCCATAAATGGTTTATTGTTTACTTCTGTATTTCTTTTTTTTAATGTATGTTGGGAGACAGAGAGCACAAGTGGGGGAGGAGCAGAGAGAGAGGGAGACAGAAGATCCGAAGTGGGTTCTGTGCTGATAGCAGTGAGCCTGATACGGGGCTCAAACTCATGAACGTGAGATTATGACCTGAGTCAAAGTTGGATGCTCAACCGACTGAGCCACCCAACCATCCCTATTTCTATATGTCGTGTTCCATTAGGTATAAGGCACTACTTGATTTCCACTTTGTAAGAATATGTTAACACCCCTGCCCTACCTATCTTGCTTATCTCGGGCTGCTTTCAAGATTTTCTCTTTTTCTTTGGTTTTTAGCAGTTTGAGTACGATGAGCCTAATTTGTTTCTGTTCTATTTATCCTGGACTCCTCGATTATGAAACTTTCTGTCCTTTACAGATATGAGATATTTAGCCAATATTTCTTGAAAAATTTTATCTGCCTCGTTCTCTCTTCTTCTGAGACTCTAATTACATATATGTTAAACCTTTGGATATCACCTCACAGGTCCTGAGGTGTTGTTTGTTTGTTTTGTTTTTGTTTTTATTTTATTTTAAATATTTTTTAATGTTTATTTTTGAGAGATAGAGAAATAGAATATGAGCAGGAGAGGGGCAGAGAGAGAGGAAAACACAGAATCTGAAGCAGGCTCCAGGCTCTGCGCTGTAGGCACAGAGCCCAATGTGAGGCTCAAACTCACAAACTGCGAGATCATGACCTGAGCCAAAGTCAGTTGCTTAACCTACTAAGCCACCCAGGTGCCCCAGTTTTGGTTTTTGTGTTTAATCCTTGTTCTCTGTGGTCTTCAGATTGGGTAATTTTCATTCATTTATCTTCAAATTCACTGACTCTTCTGTCATTTTAAACTTTTCAATTTACTATATACTGTGTGTGTGTGTGTGTGTGTGTGTGTGTGTATACATACATATATGTACATACTATTTACTGTCATTTAAATTGTCATATTTAAACATTTAAATACTGTTAGACCTATTATGTGACTTTTAATTTTAGCTATTATGTTATTCAGTTCTAGAATTTGCATTTGGTTCTTTTTTACAGTTTCTGTAAAATCAGAGATTTTCTTGCCTTTTTTTAATTAAGATTATATATTCCTTTACTTCTCTGAAAATCATTATAATAGCTGCCTTAAATTTCTTATATGCTGATTACAGTATCTAGAGTATTGCAGGGTTGGTCTCCATCTTTTCACTTGATAATGGGTCCTATTTTCCAGGTTCTTCATGTGATGAGTAATTCTGTGTCCTAAACATTTCATTTAGTAGATATTCTGGATTTTGTCATATTCCTTCAAAGAGCATCACTAATTTTTTTTCTTTTAGCAAGCAATTAACTTGGTTTGATTTAATGGAAAACTCTATCTTTTGGGCATCAGTTGAGCTCAGTTCAATTGTTTTATTCTTAGCCAGTCTGTCCCATACAATGCATGGTTCAGCAGTTAGCCAGAGGTTTGAGCAGAGTTTACACACAGAATTTTGGCTGCCTCCTTATAGCGTGCACTCTCTCTCTCTCTCTTTCTCTCTCTCTTTTTTCTGGAAATCCTCTTCCCCTAACTTTTCAGTGACTGCTATTCCTACAAGCTCTGTCTTTTGATACTTTAGAGTAGAAAAACTGTTGGTTTTCTATTGGAGTTTTATTGACCCCATGCAGTGCTGTGGTCTGTTTTTAATGCAGAAGCTAAAAAATAAAAATAAAAATAATTTTTTAAAGAGAAACTCATCCAAATCTGTTTTTTTGTTTGTTTTTGTGTTGTGTTTTTGTTTGTTTTGTTTTTTGTTTTTTGCAATTGTTAGCTCTCTTCCAGACTGTATTATGTTTAATCTCCAGGGCCTTGAGATAGTTGCTTTTTGTATGTTGTCCAGAATTAAAGTCAGTCTGTGAGAGGGCCCATCTAGCAGAAGCTTACTTGGGTATACAGAAGCAGAACCTCCCTGGTAGGATTTTGAGATTTTTGTCTTCCACAATATTGAAAGTTTCCCAAGTTATTTGTTTCTAATCATAGAAATATTATCCATTGGGGAGCTGACATTTAGCTTTAGGACGAAATTCTATAAAAACTGACTTTAGTGTTCTTTTCCTTACACTTGTTCTTCCATGCTTATATGTTACTCTGCTTTCTCTTTTCTACACATCCAGTGAGGTGCATTATTAACATGACAGAAATTGTATGGAAAATGGATAGACTCTTAAGCAACACTGCTTCTGCCTCCATCTAACTGCCAGCCTTTTTTTTTTTTTTTCAAATCTTAAAGTAATGTGGTGAATAGAACAATATGTTTTATTAGTTTAAAAACCAGGAGTGGGAGGAGACTTATAAAACCCCTAAGAAAAGAAAGACCTCTAAGCTAAGTCAGTGTCTACTTTTGCATATTTATAGATAACCTTCTGACGTGCAACCAAAAAGTAATGCAAACAGTTTATTTCTTTTTGTATTAAGGGAAGTCAGAATAAAAATTTCTGCTTTGATCTCTAACTCAGTGACTTGCCTGGTGGTGTGATAGTTCTGTCCTCCACTTAACCCATGATTTACTTTCCATCAGACTAAGCAACTCATCTTTCCATACAGCTTCTTGTGTATGACCAGATGACCTCAAGGTTTCTGAGAGATGAAAAAAGCAACTTACCCTGTTACAGAGACTGAGACTTACTGAGAGATATTCTCAGGTTGGATGAATGCTGTTTCTTTACCCATGGTTGGTGGGTGGTGAGTGGGTGGTGAAGTGTTCTCTGTTGTGAGTTCTTTATTGTAACAGTAGCAGCAACTGCACATTCCAAAAACAAGCCAGAAAGCTGTTGGGTCTTCACACTTGAGGTCTGAAAGTGTCTCCTAGTCCTTTTTGCTCATGGGACAGAGACTTAAGTTTTTGTTAATCTGCCCTTGTAGGATTTCATTGAAGTCTGCATAATTTTTATGTTTATGCAGATCTTAACAGTTTTCTACCTCCCACTTTGACTACCTAGGATCTTTTACAGTTTAGTGAAGTTTTGAAAAAGAAAAAAAAAAAAGATTTTAAATTCCTTACTCAATTAACTTTTCTTTCTTTCTTTGTTTTAAGTTTCCATTTATTTATTTTGAGGGAGAGAGTGCACCTGTGAGCAGGGGAGGGGCAGAGAGAGAGGGAGAGAGGGAATCCTAAACGGGCTTCACAGAACCTGATGCAGGGCTCAAACACACGAATCATGAGATCATGACCTGAGCCGAAATCAAAAGTTGGATGTTTAAACCAACTGAGCCACCCAGGTGCCCCAACTTTTCTTTTTCAACACCTTTTGGGTCTGCCTTGGAGAAATCCACACCATCAGTAAATGATGGTTAACCATTATTTACATTCTTAATATCGAAGTTTATTTTTCCTGTCAGTTCTTCAGTGTGTGTAAAACTATTTTTTCTCAAGGAAGTTTATGTTATTATACCTAATCAGCATGTTTTCAGCCATTATTGAAAACTGGTGCAAAATGGAAAACCTCATTATATGTCGTTCTCAAAACACTGTTCTCAGATGATTATTCTTTTTTTAATGTTTATTTATTTATTTTGAGAGAGAGAGAAAGCGAGCAGGGGAGGAGCAAAGAGAGAGAGAGAAAGACTCTTAAGCAGGCTCCACGCTGCCAGTGCAGAGCCTGACATGGACTCAAACTCACAAACCGTGAGATCATGGTCTGAGCTGAAACCAAAGAATCCATTGCCCAACTGAATGAGCCACCCTGGCATCTCTGAGATTCTATAGTCCTTGTCTTCAAGGAGCTTAGAATCTGGTAGACAAAAATAATAGAGGATAACAGAATTTAAACTTGAAATTTAAACCAGAATCTTGGACCCAATGTCATACAACATACTTTTAATTCGGTTTGTAAAACATTCAGAAAGTAACCACTAGGTTTCTCATACTATAAGCACTTCTTCAACTTACTGTACCTTTCAACATCATACATACAAGAGGAACTGTACCAGTACTCTTGGGATAATACATGTTCCACTAAAGAGAGTAACTTCATCTATTAAATAAGAGCTATCCTGTTGGGTGCAGGGAGATAAGGAGACAGAACTGAGGCAAGAAACATGAGTAGATTACTTCTTGAAGTTTGATGTCATAAATCACTGCCTCTAGATGCCGAACATTCTGGTTAGCATCTTGAATGCTGAAATTCACTTTGTACATCTCCATGTTCCTCCATTGCCTATCACATCATCACCATCATCATCATATACTAATAACCACATCATCATCTAGTAGTGAGCACATTCTGTGAGCAAGGCACTATGCTCATTGTGTTACAAAGATGAGTTCATTTAAATCTTTACAATATCCTTAAGAGTCAAGTGGCATATTATCATTATGATTGCACAGACCACTTAGTTTAGAGATGTTCAAAGGTCTGTTGTGTGCATTGTGGTTGATTCATGAGTCTCTAAGATCCATATTTTAGTTTCATCTCCAGGGATAGCTCAGTCTATGTCCTTGAGTCGCACATTATGCTTCAGCTGCCTATTTCTAAAGGATAATAAATATTAATATCTTCCATTTTAGCCTTATATACACATTACTCTTTTATTTTTTTTATGTAATGTTTCGCAAATTTGCGTATCATCCTTGCACAGGGGCCACATCCTAATCTTCTCTGTATGGTTCCAAGTTTTTAATATATGTGCTGGCAAAGCGAGCACTACACATTACTCTTTAAATGTAATCCTCAGGGCACCTGGGAGGCTCAGTCAGTTAAGCATCTGACTCCTGATTTCAGCTCAGGTCATGACTTCATGAAACCACGAGATTGAGCCCTGCGTGGGGCTCTGCATTGACCTAGCAGAGCCTGCTTGGGATTCTCTCTCTCTGCCCCTCCCCCACTCATATTCACTCTCTTTCTCTCTCAAAATACATGAATTAAAAAAATAAATATAAATGTAATCCTCATAACAACTCCTAAGAGATTGTGGCCCACACTTTAAAGATGCAGAATCTGGGGCCCCTGGGTGGCTCAGTCAGTTAAGCATCCGACTCTTGATCTCTCAGCTCAAGTCTTCACCTCAGGATCATGAGTTCAAGCCCTGCATTGGGCTCTGCACTGGATATGAAGCCTATTTTAAAATAAATAAAATTAAAATTAAAATAAAAAAAAAAAGATGCAGAATCCAAGCTTGGAAAAGTTGAATAATTTGTTCAAGACCACATAATATAGGTAGTGTGATGCGAGTCTCACTTGAAAGACCTCTTTTAATCACTGTGTTCTTTTCTTTATCCTACTATTTCTTTCCCCCTACTTTCTCATAGATGTAGGTAAAAAGATATGAATTATAGATGTAATATTTCTGTCTCAAAGATACTAAAGAAAAAATATTTTTTCCTCTAATTTAGAAGAGATAAGGGCATATCTACGAATTTTTAGAATATTTACATCTAACCTCATACCTTATAGTCCTACCACATGTCTGCTCTGTTATTGCATAAATTGCATATATAAATATGTATATTTTTAGTTACCTTTTACATTTTTTAGGAGAGGAGAGTCATTTAGCAAGGGAAAAACTGTGGCTAACATTCAGATTCATGTTAGTGATGCTGCTGTTCTCAGGCATCATACTTTCTCTGTTCATGTAAAATGTTGCTCAGTGAGTTCACTTGCCACTCTTAGGATCTAAGTATCCCTTCAAAGGCCATATTTTATTTTATTGTCTTAAAATTAATTATTTATTTACTTATTTTAAGAGAGACAGAGCATGAACTGGGGAGGGGCAGAAAGAGAGGGAGAATCCCAAGCAGATTCTTTGCCACCATTGTAGAGCCCAACGCTGGGCTTGATTGAACCCACAAAACTGTGAGATCATTACCTGAACCAAAATCAAGTTGTGGATGCTTAAGGGACTGAGCTACCCAGGCGCCCCTTGAAGGCCATATTTTAAAAAGAGAAGTCAGGGGCTCCTGGGCGGTTCAGTGGGTTAAACGTCTGACTTTGGCTTGGGTCATGAACTCGCGGCTGGTGGGTTTAAGCCCCATATCAGGCTCTGTGCTGACAGCTCAGAGCCTGGAGCCTGCTTTGGATCCTGTGTCTCTGTCTCTCTCTGCCCCCTCCTCTGTTCATGCTCTGCCTCTCTCTCTCTCTCTGTCAAAAATAAATAAAGACTAAAAAAAAGAAGTCATTAGTCATTTTTAGCTGTTTTTTGTTAGCATTAATATTTTATATAAAATAAAATAATCAGAAAGGCCATAATGCTTTGAAACTTGAACAGAAGTAGGATTCTGATAATTTTTGGCTGCATTATTTTTGCTTCTTGTATTTTCCAATTTTCCTATGATAAAACATGTTGGGGCGCCTGGGTGGCGCAGTCGGTTAAGCGTCCGACTTCAGCCAGGTCACAATCTCGCGGTCCGTGAGTTCGAGCCCCGCGTCAGGCTCTGGGCTGATGGCTCAGAGCCTGGAGCCTGTTTCCGATTCTGTGTCTCCCTCTCTCTCTGCCCCTCCCCCGTTCATGCTCTGTCTCTCTCTGTCCCAAAAATAAATAAACGTTGAAAAAAAATTTTAAAAACATGTTTGTGTAATATTTTAAATTTAAATATAGTTATATTCCATAACTAGTTTAAAATTCAGAGGTTTTGGGGCACTTGGCAGGCTTAGTTAGTAGTGCATGCGGCTCTTAATCTCGGGGTTGTGAGTTCAAGCCTCATGTTGGGTATAGAGATTACTTATATAAATAAACTTAAAAAAAATTCAGAAGTTTGCCTGACAAATTTATAGAATTGCTTATATCAGTAAACCAGTAATCACGCATAAGCCAGCATACCAAAATTTTGAAATTTGGAACTCCTTTTTATATTATCAAAAACCTAGTGCGTCTTCAGATTTATAGAAATGAAATCTGGTATCACTGATATTTGAGTATTGTGTTGGCATATTTATTTATTTATTTTTAAATATGTATTTATTTTTGAGAGAAAGAGAGACAGAATGCAAGCTGGGGAGGGGCAGAGACAGAAGGAGACACAGAATCTGAAGCAGGCTCCAGGCCCTGAGTTGTCAGCACAGAGCTCGACGCAGGGCTCAAACTCACAGACTGTGAGATCGTGACCTGAGCCGAAGTCGGATGCTCAACCGACTGAGCCACCTAGGTGCCCCTGTGTTAGCATATTTAAAAGGCTTTTCTGAACTCAAATTATTGATTTGTATATGCAAAATACAATATTACTAAATATTAAAATAGGTAATTGACATCCATATTGCCTTATTTTATCACATATACCTTGAGTTTGCCATTCACTGAAATAGATAATGTTTACACCATGAGTTGTAAGGTACAGTAATTTGCCTTTTTCTAATCATGTGTATGGGTAAACGAAGACTTAAATCCCAATTTCTTCTTGAAATGAGAATTTCTATTTAATTTATTCAAAATTGGTTGAAGTATGTCTTATAGTAATGTCCTAAAAGTTGTGATCATTTTTGGAGTAACCATTTCTTTGGAGCACCATGTTGTCTCCATATTTATTGCTTGTATGGTCTGTCTGTATATCAATGTGTCTAGTATATCCTTTTGTGTAGCACAACATAGTTGCATAAAAATAGAAATTAGATGGGAGGTTCAGACGTACTCTTGAGTTACCTTGGATACAGCTTAGAATCACCTATTTTCTTAGGTCTTCAGCATTAAATGGATGAAGGACACATATCATGTGTACCTCCAAAGTATATTGATAAACATAACTAGTTAAGTCATTTAACAAATAATAGTATTTGCTCTGTGCCCTGCACTACTGTAAGCATTACTAAGACCACAGCCATACATGAGACAGACAAAGGTTCTGCCTTTTGTTAGCCACATCGTGAATGATAAACATCTGGAAAATGCAAATTAAAACAGCATGAGATACTTCTTCTTCCCACTATGATGGTGTAACCAGTCCTGGACTTGCCCTCCCACTAGAAAAAGCTGTTTTCAGACACTGGACAGTTGACAGTATGATAATGTGATCCCCGAAAGGAAGGTGGAGGGGACTAGGTGAACCCTGGCTTTTATCCTAAATGGGATAACTCAAACAGAGAATGATAGTCTTACTGACCTGAGGAAACAGATCAGAAATTTGGGAAGCCAAGGGAACTGAAATTTACAGAGTACTGAAGAATAGGAAGCTAGCAGGAAGGGAACTACAAAATTCTGCAGAGGGGTCCTTTTGAATTAACTTAATACTGAGTTGAACATAGAAAAAAAAAAAGCAGCTGCATAGCCTTCCTGACATTGACTTCCTCTGTGAATGCACCCTTCAAATATCCCTGAATGTGGAAGAGCTTGTACACAGCCTAAGTGTCTTCTAGTGTTTCCCTTTTAACACAACTATATTCTCAACATATTTTGTTGAATATTTTTTATGGAAAATAAACCAGTCATTAAAGCTAGAAATTAAATGATTATAGTGTGATTATAATGATGATGATTTATATGTTTGTTTTATGAAAGTCTGAGTCTTTCAGGTGATTTATAGTGTGATTAACATTTATAATATCCATGAGTGCTTTTTAAAACTCACTTTTAAAATCATTTGTTTTATTAAAACTCTTATTTGTAATGCTTGCCTTTGCTTTGATTTTCTACTGTATACTGTTCATTTAGCAAATAATTATTAACCAGCTACCATATGCAGACAGTATTCTAGGCACTATAATCTAAAGCATTATATTTGAATGAAAAAAAATATATAGATTTAGGCTAACTTTTGGCGACGTATGTTCAGCTTATTTAAAAGAAAGAAGGCTAAATTTACACAGAATTTGCTGCTTTGTTCATTAGTTCTGTATCTTTCATGAATTTCCAAGCTATGATGTAGAATATAGCAAAGAATAATATGTTTTCACCAAAATTTATTCCCTTTCCTCTGCACACAAGTAAACTATATAGCCCAGCCTTTTGTGCAGGTAGGTGTGTTATGTGACTGAATTTTGAACAATAAGAATATAAATAATGTATACAAATTCCAGCTGGCTGTAAAACCTTTACATATGCAATTCTTCCCCCCTTTGACCTCTGACCTCTGGTTTTTAGCTTGATGTGGAGAACCCACAAGAAAACTTGAGGCTTATCTTAGGATAAGGAGCTTCCTACTGAACACCCATATTGAGTGAGAACTCTATCGTGTTGTATTAAGCCACTGAGATTTTATTTCTTGGCCTACCCTGTATAAGGAGGAAACATGATTGTACTGTGACTGTGTGATGTATGTATAGGAGAGGACGGTTTTTACAAATACGTAAGTGAGTTGAGAGACTTGGGTCTTTCTCAACCAGTGTGTTGTGTACACCAGTTCGTTAAGACGAAAACACTGCTCTCTTCCTTTTGGTTCTGTTGCTGGCTCTTGTGCTTGAACCATTGGAAGGGCTGCTTTAATGTATATACTCTTAGATCCTATCTCGATCTCCCTATCAATCTGTATCCTTTCTTCCATCTCCCTGAAATAAAATACTTTCTCCCCTTCTCCATCTTTTCCACCTTTCCTTTTCTCTTTTCTAAATAATCAGGGGCAAATGTTGTTCAAGGTTTTCTTTCTGCGCCATGTTTGATGAATGAGCATGATGAGACACCCTTCACATACTTGGAAGTGTGGTACACAATTTAGAAACTATGACTGTTAGAACCCACTAAGCACCCATCACATGTAAGCACGACCTCTTGATTTACTGTCAATTTAACAGAGTAATAAAGCTTTTCTGTATTGACATACCACACTTGTTTAAGGATACCACAATACCCTGCACGTAGGTTCTTTGGAGGTTGTGTACTCTGTATAACTGATGCGCTCTGTGCCTTTTTCCCCACATTCTTTTTTTTTTTTTTTTTTTTTTTTTTGAGTTTAGCTTTTTATTGAATATGTTACAAAGGAGGGATTAGTCAAAAAGACCAAAGCGCACGTCATCATCAGACTCCTCAGATTCTTCTTTCTTCACTTTCACTTTTCATCTTCTCAGCTAGGGCAGCTGTGGTGGAGGGGACAGGACCTCCTGCTGGTGCAGATGAGGCTCCCAGTGTTGATGTTGACCAGGGAGTTTGTAAAAAAGCCTGGCCAGAAAGGTTCAACCTTTACACCAGCTGTTTTAATGAGGGCCTTGATCTTACTACCATCCCTGACCTTCACCTCATCGTCATGCAGGATGAGGGCCAAGTAGATGCAGGTGAGCTCCCAAGGCAGAGGCCATGGTGCAAGCAAATGATGGGCGGATGCTGTCAGGCATGGTGCTAGTTGCTCGTTGAAGTGAGGTCCTAACTTCACCTTGGCCTTAGCTTCCTCAAAGGATTGAGCACCTTAGTGGCAGCTGAGGAAGGCCTTTTTCCCACTTTTGACTTCTGACCATGCCATCAGTGGCTGTTACAAGTATATAGAACTGGACTGGCCCTCCTGAAAAGATGGCAAAAAAAAAAAAAAAATGTTAAGAGGAGACTGCTCTGATTATCTAATCAAATAACTAGATTACCCAAATGACCATAAATCTATTCATATGAGAAGTCTTTTTTTAGCTTATTTTCACCATTTATAACGGTTATCTCCTGAGTCTTTTATTATCTTTAATGCCTAACCAATATCTCAATTATGACTAAAGTAACTTGTGCTTATTACCTAAAAATATTTCATCAGCTCTCTTCCTTCATATCGGATACCAATTTAAATGCAACTGCATTTATAGTGTGATTATATACCACTCCCATCTCAACACAGAATGGAAGGAAAATAGAGACTTAAGTTAGTTACCCAGTTGAGATGCAGTTTAGTACAGTGCATGTTTCTCAAGTTTTATTCATTGGCATAGTTTCTTCATGATTTTTGCCATACTTACAACCAGACTTTTTTACCTAATATTTTTGAACTCCATGCTTTTATTTAGATAAACTTACTTTAAAAGAAACTATACATTATTAGTCAAACTGGAAAGTCAGTATCACATGCTGTAATTATAATATTAACCAGAACATTAATTCTAGCTAAACACTTTACCTACAAATGGCACTGATACTGAAATCTTTTCCCTCCTTCTTAAAAAGGGGAATTAGCTGGGGCACATGGGTGGCTCAGTCAATTAACCATCTGACTCTTGATTTGAGCTCACGTCTTGATCTCAGAGGCATGAGTTCAAGCCCTATGCTGGGCTCTATGCTGGCTGTGGTGCCTACTTAAAAAAAAAAAAAGAAGAAGAAGAAGAAAAAAACCCCAAAACAAGGAGGATTAGCTAGTATTAGTGTATTAAAATTTTCTTCTGGACCTATTTAGAAGGACGGAAACATAATTGAAAAAAAGGAATAACATTATCACTATTTCATTAGTCAGAATAAGCTAGACAGTGCTGTCATAACATCACCCTTAAAAATCTCAGTATTTAACACAATGAAAGTCTATTTCTAGTTTACCCAGCAAGCCTGGGCAACTCTCCAGGACAGCTGTTCTTTATATAGTGACCCAGCAATTCAAGCTGCTTCAATCTTGTATCTGTACCATCTCAACAGAAGACTTCTCTGATTTTTATGTCAGAGGAGGAGACAGACTATATCATGCAGGGCCTATGTCACCTGTGTTCTCATTTCATAAGCCAGAACAAGTCACATAGTCCTAAACTTCACAGGAGCTGGCAATTGCAGTCACCTCTGTGCCTAGAAGAGAATAGAAACTAGGATGTTGGTAGGCACTAGGACAGCCCACCATACTGTGTAATTCACTGGTATTTACTGCCAATTTTATAGATCATTTAAAATAATCTCCCGCTAAAATGAGTTCCATACCTGGAAGAACAATATTGTTAATGAAACTATAAAATTCTAAATCAAAAGACCTGGATATGGTTTTGTAATCTACCACTTAAATACTGTGATCTTGGGTAAGAGATCTTGTGGTTTCTATTTTCCCATCTACAACAGAGTTAATGTTTTCCTCATAGAAAAATCATGAAATTTGAATGAGTTTAGGTAAAAATGTGAATAAAAGTATAAAATAAACTGTTATATAAATTTTAGCATCCTAAAATTTAGCATCCTCTTTTCTTCAAGGTGTTGCTTGTGTCATTTAAGCACAATCATGAACAGTAATTAATTAAACCCAGCATTGAGTGGGGGTTAAGGAGGAGGAAATAAAGAGTGTCACAAATAGTATCTCTCCTTCTTCTCTCCCCGCCCCAGGCTTCCACTTCAGGAAATTCATGGTACCTAAAGGTTTATTTTCTAATAAATGTTTAGGAGCTAAAATGTTACAAACATTCATGTAAGATTCTGCCTGTGAAAGCTTTGTTAAAAACTGTTTGAAATACAGTTTTCCCTTTCCAGGTCAATTTTCCACTGTTTTTCTCTAACTTCCTTAATAGTTCTACAGTTCAAACATTTTACTCCTGTGTTTTCCTCTAAGAGTTTTAGAATTTTAATTCTTACATTTAGGTATTTGATCCATTTTGAGTTAATTTTTTAATAGGGGGTAGATATGGATCCAACTTAATCCTTTTGCATGTAAATATCCAGTTTCCCAAAACCATTTATTGAAAAGACTATCCTTTCCCCATAAAATGGTCTTGGTATCTTTGTAAAATCATTTGACCACGAGGTTTATTTCTGTCTTTATGGCACAGTACCACACGTTTTGATGATAGTACGCTTTATAGTAAATTTTGCAATAATGAGGTATAAGACCTCCAACTTTGTTCTTTTTAAGATTGGGTTGGCTATTCAGGTTTCCTGGAGATTCTATATGAATTTTAGTATGAATTTTTCTATTTCTGCAAAAAATGTCATTGGGACTTTTATTAGGATTGCATTGAATCTATAGATCACTTTGAGAAGTATTGCCATTTTGACTGTACTAGTCTTTGAATCCATGAACAAGAAATGTCTTTCCCTTTATGTGTGGCTTTAATTTCAGCAACAGTTTGTAGTTTTTCAGTGTACAAGTCTTAAGCTTCCTTGATTAAGTTTATTCCTAAGTATTCTTTTTGTTGCTATTTTAAATTGTTTTCTTAATTTCATTCTGGGATTGCTCATCGTTAGTATATTTTTATGTATTGACCTTGCAATTTTGCTCAGTTTGTTTTATTCTCAGTTTTATTGTAGAATCTTCATCTTCATTTAAGGAATGTCATCTGCAAACAGAGATAATTTTACTTATTCCTCTCTGACTTGATGCCTTGTATTTCTTTTTCTCCCTTATAGCTATAATCTTTTTGCTGTGCTCTCACATTTGACAATTAATTTGTCTTAGATTAATTTTCCTGAATATGCTTTTTATTGTAAAACCAACTTTGTGGAAACAGTTTCTTGGTGCTTTATGTTTGTTCTCATCTTAAATGTATCCTTCAGTTCTCATTTTCCTGATCCTGGCTTTGATTTGGTCTCCCTGCAGACCTATCTCCCATAACTATTTGAGTCTGGTGCCAGTTCCTTCCTAAAAATTCCCATCTGCTTTGAAAACTTCATCGAAGACAAATACTTTAGTAGTTATTCAGTTAGTTAAAATCCTTATTTTAATGCCTTTATACCTGCTTGGATTAGGTGTGCTGCAACATTGTCTACAACATTCCAGTTTACAGAGGCACCAACAGAGGCAGATTTTTCTCTTTCACCATTAACACTCCTGTGTGATATATCTGATTGTGTTTATTGCCCACCCCTTTGTCTCCTCCCCAAGGGATCTTGGGAGAATTAGTATAGAAAATTCTGCTCTCCCTCTCCAAAATAGGCCCCACATGATGGATACTTATAACTTGGGACTCTTTAAAAAATAAACAAAACATAACACAGCAGTTATACTGCTAAAATAGTGACTGGAAAAAAATACAAAACCTTAACTTGTACCATATACATTAATACTCCTAGAGATGAGGCCTTGATTTATATCTTATTACAGCTTTTTTCTTAGGAAAGCCCCTTTACTGATCTGCTATGATGAGGTATTTGTAGATACTTTTCTTTAATCCAGTATTCACAAACTTTAGCGTGTATCAGAATCATTGGAGGGCTAGCTAAACACAGAGTGCTGGGCCCCAACTTCCGCAGTTTCTGATTCAGCTGATCTGAGGTGGGGTCCGATCATTTCCATTTTTAACAAATTCCCAAATAATGCTCTGCTGCCGGTCAGCACATTTTGAGAACCAGTGATATAAATCATACTATGTAATTTTCTTTTTTTTTACACACGTACTTCTCGTTGTCTAAGCCTTTTTGGTTTGGGTAGTCTGCCACCTTCTAAGTGATAACATGTTTTCTTCAATATTATTTCCTTCTCAATTAAAAAAAAAAAGTTGGTGATATCACTGTTCTTGTCATTCCCCTATGATACCTTAGAGGTGTTTGTTTTAACCCCCCTCCCAATACACACGCAATTCAGACTTTCCAAATCATGCTGAATGTGTGATGGTGGTGATGATGACAACAGCAAAAACAGCTAGCATTTACAGAGGATTTATTATGTGCTCACATTGTTCTGAGCATTTTATTTAATTAAATTTTTTTTTTTTCTCTGCGCTCTCTGCAGAGCCCAGCTTGGGGCTCAAACTCATGAACCGTGTGATCATGACCTGAGCCGAAATCAGGAGTCAAATACTTAACTGACTGAGCCACCAAAGTGCCCCATGAGCATTTATTTTAATTAATTAGTATACTCCTTACAATTCCCCCATGGTGCATGTAGGTAATGTTATTAAGTCCAAATAACTGATAGGAAACTTAGAGAAATATTCTCAGCTAGGAAAAAGTAGAAGAGATGGAATCGAACTTAAGCTTTCTGGTTTTAGGGCCCAGACCTTAATTCCTATGCTACCCAACCCCTCACTACTATACTACCATGTTCTGTCACAGTAAAATACCTGGTTTGGTTTTAGAATCCTCCTACCCATCTCATTTCAACCGCTTTTTTAAAAACTATCTGGTAAACCCTTTTGACACAGAATTTGTGTACCCAGCTGAATTCATCTTATATGTCATTTTTTTATGATGAAATATATTAAAATTCTAGGCTTCTGAGCAAAATATTGTGTCCAGTCTTCCAACCTGACCTTTTATGTTCTCCACTGAGTACTATTAAGACTATGGACAATGTGTCATACCTATATTGTACCTCCTGTGTTGGATTACAGATAGCACTAGCTTCTTTATAATTTGGATGAGAGCAACATTATAATCTACCTTAAAAAATCATGTAAAGTCATTATTACACATGTATAGTATCCCATGGATGACAATAGGTATGTAGGTAGGAAAGAAGAATCAAATGCCGTCTATGAGCTGTAACGGTAACCTCAGTTGGAATTCCTGAGAAGGGAAAATCGAGAAGTCACCCTGGCATTGAGCTTCACAGATCTCTAGGATCCTGCTTTAATCCCTTAACTCCACCTCATAATTCTTATACATTCCTCATACCCCCCCTTATACATTGCTCCTGCCATCCTTCAGTTTCTTCCTTACGTATCTACCTTAAGTTGCTAATTTCTGTCTGTCTACTATTTTAATTATAAAAAATGTTATTAAGATTTTTAGATATATAGTATCCCTTGAGCAGGGACCAATGCTGTCTTTGTCAGAACTCAGCAGGTAAAATAGTATTCTGCTGCTATGATAAAATAAAATAATAAAATTCTAGTAAAGGACTTAATAGCTTTTAGAATTAAATTATAGTAATTTCTTCTATACAAATCAATACTGGATAAATAAAATGTTTCATTATTTTTGAATTGGTTGGTGAGATTATAATGAAAGAGACTCTAGTGGCTATTAGTAGCCTGCAGATCTGCATATATAAATCTCTTGAGATCTTCATTTGCGATAGTGACTGTTAAAAATAGGCTCAATTATTACAGTTTTAGCAGAGGTGAGAGCTCTGCTATTCTAAAGCTTGCTTTTGGCAGAGAACCATACTGTTAGCACCCTTAGCTCTTGTTGCTATGGAGACAGTAACAAGATTTACTTTGTTTTTTAACATACACTTAAAATATACATACATATCTTAAGATTTAAAATGTGATTTAGTTGCCTGTAGGTTTTGAGTATTGGCACATTTCAAAAGTACTTTCTGTATTTTATTAATACTTCATTATTTTTATCCTCCAGAGAAAATAGACAAAAATTCTGGCCAGTATAATGACAAAGTTTTATATTACTTTTTACAGGGTCTCTTAGGAATAACTTAGAATCCTCTGTGGATCAGTAATGGATGAGGATTTTGAAGAACATGCAGAAACTTTTGAAAAAAGTAATGTGATCTTAAGCACTCACATGTCTTGGACACCTATAGTTATGACATAAATAAAACACATACAACTCAATTTCAGATTCAACTGATACTTTTGAGCCAGTGTTATGCTAAGCACTTTCACCCTGTTGTACTTTATTTAATGGAACTCAGTTTGAGAGTACCAAATTAATCTTCATAATTGTAACTTTTAATGTATTAAAGTGATTATTTAAATGTATATCACTAGTGTTCCTTAACTCTTCCCCCAAAAATCAACAAATAGAATTCATACAACCCTTTAATAAGTAAAACTTTCCATTTGTGAAGTATGCTTTTTATTTCATTCTTTATAAGAATGAATGGATTCCATGGCATAGAATATTACTAATCCAGGGGAAGACCTTGTGATTATATGTGTAACTAAATCACATTACTTTACCTGTAGCATCCAGTGTCAGACTGGCATGGCCTAGATAATACCTCAGTCCACTGGCAGTTTTGACTTTTTACCTTAAAAGCTGAGCAGTCAGGTGATTGATTTCCTTTTAAGCTAAGTAGATTAATCCTAGTTATGGTATTTATCACAACTGTTATAGTTGTTATTTCTGAATAAAGAAAACCTTTGATTACAATTATTATAAACAAATTTTAAAACTTAGCCCTATACTTTCCTCAGTTAATACTTGTATTCAATGGCAAAGGAAAATAAAAAGCTCTTTGCTTTATAGAGAGAAAGTAGCTAAAGGTAATAGATAGTTACAACTTAGGCTCACGGTTTTGAATATTAGATTTTAGCTCTTCCAGTTTGCAGTGACTTCTTAACAAGACCCATCTCCTCTATGAAGAATGCAGTTAATTTTTTTTTCTGGCACAAAAAAACTAGGGTAACCTGATCTGAGTCTGACAGAGTGTGTCGTTCATTTAAGTGCTTCCATCTGTTGCCTGCTGTTCCCCTTACTCATGACCCCTCTGTGTTTCTCTCTTTCCCTTCTCTTTCCCTGTTTCTCTTTTCTTTTTTTTTCTTCCTTACTTTCTGTTTTCTTTTCTCTCTCTTTCCCCTTTTTCCCTCTCCCTCTCTCTCTGTCTCTTTTTTTGTCCTTAGCCCCTCTGAGGAAGGCAAAGTTTGTTGAGAGCCCACGAATTCCAGAATCCGAGCTTGGCTCACCAACCCTCGCTTCAGCTCAGAAACTGGACGTGGATGCATACTGTCCTGGTAAGCACGCATGCGAAGTGTCTGCTTTGACAGAGGGAGGTTCGGAGCAGGCCCGTCCAGCAGGGCAGTGTTTAGCATGTATATTATTCATAAAAACGTATCCGTAACCCCTTTTGCAACTGATCGCATATTTTCCATATTAGAACATAGTTTTTACTGAATATCCTTTTTGAGTATTGATAGAATAATGAGTTAAGTGTGGAAAACCATTTCAAGGATAATTTTCAAAGGAATTAAAATAATTTTGGTAGATAGTTTTCAGGGTGAATTTTGTGATTTGAGATACTTGAAGAAATACCGCTTTGGCCATGTGCAAACAAGAATATTAAAGATATGAATAAAAAGGTTCATTTAACACTAGGCCTTTATGACCCACTTTTTCTAATCCCTATTGGATTTCTGGACAATTACAAAAAATAGTTGTGATGTTGGAAACATTAAACTTAAATTAGAAAAGAAACCTTATAGGTTCCCAATTTGGACTCCTGGACATTCACTTTTGGAAATACCTCTTCTCATGAATGGCCTGTGGGCTGTGAGCACATGTGGGAGTTCACTAAAACCCTTCTCTTGTGGGAGCCAGGCTGAGACAGAGTCATTATCAATGCCTAGATTCTTACAAACCAAGATGAGTTGCCTGGCAACATCCTTTACACTCACTCTACAGTGAGTCTATAGAGATGTGTCAGAAATGTTCAAAGATCTAGTTGAGGATACAGACCAGAGCTTTAGTAGAGGGCCTTAGAAGACTTGGTTTTAGGTCTTTTGTTTATTCCTGCTCATTAAAATTGATGCTAAACCACAGAGAATGAAACCACTACATATTTACAGCATTAGGGGTCAGCAGAATAAAATAATTTTTAGTTCTAGGGAATGTGTCAATAGCTCTAATCTGAAATGTCAGGATAATAGAGCTCTGAAGTCAGATGAAAAATGTTTCAAAAAAAAAAAAAAAAAAGACTAGGCGAAAACCTGGGCCAAACTTAATCAGAGAAATTGATTGTATGAATCAGTTTTAAATATTGAAACACCTTGGGGATTTTACTTTGAGGCTGCAGAATCCTGGGCTTCATCCATTGTTGCAGAGGACTGTTTTTAAAACAAGCACAGTTATATATTAGGAACCAGCTTTTCTGTTTCTAAAAGGAACAGAATAGCTCTTTAAATGGCACGGTAGCACATTGTCAAAAGAATCTTTTTCATGTTTTGAGGTACTGTCACACTGCCTGGGCAGTGGAATAGTGTGTTTTGCATTTCTTCATGCAAATTTTAGTATAATAAACTAAATAAATGTACTAATTCCCTATCCCTGCCTTGAGTTTTGGCAGAGAAACCATCAGAGGCCTTTTCTTTTCCAGATTTGCAAGTCAGAATGTCAGGGAGACTAATCTTTCACTTCCTGATTGCCTATCTGACATCTTTAATCTAATGTAGCTCTTATCGGCAGAAGGCAAGGTAGTTGCTGTTTGTGGCAATGCCAGTGCTGAATCACTATGAAAAATCTTATCCACGTTATTATTTATGTATGTTTTCCACAAATAGGAATCTTTGCTGAATTGGAATTGAACCAAACTAAACCTCAGTTTAGATTTTCAGAAAGCCGGGAAGAAACTAAAACATGTGCCAAAATGTTAAATGCCATGCTCCTCATTCTCTCCATTTCTTATCTGAAAGGTTTAAAGCACAGAAACTTCTTACTCTTTTACTCTTTTATAATAAAGTTATTAAACTCTCTGAAAATAAGTTTCTACTGAGATAAGATTAGTGACCTGGGAGTTGAAGCTATTACCTTCTTCACGTACCAATACTTCACAATAACCAGATGAATCCAGTATACTCACAAAGCAAACAAATAATCCATTCTTTTTTAATTTCTCTTACATAGGATATGTTAACAGAACAGAGATATTTTATTGTATACTTATATTTGTATCATGCAGTTAAATCTATTGTTCTTCTTGTCCATCTGCTTTATTCATGATCACATACAAATTTAGGAAAACAGTGTATCTCACAGACACAACAGTCATAAACCAGAGGTTCTCCAGCAGTGGTTTTCCGATTTTAGCATGCTTTTGAATTACCAGGAAGGCTTGTTTAAATGCAGATTTCTGGGCCCACCCTCAGAATTTCTGATTCAGTAACCCCTGGGTTGGGTTGAGGATTTGCTTGGCTCAAGAATTCCCAGGTGCTGCTGAAGCTGCTGATGCAACTTGCACACTTGGAGGAGCAGCTGGTCACAGGACTGCTGCAGGCCGCTTACAAGCAGTCCAGGGAATAGTGCTGGAAGTCTGTAGGGTTCCCTCTGCTGTTGACCTCTGAGGCATTATTCAGGATGTTGTTTCTGTATTATCTAAACTCCAGCCTTTTGATGCCTGTATTTTAGGTTGGAAGAATAAAGCTTTTGTGTCTAAGAAAGGGATATGTCTCTTGGTTTGTCCTTTTGTACCTGTGTACTTACACATAGTTTTTAACGTTGATTCCACAAAGGAAATTGTGGATCAAACCAGAGCTAGATATTCGGTCTGTAAAGTCCAGGGAAAGCTACACTGGGACATAGCTGTCAATCCAAAATACTTGTTTAATAAATTAAGGAATTCAGTCTACATTTCATTAGATTCTAAAATACCTAACTTAAGTTTTACTGTTCCTCAAAATCAGATATGTTGTATGCAGAAAATGTGAGAAAAACACAAGTAAACAGTATGTTTTGGTTCTTTACTTGAAACCATGGACATGATTGATGGTGTTACATAACTGACCTACCAGAGTGTAGCGGATGGTAAGTGAACTGTGCTTGATAATCGTCTTACAGTGCAGAAACTAAGACCTAGAGAATTTAAGTGATTTGTATAGGGTCAGAAGCAGAATTTATTGTTGAACTCTTCAAGTGGACACAATGTGGCCCAGAAATTGATTGCCCATAATTCTATTACTATTTAAATTCCATAGATACCCCTTAACTATCCTTAAATTAAAAAGCAGAAAATTCAGTTTTTAACTATGAAGCTGAGCTGTAGTCTGTTTTTAGGGTAACCAACTTATATCAGTGATTTTAATAAAAACAATTCCCAAGGTAAAAGAACAGATTCATGGGGCGCCTGGGTGGCGCAGTCGGTTAAGCGTCCGACTTCAGCCAGGTCACGATCTCGCGGTCCGTGAGTTCGAGCCCCGCGTCGGGCTCTGGGCTGATGGCTCAGAGCCTGGAGCCTGTTTCCGATTCTGTGTCTCCCTCTCTCCCCTGTTCATGCTCTGTCTCTCTCTGTCCCAAAAATAAATAAACGTTGAAAAAAAATTTAAAAAAAAAAAAAAAGAACAGATTCATCCTACACTCTAACTTTCCTGCTTATGGCACTGTTCATTAGCTGTGTGGTTTTAGAAAAGACTCTTAACCTTTTCTGACCTTCAATTTCCTCATCTGTAAAAATGGGAGTAATAATCTTAAATCAGATTAATAAATATAAAACACTTAGCAGAAAGCTTGGTTCATAGTAAAGTGCTCATAAATGTTAACTAATTTTTTTTATTATTATAGTGATAATCCTGAAGTATACCACAGGATGTTAAAGTGTTTTCTGAATAATCAGGGGGGAAAAGATGTAAAGATTTAGGATCATCTTTAGTTAAATGTATGTGTTTCAGTTCTGACTTCTCCCCTGCTAGTCATATGATCCTGAACATGTCATATAATGTCTTGGTGCCTCAGTTTCTTGTCACAATAACATTGTATATACCATGATGTTTTTCTGTAACTTAACAAATATGTATTTGTATAGATACTTGAATATATACATTCATAGGGAAAACATGGGTTGCCTAAAGAGCAAGGGAATCAAGATTTGGTTGGAAAGTCAGGAGAGAGTGGGATTGGTGAGATAATGCTCGTGTTAGCAGTGGGGTATATGTGGTTGGTGGGATTGTAGGTGGTTTTAAGTTTTGTTCTTGGGCAGCATATGTTAGGAATGAGAGCTCAAGTTCTAGAATTAGATCTGGTTTAATTTCTGACTCTGTTACCTTCTAGCAGTAACTCCGTGTAACTTTCATAACCTTGAATTCTTTGTCTATAAACTTGTGATAAAAATAGGCCTTTTTATGCTAGGTCTATCTCTTAGGGTTGTTAATTTTAAGTAAAATTAGTATATATGCCAAATGCTTGGTTCAGGCAAAATAAATAAGAGCACCTTCCCTATTATTATTATCCATTAATATCGTTACACTTCGTTCACTTTCTAAAATTTCTGCAAAACAAATTTGTATTGAAATTTTTTGGTAATCAGATGTCACTAAAGGATGGTGATACTCTTCATTTATGTCTTCATTTCTTAAGTTTTCATATTGTACATTATAATAATGCGTCATTTCAACCGTAGACCCTTGACACACATGGCAGAACAAGTCAACAGTTTTATAGGACTTTTGACTACATGTGCAGGGTTAAGGGCCAAAGTACAGACTAGTGTTCTGAAAACAGGCAGGCTTTTATCCACACTGAATATTCTCAGAGACATTTGAGATTAATCTTTTTATAAGAGATCCTTTTCAATCTCTTTTAAAACGGCACTGTCCTTCAAAGGACAGTGTTATTTAAGGCGACAATAAAATTAGGATGTATTTGAAACTCAAGAATGGAAGAGCGTTTTATGGTGGTTATTTGGCACATATTCATATTACATGTTTTTTAATGTGTAAAGGATTTTTCCTTTGGATTTCTTAGCAGCAGTGTACATTCTGTCGCACAAGTACAAGCCACTATAGATAAATGTTTTCTATAAAGTGAATAATTCCTTGAACCCTGATGATTTGTTTTATCTTCTTTCCCTTTTTTTCTGAAAACATTATCAAATCTTTGTTAGTTAGGCATGCTTCATTTGTTTTGCTTTGAATTTTATACTTAAGATTGCATATTAAAACCTTCTAATAGGATTTTTCATTGGCATATAGAGACCAGAAGCTTTTGTCTTGTAATTCACATCTTCTGTTATGTTTTGTTTATATTCCCTTTGTCTACTCTGTTGTAAATACAATAAGTATAAAGCAGGGTTTTTAATCTGAATTAAATTGGTGAGCTTTAGGGGGGTCTCTAAACTCCTTATTATACACAATACTATTCTATAATGTACATATGTGCTTCTTTCTATAACAGACTCCCAACGTAGTCTGTGACACATACGTTACCCATGTTAAAAAAAAAAAAAAAGGAAAAAAGAATTACTGTTTAAAGGTTGAAATGAAACAGAGGCTGTTAATGGCACAACTATTAGAACCGAAAAAAGAAAAGAAAAGAAAAGAAAAAGCTAAAATCTGGACAGTGGACAGACTTGTAAATGGACTGAAGGGAATAACTGAAACACAGCACTGCCCAAATCACAATGTGAAAGTCAGTACAGAAAGTAGAGCTCAGAAGCAGAGAGAGAAACTGAACACATTACAGTGTATTTTAAGTACGGGAGACAATGCCTGATTACTGGTTATGAAAATAAGCATGCCAAAGAACTAGAATATGAATATGAAAAGCTTTTCTTCCCCACACTTCCTTATCCAGTAATAAGTTCTTAACATGTTAGAAAGTTATTTCAATGGACAGATGCTTTGTTGAATAAAGTGTTTCACTTTGATCGCTTTTAGGTGTTTTCCTGACTTACATTTTATCATTGTTTAAAAGGAGAGTAGTCTCATCCCACTAACTTTTAAATTAACTTTTCTCAAGGTGTTTTGCATCACAGATTCTAAAGACTTAGCCTGTAAATGTGGTGCTTAGATCCATAAGTTAGATATCCGAAAGGACAGTTTTTCTATTAACTGAAAACTATTTCAACTTACGGTTTTGAGGCAGTAAAATGCACTGGTTTAGAGTAAAATGCACTAGTGTAGACCACAGACCCTAGAGCCAGAGCAGCTGTGTTCACATATTAACTCTGTCACTTACCGTTTGTGTGAACTTGAGCAAATTACTTACCCATAAGTATAGTTAATTTCCTTATCTGTAAAATGGAGATTATAATATTACCTACACCATAAGAATGCTGCAAAGATGTGTAGATTAAAATATGTGAAATAATCAAAACAATTATGCATGTGGTCCATAGTGCTATATTAATCTTAGCTACAATTATTATAATTTTTTGGAACCTTTAATGACTTTTTATCTAAGAATGCTGTGGGTAAGGCTATCAGCCTTTTTAGAGTACTTTGCAAAGAGGATAAAATTACAGCTATACCCTGTACTCATTGGTTGTTTTTACAAGCAATCTATTGTATATGCATAGATGCTAAGTTGTATGGGTTTTGGGTTTTGGTGTTTTTTAATGGAGGCGGTTTTTTCACTGTGGTAAATAGCCCAGGCCCTGGGATCAGCCAAGCTTGGATTCAGTTCTAGCTGTGCCACATATTAGCTGTGTAACTTTTATTACTTAATCTTCCTAATCCTCTGGTTCCTCATTTGTAAAATGAAGATAGTAATATTGCCTACTCCATAGGGTGTTTGTGATGATTAAATAAGATAATATACATAATTTACTTAGCTCAGCTTCTGGAACATCAGTTGTTAGGACTAATAGCTTCTCTGTCACATGTATATAGTATTATAAACTTACTTCTGAAAATAAAGTTGGTTTTTATGTTTTATTTTCCTAAGCTGTATATAAGTTCCTGCAGCCCAATGTCCATGTGTTTTTCCTTATCTAGAAGTGATGCGTTACAATATTTGTGCTTATGAGACTTATGGGAAGTGTTGGTTAAAGTCTATTTATTTTCATTAAGAACCCTTGAGAATAGATCCTTGTATTAGTTATCTATTGCTGTATAACAAATTACCGTAAAACTTAGTAGTTTAAAAGAACAGCGTTTACCATCTCACAGTTTCCATGGGTCAGGAATCTAGCTTCTCTGTGGCTCAGGGTCACTCACAAGCTGCAGTCAAGTTGACAGCCTGAGCTATAATCATCTCAAGGCTCAACAGAGGAAGGATCCTCTTTTGAGTTTATATATATGATTATTGGAAGGATTCGGTTTCCTGTGGGCTGTTGAACTGAGGGTCTCAGTTCCTCACTGACTTTTAGCAAAAGGTCGCCTTCGGTTCCTTTCCATGTGAATTCTCCATAGGACACCTTACAACATGGCAGCTTGCTTCATGAAAGCAAGCAAGCAAAAGGCAGAGTAAGTACAAGCAAAATGAAAGGGACGAGCTTTTAGAGTATGATCTCAAAAGTGATGGAGCTTCTGGCTGGCTCACTTGGAAAAGCATGTGACTTTTGATTTCTGGGTCGTGAGCTCAAGCCCCACATGGATGTAGAGATTATTTAAATAAATAAAACTTTTAAAAAAGTGACATCCTATCACTTTTTGCCATATTCTGTTTGCTAGAAGCAAGTCACTAGGTCCAATCTATACTTAAGGGAGTAAGTTGGAATTTTGAGGAAAGCTGTTCAAATCAAGCAACAAATTTTTCTTGTTTTTTTCCCCCTACATATTTTATATGTGCCATTCCATGGTCTGGAAGCATAAATCTTTCTCAGCCTCGCATTCCAATAGAAAAATTCCATATATTCCTGGTATCCTACCCTTTTAATATTCAGAAACTCTCTGCTGTCCTTCTTATAACTATCTATAGGTCTTTCCCTTGCTTTATCTATACAGATTATTTACAGATTATAAATTACTAATCTGCACTATTAAGCAATTTATAACCAATGCTCTTACATCTTTAAGTTTACTGTAATGGATTTTGACTTTTATAGAAAAGTGTATTCAATGAAAGTAATTTATGCCACTTTCATGAGGCTTGGGCTTAGAAAAATCTGTCTCGTAGTGCCATATTAAGATTTTGATGCTGGGGCACCTAGGTCATGTGCTGACTTCAGCTCAAGTCATTATCTCACGGTTCATGAGTTCAAGCCCCACACTGGGCTCTGTGCTGACAGCTCAGAGCCTGGAGCCTGCTTTGGATCCTGTGTCTCTCTCTGCCCCTCCCCTGCTTGCGCTCTGTCTTGCTCTCTCAAAAATAAAATAAATGTTAAAAAAACTTTTTTTAATAAAAAAAAGATTCTGATGCTACAGCTAACATTTGCTGATTTATCTCTTAGTACTGATTTGTTTTTCTTGATCAACATAGAAAGAAGGAATAAAGAACAAAGATAACTTACCACCCCCTTTGAACTGTTCCTTTCTTTCCAACCACTATTCAAAAAATTTTTTCAAAGTATAACATTACTTCTCACCAATACATGGCCAGTATTTAAACATATTTGTGCTTTAAAAGCATGCACAAATCATATACCTTATAGAAAATTACTATATCCACTTACCATCTTAAGCTATATTTACTATATGAGAACAGATATCCTTACTTAGAACAGGATTTCCTGAATTGTAATCCAGGGAACTGAGATGTTAGTTTATGCTACATGCATGACGCTAAATTACAAGATCTATGGATGTGGGACTTGTCCACCTTTTTCATCACTGTATCCCTAGTGCTCAGACCAATAACTGCTATCTAAAACTCAACAAATACTAAATGAACCAATGGTCAACTATAAAATGATAGCAACTACTAAAAATTGGGACATTTTGCAAACAAGGAAAATACCAGAATAAAAAGTAGAGGCAAATACTAGAGATAAGTAATAGTAGATATCAAGGACAGAAAATCAGGAGTATATGAAACATACGCAAATTCTCCTAAGAGCGCCTGTGTCAGATAACACGTACACACCACCCAAAACATTCAGCAGATTATTTGGAAACCATTAGAATGATGTAAGGAACAATTTGTGCTATAAGCATATCTTTTGGCATTAGACAGACGAGTCCTTGAAGAAAGGGCAGCTACTGCAAACACATAGCTTCAGTACCACCAGTAAGGCTGGATTCCTAACCCCTCGTTCTTCAATTTCTCAGGGAGATGAAAAGAAAATACCACATTCAAACAACTGAAAAAAGTATTAAATTCTTGTGATGCGCACCCCCAAAAAATTCTAATAAGAGCTAACCCAGGAGAGTCAATTCTAGACCATTCCCCTACTTTCTTCCCTAGCACTTCAGCTTTACATCTCACATCATCAGACTGTACCAGTCACTGCTCTTCCTTGATGCAGCTTCTGTACACTCTGAGATCCTACCAATCTTTAAAGATTTTAGCTACTAGTTCACCAGAATTCCTGCTTTCCTACCCATTTTATTTTTAAAACTTACCTGCTACTTTTCATATAACTATCTGTAGGTCTTTCCCAATCTATACTGACTATTACAGTACAGTGAAATCTTCCTAGAATGGTGCTTTTCTCTTTAAGCCTACATGATTAGATCATGCTGTTTTTGTGTTCAGTTTCTAGAATAAATCCCAGTTTGGAAGCCAGCAGGGGAGTAAATTTGTTATTTAGACAAATATGAGTTTTGAGGATAATACTTTCCTTACTGTGACCAGTATATAAATACCTAGCTTTCCACATTAGAATAAATTGTGCTATGGATGAGGAAATCCAGGCCAGTAGGGGAATAATATGGAAATACCACATTATAGAAGTAACGCTTCTTTACCATAATTTGTATCTCAAATGTATGTCTATTCAAAGCAGACATTAGAAACCTCAGTTAAAAACCCAAAGGAACACTCAGTGAGAAACATCAGTCTTAGAGATTTCAGTGAAGCATTCAAGACTCTTGAGCTTGTCAAATACTGCTTTTTATCCCAGCCAAATAGTCATCACCATACATCAATATACACATAGTACTTCTTGTACACTGGAGGCAGTTGTGTAGGCAAGGAAATACTACTGTAAGTGTTGCCAGCAATGAGTACTTTCTGTCTCTATATATCCTATCTCTGCAGTGATTCCCACTTGAGTGGGAGAGAATCAGAAGTAGAGTGTTGTGATAGAAGATTATTAGCATTTAAAAGCCTGTTTTCTTGGCTAAGTGCCAGACTGATGAATTACTATGTAGAGTCCCTAATCTTTTAAAAATTTAATCCCTAAATAGCAAAAGAGAGAACA
Organism: Leopardus geoffroyi; assembly: GCF_018350155.1. Taxonomy (NCBI): domain Eukaryota; kingdom Metazoa; phylum Chordata; class Mammalia; order Carnivora; family Felidae; genus Leopardus; species Leopardus geoffroyi. Next base: position 45,835,608 of record NC_059330.1, read on the forward strand.
ACTATGTTTGTGTATGTGTGGGCGACTTTTTGCCCATTTATTTATGTCTAAAATTATTAGTAGAAAGACTACAGGATTATTAAATATTAGATAAATTTACTTATTGTTTTTACACAAAAATATTGTTACATATTTTTAAAAAATTTTTCCAGCTTTTTGAGACATAATTGATGTATATAATATTATATAAGTTAAAGGTATATAATATGCATGATTTCATATATGTATATATTGCAAAATGATTACCAATGAAGTTTGTAGACCGTCTCTCCAGTAAATTGCACCTACATAAAAAATTTTGCATGATACCTAGGCTTTCAAAAAATTAATAAAACCTTTAGGTCTGTTGCCTTAGGTAATAATTTTATCTGAAAACTGGTCTGAACAAACCAAAATTAACAAGAAAGGCTGGAGTAGAGTGTTCTACCGAAGTTGCATTATTGCTTACTCCCATTTCATACCCTCAAGCAAGGCATCTAAATATTCCCCTCTGCAACTGGAGAGATTCCCTAAAAGTTGATCCTTTAACTTAGGCTCTAGGTGAGTTAAAGAAGGCAGTAATTTGAAAGAGAAGGAAGGGTTAAGTAGGAGAGATTCACCACTTTTAAGAGATGGGTCGAGTAATTAAAGATTCTTTAGATTCTTATGTATCTTCCCCAACTTAGGCTATTTTTCCTCAATTGAGGATTGACAGTGACCTGTGTCATTGATAGCCTCACATGGATCTAGTTGTCCCATCTATCTCCTGGACCATTCCTCCCTACTTTTCTGTCCTCTGGTCCATACTGAGAGGTAGTCCTTAGAACTATGGAAAACTTAGACCTTCATCCTAACCTTTAACTTCTATTTAACCTTAAAATAGTAGACAACTTTTTCTAGACAATTGTTCAAAAACCTGCTTGGCAAGCATATTTTTAAAAATTAAGGTGAAAATGCCCTCACATTGGCTGTACACTCTGCAGTTCAATACACTTTATCATTTCCTACTACCATTAACCCAGCCATGACAGATCTATCAAAACTGCTTTTATCTCGAAAGTATTTGAATTTACAACCTTGACTATGGGCTACCGGGAGTCGTTACTTTCTTTAGGAAGTAGCAAAGAAGCACTGAAGGATGGAAGAATGAAAATTTCCTGTACTCTCTCCCTATTAAAACATACAGTTTCAGGGGATTCATAGTTTCCCAAAAGAGCAGGTAGCAGAGGACCTTGGATCAAGAGTTCCCGATTTAGCGCTCGCTTTGGCAGCACATGTACTTTTAAAATTGGAATGATACAGAGATTAGCAAGGCCCCTGTGCAAGGATGATGTGCAAATTCGTGAAGCACTCCATATTTTTAAAAAGAAAAAAAAAAAAGAAAGTTCCTGATTTCGATCATTTTTTAGCTTACATCTGCTACCGTTTGGAATATCATTTGTTATTAGCTGCTGGGGCTAGCTATGGAAGGAGAAAACATTATGTATGACTGAACAGTAGAAACATGAAGTTACTTTGAAAAGAACTAAGGGAGACTTTCTTCAACCAATAACTTCTAGTGGTGTTAGGGAAATATTGGCCATCTCCAACACTGTGATCATCCGATGACTCATTCTTGTAGCTCTTCCACTGCTGTCTCCTTCCTCCATCCCCACGAATCATTGTCCCACAGACACTAGCTAGCTCTTTTCTACCGCAGTTGTACAAGGCTCTGTTAAGAATGATCTTAAGAGATGAACTACAGTACTGTAATCCACTCACCTTTTGCCACAATTACTTTTGCATATTATTTCTAATAATTCTTTTGTCTTTTCATACCCCTAATTATTTTAATTTGAAAATATTTGTAGAAATTACCTAAAGATAGGACAGTGCTTCCCCCTCCCCCCTTTGAGAAAAGATTTGTATTTGCTTCTGCCACCTGGGGCCATTTTGATCCAAGTTCAGAGTTGGTGGTATTCCGGGCTAATCAAATGACACAAGTCAGAATTGCAAAGCCTAGTTTACTTCTGGTTTATCTTTACTCCCAGAGTACGGTTAAGGGTTCCAGCCCAAAGCGTAGGGTGCTTTACTAGATTTCCCACTCTTGGCAGAGTTTAGACTTCAGTTTTGTTCCTATGACCTTATGAGACAGCCAGAAGCACAGCTTAGCTGTTCAATCATTTCTTCCCTGTTAACTAATGCCCCTGGCGTTCAAGTGGCCATCCATGCTGGGCAGAGATCTCCCTTCTGGATTTCCGTCTTCTTCCTGGTTTTGTCTTTTGATTTATTACCATCTTCTTAGGTCTTTAATGCTTTTAAAAAGATTTTTAAGGTGTATTTTGTCCAGTTTTTATTGGTTGTCATCAGCTAGAGGGTCTCCAGTTACGGAAAGGTCCCTGCCACCACCATTTCCTTTGGGGGGAAAATTCTAGCATTTTTATTTTTAGATTGCATACACATTGTAAAGTGTATAAACAGAACATCTTTTTCATTCTGTGCTCTCCATGGGAACAGACTATACACTAAAACAGTCTTAGAACACTACCTCTTTGAATAAACCAATCTCCTTAAATTCTGGGAGCTGTATAATAAGAAATTGAAGCTGTGGGGCACCTGGGTGGCCCAGTTGGTTAAGTGGCTGACTTCGGCTGAGGTCATGATCTCACAGTTCCTGGATTCGAGCCCCATCTCGGGCTCTGCACTGACAGCTCAGAGCCTGGAGCCTGCTTTAGATTCTGTTTTCTGTTATCTTGTCTCTCTCTTGCTCGCTCTCTCGCTCTCTCCTCTCCCCTCTCCCCCACTTGTGTTTTTTTTTCTCTCTCTCTCAAAAATAAATATTAAAAAAAAAGAAATTGAAATGGTATTGTTAGCTACACCTAGGTGATTACTTGAAATACAAAGAAGTTCTCTTTTCAATCAGGCTTTTAGAGTTAATTCATGGTCCATCTCTTTGGGCAAGTTGTCTCCTGTTTGGACTTGGAAACTAAATCTCTGATTTGTATTTTGCATCAGACTTTGTAAGTTTTGCCTATTGTGATTATGATATTACCCATGATACAAAATTGTTGAAAGCTTGCCTTTCTGTTCCTGATCTCCATCTGGCCTCATTTGACCTGTTACCATTAGCTTGGAGAGGAAAAATGTCTGTTTTATCCAGCCACACATCTCAAATGTATTTCATAGATCATTGAGATAAGTTCAGCATTATTATGTTTTCTGCTTCGATCTTAACTTCTGTAGTAGCCATAAAAGTTCAATTATAAATGTGAGTAGATGAAACTGATATTTCTGTTGTTGCCAGAAAAAAAAAAAATAGGGAATAGGAATCATCGTGCAAAATGATTAGAGAATTTCTTTTCATGTTTGAAGAGAATTGTGAAGCACAAGCTTACTACAGTCTGGCTCTCTGTTGCTTGGCTCTGTTGCAAACCAATTTAAAAGGAGGGTTCTTATCTGCTGGTTAATGTTTTATTAAAACATTAGATATCAAAAGCCACACAGTACATTTTTGCATTTACCACAAAATGACTAGTGTATGTATTAAAGACTTACTCTTCTACTAATCCATGTAAATCATCTTTGGCTACAGTAGAACAGAAGGCTACCCTTAAAATCTAAAGATATTTGTTTTATAGAAGTAATTTTTCTATTTATAAGTCTTAAAGAACATTGGTTAGAATTCATTTATGTACAAGTAAAATTTCCATTACAGTCAAGGGCATAAAATATGGATGCTATTTTCTGGTATCTTAACAGAATAATGATGCTGATTTTCTTAGTTAAAATTCTGGGGCGCCTGGGTGGCGCAGTCGGTTAAGCGTCCGACTTCAGCCAGGTCACGATCTCGCAGTCCGTGAGTTCGAGCCCCGCGTCAGGCTCTGGGCTGATGGCTCAGAGCCTGGAGCCTGTTTCCGATTCTGTGTCTCCCTCTCTCTCTGCCCCTCCCCCGTTCATGCTCTGTCTCTCTCTGTCCCAAAAATTGTATACATTGAGTTCTCTAATACAACAAATGCCTTATCTGGTTCCTAACCAAGTAACATTTTTTGTAATGACACGGATGATATGCTGTTTGCCCTAGAGAAAAGAAAAAGTTAAACTATGGATGGATCATAGTGGCATTTTTTCCATTGAGAGCTTTTGATTGACAATTATTCCTCAAACGTTTCTTCTCAAATATCCAATCAAGTAAAAATAAACACTAAAATTATCAAAAACACCCATCTGAACAATTTAATGCATTTTCTGCCTTATGCTTACCACTGTATCCACAGTGCTTATTGTAGTAAATGACTAGTACATAGTAAATGTTCATTTAGTGTGTGTTGAGTGAATGAAATGAACCCAAAAAGCCAGAGGAAGGCAAAATGAAATAATATGTTATAAATATGTATCAATGACATAGATTTCTCTCTACTAAGAATATATCTTTTTGCTTTCTAATTTACTACAAAGGGGTTCAGAAGCTTGAATAACCAGAGCTATATAATAAAACTGGAGCTCAGTTTTGGGAGAATGTGGCAAAGCCACGTGCTGGCTTCAACACTTACTGTGACAAATAATAGCCCTGCTTTTAACAGACACCCATTTTCTAATATTCATCAGAAAATAAAAAATCTAGGTAATCATTTAAGAACTAAAATGAAAATATAACCAGGTTTGCTTTGGCATTTGGGCCAAGCTAATCATAGGTTTTATAACTCTGTTAGAGAGAAAGAATGGGTTTCTTTATTTGATTAAATGTGGTACAAATTTCTGAGTTTTGAAATAGATGAGAACAAGCAGTTTATAATTAACGGATCGTAAAGGAAAATGTAAACAGCTTGATGTGAAAATGCCAAGAGAATGCTGAGAATTTAGAGAGTCTATAGACTGAGACCCTGTGTAGCCTGCCATGTTAGGGATGCAGATTAGGGGTTTGGATACATTAGCTGTTAGACATTCATTTCTTGACACAATTTTAGTCATTGTCTAATCCCTCTGCGGTTTGGCTACTTTAAATAAAAGACATTATTTTGGGGCGCCTGGGTGGCGCAGTCGGTTAAGCGTCCGACTTCAGCCAGGTCACGATCTCGCGGTCCGTGAGTTCGAGCCCCGCGTCGGGCTCTGGGCTGATGGCTCAGAGCCTGGAGCCTGTTTCCGATTCTGTGTCTCCCTCTCTCTCTGCCCCTCCCCCGTTCATGCTCTGTCTCTCTCTGTCCCAAAAATAAATAAACGTTGAAAAAAAAAAAATTAAAAAAAAAAAAAAAGACATTATTTTGCAAATATAAAGTGTAAACCATCTCTGAAAGAATTGGTATCATCAAGAAAAATAAGGACCAAAACGTTCAGCACTTTCTTGTTTACAGCATCCTATTTCTTGCCTGCATTATATTTCTGATATAATTTACTACGATTTAATTAATTGATCTTCTGTTTTCCTTCTTGAGACTATAACCTCCTTAAGAATAGGGGCTGTACCCCTTATTCATAAAGGTACATGTAACACCTGAGACAGCACTGGACACGCAAAAAGTAAATATTTAATGAATGCTTAATGACTTAATGAAAGCTATATTTATTGTCTGTCATCAGATAATGCAGGATGCTATTAAAGATAAAAATAAATAAAATAACCATATAAACAATTTGTATTCAGCAATCATATATTTCCTGACAAAATAATGAAGTAGTTGAGAACATAGGCTCAGGAGCCATACAGCCGCTGAACTTCAGTATTAACGGTCACTTACCTAACTCTGTAACCATGGACAAGCAAGAACTCAGTCTTTGTGTGCCTCACTTTTACTATCTGTAAATAGGGAATGTTGTTAAGGTTAAATGATTTAATACATGTAAAGCACTTAGAAAAGTACGAGACACTAATATCCCAGTAAGTGTTAGCTATTGTTGTTATTACTAGTAGTACTACTATCAATATTATTATTCCAGAAATAAATTTAAAATGCTCTTCTAAACATTAAATATAGTGCACTTAATCCGTTTTGAACTTAGAGCTCTGTATTTTGTTGAACTAGTAAATCACATAGAATTTAAATTTGAAAACTGTTCCCTCTGCTCTTTTTCCCTAACTCCACTGTTAGAGAACCAACTTCATCCATTATAAGAATTTTGGGTATAACCTCCTCCAAGAGATCTTCCCTCCTTTTCCTGCCTCCATCCTGCCAAGACAAATTTAATTGTTTCTTTCTCTGTGTTCTCTAGTGCTTCCTTTAATTTATAAAATATTTCTTGTATGCATTGGCTTCTCTCAAGTTGTATGTCTTTGCTCTGCTTTAAGTTGTTAACTGGTACAAGAGGAGTGGCCAAGTAATTTCTAATTTTGTACTAAATTTTGAAATACGTATAGCATTCTTTTTCATAATTCTAGACTTCTTTCTTGGAGGAAAAAAAAACAGATATTGTGCATACTGCTTCATTCTCAAACCTAGTTTCCGTAAAACATTTTCTGAAATTTCTAAAAATTGAAATAGAAATACAGAAAGGTACACCAATCATAATTATGTAGTCTCAACGAAATTCTATGAAGTGTACACACCCATATAACCACAACCTAAATCAAGATAATAGAACATTCCTGGCACTTCAGAAGTTTTCCTCATGCTTCTCTCACATCATTATCCACTCTCTAGAAGTATAACCACAATTATGAGTACCATTCTCAGTTATTTCCTTTCCCCATTTTCACACTTTGTACAAATGAAATCATTTAGTGTGTATTCTTTTGAATCTCTCTTCTTTTGTTCAGTAGTATATTTGTGAGATTGTTTTGTATTGATCTCGTATTTCATTGTGTATCTACTCTTAATGGACATTTTCAGTTTGGGCTATTATGAACAATTCTATTAATATTTGTTCGCATGCATTTTGACGCACCTATGTATATAATTTTCCTTTTGGTATATACCTAGTAGTGGACCTGGTAGACTTTCAGAATGTTCAGCTTAAATTTTTTTCCAAACTTAAAGCTGCCAATTTACATTCCTACCAGCACAGCAGTATTTAAGTATGCTTTTACCCCATATTGTCAGGGTGTTTGTTTGTTTGTTTGTTTGTTTGTTTGTTTGTTTTGTGTGCTATCTGCACTGCACATATGCAATTGTGCAGAATCATTGTGATTTTGGTGTTCATCTCCCAATGTTAATATGCTTTTAATATGCTTTTCATATGCTTATTGGTCATTTGGACATCATCTTTTGTAAATGCCTATATAGATTTTTTTTGTTTACCTTTTAGTTGGATTGTCTTTTTTTTCCTTAGTGATTTGTATGGATTCTTTATATATTCTAGAAAGAAGCCCTTTGTTGGATATATAAATTAAAGATACCTTTTCCTACTCTGTGGCTTACCTTTTTACCATCTTAATGGTGTCTTTGGTGAAAAGAAGTTTTTCTTATTAATAAACTTCACAAAAAAACCAATGGTTAGTGCCTTTTGTGTGCTATTTAAAAAATCTTTGCCAAGTCCTAGGTCATGAAGATCTTCTATTAGGTTGTCTTCTAGAAAATTCATTGTTTTACCTTTTATATTTGGGTCCATAATCTAACTGGAATTGATTTTTATATATGGTATGAGATAAGGGCAGGTTTTATTTTTATTCCTATCATATTGATCCATCATCATTTACTGAAAATACCATTCTGTTACTAAACTATGACATTGGCACCCTTGTCCTAAATAAGGTGAATTATGTGTGTATAGATATGCTTCTGGATTCTTTATTCTGTTCCATTGGTGTTTTTATCTATGCTTGTGTCAGTCATGCTCTGTCATAGTGCTTTAGCATTATATTAAATCTTGATATTAAGTAATAGAGGTCTTTCTTCTTCAAGTTTTCTTTACTATTCATGGACCTTTCCATTTCCATGTAAGTTGAAGAATCTTTTAGTCCTTAGGGTGCTGTATTCTTCATTCAGTGTCCTCGGAACAAAACCTAATGCCTAAATGTACTCCTCCCAAATGGTCAAAGTGAAACAAGAGCTGTAAATTTAAATAGTCTTGGGGTGCCTGGGTGGCTCAGTCGGTTAAGTGTCCGACTTCAGTTCAGGTCATGATCTCATGGTCCGTGAGTTCGAGCCTCGCATTGGGCTCTGTGCTGACAGCTCAGAGCCTGGAGCCTGCTTCGGATTCTGTATCTCCTTCTCTCTCTGCCTCTCCCCTGCTCACACTCTGTCTCTCTCTTTCAAAAATAATTAAACATTAAAAAAATTTTTTAATAAATAAAGTAGTCTTAGTCAACAGAATGTATGAATGCTGTATCATTTATTTTGTGTAAAATAGGTCTTACAGTGATCACCTTATTTTGTTTATCATATTCCAAACTCATTATTAAAGAAGCTGCTGTAGAATTCTGCTCAAGGAAAATACTTTGTTTAGGGACATACCTTAATTGAGCACATTTGGTTATGAAGATGGGCGCCCTCTTCACTCTTCACATTGCCTGGATGGTCATGGATGAGACAAAAATATGGGTAAAACATTTGGTATGAAAATGGAAGATGAATTTGTATAGCAAATATTTGGTATGAGGATTTAAGAGGAATTTTGAGAGTGACGAGAGCAAGTACCCAGGGTAGAGGGGTGGTAGGGAGTGATGCCAGCAACATGGTAAGGGACTGGAATCAAGGATGATAGTGTAACCTGGGTTAGTTCCGGATCCAGGTCGCCTAGGCAGCCACTAACTAGCCATATGAATCTGAGTAAGTTACTTATTCTTTCTATGCTTCACTTTCCTTATTTGTAAAATAGGGGTAAGAGTGCCTACCCTCATAAGGTGGTTATGATAATTAAATGATTTAATATACATTGTGAAATACTTAGAAATAGTACCTGGCATATAGTTAATCTTTATATGCGCTAGCTGTTACAATTAATAAAAGATAATGTGTGAAAAATGTGAGAGGTATCATTTTTATTTACTTTGTTCTGTGCCTTGATATATTTCCCACCCTTGACATACACAGTGTATCCCCAGTAAAGTCCTGTCTGGGCACCAGCATATGACAAAGGCATAATGAAGACTGAAAAGATTATTAGGATCTAGTAGTACAGAGAACAAACCCCACCCTCATAAAGGAAACAGTCTAAAGACTAAAAATTCATTGTAAGCCAGAAATTGAAGTAATTCTAAGAATCCTCAGAAATAACAGATTGGACACTTGTTTACCTACTGACTCTGTGTTGATAGTACATCCAGTTTGACAAATTTTATTATTTTGTGAATGTTTATTTGAGAGAGAGAGCAAGAGAGCGCACAAGTAGGAGAGGGAGAGAGGGAGAGGGAAACACAGAATCCAAAGCAGGCTCCAGGCTCTGAGCTGTCAGCACAGAGCTGGACGCAGGGCTCGAACCCACAAACGCGAGATCATGACCTGAGCCAAAGTCGGACGCTTAACTGACTGAGCCACCCAGGCACCCCCAGTTTGACAGATTTTTAAGGGTGGAGTTATTCTAGCTGTTTCAAGGTTTCTCAACCTCAGTAATTGGCTGTTGGGGCTAGATAATCCTTTGTTCTATTGAGCTGTCTTGTATAGTGTAGTATGTTTAGCAGAACTCCTGGCCTCTATCTACTAGAGCTTATGTTCACACAAAACCTTCTACATGAATGTTCATAGTAGCTTTATTCAAAATATCCAGGAACTGAGGGGCTCCTGGGTGGCTCAATCGGTTGAGCGTCCGACTTTGGCTCAGGTCATGATCTCGCTGTTCGTGGGTTCGAGCCCCACGTCAGGCTCTGTGCTGACAGCTCAGAGCCTGGAGCCTGCTTCGGATTCTGTCTCTGTCTCTCAACAATATATAATGTTAAAAAATAAAAATAAAAAATATATATCCAGGAACTGAAAACAACCCAAATACCCTTCAGTGAGCAAATGGTTAAACAAAATGTGGTACATCTATACAATGTGTTACTACTACTCAGAAATGAAAAGGAACAAACTACTGAAACATGCAATAATTTGAATGGACCTTAAAAGCATTATGCTGAATTTTTTATTTTATTTTTATTTTTATTTTTTTAAATATATTAAATTTATTGTCAAATTGGTTTCCATACAACACCCAGTGCTCATCCCAACAGGTGCCCTCCTCAATATCCATCACCCACCCTCCTCTCCCTCCCACCCTCCATCAGCCCTCAGTTTGTTCTCAGTTTTTAAGAGTCTCTCATGCTTTGGTTCTCTCCCACTCTAACCTCTTTTTTTTTTTATGCTGAATTTTTTAAAAGCCAATCTCGAAAGTTTACGTACTGTATAATTTCTTCTATATGATCTCAGAATAACAAAATAGCTCACAGAACTCAGGAAAACACTTTAGTATTACCAGTTTATCATAAGGGATATCCTTAATGATACAAATGAACAGTCAAATGAAGTGGTACATGAGGGGAGGTCCAGAAGAGTCCTGAGCACAGGAGTTTTGGTCCTTGTGGAGTTTAGGTGAACCTGTTTATCAACCTAGAAGCTCTCTAAACTCTATTGGTTAATACTTTTATGGAAGTTCCATTATGAAGGCACATTTGACTACATCATTGACCACGGCTGATTAACTCAATGTTCAGCCCCTTTTCCCCTACCTGTAGGTTGGGAGGTGGTCCTGAAAGTTCCATCCCTCTAATTACACAGTTGATTCCTCCAGCAATTAACTTCCATCCTGCAGCTGTTTAGTGGCCCACCAAGAGTCACCTCAGAAGGCTTATGAAAAACAAAAGATGCTTCTCTCACCACTGTCATTCAAGAATATCCAAGAGTTTAGGCACTCCGTTCCAACAGCTGGGAACAAGGGCCAAATATATATTTCTTATTATATCACAGTATCACATATACTGTAAGCAGTTTGCCTCTTGTTAATAAGTTGTCTCTTATCTAAACATTCTTACTGTTTGTAATACTACTTTCCAATGAGGGAGCAATATAACTCTGGGAGCATTAATTCTGGGAGCATGGATTCAGGGGGGCTGGGTTCTTAACTTGGCTGTACCATTTATTGCTTGTGGGATATGAGCAGGTATCTTAATTTCTCTGTGCCTAAGATTTCTCATCTGCAAAATGAAAGTAATAATACGTATTTCATAAAATTGTTATAAAGACTAAGTTCACTGTAGAGTGCTTTAAATCGGTGGCTTGCACATAAGGTGCACTATGTGCCAAATAAATGGGTCGTGTGACCTAACATGTCTTACCTTTGTACAGGTTATAAACTTTTTAAAGTCGATGCCTGTATCTCCACATTCTATAAATCCTCAACGACTATACCTCCACGTCATGTAAATTCTCATAATACCTAATGTTAACATGTACACAGAAAATATTTGATGCCAGGATAACTTCCTAGAAGAAAATGAAATGGAGCCCCAGAATATCTAGAGGTCAGGAATCTATGCCAAGAAGAACTTGGAAAAGCTTAGCTAGTTTAATCTATAGAAGAGGAAGAGGTGGGACACCTGGGCAGCTCAGCTGGTTAAGCAAGCGACTTCGGCTCAGGTCGTGATCTCACAGTTCGTGAGTTCGAGCCCTGCTTCGGGCTCTGTGCTGACAGCTCGGAGCCTGGAGCCTGCTTCGGATTCTGCGTCTTCTTCTCTCTCTGCCCCTCCCCTGCTTGTGCTCTGTGTATCTCAAAAATAAACATTAAAAATTTAAAAAAAAAAGGGGGGGAAGAGGGTAATTCATCAGTTTGAATATAGCAGTTACCTTTCTTATTTTATCAAGAAATAAGAAACTTTCATTCTTGGGGTGGCGGGAACAAAGTAAACTTAAATATTTGTAAACAAAAATACCCCTATCGATTCTACTGTATCTGTTTTGTGGCAGAGAAATCTGTTTTTGTTGACTCTTGGAGAGGAGGTAGGGAAGAGAAAACAGAGTCTGTTTTTCTACTCTGACATAAATTCAGTGAAAGTTCTATATAGATTTTCCACAGATGGAATACTTGAGTTCAGTCATTATATACAGAAATGCACACATAGTCCATTCCTCTGACCCCCAGCTTATAACTTTAGTAGAGAAGTTATGATAAATATAAATTGAATAATAATAATAGTAATAATAATGTAAATCTCACTTTCTTGTCATATGAAGTAGTTTAATGTATAAGACTGAATATCCTAAAAAATCAAGAAGCTATTATATTTTGGCCTCAAACCATATGACATTATAGCTAATGCTTGCTATGCTGAAAGGACGTGTCTCCCTCCAAAAAAAAGAATTTTTGTAATGTCCTATAGGATCTGTGCTACTGTGGATTGTTATAAAGTTAGACTAAATGTATCCGAATGTAAAACAAAATCTGAAAAAATGCTGACAATGAATCAAGTTAGTATAAACAGTTTAAATATATTATTTCTGCATCACTCTTAGAATAGATCATCTTGAGTTCCCTGGCTCCTTTTCATGTGATTTCTGTAACTTCTATATTTGGAAATAAGTTTATGTTGATGATGAATCCAAGGGAGAAGCTCATACTGACTTTGTTTATCATCCCTCATTGAAAAGATTTGAAAAAGAATAATTCCTATGGTTGGTAACCACTGAAAAACAGCCTAAGTAGAAAGAATCCAAAAAGCAAATTGTGTGGAAAGAATGTAGCAGTCTGGAAGCAGGGGATTAAAATGAATGCCAGCCATCAGGAATTTGGGGGGGTCTAAATTTCAGGACAAAAATGAACTAACTTAATGGGGTTTTTTTAGAGTGATTAAAATATTGTAGTATTAGAAAGTAACGATGGTTTCATAGCCTTATGAATATACTAAAAGCCACTGAATTATACACTTTAAGGTGATAGAGTTTATGGTATGTGAATTATATATCAGTTTTTTAAAAATGACCCTGACTGTGGGGGAAGTGCTAGTCAGGCTCTTGTGGCATGGGGTAGGACCCCAGCCAGGGTGAATAGAGCATCTGTGTGCAGGGTGGCAGTGAGGAGCAGTGACATTTGCACTGCTGGATGAGCACTATTTGCACTGGGGGGAGCAGATTTCTCACTATTGGAGAACAATTTTACAACTTTGGGGGAAAAATTGTGAGAAAAAAACCCTTAGAATTAACCTTATCATATTGAACTGGAATTAGAGTGTCACCGTGAACTTTTGGGGTGTGTGTTTGTATACAGATTTGCAAGTGAGAATGAATGTAAGGATGTGTGAATGTGTGTATATATACATGTATGTATATATGTGTATGATTATACTGCTTAACTCTATCCAAGTGGACCTGGAGGACAGTGATGTCCTAATAGCAATGAACATACCTTTCTCCACTAAAAAGAACCAGGGCTTCTTGGAAAAGTGTCTGACTCTAGGGGTAGGGCAGGGAAAAAATGAGCCTGGAACATCTTGTGCCAGAAAGAAAAGAAGGCTCAGGAAATGACACAGGTCTGTTAGAGGGCTCCAAGAGCCAAATTGGAAGGGCTTATTACCCTGACCACATTGGAGACAATTGGAGCAACAAAATAACTAATGATAGTAGCAGATTATAACTCATTGAATAGATAGGAAATTTTGAGTGCACATAAATAGGTGAGGAAAAGAAACTAAACAGTAGAAAGAGTAATGGATTAATGAATGCTAAAAAATAGTGGGCAAAAAGTTTGTTGAGAAGAGATTCAGACTGATACTTTTACACCAATGTCCATACTATCACTATTCATAATATCTAACATATGGAAACAACCCGCAAGTGTCCACCATCAGATAAATAAACTGTAGTATATCCATACAATGGAGTATTATTTATTCATGAAAAGGAGTGAAATTCTGATACATGCTACAACACATGGATGACCCTTGAAAACATGTAAAGTTAGATAAGCAAGACAAAAAAGGATAAATATTGTGTGATTCCCATTTATATTTGCCTAGAATAGGCAAATTCATAGAGTGTAGCTGGGGCTAGTAAGAGGGAGGAATGGGGAGTTTTTATTTAATGGGTACAGAGTTTCTTTGGGGGATGATGAAAAAGTTCTGGATATGGACAGTGGTAATGGCTGTACAACATTGTGAATGAACTTAATGCCACTGAATTATGCGTGTAAAAATAGCAAATCTTGGAATGCATATTTTATCACAAAAATATTTTTTAATTTAAAAATTTGTTGAGAAGCAGGATGTATTTACAGAGACTCAAAGTATCCCTCCCCCCCCCCCCCCCCCCGCCACACACACACACATAATATTTACTAGCTACCAAAGAGAAAGAGTGTAATTTTAGACTAGGGAAATCTGGCAAATGCTACCACAACCTAGTGATCAAAGTTAACACAGCATCACTTTTGTGATATTTCTGCCAGAAATGCATAACCTGAGGCAAACCACAGGGGTAACATGAGATAAATTCGAATTGAGGGACATTGTGCAAAACAACTGGCATATTACCTTCAGAAGTGTCAAGGTCATGAAAGTTAAGAAAAGACTGAAGAACTGCTCCAGATTAAAAGAGAACGAAGAATGAAATGTGCTGTATGTCCCTGAAATGAATCCTTTTGCTAGCAAGGACAGTACCAGGACAAAACTTAAATAGGGTCTATGAGTGAGATTATAGCAGTGCCAAATGTTAGTTTCCTAATATCTGTGCTGGCACTGTGGCTATGTAAGAGAATGTCTTTGTTTACAGGAGATTCATACTAACTAGGGATGATGGGCATCATGTCCATACTTTCAAATGGTTAAGGGAAAAATGTACTTTGTACTATTCTTGAAACTTTTTTGTCAGTTTGAACTAATTTCAAAATCGTGAAAAAGAAAATAAAAGAACCTAAGTGAAGGTGGCGATTACAGCAGCAGTTAGATCCCAACACAGGGACCAAATTGGAAGGCTAACTGCTAAAGAAATAGGAAACATCCTCTATTCAATAGATTACAGACATTCTCTCAAACTCAGGTGTTTCAAGTAGATACTTTGAAGATAATACGAGTAAACCATCTATCAGTTATAATATACAAAAGTGGGAAAATCAGCTTCTAGGCAGGGACCTTGTAATTTTGGGTTTAGAATGAAAACAAAGGAAATGACTGAATTGAATGTAAGATTAGTTGCAGGATGAGGTCATTTTATTTTGAAAGATTCATGTGTTTCAATGTCTGCGTCTTATAGGTGATGCTGAACAGGAACTTGGTCCCCCTCCATCTGTAGATGAGGCAGCAAACACACTCATGACTCGTCTGGGTTTCCTCCTCGGAGAGAAAGTCTCGGAAGTTCAGCCAGGTGACCAATACAGCATGGAAGTACAGGATGAAAATCAGGTAAACTGCTTGCTATCACCTGTGAAACATGGGATAAATCAGTCTGTTATACCAGGGAAAATGTTGCAGGGTGTATGCATATGTGTATGTTCTGAGAAGAAGAATCCCAATTTTTGAACGGCTTTTGAGGCCTGATGACATAGCTTGATTTTCCATAATCACTGTATTTCTTTCTTTATGAAACATCTTTTAGTTATATTCATAGGTTTAAAAAGCCACTTGGTTTTGATTCATTTGTGGAATGAATGAGGAAATAAATAAGTGCATAAGCCAAGAAAGAGAATTGACATATGGAGAGTACGACACCCAGAAATATAAAGTATACTTCGTTTTCAGGTACATGTGGATTATTTACCAAGTTGACAATGTGCTGAGCAGGTCTCCGCAAATTTGAGAAGATTCTAATTATTGTGATCGTAGTAGAATTAATCAATTACAGAATGATAACCTTGAAAATGATAGCTAAAAGATAATTTAGAAAATCCCCCAGATGTTTGGCTTTTAATATACTTCTAATATACTTTCAAAGAAGAAATCACAAGAATTTAGAAAATATTTTAAACTGAAATAATAACAAAATATAACAAAACTTATATTTTTACATATTTGTAGTATATTAAACTTGTAATTAAAGATGTGCTCAAAAAGAAATTTTAGTTTTGAATACATAGAAAAGAGAAAATCTAAAAAATTAATGATCTAACTATTCATGTCAGAAAGTTTAAAAATATTAGCAATTTTTTCTTTTGGCTATTTTTTAGTTTAAATGTAGCAAAGGAAATACTAGACTTGGATTCATTTGTAGGGTCTTAATCTTTAAAATGTATGCTCTATAGGGACCCCTGGGTGGCTCAGTCAGTTAGGTGTCCAACTTCAGCTCAGGTCGTGATCTCATGGTTCATGGGTTTGAGCCCTGCATCGGGCTCTGTGCTAACAACTCAGAGCTGGTAGCCTGCTCCAGATTCTGTGTCTCCCTCTCTCTCTGCCCCTCACCCGCTCGTGCTCTGTCTCTCTTTCAAAAATAAATATTAAAAAAAAATTTTTTAAATGTATGTCCTATAGTGAATCAGTTTATTCTAGAAGATGATAAATTAATTTCATCTTGTATATTCTTAACAAATATGTGTGAAGATTCTATGCTATATGTTAGTTTTGTCATAAAATAATAGTCTTCAAGGATTATTTGGATCATGTGGATCATGTTCAGGTGTTCCAGGGCTCTCTTCTCAGACTTCTCTCTTTTTTTCCTCATTCCCTAGGTCATTGGTTTTGCTGGAGGCACTTTCTAATCACCTGGGCAGTTTTTATAAAATTCAGATTCCTGGAGCGTCTAATCTTATTGAAACGCCTCCATTCTTTTGTTTGTTTGTTTGTTTAATATTGTCTTAACTCCTGAATTGCCTCTAGCCCTGCCTTTCCCCTTGACTCCAGTTTATTTCCAGCTGCCTGTACCTTTTCTATCTGTGTGTCCAACATACATCTCAAATTTAACATGTCAAAAACTGACTCTTGCATTTTTCGCAGGGCCTGCTCCTTCTGCAGAGATCTGAGAGAACACAATGGAAAAAGCATTCTCAGCCTGGAGAAGGGTTAATGTTGTTTTTTGTGCCTAGAAGAGATTTCTATATCTCATTAACTAGCCTCCTTAAGTAAATATAAAGCCTGCCTTTTAATTCATAAGCCATGAGCAAATTACCACTTTCTAAATGGCTTGATCTTTAAGCTTCGCTTTTACAGTTAAAGCTTTTAAAACATACATTCTGTGATATAAGCTTCATTTTGTAGAAAGCAACTTGTAGTAAAAATAATAGATGTCATTTGGGCTTAACCTCCACATTGGCTATATTATGTGTATAATACAGTTTCCTCTCTTAAAGAACAGACTGAGAATCTTATCTAAAAATGGAAATGAGTTGCTATGGAAGTAATAGAGTCATACCAAAATGAAACTTTTTCAATATGGAATGACTGTAGATATATTTAATGTAAAAAAAAAAATCCTAGTATAGTTCATTTCATCTACCCACATATTTTTTAAACTGAGGATTGAGGAGGTTAAAAATTCGCCACGTCAGTTTCTAACTAAGGAGGATTCTAATTCAGTACGTCTGAGGTGTGGGGCTCTGTGTCTGTCAGTTTTGTTGGGGAGCTTGTCCTTTTATATTCCACAGGTGATTCTTCTGCATGCCCAGTTAAAAATCATTGCTCTGGTAGGCCAACATCATTTTACAAAAGCAGAGGAGATTACAAAGAAATTGAAACTCCTCCCTCCTCTGAAGAAAAATTACAGAGTAGAAGAGAAGTGACATAGATCTGAGGAGTTATTGTATTACTAACAAAAATCAGTTCCTAATATTATTAATATGATTGAAAAGATTTGCTTGGTTGCAAGGTTCTGCGAATGTCACTTGTGCTTTCAGTTGAATGTATCTTTTGTGATCTGGTTATAGCATTTAAATTAAAACAAAACCTGGATTCAACACATGTGATTAAATACCAGGGATTGTATCTAAAACTCATTTTAGGGTGACTAAAAAGAGCCTTAATCTTCTCACATCTAGTGATCAACACATTTTCCAGTCAAGTTGCTAAATGTAAACCCTCAGTTTTAGTGGAGAGGATATGAATAGTGACTGTATAGGTAAAGAAGGTGAAAGGCTTCTTTTAAATTTAACATTTAAAGGGGCGCCTGGGTGGCGCAGTTGGTTGAGCGTCCGACTTCAGCTCAGGTCATGATCTCACAGTTTGTGAGTTCGAGCCCTGCGTCAGGCTCTGTGCTGACAGCTCAGAGCCTGGAGCCTACTTCAGATTCTGTGTCTCCCTCTCTCTCTACCCCTCCCCTGCTCATACTCTGTCTCTCTCTCTCAAAAATGAATTAACTTAAAAAAAATTTTTTTTAAATAAAAAAATAAATTTAACATTTTAAGATGTCAAATTTGTCAGTGTTCCTTCAGGTAATTTTTTCATTGATCACTAACCATTTTTAAAAGGATAAAATTAGAAAGAGCTAAAGAAAAGGGCATGTCATTAAATTGTGTAAGCCAGGATATATTACCACCAGTCTTTTTCGTGATTATTCACTCCTTCCTGTCAAAAAACTTTAAAATGAGGTGACCTCAGATATAAGAATCATTCAAGATACAAAGCAATTTCAGTCTGTAATCGGTTTCTACAGAGAAATTATTTAGTTTTGTTTTAAATGAACATTGATTGATTTTTTAGATAGACTTTCAGAATAAAGCATTTTCTCTGCATTCAATCCAAAGAAGAGTATTATCAAGACTAAGTTCTAAGCCTTCAGAATAGTCTTATTGATAAGAAATAGCAAGGACAACTTGTGCTTAATTAAAAATTCCTTTATCAATTCATGGCAGTGATAAAGAATACTTGTCACTAGAAATTTCTGAGGCAGGAAAACTGGCCACAGTCTCTGCTTGTGTTAAATTTACCCAGTTTCACCTTAATTGTACAAGGAAGAATCTCTTATTCTGGAGGACAAAAAAACAACTAGTACTGAGTAGATGTAAAAGCTATATATGTACATTTTCTTCTTTTTCGCATCAAAGCATATGTTTTGCCTAAGATATATTTTACATCAGCACCCAATCAGTTTATCTTTTTTATTTTTCATTCCAATTTTTCAGACTTCAGCAATCACCCAGCGGATAAGTCCCTGTTCCACCTTGACTAGTAGCACTGCCTCTCCACCAGCCAGTAGCCCCTGCTCCACCCTCCCGCCAGTCAGTACAAATGCAACTGCCAAGGACTGCAGCTATGGGGCTGTTACTAGTCCAACCTCTACCCTTGAAAGCAGAGATAGCGGCATCATTGGTGAGTTGGTTTTTATATTAATCATTTTGTGGGTTTTTTTTTCTTTTTAAAATAATACACAAGCTTAAGGTTTTCAAAAATAATGCTTTAGAGTTGTTGAGATGTATATATAATGTATATATATATTCAGATGTATATATAATGTGTGTGTGTATATACATATATATATATGTATATATGTACATATAAAGGTTTATCTACTTCTTCCTGTAGATTCGTCTATCTGCCAACAGAAGTGGTTCAGAAAATGTTCATTCCTCACTGAACTAGTAGAGTTTCATGGAGGTTCTCAGTTCTGCTTATTGTATACTTACTAAGGGGAGTCAGTCAAATGGAAATTAGTGAAGTTTTTGGAAATGAGGATCTGAAGAAAGGAAACGTACAGAGAAGAAAACAGGAGTGAGCACAGAATCTTAGGGCACATTCAAATTGAGCAGGAAATTAGAGGTGGGAGAATGAGCCAGTGGATAGGAGTAGTCAGACAAATAGAAGAATTGGGACAGTATAATGTTACCAAAGTCAAAGAAGATAAAAGGTTCAGAGAAGGGAAGAGGAGAGGCTGGTCAACAAATGACAACAGCTGAAAAAGCCAGGCATACTGGGATCAGTTAAGGAATAAAGAAAATATTTCTTCCTCATTTGGCTTCCTTCTAAAGGTTATAAAATCACACTAGATAGTATAGCAGATATTAATGCCATGGCAACTAAATATATCTCTATTATTTAAATGCATATATATCAACATGTGAATTTATTCCTTTAAAATAAGTATTGAGTAGATAAAAAGAATATTTTTACAGCAAAGTTGCAGGATACAAAATCAACACACAAGAACCAGTTGCATTTCTTCTATATGCTAACCATGAACAATTAAAAAAGAAAATTAAGAAAACAATTCCATTACAATAGCATGAAAAAGAATTTTAAAACATGGGAATAAGTTTAACCAAGTGTACACTAAACAGAAAATACTGCAAAGAAATTTTAAAAGATTTAAGTAAATGAAAATATAATCTGTGTTCATAGACTAGAAGATTTAATATTGTTAAAGTGATAATATATCTCAAGATTTCTACAGATTATTGAAGTTACTATCATAATTCCAACAAAGTTTTTTGCAGAAATAGAAACACCCATCCTAAAATTCATGTGGAATCTCAGAGGACTCTGACTCAGAGGACTCAAAGCAGACTTGAAAATGGAGAACAAAATTGGAGGACTCCATTTCTTGATTTCAAAATTTATTACAAAGCTTCTTAAAGGCAGGATTCATGTCTTACAGTTTTTATATATCCTCATGACTTAGCATAATAGTTTCTAATTTGTCATTTATATGAGAAGTCTTTATGAAGATATAGTCATTAAGTAACTAAATATTTTAACAAAATAAAATAGAGAAATAAAATGTAGAAGAGTAGCCTCTTTTATAACCTCTGAAATAGTTTGTGAAAGATTGGAATTATCCTCTCCTTGTATATTTAGCAGGACTTGCCATTAAAATAATCTGGACCAGGTGCCTGGGTGGCTCAGTTTGTTAAGTGTCTGACTCTTGGTTTTGGCTCAGGTCATGATCTCACAGTTAGTGAGTTGGACCCCCTGCTTGGGGGTCAGCCTGCCTCTCTCTCTCTCTCTCTCTCTCTCTCTCTCTCTCTCTCTCTCTCTCTGTCTCTCTCAAAATAAATAAATAAACTTAAAAAAAAAATAATCTGGACCTGATGTTCATGTAGATTTTTTTTAATTACTACTCCACTGTATTTAATACTCTAGGACTTTCTAAGTTTTCTCTTTCTTCTTGAATCAGTTTTCCTTAGCTATGGTTTTTTTCCTTTTCAAATTTATTGGTATAAAGTTGCCCAAAATATTCACTACCTACCCAAGAACCCAAGCTGAAAAGCTGAGAGGAGTCCTTGTCATTTCTCTGCCCCCACCCTAAATTTCTTATCCCTGAATGTTATTTTCATCTTTTCTAGTATGCTTTGGTAGTCCCCATTATCTCAGAGTAATACAAACCTGAGTATTGTCTCTGCTTTTCATTTTGTCCTTTCCAAGTCTGTTTTTCACACAACCACCAAAGTGAATTAACCAAGAACCAGTTACTCCTTTGGTTGTATTACCTATAAGATGAACTATCTAAAAATCAAATTTGATCATATCACTCCTTTCACTGCCATTTACCTATAAAATAAAGCCTAGACTTTCCTGATCTGACCACGGCCAATTTCTTCAGCCTTCTCTAGCCTTGTGTATATTGTTCTAACAGCATTAGACTTTATTGTTACTTGACAATTCGTTTTTCCATGACCATTCTGCCTGTAGTCTCCTCTCTCTTACATTGGAATGACTCCTATGGACTTTTTAAGATTTGGCTCGGTATTCTGTCACTACCACTACCACCACCTGTCTTCAATTCTCCACTCCAACTCTTATCCAATCCATATGGTTACTCCCTGTTCCCTGTAATACCCGAGCAGATACATATCATGACATGTAATGTGTGGTATTAGAATTACTTTTTGAACCTGCTTCCCACTATTAAACTGTTAATTTCTCGTTAGCAGAAACTTTGCCTTACTGATCTGTATCTGTAGCACCTAGTCCAGTAACTGGCCTGTGGTAGCATAGTAGGTACTCAAGTAAATGTTTACAAATGAAAGGGGAGCTAAAGGGTAGAAGGGAAGAGGACAAAGGACTAACCTAGCAATTTGCATCATTTTTTTTTTGGCAGTGATTAGAGTGACCATTAGGTACAAGATTACGTCTTGATTTATTAGGTTTTGAATAAATAGTAGGGATTAGAATTCTCTGTCGACCAATTTTATTCTCTTAAATTCTCTTAATGATTAATTTTAACAAAATAATTTTTATAATCCCTAGGCAAGCTGCTTCTTGGGTTCTTCTCTTGATATTATTAGAGTGTCTATCACTGCATATCATCTATATTACCATACATAAAAAATACCTTTAGAATTGTGTTCAGCCAAGCAGAAGGGACGGTGCTGACAGATCAGACCAAATCTATTCACAAGAAGTTACCTTTCAAAGAGGGAAACCTAACACGTCAGTGAATGTTCAGATTACATGTTCTTACGTGCTGAAAATTAAAAATGGAATCCTGCTTTGACTTATAGCAGGAATGTTCCTCTGCTTTTTCTTTCTGCTAAATTTCCAAAATTGAATTCCTTATACCATAAGTGCTTTTGTAGATAATAGATCTAATTTAAAGAACAATGAAATACCATTCTTTAATGTATATAAATACTGAAACAAATTTGCTTGTAAAATTACGAGAGAAGAATGAGAAGAATATCTGGTCATAAAATTACAACTGTAGAATAGTTATCAAATTATATATAAGCAGTTCATCTTGAGAAATGATTTGCTTCCCTTTCGTTTTTATTTTTCTAAATGCAATTTGAGTTGGAAGAAACTTTATTATGGCATAAGTAATAATAGTGAAAGATACACTGTTATTACCTTGGAAATCTCAAGACTTACCTACCTAAACTGTTAAATATGCTTTAAGTATTTCCACCTCTGATTATACAAGCGTCCACTTCTCTGAATTACATATTGCTTACATTATTTCAAGCAAAAACTTCCAAGATGGCCTATTGTTTATTCATGTTATGTATTTAAATCCTGCCCTATCAGCAAAAAGGCACAAAAGTTATTAAATGTATTGATTTATCCATTTTAAATTCCTTTATAGGTAAGTTCAGTATGATCCTTTTTAACGCACTACATTTTCCACTTAAAGCTATCAGAATTTTTAGCCATTCATGTGCCTGAATGTATCACTTGTACAACATGCCAAAATATGTAGAATCCTAGTAATGAGAATTGGAATACCAGAAATGCAGACTTCCTGGGTTTTTTAAGTATTCTAAATGTAAAAAGTTCCTTTCTAGGGTTCTAAAAGGTTTTAAATAACTGTGACTTATTTGATTCTATGTAGTTGGATTCACCACAGACTAAGTTAATTTCTACCACAGAAAGCATTCTCTGTTTCAATCATAGCTTCCCTCCCCAAATTCACAACCCTTTCTAAATATGTGGTGAAATACCACCAACACAATTGTGTATTTGTATAGTAATTTTATGACTCTCTTTTTTTATTTTATTGGTATGACTCTATATAATTGTCTTATATATGTGCCCAGTTGAGATACCACTAATGACATATAATCACCTATCAGCTGTCTACCTACACATACACACACACACACACACACACACACACACACACCTTAAAGGAAAAATCTTGATAATTGTAACCTTTGTGAGATATAATATTTCTCTCCTATTCCTTTTTCATGTTAAGTTTTAATAATGGTCCCTTTGGGTGTGGTTTTTTAGCAAAATGAATTTAAGCATGGATCCATTTTGTTTCTCCTTTTGTTTATCTGGAGGTCCTAGTTCTTTCCAGCATGGTATAATTCTTGAATTTCTTTTCATCAAATCTCAGAATTTTTTAAGTCCTGATTTTATTCCCAAATTTGGTCTTCTGTCCTATAGCCTTGTATCATTTAACACGTACAAAGATGGAGGTTCTGTGACTATGCCCATTGTTTGTGATTATGTTTTCCAAATGTTTCACATTAGTAACTAAAAAGCAAAATCAGAAGCTCCTAATAAAAGTAATAGTAATATATAATCCAGTAGGATGTTGTATATTCTTTATTTGATTCAAACTATCACATTTTGAAAGTCATACTTCCCAGAGGGAAGGGGTTAAGGGGATGGGCAAAATTAGTAAAGGGGAGTGGGAGATACAGGCTTCCACTTACAGAATGAATAAGTCCTGGGGATAAAAGGCACAGCATAGAAAATACAGTCAATGATATTGTACTAGCATTATATGGTGACAGATGGTAGCTACACTTGTGAGCATAGCATCACCTATAGACATGTTGAATCGCTATGCTGTGCACCTGAAACTAAAGTAATATTGCATGTCAACTGTATTAAAATAAAAATAAAAATTAAAATTAAATTTACCCTCCTGGGTCACAGACTGAACATTAGATAATTTGAGTTATTTTTTCATGTTTTCTCCAACCTGTTTTCAGAAATGTGTAGGTTTATTTTTACTACTGAGTTTTTCTATTTATTGTACTAGTGACTCCGTCATCCTTCCCACCTCTCTAACACTAAGTAAATTTTAGTAGCTGTAATGTGGCATGTTTGTTAAAGAAGTCTGGACACTGTTTATTCAACTGATCAAGAAGACCTAGTAAAGCATTTCTCTTGCATATTGACCTAAGTAATATAATAGTAACCAGCATTTATTGAGTACAATGAACCAAGTACCATTATTTAATCTTAATAATGATCTCATATGAAAATAGTTGTAAAGATTTCACAGGATCATACAACTGAAAGGATGCAGAAAACTCCACAAAGAATGCTTACAAAAGCTTTTAATAAAGATACAAAATAGCAGGTGAAAGAGAATGCAAACAAGCCCAGAGGCCCCTAGACACTTGCAAGTGCAGCTCTCCAGGTTCTTTCTTAAATAGAATATGCTCTGTCTCTAGAGTGTCAAGGACCAAGATTTGTACAAGGAATCGTGGTTTCACGAGACCTCCCCAAAAGTTTACAGTGAAGATTTTTATGCCCCTCTGGTCATATAGCCAAGTCAGATTGTCTAACTAAGTCCTCCAGGTGTAAATTGTCAGTAAACAACTAGTTCTGGGTGCTACAGGAGAAGCTTAAAACTTTAAGCAGCAAATTACAAATCATTAGTTATCCCAGTTGACCTTATCTTGGTTAAGAATCAGTACTAGACTTCCAGGCAACCCCAAAGATAAGCGTAGGACTGGCCCAGTCTAGTTGTAAAATAATTCTGTCTTATAGAATAGTGTAATAATCTTTCTTAGAATTGGAAAACTGAGATTCAAAAATAATTGGTCTCAGGTCACATGGATAGTAAGAGGCAAAGCTGAGATTCAAGTTCAGATGTGTATGACTTCAAAACCCATGGTCCTAATTATTACAGAAGAGTTCATAGTTCTAAAAACTTTCTGTCTCAGTACAGATGATCTAAAACTATTACATGGCATTAAAAATTGAGTCTGTCAACAAAAGTAGAGTAGTGAATCAAGATAAAAATTAGTCCTATTAGTTTAAAAGTATTATTATAGAAGATGGACAAACCAATTTTATTTTATATATGTGTGTGTGTGTGTGTGTGTGTATTAAAAAAATTACTTAGTGTAGCTGGCACACAATGTTACATTAATTTCAGGCAAACAATAATACAGTGATTCAACATTTATATCCCTTATACTGTTCTCACCACAATATAGCTACCATCTGTCACCATACAACGCTATTACAATGTGATTGACTATGTTCCCTATGCTGTGCCTTTCATACCCGTGACTTATTCAGTCCATAACTGGAATCCTGTACCTCCTTCTCCCCTTTTCCCGTTTTTCCCATCCCCTACCCCCTTTCCCTCTGGCAACCATCAGTTTGGTTCTCTGTATTTATAGGTCTGATTCTGCTTTTTGTTTGCAAACAATCCAATTTTAAAACATGGAAAAGACATTAGATAGACATTTCCCCAAACAAGATACGTGAATGCCTAATAAGCACAGAAAAAGGTGCTCAATATCATCAGTCATTAGAGAAGGGCAAATTAAAACCACAGTGGGACACAACTTGACACTTTCCAGAATGGCTGTTATAAAAAAAGGACACAAGTGTTGACAAAGATGTGGAAAAATGAGAACCTTCGTGTGATTACCCTTATGTATTACTTTATGTTTATGAAGGAAACATAAACTTACCATACAATCTAGCAATTCTGCTCTTAGGAATGGAGCCAAGAGAAATGAAAACATGTCCAAGGAAAGAAGCATTATTCATAATAGCCCCAAACTGGAAACAATCTAAATATCCATCAATTGGTAAATGGATATACAAAATGTGGAATGTTCATACAGCGGAATACTGTTTCGGCTATAAAGTGGAAGAAATTAATAAATGCTACAGAATGAAATGACCTCAAACATAAAACTACATATTGTATTATTCTGTTTATATGAAATTCCAGAAAAGGCAAATTTATAGACAGCATATCAGGAGTTGCCTAGTATTGGGATGAGAACAGAAATTAACTGCCAACAGGCACAAAGGACCTTCTAGGGGTTACAGAAACATTCTAAAACTGAATTTGTAGTGATGCTTGCACTTATCTGTAAATTTACTAAAAACCATTGAACTGTATATACATTTACAGTGGGTACATTTTATGGTATGTAAATTATACCTTAGTAAAACTGGTTTAAAATATATAGCATTGATTTTATTCACAATAAGTCTGTGTATAAGCCTTTGATTCCTTCTTCCTCACACTAACTCTTTCTGGCCTATGTGGCAATAAAAACAGACATGTCACATATGCAGTTTTTCATATTGAGGTAGTGATTTTTTTCCTATATAAAAGCAAGAAAATGGAGAAGGTCTCAGAAAAATCTCTTTAGTTACTTGAGACTCCGTACTCTCTATCCGTTGTTCCACTTGGTCATATTAGAAATAAATGATAGATTAGGGAAACAAATAGGTATAGTTTTCATTGAAGAACCATGTCTTCCTTTCCAGTCCCATTCATAGAAACTTTGCACATGGGAGTGCTTAATTCGTCTAGGCCAGCTTATCTGGCACAAAGACTGCATGCATGGGCTTTGGACTTTTGAATCCTTAGTAGTCACATGCACGAAAATATTACTGCATTCTTGATGCTTCAGTCACCTTGATGACCTTAAATCATATAAAGTCTCACCATAAAGGAATGGTTAAGTAAAATAGGATGCACCCATAAAGTTGAATAATACACAGACATTAGCCTGTTGTTATTGAAAATAGATTTCATTTTTTGGCTCTTTATTTTTCTGTATATGGCCTCTTTTGCCTGGAACTGTCCTTGTTCTCAGATTAAGGATTTAGGACCTATCTTGTTCCCATATTCTGCACATATTAGTTATTAGTAAAAATTTATTGGATAGGTGGGTGAATGGAATTAACCAGAAGTTACCAAGTTCATGAAAAGCATCAATGAAGCAAAAATGCACAAAATTCCTAAATGGGAAGTTACCCAGAAAATTTTATTTCTGGTATTTTATGTGAGATGTCTGTTTTTACTTTCTGTGCCCCAATAATCCTAGACCATTATGCATTCTAGACCATTTATTCATCCTTTTGACAAATATTTATTGAGCATATACTGTGTGCCAGGGACTAGATACATTTCTATCTAGTGAAAAAAGGCAAGAAATACCTGAGGCTTCATAGTTGAAAATGGGTGAACTGTGTAATAATAGGTTATGCAAATAGTACAATAGTCATAGTTTTCTTCTCATACTGGGAAAACTAGATGTTTTGCTTGTCTTTACTTTTAAATACCTTGACCATAAAAGCCCTCCCTCATTATAAAATTTAGCACTTATTTTTTTAATTTATTTAATTTTTTATATCAAACTAGATTTTATTAATTAATTTATTTTTACTTATAAATTTTTTAATATGAAATGTTTTATATGAAATTTATTGTCAAATTGGTTTCCATACTTTAGCATTTAAGTAATAAAGTAGGGCCCATAGGCCACATGTAAGTAATAAAGTAGGGTCCATAGGCCACTGAACAATACCACCTTAGTGCTACAAACTCAAAGTTTCTCAAATCTTTCCACCACCGATCAGGTATTCCATAATTTTTGTTGGTAGATCTCATAGTTTTGAAAAAATGTTCAGCATCCCTCTATTCATTATTTAGTAGTTTCTCATTTTTAATTTATCAAACATGTATCTCTGCCAAAGCTTCTGCTTAAATGAGAATAACTACTGTTGTCACCCTTGATAGAATCCTCGCTATGTTTACAGAAGTTTGACGGTGTAACTAGTTAACAGTAAGCATATTATTTATAAATTATTTGAAATACTGAAAATAGTGAACCCCATTGCTACTTTCTCACACCTGTAAACCATGTGCTCATGGTTTATCTGGAGAAAAGGGGTTTATACCAGGCTGGGACCACACAGATACAGGTATATCTTAGCCAAATCTGGGACTTAATAATAAAAACATCTGCTGGACACACACACACACGCGCACACACACACACACACACACACACACAAAGCATAAAAGGTAAGGGGTTAAATAACAGGCATTTTACATGTAGACAAATCCTCTGGGAAACAAGAGTTTCCATTCTCTGCCTTTCAGCATACTGACCCTAGCAGCTGTGTGAACTCCAAGCTTCTTGCAAAGAATTACAAAGGTAGCTGAATCACCATATCTTTACACCAAATGAAATTATATTAGTCAAATTTTACTGAAAATAAAAGTTTAAATATATTTTAAATTAATGAGACAGTTTTCAGAAATTAGGATAAGAAGCATACATCCACTTTAAAAGAACACACACAGGTACATACACACATATTATAAATATGCTATCACTGAACACATTTAGAAATTATAATTATACAATAATGCCGTGGAATCCATAATAATCTCATTGGGGAAGGTGCAATATTATGTTTGGTGGCAAAATGGTTAGGAACTATTGGGCTGTTTATGACTGAAAGTCTGAATATATGAAATTAATTTTTAATTAAAGTGAGTAGATTAGATACCAAAATAATGTAATAACTTAATATGACTTGAACATTGGCTTTTTTTAAACGTTTATTTACTTCTTTTGAGAGAGAGAGAGAGTGTGGAGAAGGTGCAGAGAGAGAGAAGGGAGAGAATCCCAAGCAGGCTTTGCACTGTTAGCACAGAGCCCTATGCAGGGGCTCAAACCCACGGAACTATGAGATCATGACCTGAGCCAAAATCACGAGTCGGATTCTTAACCAACTAAGCCACACAGATGCCCCCTTTGGATTAGCTACAAGAATACGTGGCCCATAGTTTCCAACATTTTTATCAGTGAGACTTCCTTAGCACAGATTCCTCAGAGCCTGAGACAAAAGGTTACGTGCTAACACTATGTTAAGGGAGTATAAACCAAGAAAACAAGTGAATGAAAGGGGAGTAAGGCAAAGAAGAAACAAATATAAGAAAAGGAATTACAGAGCTGGCAGAGGTGATTGCTTTATTAAACTGAAATCTTCAGAGAGACCATACAATTCCTAACTATGAAAGGGGGAATTACAAGGGGCTATTACTGCTAGTTCCTGTCTCACATTGGTGTGCTAGCCCTAGGGCATTGTTTCCCCTACTTTACTATTGCACAAATCCAGTAGCCCTACTGCATCTCAGGTCTCAGCAACAACCAGGAAGTCCAGGGACAGAGGAGAGAGTCTATACAGCATTACACAAGACATTGATTGACTTGTGCTCATGATTATCATAAATGACTAGCAGTAGCCACTATAGCCAACCCTTCAGTCTGAATCAGGATGTTAATAACAGGGACCCAGCTCCAACCCATGGGAATAGTTCACACCATCACTAGAGCCAATGTAGCTAGACAGTGGCAGGTAAGTATATCTAGAATGGCAAATCCAGTAAAGTTCAACCCTTACACCACATAGATCCAGTAATACTCTCTTTGGCATCTGTTCTCACCTGGGAACACGATACTGTGAAACTCTGAATTCTTTTCTGAGAGGAGAGATCTAAATCCAATTCTTCAAGAAGATGACCAGTGCAGTCTCCCAAAAAGACTTAGAAAGGGTTAGTAAATGAAAGTAAGTCCCTGCTGCTCCTGCTGGTCCTGGATTCCATAATGTATGCTCCTTATCTCCCCCCTTCACCCATTTCAGAGCAAAGAATATCAAAATAGATTTCAGAACAAACAATGATTACCTATCAAGGAAGGTCATTTCATAATGATAAATGGATCGTTTTGTCAGGAAGAAGTAACAGTCCTAAATGTTTATGCACCGAATAACAAAGCTTCAAAGTGGCAGAAATCCGCAAATGCAGAGATTTTAACTCATCTCTCAGTGGTTGAAAGAACAATTAGGAAATCCATTAGCATGTAGATGACTTTAAACAGTTCCATTAACCAACTTGACTTATTTTTTATACCACAGTCCGCTTAACAATAGCATAGTTCAGGGGCGCCTGGGTGGCGCAGTCGGTTAAGTGTCCGACTTCAGCCAGGTCACGATCTCGCGGTCCGTGAGTTCGAGCCCCGCGTCGGGCTCTGGGCTGATGGCTCAGAGCCTGGAGCCTGTTTCCGATTCTGTGTCTCCCTCTCTCTCTGCCCCTCCCCCGTTCATGCTCTGTCTCTCTCTGTCCCAAAAATAAATAAACATTGAAGAAAAAAAAAAACAATAGCATAGTTCAGATGCTTTTTAGGTATACACAGAAGATTCACCAAGACACCAATATTCTGGTCCATAAAACAAGTCTCAGTAAATTTAAATGGACACAAACCATTACAGTATTCTCTGACCACAATGTGTTTACACTGGAAACCAGTAATAGAAAAATATCAGGAGGAGTGCCTGGGTGGCTCAGTCAGTTGGGTCTCCAACTGTTGGTTTTAGCTTGGGTCATGATCTCACAGTTCATGGGATTGAGCCCCTCATCAGGCTCCATGCTATCAGCACAGATACTCTCTCTTTCCTCTCTTTCCTCTCTCTCTGCCTCTTCTCCCCTTTCATGTGTACTCTCTCTCTCTCTCTCAAAATAAATGTATAAACATTAAAAAGAGAGAGAGAGAGAGAAAAGGGGCACCTGGGTGGCACAGTCGGTTAAGCATCCAACATTAGCTCAGGTCATGATCTCCCAATTCATGGGTTCGAGCCCTGCATCAGGCTCTTTGTGCATAGCCCAGAGCCTGGAGTCTGCTTCAGATTCTGTCTCCCTCTCTCTCTACCCTACCCTGCTCACTCTCTCTCACTCTCTCAAAAATAAATATTAAAAAAAATTTTTTTAAAGAAAAATATCAGGAAATTTCACAAATGCTTAGAAATTAAACAACATATTTCTAAATAATACTTGGGTCAAAAAAAATCACATTGGAGGGGCGCCTGGATGACTCAGTCAGTTAAGAGTCGACTTTGGCTCAGGTCATGATCTCACAGTTTGTGGGTTCGAGCCCTGCATCAGTCTCTGTGCTGACAGCTCAGAGCCTGGAGCTGCTTCAGATTCTGTCTCCCTCTCTCTCTGCCCCTCCCCCACTCATGCTCTGTCTGTCTCTCTCAAAAATAAATAATAAAACATTAAAAAATTTTTTTTTAAATCACATTGGAATTTAGAAATATTTTTAATTGAAAAATAGTGAAAACAAAACCTCAAAATTTTTAGAATGAAGCTAAACAAGTGCCTAGAAGGAAATTTATAGCATTAGATGCTTATTTTAGAAAAGAGAAATTTATTTCATTAGTGACCTAAACTTCTTAAGAAACAACAACAACAAAAAAAAAGAAATTCAAATCAAAGTAAGCAAAGTAGGAAATAATAAAGAGCAGAAATCAATAAAATAGGAATAGAGAAAATTAATGAAACTGAAAGCTGGTTCTTTGAGAAAATCACATTAATAACCCCCTAGCCATATTAACCAGGAGAAAAAGAAGATACAAATTGCCAAAATCAGGAATGCAAGAGTCTATCATTATAGACCCACAGACATTAAAAAGATAAGGGAATGTCATGAGCAACTTTATGCCAATAAATTTGACAGTTTAGATGACATGGACAAATTCCTTGAAATAACAAATGACCAGAGCTCATTCGAGAAGAAAGAGATAACTTGAATAACTTCATAGCTGTTAAATATAAATTGAATTTGTTGTTTAACACTTTCCTGCACGGGAAAGATGCCCTGACAGGTAAATTCTATCAAATATTTAAGGAAGAAATTATACCATTTCTACACAAACTGCTCCAAGAAGTTGAAGTGAAAGGAACACTTTATGAGGCCAATGTTACCTCAACACCAAACCAGACAAAGACATTACATAAAAAGTAAACTACAGACCAGCGTGTGCCATGAACAAGATATGAAAGTCCTTAACAAAATTCTAACAAATTGAGTCCAACCTTATATAAAAGATAACAGGGACAATATATTAAAAAGGACCTGTCATGACTAGGCAGGGATGGGGAGCATTGTCATCTGTCAGAAGCATGACGATGACTGCCCTCTCTGATGGAGTTGACAGGGAGATATTGCCATGGAACTGGGCTCTCTTGGTATCAGTGAGGATACCAAGACCACTTGGCAGCACTTAATTCTCAGATGTATTATTGTAAAGAGCAAAAAGGCTGGAAGGCAACCATTTTTTAGCTCATCTTTTACCTTTGTTACTACAAAATCCAGAACTCCCATTTAAATTTCCACAGAGAAAACCTCACAAAGAGGCATCATGGAAATTACCTTAAAAACTTAGGTCTCTTCTTTTAATAATAGGTACATTGAAGATGTAAGAAGAGAATATGAACTAACATTAAAAATTCTGCAGGGATGGGGCACCTGGGTGGCTCAGTTGGTTGAGCATTCAGCTCTTGATTTTAGCTCAAGTCATGATCTTATAGTTTGTGAGATTGAGCCCCCATAGCGCTGACAGCATGGAGCCTGCTTGGGATTCTGTCTCCCTCTCTCTCTACCCTTCCCCTGCTCACTCTCTCTCTCTCAAAAATAAACACTTTTTAAAAATAAATAAAAATAAATTCTCCTAGAATGACCTGTTTTATTCTTATAATTATTGCTAAGATTTTTATAATCTAGATTTTATTGTTGTTAACCATTGCATTTCAAGGCTTAATGAAAATGTTTCTGTTTACAAGTCCTGTTTATAATTAATGGTAAGACTAGATAAAATTCTAGATTTTTGTTTTTGTTTGATTTCATTAAGGGACATCTAGGGTTAGAGCTACAGAGGGTAGCTGTACAAGAAAGCCCTGTACTGTTTCCTTATTTGGACAGATTATTTCTTCTATGTTAGCATCTACTTAAGACCTCTTATTTTTTTCTAATTCATTATACATATGAAAGGAAATACATTTAAATGAGGGAGAGGAAAATGTGGGATAAAAAGAGTATAAAGATCTTTTTGAGAACTGTGGGGCTTTCCAGCAATCCATGAAAATTCTTTAAATTCCCTTTTACTTGAAATTCTGAAATTTTTCACATTCATAGGTCCTAGTTTTAGATCTTTTAGCATTGATATACGAATTTGTTTAGTTCCATTCAGAGAGAGTTGTTAAAGTAAATGTATGAGAGATGTGAGAGAGAATATGTAAGAGATCGTTATATTTTGGTTTCGATTATTTAAACTTCATGGTGGAGATGAAATGATCATCAGCAACTTTTAAAAAAATATTACTACTGCTCTTATTATCTAGTCACGAATTTGGATAATAATGAACAAATTAATCTCTAGGTTTATGGGTGTTTTGGTTTTTTTTAACTTGTTTTACTCTCTTTTTTAGCTACTTTGACAAGCTATTCTGAAAACGTGGAACGCACAAAATATGTTGGGGAAAGCAGTAAAGAATTAGGATCTGGAGGAAACCTGAAACCTTGGCAGTCTCAAAAATCCAGTATGGATTCGTGTTTGTATCGAGTAGATGAAAACATGACGGCTTCCACCTATAGTCTGAATAAGATCCCTGAGAGGAATTTGGAAACTGTTCTATCGCAGTCAGTACAGTCTATTCCTCTGTATCTTATGCCACGGCCAAATTCAGTAGCAGGTAAGAGTTTTTAAAAATTGACCATTTTACTGGCGTGTATACTGAAATGAAAGTAAATTCTGCTTTAACAGAATTTTCTATTCATCTTCTTTGACTGTTCTTTTGTGTGGCTAATATGCATGTGAATATCTTTTTGAACCTGGGGGAAGGCTCATGCTCAAGTGGTGATTCTGCTCCCAAAATGTGTAAAAACACTCACAAAATCATAAGTAAAACCTGTAAAGTGTATGGTTGAATTTCTAAAAGTATTTTTTTCATATCTGAAGTCTTTGAAAAGATTTCAGTCTGTTGTTTTTAAAAATATTAGTTTAAAAAAAACATTAAATTGAAGAGTATTTCAGTAGAATTTATATTATTAGAAATCATCATCCATAGTTTGAAGGAGAGGCAGGCAAGAATTTAGCTTCCCAGTCCATGAGCTCAATATTTCCACCATATCCATCCTATCGTAGAAGAATCACCAGGTAGCTACAAGTGCTAAAGAAGAACTCAGACACTACTAGCAGGCTCAGTCAGAAAGTCATAAAGGAATGTCAAGGGATGCCTGGGTGCCTCAATCGGTTAAGCGTCTGACTCTTGATCTTAGCTCAGGTCATGATCTCAGTCATGAGAGTGAGCCCTGCATGCATAGAGTCCGCTTAAGATTCCTCCCTCTGCTCCTGCGCCACACACGTGCATGCGCTCACTAACTCTCTCTCTCTCTCTCTGTCTCTCTCAATAAATAAATAGATAAATAAATAAATAAATTAAATAAATAAATGTTTTTGAAATAAAGTAAAAAAAAAAGAGAGAATAAGTCAGACCAGGAGCTTTTGCAGATAGTTGGGCAGTCGGGCATTTTCAAAATGCAGCATCATCTACACTTTGTCCCTAATACGAAATCATAGTCGTGATTGTCTTTCTTACTTGCTCGATGAATGCCTAAAAGGTTTATCTCACTGACACAAAATAATAAAATACCTATTATAGTTAAGAGCTCTTATTTCCCAGGTGTAATGATTTATGTTATGCAGATAATAGTGTGATGCTTCTTGCCTTTTTGTACTTTTCTAAAACATTACTCTTTGTTCTGTCCTCTGGGAGACCATCAGCATCAGTCATCACATGTGATTATGTGGTGATGGCTCATCTGGAAGATCAGTAAGTGTAGACAATTTAATATGTATTTTTCAAGATTATTCATTTTTAAATAGTAGCAAAAAACTTTTCCCTCCTAGGTTCTTTGGAATATGTTGGTCCCCAGGGATGATGTCATATTATACTTTAGAATGCTGTAACTTAGAAAGGGCCAGGCAAATTCAGTCTTTCCAGGAGAGAAACATATAAACCCTTGCTTACATAAAATTGGGGAAATATAGCTACCAACCTTAATGGTACATCTCAATTTATTTAACTAAGCTACAGTGATTTCTAAGAAAGTTCTGGCTCTGTTATTTGAGAAGGGCATTGAGCATTTAGTAAAAGACAGAAATATAAGCTTCTCTTGTCCTCTCTTTACTGGAGAAATTATAAAATACTTTGCCCTTTTTTTTTTTTTACATTTTAAATTGTATTTAATTTTATTTATTTTTTTAATATGAAATTTATTGTCAAATTGGTTTCCATACAACACCCAGTGCTCATCCCAACAGGTGCCCTCCTCAATGCCCATCACCCACTTTGCCCTTCTTGAGCATAAATATCTGTAGATTTATTATTTTACCCTATGCAGATACTAGTGTGTACAAAGAGTTGTCCAGGACTAATTAGCCAGATAGAATTCTTCCCTCTAAGGTTTTCTAACACTACTGCTTTCTAGAAATCAGCACAAGGCAGCTTTCAGAAGTATCAGTGAGTCACCAATTATTTCTCTAATACATGTAGGAGAAATTAACTGTTAAGCTCTATCACAGAGAATAGAACCCAGTTTTCTATACCAGGTATTTTAATCACCAGGTTAAAAAAAAGTTTGCCATTTGAAATGTTTTTTTTTTTTTAAAAAAAACTTCACAAAGCAAGCAAGAGTAGTAGGCGAAGACTACACTCTTTCATTTACATGGATTGTAAGATTCTTGTTTATTTAGAATTTTATCTTGTAAGAACTGATATCCTAGTTACTTAATAAAATCTTTTAAGTTATGTTCAATTTTCAGGGAATTGTCATCTAATTTATGAATTTGGATGGCTTCTAAACTACCTCTCGTGATATATTTTTTGCTAACTGCCATTTACAAACTTTACCGCTTCTAAGCATCAATATATTTGTGGCTACACTTAGAAAGTTTTTGCATATTCTTTGGGACACTGACTTCGGCAAATATTAAGATAAGAATTTTATGGAGAATTACAGGATAGGATTCTAATTGACAACCATTGTTGTGTTTGTAAAATAGCGTCAATTTTACAGTAATTTTGGTATATTTATAAATAATACAGTAATTTATAAAGTATCATACAGAGGAGGGAAGCATCTGAGTGCAAAGGGAAAGGGTAGAGAGGAATAGAAGACATCACAGAGAAGAACAAATAAGAAGTCACAGAAAAAAGAGGAAGGAGTTACTAAGAAGTTAAAGAAGTTGGTACATTATTTCAGCATGACCAAACCGTGGGATACAGTGAAGAAATAGTAGAAAATGATGTTGAAGGTGATACCAAGGAGCTTATATGCTCTGATGATAAATGTTAGGTTTATTTTGTTGCTAGTCAGGAGTATAAGCAGGAGCTATACTATCAAATATGCTGTTTAGAAAATGGCTGAATAGCCATCTGTATAGGATGGACTGAAGGAGGAGAGCCAGGAGTTAGAGAAGATAGTTCTTTAAAAGCTTGTGGTATTATGCAGTATTATAGGGAGTGAATCATCAGGTATCAGTAGAGTTGAGAAAATGGTTTAGGAGAGTTTCTTCTTTTTTGCCTTAAAAAATAGCATTTATTAGATTTTTTTTTAATATAGAGAAATAACAAGGAAGAAAACAAAACAAAAATGAGCCATAATTTCCTTTCCCAGTGGTTCCTGCTGACATATTCTAGAAATTAAAAAAAAATCATGTGTGTTACATAATAAATATGAAAATCAAATAAAAATTCAAATTCAAGCAAAAAAATACAAAAGAGAAAGGAAAAGCCTTCCCTTTCCACCTAGTTCCCCTCTCCAATGATAAAGTGATTAAGGTAAGTATGGGCAATCTGTAGCATTAAGTCTTAAGCTTAGTTTTCTGAATATAAATTTGGATGTTCATACACCTTTAAATTAAAATTCTAAGATATGAAAAATAAAAACTCCTGTCTTTTATTGTTTTCAAACTGTGAACCACTACTGCATGTTTATTTTTTAAGCCCTTTGTAGTTGGAAGGAAGTGGAGAACCTTGTGGATTTGCGGTTGCATGGCAGAAATTATCAGAGAGTAGGATGTCTCTGGTCATCCTGGATGTCTTAAAAGGAGACTGGCTGTGAATTAGAGGGATGTGGGAAGCAGGAAATGTTCACTTGCAGCAGCTGTCCTCAGGGCTTTGTGTGAAAATGAGGAGTCTTCAAGGAATTATAAGCAGCAGAAGTCAGTTACAATATAAACTCTCACCATCTACTTGTTAATGTTTGGAGCTGCACATTTTCCTAAGAAAAGGATCTTAAGAATCAGGTAAATGCAAAATCGGAATCATGGGGGATTTGGATGAATCCAATCAGAAGCTTAATGAGGATTTTATAAAGAGGAAAAAATGGGCTTTTCAGCAGTCGGAGGTTGGCTTTATGAATCAAGGGCGTAAGGACAGCAGAGTGGCTTCTTGCCCAGGCTGTAGCAGACAACGTCATCCAAGATCCCTGCTCAGGTCAGCCAGAATGATAATCGTGCTACTAAAACCTGTTTGCACTAGTAACACCTGATCTAAGAAGAAGCAATTCAAACGGGTTTTATACTCAATATAGAGTTGCCTCTGGAATGTTTTGTACCAAATGTCTGCTGGATTTTTTTTTTTTCTGCCCACTTATTTAAGTTATTTTGACTTCAAAAAAGTATGTCAGTTAAATGTTCTATAAATGAGTCAGCTGTTCCAATCCTATGAAGTCTCAAAAAAAAAAAAAAAAAAAAAAAAAAAATATATATATATATATATATATATATATATATATATATGCGCTCCCTTTTTCCACTTCCCTCTTGGACCTTTAATGACATAGATTTTACTTAGAGATAGATTTTACATAGAAGTTTACTTTTTAAAAACATTTTCTTTTCACATAAAATTTTTTAAGTAGATTTGTTTTTCCTCTTTCTTCAGTTCACTTCGACTTACCTAATTATTTCCTATGCTTGTATCCGGAAAGTGTTCATTAAATATAGTATTAACTTAACTTGATGAAATTATCTCAAAAAAATTGGCCAGCACAGTTTCACAGTAAGAGTACCACTATGAGGTGGGGATATGTGTGTCCCTATAGACCTGTCATTGGTATTTGTATGTGATGATGATGTGCAAGGCATTGTTGCTATAGCCACCTGCTTCATCCTTAGCTTTCAAATAACCCCATAAGACACAACCTAATTTTTTATTCATTGATCGTTTAAATGTAGTCAAACACAAAGTGTATATTAAATACAATTATTCAGTTATTAGGCAAGCATTTATTGAGCATGTATGTGCCAGGCACTATTTGAAACACTTGAGAATCATCAGTAAACAAAACAGAAATTCCCCCCTCATGGACCTTACATTCTAGCCAGGGCAAATAAAATAATCTTAATAAGTAAGTAATTTATATAGCATGGTAGAAAGCGATATGTACTTTAGAAAAAAATAGAAGAGGGAAGAGGGATCAGAAGGAAGGAAGGAAAGGAGGGAGGGAGGGAGGAAGGAAGGTTGGTTATATGAACATCATTGGAGCTGAGCATATTATCATAGTGATGTCTGTTAAGCATTAAACAGAGCAATGAAGAGGGTGAGGACAGAGCCAGATATATCTAAATCTACGTAGGACCAGTCTGGAATTCAGTTCTATATTAAGCATTATGTGCACGGTACTCTGATTTACTCTGAGGGGATAGGGTTATCAAAGATGAATCAGACATTACTTTCTCACCCTCAAGAACCTACTATAATAAGGGAAGACAGCCATGTAAGCAAGTTGCTGAATAACATAGGTCCTAATTAGCAATATACGTATGTGGTTGCTAAAGGGGAAAAGCAATTAATTTTGACTAGAGTATCTGTCAGGGAAGCAGAGAAAATATAGCCTTAGCAAATTTTGTGACAAAGATTGAGATGTTTGGCAAACTAAGATGAAGACTTTCTCTCAGAAAGTGGCTTGCAAATAGAAGTTTCAAGAGATTATGAGGGAGAGTAAATGTGTACAACTAGCAGAACACAGAGCCCCAGCTAACAGAATCTCAGGTCTCGAGACTGCCTCAGCTTTCCAATATTTATCTCATATTCCTTTAAATAATGGGAAAGAATTTTGAAAATGATTAAGCAGTGAGAAACAGAATAAGACTAAGGAGAATTATGATTTAATAAGGAAGAAAGGCTGTGAAAAAAATATTGGAATATTTGATAAAGAAAATTGTTATAGATTCAGATATCAACAAAAAAGATTTTAACTGCTAACATAAGAAAAAGAACAAATGTTTTAGTAGATGTAAGTAACACTAAATAAAATGTATTTGCAATCCTGATTAAAACAATAGTTCCCCATCGGCTGATTTCAAATCTGTGCCCTGAATCAGGGCTTCAGAGCTATAGCCCTTAATACCAAAGATCACTGCTTTTCCTTAGTTCACTGTTTGCCTATGAGTATTTGGATTTGTGAAGGAATGAACTGTTCATTCAGTGACTGTAGTATTTGTCTTTTTCCCCTAATGTCATCTGGCTGAAAGTGAGACATGTGCTCATTCCAAAACATATTTATGACATTTCTTGATCTTGTGATAAAGCAGAACAATTGATGTCCATTTTCCTAGGAATTGTGATGGTGAAGATTAGTTTAGCAAAACTTGTTAAGTTCACATTAACCATTTATATTTAACAAATGTTGCCAGCAGCTCTTTGAATAGAAAGCTGACCCTGTGAAAACTAGGCTGTGGCTAAAAGTACCTGCCAGATCTTTCCATTAAAGACAAATGAAAATGGATTATCTAACTGTTGCTCAAATCTGTACTCAAAGTATAGAGCTCCCTTTAAAAGAGTCATAGATGAACATAATATAGAAAAAAGAAAGACCCTGGGATTTTTTTTTTCTTAACACAGCTTTTTGCTCCACTCCATGTTGTATATTTCTCTATCATTCTACCCACTGTTAATGAGATAAACGTCTTTTTATTAAAATGTATCAAACCATGTTAGTGTGTTGGCATGTAGAACCATTTTAATAAGAGAACCTTGCTTTAAAATTATATAATGTGCCATCAAATATTGCCATAACGGTAACTCAAAACTTAACACTCATCCACCTGTTAAGGTTTTGTTTGCATTGTGTTTTAATGTGAGTAAAAGATTCTCATTGTCACTGATACTTCTTTCATATTACTCTTCAGTTTATCAGCTTTAGAAAGTAACTTTACATATTTTTTCTTACTAAAAAAAATTACAAATTTGGGGCTTTTATTTGTTCTTTTGTTTCTTACTGTGGAAAATATTTGAAGCCTAGAGATTTATTAGCCTGCAATCACAGGCCTCTTCACTTTGCATACAAGGTCTTTATTATTGCCCAAGTTTGATTACTTATCTTTGAAGCCATAAAAAACAGAGTTGAGGGAAAGTGACAAAGATGAAGAAGGGATGAAAACTAAGATTCTTAAGAGAGAATTAAATCTGTTTAGCTTTAAAGAGGGAGAGATGGTACAATGCAAATAGCACTCACTGGATTGACGGGCCAGATAGCTGGTTTTGAGGCCAGACTCTGCCATAAATGAGTGATTCACTGTAGACAAGTCACTCTACTGTCTCCTAATACATAAAATGAGGGGATTTAACTAATTTAGGGTCAAAACACTTTGTATATAAAGACCATCTAGTAAATATTTTAGACTTTGCAGGCCAAAATGGCCTCTCTGGCAACTACTCAACTCTGTTGTAAATGAATACTTGATGAATAGGCAAGGCTGTGTTCCAGTAAAACTTTATTTACAAAAATAGGCAGGAGGCCAGAATTCATCTACAGGCCTTAGTTTGCTGACCTCCGGACCAGATGACCTTTAAGATTCCTCTCACATCTTCATTCTGTGATGCTGCTTTATTATCAACATACATATCTGAAAGGATTGCTTCTCCATTATTTTCTATTCTGTACCAGTTGGGGCTAGCCAGGAGGCAGGAACCACAGTTATTTTAACAGAAAATTCGATATATGAAGAATGGTAGACTATGTTTAAATGAACTGGAAAGGTAAAAAGAAAACACAGAGGTAGTATGGGTTTGGCAACTGCCGGAAGCAGCTACCACCTCTGAGCCTGTGGAACAAGAGGAGGGTGGGATTGTTAAACTATAGAAACTTGGAAGAAAGACCCCACAAAGCTGAAACTCCGATCTCGGTGAAAGGAGCCCTGCTCAGCTGATGCTAATATTTCTGAGCTCCAAGGAGAGCCCTATGGGAATGGGACCTCTGAGGGTTCCCCCCCTTGGGGGGTGGTGGGGGATAGCTACACATATGAAGAACCAAACAAAACAGACTTTGATTAAAGCAGGAGAGACACTATTAAACTTCAGAAAGAACTAATTCACAGAACCACATTAGAGTACCAGTGGGAATGGTGTAAGTCATCGTCCCCAGTGTTTTTAAATGAAAAATCTTGTAGTTATCTTTCCTGGATAGTTTTAATTTCAGAACGCAGAGATCAAGATTATCTCTTATTCCTCTGTTACTCTCCCAGTGGGAACGGTATAAGAGTCATTGTCTCCAGTGTTTTTAAATAAAAGATTAAATAGTTATCTATTCTGGATAGTTTTAATTTCAGAATGCGGAAATCAAGATTATCTCTTATTCCTCTGAGACTCTCCCACTGATGTGTAACATGGCATTTGACTTCCTTTCTTGGTTTAGTTCCCTAGACTAGCTTCCAGAGACTTTTATTTCCTCATAGAAAGTATATCTGTGATCTAGTTAAGTTCCTGTCATCTCGGTTTCCAGTAGACCCAAGTAACTAAGCTAATTGCATTAGTTGAAGGATGGGGGGAATATAGATCTCTGGCACATGTTCTCTCTTGTTCTTTTCTGTTTTCCTCTATCTCTTTTCTGTTTTCTCTGTCTTTTCACTCCCTTTTTCAGCCCAGAGAGCACTTTGTGACTTTCTTTGTGCCACTTAGTCATAATCCACTGTGTATTGTTGTTTGTGTCTTATCTCAATTGGGGATGTGGACAATACTTCATTAGAGCTCTCCAGCCAAGAATGATCTCAGTTTGTTTCTTCTCACCCACTCAAAACAGTCACCAGAGGCAAACTGGCAGCTAAGCCAGGGAGGGCATCAAAAACAGGGCCTGGCACACAGTAAACTCTGGGTAAATAATTGTCATTGAATAACTGAGTAACCCCCGACACAGTATCTTACATAATTGGCAACAGATTGAATCAACAGTTTCATTAATAATTTATAAGCTCTAAATAATTATTTTCTGACAGAAGTTTGGGGGTTGTGTTGTTGTTGTTAAAAACTATTTTTGTGCCCAGCACTTTCTGATTCTTAATTTCTTCATTTTTTGGTTTATTGTGAATGGACCCAACAGCTCTCATTATACAGCAGTGCCAATACCCATTTATCCCCCTTTCTTGTGCCATTTTCTCTCTCTGTGTTGTGCCTGGGTTAAAGGGTTTCTTCATTCAATGGGAGACCATTATTACCTATGTTCAGAGGGCAACAAAGTGCTTTTTAGAATTCATGGACATTGACAGTTCCCTAAATGCTCTTTAGCAGTTCTCAGTCTGTTGTCCCAGGTGCCCATCTTTCTAATGTATACATACAGGTGAAAAATGTTTTCAGAATGTTTTCATGTTTCATTCTTGAACATGAAGGGAAAATGTTCAAAATAGAACTTCATGTTTTTCTTACAGCTCAATCTGATGATGTTTATACCTTGTTCTACAAATGGCATTTGTGACCCAAAAGAAGCAAAAACTAATAGTCTTTGTTATCCAGTACTAATGTGTTTGCTAACTTGTTGCCAGTACTCTTCATAAGCTCAGGCAGTTGATAGTGATGAAGGAGCTGAAGACGACTCTTGACATTTTTTTCCCTGGCACGTGTTCTAGACACTGGTGAGGACACTGAGTTCAGCAAAACTCCTGGTAAATATATATGCTGGAGTAATCTCTGATTCCCAAGTTTGGGAGGTACAGACTAACTGAAAGTTTTCTAAGCTTATGTATTCTGACTAAACTTTTCTGTCTTGTCAGCCACAAGCTCTGCCCACTTGGAGGACCTTGCTTACCTGGATGAACAGAGACATACACCATTGAGAACTTCTCTTCGAATGCCGAGGCAGAGCATGGGCGGTGCTCGCACACAACAGGATCTGAGAGGTTAGAACCCCAGAAGGACTTTTTCTGGGGATGCCCAGGCGAAAATGGAAATGGGCAATAGGCGAAAAGTTTCTTTGTTTCCAGTTTCCACGCTCACTTAAGTCTCCCTTAACCATAAGCCTATAACCATAGAATAGAAAGATAAACACAAATACATTATACTCATCATATACATTGTAATTTTGAATAGTTGGAAGCATTGATTCCTGGAAATTCTGAAAGAAAACAAGGGTAAAAGTGGTGATGGGGGAAACAACCTTTTTAAGGTCCTGGATTTCAGAAGTGAGTGTTGACTA
Source organism: Leopardus geoffroyi (assembly GCF_018350155.1). Taxonomy (NCBI): domain Eukaryota; kingdom Metazoa; phylum Chordata; class Mammalia; order Carnivora; family Felidae; genus Leopardus; species Leopardus geoffroyi. Next base: position 45,879,078 of record NC_059330.1, read on the forward strand.
ACTTCAGCCCTAGTCACCCAGGTGAACTTGGTGCTAATAGTTACGTGTTTTGTAGAGAATGTATTTCATTTTCATTCTAGTGGCCATTTCTAGTGATGGACAGTACTTTTATTTACTTGGAGTCTCAGACAGTGCTTTTAGTCCTGTCCTGGCAACATCTAAACAACTTAGTCCTTTTCCCACTCAGGCACCTGTTTCTTTACACTCTTTATACATACTGCATGTTTCTGCAGTCAGGAACCTGATCTTTTCAAAGACTCTCATTTTGTTGATCATTTCAAAGACAGTCTAATTGAGAGACCTGTTTGTTGTATCACTGCTTGTGCCTCTTATTTATTTGTTCAAAATGAACCAAACTGTCTCCAGTAGCCTTAACAAATAGATGGTCTGCTTCCTCTAGTACCTAGTAATCCATAGCTCTACTCCCCCAAGTGCATTTTTAATTTTATCTTATAGATTATGTTCATCTTTCCTTTGGTCTCCTCCTCACCCCTTGTCCAGTGCTAATCTATATGGCACCACATGCATAACTCACACAGGAAAGGATTCATTCATGCCTGCTCTCCATTCTGGAATTCATTATGCTGAGTGTTTTTCAATGACTGACCCAGTAGGAGCATAAAATAATTGATTGTATTGCTGCAATTACCATACCTCGGTCAACTATAGTGAGTTGATGACCTCAGTCAGTTTTAGTTCCCAATCCTATTCATCCCGCTCACCATTTCTTCAGTTAACCACATGCTAGTTGCTTAGTAGATACAGTTGTGTATTTCTAGCCCAGAAAGGAATTGCATTCAGCTTTATTTTAGTGCTGATAGATTGATTATATCCAAAGCCTGAATAAATCTAGTCAAAAGACTAAATAAATGATTTGTGCCAAAACCAGAATGCATAGCCGTAATAAAACAGGTTGGACACATGATTTCACTCATATGTGGTATTTGAGAAACAAAGCAAATGATCATAGGGGAAAAAAAGAGAGAGGCAAACCAAGAAACAAACTCTTAACTATAGACAACAAACTGATAGTTACCAGGGGGGCATAGGTGATGGGGATTAAGGAGGGCACTTGTGATGAGCACTGGGTATTGAGCTGTGTAGTTTTGAGAACCCTTTGTGTTGGGTTCTGTTGATACTTGATGGTATATCTCCACTCTATATAAAGATTTAGTAAGATCTTTGGCAGATGTATTCTAGTGAGCTTGATATTTAGACACCGGTATCACTTGTATCTAGAAAACAACAGAAATCTTTTCTATTGCACTGAGCTTCAGCCTAAACGTTCAGTAAAACCAAAGTAAATCCAACGATTTTTCAAAGCATGCCTAAATCTTTAGGGAGCTCTCTGCCCAAATAATGCATTCCTAACAAAAGCAATTGTATATCCTTTACAGATTGTGTTTCATCTTATTGTTTACACTAGAACTTAAAGACACAGTTTTCCATTGATACAGGTGCTATGATATTAGTGTTTCAGCTCCTTCACGTTGTCTTTTCTTTCAAGACCTTTTCTTTTAGCACTCTAAATGGTTAGAACATACCATTCAGTTGAGTGCTTTAATCTGTAAGAGACTAGATATTTACTAAGCAGTATTTGCCTTCTAAAATTAGCATACTAATCTTCCCTCAAAAAGTAATATGTTATCTTAATTGCTGTTTACAAATGAATTCTGTGTCTTACCATATGACTTAAAACACATTTACAAGAAAGGAAAGCAAACTTGGATTGACTTTCCTTATATTTCTGTAGACCTGCTTGACAAACCTTTATAATTTGTGCTTCTTACATCCAAAACATTGCACTTTATCACAGAAACAGAATCATATTGTTTTCCTGGCATAATTTTAGAAAACATGTCATATCATGCTTTCTATTTTATTTAAAAGAACATACAAATTGCAGTCATGTTTTTGTTTTATATATTTTTCTTTGGTTGCGGTTGAAGTAAAACAACTTTACCCCCCAAAAAATAGTAAAGTGATTGAAACTTTTTGTAGTATACACTAAGATAAATCCTTGTACATTAAAGATATATCTTTCTATATTTTAAAGTATTACTCAAATCCTATGAAATAGTTTCTTAATCACAGTAAAATGGGTTTTAAATCATAAGTGATGAGGGAGGGGGCCCTGAGTGGCTCAGTCAGTTAAGCATCCAACTTTGGCTTAGGTCATGATCTCATTCGAGCCCCACGTTGGGCTCTGTGCTGACAGCTTAGAGCTGTCCAAAGCTCTCCTTTGGATTCTGTGTCTCCCTCTCTCTCTGCCCCTCCTCGGCTCACCCTCACTCTGTCTCTCTCAAAAATAAATAAACATTAAAAATAGTAATAAATAATAAAAAATAAATAAATCACAAGTGATGGGTTTTAAATGACCCTCAATCTTCAGTAGTGAGGTAGTGAATGGTCATGTACACTGTAGCCTGGCTACTAAATTTGCTGGCTGATTCGAAGTATGGAGATGATCTGAAATAATACTCTTGAGGATATGTCTGAAGAAATATAAATCATTTATTGGGCACTTCAGGCATTCTTGCACTAGTCTGTTTAGAGCAGTGCTTCTCAAACTTTCTGGTTGTCAGCACCCTTTTACACACTTAAAAAAATCACTGAGGATTTGGGGCGCCTGGGTGGCTCAGTTGGTTAAGCATCTGACTCTTGATTTCATCTCAGGTCGTGATCTCAGGGTTTGTGGGATCGAGCCCACACGCTGTCAGTGTGGAGCCTACCTGGGATTCTCTCTCTCTTCTCTCTCTACCCCTCCCCTCACTTGTGTACTCTCTAAGTAAATAAACAAATGTTTTTTTAAGTTTATTGAGGACCCTAAAAGCTTGTGTCTATATGAGTTATATCTATTGATATTTACCATATTAGAAGTTAAAACTGAGAAATTGTTAAAATATCTGTTCATTTTTAAAAAAAACAAGAGTAGACCTGTTCTTTGTGAATAATCATATAAGCTCTGGAAAATTCTTCTGTACTTGGGAAAGAATGAGTGTGGAAAAATACAGTAACCTTTTAGTATTATGAAAATAGTTTTGATTTTGTGGACGCCCTTGAAAGTATCTTCAAAACCCGCAGGGGTCCCAGATCACACTTTAAGAACCACTGGTTTGGAGAGTACCACTGCAGTTGAAGATAAGTGCCTTTACACGTTTAAGGACCACACATTGTATTTACAGAAATGCAAAAAAAAGTGTAGTTTTAGAATTGGTTAGAAGTTGTTCATAAACACATTGTTTAAGAGAACAGGCAGAGAGCTGTACTTTTAATCTCCGTGACTTAATTATTTTATGACTGGAAGTTTGTACCTCTTAATCCCCTCTATCTATTTCACCCATCCCCCTACCCACCTCCCCTCTGGTGGCCACCAGTTTGTTCTTTGTATTTAAGAGATGTTTGTTCATTTGTTTTTAGATTCTAAATATAAGTGAAATCATGAGGTATTTGTCTTTGTCTACCTAAGTTTTTCCCAGCTCTTTACACTTCCAAGCTGGCAGGACCTCCTGTAGCTGACAGGCCCTACTCTTCCAGCTTTGTTTGCAAGTACTTTTTGAATATTTGTCCTGAATTCACTTAGGTTTTAGGAGATACCTTCGTTCTGGAATTCTTTCTAAGCTGTCAGTGTATAATTCTTTACTCATCTTATCACTAGCATTTATTATGATAACTTTGTGTTAGAAGGACCAGCCTGTTTTCACTGATGTTCTTTAGTTGTGTTATTTCAGTGCAGTGACTAACACCTTACAGATTATTCCCAGATTTGAGGCACAGTGGCTTTGTAATTGTCTACTGACCATTTTGTATGAAACTCAACACTTAATGCCAGAAAGAGTACATATGCAATAAATATTTGCTTGAATTAATAAAAAGAGTACAGGCATAGCTCGTTTGATAGTTACCTTAATAATAACTGCAATGGTTTGATCATCGTGATAGTATTTTGACCACTGAAGCAGAAGTTGCTGGATAACATCTGAGCTACAAGTGGGGTATTAACACTAACATTTGCACAAAGAAAAAAAAATAAAAGACTAGAAGGGAGATAAAATACAAAATAGAAAATTAAAATTTCTAAAAAAGTTAACATTTGCTTCATTAGTAAAAAGTCTCTTTTTTTTACTTCTCAAGACAGCTGTTTTGAACAACTGTTCTACCGAAATTGATGTTTCCAGATACCCAGCCCAACAATGGGGAAAAGGTCATTTAAGTGCACTGTCCAGGATCCCGCTGCAGCAAGTTACTAGATTCCTAGCTGTCAACCATCCAAGAACCTGAGCTTTAATGATAAAATAGTTACAGCAGATTATGTACCAGTGTGGAATGTATAGCTGGCTAACCAACCATAAGTGCCTTTTCTAGTCCCAAATCCTAATGTCTTTGAGAGATATTAATATGAAACATTATTAAAGTTTTTAACTCAAGTTTTTAAAATTATTTTGGGGTCCATTTTAAAAAATTCATCACCATTGTGTTAATGTGGAGTTATGCTTGAAGTAACCAACCTGAACCCTGTCACTCTTTCTGACCATCTTAATGGACTATCTTCTTCCACAGAGAAAGACAGAAACTAAGTTTGCTGCTGAGCAAAAAGAAAGATAAAGGTTATTGGTTTTTATAGATAAATGTAATAAATCTTTTTTTTAAGTCTCTCTTTTTTTAATTTATGTATTTAAATTCAAGTTAGTTAACATACAGTATAGTATTGGTTTCAGGAGAAGAACCCAGTGATTCATCACTTAAACACCCAGTGCTCATTCCAACAAGTGCCCTCCTTAATGCCCATCACCCATTTGCTCATCCACCCACCCACCAAGATAAATATAATAAATCTTATGTTGGAATATATAAAAAGGACAAGGGAGAATTAAAATACACAAAGCAAATCACAGCATACTGACCTCAAATAGTAGCTACTTGGGGTAAATTAACAGTAGATTATTAATGGTAATACTCTAACTTGCCTGATGCTAAATCATAATTACACTGTTCTGCTTTAAGAAATTACACATTCCTAATTAAAACTTATTTCCCAATGTATGTTCATTTCCTTGGGACTTGTACTGAGTCCTGTTACTAAATGGCCATTCATAGGCATTGGATTTAGTTAATAGCTGCTTTAATAGATACTAGGTGAGAGGGCATATGTGCAAATGATAATCTGACTCATTGGCAGAATTTCTGTGAAATTGACCCTGCCACAATTATCGTGGCTTAGTCAAAGCAAAGAATTGAATTTTCATCAAATAAAATCAGTGTTTCACACTATTTGTGAGGCCCTTACTTTTCCAAAACAATGAATCCTTTATGAAGATGACTAAGATGCATGTCATGAAGCTAATATTCTTGCATTAGCCTACTGAGTCACACACCCCTGAGGTTGTGAGTCATCTTGATCATGACCTGGCTGGCTCTCACATTTACAAGAGAATATTTCCATCAGTCTCTTCTCTCTCACTGTTCATTGTTTTGTTTTTACAAGATTAAACTTATTTCTTTATATTTAAAATCCAAAGATAAGGTTGCATGCACGTAACTGCCTACAGGTAAATATTAAATGCATAGATTGTCATATTCAGTTGTATGAAGTTGACCCTTGCACCCCCAGCCAGCTCTTAAAAACTGAGAACAAACTGAGGGTTGATGGGGGGTGGGAGGGAGGGATGGGTGGGTGAGGGATATTGAGGAGGACACCTGTTGGGATGAGCACTGGGTGTTGTATGGAAACCAATTTGACAATAAATTTCATATTAAAAAAAAATTTGAAAATGTAGTATTCAACCTGGATATCTTTGAATGTCTGCTAGAAACTATGCTTTTTGGAGTAGTCTGGGTATGGTTTTTTAAAAGCAGATCACTACTTGTTAAAGTAGCTCTAGATAGGTGCACAGATCTTGTTTTTATGTAAGCCAGTCTTATTTGGTAAATTTCATCTTAAAGTGTGAGAATTCAAAAAGTAGCTAATATACAACAAAGTTCCCTCACAAGACCCACAAGGGAGAGATAACTTTAAGAGAAGAAAGAGACTGTAAAACACATAGTCTTATAATAGGCACAGATTGACTCCTCGTATTAAATAACACGCTACTTAGGGGCACCTGGGTGGCTCAGTCGATAAGCGTCCAACCTCAGCTCAGATCATGATCTTGCGGTTTGTGAGTTCGAGCCCCATGTCGGGCTCTGCTGACAGTTCAGAGCCTGGAGCCTGCTTCAGATTCTGTGCGCCCCCCCCCTTCTGTCTCCACCCCACCCCTGCTCGTGCTCTGTCTCTCTCTCAAAAATAAATAAAACATTAAAAAAAATAATAACACACTACTTAGAGAAAAGAAAGCCTGTGGAGTAACATGAGAGATTCTAATCATAAGTCTGCAAGAATAAATCTGAAAATATTCTTTTTTTAAAATTTTTTTTAACATTTATTTATTTTTGAGACAGAGAGAGACAGAGCATGAGCAGGGAAGGGTCAGAGAGAGAGGGAGACACAGAATCCGAAACAGGCTACAGGCTCTGAGCTGTCAGCCCAGAGCCCGATGCGGGGCTCGAACTCCTGGACCGCGAGATCATGACCTGAGCCGAAGTCGGACGCCCAACCGACTGAGCCACCCAGGTGCCCCTGAAAATATTCTTAAATACCTTAAGTGCAATAAAGAAAAATAAGTAACCTTTATGACATTTTCATGTTTTGATCTAAATTAGATTTAAACAAATTTTTTAAGTTTATTTATTTATTTTGAAAGAGAAAGGGAGAACACAAGCAGGAGAGGGGCAGAGAGAGAGAATCCCAAACAGCACGGACCCCAACTCAGGGCTCAAGCCCGCAAAGCAAGAGACCACGACCTGAAACGAAATCAAGAGCTGGATGCTTAACCGATTGAGCCACCCAGAAGCCCCTGAGCTAAATTAGATTTAAAGAATCGCCTTCCCAGTTAATCTATCATTATTTTCTCCAAAAGTGAATAAATATTATTAAAGTAATCATATCATGAGTAAATTTACTTAGGTAACACTTTGCAAAAACATTTTTTGATTCTGTAAAATGATACAAGCTTTACAATCTTGTATCTAAAAGTTTTTTTATGGAATAACTTCCCAAGATAAAACAAAATATAGAACTGGAGAATTTCCTTTGTAGGACCATGGCTATTTCATCACTGAATGTTCACTTAAAAATGTTTAATCTTAAATTTCAAGTAATTAACCAGTTTTGATGCTCCAATAAAAATAAATCTCAGGTTTCACCTTCAAGGCCAACAATTTAATAGCACAAAACTATGTTGACATAGTTGCATAATTATTTTATAAAATGTTTCACATTTTAAAAGCTTTACTGTTTTTATATTTTCTCTACATTTTGAGGTATTCAACATGAGGAAACCAATAAAAAGTGACATTTGAGAGAGTTAGGTTTTCCCAATTTCTTTTACTATTTTCCAGAGATCTTTCTTCCCTTCCCGAAAATTCCAGTCAGCAGTGACTCCAGATTTTTCTCAACAAATGTTTTCCTTTAAGACCTATGTCAGAGAGCTGAAATTTAATATGCAGTTATTCAGAGACTCAAAGTATTATTTACTAGAGTAAAATAAGCCTCTTCCCTTTTTTATCCCCGCATTAGTAGGATACAATGGACTTCTTGAAACGTTACGACAAATGTTGAGAATGGGACACTTTTAAACAGATATAAAAATGATAGCTTGCATTTACTGAAGTTCTTATTCTTTGTAGAGACAGTGCTAAGAGCTTTATACGTGTTCTTACTTAATCCTCGCAACCCTTTGATCTAAGCAGTGGTAATAAGGAGACAGGATTTAGAGAGGTTAAGTAACTTGCCTAAGGTTACATGTCTAGTCATGGGCAGTGCCAGGATTCGTTTCATATCTGGCAGACTCCAGAGCCTGTGCTCTTAACCATGGTACTGTACAGTGTTATAGACAGTATAATATAAAAAGCAGTAAGTCATGTAATAATGTAACAATACAATGGTTTATTGTAGATACTCAGGACTCTAATGCATTAGGTATGGGGGAGAGAACTGCATATCAGCACTAACTGCCAATGACTGTGGTGGCTCTGATCAGACAAGGTACCAGTGTGACTCAGCCCAAACTAGCTCCTACTTCCCCATTTCTATTAATAGTGCCCCAATTTTCCTCTCACCTGGCTTTAACTCCTGAAGTCATCTTTGAATCACTGTCTTCATTATCTCCTACATCCAGTCACTTATGATGCCCTGAGGATTCTACTCTCCTAGGTTCTCACATTCTTCCCATGTTCTCCATTCTCAGTACAGCTAATTAGCTTGTGTCCCTCCTCTGGTCTTTTCCATGTTTGAATCAAGCTGATGCCTGGCTTGCCAGATTAATCCTTCTAAGAAGCAGCTCAGATAATGTCATTTCTCTGTCTTACAGTTATCATCGCTGTCATCCTTCTCTAATACAGAAACCAGAAAAATAAGTAGTTTGGGAGAAGACAGATTATGGCTTGTTAGTACCTTAAAAATTCACTCTATTGATACTGTTCCTCAAAATGGACACTGCCAGATGGACCATGAAACAGAACAGGTGGTGGACAAGAACTAAAGGAGTAGATATATTAGATAATGTATGAGAAACTGCCTAGACAGCACTTAATGAATTTTATTAACTTATTCAAAAACAAGGACTAAAATCACTTCCATCCTAGTTGAGAATTAACACAATAATCTGTACAGTCAGACCCTTTTCCATATAGAGTCCCAGACAGCAACTCAGTATGTTTTTAGCTGAGTTAACTGAACCATAACAAGGACACGTAGAGTAATTAACAAAGAAGAAATAGATAAATAAACATATTAAACTATGTTTAAGATAAGGAGGGGAAAGTTGAATTATAATATGAAACATATATGGATATCTTTTTAGAGTACTTAAAAAGAGAGTAAAAAGGCAACTTGTGGAATGAGAGAAAATACTTGCAAACCATATAACTGATAAAGAGTAGATATCCAAAATATATAAGGAACTCCTGTAACTCAATAGCAAAAAAATTAATAACCCGATTTTTAAAATGGGCAAAGGACTTGGATAGACATTTCTCCAAGGAAAACCTACAAGTGGCCAACAGGTATTTGAAAAGATGTTCAACATCACTACTTGTGAAGGAAATGAAAATGAAAATCACAATGATAGATCACCTCACACCTGTTAGAATGGCTGTTGGAAAACACACATATACAAAGAAAAGAACAAGACAAGGAGATAGAGAAATTGGAACCCTTGGTAACTGTTGTTAGGAAGGCAAAATGGTGCAGCCACTATGGAAAGCAGCACAATGGTTCCTCAAAAAATTAAAGATAAAACTACCATATGATCCAGCAATCACACGCCTGGGTATATATCAAAAAAAACCCTGAAATCAGAATCCCAAAGAGATATGTGCACTCCCACATTCATTCCAGCATTATTCACAATCATTAAGAGGTGGAAAGAACCTAAATATCCATTGATGGATAAATGTGTAAAGAAAATGTGCCATATACATACGGTAGAATGTTATTCAGCCATTAAAAAAGAAGGAAATACTGTTACATGCTAAAACATGGATGAACTTTGAGGACATTATGCTAAGTTAAACCAACCACAGGAGAACAAATACCACATGATTTCACTCATATAAGGTATCTAAAGTAGTCACACTCCACGAAGCACAAAATAGAATGGCAGATGCTAGGGCCTGCAGGGAGGGGAAAATGAGTTGCTATTCAATGGGTGTAAAGTTTTAGTCATGCCAGGTGAGAAAGTTGTAGAGATCTGTATGACATTGTACTTATATTGATGATCTTGTGTGCTTATTTGCCACCAAATGAGTATCTTCTTTGGGGAAGAAGCATCTGTTCAAATATTTTGTCCACTTTTTATTGGGTTTCTTTTCTTGTTATTAAGTTTTGAGAGTTTATTATATAGTTTGGATATAAGTCCTTTATCAGATATAGGCTTTGCAAATATTTTTTCTCCTAGTATGGCTTGTCTTTTCATTCTCTTCAGCAGTGTCTTTTGAAGGACTGAAGCTTTTAGAAATCCAATTTATGAATTTTTGTCATGATGGCTGTGTTGTGTCTAAGATTTATTTGACTAACCAAAGGTCACAAATATTTTCTCCTATATTTTCTTCCAGAAATTTTACAGTTTTAGGTTTTACATTGAGGTCTATGATCAATTTTAATTTTTATATATGGTGCATGACATATGTGAAAGCGGTTTTTTGAGGTTTTGTTGTTGGGTTTTGTTTTTTGTTTTGGGGTTTTTTGTTTTGTTGTTGTTGTTGTTGTTGTTTGCATATAGGTATCCAATTGTTCAAACACCATTTGTTGTAAAGACCACAAAGAATTTTTTTAAGATTTGTAATTCTCATTTCTGGTGTTCTTCATTTCTTTGTGTTAATCCATATTTCTACCCAGTGACATTTTTCTTCTGCCTGGAGGACTTTTAACATTTCTTGTATTGTGGATCTGCAGCTGATTAATCTTTTCAGCTTTTATATTTCTGAAAAAGTCTTTATTTCACCATTACTTTTGAAAGATAAATTTAAATTTTCACTGGGTATATAATTTTAAGTTTTTTTTCTTTCTATAATTTAAAGCTGTAGTTCCAATGTCTTCCTTTCTTTTTTTTTTAATTTACATCCAAATGAGTTAGCAAATGTGAAACAAGATTTCAGGAGTAGATTCCTTAATGCCCCTTACCCATTTAGCCCATCCCCCCTCCCACAACCCCTCCAGCAATCCTCAGTTTGTTCTCCATATTTATGAGTCTCTTCTGTTTTGTCCCCCTCCCTGTTTTTATATTATTTTTGTTTCCCTTCCCTTATGTTCATCTGTTTTGTCTCTTAAAGTCCTCATATGAGTGAAGTCATGATTTTTGTCTTTCTCTGACTAATTTGACTTAGCATAATACCCTCCAGTTCCATCCACATAGTTGCAAATGGCAAGATTCATTCTTTTTCATTGCCAAGTAATACTCCATTGTGTGTGTGTGTGTGTGTGTGTGTGTGTGTGTGTGTGTGTGTGTATACACACACATATATATATATACAAACAACACATCGTCTCTATCCATTTATCCATCGATGGACAGTTGGGCTCTTTCCATACTTTGGCTATTGTTGATAGTGCTGCTATAAACATGGGGGTGCATGTGCCCCTTCAAAACAGCGCACCTGTATCCCATGGTTAAATGCCTAGTAGTGTAATTGCTGGGTCGTAGGGTAGTTCTATTTTTAGTTTTTTGAGGAACCTCCATACTGTTCTCCAGAGTGGCTGCACCAGCTTGCATTGCCACCAACAATGCAAAAGAGATCCGCTTTCTCTGCATCCTCGCCAACATCTGTTGTTGCCTGAGTTGTTAATGTTAGCCATTCTGACAGGTGTAAGGTGGTATCTCATTGTGGTTTTGATTTGTATTTCCCTGACGATGAATGATGTTGAGCATTTTTTCATGTGTCGGTTGGCCATCTTGATGTCTTCCTTGGAGAAGTGTCTATTCATGTCTTTTGCCCATTTCTTCACTGGATTCTTTGTTTTTTGGGTATTGAGTTTGATAAGTTCTTTATACATTTTGGATACTAACCCTTCATCTGATATGTCATTTGCAAATATCTTCTCCCATTCTGTGGGTTGCCTTTTAATTTTGCTGATTGTTTCCTTCACTGTGCAGAAGCTTTTTATTTTGATGAGGTCCCAATAGTTCATTTTTGCTTTTGTTTCCCTTGCCTCTGGAGACATGTTGAGTAAGAAGTTGCTGCGGGCAAGATCAAAGCTATACTACAAAGCTATAATCATCAAGACAGTATGGTACTGGCGCAAGAACAGACACTCAGATCAATGGAACAGAATAGAGAACCCAGAAATGGACCCACAAATGTATGGCCAACTAATCTTTGAGAGAGCAGGAAAAGAATAACCAATGGCATAAGGACAGTCTCTTCAGCAAGTGGTGCTGGGAAAACTGGACAGCGACATGCAGAAAAATGAACCTGGACCACTTTCTTACTTTCTTACACCATACACAAAAATAAACTCAAAATGGATGAAAGACCTCAATGTAAGACAGGAAGCCATCCAAATCCTCGAGGAGAAAGCAGGCAAAAATCTCTTCGATCTTGCCCGCAGCAACTTCTTCATCCACTGTCTTCTTATTTGCATTGTTTCTGACCAGAAATCTGCTGTCATCCTTATCTTTTGTTCCTCTGTACTTCATATGTCTTTTTATTCTGTGGCCGCTTTTAAGATTTTTCTCTTTATCTCTGGTTTTGAGTAATTTGATTATGTCGTGCCTTGTCATTTTCTTCATATGTCTTGGACTTTGGGCTCATTGAACTTCTTGGATCTGTGAGTTTATAGCTTTCATCAGATTTAGAAATTTTATAGCTATTATTTCTTTAAATATATTTTCTGTCACCCACCTTACTAGTTATATTTGCCCACTTGGAGTTGTCTCACAGTTCACTGATGCTTTTTTTATTTTAGAGGATGTTTTTTCTCTGTATGTTTAATTTTGGATAGTTCATATTCCTATGTCTTTAAGGTCACTCATCCTTTCTTCTGTACTGTTAAATCAGTACTTTCATCTAGTATATTTTTCATTTCTGTTGTTGTAGGTTTTTTTTCCTGACAGTTCACTTCGGTCTTTTATATCTCCCATATCCCTACTTTTGAACACATAGAATATTGTTATAATTACTATTTTAATGTCTTTCTCTGATAATTCTAACATCAGTGTCAGTTCTGGATCAGTTTCACTTGATTGATTTTTCTCCTAATTGTGGTTCTTTTTTTCCTGCCTCTCTGCATGCCTAACAATCTTTGTTTGGATGCCAGGCATAGTAGATTTTACCTTACTGAATGTTAGATATTTTTGTATTCTTTTTTTTTTTTAACTTTTTTTAATGTTTATTTTTGAGAGAGAGAGCCGAGTGGGGGAGGGGCAGAGAGAGAGGGAGACCTAGAATCCGAAGCAGGCTCCAGGCTCCCAACTGTCAGCACAGGGCCCGTAAGATCACAACCTGAGCCAAAGTCAGATGTCCGACCACCTGAGCCACCCAGGTGCCCCTGTATTCTTGTAAATATGCTTCAACTTTTTTCAGGAATGTTGAAGTTATTTGAAAACAATATGATTAATTTTGGGTCCTTAAGATTTGTTGAGTAGACCCAGAACAATATTTATTATAGGTCTTAAATTTCTATACTGCTGAGACAAGACCTTTCTGGATATCCTAGCCAGTGTCCTGTAAATTGTGAGGTTTTCCATTCTGGCTGCAAGTAACAGGCACTATTTCTGGCCCTATGAAAGCAGCAGGCTGTTTTCCCTCTAATCCTCTTGGATAGGTCATTTCCTGGCTTTGGGCAATTTTCTCACATATATGTGCTAATCAGTACTCTACTTTTCACACATCTCCAGAATTATTACTGTTTTGCTCTCACCTTCTCAGAACTCTTTCCTTTGAACATTTGCTGCCTTGGTCTTACTGAATTCTCAGTTCCATATCCTCAACTCAGTGAGTCTGCCAACATCAGACTGGGTTTTCCCTCCCTACATCATGGTCTGGAAATTCTTTTAAGGCAGTAAGTGAGCATAGGATTTGCCTATTTGTTTTCCCTGTCTCAGGAATTATTATTTTTCATTGACTATGTCTAGTGTCTTGAAAACCATTGTTTTATATACTTTGTTTAGAAGTCTGTTTGGGGATTGTTTTGGGTAGGAGGGTAAATATAGTCCTTTTCACTCCATCTTGGGCAGGAATAGAAATTCATGTCATAGTTTTAAAAAGAAAATTATAGGTGAAGTGGACCAGAGCATAAACTCATCTCTCATTAGAAAATGACTGGCTTGAGGGGAGGGTAGGTGATGGGCATTGAAGAGGGCATCTTTTGGGATGAGCACTGGGTGTTGTATGGAAACCTAATTTGACAATAAATTTCACATAATAAAAAAAAAAAAGAAAATGACTGGCTTGAGGGGTGCCTGGGTGGCTCAGCCAGTTAAGTGACTGACTTTGGCTCAGGTCATAATCTCACGGTTCGTGAGTTTGAGCCCCCCATCAGGCTCTTTGCAGACAGCTCAGAGCCTAGAGCCTGCTTCGTATTGTGTGTCTCCCTCGCTGTCTGCCCCTCCCCTGCGCTCTCTCTCTCTCTCTCTCAAAAATAAATAATTATTAAAAAATACATATATACTTTAAAAAGAAAATGACTAGCTTGGTAGTTAGAATTGAGTTCTCTGAACTAAACTATGTAGTGTACATGTAGTGATGCAGAATTAAATATGGTCATTTCTAGCACAAGAATCTTACATGTAGCGTTAGCAAGACTTCAGTTACTAAACTGATTTGTGTGGCTCCAGCTTTCTCAGTAACTTTTCTAAAAGAAAACAAGAATAGTCTTTAGAAATATCTATCCATAGGGTGCCTGGGTGGCTCAGTCGGTTAAGCGTCTGACTTCGGCTCAGGTTGTGATCTTACAGTTGTGAGTTTGAGCCCCACGTCGGGCTCTGTGCTGACAGCTCAGAGCCTGAAGCCTGCTTGGAATTCTGTGTCTCCCTCTCTCTCTGCCCCTCCTCCACTCATGCTTGGTCTCTCTCTCTCTCTCTCTCTCAAAAATATATAAACGTTAAAAAAATTTTTTTTTTAAAGAAATAGCTATCCTGTCCTCTCTGAAATAGCTAGCTATCCTGTCCTCTCTGGGCGTTAGCTCTAAGACACTATTTCCTCCCTTCACCCAGCTTCCTGTAGGAATAGTATTCTTGATTGTGGTGCTTTGGTCAATATCCAGGCCTTCCTGTGATATTCACAGAGCTTGGAAAATAACATTTGTTTCTTCTTTGTCCTGCTATTTAATGGTCCACTGGTTTATGATAGTTGCCTTTAAACAGAAATGTATCCCTGAAAGGTGCCAAACAAATAATCCATTTCTTTTTATTATTATAGTACAGAGCAGTGATTTTCAAAGACCTCTATTTGCATCCTATAACTGCCTCCCTCAAGCCCTCCTGTTCTACCAAAGCAAAGTGTATACATATTTCCCTGTGGTTAAGGATGGAAAATCCATATTAACTATTTTCATTCATGAATTCATTTGTTAAATGTTATTGAATATACCTACCGAATGACAAGAACTGTACTAGTTAATAAGGACTTAATAGGCTCGGTGATTAACATAGGGTGAGATGACGACTTGTGGGTTAGAGTGTGGAGGTTGACATGATCATGTTAGAGATTTGGTAGCTCTATATATGGGAGGAATAAAAGCCTCTTTAAGGATATAGTAAAAGCAAGAGATGTTGAGAACCTAAACTATGTGACTGACATTCATTGAGGATTAAGATTCTAAGCTAAGAACTTAACATACATGTTCTCATTTAACCTAATAGGGTAGATACTCTTCTTATCCTCATTTTTACAGATGACAAAACTGAGACTTAGAGTGATCAGCACCTCCTCCAAGGGTACGCCACTCTAGTAGCAGTGGAATAGGAAAGAAAAAAAGGAATTATATCTGAGAAATAGTCCTCAAGAACTATTGAGAGGACTTGTGACAAATTAGATGTAAAGGTTAAGGAAGAAGAAATCCTGATGAGTGCCAAGTTTCTATCTGGGAAGACCAGGCAAATGGGTGATACTTCATTAACTGAGTTATTAATAAATGGAATAGAAAGATTAAGGTGAGTGAGACAATAACTTTGAAACATTTGAAGTTTGAGGTTTCTATCAGAAAGCCAAATAGGATAACTTTTGTAAATAGTTGGACATGCTGTGTAGGAGTGTGGGAATGAGGTCTGGAATAGAAATACAAACCATCACCACTTAGATAGTTGTGAAAGCTATTAGTCTATTCCTTTGAGACTATCCAGGGAGATCACGAAGAACAAAACAATGAAATATAGAACCTAGTATTGGCATTATCTTAGGGATGGGCGGAAGAGGAAGAACTATTAAAGATACATCAGAAGGAGAGGACTAAAAGAGTAGAAGAGGGGCGCCTGGCTGGTTCAGTCAGAAGATTTCAAGGTCATGAGTTCGAGCCCCATGTTGGGTGTAGAGATTACTTAAGTGAACAAATAAATACTTAAAAAAAAAAAAAAAAAGAACTAGAAGAAAATGTTGTCATGTTAAGCCTAAGAGGGGAATGTATTTCAAAAAGTGGGGATTAGTTAAAAGTGTTAAAGACTGAGGAGTGGTTAGGAAGCATAAGGACTGGGAAAAGAAATGATCATACTTAACAATTATACTTCATACAATTATACTTCAGTGACTTTAACCAAAACAGTCTCAGCAGATATACTGCTGAATAATATGAGGGGAAGTCAGGCTAGAATGCACGATTGCTGCGCAAGTAAAAAGAGCAAACAGGGCGCTTTCACAATGTTGGGTAGTAAAAGGAAGAAGGGAAGAGGGTTTAAAGAGAGTCAGTATGTTCTCAGTATCCTTTTTCTGAGTTTTGTTTTAAATGAGTGTGTCAGGGAAAGGGGGGGTGGTTATGGTTACTCTGGATGTCTTTTTGTCTTGATGGTGTCGATGGTGGTAGCAGCTAACGCAGTTAACCACCAGATACTTTCCTAGGCATGTCACATATATTAACTCATTTAATCCCCACAGTATCATTGTTATCCCTACTTTTAAAATGAGGAAAACTGAGATCTCAGGAGCACAAGTAATTGTCCTAAGGTCACACAGCCAGTAAGTAACAGAGACAGGATACACACCGAGGGATCCTAGCTCTGAGTCTACATTTACCTACTCTGCTGTGTTTCCTTGTTGACCTGAAAAGTGATTCTGCTTTATTTAACCTTTTCTTTTTTTTTTTTTTTTTCTCAAACAGCAGTTATCTGTAGTGAACGTTTCTCAGACTGTTATCTTTAGATTGTCTTTTAGGACCTTCTTCAAATTGCTTTACATTCTTTAGAAACTCATTTCCTGGTGTAGGAATAGCTGCCTACTGGAATCCTATCCAGAGCAGCCGGAATAAACAACAGACCCTAAAGAGATTCGACTCCTGTAAATGGTAGAGTGAACTTTCTCAAAATTCAGTAGACAGATCAACTCCTGCCCTGCTTTAAGCATTTCTGAAGAAAAAAATAAGCATGTTTTTTGACTTATGTTTGAGACTGAGGTGATATCAGGTTTTGTCTGAAGCACATGTGTTTCTCTGCTTTGTGTCGACAAGGGCACACATGTCCTGAATCCTAAGGATGAGGCTGAAACTATCCTTTGTTAGAGGAACAGAGGTACTTCCAGGCTAGACTTTACAGTCATTGTGGGAGAATGCTAGGAAAGACAACCCTGCTCCTGTTTGCACCAGGCCTTGGCTGTATCACACACACCCTTTCTTCTGCCAGGCCTGGGACTGACTTCTTTTAGGATGATTCATGATTGTTTTCCATGAGTAAATATGCTTTAGTCTAAGTCCAGTTAGAGCTCGTTTGCCTCCACTTCCCCTTCTCCTTTTCCACTTACTGCAGCTGTTTGTACTTGCATTTGGGCAGTGCTGATCTGTTAGCCTCAGTGCACTTTGTGTTATTGTTTTTTTAATGTTTACACTTTGCTTCAGTGAAAGAAAGGTCCATTTTCTCTGTAAGCCTAGATGTGTAGTTATACTTATTGATGGTCTCACAGAGACCGTTTCCTAGAGAGAACTCATTCGTCTGCCTCAAGCCTGATTTGCATTGAAGAGATGCACACACGGAAGAGGTGCCCACACCCATCTGAGTCTGGAGTTGTTATTAAATCCTTTTAAAAACTACTTTCCAAAGCTTGTCTTATTTGTGTGTCGTATTGAAATGTGATTCCTTTCCATGTTTTTTCCTTCAACATTTTATTAGGAAATTTTTCAGATACACCAAAAAAGAAAGAACCTAACAATCAGCACTCATATACGCACCACCTTGATTGTATCATTAACACTTTGCTGTCTTATCATCTATCCAACTGCCCATCTCTTTACCCATGCATCTTTTTTTATGAATTTTGAAGTAAATTACGGATATTGCTATACTTTAGTAGAATGCTTTGAGAGGGACGGGATGGTCTTGCTGCCCGAGGACTGCCAACTCTTGAGTGCCAGGGGTAAGAAAGCCACACACATTACTAAGTGGTATGGATTAGCTCATTTTTTTCCCCTTAGCTCAGCTGTAGTTGCAGTGGTAATTTCTCATAGATTATTTCAGTGTTTGTGCCTTAGAAAATCTCTTGGAAGCCAGCTGGTACCCCAAACAAACATTTATTAAGGAATATGAACTCCACAGAGAACATCCATTACCTCCATGTCCCACAATGCAGGCCAAAGTGCTTTCTTGTTCATATGCCCTAAATTTATTGTTGAACATAGGAAGTAGGGCTCTCTTTTATCATATAGAGCTGACAAAAGCCTTAGGTTCTGAGGTACAGAAATTGTTTCTAGGCTGTTCTTGGCATCTACAGTTGTTTTACCATATGGTACTGGGCTAATTTTATCTGTTCTTCCCTTGAGGCTTTTGTGAATTGATTACATTTTTAGAAAATTTTTTAAATAACTTTTTAAAATGTCAGAGCTTTCTCAGTAGAATAAAATATGATGAGAGATTACGTCAACAGGAGAACAAGTTATCTTAAGAGAATTTTTCTCAAAAACTTAAGCATTTCAATTGCAATTTCAATTGCATACTCCATAGTATAAATTAGCATTGGTCATGTTCACGAAAGCCCCTTTTGATACAAAATATAAAGTAATCTTGGGCCTGAAGAGATAAGTCTGTTAGTTCAGAAATCAAATGAAAGTTTCTACAGCTCTTCTCTCTCTGGAAAGGTCATTTCCGGCCAAACATGTACTTCCTAAAGGGAAGCACAGGAGAGGTAAAGAGAAAGAAGACAGCTTAGCCCATCAGCTAAGCCTAATCAGTCCTGGTCATCCATGGGATCATTCATGTCACTTTCAGATTTAAAGTGACATCCTATAGAGCAGCTACAACATAATAGACAAAACCTGGATTTTTGAGCCAGAATTAGGTTTTATTTCTAGTTCTGAAACCAGCTGTGTGACTTTAGGTCTCACTAGGCCTAGTGAGACTCACCTCAAGCCAACTGGCCTATTTTCATTCCTCCCGGGGAATCCTATCACTGCTCACCCCGAGCTCAGAGTAACTCTCTGGGTGCCCACTGAGCACACTCAGGTGCCCTGGAAGCTCCAAGTGGGTAGCAGTCACCTACCATCAAGTGACATGGAAAGCGGTGGAGTAAGGAGCTCCAGGAATCAGTCCCACCACGGAAGCAACCACTAAGCTGGCACGTCTGACAGAATCAACTTTTTCAGAACTTTGGAATTGCTAAGTGAAAAAAAGCAGATTATGAAACAGGATCTATAGTATGATCTCATTTGAGGTTTTTAAAATAAGTATTTGTGGTACAGAGAAACACTCAGAATATATGTGAATAATGTTTCTCTCTGGCTACTGGGAGTACAATTATTATCTTGTTTATCTGCTATTCCTAAAATTTTCTATAGTGAATATATATTACTTCTGTAAAAAATAGCAAAAGCAAAATAGAACAGTTTGGCAGTTTCTCAAAAAGTTAAACATAGAGTTTCCAAGTGACTCAGCAGTACCACTCGTAGATACACACCCAAGAGAACTGAAAACATATGTACACAAAAACTTGTACGTGAATGTTTATACCGGCATAATTCATAATAGCCAAAAAGTGGAAACAAATCAGATTACTTGTCAGATAAGTTGATAAACAAAAGGTGATGTAGCCACATGATGGAATATTACTCAACAATAACAAGAATAAAGTCCTGATACATGCTTCAACATGAATGAACCTCAAGAACATTATTCTAAGTGAGCTAGACACAAACGGCCACATATTACGTAATGTTTATTGTGTGTGTCCAGAATAGGCAAATCTGTAAAGACAGGAGGTCTCTGGTTGCCAGGGGCTGGAAGGAAGGGGGACTATGGAGTCACAGCTAATGAGTATAGAGTTTTCTTTGGGGGATGATAGAAATGTTTAGGGATTCAATAGTGATGGTTGCACAATTTTGTGAATGTATAGTTGACCCTTGAGCAACACAGATTTGAACTGTGCTGGTTCACTTTTGTAGACAGTACTGTACATGTATTTTCTCCTCTTTATGATTTTCTTACTAACATTTTCTTTTCTCCAGCTTACTTTATTGTAAGAATATAGCATATAGTATGTATAACATACAAAATATAGGTTAATTGACTGTTACCAGAAATATACAGTAAAGTTTTAGGGGGCATCAAAAGTTAACCTGTGGATTTTCAACTCCAAGAGGCATCAGTTCCCCTAACCCACATGTTGTTCAAGGGTCAGCTGTACTGAAAACCACTGAATTGTATACTTTAAAAGGGTGAATTTTATGATCTATGAAGTATAGCTCAATAAAGTAATGTTTAAGAAAGGTGAAATAGACTATAAGCTACAAGAATTAGAATTAAAAAGAATATATTTAGCAAGTTAAAGTCAAATTTTTCACTGAATTCTGTAATTATAGTTATGGATTTTTTTTAAGTCTTTAAGTCCAGTTAGTTAACATACAGCGTTATATCAGCTTAGAGTTAGGAATTTTAAAAGTGTAAGTTTCGGTAAAGAGATGAGAATCAGGAAATTATAAGTGATTATGTAGCTGAAGCTCCACAGCTCCCCCTTTTTTTTAGTGAAAATTTGGGACATTTTAAAACTGATATGGGAAACTATTTTCTTCTCTTTTTAAAGTTTGGCTTTGTATTTTTAATTATTTGCACTATTTTTGGAATTGTTATCTTTTTTTAATGCAAAGTAATCATTCTAATAGCTTTCAGAGAATTTTAAATGAGAGTGTAATACATGTATACTTGTGAGCAGATTTTCTCAAGTAAGCCACCATCTCTAGATCCCATTTGATGATATATAAGTGGTTTAAGTATGTTCTAGAATAATATAAGCAGTATAAATAGATCTCATTTACCCCCTTATGATTTCCCTTTCTCTTGCCCTCATCCCCTTCCCCTGGCCTTTTATGCTCCAAAATGTAAAATGGGATTAGAGTACAATACCTTATTTTTAATTAATTCTTTCAGTAAGCATATATTGAGTGCCTACTATGTGTCAAAACACTGTGCTTAAAGTTAAAGATACAAAAATAAAATATGTGACCCTGGGGCACTGGCTGGCTCAATCAGAAAAACATGTGACTTGATCTCAGGGTGTGAGTTGAAGCCCCACACTGGGACAGGGCATTGAGCTTACTTAAAAAAAAAAATAATAAAAATAAATAAAAAAACACCTGGTTCTAGACAGATAAAATGATACATCTCAGAGCTACTCTCTGAACAGTTAGGAGGGCACTTAACCCAGATAAGGAAGGTCAGTCAGGACTTCTTTTTACCGTCAATATAATTAGGTTGATCTTTGAAAGCAAGTTACACCTATTATGCATTTTTAGAAAACTATTAAAAGTAGAGCTCATGCTTGGCTGTTAGCACATCCTACAACTACATACGCACAGAAAAACATCTTGAGAAAAGTGGTAGGATCTGTTGTCTCCAAGATGTGTGTATAGGCCAAAACTCTTTTTTTTTTTTTTTTAAATTGGCATGAATACAGGCAGTAGAGGAGCGAAGACCTGAGGTCAGAGTTTGGTTTCTGCTTCCTTGACTGCTAAACATGTTGAAGACTTTTTAAACTATCAGAGCTTTTATGGGCTCTGCTTATACTAATATATCTACCAAATTAAAAAGCAAAATATCATCGTGCACTTAAAGGAATTGCTATTTTTCACTGGTATCTTTTTAAAAAGCAGACACATCGTCTTTGCATTGCTTTCTGCAGGACTGATATGTACTGATATGGTCCTATTAGTTGTTAAATATTGAAATACATCCTTACTGGTTGGTAAAAAGCTGATGCTTTAAGCCACCTGGATGCTCCACCACAGTCTGTACTCTCCCCCAGGGACTCCAACCCTACATCTCTCCGCAATCCAACAACTAAAAGGTTGTCTCCAGGCATAGCAGGAAGCCTTAAGGACTCTGTTTCTGTACTACTTTGGAATCCATTCTGACTGCTGGTGCTGGGCCATCCCCACTGTTTAATAATTTTGAATCTCACCTCGACTTTCTGACTGTTCCATAAACCATTGTCATTTTAACTGTGTTTGTTTTCTGCCAACTAGAGTATCCCATGGCCCTAGATCACCTGCTCTCGCTTACCTGTGTAGAACCAAAATGGAGTTGCATTATTTGCTGAGTAACCCAGAATAGCATTGTACTAGAACTAATAGTCTCCTAAACCATGCTGCTTTTCTTCTGTATTTCTTTCAATGACGACAGTTTGGCCTAAGTTCTGTGTCCTCTTATTGTTCCTTCCAGTTCATTTTGCACCTTATAGGCCTCCAGATATCTCCCTGAAGCCTCTGCTCTTTGAAGTGCCCAGCATCACTACAGAGTCAGTGTTTGTTGGCCGGGATTGGGTTTTCCACGAAATAGATGCTCAACTTCAAAGTTCAAATGCCAGCGTGAACCAAGGAGTAGTGATTGTGGGAAACATTGGGTTCGGCAAAACTGCCATCATCTCCAGACTGGTGGCCCTCAGCTGCCACGGAACACGGATGAGACAGATCGCCTCAGACAGCCCACATGCCTCCCCCAAACGTACGTATTCCTTTTTAAATAACTCCCTGCTTCATTGCTCTGAAAGTTTTTCTGATAGATTAAGTCTTACATCCTTTTGTTTTCTGATCTGCAAAACCTAACTTGCATGTGAGGACCATTAATTCAGAGTTGGAGAGAAAGAATGTAATACTCTGTTTACATTTAACCCACATATCTAGCGGTCACCTAAGTGTGACTGAGAAAACCTTTCTGTGGGAATAAATTTATGAGTCTTCCCTCTGGCAGTCTGGCTAGTCTGTCCTTTGGATAATGACTGTAGCAATTGCTTATAAGAGGCATTTGCCTCCATCACTGTCAGCTTTTGCTCAGCCTGTGCCCATGTCTTCTTGTTACATGCCAGCACAGTCTGCTTGCAGCATTCAATTCCTTGCTCTTGATGTCAGTATTGCACTGCTTGGGCTTAAACTTCATTGTGTCCTTGAAGGGTTTCTCCTGCTTCCTTGTGAAAGGATGCTGAGATCTCGTATGTATTCATGCTCCTTTCATCCCAGGCCAGGCACAGCTTAATGATCACCACCAGGATCTTGTTTGTTTATTTCTAAAATACTTAGGTGGTCCTTAGCACCAGGCACTGTCTAAGAGCTTAACAAATATTAATTCATCCAATCCTCTTATCAACTCAGGTAGTTCCTATTATCATCATGTCACAGATAAGTGATCTGAGGCTCAAAGAGGTTAAGTAGACCTCCCAGGTTTCATAGCCAGTAAATGGTGAAACACGTATTTGAGCCTAAGCAGTCTGGTTTCAGAAGCCATTCCCTTATCCACTCTGCTGTCCTGCCTCTCCTTAATGGAGGAACTCACCTGAATAAAGGAGATGAGAGGAAAATAGATGTTCTTCCTATACTCTGTGTGTATAGAACCAGTCTACCTGGTTTCTGTTAGTTATGAGAAAACAAAACCAGAAACTATTGCTCTGCTAGTCCAAATCATTAATCTAGCTCACCATAAGTTTTCAGACAGCCACCACTAGAAACTTGAGATTATAGTAGTTACAGTGTCTAACACATGCTAGAAACTCAATAAGAGCTCACTGAGCACCCTCCAGACATTCTGGCTTCCTAATGAAATTAATTGACAGTCTTGTGTCATTAAGTGGGCACATTGTCTCTGGTTAACTAATAGACATCTCACGTGGAGAAGAAGGACTAGTGTGTACAGAGAAAACTGGTTGAATCAAGAGACCCTGTTTACAAGGGTCTGGTAAGAATTGGTATGGAAGAATTCCTTTTTCACAAGCAATGTCATGCTTAGTTTCTACATGAAGCTTTTCTCAGGTAGATTGGCATTGTGTCATGAGAGTCAAGAGCTCAGATTTTGAGTCCTAGCACTCCATTGACTATATATACTCTGTAACCTTGAGAATTTTAATTGAAATTTTTAGGTCTGTTTTCTCATCTGTAAAATGAGGAAGTGGGACTAAGTGATCTTTAAGATTTGTTCCTGTGTTAAAATTCTGTGATTCTAAAAACATATCTTCTTGAAATTGAAAAGTGGTTGAAATTAACTTTCCAGCCTATTCCAGTGTTTTCCTTTGAGCACTTAAATATCACACCAGACTACATTTTATCTGAGTACTCCAAGACTCTTTAACTCTTTGAGTATGTCAGAAAGAAAACCAGATAGCTAATAATCTCTCTGACTCCTCTATGTATCACTGTCGAGATAACGTAATGGTAGAATCCTGTAGGACAGAATAAATCCCAAGGGCAAGATGAGCTGCTTTCTCAGAAAGCAAAGGTATCTGGGAGTCCCTCCCAACTAAGCCTGGGAAAGCAGGAGTTAATAGAAAACAGTTCATGTGCTCCCCAAAGCAGAGGTTCTATAAAGGTAGTTCATTAAGTTATTCTCTAACATCCATTGCCTCTTATCTCCAGAGACACTCTAAAAATACCAGGACACTCCAGTTCTTGAGATAAATGTCCATTTGTTGTGACTGTAGATTTGGCCTGATAGTTAACTTTCCTTTTTTTTTTTTTTTCTTTCTTTTTTTTTTTCTTAATTTGAGAGAGACAGAGAAAGAGGGCACACAAGTGGGGTAAAGGGGCAAAGGGGAAGAGAAAATCTTAAGCAGCCTCCACATTCAGTGTGGAGCCTGACTCAGAGCTCGATCCCACAACCCTGGGATCATGACCTGAGCCGAAATCAAGAATCAGATGCTCAACCAACTGAGCCACCCAGGCCCCCCTCTTTTTCCTTTTTGCCTGATAGTTAACTTTCAGAACTTGAAAACCGTGTCAAAGGAGAAAGAATATGTGGTTATATATTTATCAGAATTTCACAGAACTAGCAGTTGCCTTGTACATAATAATTTTTGTTGTAATCTGTCAGTGACCAAACTACATTCTACCTCTGCCATCTTAACAGAGCCACTAGCCCTTAAGAAGGGTCAAGAATAGGGGCGCCTGGGTGGCGCAGTCGGTTAAGCGTCCGACTTCAGCCAGGTCACGATCTCGCGGTCCGTGAGTTCGAGCCCCGCGTCGGGCTCTGGGCTGATGGCTCAGAGCCTGGAGCCTGTTTCCGATTCTGTGTCTCCCTCTCTCTCTGCCCCTCCCCCGTTCATGCTCTGTCTCTCTCTGTCCCAAAAATAAATAAACGTTGAAAAAAAAAAAAAAAAAAAAAAAAAAAAAAAAAAAAAAAAAAAAGAAGGGTCAAGAATAAGTGACTGATAAAGTGCAAGCTGTTTTTTGGCATTAATATGTTATTATGTAAGCCAGCACTGGGAATTTGACTGGCAGTAGCAGAATTTCTTTCATTAATGACTAAGAATGATGTCTGTATAGAGAATTGGCTTAACTTTTCACAGTTTAATTTACATCAAGCTTAGATAGGTTTATTTGAATTTCCATTGGCTTTCCTAACCCTGTGTCGGTGATACCAATGATACAGTTGTAGAAATAATGAAAACAAGGTAGAAAATCGTTGGCGCTCCCATCTCTGCATCATCTGTCTTCTCTCTTCTACCCCTGTCTCCTCCACACTGAGCAGCACTGCTGTGGAAGACGTGAGCAGTGTAGCCTGCGGTACCACATTGCCTGGCTCCGTCCTTCCCCCACAGACACTCAGCCCCCAGCCCACCCCCTCCTTGTCATTTCCCTGGGAAGGTACAGAAAAGCTGTCAAGGCAGGCACTAGCCTGTCATCTGCTTTCCGCCTACACCCCTTCCCAAAGCTGACTCCCCCATCAGGCTCCACCACCATCGTCATCAACCACCCCCTAGTACATACACACAAAGAACAAAAACATTTTGTAAAAATAGACCTGTTGTGTAATTTAGGCATTATTACGTTAACTACAAGTATACTCAGTACAGTAGTCAGGAAAGCTCTAATACAAGACTATCTTTCCCCATCACTAAGAGTCAGTATAGTTATTATTTGGATTTGACATTTGCCAGCAGCTGCCAACCCCCCAAACAGCTGTTCAGTAAGTCACCCCACCCTCCCTGCTCTGCTCATGTCAGTAGTCTGTTTTGCTGCTGCCTACCTGTTAACTTATTTCTCCTGTTCCCTGAATACCAGAGAGTTAAGATACTCAGAAAAAAAGGAGGCCGTCTCCAAAAGGCAGTAGCGAGAAGCCAGAGGGCATTTGGGCAATAATTGCCCCCAAAGTCAAATATCAGATAAAGGGGAATGCAGTGGGGAGAAGGAGTGAGCCACAGAAACGATGCATCGACAGTCACTGCGCTTCACCTCCACTCTCACATTTTCAGTCTTTTTCCACTGCTGCCACCCACTCGTACCCTCCTGCAGTTATTCTGAACTTGGCTCCAGTGACCAGAGCATTGACTCTCCCAGCAGACAGAAGAAGTCTCCATTCAGTCCTCGGGTGAGGAGTTCAGTGAGGACTCCCTTCCCCTATTCCTCCTCCTTTCCAGTGGCTCTTGACCATTAACAATCCCCTTATTTTGGTGTAGCCATTTGTACTGTGGTCTGTAGTCATGTATATAGTCTGTAATTCCTAGTGGAGATGAGACATTTCCTAAGTAACATGAACAAGTGGAATTTTTTAAAAACAGTTTTATTAAGCTGTAATTCACATACCACACAGTTCACCCATTTAAATTGTTCAACTCAGTGCTTTTTAGTTTATTCACAGAGTTGTACAGCTGTCACCATAATCTAATGTTAGAACACTTTTGTCCCCCCTAAAAGAAATGCCCATTAGTGATCAATCTCTATTCTCCCCTTAACTGCCTGCCTCTACCCCTACATAACCACTGATTTGTTTTTTGTTCCTACGGATCTCCCTATTCTGGGAATTTCATATAAAGAGTCATACAATATATGGTCTTTTGTAACTGACTTCTTTGAGTATAATATTTTCAAGGGTTATCCATATTGTAGCCTGTATTGGTATCTCGTTTCATTTTATCATCAAGTACTATTCCGTTGTATGGATATTCCATATTTTAACTGTTCATCGGTAGACATTTGGGTTGTTTTCACTTTTGCACTATTATGAATCTTGCTTCTTTGAACATCTGTGTACAAGTTTTGTGTGGATATAAGTTTTTATTTCCCTTGGGTCCATACCTAGGAGTAGAATTGCTGGATAATAGAACAAATGGAGTTTAACCAATCTTCCTTTAATTCAGGGTTTTATGATTATCTCATGCAAACATCTCGTCTTTTTAATCCAGATGTGGACGCCAACAGAGAGCTGCCACTCACACAGCCACCCTCAGCCCACTCGTCCATCCCCAGTGGAAGCTGCCCAGGGACCCCAGAAATGCGCAGGCGGCAGGAGGAGGCCATGCGGAGACTAGCCTCACAGGTACAGTAGGGCTCCCAGGGTGCAGACATGCCAGCTCCATTGTAACCCCAAGGGGCAAAGGTAGGGGGACCCTTGGCAAAGTGGACAAAACGTATACAGCTATACCATGAGACCGTGGGGAAAATCTTCTCTTCCGGCTCCTAGAAAAATGCTTTGTTATTATGGGATCAGAGCCTTTTTGTTTGAAAGGCCCTCAGAAATAACCAGAGTCCCATTATGAATAGATAAGGAAGTCAAGACTCAAAGAAGTTATATGATTTTCCCAAGATCACAGTATTAGCACTCAGCAGTTTTTTATTTTCACTCCTATTCAAAACTCTTCCTGCCATACTATACTGTCCATAATATTTTTTAGGTTTTTGAGTTTTAAATTTCTATTTTAATCAAAGTAACATATGCATGATTTTTGAAAATTAAATAATACTCAAAGACTTATAATAAAACCCAGCAAATTCTTTTCCCCTCCTCACCCCACCCTCTCCCCAAAGGCACCACTTTCAACTCTTAGGGCTGTTCTTCTGATCTTTACCTCCACTGTTCCTAAATAATATTTGTATACTGCTATAACTTTTTTCATCATTTTTATACGTTATCTATTGCTGCTTGTTAAGGATGTTGAGAATTTTACATCTTTCATTTTCCTTCCTCCCTCCACCATTTCAGTATGGTTATATCATGATTTTTGTCAGAATCCACATTATAATATCTTCAGTATTAGTACTGTGCACATATGGTTCACTGTGGAACCAAGGATAATATTTCCTTCCTGAGCAATTTTGTTTTTCCTGGGATTTGAAATGCCTTATTTTAAAATTTTCTTATTCTTGCTGTGGTGGGGGAGGCGCCTAGCTGGCTCAGTCAGAAGAGCATGTAACTCTTGCTTGGGGTCATGAATTCAAGCCCCACATTGTGTGTGTAGCCTACTTACAAATTAAATTAAATTAAATTAAATTAAATTAAATTGGCTTATTCTTTTTTAAACCTATCGCTATAATCCATAATCCTTAATAACTTTGTAAAAAGCCTCTTGGTACAAGTTTACACATCAGTGTCATTTCCCCTGAGACGTCCATCTCAGCTCAGGCTGGACCTAGGATGTTCTTGAGGCTAGTTGTTATCCTGGAAATTCCCATTACTTCTCTTCTGTGTTTGCTCCCACATCATCATCTTTCTTGATTTTATTCCTCATTTTGGTGGAACACGTCCACCAGTGGCTTCCTAAGAAAGAATGCACAGGAGGTAAGTTTTTGAAACTTAATGTTTCTAAAAGTATCTTTATTCCATTCTCATACATTACTGTTTATTTGACACAACATAATTCTAGGTTAAAAATAATTTTCCCTCAGAATTGTGAAGGCATTGCTCCATTGTCTTGAGCTTCTAATAGTTTTGTTACTAAATAATTATTCTTATTCCTAGTTCTTTATACCTGTTTTTCTCTCCAGAAACTTTTAGGAACTTCTTTTTTATCAACTTTTTTCTTGGGTCTTTTTTCCATTTATTCTGTTAGCATCTAGCATAAACCTTGTATAAACTTCAAATAATTTCTGTATTTTCAGTTCCCTTCCTCACCCCACTCTTGCACAGGACCTGGTGCTTCCAACCTCATGCTTTTCTGAGGTTTTACAGCTGCTTTGGTTTAGTCCTGTTGTTATTACTTCCAGCATGCATTTGTTTCACCTGTTCTATTTGTTAAGTCATTTATGAAGCCTATATCCACTTTCCATCCTTATATGTTATAAGCTGAGGTCATAGATAGATATCCCTATAGGTGGAGTTTGCATTTCTCTTCCTTATTCCCCATATTTTTGAGGATTTTCAAGAAAAGAACAAGAGTTTAAAATGTCTGTCTCCAATATTTAAAGAAATTTCTTGGCATGGTTAATTACTAATGAGGAACAGAGAGTCATCTGCAATATCATAAAGTTCTAACTTCTTCATGGAAATCCAGTCCACCCAGAGCCCAAAACAGCACATTTCCCCCAACTGCATTTTTAAGTGTCTCCACTTATCAGTGGGCCTTCTGAAAACAGTCTGAGATTTCCCTCATATTCATTGCTAGCTCAGTGCAACGTTAAAAAAACATCGTTTTTTTTTTCTAAATAGTTTGTATAAACTAGTTCCAGCCTCTTCTTTAAAAGAATCTAAATAAATGTCACCTTGGAAATACTGTACACTGAATGCTGAAGTCCTTCCATCATTATAGTCACTCACATACTCACTTAGAATTGATGTGTGGAATGACTCTAATACAAGCCTGAAGTTAAGGTGGTGAACAGAACAGACAACAATCCCTGCTGTTACATGGCCCACGTTCTCGTGGTGGGAAAAGCCAGCAAACAAACATGTAATATGTCAGATCGTGACGAGTGCTGAAAAGAGCTCAGGGATTGTTGTCACTTCTTAGTCTCTCTCTCATCAAGAGAAAGAATCTCAAGATGTGTATGTTCAATATTCGGAAAATGTTACATATTGTTAGCAGGAAATTAGTGACTACACTTACTTAAGAGGTGATCTCATTTTAAATTCCATGCTTGTGTCTATCTTAACCAAAATACTGTATAAATAAATCATTTTTGTGCCTATAGATGAGATATTTTTAAATTTATATTAAACATTATATACGAAATGGCCCTTTAAATTAAAATTAATGTTTATGTTCAAGATTTGGAAAATGTTAAATATTGTAAATAGGAAATTAGTGATTGTTTACACTTACTCAAAGAACATAATTTAAATTTCATGATTATTTCTTCCTTAAGCAAAATATGAATGCACCTTTTTGCACCTAGAGATGGGATATTTTTAAGTTTATAGTAAATGTTGTACAAGAAATCGCACCTTAGATTAAAATTAAATATTATCCTGGTAATTGTGCCATGTGTTACATTTCAAGTATACAATTTGTTCTTAGTAGCCTAGAGCAGAAGCCAGCAGTCTTGCCTCTCGCTATAACAAGCCAGTAAGCAGAAACCTTTTCAATAAGATTTTGAAATCAATTAGTATTTTGATGAGGTAAGCTAATATATGTGAGTTAAAAGTGTTCTTGAAAAACCTCTTGATTTGACAAAGTTCTTAGTGCCAATTCTTGTGTATCAGTAATTACCATTGGTATTTTCAGGATGTACTGTTAGGTGGGGAGGAAAGTACAAAGGAGTGTTGATGGGATGCTAACTTTCATATAATAAAGAAAGGGATATAAAAAAATACATGTGTACCTGCTTATTTGTCCAAAAGAAATGTAGGAAGGATAAACCAGAAAGAAAAGATACTGGTTACCTAAAGCAGATGGGTAGGAAAGAAGGAGAGTAGAAAGAAATGGGTAATGAGAATGGGGTACAGGGATGAAAAGTAAGTGACACTTCTCTGAATATATCTTTTCGTATAGCTGTGACTCTTAGAAATATGGTAATGTTTCACTTACCCAAAAAATAATTAAAAATAACCAGTATGTGGGGGCTGGGGAGCCCAAAGTGTAATGCAAACACTCACAAATACACCTAACTGTATTTCACATAAATAACATGACCACACTGAAGAAGGCAGAGGAGAAAAGAACTTAAATAAGTTTGGAAGGTAACATCTTGACTGAATATCGTAAGGCTAAAGACAAAAAAGAACTGTGCATAAATGCTATATTCTAATTAATAAATGTTTTCTCACAGGAGTATGACTCACAGTTTTGAAAATCCTTCATGTATTTATTAGAAATGATTGAATAGGGGCGCCTGGGTGGCGCAGTCGGTTAAGCGTCCGACTTCAGCCAGGTCACGATCTCGCCGTCCGTGAGTTCGAGCCCCGCGTCGGGCTCTGGGCTGATGGCTCGGAGCCTGGAGCCTGTTTCCGATTCTGTGTCTCCCTCTCTCTCTGCCCCTCCCCCGTTCATGCTCTGTCTCTCTCTGTCCCAAAAATAAATAAACGTTGAAAAAAAAAAAAAAAGAAAAAAGAAATGGTTGAATAAATAAATGCATTGTAAATAGCAAAACCAGGTTTCTCATTGTTGGAGAAAGAAGTTAACAGATGAAGAAAAGGAAATCTAAAGAGAGCCAGGTGATACTGAATTGAAATCTGAGGTATTAGTATATACTCACAATTTTTAATATATATATCTATAGATATTTCTATAGATATATATAGAGAGAGATACAGCAATATAGATAAATCTTCATATGTGAGTTAATATATTACATGCATTTCCTAGCTCTCTCCACTGAGAGGGCCCCAAATCACAGTCACTTCAGTAGCAATATGCACACCTAACTAATTCAGATCTTGTTTTCTAACATCATTCTCCAGTAAAAGAAACCAGGGCTCTGAAGAGGTTAGATGATGCCAGGTCTGGGGCAGGGTAAATACAAGATGAGCCTGGAGCATCTTCTGATACCAGAAAGCAAGGAAGTGCTTTTAAAAAGATGGGGGGGGGGGGGGGGTTGCTTCTTGAAAGAGCCCAGACACCAACCCGAAGGAGATCCTAATGTCCAAAGCCAGACCAAAGTGAGCAACAAAATAAATACAGTATTGGATATAACCAATGGAATAAAACAAGTCCATATATATTAAATCACTCAAGTAAATAGATGAGAGAGAAGGGACAGCTCTTTATTCAGTAGAATTCCAATAATAAATGTAGAAGGAAAGAAGGAAATAGAAAATCACTATTAGGCAAACACCACGTGATAATTGTTACAGACAAGATCCACTGATGGATACTAAAGTTAGTGGGCAAAAGTTTGAGGAGAAACAGGATTTGCATTGTTTCAAAGTGTCTCCCCCAAGATATTAACTACGAAGGGAGAGAGAGTAACTTTATAGTACAGAAATCTGGCAGAAATCTTTACCTTAACCAAGGTGATGAAGGTCGGCATCACCAGTGACAAGACATGTCAACATCATGACCCCATGATATGATCCATGAGAAGGACACAACATTGTTTTTGTGGTATTCTTGCCCAAAAATCTCAGTTGGATTATGAGGAAGGCATCAGACAAACTCAGATTGACATTCACCAGAATAACTGGTCACTACTCTTCGAAAGTGTCAAGCTCATGAAGACAAATACCAAAGAGCTCTTACAGACTACAGGAGTCTGAGGAGAAATAGCAACAATAAATGCAGTACAGGGTCCTGGATAGAATCTTGTTGCAGAAAAAGGACATTAGTGGAAAACTAGTAAAATCTGAATAATGCCTTTACTTAACAATACTATGCCAGTGTTATTTCCTAGCTCTGATAATCATTCTTTGGTTATGTAAGATATTAATAAAAAGAGAAGCTGGGTGAGGGATATACGGAAATTCTGTGTACTACTTTTGCAACATTTCTGAAAGTCCAAAATTAGTTCAAAATAAAAAGTTAAAAAGTAAATAAAACTCTTACTGCCAAAAAAAAAAAAAAAAAAAAAGAGCTCTGAGCTGGAAAATTACTGAGGCAGAACCCAAGTCTGGGAGCTATTCTTAGCTTCCAGCCTGAGTGAGGATTAGAGTTGGGGGACAGGGAAAGGGAAGAGAAGGTCATTATTCATACTGAACCTCCTGGTCCCTGGAAATCTTGGAAGCCACACTAACGTGTTGGAAGCGATGCGCTGAGCAAGAAATCAGGTGGGGATGAGGAGATTCAAAAAGTGATGAAAAGAAGACAGGGAGTAAGAGTATGAGAGCAGACCTGAGGGAGAGCACTTGCAGCATTAGAATTTAAATGATACAAATGCCAGTCATTACGCAAATCAGATGTTTATGTCCAAATGAATTCCACATAGAGCTGTCTTTTCTTTATATGAGATTAGCTTAGTCCTGTCACAGATTATTCATTTCTTTAAAGTGGAAAATGGTCTTTGGAGAGTGAAGGCCTGGGACTTGTAACGCAAACCTGACAGATTTCCTGCCACTCAGTCATTTGATTAGGGCCTTTGATGAGGATTATACTTCATTTTATGATTTCTTGTATACAGCATTAAGTCAAAGCTTTTTTTTTTTTTTTTTTTTTTTGAGATTTTATTGTTTACCTGGGACTTGTAACACAAACCTGACAGATTTCCTGCCACTCAGTCATTTGATTAGGGCCTTTGATGAGGATTATACTTCATTTTATGATTTCTTGTATACAGCATTAAGTCAAAGCTTTTCTTTTGAGACTTTATTGTTTAAGTAATCTCTACACCCAGTGTGGGGCTCAAACCCACAACTCTGAGATCAAGAGTCACATGTTCCACCAACTGAGCCAGCCAGATACCCCAAATCAGAGCTCTTTATACCCAAAGCTATACTGACCTCTGGTCTTTTCTTTTGTCTATATAGCCTACAAACCTACCCTTTTCTTTCTTCTCCTCATAGGAGTAATCTAAAATTTACTTGCTGTCTTCCCCAAAGAATTAATATAATTCTGGTCATATTGGGCATACTTTGAATAGAATTATTTCAACAAAAAGTATAGAGACTTAACGTAAAAACTTGAGATGGAGAAAAATTAATATGACAGACATAGCCGAAAATGAAATTTCAACACATCACCAGGAGAGACAAAAGTTCCCAAGGAGAAAGGTTTCACCCACTGGTTTACTAGGGGTGGACTAATTCTGAATCACTTCCAAGAAGTTGGAATAATAGTGACTGAATATAGGTGGCTGTGATAACTTTCTCAAAGCTGTAGGGAGGGATCTAATACCACTGAACACTGGTACGATGAGAGACTGAAGGAAAAAACCACATTACCAGACTTGTTTCCTATTTTATATGTAGGAAAAGTTGTAAATGAGGTCAATAGATAATTTGGAGGAAGTACCCAATAGTTTGGACAAATGTACAGATGTTTGTAAATTACTGTGTATGTATTGTGTGCTGCACAACTACTTTGAAATGTCTAGTAAATAACCTATTTTGAGCCACACTTCATATTTTGTGATGTTGAATGGTCTTTCTGCTTGAATCGAGCAAAGCAGTCGAGATTTTATATTTGGAATGCCAAAGAAATATTTTAAATTAAGAGAAAGGTAACCACAGAGGGGTATCTTTGTTAGATAAAACCTCACTCAGCCAAGAGCACAGATGATTTTTAATAAAACCAGTAAGAGAAACCTCTTCCTAAATTTTAGAATTTTTATCTTCCAACTTCTATCCCATGACTTTAGGTAAAGGGTAAGTTACAGCTGATTTTCTTAGCTGTGCTTGGCCTCCACATGTGGAATCAATTGAGGTAAAATATGATGAAAGTTCTTATTGATTCAGAGGCTTGCTGTTTGCTTCTTATGAAGTGGATATTTGTATCCATGCAGACATAACCACTGACATTCACTGTTCGTTGAGAGAACAGAGCAATTGCTGCCAGGTTTTCTCTTTGGTTCCTTATATTGTGCTTGTGATAGGCAGTAAAGCAGTGACCAATCCATCTGAAGAAAAGAGTGGAGATTTTTAGAATATAACTTCTTATTTCCAGTTCCATATTGTGTTCAGATATCATTGCTTCACTCAGAAGCAATTCCTATCGTCAGTCTTATGTGTATAGTAACATCTCCCCATATTAAGGTTTTGTGTGTATGCTTAATGAGAAGGATTTCAGTTTTTTTTTTTTTTTAAGTGACATTTCTAGTATTTGTTAAAGATGACCATACGTATAGGTCAGGAGCCTTTTCAGAATTGAACACTTTAATGGATGATTGTTCTCTGAGAAATGATAGAAGAACTGAAGTCCCAGTGGTATATCTATATCTCCTAGGGCAATTTTCAGCTGCCTAAAGATGCAAAGCTAGTAGCTAAAAAAAAAAGAGAGACTATACAGAATTCTTGATGATGATGATGATGATGGAGAGGAGGAGGAGAGCGATGATGATGATGGCAGCATCAGCTAACATCACTGTGGACCTACTTTGTGCTGAGCTCCATGCTGAGTACTTTCCATATATTGAGGCTAAATCTCCCCTGCCAATTTCATGTTACCTCCTCAGTCCCATCACTTTTGTGAGTAATATTCAGTCAACAGAGTGCTGTAGATTAAAACCACCCTCGGCACACCTGGGTGGCTCATTCGGTTGCGCGTCCGACTTCAGCTCAGGTCATGATCTCGCAGTTCATGGGTTCGAGCCCTGCGTCAGGATCTGTGCTGACAGCTCAGAGCCTGGAAGCTGCTTCAGATTCTGTGTCTCCCTCTCTCTGCCCCTCCCAACTTGCGCTCACTCTCTCGCTCTCTCTCGTTCAAAAAGAAATAAACATTAAAAAATACATTAAAAAAAAAAAAAAACAACACTCTCTGCACTTGGTCTTGAGGCAAAGAAAACAACCAGGAGGTATGGAGTGAGCTCTGTGCAAATTCTGACCAAAAAAATATCCTAGAGATTAAAACCAGGTTCCAGCCAGACAGCCTAGATCCTGGATGATATTAAGACTCACACATTTTCTAAAGTTCTTTGAATTTAAGACCTGTATCTAACAAAACTCTCACTCCTTTCTTTTTTCCTCTCATCTAATTCTGATTGTCTCTGGATGCTAGAAAATATTTAATGTTAATTCTTAAATCTGAATTATTTTTATAAAGCTATTTATAAAGCACATTAATTTTAAAAAGTAAGGACTTAATAAGTATATGTGGTTATTGAGATTAACATGGTTTTCCTGTGATTATTTTATTCCTAATGCTTTGTTACAAGATTGGACTTTTTCCTTTACTGTTCCGTGCTCAGTACCTATTAGAGAGATTAATGTAAATCTTAATTCTCAGTCTTATTTCCTATCTCTTATAATCCAAAACCCACATCCTGCAAAGGAATCTTCTAATCCAAAACTCAGTTTGCATTTATAAATTTTAATTGTGAATTATGATATATGTATACAATAGAAACATCGTATCAGATTTCTGATCTTAGATAAATCAGGCAGTTTCTAAGATAGCAGCTTTTGTTTTCACTTGAAAAAGTTGAGGAACGGGGAGACAGAAGACAGTGTTAGAGAATGATCATACAATAACCATGGCTCTTGTTCCCAGTAAACCTATTTGTATTCTCATCCTTCTGTTGTAGGTGGTTGCCTATCACTATTGCCAAGCAGATAATGCCTACACCTGCCTGGTACCAGAATTTGTCCACAATGTTGCTGCCCTGCTCTGCCGCTCACCTCAGCTGGCAGCCTATCGGGAGCAGCTTCTTCGGGAGCCTCATTTACAGAGCATGTTGAGCCTTCGGTCCTGTGTTCAAGACCCCATGGCCTCCTTCCGGAGGGGAGTCCTGGAGCCCCTGGAGAATCTCCACAAAGGTACAGAAGGCAAAGAAGGTGAAAGGTGGAAGCTTTGGAGCCCAAGTTCACCTAGAGTGTGTCATAGAAATGACTATTTTTATTACATTGCCAAAACCGAATGTTCCATAGCTGATGTCCCACAGGATACAGTTAACAGATAAAAGACTTTTCTTGAAAAAATAAAACTTCATATGGGAAATGCTACTCCCTCCTTTCTTTATAAAGATTCTCATTTCCAAAAAGAATACATTTTCCTTGCACTAAACATAGTAGAGCTTCTAGTCCTTTCTGTAGAATTCAAAAAATCAGTAAAGCCATGACTCCAGCTCAGTGTTGTGGAGTTTGTGTGGTTAGAAACCTCCTCATCTTTATGTTTGCTATTTTTTTTATTACTTCACAGTTGAGGTAGAATGAAATGGCATCCATGGTCTCACAACTCTGTGTGTGTACTACAAATCAACTTTCCATTAAAACTATTTAGAAGGCATTGAAGATATTTTTAAGAAGTGGGGGAAAGTATGAAATGGAATCCATCTCCCTCTCATGCCTCTCCTCCCCTTTTCCTCTGCAGCCCCAGTGTCCACCATGGCGTACGTGCAGGCATCTCCTTCACCCTTGTCTGCCCCATCCCTTTAACAATTTTTTATCAGTGCTGGAAGCCAAAGGAAAGGACTTGAGTGAACATGAGGTTCCTGAGCAATCCTGTTTATCCCCGAGAGACTTTTACATCTTTCTTGAGGGTTTCAGAGGTACTCAATAAGAAAAAGTGATCATAGTTTCCGTTCTCCTGGCCGCCATCTTCAGTTATTTCAATCTCCATACTAGTTACTTGGGTATCAGAGTCTCAGACTTCTCAACTCTGATGACCTGTCTATACCTCTCCTACCTGTTAGCTTCTCTATACCCCAGACTTTTTTAAACCTTGGAATTTCTCCACAGATATTTTGAAGCATATTTTCTGTACAGTTAGTCTACATCCTGCTAATTGCACCTTCATGATGTTTCTTACATCCATCAATCTCATATTCATTCCTGCCATTGTGAACCCAAAGGCCATTCAATGACCTTTGCTCACAGCATCATATCGATTACTACCTTCCTGGTCTTCTCTAGCTTTTTGGTTTAGTGCTTCTTTCACATCATAGCACAGAAAATTATAAAAATTTGTATCGCATACTAGGATAAAAAATTCACAACCCCTTATGGCTAGACATGAATGGCCTTGAAGTTACAGCTATGCCAAGCCCCCAGTACCTTGAAGGCTAAAAGGATTCATTTTTAAGCACGCCTCTAACCCCTTTGTGACATATCTGGTGGGGAAGCTCAGCCCCACCCTCGGCGGTCTTCTAGACTTTATATACTGCTTCCAAATAAATCTTCATCAAGTTTTACTTTCATCACTCAATTTCCCTGTTCAGAAACCTCCAATGACTCCCTGTTGCCTAATGAATTAACTTCCAGCTTCTTAGTCTAGCATTTAAGGTACTCAATGGCATGGATCCAACCCACTTTCCAGCCTTACTATATACTCTTATCTGTATTAATCCTGTGTTTAAAATGTAAAATATTCACCAGTTCTTAAACACTCACCGACATTTTCCTGCCTTCATACATTTGTTCATTGTTTCCTTTTCTTGTTATGCCTTCTGCTTACACCTCTGTCAAAATTCTACCTGTCTTTCAACAACCAGCTTAAATGCCGCTTCATTCATAAAATGCTTGCTGATCCACCTGTCACCCTATATAGAGCATCCTTCCAAATTGACATTAGGGGGTTTTTTTATTTCTAATTTATGATACTTAACACATTGTTATATGCATAATAAGAATTTAAAATTTTATTACTATTACAGAACTATATGTCAAATACTATACTTTGTACTTTATAAGAATTAGTTGTTTACTTGTCCTATCCCTTTAACTAAATTTTATACTACTGAAATTAAGAACCTTTGCTCATACATCTTTTATCTTTCGTAGTGGTTATCTCATCTTGAACATAGTAGTCATTTCAGGAAATAAAGTTTGAACAAATGAGTGAACATAGAAATTGCTCACAATACCGAGTGCCTTGATGGAAGGATAGTGATAACACGGACCTGCATCCTAGGCTGATTCAAGGAGAAGATCCAAATGCTTGCAGACTCAGCTCTGGAGTCTCAACCATGACTAACATGTTTTAATTTTGCTTCTGGATATATTTGCTGCTCACATAGGTCTCCAGAAACAGCTTTAGATACCCTTATTGATAAATATTATTCTAAGTGAATTTAATTATTCTACCTAATTCCCATGTTCTTTTAAAACAAAATCCCCATCATGATCAATAGCTAGAAACACAATTTATAAAATAAATGAAATACTAAAAATTATTTTATTAACTTATAAGGCAGGAAAGAGAATAAAAAAATTTTTTGAAAGGTGGAATGAGAGGTAATAAAAGACATAGCTTAGAGAATACAGTCAGTGATACCATAAAAGTGTTGTACGGTGACAGATGGTAGCTACACTGGTGGTGAGGATAGCATAATGTATGGAGAAACTGAACTGTGTTACATACCTGAAACTAATGTAGCATTGTGTGTCAACTGTACTTAAGTTAAAAATTTTTTTAATTAAAATTTTTGAAAAATAAAAACATAAGAAAATAAAATGAGTGTTGTGTTAGGCTGCTACAAAAAGAAGCATTAAGTCAAGCAGAGAAAGAAAAATACTATATGATCTCATTTATCTGTGGAATCTAAAAAAAAAAACCAAAACAAAAAAAAAAAAAACCATCTCATGGATACAGAAAACAGGTTGGTGGTTGCCAGACATGGAGGGTGGGGTATGAGAAATGGAAGAATGGGATCAAAATATACAAACTTCCAATTATAAAATAAATAAGTCATGGAGATGTAATATACAGCATGGTGACTATAGTAATTATACTGTATTGCATATTTGAAACTTGCTAAGAGAGTAAATCTTAAAAGTTCTCATCACAGAAAAGTTTGTAATTGTGTAAGGTGATAGATGTTCGCTAGACTTCTGATTATCATTTTACAGTGTACACAGACATCGAATCATTATGTTGTAGACCTGAGAGCAAAAAAAATCAAATTAAATGTTTTTAAAAAGATGATAGACTTAAAATCAATCATACCAATAATCACATTAAGTTTAAATGGACTGAGCATTTCTATTAAAAGGCAGAAACTTTCAGACCAAATAAAAAGCAAGACCCAACAATATGCTATAAGAGAGGTCATCTAAATACAAAGATGCAGATTAAAAGGATAGAAAAATATATACCTTGTAACCACAGAGCATAAGAAAACTGGAGTGTTATATTAATGTGAGGCTGAGTAGACTTCAAGACAAGTAGTGTTACCAGAGGGGCATTTGATAAACATAAAAGGACCAATTCCTGGGAAGATAAAAATAATCCTAAGTGTGTATATACCGAATAACAGAGGCTCAAATTATGTGAATCATTGTCAAATTGCCATGTTGTACCCCCGAAATGAATATAACATTGTGTATCAACTGCACTTCAATAGTAAATATTTGTATGAAAAAAAATTATTTCAAAATAAAAATTTTAAGTTAAAAAAATACATGAGTCGAAAACTGATAGAACTGAAGAGATAAACAGGCAAATAATCATAGCTGGAGATTTTAACACCTCTCAGTGTTAGAAGAAGCAGATAAAAAGTAAATATATAGAAGATTTAAACAACATTATCAACCAACCTGATACACTCACAATTTATAGACTACTACCCAGTAACTACAGAATATACATTCTTCTCAAGTGCACAAGGACCATATTCTGGGCCATAAAACCAAGTCTGAAGATTTCAGGAAATTAAAATCTTATGGAAAATATCATCTGAGATAATGGAACTAAATAAGAAATCAATAAAAATAAAATCCTCAAATATTTAGAAATTTAACAACATACTTCCAAATAATCTTTGAGACAAAGAAGAAACCACAAAGGAAATTATAAAATATTTCAAAACGAGTAATATAAAATCAACATCTAACTTTCTGAGTTAATAAACTAAAAAAAATGAGGAAAATAAACCCAGAGTAAGCAGAAAGAAGAAAATAGTAAAACAAGAATAGACATCAATAAATAGAAAAAATTTAACATTTAAAATGAGTAAACCACTAGCAAGACTTATCATGGAAATGATAACATCATGGAAATTAACATCAGGAATAAAAGAGAGATAGCACTACAGTTCCTATAAGACATTAAAAGAAAAATAAGGAATTAGTATGAAGACCTTTATAACATAAATTCAATGACATAAGCTGGACAAAATCTCCAAAAAATATAGCTTACCAAAAGTGACTCAAGAAGAAATAGAAAATCTGGGGGCGCCTGGGTGGCGCAGTCGGTTAAGCGTCCGACTTCAGCCAGGTCACGATCTCGCGGTCCGTGAGTTCGAGCCCCGAGTCAGGCTCTGGGCTGATGGCTCAGAGCCTGGAGCCTGTTTCCGATTCTGTGTCTCCCTCTCTCTCTGCCCCTCCCCCATTCATGCTCTGTCTCTCTCTGTCCCCAAAAAATAAATAAACGTTGAAAAAAAAATTAAAAAAAAAAAAAGAAAAAAAAATCTTCAACAAAAATACTACAGGCTCATATGGTTTCACTGATGAATTGTTTTCAATATTTAACGAAGAAATAATATCAATCATACACAAATGTTTTCAGAAAAATAGAGAAGGGAACATTTCTCATTTTGTTAGACAAGTATAATACTGAAAACAAAATAAGGTACAGATCTTGCAAGAAGAGAAATTCGGACCAGTATTCCTCATGATCATAATAGCAACATCCTGAAAAATTTAATAGCAAATCAATTAATTCTACTTGATCAGACATGCAATGTTAGTTTAAGATAGTGTAATTCATCATATTAACAGAATAAATGAGAAAATCTATATGTCTTTATATAAATATGTGTATGTAAAATACATATGTATATATATACAATCTCAATAAATGCAGTAAAGCATTTGACCAAATATTACAATTAATGATAAAAACTTTCTGAGGAATAGAAGAAAACTTAGTCTAATAAAGAAAACTCCAAAAAACATACAGCTAACAATGAAATGTTAAATACTTTCCCTCTAATATCCAGAGCAAGACAAGAATGTTCCCTCACTCATACCACTTGCATTTAACATTCACCATTCCACTGGTAGCCCAAGCTACCATAATAAGAAAGCAAACAAGCAAGTAGTGAAGATTGGAAAGGAAGAAATAAATCTGTCTTTATTTGAAGATTTTTTTTACCTAGAATATTCTAAGGAATCTACAAAAGAAAAATTAAGCCAACTTGAACCAATAAGAAATATAGAACTTCAGGCTATCAGGTCAATATGCATGTATCTATTGTATTTTTATAGTAGCAGGAAAAAGTTGAAAACTGAAACTTCTAAAGTAGTGTGGTAGTTTTAAAACATGGCTGCAAATTCTTTGACATTCATTCCATCCAGAGTTGGGGGGGTCTGTGTGTCCTCCCCTTGAATCTTAGCAGGCTTATGACGGCTTCAACAAACAGAATACTACAAAGTAATGCTATGTGACATGTTGAGCCTGGGTCATAAATGCCCATGCAGCTTCCATCTTGTTTGGAGGATTCCATTGTCATGTGAGAAGTAAAGAAGTGAAAACCACATGAGAGGCCATATATAAGTGTTCTAGTTGACTGTTTCAGACATCAAGTAATTCTAGCCCTGGCATGTGAGGTTTTGTTCCAGACGATTTCAGCCCACAGCCATGTAACTAACCCCTAGTTGTCTGATACAGCAGTAGATAACTGGAACAAATAACTTTTTCTGCAGCATCAAAACACTTAAGAATAAATGTAACAGCTGTATAAGACCCCCACAGTGAAAGCTGCAAAACATTGCCGAGTGAAATTAAAGAATTTAGTAAATAGAAAAAGTATACCATGTTTGTAGATTGGAATTTTTCCCCAAACTGGTCTGTAGATTCAACATAATCCTAATGAACAAAAGATTTAGATACTTCACAAAAGAAGATATACAGATGTGCCTACAAGCACATGAAAAGGTGTTTAACATCATTAGTCATCAGGAAAATGCAAATTAAAATCACAATGAGACACCACTTTACTCCCACTAGAGTAGTGAAAATTTAAGTTGAACATCAAATGTTGGTGAAGATGATAAGCAAGTGGAACTCTCACACATTGCTTGTGGGAGTATAAAATGGTACAACTACTTTGGAAAACTATTTGGCAGTTCCTTATAAAGTTAAATATAAATCTACTTTATGACCAAGAAATTCTATTCCTATGTATTTACCCAAAAGAAATGAAAACTTAGGTCTACAAAAAGACTTGTACAGGGATGTTCATAGCAGCTTTTTTCATCGTCGTCAAAAATGGGATACAACCCAAATGTCCATCAACAGAAGAATGGATAAACAAATTGTAGTATATTCATTCCATGGACTATTTCATAATGTTGAAAAGGAACAAACTAATAATATACTCAGCAATGTAGATGAATCTCAAAAACATGGTAAGCAAAGGAAGCAAATGTATAGTGATAGAAGAGTGATTGCCTGTTGAGGATTGACTATGAAGGAACCTAAGGGAATTTTCTGGAGTGAGGGAAATGTTCTATATTTGGATTGAGATGTTAGTTACATGAGTGTATATATTTGTCAAAACTGATCAAAGTGTACAATTAAGACCTTTGCAATTAACTGTATATAGTTTATCACAGTAACTTTTAAGATAGAGAATTTAAAATTTTTTTTAATATTTATTTGAGAGAGAGAGAGAGAGTGAGCACAAGCAGGGGAGGGGCAGAGAGAAGGAGAGACAGAATGCCAAGCAGGCTTCACACCATCAGCACACAGCCCTATGCAGGGCTTGAACTCACAAACTGCGAAATCATTACCTGAGCCGAGATCAAGAGTCAGACGCTTAACCAACTGCACCATTCAGGGACCCCTAAGAGAATTTTTTAAAGGTACCTGAAGTTTTCCTTCCAGGAAAGTTCAGTGGAAAACATTTCCAGTTTAGATTCAAAAGCCAGGTTTCAAATTGTACATTTTTCTTTAAAAAAATGAGTCAGTATTTTCACAATACTTTAAGATTCTACAAGTGTGGTGACTAAAACACATACATACATACAAACATACATATATACATACATACAAAGCAAATGGAAAAGTTTTGAAGTCTCCTGGTGAGCTTTTGCTTCAGCCACCAATATGCAATGAAAGGAGATACTAATTTGTTATCATAACTGAAAGGAAGGTAATTCATATGTAATGTGCAGCTTTTCTGAATGAAAATGTCTGATATGAGCCTTATTTTTTCACTTTTGATAATTCCCATACAATATACCAGTAATAAAATCCCATGCATTAGGATTTAGTTCTGACTTCAGTACTGGCTACCGTCTCTTCTCTTACAGTCTCTGTAATTCTTGTTTCCCTCAGATACGCAGGCAGTCTTAGAATGGGGCTGCTAAGGACATCAGTTCCTGCATTTAAGTGTACATGTAAGTGAGGGCAGTGGAGAATCCTTGGTGAATATGTATCTTACAAGGCAATAAAAAACAAAGGTTAAAGGGCTTAGAAGCTTTTCCAAGAAGCTTTTCCAGGGACGTGTCAGCTAGAACAGTGGCTCCTGAGCACCAGTCGATTTGAAGTTTCCATTAGTCCACTACAAAATAAAAAAATAGAAATAGCCTAGAATTTGTGTGGATGTAAATATAAATATAGTTTGGTATATATGTGTATGTAAAGATTATGTCTTTCCTGTTTTTTAATATTAAAATATTTTTGTTCTATGAATAAATGGTGATAGTAAATGGTAGTTGCACTTTAAATGTTCTCACATGGCAGGGCGCCTGGCTACCTCAATCAGTAGAGCATGCAACTCTTGATCTTTGAGGTGGTGAGTTCAGGCCCCACATTGGGCATAGAGCTTACTTTTAAAAAAATAATAATAGGGGCACCTGGGTGGCTCAGTCAGTTATTTATCTGACTCTTGATTCCAGTTCAGATCATGATCTCATAGTTTGTGAGTTCAAGCCCCACATCCCTGCATCGGGCTCTGCACTGACAGTACAGAGCCTGCTTGGGATTCTCTCTCTCCCTCTCTCTGCCCCTCCCCCACTCTCACTTGTGCGCTCTCTCTCTCTCTTTCCCTCAAAATAAATACACTTAAATAATAATATTATTACTAATAAATAAGTAGTAGCAATCCTTTGTTGGTTCCCAGTTATTTTTTTAATTTTCACTTGTCTATAAATCTTTATAGCTACTGATGATATAG
The DNA here is from genome assembly GCF_018350155.1 of Leopardus geoffroyi. Taxonomy (NCBI): domain Eukaryota; kingdom Metazoa; phylum Chordata; class Mammalia; order Carnivora; family Felidae; genus Leopardus; species Leopardus geoffroyi. The sequence goes on from NC_059330.1 coordinate 45,924,076, forward strand.
ACTATGTATTTAACCTACAGAGGGGTGCCTGGATGTCACTTGGTTGGGCATACGACTCTTGATTTTGGCTCCAGTCATGATCTTGCAGTCTGTGGGATGGAGCCCCCACATTGGGCTCTGTGCTGGCAACACAGAGCCTGCTTAGGATTCTCTCTCTCCCTCTTTCCCTGCCCCTCCCTCACACATGCACTACCTCAAAATAAATAAACAAAATTAAATTAAATAAATAAATAAATAAATAAATAAAAATAACCTACAGAAGTTTGAAAATGAGCATGCAGAAGCATTCTTGTAAGGCTGGTTGCATTTGAGAAGTGAAGTCTACAGATCATTAAAGCCTCATCTCTTAAATTTATAACTGAAAAATCTTTTAGGAGTACTTCTCATTGTTTTTACAATGTTAATACCATTTGAAAATCCTTTGCACTTATTCCGAATCCTAAAAAATGTAAGCTTAGATAAACGTGATGCCCTTATTTCTTAACAGATGAAATTATTTTTGACACTTCATATCCCCTATATTAATAGGTAATTTCTAAGTAACCACTTCAAGGAAGCAAATCTCAAAAAAAGAAAAAAAAATAGCCAAGATTTAGAACAAATCATTATCTTAAGTAGGGCACACATTTCCTTTTCTTCCCCCTTTTTTTAAAAAAAGAAATCATACATTGTCTGCTCATGAGATGAATAACATAATCTAGAAATTTATGCAAATGAAAATTTGATTTTATTAGCAATTGAATTATTTCATTCATTAAAATGTCCATATCATAATTGAGAGTATATTCTTGATCTTTATGCTTAAGAATGCATCTGAAACGTTTTTCCCAAAGAAAAATCTCAGCAGATGCATTATCACCAGCCTTTTCCTCCCCTGGAAAATCATGGCTTTCTTAGGAAGAAATCTGGGTGAAGTTAAAGGAGGTGTAATTGGAGTGGTAGAGGCAATGGTGTGCTGGTAAAATTTTAACAGCCAGCTGGGGAAGGAGGGCTTGTAACATTTGCCGGTTTCCACTCTGTAAATAAATATTCCCACCTCGGCCAATTTCAGGCTACCGGCTTCTTGACAACGAGCTCTTGAAAATACTGCAGTGGGCTGTCCCAGGCCAGTCCAGGGTGGCTCCAGCACGCCACCTGGTCGAGCAGGGTGATGGTGCTCAGTAACAGGGAACAGATCTATTACAGCTGCCAAGCAGCTGTATGATAAGAAATTTCCTCTATGGACATTAAGACAAAATTATGCATAAGGGTGCCGTGGTCCACAAAATCAAGAATGCTAAGAGTCCCCAGTTTTGTGGGTCAATCCGTTAGTTCCAAGCAACCTTTTTCTCTTCCTTAATTCTTTAGATTCCCTACAGGAATAATGTTTTTTCTCAGTACTACGTCATCTAGGATGCCATTTCATGAATAATCATTGTTAATAAAGCTGGAATCCATAGTTCATTTCCTAAAAGGTCACCAGATAAAAGTAATAGTTAAAACTCTTCATAATTTGAGAACTGACTTATATTACTATTTCTTAGGATGTTGAAATTAAATTCCTGTAAATATAAAGCTTGTACTTTGGGGAAAAAATAAAGTTTTATTAGTCATGAAAAAAAATCTGCATATTTTCAAATAGAGGACCAAAATATGTATTTTCAGTTGGTCTTGACTCCTTTAAAAGAGCCAATCTTATACAGAAACCCATAGACTTTTCCTTTTGTCCCCAACTTCCTGCTTTTCCTCCTCAGGGATAACCAGTTTTTCACTTCAGGTATCCAGTGACTTCTTTCTTCCCCCTACTTTCCTGCCTTCAGAGCCTGTCAAGTCCTACTCACCACACTTGATCCTTGAACAACTCAGAGGTTAGAGGTGGTGACCCCCACAGAGTTGAAAATCTGCGTATAACTTGTGATTCCCCCAAAAACTTAACTGATAATAGCCTACTGTGGACCCGAAGCCTTACCGATAACAATTAGCACACATTCTGTATGGTATATGTATTATATAATTTGTTTTTTAATTTAGAGAGAGCAAGCGGGGGAGGGGCAGTGAGAGAAGGGGACAGAGGACCTGAAGTGGGCCCTGTGCTGACAACAGCAAGCCCAATGTGGAGCTCAAACCCACAAACCACGAGATCATGACTCAAGTCAAAGTCGGATGCTCAGCCACCTGAGCCACCCAGGCGCCCCTATATAATGTAGTCTTACAATAAAGTAAGCTACTGGAAAAAAAGCTAAGAAAATCATAAGGGGGAGCACCTGGGTGACTCAATCGGTTAAGCGTCCCAACTCTTGATTTTGGCTCAGGTCGTGATCTCATGGTTCATAGGATGGAGCCCCACATCAGGCTCTGTGCTGATAGCATGGAGCCTGCTTGGGATTCTCTCTCTCCTTCTCTCTTTGCCCATCCCACACTCATGCTCTCTCTCCAAATAAATAAACATTTTTTTTAAGAAACTCATAATGAAAACAAATTTACAGTGCTGTACTAAATTTGTTTTTAAAAATCCACATTTGTTTTTAAAAATGTAAGTAGACCCTCACAGTTCAAAGCCATGTTGTTTAAGTGTCAAATGTGGTAACTTTTGCTTATTACCCCTAATTCATTTGTACTAATGTGTACATTCACCTGGGTTTTCTGAGGGTTTTTTAGTTTATTAACTTTGAGAGAGCACGCACGCATGGTGGGGAGAGACAGAGAGAGAAGGAGAAAGAGAATCCCAAGCAGGCTCTGCGCCAGCAGCGCAGAGCCCAAGGCTGGGCTTGAACTCACACAGCATTCCAGAGTTGGACACTTAACCAACCGAGCCACCCAGGCGCCCCAACCTGGGGTTTTTCTAATCTCTAATTTGTTCATTATAGATCAAGATTTACTAAGCATTTAGTGAGAGTGAAAGCCTAAAAACTCACCAAGCCTTTTTCTACAGCCTAGCCCTAAAGCTAAACTGATTTTGTCAGTTTAGGAGAGGATAGAGTCCAGGAGGGAACTGAATACAAAAGTGACAGGTATTTGTCTTTCCCACATGACTCCTCCCTCCTAGGAAGATCACACAAGGGTCTGGTCTTCGTGAATCTGCTTAGGTATAGCCTAGGAAGCTGCTAGTTCTTTTTGTTTTTTTGTTTTTTTTTATTTTTTTTAATGTTTATTTATTTTTGAGAGAGAGAGAAACAGAGCACGAGCAGTGGAGGAGCAGAGAGAGAGGGAGACACAGAATCTGAAACAGGCTTCAGGCTCTGAGTGGTCAGCACAGAGCCCAACGCGGGGCTCGAACTCACAAACCGTGAGATCATGACCTGAGCCGAAGCCAGACGCTCAACCGACTGAGCCACCCAGGTGCCCCGGAAGCTGCTAGTTCTATAAGATCTTGGGATCCAGCCTGCCTGGTTAAAATCTGTGTACTGGCTGGGATTCCTTTTCTCTGTTCTACCACCCTTACTTCCCACTGCACATTCACATGAAGTCATATATACTGCTTTGGACTTCACATTAAACGGTTTTTTTCTTTTTTTTTTTTTCTTTTGGAAATTCCAAAGGAACATGTGATTGTATTCTCTTCAGTGCTATTAGGTGAGGTGGGGGCAGAAGGGGAAGCAAATTCTTTTCAGCTTTTTCAAGTATGAGAGAGAAATGAGTTTCCATGTTCAAATTTTCACAAATGTTCAAATTTTCACAAATGTAGTTCAGTCTGTTTCACAACTGATAACATGAGGGAAATGATGATGATGATACCTGGACTTCATGTATTACATATGGAACAAAACTTTTACCCCTGGTAAAAACAAAATGAATTCACTAAATGAATTATTCTTTGTCTTTATAATAAACTATGTACTCTAAGCATTTAGTAAACACAGGAGACATCTTTTCTAATCTTTTTTTCCCAAACAGACACGTGATCAAATACCCAAAAAGAACTCAGTTATCTGCTTGGTAATTATTAAGTAATCTGTTTCTTTCTGTCTCAGAGAGAAAAATCCCAGATGAAGATTTCGTCATCTTAATTGATGGATTAAATGAAGCAGAATTTCACAAACCGGATTATGGGGATACAATTGTGTCATTTCTGAGTAAAATGATTGGAAAATTTCCGTCTTGGCTCAAACTAATTGTCACAGTTAGGACCAGTTTACAGGTATGTGTTTGATTGTTTTGGGACCGTAAATAATTTCTCTTGGAGAGTGCTTAAACAGAAAAAGTTCTAGATCCTTGTTCCCTTACTGATGAGTCTTTCTAAACCCCTGTCATGTCCTGGAGCACTAGAAAGAATAATTCCCAAAGAGTCTATTTTGAGAGTAAGAGATGCAATGATCTAGAGAGAGCAATCTGTGTATATGACTCTCTTGCTCAGATTCCTGTTCCCATTGCTCTAGATAAAGTGTCCCTCAAAATAGCATGAAAAGAAAGTCTATTTTCTACTTTGTCCTGAGGATAGCAATGCAAATAGAATCCCTCACTCTAATTTACTGTTTGACTTTTGTTTTACCTTTTCTTTTCTTTATCGTGTGATGCCATGCAAAACCCAGTTCAGTCTGCCATCTAGAGTCAGATTTTCTCCTTCTTCCCTCTGCTTCTACTTGAACAACTTTTCTATAGCATGAAGGTGTATGCCTTCCTCTAAGAAATATTGGCAGACTTAAGGCTTTAGATTAAAATTACTACCACTGAAACATAAGATTTTTTTTTAATCTTTTTTACCTTCCCTCCTCACTCACTGATCATTTAATGGCCTGGAAGAAGGACTAGGAATATGGATCTGAGCCTGTAAAGACACGCAGGCTAAGGATAAATGACTCCACTTTCTCTGCCATTTTCTTTGTAGCTTAGTATCTCCCACTCTTTACATATTCATACTTAGTTTAGAACAGAGTTTCTAGCTTTTTTTTTTTTTTTTTTGCCTAACCATTGCCTCTTGATGAACATCAAAATCTCACATATTATACACCTATCCCACTATTTTGATACAAACCACTTGTAACAATTACTAGTGTACAGAAAACAGTCTTAGCTCCCTCCATTTCCCTTCTCCCAGGGACTAGGAATATTCCTACATACTGACCAATTAGCTTTACTAAAGCAATCTCAAAAGACATTTTAAGTATGACCTGATGAGCAGATGACTTTAACCTTTCAGCTATACCAAAGACCAGGAAAAGTGCTCTATATATTAATCTACAAAGTCAAAATTTCAGTGTCCTCATAAATCAACACCTGTAATAACTTCCCAGATACTTCATTCACTTCAACCAAGAATTTTCTTATTTTCATTCGGCTCTGACAGTGAAATCATTCATAGGTCTTACAAAAGAAGAACCCTCATATGTGATCATTCATTATTTCCACACGTATTTCTTAACTTCAAGTGTGGCGGGCATTTTCTAGGAACTGAAGATACAGCGGTAAACAATACAGACAATGTCCCTACCTTTTAGCTTTTATTCTAGTGAGGAATACAAACAAAAACTAAGTAAAAAATTAAAATTAAAATTTTAGGTAGTTTTGGTGTTACGAAGACGAATAAAATAGGGTAAGGAAGGATAAATGAGGATGATAGTTATTTTAGAGCGATGGGAAGGCCCTCTCCAAGGAGCCTGGCAAAATGATGAGATGTAATTTACCTTTTTAAAAGATTTCTTTGGTTGCTGGCTACATAGATAATAAAATGTAGGGGATCAAGAACAGGAGCAGTAGTATAAGTGAAAGATGATGGTGGCTGAGATGAGGGTGGTAATGGTGGGGACCCTGTGAAGTGGTCATACTTTGACTATGAAAGGGAATCAAAAGGACTTAATGATGAGCTGAGTGTGGAGGTGAGCAAGAGAGAAGATTCAAAAATGAATCACAGGTTTTCAGTAAGCAATTGGGTAAATGCCAGTATGAGGAAAAGAGAAAGATCCCAGAGACCTCCTGTGATTTGGTGATGGGGTCATTTATTGACATGGGAAGGTTTTGTGGTGGGGGGGAAATGCACTAGTTCTGATTTGGTCACATTAGGTTTGTCTACACAACATCCAAGTGTAAATGTTGAGTAGACATAGGTATACGATAAGAGCTCAGAGGAGAGGACTAAGCCGGAAACACAAGGTTAGGCCTCACCCACAAGTAGATGATATTTAGAACCATGGGACCAAAGAACTATTGTAGGGAGTGAGGGTGGCTAAATAGGAGAAAGGAGTGGAGACCCAAGCCCTGGGTGCAATGAAAGAGGAGCCAGGAAAGGCTGGTAGGAGTGGCCGGTGTGCTAAGAGGAAAATGAGGGGGGCATGCTACGGAAGCAAGCTGCAGAAAGTGACTCAAAAGGTGTGACCAGCTCTGTGAAACACTACTGAGAGGCTGAGCAAGGTGAGCCCTGAAACATGGTTATTGAGTTTGGCATGGTGAAGATTACATGTAACCTTGACAAGAACCATTTGAGTGAAGTGATGTGGTTGAGGTCTGCTCGCAAGACAGAATGGGAAGGAGGAATGAGAGTTAGGAAGTAGGGAAAATTCTCCAGTGAAGTTTTGCTAAAAATGGGAACAGAGATATAGGACAGTAGCCGGAGGGAGGAATTGAGGTGTCATTTGTCTGTATGACCCAGTGTAGGAGAAGAAATTGATGCAGAACAAGAAAGTGGATACTTACAGGACCAAAGTCTGTATACAGATAAGAAAAGATGGAACCCAGAGCATGAGTCACCACAAAGCCCTACAACCTTTCCCCAGTATAATTTCCAAGCAGAGCACCAAGGTACCAAGCTTATTAGAAGTATTCCTTTGGGGTAAGGCATCTCCAGAAAGCCTTCATTAATATGTAGTCATCTTATTAGGAAGGTTAGAAAGGTACGTGTTTATATGGAGTTCTCTGAGTCTTTAGACGTTTCTCTTACTGAATTGTACTTTACATCATGCCATGGTTTACACTGAGAAAAATTAAAGCAAAAGAGTTATGTGGCACTCCATTTTCTATTTATTTTAGGAGTGTTATGTAGAATATTGGCCATTGAATCACTCCTAAAGTACCCTTTATGAAGACCCATAAAAAATTATCTCAAGTCTCAATATTAGGAAAAATTATGTCGCTTCTGTGCAACTAATTTGTTTTAATCTGTGGATACTAATACTTGATCGTATTTCCCTCTTTGGCCACTCAGAAGTTTAGAATAAATTTGTGGACCTCACAATTGATCACAAGAGTTAGGGGAAACTGAAGGTCTTTCTGTCTCTCTCTCTCTCTCCATCTGTTTTAGGAAATTACCAAGCTGCTGCCTTTCCATAGGATTTTTTTGGATCGACTAGAAGAGAATGAAGCCATAGACCAGGACCTGCAGGCTTACATCCTGCACCGGATACACAGCAGCTCAGAGATCCAGAATAACATTTCACTTAATGGCAAAATGGACAATACTACATTTGGCAAACTCAGTTCTCATCTCAAGACCCTCAGTCAAGGGTCCTATCTATACCTGAAACTCACATTTGACCTCATAGAGAAAGGCTATCTAGTGTTAAAGAGCTCTAGCTACAAAGTAGTTCCTGTTTCACTCTCTGAGGTTTATTTACTCCAGTGCAATATGAAGTTCCCAACCCAGTCTTCCTTTGACCGGGTGATGCCTCTCCTGAATGTGGCAGTGGCCTCCCTGCACCCACTGACTGATGAACATATCTTCCAGGCCATCAATGCTGGTAGCATTGAAGGCACCCTAGAATGGGAGGATTTTCAGCAGAGAATGGAGAACCTCTCCATGTTCCTAATCAAGCGCAGAGACATGACTCGTATGTTTGTACATCCTTCTTTTCGAGAATGGCTTATCTGGAGAGAAGAAGGAGAGAAAACCAAATTTCTCTGTGATCCCAGGTAAGCCATAGACCTGTAATAAGCAATTCTGAGCCTATTTTGTATTTATTGCATGGAGCATGGGTATTGAAAGCAGTGAGAAGTGTTCTTCATTGAACATTTCACACAGAGGAAACATCATCTCCGTTTCTTCTCCAGACCAGGTTGTAATGAGGTTAACTAATTTATTTCCTCACAATGTTACTTTTAAGACACAAAATCTGCATAGATATTTAGAATGCTCCCCTAAATTCCTGTATATTTGTAAATAATTTTCTCTGTGCTAGTGGACCCAGGCTATAATTAATTTAACCATTTAACACACTTCCTTAGCGTTCTTCAGATATGAAGAAAAGAATTGGTATATTGTTCATCTCTTTGACTTAGAGCAGAATCATTTTAAAATCACGATTACACTTTTAAAAGCCATACCATTGTCAAAGCCACCGGTGAATAACCCCATTAAAGCCCAGCCCATGCTAAGATTTGTGCTGGAGAATGGAATCTTAAACCTCACAGCTGAAACAGACCTGAAGAGATCAGCTGGTCCAGCTGCTCTACCTTTAGACGAATAAGGTGCCATTGCCCGTCTCCATTTTACTACAAAGGCCTTAAGATGCTGAATCAGTGCTGGAGGTCATCGAGTTAATAGGTGGGGGGAAAGGAGGAAGGACTAGAAAAAACATGGCAAATATATGGTATGTGCCACCACTCCCCTGCCCTGCATCCACGCATCCCCAGCACTCTTTCCTGATGAGCCTGACCCTGACTTAATAATCGTTCTCAGCTCAACAAACCAGACCAGGTATGAAACTGTTTGCCATTCCCTTGGGTAGAACTAGATCTCTAGCATCCTAGTGGGGAGTGCTTTCTATTCCTCCACGCTAACCTTTTTAAAAGACTTATTCCTTTAATAAAGTTTTCAAAAGCAGATCTATCCCCGACTTCCTGGAAACAAAGAAGACACCAATAACATAGCTGGCAGATGCAGAGTACATTCTGGCTAAAAAGAAGAGGGACCAAATTTGCCTGTGCCTCTGTCCATGACTCACCAGAGAGACTCAACTCTGACCATGCTGGGGTTTTATTTCTCTCCTGGCATGTTCTTCACCCGGCCTGACTACACACAACTGTGCTTGTGGGCATGCTGCTTGGCCTACTTCATGCCAATTCATTAGAAAATTAGTTCCAGATTCTGATGAAGATATTAAGCCAGGCAGTAGATTTTGTGGTATTTTCCTGAGAGGGAAACTTTTAAAGAAACAAGCTATAGTGGAAAGAACATGGATTTTTGAGTCATTACCTGCATATAAATTTCTTCTAGGGACTGTGACCTTTAGAGAGTTTTATGTTTCTGAGACAATTTTCTTATCTATGTAAAAGAGATAATAATTCCTAAAGTTGTTGAGAATTAAGTGAGGTCATGTAGTACCTAGAATAGTACAGAGTATGAAGAAAGTGTTTAAGGAATGTTCTTTTTCCTCCCATCTCTTTGCAGTAATAGACCCTCAACTAAATCCTGTGGCTAATTGGATGGGCAGCAGTAAGTAGTCTTCTGCTGTTAGCGTTCAGGGGCACAAGATTTAAAAAAAAAAAAAACAAAAACCCCCCCAAAAAAAAGCAAAAAGATAAAACAAACAAACAAAAAAAACCCCACTGAGTCTGAGTCTCTTCTATGAATTGTATGGCATTCCCAAGAGTGTTTTATTATAAATCCCACTAGTACTGCCATGACGCTTAATACACAGAGTTGGCAACCACATATTTAAGAAAAAGAGACCAATCTAGAATTGCCTAATGAAGACTTTGAAACCAGTTTCCAGAGAACTTTGCTAGTTGATCTGCTCCCTCTCTTCTTGGAACATCTCAAAGAATTGAAAGCTGAGGTCCAAGGCAGCCAGGTTTCTACTGAATCAACCATATCCTTACAACAGGTGAAACCCTTAGGGGCTCCCAAAGGAGAAAATATGGTTTGTTGCTGCCATATCATGACTTTCCAGGATTACCTTCTCAACATGATTTATTAACTAGAAGCATTTTGGCAACCAGCTGATACACTGGGACAAGCAAACACTTCTAACTTCAGACGCTATGTAGTCTGTTCCCTGGTGATGAAATAACACTCAGAGCTGCTGAGGGATCATCATATATCACTTAATGGCAGAAAGAGTAAAATAGTAGGACCAGGAGTTATCAAAAAAGCTTCCTTACATTTCATTTCAGTTGGAATTCAGCCTTCTACCCAGCACTGTCTGGCACCAGCTTTGTTACCAAAGTATTGATCTTAGAGCTTGAGGCCCCCTGGGTCAATGAGATGGAAATTCACTAAGAATTTAATGCTATTGGCAAAGCCCAAGCTGGCCTTTCAAAGAAACTGACTGTAATTGCTTTCCATTTCAGGCAAGTCTGATAAACAGGACTCTTTCAAAGCAGGGTTTGTCTTTGTGGCCTTCAGCCTCTACTTCCCGTACATTCCCCCTCTGCTCTCCAGTTTCTCCCTAGTTTCTCTCTAGAGCATCTCATGTATTTCAGTAGACCAGAGAGACCAACTCTGTGCCTCTGAAATCACATTACATAAGCCAGTGCCGACATGCCTGTCTCAGTGTAGGGAGAACTCTCAGAGGCGACAAAACATCTCTATTTTTCCTAGTCCATTTTCCTGGGTTTTCAACACTCACTCGTTCGCCCTGAACTTGCCGACCTTATTAGGGAATTAGACACAGATGAGAATATTGTATTGTGAAGCCAAAAAGTAGTTGATCCTCGTCAGAAATAGGCCACCCACAGAGGTACTTCTGCTAAGTTGAAGAGAGTCAGTAATCTGAGGATGTACTGGAAAGAGGAAATAGAGCCAAAGGTCAGTGCTACAGCCAAGATAGAGTTTTCCTTATTTTAAGTATCAGACAGCCTGTTGTCCCAGGATCAGGGCAGATAACTGACATCCCAGAGGGAATAACCTAGTGTTGCATAAACATACAACTGTCACAGGAAGATGAGTTATAGATGTCCTTTCTCAACTTGGTAACAGGATGGGTGTGTGTGTGTGTATCCAACTGTAAGCAGAGTGAAAAATCTTTTATCACATCAGAACTTCTAAGATTTTAGACTTGCATTCTGTGTGAAAATATGCCTCTTGAAGCCCTCACAAACCTCAGACCTCACCACCTTATTCTAGCTTTCCATTTCCCGCTATTCATCACTGTCATATCCTGAAATTAATCCATTTTATATTTTATTCCCATGGGCACTGAGATACCAGATTAACTCACTAATCTTATAAACTGATCTCTGCTATTCTAATAAGAGGGAGATAGCAAACCCATTTGAAGCAACTTGTGCATTTAAAGTAAGGCGTTTGAGAAAAGAAGTCATCAGTCTTTGTTATCTAACCTATTAATGACTTTGATCGTTGAAATTTGAGGCTGGGAGAGTAAACAGTTGGGGGCTGCTGGCCTTGTGCTGCTTAACATTTCTGCACAGCGTTAGGCTAGCCCTGCATGAACACCCTTTCTTTTTTTGTTTCCTTTCTTCACCATCTCTATCTTCACAGTATCTAGCCTCCCATTCCACAGGAACAGCTCACAGATCAATGTTTACATATATACATATATATAGGAATATATATGTAAGATTTTTATATCAAGATTAGAAGATTCATTCAGTATTTTTAACTTTTTTAATAAAACACATGATGCTTGTGAACTTTTTTGAGTACTGAGCTGATACAACCTAATGAGGTTATGATTTGGGAGCCTAATTTGGGTTGACCTGATTTCCTCAAACTAAGAGAAATAAATGTTATGGCGGGTAAAAAAGGGGAAGGGCTGCACAAATCCTACCTATTCCTTGTGGGTATAGTTGAGTATTTACTTAATTCTTTGTGACCAGAGTTGATGTCTTATAATACGTGGTCTGTTAAGATTTGTCCTCATCATTTTGGTCATGTTAGTCCATGAATTACACATTGGAGACCTGATGCTCCAAAATCTGTGCCACAAAGCAGAGTGTCAGAGAAGAATCAATGTGCCTAAGTTAAAAAAGAAAGCATTCTCCCTAAAAAGGAAAACTAACTCTGTGCGGAGGACCTGCACAGCCTGGCTTCTTATAGAATACACGGCCTGAGATAACCATAAACGGTTATGGTGATGTTGTTTATTTGTTTGTTTTAATCCAAACATGAGCCTCCAGGCAGGATGACATTCAACCTTGCCATCACTGAAACACAAACTCTAGATTACTACTGATAGCCGTTGCAGGCTCCCACAACAACCCCTCAAAGTGGGAATGGGCTCTGTGCTTTCTAGAAGCATTAGGGAAGAATTCAGCAAAGTGATGGATCATTGGAAGGAAGGAAAAAAAAAAAAGGTCCGGGAATAAATCAGCCCTTAGGAGAGGTTTGGAAGAGTTCAAACAAGGAAAAAGGTGGTGTACCAAACATCTACTAGCACTTGACTATCAGGAGGTGATCTACCTGCCTGGAAATATTAACTCTCTAATCTCCGTTCTGGGTCTACATCTGCTTCACTTCTAATTCTTTTCTGTCACTAAGGGGAATTCAGTCTTCTGAATTCTTCTGTTATGGTTTGAATGTAGTTTCCATGAAGAGATTTCAAGGATATATTATTGGATATTTGCCTAATTTTCCAATAATTTTTTTCCGTGTTGTCTAATCCAGTTTCTAACTCCCTATTGGCATCAAGACTAAATGTGGAACTCCTATCTAAAGTATTATTCTAGTGACTGAAGGTCATGGTTTTGTGATTTAATGCAAGGGAGAAATTAGATGAAATCTAATGTATATCTTGGAATATATCCAGTTTGCCAATTGCATGAATGTCCTTCAGCTTTACAAATTTCTTTTCTCTCAGCATAAATCATGGGACTCACATCTAGTAGTCAAATAGGCAAACTGTTCCCATCTTTAAAACTCTTGTACCTTTGAGGATGGACAGCAATAACACTTTTTTCCTTTTCTAAATTTCCAAAAATCAGTTTGGAAAAACCTAGTAGTCATTCTTACTGCCATAAAAACTCATGTGAAGTTTGCTAAGTTATTAAATATACAGAGAAATAGTTCTGCTTATGAGAAGATGGAGAGAGAGCATTATTTTATGAGTTGGCAGGCATGCAGAAGAGTCAACTAAAGAAAACACAGAAGGACTTATACTCCCCTATATTGTTTGATTTTGGTACAAGATAGTAATGTTGCTTTATATGTTGAAAAGTGTGTGTGTGTCAGTACACACACTTTTTTTTTTAAGTGGGTATGCCCTGAATAGCAAACACTGGTTAAAACAACTTACCTAAAAATCTAAACTGGGGAGAAGCAGAGCAAGTGATTAAGGCAGTTTTGATCCTGAAAGTAGCGTCAGAAATAGAGGCTAATTTGTCCTGTTAATGAATCTCTAAAGCAATAATGGCTGAATGAAAAGACGGGAATCCCACAGGCTTTCCCAGGTTGTCAAACCAAGATTAGCGGCACGGCAAACAGAGGGAGTTATCGCCAGCTTAGGGGGATAAGACAGCACATTTTCTTTTTTGTGAGCACAGCAACTTCCTCAGTCTCTAGAGACTTTCAAAAGGAGATCTCCACATTTGGTAAAATCAACCTTAATAGCCTTCTATCCTCCCAACTGTAAGAACCCCAGCTGTGGGGCATGTATTGACTGCAGCCATCAGCTTACCCAGTTGGTTCTACCATTCAAATGTTACTTGTAAGTATTCACTTACTTATTTCCACCTCTATGGACCACACCCTAGGGTCTCATTTGAGCTGCTTTTGCCTCCTAATGGGTCTCCCCTTCAAACCATTCTCCACCAGCAGCCAAAGTAATTTTTTTAAGCACAAATCCAACCATGTAACCTCCTCCTGAAAATCCTTTCATGGCTTCTTCAAAGCCCTGTACAACAAAAGTAGCTTCTGCCTACCTTTTTAAATTGAGCTCATTCATTCTCCCTCCTATTCATGATACTCTGGTCATAACTGATCATCTACTAATTCCTAGAACTTGCTGAGCTCTCTCCCACCTGTGGGCCTTTGCACTTAACAGTTCCCTCCATCTGGAGCTCACTTTCCCTGGCTTGTCACATGGCAGCATCTCTCACTCCTCCTTCAGATCGCAGCTTAAAATGCCATTTCCTCAGAGAGACTTCCACTTGTCACCTTATATAAGTAAGTCCCTCCTTGTTTTCCTTATCATAGCAGCTTATATACTTTTTTCCTAACAGTTACCACAATCTATTATTAATTTGTTATATGTGCATTCTTGTTTATATTGTCCATTTTGCCCTCTAGAATGTGAGTGAGTTCATGAGGACAGGAACCTTTTCCGTCACACTCACCCTGGTCTTCCTAATGCTTAATAAGTATCTGGCACACAGTAAGCACTCAGTAGATGTTTTTTCAAATAACGAATTAATAAGTAAACAAAGGAATGATAAGTGGTACTAATTTTAAGCTTGCAACTAAAAATATTTGGGAAACTCTTCAGGCAATTCAACAGACAGTGTCTTTTGTTCACTCTGTCACCGTGTGTCAGGAGTAAGTGGAGCCATGCATTTCAGCAAGGATTCAGTGAGCACTTATAAAGTAATATTTTCAAGGCTCTGTGTTAAGCACTGCAGAGGATGCAAATACAAGTTAGATAGATCGTCTACCAGGAATTAACAGGTTAGTGGTTTTAATAGACACATTTATAACTAGCTATAAATCAAGGCAGAGTGCTATGCTAGGGGTATAAACAAAGAGCTGAGCAACATGGGGGAGGAAGAGATAAATGATAAATCTTAAGTGCCTGCTGTTATTGTTTTAAACTGTGACAGTTCAATGGAGTCATAGCTCTTCTGCCTCGTGAAGCCCTGCCAACTGCCTAAAGACTTCATTGTTGAGAAGTGTCCATTTGCCTCAGGCCGGTGATGCATTAACAGAACAGAAGGGCAGTTGGAAACTGGGGGACAAAGTGGTAGGAAATTTCTGTCCAGATTCCGTGTTTAAAAAGAAGTAATGCCGCTCCACCCATTTCTACAAAGACGTATCTTGGGCACACTTGACTTTTACAGTCCACTACCTATGGTTTACTTTCATCAGGCCCTTTCATTTCATTTCCATACTGAATATGAAACAGTAGGACAGGCTGACTACAGATGTATTTTGTATTCAGGTTGCATGACAAGAACATGCCAAAGCAGTTACCGGCTGATAAGCTAAAGGTGGAAGAAAGAATTTTTGCAAAGATGTGTGGGTGTCATTTGCTGAGAATTGACAGCAACAAGCAGACTGTAAGGCAACATCCACCAAAGTGTGGCTGTGGGCAGCATTTTTAAGATGAGAGATGAAAAAGAGGATTGTCATTCTCTTCTCAATATTTGAGTCATGGTTCTACTCATTTCACAGTCGAACAGTGGCAACGTAGATGCCCACAAATTCAAGGCCACAGTGGGAGTGAATTAGAAAGCAGATCTGGAAGTCCTTGTGCTCCTCTTCCTTGAGCCCATCTGCTTAGCGTGTGTTCATTTCATGAAACGTTTGTTGAACTTCTACTCTACACCAATGACTCTGCCAGCCACTAGAGAAACTTTGGTGAATGAGATCCCACCCAACACTAAAGCCATTACCTTCTAAAGGGAAGTCATGAGCAACCAACGATTGTGCCTTACTACAGAGTACCCTAGGAATCTGGACCAAGAGAAAATACTTTGCAGAAGAGGTGATGCTCAAGTTGAGCCTTGAAGGATGAGTTGATTCCATGAAGCACTGGAATGGGAGTGGGAGAGCACTATAGACAGGCAAGAAAAGGTCATGGCAGGAGAAAAAGCAGGTGTAAAGATAGGAAAGTCTTTGGGGAATTGTGAGAAGATGTGATTAGAAGGTAAGACACATGGTCAGAAAAAATGATTACAAGTGTCACTAGGAAAAAAGCTTTGAATACTGTGTTTAAGACTTCACAGTTTATTCTGTAGATAACAGGGAGACTCTGTACCTTTTTTTTTTTAATGTTTATTTTTGACAGAGAGAGACAGAGTATGAGTGTAGGAGGGGCAGACAGAGAGAGACACAGAATCTGAAACAGTCTCCAGGCTCCAAGCTGTCAGCACAGAGCCCGAGGTGGGGCTTGAACTCACAGGCAGTGAGATCATGACCTGAGCCGAAGTGGGATGCTCAACCGACTGAGCCACCCAGGCACCCCTAGTCTCTGTACCTTTTTAAGGAAGAGAAGACAATGATCATTTAACTCTGATGATATGAAAAATAGCCCTGACAAGTGGTATATGGAAGATGGGTTGAAGAAGAGGAGAGAGTACAAGTAGAGATACTTGTTGGAAGGTTTATAGCAATAGTGTAGGTGAGAAATGCCAAGACCTACAATGTGAGACTAGAGAGCAAGGTGTATGTGAGAGAGACATTTTGGAGATACTTAAAAAGCAGTTGGGGGCGCCTTGGTGGCGCAGTCGGTTAAGCGTCCGACTTCAGCCAGGTCACGATCTCGCGGTCCGTGAGTTCGAGCCCCGCGTCGGGCTCTGGGCTGATGGCTCAGAGCCTGGAGCCTGTTTCCGATTCTGTGTCTCCCTCTCTCTCTGCCCCTCCCCCGTTCATGCTCTGTCTCTCTCTGTCCCAAAAATAAATAAACGTTGAAAAAAAAAAAATTAAAAAAAAAAAAAAAAAAGCAGTTGGTCTTTTTTTGTGTGTAGACGGTGAGGGTGGAGGGCTCACAAATGACTCCCAAAACTTATCTTGAATAATGGAAAGCAGTGAAGCTACTGACCAACATAGACCATTCTGACGGAGGAGGGCTTCTCGCACAAGCAAAGATGGGAGGAAGAATAATAGGCTTATGGGGAGAAGGTGAGTCCTGTTTTGGACATGTTGGTAATGAATTACCTCCAAGGAAGATGCACAGGAATGTTTAGGAATGTGACTTTGGAAAATAGGGAAAGAGAACATTTAAAGCACAGAGTGATGGATTATCAGCAGAGCAGCTGAAGGACTAAACAAGATCACCCAAGTTAAGAGTATAAAGCAGGAAGTTTAGAAGCATGAGAAGAGAATAGTTTCATTTAAATGCTAGGAGAGGGGCGCCTGGGTGGCTCAGTTGTTTAAGCGTCCAACTTCAGCTCACGTCATGATCTCGTGGTTTGTGGGCTCGCGTCGGGCTCTGTGCTGACAGCTCAGAGCCTGGAGCCTGTTTCAGATTCTGTGTCTCCCTCTCTCTCTGCCCTTCCCCTGCTCATACTCTGTCTGTCTCTCTCTCAAAAATAAATAAACATTAAAAAAACAAGAAAATAAATGCTAGGAGAAAATGATGAGCCAAATAATAATAATTTACAAGGGGAATAGTAGAGTTAGAAGAAGAAACAAGAGAAAGTAAGATGATGGAAGTCAAAGGAGAAAAGTTTTCTGGGCCAGGTCTGAAGTGATGAATATAATTTCTGCCTGCATTCCATTAGCCAGAACTCTGCAACCACACTTGAATGTGAACATGAGGCTCCTGGCAGAGTAGCTGCCTCCCAGCAACGGCTGCTGGCTGTGGAAGAGAGCACAGATCTTTCGTCGGCAGCTGTCCCCCTCTGTCCCATAATTCCAATCTCACTAGGTCTCCTTAAATAATTCCCCACATCCACCTCTATACCATACGCACATTCCACAGTAGCACACAGTATTTCCACCCAAATTGTAAGATAGATAAGCTGGCTTCAGATTGTAGGCAATGCCTGGCCAGCGGGCTGTAACTCTACTGCTTTATCACATGTGAGCACTGCACAGAAGAGTATCAAAACACCTACCTAAGTGTTGTTTCTCTGAAACACTAGCATGTTGTATATCGACTTTCCTCATAAGAACTAATGAAATCTATGTGACTACACGTCAGTGCCTATGACTAGAACAATGGAGAAAACATCCATGCTGGAAATATTTGAGCCCATTTGTTAGCATGTTCCCCTACTACAAATAGAACCTTTAAGTCTAGCTATCTCCCTGGGGTGCTAAGTGAAAATCTGTTAGAAAAACAAACATAGAGCCATTGTGTATTTTGTGTAAAACAACTGCTCTTCAATTTCCAAACTGTTCAATGGGCCAAAGGAAGGGAGAGTGATTCTTGCTTTAGAAAAGGTTTTTTCTCTAAAGGACCCCATAGCTCTGAAGTCTTGAGGCATAGGGAAGCAGGGTTATCATGTAAGAGTAGCACCTCACTGCCTTGTAATCTGCCGCTGTCCAAGGGTTGGCATCACTTGTCTCCAATTACCTATATCAAGGGGCTGCTGATGCCTGCAAAGGGGAATAGAGGTAGGATCTACCCTCTGCTATTCTGGATACTACCTTCTGTACCTTTTGTCAGAACATAAACATCCAGGATAGAGGAGAGGCAACAGTGCTGGGGGAAGAATCTTCAACTCTTAACCTGTGATTGGTTCTCCGCTAAAATACCTAAAAGCAAATCCATCGTGAATATGTGGTTTAACATCCTCCTGAAAAACCTCTGGTCTACATGAGAAATTTCTATTCGTCCTGTTAGCTTAACTTTTACTTTCTTTCTTAGGAACTATTTAGCTCTGTCCTTATCCCCCCACTCTACCTAAAATTATACTACCAAGTTTTCCTGCATTGACTAACAGTGTATGGCACCCATACCCACTGATTGTTCCCTGATCTGTGGATTTATCTTTTGGCAGTGAAACTATTGAGGTCAAGGCATGGATGGGTAAGGACTGAGGTTAAGGATAAGGTCTCACATTTCACCCTGCTGCACACATTAAAGATGAAAGCTCTGTTTGAGCACAGTCATCTTCCAATATGTTTATTTTTTTTTAATTTTTTTTTATTTGACGTTTATTTATTTTTGAGACATAGAAAGAGCATGAACGGGGGAGGGTCACAGAGAGAGAGACACACACAGAATCTGAAACAGGCTCCAAGCTGTCAGCACAGAGCCCGATGCGGGGCTCGAACTCACGGACTGTGAGATCATGACCTGAGCCGCAGCCGGTCGCCCAACCGACTGAGCCACCCAGGCGCCCCTCTTCCAATATGTTTAAAGTCACGTGTGGTTAATATTCACTCCTTTAGTGTGGCACTGTGCTACTTTTGGAGAATGTAAAAGAAATATAGAACACATTTCACTTAATATAGCTCACTTAATTCTTGCCACAGTCCTGAGAGGTAGTTAACACCGTTCCCTTCTTACAGAGAGGTTATGTAGTTTTTCCAAGGTTGCAAAGCTTTTCCAAGTGGCAGAACTAGGATTTGAACATAGGTCTATTTTAATTTTGTTTCACAGATGAAGAGGCAGCACTGTGAATTCAGACAGGGAAATCTGCAATGGAACTTTGAATCACAAGGTGACCTTGTTATATAAGCTATGTGGAAATCATTCTACTGCCTTCACCACTGCCCCCCCTCCATTTGGTCTTTATCACCACATTTGAACCCACGTAAAGTTGACTTTGATTAGCATCATCTTTAATTGTAGAGGGAAAACGCAGTTGTGTTCAGTCGTGCATAAAATCGTGTCACACTGATGAGAGCTCCCTCTATTTCGTAGCTAGTATCTCCCAAAATGCCAATCAAAAAATGTCAAAATTAATTGTTGATTTTAATTATGTTAAGGATTTAGAGTTTATACCATACAAATGAATACATTGCTCTTTACATTGGTTGACTTCTTCACACAAATATGCCCGTTTTTCACACAAATGAAAACCAAGTTGCTAATCTAGTCAGTGTGCTAACAGAACTAGGTTTCAGAAAACCCTGGGTTCTCATCCCAGCTCTTTTATATCCCAGCATTGTGAGCTGGGAGCTGTCCTTCAGTCTTGCCAAGTCTCAGTCTTCCACCATAATATTAGGAGTAATATTTAGTCCTAGGTGTTTGTGAGAATCTAAGAAAGCGTTAAAGTATTTTTAAAACCACAAGGTAGCGTGCAACTTCACAGTATTATGAATTCAATCTTCTTTAAATATGTGTTCCTATTACCTAAGAGTACATATTGGAGACAACACGGCTTCCAGCCTCCATACAGTCTCGCAGGAAGACTGGCATGCAGACAGCGTGCTGCAGCAGGTGTGATGGAGGTGTATACCAACAAGACTCTAAGGGAAGAGCCCCTGGGGCATCTGGTGGGACCAGGGAAAACTTCACAGAGGAGATGCTGTGAACTGAGACTTCAGGAAGGAGAAATAGTTGACCTGATGAACTAAACAGGGAAGGGAATTCCAGGCGGAGGGAAAGTACATTTGAAACCCTAAAATAATTTACTCTGTCTGAAATTAGAGGCACAAGGTAAGGAGGTAAAAACAGAGAAATAGATGTGGGACAAGTTATGGAGAGCCTTTGAATACCATGCTAAGGAGTTTAGATTCTGTCTAGGAGGAAGTATAAATCCACTGAAGAATTTTGTGCAGCATTTTTACCAGGTTTCTGCACTGTAAGATTATTGGCATGGGCCAAGGAGCAGGCAGTGGGAAGAATGAGGCTCTTGCAGTTGTCCAAGAGAGAAAGTATAAAGAGAGGAGAAAACACCTGCTAGATTTTATGTCTGAGTGATTGGCAGTATACTAAAAAATAAATCTTAAAGGGATTTGGATTTGAGGGAAAGCCTCAACTCCAAATAATGTCATATGACAGGTCATTTGAATTATCATTTGAAGGTAGAAGGATCCAGCAGGCAGTTAGAGAAGCAAAACAATATGTCTGTGCTGGAGATCTCACTGCAGTGAGAGCTGGAGCCAGGAGACCTATGATATGAGAGGAAATGGAAAATAAAGCAAAGAAGTTACATCATGGAAGGAAATGGGAGCTGAAGTGTCAGGGTGGTGTCACAGATGTCAGAAGAGAGTTCCAGGGGAGGTAGTTAATAGGGCCTGATGCTGGAGGGGAAAAAAAGAAAAAGACAAAACTCAAAGGCTAAAAGGCAACCAATGAAGAGGCCGCTGGTGATCTTAGAGAATGGTAAGGCTAGGAGTCAAAAGGAGTAAGGTTTGAGAGTGAACAAATAATTAGAAAAATAGAAATAAACACAGACATATGTAGTGTAACACATTCAGACGGTAGGTTAGCCAGTGGCACCACACCTTATCAGAACAGTAAGGGATAAATGGAAATGCCAGCATATAATATAAATTGCTATTATCCTTCGTGTCCTGAACACTATAAACTCTGTGTCCAGCGAACTGTTCAGAACCATTTTTGTGAATAATGTGATATGCTTGTGTCAAAAAAGAAACGAATTACCGTTGTCACCTTCATCCTTTCCTTGACCTGTAGTGCTTGCTGGTTCTCCTCGATGCCAGATCAATAACAGCAAAAGGAAGCATTGTCATCTCTAGCTAGCTGAAATGCATACTAATGCAAACATCTTACCAGGACTTCTCAGTTATGGTAGTAAAATTAAAGCACGAGGGCAATGTCGATTCTGTGTCTAATCCGTTTCCTTCTCAGATGTGAGTTTTTTTTTTTTATCTTACCCCTGATGGGCATGGTTTCTCATTAATAGCCTGAAGCATCGGGAGTAGGTCAGAGGCCTGTATTCAAGGGTCCTAGTACTATGTAGAGGAGTCTACGGATGAGTCAAAGTAATAATTCTTACACCAGAGAGGCTGCAATAATTTCAATGTTAATAACTGGATAGGGTTTTGAGAACTTGAGATAGGGCTCTTTATAAATGTTTCATGTCATTCTCACTTAACCTGTACCCTATTAAAATAGCCGACCAACTAAATTGAACTTTCTAAGGATAAATAAAAGTTCAGTAGCAATTTCCAGGTTTTGTGAATGTGAAACAATCTGAGCTCATACCTTCAGATGATACTGATGATTCCATGCAGGCTACACTTCTCTGAGACACTCTTTTAACTAAATAACTTCCTTTCTGTTATGGTTAATCTTATCCAGTCAAGTCAGTTGGCACGGTATCCACTAGAATTCAGAAATTCTTGAAGCTCAAGGTTAGAACATGGTAAAAGTTCTTTTTAAAGTCTTTTTGGAGTGAAATCTCTTGATAATGATTCCTCTGTAAGATGGGAGTTAGCCCCTACCCTATTATTCAGATTCTTTACTGAAGCTTAAAAAAAATCAAAGAAGAAATTAAAAATGCATTTGTTTTTCAGACTTAGTATGAGGTCTCTCCAGATGTTAAACCTGGCAGAGTAGCCAACGTTCAACACAAGAGAAAACCATCCAGTAGATATTTGGGTCACTTTTCAGGGAAGCATCATCAATGAAAATTTACTTGCTGTTTCCTTCTTTTTGGCTAATTTATTAGGCTTGAAGCTGAGATAATGATTTAATTTCCCTCTTCTATGATACTCCAAGTGAAAGGAATAGAAGAGTTTTGTTACCAGTGGCATAAAGAATTCTACTAACCACTAACCTGGTGGGGGTGAAGAGAGACAGTTCTAAGTGTCCACGGCTCCCACAGGCCAGAGCAAATGTGGCAAGAAGGCACATCCCAAAGATGTGCTTTGCTTCCAAAAAATTGTATTGAGAATTTTTTTTAATATGAAATTTATTGTCAAATTGGTTTCCATACAACACCCAGTGCTCATCCCAACAGGTACCCTCCTCAATGCCCATCACCCACCCTCCCCTCCCTCCTACCCCCCACCAACCGTCAGTTTGTTCTCAGTTTTTAAGAGTCTCCTATGGTTTGGCTCTCTCCCCCCTAACTTTTTTTTTCCTTCCCCTCCCCCACGGTCTTCTGTTAAGTTTCTCAGGATCCACATAAGAGTGAAAATTTTGTACATGCAATACACTGTTAGGCACTCCAGCGAATATAAATAACTCAGAATTTCAGTCATAAATATAAATAGGAATACACACACACACACACACACGTATACACACATACATTGACACTTAAAGGAATATATCATTAGGATGCTTTGAGCTAGAAGAAATAGAAAATTCCAACTCAAATGGATTGAACAAATAAATGTATTACTTCATATAACAAGTCCAAGCTTTAGGCAGCTTCTGATTGTCATACAGTCAGGGCTTATGCTCTATTTTTCTGTAATTCTCTCAGCTTAGCCCTTCTGTTATCTTTGTCCTCTGACCAGATGCCCACATGACTGCAAGAGAGCCATGGCAGTTCTGGTATCATGGGCTGATAAGACAACATGCAGAGGCAGAAAAGAGGGTTTTCTCTTAAGAGATTAGGGACCCATTAGCAAGGTGATGGGGGGAATGGATGCTGTTAGGAAACCTACAGTCAAGTAGAGGAGAGAGCAAGAAATACTGTGCTAGATACTGTACTAGAGAGATATACAGTCTATAAGGCTTGTACCAAAAAGAAAGTACTGCCCTTTCTCGGCTGGGGGAAAGGTAGAGGCGGATCAAAGACAACTTCACTTGGACAAGAGGTTGTTAATCCATTGGGGACATGTTGAGCTTAAGATACTGTGGGACCTCCAGGTGGAGAAATCCAGTAGACAGTTGGATGTATATTGATTGGAATAAGTCTGGGAAATCTAGATCGAGAAAAAGATACAGGTGGTGGTGAAGGCTCTCAGGATGGATGAGCTAATGGAGAGAGGACAGACTAGGACCGGAAAGGAGATCCTGAGGAGCACTGACATTTTAAAGCACGGGTAAAATAAGAGGAGTTCACAGAGACAGAAAATAAAAATGAATCTTTTAATGCCATCTGTGTGTGGGATGGGTGCAAGCCAACTAGAAATGACATTTTGTGGTATTCACACATGTGATCTGGGTAAAGGACTGGTAAAAGCGAGGAACCTTTCAATAGCCATTATTTGCCCAGCATCAGGTGCTGTTCCCTAAGAAACTGGTGGAATGAAACAGAGTTTCCGTGGAGGTATGGCTAGACCTGAGCAGTCCCCCACCAACACAGAACTGGAGCATTAAAATTCTAAAATGAGTCTCTTTTTCTTTGCAGGAGTGGTCACACATTACTTGCTTTCTGGTTTTCCCGCCAAGAAGGAAAACTAAACCGACAGCAGACTATAGAGCTGGGACATCACATCCTCAAAGCACACATTTTTAAGGTAATTTCAAAAGTTGAAGAATTTTCTCTTTCCATCACCAGCAGGCTTTCCTTAACACTGTGTGTGTGTGAAGCTACCGTCATTTTCTTATAGTCCCTGCTTGTTGTAGAGTTGTTCCATCTCCTAAAATTTATGGCCTGTTCCTCCATAGACCTTGGGAAAAGAATGACATTTGTCTTCTCCCAGTTTAGCCGATTGCTAGGCTTTTTGGGACATGTACATGTATAATCATTTAGGTAAGAGCCATATACACATACATATGTGTACTCTATATATGACCTACCGTGTCCTATAACAAATCAGTTGCAGATTTTCACAATGCCTTAAAAAAAAAAAAAAAAAAAGAAAGAAAAAATCGCTGAGAGCGGTTATTCTTTCAGTTTTCTTGTAATTGTTTTATGAAGATTTTTTTCATATTCTTGGTGCTATGATTTTCAAAATGTTTATCTGGAGCCAGCATTAACCTTTCTTTGGGCTACCTCCTCTGTTCGCCATTCAAATTACAATCCCAGTTGTTCCCTCAGTAGTTTCACAACATTTAAGAACTCTATAGCATCCGCTTCCCTCTCTCAACATCCACAAGGCTGCAATGGAGGACCCAGAAGAGGGCACAGAATTTGTCCGTTTGTGTATGCGTGTGTTCGGGTGTTTCCTCAGCACTTACCTGGACATTGTCCTAGGTCCTAGGGATACAAAAGCAAAAAAGATACTAGTCCCTAGTTTCAAGGAACTTATAGTCTAAGTAACAGTTGTGGGATAAAGTACAAAAGTCAAGAAAGAAATTTGCTCTCCTGGTGTTTCTAGCCCACAGTTTGCCATTGCATCTGCTACCTCCAATCCCCACAGTCTCTTTAGAGTGCTCTTCCTGCCTCAGGATTGAGAAATACTAGTATCTTAAATAGTTCTCTGTGTTGGACTTCCCCCAAGGGATACTATTAAAGATAAAACAGTGCTCTTCAGAGAGAAAATGGCATTAAGGGCAACTCCAAGAGCCTAGCAAATTCTTCCCAGTATATAAGCGCACAGCCAGAGAAGCCTGTTCATCAGACATATAGAAGTGAAACCCACAGTGACAAGTCCTTTATTTGAATCATAATTGTCGTATCTAACAAATCACTGTACCAAAAATGACTGTACCCAGTGACCTTACTTAGCGGGAGCAGAGTGAGACTAAAATAACAAGCAAGGTGTCTCATTCCAACTTCAAGTGGACCAGAAAGGGTCTGCTCCTTTTGCAAACTCTGAGATCATTATCCTTCAGTTAGATAGGAAAGTAACATTAAGTATTCAGCATTACCCCCTTTAAACACTTTAGCATTTAGCGTCACCATCTGCTTCAGATCAGATGCAGAGAAGTTGATTCCTGTCTTTTCTGTATAAAATAAACACCACATTAACAGATAAATGGTACGAAGTGTCTTTGACCTAGTATGATTATATCCAATACATGGAAACCTACGTTTAAACCCTGCACTCCTATCATTGACACAGTTTTATCTTACGTTGCTGCAGACAACGTGGTTGCCTGAGATAAGACTGGCTCCATGTGTGATTCAGGCCATAAATACTCGGGTGTGCACCATATGGTGATGACATGACCGTGGGCTGAAGAATGTAGACTCGCACTATGGCTTTCCTGATGGCGCACTTTTCAGGGTCCTTTAAATGCACAGTGCTCCCTGTTTTTTGTTTTTTTTTTTTTTTTAACATTTATTTATTTTTGAGAGAGAGAGAGCATGAACAGGGGAGGGTCAGAGAAAGAGAGAGACACAGAATCTGAAACAGGCTCCAGGCTCTGAGCTGTCAGCACAGAGCCTGACGTGGGGCTCGAACCCACGGACCGCGAGATCATGACCTGAGCTGAAGTCGGACGCTGAACCGACTAAGCCACCCAGGCACCCCAGCTCCCTGTTGATACACTTTAGCTTCTCCCAGACGCCTAGATTTTTCAGTCCCCGTCAGTTGAGGGTCATGAAAAGTCAAATACAGACTCTATGGTTATAACCAGTAGAACTTCCGGTCAGCAGTGACATATAGTCCGATTTATATTTCTTTCCAATATATTTTAAATTCCCTTTGTTTTATCTTTGTTCATGAAAAATTACATATAATGTCATTAACTACCTTAAAAATATGAGGTTGTAGGTCTGTAATTCTCAATATTTGGCTGGCAAGGAAGCCCTTTTCATTCTTTTTGTTTTTAACAGCTTTATGGAGGTATAATTCATATACTGTAAAAGTAACCGATTTAAGTGTACAAATGAGTGACTTTTAGTGTATTTACAGAGTTGTGTGGCTGTCACCACCATTAGTACGTTTCCATCACCCTAAAAATAAACCTCATGCCCACTTGAAGGTACTCCCCATACTTCCTGGCAGCCATCAGTCTACTTTCTCTCTATAGATTTGACTTTTCTGAACATTTTATATAAATGGAATCATACAGTATGTGGTGTTCTGTGTCAGGCTACTTTCATTTAGCATGTTTTCAAGGTTCATCCATGTTGTAGCATGTATCAGCACGTGATTCCTTTTGATTGCCAAATACTCTGTTTTGTAGATATACCACATTGTATTCATCCATTCACCAGTTGGACACTTGAGTTGTGTCTACTTTTTGGCTGTTGTGAATAATGTTGCTATGAACATCAGCTTATAGATTTTCCCCTTTTTTGATTTTTCTTAAATAAAATTAACCATTTTAAAGTAATAACTCAATGACATTTAGTACATTTGCAGTATTAGCGTCCACGTTTTTATGTGAACGTGTCTTCACTTCTCTTCAATATATACCTACGAATGGAATTGATAAGACATACAGTAACTCTTTGTTTAATGTTTTGAGGAATTGCCAGTCGGTTTTCCAAAGTGGCTGCACCGTTTTACATTCCCACCAACAATGTATGAGGATTCCAATTTTTTCAAGCCCTTGCCAGTACTTGTTAGGTACTGTCTGTCTTCTTTATTGTAGCCATTTTAGTGAAGTGTTATCTCACTGTAGTTTTAATTTGTGTTTCCCTAATGACCACTGATGTTGAGCACTTACAATTCTTTTATAATCCTCTAATTGCCATTTAGATTCTTTTTTGTTTAATCTATGAAAAGAAACCAGGCTGTTTACGAATTATGGCCAGAGATATTTCAATCTAGTTTATAATGCAGGGTGTTTTGTTGGATTGAGTCTAGTCACTGGAAGGATTTCAGAGTGCTCTAGTGATTAGCTCCCTAAATGCTGCCCTCTAAAATGTTTTTTTAATTGATCAGTTCTGTAATATTTCTTACCAGAACAGATTTGTTGGCTGCGGGGGGGACAAGTGCTGTAAGTCGGCATCTGGTGGGTAGAAGAAAGATCCTTTGACATCAGTCAAAAGGCATGGATTCAAGTACAGACTCTACCACTTAACTTGAGCCATCTCAATTTCCTCATCCGTGAAACAACATCTAACTCTCAGGATTGTTTTAAGGATCATAGATATAAGATATATAAAAAAAAAGGTACATTATAAAATGCAGAGTACCAGACATATATCTAAGGTTGTATGATCAAAATTATTAGTAATAATCTCTTTTCCTGATAGTAAGACTTAATAATTGCATAAATTCCAGATGGTAATATTACCTTTTTGCTTCAGAGGTTACCTAGCATCCTTTATAGCAGTGATCAGCAAATACGGCTTTGCAGTCCATATGATCTCTGTTGAAACCACTTAACTCTGCCATTTGTAATTCAAAAACAGCCAGAGACAATGCATGTATAAATAGATATGGTCATATTCCAGTAAAACACGATTTATAAAAACTGGTAAAAGGCTGGATTTAGCGCCAGGCCATAGTTTGCCCACCCCTTCTCCACAATGAAAGGCACCATCCTGTTTGTTTCCCAGGATCCTTTTATTATCACCAGACATGGCCACATGGATGGTCAGATAAGAACAATAATGATTTATTTATTTATTTGAGATGCTTCAATATCTACAAGTGGGTCACTGATGATGTATTTGTAAATAATTCTCCTTAAGGAACCTCATTGCATGAGCCCCTACGTTAGTTTTTGCCACGATCTTAAGATACTTGAGCCATAACTAAGATCCCTAAAATGAGATTGCTGTAATTTCTTTATGCCTTCCCTGTTTTCTTGAAGTATTCAAAACTACTGAGCAGCTGCTAGGCAGTGGTACAAATTTAGACCCTAACAAAGATTTGAGGAAAGGACTACATTACCTTCCATCTCTGAGCAGAGAGAGATCCCTTGTTGCCTGCGCAATAGTTACAGATACTAAAGAAACACTTTTCTAGTTACTTGAACCTAAAGTTCTCTTTAAGAATCCATGAGTTCATAATTTAACTATAGGTTATTTTTGGCTACATCCTACCTGATAATGGGATCCTGCCTGTCACCTTTATCAAGTTGAATTTAACTAAACGGAAACTCTTTCCTCCTGTACCTCATAGAAGCAAAGAGTCAACCCACCAAGCAAAAGAAATCAGTAGAGCAAGTCCATGGCACAAGCAATGCTAATACTCCAAATCTGTATTTCAAGCTTATTTCCTGTGTATTTACTTCAACCTCACTGGGACCCCCGGTGCTATCTTGTGGCCCATTTACTGGACCATTTCATTGAAGTTCATTTACCAACGTCTATTCTTACTCAGTTCCCCTACCCATGTCCTTCTCGTCTGACCCTTAATCAAGTCAACTAACTCCCCACACAGCCTGACTTACGAGTCACTGAAGAAATCCTAGCCATTGAGTGTGAGTGCCCTTAACTATTCTCCTCTCGCCAAAAAATCAATCTGTAGTATCATCAGTTCTTACCTCCCTTTCTCTTGTCTCCAAGGAGGAGATATCCCTGTTCTCCCCTTATAAAATTTTTACTATAATTCAAACATATCAGAAAACACAGAAAACTAAATAATCAAGTACTATCTATCATATTAAGTGTTAAGATTTTTCCATGTTTGCTTCAAATCTTTTCTTTATTTTTGAGAAATGAAAATGTAGGAGTCTCCTTTACCCCATTTCTCTCCCTTTTCAAATATCATTTGTACCCTAAAGTTCACATGTGTTCTCCTTATCCATATTTTGTACTTTTCCAACATAGATATGTATTCAGAAGCAATATACAGCATTATTTCATTTTTTTTAACTTGACATAAACAGAATCATACTCTTCATGTATTTCTGTAACTTTTTGTCACTTGACTTTGTATATTCAAGATTTATCTATAGGTCTAGATAGATAGACTTTCAACTTTGGCTGTCCATTAGATTCTCCTGGGGAACTTTAAACACACACACACACACACACACACACACACATATATACATCTGAGCCTTACTCCCAGAGATTATCATTCATTGTTCTCGGATAGATCCCAGGCTTTTTTTTTTTTTAAATAAACCTTGTTTCTTAGAGCAATTTTAGGTTTACAGAAGATACAGAGAATTTCCATACACTCACTCCCCCACCACAGTTTTCCGTATTATTAACATGTTACAGTGGTGTGGGTACACTGTTATAATCGATGAACCTATATTGATGCATTATTATTAACTGAAGTCTATAGTTTATATTAGGGTTTAACTGTATCATATGCTTCTGTGGATTTTGCCAAATGCCTACTATGTATTCACCATTTCTGTGTCATACAGAAGAATTTCACTGCCCTGCCCTAAAAATCCCAGAGCTATCAAAAGTACTCCTAACTAACTCTGCAGAACTGGCAGACACATCGAGGAGAAAAGTAGCTCTCAACTGCTCTCCTGGGCTCCTTCCTATCCTTACTTGGTCTAGTAATTCTTCTCCAATACGTTATTCTTCCCATTTCTTTAATGAGGATAATTTTTGAATTTTGTACAGCCTTTCCTAGTTGTCCTTAGCAGGAATAAATTTGCATCCACCATTACCAGAAGTAGAAGTATACCCAAGACCCCTTGAGCAAAAAAATTTAACTTGGCATTCTGGGAACATCCAGCTTTTCTCTAAACATCTTAGGCTTTCTCATTTAAAATTCCTTTGGTGCCTTTTTAATGAAACTGTCCTGCATATCACAAAATAAAAAGAAGCAATTTACATTCAAGAAAACTAAACCCAAACTTACAGGCCCTGAGCAGAGGAGTGAGTTGCTGTATCTTTCTGAGATACTAATACAGTATTTTCCAAACTCCCTCTGATGCCAGAGACCTTGTGCAAAAGTAGAATTGCCGTGTGACTTGAATAAACACTAGTCCAGCAATAATCTTCTGTAAAATAATTTTCATAATATTCTATGGATTCAGTGAACATATCTAAGGAATCTCATTTAAATCCATGTTTAAGAGAAAGTTGTTACAGGTCATTGCCATAGTTTTGCTTTAAATAAGTTTTGCTTTAAATTTGGTAAAGAAATAATGCTTAGTTGAAGTCATAAGAGTAAGACCACAGGAATAGATCAGATTGTGTAGGATAAAAAAGGATAATTTAGGGGGCGCCTGCATGGCTCAGTCGGTTGAGCGTCTGACTCTTGATTTCGGCTCAGGTCATGATCTCACAATTCGTGGGTTCTAGCCCCGTGTTGGGCTGTCCACTGACAGCACAGAGCCTACTTAGGATCCTCTGTCCCCCTGTCTCTCTGCCCCTCCCCAGCTCATGCTATCTCTCTCAAAAATAAACAAACATTAAGAAGAAAAAAAAAAAAAGGACAACTTTGGGAGAAGAGGCTCAAGGGTAGAGAATGGTTTGGAATTAAAGGTAATGGAAAAAGCCAGCAATCAGCCACCTTGCTTATTCTAGTTGCTACTCTGCCAGCTAAAAATTCAGAACTGAAGTCCTGGCCCAGGTTTAACATAGTATAATGGAAGGAACATGAACTTTAGAGTTAAAAGGACTTGGCTTCTAATTCCAGCTCCACTTTTTAATAGTTGTATGACTTTGGGCAAATTACTTAGCCCGCTCTGGGTTGTTTCCTCCTATATAAAAATAGTAGTAAATTCTACTTCATAGGACTGTCATGGAGATTAGATTAAAAGAGATAATATATGGGGCTCCTGGGTGGCTCAGTCAGTTAAGCGGCCGACTTCGGCTCAGGTCAAGATCTCGCGGTCCATGCGTTCGAGCCCCGCATCGGGCTCTGTGCTGACAGCTCAGAGCCTGGAGCCTGTTTCAGATTCTGTGTCTCCCTCTCTCTGACTCTCCCCCGTTCATGCTCTGTCTCTCTCTGTCTCAAAAATAAATAAACGTAAAAAAAAAAAAAAAAAAGAGATAATATATAAAAAAGCCCTAGCACAGAACCTGACACATAGTAGATACTGAATAAATGTTGGATTCCCTTCCTTTTTTTCCTTCAATCATAATATATAGAGCTTGTCTTCCATTGTTTCCTCTCTTGGACTACAAATATTAATTTCTTTTTTTTTAAATATGAAATTTATTGTCAAACTGGTTTCCATACAACACCCAGTGCTCATTCCAACAGGTGCCCTCCTCAATACCCATCACCCCCCTCCCCCCCTCCCACTCCCCATCAACCCTCAGTTTGTTCTCAGTTTTTAAGAGTCTCTTACGTTTTGGCTCCCTCCCTCTCTAACCTTTTTTTTTTTCCCTTCCCCTCCCCCATGGTCTTCTGTTAAGTTTCTCAGGACCCACATAAGAGTGAAAACATACGGTATCTGTCTTTCTCTTTATGGCTTATTTCACTTAGCATAACACTCTCCACTTCCATCCACGTTGCTACAAAGGGCCATATTTCATTTCTCATTTCTTTCTCATTGCCACATAGTACTCCATTGTGTATATAAACCGCAGTTTCTTTATCCATCACCACTAAACCAGCCCTACAAGGGATCCTAAGAGGGATACAAATATTAATTTCTAATGATATTTCTGTATAATTGGTTAATATAGTGTGCTGTTCTTCAAAAGATCTTGGTGAGGTTCACAGGAGACTGAGGCCCAGAGAGGGAATCAGAGCTAAATTTCCTGGTTTTCCAGGATCTACATTGGAGGTGAGCTCTAGACCCTAACTTGCCTGGACTCCAACACTGAATGAGTACCACTTGGAGTTATTCCAAACAGAACCAGAAATATGTTTCTCATATGAAATTTCCAAATAGTGAATCTCATGTGAAAATAATCATAACTACTTAACAATGTGTTTGCCTCAGTTTATTTGTTTGCATATGAACTGGTTAGCCAAATAAGAGAGATTGCAATTGATGTCCCTGCTGGTAGCACAAATGAAAGAAGCCCTAAAGTAATAATGAGCAATCGGAAAATGTGTCAGTCCTTCCTACTCTTTTCAGAGCACCCCACTTGCTGTGCCAAGTGGATACTGGCGGAGAGATTCACAACGGAGTTCAACTCCTCAAGGCCGGAGAGGATGTGGATAATGTAGAAATTTAGCAGCCATTTTCAAATAGTGGAGGAGGATAAAAGTGGGAATAATCCCTGTGTGGTATAAAGGTTTAAAACTGCATTCTGTTTCAGCCTTCCAGCGTGGGAGTATGCTTTTGGGAACCCAAAGATCTTCTATGCCAGGATTTCACCCAGCCTTTCTGACTCACCCTCTTGTCCATTATTTATCATTAGGATAGGGTAGACAAAAAGAGTAGATGTAGTTAGCATCATCCTTCCTCATTTTGTCAAATTGTCAATTTCACATTGGGTGTTTAGACACAGTCCATCCACATCAACAAAGCCCTGTTACAATGGCACAAAACACAAAAGCATCCACTTCGAGAGATACATCCTACAGATATACTTGCACAAGTGTATAAAGATCTATGTACAGAGATGACCTTTGAAACATAGTTCTAATAGTAAGGAAAAAAACAGAATACCTAAATATCCATCTTTAGGGGCGTGACTTAAGTAAATTATGTTTATGATACATCCATATAATGGACTACTATGTCTCTCTTAAAATAGAATGAGGCAGGGACATCTGGGTGGCTCAGTTCGTTGAGCATCCAACTTCGACTCAAGTCATGATCTCACAGTTCGTGGGTTCGAGCCCTGCGTTGGGCTCTGTACTGACAGCTCAGGGCCTGGAGCCTGCTTTGGATTCTGTGTCTTCCTCTCTCTCTACCCCTCCCCCACTCACACTCTGTCTCTCTCTCTCAAAAAAGAATAAACATGAAAAAAAAATTTTTAAGAGAATGAGGCAAAAGCATGAGTACATGTGTGGAATATGTCCACGATATTTTGTTTAAAAAATTAATAGAAGGAGACCCGTGCAGACCCATGCAGGTGAACCCAGAGTCTCAGCCTGGGACATCCCCTTTGGCAGGGCTAGACAGGAAACACAAAAACAGACACATGCCTCTGCCATCTACAATCAGGTCTTAGGGAATCCATACTTCCCCTGCCTCTCAAACAAAGAAGTGTAGAAGCCAAAGGACTTTGAACACCAGAGCCTGGGAGGAAAAGAGACTGAATCTACTATGAAGAAAATAGGAAAGCTGGGAAAAAAGATAGGTGGGTAACTGTGAACTGGGGGAGATTACAAAAAGGCCGCGTGGGCTGGGGCGCCTGGGTGGCGCAGTCGGTTAAGCGTCCGACTTCAGCCAGGTCACAATCTCGCGGTCCGTGAGTTCGAGCCCTGCGTCAGGCTCTGGGCTGATGGCTCAGAGCCTGGAGCCTGTTTCCGATTCTGTGTCTCCCTCTCTCTCTGCCCCTCCCCCATTCATGCTCTGTCT
Source organism: Leopardus geoffroyi (assembly GCF_018350155.1). Lineage (NCBI taxonomy): Eukaryota > Metazoa > Chordata > Mammalia > Carnivora > Felidae > Leopardus > Leopardus geoffroyi. The sequence continues at coordinate 45,957,549 of NC_059330.1, forward strand.
CTCTGTGTCCCAAAAATAAATAAACGTTGAAAAAAAAAATTAAAAAAAAAAAAAAAAGGCCACGTGGGAGCGAAGGGGAGAGACCCTCTTCTGCAGAGAGACAAAGGGAAGAGAAAGAGCGGCTAGAGAAGTGCAGGACCCTATTTGGACAGGAGAAAGACCTCGGACTGAGACTGAGAGGCATCCCCATCTCTAACTGCGGGGCTTTCTTACGACTGGGGCCAGCTCCCTGTTCGAGCACCTGGGGAGAAGAGGGGAGCCAGGCCTGGGTGCGGGTATAGGTCAGGGTCTCGGTCCGCAGCTGGAGAAAAGTGGCTCCCTCCCTGGAGGGCTGCGCGATAGTACAGAACCTGCCTGGGTCCGCCACCCCCAGGCACGGTGGCTGGGCCAAGGGCGCAGTCTGCGGGAGGATAAGGCCGCCATTTCCCTAGAGTGCTGTGGCAAAAGACAAAGGCTGCCTGCGTCCGCCACCCCAGTGGCTCGCGGTGAGGGTGAGGGCGGCGGCTCAGTCCACAGTGGGAGAAGGCGTTCCTCCCTGAAGTGCTGTGGCACAGACAAAGCCAGCCAGGACTACATATCGCCGCACTGGGAGGCCCACAGTGCCACAGCGCACGGAGCGGGACTTTGAATCCTAGCCAAGCGCAGGGTCAGGGGAGTTGGTGGAGTGAGAAGGACCGCCCCATCTGCGCCCATGGCACAGTGAAGCTGAGTGAAACTGAGTCCACCGGTCCGGCTCCGTGGAAAAGAGACTGGGGGATCATCATTACCGCCCCACCACCACCACCAAGATTGTAACAAGAGATGTAACAAGAGATGAAGAAGGGCATTATATAATAATTACAGGGTCTATCCATCAGGAAGAGCTAACAATTATAAATGTCTATGCACCAAATTCGGAAGCCCCCAAATATATAAAACAATCACAAACATAAGCAAACTTATTGGTAAGAATGTGGTAATTGCAGGAGACTTTAATACTCCACTTACAACAATGGATAGAACATATAGACAAAGAATAAATAAACAAAGGCCCTGAATGATATATTGGATCAGATGGACTTGACAGATATATTTAGAACTCTGCATCCCAAAGCAACAGAATATACTTTCTTCTCAAGTGCACATGGAACATTCTCCAAGATAGATCACATACTGGGTCACAAAACAGCCCTTAATAAGTGTACAAGAATTGAGATCATACCATGCACACTTTCAGACTACAATACTATGAAACTTGAAATCAACCACAGGAAAAAGTCTGGAAAACCTCCAAAAGCATTGGGGTTAAAGAACATCCTACTAAAGAATGAATGAGTCAACCAGGCAATTAGAGAAGAAATTAAAAAATATATGGAAACAAATGAAAATGAAAACACAACAATCCAAACCCTTTGGATTGCAGTGAAGGCAGTCCTGAGAGGAAAATACATTGCAATCCAGGCCTATCTCAAGAAACAAGAAAAATCCCAAATACAAAATCTAACAGTACACCTAAAGGAAATAAAAGCAGAACAGCAAAGACACCCCAAACCCAGCAAAAGAAGAGAAATAATAAAGATCAGAGCAGAAATAAACAATATAGAATCTAAAAAAAAAAAAAAAAAAAAAAAAACAGTAGAGCAGATCAATGAAACCAAGAGTTGGTTTTTTGAAAAAATAAACAAAATTGATAAACCTCTAGCCAGGCTTCTCAAAAAGAAAAGGGAGAGGACCCAAATAGATAAAATCATGAATGAAAATGGAATTATTACAACCAGTCCCTCAGAAAAGCAAGTAATTATCAGGGAATACTATGAAAAAGTGCCTGCCAACAAACTGGACAACGTGGAAGAAATGGACAAATTCCTAAGCACCCACACACTTCCAAAAATCAAACAGGAAGAAATAGAAAATTTGAACAGACTCATAACCAGTGAAGAAATTGAATCAGTCATCAAAAATCTCCCAACAAATAAGAGTCCAGGACCAGATGGCTTACCTGGGGAATTCTACCAGACATTTAAAGCAGAGATAGTACCTATTCTTCTCGAGCTGTTCCAAAAAATAGAAAGGGAAGGAAAACTTCCAGACTCATTCTATGAAGCCAGCATTACTTTGATTCCTAAACCAGACAGAGACCCAGCAAAAAAAGAGAACTACAGGCCAATATCCCTGATGAATATGGATGCAAAAATTCTCAATAAGATACTAGCAAATCGAATTCAACAGCATATAAAAAGAATTATTCACCATGATCAAGTGGGATTCACTCCTGGGCTGCAAGGCTGGTTCAGTATTCACAAATCAATTAATGTGATACATCACATTAATAAAAGAAAAGATAAGAACCATATGATCCTGTCAACCAATGCAGAAAAAGCATTTGACAAAATTCAGCATCCTTTCCTAATAAAAACCCTCAAGAAAGTTGGGATAGAAGGAACATACTTAAACATCATAAAAGCCATTTATGAAAAGCCCACAGCTAATATCATCCTCAATGGGGAAGAACTGAGAGCTTTCCCCCTGAGATCAGGAACACGACAGGTATGTCCACTCTCACTGCTGTTGTTTAACATAGTGTTGGAAGTTCTAGCATCAGCAATCAGACAACAAAAGGAAATCAAAGGCATCAAAATTGGCAAAGATGAAGTCAAGCTTTCACTTTTTGCAGATGACATGATACTATACATGGAAAACCCAATAGACTCCACCAGAAGTCTGCTAGAACTGATGCATGAATTCAGCAAAGTCGCAGGATACAAAATTAATGTACAGAAATCAGTTGCATTCTTATACACTAATAGTGAAGCAACAGAAAGACAAATAAACTGATCCCATTCACAATTGCACCAAGAATCATAAAATACCTAGGAATAAACCTAACCAAAGATGTAAAAGATCTGTATGCTGAAAACTATAGAAAGCTTATGAAGGAAATTGAAGAAGATACAAAGAAATGGAAAAACATTCTGCGCTCATGGATTGGGAGAATAAATATTGTTAAAATGTCAATACTACCCAAAACAATCTACACATTCAGTGCAATCCCAATCAAAATTGCATCAGCATTCTTCTCAAAGCTAGAACAAGCAATCCTAAAATTTGTATGGGACCACAAAAGGCCCTGAATAGCCAAAGTAATATTGAAGAAGAAGACCAAAGTGGGAGGCATCATAATCCCAGACTTTAGCCTCTACTACAAAGCTGTAATCACTAAGACAGCATGGTATCGGCACAAAAACAGACACATAGACCAATGGAATAGAATAGTGACTCCAGAATTGGACCCACAAATGTATGGCCAACTAATCTTTGACAAAGCAGGAAAGAAAATTCAGTGGAAAAAAGACAGTCTCTTTAACCAATGGTTCTGGGAGAACTGTACAGAAACATGCAGAAGAATGAAACTAGACCACTTTCTTACACCATTCACAAAGATAAACTCAAAATGGATGAAAGACTTGTATGTGAGACAAGAAACCATAAAAACCTAGAAGAGAAAGCAGGAAAAAACCTCTCTGACCTCAGCTGCAGCAATTTCTTACGTGACACATCTCCAAAGGCAAGGGAATTAAAAGCAAAAATGAACTATCGGGACCTCATCAAGATAAAAAGCTTCTGCACTGCAAAGGAAACAATCAACAAAACTAAAAGGCAACCAATGGAATGGGAAAAGATATTTGCAAATGACACATCAGATAAAGGGCTAGTATCCAAAATCTATAAAGAACTCCCCAAACTCCACACCCAAAAAACAATCCAGTTTCGAAGAAATGGGCAGAAGACATGAATAGACACTTTTCTAAAGAAGACATCTAGATGGCCAACAGGCACATGAAAAGAGGCTCAACATCACTCCTCATCAGGGAAATACAAATCAAAACCACACTGAGATATCACCTCACGCCAGTCAGGGGGGGCTAAAATGAACAAATCAGGAGACTATAGACGCTGGAGAGGATGTGGAGAAACGGGAAACCTCTTGCACTGTTGGTGGGAATGCAAACTGGTGCAGCCACTCTGGAAAACAGTGTGGAGGTTCCTCAAAAAATTGAAAATAGATCTACCCTATGACCCAGCAATAGCACTGCTAGGAATTTACCCAAGGGATACAGGAGTGCTGATGCATAGGGGCACTTGTACACCAATGTTTATAGCAGCACTTTCAACAATAGCCAAATTATGGAAAGAGCCTAAATGTCCATCAACTGACGAATGGATAAAGATGTGGTTTATGGGGGCACCTGGGTGGCGCAGTTGGTTAAGCGTCCGACTTCAGCCAGGTCACGATCTCGCGGTCCGTGAGTTCGAGCCCCGCGTCAGGCTCTGGGCTGATGGCTCAGAGCCTGGAGCCTGTTTCCGATTCTGTGTCTCCCTCTCTCTCTGCCCCTCCCCCGTTCATACTCTGTCTCTCTCTGTCCCAAAAATAAAAAATAAAAAAATAAATTTAAAAAAAAGATGTGGTTTATGTATACAATGGAATACTACTTGGCAATGAGAAAGAATGAAATCTGGCCATTTGTAGCAACATGGATGGAACTGGAGAGTGTTATGCTAAGTGAAATAAGTCAGGCAGAGAAAGACAGATACCGTATGTTTTCACTCATATGTGGATTCTAAGAAACTCAACAGAAGACCGGGGGAAGGGGAGGGGCAGGGGAAGTTACAGAGAGGGAAGGAAGCAAACCATAAGAGACTCTTAAAATACTGAGAACAAACTGAGGGTTGATGGGGGGTGGGGGGAAGGGAAAGTGGGTGATGGACATTGAGGAGGGCACCTGTTGGGATGAGCACTGGGTGTTGGGTGAAACCAATTTGACAATAAATTTCATTAAATAAATAAAATTAATAGAAGAATATCTAATTTTTTATTTATATTTTTAAAGTGTTTTAAAATCACTTATAGCATATGGACCTTTTATGGATCACAATTCAGACCAAAATAAATTATTTCTTTGTTTGAGGCAGTCAGGGAAATCTGAACACTGGATATTTGATATTATAGGGTCCATGTTAATTTTAGATATGATAATGATGTTGAGCTTTGTTTTAAAAAGAGCCTTTATCAGGGCACCTGGGTAGTTCAGTCGGTTAAGCATCCCTCTTGATTTCAGTTCAGGTCATGATCCCCAGGGTTATGGGATCAAGCCCTGCATTGGGCTCTGTGCTGAGCATGGAACCTGCTTGAGATATATTCTCTCTCTCTCTCTCTCTCTCTCTCTCTCTCTCTCTCTCTCTCTCCCCCCCCCTCCCTCTCCCTCTCCTTCTCCCTCTCCCTCTCCCTCCCTCCTTCCCTCCCTCTATGCCTCTTTCCCACCTGCACTCTCTAGCATTCTCTCACTTTCTCTCTCAAATAAAAATTTAAATAGAGCCCTTATCTTTTTTGAGGCATTTACTTAAATAGTTATATAGTAACTTAAAAGATGTTTGGAATTTGCTTCAAAATAATTCAGTCATGGGGACTGGGGAATAGGGGCAGGAGTATAAATAAAATAAGATTGGCCATGAATTGCTGTTTTGGACATATTCAGGTCTTCTAGGCAAAAACAACCTGCATTTCAAGGAACAAAGCAGGCAAAAGTAGCTTAAGTTTTTTAAGAGAATACCTCCCCAGATCCACTTATTAGGTGCCAAACTTCATTGTTAGTATCTTCCTTTCCTCAGGATTTCCTGCTTTAACTCACTTCACCCAGATATAGGCAGAAGAGTAAAATGATTGCCAGAGAATATATGACTATCCAGAAATTTTCAAAATTATTCTGACTTCCTTTTGGAGAAGCCAGGTGAAGGGGGCAAACATTAGTACATGCGTGGGACCTATTCAGTCATACTAGAGAAAATTTATTGCTGATGGCAATCAAACCTATGTTGTTTTTGTAGGGATGGACAGATGTGATCACTTTAGGGTGTGTTAGTCAAGGTGAGGGGTGCTAGCTGCTATAACAAACCTGTAGGGTCTCAGTGATTTGAGAACGGTTTTTTCTCTCTCACATTGCAGTTCAGGGAAGATTATTAGGCAGGCTCCCTCCATGTAGTAGTTCTGAAATAGTCTAGGGCCTCAGACTCCTCCGCTGGATCTTCCAGCCCGCAGTCAAGAGAAGCAATAGAAAGGTGGGGGGGGGGGGGGGGGGGGCGGGGAATTGGGGCCAAGCCTGGATGCAACATACTATTTCTGCCCATACTTCACCGGCCAGAATTCAGTCAAATGGCCCACCTAACCATAAAGGAAGCTGGGAAACATCTTTTCCCAAATGCCCAGGAAGAAAATGAGATGGAAATCAGTGACCACACTGCATTATCTTTGTCAGAAAAGATGTGGGGAAAGAATTACATCCAGCATAGCAGAAAAGAGGGGTAATAAGTAGATTTGTTGCCAGAGACTGCTAAGATAGAGACCATTTAAGTTAGCTTGTTGCCACGGGACTAGTCTTTATCCCCATGAGTAGATTGGTTTTGCTGGCCATGGACATTGTTAAGGCAAGACTCTACTCTCATTGATTAGTACAACAAACCTAGAGGCCACTAACTCACTACCGACGGTCCTCTTCAGCTGGGCTAATAATTGACTTGATTTCTTTTTCAGGGTTTGAGTAAAAAAGTTGGCGTGTCCTCCTCTATCCTCCAAGGTCTCTGGATCTCCTACAGCACAGAAGGCCTTTCCATGGCATTGGCATCTTTACGAAATCTCTACACTCCAAATATAAAGGTAAATGCATGTAAATGACAGATTAAAGAATTAGCTGTGCAAAAGTAAAATTAGGACATTTAAGTGGCTGTTTAAGTGATCTTTGACTTGCCTTAGACTGTCTCCTACCAGTCAGTCTTTTATTGATAATCTAATGTATTTTACACTTGGTCTTAGCCAAAAGGCAGAGAAGCAGTAATAATCGGATGTATTTTAAATTGTTGCATTTTTTTCTGTGAATTGAAGACCAGACCTCTTAAATACTACCTTCTCTGAGCTGGCTTTGGTTTATAGGATCAGGTGCTCCTGCTTCTAGGCAGTAAATTGATCTCAGGTAGGCTTTGTGTCAGTAGGAGCTTTTCTGAACTGTTGTTCACTTAGCAGAGACTGTGTGAACACAACTACTGTGTGGGTGACATTTGCGCTCATGACTGAGCAGTTCATGTAAAGGAGACATTTTACCACCCTTTCTAAAGGCAAAGTATTGAGAAAGGAGCAAGTGAAGACTATAAAATAGGGCAGCTACTAGATGCTGCTGGGTGCTGTTGTGGGGTCCCAGGGAACTCGATTAAAGGTGGCTGAAACAAAGCATAAGAGACTGTTAAAAACTGAGAACAAACTGAGGGTTGATGGGGGGTGGGAGGGAGGGGAGGGTGGGTGATGGGTATTGAGGAGGGCACCTTTTGGGATGAGCACTGGGTGTTGTATGGAAACCAATTTGACAATAAATTTCATATATTAAAAAAAATAAAAAATAAAAAATAAATAAATAAATAAAGGTGGCTGAAAGATTGCAACTGATCTTGGCCTGTGTGTAATTTCTGTTTACTTCTTTCCAGGTCAGCCGACTCCTGATCTTGGGAGGTGCCAATATTAATTACCGGACAGAGGTTTTAAATAATGCTCCAATTCTGTGTGTGCAGTCTCATCTTGGTTACACAGAAATGGTGGCCCTGCTGTTGGAGTTTGGGGCCAACGTGGATGCGTCTTCGGAAAGCGGCCTGACTCCTCTGGGCTATGCCGCGGCAGCAGGCTACCTGAGCATCGTTGTGCTGCTGTGCAAGAAACGCGCCAAGGTAATGGCTGCCCCACTCTGCTCCTCTTCCTTTCCTCCCTTTTCCTCCCTCCCTGCTGTAGAGTCTTCCTTGCCTCCTGTGTTACCTCACGAGTCTAGGCAGAGCACATCAAATACATGAGGGAGCAAATCACAGGGAGCCCGGTGTGTGTCCACTGGCCACTGCCCATTCCACACCTGGACACAGTTTTGAAACCCCTGGGAGGTACTTAGGAAACTGCGTTTATCAGCAGCCACAAAAAGTCCCCACCTCACTGCCAAGGAGTTTTCTACTGGGCGCAGGGTGAGGAAGGAAGGAAAAGTGCAGGAGCAAAGACCCTGCGCTGGGAGGGCCTAACTGAACTGTGCCCACAGACTCTGAGCCTTTCATATGTAGAGAAGGAAAACTAGCCACGGAGGTGAGAACAGGGGCCAGACTCCCTGACCTTAGCCTTGAGGACCAGCGCCATAGTGGTATGGGGAGAACATGACTCACATGCCCTCAGAAGTGTCTCTGCTGGTGTATTTTAATTCTCAGAAGACCTTTCTGAAAAAGTGTTTGCTTCATGGTATTTCAAGAGCTGCTGATAAAAAAAAAAGAAAGAAAGAAAACTCTCTTTCAAAATTTTGGTGAAAAGAAAAATGCTGGTCTCAAAAATGTCGGCCTCTAAGGAAAATTGTAGCTTTGTGGCATTTTGTTTGTCTTGAAAACAAACTGACGATTTTAGTGGTTTTGCGGTGAAATATAAGTAATATGTATGACCTCATTCTGAGGTGTCCAGTGTTCTTACCAGGGAAGAAGGGGGGGACTCCTGAGACTTTCGGGAACTGGGACTCGAGACTCTCAGTTAAATCCCAGAGCCTTAGATATTTACTGTGACACAGACCTATAATGTCCACCTATAATCCTGCTTATTTGAATGAACATCTCTAAAAACAGAACTGGACCTTGTTACTACTGCTGCAAACTCATATTCTGATCTCAGTTGGATCTTCCCTACTGCCCAGTTCTCATTCTAAGCCCTCTCTCGTTTTCCCCAGAGCAGATATGAAAATCATTTGCATTCTTCCCAAGATCCTGCCCAACCTCTCCTGCCCTCCATTACCGAGATTGAGTTCATCTCAATGTGCCTTCATCTCAAGACTATTAATCCTTACCTACACTCGCTTCACTGCTGCCTCAGAGGAGGAAGTGCTTCCCTTCTTTTCCAGAGCACTTGGCTCCACCTGTGTTTTCTGTCTCTGTGTTGCTCTTCTCTCACATTTCGTTTCATTCTCTTTCTGAATTCTCAACAAACCTATGAATGTGTCCTGTAACCCAGACAGCAACTTCCCACCCTCCTGCTGACTGGAAGCACCACTCCATCTCTTCCCTTCCACACCCACCAATCCTGTCCTATGAGCCATCTCTACCTGCTTCCTCACTGCCCCTTCACCACTTGTAGTCTGGCCTCCATGAAAGAAAGAGGAGTTAAGTCATTAAGATAAAAAACTTTGGGATCAAACGTCACATGGTCAAAGCCTACATTTACACTTACTTTCTGTGAGCGCTTGGATGAGTCATTTAACCTCTGTCTCACTATTTGCATCCATCAAAAGGATTAATAGGGTCACCATGAGAATTAAAAGTGATAAAGCCTTTTTAAAAAGAGAGAAAGTCTCTTTTCATCTCTTTCAGGGCCTAATAAAAAATATTCCTTAAAAAAAAATGGCGGAGGAGATGCCTGGCTTGTTCTGTCAGTGGAGCATGTGACTCTTGGTTTTGGGGTCGTGAGTTTGAACCCCACATTGGGTGTAGAGATTACTTAAAAATAAAATCTTTAAAAACCAGCCAACGAACAAAACACCTAACCTCTTGACATTCAACCGAAGCTACTCTCAAAAGTTGTTAACAACTGCCAATCACCAAGTAAAGTAACTTTTCTCATTCCTCACCCCTTTAAACCTCTCCATAGTGTTGGCAATATTGACACGTTTCCCAGAATTTGTAGCACAGGCCTGGTTCCCTTCCTGCCTGTCTGGTTGCTCTTCTCTCTTCCTTCTCCTAATGACACCGTTCACTGAGATTCTCTCCTTTGGTCTTCTCCACCCTCAAACTCTCTCCCATGGCATCAGCACCAAAATACTGAAGAATTTGTAGTTATTTGTAGAATATTATTATTTTTAGAATGTTCTTCATTTGTAGGTTGATCTTTTCTCAGCATTAGATGAGAGATCTTTAAAAAAAATTTTTTTTAACGTTTAATCATTTTTGAGAGACAGAGACAGAGCATGAGTGGGGAAGGGGCAGAGAGAGGGAGACATAGAATCTGAAACAGGCTCCAGGCTCTGAGCTGTCAGCACAGAGCCCAACACAGGGCTCAAACTCACAAACTACGAGATCATGACCTGAGCTGAGGTCAGACACTCAACCGACTGAGCCACCCAAGCACCCCAATGAGAGATCTTTTAGATAGATCTTTCCTCATCGTCAGATCCCCTGTTACAGGGATGCTAACCTCTCTCCCTTGGGCAGGACTGTGCCTTCCAGATTTCTCAGTTCTGAAGCCACTGTGTTTCCCTTTGTAATTAAGAAGTATCTTTTAGGGATATGCTTTGAGACTAGGCAGATAGCTTGTTTCTTATGCTTTTGCTCACTGATTTTAGGATCCCACCTGTCAGAGATTCTTGCTGCAATAATGATTGCTATGGTGTTTTTGCCTAATGACGAGTTTCTGTTTCCCTCATTCCTTCAACATTTATTAATTAGAATTTTAATGTAAAGAAGAGTTGTCCCTTCTCCCCTGTGTATGTATTGGATTATTTATTTATAGCACTATGGGTTCCTTTATTTATTTTATGTTATGACCTATGTAACCCATTACCATTATTATTTATTTTCTTGCTCAAATTGCCCAAGATTTGGCCTTTGGGACCTCCCTCAAGTTGGTTCCTGTATCCTTTCAACTTCCACTAAATTATTTTATGAGTGTTTCTGTGCTTTATGGCACCACAAGATGTTCCATACTCATTGTTTACTAGTAATGCCCCAGCCCAGGAATTAATCATTTCTCCAATGAGCCAAAACACATTTTATTCATCCTCTTAGTTTTTGAAAATACAGTATGTGCATGAAAATTCTCAATGACTCTCCATTACCTACTGATTAAAATTCAGACAACTTAGCCTGGCATTCAGAAGTATCCGTACCCTGGTCCCAAAAGACCCTCTCAACTTTGTAGTTGAAACTTCCCCTTCATGTGCCTTACCTTACAACAACTAGAGTTAGTCATTAACTATCTCAGCCAGTTGAGATGGGCCTTTTCTTAGTCTGTTGGGGCTGCTATGACAAAATACCGTAGACTGAGTGGCTAATAGACAACATTTATTTCTCACAGTTCCGAAACTAAGTCTCAAGACCATGGTGCCAGCAGATCCGGCATCTGGTGAGAGCTTCCTGGTTTATAGACAGCACCTTCTCACTATGTCCTCCCATAGTGGAACAGGGAAAGCAAGCTCTCTGCGACCTTTCTATTAGGACACTGATCACTGCTCCATTTAATATCATTACACTGGGGGTGAGAAATCCAACATACAATTCAAGAGTACAAAAACATTCAGACTATAGCACCTTTCCTTCAGAATCTGTTCCTGATTCTAGTTGGGAATTCTCTCCAGTTTTATTGCACTTTTACTTTCCATATGACATTTATTATTCCTTGTTGGATAGGCTTTTGTTTATATTGGTCGCACCTGCCCTACCTTGGTTGAAAGTCTTTGAGAACAGAGTCTATATTTACTGTCTTACTCACCTTTTCATCCTGTGTGGTACCTTGCACATGGTAGGCATTCAATAAACATTTGTTGAATAGATTGCGGGTGGAACTAAAACTGGGGAGAACCAGGTGGAGAACTTACGTTTCAGGTGCTCTAACTACCCCTGGAAGCCTGCCTGCCAGACGAGGCTACTCTTCTGTTGAAACTTGTAGCTACCTTATGGTAGACTGATCTTAACCAGGCTCTTCTTTCAACCTACACTTGTAACCACCACTGCAGCTAGCAAAGCTGCTATTGGAACATGGTCTAGCCTCAAGCTCCAAGTACCGCTAGCCATTTTGGCCAGATCCTTGAGATTCCGCCCTCCCGTTGGAAGGAAGAAGTGGCCTCCGCCAAAGCTTGGTGGTCAAAAGTATGATTCATGATATGAGGTATTTTGCTTCTTTGGAAGACCAAAAAATGTGAGCTTCAGAGTGTTTTTCTTCCCTTTCATGATTTCAAAGACAGTTTTTTGTGCCAGCAGAACTACAGTCTTTCAAATCTTGGTCTGAAAAGAACTATTTGAGGACAGAGGAGAATGTATCTCAGGAAAACAAAGCTGGAGCTGGGAGTTTTGGTTGGGTTTTTGTTTGTTTGTTTGTTTGGTCCCTTTTTCTGTGAAAACAAAAGTCTGGCCTTATGAAAAGAAGTTCTCCCCTGAGGGATATCTACCAGAGTTACAGCTCAGCAATGATCTAGCCTGAGTAGGCGAGAACTTTCTAGATTTTCTCTAGAGAATGGTTCAAGATATGGGAAGGGATGACTCTTGGTAGTGTAGTCGTGTGCAGTGGGCCAGTGTGACTGGATCAGAAGTGCGGCCAAAAGTCTTTGTTCACACACATTTCTCTGTCCTTCCCCTCAAGGTGGATCATTTGGACAAGAATGGGCAGTGCGCTTTGGTCCATGCTGCACTCCGAGGTCATCTGGAGGTTGTCAAGTTTTTGATTCAGTGTGACTGGACGATGGCCGGCCAGCAACAAGGAGTATTTAAGAAGAGCCACGCCATCCAGCAGGCCCTCATCGCTGCAGCCAGCATGGGCTACACCGAGGTAAGAAAACAGGTGATAAGGTTGAGGACTTCGGGGATTTTTTTGAAGCCGTGTATTGAAGGACTGAGGAAACAGGCTAAAAAGGGCTGCATTATTACAAAATTACCAGCCTAATTAGTATGAATTAGCTTTTTGGTCACTGCTTTGAGGAATAGGAAATTGAACTCCATGAAGCACTTGAATTCTCAAATACCAGCATATGTAGAATTATGAATATAGCACTTGAGAGTTGGAAAGTACTTTGGAAATCAGCTAGTCTAATTCCTCCCCATCTTGCCACTCTGATATAACAGACAGTGACACTGGGCTCCTCAGGATTATTTACTGACCTGCATTCACATGGGGAGGTGGTTTGGAAAGGGAAGAGCACAACATTTGGAATCTCAGAAGGACCAGGTTTGAGTCCCAGTTTGCTACTCATTCTCTCTGGACCTTGGGTAATTTACCTAATCTCTTAGAACTTTAGTTTCCCATCAGGAAAATGGGTCTAATAAGTACTTTTTTTTACAAAGCTGGTACGAAAGGTGCTTTTGAAAACTGTTAAACACTATACAAACTGTATTTTTGCTAATTTATTTATTACTGATAGTAATAATATAGTGGCAAATATATGTAATTGATACTTGCCAGAAAATGTTTAACATCTAGCTCCAAGATCCAAGAGGGTAGTGTAGTGGAGCAGAAGTGTGTGTGTGTGTGTGTGTGTGTGTGTGTGTACGTACGTACTTAAAATTAGTGTAAATTTTACGGCTATGAAGAACACATAGCACGTAGTCTACAAATAATGAAATATACAATACTTTTAATGAAATGCTCAATTTTTGTGAAATTCATATCTTAAGTCAACCTGTGGTTGCATCTCAGCAATCATTTACAAATGGAGCTACACTCCAATTTTCTCTTTTCCCAATAATTTTATTGTCATTAAATCTGATATGTGATCTATGTTAAACTACTACTTACCCTCATACCAATTATATTAATTAAACTGGAACCTCTTGGAGCTTTAGCAGTAAATCAACTCTTGATGTGAAATGTCTGCCAGTTTCCAAGGTGTAAATTCTCCCACCGCAGCTGATGTAGAGTGACCCATGTGACAGCCCTGAGCACAGGGTTGTGAAGAGATGCACAGAGGCACAGCACACCACTGTGTGCTGTCTCCACCAGACAGACATGATCAGGAGTACAGACAATGCACAATGTAGTTAAATAATTAAGAAGTCATGAAATTTTGTATTTTTAACCTTTGTTTTTAATATAATGTAGTTGGTTGTTACCTAACTTTAAACAAACACCTTCATTCAGCAACCGGCTTACAAAACTGGCAATGCAATGCTCGGCTGTCACGGGCCAGTAACTGTTGGCTCACGGGGCACGGGCTGCTGCAGTGACACAGCTACCCTGCCCACTGACCTGATGTGCCACCGAAGGGATATTAAGTAAAACTGGAATATTTAATATCAGTGGGTTTGTGAGCTCTCTCTACAGACAGATCCCTGGAAACAGCTGTCACTTTTGCTTTCATGTCAGTAGTCATTCTCCCTTTGCTGTCCCCACAGCTGTCTTGGTATTTCTGAGAGGAAAAAAATCATCACTGCTGTACTCTGATGAAATACAGCCCTAGATTTTCTCCATATTTGCTTTCTGGTTTTTATTGATTGATTAGTATTTTCTCTTTATTTATTGGTATTTTTATTGGGAGAATGAGGGCTTGCTTCTTCAACTTAAATACGAGGAATAAAAAATGTCTTAAAAGCCACATGCTATGTAAGTGAGTGGTGTTGAAGAGAAACATAGAAACCGTACCCGATAGGGGCACCTGGGTGGCTCAGTCAGTTGGGCATCTGACTTCGGCTCAGGTCATGATTCACAACTCGTGAGTTCGAGCCCCGCATTGGGTTCTGTGCTGACAACTCAGAGCATAGAGCCTGCTTTGGATTCTCTGTCTCCCTCTCTCTCTCTCTCTCTCTCTGTCCCTTCCCCTCTCATGCTCTGTCTGTCTCTCTCTCAAAAATAAATAAACATTAACAATTTTTTTTGAAAAAAAAAAAACCGTACCCGATAAAACAGATGCTCATCATGGAAGCTTTGGGTTTCTTGGCTGGGATAGTCAGTTCTGCTTTCTTTCGTGTGCAAGAGATCTGGTCACCCTTGGGTCATCCAGGTATCTTTGAGACCTCACAGGCTAGAGCTGGTAGCATAGTTTCCCACCTGGAGTGTGAGCTGACACAACTTCTTGTTTCAGATTGTCTCCTACCTACTTGATCTTCCAGAAAAAGATGAAGAAGAAGTAGAGCGAGCGCAGATCAACAGCTTTGACAGTCTCTGGGGAGAGACAGGTACTTCTCATGGACATTGCTGTCTTTTCTCATAAATGTGTTGTATTTGTGTGGGGACACGCTGCATCTCACACCCTGATTTTTCCTCTGGTATACCTTTGGTAGTCTCCATCTCGATGGCTTTTGTACTGGAGATTGATTCAGCCAAAGTGAAAAGTCAAGCAATGGCCTTCTTCCTCTTTCCCTTTGGATCCTCTATATCATTAGCACCGGAGTCTTCTTTCAACCAAAACTTTACCGTGTTCTTGTTGCCAAATATTTTTAAAAGACTAAAAATTTCCTTCCAGTGTGCCAAACCGGAGCAGAAAATAGTTGTGGCCTCTCTTTTATGTGATCCTTGCAGTAGTTACGTGTAAATGTTTCTCCCATCAAAATGGCTCCACCTGCAGTTGTAAACCGGGAGATTCAATCTGTAGCCATACCTCCGGCTTAACCAAGTGTTATCAGGCGGAGTGGTATCTGACACGGTTACACTGCTACATTACAAGTACAGTTGCTCTCTGGATGCGAAATGAAGGGACCACCCTCTCAGGCACAGCCCATGGCAGTCCCTTCTGATCTGTAGCCAAGAGATTTCTATATTGCTTGGTACTTACCACATAAACAGAAGTTTCTTCTTTGTGGCCTTTGCAGGAAATGATTATTGTCTTTCCCCCAAGTCTAAACTGGAACATCTGGAGAAACATTAGTAACCTTTTATGTGTTTTTATGAGACCAGGGCAATGAAAGCTGTAGAGTCACCACAGATACGTATCATATTTGCCAGAGGTAGACCAATATTGAGATGGCCAATTTAGGGGGAATATTTTATTAAACAAGAAGGGTATGTGTTTTGGTTAGAGTCAGAATGTTACTAAAAATAAAGAAGGCACTTGATTTCATTTAAAATTTACAATGAGCTATCTATCAAATTGTCTTATTTCCATTGATGGCAAAAATCATAGGTAGGTTTCATGGCTTCTTTAACATCATGTAGAATGGTCCAGAGCTCAGGAATTTGTTTCTCAAACAATCCCTCCCTCTGTAAGAGCCAAAGGGAACAGATGCCAGGCAGCTGCAGCTTAAGAGCCCGTGACAGATTAAAGGAAACTGTGCAGCTGGAAACAGCTGCTGTCTCCGGGACTCTACCCTACGGGAAGCTAAAGGACAAACTGAGGAGAAGGAACTGACCAGGATGTCGGCAGTTCTGGAGTATGTATGTTGCAACAGAGCTGCAGAAGGGACGGACATGTTGGGACTTCCCGGTAGTTTGACCTTTCCCAGCACTGTGTTGCCAGGC
This sequence comes from Leopardus geoffroyi, assembly GCF_018350155.1. Lineage (NCBI taxonomy): Eukaryota > Metazoa > Chordata > Mammalia > Carnivora > Felidae > Leopardus > Leopardus geoffroyi. Next base: position 45,973,732 of record NC_059330.1, read on the forward strand.
CGGCCACGTGGAACCCCAGGGGAGGGCAAAAAAATAAATAAATAAATATGGCCTGATGGTGATAGGGGATAGGAATTGTAAGACTAGTAATCATAGTGATGAATATCAAACATATTTTAGTGCTGTACTTGAAAGAATTTCTTAAAAATGTTCAAGAAGGGAGTGAACCAAGTGGAAGACTTATTTTTATTGATAGGAGTTTCTCATTAGAATAAAACTGTGTGGCCTCAGGTCTTTTTAAATATCTCATCATTTTAAGGTGTACAACAAAGTCTGCTACATTAATTTATTTAAATATGGACCATATCTCAAGATTGTAAAAAAAAAAAATCCAAGCTTCATGTCAATTTGCTTGTAATCGGAATTATGTTGTGTTTAACTTGATATTTATTGAGATAATTTAAGCATTATAAACATAAAATGCTTTTTAAATAGAGCTAGAATAAAATGCATTTGTAATATAACTTGCAGATCTATAAACAGTTATTTGGCTTCAGAAAATTTTCTAGGAAATTATGTTCGCACTATGTAAAAATGTCCCTACACCTTCACTACTAATATTGAAGAGACTACGAGTTGCTTTTCGGTCTATAGTGATGGATTTACTAAATATACGTACGTGTTCCTTTCTACCTTGTAGCACATAGTCATTTACAGTTTATAATGACCCATCGAACTGTGATGTTTTATTTCTCCAATGGCAAAATCTTATATATGTCCCCTATATAGAGAGAATGAAGGTCTGTGACCTGCAGCCAGCTGGTTGGGTCTTGTACCTACATCCCTGGTCTGAACAACACAATTTTTACCTCAGGAAAATACAGTGGTTGTGATGTTCCCAACAATCTGTATCATTTACTATATCAATTCTAAGGCACCGCTAACTGCAAGAAACTATATAGCCATTATTTTTTGTGCTACTACAAAAAGAGAAACCCTCAGCCTATCAAATGCCACCATTCTTTATTATCACATCACATGCGAAATTCACCCCAATTTTAGAGTTGTTAAAACGTGAAGGGAAAAAAAGCGCATCTTAGAATCAGTGAAATTTATCTTGGCATATAGTGAAATATTAACTGAGATATAATTTTTACATAGTGGGTTTTCTAAAAGCAGGTCAGTAGAATATCCTAGTTGCCTTTGTCCTCCTTTTGCAGCCTCTTTATCCTTCCAAATAGTATCTGCCTACATCCACCCTTCACCATCTGGCTGGTCTCCTCCCATCCCACAGGGTTTCCATAGACTTCTTATGGAACAGTACAGAAGAAAAGCAGTTAAGGTGACAATATTGTTCACCACTCCCTCTTCTCCCTTGTCTTACGAGCATAGACCAAGACCAGCATTAAAAGCTTCTAGCAACTCTCGGGGCGCCTGGGTGGCGCAGTCGGTTAGGCGTCCGACTTCAGCCAGGTCACGATCTCGCGGTCCGTGAGTTCGAGCCCCGTGTCGGGCTCTGGGCTGATGGCTCAGAGCCTGGAGCCTGTTTCAGATTCTGTGTCTCCCTCTCTCTCTGCCCCTCCCCCGTTCATGCTCTGTCTCTCTCTGTCCCCAAAATAAATAGACGTTGAAAAAAAAAAATAAAAATAAAAATAAAAATAAAAAAAAAAAAAAAGCTTCTAGCAACTCTGGAGGGCCTGAACCATCCTATGACCCAAAAGAAGGAAGGGTTCACAAAATAAACAAGATGCCCATAACTCATGCCCTTATCATCCTCGCCTGCCTTATTGCAACTGCCTCCTAGCTGATCTTGTCACCCTTTCCTGATTCATCTCCCTTGTGACTTCAGCCAAAGTGATCTTCGTGGGCCACAATCTGTTTATGTCACTTTCTTGCTTACCACCCTTTACTGACCACCTGAACCATTAATGAAGTGATTTAGCATAGCTTAAGAAGACCAGTCATGATCTCTATCCTCATCTATTGCCTGGCTTCTCTAGTAACACAAGTAACAATAAACATGTTGTTTCCCACATCAGTGCGAACTTCCTATGTGCTCTCCCTGTGCCTAGCATGTCTCGCCTTGTCTTTGCATGCCTGTAAGTCTTCTATTTCTCTTTCAGCATTTAGCTTAGATTAACATCTCTTCGTAAAGATCACAGACACTTCTTTCTCTGCGTTACCTCCAAAAACGTATACACTGGATAGTAGTGTATTTTTTATTTGTCTGTTATCCTTACTCAACCTTGAGTTCCTTGAGAGCAGAGACAGTCAGTGTCTGACAAATAGCTCAATAAATGTTTAATTAATGTTGTTTTGGATACCAGTGATCAGTTTATGTCTCCCCAACCACCTCCCTCTCATTGGCCGTGCACGACCCGTCTGTGTTATGTTCTTTCATGGTTGAAAATAGATAAACAGAAGAGCCATTTGCTTTGCTGCATTCTGCTTAGTGTCACCATCCCATCCAAGCAGACTTTGGCTATTTTCCCAACTCTGAGTTGCATCCTGTCTGCCTCGTTAGACTCCTTAGATGTTTCACTTTGAAAAAAAAGACCATTTATGTCAGATAATCTCATCGGATGCTGACAGGCTACGGAACAAATTCTGTTACTGGTCTTTTAGGAAGAGATTTGGCTCCAAACTGCTGTTTGCTCTAAGAATCAGTTTGTTGTTTTATAGAACTGGCTTTACCTTAATCTTCTTTCTTTCAAAAAGTTTTAACAGTTTCTGATAAGACTTCTATAAAATCCAGCCAGAGCAGTTTTTTTGCTCTTGGATTTTGAAAAATACAGATCCCATTTTACATAGTTGTGTTGTTCTGAGATGAAATTGGCCAGCTGTGTTAATGGCCATGTCCAGCTATCAGCTGGAGATTCCTGCCAAATTACATCATAACCTAAGCAACAGAGATGATACAACAAAGAAAAAAGCCAAATGGAACATTCCTTCTCGTATAAATGTGTTATCCAATGAGTTGAAATGGGCCAGCCAGAGCAGTCTAACTCCAGGTTAGAGTGAACAATATAAATTTTAGCTTTCAAGATGGGCACTGGTTGTACATTCTCAACAGTGTTCTATAAACTGGCATCATGGGTGAAAGGCTTGATTCTGAAATACTGTCTATATTTTCTCCAGCAGGCTATAAATTCTTCCGTGAAAAAGAATGTATTTACCCTCCCCCACCATACCCAGGGAATTAAAAGGGAGGTTTGCTGCAGCCCTATCACCTCATAGCTACTTTAAATGGAATCAGAAAGTAAGAGTTAGAAAATTTCCCAATCATTTATTTTACGTACCAACAAGATGATTCTTAAGATTCCTAACAAGTGTCTACCCCAGTCAAGTTCTTTTTTTTCCAGTTTTATGGAGAGATAATTTTCACATAACATGTGTAAACTTAAAGGTGTACAACACAATTTCCAGTCAAGTTCTTAAGCCACTCTTATTTTCTCACCCAAGAATTACAGTGTTGTTGTTGTTGTTGTTGTTGTTGTTGTTCCTGAACTGTTAGATATATGAACTTGGCAAAGAGGGAAGATCACCTTGATGTAAGGAACAAGAGACAAAACTTCAAGTAAATAATCATACCCATTGATACCTATATTCACTCATTCAGGGCTTGGAAATGACCCTCATCTCAGATAAGCCACTACCCTCCTGTGAGGAATAGGACAGAAAAGACAGTGTTAACAGTTCAAAAATAAAACTGAAAATACACATAAGACAAGGCATAGATACATCTAGTTTGAGTGAATACATCTTCTAAAACTGTCACATTTTTCTTCATAAGCCCTTCTTATCCTTGAGGGAAGAAAAGATAACTTGAAGTTAATCTTAGTGGAAACTACAGGTAGTTAGTTTGGCTTTGCATATGAGTTAACTGTGGATGAATTTGACCAAGCCCAAAGACAAAAATGCCACAGATTGCCTTCAATGAAAAAAATTTCAAGTGACCATTTGATTTGAATTTCTGTTGCTTCCCTGATTAGATACCAACATTTGCAAACTGAAATACTATCTGCACTTACCAAATATTGTCTCTTTCTGATTTGTCTTTGGAGTAGGTAGCCATAATAAAGGAAGGACTTGCTGATCACCCCATCAGTTTTCCAAGTCAATTTGGGAAAAATTTCTCTATCCGCATTCTTTTTAAAACACTGAACCTATGCATTTGAGACCCCATGGTGAAATGAAAAATTTATATTTGTTCAAGGATGGATTTAGTAGGGCACCTGGGTGGCTCAGTCGGTTGAATGTCCGACTTTGACTCAGGTCATGATCTTGCAGTTCACAAGTTTGAGCCCCATATCAAGCTCTGCTGTCAGTGCACAGCCCTCTTTGGATCCTCTGTCCCCTTCTGTCTGTCTTGTGCTCTCTCTCTTTCTAAAAAAAATAAACGTTAAAAAAATATATATTAAAAAAATTATGGACTTAGTAGAAAGTATATCTTCAAATCCTTCTTGCAACTATTGAAACCGTGCTCAGAGAATGAAATCGGCACCCATGGACTCTCTACTCTATCAAAGATCATGAACGATGGACAGCAGCCCAGAAAGAAGAATGTTAAGTTTCTTTCTGTGTCCCTTATAGTTGCTGTAGCTATTTTTTTTTGATCTGTGATTCCATTATTTTGTCTTCAGAAGAACCTTTGTTATAACTCTTCTCTCATCTTTAAGACTATTACCTTGAACAGTTCTGACCCTCATATGAAAATAGTTGCAAATGTACTAGAAACTTCTGTCTCAGCTAATGAAGAAAAAAAAAAAAATGAAAACTGGCCCAAGCCCCTGTGACCTGCAGATCCTGACTTTAGTTCTTTAGGTTTAAGGGTCCAGGAGTAGAGGTTGGCCAGAAGTGGTTCCTGACTAATTCTAAAATAGACCTTACTCTGCAAAGGCCCTTCTGTCTGCATCCCACCCAGGCATAGATAGACCCGTGAAAGGTTTGTAGTGAAGAGGTACCAAAAAAGAGGGAGGTCGAAAGCAGGGGTGACAGGCTAGTTAGGAAAAATGAAACCAAGTAAGTTTAATCATAAGTTTATTATTACACTTGTCTCCATATATTGTGAGCCCATTTAAATGTGATTTTATTGATGATTTTTCTTTAAGAGTTTCTTTCGTGGAAGGGTGCCTGGGTGGCTCAGTTGGTTAAGCAGCCAACTTTGGCTCAGGACATGATTTCAGGGTTCCTGGGTTTGAGCCCCACGTTGGGCTCTGTGCTGACAGCTCAGAGCCTGGAGCCTGCTTCGGATTCTGTGTCTCCTTCTTTCTCTGCCCTTTCCCCACCTGCACTCTGTCTCTCTCTGCCTCTCAAAAACAAATAAATGTTAAAAATTTTCCTTCATGGTAAAAGTGGCTAATATAATTATTCTTGGAGGTAAAGTAGCAGTTACATTAATCAAACACAGATATACTTCTGTGCTTAACATAGAGGGCTAGAGAGGACAAGCCCCACCTGTTCTCAGTCTGTGTTCTCTGCCCTTAGCACTGACAGCTGCAGCTGGAAGGGGCAAACTGGAGGTATGTCGTCTGCTCTTGGAACAGGGGGCAGCAGTGGCCCAGCCAAACCGCCGAGGGGCAGTGCCCCTATTCAGCACTGTCCGCCAGGGCCATTGGCAGGTAAGCAGGGCAGCTACTTCCAATCCCTCACGTAGGGGTGAGTTCTAGACAGGGCCTTCTGAGGCAGAGAGCAAAAAAATCACAAAGTTTGGGTTACTCAGCCATCATCAGGTTTGACGACTTGGGCCTTTGTTATTAATATTCTGGTTAACTGAGAATATGTCAGAAAGTTAACATTCAGAATCATCATCATTAAAAAAAATCATCAAAAAAATTTAAGAAAGCGGGGGGCGGGGGGCACCTAGGTGGCTCAATCAGCTAAGCATCCAACTTCGGCTCATGATTTCACAGTTGGTGGGTTTGAGCCCCGCATCAGGCGCTATGCTGACAGCTCAGAGCCTGGAGCCTGCTTCCAGTTCTGTGTCTCTCAACCTCTCTGCCCCTTCCCTGCTTGTGCTTTCTTTCTCTCAAAAATAAATAAATGTTTAAAAAAATTTTTTTAGACATCATGATCTATATTGTATAGAAGGACTAGCTACTTTTGGCCTGGTCATGGAGTGACTCCTTCTCATACCTCACAGTATCCACAGGTTCTCTGGAAGGTTTATACCCCAACAGACCCCTGCTAGCTTGCTTGCAGGTATCTCAGGCTTGCCAAAAGAAAATGTGGTGTATGTAAGTTCTAGCTCTGCAGTCTTTCCAGATGTTTGAATTCCAGATAAATGCTAATTTATACACTTAGGATGGAAAAGAAAGCATATTGGTATTAATCTTTGGAAGTATTTGTGTAGAAAAAAAGGCTCTAGAAGCCAAACAGTATTAAAGAGTTATCAAGGACACTTTATTATATTCCCTTCAGTCGTAAGTATTCACTGCAGGTAGGCTTACAACCCCTACAGATCAATAAAATGGCACTGGCATAAGTAGTGACTTATGTTGGAGCTCCCATTATGAGATCATCTTTGTCTACGTGTTGGCCTTTTTTATCTTAAATTCTCTTTTACTCAGGGGCTGAGTCAGAAATACACAGTTGAATTTTCATGTGGCTATCCTTTAAAGAGGTGGACATCAAATCACGTGGTACTAGCACTGTGCAGACACTAGAGGGAGTTCTTGCAGCAGAAAGTTACACGCAGAGGTGACTCACCTGTACAGCAGGACGAGATTCCACAGTGTAGGCAACAACATGCATGTGTCTGCCCAGCAGCTCTTCCTGGATAATTTGTCCCTGTTTCTCTGCATTTGCAGATTGTTGATCTTTTACTCACCCATGGAGCTGATGTCAACATGGCAGACAAGCAGGGTCGTACCCCGCTGATGATGGCTGCCTCTGAAGGCCATCTAGGAACTGTGGACTTTCTACTTGCACAAGGTCAGTCCTGGGATCCCAGAGCTGGGGATGGTCAGTGCCTATAGTAACCCAAGGAATTCATGATTTCCAGTGATGGAGTCTAAGAGATGTTAAGAATAGATACTATTCATCTAGTTGGTTAAAATATGAAGGTCTGTCTCCTCTCCTCTTGGATACAGTGGGACCCTTTCACTCTGATAGTCTTTGTTTCTTTATGGCTTGAGGGATTTTTGGTATTCTAATCAAACTAACATATTCTAAATTCTTTAACTCAAATCTGTAATCTTCAAACTTTGATTTTTTTCATATACACTCAGCAGATGTTCATCTTCCAAAGACTGCAGTTTTTCTTTATCAGTTATCTTGTAGGCCTGCACAACTAGTACTTTTCTTGTATCCAGAGGAGGCAGACAGAGATTAAGACGGTTGCTGACAGTGGGACCCTATATGAGAAATCAGGATATAATTATTTTCCTGTTGTAATAAACTCCTTTGACATTAACCAACATTCATATACTCCTGGTGAATGGGAAATAATAAAGCAGATTGTAGTCACACCACCTTCAAAAGCGTTTCGGCCTCCTTTTGATTGCTCTGACCTCAATCACCTGTACAAAACAGAGGTGCGTGATGGTGGACTTGTGTCGCGGGAAAGTCGCACGTGACTCTACAGTACCATCTAGTGGAGTTTGAGCATTTACATGAAGCAGAAGGTAGTAGATTGTAGGAGCCTAATGATTCCATTCCAGATAGCCTTCCCTCTAAGCAAACTGGACCTAAACATCGATAATTACATCTCTGGGCATGCACACTTCAGGGAAACCAGCCCCCTGAAGAATCACACCCAGGCCAGCACAACAGCAGGTAGTTGAGTTAGGAAGAAAACAAGGTTTCTTCTAAGATTTCAAACTAAAACTCAGCCAAAGATTTATTGGGTCTTTAGCTATATCCTCCAAAGATTTGTTTGTTTCCACAGCCTCAGACTCATAACACTGGGTCTGAACCAGAGAACTGCTCTTCCAGTGTGCAAAGTGGTTCTTGCTTCCCCAATACAAGCCAACAAACAAGTCTGGTTTCATGATATCTATCCTCACTTCTGCCAAGAGGGGGTTGGGGGAGAAATAGGGGCGTACCTAGATTCTCAGGATAAGATGTGGCATGAGTAAATGTCCCAGAACAGCCCAAGTCTGCTGGAAAAGGCAGGACCTCTTCAGCCACTGATAACCTTCAGATCACTGCACAGTGTCTGTCACATGCCAATAGAAGCTTATCAGACACAGATTCCAGAGATTTGTTCTCCCTTACCATTGCAGACATGCTGGTCTTTGTACTACTGACCTTCCTCAACTTATGATGGGGTTACGTCCTGATAAACTCAAGTTTAAAATATCTTGTTGAAAATATCTTAAGTCCAGAATGCATTTAATACATCTAACCTACAGAACATAATAGCATAGCCTTGCCAACCTAAAACGTGTTCAGAACACTTATATCAGCCTTCAGTTGAGCAAAATCATCTAACACAAAGCCTACTGTATAATAGTGTTGAATATCTTGTATAGCTTATTGAATACTGTACTGAATGTGAAAAACAATGGCTGTGTGGGCCCAGAATGGTTAGAAGTGTATCCGCCGTTGACCCTCATGCTAGTGCAGCTGCCGGCGAGCCGCGGCTCACGGTATTAGCCAGCATCACAAGAGAGCACCGTCCCCACACATCACTAGCCTGGGAAAAGGTCCAAATTCAAAATTCGCAGGATGGTTTCTACTAAATGCGAATCACTTTCACACCATCGTAAAGTTGAAAAATTGTAAGTCAAACCATCATAAGTCAGGGATCCACAGTATTTCATTTTTTCACACTTAATTCAGAGACTTCCACTAAAGCAACAAACCCTACAAACAGGTATGTAGCCCACATTATTCGCAGAACACTATTCTAGTGATATGCCAGTGAGTGATTTTCTTTTAACTAACACACTATAGTCTGTGCCCTCTATGAGTCTGTAATCTGGGAAGGAAGGAATGGAACAAAAATACCTGAAAAGCCAAGAATCCTAAGAGCTCTCATAAAGGTATTTCAGTTAGGAAAGGGCAGACCTTGAAGGGTGACTAGGAAAAATGTTTTGTTTTAGGGAGGGGATCGTAAATGAAAAGTTAGGGAGGAGAACCAACACACAACAGGTTTAAAGAAATATGCGAATTGTCCAGTGAACTCATGACGGCTCTTGGGAAGTAAAATTGGAAACGTATGTGGAAAGAAACTGAAAAGGAACAGATTAAAAGAGGTTTTGGCTTAATTCTGAAGGCAATGGGGAGCCTTTCAAGGTTTTTTAGAAGAGAATTGATGCCAGAGTTGTGCTTTAAAAAAAATCACTCTGGCAGTTGTGTGAATAGTAGATTTGATGGAGAAATTAGAGTGGACCAGGGGATCAATTAGGAAGCATTGTAATAGAATAGATGAGAAGTAATGAGGCGCTAATCCAGGTGCAGTAGCTGTTAGAATAGAACAGAAAGGCCAAGTGCAAAAAATGATTTGGGATATAAAGAGCAATTACATGTAGGAAGGATAGTTGAGTTGAAGCTAACTCCAGAATGTTAAAATGGATGTTTGGAAGAGGTGTGATTCCATTAACTGCAAACGAACGAAAAGAAAGAAGAGGAAGATTACATATTGAATTTTGGATATAAATTGAATATAGGGGTTTATTTCATGTGTATCTCCAATTTCTTAAATTCCAGCTTTCCTCTTCTATGGAAGGTCAGCTTATCTGTAACATACATCTAGAACGTTCTTATCCTGCTTCTTCCACCAATGGAGGCTCTGTCCAGGGAATTTATAGATGTTGCATCTGAGAAAACTCCTTAGGTTCTGTCCCACATTCAAATCCATTCTGTGTTAGAGTCAATGTTTTAATTGCAATATATGACAAGATAACCCTATACATAAAGGGCTGTCATAAGGGCTACAGGTATGGTACCTTCTAGCCCTTCATCCTGCTGTGGAAAGCCACAGAGTCTGGTTGCCTGACCTCTAGGGATACAAAGGTGATAGGACAGGTAACTGCCAAGTAGACCCTGAGCCCAGCTGTGGCACATCTCACATCTGAATCCTGTCCAGCTGAGGAGGCAGCCTGGAAAGTATTCTGTATGCAGTAAGCTGATCCTAATTTAGTTAGTATAACATGGCAACTGTGTGAAAAGAATTGTCTTAGTTACTCTTCACAACTAGCCAGGAAATGACAGGCTCTTTGCCATCCAAGAGCTTACAGTCTAGTCTAAGAATCAAATGTATATTGAATTTTAGACTAATTACAAAACAGTGTATCAAGTGTGCTTGATCCTTAGAGATGAAAATACAAATGTTGAAGAGAAACAGATGTAGAATACCAAAGAGGCTAAGAGAGTGGGGATGGGATCACTGAAGGCTGACAAGTTTAATTAAACTCTGAATTTCCTTGTGGCCTGGGCTGAGGCTCTTCCCGTGAGTTCATTTCCCCCACATTCTAGGGAGGGAGAAAGTGGCCTGGTACTATCACCAATAATAAACATGTACTGAGCTCCTCCTGTTTTACAAGATTCTCTCTAGGAGTTTATACTACTACAAATGGAAGACTTTTGCTGAGTTCTGAAAACATTCATCGAGAATTTATTACATGCAAGTAGGATACGTAAAAAAGATCAATAATGGAATAAGGTGACATATGTTATGCAGATTCAAGATGAGGTAACAGTGATCAGAAGCTTCCTGGAAATAGGGGGATTTTGAAATGGTTGCTAGAGAATGGGTAGAAGTGAGGCAGGTCATGGGGAAGGAAAAGATTCCCCATGAGAAAGCAAACATGACCAAAAGTGAGGATACAGAATATTATGGGAGAGTCTAGAGGCAGTGAGCACATCCATTCGGCCCAAGTAGAGGATTCTCCCAGGGGTGTAATGTAATGAAATTTAAGCATAGAGAGGAAGTTTGGGGGTAGATTGTGGAGGACCTGGAATACCCAGTAAAAACAACTGGGCTCTCTTCTACTGAAAGCTTGTAGGATCATTTTTTTTTTTAACAGTTTTATTGAAAGACCACTCACATACCAGAAACAAAGCTGTGCGTTGGCAGAGCATACTCCTTAAGTACCAGCTTTCCCTCCTGCTCTGAATTTTCATGTTTTTTGGGTTTCCTCAGGCTTGTGTTAATACTTACTCTTGTAGGTGCCTCCATTGCTCTCATGGACAAAGAAGGGCTGACAGCACTCAGCTGGGCTTGTTTGAAGGGTCATCTCTCAGTAGTACGTTCTCTGGTGGATAATGGAGCCGCTACGGACCATGCTGACAAGAATGGCCGCACCCCATTGGATCTGGCAGCTTTCTATGGTGATGCCGAGGTGGTGAGTGCCTTTAAACAAGCCTCTGGGTCATAGGGATCTTAGGGAAGGTTCTCCGTCCATAATGTTATGTAGGGTTAAGGGTAGAATAACCTGTAGATAATTCCTGATAGAAGGTTCTCAAATCCCTACTTGCTAGAGGACAGGAATATTCAAAACACCACTAAAGACGAAGAATACAGGAATGGCCTGTAAATACCATGGTCCCAGCCTGGTTTAGACCTGTGGTTAAATAAAGTCCAGGCAGCAGCCAGACTCAGTGGAGCAGCGCTGAGCCCTTGCACTTGTGTTAACTGTTCTCCTTGATCCATGTCCTAGGTCCAGTTCCTGGTGGATCACGGGGCCATGATCGAGCATGTTGACTATAGCGGAATGCGCCCTTTGGATAGGGCTGTGGGGTGCCGGAACACTTCTGTTGTTGTCACTCTTCTGAAGAAAGGAGCCAAGATAGGTAGGAGAAAGGAATAAGGTGCTGACCATCTGTGCCCAGGGGCCAGACTGGTCCAGTGGTCTGGCCGCCCTGGGTGTTTGGTGTGAGTGTGTGTAGTTTCCCCTCTGCCCTGGCCCAGTTATTGTCCAAGTGAACAGAAAGGCTCTTGGCCCAGAGCAAGCACCATCTGAGCCATGGTCTACACTACTCTGTGTCCAGAATCACATGGTTATCTGCCATGCCCCACGTAGCCTTGACCAGGAGGCTACTCTAACCTTAAGCACATCTTAGTGCTAATGCCTCTGTGTCAGCCCCGCCCTGTGAGCTTCCTCGATCCCTGCGCTGCCCTGAGCCTCTGCTTTCCCTTGCTCTGTATGTGCTTCCGACTCTGCAGTCCCTGCTGCTGCTGTCCCACCTGCTCCCCCATCCCACAGACCTGTAGGCAAGGGTTGGCTGATATGCTGGCTTTTTTGCTGCCTGCCTCTCACTGCTGCTTTTTCCTTCTTTTTTTTTTTTTTTTCACCTTCATCCATTTTTTTTTCCTCTCCTACAACTTTTTGTTTTCTCCTTTCTTTGAAGGTTGTCAGACGTTACCGAGTCGCCCACGAGGTATATTTCACCGCTGTCAGCATCAGGCGTGGTCTGATGGCTTGGTCAGCTTTGCCTTCTCCTCTTTGATTTAGCCTGCATGAGTTCCCTACACCTCTAATCTTTTAATTTACTTCACCTTAAAAGAAGATTTTTTTTAATGACTGTTGTAGAGAATAACTTGAACTTTTGATAACTAACCCTGAAAAGCTTAGTTGGTAAATAATTCAGGTGTCTATAAACTAATCAATTTAACCTCTTCTTTCTCTTTGTGGGTAAAGTCGTCCTCAGTAATGTTGGCTTGTTTCACATCTTTTGACATTCAAATTGTACTCCTGCTTCAGAGTAAATCCCAGGGAGGCCTATTTGATACTTACAAATTAAGGGAGCCTTTAGAATCTTTAATGGTTCCCCTTCTGCAAAGTACAGATTTTTAAATTAAGAGACTAAACAGCTAGGGATTTTTAGTCCCAGGTTCTAAAATAAATTGCCCTTTTTTAAATCTTGTGGTGACATTTAATGCAAACTCTTTCTCCCAATTACCTTATTTAAAATAATTCCAGACTTAGCCATGGCCTGCCCAAATACAACACACAGGCTTTGCTGCCCTCCTGTGGTGCAGGCTCAGACAGTTCAGATATTCTTATTTTAAGGTGAATACAAATCCAACGCAGCTTCTTGGCAGTGGGAGTCCCTAAGATACTCCCAGGTCTGAAAGATGAGGAAATTGTTGTGGAGCAAGTTGTTCTCTCAGCAGAAATTCCCCCAGGATGTTTTTTTCACCTAGCTTCCTACCACCCTTACATTGTCTGAGTTTTTTACCCATCATGCATCCTGTACACTACAGGTCCAGCCACATGGGCGATGGCCACCTCCAAACCAGACATCATGATCATCCTGTTGAGCAAGCTGATGGAAGAGGGGGACATGTTTTATAAGGTGAGAGGAGGAAGGAACAAAGTTTCCTCAAAGCAGCCACTGACTGTTTTCTATATGTAGAATCTACTAAAGTCTTGACACTCTCATCCTTGTCTCTAGAGGCAGAGGGAGAATGCCATCCCTCAGAGATGGGCTCATAAGTTGAGGATCCTGAGTTTTAAATTTCCCAACAAGAGAGCAAAAGTAGCCTACATAAGCCTGAAGCTGATCAATTTAAACACCAAATTTTACCTAGTTACTAATAGGCAGTTACATAGATTCTGCATGGAATCTGCTGGAAACTCATGGGACAAGTCAAATTATGTAGTACAGATACATAGTACTGGAAAGAGGCATTGATTTTTGCTTTCATATTTAACACATACATTGGTTTTTAAAAGTCTGTAGTGATAAAACTGGTCAGCATCCCTGAATAAGATAAGGAAATCGAGACAAATAGCAATTATAAGATTTGCTTAAAGTCACTCACAATGACAACAAAAAAAGTATGGAGTCTTTTCGTACTCATAATTGAAGCTGAAGTCTCCATAGCCCTAACAGAGACTCATTCCTGTGGCCTCTAGGAAGTCCCATAAGGACATTACATGTCAGGGGCTGCCTGGCTGGCTCAGTCAGAAGAGCACATGACTCTTTATCTCGGGATTGTTAAGTTTGAGCCCCACGCTGTGGGTAGAGATTACTCAAGTATATAAAACTTAAGAAAAAAAAAAATTACGTGTCATAGTTCTCTGGTTATGTTAAGATTAGCGGCATCTTCTTCTAAAGGTAAATACAAATCCAACCTCACTGAGATATCCCTGGGCCTGAAGATGGGGAATGATTATGTAGCACGTTATTTCCATGTCCCACCCATCCCTGTGTAAGAAGCGTACAGAGTTCCTGGGAGCAGGGTTGTATTTCCTGAGGACCCTTTGTGTGAAAGTCATGATAATCTAGGACTCTCAGGCTTCTATGAAACTTGAGTCCTGACCCAACCAGGATTTCACATGACTTCCAAGAAGGGTCTCATTACTCTAGGACTTTGGGATAGCACTGCTGTCAAGAATCTAAGCCCTGGTTAGAATATAATTTCTGATATTCTGAGACAAGGAGTCCTATCTCCTAATGAGGTTAGGCAAGCTACTGCTGTTCCCACCCAGAATTCTACCTTGGCCAACTCTAGATCTGTCCTTAATGAATGGTGCTGCAGAGAAAATCAAAAGGTCAGGATCCCTGGTGGAGTTGCAGCTGTACAGAAGGAATGGAGTAGATTAAGATCAGCTAAATGAATGGGAGATGCCTCGTGCATCATTCTGAGCTCAGCTGATAGATTTTCAGACACAAAATGTAAGAAAAGTTCAAGGCCCCTGTGACCAGATCCCTAGGCTGGGATTTACTTCATTGTGGAAAATCCCTCCTGCACAGATGGATCACACATTCTAAACTTCTCTTCTCTACTACCACCTTACCCCAAGCCTTTTTTAAAAACAGGGGGAAACTGACTGATACTATTTATTCACTGAGATTAGGGAAGCAACAGCTAGACTGTTTTAGCTCCCACCTCCTTGTAAGGAAGAGAATGACCTCTCCTAGGGGACTGGCAAGGTGGGACATCAAACAGGAAAAGAACTTTCCAGGCAGGCCAAAAGTAAAGAAGTAGTAATAACTCTGGAGTGGTTGAGACTAGGAAATGATGTGTGTCCCAGGGAGATCAGGTCAAGAAAAAGCTCCTTTGAAATGAGCTCTTGGGAATCCAGTTGGGAAGCTGGAGGTTCCAGGTGTTGGTTCTCTGGCTTAGGTCTTGGCTATCCCCTTCAACCTTGCCCTTCCTGCCAGGCGAGTTTCCTGTTGAAAAGACTGGGCCCTCTGCTCTCACCACCAGGGCCAGACCTACTCCCTAGGCTGGTGGTTGGGAGGGCTAACTTAGTACTTGCTGCAGAGAGGAGGAAGGGAGTGGGGCCACACCTCCTCAGCTGCTCAGCAGACCAACTGTGTGTTTTGCCGTCTTGTACTCCCGTTAGAAAGGTAAAGTAAAGGAAGCTGCCCAGCGCTACCAGTACGCTCTGAAGAAATTCCCTAGAGAAGGGTTTGGTGAGGACTTGAAAACCTTCCGGGAACTAAAGGTGTCTCTCCTCCTCAACCTCTCTCGATGTCGCAGGAAAATGAACGTAAGTCCCTCTCCTCCCAGCTGCTTTCTACAGCCCTGGAAGTTGACAGCCCGTGTCACTCACTGGCTCTTACCAGGCCCCTGAAATCGTTCTCTGCCCCATTTGGAACTTGGTTGTCCTTCACAGAGCACTGACATTTGCAATTTGAAAGAAATCAAGTCTAAGTACAATCCGTATCTGAAACTATAAAAAAGTTAATGCTGTGGGCACTTTGGTAGCTTTCTGAATTTTTAGTTCCCACTGAAAGTGATTGGAATACCATCATCATTACCTCCTACCCCCAAGTCAGTTTTCTGGTCTTTGGGAAAATGTGAGAGCAGTGGTCACTAGAATTCCAGCTGCAATTAGATATGAATTTTAGTCACTCCCTTCCTTTCTCATAGACCCCTAGTCACTTAAGGCAGGGCTGGAAAGAAGGCTCAGGACCATGGACTTCAAGGTTTATTTCAAAGGCTAGTCTTGAACTTTTCCCTCCGCTCCTCATCTTTTTACTCCAGCATGCCATGTCCATTCTTGTCAAAGAGGGAATCTTAGAACTCTTCCTGGTCCGCTGTTATCTCCCACGTAGTACTTGGTCCTTCTCACCTGCCACGCACATACCATCTCTGATGCCCTCAGCCACTGCTCCTGTGACACACAGATGCTCCCAGGCCAAGAACCCTCTCTCAGAGACTGGGAGTAGCTGAGATCGTGTCAGGAATCTCTGACAGCCCCCCGCCTGAGGTCTCACAGTTACTTCAGGAGCTAAAAACAATCCACGCCAAACAGGAATGCTGATACTTAGAGAGCTCAGCTGTGCAGAAGTGAGATTTCAGCTGCAGGGGCAGGGGGTCTGCTGGCATTTCCAGAGAGGGGGTCTGCTAGCAGTTGTGTACATGACCTTCACATCCTCCGTCTAAACCCTTGTAGACGCACGTGTCTCAGAGGACACAGTTATGGCCCAAGGAGGCAGAGTTGCCCCAGGTGCTGAGGAGAGGGGGAACGCAGTAGCGGTTCCTGTGGGAAGGGGACACCCCAGGGGAAGGCAGTGAGGCCCTTCTGTGAAACATAACCAGATCAGCAGTACCCAGGGCCCCCCGTGGCAGCAACCCATGAGAATGAGATGAAGCTAGGAGCTGCCGCCAGCCTGCTACCTTCTCTTTTGCCTGAACAAATAATCTGCTCCTTAGAAGCATTCCAAATCTTGCCAGAAATGGTGATTGTCCAAAAGAAAAGAAGGGTAAGGTTGGAAACAGAGTAGCAATAGGTGACTCCCATGAGATGGAATACTTCCTCTCTATAGAGCTCCACACTGGCTCAGAAACAGGTGACAGCCACCTCCCATGACCAACACTGAACCAAACACCTGAGGTCTGCGTCTCAGTCAGAGATGGCCCATCACTTTTTCTGGTTAATTTCTACCCGTGCCCCAGGCCCTTGTTCCGCCTCAGGAACACGCATGTCACCAGAGGTTACTGTACTAAGGCTCTGACATTGAAAGAAGAGAAAGCAGTCTGTCTTTAGCTTAGTATGGAAGGCTGCCTTCAAACGTACGGCTCTGTTACCCAGGTGCCTGTTCCCAGGGTTCTCCTAGGAGGACACATGAGACCACACTCCTCAGGGACCCCACTCCTCAGATCACACCCTCAGGGACCCTCAGGATCAAGAGATGAGGGGACAACACAGACCCCGGTCATAGCCTTGGCCCTCTCTTATTTTAATTTTTTTGTTTTAAATGCATCTAAGTAGGGAACCAGTTCAGAGAAGGAGAGGCCAGAGAAGCCCCTGTGAAATAGAAAGGAAACTACCAGTTACCGAGCCTCTGCCATATGCTGGAAACCGCATCGGGGGCTTTCCAATGCGTCATCCCACTTACTTGCACTTGCAGAGTAGACATGGGTGAGAACACACGGCACAATCTCTCAGGGGCTCCAGGGGGGACCAGAGGCCTGAGCCCAAGTCTGTCTGGGGTCCCTACCCTATCTGGTCTCCCTACCCTATCTGGTCTCCATGGTCAGTGCGGTTCTCCTTTACGCAGACCTCATCCTGCTGGAGCTCACTCACCCGTTAGGAAGCCAAGGAATAGTGGGTGTGACAGGAAGCCGGGGGTAGGATGAACGCCTGCGTGAGGTACATGGATATGTTTGCCTCACACACACCGTGTAACAAGAGTCCCGGTTTCCAACTTCAGGAGCTTCACTGGGTTAACATCTGGCTTCTGGGCTAGAAAGAACTTCATTAGAACAGCAGAAAGAAGGCAAATTAAAAGTATCTTCATGCTTCCGGGCAGATAAATTCCCCGGGAGCTGTTGCAGGGCCACACAGGGCAAAGGTGAAGGAACTCCCAGTCTAGGCCACGTGGCTAGAGCCGTGCCAGGCATGTCGAGAATCCCAGGTGTTCCATCCATAAATGTCAAACAAATGTACCTGTAATCTGTTTTATTCCCAAATTGTCTATTTTTCATATCTCTTCAATGACTCATTTGCACACCTATTGTAATGACAGGATTTTGGAATGGCGGAGGAATTTGCTACTAAGGCCTTGGAGCTGAAACCGAAATCTTATGAAGCTTACTATGCGAGAGCAAGGGCCAAACGCAGCAGCAGGTGAGGAGAGAGAGAGAGAGGGTGAAAAGCAAGAGATCTCTGTTCCGAAAATCCGGCCAAAGCCATGTAGGCCGTCCTGGGACCTATGTACCCAAATGTGTCTATCCCTGAGGACTTTTAGGGCCAAGCTTTGGGGATGGCTCCCATAGCGCAGAGTTCCGCTTAAGACTGGCATGTCTTCAGGGCTGTGGAGCTCTAAAACATTTCACTTTGGGAGAAAAATGCCTTTGCGTTGTTGGAGAATGGCACCTTCTTCCAAGAAGCCTCTGCCGTATCTCAGTCACTTTTTAACCCCTAAAGCAGATAGCATAAAGAGACACTGGTGACTTAAGAAGAGGTCACATAAGCAAAACATCTTCCTGGCCCTTTTAGAGAAATAGGATGGGTCACTTACACCACAGGCTCCTCTTTCTTTTCCTAGAGGCATTTGAGGAGTCCCTGTGGTATTCAGTCTTCCTTCTGGGGCTCTCCTCAAGTCTGGTGGCATCAAACCTCCTCCTCACCTAAATCCCCACCACCACCACACCACACACTCATGGAGACAGGAGGTCCTTGCTGCCAGGATTGAGGGGGCCCAAGAGAAACTCCATCCCTCGTGTCCATCTGCTGTGGCTTGGCCAATGGGAAGGAAAGGCTCCAGAAAGACCTAGAACCAGCCATCACTGATCTTTGGATAACTTGTCACTGTCCTCGATGCTTCCTGCCCAGTGCCCTCCCCTTCTCCTTAACATGGCCTGGGAAAGAACTGCTTCAGGGTCAGGGTTGTGGCCAGGGGCTATATGGTCCTGAAAAACCAAATCCAGGTTAAGTCTCAGCAATGATGGTGGCAGAAATATTAGTCTTAACTAGCTGGGGTAACAGAGTCCTTACAGAAGCTTGACTATCAAATTCTCTTTTTCCCCAGATAATTCCTTCCCCACAAGGCCAGTTGCCCCTTTCCTGGGCGATCTTAATAGAGAGGATGGGAATATCTCTGAGAGTTCTTGTCCTCATCTGTAAATTAGAATCCGAGTTGCCTAGTCAGCAAGCGTCATACCTGCCCAGCTCTGATGTAGCAGAACAGAGGAGCAACAGTGCTGGGGTGCAAGGGGAAGAAAAGGGCGGAGGACAGTCTTCTGGCCTAGGACGGAACAGGCCTGAAATTCGGAGCCAAAATATCGAGAATATAAAGAAAAAATTATGCTGGATCAGCAAGATTCTTAAATATTGTAGTTAACTGTTTTGTTGCTAAGCTAATTGACAGTGACCCTGTAAATGACAACCCCACCCAACTCTGATACTGCCTGGTGTGCATTTGGGCACTAAGAGAATCTTCCTGAAGGGCCTGGCTGGACTGATGAAATGGGGCCATGTCTATACTAATCCCAGAGAGGCCAGAAGGAAGATGGAGGGTAAACGGGCTAAGGAAGCATTCTGGACTCTTCCAGAATGACAGCCTACCTGTTTCCTTCCTTACAAATCAAACAAAACCACCCCCCAGACCCCCACAGATGCCACCCCAGTTCTCTAAAATAGCGACCGTGGTCCTCAGCTCTTGGTGATTCCCGTTGATTCAGAATAACCCCAGTTCCTGTGTTTACATTTTGTCAAGCAGACAGTTTGCAGCAGCCTTAGAGGATCTGAACGAGGCCATCAAGCTGTGCCCAAACAACCGTGAGATCCAGAGGCTCCTGCTGCGCGTGGAGGAAGAGTGCCGACAGATGCAGCCGCCGCCGCCGCCGCCTCAGCAGCCGCCTCAGCCGCCGCTACCAGAAGAAACGGAACCCGAAGCACAGCACGAAGATGTATACTCTGTACAGGATATGTTCGAGGAGGAGTACCTGGAACAGGATGTTGAAAATGTCTCCATTGGCCTCCAGACCGAAGCTCGGCCCAGTCAGGGGCTCCCGATAATCCAGAGCCCGCCCTCCTCCCCAGCCCATCGGGACTCAGCCTACATCTCTAGCTCACCGCTCGGCTCGCATCAGGTCTTTGACTTCCGTTCCAGTAGTTCTGTAGGCTCTCCCACCAGACAGAGCTATCAGTCCACCTCACCCGCTCTTTCTCCAACTCACCAGAACTCTCATTACAGGCCCAGCCCACCACATACGTCCCCAGCCCACCAGAGCGGGTCTTACCGCTTTAGCCCCCCTCCCGTGGGAGGGCCAGGCAAGGACTATCCAAGCCCTCCTCCGTCCCCCCTCCGTAGAGGCCCTCAGTACCGGGCCAGCCCTCCAGCTGAAAGCATGAGTGTCTACAGATCCCAGTCGGGCTCACCCGTGCGCTATCAGCAAGAAACAAATGTTAGTCAGCTTCCTGGCAGACCAAAATCTCCATTATCCAAAATGGCCCAGCGGCCCTATCAGATGCCTCAGCTTCCTGTGGCAGTTCCCCAGCAAGGGCTCAGGCTACAGCCTGCCAAGGCCCAGATTGTGAGAAGCAACCAGCCCAGCTCAGCGGTTCATTCAAGCACCGTCCTCTCCACAGGGGCCTATGGCCAAGTAGCCCACTCAATGTCTAGTAAATACCAGTCTTCGCAAGGAGACATGGGAGTAAGTCAGAGCCGGTTGGTTTATCAAGGGTCAATTGGGGGGATTGTAGGGGATGGGAGGCCCGTGCAGCACGTCCAGGCCAGCCTGAGTGCAGGTGCCATCTGTCAGCATGGAGGGTTGGCCAAAGAAGACCTTCCACAGCGACCTTCCTCAGCATATCGAGGTGGTATGAGATACAGCCAGACACCACAGATTGGCCGTAGCCAGTCTGCATCCTATTACCCGGTCTGTCACTCAAAACTAGATCTGGAGCGCTCCTCCAGCCAACTAGGTTCCCCTGATGTGTCACATTTAATCAGAAGACCTATTAGTGTCAACCCTAATGAAATCAAGCCCCACCCACCAACTCCCAGGCCATTGCTGCACTCCCAAAGCGTAGGCCTGCGCTTCTCTCCATCTAGCAATAGTATCTCATCAGCCTCCAACCTCACTCCTACCTTCCGGCCATCTTCCTCGATTCAACAAATGGAGATCCCACTAAAACCGGCGTATGATAGGTCATGTGACGAGCTGTCACCGGTGTCTCCCACTCAGGGAGGTTACCCCAGTGAGCCCACCCGATCCAGGACCACACCATTCATGGGGATCATAGATAAAACAGCCCGGACTCAACAGTACCCCCACCTTCACCAGCAGAATCGGACCTGGGCCGTGTCATCCGTGGATACCGTTCTCAGTCCCACGTCTCCAGGCAACCTGCCTCAGCCTGAGTCCTTCAGTCCACCATCATCCATCAGCAACATTGCCTTTTATAACAAAACCAACAATGCACAGAATGGCCATTTGCTGGAGGACGATTATTACAGCCCCCATGGGATGCTGGCTAATGGGTCCCGCGGAGACCTCCTGGAGAGAGTCGGCCAGGCCTCCTCATACCCCGATGTGAAGGTGGCGCGGACCCTCCCTGTGGCTCAGGCATATCAGGACAACCTGTACCGGCAGCTGTCCCGGGACTCTCGACAAGGGCAGACATCCCCTATCAAACCAAAGAGACCATTTGTGGAGTCTAATGTTTAAAAGACGTTCGTTGGAGTGAGACCCATATGTTTTCACTGCACATCTTCAGGCTTGGTTTCCACATCTGAGGTAGTTCTCTGGCTTAATTTCTCATGCAGTTTCTGTGTGGTGTTTAGAGGTGGCAGCCCCGTGCTGGAGTTCTTTGCATGCAGCCGACTGGGAAGCTGGCCTCCCGTGAGCCAGGACTTCAGTTTCTCTCGTCTGTGCCCCAGCCACATGCTCTCTCCCTCTCTTCCGATGCCAGCGAGGAGATTGTTGTGCCGTGTGCTTTAACCCAGGGAGATCAGACACACTGGTCAGCTTTTTCCAGGAGACAATCGCTTTCACTGATGTTCTTGTTGTGTAAATGTCTTTCTCCTTTTTTACAAAAATAAGATGTTCTTGTTCGTTTTCTTCTAGGAACTTTAGAAAGAGTATGACGCCCCTTTGCCTTTGCATTCTTATCCAGTGTTATCCAAATAGCCAACCCCAGTGCATTCTTGTGCCATGGTGTCCTCCCCTGGACTGCCAGCTCCCTGCAGTCATCAGGTCTAGAATGTTCATTTAGATTATCGCTGGTCTTCCTACGGGGGCAAAAGGATCAAGGAGAAAGAGAAGAAACAGGTCGATTAAATTAGAAGAAAAAAAATATATATATATATATAATTATTTGAAATGTCACTATGTTGATTTTTCAAGAAGCATTTTATGAATATTTAAAGAACAACTAGCCCTTTAAATAGTTCACCCAGCCAAGGAAATTGGATGAGAATCATGGATATTTTTAAATAATCCACTGAGAGTTATCCTTTAGGTTTTTAGCCAACAATTAACTATTAAAAGCTATTGATTTTCCATGGTGGGGGGGGGGATACATAAATACATAGAAAGAGAGAGGAAGAAAGACTGTTCTGGATTCTCAGAAAAAGGCTATAGAAAATCTCTTGTCTTGGCGAAGTCTACTTTTTAAGTCCTGGTACATCACTGAGCATCATATCTCATAAAAGCAAACTCTTCGCCAAAGTTTGGTACAATAGTCCTGTCGGGTCTTCACCTGGAGCCACATTGTGTTCTACTGGCCCTCTTTCTTTTAAACCCACATGGTACCGTGAAGAAATTGGTTCTTTGAGAAGCAAATTGAATTCTCTTGGGGCTGTAAGACTTTATTCCTGGAGTTTGCACCCAGGACTGTTGCACCCCATGCCAGGTGTCGTCTGATTCTGTTTCAAGATCTATAGTTTCATTATCTGTTTACTCTAGGGATTGTTTCTTCGTTTCTTTCTCTAGGTAGGAGGGTTTGGGGAGTGATCTTTGAAAACCAGGCACAGTGAAGTGTTTCAGGGAGCAGACAGACCCCTTTCAGCCCTGGGTGGGGGAACATGAGATAGATAGCAGGTCCTCTGATGCAGTTACCCTCCACACTTCTTCTGTGTCTTGAGGTCGTTTGCTGACCTGTCCTTTGCGTGACTGAGGCCAGCACAAGATGGACAGCAAGAACACTGAAACCAAAGCCTTAGCACAGGCCTGGTACTGACTGCGCATCAGCTCTTAGAACTGAAGAAGCTGAACAACAGAGAATCAGTTCTCTGTTAACTACGAATCATTCTGCTCTTGTGAGTAAAGAAAGGGCTATAGGAAGGGCTGTTTCCTGAATAAAAATCCAGATGTGACCAGACCTGTTTGTCATAGTAAGTGTCCTCTGAAAGTATCACTAAGACCTGGGGAGCATGCAGCTGAGATCAGAAACATTTCTCTACCAATTTAGATTCTGCCAAATAGACGGACCCCTCAGCCCCCAAGCCCGACACAGGCCAGGACTTGTCTCGGGGCCAGCTCAAGACCCAGAATCTTCCCACTCTCAGATGCCCAGGGACTGTCTCCTACTCAGACCAGGGTGGGCGCCAGTGTCTTGTCCCTTCCCTTCCCTTCCCCCTCTCTTGCTTCCATCTAGAAGGGGAAGCGTAGAGCTGTAGCATCAGCCTGCAGCCAGGAGCCCAGCTCCCGCTTTGTCCAGGTCTCAGCCCTACAGGGCCCTTCGCATCTCACCCCTCCCTGCCCACCTCTCACTGAGGAGCTGCTGCTACATTCTGAAAGATGTCCGTGTCTGTGAGGAAAGTGCCCCTGTGTGTCTGGAATGCCACACACACCACCTGCACTCAGCTGTCTAGGTGAGCGAGCAGCTTCTGCACCTCCCAGACATGCCACTGATGCCACTTGTCCCCAGGGTCTCTCTCGCTTTCCTGGACAAACCGGAGGTTTAGGGTCTATGCCTTATTGGGCAAAACACTTAAAACAGTCAAAATGCCATTCTTTTTTAGCCATTATAAGAGGGAGTGAATGTCACTACTGGGCGCCGGTTGAGTTTGACTAGAAAATGCCTACTGGACCTGATTGGGGGCAGGAGACCATTTTTCCTTGCTCAGCTGACTGCCCATGCCCTGTTGTGCTACTTCACTGCCATGGGATGATCTTAGTACTGTATCCCGGAGACGCCCTCTCCCCCAGCAGCACTCACTGAGTCCGTGTCTGGCTTCTGGTGGGGGAAGTTTTTCAGATGAAACTGGTTAAGTTCCAGTCACCCAATTCACACACCCTGAAATGGAGACAGTGGTAACAAACTTTAGCCTCTAGGTTTCTCACCAAATTGTACGTTTGTGTTCACCCAGAATTCTTGCACTAATGGGTTTCCATCACATCATGTCTATAAATGGGTGCACTTTACTGTTTGAATTTGTAACTCTGATAAATACTGGATATTTAAGTGTGCGTAATGTCTTCATTAGAAAATAGCAGAACCGCTCTTGTCTTTTAGTGTATCTTTCAAGGGAAAAAAAAGGAAAAAAAGGAAAGAAATCAAGCAGTGGATCACAACATTTATAGCACAAGAAATAACTGTTGTATATAAGCATCAAAAGGATTAAGAATTTTTAAATACAAAAAATATTTGCAGTGATTTTAAAGTGCTTTTCCAGCAATTTTCTTAGGGACTCCTGAGACATGGTTACTTTATTTACTGGATCAGTAAGGCACACAATTAACAATTAAAAATTAATGTTTATTTACAAAGTAAAGGGAAAACCTGTGTAACATGAGAATTTGGCATGGACAAAATGGAGACCATTTTGTATCTGCTGTTGTATCTTGTCCGGGTTGCAGACGTGCACTATTAAAGCCCCAAATTAATAGAGCACAAACCCTTCTTGTTCCTCTCCCACGTGCCCCTCTTTCTAGATGTGTTTAACTTAAACTCGAAGGCTCAGGAAAATTCCACTAATTAGAATCATGTACAGTACCCCAGGTCGTTGTCCAGAGATACAAGTTTGCTAATTTAGTTAAGCCTGGATTATTAAACACTTTTCCTAAATTATTGTAAACAGAACAGCCTAGAGAAAGGTATTCTCAGTCCTTATATTGTATAGTTGTTTATGAACCCCTCTCTAAATATTGGTATTTTTATATCCCAGAGATGTACCCAATAGAAAAATTAACCAGTATCTAATTTAATATCCATAAGTATTTTCCTTAGATTTTAGTCATATACAGTGGGTTATGTAGACGTCACCTTGCTTCAACCATATTCTACCACTAGGTGTCACTGTGGCTCTGCACCAGGCTCGTCTGGTGGCAAAGACCGGCAGCGCGTCCTCTGGAGGGGCTGCTTCCAGGGCAGCAGGCAGGCCCAGAGGGTTCAGGAAGGAGGGGACAAAGACCTGGAAAGGGGTCTTCACGCATCCGTGCCAGTCGTGGCAAGATAAGCTCTTTGACCGCTACCTGCTTTGGACCTTCAGCCAGGCAGAGGCCCGGAGAATGTTGACTAGAACTCCCTTCCTCTGATGGCCGGGTGGGTATGAGGAAGTCTCCTTTACTCCCCATAAGCTCCCCTCTCAGTTCCTCTTGGCCTCCAACTTGTACAACTCCAGAGATGTCACAGGTGGGTGGTTTGGTTCAAAAATAGTTATTTTTCTACTGCAGAAATGCCTTGGACAAAACCAGTTGCTCACTGAACCTTTGCCACAAAATGGAACAGGCTCCCCAGGGGGCAGGGTGTCCCCTCCCTGTCCCAGCCTCTCCCACCCTGTCTGTCTGTCCTTGGGCTGCCCACTTCTCACGAAGCCAACTTGCAAAGGCAGCCTGCTGCTGCTTCCACACCAAGGCCTGTGCCGCCCCGTTGCGCGCACGTTGGGAGGTGTGGCATTTTCTCCTTTTCCTCTAGGAATTCCAGACTGACCATCTACCATGACTAACAACAATGAACAAAAAGGGCTTAGGGGTAAGAGCTACCTACAAAGACGTGTCATGGAAACCTTCACCATGCAATGCCTTGAACTCAGCTCTGGCTGCTCCCAAGAAAAGGTGGCTGGCTGGGGGCCTGGACACAAGCACAATGGGAATGGTGGAGCCACTGTGCAGAGCTACTTGAATAATCACTGGGTCTTCATCAACTCCTTTTATAACACAGACCACTCAAGGGCTGAAGTGTTGGTAACCTGCATTTCGGTGTCCAATGCCTCACAGCTGCTGAACCACCCTGAGATGCTTGTGGCCACGTGATGGCCACAGTCAGAGCTTTGAAAGTCAGTACCAAATGAATGCGTAATTGGACACCAAAAATCAAGTGTTACTTTCATGTTTCCTCACCCATACCATCTCACTTCTTCCTGCTGACTCTGATAATCTCCACTAAGCTGACCTGTCGGGTTTTTAGCTGAATGCATATAGATGCAGGCCAGCATCACTCTTGTTTTTCAGACAGACCTACTCTGTGGACAGGAAGGAGCCTAGCTGCTTTGTTTTTGTAGCACTTACTGGCTGGAGTTTTCTTTTGCCTAATCGCTAACCAGAACACCTGGTTAGGGGGACGCCACTCGATCCCTTCGGTCCCCAGGACCAGACAGAGAGTTAATTCTGGAAAATTTAGTACTTGAATGTACCTGCCTTATTGTGTACCAGCTTACTGGAAAAAAAGATAGAAAAGCCGGCTCCAGATCTCTCCTCCATTCACAGGTTATTTTGGAAATCCTGTAAGTTACACTTCCTGTTCTAGTTTATTTTTGTTTTTGTTTTTTCCTTTGGCTGATTCCTGCTGAGTGGGGCCAGTTCCTCCTCAGGCTCAGGGCAGGTGCCATTCTCAGGCATGGCCTCCTTTCCATCCAGCGCAGCATCTCCGTCTCTGTTCTGTCTCCTCCAAATCCAAGATGATTTTAATTAGTACAGACATGTACAGTCTACAATTAAAGAGTGATTTGTACTAATATGATTTTGATTCTTCCTCCTCTTTGCTGTCCTTTCAAGACACTTGCTGGAAAAAGCTTTAATGCACTTAGTTTTCCTTTAGGTTTTCTATGACTCAGATGTAAAGGACTTTCTCTGTACAGTATATTATCCAATGCATGTTTGTTCTCTCTCCCGATATATTGAACACCACACAGTTGTGAACTCGTGCAGTGGGGATGTCCCGCACCCCACAGAGGCATCTAGCCCCCTGTGTATAAGGAAAGACATTTTCCTTTGCTGTACTTGCTTGAGCAGTTGTATTGTCTGTACATGTGAGCTGTGTGAGGTAGATGTGAAAAGGTAAATGAATGCATTCTCCTGCCCATGTGTACAGATCGCCATCCGTACAATGAACCGTATGTATGAAAGCAAATGTACTTATTTATAAAGGGTAACACTTGGAAAAACACGGTGTTGTGGTGCTTTCTCCTTACGTTACGATACCTGCCCGGGGGGCTGACTCAGGCTCCCCCTCACTGAGGCCTGCTGTGCCGAGGAGCCCTCCCCCAGGGACACGACTTTGGCAGGTTAAGACAGAGGCCACATTCCTGATGATTTGGTTGGCCTCTTGTGGAACAAGCAAAGTCACCCCTTTGGGCTCGTATTCACTCAGCGAAGTGACTGAGCACCTCCTCGGAGTTGGGACAGCGCTGTAGGCGCTCGAGAGACCTGTGGCTAAGAAAAGACGGTTCTAAGGGCCTTTCAGTGAAGGCTGGCAGCGCCCGCTGAGAAAGAGAGGCTTTTTCTTTGGTGAGTTTCTCTCCAGCCAAACCAAGGGAGCACCGAGCTCTTCTTGTTTCATTGTAGTAGCTGAGGCCCGCACCCCTGTCTTGCTGCCTGAAGCGGGCTGCGGTGGGAGCCCGAGGTGAGGGGACAGCCCCAGCTAGAGTCCTTGAGGCTAACTCCGTCAGGGCTGCTTCCAGTGGCTTCATCTTCTCTTCAGAAATCTGGCCAGAATTTGCCATCCTCACCATCTGGAGAGCTAGACGGCTGCATCGTAAATGGAGAGGCTGCGGGTTTCCTGCCCGGCTGGTACCTCTCTGTCTACTGCAGGGACAAGCAAGGGAAGAGACCGCTTCCTCTAGACACCACGTTGTGCTGAACAAACATCCCTGTTGCATAACCACATCCATTTCCCCCAAACAGAGCCGGGGTAGCAGGAAAACTCCGGGCACGCAGTCACGCACCCTAGATGCCAGAGTGGCCTTCAGAGAGGAGAGGAGAGGACTCCGGAAGCAACCACCTGCATGGTCTGAAAACTTTGGGACTCGGGGGGGTTCCAAACCCAGTAAGGTGAGGGCCTCCTGAGGAGGTGAAGGAGAGGAGATGCGTGTCTAGAGGGAGAGGCGTGACCTTCGTGTCTGGGATCATTTGAATATTCACAAACACAAAGACCCTTGATCCAGAAGTGAGCACAAGAGCCGGAAGCGAGACAGCCTGCAGACGGGCCAGCTGCTTCTCCCCGCACACTGAGAGCCAGCTGTGATCTTGACTGAGCGATCAGCTTGGGACATGTATCACGCCACGTGCTTTGCATGCTTTTAAGCAAATGAAGTTTTGCACAGAAGCCTTGATTCGGGAGAAAGATTCTACAGATGCAGAAAGCAAAGACCTCTGGAGAAGTAAATGTTAGGAAGGACTCCTGTTCCCCAAGGATTACTCCTCAGAGGATTTGCTGCAGGGGTCCCTTTAACTAGTGTTTTGTTTTAGGTGACGGGAGCGCAGTGTATCCCAGCGTGAGATCCAGCCCAACTTCATATAAACACATCTCCTGCCTGGGTCTTAGGAACTGCTCTCAAGTGGAATCCCACCTCGTTCCCAAAGCTTTGCTCCTCTCCTTAAGGAATAAAGAGATCTCTTTTAAAAGGTAAAAAGTCGAGTGACTGCTAGGGAAAACTTCTTGCCGAGGCCCTTACCACGCTCCACCCTCCAGGCCACTGTCTCTGGGTTGGGAAAAGGGTTTCTCTAACCATGAGGAAGAGCCTCCCGCTCTGGCTCCAGAGACTGAACAGCCCCTGGGCCGTGACAGAGATCACGAATCGCTTTACCTTCTGTGCCCAGCGTAGGGGGAGGGGAGGTTCAGTTTCTGTCGAGTCTGGTAGAACTAACTTCACATGTCTGATGCCGCTAAAAGCACTGGCCCCTTTTTTGCCAGGGTGAATGAAGAGAACAGGCCAGAGATCAGCTGTAGACATTTATTGAATCATCTGTTGCACCGACACTACATTGTACTTCACAGACAACTGGCCACAGGCAAAGTAAAATAAACCACAATGGATCAGCTTCCAGGGGGCCTCCTTAATCATCCAACATACACGTTGGCAAACAGACCAGTTTACAGATTTTTACTGCAAATTTAAGGTTCCGTTTCTCTAAGTGGCATTCTGGGGCGGGGGAGGGGAGGGCGTGGGTAGATACGCAGTTGTACTTTGGTAGTTTGTCCAAGCAGGAGTCTCTCCACCTGTAAAATACCTGGCTATTCAGCGTGAGCCAGGTGGTGAAAGAATTGACGGAGCCCCTTCCTGGCGGAGCACGCGGTGTAGCCTCCAGACAAGCTGCGGCGGAGGCAGGGAGGCCGGGACAGGGAGGCCGGGAGAGGCTCCGAGGGGCCTGGGCAGCCCTGCTGGGGAGGACTCCGGACCTGCAGGCACCTGCTGGGAGAACTGGCGTTGTTGCCTAAGGCAGGGCCTGTGGCAAAGTGGAGGGTTAGAAATCTGAGCATCAGAAGCGGCCAGCCCCTTTCTCTAAGGCAGCGGTTAGGTGAGAAAAAGGCGACCATCTACAGAACAGTAGCCGGGCTTAGAAACCTCATTCATTTCTTCACTTAAGTAAGCTGTGTCTGTCTCAAACTGTCATGTTCCTCAAAGCCCAGAAAATGAGAAAACAAGAAGAGAGCATTCCCCAAGTCCCAGAAGCACAAGGTCAATGCTCTGATCACGTTACTTCCAGACTGAATCCAAAGAGTGACTCAGGCGGCAGCATAACACACTTACACAGCTGGGGGGAATTAACCCAATTCCAACTCCGTCCCAACCTCCTGCAAAGATGGGCCCAGGTAAGGGGATGAGGCTTTCCTCCTGGACAGAAGCAGGCGGCCCTGCCTTCCCCACTGAAAGGGAAAGGGGGCAACAGGGCAGTTTTTTGTTTAAAAACAAAAACAAAAACAAGACGTATGCCCTCGGCCTCGAGTCAGAGCCAGCCTGTGAGGGCAGGGACACCGGGGGCACTGGTGGCCCGGGCCCCTGCAGGGAGTGGCCAGCCCACCACCCAGCCCGCCAGTGCGAGGGGCCACCTCCTTCCCCTTCTCTCAGCCGCCAAGTACAGTTTGTCTCAGTCCTGTGCCCTGTCCCTCTCCCAGCACAGCATCTTGGGGCTGAGGACTGAAGAGAGGGGAGGCCAAGAGCACAGCTGGGCCAAAGCCACATCTCCAGAGCTTCCCAGGGGCCAGTCCCTCCCCTCTCCTGGGGAACCTCGCTCCGAATACCAACATATTTTACACATAATATCACTTGCTCTACTGCCAAAGACTGGGCCCATTCACACCACCGTGTTATTCAGACTAGCGAGACTCCTGGTTTGAATTCAGTGTTACATAAAGCAAGTCTTGGCCTTGCCAGGCCAGTCGCTAAGCCCCAGTTTATCCCGCAGCTTTGTGTTCTCTGCAGCCACTGGACGCGGCCCAGCATCCGCTGCCTCAAGGGGAGAGCCACCCTGCATCTCCTTCAGGGATCTATGCCTTTGTGACCAGGACTGACCACCCAAAACTCTACCCAAAGCTTCTTGATTTGAGGGGGTGACAGTGACAACAGGGGCAGGGATCTGTGCATGACTAACAGGACTCTAAAGCAGCAGCAAGGAGAAGAAAGTAGAGGAGGTCAGGCCCTAAACCCCAGAAATCAGCGCTCGAGGGGAGACGCTGCCCCCACGGTCCCTACCCACACTGCCGAGCCCTCCCCGAGAGCCACCCGGCCTAAAGACGGCCTCGACGGCACGGCAAAGACGCCTATCAGAACCTCCCGGAACTGAGGAGGCCAGCCGCAGCCAGACCCTCCCTGTGGGACAAGGGCAGGCCGTCACTGGGAGCTGGGGCTGTCGCCCTCGGTCAGCGTCTTGAAGTCCATGGAGAGAGCTTGTTCCTCCGCCTGGGGTGGCCGTTTCCAGTCAGCGCGAGTCAAAATGTAGAGCACGGTCACGCCAAAGCCGGCCAGCAGCAAGCCCAGCATGTTGGCCAGGACGCCCTCAGGCTCAAACGTGCTATACTTGGCCCTGCAGGGTTTGGGTGGAAGGGAGAAGCCACCCGAGGGGTCACGGTCAGGCCCAAATGCCATTCACACCAAGGCCAGAAAGCTGGCGTGGTATTCCAATCCCAGCCCCACCCGTGCCCCGCCCGGAGAGGAAAACCGCTGCTTCGCTAACTCCACAAGAAGCTGCCTCAGAAGGCAGAGGCCCAGAGAAGCAGAGGGCAGGGCTCCGTCTCCCGAGGCCCGTGGTGGCACAGGACACTCACCCAAGTTTAAACAGCAGCGCCTCCTTCAGGCCCAGCAGGGCTGTGCCCACAGCGAGCAGGAAGATGGTGGCGCCAAAGAAGATGTGCTGCGGGCGGTAGCGGCTCCGCAGAGAAAATGAAGCTCCAGGGAACAGGAAGAAGCCAAAGCCCACGAGCCACTACAAGGAAAGGCGGGGTGGTGCCGGAGACTGAGCCGGCCGCCGTCTGAGCCACCCGAGGTCACCCCACGTAGGCCGTGTCCACACGCAGTCTGGGAACCCCTCCATCCACCGCTTGGCTTTCTTCATCTCAAGAGCAGGGGTGGGGGGAGCAGTAAACGCTTTTGGGAAAGGTCCTGGCCCCGGCACTCGAGGCCTATCTCGGTTCATCGCGCTCGAACGCTTGGAAGCCCGGGTCCGTGGCCAGACACATGTGCCGCGTCAGCTGGAAGGCGGCCTGGGTCTGAGGCACCCTCGCCTGGGAGATCCTGGCTTTCGTACCCACTTGGGGATCCGAAAGCAGCATCCAACTGTGCTAAAGCACCTCCTTCACTCTCAGGCACACGCCCGGGAAAGCGGGCCCTTCTGTGGCACAGGCGGCCCCGCCGTGGCCTCGTGCACCCCCGCCCCCGCCCCACCGCCGCGGCGCGGAACCGCCCACCTGCACGAAGTAGAGAACAAACGCGAGGATGCCACACCAGCTGTGCAGGCTGTACAGGTCAGCATAGCCCTTCTTCCTGTGGTAGTCGAACACCGCCACCAGGCCTGGACCGGAGAGAGGGGCCGTGTGAGGACAGGGCTGGTGGGGAGGGGAGCGGGTGAGGTGACCCAAGGGAAACCCAACCAGCCGGGACTTCTGGGATCTGGTCCCGGCTTGAGGGCTGCCAGCACCCAGCGTCCCAGCCGGGGATGCCTGGGGGGGTGGGGGATCGCGGGAGGGATGGGGACGGGACCACAACAGAACCGGCGTGGAGACCAGACGTGTCAAGCGGTGACCCCCCCAAGTTAGAAGCAGAGGCGGGGGAAAGGGAAAGCCGTGCCCAGGAACTCACCCACCAGGGCGATGATGAACGCGAAGACGTGTAGCAGCCCGTGCAGGACTTTGGTTGTGCGTTTGGTCTCGTTCCTGAAGACACGGTAAACCAGCAGGGCTTTGAGGGAGTGAGAAAGGGAAGGTCAGGCCCGCCTGCCAAGGCAGCGAGGAGATGCAGCTTGGCTGGCAGAGGTGATCTGCACCAAGGGCTTGGCAAGGCACCCCAGCCACAGGCAGTAGGACAGGAAACAGACTCCGGGGGGCCTCGCGGGGGCCCTCGGGTAGGTGGGCCCTCGGGTAGGTGGGCCCTAGTGCCCCTGCTGCCACCACTTTCTTATCAAGTGTCCCGTGTATTCTGGGCTGTGTCCTCGGTTCGTCATGCAGTCACGCTGAGGTGTCACCAAGCTTCTGAGTTCACCTCTTAGCTCTGATGGTCCTCAAATAGTGAGCAGATACTCACTACCTTCCGCAACCAGGTTCCCTAGGTGGGGAACCCGATTCCCAAGCTAATCCCCCTCACAGGGCTGAGCCGGACAGGGCCAGGTGGCACGGGGAATGCCTCTTAGGAATCTGCTGCTGGGGAATGGCTGTCACCAGGACCGCCCCTAGGAAGAATGGGTCAAACAGATCCAGATCCAGCTTTCCTGTTACCAGAGCAGGCCACACAGAAGGCAGGGTGGGGGGCAGGCACAGCCTCACTCCTGCCCCAGAGAGGAGCTGCAGCTCTGCCAAGTCCACCATTCCCCCAACACATACACACATGCACATGCACACACACGCGCGCACACACGCACACTCACCGTTTTTCTTCCAACTTCAAACCACCCCTGCAGAAGCCAGCCTCAGCTCACAGCCCAGCCCCTGGGCTGCTTGCTCTACACGCACACCCTTGGATGCTCCACAAACCTCAGGCCCCTAGATTTGGATGCCTGGTGTTCCCAGGCCCCAAGCCAGCTTCCTTCCTGTATTTTCTAGAATCTTAGATGTGTCTAAGTGCAGCAGACCCCAGGGATGAGAGGGTTCCTGCAAACCGCCGCTCTCAGGAGCAAGGGTGGGACTCACCATCTCCCTGCAGGAAGATCAGGCCTATGACCATGCAGAGGGGATGCACGTTGAACTGCAGGACGCCCTGCCAGGCGATGCCGCCCCTGTACAGACCGAGCCAGGCACCGGTCGTGGCCACCGCGATCAGGCCCAGCAGCTGGGAGAAAGCTACGTAGTAAGGCAGCGCCCTGGGGGTGGCCGCCAGGCCTGTGTGGCTCTCCATGCTGAGGCAGCTGCTGGAGGGAAAACAGCAAAGCTCAGAGTGGCCCACAGCTTCCAGAGGCCACGTCCCGGCCTCCCGATGTCCGCTGCCCCCTTCCACCCACCTCTCCCGGCCCCTGTGCTACAGCAGTGCTTCCATCCCTTCCCGAGATTCAAGTACAGCTCAGCAGAGGTGCCCCGCTTCCCCCAGAGACAGACAGGCCAGCACCTGGCTGTGAGATACAGTGAAGGTGCAAGTGAAGGTCCTCCAGATTCAGAGGCGGGGGGACGTGCCTGTGCCTTGCATTCTGTTTCCCAAGGCCCTGGCTTTTCTCAGGTGGGGCTCACAGAGGAGGTTCAGAGAAGTGAGAAAATCCCTTGAAGGTACAAAGTTAGTCACGGTTTGTCTTCCAGATGGGTCACAAGTACGTCCAGAGAGAACGAGAAAGCTGACATCCCTGCACCCATGCACCCAGCTTGTGGCCGTGTGGCCGACAGAAGGAGAAATCCTGCCCTCCCCAGGAGCCTGGGTGCAGCCCCCGCAGCTGCCCCCATGCTCTGACCCTGCTTTGCCTGAAGACGACGTGGGGAACAGGAGCAGCCCCACAGCCTGCTCCCCCTGCCACAACTTCCTCCCCCCACACTCAGGGCCCACCGGGTCTGCACCCCTACTCAGGACAGGGAGTAGCACCTTGGCATTCAGAGCCCATGGGGTGTTTCATACACATCACTTAATTCATAGCCATCCTATATGGGACAGTAAAGCAGGTAGTTACTGTCCCTATGCCACAGATAAGAAAGTGGCAGTTCCAGGAGGCTTGGGAAAGTCTTGCTCAGGGGTCTGTGCA
Source organism: Leopardus geoffroyi (assembly GCF_018350155.1). Taxonomy (NCBI): domain Eukaryota; kingdom Metazoa; phylum Chordata; class Mammalia; order Carnivora; family Felidae; genus Leopardus; species Leopardus geoffroyi. The sequence continues at coordinate 46,008,062 of NC_059330.1, forward strand.
TGTGTGCCTGTGTGTGCACCTGCATGCGTGTGTACGTGTGTGCATGTGTTTGTGTGTGTGGTAAGCGCATTTCCTGGCTCCTCTGCCCAGTGCACCCCCGTGTTAGCCTCCCCCAGTGTCAGGATGGCCTTCACGCAAGCTCTTCACCCTGAATCGGATAGTTCTCCAGACCCGGAGCCCAGGCCTGGCCCACACGCCCAGTCAGGAGAGGCAGCCAGGGCACGAGGCCGGTGATGAACAAGGATGGCCTCCTCCATCTGTCTGCCTCGGTGCTGCAGGGTCCCGAGCCCAGAGAAAGAGGTTCTCTGCCCGCAGTGTCCTGGGCTTTCCAAGCAGCAGTGGAAACATTCCAGAGAATGACAGAGGCGCAGAGACATGGCCTAATGGGTTCTGGGTCTCCCTCTAACACCCGGCGCTTGCTGTCTCTCTCCACCCTGTACCGCTCAAGAACGAGTGTCCAGTCGGCCCGGTCTTCTACTAGTAATTGGGGAGGTCTCTTTTTACCCCCCGATTCTCTCTGCCACATCTGACAAATTTTGGCAACTTCACCATTAAAAAAAGTTGGGGGCAGTGGCGAGTGTTACTAATACATACTCCCTACAGTAAAATACAGATTAACATAAAAAGGGAAAAAATTACAAGTAATCAGCATTTTCATGTGTGTCCTTACATCCTTTTTTTCTACAAACATATACATTCTTTTATAAAAACAGAGACATACCGATTTCTAACCTGCTTTTCTACCTTAACAGTAGATCCTGTGTATCTTTTCCTGTCCATGAATATACATTCACATCATTGTCTCAATGACAACACAAGACTGCACCATACAGCTGTTCCACACTTTAACCAAACCCCAATCCCAACTGTTCAACATTTAGCTAGCTTCCAGTTTTTCACTAAATAAACCACACCATGCGATCACCTTTGCACATGTGTCTCATTAATTCCTAAATGGAGAAATGGAATCCTGCAGCAAGGCTATGTTCTCGTTTAGGTTTTTGACATTTTATCAAATGATCTTCCAAACACACTCCCATAGCAGGTGGGAACACCTGTTTCCAGAAGCCCTGGCAGACAATGAATCCCTATTTCTGAGACTCTTGCCACCGTCCATATCTGTCACCTTTACCCAAGGCAACTCCTACATCTAGGGCCAGTTCTGTCCTCTCCCCCAAATACAAACCCCATTTCTAGCTACCCACCACACATCTCTACCAACATCAACAAACACTTCAAACTCCTCCGCACATCCCCAGTCAATTCATCTGCCCATCGTCGTCATAACCGAATCCAATCCTGACCTCGTGCAGGTGGCCACTGCGGCTGTCCTCCTGGTCCCGACGCTGACACCTCTACAGACAGGCCACCGAATCCTCGGGGTTCTCCCCCAGGGTCCCCACCATCACTTCCCTCCTGGCCATCTTCATTGCCACCACCCCAGCCAGAGCATGGAGCTTCCACCCCAATCTCTGTACCCCTTCTAACCCGCCAGACCTGCCAGGGACAAGGACGAGGACAAGGCCAGTTCCCCAACTCATGTTGTCCCACCTTGTGCAAACGGGGGCGGCTGCCAGTGAAATGGCAACACTTGTAACACGATCCTAACTCAGTTTCCATCTGCAGCCCCGCATCATTCTCACCAAGTCCACTCAGCTTCCCTGGCTTTCACAACACTCTGCCTCACTCCCTGCGCCTCTCTTCCGGCTCCCTGCCACTCACCCTCCCCTCCATCCACCTGCCCCACAACCTGAAAGGGACATTTCTTTCTTCTCTGTCCCCACCTCTGCATCCCCAACGCTGGCCTGGAGCCCACTTACCCCGTCGGCAGTCTGCCTGCCTGCCACGAAGCTCGCCTGTGCCTGTCTGCTGTCGTGCCTCCTCCGAGGAACGCGTCCTACTCTTCCTTGGGTCTCCTGGGGATCTATTCCTCTGCCCTAACTCTAACAGGAAAAATCTACCGGAGAGAGGCTGTCCTCGGGTCACTTGTTCTCCGTCCTCCCCGCCTTTATTAGATTTATCCCCAGAGAGCCCGGGGCACAGTCAGAATCTGATTAGCTCTGAATCAGGAAGAACAGAAGGAACGTGCTCTGCTGCTGGCAGACCTGCCACAGCTTCTCCCTGCCCAGCAGAATAACCAACGACAGCAGAGGGAGCTCAGGGCCGCAAAGGGGATCGTCGCCCCTGTATCTCGGAGCTGCTCTGTGGCCGGGCAAGCCAGAGCCAGCATGTTTCCCTCCCGGCCAGTCTCCTAAGGAGGCAGACGGAAACCAGAGCAAGGTTCTCTTCAGGGCTGTGATGTTATGACTTGTAAGAAATATATAGGATGGGGGCACCCGGGTGGCTTAGTCGGTTAAGCTTCTGATTTCAGCTCAGGTCCTGATCTCACAGTCTGTGGGTTCGAGCCCCGTGTCCGGCTCTGTGCCGACAGCTGAGAGCCTGGAGCCTGCTTCGGATTCTGCGTCTCCCTCTCCCTCTGCCCCTCCCCCCTCTGTGCTCCTTGTGCTCTCTCTCTCAAAAAATAAACATTTAAAAACTTAAATATATATATTTATTAAGTTAAATATATATATTAATATATATTAATTTATATTAAATTAAATATATATATGATGGAGCTCCTAAAACTTCTAAAGCTCCTAAAATTTCCCAAGAAAGCCCTAATGCTGTCTTCTGTTATGTTACTGAGCCCCCTAGATAACCTGTAGATGGGGGGAGGGGGTTGGGTGGCAGGGGAACTATGTGACCGAAGGCTGTACCTTTGAGTTCCACCCCTCAACCTCTAAGGAGGGAGAAGACAGCAGATTTGTTCAATCACCAATGGCCAATGATCTAATCACCCCTGTCTCTGTGCTGAAGCCTCCATTAAAATTCAAAAGGAGCTTCCAGGGGGGAGGACGGCTACCCTAGTTCCCTGGGGATAGAGGCTCCTGTGCTCTGGACCCTTCCGGACCTCGCCCTACCTACCTCTTCAATCTGGCTGTTCCTGAGTCACATCCTTTTGTCATAAACCTAATAAGTAAAATAACTCTCTGAGCTCTGTGAGCTGCTCTAGCAAATTAACTGAACCTGAGGAGAAGGCCATGGGAACCTCTTATCTACAGCAGGTGGGTCGGAAGCACAGGTGCCAACCTGGGTTTGCGACTGGCCTCTGAAGTGGGGCAGTCTCGTGGGCCTGAGCCCTTAACCTGCCATCTCCAGGTAGACAGTGTCAGGATGGAGTTAAATTGTAGGACCTCAGTCAGTGTCTGCTGTGAACTAGGGAAGCAGCTGGTGGCACTGAAAAGAAATCACACTTTGGAGCAGTGAGGTGACCACACGGGGGGCTCTGCCGCTCTGCATTGTACACTTCCACCCTGAACTCCCCAGGAAGGCAGACTGCTGATGCCGTCTGCGGGTGCCCGCTCGTGCTGGGGGGATGCCAGGGGCCTCACAGCAGACTGTTTGTTCTCCATATCTATGAGTCTCTTACGTTCTGTCCCCCTCCCTGTTCTTACATTATTTTTGTTTCCCTTCCCTTATGATCATCAGCATTCTTTCACGGAACCTTCACCATACAACCATGGTGAGAGGAGTGCTGTCCCAAATCAATGCGTGAGCACACTGGGGCTCAAAGAGGATAAATGACATGCCCCAAGTTACCAGCAGCAAATAGCTGCTCATTTGTTCATCGAGCCCCTGCCGTGTGCTGGCAAATACTGCTGGACACCGGAGCTATACAGATCAGACTTGATCCCTGCCTTCAAGGAGCTTACAGACAAGTTACACAGCAGATGCAGATTTTCTTAGTAAAGGGTAGTAAGAATTCAAGCCACAAGTTCAACTCAGGCCGCCAAGAGCACTTTCCACTATACGCACGGAAGACAGTTTTCCCCACCTTAATACCTTGAGGTGGCACTCCCTGAACAGCTGGCTGTCTGGTGGCAGTGTGGCTTTGCCGAGAATCTAGGGTGGAGCTCTCATGCTTTCCAAATACTGAACCCAATCAAGGATCCAAATGGGCATATGCCAAAGAAGTCGCTTTGAAACATAGCTCCAAGGAGGTCTCTCCCTATCCCAGGCCAGTCCTCCTGTACCCCTCACCCCTCAGGAAACCATGCTCCTAAGGCGGTTTAAGCCCACCACAGCAACAAGCACCAGTGTTCCCTGGGAGCTCTCCTGGGAGCGAAGGAAGCAGGACGGGAACAGGTAGTTAAGAGAGACGGGGTGGCAGGAGGATGAGCCAGCTGCTCCATGAGATCTTCCTGTCAGCTGCTCCAAAGGCAGCTCACCTGCCCCACCTGTCCTAGGGAACTAAGCATCCGGGTAATGAGGCAACCAGGAGGAAGCCACAGATAAAGGATGACCTTTGGAACTATGGAGGACCAATCCATCTCCCCCACCCTCCCTTCCAATTTGATGGTGATTTCAGCCCAAGTATGAGGGATGCAGGAAAGCTCACACCAAGCAAGACCATCCTGCCTCGGGCAGGTCTGTCTGTGCCTTGCCTACAGGTGACCCCGCAGTCCAGAAGTTCCGAGTGTGAAAGATCCAGATTCCTTCAGCAATGGCATTCACCTGTTGCCTATTCGGTTCAAGTCACTGGCAACCTATCTTTGTGCAAGGAGGGGCTGCTTCCAATTGCTGAAGAGAGACCGCATCCTGCTGACTCTGGCTGGAATCCGACCCATCCACAAACACATTTTGCATGTGCAAACTTTGAAAGCAGTTGAGATTCACTCCCTAGCAAGCAAATGCCTTTGAATCAGGCCCCTTCATTTCCCAAACCAGACAGTGAGAACACTCTCTTCCCTGCCAGCTGGGTTGGCCCCCAGAACCCCGGGCCTCCTTTGTTCCCAGAGCAGAAGTGTGGGGGGCAGCATCAAGGGCCTTGAAGCTGCCACTCTCCACCCCAAAGTTCCCCTCTGCCGGGCAGACCAGAGTTATGGAAGCAGAGGAGGCTCTGATATCCCTCAGAGCCCCTTACACAGCCAGCCTCCTTCCTGTCAGAGCACAAGACGGGAGTGACAGCTCTGGCAGCTTCTGGAACTTTGGGCTGAGACAGTCACCCCTCCCCTCCCACACCAACTTGCAGTCAGACTCCACTTAATGTCATCAAAAAGGGACAGGAGATACCCGCAGGGGTTGAACGTGCTGAGAATCACTCTCCTCATGCCCACAGTTTTGTTAAAAGGCCACCAGGCCTAATCTCATTATGAGGACCAGACACTGCCCATGTCCTAGAGCCTGGAGGCAGGCAGCCTGGCCTGGCTGCAGCCCTCCTTGGCCACAGCAGGGTTTTAATTGGGTTAGGCAAGATTATATTGGGGACAGAGGTTACATCTTTTCTAAGATCTAACCAACCCTCCCTCCCCCCCATTGAAGGGATGACTCAATTGCCCTAGAATGCCCTAGAATGTGATGGAAGAGAAAGCAAAGTGAAGGTTGAGCTGTCAGGCAGGGCCCCAAGTAGCCCGCAGGAAGAAAGCAAAGCCTGGTTCTCCATTAGGTACAGTGGGCTTGGTGCCAGGGTTTCCAATACTTGTAGGGACCCACAAAAAATGTTATGATCTGCTAAAATCAGAAGGAGAGACAAACTTAGTGCTGAAGAAAATGTTTTAATTTTTAATCTGGCCTGGATTATACTTGTCTTTATACCAACACAATTGTAAAATATAGGTTTTTTTTTTAATTGTTGTAAAATATAGGGTTTTTTAAAAATTGGTATTATTTTTAGTGGAAGAAGGGTCCCAGCAAGGCAAAAGTGCCTACGACCCATGAATGCAACTCTGGTCAAACGGATGTGTTTTTAAAGCCAGCCCCTCTGCATCTGACTCTGTGGTCCTGGTCAAGCCAAGTCCCCTCTCTGAGCCTGCTTCCTCATCCACAAGATAGGGGATATCGATAGTCCCCTATCGATAGTCCCATCTCATTACTCACTGGCCTGGCAAAAAATAAGTGGGATAAATATGTAATAGCGGTTAGCAAAGTGCCTGCCACATGGTAGATAATCAGATAACAGTCTGACAAAAACTAAATCTGGTCCTAATAGCACCTTGGGAAGAGTAAGGTGAAGAGTCACACACATCAGAAGTTGTTGACACAAGAGGTTTGGGGCCACAGAGAGCCAGATGGCAGCACTACCCCCTCTCATAAATCCACACTCCCCTCTGTCCACTCTCCGTCCCCCACTGGGCAGAAAACCCTGGATCTGGGGCAGCTTTCTCCACCAATACCTTCTGGTGCTGCTGAAGCACACACCGCCTTAGCAGAAGCCCAGCTCTGCGGGCCCAGGGAAGGCGGCCAGGGCGGGAGCGGTGGGGCAGGCAGGCTCCACCTCCAAGTCCGGGAGGCTCCTCCTGCGTGGGGTGGGGTGGCAGCAGCCCTCTCTCTATGTGGGTCTCACTTTGGCACTTACGAATTTTCTCTCGGTATTTTCTGCCTCAAACCCAATTTCAGAAGAGAAATCAAGGTATCTAAGATGTGGCAAAGCTTTGGGATTTCTTCATTTGCTGTGAAAACAAAGGAATAGAATCCAGACATCCTGAGACGAGCTTCATTTAATGAGATTCAGAAAATCCCCAAAGACTGCCAAGTTCCGGGGTATGACGGAAGAGAGGCCACCTCGAGGAGAAAAGCTGGGGACAGGGTCTCCTTCTCTGTGGAGCCCTGGGGGAAAGAGCAGGCAGAGAGTGGAGGTGGTCCTGCCATCACCTAGGTGTCAAAGGCAGCAGGGGACCCCTTCCTCCGCTCAGTTCTGCACCCCCTGTCCCCACAGCTCAGGGGCCTACCAGACCCAATCCAACGAGCCAGGATTTCCCAAACGAGGAACTCCTACCCTCACACCACTAAGCTGCGGATGTTCCAGAACAAGGAAGGGATCTCCTAGCTAGCCATTTCACCCCCAAGAGGAGAGAGGCGAAGCTGAGGGAGGGCCCGCCACCAGTTGGGTCCGTTTCAGGTTTCAAAAGAACAGTCGTGGCAAATGGTGGTTGATCCACATCTACCCCAGCTCGTTTCTAGAACGTGGCAAAATATCAGCCGTGAGCCCACTGACAAGCGTGGGGTCACCTGCCGCTCGGTTCTAACTTCCGCAGACTGGCACGGAGGCTGAACCAGGGCCAGAGGCCGGCAGCTCCAGCAAGGAGCACGGCCAGCTCTTTCACCTCCGGCCCAGCCGCGTGGGGCTCGGGAGCAGCTGAGGTGAGGTGAGCGGCGGGTGCGGTGGCGGAGGAGGGACGCACGGCGGCTCGGCGCGGGGGGCGGGCCCATCCCGCTGCGGGCGCACCTGGGCCCCCTCCCCGACTCCGCGCGGGGGCTCGGCTCGCACCCACCCGCCCGGGCCGCCTACCTGGCCGGGCGCCGGGCCCGGAGCTCGTCCCCGCCGCGCAGCGCCCCACCGCGGACCCACAGGCGAGCTCCCCACGCCGCGCCCCGGCCGCTCAGCCGGTTCCGGCGGCCGCGCCCGCCGCGGAGCTACGGCGTCTCCATGGCGACAGGGCTGCGGGTGGGGCGCAAGGCGGGCGGCGCGGCGGGGGTCACGCTGAGGGCAGGGGGCGCCGGAAGTGCTTCCCTCACGTCCCCGCGCTTACTGCAGGGCCCGGCCGCCACTGATGCCCAGGTGAATGGACGCGGCCCCGCCAGGTCCCGGACCCCGACCTTGATGCCGCGTGACAGGACTGCGGCGCAGGGCGATGAGGGGTGACAGCCGCGGCCACCGTGACCCCGGCCTTCTGGACCCGAGCTCGGGTAACCTCCGAAATCCGGGCCTCGCGACCCAGCCTACGGGAACCCCGCGTTCAGGGACGCGAGGGGGTCTGCGACCCCGTGGGTGTGGCGGCCTCCTGCCCAGGCCTGACGCGGAGGCCGCGGGCGCGGCGGGGGGGCGCTGCGGAGTGGGGACCGGGACCCGGGAGGGGGACTGAGCCCGGGAGACGACGGAAGGGGCTGCAGGCCGGGAGAGCAGCGGCCGGGCCTCGGACTGGGGTTCGCGCTTCCAGATTCCCTCCCTCCCCCTCTTCACTCCCACCACCTTCCCCTCCCCCTCGCCCCGCCCCGGGCTCAGGTGGCCACTAGGTGTCAGACACGGCCCGGGCCTGGGCCCACGCTGCAGCTTCTGCAGCGCTGGGGGAACACACCTTCTTCCTCCCTGCCCCGAGGGAGATGTCACCTTACCGGAAGACTGGACTCACCACTTCCCCAGTACCACCCTCCCGAGACACACACACACACACACACACACACACACACGGTGACTTTTCCTGCCCCCCCCCCCCCCCCCCGCTTTCTCAGGGGGCTTTGTCTGAGACTGACTACCCACCCCCAGGCAAACCAGCCTAAGGATAAATACCAGTTCTCACCAGCCGAAGGCCTAGACCTTGCCAGCGGCAGCCTCGCCTGTCCCAACAGCTAAGAGAGGAGGATGCCAAGGCCAAGGCTAGGGGCCAGCCCCTACCGCAGCCCCTGTTCAGGAAATGCTGTGGGTAGATAACAAGTCCAGCTCAGACTTCTTACAAGCTCAGAACAAAAGGTTCTTTCCTGTCAGATGCCTGGCAAGACTTACCAAGAGACTGGGGGTAGGAGGGAAATGGGGTTTCCTCCCCTGGAGATGTAAAAGAGATACCCCTCCCCCACATCGTGGCTCCCCCTCTCCCTCCCTCTACCTCCCACACTGTGGGCTTCCCATGGGCAGTGTCCAGAGGCTCCTGGAGGACCCTGGCCAAGTGGGGCCTCGGAGATCTAATACCCCCTTACAGAGACAACATACTCTCAGGCACATAGCAAAACACCCAAGGGTGCCCACTGCCCTGGGCACACCTAATAATGGGGCAAACACAGCAGGTCCCACCCCTCAGAGTGACCAAGCTTAAACCTGCCACAGCATAAATTTGTTTCGAGTAACTTTCCAGTTGGAGGGAATTAATGGACATTTTAAATTAAGAAACAGCTTCCTTAGCGTGCCAACAGGCAAACAGCAGGCAACAAATGCTCTGTGTGTTAAATGTGGAACTGAGCCATTTCCCATTGTTTAGCCTGTATATCTGGGCTTAGAGGAGGAGAACTGGAGTGGGCAGGGTGGCACAGAGGAGCAGAGCCTGCTGGGAACTCTGTGATTTGAGTGCTGAGCTTCCCAGTATAAGGCTTTCAGCCCCTTCCAAAGCTGGGAGAGATGCCTGCTGAGGCAGGAAGGGGCCCCTTGGGTCCTTCTTCCCCCTGCCCCCATGGTCCATGGCCCTGGGCTGCGGCATTTCCCTCTCAGAAGGGAGAGCATACCCTGCCAGCAGCGTTCTCAGAGGTCTGCTTAAAGTGGGGAAGGGGTGGAGGTGGTGCTCTGAGTGACATAAGGTGTCTCCATGGGGAGCAACCACACAGGGACTTAGCTCTAGGGGCTCATGGCTCCTCTCAACCCTTTTAAAGAGCAGATGATCCCACCAAACTGCTGTCAAGCACCAGAATCCCCAACCCAGGATGGCAGACATCCCCCCCCACTCCCTGCTGTCCCCACACCCCCTGCTGCTGAGACTGCCGCCACAGAAGCTAGAGAAGCTTCCACCCTACAGCTGGGGGCAGAGGTGGGTAAGAGCAGGCTGGCAGAGCAGCACAAAGGCCCCTTCTTGAGGACTGAGGATGCAGTCCAGGGCATGCTGCATGCAATCCCGTCCCTGCCGGCATTCACAAAGCCACCACCAGACTCACCAGATTCACTCCCACCTCAACTTTGGAGTGCCCCAATCATCACTTGGCCCATTCTTTCAAATCTCAACTCCTAAGACAGGCCTTCCCTAACCATCTGATCCAGCAGCTGGAGTTGAGGTTGTGATGTAGGGAGACTTTGTGTTAAGTGTGTCCGTGACAGCTCTGGGAAACCACACCTGGCGTTCACCTTGTTCTTTGGCCAAAAGCATTTAAAGAGCAGGAAGAACCAAGACAGTGAGAATACCTCATGAATAGGACCTCAGAGTCCCACCGGCACCTGGCTGATCGGGGCTGCCCTTACTAGGGCTTCCAGATTGAGAAAGATGGATTCCCAGTTAAATTTGAATTTAATTTTTTTTTTTTTTTGGCATAAGCATGCCTCACTTCATGTAACATACTAAAAATGTGTTCATCATTTATTTGAAATTCAAATGTAGCTGGGTACATAAATAAATCCTGTATTTACCTGGCAAGCCTACCTTGCTCCTGTTTGGGAAAGACAGGAGAGGGGCCTCCTGGCCATTCTGGCCCCTCCCAGCAAAGCTTCCCCATCCCCAACAGGCTGAAACAGCTAGTTAACTCCTCAGCACGTGCTGCAGACAGAGGCCTTAACCTTGGGCTGCAGAGAATACAAAAGGCATAGGAGACCGGGTTCCCCAGGCCTAAGGTTCTGCAAAATGCACCCAGAATTCATTCGCTCTTTACAAGAATTTTTATCAAGTCCCTTCAGTTTGCCAGGTGCTGGGTGATGCTGGGAATGTATCCGTGAACATGACAGGCACAGCCCTTTCTCTCAGACCTTAGTGCGTAGAAAAGGTGCTTACCCCAGATATGAGGGTCAAGGAAGGCTTCTGGGGCCTGGGACATCAACTCAGAGAGCTACAGGACAAGCAGGGGTTAATGTGGCAAAGGGACAGCAAGGAGAGGGCAAGAAGGTCCTGGCCAAAGACACAGCTAGAGGGACTAGAGCATTCTGCAGGAAAGAGGAGGTGGCCTAACTAGTTCCCCCTCAGGGCTCCTGGGCCACTGCCAGGATCAACATGCCTGAACCAAAGCCTGCACCAGCTCTGGGAGATAAGCCTTGCCTTAGGATGGCAAATAACTGAAAGACACATACCCTGACCAGTATACAGGGGTGGGAGCAGCCTACTGCTGGGGGTGGCACCTTCAGGCCCACTCCCTGAGGAGCTTGCTCCAACTTCCTTGAAAAGAAAACTAGTCTGAGTCTGAAAGCACATGGCTACTTTGATGAGCTTAAAATGGAACTATAATCACTTGGAGAAAAACCTATCTTGCAGCTTCGGGGCGGCAGCCCCAGCAGGAGCAGCCAGAGCGTCCAGCGGAGCAGCAGCAATGGGGAAGGAGTGGCAGCGGGGCAGGGGACTGGCCACTGATGAAGAGAGTGAGTCACCGGGACCTCCAGAATTCCAGGGGATTGGGCTGAGGGACGTCACAGGCTGTGGGGCCCAGGCTGACCCCCAAGGTGGTCCAGTGTGGGAAAGCAGGATTCAAGACAGACAAGAACAAAACCTGCTCACAAACCAATGTAACCCTGCAGGATGGACAGAGAAGCGGTGACGGTCAGGAGAGTCAGGCCAGCTTTCACCAATGCCGGGCTCTGAGGGACAGGACGTGGGTTGGATAGGCAGTGGGGACCAGCCTGGTGCAAGAGGTGGCATGATGGCACCGGGTGCCCGAGGTGGGAGGTGATGGAAGGGGTGGGCTTTCCAACCTCTCTTTGTGTTTGTGTGCAGCCCCCTGGGGGAGGGAGGGATCAGCAGGACATGTTTCCCCTTCACCTGCTCTCCCTTCTTCCCTCCCTCTCTCCCTTCATTTTTCCTTCCTCCCTCCCTTCCTACTCTTCTTCCCTCCCTTCTTTCCCTCTCTTCTCTTCCTCCCTCCCTTCCTCCCTTCCTTCTTTCCCTTCTACTCCTTCTTTTCCTTTCTTTCAGCAAAGGTTTATTGGGCACCAACTTGTGTCAGGCACTGTTCCGGGCCCTGGAGAAATAGTAATCGATAAAACAGAAGGTCCTGCTTTTATGTGACTTATATGAAGTGGGGGCATCAGATAATTGAAAAGGAAACTAACAACACATATACACACGTACATGTAAATGTACACCGACACACAGACCTAATTGTGTGTAGCAACAAGTGTTATGAAGAAAATAAAGTAGGGGAAGGGCTGGAGTGTCACAGGACAAAGACTCTGAGGAGAGAGGGGTAGAGGTGCAGGCCCTATGAAGATGGAAGGGAAGGTAAGTCCAACAGATGGAAGAGGGAGGAAGGGCAAAGGCCCTGAGGCAAGAATGTGCATGGTCATCTCCATCCTGCCCTACCCTCTAACACTATCTTCCCCAACAGAGGAGAAACTGTATACAGAGTAGAAAACAGCAACGTAAACAGGTTCTCAGGGAGAGCAGAGGGTAAAGGTGTGAGGTGTGTAGCAGGGACCCCGCAGCAATTCCCGGGGTGTCTAAGAAGTGTCCATAGGCGCATAGTTGTAGTTGTTTCTGATTACTGCTCATGTCCTTCACTCAATGGAGAATCTGGACATAGGGTCACAGTCAGTGAGGCACCGCCAAGCACCCCTTGTCCAGGCTGGCCTGAGCAGGAGGCATGGGAGCCCAGCCCCAAGACCTCACTCCCCTGGGCCAGCCCTCCCCTTCAGGAAGAACACATGAAGAGGTGCGCGTCCCAGTGGTGTCTTCAGTCCCCACCTCCCTGCTGTTCTCTGTGAGTAGGCCAGTCTGTCAGTCAATCAACAAACACTGAAGACCTGCTATGTGAGTGCTAGGGGCATTCGTTGTGGAGAGCAAGAAAGACCCCAAGGAGCAAGTGTGTGAGCCTGGGGGTGAAGGGTGGCCGGAGCCTTGGGTGTTGCCAGCAGAGGCGTGGGGAGGGAGGGGATATGAGGCTGATAATGATAGCCACCTCATCAACTCCACAAACCAGCCATAAACTGCAGACCCAGGACTCTTGCACTTTGTTCTAAGCCCTCGACAGCTCTGAGTTCTCATCTTGACTCTGAAAGCCATGCTGACTCTGGATCCATCCCCCCTGGTTCTCGGCCGAGCCTCTCATGACAGGAGAGCAGCAAGGGAGTGGGGGCTGCTCTGAGCTCAAAGTGCAGGATGACCAAGCCGTGGCCCAGAAGATGCCCCGGTGTGACCTGGGCGGAGGCTCAGGCAGTGTTTCCCAGTGGTGGCTTTATGGCCACCCTCTCCAAGTCAGACCTCAGCTGAACACAGAAGAGCCAAAAAGGGGGGCACTCATATAAGGCACTGTCTCTGATGAGTGCACAAAGGCTGGTGACTCTTCCAAGGTTATAACAAGTTAGCAGCACACCTGTCCTAAGTCAAAGGCTTCACTTAACCCTGGCTCCACCCCTCCCACCTCCGTCCTGTACACTCCTCTTGGCCTTGGCCATCACCTCCTACCTGGAGTGCTCCTATCAGGCCAACTGGTCCTTGTCAAGAGCAGATTAGATTCGAAGGCACCTCGACCTTGGCTCAGAACCTCCCTTACCCAAGAAGCCATGTTCCTTTGATTCCTCCCACCCAGTGGGAGACCCTAACAAGTGGGCTGCTACCAGGGAGAATCATACCCCCCCGGCTGGTCCCCCAGTTTGGATTGATCCTTGTCTCTTGCCTCATCCCCTGCTGTGGGCCAGTCATACCTCTTGCTCTAGCAGGGATGCAAGGGCCCCTTTCCCAAGGGGACCCAAGGGGACCCAAGGGGCCAGAACGCCTCTCCTGCTCTTACTGCAGCAGGTGGCTCTGGGTAAGCTTCCTTCAAAGTGTCACCCTAAAGTTCAGGGCCCAAGAATGTTGCCCAACGGCTGGCTCACAGGTTCCAGAACCTAAGGCTGTATCTTTAGAAGGCATAGATTAGATACTACTTGGAGTCTTTAATAAAGTCATCCATCCCAACGTATCATTACTATGAAGTGATAGCCCTTCAGAGCTTCAAGGGCAGTGTCAGGTCCTGACATTGATGGGACTTTGAGAACTCTCATGTATTCTGACTTTTTCTCCTCATCCAAGGGCCTCTCCTCATCTGGTAAATCCAAGCACCATTCAGGGCTTTTTAGACGGAGGGCTCAGTCCTGGCTTCACTTCCCTGTAGAGTCAAGACCCAGCTGCACCTGCTTGCCTAGACAGCTGTACACAAGCAGATGTGGTGGCCCCATATGAATGAGCTCAGCTCCTGGGCTTTGCCACGCCCCCTAGATGACCAGGCCCACTGCAGAGCCTGGCCCCAGGCAGGTTCCTCCATGGAGAGGCTTCTCCCCGGAAGCCCTTCACCCTTCTTGCAAAGCTGCCCATCAAAGGAGGTCTGCTGAGATAGAAGGGTCTCAGCTCACATTCTTTCTTCCTCCTGTTCATGTTAGTCAACCCCCCTCACTCTCAAGGTGGGGGGGTTACAAGGTGGCCTCTGCCTGGCCACAGAAGTCCACTGCCACCTACCCCTCAACATGAGACTTTCTGTCTGACATCTGCATAAAAGGCCTCGAGAGGTCCTTCCTAAAACAAACTACTACAAAGTAACTAAAAACGAAATGTCATCTTCTTCCCTAGGGGTCCCTCCTCTGACCCATCTTTGGTGCCTTAAGGGAGTTTGTTTATTGAAGGGCTGTCAGGGAAGGGGCAGTGAGGCCAGGCAGGACCAGGGTGCTGCCTGGGCTGACAGCAGGGCTGGAGGCCCCTCAGGAGTCCTGAGCATTCAGAGGACTTTGTCAGGGCCCTGGACTTACTAGAGGCGAGGGGTGGACCCTGAAGTGAATTTGCCTCCTGTGCTCTGGGTCCCACAGTGAGGACTGTGTCAGAGCCAGCAGGCAGGTGCCTCCCCCCAGCCCAGTGGGAGGCTCGCCGGACCCCCAGCTCCAGCCTCCCACTGCCGCCACTCTGGTGGCAACTGCCCCCCTTCTCTGTGCATGCCCCATGTTTGTCTCTACTGAAACAGACCTTGTTTCACTTCTCTCTGCCTCTCTCTCTATCTCTATCTCTCTCTCTCTCGGTCTCTCTCCCTTCCGTGTCTTCCTGTCTGACCTGAGGTTCCCTGGGCTGCTGGGAGGCAGATGATAATCTCCAGCACTTCAGAGTGTGGGCAGTTTCCTGGCCCCTCTCTGGGAACAACGCTTGAGATACACACAGCTGCAGGAAGGCACACACGGGGCCCATAGTGTTTTAGGGACAGTTAGATGCCACAGCCCCCAAGCACCTGAGCTCCACACAGAGGGGGCTGGGGAGGAGTCACTGTCACCCAGTCAGGCCCTCAGGGCAGGAGAGGGATGGCAGTGCCGAAGTCCAGGCAGGCATACAGGCTGACCGCTGCAGCCAGCGAGCCCTGGGCACCCCCACAGCCCCTCACTGCCACCACAGCCATGCCTGCTGCAAGGGAGGTTGGAATCGATTCGTTCTAGTCAGGATCTCAGCAAACCTGCTGTGTACATGGGAGGCCGGAGCTGCACCAGGCTCTAGAAATGTATGAGGATGCCCAGTTTCTACCGCCCAGAGCTCCATGGGGGAGACATGTGAATGACCACAGTCCTACTCACTGAATACTGTGCTGAGTGCCAAGGCCTTGCTTTAGGAACAGAAGGGCAGGTCGGGCCTGGAGGGACGATGGCTGATGAGCAGGTGATAGGAGGAGGGGGACATTGCAGGCAGGAGTGAGAAGCAGGAAAGACCCCGGGGCCTGAGAGCTCAGGGTCTGCTTGATGTGCCAGTGGGCAGCTTGCATAGACCGCTGAGTCAGGAAAAAGATGGAATCTGACTGGAGTTGCAAACACTTTAGTTCACCCAGTAAAGACTTTTTTTTTAAATATGCCATTTTCTCACATACACCATCTTATGAAAGAAGTAATATTTTAACTACGAAAAAAACAAAAACAGAAAGGATATTTGGATTAAAAGATATTGTGACCAATAGGACCAAAACAGGACAGCTGGTGACTTGGCTAATATATGCCGATTGGCTTTCTATATCTGACTGTTCTTGTCTCACCCCCTTTCTTGCTGACTATTAAACACTTTATCAAGGCCAGAGCTGCCACCAGAGTGCCACCAATGCTCTGGGAGCATTGATACCTGTGGAGGTAGGGCCAGAAATGAGGATGTGGAGGAGGCAGGGGGAGGAAGGACCTTGGACTTCACTCCAAGGAGCGTGGATTTTATCACTCAGCTGAAGCGTGGGGAAGGGTTTTGCAAACGGATGCTGTTTTCAGGTTTGTGCTTTAGGACAAGTATCCATTCCCAGGCTGTGTGTGAGAATGGGCTACAGAGAGAGAGACTGAGGATGAGAGCAGAAGGGAGGGCCTGCGAGAGATGCTGAGGGTCCATAGGTGGGACAGTGGCAGTGGGTCTTAGAGAGGGCTGGGCACTGCAGTGAATAGGTAGGGCAAGAGGAATGCACAAAGCCAGGAAGAGGCAGGTGTCATGCCTGTGTATGTTCATGCCGGGACGGCAGCAGAGGTCACCTCACCAGGAGCAAAACCAGGAGAAGTGGGTTTAAGATTTGGGGTTAAAAATAAGAACATCTAAAGGATATGGCACTTGACACGTCCCACAAAAGTGGACGGAGACAGCATTGTGGAGCGGAGAGAAGGAGGGGACAGTGGAGTGGCTCATGGTGGCACTTATCCGACTTTGCATTTGGCCTCCATCACTTGTGTGACCTTAGTCAACTTACTAACCTTTTTGTTAGTAAAAAGTAAAAACCCTTCATTTCCTCTCCTGTAAAATGGGAATCAAATGTAGCTAAGCCATAGGATTGCTAGGAGGTTTGAATGAATTAAGATATGTAAAGCACTTAGATGCCTGGCTCAATGGACGTGGCCCGATTTTGTACACTGTCGTATCTCTAGCACCCACATAGCACCCACAGCATAGAAGGGCCATTAATGTTGGTGAAAGGGAGGAAGGAGGCATGATTGGGGCAAATGCCAGGCCTGGCTTCGCAGAAGGACAAGGGTCTGGGACAGTACTTTGAGTGTTCCTGAGTCCTCTCCAGGCGGCCCTCACTTGCCTCTCCCACATTCACCAAACAGTGATTGAGATAGAAAATTTGGTGGGCTTGGGGAGGGGGAAGGACTCAACACCTCCTGAAGTTCTCTTGGGTGGATGTCCTCTGGGGCCCAGCAGCATCTCGACACCCAGAAGGCAGGCAGAGAAAAGGGGCAAAGGATCCCGTGGAGGGTGAGTGGACCCACAGCAGCTGTGGGAGTGAGAAGAGCTGGCCCCTCCAGTCGCCCACCTCCTCACACCAAAGGACCAGCACCCTCCAAAACCAGGTCATCATCTCCTTTCCCTCCCACCATCCAAACCTGCTTCTGGAATGTTCCCCTCCTAGGAACATGTCACCCCCCTCACCTCCTCCTCCACCTCCCCTCAACCAGTCAGCTCCTGCCTCCTTTCATCCCCACCTCCCTTGGCCACTGAATCTACCAGTTCCCTCGGTCTCTGGGGGGCCCTAGGCCACTGTCTTCTCCTGTCACCTCTGCACGTTTGCTAGCCATATCTTCACTGGTGGCTCTGAAATAGGTTTGTGGTCAGGGCACTGCCCAACCCAAAGCCTTCCTGAGGAGGAAGTCTGACTGCCCACCTCAGCTTTGGCAGCCTCAGCCTGCTTTTCCAGCCTCTGCTCACCTCCTAGTGCTGACCAGCATAAGTTTGTTCCCTCTACTTCAAATGCGAGCCTTCCAACAGCTGGTCTGACCAGCCCCTACCCCTTCTTTCAGTGCTCAGCCCAAGCGACATCCCTAGCCGGGGCTCAGGACCCGTCACGTCTTGGATCATCCAAGATCATCCAGGTAGTCTGTGTTGATGAGACCATCTCTAGCACAAGCACAGTGGTCTCAGGAGAAATGTGCAGAGGAACAAGTGAGAGAAAGAAAAGTAAAGAGACATTTTTAATGAAGACCAGGCAAGATTAGGCAATAGGAGACAGGACAGATATGAGTCAAAGATTACTCAGATGTTCCTAGCCTGGGGGGTGGAGACGGGTCATCACTGTCCACAGCTATGGAGCTGAACTTCACCCGGGGCCCCGAGTGAAGAAACGCCCCTTCCCCTTGGCCCTGCTTCCTGGGAGTCAGGGCCCTGACACCCCAAAGGCAGAGTGTAATAGAGACAGGGTCCAAGGATGCTTACTTGCCACAGCGCATTGTCCTTGGAATGTCAAGTTTGAAAACAAAAACAAAAAACGATAGCTTGTTTATTAAATTTGTGCTTGACATGAAGCTACAGGGAGACGTGAACGCTAAGAAAACTTTCTCCAAAGGGAGGAGTGCTGAGCCCAAGTGCAGAGGAGTGAATTCTACAGATACTCTGCATTTTAGAAGGTGAAAATGCACATAAAGTAATTTTTCACATGAAAAAGATCTGAGGGTTTTCATCAGCTCTCAGGGTCGGTGTGAGCCACAGAGCTGACAGGGCTTCCAGAACTGTCAAGACACTCTGCAGCTGCACCAATAGACTCAAGTTAACTGGATCAGGCCCCTCTCTGCACCAGTTAGACCAGCCCTGAAGCTTTCCTCAAACAAGGGCATGCTGTTCACAAAGGATGCGGAAAATCTGCAGTCTGTTCACAAGAGGGTGATCAAGTGCAGAGGAATCTGGAAACCATCTCTTCCCAGGAATCAGTGAAGGTGCTGTATTTCTTCTGGAGGAAAGGAGACACGGATAGACCTGGATGCTACTTCTCATGTTAGAGGGTGGTCATGTCAAAGACAGAAAAGCCTCACTAAGTGTTTCTCTAGAGAGCAGTGAGGAACAGCAAGTATAAATGATGAGGCGGGAGACACAGTTAGCATAAGAAACAGTTTCTAACAACTAGAGCAGTCCAGCCCACCAAGGTAGTGAGCTTCCTGGCCCTGGAAATGTTTAAGTGGGGGCAGGGTGATGTCAGGGCTACGGTAGGCCTCGCTGGCAAGAGAGCGGTGGTTCCCAACCATTTTTCCCCTCCCAAGCATCCCACTGTTAAGGAATGCCATGTTTTGAAATATTGTATCTATTTAATAAACTATACTGCTTCAAAGTAAAAGTTATCCCATTTTAATAGTCGAAAACCTCTATACTGTTGGGGCGCCTGGGTGGCGCAGTCGGTTAAGCGTCCGACTTCAGCCAGGTCACGATCTCGCGGTCCGTGAGTTCGAGCCCCGCGTCAGGCTCTGGGCTGATGGCTCAGAGCCTGGAGCCTGTTTCCGATTCAGTGTTTCCCTCTCTCTCTGCCCCTCCCCCGTTCATGCTCCATGCTCTGTCTCTCTCTGTCCCGAAAATAAATAAACGTTGAAAAAAAAAATTAAAAAAAAAAAAAAAAAGAAAACCTCTATACTGTCAATCATCTGATGCTTAGGCAGGTGAAGCCCACTGAATAGAGGAAGAAGTGCTCAGCTTTGGGGGGCTGGAAATGCTTCTAAGAAGAGGAGGTGTGCCTTTCAGCCAGAACTCCCTCTTCCAGCAAGGTGCCAAAATGACCACAAAGGGAAGGAGGAGAGGCACAGGTAGATGTTCTCTAGGCCTTCTAGAAAGCATGGAGTTGGTCCTTTGGCCACCTACATGCAAGTCTTTAAGAAAGGTAAAATCGTAGACATCAAGGGAATGGGCACTGTTCAAAAAGGAATGCCCCACAAATGTTACCATGGCAAAACTGGAAGAGCCTGTCGTGTTTCCCAGCATGCTGTTGGCATTGTTGTCAACAAACAAGTTAAGGGCAAGATCCTGGCCAAGAGAATTAACGTACGTACCGCGCATATTAAGCGCTCCAAGAGCCAAGATAGCTTGCCGAAATGTGGGAAGGAAAGTGAAAAAAAGAAAGAAGCCGAAGAGAAAGGTACCTGGGTTCAACAGAAGCGCCAGCCTGCTCCACCCAAAGACACATCCTCGGGGAGAACGGGTGGAAAAGACCCTGAGGCACCAGAACCTGTTCCGTAAGAATTCATGGCTTAATAGGTGTAAAAATAAGTAAGTCAATAAATAAAAGACCTCTGGACTGGTTTTAAAAAAGGGGGGTCATGCCAGAGCTGGGATTTGCAGAATAACTTGGGGTTCTGTGAGCCAACAGGGGGATGGTCTGTGGGGCAGGGAAAGACTCAGGTACAGAAAAAGCTCCAGAATACATCACTGAGTACAAAGTGGGGCTGCCATGAGGCTGGGGCAGGAGGATGCAATTAAAAGGGATGTCCGTGCTCTGCTCTGGAGCTTGTCAGTTCAGTAGGGGCCAGGCTGGGGCTTCGACCAGGAATGGGGCATGATCTACAAGGAGTGAAGAGGTGCTAGCCAAAAAGGGAGAAAATAGACAAAATCCAACTACTTTAGAAGTAAGACCTTCTGTGATCAAGAGACACCCCAAGGAAATGCAAACAAGTCACAAACTGGGAATTATATCTGCAGCACATTTAAATGACAAAGGACAAAGTGTATTTGACCAACTGTATCAATCAAGAAGAAAAAGGAAAAAACTAAATGGGCAAAGGAAACAAACAGGAATAGCACAGAAGGGGGAGCACAAATGTCCCCTAAACACATGAAGAGGTGTTCAACCTCATCAGCAGCAAGGGAATGAAAATATGGCCTACCCAGAGAACTGGAGCACATGTAAAAATTGGACAATAGTAAGTGTTGGTGAATATACAGAGCAACATGGGAGCTCTCGTCCAATGCTGGTGAGAGTGCAAATCAGTGCAAGTATTTTGGAAAGCAGTTTGACATTGGGACTCCCTTGAACTTTTGCATGTGAACATCTGCATACCCTTGACTCAGCAATTTTACTCCCAGTATATTCCCTAGAGCAATATTGCTCAATGAGGACCAGTTTCGTTTTTGTTTTAATTTTCAATCTGCTGGGGGAACAATACTTTCATAAATTGTAATGAGAGTGAATTTCTAAAAAATGAAGCGAAAAAAAGACCTAGAATATACAAGCCCTGATATTTTATTATTCAATTCAACATGCATAAAGTTACTTACATATACCAAGGAGATACACACAAGAGTGCTACTGGCAAATTGTTTTGTAACAGCAAAAAAACAAGAGGTAACTCACATGCCCAGTGACAGGATTAGAGATTGGGGAAATAAATTGTGTCATCATGATGGGTTATGGACTACTCTACAGATGTAAATATAAATGAACTATAGCTCTATACAACACCACCAACAAAGTCTCATAAACATAATTGTGAGAGAAAAAAGCCTCAGAAGACTCTAATATGATACCTTTTTGGAAAAAGCTTTATCAAAGTACAATTTAATTTACATTTCCATGTTGCAGCGTGATTCACCCAGCTTAAGTGTACAATTATTAGATTATTTAGAGAATTGTGCAACCATCACACTATCTAATTTCAGTATACTTCCACCACTTCAAAAACAACCCTCATGCTTATTTTTAGTCACTCCAGCCATACTCACGCCCTGCCCCAGACAACCCCTGACCTATGTTCTGTCTCTCTAGACCTGCCTTTTCTGAACATTGTATATAAATGAAATCATACAACATGTAGTCCTTCATGTCTTGTTTCTTTCACTTAGCATCATGTTTTTGGAGTCTGTCCGTGTTATAGCTTGCATCAGAACTTCATTTCTTTGTCAGTTCCTTTATGCAGATACACCACATTTCGTTTACTCATTCACAAGTTGGTGGACATCACAAGTGGTGGTTTCCACTTGTCAGCTATTTTGAATAACACTGCTTGGCATGCAAGTCTTTGAACAGATACGTGTTTTCATGTCTCTTAGGTACATTCCTAGGTGGCACTGTTTTTATAAAACTCCAAAACAAACAAAACTAAACAGTGTGAAATACACAGTACTGAAACTATTCTTTAAAAGTGAGGAGAGCTGGGACGCCTGGGTTGAGCGTCCTACTTTGGCTCAGGTCAGGATCTCACAGTTCGTGAGTTGCAGCCCCGCATCAGGCTTGCTGCTGTCAGTATGGAGCCCCCTTTGGATCGTCCGTCCTCTCTCTCTGCCCCTCCCCTGCTTGTGCTCTCTCTCTCTCTCAAAAATAAATAAAGATTTTTTTTAAATGTTTAAAAATAATAAAAAATTAAAAATGAAGAGAGTAATAAACACAGCATTCAGGGGAGTCAGTTGGGGGTGCATGTGGAGAAAAGGGTTAGCTAGACAAGAATAATATTGGAAAGTGAGTTTATGGTATTCATTTTAGGCTTCAAAAAGTACATTACATTCTATATCAAGTATACATACATGTTTATACTATTTATAATGTACATATATTACATAAAAAGACATTTTTAAAAATGAAAGGCTACCTCCAATACCCAAATTCCATTCATCCCAGGATAACCAGGTCCCTACTCCAGCCGACAAGATTAAACACGCTCTGGCCACCTGTCTGCCCTTAGCCTGCTCATGGCTCCCTCTGCTTCAGCCACCGAGGCCCACCCCCCTGGCTGTTCCTCAAAGGTGGGGACTAGCTCCTGCAGGGTCCCTGAAGAGCCCCTCCCCAGATGTCCACAAGGCTGCTGGCTGGCTTCCTCCAGGGCCCCTCTTCCCTGATGCCCCAGGTGGAACAGCACATCTGCACGTCCTCCTCTGTTGTGCTCCAACCGCAGCCTCATTTATTTTGCAACATGACATTGTCATCTCCCCAGCACAGACACACATCCAGCCGGGCTGTTTAGCTCTCTGCCGAGACCCCAGCATGCAGAAGTGCCTGGCTATAACATGGTCTCAGTAAATACTTTTAGACTGAATTAAAGCAGCCAAGCTTGTGATCAGATGGAGATTACTGGTGTTATCCAACAGAGCTCTTCTCGTGTCCACCCAAAGCACGAATGGCACACTTTAGGTAGCCCATGCCGTAGACGCATCTGGGGGAGATGGATGGTTTCAGTTAGAAAGCTGGAGGTGTTGAAAATGGTTGTCTGACCCTCATGAGCACCTTCAAGAATGCTAGGCATCCAGGATCCCATCTGGAGGCAACTGGGCCAGGCGAGACTGAAAGTACTCTGCAAAGCTAGGATTCCATGTTTCCAGGGCGGGGTGGCCTCTGGAGGAAAGCAGTCCCTACAGTCCTCACCATCCTAATCCAGACCTCAGACAGATAATTCCAGAAGGCAGCTGAGCATGCGCCTAGGGCCCAGGGAGGTCTGGGCTGGAGGTGTGGATTTGGAAGCTATCTCCAGCTTCAATCCCATGATCTACCCTCATTATCTTTTTTTTTGAGGTTTGTATTATTTATTTATTTACCTATTTGTTTAAATAGGTAATAAATCTTGAATGTAATAAATGTAATCTCTACACCTAACATGGTGTTAAACTCACAGCCCCAAGATCAAGAATCATATGCTCTACTGACTGTGCCAGCCAGGTGCCCCCTAGTTAATTTTAATTTAAAAACAGAAGCAGTATAAAATATCTTCCCATTAAACACAACTTTATTGCTTTAGTAGGACTACATTCCACTCTGGTGAAAATTTAGCATCCAAATTGTGATGTGTAAAATGCACACCAGATTTTTTTTTAAGTTTTTATTTATTGATTTTGAAAGAGAGAGAGCACGTATGCAAGAGCAGGGGAGGGGCAGAGAGAGAGAATCCCAAGCAGGCTCTGCACTCTCAGCTGGGAGCCCCACATGGGGCTCGAACTCAAGAACCATGAGATCATGAACCTGAGCCAAAATCAAGAGTCAGACACTTAACCGACTGAACCACCCAGGTACTCCAATGCACACCAGGGTTTTAAGACTTAGGCTGCAAAAAAAGGTAAAATATCTCATTGCTAATTTTTGTATTAATCGCATGTTGAAGCGATAACATTTTGGATATATCGGTTTAAATAAAATATTAATTATTAACTCAATGTTATTAAAATGTTAATAAAATGAATGTTACCTCTTTTTTTTATTTTTTTAAATGTGGTTACCAGAAAGTTTTAAATTATATATATGTGGCTCTCATTATATTTCTGTTGGACAGACATTTCCATTATCACAAGAAAGTTCCACTGGACAGTGCTGGTTGAGTCTAAACAAACCAGATTCACCTTGGCCTCCAAGCATCCTTGTTAGTCCCCTCCCACACTGGGCTTCTGCTTTCTGCCAGGGGGGTGGTGGGGTGGAGGGGTGCCTACCTCTCTCAGAGTCTGCCTTTCTCCAAAGGAAGCTCTCTTGTCTGTCCCCTCCAGCCTACTTGAACCTTCTTCCTCTGGACTCCTTAGCACCTACAACTTACACCAGCCTTAGGCACGTGGCCTCAGAGACCTAATTTTCTCTTCATCTCAATCTTTACATTAAAGGTAATCTTGTATTTCTCAGTGTCTTGCATATAAAGAATGCTGATGATGTTTATGATATTAATAACATATTGTTTGTGTATGATGACTGACAAGGGATCGGTCTTCATTTTCTCACAATGCTTAGATGGGGGGATGGGTAAAAGTGTTTACAGCCATTTCACACATGAGGACACTGAGGCTCAAAGAGATTATTTTGCTCAGGTCGTAAGACATATAAGTGTGGCCCAGCTTTTTCTGGCTCCTAATCCAGAGCTATTTCCCCTATACTTTGCTTTTGGTGCCTATGTGACTTAATGCTGAATAAATATAGAAAAGAGAGATTAGCATGGATTTAGGAAAATAGACCTTTTCATGGGCTGGGCTTTGAGAGATGGGTAGGTTTTGGCCAAGCAAATAGGAGTAGGTGGGTATTCAGTAAGAGAACCACAGCTTCTCTGAAAACCAATCAATAATCAGGAGATTGCTTGATGATCATAGAATAATAGAAGTAAACATTCGGGCATATTTTTTAATAACAGCTTTATTGAGATGTAATTCATATACTATAAAATTCCCCCTTTCCAAGTATACAATTCAGTGGTTTTCAGTATATTCACAGAGTTACCCAACCCTCACTGCTAATTCCAGAACATTTTCATCATCCCAAAAGAAACTCCATACCATTGGCAGTCACCTCCATTTCCCCTCCCCCCAGTCCCTAACACCCACTAATCTACTTTCGGTCTCTGCAGATTTGCCTAGTCTAGAAGTTTCATATAAATGGATTTATAAAATATGTGGCCTTTTGTGACCGACTTCTTTTGCTTAGCATAATGTTTTCAAGGTTCATCCATGTTGCAGCATATAATAGCGTCAATCCTTGTAGCATATAATCAATACCTCATTTCTTTTTATGGTTGAATAATACTCCATTGTATGAATATACCACTTTTTGTTTATCCATCCATCAGTTGATGGACATTTGGGTTGTTTCCAGTTTGGGGCTATTATGTATAATGATAGGCTTCTTGGGCATTTGTGTGAAAGTTGTCGTGTGGCTGCGTTTTCAATTCTCTTGGGTATATACCCCAGAATGGAGTTGCAGGGTCACAACGGTAACTCTATGTTCAACGTTTTGAGGAACTGCCAACCTGTTTTCCAAAGTGGCTACCACCATTTTATAATCCCACCAGCAATATGTAAGGGTTCCAATTTCCCCACATCCTCAACAACATTTGTTATTGTCTATCTTTTTAATTTTAGGTGTCTTGGTGGGTGTTAACTGGTAACTCAGTTTGAGGTTTTGGTTTTTTTTTTTAATTTTTTTTTTCAACGTTTATTTATTTTTGGGAAAGAGAGAGACAGAGCATGAACGGGGGAGGGGCAGAGAGAGAGGGAGACACAGAATCGGAAACAGGCTCCAGGCTCCGAGCCATCAGCCCAGAGCCCGACGTGGGGCTCGAACTCACGGACCGCGAGATCGTGACCTGGCTGAAGTCGGACGCTCAACCGACTGCGCACCCAGGCGCCCCACAGTTTGAGGTTTGATTTACATTTTCCTGATGACTAATGAAGTTGAGCATCATCTTTTCATGTGCTTATTGGTTATTTGGTTGTCTCTGGTGAATGTCTATTCAAATCCTCTGCCCATTTTTTTTCGGTTATTTATTTACTTATTTATTTGTTTTGAGAGAGAGTGAGAGAGAGGGGGGTAGGGGCAGAGAGAAAGGGGAGAGAGAGAACCCCAAGCAGGCTGTGCTCTGGCAGCTCAATGTGGGGCTCAAACTCACGAAACTGTGAGATCATGACCTGAGCCAAAACCAAGAGTCGGACGTTTAGCTGACTGAGCCCCTCAGGCGCCCCTCTTCTGTCCATTTTTAAACTGAGTTATTTGTCTTTTTGTTGAGTTGTAAGAGTTCTTACAACTCAAGAGGGACACAAGTCCCTTATTATATGCATGCTTTACAAATATTTTCTCCCATTTCGTGGGTTGTCTTTTTCATTTTTTTTTTTTATGGTATCCTTTGAAGCACAGAAGTCTTTAATTTTGATGAAGTCTAATTTACCTAATTTTTCTTTTATCACTTGTGCTTTTAGTGTCATATCTAAGAAACTACTGCCTAATCCAAGGTCACAAAGATTTATATCTATGTTGTTTCTTTTTTAACATTTATTCATTTTTGAGAGGGAGAGACAGGGATTGAGCGGGAGAGGGGCAGAGAGAGAGAGAGAGACATAGAATCAGAAGCAGGCTCCAGGCTCTGAGCTGTCAACACACAGCCCAACGTGGGGCTCAAACCCATGAACCATGAGATCATGACCTGATCCAAAGTTGAACGCTTAACCAACTGAGCCACCCAGGCACCCCTATATCTATATTTCTTCTAATATGTTTATGGTTTTAGCTCTTACATTGTCTGTGATCCATTTGGGGTTAATTTTTGTAAATGATATGAGATAGGAATCCAACTTCATCTTTTGGCATGTGGAAATCCAGTTTGTCCCGAACCATTTGTTAAAAAGACTTTCTTCCCTTTCCCTCCACCCCATTTGTCTGGGCACCCTTATCAAAAAGTCAAGTGAATGTAAATGTAAGGGTTTACTTCTAGACTCTCAATCTTATTCCATTTGGGAGCATATTTTTCTAAGGGATTTTTTTTTTCCTCGATCTGTGGTAGCTGGTGATTTCTCCTCCCCTGGAAGAGAGGTGGAGACATTGAGTGATCTCCCAAGCAGACTGCATTTCCTTTGTTGGGTCAGGCATCCACAGCGCTGTGCACTGGCCTAATCACAGCGACCTCCTCCTATAGGAATCAGAAACCCCTCCATTGTTTTGATGGCAGCCAGGAAGCAGCTGACTGACCAAAGGACCTTATCTCTTTCCTACGTCTCAAGGTTATTGCAAATATCAAATTAGATAATTTCCACAAAAGAATTTAGGAGGTCTAAAGTGCTATCCAGATGTAAGGTGTATTCTTACTATAGCTCTCCCTCATGAATAAGAACCTAAAAAGAGAGTGAGAAGTTTTTAACTTTTACTCATTGGGATCAAGGCGGCGTCAATGTTATTGCAAATTCCCGACTGATTAGTGAGGTCTGGCTCGTGCTGTTGTTCTTGTAGGCTGTGAGCCTCCCACCTGGAAAGTGAATATGATTGGTGTTTATTCCTTTTATCCACGTCCCCCCTTCCTTGAATGAGGGCCTACTTTGTGCCAGGCACTGTGCTAAGCTCTAGGAAAACCCGAGAATAAGGCAGACAGAGTCTCTGTCTCCTGGAGTTGATGGCATAGTAGGGAAGCAGCACCCCTCAACAAGCTATTATAGTAAATGTGACCGTTAGAGAGGTGCAGTGACGCCTCCAACCAGCCCTGGTATCAGTTTGCTCCACGCAAACCACAGGGATTAGACTGTCTTCCCACCTGTTTACCTTTCTTCTGTGATTTTTCGGCGAAGCAGAGGCTGCTCCATGCCGAACCCAGATGTTCTGTAGACATCAACACAATGCCACACAGACCTGAGAGGGGACCAGCCCTCTACCATCGTCCTAGATGTGGTTCTCAGGAGCTCTTCAGAGGGCAGCCCTGGCTGAAACCTGCCTCCATCCTGCTTTCCTGGGGTTTCTTTCCTGAAGACAGAAAAAGGCTCCCTGGTTACAAGCTAAGCCTCAGGCTCTTTTTGCACTGCACCCATCCTCCTCTCCTCCCCCCTCCTCCAGGGGCTGAAAGGGTGTCGCTCTCACCACCCCACCCCACCCCCACCCCACCCAAGCCTCCGGTGGAGACTCTTCCTTCCCAGAAAACAGCAGCTCACTTGTGTGCCCCATGGCTCATTGCCCTCATAGCATGGAAAACCAAGCTATGACGACCCCCTGCGAGCACCTTCCTCTTCAACCCACCTCTACCCCCATCCTCCTCCACACCTGTCTTCCTGGCACTGTGTCATCTGACAAGACGGCACCATCTCGGGGTTCCTCGGGTCACGGCCTCCTGCACATGCTCCGTGACGAGGTGAGCCCATGTGTCCCTCAGAGCTTCAGGCTCCATCCACACGCGGGTACCCAGGATCCCCAACTGCCCCAAGCAGCTGAACGCCTTGTGGGCGCCCGCGCAGCTCTCGACGACTTCTTTTCCTGTTGCTTCTGCCCTGCCTCTGCTTCTTCCAGCCTCCCCTCCCACACCCTTCTCCACATTCTACTATAGCATATAGGGTCCTCCCACCTCTGGGGACAGATGTCCCCAGGAGGAGTTAGGGGAGGACCCTCAGCTTCCACAACCTGGGGAGATGCCATTCTCTCCCTTCCCTGTGCTTGTCACTTGGAGGGACACGTGGATGAGACAGGGAAAGAATGGATGAGACAGGGAAAGAGAGTGTGGAAGCCTGAGGTGACTTGGAGCCAGCCACTCAACCTAAGTCTTGATCTCTTCATCTGTCAGTGAAGGGGTACTTCCCATCAGGAGGCTCATCTCTAGCTCTCAGAGGCTGCAAGTCTGTGTGGTTGTTTCTGTGTAAGCGACTGACAGCTTGTGTCCCCAGTGGGAAGAGGGCATGTGTGCCAGCCCTCCCGTCCCTCTATGCAAACCCTGTCACAACAGCCCCCTCCATTCTTCCCCCCTTTCCCGGTAGTCCCCCACCCAGTGTGCAGGTGCGCCGGTGGCTCTGAGCATCTCTGCGGCACCTCCCCAGGGGCGCCTCCAGCCTGCAAAGCCGAAACTTTCCCCGCGTGCAGGCCACACCCCCTCCCCCCAAGGCCTGGCGGAGAAGCTGGACCCGGTGACTGATCATTAACCCCATCTCTGCTGCACCAGCGGCGCTGCGGACAGCTCCCCCACTTTGTCACTCGGGAACCCAGAGAGGCCTGGGGCGGTGAGGCCGGAAGATTGAGCATCGCAGACCGCCGGGCTCCCGGGGGCCTGCGCCGAGGCTGAGTGATGGCAGGGAGAGGGCACCGTGTGCAGACTTGGGTGTTCCAGCAAACTGCTGGCTCCCTCAGCTTCAGAGGTGTGTGTGTGTGGAGGGGTCCCCCTTTCAAGCTTCCTCTGTGAGAGCCTGACCTGAGCCCCCTCCGCCGCCGCCACCCCCCCCCCCCCGCCCCCCGCTGCAGTTCGCAGGGGGTCGCCTTGGCCCCTCCCCGGCCAGTCGCCCCTGCCCGGGCGGGCCAGGAAGCGTCGGTCCCCGCCCCGCTCGGTTAGGCCCGCGGCTGGGGGACTTTGGAGCCGAGGAGGAAGCGCGGCGGGGCGGGGAGGTGGGGGTGTGTCGGAAGGCGGCGGCGGGGTTTTATAATCCGCAGGGCGGACGCGGCGCGGGAGAAGGGGCTGCGCCGCGCCGTACACCGCGTACCGCGCCATGGGGGCCGCGTCGGGCCGTCCCCGGCGGGGGCCGCTGCCGCCGCTGCCGCTGCTGCTGCTGCTGCTGCCGCCGCTGCCGCTGCTGCTGCCGCCGCCGCCCGCCGCCCTGGCGCTCGACCCCGAGCTGCATCCCGGAAACTTTTCCGCCGACGAGGCCGGGGCGCAGCTCTTCGTGAAGAGCTTCAACTCGAGCGCCGAGCTGGTGATGTACCAGAGCACGGTCGCCAGCTGGGAGTACGACACCAACATCACCGAGGAGAACGCGCGGCTCCAGGTGGGCGCGCGGGCCCGGGGCGGGGGCGGGGGCGGGGCCCGGACGCCCAATCACAGGCCTGCGACCGGGCGCTGGGGGGCGGGAAGTCACAGCTGGGCGCGCGCCCCCGACCCCCGAGCCGCGGGGACCAGGTGAGAACCCGCCCGCGCCCCCAGCCCCGCTCCGCCCCATCAGACGCGCGGTGGGTGCCCAGTACAAGAACCAAATGGATAAAGCTGGCTCCTCCGACCTCGACCCACCCCCCTACCCCCCCAGGTGGCAGCTCCCTGGGATGACCTCGGGCTGGGTCAGCGGCAGTCTGCGCTGAGGGTGCCCACTCTGCTCTGGGTCCTCATCCTCTGTAGCCGAAACCTACCCCTGTCTCCTGTTCCTGTCACTGCTCATCACTGTCTATTTACCCTCTCCTCCACCTGCCTCTCTTCTAGCCCCAATTTCTGCTCCACTGCCCACCTTAGGCAGATTCCCCCAGTTCCTGACCCCGAAGGCCCCAGAGGAGGGAGCAGTGCTCCCGCAAGCCCCAGTCTCCAGGCGCCCTTGGTCTTCCTCCCCTTCTCCAGTGCCATGGCCTCCCCTGTATCCCCTCTGGTGCCCATAGGAGGAAGCAGCCCTGCTCAACCAGGAGTTTGCTGAGATCTGGGGCCAGAAGGCTAAGGACCTGTATGACCCAATCTGGCAGAACTTCAGTGACCCGATCCTGCGAAGGGTCATCAGTGGTGTGCGCACCCTGGGCCCTGCCAACCTGCCTGTGGCAAAGCGGCAGCAGGTGGGCCTGGTGGACCTGAGGGGTGGAGGCAGAAATGGCCAGTGTGCCTTCCAGTGCTGCACTGTGGTGGGGGGGGGGGGGGAAGAGCCTGGCAGGGAGGGACCCTGGGATCTGTATGCACCCTGATTGTAGGGGAAGCCTCTGTAAGCACAGAATGGCTTCCTGAAACATTGATTTTCCTTAGAGATGGGGTATAGAAAGCAAAATTCAAGTAAACAGATGAAAAGGGGTTTTTCGAAATTTCTCCATAGTCTGGATTAATGGGCTTCCTTAGAAAGACTGAGGAGGACTGAGAAGGCATCAGGCCAGAGAGTGGGAGGGATTTGCCCTCACTGCAAGGCAGTGGCTGAACTTGGACTTGAACCCCATCCCAAATTCTAAGGACACTTGTTTCCACCTCCACAGGCTGCCTCCACTGGAAGGGGAATCAGTGTACTAGTGATCAGAAGTGCCCTGAGTGCCACTGAGTGGCCTTGTCCAAGCCACATCCCCTCTCTGGGCCTCCTTTTCATCCTAGCAGAAAGAGGAGGGGGCAGCCACATTACCTCTGGGGGCTGTTCACTACTAACATTTTCTCAACTCTAACTCCCCAGTACAACTCTCTGCTAAGCAACATGAACAGGATCTATTCCACGGCCAAGGTCTGCTACTATCCCAACAAGACTGCCATCTGCTGGTCCCTGGACCCAGGTATGGCTCTGTCCCTACTATCTCTCTCTGCTGGGGCTTCCCGGCCCTTCCCCACCCCACCCCACCCCACCCCACCCCACCCCTGCAGCCCTGCTGTACCCATAAAGAGGGTATGTTTAATGGGAGGGGCCGTGGAGGGAGTGGGTAAATCCAAACCCAAAGGCACTGACCTCCAGTTGAGGCTGGACTGTCAGATGCCCCCGCACCCTTGCTTCTCTGGGCAATCTGATTTCTGAAACCTCCAGCCTCCAGCTCCCATCCCCACCCCAACCCCCACCCCCATGCGTTCTTTGGCCTCTCCCATCCCTACTAGCCTTCCTCTTGGCTGCCTGGTTTTCCCTTTTATGGATCCTCTCAGTCTCCCAAGAGCCCTCCACAGGCCTTAGACCCTTGTGACTTCTGCTTATACCTTCCTATTCTCCCCCCACACCCTACTCCATCCACTAGGCAGCCTGAGGTTAGCCACTGTAACCAATGAGCCACGAAGAGTCTGTCTGGAACTGGCCTCTGGATGTCCTCCTTTTGTCCACCTCCCTTTCCTAGGGACAAGGGCCCCTCTTGGGTGCTCTCTTTGTATAGCTCCCAGTCCCATCCCACCCAGCCTATAGGCAACCCTTGGCTTTGGGGGCATCATGATGTTGAGGAAGCAGGTAGAGATGGTGAAGACCAGCATGGGTGCTTTATTGAAGACCGTCGCTGCCTTCAAAGGAAGCACCTGACCCCACTCACCTGTGTCTCAGAGCTCACCCACATCATGGCTATATCAAGAAGCTACTCCGTGCTGCTCTATGCCTGGGAGGGCTGGCACAATGCTGTGGGCATCCCGCTGAAACCCCTGTACCAGAACTTCACTGCCCTCAGCAATGAGGCCTACAAGCAGGATGGTGAGTTTACCCACCCCATCCGTTGTGTGAGCACTGCCCTTCCCAGACGGCAACGTGCTCTCCCATCATCTACTGTCCCCACTGAGCCCAACCCCAGAAAGAGTAAGTGTTGCAGTGACTCTGTACACTGACCCAAGGTCGCACAGAACCAGCTCGAGCCCCATCTGCCTTCCTCTGGGCTGCTGCCTGGCTCTCACACTGGCCCTCTTGCCTGCCTCTCCTGTCACACCTCAGAGCCCCAGCACTCATCTTTGCTTCTCCGGGATCTATTTAGCTAGAATCAGAATGACCCCTAGTTGGAAAATCACATAGCAGTGGTCCCCAGGCCATCTTTTCTAAGTAGCTGGCGGATACACGGGCCGCAGGCCAGGAGAATGGTGAAGAAGTAGCTGGGCGTGGCAGTGCCAGAGCCTGGGACCTGAGCTGCACCCCAATACCACCCCTGCCCCCTCCACCAGGCTTCTCAGACACGGGGGCCTACTGGCGCTCCTGGTATGACTCACCCACCTTCGTGGAGGATCTGGAACACCTCTACCATCAAGTAGAGCCCCTCTACCTGAACCTCCATGCCTATGTCCGCCGTGCGCTGCACCGCCGATATGGGGACAGATACATCAACCTCAGGGGACCCATCCCCGCTCACCTGCTGGGTAAGGACATTGCCTTGCCTCTATGCATGTCCCATGGATTGTCCTCCTCATGCCTCACATTTTAGAGCATCATCCTGTCCATTCTCACACACGAGCCCACGTAGCTCACCCCATGACCCCATATAGCAGGCGGCCCTTCTCATCACCATTACTGTTCCTACTTTTCAGACAGCGACTCTGAAGTTTGAGGTGCATAAATGACTTGGCAGAGGGCAGAGAACTAGCAAAAGGCAGAGCCAGGAATCACACTGAAGACTTTGACTGCATCCAGTGGGGAAGGGATAAGATTATGCCCCAGGATACAAGCCCAGTGGCCTTGCCTCAGGGTTGGGAGGCAGGGACCCCGGCACCACCAGGAAGGACCCCAGCAGCATCATGTGGGCTCACACCGCCGACCCCAGGGATCCTGGAGCATTCAGGAGTCTGAGTGGGACTGATGTAGAAAATGCTTGGTTCAGCTGGCCGAGCAGGCTACCCTTGAGTTCCCAGGGCCCAGGTGCCAGGGACCCAGACAGCTGCCCAGCAGCACATATGGGGAAGCAGGCAGGGAACTAAGCTATCTGGCTCCCCTCCTCTGTCTAGGGGACATGTGGGCCCAGAGCTGGGACAACCTCTATGATATGGTGGTGCCTTTTCCTAACAAGCCCAGTCTCGACGTGACCAGCACTATGGTAAAGAAGGTAAGTTTCGAGTCAGGCCAGGGTGGGGGCAGCAAAAGTAGTCAGACACGGGGAGAAGGGCAGGAAGAAGTCATGTGAGAGAGACGGGTAGGGCAGGGACCTCAGTCCTGCCCTTTCTACATAGCAGCAGCCTTGAGTGTGTGTACAAGCAGTGATCTGGGGTCTGTGTCCTGGGTGAGGTGCCAGCCCCTCCTTCCAGGATCCCACAGGTGGGGTGAGAGCAGCCGTCTACTTTTGTTTATCCACTATGGTTAGTAGGGGCCCTGCCTCTGGGAAGGGAGGCCACAGAGCAGAGATGCCCTTCACGAGCAAGGAGCAAATCTAGGTGGGAGACCCTTAGACCCGCCCCTGGGGCAGCCACAGTGAGCTCCCTCTGCTGGTCCCTGACGTGGACCTGCACCACCACCCCCCAAACCAGGGCTGGAACATTACGCACATGTTCCGAGTGGCAGAGGAATTCTTCACCTCCCTGGGGCTCTTGCCCATGCCTCCTGAGTTTTGGACAAGGTCCATGCTGGAGAAACCAACCGACGGGCGTCAGGTGGTGTGCCACGCCTCTGCCTGGGACTTCTACAACAGGAAAGACTTCAGGTCTAGACATGGGAGGGAAAAGGGGGGTTTCTGGAGCTTCAGGAAGGGTGGGCAGCCTGGGCACAGGAAAGCCATTTCCCAGGCCAACCTCTACCCCAGCCCCAACACTGTTTGGTGGACTGGGTCTGTTCCAAGGCCACTGGGCATATAAGACGGTCTAGGCCACCTTCCCTTAGCAGCTTTGCCGGGGAGCAACTCTGTACATTGGAATGGAGGACAAAGGCCTGAGTGTGGGCTGGGGCAGGGCAAAGGATGCGTATGTTTCCACCAGCTCCTTCAAGGCCCAGGGCAGCGCCCACCTGGTCCCTTTCCCTCAGGTGCCAGCCTCCCCATGCTCTGGTCCCTGCCCTGTCCTTCACCCTCACCCTCGCCATCTCCCTGCCCCAGGATCAAGCAGTGCACGCGGGTCACTATGGACCAGCTGTCCACGGTGCACCACGAGATGGGCCACGTGCAGTACTATCTGCAGTACAAGGACCAGCCTGTCTCCCTGCGCCAAGGGGCCAACCCTGGCTTCCACGAGGCCATCGGGGATGTGCTGGCGCTCTCCGTCTCCACTCCTGAACATCTGTACAAAATTGGCCTGCTGGACAATGTCAGCAATGACATGGGTATGGGGGGTGGAGAGGACCCGGCCCGGCCCTACCCAGACCCCACTCCATCCCACGGCAGGACTCAGCTTGCCCGTGTTCCCACCTGCCCTTCCTGTTTCTGCCACTCTGCCCCAGGTCAGGCAGGTTTGGGGATCCACCCGGAGCCTCACAGCCCACCCCGAGTCCCACCTGCACACTGCCCAAGGGCCCTCTTCCAAGCAGGGCTCCATGGTCCTGAAGGCCAGCCTTCCTTTCTCTGCATCTGCCAGCCCCTCCACCTGCTGGCTCCCGCCGGCTCCTGCCCAGGCCCACCCTGCCCTAGCTGGACCCCCATCTCCCTCTGACCTCTCTTCTCATCTCATCTTCCGACAGAAAGTGACATCAATTACTTGTTAAAGATGGCACTGGAAAAAATTGCCTTCCTGCCCTTTGGCTACTTGGTGGACCAGTGGCGCTGGGGGGTCTTTAGTGGGCGAACCCCCCCTTCCCGCTACAACTTTGACTGGTGGTATCTTCGGTGAGCAAAGGGGAATCAGGAAAGGCCTAATCCCAAGCGGCCCTCCCCACTCTCCTGGACAACCAGGAGCCTCCTGCCTCCATCAGTCCGCCCCCCCCCCACCCTTTTCCCCATACATTCTGTCCTGCCTGAAACTCCCTCCTCCAAGAAGTCTTCCCCAATTCACCAGGAGGGGAAGGGATGGCCCCGGTGGGAAAGGTGGGAATGCCTGCTTAACAGCATTTTTTGCAAAGGCTAAAATAGCCTTCATGCAATCCTTACATCCTAAAACAATTTATCAATCCTCTTCTAGAACCAAGTATCAGGGAATCTGTGCTCCAATTGCCCGAAATGAAACGCACTTTGATGCCGGAGCTAAGTTTCATGTCCCAAATGTAACACCGTACATCAGGTACTACTGCCCCCCCCAACCCCTACCAGTTTTCAGGGCTTGTCCCTATGCTCTTCTGGGCCCCCCATGAGCCTGGAATTTTAAGTGGGCCTCTCCCTGGAGCCAGGCTTGGTTTTCCCTTCTCCCCCGTCTGGCCTCTGCCCTGTGGGGAGCTGAATGGTGCCCGGGAAAGGGCCCCCCCCCACCATCCCCCCTAACACCCAGCCCGTACCTGCAGGTACTTTGTGAGTTTTGTGCTGCAATTCCAGTTCCATCAAGCCCTGTGCAAGGAGGCGGGTCACCAAGGCCCACTGCACAAGTGCGACATCTACCAGTCCACCCAGGCGGGGGCCAAGCTCAGGTGTGTGGGGGGATCAAGAGGGCAAGGGGGAGGTGAGGGGAGAGGGGGAAGGAAGATGTGTCTAAAAGGCAACTGGCTGCTCATGGGAAAGCCACAGGGCCCTGCTGGCAGAGGGAGACTTTCTTCCCTCCCACCCCCTCCTTCCTCGCAAGTATTTACAGAGTGGGCCTTCTGGCTAGCACGGGACAAGACAACGTCCCTGTCCCCTTCCCAGAGCTCCTGGTTCCTCAGAATCTTAATGTTGCTGTTCTTGCAGGCCAGTGGGGGACAGAGGTGGGCCAGGGACCAGTACTGGATGCTGGCCTGTGCCCCCTGTGCCCACCGTGCCCATTCTGCCTGACAGGGAGGCACTGCGGTCAGGCTCCTCACGGCCCTGGCAGGAGGTGCTAAAGGAGGCGATTGGCTCAGATACACTGGATGCTCAACCTCTGCTCAACTACTTCCAGCCGGTCAGCCGGTGGCTGCAGGAGCAGAATCGGCGCAACGGCGAAGTGCTGGGGTGGCCGGAATACCAGTGGCGGCCACCAGTACCCCACAATTACCCACAGGACATTGGTAAAGCCCTGATGGAGGGTGGGGTGGGGTGCTAAAGCAACTCTCCGATTCTGGGCTCTGGACACAGGCCCCTGGTTCCTGGTTCCTGGTGAGCTGCTCCCAGCTGGGCCCCGGCGCCCTGCCCTAAAGGGCCTTTGCTCATCACAGCTTGGTTTGGGCGGGGGAGGGGGGTGGCAGACAGGTATGTTTCTTCCCCATCATTCTCGAGAGGGTGTGCCCAGATCTGAGGCCCCTCCCTGGGGGCAGGCTGGCAGGCACACTGCTCTATGAGGTCACATTGCAGGCTCCATTCTTATTGGCCAGGGGGGCTGTGGCTACAGGGCTCTGCTCTCCTGCGGCCATGGGCCAAGGTTGGGCTGCTCCAGGACTGCCTAGCCTCTTCCTTCTCCTGCTCTGCTGTGGGCACCCCATGCTGGTCCCCAGCCAGGAGGCCACCCACCAGGTGACAACCAACCAGGGAACAACCAGCCAGGCAACAACCAGCAGCCAGACAACAACTCGCCAGACAACAACCAGCAGCCAGACAACCCAGAACCCAAGTGGGACCGGCTGGGGGGCGGGGCGGGGCCTGGGGGGGGCCGGTGAGGAGGGAGAGGCAGGGACAGTGGCAGGCTTGGGCCTACCCGCAGCAGAGGGCAAGGGGAGGGAGGCCTGTCTGTTTGCCTCTACTCTGTCCCACAGGCCTGGTGACCGATGAGGTGGAGGCTAGAAAGTTTGTGGAGGAATATGACCGAAGATCCCAGGTGATATGGAATGAGTATGCTGAGGCTAACTGGAACTATAACACCAACATCACCACAGAGGCCAGCAAGATCCTGGTAAGGACCCTCTCCACGTCCCCCCTCCCCCCCATACACGCGCACACACGCACACACGCACACAGACACACACACCGCATGTGCCTGCTCCTCCTCCCAGGGACCAATCCTTAAAACCGAAGACAGAGCCAGCTGCCCCCTCCCCCCCCACACTCAGTGTGTGTGTGTGTGTGTGTGTGTGTGTGTGTGTGTGTGTGTGTTTGTGGAGGGAGGCTGTCAGGATTTGTGAAAAATCCAGAGGAAATATTTAAAATAATACTCAACTTCAGATTTGGGTGGGTAAATGCTCAATGCCTAAAGAAATTGTCTCTGATTAACAAGCAGTCTGTTGTTAGCAATAGAATGATTTGTACATAAGGGCACCTGGGTGGCTCAGTTGGTTAAGTGGCCAACTTCGGCTCAGGTCATGATCTCACAGTTCGTGAGTTCGAGCCCCGCATCAGGCTCTGTGCTGACAGCTCAGAGCCTGAAGCCTGCTTTGGATTCTGTCTCCCTCTCTCTCTGCCCCTCCCCCCCCCTCTTTCTCTCTCTCTCAAAAATAAATAAATGCTAAAAAAAATTAAAAATGATTTGTACATAAATAAGTAACAGTAAAGGTGGATTTGTAGATTGAAAGTCCCTGTTTGCCATCACAGCAAGGACTGGCTTCCCTTCACTCCACTCTCCACCTGTGTGGTGAGTGCAGATTATACCGAGGTGAGCCACTGAGAACTAGCATTTCTTTTTTTCTTTTTTAAAACATTTGTTTATCTTTGAGAGAGAGAGAGGAACAGAGTGCAAGCAGGGGAGGGGCCGAGAGATGGGGAGACACAGGATGTGAAGCAGGCTCCAGGCTCCAAGCTGTCAGCACAGAGCCTGACACGGGGCTTGAACTCACAGACCGCGAGATCATGACCTGAGCCGAAGTCGGATGCTCAACGACTGAGCCACCCAGGGGCCCCGAGAACTAGCATTTCTTGAAGACCATTGTGTGTGCTGTCCACAGTTCCTTGGCGCTTTACATCTGCTGCCTCATTTATTCCTCGGTAGCCTTGCAAAACCAGTGATCTTATTCCCATTTTACACATGGGACCCTAAAGCTCAGAGAGGCCACAGAACTAATGCCAACCTGTCCGTCTGCTAACAAGACACAGGGTGGGCTTCCCCTGCTTTTCCCCTGCCAGGATAGGTCTTGCGTGACCATGGCTATCTGTTGAGGGGCACGGACGGCATCCAGGACATTATTGACAGTCCAGGTTGAAGAGGGTCTTGGCGGCAAAGGCAACGGACTTGATAAAACTGCCCCCTCACTGCACCCCTCAGTCCCTTCTGCTCCCCCTATGGCACCTCCTTCTCAGAGGCCACTCCAAAGCTCCTGAGCCTCATGCCACGGTCCGCTCTCCCCCTGTGCCTTCAGCTACAGAAGAACATACAGATGGCAAACCACACCTTAAAGTTCGGCACCTGGGCCAGGCAGTTTGATATGACCAGCTTCCAGAATGACAGCATTAAGCGGATGATGAAGAAGATTCAGGACCTAGAGCGGGCAGCACTGCCTGCCAAGGAGCTGGAGGAGGTATGTGGCTTGTGGCGGAGCAGGGAGGGGAAGATCCAAGGTCAGGACCAGGTCCTAGCTCGGGGTCTGGCCTTCAAGCTGCTTCCTCTTCCTCTGTGTCATGACATCTGCCACATTGACGTACACCTACGTGCTCCCCCAGCTCCATAGTGCCCCCTGCCCATGATGGCGCCTGGGGCAGAACGGGTAGCAAAGGGGTACAGCCTCTCTTCTTCCTCCTGCAGTATAACCAGATCCTGCTGGACATGGAAACCACCTACAGTGTGGCCTCTGTGTGCCACGCCAATGGCACTTGTCTGCAGCTGGAGCCTGGTGAGGGCATGTGGGGAGTGAGAGGGAGGGTGGGGATGCTGGCCTTGACCGTGTTAGGGGTCCTGGCCCATGGAAGGGGGGTCAGGGTCTCCTAACTCATGGGGTCGGTGCGCCCAGGAGATTCACTCCTCTGTTTTCCCCCAGGGGGTTCTCTGCCACCACTTAGATGGGGCACAACCCTCCTTTGGACCATCTGCCCATCTGCTCCCTCTAGGGACCCCCTAGATTCCTCTGTGCGCTCTCCCCTTCAGAGTAGGAGGTACCTCAGATTTGTGTGCCAAGTGATTAGATGCCCGACTAGGGATAGTAACTCTAAGCACCTTCCTTCCTCCACTCTGTCCACATCTTCCCCACCTTCCCTGGCCCCCGCCCTCCACCTCCCCCCTAAAACCAAAGCCACAGCTCAGAGAAGCCACTTCCTGCCGGAAGGAGTGGACCAGCTCTCGCTTGTCCCCTTTCTCTCTCCACACTGGCTGGTGCTTCTTACCTTCTCCCTTTTGGAAGCCTCACCCTGGACACCCAAGTACCTGCACACAGATACGTCCTTTCCTCCCTCCTGACTCACCCTCCCAAGGGTTGGGGAGCCAGAGGCTTAAACATTCTTCTCCTGAGGAATCGCTACCCAGAAACCATCTCTTCCTGGCCCTCCTGCCAACTCCCACATTAGAACAATGACAAATAGAAGGGGAAATGGAAAATAAACAGGAGAAAGAGACGGCTTTCCTGAGACAGGGTTTGGCCTACGGTTTGTATACATGGGTATGCACGCAAAGCACAGCGGAGACATATGTGTGCCTGCATGTGTATGTGCATGTTTACAGAGAAGAGCATTAAAGGGAGCGCAGCCTTCAGCCTCCCTCCCCCCATCAATTAGCCTCCTAACCCAGGCCTGGGCCGTCAGAGCACTGCCATTAGTGAAACTAAGAAGCACCCACAAAACAGAATGCTCGCATCGGCAGAGGGCAGAGGTGAAATTCTCAAAATACATTTTTTTCGTTAAACAGAACTAATTTGAATGTACTTTATTCTCTGTGAGAAGTAGATATCATGAAGCACGTTCTGAAACAGGGAGAGAACGCGAGTCAGTGAGGTGTGGGGGACCCCAAATGCTGTCCTCAGGCAGAAAGAGAAGCCACCATCTGTCTGTGTGAGGCTTCCAAAATGACACATGAGCTCAGGCCGTCCTCACCCCAGCTCCAAGAGGTGCGTGTCAGCTCCACTTAATCTATGTTGAGGAGGCTACACGCACAGTCCCGTGGCTTTGACAGGACACAGACCCAGGACTTCGGGCTCCCTGATGATGTTGGGATGGCTCTCTGTACTGTCTTCACAGCAATCCTTTTATTCAGTCCAGTTCACTAACCGTTGGCGAAAGGTGCCCGGGGCCCTGTGAGGACTCAGCGACCAACAAGGCTCACTCCCTGCTCAGGGCCCTCGTGCTCCCTTTTGATTTTTACACCCCATGAGTGCTGGATTATCCCCATTTTAAAGATAGGGAGGGACACCTGGGGGGCTCAGTTGGTTAAGCGCCCGACTTTGACTCAGGTCATGATCTCACGGTTTGTGAGTTCGATCCCCACGTCGGGCTCTGTGCCGACAGCTCAGAGCCTGGAGCCTGCTTCGGATTCTGTGTCTCCCTCTCCTTCTGCCCCTCCCCCACTCACACTCCGTCTCCCTCTGTCTCTCAAAAATAAATAAAAAATGTTTAAAGGTAGGGAAAGGAGGGGGGGGTCCTGTGACTTGCAAGGTCATTTTCGGGTCAGTGGATGACTAGATAGGAACTCAGGTGTTGTGACGGCCAAGCCATTTGTCCCTCCCACAGAGGGGTTTGCAGGGAATCAGTGGGGAGCAGCAGCCCTGGAGTCTGGGTTTGTGCCTGGCTGGGCCACTTCCTGGCTGGGGGGACCCGCCATGTCACCAAAACGCTGATGTGCAAACCCGCGCACCCTTCACAAGGCTGCTGCAGCCCTGAGGTGGTGTGCATGCAGCGTGGCCCTGGGGCCACCCGCCCTGTAAGTCTTTGTAGAATTGGCACCGCCCTTTCTCCCATTTCACTAGACTCACTGCCTGTACAGGCCTTTTGGCGTGAGTTCACCAATTTTATCCGAGTTCCAAACTCCTGTGACTAAGATCACCTTATAGGAGGAGGGAGGTGAGCCCAGGGCTGGAGGCTCAAGTCACTACCCCCCCTCCCCCCAGATCTGACGAATCTGATGGCCACGTCCCGGAAATATGAAGATCTGTTGTGGGCCTGGAAGAGCTGGCGAGACAAGGTGGGGAGAGCAATCCTCCCCTTTTTCCCCAAATATGTGGAACTTGCCAACAAGGCCGCCAAGCTCAATGGTGAGTCCCTCTGGCCAAGATCTCTGGTTCTCTGGGGCCTCAGAGGGGTCCTCTGAGCCCCTAACCTTGGTGAGAGGGAGGTCCTAGAGGGGGCGGGGCAGAGGGTGCTCAGGGAATGGTCAAGCGTTGAGAGAGCCTGTGCCCCCTCTGCAGGCTACGAAGATGCAGGTGACTCCTGGAGAGCCATGTACGAGATGCCAACCCTGGAACACGACCTGGAGCAGCTCTACCAGGAGCTGCAGCCGCTCTACCTGAACCTGCACGCCTACGTGCGCCGGGCCCTGCACCGC
The DNA here is from genome assembly GCF_018350155.1 of Leopardus geoffroyi. Classification (NCBI taxonomy): domain Eukaryota; kingdom Metazoa; phylum Chordata; class Mammalia; order Carnivora; family Felidae; genus Leopardus; species Leopardus geoffroyi. The sequence goes on from NC_059330.1 coordinate 46,049,571, forward strand.
CACTACGGGCCCCAACACATCAACCTGGAGGGCCCCATTCCAGCTCATCTGCTGGGTGAGCGCAAGGACTGGGCCTGGGGTGGGGGTGCGGGGTGGGGGACAGACACAGATGAGGAAAGGTGGGGCTGGTGCTCTCCACATGGCAGAGGGCAGGCTGGGCAGGATCTTAGGATGGTGTATCAGGTGGAGGGAGCGAGGGTGTGAGGCTGGAGGGAATGTCGCCGGGGCCGGGGTGGGGTGGCAGCTGGGTTCGGGGAGACGAGCCCCTTGCTTGCATTTAGCACATTTGCTACAGAGCCACTCGGTGCAGGTCGCCACGGGTGGAGCAGTGACAGAATTCATAATATCATCGCAGGAGACCATATGACCCATGATGCTTGGGCAGGGGTGGTGAGGAAGGGGCCGGGAATGAGAAGTGAGCACCGCCCCCCCCCCAAGGAAGTGGCACACGAGCAGAGCCTTGAAAGATGAGAGGTTCTGGGAAGGCTTGGTGGCTCAGTCGGTTAAGCATCCAACTTCAGCTCAGGTCACGATCTCACGGTTTGAGCCCTGCATCGGGCTCGCTGCTGTCAGCACAGATCCTGCTTCAGATCCTGTGTCCCCCTCTCTGCCCTTCCCTGCTCGAATGTGTGCTCTCACTCTTTCCCTCAAAAATTAAAAAAAAAGTTTAAAAGATGAGAGATTCTGACAGATGGAAAAAGTAGCAGTAGGGAGTTAGAAGGACAACACTCAGGCGAAGAGGAATTAGGAGAACAGAGAACATTGAGAGTGTAGATCCATCCCAACTTTTGGACCCTCGTTTTTTCAGGGGTTGTAAACTCAAATGCCCTGAATGAATGAAGTAGGCAGTGGAAGACAGTGAGGGCTGGCAGGGACTAGAGCAAAGTGGAGGCCACCAGGTTCTTGTCCCTGTCGAGCCACAGAGAACACATCCCTGGGGGGTTCCTTACTATGAGCAGAGAGGCCAGACGGGGCCACAGACCATTTGCCAACCGTGAGGGAGACTCCAGAAACTCATCCAGCTTTGGGTCTAGTTCCTGCTCAGTCTCTAGGGTCCTTGTAGCTCAAGACACCAGCCATCCTTGATCAAGGATGTGGGAGCGTATATCAGCTCGATGACTGAGAAACACAGACCCCAGGAAAAGGAGACATTACGCCCAAGTGGCCCCCAGAGTGGGGGCAGAGCTGGGGTTCAGAACTCAGCCCTTGGCAGTCAAAGCAGGGCTGGATGTGCAGGCTAAAAACAATGTATGTCAAATCCCAGCACGGTTTGCAAATAGCAGGTGCTCGGGATACATTTGTGATCATAAGGCTTGGGATCTGGTTCCTTCTCCATGGGTGATGGTGTTGAGTGTAAGAAATAACATCTCTCTCTCCTCTGTCTGTCTTCTCTTCCCCTCTCTGCCTCCAGGGAACATGTGGGCTCAGACCTGGTCCAACATCTATGACTTGGTGGTGCCTTTCCCTTCAGCCCCCAAGATAGATGCCACAGAGGCCATGATAAAGCAGGTGCGCACTGGGCCCCTCATCACATTTCTGCTCCTCCAGGGCAACCCCAAGGCACAAGGGAGGGGAGACCTCTGCCTTGGTGGGAGAAGGCCTCTGCTTCAGGAATTCCCTCTGGCTGAGCCCTCTCCTAACCCCCACCCTGACGCAGTACACAGTCTGTCCCCAGAGGCCCCAGGTTTGGCAGGGCTCCCTCTGCTTGTAGGGCTGGACACCCAGAAGGATGTTTGAGGAAGCGGACAATTTCTTCACCTCCCTGGGGCTGTTGCCTGTGCCCTTTGAGTTCTGGAACAAGTCAATGCTAGAAAAGCCGACTGACGGGCGGGAAGTAGTGTGCCACGCCTCTGCCTGGGACTTCTACAATGGCAAGGACTTCAGGTGTGTCCAGGTTGCAGCCAGGGGACCTTATCAGTGGGCAAGGAGTTGAACCAAGTACAGCTTCCACTATTGTCCCCTCAGCCAGAGTGAGCAGAAACAAGTACAGGGGCCAGAGCTTAGCATGAAAGGTCAAGAGCATTGGGCCTGGCCTTGGGTTGGCCATTGGCTTCTGGCAGGGGAGCCTTGTCTACGAGGTGAGGGTCTTCTCAAGCACTGACCAGCTTCACTAGCTTGGTTAGTGCCCAAGGTCCCAGTGCTAGGTGAGCACTGTGAGAGCTTCCCAGCCTTCCCTCATTCTGGAGTGACCTCTGCCTACAGCAGGCCATCTTTCTGGGTGCATGTGTCTTGACACAGACAGGTACATGAGAACATGGGGGGCTTTGCACAGATCCATATTCACCATTGGCAGAGACTCAGAAGCTGTCTTCATTGGAGGACAGTTGTCTATTGCTGCATAGACAGATGCACAAACCACCCCAAAACTTACTGCCATAGAACAACCATTTGTTTATGTTTGTGGTTTTATCAGTCAGGAGCGCAGGCAACATGCAGTGGAAATGGCTTGTCCCTGCTGTGCAATGATGGAGACCTCAGCTGGGGTAGCTCTGATGGCTGGAGATGCTGGTGTAGCTCAGTGGGGCCATGTGTCTGGAGCCTTGGTTCTGGCTCTTGGTTGGGTGCCTCAGTTTTTCTCCATGTGGCACGTGCTGGGACAGGAAGCTTCATTTGGCTTCTGTACTCACATGTTGGGTCCTCGGACTGGGATGACTGGAGAAGCTGGGGATTGGTGAGAACATCTCTCTCCAGGCTAGCTTGGGCTTCCTCCCAGTATGACAGTCAGGCAGTCAGATTTCTTACTGGCAGTCGGCATCCCACAGAAAGAAAGCAAGAACAGCCTGGTTTCTTAAAGGCTAGATCTAAAACTGGCACAGAGTCACTTCTGCCACATTTTCTTGGCTGAAGCAAGTCACAGATGCAAAGAAGGAAAAGAAGACCCCACCTCTTGGGAGAAGTGGCAAAGATGATCTGCCACTATTGATGAAGTTTCTTCTAGTAAGAGTGGACACAGAGAGACTAGAACAAAACAGCCAGAGTTCACGGGATTGCCTATCCTTGGGCCCTTCCTTCAAAGGCATGAGGACTGCAGCTGTAGGGATGGATGTACAGAATCAGAGGGTTGAGAACTCTTTTGGGAGTTTTCTTTGTATGGGGCGTCATAGGAGAAGGTGGGCAGACCCCAACCTCGGTGTTACCAGGATGCCAGGAAGTTCTTCCCATCCCAATACAACGGCAGAAAAATGTGGTCAACTGAACTGAAGGGCTTTGGTTATATCCAAGGGAGAATTTGATCGGCTCACAAAAGAGAATGAGGAAAGATGAAGGGCAAGGTTGGGCCTCTGATGTGGACAGCTCTGTAGATGTCATTTCAGCCCTAACCATGAAAGTCCTGGGTGAATGTGTTTGCTGGTGTTGGGCACATGGGATGTAGAAAAGCTCAGAATAACTGTTGTTCCCTTCAGGAGACCTAAGTCTTGGAAGAGACAAAATGTGTGCATGAAAAACACAGAACCCACATTCTAGAAAGTTCTGCACTAATCACAATTGAGTGCAAAGCCTCGGTTATGCCTTTTGAGCAAGTACTTTGCACAGTCAGAAAACAGCATGGCAGTGAGGGCTGGAGTGATTCAGAGAAGTTGGAAGCAGAAGAATGGCCTGGATGACCATGCTGTAGGGGCTTCTGACCCTCAGATTCCTTCTTTCTCAGGCTCATTCCATACCTCCTTTGGTTTTCCTTCCCATAAAGCTGTGTTCCCTGCATATAGCATTGATGGGGGTCTGCTTTGTATGCAGTAAGGACAGCGGGTCCCTTTGCCCCACCCCCCGTGTTCCAGGATCAAGCAGTGCACCACTGTGAACATGGAGGACCTGGTGGTGGCCCATCATGAAATGGGCCACATACAGTATTTCATGCAGTACAAGGACTTGCCTGTGACCTTCCGGGAGGGTGCCAACCCTGGCTTTCACGAGGCCATTGGAGATGTGCTGGCCCTCTCAGTGTCTACCCCCAAGCACCTCCACAGTATCAACCTGCTGAGTAGCGAGGGTGGCGGCTATGGTGAGAGAGGAATGGGAAGCCCTGGTGGGCAGAGGGACTAAGAAGGGGCAGTGAGCTTGGGAGGCTGGGAGAGGGGACTTGATGGCTCATAGGCAGAGGTTGGGACAGAACAGTGGGGAATAAGGAGGCCACCAGCAGGGTGAGCCGGGAGGATGGAACTCCCATACCAGCCCAAGAGGCAGGTCGCTAGACCCAGAAAGGCACAGAGCCCACTCCTCCCCTCTCCACCCACCGCACACCCATCATGGCTGAGCCACTGGGATGTGGCAGGAGGCAGGCAGACATCTGGTGACCAGGCTACCTTCCTTGGCAGAGCAAGACATCAATTTTCTGATGAAGATGGCACTCGACAAGATCGCCTTTGTCCCCTTCAGCTACCTCGTCGACCAGTGGCGCTGGAGGGTGTTTGATGGAAGCATCACCAAGGAGAACTACAACCAAGAGTGGTGGAACCTCAGGTTCTAGAATGATCCTGTGGGGGTGTGGGTTCAGGAGGAGGGGTGTCTCCATGGGTATCTGTATATGTGAGTGTGTGTGTAAGTGATGAGGTACACAGGGGGTGATTGTGCACAGAGGCACAGCACACCAGAATCTGGACTGTCCAGTGGAACCCCCGGGGCAAGGTTCACCCTTCACCTCAAAAATACCAACTCTTCCTGACTTTATTCTCCCCAAACCCTCCCTCCAACATCTTTCCCCTTGACAGGCTAAAGTACCAGGGCCTCTGCCCCCCAGTGGCCCGGGCTCAAGGGGACTTTGACCCAGGGGCCAAGTTCCACGTTCCTTCAAGTGTGCCTTATATCAGGTAAAGGGGAAGGGAAGAGGCTATTCAATGTTCAAAGTGTTGTTACTGCCCTGTGGGGAGCTACCTGTCTCGGTGACCTGGGAGGCCTGGCTGCATGGCACATTGTGCCTAGGCCACTTACCTGCCACCAAGGCTCATTGTTGTTTCACACTTTTGATGTGATGAGAGCCTCTACCCTCCAGGCATTTGAAAACAGAAACTCTACTATAATTGGCTAATGGTTACAAGACTTTGGTTGGATAGTTAACATTATTAACCATGACCCATGACCCATGGCTAGAGCTAAGCACTGTTTTGTTTTGTTTTTAAACAAGATTGTGATTTCTTTAATATATATTCAACATATTGCCTGTGATATAATTGGAATTATACCTGGAAGACCTTCTACACACTAAAACTAGGGTTAGAGACCCAATTGGATTGGGAGGCTATGCTCTCAGGGGCATGGAGTCAGGCAGAACTGGGTTCTGGGGTCAGGCAGAACTGGGTTCAAATCTTGTTTCCACTTCTTTGTTTCCTTAAGCAAATTTTTCAGTGTCTGTGAGCATCAGTTTCTGCACCTGTGAAATCGTAGCAGATTTCACAAAATTGTAGCAGAACTTAACTTCTTAACATACTGTCCAATACAGAGCATGATCAGGAAATGGTGGCCATAACGCACTAGAATGAATTTATATTCTTTTAAAAAAGTTTTTATTTATTTTGAGAGAGACAGAGACAGCGTTAGCAGGGGGCAGGGGAGAGAGAGAGAATCCCAAGTAGGCTCTGTGTTGCCAGCACAGAGCCCGATGTGGGGCTTGAACTCACAAAACCGTGGGATCATGACCTGAGCCAAAACCAAGAGTTGGACGCTTAACCGACTGAACCCCCCAGGCACCCCTGAAGTTACACTCTTAACTGGGACATGTAAACACACCAGTGCTGTGAGTCACATAGCCAGAGTGTAGACATGTCCAGCCCTTCCCTTCTGCCTGCTGCAGGAGAGCACTTACTGAGGGCTAGGAAGGGTAATTGTAGGGTCTGGGACCCTCCTGGTAGAGAAGGTTCTGGGGACATCTGAGGGGAGGGTCTGTGTGTCCCTGAGCTGCAGATAGCCCAGGCCACATGTGAGGCAAGGCAGAGGGCAAGGAGGGCTGTCCCAGGAGGGCTCTGGTCACTTCCAGCCCTTGCCACCTGTGGTTCCTGGAAGCCCAGTGGGGGAGGGCTTGTGCTCATGGTACCCACCTTTCCAACCTAGCACCTGGCATGATGTCAGCATATAGTCAGGACCTAATAAAGAAGTATAGGGTGGGTGAATTGTATTCCTACTGTGTAGGAAAGGAGAGAAAGCCTTCTCAGATGTTCCAGAGAGCTGCTGTGGGCAGGGGACCAAGGGGGATCCAAGGGCCCTTAGAACAGGCCCAACCTGGACAATGTACCAGGATGACCTGTGAGGAGGGCTACCACCTGCCTTCTCCACTGGTTTCCCAGCTTCCAAGCTGGCATTCACTTTCATGTGAAAGCCAGGCCCAAGTGAATGGTTAGCTTCTGAGCTTAGAGTAGATAATTCTCCAGGGCAGGGGTGGGCAAAGGAGACACATTCCAAATTCTGACCAGCAAACTTGGCAAAGCACTTTTAAGAAATGCCAGGAAAGTTAGTGGCACATGGCTTATGCCCAGCATTCAAAGTGGGAGGCCAGCGCTGCTGGTTTGGGACATTCTGAACCAAGTGCAGAGGTGGCTCTGGCTTTGACCTGCAGATTTATACCAGGGAATCCCTGCTGTTTGGAATAAACGGGATCATTTGGGCTGGCTTCCCTGCCCAAACCACCCTGCCAGAAGCGTGGGACTCTTGAGGCAACACCTGGCCTCTGCTTGCATACACCCCAGGGATGGAGACCTTACTGCCTCAGAAGCAACTGTCCAAATCTTTGAAGGGCTCTGCCCTGACCCTCCTCACCCATGAGTGATCCCGAGAGCTCCTCAAAGCAGGTCCTCCCGAGACGTGGAAGGAGCCTCTCGGGTGGGAGGCATGGGAACAGGGAGCCTTGAAGACCCTAAAGACCAGAGGGTGAGCTCCCTGCAACACCCGGGCTGCAGTGGAAGGTGACGGGCAACTGGGGCTCGGTGGCACAGGTCCTCAGCCACCCCACCCCACACCATGCTTCCCTCCACTCCAGGTACTTTGTCGGCTTTGTCATTCAGTTCCAGTTCCACGAGGCTCTGTGTCAGGCAGCTGGCCACAAGGGCCCCTTGCACACATGTGACATCTACCAGTCTAAGGAGGCAGGAAAGCGCCTGGCGTGAGTCTCTTCTGGCTTTCTTTTGACCATTTCCCATGCTCTGACCCCAGTGGGGCTTTTCTGGGAAAACCTGCCATTTTGGCGTCTGGGTTGGGGATCCCAGGTGGAGCCTGTGCCAGACCTTAATGTGCCACCCCAGTGGGGAACTAGAGCCCTCTGGGCCCCAACCATCCCTCCCCCATTCCCATCCCCTACCCCCAGACCTGCTCAAGCCCTCCCAATCCCAAAGGAGGTGTAGGCCAGAAGAAGGGACATGGAAGGTGGGAATTAGGCTGGGGCAGGAGCAGCAAGCCTCCCTACCTGTCCTTCTGACTGACTCTGTGTCCCTTCTCTGGTGCTCCCCCAGGGATGCCATGAAACTGGGCTTCAGTAAGCCATGGCCAGAAGCCATGAAGCTGATCACAGGCCAGACCAACATGTCTGCATCCGCCATGATGAACTACTTCAAGCCGCTGCTGGACTGGCTTCTCACTGAAAATGGGCGGCACGGGGAGAAGCTGGGCTGGCCTCAGTACAACTGGACACCAAACTCTGGTACCACACCCCATCCCCCTCAGCCCCAGGCCAGCCCCCTCCCCAGTTCAGGCAGACTGCAGTCTGACCTCAGAGCAAGAACAGGGAAGCGAGCCTAACCAAGCCCCAGCCCTGCCCATCGGCCTGCCCACTGCCTGCCCACAGCCTGCCCATCGCCTGCTCTCCTTGCTTCCCCTGCCCAGCTCACTCAGAAGGCCCCATCCCGGGCAACGGCCGTGTCAACTTCCTGGGCCTGGACCTGGAGGAGCAGCAGGCCCGCGTGGGCCAGTGGGTGCTGCTCTTCCTGGGCGTAACCCTGCTGGTGGCCACCTTGGTCCTCACCCAGCGGCTCTTCAGCATCCGCCATCACAGCCTCCACCAGCCCCACCATGGGCCCCAGTTTGGCTCTGAGGTGGAGCTGAGGCACTCCTGAGATGACCGGGCTGGGCTGGGCCTGCCGGGGAGCTTCTGCCACCAAGAGACCAGATTGGGGGCGTGGGGCCGTGGGCAGAGGACCCACCGCTCCTCTCAAGGCTCACCTCAGCCAGCCCCCCTCCTCCCACCCTGTTCCCCCACTACCATGTCTAGAGTCCCGTACTGACCATCTGCCTTCCAGACCGCAAACCGCCACGGACCCTGCCCCCGAGTCCCTGGGCAGCAGGCCGCCTAACATGGAGCCCCCTCCCAGTCTCTCTGTGAATACAATTAAAGGACCTGCCTCCCCCATCTGAGTCTGTGTCCCTCATAGGGAAGCCAGGGACAGGGACTGGGACGCTCTCCCACCTCCTGGCAGTCAACTGGGTCACTTCACTGGACATCTTCATCCTCCTCCAAGAAGAGCCTGGGAAAATGCCCTGGAGCTCTGGCCCCAGCACCCGCCCCTAGCCCAGGCAGTCAGCCAATGTCCCGCCGTGGCCAGCATCCCCTGCCCGGCCTCGGCACCAACCCAAGAAGACGGGGGAGGGAGCAGACATTCTGGGCTTCCGGCCTTCCATTTCCACGTGCTTCGGGAGCCCTACCCCAGCTTTCCCATAAATGGCAGGTCCTTTAGATGGAAGACTTCTGGCTCTCCTCCGGGTCCCAGGGGGAGAGCGCCTTGCCCGTGTCTGACTCAGTGAGGGTGCAGAACTGACCGCATTGGTCACCTCAGGCTGCCTGCACCAGCTCCGTGTCTACTTGTATGACTGGACAGAGCTATTTGAGTATTGCCCATGGGGTCCAAGGCTAGACCCTTTTCACCCCAGATGGAGAAGGACCCTAAATGCTGGAGCTTGGCAAGAGCTAGCAGTCACACAGGGATTAACTTCCGGAGGCCACCCCTTCCCATTCCCCCAAGCTCATTCTCTCACCCTGAGCCTTCCCTCAAAAAGCCAATGTGGGCTTGAGGAAGTAGCATTTTGAGGGACATTTTTATAACTTTTATCTACATGTTTAGTATAGAAAATTTGGAAAATACAGAAAACTATAAAGATAATAAAAGCCCTTTATATCAACACCAAGAGAAAAGCACCACTGACATTTTGGTATACAGTAAAACCTTGGTTTGCGAGCATAATTCTTTCCAGAAACATGCTGGTAATCCAAAGCACTCATATATCAAAGTGAAGTTCAAGAACCATTGGCACTGTTGTGATTGTGTGACATTCAGCATCATGTACTACTCGTATTGCAAGACATCTCTCATTTATCAAGTTAAAATTTATTACAATGTTTGCTTGTCTTGCAGAACACTCGCAGAATGAGTGACCTACCATCCCAGGTTTTACTGTATATCTTTCCACTTTTTTTTCTCAGTACATATTTTATTTTTAATTTAAAAAATTTTTAATGTTAATTTTTGAGAGAGAGAGAGAGAGAGCACGAGTTGGGGAGGGGCAGAGAGAAAGGGGGACAGAGGATCTGAAGCAGGCTCTGCGCTGACAGAAGAGAGCCCGATGTGGGGCTCGAACTCACGAACTGTGAGATCATGACCTGAGCTGAAGCCTGACACTTAACTGACCGAGCCAATCAGGCGCCCCTTCAGTACATATTTTAAATGAGATCACAGTGTATCTATGCTTGTGTATCCTTTTTCCAATTAACACAACAATCTATTTTTCAGATAGTCAAATGCCAAATCTAGAACCTGGCGAAATGGAAGTTGATCAGTTGCCCAAAGCCAGAAGCTTCCACTGCCAGCCTGGCCCCTCTGTGAGGACCCCTCATCAGAGCCTATTCCCGGCTTTGCTGATGCCTTGACTTCAGCCAGGCCCAGCCCCCAACATCTGTCTCCAATATCCACTGGTCCAGCTTTTTTGCCCTCCCAATCTCCAGCTGCCATGTGTGTCTGTGTCTGGGTGTGTATCTGTGTGTGCATGTGTCAGTGTGCGTGTTGCACATAGACTAGGTTGTACAGGCCTGTTCCATGGAGCAGGATGTGGGGTTGAAGTATTTTGGATATGCAAGAGGGTAGGAGTTTATGATTAGTTAGGACAATGGAATTTATAAACATATCCTCTAAATAGTTCTAAGGTTCTACCACCAAAGACTTTTAATTACCCCCCGTCCCCAGCCTGACGTTTCAAAAGCTCTTTGCCTGCCAGACAAAGGTCATTGTCACAATACCATTTCCTATCTTTGTGAACACAGGGGTTCATGCTGCCTGAAACAGCCTATGGAAGAGCATGAGGGCACCAAGCAGTCAACATCCAAAGGTGTGACTGAGGGCAACGAGACTTAACATGGGGGTCAGCCTAACCAGCCTTATCCCCTAGGCTTTTTGAAATATTAAAATTGTTTGGACTCCTGTTACTGTCTCCTAGGGTGAGGGGGGTACAGCTAGGTCTAACTAGAAGAAGGCAGAGGAAGAGGAGGGGTGACAGCAGAAAGAGAGGCCATTCTGGCATTTTCTACCAGTGACCCTGAAGTCTGAGCCCTTCCCTGTGCTGCACCTGCTGATGTCTGACAGCTGATCACTCCTCAGCAGCTCTTAACTATGAGGGCCCAAGGTAGGCATGGTTGCTGGACAGTTTCTCTGATCTCTCAAACACCCTCTTCTTCCAATTGCCCACCCCCATTCCAGCCTACCCTGGCTCTAACGTGAGTGAATCCAGTGGCTTTGGACTAGGCCTGAGTCAAATCCTGCCTCTGCACGTAGTACCTTAGTGGCCTGGAGAATTCAATTTTCTGAGCCTCCATTTTGACACCTACGAAATGGTTCTTACAAACCATCTTAAATTTCTGCAAAGATTAAGTGAGATAATATAGAACTTATAGTATATAGTTTCCTCTCTTTATAAGAAATGCATCACCTCCCCACGTCACAGACCATGACAACAGGAAAGCCAAGCAGAGATCAGCCCCTCACTAGACAGATAGAGGAAAAGGTCCAGAGCAGCTCACTGGTGACAGTTGAACACTCACATCTCCCGTGTCTTCCTCCAGGAACTTTCTCATGGTTTCTGCACCATCGACTTCCCTGGAGTGCAATGAGTTTGCTCACCTGAGGGACTCAGCTTTCCTCAGTTCTGGAAACACAGGCATCATCTCTTTGAACATCACCCTCCTCCTTTCCAGTCATCTCTTTGGGGACTCTTCCCCGATGCTGCCTGGGGCCATTTTGTCCTCTGTCTCCTAATCCTTGCTCATATTTCTCATCTCTTCCTCTGTCCTGTGTTCCAGGAGATTCCCCAGTTCTGCATCCCAGCCTGCTGCTTAACCTGGCCAGAGCGATTTTCGTTGTTCCAACTTAATAACTTTTTCATGTTCACATCTCTCTCTCAAATCCCCTGTGTTTTCACAAAAGCCTATTCTTCATGGATTCTACTTTTTCTCTTTTTTACCACTCTAAGATCAGTATTTTTTTAAGTTTTGGCATAATGTACCTCCATACAATGTGCCATTTTAACCATTTTTAAGCATGCAGCCCAGTGGCATTGAATGCATTCATATTGTCCTGGCAACCAGCACCACTGTAGCTCTCCAAGTCCCTACTTTCAATTCTTTTGAATACCCTAAATTGGAATTGCTGGATTATATGGGAATCCTTTGATTTTTTGAGGAACCATCATACTCTTTTTCACAGTGGCTGCACCATTTTATATTCCCAGTAGCACTCTACACAGGTCCAGTTTCTCCATGTCTTGGCCAACAGTTGATGTTTGGTAATAGCCATTCTAGCGGGATCTCATGGTTTTGATTTGCATTTCCCTAATAATTAATGATATGGAGCATCTTTTCAAGTGCTTATTACCCATTTGTGTATAATCTTTTGAGAGATATCTACTCAGATCCTTTGCCTATCACTGATTTGGGTGGTTTTCTCATTGTTGAGTTTGAGAGTTTTCATGTATTCTAAATATTAACCCTTACCAGATATATAATTTACAAATCTTTTCTCCCATTCTGTAGGTTGCCTTTTTACTCTGTTTCTCGTGTTCTTTGATGCACAAAAGTTTTTAACTTTGATGAAATCCAATTTGTCTGGGGTTTTTGTTATTGCCTGTGCTTTTGGTGTCATATCTAAAATATCATTGTCAAATCTAATGTTGTGAAGCTTTTCCCATATGATTTCTTCAAAGAGTTTTCTGATCTTAGCTCTTATATTTAGGTCTTTCATCTGGTTTGATTTAATCTTTCCGTATGGTGTAAAGATCTATATTTTAAGTCCCTTTCAGACTGCAGTTAGACCTGTCCTTCCTCAGGTGTGTCTGTCATTTAGCACAGGCTCTGGAGCCAGAGCATGGGGGTGTGAGTCCCACCTCCATTAGCTAGCTATGTGACTGTAAGTTCCTCAACCTCTCTGTGCCTCTGTTTCCTAATCTATAAAGTGGGTGTATTGATCACAGTACTTACCTCATGCGTTTTTTGGTGAGGATTCATATACTAAAAGCTCTCAGTGGGTCCCTCGCACCTGGAAAGTGCTCAGAGGGGACTGGTGATCATTATTGATCTTCATGGCACTGCACTCTCTTTGGCACTTGGTAATCCTGACCTATGAGCCATTTTCAGTGGGAACATTCTTCTGCAGGGTCCAATGCACACACCGTGTGCATGCGTTCTGAAGATGTCCCTAAAGTCAGTTTCATGGATGCTTCTTGCAGAGCCCCCTTAAAAAGGAAGCCATCTGCTAGCTCCCATCTTGATGGAGGCACAACTTCCACTGTGATCAGCTATGTCCATGCAGACAGCAATGCTGCAGCCCTCTGGGCATGGGTGCCCTCTGATTTCCCACACGGGCCCCCACTCACTGCTGCATGAGCCCTCTTTGTCTCCTCAGCATCTGAAGAGTTCTGTTTCTTGCACTCCATCTTATCTCTGTATTTTACATTTTAAAAAGCATGATTTTTTTAACCCCAAATAGCCAAAGCAATTTTGAGAAAGAAGAATAAAGCTGGAAGCATCACACTTCCTGTTTTGAAATTATCTTACAAAGCCATAGCAATCAAAACAGAATGGTATCAGCATAAAAATGGACACACAGATCAATGGAACAGTATAAAGAGTACAGAAATAAGCCTGCCCATATATGGTCAGTATACTTAAGACAAACCAAGAATATAAGATGGGGAAAGGATAGTTTTCTTCAATAAATAGTGTTGGGGAAGCTGGGCACGTGCATGCAAAAGAATGAAACTGGACCCCTACCTTACACCATACAAAAAATTAACTGAAAATGGATTAAAGACTTGAACATAAGGCCAGAAAGCATAGAACTCCTAGAAAAAACTTAGAGAGTGAGCTCCTAGACATTGGTGTTAGCAATGATATTTTGGATTTGCCACCAAAAACAAAGGCAACAAAAGTAAAAATCAACAGGTGGCAACTACATCAAACTAAAAAGCCCTTACACAGCAAAGCAATCATCAACAAAATGAAAAGGCAACCTAAAGAATGGGAGAAAATATTTGTAAATTACATATTTGATAAGAAATTAATATACAAAATATATAAAGAGCTCATACAACTCCAAACAAACCAACTAAACCAACAAACCAACTAAAAAATGAGCAGAGGAACTGGATAGACATTTTTCCAAAGAAGACATACAGATGGCCAGCGGTCACATGAAATGGTTCTCAACATCACTAATCATCAGGGAAATGCAAATAAAAACCACAATTAGATATCACTTCATGCCTAGTAGAATGGCCATTATCAAAAAGATAAGAAATATCAAGTGTTGGCAAGGATATGGAGAAAGAGAACCCTCGTGCACTGTTGGTGGGAACGTAAATTGTCAGCCGCTACAGAAAACAGTATGGAGGTTCCTCAAAAGGTTAAAAATCGGGGCACCTGGGTGGCTCAGTCGGTTGGGCGTCTGACTTCACTCAGGTTGTGATCCCACAGATCATGAGTTCAAGCCCCACATCAGGCTCTGTGCTGACAGGTCAGAACCTGGAGCCTGCTTTAGATTCTGTGTCTCCCTCTCTCTCTCTACCCCTCCCCTGCTCATGCTCTGTCTCTGTCTCTCAAAAATAAATAAACACTAAAAAAATTTTTAAGTTAAAAGTAGAACTACCATATGATCCAGCAATTTCACTCCTGGGTATTTACAAAAAAAATGAAATCAGTCTTGAAAAGCTATCTGCACCTTCGTGTCCATTGCAACGTGATTTACACTAGCCAAGACATGGAAACAATCTGTGTCCAATGACAGGTGAATGGATAATGAAAAGGTGGTATACATATACACACCAAAAAACTGAGCTTATAGATACAGGGAACAGATTGGTGGTTGCCAGAAGCAGGAGGTGGGATGGTGGGCAAAAAGATGAAGCTGGCAAAAGGCATAAACTTCTGGTTTATGCCTGGGTGGCTCAGTCGTTTAAGCGTTCGACTCTTGATTTCAGCTCAGGTCATGATCTCATGAGATCAAGCTCAGAGTTGGTTCCGCCCTGGTCATGGGAACTGCTTAAGATTCCCTCTGTCCCTCTCCCTCTACCCTTTTCCCACTTGCACACAGGGGCACAGGCCTGCCCTAGGTGACACCTGCCCTCCAGTATAACATGCTTCTGGCCTACATGGAGACGACATACAGCATGGCCCAGGTGTGCCTGAATGAGGGACCCTGCCTACCCCTGGAGCCTGGTGAGCACCCAAACACTGCCCTGTCCATCCCCAGAGTCTCTAGTATCAGCCCCTTCCACAAGCCTACCCTGACCCCCCGTTGTCTTCCATGCCTCAGGTGTACTCACTTTTGAGGAGTGGAGGGTCTGCCTAAGGCAGGTAAGGGCAGAGGGCAGGCAGGAGTAGGGGGGGGCTGTCCCACCTTGGCTCTTTTTCTGGGCATAGACCTTGAAGAAGTCATGGCCACCTCCCGGGATGAGAAGGAGCTGCTGTGGGCCTGGCAGGGCTGGCAGGATGCTGTGGGTCATCAGCTCTGCATCACCTTCAAGTGCTATGTGCAGCTCAGCAACAAGACTGCAAAGCTCAACGGTGAGGCCCCCAGCCCCCCAGCTGGCCAGCCCAGCCCATGCAGATGGCACACTGCACAGGTCCCAGGGCAGTTCCTGGGAAGGGCGAAGCAGAGTCTGCTGGGGGTAAAGGCAGTAGTAGGACCTTGAGATGGAGAACCTGAACCCCGCCCCACAGCTGGGGGAAGCAAAGGTGGTTCATTCACCATTGGTCCACAAACATCACTTGAGCACCTACTGTGTGCCAGGTCCTGGAGAGGTTCTAAGGATGCGTAGGTGAAAAGACAGAGAGGAGCCTGCCCTCCTAGGTAGGGCTTACAGTCTGAGAGACAGACAAGATTTGTGCAAACGCACATCTCAGGACGAGTGCTAAGAGAGAGAAGAGGAGGCCTGGAGACACTTCCCCAAGGCCCGAAAGAAGGCAAGCAAGAGGTGAAAGAGACCCCCAGGCCCCATGATGGGACAAACCAGTGTTTGGGAGGATCTGGAAGGAGCCAGGGTGGCCTGAGGGCTTGGACATGTGGGGTTCAAGGTGGGTGCCAAGACCAGTGCCTTATCCAGGTCCTCTCCAACCAGGCATGGTGAGAAGCATGGAGTGTGTATTTTGTTAAATGTTTTTCCACCCCTGATCTTATCCAATCAGAACAGTGACCTTGGGGGGCACATTTCCCATTTGGCAGATGAAGACCCTGAGGACCAGGGAGGCCAAGTGGCTTCCCCAGAAAGTGCCTGGGTCTCCTGCCTGCCAGGCCAGGGCTGAAGGAAGGGCGGGTGGTGAGTGCTTCTGAGCCCCCTCTCCTGTCCTAGGTTACAAATACATGGGGGCCTTGTGGCGGTCCAAGAGTCTGACACCCTGGAACACGACCTGGAGCAGCTTTACCAGGAGCTGCAGCCACTCTACCTAAACCTGCACACCTACATGTTCCGGGCCCTGCACTGCCACTACGGGTCAGAGCTTATCAACCTGCGGGGACCCATCCCTGCCCACCTCCTGAGTAACGCCCTAGCTGGTAGCAGAGTGGGGTGGGCAGAATAGGCCTCCAAGCTGGCACTCAGTAAAGGGAGAGACAGTGTCCTGCCTCCTCTGAGCCCCTCCTCTCCTTCCAGGGAACATGTGGGCTCAGTTCTGGGTCAACATCTTAGACCTGGTCCTACCCTTCCCAAAGAAGCCTCTTGAGGACATCACAAAAGTCATGAAAAGCCAAGTCAGTGCTCGGTGTCCATCTGACCCTGCCAGCTCCACACCCTCAGGCTGGGCCCTATGTATCCCCTCTTCCACACAGCACTGGAAGCCCTCAAAAATGTTTGAAGGGGCTGAAAAATTCTTCACCTCCCTGGGGCTGCTTTCCACCCCTCCCAACTTCTGGAAAACTTCAATGATGGAAAGGCCAACCGATGGGCGAGAGGTGGAGTGCCACGCCTCTGCCTGGGACTTCTACAACGGCAAGGACGTCAGGTCTCACGGGGCACCAGCACCACCCTCCTCTCCCTCCCTCTCTCTTCCTCCACTGGTTCCACTCTCCACCTGCCCGCCTGTCTTAGGAGGTGGGCAAGGGTGGGCAGGGCCGGAGCCAGGCAGCAGAGGGGAATGTGAGCTGGCAACATGAGCGAGGGGGACCTGGAGTGAGAAAGGACAGTACCCAAGACCCTGCTGGTCTCTAGCCCATCTGCCCCAGTCCCTTAACGGAGTCTGAATGGAGAAATCTCCCCTTCTCCCAGGGCCTCCCTATGCTCCTTGACCCCTGCCCTTTAACCCTAGGGTAAAGAAGTGCACCGAGGTGACCATAGAAGACCTGCTCTCCATCTTCCACCAAATGGGCCATATCCAGTACTTCTTGCAGTACGAGAACCTCTCTGTGATCTTCCGTGCAGGAGCCAACCCAGCCTTTGAAGAGGCCGTGGGGTCGATGGTCACCCTCTCGGCCTCCTCCCACAAATACTTGCTCAACAGAGGCCTGCTCAGCCACCAGCACCAGGACTCAGGTGGTGGGGGCCAAGAGGACCATAGCAGGGCATCTGAGCCTGAGGCTGCAGCCAAGGCTCTCTGGGCAAGGTTGAAGGGAGGGAGAACTGGGAGCCACCAGCTGACTGCCTCACCTTCCCCAGAGGAGGAGGTCAATTTCCTGATGGGCATCACCCTGGAGAAGATTGCCTTTATCCCCTTCGCCAACCTGATGGACCTGTTTCGCTGGAAGGTCTTTGATGGCACCATCCAGAAGGACGTCTACAACCAGGAGTGGTGGAACTTGAGGTGGGGAGGACAGCTGCCCTGGGCTCTCTGCCCCCTCCCACCCCTGCTGTGGGTGGGGCTTTCCGGTCAGCCTTAAGGGCACTGCCCATTGCCAGAGGATGCTGCTGCCTCTCTTCAGAGGGCAGAGCTAGGGTGTGCCACACTGGTGACCGGGGGGGCCCTGAGGAGGCCCCAGGGTGGTATTGGCTGTTTGCCATCACCTGATAAAAATATCCCTACTGAAGTGGATAGGGCCAGCACCTGCAATTATGGGACCTCACATTGAATCTGGCACTGGCACTGAGCACACCTCTTAACCTCTCTAGGGACCCTGGCAGTGGCCCTGCCTGCTTCTGGGTAGCTGGGAAGCTCACACAGGGGTGCGCCTGGGCTCCTCCAAGAACAAAGCATTGACCACCAGGCAGGCCCACCTGCTTCTCCTCTCCCTTCCTATTCTCACCAGTAGCACTGGCAGAAGAGTGTTTGGTGACCTGAGCTCTTTCTCCCCCATGGAAAAAGTCCCCATGGGAGAGAGGCAAGCCCACTGCCCCCTTTCCTGCTGCTCTAACACACTCTCACAACTGCCTCTGGTTTAGCATCCTCAGGCATGTCCAAGGTCAGAACTGGCTGCCAAAAGAGCTCACCAGCAGTCAGGCAGCACCACTCTTGAGGGAGGGGCATCCATGTCGCATCCTATCACCGACCACTGGCTGACTGGAAAATGAATGCCCATGGCCCAGCTTCTCCATCTCTACCAGGCCTCAGACTGACCTGCTTGAGTCTGCTGGCCACAACATGATTTGGGGCTACCAGGAAGCAGCTGCCAGCTTTGAACCAGGCCCCTTATGTTTCTTTGAACTTGTACAGCATCCCATGATCCTTCACTGGAGAACAATCTGTGACCAGCCCGTGGTCACACAGCAACTCAGGG
The DNA here is from genome assembly GCF_018350155.1 of Leopardus geoffroyi. Taxonomy (NCBI): domain Eukaryota; kingdom Metazoa; phylum Chordata; class Mammalia; order Carnivora; family Felidae; genus Leopardus; species Leopardus geoffroyi. The sequence continues at coordinate 46,067,726 of NC_059330.1, forward strand.
GTGGAAAAGTTGGGTGCTCCTCTCTTTGTCCACTCACCCTCCCACTGTCATCCCAAATTCAGGCCCAGGTCTCACTGGTGGGGTTGGCAGAGTCTTGACCTTGTACTTCTCCAAGGGCAACCCCCACAAGCCATCTGAGGTGCCTGCAGGGGTCCTTTTCCTCCCTTGGCCAACTATAACCACCACCACCTATAATGGAAACCCAGGGTAAAGGGAGAGAGGTGACAACTTCCTGGCCCTGAATAAGGAAGCCTCTGTCAACTGGGAGGGGAGCCTCTTGGCTCTATGTTGGCCCCAGAGGATGGCTCAGGGCAACCAGTGAGCCAACAATGAAACAACCAGAACTTTTCATAGGTTTTGTCTCATCCCACAGATGGATCATTTTATCCCCATCTTACAGACAACAAGACTCAGTGACAATCAGTAACTTTCCCACAGTCGCACAGCTCAGAGGGGCAAGGTCAGATCTGAATTTGAAAGTTAATGGTATCTGCCAGGGACTAGTTCTGTGACCTCCCACCAGTTCCCTGACCTCTAAACTTTGGTCTTCTCATCTGTAAAATGGGAATAACAGCAGCACTACATTGCATAGATGCTATTCTGTTTTCTCCTTGGCACTTCTTACCAGATGAAGTGACCTTGTTGGTCTATAACCATCCCCATCATTAGGATGCAAGAAAGACCTTGAGTAGCCCGTTCCCTCCCATGTCCCTAGAATCGGGACAGTGTTGAGTGAATCTGTGTGAAGAGCTTAGCATGGTTCCTAGCACAGAGGAAGTCAATGTTAACTACTGTTATTATTTGATTCTGATTCCCAATTCCCAATCCCATGTGTTTTCAACTCATTTATTTAATCTATAAAGATGCAGTAAGTGTCCTGTGCCCACCAGTTTTGATAGAGGTGCACGTGCTTCCAAAGGAAAAGGCTCTGAGAACCCAACTGTGTGGTACCAGCCCCCTGTCCCCCCCACAGGTTGAAGTACCAGGGCCTGTGCCCCCCCCCCATCCCTCGGACAGAGGATTACTTTGATCCTGGTGCCAAGTTCCACATTTCTGCCAGCGTGCCCTACATACGGTAATGGTCTGGGCCCTGCCAGCAGAACCAGCTCTAGGACTTGGGGACTGGGGGCATGGGAACTAGACTGAGGATTTCCAGGAAGGCCCTAGATCCAAATCTTCCCCTGTTCCCCTGCCCACCTCTTCCAATGAGTTGTGCAGCGTCTTGGGGGCCACACCCCGGACTCTTGGGCTTTCAGAGCAGATCCCATGTGGAGGCAGCGCTGATGGGAATATTCTAAAGCATCTCTATTGTCCCCAAGAGGAAGGCAGGAAAGAAGGAGGTAAGGGTTTGTTCAGGAGGCTAAGAAGGGCATATTCCAAGGCCAATCTGAGGTGGGACCTTGGCAAAGGACCCTCCACCCAGCAAGGTTGGGCACTGGCTGGGCCCTCAGACCACCGCACGTCAGAGCTGCTAGGCTCCAAATGGCTCTGGGCTTCCCATCCCTGACACCAGCTCCCAAGCCTGCCCTTTCATCCCTCTCCCCAGGTACTTCATCAGCCTAGTACTCCAGTTCCAGTTCCACGACGCTCTGGCCTCAGGCCATGTGGGCCCATTGCACCGATGTGACAGCTATAACTCCAAGATAGCTGAGAAGCTCCTGGAGTGAGTGCTCTCCTCCCTCACAAAGCTCCCTGATTTGTTCTCAGCTGCCTGCCCCTTGCTGGAATCCTGCCCATGGCTCCCTCTCCTCAATAGACCACCGTGGGCACCCTGAGCAGAGCCTCATTGACCTTTTAGTTTAGTGGAAGTTCTTCCTCGTGTCAGACTCCAGTCTCTCCTCTAGAAATCGAAGCCCATTTCCTTGTGTGTAGCCTCTCCTGGTCAGAGAGACTATTTGGCCCCTCCTGCTCTCTCTCTCTCTCTCTCTCTCTCTCTCTCACACACACACACACACACACTTACATACACTCACTACCATACATTCCTTCACCCATGTGTGCACCTGCACACGCATGCACACATGCACACACTCACATATGCCAATAAATCAAACTGTCTCAGATGGGAAGCCCGTACTGGAGTCCTGCCTCAACCTTCAGTCCTCCATCCAAATGCCCTTATCTTTTCTGCACAAGGTGCTCACCGATCTTCAGCAGCATTTGATGCACACTTGGGTGTACTCTGCTTTTCCCATCTCTTCTTGGAGGTGCTTGGATCCGGCTCCCAGGCTGATCCAGGTTGCTTTCACACCAACCTTTGTGATGCTCTGGTCAGCTTGTGGTCCATTTTGACTCCCTAGCCCCAATCTTTTTTCCTGCACTTAGTATCAAGCCCATGGTTTCCATTCCTGCCTCTGTGGAGTTGGTTTTGGTCCTGAAACAAACATGGAAGAATGGGACGCTGACCTGATGGTGGGAAGCCTTGACTAGTACCAGCTGGGCTCTCTGAGGAGTACTCTTACAAGGTTTCACATTAGCAGTTCATAACTTGCAAAGTGGGCATGATTAGCCACATTTCACAAATAATGTAACTCCAACTAAGAGAGATATTGTGATTGCACATCATTCATCTAGGAAGTGGCAAAATCCTGCTTTGAGTGCCGAACTGATTCTAGAACACATCATCATTCACACTGTTGCCTCTAAGAATCAAGGGATACAGGTCTGGTGAGGTTAGACCTAGGTCTGCTGGTTCCACGATCAGGGCTTCAACCACTTAAATGCAGAGCCCACCCACTGATATGGTCTTTTCCCCACCAATTTTTCTACCCAGTTTAGTGGGTCCATTTCCCCGATTGGTCAAGGTCACCTTGAATTTTATTCCTGTCTCCCAGAGGATTAATATAGCCACATAATTTAGTCTCCTTTGCAAATTTAATGAGCATATTTGTGATTCCACCGTGCAGTTTGTCAGTAACCACTAGGCCAGATGGAGTTGCAGGACTGATCTCCTGGCTTGGCTCCCAGGGAGTGCTGCACCTTCCATGCCGATTATCAACCTAGTCTGTTTGCTTTTCTATCTTTTCACACTACAGGGGTTTATGGTAGCCAACTGCCCATGTTTGAGCTTTTCTGAATGTGTGGAACATAAGGGCCCTCTCTGCTCTCTGCATTCATGTCTCTGGCTGCCCAACACTTATTCACTCAGCAAGTATTTACTTGTGCGCATGCCAACCAGCTTGGGCAATGGGCCACAGGATAAACCAATAACCATAACACAAGACAGGAGATGGTGCAGTAGGAAAGGGCTTTAGTGAACATGCAAAGAAGATGAGGAGGTCATGCCCAGGGACCAAGGATGGATCTCTGTCCCCAAAAGCAGGAGTGCAAGAAATAACAGACATTGTTTTCTACACATCAACTCACTTTTAACTCTGAGCCTTCATTCCACTTAATTGGTGGGAAATTTGACCTCATTCTCACCACCACCTCCTCCCCACCCAGGGCACACAGAGCTCCCAGGATCTGACTTGGCACCAAAACATGTAGAGGCCCTGCCAGTCATCACTGGTCATGGCTCACCTGTCTTCACACATTGCCATCCAGACCCCTCCCTGGCCAGGGAAGACCCTAAGTTCCAGGTTTAGGACTTTGAATGCTATCTTCTGGGGAGAGGGTGGAGGAGAGGACTCTGAGAAAGTGGGATGTCATGAGCTCTGGGGACTTGAGAGAGCAGCAGAGTGAATATAGGTTGTGTGTGGGGGGGTGGTGAATGCTTGCAGAGGAGAAGGGGGAGGGCAAGATTCTTGGCTGCTCTTTTACCTAATATATCTTAGAACTTGACTCATCTTCCTATATGTGATTGCTCTGGGTTGGATCTGCTGGGAATGGAGAGTTGAAGTGGACTTGGTCCAAGTTCCCAAAGCCCTTGCCTCATCCGGCCAACCATGATAGGCCTGACCTTGTCCAGTGGACTCATTGCTGCGACCTTGGATTTGAGCGTCAGGAAGTGCTCAGCTGCCATTTTTGCAGGTCTCATGTGCTGGCCACATTGGCCGTGAGCCGGGCTTTGGTAAAACCTCTTGCCCCACTGAGCCTGAAGGACTATTTCTAAATAGGTAGATTTTCAATGGTCCAAACTTTCTCCCCATCAGGTCCCTTCTTTTTTCCCAGGACCCAGCATCTGATATAATCTTACCTAAAGTTAGTTGTGGGATTTTGTTTTGTTTTATTTTGTTTTTCTTTTCATCTTGATGACTTTCCTCCTGCATTTCTCTAGGATCTTAACTACATTTTCCCCCACGGGTTTCTATCAAGGATCCACTAAACTTTAGTTTCCCCTCATTCTTTCTCAGTTGTTTGTTAAGTGATGTGTATAAGTCTTTGCATGCTACAAAGCCCTCTTTCACTGCCATTATGTGACTTAATCCTCACCACAGTGAAGGGTAGATATTAAAAGGGCACATTTTGCTGATGAAGAAACTGAGGCTAAGAGCAGCTGAGTCAATTGCCTAAGGTCATGCGGCCCATAAGTAACACTGCTGAGTCTTGAACCTGGGTCCTGTTAGTCTAGACTCCACAGTCTGACTTATGGGCTTCTAGACCCCATCTCTCTCGTGGCCAGCTGGGGACACAGGTTAAGAAGGATCAATGTATGCCCATCACTGCCTCCACAGGGGCTCTGGGGTGGAGAAGCCCAGAGCTTTGGCTTCAGCACACTCTGTACCTCCACCATGAGTGTGGGGCCAAGCCTAAGGCTGGTCCCCCTGCCACCAAACACTGCATGTGCTTTGAGACACAGCTGACATTAGTGCAGTGCTGCAGGCAGGACACAGAGCACACTCCATGCTCTAGATCTCTCTAATCCTCCCAAACACTCCTTGTGAGACTAGAAAGGGCTGAAGAGCTGCCCCTCCCTACTGACACTGAGCACCTCATGGGAAACAGTGTCTCAAGACTTTATGCCTGTTTTAGTCCAGAATAATAATCACCACAGTAGTGGTAATAATAATAATAATAATAATAATCAGCTAACATGTATTGCCTGCCTACTATGCTCCCAGAATTGTGTTTATTTAATCAGCATACCAACCCTAGGAGGTACATACTGTTATTATCTCCATTTTATGAGTATGGAAACTGAGACTCAGAAAGGTTATGTTACTTGTCCAAAGTCCCACAGGATTCAAACTCAGGTTGTTCTTATTTCAGAACTTGTTATTTTATCCACTGCTCTGAGTTCTATGGGAAGAGTCTGGCTAGCAAAGCCATACGGCCAGGGTTGGGCACACTGAGGGGTCCCAGCAGCACCAGCTGATGCCCCCACACAGCCTCACAGCTGTATCTACTCTCCCAGGGATGTCCTAAAGCTGGGCTCAAGCAAGCCCTGGCCAGAAGTCCTGCAGAAGATAACCGGGCAGACCAAAGTGTCTGCAAAGGCCCTCATGACTTACTTCAAGCCCCTCTTGAACTGGCTGGCCACCGAAAATGTGCGGCAGGGGGAGATCCTGGGCTGGCCAGACTTCAGCTGTACCTTGAAGGTTTGATAATCTGACCCTGGTGCCAGCTCTAGTCCAGCCCCAAGCCCTACCCTAGCCTGCCCTGGGCCAGTCCCTACCCCAATCCAGCCTTAACCCCTAGCCTATCTATGACCTGGCTTGAACAAGCACAGCATTGTTGCTGCATGACCCCGTCTGCATCTGATGCAGCTTTGGCCAAGACCACAGCCCCATGGCCCAGCCACTGGCTCAGTTGCTTCCTTGCATACTGTTCAGCTAGACTGCCAGGTAGGCATCTGAGCACAAGGTGGACTTCTTTCCTCCCGACCCTGGCACAGAGCCATCACTGGGCACCATAGGGGCATAGCCCTATCTGTGCCCATCTCCTCCTTTCCCTTCTACTCCTCCTCACCCTCCTTCCAGGGCAATGCCTTCACCTATGGCTTGGAAGGTAGGTGCCTGAGGCTGAGGGAGGAGGCCAGTGGCAGTCAGGTGCTCTGATTTCCACAGGCACCCCAGGGCTCCCTCCCTCATTCTACCTGCTCTGCAAGTCTCCTGTGTCTTCCACAGAAAAAGACACAGACAAGGTGACATTTCTGAGTCTGGAGCTGGACGCTGACCAGGCCAAATTTGGGCAGTGGGTGCTGCTGGCCCTCAGCTTTGTCATGTTCCTGGTGGCCCTACTGCTGGCCTGCAGGCTGTACTCCCTGGAAAAAAGGTCGTTGTCCCAGAACACCAAGGCACAGAACACCGGTTCACAGGACTCCAGTGCACTCAAGACACAGCCCAAGGCCTACTTCCTGGGGATAGCCATGGAGCCCTGCCTGGTTGCCAAAAGACAGTGGATCCTGCTGGTCCTCTGCCTCATCCTGACGCTGTGCTCAATCAGCCTGATCATTCAAATTCTCACACAGCACAACAGGAAGCCTCTGTGGATGAGAGCTGAATGGTGGAGCTGGGACTAGACACCAGTACAACTGGTAAGACTGGAGGGCAGGAGGAAGGTGGCCAAGGCAGAGAGCACTGGGGGGGTTAGGGAGGAGACAGCTTGCATGCATAGTGTCCAACTGCAATTGGGTGCAGCTGTGGCAGATCTGGGTACATGGAGGTTTGTAATTGTGTGTATGGAATTCATGTATGTGAAGCCATGTGTACAGGCTACTGACTCTGTGTGATTCCATGTATGTCCTGGATTCCAGACCAACTTCCTTCCCCTAGGGGCTCAGGAACCATGGTTTCAGTGAGCCCCGTGACTCTGTCCCTCCAATTCAGCCACCACCCCAATTCATGCCCCAAACTGTTCTTCGCACAGCCTTGTTTTCTTCAAGAGTCCAACTGTGGGGCTGGGCCAGGACTGCAGTGTCCAAGGAATGTCCTCTCTGGCTAGAAACAGGACACTGCTTCAGTCACCTTATAAAATGTATTCAAGTAAAACTGGACATTCTGTACAAATCACTGGTGCCCGGTTCTTGAGCACTGTGCTCTGTATGCTATATCCAGCATATCTTTCTGCTGATCCTCTGGCCTACCCTGTGTTGGGCTGCATAATCCAGCCCCAAAAGCTGCTTGTCAGCTGCCTGAGATGCAAACTGCCCCACAGCCCTCCCTGCCCCAGTCCAGACCTTCCCAAATGGAGACAGTGGGTAGCTGGGCACCAAGCCAGGCTTGATTAATGATTGACTTCTTTAATATTTAAACAAAGCTCATCTCCAGCCACTCCGCTCCAGAGATGGCCTTGTTCAACACACACACCTGCTGCCTGGCCTGTTGCCCTGGGGACCGATCATAGGGCAAACAACACCTTTCCAGGCTCAGTGGGGGAGGGGGAAATGGGATGGAGAGGGCTGTAGGAAGACATTTGGGAAATGGGTACTCTAGGGAAAAGTTTAGGACAAACTTGAGAAAAGAGAGAGAAGGCCTCTGCTCCTTCCCCTTCTAGCCCTTCTTTCCATTCTAGGTCTATCCACCATGGGGATGCCACATCCAATATATGCCACATCCAGTATAACACAGTCCAACTGCATTGGACAGAGGCCCCAAGGAGCTCTTTGAGTGGCTACAAATCAGTGCCTGTCAGTGATTAGGGGAGCCTTGAGGCAGGTAGTAGCATAGCCAGTAACCAAAGAGAAGTGACACTAGTAGTTGAGGCAACTCAACTACAGTTGAGTTGGTGAAAGGGTGGCCAAAAGATGAGACTGGCTCTCTCTAGATTAAGGATCTGAGCCCAGAAGTCAAGGTTCAGGGGAAAAGAGGGGCTGGGCTGAGATCTCCATGGGCCCAATCTCTGCCCAGGTTTCAAGAAGTCTTCTTGAGTTCTGGCTGAGCCCAACAAAGTACTGCTCCAAATCCAGGCTCCATAGCACTCTTGTTTGATGCCTCTGTCACTGCTCTTACTTTGCTGTGCTATGATGTCCTTATTTGTTCCCATTATTAGCTGTTAGCACCGTAATGGCAGGACAAGGAGTGTGCCCCTGCATAACATCTTTAGGTGGCACAGGCCGTAGAACATAGAAGACTTGGAAACTGTATGAATGAGAAAGCTCTAAGTCCCTCCTCAGAGCTCAGCATCCTGCTCTGAGTTCATGAGAAACAGCCCCACCTTTCCTACACAGTCAGCCTGCACCTCCACACAAGGGGCAGCCAGGACAACTCTGCCCCACTAGGAGGCCACACTTGCAGCCCTCCCATTCCCCAGCCACAGTGGCCAACAAGGCCCCCATCAGGCATTGTGGCTCTGCATGGCAAAGGCACACCCAGCCTAGGACTCCAAGCCTCTCATCTGGACTCCAGCGAAAACCTCACTGAGCCTCCTTGTCCATCCTCTCTCCCCCACCCGCCATTGTAAAGTTTCTTTCACTGAAATACTTCCTTTGTGTCTAACTACTCAAGAACTTGGTTGTCCATCAATTAAATCTAGATGTTCAAAATGGCATCTGAGGGTCTTTATCAATTCACCTTTTGTCCAAACTTCACCCCTCCTATGCCCCACCTCAGTCCCTTTGCATTGATTCCACCATGGGCCTTTGCCTAAGGTGTATGCCCCATTTGAATGTTTGCCTTCGAAGGCCTGACTCAAAACTGGTCATTGGATACTCTGCAAAGTTCCAAGACCACTGAGATGCTCAATGAACAGTGATCCCTTTCTCTCTCTCTCCTCTCCAAGAAACCTCTTTCAATAAACCTCACCCCATCCCCATCTGCTCTTCTAGTGTATTCATTTTCAATCAGTACTCAGACACTTTTATCAGTGGTCACTTGCTAATAGGTGGTTTTAAATCTATTCTCCTCCCAAGCAGTGCCTGTATGCTAAGAGCTCTCAGGTCCCTGAAGAAGGTACCTTATTGTATTATTATTTTTTTTATTTATTTTTTTTTTTTTTGTACACCTTCATATGCACTCCTACCTCATTATCCCAGGGCCAGGGCCACGTTAAGCTTGCCACTTAGGAGCTCTGCATGGACACTGGGATTGGGCACTTAGCAAGGTCGTGTTAAGAGGGCTATAATAGCTCCTTCTACTCCCCCACTCCCCACCTTCTACCTGAAAGACTTGGCCCAGCAACGTCCTGACTGCCCTTCGGTATCGGTATTGGGAGAGGGTCGGAGCGGGCTTGAGGCCATTGGCCAGTGGGACAGGAGCAGAAAGAAGCTCCTAAGAGGAGCCCTGACCCCATTTCTGGCTCGGCACTTCTGCCCAGCTCCACCCCCTAGGAGTCAAGGCCCCGCCCCTGCCCCGTCGGGTCCGGGAGAGGTTGCCCCCGCCCCGCGAACTCCGCCCCGCCGCCGCGCTACTTCTTTCAGCACCGCGGCGCGGACAGCTCCGGGGCGGGAGAAGAGGGAGTGAGTTACGGCCGCGGTCGGTCCGGGAGGGCTGTGCAGGGCAGGGGAGGGTAGACGCAGGCGGGCAGGCAGGGCACGGAGCCCCGCGACCCTCCCCGGAGGAGGCACCCACCCGGAACCGGACGCCGCTGAGCCCGAAGACAGACGGAGACGCAGGGAGCCGGGGCACTGGTGGCTCCGGGGAGAGGCCGCGGCCAAAAGATGCCTGTCCGCAGGGGCCACGTCGCGCCCCAAAACACGTACCTGGACACCATCATCCGCAAGTTCGAGGGCCAGAGTGAGTCTGTGCGTTGAGGTGGGGGGAACGATCTGAAGTCCTGGTTCTGTGGCAGGAGTGGCGGGACCCCTTTACTTACTTCAAATGGAGCGGGGCGGGGGGGGGGGAGCGGGGTACTGATGCTGAATGCTCTAATGTCCCCGGACACCTTCTGTTCCAGCGATTTCCACTTGCCTCAATACCACTCTCTCTTTTGAAGCAGGAGGGGCAGACTGCAGCCCCACCCTCCTCCCCTGAGTTGATTTCTTGGTACCCCAAGCGCTGACTTCCCCTTCTATCACTGTCCTCCTTCCTCCTCCTGACACCCCCACCCCCCCCCACCCCCACACACTTCCTCCAGAAGTTTCCTTGACTCCCTCCTTTTTGCCTCTTGGGTGTAACCACTCTAATCTTTCTAAGAGCTCTCTTCAGGCCTGGGGCCTATCTGGTCACATCCCTACTCCTTCTTCCTGACTCCCTGTGCTGACTCCAGGAAGCCTTGGGCCTCTTTCCTCCTTCACTGACCCCATTACTGCCCTGGTCTCCCCACCATCCCCAGGCCTGACTCCCCCTCCCCAACTTCTCTGGTCACTGTTCTGATCCCCTATCCGAACCACCCCCCTCATTACTTTCAAAGTCCCATGACCTTCCCCCCATGACTCTAGCCACCTAGGTCTTCCCACCCCCACCAGACCTCACTTTTCCTCTACCTCATTCTGGTCACTCCTCTGCTCCCCCATCTAGACACCCCCTCACCGCTGTCAAGAATCCCTATGATCTTTCCCTCCCTGCTGCCCAATCTTGGTTGCCATGGGCTTCCCACATCCCACCCCAGGTCGGAAGTTCCTGATCGCCAATGCTCAGATGGAGAACTGTGCCATCATTTACTGCAACGACGGCTTCTGTGAACTCTTCGGCTACTCCCGAGTGGAGGTGATGCAGCGACCGTGCACCTGTGACTTCCTCACAGGCCCCAATACCCCACGCAGTGCCATGTCCCGTCTAGCGCAGGCCCTACTGGGGACAGAGGAGTGCAAGGTGGACATCCTCTACTACCGCAAAGATGGTGAGGCTCCCTTGGGCCACGGGTTCTGCAAGGCAGACTCTGTCCTTCTCTTGTTCAGCCAGAGTGGCCAACTGGGAGGCCACTGACCTAGGGACCAAAGGGCTGGGACAAATCCTGTCTCCTCTCTGTTCCTCAGTTTCCTCATCTGCAGGAGGAAGCAATGGGCATTGATTTCAGTGCCTTCTGAGGTCCTTTTCAGAAGCTGGAGACCAGGCTGACTCACTGACTGGTCCTCACCCCAGGCAGGGCCTCCCGCTCCACCATCCCTCCCCCATGTCCCCAGTCTCCTGGCCGCCCACTCTGTCACTGTCAGCCCCAGCTGTCAGGCAGCTGGAACGAAAATTAACCTTTCCTCATCTCCGTCTGCTCTGGGGATTAGGGGAGGAGTCACCCCCTCAAGGCCTCTGTGGGCACTCAAGGCTTGGGTGCTGCTGACTGGGAAACAGTAGACCCGGCTCACTCAGCCCCAGATCCTTAGAGAGATAGGTCCTGCAGTTTGTCCTGACCCAGAGGTTCATCCAGTTTGGGATGTCACTGCCAGCCCATGTTTATCGCAAGCAGAACAGAACCATGGGGCAGGGGCTGAGAACAGAGCTCTGCAGCCCTTTAAGACCTTCCCCCTAGGACCTCAGAGACAGTGGGCAGGAAGGAAGGGAGAGATGAGTGGGAACTAGGATCCTGAAATTCCCTTGGAAATCACTTGGATTAATGCCCCCCTCAACCTGGTTCTGCATTAGAATTACCTGGGGCATGTTTTCCAAAACACACCTTCCCTAGAGAGAGGCTGACTCAGAGGTGTGAGTTGAGGCCAAAGCAGGTGCATTTGGAAAAATCTCCTGGGCGGTTCTGATGTTCTGCCAAATTTAGGAACCACTGGCTTAGATAAATCCCTTCATTTCATGGATGAAGAAACCAAGGCCCAAGAAAAAAGGAGGGAGTTGCCCAAGATCCTACTGCTGGGATCCAACCTGGGGCCAGAACCCAAGTCTGGATTTTTTTTTACTCGAGATATTTGTTCTCTGTAATACCGAGAGGGGAAAAAGGACCCCAACTGCCTCTACTCCAACTGCAGGACATCTGGAAAAGACAGGCATGAGGGCCATCTGAGTATAGACAAAGGGCATGTTCCTTTGGATTGGAACTGAAGGGTACTGAGAGCCTGGGTTCCAAGGGCCTGGGGTGTGTATGGAGCATGAATGTAAGTGTGAACATGAGTGCGCATGCGAGTGTGTGTGTGTGTGTGTGTATGTGTGTTTGCGTTTAAGGGCTTCCAGGGTGCTTCATGGGCAGATCCTGGCTGTCCCCCTAGCTGTGTCTACTGCTGCTACCAACCAAACAGAGGCAGGGGTAGTGATTAGGGGGCTAGGAAGAATCTGGCTAACTTTGGTAGCACTCACAGGGTTAATGAAGTCAGAATATTTTTAAAAGCTGTGACCTCACCTCCTCACATCATTTCAGGGAGGAGGTGACAGTCAGGGGAGTGAGAAGGGTCCTCAGGGAACAGGATGGGACCACAGGAAATGGGGGGAGGGGGAGAGACAACAGTTCCTTGTCTTTGACCCCAGAGCTTTACCTGGGCCCTAGAGTGGTATATAGGCTCATCTCAGATTCCCAGGGACATCAGATCAGGTGTCTTAGGGTCTCTTCAGCACACTGCGTGTTCCTGGGCAGGGGGCAAAGATCAAGACCAAGTATCAGCCCTCTGAGATCAGGACTCAGGTTTTCAGAACACTGCTGGCATCCTCCAGCTATCAGAAGAGACCCCAGGACCCAGTCTTGGAGGCTGGCCCTCAGTGAAAATGGAACATTACCACATACCTGATGCCCCCAGTCTACCCCACCCAACCCTAAGCCCTTCTCTGTCCTGTTACCCAAGCCTTTGACTACGTGGACTTGCCTGAGATTGGCCTGAAACCCAGAAAAAAAAGAGCTTCTTGGCCTGCATTACCCTAAGGAAACGATGTGGTACCCAGATAACTTATGTTCACCTTATGGTCCAATCTGACCACATGATTCTTTTTTATCATATTCACATATATCCTTTAGTCCTGCTGACTGGCATCCTAATGGTGATTTCTTCCCTACTCAAGTCAATATCTCTTCCTACTCCCTCCCCCTGACTCCAGCGAGGTGGAAAAGGGTCCTGAACAGAACTCTAGCTGGTTTATTTATAATCCTCTTTTCCTCTAAAAGGGTAATCCACTGACAGTTCTCCAAGTCAAAATGAAAGGTCTGTGTCCATTTATCTCCACATTATACAGCTGCACAAAATTGGACTCAAAGAAGCCAGGGCACTTGGCAAAATTATCGCATGAGATAGGGCTCAGAGACCCCTGAGAACCTGGATCTTCCTCCATCTGCCTTTACTAGGAAAAGTAAGAGCCTAACAGATAAGGAGGAATGGGGATGGTCACAAGACTGGAACTAATGAGAGTCTGGAGGGAGGGATGGAGAGCACTACATCTCTCCCACCTCTACCCCTGCCCCCACTGGGCACTTACCAGAGGAGCCCAGCCCTGCCTGCCTTTTTAGGTCCTCTTCCCCACACCAGAGAGTTTCCTAATCTCCAAGCCACACTAGAGGATGCCTGGGGCTCCTCCAGTCCTCAGCTCTCAATGAGGAGGAGAGGGCAAGGGCTTAGGTTAGAGGCCTCCAATGTTTTCCACATACTTACCCATGAATACCAGAAGCACCAAGCAGGAGGCCACCCTCACCAGCCACCCTCTTAGTGGCAGCATTCTGTAGCACCAGCTCCTCCCTGAAGGCTCACTGCAACCCTGGGTGGTGTGGGCATAAAGAGATGGGGGTGATAGACAGCAAGGAGACTGTGCAGTACAGGGGCAAGGGCTGGGAGGGGGAGGGGGTTGGAACAATGAGAAACTGAAGGAAGGAGCAATCCAAAAGGCAGAGAAGAGCAGAGAGAAGGACTATGAACCAGGGGGCAGACAAATCTGCTGCATTTGGTCAGAGAAGTGGTGGGCACTGGGAGGAGCCCTCGGAAGGGAGAACGAGGCAGAGACTGTGGCTCCTCCTCCAGCAATGGGACAAGAGCACAGGGACACTGCCATTCCTGGGCACAGCTGGGATGACACACTCACCCACTTCTGGTCGCCCAGACACAGTTACTTGTGAGCAAGGACAGCCTAGGGATGGGGAGAAAGGATGCTCTGAACTTGCCAAATCCTCACAGCCTCCTGTCTCTGCCCACCCTACAGACAGCAAGATTGAAGGCTGGGCATGGGGTGCCACGCACAGCTCCCATGTAGCCCTCACTGCTATGATGGGTCTTTGGTCTGTTCCCAGCCTCAGTTTTGCAAAGATAGCGTCAGTGGGTCAGTCCAGCCACTTGAAGATGGGGCCTTGACAGCCCCCAGCAGCATAGACAGCCCGGAGGCCCTGATCCTCTGCCCAGTCCTGCCTTCTCTCTGCCCTCTGCCAGGCAAAATCTCTGTAGTGCCAGAGAGCGAAGAGACAATCTGGCCTTGGGGGGAGTGTCTCAGACCACCGGCCAAGGAGACTTCCTGGCTAGGTCCCTGTGTCCAAGCCCCTCCATGTCCCCGGCTGACAAGAGTACCCAGTTCTGGTCTGGGCCGCAGAGCCTAGAGCACTGTGAGCCCAGGAGTGGTCACAGAGGCAGGTGGGTGGCCTCTCCTCGGTGTGGATGTCTCCCCTGGGGCCCAGTGCAGCAGCTGGCAGATGGCTGCTTGGTGCCTGGGAGTCCGGGAATCTGATCCAGGAGATTCCTGCTCCCGGAGAGGAAGGTGGGAGGGAGGATGAGGGCGGCTCGGCTGCACTGATAGTAGAGGAGGCTCTTTGGGGGATGAGCGATTCTAACGGACCCCAAAGTAGCAATGTTCCTGCCAACCGGCCTCCCACCCACTCACATTTACACATTCTTTTATTCACTCACTCAACAAACAACACCTGGGACGGGTGCTGACCCCTCAAAAATGAGACAGATGCAAACCTGCCCTCAAGGGATGGCAGCTCCGCCTTCTGATTGCATATTTACTTGAGGCCCCTGCCCCTTAGTGTCTTGCCCTTTGGGCCTGATACCCACCAACAGTTTGAGCTCAGGGACGTGGGACCACTGGGTACCATGGAGAGGGGGCTTATGGGACATCCACCTACCCACTCAGCCCATAGACTGGGCTCTGGGGGTGTGTGGCTGACTTAGCTTTGATTTGTCCCACCCACCTATGTGGATGGGAGACCCCGAAGCTAAGAAAGAGGAACAGTGGTCAATGGCTAGGTCTAAGCTGCCCAAGAGGGCGGGAGAGTGGGTCCTGGCCTGCCCCCACCCTGCCATCTCTCTCCCTATCCAGACCCCAGGTCACTGCCCTGCCTGCTCCCCAGTCCCAGCATCTCTGCCTAGGGACCCCGAGTGCCTTTGAGTCCTGGGGCAGCAGCCTGGCCTTCACTCCAGTGTCCTCATCCTGGACCAGTCCCTTCCCTTGCCCCAGCTGTTGTGTGCTGAGAGCTGTTGTGTGCTTGGAACCCCACTCCATGTCCCCTTCCAGCACCAGCCAGTCAGTTTCTCAGAACCCCAGGCTCTGCAGAATGGGGGTCTATATCTGCCCCCTGAGGATCCACTAGCCACCACTATGGATCTTGAGGCCTAAAGTGCCAACTGACTCAGGACACAGCACTTAGTGTGTTCTCAACAGCGAGTTCCTTCCAGCAAGGGGCGTGGGCGGCATCTTTGTGGGACAGGAATATGGGAGCTGAACCCAGGGTCGGCCAGAGCTACGTGGGGGTAGAATGCCCGACCTCACCTCCCCACTTAATCCACCCCATCTGCTCAGCTTTAATTACAACAGAAGCAAACCTCAAGGTTAAGCCCTGAGCTGAGGGCTGAGTGTGGACTTGGGCCCGATGCTACATTATCTCCTAATGAGCAGCTAAGCTGCTCTCCCCACCTCTGGCCTGTGGGTAGGACACCTGCTAGACAGCATCACCAACCCTCTGCCCAATAGTCCAGGCCTCCTCACCCCGTGGCTGCCCTTGACTTGACCTCAACCCAGCCCCCTCCCTGGCTTCCCCTGGCCAGGTTACTGCCGGAGAAGATCCTTTCTGTGACCCCTCCCGATGGTGTTTGCAGCCTCCAGCTTCCGATGCCTGGTGGACGTGGTACCTGTGAAGAACGAGGATGGAGCCGTTATCATGTTCATCCTCAACTTCGAGGATCTGGCCCAGCTCCTGGCCAAGAGCGAGCGCCGCAGCCTGTCCCAGTGCCTGCTGTCCCAGAGCTTCCTGGGCTCCGGTAAGGTGGGGTGCAGGTAGTGGTGGGAGGGGTGAATGGGGGCCCCCAGTGGGGCAGCTGGTCCCCTGGCCTGGGCTGCTCTGACCCTGGGCCTGGTTTCAGAGGGCTCTCATGGCAGGCCAGGTGCACAGGGTCCTGGCACAGGCAGGGTCAAGTACAGGACCATCAGCCAGATCCCGCAGTTCACACTCAACTTTGTGGAGTTCAACCTGGAGAAGCACCGCTCGGGCTCCACGACAGAGATTGAGATCATCGCACCACACAAGGTGGTGGAGCGGACCCAGAACGTCACCGAGAAGGTCACCCAGGTGCGGGCCACAGGGAAGGGTGGGCGGGGCTGTGCTTGGCCTTGAAGGTCCCTTCTCAGGCTTGGGGTCTGGGCTCCTTTGGGGCTGGGAGTGGCAGAGGCAGTCAGCTTGGCCAGTCCCCAGGGGTCTGGTCTGAGCCCCAGGCCTCCTGTCCTGCTGGGGTCTGATTTCTTAGACCTAAAGGCCTACCCTGAGGCCACCATCTAGGTGGTGTAGCATGAGGAGGTCAGAGTCAGCAGGGCCTGTGAATAGTGCCACATCTTAGGTCTGGAGGAGCCTGGGATGGGGGAATACACAGGCCACCATGGGGGCCTGTCCAAGGCTCTGCCAGTCACAGAGAAAGAGAAGCGGAGAGAAGTGTCAGCGCCACTCTGAGAGGGAAAGAGGAGGAAGGATGGAGGGAGGCCCCAGCCCTACTCCTGCCCCTGTTCCCCCACCTCCCAACACACAGCAGGAGCCTCCTACAATCCAAGCAGAGGGGAGATGGTCCTGGCATCTTTAGCTCTCTTAGAGCAGCTTCCTGGAGATCAGGTCCTGAATACCTCCCTCCCCTTCAGCCCCTCCTTGGCCAGCCCAAGGCAAACCTCCCTGGGTTCTCTGTTTCAGCTGACCCCCGTGTCCCTTGCATGGGGCCTGAGGCTCCAATCCCCACCTAACCATCCTAGAGGGAAATGCAAAAGCCCTGCCTGAGGTTCAGATGACCAGAGTCCTGACACTGACTTGCTGTGTGACCTTGGACAAGGGACCTTGTGCCCTTTCTGGGTCCCAGAGCTCTCATGTGCAGAGAATTGGACCTTTTGACATTCTTTTGACATTGAGTAGTACAGTCCCCAGGAGGTATCAAGGGGGACTAGGCCAGGGCTGAGCAAGGAAGTGTAGGTCATGGGGGGCAGGGAGGGCCTGCACCCAAATTTCTGGGAGGCTTTGGCTTCACGAGGGATGGGAGCAGTTCTTTTTCCTCCATGCCCCCTTTTGCCTGAATCACAGCCTGTGAGGGAGCAGGTGAGATGGAAACTCCCTGTGACCCAGCCCCTCCCCACACTCAGAACCCTGGAGAAGGAAGTACCACAAGCTGCAGGGCCAGGCCCGCAGAGATCAGGCAGGGTGGCCCAGTGGCCCAACCATGAGGGACTCCACCTGGCCACTCACCTCAGGGCTCTCAAGTTGGCACAGGGGTTATGGGGGCTGGTAGACTGGAGAGCCGCCCATGAAGACTGACAGGCCTGTCTGGGGACTGTGGTCCCTGCCCCACCCAACCCACTGCTCCTATCCTGCCCCCCCGCCCACCCCAACTAGTCTTGGCTTTACTCACTCCCCTATATGGGCCCTAAGGTGGGAGAGACGTCTGACAGAGCTCAGGGGAGGGAGCTGGCAGGGACCCAGAGCAGAAGAGTCACTCTGGCCTCAACCAGGGCTCAGAGGGCTGGGACCTCATACCTGAGTTCCCACATCCTGAGGACCCTACAGCTCTGGGCAACACTGGGAACTGTCCTCATGCTGGCTTCAGAGGCAGTGGGAAAGTATGGAGTCTGTGTGATGGGGGGATGACACCTCTGTCTGGGGGCCTAAGGAAGTGGACATACTCTTGTCACCCACCCCCGACCTTCTGAATCTGTGCTGCCTTGGGACAAGCCCTATACTTTGCTGTTCCGTCTTGGTGTGGTCTTGAGCAGCCAGGGAAGGAGAGGAGTGGCTTAACGACCCAAGCTCTCAATGTTCATTCAGCTCAGTTGACTGAGGTCATTCCCTTCAGCTGAGCCTCCATGTGGACTAAGAGGAGCATATAAGATGGCCTATTGTTCAGTGGAGAATAGCTGTGTGTTCAGGGGTGTTTCCAGGGGACAAAGGGAAAAATCAAGAAAGAGGGTGAGAGGAGGCTTCCTGAGAGGCAGAATAGGAGCTTAGGCCTGAAGGCGGAGCAGGGGGTCACTGTAGGGTGGGGACACTGTGACCCCTTCTAGGGATTTAGATGGCTAATCAGGGACCCACAAGGTGAAAACAGCCCTTTGATGGATCTTCCTTATGGTGACATCATCTGTTAATTGGTCTCGTTTGCAAGGTCAGAACCTTATATTGCAGATTTTCTCAAACCAGAGCCATCTGCCAGTGCCTATCCAGCAGTGGTGGAGGGGTCAGTGGAACACCCCTCAAGTTCCATCCTTGTTGGGGCAGTGCCTGACACAGGGTGAGCAGGGAGGAGGAATCCTCATAGATCAGCACGGGCCTTGGAGATGTGCCATCTCATTTAATCACGATGCTAAGGAGTTGGTTGTCCTTTGCTATCCTTTTTGCTGATGGGGGAACTAAGGCGCATAGAGGCCATAAAATTTGCCCTGAGACTTAGAGCAATGTCAGACCTGAGATCAACCTGGGAGGCCTGGCTTCAAAACGCATGCCCTTCTTGATGCCCCAGCTGTTTCTTGTGATGGGTAGCTGGGTAGAGCTTGGGTCTGTTGGGCTGGGCCTGGTGACCCTACGTTGACCGTAAGCTCCGAGGCAGGGTTGGGAGGGGCAGAGCAGAGGGGGCTCAGCTGAAAGTAATGATCAAAACCCTCTTGGGGGAGGCTGGGTGGCTCTGTTGCTTGAGTATCCAACTCTTGATTTCTGCTCGGGTCATGGTCCCAGGGTTGTGGGGTCAAGCCCTGTGTTGAGCATGGAGTTTGCTTGGGATTCTCTCTCTCTTTGCCCTTCTCCTCTGCTCATGCTCTCTCTCTCTCTCTCTCTCTCTCTCTCTCTCTCTCAAGCTCTCACTCTCTCTGTCTCTCTCAAGCTCTCACTCTCTCTCTCTCTCTCATACAACCCCCCCTTGGACATGTGCAAAATAGTCGGACCTCCCTGGTGTCCAGGACCTGTCAAAGGCTCAGATTAGCTACACGCCCCCAAGTTTGACTCTTTCCATGAAGGCTTTGCAAGTGGGCCCCAAGGAGGGCCCTCGCTGGTCTAGGCTCCACAAGGTCTTCAGGAATGAAGAGGCTATTCTGGGAGTGACTTGTTCCCATCAGGAATCTTGGCCACTGGGAACCTCCCAAACCCACCAAAGAGGATCGGACCCCCAGCTACCCCCTCAATTTAGGCTCTTCTCTGGAACATGACCACAAATGACCCTGAGCCTAAATCCCCCTCCCTCCCCTCACCCCTCCCCTAGCCTTGTCTCCACTCGAGGATGGCTGTTTGTGAGGGAATTGGTGAGCTTTGAACCTGGGGTCACTATGCAACAGAGCTGCACCCCTCCTCTTGTAGCCCGCTTCCTCCCAATACACCTGTCCCCTTATGAGTTTGCCTCATACACGCTCTATCCCATCTTTGCTTCATCCCCTCTGTCCTCCACAGCCCTCTTCACCTACCCTCTCCCACAGCCTCCTTCCCAGGCCTCACCCCTAAGTCTTCATCCCTCCCAGGCCTGTCTCACTAGCAGTGGACACCCTGCTGACTGCCCTATGGCCCCCACCCCCAGGTTCTGTCCCTGGGCGCGGACGTGCTGCCGGAGTACAAGCTGCAGGCGCCACGCATCCACCGTGGGACCCTCCTGCACTATAGCCCCTTCAAGGCCGTGTGGGACTGGCTCATCCTGCTGCTGGTCATCTACACAGCCATCTTCACGCCCTACTCGGCCGCTTTCCTGCTCAGCGACCAGGATGAATCTCAACGCATGGACTGCGGCTACACCTGCAGTCCACTCACTGTGGTGGACCTCATCGTAGACATCATGTTCGTTGTGGACATTGTCATCAACTTCCGCACCACCTACGTCAACACCAATGACGAGGTGGTCAGTCACCCTCGCCGCATTGCCATCCACTACTTCAAGGGCTGGTTCCTCATTGACATGGTGGCTGCCATCCCATTTGACCTTCTCATCTTCCGCACCGGCTCTGATGAGGTGAGCAAACCCCATTCAGGCCATCTGCTGTGGCCGTCCCCTGTGCCCCAGCCCTCGGGCCTCCCAGCCCCTCAGCCCTGGCATGACAGTATCTGGTATGGGGGTGCCTTTGCCAAAGCAGGTGGAGGTGGGAAGGCGGCCTAGGACATGTGTCATCTCCCAGCCCTGGAGAACGACCAGCCAAGGCTGTGCCCTAGGCCTGGATGCCCTCCCTATGCTCCAGAATTCTGCCCCTTCTGGGATGGGCAGCCACCCCGCATGCCCTCATGCTGGCTTCTACTTACCCTGGAGTTGGAAAGGGAAGCTGTGGGCTGCTCCCACAAGGCAGCCTGACCCCCCTCTCACCCCCTGACCCTCCACTATGCCCACTGGCTCCCCATAGCTGACATGAAGGTATTTGCAGGCTCTTATTTGCGGGCTCTTCTCATAGCTTCTAGTCCCCCCTTTTGCCCCACCTCCTTGGAATGAACTTTCCATTCTGTTCCAGTCACCCCCCACCAACAGCCTGTCCAGCTGGAGTAGAGGTATCCATCATGACTCCCTGCTCCCACACCCACCCTTTGCCAGCCTCACCTGCCAGCCTCACCCTTCCACACAGAAGCCAGGACCAGTTCAAGATCACTCATCTGACACTGTCTGCAGAACATTCCGTGGCTCCCCGATGGCTTGGAATAAAACTAAGCTCCTTTGGGACCTTGAGGCCCGTGGGAGCAGCCCGTGCACACCTTCCAGGCTCATTCCTCATCACTCCACCATCTCCTGCTATGCACTCCAGGCAGCAGCACTGCACTTGGTTTTCCATGTGGGCTGTGCCATTTCACACCCCCAGGCCTTGCTTGGCTCCTTCTGTTCCCTGTGCCTAGAACGCCTTTCACTCTCCCTCCTGTCCGCCTGCAGACTCGGCCTCATCACTCAAGATTTAGCTCATGTGTCACCTCCTCTATGAAGCCTCCCCTACCCTGCACCTGCAGAATTGATCTCCCTTTTCTCTTCACTCCCCTGGACTTCTGTCCTAGCAACTATAACACTATTTTGAGCTTTAGGCTGAATGCTCCTTAAGGTCCTGCACTGTGCTTCACCGGCCAAGAGCCCAGAGCAGGTTCTCCATGAGTGTTTGTTGAATGACTGTGTGACCATATGCCCAAGTAAACAGGTGTGGTCCTAAGTGCAGCCTTTCAAGGGCTGACCCTTGGCCCCATGGCCCCCTTCCTGCCCCTCCAGACCACAACCCTGATCGGGCTGCTGAAAACGGCAAGGTTGCTGCGGCTGGTGCGTGTGGCACGGAAGCTGGACCGCTACTCTGAGTATGGAGCGGCCGTGCTTTTCCTGCTCATGTGCACCTTCGCACTCATTGCACACTGGCTGGCCTGCATCTGGTATGCCATCGGCAACGTGGAGCGGCCCTACCTGGAGCCCAAGATCGGCTGGCTGGACAGCCTGGGTGCCCAGCTTGGCAAGCGCTACAACGGCAGCGACCCGGCCTCTGGCCCCTCAGTGCAGGACAAGTATGTTACGGCCCTGTACTTCACCTTCAGCAGCCTTACCAGCGTGGGCTTCGGCAATGTCTCCCCCAACACCAACTCTGAGAAGGTCTTCTCTATCTGCGTCATGCTCATCGGCTGTGAGTGGCCCCTCATGCCTGGGCCTGACCCATGGCATTCAAGTTTCAGTTTTGTAATGAGCCATAATACAGTAACATTGGGTGCAATGGGCAAATACTAAGCACAGAGCACAGTGAAATTTTGCATAGATGCCCCTACCATGCATGAAACTTAACACCCTTACAAGGCCTTGCTATGTGCCAGGGACCAGGACCAGCTTACATGATTTGCAGGGCCCAGAACAAAATGAAAATGTAGGGCCGTTTATTTAAAAAGTCTTGAAGATTTCGGGGCGCCTGGGTGGCGCAGTCGGTTAAGCGTCCGACTTCAGCCAGGTCACGATCTCGCGGTCCGTGAGTTCGAGCCCCGCGTCAGGCTCTGGGCTGATGGCCCAGAGCCTGGAGCCTGCTTCCGATTCTGTGTCTCCCTCTCTCTCTGACCCTCCCCCGTTCATGCTCTGTCTCTCTCTGTCTCAAAAATAAATAAAAACGTTAAAAAAAATTTTTTTTTTAAATAAATAAATAAAAAGTCTTGAAGATTTCAAGAATGGTGACAGCAGAGCATGGAACCGAGCAGGGCCTTTCTTAGCACAGGTCACACACCGGGAAGCCAGCTGCCCTGTCAGGCACTTTTCTAAGTGCCTATCAAAGGTGCACATGTTGTTTTCATCACTACCCTATGGGGGCTATATTACAAGCCCAGTTTACAGACCAAGAACCTGAAGGTCCTAACTTTCCAGGGGTTACACAAGACCCAATTTCATCCCAGGGGTCAGCTCCTCTGGCTGTGTATGTTCCCAGGCTCTGCACTGTGTTGCCTGCTTCCTAAGACACTGGGTCTAGGAACACAAGAGGCAGTGTGGAAGTTTACACGTAGATTAAGTTGTCATGTTCAGAGTATTTAGAGATGTGAAAGCCCAGAGAAACAAAACAACGAGAAAAAAAAAATGGGTGAAAACAGAGACCAAGAGTTTTCCCTTTATTATGCTTTTCTACAACCTGAAGGAGAAAACAAATCTGTACTAAAAAAAAAAAAAAAAAAAAAAAAAATCATTGCCCTAGTTCTCAGGAGTTTGGCCTCTGGGCCCAGCAAGATGCCAAGAGACACAGGACAGAGGGAGGACGGCAGGAAGCCCGGGGCCTTTGTCCCTCATGTGCCCTGGCACTGTTTTGGGCACTTCTGACTTGGCCCTAGACAGAGGGGCCCCTGATCAGAGGACTCCTAGGAAGAAGGAGGTGTGGAGCATGCCCTGGGGTGCGATGGCCTGGTGGGGGTGCGGAGGAGCTCATTCCCTGCACCCCCCGCTGCCTCACTCCAGCCCTCATGTACGCCAGCATCTTTGGCAACGTGTCTGCCATCATCCAGCGTCTGTACTCCGGCACTGCCCGCTACCACACGCAGATGCTGAGAGTCAAGGAGTTCATCCGCTTCCACCAGATCCCCAACCCGCTGCGGCAGCGCCTGGAAGAGTACTTCCAGCACGCCTGGTCCTACACCAACGGCATTGACATGAACGCGGTGAGAGCTCGCCGCCCTGCCTAGGGTGGGGCAGGCGATCCAGCTCCAGTCCCAGCTCTGGCTAAGTGTCCCAGGGGAGGCCAAGGGCCCGCGGGCACAGGGCGTCCCCAGACCCCTCCCCACCCCGTTCCCCCAGCCCCAAGCCCAGCTGCACTACCCTGGACGCGGCCGCCCCCCTCGCAGGTGCTGAAGGGCTTCCCCGAGTGCCTGCAGGCCGACATCTGCCTGCACCTGCACCGCGCGCTGCTGCAGCACTGCCCAGCCTTCCGCGGCGCCAGCAAGGGCTGCCTGCGCGCGCTGGCGGTCAAGTTCAAGACCACGCACGCACCGCCTGGGGACACGCTGGTGCACCTCGGCGATGTGCTCTCCACGCTCTACTTCATCTCCCGAGGTTCCATCGAGATCTTGCGTGACGACGTGGTCGTGGCCATCCTAGGTGGGTCAGGCAGGAAGGGCCAGACCGGTAGGGTGGGTGTAGTGGAACTAGCCATGTCCTGCCTGGACTACTCCATTCCTAATGATGATGGTGGCACCTTTTACCGGCCTGCCATGTAAGCATGAGCAACAGAGAGCTTTACGCCCAGCTCACCGGATCCTTAAAACAAACCCCTACCATAGGTTCCATTTTCCTGATAGGGGAGTAGAGGCTCAGAGAGGTCATATTGGCAAGTGGCCAAACAGGGATTCAAGGGCTATGCGTCTAACTCCGAAGTCCAGGAAGGCTCTTACCTTCTTCCACTTTTGGGGAGCTCAGTGTGAGAGGGCAAAGGTTTGGCTTGGGTGGAGGGAGGACCCCAAGCTCATTCACTGCAGCTACAGGGACAGCTGGACACTTTGCAGGAATGAGATGAGCATTGGACAGGGGACAGATTTGGGGCCCACACGGCCTCTGCCACTTACCAACCATGTGACCTTGGGCAGGTTACTTCACCTCTCTGAGATGATTCTCATCTTCCTTGCCTTCTCCCTGATGTTAGCCCACCCCAAGACCCTGATCAGGATGTCAGCCTCTCCCTCCTTTGGTCTCTGTGGCTGGGCTCTCCTCCAACCCCACTGGACAGCACCCCCCCACCCCGCCCTGCCCAGTTCCTCTGTTTAGTCCTCTCCCTTTGGCCTGCCCTCGACTAGTGTTCACCAAGTGCGGGCTCTGCTTTCTTTTCTTCACCCTCCACCCTCTCCTGAACTACCTCCTTGTTCCCCTGCTCTCAGCCTCATATATGCCACAGCCCCCCCCCCCAGAGCTCTGTTCTGACCCCAATCTCTCCTTAGAACAGAATATTCCATTCCTTCCTGGGTATAGCCACCCTATATTCCATAGACAGACCAAACAACATGTCTCAGTCTGAAATCATTATCTTTCCCCAGAAGCTGCTCCTTCAGAATCTCCATCACTGTTGAACCATCCATTGCTGGGGCTAGAGACCTGGGAGTCAACCAAGGGAGCACTCTTCTCCTTTCCTGCCCCACCCCCACCATGCAGGCAGCCACAGACTCCTGTTTGTTCCCCTCATTAATACCTCTGTGTCCTACACCTGTCTCCCACCCTACACCTGTCTCCTTGTCCCTGCCTGGCTCCATCCCTCACCATGTCCTTCCTTTTCCTGTGTCCCTGAATCTGGACTACCCCATAGCTCATCTTCGATCTTCTGCCAGTGACCTGAAATTCACATCTGCACATACTCCTCCTCTGCTCAAAATCTTCCCATGGCTCCCCATGACCCCTAAGACCCATGTAAACCCCTGATGACAGCATGCATAGTCCTCCCTAGTCTGGCCACCCTAAATCCTGCCACCCTCCCCCGGTACTTCACGCTCCAGCCATACAAACTACTTCTAGTTCTCTACTGCCGTCCCTGTCACACTTCCCTGCCTTTGCACGTGCTGCCACTCTGCCTGGAACACCTGCCTGGAAGACCCCAGTCACCCTTCAAGGCTGGGCTCAAGACATGGGTTCCTCTGTGAGAACTTCCTTCACTTCCAGCCTACCTTAGAAGTTTCATCCACATGAGAAGGACAATAATTCTATTTAATAAGTAAGAAGCCAGTCCATTTTAAGTTTCAGTTAGAGACCTGAAATCCTCTTATTTTGTCCTGAGTGGAAATGAACATTAGATCATAATCCTTCATCTACTGGATAACCATCATTTTATAATGTTGCCCAGATTTTGTGCTTATGGGTTTCATATGTGACTCTGGTGAGTCCCTTCCCTCTCTGGGCCTCAGTCCCCCTCCTCTGTGAATGACCTTTGATCGTGTTCTCGTGGGCAACAGGTCTTGGCTTCCATCCATCATTGTCCATGCAAACCATTAGCGCTTCTGGTTGGTATCGCCAGGCTGAGGGGCTGGACTTTCCTGTGGGGGAGTGGACGTCAAAGCAATCATGGTCCCTGGTACCCCGGCCCTAGGCTCTCTGCCAGCCAGCTCTGACCACACAGCTGTTTCTTCTGCTCTGATGGCCTTCCTGCTGGGGGCCCAGCCAGCCTCATCGTCACAACCCAGCCCCCGCTTCACTTCCTCTGTAAGCCCCTCCTCCTTGCCCCTACCACTCCTGGTAGCCCCTTCCCCCTCCTCAGCCCCTTACCTCTTGGTTCTCCCTGTTCTAAGGCTCTATAGATCATCTGTAAACTTATTGGTTGCTTATGTGCCTGCCTTGTAGGGATTTGGGGGCTCCTTGTGGGTGGGACAGCATCTTATTCATGCCCATTCACTGTGGCCAGCACAGTGGCCCTGACACCAGGAGGGCCCAATATCTTTGCCACATGCCCCAAGTATCACCAGCCTATGTCTACCCTGGGACATCCGTCTGCCCCAATGCATTGTATCAATCTGCCTGGTGCCTCTTGCTATTTGAGGCATTTTCTCAAGCATCACATCTGTGCCTCTGGACAGTCCAGTGGGGCAAGACAGATACAGTTATACTTATTTTAGAGATAAGAACACTGGGGTCCAGAAAGGGGAAGTGACTTTCTCAGGCGTGCTCTGCCAGGGCCATGCTGCTTATGTGGCCCCACAGTAGGGAGTGGGAACACAAGAAGACAGAGGCCTCAGGCCTTGCCCCGGGGGAGCTGGGTGCCCCTGGCCCTGGGTTCCCTGCCCTCTTGCAGTACCACCAGGCTGAGGAGAGAGGAAAAGCTTGAGCAGGGACCGCTAGTGTCTCTTTCTGCCCACTGTCTCCTGGAGTTGGGGAGCAGGGGGGGTGGATAGGGGCAGTGCCACAAACCATGGAAAATCGGAGCGGGACTCTGACAGAGGGTGGTCCTGGGAGGCCAGAAGATTGAGGCAAGGGACCCACATGTTGGGAGGGTATGTGGCCTCTGCAGAGCTCAGAGAACAAAGGAAAGGCAGCTTTTGCATCCAACTCCCATCCCCTGACCCCCGGCCAGCACATCCAACCTTGTCCCTAGAGCTTGATCCCTGAGCACCAAGCCAAAGCCTGGCAGGATCCCTGAGGTTGGGGGTGGGGTGGGGTGGGGTGGGGTGGGGAGGAGTTCACGGCCAAGGGGCCCTCGGGGAGGCTCTTCAGAAGAGAGCTTGGAGCCAGACCCTGGAGAGACCCCCTGCCCCTCTGGCTGGCAGGAAAGAACGACATCTTTGGGGAGCCCATTAGCCTTCACGCCCGGCCTGGCAAGTCCAGTGCAGATGTGCGGGCCCTGACCTACTGTGACCTGCACAAGATCCAGCGGGCAGACCTGCTGGAGGTGCTGGACATGTACCCTGCGTTTGCAGACAGCTTCTGGAGTAAGCTGGAAGTCACCTTCAACCTGCGGGACGTGAGTCTGGGCTGGGTGGGCCAGGGTGGGTAGGGGTCCTCGGCCAGCTGGTAATGGGGAGTGGAGGCTGCTGAGCACTTGGCCTGCCTGGCCGGAGGGGACCCATCTGACCACCTCCCTTCCTTTCAGCCCCATCCTGCGTCCCTCACCACAATTTCTGCTGTGCCTGCCACGGCCAACATAATGCTAAGTATGATGATAGCTACCAATTATCAAGCACCACCCCCATGCTAAGCACTGGGCTTCTTGTACATGATCTCTTTTAGTCTTCACCTTGCACTTAGTGTTATTTTCCCCACTTTCCAGATGAGAAAACTAAGGGTCAGAGAGGATGATAAATTGACCAAAGCCATACCACCACATAGTCAATGGCAGAGCCAAAATGTAGACTCAAGTTTGTGCGACTCCACAACCCAGGCACCCCATGGCACCAAGCTGGAAGAAGGGGTGTCTGCCATCCCTAGGTCCCAGGCGTGTAAACA
Organism: Leopardus geoffroyi; assembly: GCF_018350155.1. Classification (NCBI taxonomy): domain Eukaryota; kingdom Metazoa; phylum Chordata; class Mammalia; order Carnivora; family Felidae; genus Leopardus; species Leopardus geoffroyi. Next base: position 46,095,147 of record NC_059330.1, read on the forward strand.
AGTGGTAGAGCCTCTCCTCCTAAGCTTATCACTCAGTGGAGAAGATTATAACAACTCAGAGAAAATAAAGAGTTGCGTAGTTCAATAACCAAGGAAGTCACGAGGGTGTGTGGGGAGACCAAATATCTGTGGGGCTCAGGGTTACCAAGGAGTGGGACAGCCGGTAAACTGGAGTGCCCGGAAGTGACTGTATGGAGGAGGGGGTTTGGAGTCAGCTAGTGGGAAGGAGGGGGCTGTTGTGCCTGGCGGGGGGCAACAGTGGCGGAGGCCCCCTGGAGCTGCGCCTCCCACCCCCAGCCTCAGGAGGAGGGGCTCTGCTGGCTCAGGCCCCATGCACAGCGTCTGGAGGATGATGCCGAGGCAGGTTTTCTTGCCGTGGACAGCCTTCCTCACCCTGTCCCTTCTGCTAGTCTCCCCTCCCCCAGCCTCTCTTCTTCCCACCTGATCTGGTCTAGGGGACATCTTGTAAGGATGCTGCCTTGGGGGCCCTAGCCACTCGGAGCCAGCAGGTGGCCCGAGTGCTCAGTGGCCGGACACCGGGCAAGAGGGATGTGGTCTCCATGGCCTGGGGCATCTGTTGCCCCTGAGCATCCCACCCCTAAGTCTCATGGTGCCAAGAGGGTGGTCTGCCAAGGGTGCTGCTGAGGGTACCTCCTGGATGGATTGGGGATTCCAGACCCAGTCCCCTTGGAGGGAACTCCCCAGTAGCCCAAGCTGAGGACAGCAGCACCAGGGCATTCAGGAAAGGGAGGACTGCAAGAACACCTCCTCTGTATGCCCCCACCCCCAAATCTTGCTGCTCAAGGTGGCCTCTTCCAAGACTCTGTAGGGGCATCTGCTCATCTCCAAGCCTCTGTTTGTCTCCTGCCCACCCACGCAGGAGAGAACCTGTAGGAAGCTGCCTGGAGCCTCAGGGGGAACCCGGCCACCTGTCACCACTTTCTCACTTAGTTGTCGCAAGGGCCTCAGGAGGGGGTGCAGGGGAGAACAAAGAGGCCCTGTCCCAGCTTTGGTACCTGTTACTTGATGCTCTTGTTCCCCACAAGGCAGGCGGGGGTCTCCAGTCATCACCCCAACCAGCTCCAGGCAGCCAGGACCGCCAAGGCTTCTTCCTCAGTGACAACCAGTCAGGTGAGCAAAGCCATCTGCCACCAGTGTCTGCCTCGCCCCAGCCTGAAGCCCCTGCCCAGCCTCCTTCCCCTTTTCATGTCCTTCCCAATTTGCCTCATCTTGGGAGAGGTCTCCCCAGCCCCTTGATGAGAGGAGAGGGGCTCCCTCTCTAGGCTCAGTGATAGAGGCCCTTGTCTCCTTCCTCCCCCTGGGTCCTCAGAGCCTGAATGGGGGCTGTCCCCCGGGGTGGATACAGGCCAGCCCAATGGAGTTTCACATAGAAGCTCCAGGGGACTCGCTGGACTGCAGCTCCTTGGACAGTGAGGCCAGGGCTGGAATGTCCCCACCCAGCCAGCCCCCCCTCCCCCAAGCTGGGGTTCCAGCCCCCTTCCCAGGGCTACAGCCTTCTGGAACCTGGAAGTCCGACCTCTGTGGGGACAGGACCTTGTACTCCAGGGCACTCAGGTAAAGAGATCCACTTCTCCTAACCTGTGTTCCCAGGACAGGTAGGGGAAGAAGATGGGCTCTGGTCAGGTCTGCAGAATCAGCTAGACGGAAGCTCACCCTTCCCTTTCCCTCCTGCAGCTGCAGCCCCTTCTCTGAGCATCTCAGATGCATCTGGCCTCTGGCCTGAGTTGCTGCATCAAATGCCCCCAAGGCCAAGGGACAGCCCCCCAAACCCTCAGGGAGACCCAGACTGCTGGCCTCGGGAGCTAGGCTCCAGGCTGGAGCAGCTTCAGGCCCAGATGAACAGGTGAGTGCCCTTTGGGACCAGGATGGGGGTGGCTGCAGAGAGCACAGCCAGCAGTGGGCTAGGCACGAGTGCCCCCTCTTGGTGGCTCAGGGACATCACACTGAGTGCCCTGCGGGTTTTAGAATGGCTAGCCCTCTTTAGTTGCAGGCCTCCCCATCCCTAAGGCACTAAGCTTGGTTCCTTGGATGGCTTGTCCTAGCAAACCGCAGAACGGGCAAGGAAGCCTTCTTAGAATAGGGGAATAACCTGGTACAGAAACAAATTCCATAGTCCCTTGGAGAGGGCATGTGGCCTGCGGATGGCAGGACCGTGGTGGTAGAGTGAGGGCTTGGGCAGTATGGTCCTGAACTCCAAACCTGGCTCTGCAACTTACCAGCAAGAGTGTGGACAAGTTACTTAAGCACTCTGAGCCTCCATTTGCCTTTTCATGAAATGGGGATAGTCAAAATACCCATATCAAAGCTTCCTTATGAGGACAAAATGATGTGTGCACAGTGCCTGGTCACTGTCATTATTGAAGTCAGGGACGTGCTAAGGGAAATTTCAGCAGGGCCTGTGGAGTGTACCAGGGAAATAGTTTCAGGTAGGTCCCAGGGTGCCATTCCATCCAGCAGGAATGGCATGCAGGCTACAAAATCCAGAGCTGCTCTCGGGACCTGAACAGCTCTCCCTTGTCTTGACCCTGACCCTGACTGTGGGGTTCTGTCTGGCAGGTTGGAGTCCCGCATGTCCTCAGACCTCAGCCGCATCCTACAGCTCCTTCAGCAGCCCCTGCCCCAGGGCCACACTGGCTACATTCTAGGAGCCCCTACCTCCAATGACTTGGCCTTGTTTCCTGTGGCCTCAGCCACTCAGAGTCCAGGAACTAGGCTGCCCCAGGGTGGTCTGCCCCCTGCACAGGTGAGCAAGTGTTGGGATCCCCAGGGCCTTTCCTGGAGACAACATGTCTTCTTCTCACTGTGACATCAGGCCCACGGCCTCTGTGCTCTGAGAGCAGCCATGGGTTCTGCTGTCCTCTTTTATGTTTTGAGTCACAGTCAAGGAGCCTGGACAGGTGGTGGAAAAGCCCAGATTGTGACTATAGACCCCACAGCTGGGGCAAGGGCAATGGGACTCAGCTTCTGCCGGTTCCCATCCCTGAAGCTGGTGTCCTCCCCCTCCCTTGCCCTTCCCAGGTCCCAGGCTGTGGTGACTTGAACAAGTGTAGGCTGAAGCGAAAGAACTCCTCCTCCGGGGTGCCTCCCCTGGTCATGGCAACAGACAAAATTCTCACACTGTCCCTGGAACAGGAACAGCCTGAGGGGCTTCTGTCACCCCTAGCCTCACCTCTGCATCCCCTGGAGGTACAGGGACTCATCTGTGGTCCCCGTTTTCCCTCCCTTCCTGAACGCCTTGGCCCCGTCCCTAAGCAGCTGGAGTTTCAGAGACATGGCTCAGATCCTGGGTTGGCCAGGAGTTAGAGCCACTGAACCCCAAGATAGAGATAATATGAGGGGATTGAAGGTGGGTGAAAGTTAAGGATTTAGGGGAGGCAGACAGCTGCCAAATTGGCCTCTGAAAACCATTCATTCTTCTAGTATAGCTACAAACTGCCAACCCAGGTGACCCACGATGGCATGGGTGAAGATGGTCAGGACCTTCCCAGACTCCTCCAGGGCCCTATTTAGATGGTAGGCCTCGTGGAGGGTGGGTGAGGCTCAGGGGTGGAGGTAGCTTACAGGACAGAGAGGTCGGTGAAAAAAGAATTTTCTGATCTGTGTGAGAAACTTACTCCTTACGGCTCAGAACTATACACCGCTTCACGGACCAGGACCCAAGGTTAGTGAGACCTCCTGCCAAGAGCCTGTAAACCGACTGGAGATGAAAGTGTCCTCTGTAGTGGACACATCAGAGCGCAGAGTTCCAGCCCCCAGCCGCTCTGCCCCTCATGGTTCTATGATGACCTTTGGGACTCTAGCGGGCAGTGGAATGTCTCACAGCTAATAAAGTCTGCACATTTCATGTTAGGCTGGGTGTGTTGCTTACCTGAGGGTCATCAGGTTCTTGACTGTGCTGTGACTCCAACAGCTGTGGTCTTCTCCAAATCCCTCTCACAAGGATTTGTGGGGGGGGGGGGGACCGGAAAGTGCCCTGCTGGGTTCAGTAGCCCCAGGAGCATGGGGCTTTTTGCCAGGCTGGGGTAAAGGGAAACAGAGAGTCTCTGACTTGGTCACCATCAAGAACCACGACATGTCCATAGTGCTCTCTCTGTGCCAAGTCCCTGCCGACTGCTCTGCAGACATTACTTCATCGAAGCCTCACAACAACCCTGCAGGGTTGGTATTATTAGCCCCATTTTAGAGATGAGAAATCAGAAGCAGAGAGAGGCTAAGAAATTCACCCAAGCATGCGGGGGACTTCTGGGGTGCTAGTACTGTTTTGCTTCCTGATCTAGGAGCTGTTTACATACGTGTATATCAGATTGTGAAAACAGGTGCATTTCTATGTGTAAGTTATACTCTGATTAAAAAGAAAAAAGAATCTTACCTAACAAAGGAAGCAATTTCTACCCAGATGGTCTGGCTTGAGAACTATGCAGTTAACTACTCCAATGAGATGGGCTGTTGTCCAAAAAGTACCTGGCCACTGGCCTTCCGTCCTTTTGTGGTACTCCTTGAAAGAATTTTGAAAATGAATCCCCCACCCACCACATTTTAAGTTAACATTTTAAGTATCTCATTGATAAGTTTAAATAGTTGCAAACATGTTATTTCCAGTGTATTGTGACTATTGATACTGTATAAATTGCTTTATTTATACCAATATATTTAGACACAAATAGCATAGTGATTTGAGAGCCAACATCATTCATTTTATTTATTTTTTTAGAAATTTTTTAGTGTTTATTTTTGAAAGAGAGAGAAAGCAGGGCAGGGGCAGAGAGAGGGAGACACAGAATCTCAAGCAGGCTTCAGGCTCTGAGCTGTCAGCACAGAGCCCTCCCTATGCGGGGCTAGAACTCAGGAACCACAAGATCATGACCTGAGCTGAAGTCAGACGCTCAATGGACTGAGCCACCTAGGTGCCCTGAGCCAACATCATTCATTTTAAAAACACAAGAATGAATGGGCGCCTGGGTGGCTCAATCTGTTGAGCGACTGACTTCAACTCAGATCCTATGATCTCACGGTTCACAAGTTCAAGCCCTGCCTGGGGCTCTGTGCTGAGGGCTCAGAGCCTGAAGCCTGCTTCAGATTGTGTCTCTCTCTCTCTCTGCCCCTCCCCTGTTCACACTCTGTCTGTCTCTCTCTCAAAATTAAACATTAAAAATAAATATTAAATAAACATTACAAAATAAATGAAAACACAAGAACCAGTTGCCTGGGTGGCTCAGTTGGTTGAGTGTCTTTCAGTTCAGGTGGTGATCTCATGGTTTGTGAGTTCAAGCGCCACATGGGTCTCACAGTTAGAGTTGGAGCCCCACATTGGACTCGTGGTTGTCAGTACAGAGCCCCTTTTGGATCCTCTGTCCCCCCCTCTCTATGCCCCTCCCTCAGCCACACTCTCTCTCAAAAATAAACATTAAAAAAAAACACACAAGAATAAGCTCTTCTTTATTCTTTTTTCTCTTAATTCCATTCTATTCTCACAGTTTATGCTACATGTAATTTATTTCCAGATTTAAGACCTATTATTGATAACCTGATCACAACTGTTTGCAACAAATGCACACACACACACACACACACACACATCTCAAAATTTTAAAACTACATTTTTGTAAACTTATCAAGACTTTAAGGGTTACACTTAGTACAGAGTTATTCAAAAGAACATAATTATATTTCAAATTTTTATAGAAACTAAAATTTTATTGGGAATGCATCTGTATTTTCTTCTCATTAGCTCATGAGTGTGGATGAATATCACTTTTTATTAGAATAAGACAAAGTTTAGCAACACTTTTTTTTTAAATGTTTATTTATTTATCTTGTGAGGGGGAGGGGCAGAGAAAGAGAGAGAGAATGAGAATCCCAAGTAGTCTCCTCGCTGCCAGCCGGGAGCCTGTGGTAGGGCTGTATCCAACCAAAGGCGAGATCATAACCTGAGCCGAAATCGAGAGTCAGTTGCTTAACTGACTGAGCCACGCAGGTGCCCTGGGTCAGCAACACTTTTATACCTATTTTTCTTGACTTTTTCATAAACTTAAGCAGAGAAAACTTGTTCCAAGAAATAAGTAGATTGAACACTAAGGGGTTATACACAGCAGTCACTCAACTCTTTCGATTCTGAGTTGTCCAACAATCCACGATATTTAAAACGATATTTAATGATATCATCTAACAATTCCATACAATTTTCCTTTCATTGTGTTGAAAGCAAAGCAATGGAAACCATTTAAATTACAAAGAGAGGTTACCTAGATTCAGGCCCTTCTCCATTTCAAACTAAGGACACATAGGTCTAGGGCTTGATTAGCTTTTCCCTTAGGCCTTGCTGCAGAGAAAGGATGGAATGAATGGGAACCGACAAAAACTTAGGGCCAAGCAAGTAGGGTGGCTGATTACTGAAAATCAACCCGAAAATCCCGAGCATTTATAGAATGGCCAGGAAAGCGCGGGAAGGCCCTTGGGGGACAGGGAGAACAACCCTCCGGTGTTCAAGGCTATGGGCACCAGGAGGAAATTAAGGTGATTCCCATTTGGCACGGGCTGAGCTGCCAGGCCGCAGGCACTCAGGTAAAGCAGAATTTACATTTTCTACTGGACGTGAGGCCTCTGGGAATGGCAGCTACAGAGAAGAAGTCAGAGGAGGTCACACAAGAGGTTTCACTCTCAAAGATTTGGCCTAGAACTTGGAGGCCTGCTGCTAAGCTGCTAGCCTGTACGCCACCCACGCCCCCATTCACCCGCACTGCGCCGTTATCTCTCTGACTGACATTTTTGTCAACCAGTCACCCTTAGAGCTGAGAAAGCGCCTGCCCCCTCCCCCCGATATTGGGCGGGGCAAGTCATTGGAATGACAGACATTTGCGCCAATAGTGAAGAGTTTCAGAAGCTACTGGTGCACTAGCCAATGAAGAGTAGGAACCACTGGAAAGGACGTATCAGGCAGCCAACGGCCGGCGCCACTACGGGGGTCGCGTGGCTTCCGTTCCGAGAGGGCGGGGCGGGGCTTCAAACGGAAGGTGGCTGTGGTCCGAGCCGAAGCAGGTTTGAAACTGGGGGTCGGGCCCGGCAGTCGTTGTCCGTCGCCGCGGCCCCGTTTCCGGGCTAGGCCGTCTCTGCCCGCCCCCGCCCCGCCTCCTTTCGGACCCCTCAGTCTCCGGCCCGGCTCCCGGTCTGACTCGCGCCCGGCCCGCAGCAGCTCGCTGTCGTCCCGGCCCGCACTGCGGCCCGGCCGCCGCCACCATGTCCCTGCACGGCAAACGGAAGGAGATCTATAAGTATGAAGCGCCTTGGACCGTCTACGCCATGAACTGGAGCGTGCGGCCCGACAAGCGCTTTCGCCTGGCGCTGGGCAGCTTCGTGGAGGAGTACAACAACAAGGTGGGCCGGGCAGGGGCTCGGAACCCAGCTGGCGGGGAGCGGGCCCCTGGAGCACTCTTTCCGGGCCGGAGCCCCGACCTCAGGACCCTCCTGCGGACTTGCCTTAGCGCCCCGGAGCGGTTCCTCTGTGTCTGGCCCTGTGCAGAAGCTTTCACGCTCGTTGTCTCATTTAATCCTGGCAGCATTCCTGTGTAGTCAGGAGCGTAATTACCCCCATTTTACTCATGGGGAAACTGAGGCACCGTGTTGTGAGTTGCTCGAGTCAGAAGCTAGCTGATTCGTGGGGGAAACGGCACTCAAACTCGACTTTACACCCAAAAGCTACGCCATTTATCACTCCAGTCTTCCCCCTTCCCGCCGCATTGCTTCAGTTGGGGGCGGACGGGGGAAGAGAGAGAGATGGCTGTGAAGAAAACTACTGGCGCATCAGTTGGTGGTCTCACACTCTTGGCTACGCTAAGTTTCTGTTAGGGCTGTTTACTGTGCAGGCTTCCCCGCCTCCTACTCCCACCCCCAGGTACTATTCAGGGACCACCCCCACCACGCCACCCCGCCCGCCTCTTCTGCCAGGAGTGGGTCACTGCTATTGCTGCCTGATATCTGTCCTCTTCAAAATGATCTCTTTTTGGAAATTTTGGCCCCTGACTGTGATCCTGTCACTGTTTTCTGAAAGGAGAAGGGTGACCTTTTCCTTATCTTTTCTTGGCTTTCATGCCCATACAGAAGTGTAACCTTGAGTAGTAGTAAGTCTTCCGGGACATCAACAATTTGAAATTTGAGGCTCTTTCATAGAAGCACAGGCAGCAGGTGGAAGCTTTTTAAGCTGACATTGCAGCATAAATTTATTTTTGAAAGTTGTTGAATACATCGATGGGCAGAGTTTTCTTCCCTTTATCCCTTAATCTCTTCCTTATTGTATTAAACACTGTGATGGGGATCAGAGCAACAGAAAGCCTTGGCTAGTGGTGTTTAAAGTCTTATATTTATACTCTTGCTGGACACCATGAACACCATGACTTAAGAAGAATGAAACTGTGTGGACGGTGATAGGCATGGTTCAGGGAAAAGAGCCCAGTCGAGTTTGGTTCTGTCTGGTCCACTGACTAGCTGTGGGGTGTTGCACAGGTTAATCTTATTCTTTCTGACCCACAGTTTGTTGGAGGCAAAGAGTTCTTTTTTACACATAAACAAAAAGCATTTGTACATTGTAAGTTTGCTTACAGTTTCCCAGGAGCATTTCTCTAGAGTCCAGGGCTCAGCTTTCCTAGAATCCCCTTTGAGAAATGGATGAAAGCACTGGACTCTCATTGCTCAGACGTAACATGCACAGTTTACACACAAATCCCAGGGACTACACACTCATAGTGAAGTCTACCCATTGTCCACAGAAAGCAGAGAGTCCTGAGCAAAACGTAGTTTTATTTTCTGTAATGGCTGGCCCTTCCTTATGGCCCATAGCGGATAGCAGAATGGAACGGAATTCGAGATCCTGATGTGGAAACTGTGGTAGTAAAATTGAGACCCTTATTATTTAAGAATATATGTTTAAAAGAAAAAAAAGTAAAATCTGTCAAAAGGCTTGAGTTTTTTAATGCAAATCGATGTCCCCTTTTTTCTTGCAATATCTTCCAGAGTCAATTTGGGTAAACAGTAGTAGCCCCATTTCTGAGAGGAGGAGCTGAGCCACAGTTAGGCTGCTGGTAGAATCAGTGAAGTAAGGGGTCAAACGTTAGTTGCGGGAACTCTGCCCCAAAGTGTGTCCTTTCATTTAGCAACTTACTGGAACTCGTCTGTGCCAGGCAGACTGGCAGGCAGTGTGGGTCTTAGTAGTAAAATGCAAACTAATAATCCTAATAATCACAGGATAAGCAGTTACTTCTGTCTTAACTCCCTTGCATGTTACTGGCAACGCAGTATCTTAAAACTGTTGTTGTGCCACAGCCTATCTAGGTCCGGGTTCTTAACTTTGTGTGTGTGTGCGCCATGGACACCTATGACAATCTGAAGCTGATAGACCTCCTTTCATAATTATGTTTTCAAAGACACAAAATACATAGGATTAGGAAGGAAATCAATTATATCAAACTACAGTTATCAAAAACTTTTTTTTTTTTTTAGTGTTTATTTTTGGGAGAGAGAAAGCACCCATGTGTGGGGAGGGGCAAAGAGAGGGAGGAGAGAGAATAGAATCCCAAGCGATTTCATACTGCCAGTGCAGAGCCCCACACACAGCTTGAACTCATGACCCATGAGATCACGACCCGAGCTGAAACCAAGAGTCGGACACCTAACCGAGTAAGCCACCCAGGCGCCCCTCAAAAACATTTTTTAAAAAGTGGAGCTATAGTAATATGTAGTTGTAAATTAATTCGTTAAATTACACCATCCAGTGTAATTATTATAATTTTAAAGTAGTAATGAGGGTAAATAACATTTCAGAATGTTTAATTAAAGTGATGTGATATGATAAAAATCTGATTTCTGTCAGTAACAAAGTCAGATATTGATGTGGCTGTGCATAGCCACCTCCCTTCGTAATGGAAGGAAATGCTAAATTTCAGCCAGAGGTTAGTGAAAATATGAATGTGAGTGATTCAAGCTCATGGACTTCAAGTTAAGAAACCCTGCTGTAGAGGATCTGTGCCTAGGGGCTGATGAGCAGTAAATACCCCTTGAACACAGTGACTCTTAGGCTCAGTTTTAGAGAAAACTTTTATCACAGAGGTGCCACACTTGACAATTTAGAGGAATTTATAAGTTATTGGTTGGAATTTTCAGGTCTTTGTTTCCTGCTTGCTGTCAATACTGATTGCCAGCAGAGGGCAAAACAAATGGACACAGCAAATTAGCATTGGTGAAAAAAGCTCAGAAATGGCCCTCTTTTTTTTTACTGTGGAGACATTGACATAAGAATACACATTATTATAATTTCTAAAATTTTTGAATTAATGCAATCACGTTTTCCTATAGTAAAATTATTTGTATTTCAACAGAATTAAATTTATTAGCATTTCAAGAACAACTTGACTTTCAGGTGTTCTATCATCTGAATAAATTTGAGAATTGTTTTAGAGTAAACAATTGAGTTGATCCTATCAACTGTACCTGGAATAAGAAGTCCCATCATCAGTAGTTGTGTTTCATGTTCCCTCCTTGTGGTCTCTGCTGGAGGATACAGCAGCATTGGTGTTGGAGTGGTGGTTCTCTAAATTTTAGTGTGTGTGTGAGAATCCCCTGAGGGACTTGGCACATTCCAGGGTTCCATCCCTGAAGTTAACAGACACTTACGTGATTAAGAAACAGGTGGTCCAGATGGCTCTCTAAGAACATTACCCTGGGATTACCTAGGCATCTGCTGACCAGAAGTAGGAATCCTATCTTTTTGCATCTACATTCGCCTAAACATTGATTCTGCTCTTCCATCCCATGCAAAAAGCTCTGTTACTGAATAGCCCCTGGGACGCCTGGGTGGCTCAGTCTTTATGCACCAGATAGCCCCTTTGAGGTACTCTGTGGCTAGGTTATCAGTCCTGCCTCTTCCTAGTTTTGTGTGGTTTGAGCAAATTAACCTCTGTGCCTCAGTTTCCTCATCTAGAAAATAAAGGTAATAAAATTAAATGAGTTAATATATGTAATGGGTTTAGGAACTCTTGCCTGAGACAGACATAGTTAAGCAATGTAGAAATGTTTGCTGTTGGGGGTGGCTCAAGTGGTTGAACGTCTGACTCTTGATTTTGGCTCAGGTTATGATCTTCCAGTTCGTGGGTTTGAGCCCCAGGTCAGGCTCTACGCTGGCAGAGTAGAGCCTGCTTGGGATTCTCCCTCTCTCCCCATCTTTCTCTCCTTCTCTCTGCCCCTCCCCTGCTCATGCGCAGAAGCGTGCACGTGCTCTCTCTCAAAAAGTAAATAAACATTAAAAAAGAGAAATGTTTGCTATTGTTAGATATTACTGTATCTGTAATTGAAATATAATCAAGAAGGGGTGCCTGGGTGCTCAGTTGGTTAAGCATCTGACTTTTGTTCAGGTCATGATCTCATGGTTCGTGAGTTCAAGCCCCGCATTGAGCTCTGTGCTGACAACTCAGAGCCTGGAACCTGCTTCAGATTCTGTGTCTCCCTCTCTCTCTGCCCCTCTCCTGTGCTCGCTCTCTCTCTCTCTCTCTCTCTCTCAGAGAGAAATAACATTAAAACAAGTTTTTTTAATAAAAAAAAGAAGGAGAATCAAGGAGAATTATATGGGTGTTAGGTAAATGTGATGTATTTTCCAGAGGAAAGGTACCTCAAAATGTCATTATGTTCATTCCTCTGCCTTTTAAAGACCCAGAGGAAAAAAATTTCTTGATTCCTTTCAACTAAATCCATTTTTGTGGTCTAGAAGCTTCTTGTAGTCAGACTCCAAGTATTGTAATGGTCTAGTTTAAGCCCATTTTCTCTTGTTCTACCTGGATTAGACATGGTAGTTGATAAAAGAACTCGTGTATTTCTCCTGAGTTTTGAACATATCTGTGGTCTGTAGACAGGTGGTATTTCCCCTGTATTGTGGGGAAAGATGGGTAGCAGTTCCTGGGTTTCTGTTTCACTTAGTTACATGTTTCAGGGATGGTTTTGAATAGAGTTGGCAGAGTGATACGGATTTATTTTGCCCTAATATTTAATTAGCTGACCATCGTGCTTTAAGATTTAGCATCTAGAAAGCATTTTTGAGGTTCTGAGGAGAGAAACTGTAGGTATACATGATGCTTTTTGAAGAATACTGATGGTGAATCTGGGTAAGACTACCTTGTACTTGAAATACACATGGGATGAATGCTTGCCTTTTCATCCTGTGTTGATGCCTCTGAGACTTTAAGTAGTTGCTTTATCTGTTTGGCACATAATGATTTTAACTTTGGCATATAAATGTTCATTTCTTAGTATTCATTGCGGCCCTTCAGGAATATCTTCATTTAATTCAACAAATATGTGGGGCGCCTGGGTGGCTCAGTCGGTTGAGCGTCCGACTTCAGCTCAGGTCACGATCTCCCAGTTTGTGAGTTCGAGCCCCGCATCGGGCTCTGTGCTGACAGCTCGGAGCCTGGAGCCTGCTTCAGGTTCTGCGTCTCCTCCTGGCTCTGCCCCTCCCATGCTCATGCTCTGTCTCTCAATAATAAATAAACAATAAAAATTTAAAAAAATAATAATTCAACAAATATGTATTGAACACACAAGCAGTGTGTTTTGGGCACAATGATGATACTTAGTAACCTTCTGTAGACTTTGTTAGCAGATGTGAGATTGGCAACAAAAAAGAGAAAGTGTTTTAGTACACGGAAGTATTTTGGATAGATACTTAGAATTTTGCAGTGCTCCATCAGTCCCTGGCAAGACTGTCAACAGGGAAATTTACACTATAAAACTCTTCTGGTTTTAACTTCCTCCTTTCTTTTTTCTAGACAGTGAGAGGACTAATTCCTCCATGGGACGACGGGATAAAAGTGCTGCTGCTATATTGCTTTTTGCCCTAACCTGGTTCACACAGGCCTACTGGAGATGCTGTGATTTGAACAAGGAATGAATCTGTGTTCTATAGGTAGTATGGCTTGCCTGAGGCCAGGATGCCAGAGCTGACTGGTTAGCCTCTGAGACAGGAGCCAAAGGGGCACTATGCCAGAATTCATCTTAAAGTTTAACAAGGCAGGACTTCTCTGCAAACATTGATTAATAATAATCAGTCAGGAACAGGCTTGAAGGGAGGACAGATGGAAAAGAACAAGAAACACAGGCATATTCTCTCAGAATTTTGCTTAGCTGATTTTGGTTATATTAATCACAGAACATGTTCCATTCACTGGAGTGGTATATTGATTTGCATAACTTGGGGTCTTTAAAAAAATTACATACATACACACACCTTCACCCTCATGTTCTGGTACTAGCATTGTGTATAATAAAGTGGAATGCACAATTTCCTCCCTCAAGGAGCATATAATAACAAGACAAACATGACATCTTTTAAAAATTTTTTAAATGTAAGATATATGTAATGTGAATAGTAATTTATGTTGCTATTCATGAAAGCATTTGAAAGTGAAGACGTGGTCATGTCTTCAAGGGGTAAATATTTTATGTTGCATATATGCTTCTTAGGAGACATCTGACATAGTAATGTCCACAGTTTTAAAATAAGTAAAAATTATCTTTATAGCCCTTCCTTTTAAAGAGGCATTTTTTTTTTTTCATGCTTGGGGTAAAGTATTGTGAAGCAATAGTTGCAGAAGGACGGGGTGGGAGATAAAAGTTTAATAGGACAGGAAGGCTCTGGAGAAAAAGGCACAAGGGTAACCTAAATGTGAACAACAAGATGTTTATGTGTTTTTTTTATTAAAGTTTTTTATTTATTTAAGTAATCTCTACAACCTATGTGGGACCCGAGCTCACGATCCTGAGATCAAGAGTCTCATGGTCTTCCTACTGAGTCAGCCAGGTGCCCTGACAATAAGATGTTTAAAGTCAGATAATTTTTCCTTATGCCCCCAACAGTAAATGCAGAAGGACAGCAGTATAATGAAGATCCCATGGGTATAGGAAGATGCTGAGAAAGGATATCTTTGGTTGCCGATTTCAAACTCATACAGTTCTCCAGAATAGGATTTTGACAGGCAAGATCAACATTCCTTTATTTGGAACAGTGAGAAGAAGGTGCACAGGCTGGCAGCAGGCACTTCTCCAGACCCCATTTGACCCCTTGGTAAGAGGGGAGCTAAGCTACACAAGGAGACACATAGACATGCCGTCTTCTTTAGAAGCATTAGATAAGGCAGGTTGGAAGAGATACCGAATTGTGAGCAGCTGGACCGTTTCTCATCCCTGTTGGCTGGGGAGATGCTACAGTTTCACGTGTTTCCGCTAACTTGGAACATGGCCCTGGCTTCTCTCAGGTTCCCATAGGAACCTCCTTCAGATCTTATAGGAAGAACTTTTCTCAGTCAAAAGACATCAGCACAAGATCTAGAAAGATAGATACTATAAGACAAAAGGAAAATATGGGGAAACAAGTGGCAGGTAAAATAGCCTCACTACAAAGATGTTTTTTTACCTCAGATGAAAATTAATGGCCATTCCTGCCACCATGAATTCAGAGAACTTAGGAAAGGAAGGAACTCCAAGCAGAGATACAGGAGATCAGGTAAAATAAGGCATGGTGACAGGAGGAAATGGAACATCAGCAGGTAGAGCCCAGGAAAATAGTGAAGAGAAAATAAAAGTTATCACAGAATTAAAAGCCACATTGGAAAGAGAATAAAAATGAATATAAACTGCTGAAAAATTAGTGAAGGATAGGGAAGACAGATTACAAAAATGAAATGGAAATAAACAATTAGAAAGAATGTAGTAGATACAGAAAATAAAGAAGATCTGACTTAGGTATAATTGGTGTCCCCGAAGAAAAAGATCACAAAGAAATGAAACACAAAAACTCAGGGTTCCTGGGTGGCTCAGTCGGTTAAGTGTCCGACTTCGGCCCAGGTCATGATCTCATAGTTTGTGGGTTTGAGCGCCGTGTCGGTCTCTGTGCTGACAGTTCAGAGCCTAGAGCCTGCCTTGGATTCTGTGTCTCCCTCTCTCTGCTCCTCCCTCATTCATTCTCTGCCTCTCTCTATCTCTCAAAAATAAATAAAAGTTAAAAAAAAAAAAAAACCTCAAGTATGTAATTAAAGACTTTATGGAAAAAAATGTTTGAAGTAATGAGCTTAAACCTAATCTCAAGGGGCACCTGGGTGGCTTAGTTGGTTAAACGTCTGACTTGATTTTGGCTCAGGTCAGGATCTTGTGAGCCCCATGTCAGGCTCCAAACTGAGTGTGGAGCCTGTTTAAGATGCTTTCTGTTTCTCTGCCCGTCTCCCATATGCGCATGTGTGTGCATGCACACTCTCAAAATAAAAACCTTAAAAAAAAAAAAAATCAAGAAAAATGGACACAAAACAATTGGCACTGAAAACTTTCCTAGGAAAGTTTCTTAATTTTAAGGGTGAAGAAAGAATCTTTTGGGCATCCAGGCAAAACAGTTGAGTCCTCTTGAAGAAAAAGAGAAATTAAATAAGGCTTACCATATTTGAGAATAGAAGGTAATGGAGTAATATCTACAAATCTGCAATTATTATAGATTGTGCCACTATAAATAAATACCTGAGAATATGCTTAATAATATATAAGACTTATACTGTAAAAACAACGCACTTTTTAAAAAGATAACTCAAGGGGCGCCTGGGTGGCTCAGTCGGTTAAGCATCCGACTCCGGCTCAGGTCATGATCTCGCGGTCCATGAGTTTGAGCCCCGCGTTGGGCTCTGTGCTGACAGCTCAGAGCCTGTAGCCTGTTTCAGATTCTGTGTCTCCCTCTCTCTCTGACCCTCCCCCATTCATGCCCTGTCTCTCCCTGTCTCAAAAATAAATAAACGTTAAAAAAAAAAATTTAAAAATATAACTCAATTTACAAAACTTGACCACATATTAAAAAACTTTTTTTAAGTTAAGGGAAGTCAACTGATTAAAGATACTACATATAAGGGGCACCTGGGTGGCTCAGTCAGTCAGTTCAGCGACCAACATTGTTGGCTCAGGTCATGATCTTGCATTTTGTGAGTTCATGCCCCGCATCGGGCTCTGTGCTGACAGCTGAGAACCTGAAGCCTGCTTTGGATTTTGTGTCTCCTGCTCTCTCTGCCTCTCCCCTGCTTGCACTCTCTCTCAAAAATAAACATTAAAAAAAAAAAAAAAAATACTGCATCTCAAAACTTAAGGGAAGATGAAGAAACTTAAGCCCAGATATTATAAATGACTTGCCCAAAGTGACATAGATGGTAAAAACAAGGCCAGAATTGGAATACTGTTTGTCACCAGAGTCTTAAATATATACAAATGTCAAAAAAAAATTAAGAGGAAAAAGAATGTGTTGAAAAACGGAAACAGTTGCTCTGCCAGATTAGAATAAATATACTGGAATTGGTATAGTTATAGCCAGAGAGATTGGTGGAACCCCGTGTTCCAAAGCGGATCTAAGTATATATAGAAATGTAGTATGTGGTAAGATAGAACCTTAATTCACTAGGAAAAACATTAATAAGTTGTGTGGCATAATTGGCTGTTCATCTGG
Source organism: Leopardus geoffroyi (assembly GCF_018350155.1). Taxonomy (NCBI): domain Eukaryota; kingdom Metazoa; phylum Chordata; class Mammalia; order Carnivora; family Felidae; genus Leopardus; species Leopardus geoffroyi. Next base: position 46,111,672 of record NC_059330.1, read on the forward strand.
CAGAAATATTTAGAGCCCTCTAATTCACGTTGTATATGACAATCAATTCTAGATCAAATGCTTAAATGTTAGGAAAAGTCGCACAAGCAATAATAGAAGAAAACTGACTAGGAAAATATGTACTGAGGCAGTGGGGGTAAGCAGAGAAGAAGGCAGTCTTAAATCATTAAACTCAGAGTCAAGTAAGGAAAAGATTGACAGATTGTGGCACATACAAATAAAGCATTTCTATGTGAAAAGATATGTGGTGGACAAAGTCAGAAGATACATGATAGCCCAGGGGAAATATTTTCAGAACACGACAGGTTAATTTACTTGGTGTGATAGAAACACAGACAAAGTATAAATAGCCAGTTCATAGGGGAGGGAATGCAAGCGCTCAGTAAATAGGAAGAAATGCTCAACCTCACAGTTAAGGCAAATGAGAATTGACTTTGTAATTTTTTTCCTTTCAAATTTATAAAAATTAACTGCCTCTAGTGTTGATGGTATGAGGAAATGAACACTTTTACATATGAAGATGGAGTGTGAATTGCTACAGCCTATTTGCAAAGTAAATCAGCATCCTTTAAAATGAAAAATGTGCATACGTTGGGGCGCCCACCTGGTTTAGTTGGTAGAGCTAGAGCAGGCGACTCTTGATCTTAGGGTCACGAGTTCAGGCCCCACGTTGGGCATGGAGACTACTTAAAAATAAATAAATAAGTAAAATAAAGCAAGTATTGCTGCATTAAAAAAATAAAAAGTAATAAAATGTGCATACCCTCTAATATAGCAGTCTCATTCTTGGGATTCGCCTCCAGAAATAAAGATAGCAAGCAGTACATGAGCACGTATTACAAGTCATGTAAGAAGTAGTAGTGGCAAAAAAAGGGAGACTATGTACATCATTAGGGGAGTTGTTAACCCACATAGTATGGTACATTTATTCTGTGAAGTACTGTGTATTGATTAAAGAATGAGTTGAATCTACATATTGACCTGAGGGGTGTCCATTATTTTGTTAAATTAATGAAAAAATTTATAGCATTGGATATAGTATTTCATTTTTCTAAAAGTTGAAGGAAAACCCTGCACTTAGTGTGTATATATGTTTGAGCATAGAGAAGCAACATACACTAAATAATTGTGATATAATGGGGATGGGATAGGGGGAAGTTATTCACTTCTTTTGTATACCTATACTTTGGTTTTATGTAATGGTCATACATTTTGTAATTCTTACAATCTATAGAAGTTATTAAAGAGTGAAATAAACCCAATTGCAAGATCACTCAGTTAGAACTTGTAAGTCTGAGCAAGAAAATGGTAGAAGATATAATGGTAAGGGGTTTAGGGTAGAATGTTGGTGTCTAAATTCTATCAGTCACCCCCTTTCCCCTCGGGAGCTTCTTATCAAGGAAGTTATATACCAATAATAAGAGCCAAAGGAGAAATCTAGCCTCAACCTAGTAATGGCTGAACAAGCACCTCCAATGTGGTGCTAATTGCCTGGTAAACTAAGTTGGAGAGATGCAGATTGGCCTTAAAACCCAAGTGAGACTTTCTGCTTTTCCATGTCTAATTTATGGGCAGACCCAACCTGACCTCACCTACTCAGCTGAAGGTGGAGAGAAGCTGGAGAAAGGATGGCCAGACCCATAGTGGGTAGGCTTATTTGTTTCTCCATGTGGGAGCAGGAGGGGCAAGAGAGAGCTGTCGTGCCTGCCTTAACAGAGCAGTCAGGCCCCTGGTTCAGGCTCAGGCTTTGGCCAGCTTAGCAATTGGAACTAGTTAAGGGTGGGGATGGAGAAAAAGAACTCACCCTCAGTATTTCTTCCTGTGGGGGACAGGGACAGGAACTCCTTTTCCTATGGGCATAGGTGGACATATGGAGTAGGAGGAGGGGGGGTGTAAAGATGGAGAGTGCTATTAACAGTTTTTTAAGACTATGCCAAAAACCTAGATGAAGCACAGCGTTTTTTTCAAATGTTTTAATTTCTTTTTGAGAGAGAGAGCATGCACGCCAGGGAGGGGCAGAGAGAGAGGGAGACCAAGGACTCTGAGTGTGCTCTGCACTGACAGCAGCAAGCCCATGTGGGGCTTGAACTCACAGACCTGTGAGATCATGACCTGAGCCACCCAGGCGCCTCTGAAGCATAGTTTTAAGGGCAAACAAAGTGCAAAACTTCAGTGGAAAATCTGAATAATTCCTAAGGATTTTTTGAAGAATTGAAAATGTAGTCAAAGATCTATCCCCAAAAAGACACCACCCTCAGAGTTTTATGGGCAAATTTACCAAAGGAAATACATAACAAAGGCACAGTAACCCATCCATAAGAGTTCCTATAAATCAAAAAGAAAAAAGACACAGTTCCATAAAATATACTGGGCAGATGTTTTAAGTTGGTGTTTTTCTAGCATAATGGTAAAGAGCTTGGGTTGTAGGATAGTACTACCTATATTTACAAGGCAGCTTCATGATTGTGGACAGGATACTTACCATCTCTTTTACTCAAGCAACTAGGAAAGTGGGAAGAAGAATAGTACCTACCTCATGAAGATGTTGAAAGGATTAAATGAGGTAGTGCATGTAAAGCATTAAGCATGGTTCTTATACTTGATCCATTGTAAGCGCATAGATAATTAACAGTGGTTACTGTTAATCAGAAGTATAAATAGTAAACATGCTCAGCCTCAGGAGTAAAATGGCGAAATACCATTTTTATTCATCGGATTAGAAAAAATGTAAAAGATTATTTTCAGTGTTTTAAAAGTTGTGGAGAAATTGGCACTCTCATATACTGTTCATGAAAGCGTAAATGGAAGCAGACTTTTCGAAAGCTGTTGGATCAAATCTCTTAACTGTGTTTTTAAGCTTAACACCCATTATCTCATAGTTTCTGTGGTGTTAACATTTAAAATGTGATGCAACAATTACACTGCTAGCAATCTATCCAATAAAGCATTTGCACATGTGTACAAAGTACTGTTTATAATAGCCAAACAATGGGATATAACCACAATGACTGTGTATGGTTAATTATGGTGTGCCTAACACAGCCTGCTGTAGAAGAATGAGCTAGAGCTGTTATGCTGACATGAGAAGACCTTCCAAGATAAGTTAAGAGCAGGTTGCAGAATACATTTTCTGGTCCAAGCCTGTTTATGTTTCTTCAAACACCTCACAGATACTTATGAATACAAATGCACAGAGAACCATTTGGAAAGATACCTACCAAACTGGTTTGAGAATAAGTCAAATTGGGGATGGAGCTAACAGGGGACTTTACCACTTCCCTCTGTATTATGTGAATATTCACAGAGGACTTCCATTCTCTTTCATCACCACATTGTAAACATATGAGCATCTGAACAAAAATGACTCATGAGTAACAGTGAGAGCCAGGTGTTACTCCTGTCAATACTTGGTTGGGGACTCGGAGCAGAAGAGCTAAAGTCAGGTTAAGGATAAAACACAGGTCTGTGCAACACTTGAAGTCTTTGGGGAGATCAGGAAAGCTTAAATCCCAGCCATTACCTACTTCTTCCCTGGGTTAGGAGGTACTGTTGTGCAGAGGTTGTCAAAGCTTGCCGAATTAGTCCCCCCAGGGAGTTTGTTAAGAATATAGATTCCCAGGCCCTACTTGACACTTGTTGAATCAGAATCTTGGGCTAGAGTTGGGGGCTCCAGGGGTGTGTAAAGCACTCCAGGTAAATCTGGATTTGGCCAGATTTGGAGACCATTGCTGTCTGCAGTACAAGCAGAAGTAGGACAGGCCCTGTTTTTAAGGCCTTTACTAAGTGAAATAGCAGAAGACAGTAATGTAAGTGCTTTCGTGAGGCAGTATGGGGTAAGTCACCAAACGGATGGTCTAGATCAACACTGAAAGATCACCATACCAGGGAGACCCAGATGGCTTATGAAGGAGGTGGGACACAGTAGTATTATTAAAAGCTCACACACCAAGTATGGCACTAGCCTAAGTAATTTACTTACAAAGGTTGTTTATATACAGTGTTACAAAGAACTCTATGAGGTGGGTGCTGTGAATGTCTTCACTTTACAGATTGGAAAACCAGTTTAACAAAGTTAAGTAACATGTTACTTAACATGGTTAAGGAACATAGTTCCTACAGCTAGCAAGCGGTAGGTAAGGGGCCCTGGATGCCTGATGCCACTGTGCTATATTAAAATTGGGTGGGATTTGAGTTGATGGGAAGGAGGTAGGAGGGTTTTACAAGCATAGAGGACGGTGTAAGGAAAGGAAGCTGGAAAAGATGAGAAGCAGTAACTAGGTAAATAGGAGAGCAAGTGTGATAGGCTAGGGCCAGGTGGTAGAAAGCCTTAAATGTCTGGTTAAGAGGATCCTATGTGGCAAATGCTCACAGGATCTGATATTTCGAAGCTGGCGAGAAATCTCTGATGACTTGAAAGGTAGCTTCTAGAAGGGAGTGTAATGTTTTCTCCATTTTGCCGCACGGTAAATATCTGTATGGTTAGAGAAATTGTGTCTCTTGTGCTTGCTGCCATATCCCCAGCACTTAGATAGCTCCTGGCACCAAGTAGCCATTCTTTACAATTTGTTGAATAAATACATGAATGAAACATTTGGCTCAGAATCTGTATGAGAGACTTATTATTTATTCTGCCCAGTGAACCCCCAAATTTAACTTTTCATCTGTTTTCACCTCCCTCCCCCACCAAGGCTGATGCCAGTTTTCCCCATTCCATCTAGGATCTTCCTTCTTTATTATTCTCTGCAAAGGTCAGAATTTTAAATTCTCAAGGAACTGTTCATTTGGTCAAAATCCCTCTTGTGGCCATCTCTGGTTGCCCCTTGCCCTTCTCACTACCTGCCACCATAGGGCCCCTAACCTTTCTCAGTTTTCCTGTGGAACTCTGGGCTGAGCCCCCTGCCTGGCAGACAACCTTCCCGGCATAACCAGGCCTCATACTCTTACCTCCAAGGCCTTATAGTCTGCTGCCTTCTTAGACACCTTCACAGGGGAAAGCCCATCTAGGTCCTCAGTTTCCTTTCAGGGCTCTGCGGCCTGCCCCAGGCACACCTTCCCAGCCCCATCTGCACTGCTCTCTCAGATGGTTCCTCAGACAGGTTTCCTTGCTGCCACCAGCTAGATCGTTTAGTTTGCCACCTTAGTACGCTCATCTGCCTGGGTGCCTTTCCTTCTTGGCCTCCTCAGAACCCTCCCATGAAGACTGCTCAGATCCTATCTCTACTTTCCTCACTTGCCCCCTTTGAATTATTGCTCTTTCCTCTAAACTGTTAGCAATTAACTGTCACAAACAAGCAGCTTATCATGTATTACCTGTGACATCACTTTTATTGCTATCTTAAGGCAGTGTTACTGTGTTTTAGGGCACTGGGTGTTTTCTCCTTTTACATCTTCATACATCATCTATATATGTATGAGCATTATATGGTTTTTGAAAGCCTGTAGATGTTCCATAAAAATGAATAGGTTTACTCATCTAGGTTTTTAAAAGTCAGACATGGGTAGCAAGATCTATAAATAGATTCCTTAGGAATCTACAAAAAAAGCTACTAAAACTAATAACTAATTTAGCAAAGTTACAGAATTCAAAATTAATGTGCAAAAGTCAATTGTATTTCTGTACAGTAGCAAAAAAAAATGGAAATGGAATTAAAAAAAAATTTTTTTTTCAACGTTTATTTATTTTTGGGACAGAGAGACACAGAGCATGAACGGGGGAGGGGCAGAGAGAGAGGGAGACACAGAACCGGAAACAGGCTCCAGGCTCTGAGCCATCAGCCCAGAGCCTGATGCGGGGCTCGAACTCACGGACCGCGAGATCGTGACCTGGCTGAAGTCGGACGCTCAACCGACTGCGCCACCCAGGCACCCATGGAAATGGAATTTTTAAAACAATTTCATTTATAATAGGATAAAAACACTAAGGGATAAAGTTAATGAAAAAAAATGCAAGACCAGTACACCGAAAACTTCAAAACACTTCTGGGAGAAATGAAAGAAAGCCTGAATAAGTGGAGAAATATGCTGTTTCATGGGCCAGATAACTCACTATTGTTAAGAGAGCAGGTTTTCCAAATTGATTTATAGATACAGCATAATCCCCAGCTGAATCTCAGCAGGATTTTTGTAGAGTTTGACAAGCTGGTTCTAAAATTTACACAGAAGAGCAAATACATGAAATAGCAAAACGATTCTGAAAAGGAATAACAGAGTTGGAAAACTCATACCATCTAATTTCAAGACTTCACCGGAAAGCTACTACAGTCAAGACGATGTGGTACTGGTAAATGGATAGGCATATAGATCAATAGGACAGAATAGAGACTCCACAAATAGACGCGCAAGTACACAGTCAGTGGATTTTCAACAAAGAGACCAAAGTGACTCAAAAGGAGAAAAGGTAGTTTTCATCACATGATGTTGGGACAATCAGGCATTTATATGTAAAAGAAAGTGAACCTTGATTCATACTTGGCACCCTAAAAAGCAATTAACTTGAAATGGGTTACAGGCCTAAATGTAAAGCCCAAAACTATAAAACTGTTAGAAGAAAGCAGAAAAAACCTGTGAGCTGAGGTGGGGCAAGGATTTCCTAGCAAGGACACAAAACCATGAGTAAGAAAAGAAATGATAAACTGACATCATCAAAATTTAAAATTTCTGTTCTCTAAAGAACACTGAAAGAAAATGACAGGACAGCCACAGACTATGAGAAGATGCTTGTGGAAACATGAGCGAGGGCTTGCATCCAGAATATGCAAAGAACTCTCAAAACTCAGTACAGAAGAAAACAACCGGCGAATAATGAAGTGGACCTACTCTGTATGATCCAGTAATGGTGGACACATGTCATTATACCTTTGTCAAAATCTATGGATTGTACAACACAAAGGGTGAACTGTGGACTTCGGGTGGTGGTGATGTGTTGGTGTAAGTTTATCCATTGAAGAAATGGACCACTTTGGTGCAGGTACTTTGATAGTGGAGGTTGTGTACATGTGTGGGGGCAGGTGGTATATGGGAACGCTGTTCTTTCTGCCCAATTTTTCTGAGTCTAAAAAATCAAGTCTTTTTTATTTTATTTTATTTTATTTTAAGTCTTTTTTAAAAAAGAAAATATCTGAGCAGGCTTCAACAAAATAAACAGGGATAGCAAATAAGCAAATGAAAAGATACTGTCATTAGTTACTAGGGTTCAATGCAAATTGAAATACTGCTGCACACCTATCAATGATTTTTTTTTTAAAGCTGGTAATACCAAGTGCTGACAGGGATGTGGAGTGTTTAGAACTCTCCTATATTGCTAGTGGGAATGCAGAACGACACAGCCACTCTAGAAAACAGGTTAGTTTTGTTTTTAATAGCAATGATTGATTTTTTTAATGTTTTTATTTCTTTTTTGAGAGAGACCGTGCGAGCAAGTGGGGGAGGGGCAGAGAGAGATGGGGACAGAGGATCTGAAGCAGGCTCTGTTGACAGCAGAGAGCTGGATGCAGGGCTTGAACTCATGAGCTGTGAGATCATGACCTGAGCCGAAGTTGGATGCTTAACTGACTGAGCCACCCAGGCAGTTTGTTTTTTTAATAAAGTTAAAACTACCTTTACAACACAACCCAGCAAATCTACTCTTAGTTGTCTGCTCAGGAAAAATGAAAGCTTGTCTAAGAAAAACTTATACATAAATATTCACAGCAGTATTTATAATGGTCCCAAACTAGAAATAACCTGAAAGTTCATCATCTGGTAAATGGATAGAGTGCTTCCACATGATGCAATGTTTTCAGCAATAAAAGAGAAGACACTACTGATAACACACAGCAACATGGATGAATCTCAGGGGCATCATGCCAAAAGTAGCTAGTCACGAGACTCAGTACTGTATGATTCCATTTGTGCGGTATTACAGAAAGGGCAAAACTAGAGATTAGTGGTTGCCTGGGGCTTAAGAGTAAGGGATTAACTGCAGAGGAGCCCGAGAAAACTTTTTGGGGAGATAGAAATGTTCTAGATCTTAATTGCTGTGAGGGGTTATCCAGCTGTATACCTTTGCAAATGTATACATTCAAAATCATTGAACTGTACACTTAAAGTGAATTTTATTGTATGCAACTGAACCTAAATAAAATTCTTTTTTAAACAAGAAATGGGCAGAAAGACACTGGTATCTAAGACCGAAGTCAGGCAACATTAGAAGGAATTCTGTTTTTCTGCTGTGTGGTTGGTGTTTATCCACTTATTATGGATCTTTACCAAAAATTCCCCATTCCATCTTCCGGTTGGTGGGAGTTGATAAACAAATGTATAATGAGTGGCATTTCTCATGGAGCAAGATTGAGTTTGACAGCAAAGAATGGAGATTAATACTGGTCCATATCCACTCTAAGAAAAAGTAGCCCAGAAATCGGGAAACTTGACCATCAATGACAAGCTTTTTTTTTTTTTTTTTTTTTTAAGATTTATTTATTTTTGAGACAGAGCGACAGATTACCTAAGCATGCTCTGTGCTGACAGCAGCAAGCCCAATATGGGGCTCGAACTCACAAACTGTGAGATCATGACCTGAGCCAAAGTCAGATGTTCAACCATCTGAGCCACCCAGGTACCCCTGAAACCATTTTATGCCAGTTACAGCCGTTTGGGTTCTTGAATGCTTGTTTCACACATGTTTGTGCATAAGCACATGACTAGCCAGGGTGTTGGGAGATGGGGGGAAGGATTTGATGTATTTGATACTGCACCAGAAAAACAAATGTTTACGTGGCTCAATTTGGTTGTTTTACAGGTTCAGCTTGTTGGCTTAGATGAAGAGAGTTCAGAGTTTATTTGTCGAAACACTTTCGACCATCCTTACCCCACCACAAAGCTCATGTGGATCCCAGACACAAAAGGTGTCTATCCAGACCTACTGGCAACAAGTGGCGACTATCTCCGTGTGTGGAGGGTAAGCAGGTGCTCAGTTAGCAGCCCGACCAATGGGCTTTCTCCATGTCAGCTGTTACTAAGCCCCATGGAGTCACAGAGAACAGACTGGGGTTGGAGGCAGCGAGTGTCATTGTAGCCCGGCAGAAACCAAAGGTAGTGGATCTGGAATGACCTTGTTTGGCTCAGCAGATTTCTTAATAAATCTAGCCAAGATTCTTTGAAGTCCTGCTGCAGTCAGGCTCCAGTCAGCCCTGGAAACTTGAGGCTCAGTTAACCTGAGGAAATGAAGGTAAACTTCTGGGGGTGGGGTGGGATGGGCGGGGCTATCTGAGCCTTCTTATTCTGTCTATAGCCAAGATATTTTTGAGTTAATTAGAAACAAAGGTGGGCCATTGATGCTAGTAAAGTATATGGTTGGATTGTGGAGCCTCACCTCTCTCAGCCAAGCTGGTCATCAGCGGCATCTCTTCTAGCCTGGAGGTATAGTGCCAGCCAGGCAGGGTACAGAGATTCTGGGTTGGACAAGGTGAGAAGACCTGTCCTCTAGGAAAATCGGGGGGTGAAAATTTGGAGAACAAAGCTGGGCAGAGGAAAAAGCTTGGAAAGAATTAGTGTTCAGGGAGTTCCTCTGGAATTTATTACTCTGTATGTTCTTCCCCTGTGTCTTCTGTTTAGTAAGGTATTGTCTAAACAGAGCTTTTAAAGGTTTTCTGTGAAGATAAGACTAGCTGATTTTTAAAAATTATTGTTCCTTCAGGTTGGTGAAACAGAAACCCGGCTGGAATGTTTGCTAAACAATAACAAGAACTCCGATTTCTGTGCTCCTCTGACCTCCTTTGACTGGAATGAGGTGGATCCTTATCTGTTAGGTAAGGGAACAAGGGAGTGCATATTCCAGTTTGAAGAAGCAAAGATACATTTCCTCAGATATAACACTAAGCCTGAGGTACATGCATGTATCCTAGATGGGGCCAAGACAGAAAGAGGCAAAATATGGAACGGGTCATGAATTCTTCATGTGGAGCGAGCTTCCCATGTGTGTATATCTAGTCAGCAGAGTCTAAGGTCCTGGGATAAGGATTAAATACTTGATTCTTGTTGGCCCTGCTGGCACCCTTCTCATGCTAGCAAGTATCCATGGCATGTCCTCTCCTGGGCTAAACAGATGAGTAGGTGCAAGGAGGGAGGGAGGCCTCACTCTTGTCCGCCGTTGACTTGCACTGGCTGTTTCTAGGTACCTCCAGCATTGATACGACTTGTACCATCTGGGGGCTGGAGACAGGGCAGGTGTTGGGCCGAGTGAATCTTGTGTCTGGTCATGTGAAGACCCAGCTGATCGCGCATGACAAGGAGGTAATGATCCCATTCCTCTTCTGCTTTCCTCACCCGCTCTCTTGTGAGCTGCCTTCAGTTCAAGGTCAGACCGTTCTCTTACTATTCTGCATAGTATGTGGGAAATCATAATAGAATGCCAATGTCTTCCTGTTGAAATTAAAAACAATAATGTTTCAAAAATAGCAGTGAGCGACCCTTGTAAACTAATGTTTGTGTGGGGTTTTTTTGACTGATATAAACAACTTAATCTGCCATGTGTAGTTTTCTGTGCCAGAGATTGCTGTTCTGTAATGATGAACTCTCTTATAGACAAACTTGGACCTGATGTGATTCAGAAATAACACTTATTTTGAAATATATTAATTTTTGGAAGGAAGTGGGGGGAAACCAGGTAGAGGGAAAATTTCTTGGCAGACAAACCTAAATCATTTTTTCTCTCAACTTGGCTTATGAAATTCTAGTATGTTCCTTAATAATTTTAATACGGTTTGGAATGGAGTATGGCTTATTTTCATGGTGATGTTTCTCCTAATGTTTATTGGGAAAGCTGGGGGGAGCTTTTGTGATTGTGTTTGGATCAAAGCATTTTTCTGAGGAGTGCTTTTGGAAATGGGTCATAAATCTTTTCCTCCCAGAGCTGCTGCGTGCTCCTTGTACTCTGATTTTCTGTGGGTAGTGTTGCCTTTTCTTTTCTCCCTTACCCTGCGCAGCAAGGAGTATTAGTACAGATTTAAAAAAAAAAAAAAAAAGGGGGCGCCTGGGTGGCGCAGTCGGTTAAGCGTCCGACTTCAGCCAGATCACGATCTCGCGGTCCGTGAGTTCGAGCCCCGCGTCGGGCTCTGGGCTGATGGCTCGGAACCTGGAGCCTGTTTCCGATTCTGTGTCTCCCTCTCTCTCTGCCCCTCCCCCGTTCATGCTCTGTCTCTCTCTGTCCCCAAAATAAATGAACGTTGAAAAAAAAAAAAAAAAAAACAAAACCTTGACCTCAGGTCAGACACTTGAGGTTGTCCTCAGAATGGGAAGATGGTGACCAGGTTATCACTCTTAGCAAGGGGTTGGTCTTTGGCTTTCTGCACCCCTAAGGGTAAGATCTGTTACAAGACTGTCGGACTTGGTTGCTGCTAAGCCAAAGGGCAAAGGAACAATTTGTCCTACAGAGAGGACCAGTAAGGAACTTCTGGAAGCCCTCTTGGCATCAAGTGGAACAGTTTGCTGTATTTTAGTTATGTGACGACTTAGCCTGCTCTTCTCTGTCAGGATCCAACCCAGACAACTAGAACTACTCTACATATTTAAACTCGGGCTTTAACCTAGGGCATTGCCCGTAGAGACCCTGGTGAAGCTGGAAAGCCACACTGGCAGCAGTGAGGTAATGGGGAGAATGGGAGCAGTGGGGAGCTGCTACTGTCTGTCGACTAGAGGGGCTGGGAACCAGGGGCTGTGTCTCCCTGGCAGAAGCTAAAACCATGGAGAGGATACAGCCACTGCCAGAGACACTTGAGGAACAGAGAGAGGGAATGAGAATACCTTAGCTTCTCCCTACCAGGAGCAAGGACCAGGAATGGGTCTTAACAGCAAACCGACCCTGGGACAGCACCCTGGCTCTCAGAGAAGCAGTGACACCTCCTAGGCCTTTGCTTTTCTCACTCTACCTCTCTCTGTCAAAGTGGAGACTTGTGAGGAGGTTCTAGTTGCTGCCTGCCGCAGAGTGTGGAGGAGGGTAGCGGGGACTTTCACCTTCCCTTGTTTTATGATGAAATTCCCAGTGGAGCACGGCTGAAAGAGCAGTCACTCAGAGCTGGGAGAGCTTTACACATTCGGGCACATTGCCTGCAGCGATGCAGCTGTGGTGTCCCTGTCCCCAGGAGTTACCTGGAGCCAGCCCGTGGGGTACGCATCCTGTAAACAGCCCTTGCCCTAATGTAGCTGGACAGTGCTAGACAGAGCCTAGACCTGCCAGGCCTCATTGTGATGACCGGCCCGGTTTGCATTTGAACCACTCCTAATTCCTACTGTAGAAAGAGAAGCTCAATTTCTTTGTCATCAGCCAGAGAAAAAGGAGTTTATGAGGTTGAATAGAAATAGATGCTCCTTTGGCACTGTCCCTTAGGCAGAACCTCAAGAAGGCTGGAGTGACAGTAGTGGAGATGCCACTTATGTCTCCCAGAAGTCAACTGTTACTATCCTTGACCCCAGAAAGTCCTTGCATTTGTTTTTCAGTTTTTTCCTCTCTCTGCTCTGGCTCTGGCTTTGTCTGTCTCTTCTCATCCCTTTCTTTCTCTGAAGCTCTCTGCCTCTGATACTTCATAGATATTAGAGGTGTGCAATGTTTGCAGCAAGTAATAAATGCAGAAAATAATTTTTCAAAACCTAAATTGATTCACTTCTCAACACAGACCAACTAGGAGAAGAAGCCGAGCATGTCCTAGGATAAGTGAGTGACACTAAACCTCTTTGTGAATATAGGAACACCTGAGTCTCCCATGATTCAAAACTGCTATTACTTGTTTCTTGAAAATGAGTCTCAGGTCCAGGTTTCACAGCAGAACCAGCCTGGCTGCTATTAAGTGGCCACAGGAGGGCTGCTTCCACCTCTCAAATTGATGGCCTTAATGTGGTGGTCATGGATCTGTCTCTGATCACGCACAGACAAAAGCCACCAAAGCCCAGGAAATAAATGTTTCAATTTTATAGTGTGGCAGAAGACAGCTACTGGCTTGCAGCATACGGAATACTTGCTCAGACTTGTGCCCTGCTGCTCAGCAGGGTATGTGGTCTTTGCTTTATCACCAGGGTGGGAGGAAAAAGACTTGGAAGGGCAGGAATGCAGGAAGAAGCCAGCCAATTTGTGTAGCAGAATGATCTTCATTCTTTGGAACGTCACTGATGTTAGAGCTCTCAGCTGCCAGTATTCACAGATATTGTTTGGCTTTACTTACCTCCTCCTGTGTCTTGAGGTGGGGGGTTTAGGTGAGCTAGGGATAGCCGAGTTCCCTGCTACCGGAAAAGAAGGTGACGGATCTGAATCTGACTGAAACTTCTTATTCACCAACAGGTCTATGATATTGCATTTAGTCGGGCTGGGGGTGGCAGGGACATGTTTGCCTCTGTGGGCGCTGATGGCTCCGTGAGGATGTTTGACCTCCGCCATCTAGAACACAGCACCATCATTTATGAAGACCCACAGCATCACCCACTACTTCGGCTCTGCTGGAACAAGCAGGACCCGAATTACTTGGCCACCATGGCCATGGATGGAATGGAGGTGAGTGCCCTGCTTCAGGCTGACATAGGCCTGGCCACCTAACAGTGGGACTGCTTAGTATATCTAGAAGAGTGGCTCTCAGCTCGTGGCAGTTTTCTCTCCAGTGGATTTTTGGAAATGTCTGGAGACATTATGGGTTGTCCCAACTTGGGGGCAGGGGACGGTGCTACCAGTATCTAGTAGGCAGATGCCAGGGCTACTGCTAAACATCCTGCAATGCACACAAGAGCCCCCAGTAACGAATTATCTTACCCCAAATGTCAAGAGTGGTAAGATTGAGAAAGCCTGATCTAGAACAAGGACCGCATGTTAAGAACTTTTACTGTTTGGAGCACTGGAGTTGGAGCCAAGAAAAGCAGTGTCTAAAAAGTAAACCAAATCATATGTGCTTATGGTGCTGAGTAGAGAAACAGGCAGTTATCCCCTTCTCGAGTCTGGACAGATTCTTCCAGCTTTAGCAAACACACATGGCAATGGCAACTCTCTGTGGCCTGTTGCTTGATAAAAGCAGTGAAGTGTGGGTGGAGATGATACAGTGATGAACTTTTGGTGAAGCCAATACCTCAGACTTCTTACATTTCACTTTCTGCTTTGGGGGTTGTGGGAAGAGGGCTCTCATTCTGTCAGCTGAACATGCACAGAATTCTTAGCACATGTATCTAATAGGACTTGGTGGATTATCCAAATTCATGTTACCTCTCCTGCTTCTCACCTTTAGTTCAAAGGCCCTATGTTGTTTGAGATACAGACTATAAACTACCTGGGTCTTTTTCTTCCTTCCTCAATCGTATCACTGCTTTTGGGACCAAGACCCTCTTGTCTCTAATGGTCTTTAATCCACAAATGGACAAGTTATGCTTTCGAATTTTTTTTTTTCTTGTGTAGTGTCTTATTTTCCTGTTACACCCTGAAGTTCTGGGGCCTTTTACTTGTTATTTCTGCAGGTAGTGATTCTGGATGTCCGAGTTCCCTGCACACCTGTTGCCAGGTTAAACAACCACCGAGCATGTGTCAATGGCATTGCTTGGGCCCCTCATTCATCCTGCCACATCTGCACTGCAGGTAATCATGGTGGCAGGGGGTGGAGGAGCAATGGGGAGGGAGAGGTCAGGAGATCTTCTTCTTGTCTCCGTAGAAGTGTAATCCTTAACTATTTTCTAAGGATGGTTTGAGAACTTTAACAAAGGAACTCAATTTGGAGCTTCCCTCCACTTGTGAAATGGAAGCATTCCAGATTTCCAGATGACCTTGTATCTCCTTGATAGTGGAGCTTCTTCTGTATACCGTTCACATCATGTATCAGTTGTAGGCTGTGCCTCACACTGATACTCCCTGGGGACACAGAACGAACTTGCAGTGGGGCTCTGGGTGTGTTGAAGGCACTGCATGGCCTGATCAGTAGTGTGTGACTTGTAGTCCCCATCTCACCATTTGCCAGACCAAAAACTGTACCCCTTAAAAATATGCTGGTTGTGAGTGTGCTTTATTCTGGAAATAATATGAGTCTGTTATTAAAAATTAAAACAATACCGAGGTATATAAAATAGGAAGGTGAAAGTTATCTTTTCTCCTTCCTGCCCTATTTCCGCCTCAGTCCCATTCTCTGTAGAGGTGACCTCTAACAACAGCATGTCTCTTTGAGACCTTTTTATGTGGGTGCATGCATACACACATCCCCTAGTATGAATGTCTGTCCCTTTATTTTATAAAGACAGGATTCCGCTCGCCCCGCCGTGTTCTGCTCCTTATCTTTTTCATTTTCAGTGCCTCAGGTTTCCTTCTAACACACTTTTCCCTCTCCTCGCTAATCAGTAGCATCCTCATTTTCTTGTTCATTATGGAGCCAAAGGAGCAATGTCGTTTGGTGGTTTTCTGCTATTTTAGTATTAATTTGGAAGGCATGAAACTTTTCCTGTTTTTGGCCCTCTGCTCATGCCTGTATGTCATTGAGGAGCAGTTGGGGGCCTATGGCCTGTGCACCTCGGGTTGCGGTCTGACTCCTTCATTGTTGCCTTCTTTTTCCCCCAGGGGTGTGGATAGGGAAGGGTGAGACAAGGAGAAAAGAAAGATGTTGTCCATTGTTTGTGGAGAACAGTACCAGTGCCCCCCAGTAGAAACCCATCTTCTGCTCCTGGCAGCTGCCTTTGTCTGGCTCGCTGCTATGTATGTTGCACCTGTTTTGAGTCCCTTCAGGTGAAGGAGGTGTGGCTGAAGAATGTGCTTGGTTGAGAGCAGCACCGAGGAAAAAGGAACTTAGTCCTTTAGAGGTCCTGAATGTTGCAAATAAACCCCCAGGGTTCCTGACAGAGGTTGTCCCTGGGAAGGGCCCAGGTTGTACGGCCTTGGTAGAAGGCTAGTGTTGCCCACATGAGCCTGGCCTGTTAGGGCTTAGTTTATTCAGATCTACTGTGTATCAGAGACAGGTTTTCACATCAGGATGGGCTAATGGGATCAGGGGACACCATGGTATTGAAGGTCATTGCCTCTTTATTTTTCGTCTCTGAAATTAAGAACTTATTATTTTGATTATAAAAGTAAATAACCACATTACAGATCACTTATCAAATAGAAAAAAGTAAACCTAATTCATTACTTTGCCATCCTCATAATACTGCTGTTTTCATTTTTATATATTTTCTTCCAGTCATTTTTCATGTGCTTATTTATTTTTGTTAAGGTTATTACCTTCTTTCTGGTATTTCCCAGGGCACTTTTCTAGGGAAAATTGTTTTTAATAACATGTGTCCACTCAGCACTTTATCTCATCTGATAACAACACCTCATCGAACTATAAAAGTCCATAAAATGGGGTAAAATCCCATTAAGTGGAATCATTAGAGAGGTATCTTTAATCGCTGAAATACTTTAAGTGGCTGAAAATGACGTGTTTGGGGATCATTTTTTATCCCATCATCCTTTCTTGATGTTGCCCCAGGTGAGAGGCGCCCATTTAAGTCCCATTCTACCGTCTCAGCTCTGCTGCAGCGAATGGGGCCCTGGGACACATCAGAGGCCTTGCTCCGAGTCCTGGCTTTGCCATTCCCTGGCTGCATAGCTCCGTGGTTTGGGGCGAGTTCCTTAACATTTCTGAATCTCAGTTTCTTCATCTATAAAAAGGGGGCTTAAAATAAAACCTCCCTTGCTGGGGTCTTGGTGAGCAAATGCTTTGTGAACTGTGATACCTCCACCTCCCCCAGATGCTGGGATCATTATCCTCCTGACTTGTGACCTTGCTTGCTGGCTTTCTCTGTCACTAGCGGATGATCACCAGGCTCTCATCTGGGACATCCAGCAAATGCCCCGGGCCATCGAGGACCCTATCCTGGCCTACACAGCCGAAGGAGAGATCAACAACGTGCAGTGGGCATCGACTCAGCCTGACTGGATTGCCATCTGCTACAACAACTGCCTGGAGATACTCAGAGTGTAGCACTGGCGGCGCCTTGCCCACGTGGCAGGGGCTTGTGTGTTTCCTGCCTCTGCCCCGTCCCCAAAGTAAGAAGCAACGTGTTTCTGGTGGCCAGTATGTCTTTCATTGCTTTGCACCACTGTTACCAGAAGCTGCTCTAGGAGTTCCTGGCCAGTCATCCCATCGCTGTCTGTGCCAGACTCAGTGCTGTCGGCGCCTCCTCAGCCCAGGGCTGAGTTTTAAGATGTTCTCTCCTTTCCTCTTCTCCTTTGGTTCCTCCATTAAACTTTTCTATATATTTGTTTGTCAGCTGTTGTGTTAATGAGCATTACAGGCACTGGCTGTGTTTGTATTCATCTGTCCCAGATGTCTCTTCTCTGTCTGCTGCCTAAGGCAGCAATCCGTGTCCATGTCATGTTAGCACTTAAGTGGGAACAATACCAATTTGGAGTTTTTTCCTCTTATTATCAATGTCTTTAACAAATTTCAACTTTGTATATTTTTTACCTATCAGGCTAATTTTTTTATGAAAAGAATTTTACTCTTCCTGGTTTCTGCCTTTGTTTCCTAGTCCACCCTCTTAGCACTTCCTCTCTCCCCTCAGTGCCTGGATCTGGCACTGGGCCCTTGACCCCATGAGCAGTTTGCCTTCTTGAATCACTGAGTGCAGCATACCTGACCAGGAGTCCCAAACCGCCCCGGTGCTCTGAAGTCGGCCAGCTCTCTCACCTTTTCTCAGCCTGCCTCTTCGCAAGGGCATTCTGGGCTCCAAAACAGACATGGGAAGCCTTCTGTTACTTCCTCAAGTACCTCTGTCCAACCCCGGTGGGACCTACTGGGAACGTGTTAGAGCTGAGAGAGACGGCATGCCTGACTTGAAGGGAATGGTTTCAGGAAAGCTGAGCTTAGAGTGCATTTCCAGCACACAGTTTCCTAGTCTGTTCTTCTCTCCAGATGTGAGTCTCAGACCATTTTCTTTCATGGCTTGAATGATAGACAAGCACAATCTGTAAGCTGATCTTTATGATCTCTGTTGGGTTAGTTTGCTGTGACTGGTGGTTGGCCACTCTTGGAGCGCCGTGGGGTGAGAGAGTCCTGCTGGAGAGGCACATCATCAGTGCATCTGATCCTGAACAAGGTCTCCTGTCCAGTGTGGGAGACCGTCAGCCCCTGGAAGGAGTGGACTAATAGGCTGTGATAATCCCTGGCCGTCAAGTGAATAGATAGCTGCAGGCCAGCCAGTTTGTGCACACCTGTTACCTTCCCACCCCATTCAGGTTCTGAGCAGTATTGGACTTGCAGGCCGCAGTGTCTGTTTCCGTTATGTAGGTGAGTTCCATGGAGGGGGCTTGTGTGTGATTCCAGTGGAAGATGAGTCTTTGGGCAGGTGGAGTTTGGGACATGCTCAGAGCCCGAAGGGACTTCGGTCTGTCGTGTTCTGCCACAGGTTTTTGAGCCCCTCTAAGTTGCGCATCTGTTCAGTAGGAGAGTCGCAGACCTCAAGGCTGGTGGTTTTGTTTGCTTTGGTTCTCACCTGCGCTTGAGAAACAAAACAGTTTTGTTTTCCTGGGCCCTTAAACTCTTTTGGTCGAGCCTTCTTTTCCAGAGCAGATGTATTTGTATCCCTAAAGTCACGGCTCTTCACTTTACTACACGGGGGCTCGTTCAAAAAAGGGGGCTCTTTTCTTAGTGTATTTCCCCTCCTTTTTCACTTTATTATTCTGGATTTGGGGCTCGTTAGCTTGCCATCCATTTGAGGTTGACTTTTCTGCAGTTGCTACCAGATTTGCTCTGTGTCATTTGGCAGCGTGAAGCGAGCAGTTCTTGGTCAGAACCCTCCTCTGTTTGCAATTGTATTTGCTGGTTCCAGGGTCCTTCTTAAGGGTAGCAAGTCTGAGTTGATGGTTGCTTGCTTTAGGAGGCCATCATGTCCTTACCATGGAAAAGGGCCTGAAGTGGAGGTCAGAGGTGATAGGAGGGGCTGGGCCTGCTGGGGCACTGAGTTCTAAGTTAAGATTCCTGATCTGCACTTAAACGTGGTCTGAATGGTGAGACGATTTGTCGACCGGAACTCAAAAACAAGGGAAAGATATTAGCCAATAGTAATTAGGATATGTTTGCATAATTTTGTTATTTACTCTGGAAACCAACAACTTTTGGTGGTGGTTTTCCCTTGCCCTGTGGACTCCCTGCCCTCTCACCGCTCCCTAGGCCCTGCAATGCAGTCCTCCTCCTGACATCCCACCTGGGGCCCAGGTGAGACTCCCCAGTCTCCCTGAGCAAACACACACACACAGTCACAGTTGCTGAGGTGCTGGTATTTTGATCAGCTCTCTTGCCCTCCGTTTTTACCAGAGGCCAGATGGCCCCATGGCTGAGGGGGGGATTTCTGTAGTCTCAAGATTTAGAAAGCCTCTTAGTCAGGCATGCTCCAGGAAATGGAGATCTGTTGTAGTCTCAAAAGCGAGTGTCTATTTAATTGGTTTAGATTTTCAAATTGACACCAGGAGGGAATGGGTGGGAGGCTCTGCATCTGTTGTCCTCTGGTGTGAGAGGAGCAGCGGCCAGGACTTCCCTGGGAAGGCCAGGCAGCAGCGGCGTGTCTGGGCTCTGCTCTCCTGGTGGTGGCCCTTTGATGTGCTCCTGCACCCTGGGCCGAGGCTGCTTCTGTTTTCCTTGTCTGAGGGGAGGGAGAGGTGCTGAATAAATTCGGCCTAAGGTACCACATCAGAGAGTTGGTGAATGGATACAAGTCCTTCAAGGACTTGAGTGTTTACACCCAGAAGAGTTGGAACTCTCTCCTTCCAGGGAGGAATGAGACAGCAAGTTGAGGACTTGAAGAGGGGAGATACTTGATAACTGGGTGAGAATTTCTTAACAGAATGAGGATCAGCTCTCAAAGAACTGGTTAAGATTTGGAAAGAAACAGAAAAAATTGAGACTCCTACGAGGTTTTGATGATAGTTTTGGCTGAAATTTTCAGAGGAGATTTAGGATTTGGGAGAAAGTCAATGGTAAGTGTTTCTTTAGATCTAGGGAGAAAATATTAAAGGGCAGGAAAGGTCTGAGGTGGCCATGGAATGAGACTGTGCCCTTGGCTTGTGTCAGCCTTTCTGGGCCATTCATCGGGTATGACCTGGGTAACTGGGGACAGGAGCCTCTTCCTGCAGTAGTGCAGCCATAGGTGATGTTTGGTGGCAGAAATCTGTAGGTGTTGGGAGTCCCGTGACCATTCCAAACCATGGCTTTTCTTGGTTGTAGATTTGTACAGAGCAGAGGAAGCAGAGGTTATAACCAGTCATGCCTACTTTTCTCCCCCTCCTTTTTCTTTTCTCTTCCTCTGGCCTTGCCACCATGGAACTTTCTCCCTGCTGCAGCCTGGGCCTCAAATTCTGAGGCTGTAAGAACAGTGGGAGCTGCAGGGTTTACCACACATGGGAGGGGCAGCTCCGTGTGGTCCTGCCACCTTCCCCAGTTTGAGAATATGGCAGCTCCTTTGCCTCCTGGCTTGGAGTAAGGGAGACCATTCAAGTAGACGCCTCTCTCAAAGCAGACACTTCCCTTTACTCTCTGCACTCCAGGATGAGGAAGGAGGGTCATGCCTGGCACTTAGGTTGTGATTTCCCAGGGAGGAGAGCTAAGCTGAGTAGTCACTGTGAACCCTGGACAAGGCTCTCTGTACTGGCTGGGCCAGCTGTCCAGAGTGTCTCATGTTGCAGAGCCTTGCCCACCTCTCCCACCTGCACCCTTTTCTCCCACCATTGTCATTGCCGCTGGCACTCAAAGTCAAAGGTGTGGCTACACAGTATGGGCCCGGTCCTCTCAGGCTACTTTGTGGATATTATTTTTTTTTAAGTATGGAAACATGCAGGTGCCTTCCCAGAGAGGCTTAGACTGGTGTATCAAACCAGAAACAGCTAAGCTAGTGAAAGTATGAACTCAAGAAGAAAGATGTTGGCAGTCTGTGTAACAGCTGGAAAACTCACAAGGACCCACCTTGAGGACAACCCAGTGAATATGGACTTGTGGTATCTGCTGTTTAAGAGAAATGTTCTCACCTGGGGTTGGCTGTGGTAATACAGTGTGTGACAAAACTTGGTGACCTAAAGCTTTGACTTGCTT
Source organism: Leopardus geoffroyi (assembly GCF_018350155.1). Lineage (NCBI taxonomy): Eukaryota > Metazoa > Chordata > Mammalia > Carnivora > Felidae > Leopardus > Leopardus geoffroyi. The sequence goes on from NC_059330.1 coordinate 46,132,722, forward strand.
GAGTTGAGAATGAATCACTTGCTTGGGTTTCTGTGTATATTATGACCCTGTCAGTGACTCCCCCCCCTGCCCCCCCCCGCCCCGAGTGTGAACTTGTAGCATGATTGTACAAACCTCTATGTAGAAAATGGAGATTTCTTATTCTCTGAAATGTTAAGCTCTAGCCAATCAGTTTCTGCCCCCTTTAGCCTAGTATGTCTGAACTTCATTTCTTGTTATATATTTAAGCTTTTCCTCTATACTATAGGTTTTGTGACATCCCATGGTCAGGTGGAGAGGAAGCTGCCCCCTAGCAGAACTGTACTATCACCATTTTTCTTTTTAAAATATTATTATCACAGGATTGATTGTACACAGGGCTTGTAATAAAATGTTAACACTGTGCTGTGAAACCACAATGGTAAATCTCCATTGAAGGCTACTTCAAAGACACCTGAAAGTGGAGTGTTACATCTATGACTTTATTTCTTGCTTCCTGAGTATATTAAACCTAATTTTCACCCTTTCATTCTGTTTCAGCCTCCTGTATAAGAAGTACCGTATTTTCTGCCCATCATACTTTGTAATAAAACTTGAACATGTATAGACTGAATTTCTTCTTGTAATGAATTCAGTTCTTCCCATTCTGCCACTGTGGGCACATTCCAGAGACTCTGGCTGGGGGATTAGAGTCTGCCCCAGCCCATCACACTATCTGACAGCCTGACTCATCACCTTTAACCAAACACAGAGCATCTACCCTATGCAAGGGGCCATGGCCCTCAAATTACTTGCAGTCTCCCAGAGGAGACATCCACATAAACAGTTACTGGCAGTGTTATGCAATAATGGGTATGTTTAGGCTTACAGGCTGCCTCCTGAGGAGGAGGTGATCACCCAGAGGAGGTGATCACCTGGGTGATCTGAGTAGGAAGCCAGGGGAGGTCAGGGAAAACTTCACAAGATGAAGGATGTTTGAACTGGGTTTTGAAGGCTGAGTAGGAGTTCTCCGGGAATAGGGAAAGACATTTAAGGCAGAGAGAATATCCACATACAACTCTAGAGGCAAGAAATAATATGGCCATATTCAGAGAAATAGAAGTTGATACGGGGTTTTGTATGGGGAATGGCAGGAAATGAGGCTAGAGAGGTAAGCAGGAGCCAGATGAAGCAGAATCTTTTGTGCTTTGCAGAAAGTTCAGGCCTTAACTCCTATATGAGACGTTGGAAAATTTACATAGAGGGAAGTCATGCTCAGAATTGCACTTTAGGAGGCCATGAAAAAAATGCCTGAGTAGGAGGTGAAATGGAGTCAGTTCACCTATTATAATAATCAAGATGAGAAAAAGTAAAAGCCTGAACTAAAGCAGGAACAGCAGGAAGGAGATGACAGGGCATAACTGAAGAGACTTAAGAGATGGGGTAATAAGATTCAGTGAACTATTGGCTGTGAAAGATGACAAATGATAACTCCCAGACCCTCGGGGTTTGGACACCAGGTTCTGATGGCTAACTAGGGTTTCCGCGACCAGGCCAGTTTGCTCAGCCTACGCCCCAATTTGGTAGGAGGGAGGAGTGCCTATCCCCACTGCTATTCAAATGCTCCGGGTCCTGGATGAACACTCCCTCCGTTTATTTTTATTTTCATTCTGTGCTCATGTTTAACCCTTTCAAGGGAAGAGAAGAAGGGCAAATTGTGATTGATGCCATGAGGCAGTATTTGGCAAGTAGTTGCCATTGTGTTGGAAGCATTGATCTGGGGATGGCAGTGAGTCTGGAAAAGAAGTGTGCACTCTAAGAGTTTAAACTGTGTGGCAAAATAAGCACCTTCTGGCTCTGTTAGAATTGTGCTGTATGGTCTGACAACATGTATTTTATGGGAAATATGAGATTCCTGCTCTTTGTTTTTTAAGGGGAGAACTGGGAGAGTCAATACTGGCATTATTCACCTTGATAGCCTGGGCTAAGCTGCAGGAACAAACCCCCAAGCCTCAGACTGAACACAACAAAATTTTACTTTTTGCTTACATGAAGTTCTTTGGAGGTTGGTCAGCTAGATCATCCAGAACATGTGGGAGGGAGAGATATGTTTTTCAAGATAGGGTCTGGAAGTGGCTTACTCACTTCTGCCCGTATCTGCCAGATTTAGTCGCATGATTCCAAGGAAGGTCAAGAAGGATCATCTTCCTGTGTGCCTCGGAAGGGGAAATAAAAGTGGCAGATAAATAGTTATATCTCTGTCATACCATGACTTCAGTGATCCTGAAAACCAGGCTCTAGAATGGTTCAGTCATCTGTGAATTTATCTTGAGAACAGTTAAGTATTAGCTCAGACTGAGAAAGTAAAACTCTGCCCTGCTGTTCATCACAGATAGAGACACAGATAAAAGCAGCTGCAAAGTTAACAAGAAACAATATTTCTCCCAAGCATATCTGTGTCATAACAGTGACTATTTTCTTTTTTTTTTTTTAATTCACTGAAAAACTTTGTTCTCTAAAATCATAGACTGTCAGAAAGTTTGCTGTTTGAAATGATATCTGTGAGAATGAAGACCTACAGTCTTGCTTGGAGAATCCAAATCACTGGCAGAGAAGCAGCCTTGATTTCCAGCCAGGTATAGAACCTCAGAGCGGGGGTTTTTGAATATAGCATTCCCCACTTAGCTTTGTAGTTTCCACAGAAACTAAACTCTGTCTGCTTTGCAGTCCAGAACTGATGTTCACCCACTTTTCATACAGCTCTGTGTTCCTTTGAGCCTATCAAACTCTATTTCATTGAAATTTCGCCTAACCTCCACCTTTATCCATACTATATGTATACTAGTACATATACTATATTATAATTATCTTTTCCTTTGTTTGGTGAGACACCCCACCATCCCTATAGTGCGCAGTTTTCCTTGTTGCAGTGAGTCTATAGTCTGACTTTGTTGAACTACAGATTTGCCTTGGTAGACTTAGGCTGATTGGACAAGGGCAACCTCAAGCTTCACTTTGGTCTTTATGCTTATTTGCAATTATAAATTCTCTTAATTTGCTTTTTGCTATTCAAAGTATCATTTATATTAAACTATATTTTTAAATTACAAAAAGTAATACTATCTATGAATAGTATTTTCATAAGCACATGAAAAGATGTTTGACATCATTCGTCATTAGGGAAATACAAATCAAAACCACAGTGAGAAACCACTTCATGGGGCACCTGGGTGGCCCAGTGGGTTAAGCGTCCTACTGCAGCTCAGGTCATGATCTCAGAGCTCGTGAGTTTGAGCCCCGCATCAGGCTCTGTGCTGACAGCTCAGAGCCTGGAGCCTGCTTCGGATGCTGTTGTCTCCCTCTCTCTCAGCCCTTCCCCCCCTCATCTGTCTCAAAATGAATAAACATTAAAAAAAAAAAAAAAGAAAAAAAAGAAACCACTTCATACCCACTAGGATGTCAACAGCTATAGTCAAAAAGAGATAAGCGTTGGCAAGGATGTACAGAAAAGTGGAAACCTCATATGTTGCTGTTGGGAATGTAAAATAATGCAACTGTTTTAGAAAACTGTGGCAGTTCCTCAAAAGGTTAAATGGAGTTACTATACAATCCACCAGTTCCACTCCTTGTTATATACCCAAGAGAAACAAAAACATGTCTGTACAAAAACTTGAACATAAATGTTCATGACAATATTATTCATAATAGTCAAAAGGTGGAAACAACCCAAATGTCCATCAACTGATGAATGGGTAAATAAAATTGGTATATCCATACAATGGAATATTTTTTGGCAATTAAAAGGAATGAAATGCTGACATATGCTATGTGGATGAACCCTAAAAACACTATATGCTAAGTGAAAGAAGGCAGTCACAGAGGACCACATATTGTATGATTCTGTTCACATGAGATGTTCAGAATAGGCAAACCCATAGAGGCAGAAGTAAATTGGTGGTTTCCTAGGACTGAGGGAATTGGGGGGAAATGGGCAATGACTAATGGGTAAAAGGTTTCTTTCTGCGGTGACTAAAATGTAAAATTGATTGTTATGATGGCAACACAAATCTGTGAATACATACACTAAAAGCCATTATACACTTTAAATTGGTGACTTGTATGACATGTAAATCATGTCAATAAAGCTGTTTAAAACAAAACAAAACAAAAAACCCGAAGAACTGTGCCAGACACAAGGGTACCAACCTGCTCTCAAAGAATTTAATACTGTGGCAGAGCCATAAACATGTTTATATTAAAAAGTTATGTGCGGGGCGCCTGGGTGGCGCAGTCGGTTAAGCGTCCGACTTCAGCCAGGTCACGATCTCACGGTCCGTGAGTTCGAGCCCCGCGTGAGTTCGAGCCCCGCGTCAGGCTCTGGGCTGATGGCTCATGATGGCTCAGAGCCTGGAGCCTGTTTCCGATTCTGTGTGTGTCTCTCTCTCTCTGACCCTCCCCCGTTCATGCTCTGTCTCTCTCTGTCCCAAAAATAAATAAACGTTGAAAAAAAAAATTAAAAAAAAAAAAAAAGTTATGTGCTAAGGTACAGACGTGTTTGAAGAGTTATGTGAGCACAAAGTAGGGCATCTGAACCCGACTGGAGAATCTGGAGATGTTTCCATTTGGTGGAAAATGATGCCTGAGCTGAATCTTGAAGGAAAACAAAAGTTAGCCAGGTGAAGTCAAGTGGAACAAAGACCAGCAAAGACAGGTTTGTGTTGAACAAAGGAACTGGGAGAAGTACTAGGAGTAATCTGATGTTTCTAATATGGCAAAGTACGAGGAGAGTGCCGAGCCCATCGCAAAGAAGCTTGGATAACAATAATAAATTCCTAAGTGAACTATTAGTTACAGCTTAAAAAAAAAAAAAAGGTCGCCCCGCTTCGCCCCAGCTCTGCACAGGTACGACAAACAAGCGAGTACCGCGAGGCGGAACGGATTTTGCGGGCGATGGGGGCACGTTTCCGGAACGGACCGGGGAAAGGAAGTGTGTTACTTTATCGAGGGCACCCACTCCCGGCTTCCGCGGGGATGGTGCAGGGTGCTTCGTGTCACTGCTTCCCCGGCCTGGCCTGAGCACTTGGGTCTCCGGTGAAGGGCGGAGGTAGCCGCAGGCTCGGGACCTGCTTGTTTCTCTGGCGGACACCACGGGCTGACCGTGGTCGCTGCTCTTTGGCTGCTCTTGCTGACCTTGGCCCAGGGTCGGAGCCGATGGCGTCTTGGGCCGCTGTCAGCCTAAGCAGAGTTCCTGCCCGGTGCTTGTGGGCGCAAGGCCCCGGTGTCCGGGCGGCTCTTCCGTCCACCCTCGCGGCCTCCCAGCCTGAGCCCACGGGCTGCAACCCCGCTCCGGGCAGGACGCTGCACCTCAGCGCGGCGGTCCCCGCAGGGCACAACAAGTGGTCCAAAGTCCGGCATATCAAGGGTCCCAAGGATGCCGAAAGGAGTCGCATCTTCTCCAAGCTCTGTTTGAGCATCCGCCTGGCGGTTAAAGGTAAGAACCTGACGGTCGTCCGCTGCTGTCCTCTCCGCACCCAAAGCCTCGCTTGCCTCTCAGAGCTAAACCAGAGCCAACCCCGATCCTTGGTCCTTCATATTCTTTTCTTTTCCTAATACTCACCGTTGCCCACTTTATAAACGTTCAAAACACCTCCCTACACTGTAGGTCTCCACTCACCTTTCCAGATGCTGAGCGTATGCCTGCTTGTCGCAGAGTTGCTCTTAGGATGATAATGGTGAAAGTGACTTCATTCTAGAGTGTAGCTGGGTACTTCTTAGAAACAGACCCTAAGGGTAAGGTCACTCGTGTGTCTTTTCAGTAGAGACAAATCAAACCCTCTAGTCCCCTCTGGTAGCACATAGGTTGTGTGGCAGGGGCGTTGAGTAAAGCTGTTAGTTGCCCAGACTCAGTTTGCTTTGTTAGGGTTTCCTAAGACACATTTTCTTGGAAGGTAAGTTTGCAAGCATGGTTTTTTCAACTGTGTAGCCACTGTAGAAAGGCTTTTTTTGTTTGTTTGTTTTTGTATTTAGTGTCAGATACCTGTAGGAGTGGAGAACAAGTCCTGTAAAAATTACGGACTTCAGAGTCAAGAAGACTTGGTTTCTGTCACTTACTAACTGTATGACTTTGAGCAAATGGCTTAACTTTGATGAGTTTCAGTTTTCTTTCTTTATTTTTTTAAATGTTTATTTATTTTTGAGAGAGAGAGAGTGCAAGCAGAGGAGGGACAGAGAGAAGGAGACACTGAATCTGAAGCAGGCTCCAGGCTCTGAGCTGTCAGCACAGAGCCTGATGCAGGGCTCGAACTCATAAATGATGAGATCATGACCTGAGCTGGAGTCGGACACTTAACCAACTGAGCCACCCAGGTTCCCCGAGTTTCAGTTTTCTAATCTAAAAAAGGGATAGTGCCTACCTTGAGGTCATTTCTGGTGCATAATAGGCACTCAGTAAATATAAGTTTACCCCTAGAACTCATGCCTGATATTTCTCTTTGCTTCCTTTTCTTCTAAAATCTTGATACTGAGTTAGATAACAGTATTGAATGTTTGTTATGTGCACTGGTAATACAAGACAATGAGATATAGCCCCTACTCTTAGAGACAGCGTGATTACATGCTGTCATGTGAATGTTTCAATAATTACAAAATAGTGGTGTCACAGCAAGGGGTATTAATAAGTCCAGGAAATGTTGGTACCATTTTCATTTCTTACCCGATTCAAAGTGGTGTTCACTGAAACCTAGCAGGAAGATATCCGCCCTTAAATAGTGAATTAGAACCTTCTTTTCCAAAATACTTCTCTGTATTCAAACGCTGAATTAATGTTCTAAATGAACTGAGAGCTAAGTGGCGACCTGCTGCTCTTCTGGCTGGAGGTGGGTAGAGTGGCAGAAATCCCTTCTTTCCCCCTGGCTGTAATGCAGTGTTTTCACTCACTCTTTTCTCTCTATCTCAGAAGGAGGCCCCAACCCTGAACTCAACAGCAGTCTGGCCAACATCTTAGAGGTGTGTCGCAGCAAGCACATGCCCAAGTCAACGATTGAGGCATCACTGAAAATGGGGGTGTGTCCTCACTTTGACATTTTCTTATTGATCACAGCCCCTCCAGGGCCCATGTCTGGAAGGCCACTAAACACTCTGAAATTATCAGAGAGAAGAGTAGCATTGTGGTCGATACCCTCAATACAGAGCCTTCTGGTGGCTCTGTGTCCTTGGACATTGGTTGTGGGAGCATAATCAGGAACAGGATGAATAGACAATGTACAGAAGCATATGGCCTAGGGACCTAGGACTGCTTAGCCAAGTATGTGAGGAGATGAGAGAGAAAGAAGGGACACAGTGTGGGGAATATTAGATTGAGAAAAGGTTTGTTTTTCAGATATTTATGCCCTAAAGGAAAAGAGCCAGTAGAAAGAGAGACAGGGGCAATAGTGATGGTGGGAGGGGCAAGGATGTAGAGCCCAGTTATGTGAATTGTCTTTGAGCCCGGGTGAGAGGACACCTCTTCCTCTGGGACAAGTAGGAAGGATTTGAGGAATGATAATCATCTTAATAGCCAATAATTATTGAGTGCTTACTCTAGGCCAAACACTTTGATAAGAACTTTGTATGCGTTATCTCACTGAATCCGCAAAACAACCTTAAGTGGAAATCGGGAAACAGAAAGATTAGGTGACCAAGTCACAGAGAAAATGACAGACTTGAAACCAGACAGACTCTAGAGCCTGTTCTTTAACCATTTATAAACACTGCCTTCATGTGGGCTGTGGAAGGAAGAAATTGTCATTTGGGAGTTCCTGGAAAGGCAGCAGGGCAGGGTGCTTGGAGAAAGTCGTGAAAGTTGAATGTGCAGGCAAGGGATAAATGGAGGTGGCGTGGAAGGTCCAGATGAGATTGATTGGTCATTAGACTTCTGATGAATTGTTTGAATTTTGTGGCCCTGCTATTTTCAGTGGTTCTTATGATAGGGCCCAGGTGTGCTATTTCCTGAAGCAGTACTCAGCACCCCAGGGGAGACTTCACCGATGGGTTTCATGCAGGGTGGGCATAGGAGGAGGAGTCTTGGTGGGAGTTGGGGGGGGGGGGGTTGTTAGATGTGAGATTCAGCTGGGACAGGGAGGAAATGAAACTGGGAGATGGCTGACTGATTGTTCAGGGACCAGAGAAACAGACTCCCTTCCCAGTAAGGGGTTATACTTTCAGTTACCTCAAAAGTTGGTCCCAAGGGCCACCTCTCAGAGGTGGGGGACAACAATAAAGACTTGAGAGTCTAAGCTCTACTCCAGAGAGCCCCTCCCATGGAGTTATCTGTGTTCTGGGCTGGGATGCAGGAGGGAACTGGGAAACAGGAAAATGTGCTCATGTTGTTTATTGCAGAAAACCAAGGATGTTTATTTGCTGTATGAGGGCCGAGGCCCTGGTGGCTCTTCCCTGCTCATTGAGGCATTATCCAACAGTGGCTCCAAGTGCCATTCAGACATCAGACATATCCTGAACAAGAACGGGTAGGTATATGTGTAGGGAAAGTGGAAGGCTATGAAGCCTTAAAGTTCCAATTCTTTGCAAGGAAAATACTGTTGTTCTTGGCGGTGTTTCAAGTTTTAAGCACACTTCATCCTTAGCAGAATCCAAGTGGGATCATTTCTTCTCCCTTGTTTCGTTCTGTACTAGGCAGGATCCAGAAGACTTGTTCATTAGATGTAGAAGGGGCTCTTTGACCTATTTTCCTCATGTGTAGCCATATAATGTCTCCAGGTCTTAAAATATACTACTGAGACTGGAATCTTAAAAGATGAGCAAAGTTTTTGCATACACTAAACTCCAATCAGGGCAGAAAGTAGGGGATGGAGATATGTTTGGATTATTCCCTTGCCAGGTCGTAGCTGCATCTTCTCCTTCAGAAGTATGTATGTCTATACTCCGAAGGCTGGGTGGAAAATAAGAGTATTAGAATGCAGTGCTATGTGGAGGCTGAGTCTAAAGGCATTTGGTCTGGCGCATTTCCTTTCCTTTTAGGGGAATGATGGCTGATGGAGCTCGCCACTCCTTTGACAAAAAGGGGGTGATCGTGGTTGGAGTGGAGGACCGAGAGAAGAAAGCCGTGAACCTAGAGCGTGCCCTGGAGATGGCAATTGAAGCAGGAGCTGAAGATGTCAAGGAAACTGAAGACGAAGAGGAAAAGAACATTTTTAAAGTGAGTATGAAGACTTAGTGTTTGGTGGACTTCTGAGAGGCTCCTAATAGATGCGTTAAGGCATGCCTCTCTCGGTTTCTTCTTTTGTGCCCTGGGGTACAGGTGACATAAAGAGTTCACACATTGCACAAACATTTATTAAGTGAATACTGGAAAGGGCTTACTGAGGACTTTGAGAAGGATTCAGAACTCTGAAAACTATATCTCTGCTCGTAAAGAACTTAAATCTGGTGATTCATAATAGTAATTGCATTCAGGTTTTCAAGAGTTCTGACTGGCCTTACCCTGTTACCTCCCGACTCCTCACCTGACTTTCCTTTGTCCCTAGTTTATTTGTGATGCCTCTTCACTGCATCAAGTGAGGAAGAAGCTGGACTCGCTGGGCTTGTGTTCTGTGTCCTGTTCGCTAGAATTCATCCCCAACACAAAAGTGCGGCTCGCTGACCCCGACCTGGAGCAGGCTGCCCTTCTCATCCAGGCTCTTGGCAACCACGAGGATGTGATCCAGGTCTATGACAACATTGAGTAACCAGGCTGTATGTGCCCATGAGGTCCTTCCTAGGCAACTGGCAGCCCTTTCTGGAGCACAGGCTTTTGCAGCGTACTCTGAGACTGAAGCAGATTGGAGACCTAGCAGCTTAGGAGACACAAAACCAAGACCTGCAGCCCTTTGAGGCCAAGGGAATCACTACATCTCTGTGGGGCCTCTTCGTCAGTTCTGCTGATGTCTCATAGCCCTCCTGGATGCAGGGTGGAAACAGCCAGCTAATCAGACTCTGATCTCAGGGAAGGATAGGTGCCCTGAGGACCCATGTACTATAAACTACTTTTTTTTTTTTTTTTTTAAGAGAGAGAGAGGGAGAATGCCTGAGCAAGGTAGAGGGGCAGAGGGAGAGAGAATCTCAAGCAGGCTCCACGCTCAGCATGGAGCCTGACACAGGGCTCAGTCCCACAAATGACCTGAGCCGAAATCAAGAGCCAGATAATCAACTGAGCCACCCAGGCACCTCAGAAGCTACTCTTAAATAAGGTGATTGAAAAAAAAAAAAAAAAAAAGGTGATTGATGTGGGTTGCTGCACTGCTATTGTGTGGGTCTTCTGTTTTCCTGGGTTTTTGTCCAGCTGTTGGAACCCTCTTGACTTCCTTTGACATCTATGGGTTTAGTTCCACTACTCCAGAACTTTTTTTTTTTAATTGACCAAAGAAATGTAGCTCTCTTTGGGTACTACTCTGTGCTCTAATGCTGGTTTAATGGCCTAAACCTGTCACTGATCATGCAAATAGTATTTGTCAAACACCTGTGTACCAAGACCTGTACTTACCAGGAGTACAGGCTATTTATTTGGTGCCCTGAGTTAGATCCTGCCCTAAAGCATAAGACCTCAGAGGTCAGACACAGGACTTCTGTCTGCTGGAGCTATCCTAGGGCAGTGTGAGCTGCTGTGCCTGCATCCTTGTTCTCTTCAGGTGGCCTCTGTGCCCTGCTTCTGCCAGAGAGCTTAAGGTTCTAACCCAGTAGGAAACCCAAGTGCCAATAATAAGGGACTCCCAGGCCCTGCTTTGCCCAGCCTTCCATGTGTTCTGAGATTGGTCAGAGTGGACCTGTGAGCAGATTGGACTGCTCTCAGGAAAGGCTATGCCATGCTGGTTTTGAAACTTGCTTGACCCCAGAACACCCACCCTGGCTCCTTTTCATCCCTGCTGCTAAATGATGGGGCACTGGGAAGTGGAGAGGAAATGAGAATAGAAGGAAGGGTGAAGGACTGAGTCAGAGCCTGGCAGCTGGGGAATAGGACCCTTTGTACATTATGCTCTTCAGAGTCACTTTTGGGTTTAGAGAGACCAAGAGTGCCAATCATCTGTGCTGGAGCCCGTCAAGCATGTCAGGCCTGTAGTAGCTTTTTGATCCTTATTATTCACCTACTCAAGTTTTTTTTTTTTTTTAATGTTTTTTATTTATTTTCGAGACAGAGACAGAGCATGAATGGGGGAGGGGCGGAGAGAGAGGGAGACACAAAATCTGGAACGGGCTCCAGGCTCTGAGCGGTCAGCACAGAGCCCGACGCGGGGCTCGAACTCACAGACCGCGAGATCATGACCTGAGCCGAAGTCGGACGCTCAACCGACTGAGCCACACAGGTGCCCCCACCTACTCAAGTTTTTTAAGCCAGTTCTGAACTCAGTAATTTTCCTGAAGGAGCCTCAGGTAAATGAGGAAAAGAAGAAAAACCAATTTGGCTATAAATAATAACTTCCTCCTTCTAGGAAAAGATTCCTAATTCCATCATGACTTCAGCAGTTGGAGAGCAAAGGCAAGGGGGAGGAAAACCAATGAATAAACCATGAAAATGCCAAAGCATATGCTCTTATACCTCATTTCATAATCATGATACTACCTGGAATTTAGTTTGTATAGGAGATAACTCATCCAAATATCTGATGAACACATCATTAAAATAGTGCAACTTAAAGTTGAAGTGCTGCTTTGTAATTTATAAGATGATTCTTTCATATGTTATTTATTTGATTTTCACAGCAAACCTATAAAATAATGAGGCCAAGTATTTTATGAACAAATGGTCTCATACCAAGCAGGTGAGAATAGGTCTAATACTACATTTTCTATTGATAGACCTTGGTTTGTAAAATAGCTCTGTTTTGTAAACTTTGAATATAATTATAATTTGGAGGAATGTGATAATTTCTGATATGAGACATCTGCACCAGGAAAGCCATCTCTGGAAGGGAACTTGGCTACTCATGTGAACATTCCTCTAATCTAATAGGTAGGATTTGTTAATAATTTTTGTGTAACCAATTTTCTTCCAGCAAGGCATACTAGATGGCTCTGCACTGACCCCTGGTGGTGCCCCACAGTCTTTCCTGAGGTGAATATGGAAGAGGCAGAAATGAAACCTTATTTGGACCTGTTCTGCTTCTAAGTCTGCTAGAGCGCTTTAGCTACATAGGTTAAGTAGTTAAATAACTATTTAACTGAATGGTTAATTAGAGAGGGTAGGAGTTATTCTTCTACTAAAACTTATTTTTCAAAGAATATTTTAGGTCAGAAAATGTTCACAATATAATGTTAAGTGGAAAACAAAGATGTGAAAAACTGTATCGTATGGTCCAAATTTTAAAATCTAGTCATATCTATGTATGAACTTAAAAAAAAAAACAGAAGGAAGTGTATCAAAATCTCAAAACTGGTTATCTCTGAATGGTGATGTTATCACTGAGTTTTATTTTCTATAATCATATATTTTACCAGGGGAAACATTTTTTCAAAAGAAAACTTGTCACATTATTGTCCAACTAGGGAGACCACATGTGAGAGGCCAGGAGTCAGGCATACCTTAAAGTCAGAAGAATGAGGTCTGGTCCTGGCTTGCCTTTACCTTGTCTTTGGTCATTGTCTTAGCAACACAAAATCATTCAATACCTTGCAGCTGGTTTGGGCTCACTTTCAAGTGACCTTTTAGTGGGATGGGAGTATTTGTGACCAGTTCTGTCCATAGCCTTGACTCTTAAAAGAAGTGTTCATGTGCTTTATAGCTGCATTCACTCTGCCAGAGGCCCCAGCTGAATCAAATAGGAACCATGAAGGCTTTGCCTCCAGCCAACAATAGAAAAACCATGAGTTACTGAGTTATTTTTTTGTCTTTTTTTTATTCTCTGAAACTTGTAGTACAACAGTCAGTATAACTTCACACTGGAAGAAATCGCAACTTGTAGACTTTTACAAGTCCCCTGGACTCCTTTGGAGACATTCTGAGGAGGAAATAAATGAGCCAGTAGGTCTGACAAAAGAGAATGTTATGATAGATGCTATATTAGTCTTGACTGAAATGGCTTTCTCTCCTGATGCTACCCCTGGACACTGAACAGGATAGTAGTTTCTACTTTTTCCTCTTTTTATCTTTCTTTTGACTATGCCAAAAAGGTAACATTGGGTTTTTTTGAATGAGTAAGTGAACCTCAAATGGGGGACTTCCCTACCCCCTTACTTGTAAGATACAACCAACATTAACAATCTACTCTTTATTATTCTACTCATTGGAACTGATCTGCTGGGGAATAAATTTTAACTCTTCCATTTGCCAGCAACCTTGGACAAGAACTTCACCTCTTTGTACCTGTTTCTTCATGTATAAAATATGGATAATAGTATCTCTCTCTTAGGGCTATTTTGAGAATTAAGTAAGTTAATATATGTTAAGTACTTAAGACAGTGCCTGGCAATAGTAAGTGCTCAATAAATGTTGCCCCCCCCCCACTAAATATGAATGAACATTTTTTTAAAACTGAAATGTGATTGCCCTCTACATTTCAGCCTTATAAACTATTTTTGTTTTTGTTTTTGTTTTTCACTTCACAATATATCCTGGATGTTGCAATCAACATTACTTTTGCTCATTTGCAAAGTGTTCCTTTGGATAAATTTATAGAAATGGAATTTCAAAATGGAAAAGCAGTTTTTCTCTATAAGTTAATGTCAATAATAAATAAAATATCATGGTTGTAAAAATCTTCTATGAGGTATACATCAATCCTTAACAATGCAGATAAAGTGTTTGAACTGGTAACCTGAATATATTCTACTTTACCTCTGAATTAAAAGAATTTTCAGAAAATCAGGTGGTAGTTTTGTTTTCTTTTTTTTTTTTTTATACCAAATTCATTGAACTATCCCAAAGAGCATTCATTTGTGTTTATTGTTCCCTATCTTGTGTTCAAGTGTCCCTCTGCTCTTGAAAGAAAAAAAAGGAAAGTAGTAATGCAGCTTGTATATGGCAGGGCTGCCTGAGGCCCTGAGCTCTAGGGGCAGGTCGTGATCCTTGAAGTCAGGTATGGTTCAGGCATTTAATCAGGGGCATCTCCTCAGTGTAAAACCAGGGTAACAGACTTGAGAAGATATGACACAGATGGGAGGCTCCGCATGGGGAAAATGAGTGAGGAGAGAATATAGAAAGAAAAGATACATAACATACTTGTGGAGGCTACAACTACTGACCTCCCCATTTGAGGTTCACTTATTCAAAAAAATATGTTTTTTTAATGCACTATGAAAGATGCTAGGCATACCAATTTGAATGACAGCTTCTGTCTCTGTGCCTACTTCCTTTAAAGCCAATTACAACAGAGTGGGACAGGTGCTTTGATGAAGAAAGTACTAGGTGCTCTGGTACCCAGAAATGTATTTGTCTGGAAGGGCTTTCTGGAGGGAGTGATGTTCAGGCTTAGTTCTTTCCTGGAAGAATGAGGATGGAGGCAAAAGTAGAGGAGAAGAGTGTTCAAAACAAAATAGCACATGCAGAGGAAAAGAGGCAAAACAAACTGCCAGTGGTCAGTGTGGCCAGAACATATGATGAGGTTGGCAGAGGTAGGAAATGGGAAAACTTGTGGCTGGAGAGGCATAGCCTGGGTCCTGAAGGGCCTTCTTAACTACATTCATATATTCGACTTATCCTAAGGGCAATAGGAAAAAACTTAAAATTTTTAAGCAGAGCGTGACAAGATCAGGTGTCCATTTTAAAAAGATCACCCTTTGACATAGGTAGATACTGTTACATCAGGTTTCAATTGGGATGGTGGAGCTGAGGATGGAGAGGAGTGGACAGATTGGTAACGTGGTCAAGATTAGCTGAAGGGGAGAAGGAAATGGTGAGGAAGAGTTCGCCAAGGTAGAGAACTCAACTTGGAGTTGAGAACCCAACTTGGGAAACTGAAGAAATATAGAACTATGGAGGAAAATAATGAACTCAGTTTGAACCTGTAGAATTTGAGGTGCCTTTGAGAGGCTAATGGATGATGTTTGGGAGCTCAGAAGAAAGTCTGATATGGTAACTTCAGCGTGGGAATGTTTGAGATGGCTGGTTAAGGTACAGACAATGGAAAAAAAGCCCTCAAAGAAAGCTCTTGCTAGAAAGAAAGACAATCAGGAGGCTCTATTTTTCAGCCAAGTACTTATGTGGTTGTACTATAGTTCTCTACCATGTGCAAGGCAGTATTCTAAGTGCTGGTGATGGGGCAGTGAACAGGACAAAATCTGTGCTCCTACATAGCTTATGTTCATTGTAATTAAAGGAAAGACAAGTAAATGTAATTTTTAAAAAGGTGCTTATTTATTTTGAGAGAAAGTGTGCTTGCACACGCAAGTTGGGGAGGGGCAGAGAGAGGGAGAGAGAGAGAGCTCTGTTGGCACAGAGCTTGACACGGGGCTCGATCCCATGAACCGTGAGATTGCAACCTGAGCTGAAACTGAGATCCCAACGCTTAACTCACTGAGCCACCCAGGCACCCCGTAAATACGTACTTTTAGACATAGACACTGAAGAAAAATAAGGCAAAATATGGGGATAAAGAATGATGGAGAGGAGAGAGGCTCTTTTTGAATGGGGTGGTTAGAAACTCAGAAGAGTTGACAGTTTGAGTGAAGACCTGAATAAAATGTAGGAATTAGCCATGGGAACACCTTGTGGGGGAGGGGGGATGGCAGAGAGCATTCCAGGTAGAAATGGCAAGTGCAAAGTTCCTGAACTTGACAGGTTCAAAATAGGGTAAGAAGGCCAGTGTGGCTAGGAGAGAAGCAGAGATGAGGCAAGAGAGGATGGCAGGGCCAGCTCCTACTAAGCCTGAAAGGCCATGGCAAAGAGTTTGGGTTTTATTGTAAGTGTGATGGAAAGCCATTGGAGGGTTAACAGCAGGGCAATGACATGATCTGAATTACATTTTACAAGTATTGCTCTGGCTGCTGTGTGGAGAATAATTTTTTGGGTGGCCACAGAGGAAACAGGTGATGGGTTAGGAGGCTAAGGCAGTCATCCAACAGAGGGTGGCGGCTTGGACCAAGGCTGTAGTGGTGAGAGGTGGATTGGATTCAGATACATTTTGAAACAATAGGTGAGAAACTTGCTGAAGGATTAGATGTAGGGGTAGGGAAAGAGTAAAACCAAGGAAGACTCCTCCTAGGTTTGTATTTTCACAATTGGGAAAACAGAGGAGAGGGGGTGTTTGGTGGGGAGGGGGAAAGGATAAAGAGTTTGGTGTGAAACTTGTGAAATTGGAGATGTGTTTTAGACTTTCCAAGAGAAGCTGCTGAATAAGCCTTCCAACACAGGCAATAGAGTACTAACCAGATTTCCACTCGCATGGTTGTCTTTTTTTTTTTTTTTTTTTTAATCTCACGGGTCAGTACAATTAAGGGTCAGATATGAGCCTCAGACCGGTATATTGGGACCTCTAGCACTGGCTTATTACACACATTCTCAACAGGGTAATACTCCAGTGAGGTAAAAAATGATTCGTAAGGGATGAGAAAAACGTTAGATAATACAATGGTATGTGGCCTTCAAAGCTCAACCCTACTTGACAAAATCTTATTCCTTAGTATTTAATTTCTCCCATTAGAATTTACATTTAATTAGGGTTGCCTGGGTGGTTCAGTCAGTTGGGTGTTCGACTTTGGCTCAGGTCATGATCTCATGGTTTGGGAGTTGGAGCCCTGTGTCAGGCTCTGTGCTGACAGCTCAGAACCTGGAGCCTGCTTTGGATTCTGTGTCTCCTTCTCTCTCTGCCCCTCCCCTGCTCACACTCCTGTCTCTGTCTCAAAAATAAATAAACGTTAAAAAAAATTGCATTTAATTAATTCAAAATTTTCTCCTTGCGAGGTGATCATGAAAAAGCAGTTGAGAAACACTGGCCTGGCTTAGTAGAAGAACATGACCTTTGGGTGGCAGACAGACTGGGTATGAATTCTGGCTCTCCTACCCAGACATGGTACTTAAACTTCTCTGAGCTTCACTTGCATCATTTAAATGCCAATAGTATTGTTTACCTCAGAGTTATGGGAAAGATAAAATGAGACGATGTGCCTGGCATACAATAGATGACATAATTATAAATTTTCTTTCCCCTTTGCTCTTTCTCCCCTCCCTAGGAAAGAGATTATTATAGTTCAGGAAGTACAATAAACTGAATAGGGATCTAATCAAGAAGAATGACAGACTTAAAAACTCGTTGGAGAAAAAGAAACAGCTTGGACAAGGGGCCTGATTAAATATTGTGGGGAGGAGGGAGTGTAAAGAGAGGAGTCTAAGGTAGTTCTTGAACGATTTGACACCCAAAGCAAAGCCACCACTAAAGGTTCTTAGCTGACGGTTGAAAATGGCATCAGGGGAAGATTATTCTGGCGTCTGATTTATATTCCACTGGAACAGGGACTAGAGGAAGGGAGAGCATATTAACTGTGATGGACTTGGCATCTAAAGATGTGGGTGTAGAAAATGTTGAACAATGGGGGTTGGGGAAATTAATTACGGTCATTCTCTATTTTGAAACATCATGCAGCCAGTACAATTGTTTTGGAACAATATTTCAGTGGCACGGGAAAACACTTTTAATAAAATGTAAGCATACTACAAAACAGTATGAAGCCATTTTTGTCAAACGTTGTATACCTTGGTAGGAAAGAGATAAAACTATTTCTGGGGTGCAATTTTTTCTTTCAATTTTAATTCAAAGAGCTTGTATTGCTTTCATAACCAAAGAAAAAACTCTTATCCGAAAGAACCTCTCTGACTTTGCCACTTACTGCTTTCTACCCTGGCCAGCAGCGGAACTCCCAGGCTCCCGAGGACCCACATTCCAGTACTATCCCAGCCCCTCGGAGGGTGTGGCCCCGGAGGTAGGAGACCCGGGAAAAGGCGGGCACCGGTGAGTCCGCCCCCGCCTCCGGGCAAGCGCAACGTCTGGACCAGAGGAGTTGTCAGGGGGTCGGGCAGGAAAGGTGGCCACACGCCGGGAAGCGCTCAGAGCCAGAACTCTCCCCGCTTATTACGCGCCCGGTGTGGGCACTGGGAGGGGCAGGACGCTGGTCTCAGGGCCCGCCTGGACTGCCGAGAGCTGAGAGGGCGGGAGGCCGGGGGCCCCTCCAGCCGTTTTCCCAAACTCCAGCCCCAAAGTAGCCGGAGGGGAACACCGCCAGCCCGCGCGCCAGCCGAGCCTTCAGTGACTGACGGGAGGTGGGAATGTGGGCGGAGCCTCACGCGCGAGCTGTGATTGGAGCAACAAACACCTCCCGGGGAGAGAGGGAGGCTGAGACGGCAAGGATGCGCAGAGGCGGGTGCTCAGAGCCCTCTACGTGATTGGCTAGAAGAGAGGGAACCGGGTGCTGTTTCGATGATTGGCAGGCGGTAGACAGCCTTCGGAAACGGCCTTGGCTTCGCCCATTGGCATACTGAGAGAGTGGGCGGGATTGGTTCATGGTGTGGTGCTGATGATTAGCTGGCGGCTGAGAGTTAGGGTGTTGGGGAGAGAGTGGGGTTGGGGGGCTACTGGGGCAGCGACTTCTTCCCTCTTATTGGCTAGCGAAGTGAGCGGGGGTGGTACGAAGGTCCAGCGACTGCCTGGGATTGGCGGGCGCTGCAGTGAGTGACAGACAAGGGGGCGAGCTGCGCGACCAGCGGTTTGTTTTTCGGAGCGTTCCTGAGGTGGAGAACGGTGGCCGGACGGAGCGACTGCGGGACTGAGAGACGGGCGGACGGGCGGGCCGAGCGGCGCCGCCGAGGCCGGGCTGGGCCGAGCCGAGGAGCGCCGGGGATGTAGCGGGCCACCCTGCCCATGCCACAGCGCCCGGCCGCGGGCGGAGCCGGAGCCGGAGCCTGGGGAGGCGGCGGGGGCCCCGAGCGCAGCCCGCGCCCCCCGCGCGGAGCCAGGCCCGCTGCCGTCCCCGCCGCCCGGGCCCCCGGCATGCAGCTCCGGCTGCGGAGGTGACACTCGGGTCCGAGCCGCCGCCGCCGCCATCGCCACCATGGGTGAGTGTCGCCACCGCCCCGGCCTCTGCCCGCGCTGCTTCGCGTCGCCCCGCCCCGGGCTGAGGGGAGGAGGACCCTGGGCCGCCGCCTGACAGGCATGGACAGCCCGCCCGCCCGGCCCGGGCTGCGGACCGCCGGCGTCCGCCCGCCCCGCTCGCGGCTCGGCGGCCCGGGCCGGGGTTCGGTTTTTCTTGGCCCGCCGGGGCGGTCCGGGCCGGCGGAGCCCACTGGGCAGCCTCCTTCCGGGCCGCGCGGCAGGCGCATCCCGAGGAGGAGGCGGCGGAATCGAGGGCCCGTGCTCAGCGGGGCAGCCCGCTCCGGCCCGAGCGAGCCGGACCGCGAGCCCGAGGGCGGGGGAGCGGGAGCTCAGTGTGGGGCCCGGGCTGGAGGCTGGTGCAGGCCCAGCTGCTGTTGTGTCTTTTCCTTGATTTGCTTTTTTTTCCTGCCTGTGTCATTTCCTTCCCTTTGCTCACACAGGCCGGCCAGCGAGAGTTCCCGGGGCTTGCTCTCCAGCCCTGTGCGCGCCCCAGCTCAGGGGGGAGGGCGTGCGGGGAGATAGGCTGGGAGGTGATTAAAACGACAATCTCTGTTATCGGCAGCGCGGTTGAGAAATGCGAGACGCACGCAGATTGCCGGAGGTTAGGAATTGGTCGGGGACTGCCAGTTAGTCCTACTTTTTGAAAAATACGGTTGCAGTGTTTTACACTTATTATGTTTAGTTAGCGGCATCCCTGAAATTATGTAACTTTTTAAAGGAGCATTCGCTATGTAAAAGAATCTGTTCAGTCATTTTTTTTTTTTTATCAATACTTGCGATTTCTTTTGTGAAGATGTAATCTAAGAATCGCTTTTAATGTCTTCCACACGCGGCATTTGACATTTTCATGTCCTTTTTGGTAATTTAGCAAATGATTATTGGACTAGGTTATGAAGCAAGTAACATTTTAGATGTTCTTTGCTACTTTTGTTGGATCAGTTACTGTGATACTGTTGTCCACGATCACAAGTTTTGCAAAGTGTTTGGTATTGTCCTAAAAAATCAAGGAGTAAATTTCAGTGAAAGGATCCTTTGCAAAGGCATTCATTGCATCTGTGAAGTGCCCACGTGAAGAGGGAATGTTAATATTTGCTTTGCCTTATAGCAAGGTCAGGTCATTTTTGTAGAAGGTTAAGTGTATGCTGTGTCACATTGGGCAGATATTGTTTTGCTGCCCGTCTCTACACTATGGCTTTGAATGAATTGCCTTGTTCTGTTCCATGCTGCCCTTGCACAGAAATGGTTGGGTTTGGTTTGTTCATTTGCTGGGTTTACTGCTTCCTTCCCATGCTTTGCTTCGAAAGTGCTTGCTCTTCTGGGGTAAGTCTCCTGTGACAGTAAGCAGAAAAGGAACCCAGTAAGGCCTGTGATTTAAATCTAGAATTCAACAAATACTTACCAGACATTTATTACTATAAATGGGGCACATAATTCTTCTTGTCCTCCCCTTCAACATTTATCTTGTGTTTTGGAATTTGATGATCGAACTCAATCCTTGAATTGGTTTGTGATAGTCTTTCCTCTTTGTCTTGTGAGGGCAGTCTTAAGTCCCAAAAGGGAGTGTGTATTACTTGAGGGTGGGCTGACTCCCATTCCCCACTTTCTGGACCGCTAAATCAGTAAGAGTGCACAGATGTGTTGATTACATTTTAGTATCTAACATGAAAATAGATGTCACCCTGTTTTCACATTTCGAGACGTTTAAAAAATATACTTTAAGTGTATGAGTATATAGAGGGACAGTGATGGGGAGGAAAGGAACTGTATAGGTAGGGGCCAGAACCCCAGAGAAAAAAAAGGGCCCTATCATTTGTCTGCATGTCAGTTTTACGTAAAGAAACTGAGGCATTGAGAGGGGAAGTAACTTGCATGGTGGCTGCAGTATATTAGGCAAGTTGGTTTAAGAACCACTGCCTACCTTTCTTCAGCAGTTTCCTCTCATACTATTCTCTGTTTTTTGTGGATGACCTTGATATGCAATTAGAGCTAGTACTGAATCTTCCAGAACCTACCTAGAACTTTAATTTACTTTATATAAGGTTCAGCAAGGATATGTGTACATGCACGCGCACACACACACACTCACAGAGTCTGTTTCTTAAATACTGGTTTCCACTTTGGTGATGTATGTGATGAAAATTCAAATTCCCAGGTTAGTTTCCTTTAGTTGCTGTAGTTCTAAATAAATTGCGATCAACAAGAGGTTGATAAGAGAGACATACAGAATTATTAGTATATTCATTATACTTGTTAAACTTCAGCCCAGTGAGGAAAGGATCAAAACTAATTTGACTCCCTGCCCTGTAGGTTCTTTGGTTAACAGTCATGTTTCCGTGAGCTGTTCAAAGCCCCACACTCAAGCTTGTTTGGCAACTTGGGTTGGTAATAAAAACAGGTTAAATTTTATATTGGCTGTTAGCCTCAGTAAATTTCTAGTGGGAACTACACTTATCCCTGTAAATAATAGGAAATATGGAAATAATTCACCTTTTTAAAATTTTTTTTTGGCTTTGATACTATGGCTATTAAAAAAATTCAGATTAACTGGTCATTTTTGTTGGTCACGCTAGAATTCTCTCCCAGTTTTATTTACTATTTATTTTTTTAAAGTTTACTCTATTTATTTATTTATTTTGAGAGAGAGAGAGAGAGAGAGAGCAAGAGCAGGGGAGGGGCAGAGAGAGAGAGAATCCCAGGCAGGCTCTGCACTGTCAGCACAGAGCCCAATGTAGGGCTCAAACTCAGAAACTGTGAGATCATGACCTGAGCCGAAATCAAGAGTTGGACACTTATCGAACTGAGCCACCCAGGTGCCCCTATCCCAGTTTTAGTAATTATGTGGCAAATGCTGTTAGTAACACTTGAGACTAATTCACGAGTGTTTATTTGGACTTTTTATATGTGCATTCTGAAACTTAGTGGGAAGTGTTTTTGAAAAACATGTAACAATTTGGAAATGTTACAGGAAACTATAGTAAACTGAGTACAGGATTAAGGATGGTGTCGTTCCAGGAAACTATAGTAAACTGAGTACAGGATTAAGGATGGTGTCGTTCTGGTTTGATAGCTTGGTTAGAAGTCAGAATCATTGTGATTTACAGACACCTTGCATCTCTAAAGTTCCAACAACCTTCCGAGGCTCCTTCCAAGGCTAACTGGGAGCTCCAAGTTAGACCAGTCTCTATATAGACTCTGGTCAACAACTGTTTTGATTGAAATTTGGGTCACAATTTAATGAGTCAAGCTGGCCATGTGTTGACTAGGTTTCTGATATTTTTTAAATGACAGTTGGACTTTAAAACTGAATTTTAGGCATTTATAAAAAGTAAATATCTATCCAACTGAGTGTTACTTAGGGGAATACATAAAAGATAAGAAACCGTTTTCTTGGTCCTGTCTATGTAAGCTATTCCTTTATTCTTTGCCCATTTGAATGTCTCTTATGTGTCAGGTGCAGTATTAGGCCCTGTATCTGCATTTATCCTGTCCTTAAGAAGTTACAGTTAGGTAAGGTGAACCAGAAACATGTAAACAAATAAGTGCAAGGAGTTGTTGTAGGTACTTTGTCAAAACGGTGTAAAGATGCATAGGAAGGAGACATCAATTCTGTAGTTTTGGGATAAACATACATAATCCTACAGTCTCCAGACCTTTGGGTTAATTTCATTAAACATTAAAATAAAATATAGTGGTGATATGTTGATTCTTATGAGGAAGCAATGGCTTACTTTGTAACATGTATTTTTAAATTTTGGATCATCAGTTACTTTTAAAAAATTTTTTTGTTTTTTAAAGTGGGCTCCGTGTCCAGTGTGGAGCCCAACACAGGGCTTGAACTCACGACCCTGAGATCAAAACCTGAGCTGAAATCGAGAGTTGGACAAAACCAATTGAGCCACCCATGTGCCCCCCCACCATTAGTTATTTTTGAAGGGCTGTTATGGGATATCCCAGAAACAGAAAAATAAACACCAGGGTTTGACTTTGAGATCTAGCAAAGGTTCAACCATATCCATGAAGGAAAAAAGTTTCTTATGAATTGAGGCTCAGACCTTTTTGCTTATACTTCTATAAAATGATGTTTGCCCAGGTATTGACAAGGTGGAGGCAGTGGGAGTGTGAGAAATGTCACGAAGAGTAAGATAGTAAAATCTGACATAAAGACATTCTGAAGACAGCATCTCCTGGGTTAGCAGTATACACAGATGATCTGGGAGAACTGGGTAAAGAGTTGGCCACATGAAGAAATAACATTGTTAGTTAAGTGAACACAACAATTAAAACATTACTGTAGGGATTTGTATATATGGAAAGGGGTGTCTGACATAGTAAACAGATGTTACACAGGACAACAATGTTTACTGAAGGACATGGTGCTACTGGAAACTTTTCTGGGGTTTTAGCCAAGGGGATTCATAAACAGGAGTGCCTTAAGACCCTGCTTTTATTTTATTTACTTAAATGTTTATGTATTTATTTTGAATGAGAGAATCCCAAGCAATCTCTGCACTGTCAGTGCAGAGCCCGATGCGGAGCTTCATCCCATGAACTGTGGGATCATGACCTGAACCGAAATCAAGAGTCAGATGCTCAACTAACTGAGCCACCCAGGTGCCCAAGACCCTGCTTCTATTTATTTATTTTATGTTTTATTTTAAAATAATGTTTATTTATTTATTTTGAGAGTGAGAGAGCGTGCAAGCAGGGGACTGGCGGGGGGCGGGGGAGAGAATGAGAGAGAGAGAGAGAGAGAGAGAGAGAGAGAGAGAGAGAACCCCAAACAGACTTTACGCTGTCAGCACAGAGCCCGATGGGCTCAAACTCACAAACTGTGACATCATGACCTGAGTTGAAATCAAAAGTCGGATGCTTAACCGACTGAGCCACCCAGACGCCCCAAGACCCTGCTTTTAGAAAGAAGTAATAGTTCATTCTGGAAGATTGACTTCCTGCTGGAGCTAAGGAAAGAGGAATATGCTGCCTGGCAGCCCCCATACCATAGGTCGGGGTATCCAGAGAAGAAGTACATGCTGCTGGATAATTATGGATAGCCGTCCACTTAAGACTGCTTAAGAGCTTCCACTTTTCAAGCCTGAACTCTAATCCTAGTTTCATAGATCCCTTCTTTTCTATTTTCTATGAATACTTGCCTCCATAGTCATAACCTCTTAATCTCTAGAATTAACTTCTTCCTCTGTGCTTCTTCCTAGTAGCTTTTAAGTGTGTCAAACCACCTCCATCCTCAGGAAATCTTTTCAAGGTGATAGCACACTATTACCCCAGCCTCAAGTTGTTCATGTGTAAAGTTCACAAATGAATTGTTGATTTCCACTACTTCCAACTTCCTTTTAATCTCCAACTTCTTGATTCCCTTTAAAATTTTGTTTCTGCCTCTATCACTGTATTGGACCTGCCTGGTCTATGCCTGCTACTGTCTTTCTTTGGTCCTGACTTGCTGTGGTGTCACTCTTGTATTTTTCCAGACCTCTTAAAATCTTTGCCAGCATACCTTCTTCCTACTCTACTCAATAAGGATTAATATTCATTGAGCTTCAATCCCTGACCCAGTTTTCTTCCCTTCAGCCCCTCACTTGCTTTTAGGTCCTTTCTTAAGTTTATTTTTCTAATCTCTCCTACATAGCTGGAAAAGCTTGCTTTTCTGAAAGAATCCTTATTCTATTAATAGTTATGTAAAATTGTCTATAAAACCTCTTGCTAATCACACTGTAAAAAATTTTTTTACACGGATGTATTTATGTGCTCTAGTTTGTATATTGTCTAAATCAATTGCTTTACTTGTGTAACCTTGTATTTCGGTGTCATTCATCCATTTACTCCTAGAGTTTGAACAGCTTGAAGTATCTTTCAAAACTATCTAATGTATAACACATATTAGTACTCAGTAAATGGTTATTGGTAATGACTAATAAAAATTCAGGAATAAAATTAAGCGTTAGGATAGATTAAGTAGTGTCCAGTCTTTGCCCATTGACCTTTCTCCATTGAAAATAATAGCCAACATTTTTTTAGCATTACTAAGTGTTAGGTACCACGAGGGAATAATTTGTAAGTTCGTTTTTCTTTTAACTCTCACAGCAGCTCTGTGATATGATATATTTATTTATCTCCATTTTATAGATGAGGAAATTGAGGTTTAGGGAGAATAGTGATTTGTTCAAAGCCTCCTTAAATCCAGGTCTTTTGACTACATATAAATGACTGCTGAACGCTAAGAAAGCTGCTATTTGTTTTTAAAATTTTTGTTTGATTGTTTTTATTTTTAAGAAATACCATACTGGAGGGTTAATAATTAAGTTAAAATCTCAATCCAGGAAGAAATGCCTAAAAGAGCCACTTGATTTACTTCCTGTCTTTATCCATGTCCTCAGTTTGAAGTATCAGTTTAAGAACCTGTCTGCCTCTAGCAATGTTTTTGACTTTGACACAAAATCAGATTCTGTTACCCTGTGTCATTTGTGTCATTTATCCCGGGTTTCAGGAGATGGTGCCAAACCATTCCTCAAATGTGTTCTCAGCGCTGGAACTACCAAACAAGTTTATCCATGAAGTAATGCCAGGAACTGGTTAGCTTCCTGGAAACAGAATTTGTCAACCTGATAAACCAGCTCTTATAATAGTATCATCTTACACAGAATTAGAAACGCTTTCTGTAGTCCTGCTTGTTGTGGATTTGACTTAAAAAGCATGCGTCTCTGTGTGTACTCACATCCATCTCAGTTCAGTATCTGAGTTTAGACAACAACAGAAATTACCAGTTCTCAGAGTGGTTATCTTGATAATGAAAACTCCATGTATTCTGCTGTTAAGAATATCACTCACTGGATGTGCCTCAGAAAACACATACCTAGTCATGATCCTCCTTATAGTGATCCCAATTTACTGTTACAGTTGGTCCAAACATCGTATACACATGTTAAATATACATAATATATAAGCTTATGTATATTGTATATATAAGCCAATCTTCCTAGCTTAGATGTTATGCTCTAATTTTTAAACTTTTGTTGGGAAGTTAAAAAAACAAAATATGCAAGTCTCTTTCTTTAAGGAGCCTATAGGAAAATCACTAGGAAATATAAAATAATTGATGGGATGTATGTGTTTTAATTTTGACAAATGTCTTTTTGTAGGTACCCACTTTCTTTTTACTCATTATCCCATTTATTTATCCTTTTGGTTCTACATCACCTCTCAAACATACTTTGGTATATATTTTGAAATGGAATTAGATAGGAAGCTACTCTACTCATGTTTTTCCTGCACATTTTTAAGTCTAATTTTACTTTTATGAGCAGTCAGAAACCTCTACAATGGGCACCTTTCTCCTTCCTTTCCTGCACCTTCTCAGAGGGCATGTAGGGTACCCGAGCAGATTTGATCTAGAAAGAAGAGAGGCAAATAGCACAGATTTACTTCTTATACTTCAGGCTGTTCTTTCCTTTCCACAAAGTATTAGAATATTTCCAAGGCATGATGATGAAAGACAAAAGATAGGTGCTTTATGGGTGGAGTCTTTTGTACTTGCTTCTTTTAAGCTGTGCTTCTGGTCCTCAAGTGACTCAGTCGTCACCAAAACAAGTGTAACAACTCATCTGTCATGTTCCTTTCCAGATCAACAGATTTATTTTCAACTCCCAAATGCTGTTTGAGTAGACAAGGATGTCTTGAAAGACCTGGGAGAATTTTGCAAAACATGGAATTGGGCTGGTTTGAGTTCTGGGTTTTGGCCACTTGTCTTCAATGCATGAGAATTCCAGTACTCTGCTATTTCAAGAAAAGGGGATTAAAAGTAATGCCAGTAAGGCAGAGACAATGCATTGCTTGGCCAGTTAGGGAAGAAAAACAATAGAACTGCCTTTTCACTTCCCTGTGGGAAGCAGAAGGCCTATAAACTTGTAAAGAGTTGGGAGGGGGGGTGCTCAAAGGCTAGGCATGTAAAACAACTTCTGTTCAAAGCAGCTACCTTGAAGTCCTTGTTTGGTACCTTTTAAAATGTGCTTTTCTAGGGGCACCTGGGTGGCTCAGTAGGTTAAGCATCTGAGACTTTGGCTCAGGTTTTGATCTCATGGTGTGTGAGTTCAAGTGCCACATCAGGCTCTGTGCTGACAGCTCAGAGCCTGGAGCCTGCTTCGGATTCTGTGTCTCCTCTTTCTGCCCTCCCTGCTTGCTCATGCACTCTCCCCCTCCCCCCCCCCCCCCCCCGCCAAAATAAATAAATCTTAAAATAATAATAAATAAATAAATAAATAAATAAATAAATAAATAAAGTATGTTCTTCTAGGGGCAACTGGATGCCTCAGTCAGACTCTTAGTTTCAGCTCAGGTCAAGATCTCACGGTTCATGAGTTTGAGCCCCACATCTGGCTCTGTGCAAACTGTGCAGAGCCTATTTAGGATTCTCTCTCCCCCCTCTTCCCTCCCCTGCTCTCTCTCTCTCTCTCTCTCTCTCAAAATAAATAAACTTAAAAAAAATTTTTTTTAATGTGCTTTTCTACCTGGGATGCTTTAAGAATAAGTCTGTGTGTGACTCTGTCCCATAATCAGCTCTCCATGAATTCATCTTTTCACTCAGTACCCTACTACACTGTGCTGGTTGTTGTTCACTCCAACTTTTCATTTGTTTTTCCTGATTGAGTTTCTCTGGCACTGGAAGAATTGCCCTGTCTGAGCAACTCCCTTGCCGCCAGTGAATTGGTAAATATTGCTGCCAGAAATCTGATTGGAGATATGTTAAGAATCCATTAAAATTCAAATTGCCAGAGTCTGACCTCAGTTATCTACTTTTCAGAGACATCAAATGCATGTGATTATAGTTATAGGATCTGTCGTTTTACCTGGGCAGAACTTACAATTTTTAGTACTAATTTGCTGGTCTGTATTTTATTTTTAGGTTTTTATTTAAATTCCAATTAGTTACCATACAGTGTAGTACTACTTTCAGGTGTACAATTTGGTGATTCAGCACTTACCTGTGGTCCATTTTAAAGTATCTTAGCCCATGTGCTCTCTTTCATTGCAGACGAACAGGAGGCATTGAACTCAATCATGAAGGATCTGGTGGCCCTCCAGATGAGCCGACGTCACCGGGTGCCTGGATATGAGACCATGAAGAGCAAAGACACGGGTCACCCAAATAGGCAGGTGTGTGTGGCCATGGCAGACCCACCTACAGTTGCTGGGAAGGGGTTTTCAAATGGGCAATATTTGAGAAGCCAAGGATACTCTAATACCAGGTTAGAATGCTTTTTGCCCCTTTCTTTCAGAGTTTAGTAAATGGTGAGTGGTATATACCAGCCAGGTGTGGGTCCTGATCTGGATCCCCAAAGCCTTGTGCATCTGACCTTGTGTATAGTGTTGTATCTGTGGAGAATAAGAATAATTCCTTCATGTATTATGGGGACAGTATTCATGTAACTCTTCCTTTACTGATTATTGGCAGATGTTTAATCCAGATTCATAATCTCTCAGGAGGTTTTTTAGCTACCTTACAGTGTATACTCAGGAAAAGTTAGTTAATTTTAGTTTTAGCATATGTAAAATATAATCAGGAAGGGAAATTTACTTAATAAGATGTCACATAATATATTCTAAAGGTAACAATGAGTGATTTTATTATTTTTGTTTACACTTGTTTCCCCTTATAGTAACTTAGGTAGTTGAGAGTGTCTACTCTACTGAGAGTTGTGTGCTTCTTTAGGAAAGTAGTTACTATTTTTATTAACATTTAAACCTGTGCACTGTTGAGAATCTTTTTCCCATCTCTAGTGTCATTTACAAACTCCCTGTTTCCTGGGTACTTTGGCCTTCAGAGAGGAGTGAATGATGGGGAGCTTTCCTCCCTAGTGGGTTATCTAGTGCTATATCATATGGCATATTTAGTGTATTTGGTGAAAATTTGTACATGCCATTCTCCTTTGTGGTTCACTTCCTTATCAGCTAACCTTCCTTCTCTTTCCTCATTTGCACCTCGTCTACCAATTCTTCAGAAGAATCCTTGGTTCCTAGAGAAAAAGTAAGGCCCTAGAACTTTTTCTGTCTAAGGTCTTGCTAGATACAGTCTCCCAGAGTATTTCCTGCCTTAGGAAAACTGGGGAACCCTGCATCCTTTTGTTTCATGATATAACAGAAGGATTAGCTTAGAAGGCTGGTTTGTTTTTATGGCTACCTTACAGAACTGGGGGAATAGGGCCCATTCTTTTACTATTTTCATACATTATTCTGTCTAATTGTGTGGGTTCTGCCTTGTGGTAACTCTTTGCTATTCAAAGCTGCTTTTGGAAGGAGCATTTTACCAGAAGTGAGTCCCCTCCCCCAGGCTTGAGCCTAATGACCTCACTTTCCTTCCTGTCTTCCTATGTGGAGTGTGCTGCTCCAGTCAGCTGATCTTTCTCCAAATGGGGCTGATAGTGTGGATATCAGTTAGGTGAAAAGGGGAAGTTTTCTTGAGTTGGAAGGCCCAAATGGACCAGGCCGGGAAGAGGAGGGTGGCATGGCCTCTGATCATTCCTTGAAGGGAGTTACCTTTTAGAGATCCTTCTTTTTCTTCTTCTTCTTTTTTTTTTTTATGTTTATTTATTTATTCTGGGGAGAGAGTGCATGAGTGCACACAAGCAGGGGAGGGGCAGAGAGAGAGAGAGGGAGACACAGAATCCAAAGTAGGCTCCAGGCTCTGAGCTGTCAGTGCAGAGCCTGTTTTGGGGCTCAAACCAGGAACCGTGAGATCATGACCTGAGCTGAAGTCGGACACTCAACCGACTAAGCCACCCAGGTGCCCCTAGAGATCCTCTGCTTAGAGCCTAAAAACTATTATAAGAAAAGTCCTGATCTTTACTGTGCCTGCTGCTGTGTTATTGGAATAAAGTTAGTGGTTATGAAGGGAGAAGGCTGTGAAAAGGATTGACTGCTGGTTAAGAAGTAACCTTAACAAGAGGTAGTGGCTCTAAGGACCCACAGTTTACTTGAATATCATCATACTTTTTCTGTTGCATGGAGGATACACATTATTAACCTGTTTTTTTGTTTTTAAAGAAAAAACACAGCAGCAGTAGGAGCTCAGCCCTTCTGAACAGCCCCACAGTAACAACAAGCTCATGTGCAGGGGCTGTAAGAAAAAGAAATTTTGGGGAAGGAACCACATTACTCATTAAAGCTAAAATGTGCTTTCAAATCTGATCCAAGTGCTGGAAGAGTGTGGAGTTCATTTCCCAGACAAGTCATTTTAGTGGATTTGTAGGGAGCACTGGTTACTTATAACCTGTATTCTGTGCTTTTAGCCACCAATTTGCAGGATAGTATTATTCATAAGCAGTGTCTGTCAGTGCTGTCCAGTATACTTCGTGTGATGATAGAAGTGTTCTGTATCTGTGCTGTCCAGTGTGATAGCCACTAGCCACACATAGCTATTGATCAACTGAGGAAGTCAATTTTAGGTTTTATTTAATTTAAAAAAAATTTTTTTTAATGTTTATTTATTTTTGAGAGAGAAAGAGACAGAGCATGAACAGGGGAGGGGCAGAGAGAGAGGGAGACACAGAATCCAAAGCAGGCTCCAGGCTCTGAGCTGTCAGCACAGAGCCTAACATGGGGCTCGAACCCACGAACTGTGAGATCATGACCTGAGCCGAAGTCGGACGCTTAACCGACTTAGCCACCCAGGCACCCCAGATTTTATTTAATTTTAATTAATTTAAATTTAAATAGCCATATGTGGCTAGTGGCTACTGTCTTGGACAGCACAACTTTATATACTATAAGAGACTGTTGGTTTGCTGGGCAAGAAATTAAGTGCATGCTGGAGGTGTTTAGCAATTCATTGGTGTACATTCATTCTTCCACACAGGTCATGTGTTTCTATACATTGTGATAAGCTCATTCATGAGAATCCTATCTAAGATTCTATTCCAGAGGCATGGGGGCTGGGGGGTAGTGAAGCTGTGGAACTGACATGACTGTTTAGAAATGGAAGCTCAAAGTTGTATGCTAATATCAGACAGAAGGGCAATGAAAATGTCAAGATCATTTTTCCCCCTTAATAAAGTCAAGGTTGGGGCGCCTGGGTGGCGCAGTCGGTTGGGCGTCCGACTTCAGCTCAGGTCACGATCTCGCGGTCCGTGAGTTCGAGCCCCGCGTCAGGCTCTGGGCTGATGGCTCGGAGCCTGGAGCCTGTTTCCGATTCTGTGTCTCCCTCTCTCTCTGCCCCTCCCCCGTTCATGCTCTGTCTCTCTCTGTCCCAAAAATAAATAAACGTTGAAAAAAAAAATTAAAAAAAAAAATAATAAAGTCAAGGTTGTAGAATGGCCTCTCCTGGGAATTGTAGCAGATGTTCAGCTTCTGACCAGGGGAGGTATTCTTCAGCAAAATCCAAAAGGAGAAAGGAGGAGAAAGTCTCAGTGAATATATTTCTAGGAAGGATGGGGTGAGATGAAAGTGGAGGAAACCTTTGGAGGGAGATGTGTTTATAGCTTAGTGTAATGAAAAGAACCTGGCCTAGGAGTCTGCCAGTGTTAATAATCTGTTAACGTAGGATTTTACAGACTGAATCCCTATTTGTTATTATTGTTGTTGTTTGCTTAGGCTTGGGATAGGATTAAACTGTATTCTCCATTACCAGTTCCTCTGCCAGAAAGTCCATACTTAGCAGAGAAGAATGAAAGATCAAAACCTAATTTAAATGGCTAAGAGATGCCAAATTGAGCTAGGAAATGTCAAATAGGGCTAAAGATTCAAATTGCAGAGTACCAGTTGAAAGTAACCAAGTGTTTGGTTAGAAAGGTTGCTTTTTCAGGCAGGGGATGGTACTGACAGAGGCAAAGGGCACTTACTGCAGCATGAGAAGCGCAGTGCTGGCCACAGGGCAGCGCTAAGATTAGCAGAGCCTTACAGGGCTCAAGCTGGACACAGCAAAGGAAAGCCAGAGGAGCTATGGATTGACAATTGCTGCGGAGCTGAGGCCTGGAAGAATTGGAAAACCTAATTTAATATCTCTGCTTAGCAGGACTTCAGGCATCCTCTTGCCTAAATGAGCAAGCTAGGTAACTAATTGAAAAAGAGAATGCGTTTGGCAACAACTAAACGTTCTGAGCAGCTTTGGACGTACATGGGCAATGAGGTGCTCAACTTTGAACTCTTTGCTAGGAGGTAGGATCTGGGTTCTCTGCATTCTTCCTCTTCAACGTTTATTTATTTTTGGGACAGAGAGAGACAGAGCATGAACGGGGGAGGGGCAGAGAGAGAGGGAGACACAGAATCGGAAACAGGCTCCAGGCTCTGAGCCATCAGCCCAGAGCCCGACGCGGGGCTCGAACTCACGGACCGCGAGATTGTGACCTGGCTGAAGTCGGACGCTTAACCGACTGCGCCACCCAGGCGCCCCTGCATTCTTCCTCTTGTACGTTAGATCCCTGGAAGCCTACAGCCTTGTTAGAGCTGGCCGAACAATCTTAGATGTGTGGCCCATCCCAGTGTGTGGTTGGGGCCTACGGACAGTTTTGCAGGCGGTGATGAGCAACACCCCTTTAGCAGTCATCAGCTCACAGTGCTTTATCAATAGGTGCAATTTCTCTGTGAAGCTGACAGCTTAGTGTACTGAAAAGAGTACTGGCCTAGAAGTCTTGGAGTTGTTAATAATCCATTAACCTAGGATTTTACAGTTTACCGAGTGCTTTCAACAACAACAGTTGATAGCACTAACAACTGTAAGCATGTGTATGATGCTTAAAAGTTTGCAGAGTGCTTACGCAAAGGTATTTGGTAGAGCCAGGAAGCAAACCCAGATCTTCTGACTCCTGGTCACAGTAATTTTACTGTATATAAGTCTAATCATCTTTCTAAACCTCAGTTTTTCCATCTGAAATAATACCCGTTGTGTCTACCTCTTAAAGTTGTTGTAAGGTCACAGGCAGAATGTAAAGCATTTTGTACATCGTAAAACAGATGTACAGATGTAAAGTGGTAGTGATTACATCACTCTGTTATGTTCTGGCACTGCAGGTATGAGTTCTAGTGAAAGCCTCTAATCAGAATTCTGCATACTGTCATGGAACTGAAAAGGTTAAGGTTTTCTACCTTTATTGGATTGTTATTCCTGTCTATCAGATAGTTCTTTGCAAATTTCTGAAGCTAGCCTAATTTCTTAAAATCCCAGGGGAGGAAGAAATAGAATCCTTAATTCCCGTTTCTCTCAAGTCTTACCAGTAACTGGTAAGTAGAGGCTTGAATAGCATCCAGGCTCTGGGTCTGACTTTGCAGGTGTTCACTAGTGGGTGCTTCAGAATGGAAAAGTTGCTTTCCTCATTTCAGGCACTAGCAGGACAGGACTCTTGGCTATCAGTTCTAAAGGAGGAAAATTCTGGGGGCTGTTCCTCCAGTATGGCCAGTGATTGAGCAGACTGTCTTTTGCTTTTACTGTGACAGACCTGGCTCTTCAGGACTTCCATTCTCTTTCAGAGGTTGTTGATAAGATTGTCTGGCTAGTTTGAAAATGAAACATAAAGCAATATATAAGCCTGATACTTTATTTTGTAAGAAGGCTGCTTTATTTATATTTTATACATATATGTATATATTTATATTTGTGTGTGTGTGTGCGTGTGTGTGTAGCAGTGGTTTATTAGGCAGCAATAGCTAAGCAATATACCATTCAATCATTGATTCATTCATATGCTCACTGAGCTGCTCCTGCATGCCAGACACAGTGCAAGGACTGGGCATATAGAAAGAACTAGGGCAGAGAAGGTTGCTTTACAGTCATCTCTTCCGTTGCCCTTAGGACTTTCCAGACCCACACAAAATTATTTTTGTTGTCCTTTTTTTTTTCTTTTCATTTTTTATCTTTGGCAAAATAAGGACTCTAGTGCCAAAAACATGGGAGCCATTAAAGATACATAGCAAATACAGGGAAAAGGAGAGCTACAGAATCAGAGTGCACTCTGAACAATGGCTAGCTGAAACCTTTGTCAAATCCAGTTAGTTCGCAAACATTTGTTTAATAAACCCAGATTTGTACAGGGATTCCTGGGAGCTTTCTTGGGTTGCATGTTCAGTTGTTGAGTTTAGACTTTGAGAAGGTTATTTCTACTTCAGTTTGGCATCATTGTTGATTACTCCTATTGTCCCTGCTGAGTTCCCAAATCTGTAGTTCAGCCAGGAGGCCTACACTATCTTCCTGAGATTGGCTGTGGTGGGCAGGCGACTTGAACTTGCCTAGACCTGAATTTTTATACTGGAACTTCTTTTCTTAGCAGGGATGGCACCTCTCCCTTCAGTTCAACATGTGCCTGTAGTCAAGCCTCTTAGATATACAAAGAAATGTGTTATGTTCCCTGTACCCTGGGAGCCATACAGTCTTATTGGGAAATGAAAACTACATTAAAAAAAAGAAACTGAGGTAGGATGCAACGATGCCTAAATATACGATACAGATAGTGAGTGCCACGAAAGTGTAAGGTGAGCTTGAGCCGAAGGAGTTACAGAGTCATTTCTGGAGGGGGTAGCACTTAACTAGGCTGTGAAGGAATGTGTGAATGTTTAGCTAGGTGGACAGGAGGAAGGGTGGCACTCCAGGTCAGGCAACTGAAAGGCTAAAGGCTTAGGGCAAAGAACGAACCTGGCTTATTTCAGGAAATAGAGTGGGCATTGTTTGGGCCGGAGAGAGCAGTCCTGCTGAGGACAGTGTGAGATGGCTAGGTAAACTGAGTGAGCTTAAATTCCAGAGGACTTTGAATGACAGCTGAGGATTTAGACTTTATTGCATAGATCAGGGGTGTCACTGATTACTTTTTGAACAAGGAAGGGACATGGTGAAAGTGGTGGTTAAGATGACTGAAACCGTAGAGGAATGTAGACTGTGTTGGCAGAGGGAGCTCAGGAGTGCAGAGGCCGCTTTAGGAATCCAGGAGTAAGGGGAAAGGGTCTCAGTGAGAGTGATGACAGAGAGAATGGGAAGTGGGGTTCTGTCCCAGAGGCCTTTGAAGGGAGAACTGGAGGGGAGAGGAAGGAAAGAATCAAGTGGAACTCAGAGGTTTGTCTTCAGCCAAGAGAGCAGTGGTACCAATGTTAGAAATGGCATTGATGAGAAAGGAGACTAGTTTAGGAGGATGGTTGGTGCAAACATACATGTAGTGAGGTTGAGTTTGAGATCATAGTAAAAAAAAAAAAAAATTCAGATTGTATGCATGTGTGTATGTGTGTTTTTGCGGGTCCACAATCCTTTATCTGCATTTCTGAAATCCAAACGGTACTGGAAACTGAAAGACTTTTTTTTTTTTTTTTTTTTTTTTTTTTTTGGTAAATTTGTGGCAGACTCATTTGGCAGCAAAACCTGGTTTGAGTGGACATAGGGCTGTTTATAGTCTTTCTTTATTCCACTTATTGTGAGTATTCACACTTTTCACTACAAAAACTAGCTTGTACTGTGTTAACAGAAAAACCCTAAGTCTTAGGTGACTTAACACAATATGCCCAGTGTGGGGAAGGGAAGGACAGTGTTCCCCACAGTCAGAACCCTGATCGAGGGTGGCCCCACTGACCTGGAACATGTGGCCACCAAAGAAGAGAGTGTAGAACTCAGTTATGTTCCCAGCTCTTGGTCAGAACTAGTGATAAAGTCCCAAACTAACTTCAGGAGAGGCTAAGCAGGACAGAGGTGCGTGGGGGAATACCTGTTCATGTTCTGCCTGTGCCGTGGAAGCGCTGCCCCAGAGACCCTCCCTGGGGGAAGGCGTCACATAATATATATGACAGGTACCATACTTCCTCTCTAAGCTAAAAAACGCATTCTGAAACCCTTTTCACCCCAAGAATTTTGGCTAAAGGCTAATGGGACCTGTGTTTTCATTTATTGAGCACTTACTATGTGCCAGGTACCATTCTCATGTCTTTACCTAATTATTTCATTTAATTCTTCTGATAACTCCATGAGATAAATATCGTTACTATTCGCACTTGACAGATGAGGAAACTGAGTTACAGATAGGTTAGTCAAATTCAAGGTCATAGAGCTAGGAGGTTGTAGAGCCAGGGTTTGAAGCCAGATGGTTTGACTCTGCTGTCACATTTTTAAGAACAACATATCTGCCTCAAATACATGGCAGACAGAGGAAGTTTTGCTTGAGAGATTGGGGCTGTTCATAGAGATTTGGAAATTTTCTATTTACAAGTTGCCTATTTATTATTAAAAATTTTTAAGTTTATTTATTTATTTTGAGAGAGGGTGGGGGAGGGAGGGAGCATGTGTGTGCCAGCACGAGCAGGAGAGGGGCAGAGAGACAGGAGACAGAATCCCAAGCAGGCTCCACATTGTTGGCACAGAGCTTGACGCTCATGAGATCATGACCTGAGCCTCGCAAGATCAAGAGTTGGACACTTAACCAACTGAGCCACCCAGGTGCCCCTCAAGTTGCCCATTTTTTATTCTTACTGAAGAGAGGATGTGAGGAAAGCAGGAGAAATCCAGAGGCCAAAAGTCCAAACATCAACATGTGGGGGGAGGGGTGGGAGAAGGCATGAGGAAGAGGAACGAGCAAAGAAGCAGAAGTGGTTAGAGTGGTGGCAGGTTCCCTGGGCTGGGATAGAGTCACAGAAGGCAGGGGAGGAGAGAACCTCATGAAAGAGAACTTGGCCACCAGTGTGAAATGTCTCAGAGAAGCAAGGAGAATGGTTGGCAGGAGGAATTGAATATATTTATCTTTATCTGAACTTTTCTTATCCATGGCTTATTCTAGTCAGCCTGACAGGGGGAACTTGGATTTAGGAACTTGGCAGATGTGGACACACCATGTGGTACATGCCAGCATCCTGCCCTAGAAAGGCTGTCACCACATCAAAGAAGGGATTCAGAGCCCTAAGCATCTTTGTTTACACTGCTTACTAATCACAGGCTTGGTTGGTCTTGAGTAGGGGTGATTTGTGGTTTAAGGCAAAAGTTTAAATTCCCTTTCTAACTGAATTCACACGGAATAGTGCTTGGATTATGGTCGTCATTAAATAAATTCATTCCTTCAGTCCCACAAAGGGACAGAGGGGATTCCTTTGTAAGTACATCGAAGTATAATGTCCCAGTTTATGAATAAGAGCTATTGCTATATGTTTTTTATTGCTATAAAAAATGAGATGAAAAGCAACAAAAGAATACAATTTTATTTTAAATCAACAGAGAGAAATAAATCCTAAGGGGCTTTAGTTAATACATCAATATTGGTTAATTAATTGTAATAAAAACAAATGTACTATAGTAATGTATGATGTTAATAATAAATGAAACTGTTTGGTGGGAGGAAAGGTATGTGGGATCTGTTTGCTCAATTTTTCTGAAACTCTAAAGCTGTTCTAGAAACAGAATCTGTTAATAGAAAATACTAACAGTGCAAGCTACACCACGGTGTGCTGGACTGTGAGCAGCAGCAGGTGAAAGGCTCTGGTAGCCCCCCTGCGGGGGCAGACAGGTTTTCAGACTTCGGTGAGCACTCGGGTACTCCCGAGCCAGCTGTGGGACCAGAGAGTGTAGGCAGCTGGAGGTGGCACGTCCGTGTGCCCTGGCATGTCGGGGCACTGTGCTGTGGAGGGCCCTTGCCATGCTAACTGCTCGGCATTCCAGGGAAGGAGAAAAAGAGGACAGACAACTGCTGTCACCTGTGTAAACCTCAAATCCACACAGTAACTTTCTCTGCAGCACTGCCCCACCTTTCTGCTTGCACATGCCTGCACGTGCGCGCACACACACACACACACACACACACGCTCACACTCACCTAGAGTGCAGACCAGATGGGGCACGGTGCTTTTCCATTCTACTTCCTCCATCCCCATCTACTCACAACCTCAGCCAAAGCATCCCCTACTGGCTCCCCAGGCCCCATAGCTTGCTGCATGATTGGCACCTCAGTGTCCTGGTTCTGACTTCATTATTACTCCCATCTCCTCCATGAGTTCCAAGAAGTAAGGTCCCATTGAAGCTCTGCGTCTGTGAGTAAAATAAACCTCCTTTTTTATTTTTATTTTTTAATGCTTATTTATGTTTGAGAAAGAGAGAGAGAGCGATAGCAGGGGAGGAGCAGAGAGAGAGGGAGAAACAGAATCCGAAGCAGGCTCCAGGCTCTGGGCTGTCGGCACAGAGCCCGATGCGGGGCTCGAACTCATGAACCGTGAGATCATGACCTGAGCCGAAGCCGGACGCTTAACCAACTGAGCCACCCAGGCGCCCCAAAATAAACCTCCTTTGCCTGTGTGACACTTAAGTTGTGGCAAAGCATGATGGTTAAGAGCTGGGCTTCCAAGGTTTGAATCCTGGCTCTTTCTTTAAAGCATGGTGACCTTGAAGGAACTTATTTAACTTTATTGTCACTCAGTTTCTCCTGTAAAATAGGGACAATAATAGTATTTGTTGTGAGGATTTGCTTAATTGATACATGTAACAGGCTTAGAACAAGGCTTAATACATAGTAAATGTTCAGTAAATGTTAGCTATTGTCATATACTATTAATGGATAAAGTGGTCTACATGTTACATTAAAGAGTGAGAGGGCAAGATCAGAGCTGTGTTTTGAAGAGTTGTCACATTGCAGGTCAGCAGAGCGGAAGCTTTGCCATCCACTGTTTAGTATATGAACTTTTCAGGGACATGAAGCTCTTTGAGCCCCAATTTCACCTTGTCTTTAAAATAATGGGATAGAGGATGGCATTATTATATTTTGATTCAATGATTCTCAAGCTGTGGTCTAGGGATCCCTAGGAAGTTCCCAAGAACTTTTCAGGGGGTCCGTGAGGTCAAAACTATTTTCATATTAATACTAAAATGTTACTTGCCCTTTTTACCCTCATTCTCTTAAGAATGTACAGTAGAGTTTTCCAGCGGCTGCATGATACGTATTATCACAACAGATTAAAAGCAGAAGTTGACATGAGAATCCAGCTGTCTCCTATTAAGCCATGCATTAAGGAGATTTGTATTCTGTCACTAAACTCTAAAAATATAATTCTTTTTTATAACAGTGTGTTTATGTTAGCATGTAATATTTTTTAAATTGTTTTAAAATGAACAAAATAAATATAAATTTTGTTTTAATTTCTAATGTGGCAAATATCAGTGGATACAATCTATGCAAACAAAAGCTCTTTGAGGTCCTCAGCCTTTTTTTCTTTTAATTTTTTTAATGTTTTATTTTATTTTTTGAAAAAGAGAGACAGAGTGCAAGCGGTGTTTGGGGGGGGGGTGGTGGGCAGAGAGAAGGGAGACACTGAATCCGAAGCAGGCTCCAGGCTCTGTCTGAACTGTCAGCACAGAACCAGAGGTGGGGCTTGAACCCATGGATACAAGATCGTGACCTGAGCCGAAGTCAGATATTCATCCAACTGAACCACCTCAGCCTTAAAAAAAAAAAAAAAAAAAAAAAAGTTTATTTTTGAGGACAAGAAAAAGACATGAGTGGGGGAGGGGCAGAGAGCAGGGGAGAGAGAATCCCAAGCAGGCTCCACACTGTCAGTGCAGAGTCTGACGCAGGGCTCAGTCTCAAACTGCAAGATGATGACCTGAACCGAAACCAGGAGTCAGAGGCTTAACCAACTGAGCCACCCAGGTGCCCTATCCTCAGTCATTTTTAGGATGTAAATTAGAATCACTCGTCCAGTTCAGTGGACTATAAGAGAATTCTAGCTTTCTCATCTCTTGGGAAAAAGAAGTTCTTTATGTACCCACCCCACCTTTCGCATTCTGTCCTGTTTCTGTCGACTTCTCTGTCTGCTCTGTGTTTCTCATCTAAAGATACTCTGAAACTTTCTTCTTTCTTCCAAGCCACAGCCTATTAATTTCTCTTTCTCAGTATACTTTTCACTCACTGTCCACTCTTCCTTTCCTCCATCTCTGTTATTTGTTGGTATCCTGACAGGCTTAGTTTTATTTTTTCACTATACGTGTTCTTTTCTTCTGTAATATCTCTTCCCTTTTCCTGCCATTTTAAACTCACTTGCTCTTTACAGTATTTCTTCCTCCTTGATTTGTTTCTTAACATTCTAATGCTTCTACTTCCTCCTATTTCTGACGTTTACACTCAATTCTGTTCTCGCTCAATCCATTTAATAAATATTAGGCACAAATATTAGATACCATTTCCTTTGCTTGTCACTGGTAGTACAGAAACAAGATAGACACGGTCCATAGGGTACCCATAGGCTACCCATGATAATCAGTTAAGACAAATCTGGAGACACTTCTAAGGTAACTTGTCCAGGGTCCTGCTTTATGCCACCAGGGATAGTCTTGAAAGGGTCATGGAAATCCATTGTAACAGCAGCAACCGCATGTCTACTATGTATGAAGTATCTTGTGTATATTATGTTGTTTAGTTCTCATAGTTCTTCAAATCAGCTATGTTTAGCCTCACTGTACACATGGAAAACTAAGATTCATAGAGCATAAGTAACTTGCTTGTGGACTTATAGCTAGGAAGTATCCATCCCAAGATTTCTCTTTCTCTTCAGTCATATCAGCCAAGAAGGAAAGGTGTCCTGGCCAGGAGGTGATATGGTAGGAGAAACTCCAGAGCCAGTTGTAGAAATAGAGTGTAGGAACTTAGAAATGACATGTCAGCATAGCAGCTGAGCTGGGCAGCCA
Organism: Leopardus geoffroyi; assembly: GCF_018350155.1. NCBI lineage: Eukaryota > Metazoa > Chordata > Mammalia > Carnivora > Felidae > Leopardus > Leopardus geoffroyi. Next base: position 46,173,351 of record NC_059330.1, read on the forward strand.
CTTAGAGATCTTGTCCTAAGAGCTTTGTTGCCCCTGAAGTTAGAACTCAAAGTGTATGAGGTAGAGACGCTGTAACGGGAGCCATCAGGGATGTTTGCCTAAGGTTGCTAAAGGACTACCTGAAGCTTACCTGGGAATGGCAGGATAACACATGCCAGAGAACCCGCTAACCTGTCTATCATTCCTTTGACAGAGTGACGTCAGAATCAAGTTTGAGCACAACGGGGAAAGGCGGTAAGTCTGCCTTCTGATCAGTGGTTGTGTTCACGTGTGCTGCGGTTCTCAGAAAGCATCGAGCTTATGGAAGCTGTTTCCCTGGAGTGATCCCTGTGGGCTCCCTGGCTAGATGATGGGGTTGATTTGGCATAAAAGGGCAATTTTTACTTTTGGCTTGGCTTACCAATTAAACTTTATTTTTGGTCTTAGGAATGGAAGCCATTTCAACTGCTTTTACTGTTTTTACTCTTCTGCTATTATTCTGCTCCTGTGGGGTCCACCATTTTGCTAGGGGAGGAAGTCAGGACTCCAGCCCTACTCAGTTATGACTTCCAGATACACTGACACTGTGCCACCCGATAACATCAGAAGGAGATCAGGAGGCGTCTGGGTGGCTCAGTCGGTTGAGTGTCCGACTCTTGATTTCCACTCAGGTCATGATCCCAGGGTTATGGGATTGAGCCCCATGTCAAGCTCCATGCTAAGTGTGGAGCCTGTTTAAGATTCTCTCTCTCTCCCTCTGCCCCTCTCCTCTCTCTGTCCTCCCTCTGCCCTCTCCTCTTCTCTCTCTCTCTCTCTCTCTCTCTCTCTCTTCCCTCTGCCCCTCTCTTCTTATCTCTCTCTCTCTCAAAAAATAAAAATAAAAAATTAGTTAAAAGAGGATCAAGATTCTCCTGTGATGTGGTGCTATTTCCAGCCCAGTAGAGTGGCCCTGGCCCCTGGCTTTGTCCACATCAGGGCCAGGTTAGTGACTTGGAAGTTTCTTTATAATGTGTCAGGGTCATGGGAAGCTGCATCAAGTCTGTCAGTTGTGAAAGATTTCAGATCATTTGAGGACATAGAAAGAGGGAGTTTTTCAGTCTATATTCAGTATCTTACCTTGTTAGGGAAGTGAAAGTAATGTTATGAAACCCTTTTGTCCTTTCCTCCATTGTTAGTATTTAGTTTTTTGTAGGAAACCAAGATAGAAGTTTTCAGTGGAGAAAAATAGGACTCCACTTAATTTCTAAAGTTATTTAAGGAAAAACTTATTTTTTTTAAACTCAACATGGGGCTTGAACTCACAACCCCAACATCAAGAATCGCATGTTCTGACTGAGTCAGCCAGATGCTCCTTAAGGAAGAACTTTTAAATAAACTTTATTTTGAGAGAGAGACAGAGCATCCCAAGCAGGCTTCACACTATCAATGCTGAGCCCGGTGTGGGGCTTGATCTCACAACCATGAGATCATGACATGAGCTGAAATCAAGAGTTGGATGCTAACAGACTGAGCCACCCAGACGCCGCTTAAGGAATAACTTTTGAAAAGCATACAGAACTCTGGTAATGGGATAATTGGGACCCTGTGTGTGCACGCATGTGGCACATATGTGCCTGAGTGTGCTTTTCAATATGTTTCCTGCTATTCCAGTCTCTCTCATTGATACCCCACTTTTGCCTTTGCTTTGAGCATTTGGAAATGTGAAGAGCAAACCCATGAGAATAAGCTCTTCCTATTAGATTAGTTCTACCAGAGGACATTAGTGCCTCCAAACATTGTTAGCACAAGTCCAGATATGTGGCTGGATATGTGTCCAGATATGTGTTCTCCCTTAAAAAGATATGTTAACAAGCCTGCAAGGTTGTCAGAGGTTGCCTGGTGAAAACACTGTGGTCTGCGGAGCCAGAGCCCTGCTACTGCGGTGTGTGTTCTAGGGCTGTTTCAGGCCTGGAGGGAGGAAAGTCTTCTGATTTCTGTCCCCAGCGGCTCATCCTGTGTCCTGCCAGTAGCAGAGAAGTTGAATTGTCACTTGATTGTTGCTGCTTTTCACACTTCTGACTTGACTGGGTTTTGGAAGGATTGCCAAACTCAGACTGGCAGAGAGTTTTCAGAAGTAGATACAAAATCAAAAGCTCAATTGTGTTGGAGCCTAATTATGTGGTTACGCTCTCCTGAATTCCTGTTCCCAAAGTGGTATGTTGTTACAGTGAGCAGACTTACGCTGAGAAAGTGTATGTGTTTAGTTTCAGAGAAGCTGCCAGATCGAAACCACAAATATTTAAGGTGGTCAGGTAGGAATGGCCTTTCAAAGCCTGAACAGCAGAGTGTTGGTATCAAGGTTTCGAAAACTGTGCATTCTCTTTTTATGGAGCTGTTTTCAGGAGCCATTGCATTTCACTGTTTGTGTACTATGTGTGGAATTGAGGACTTTTAAGTTGGTGCGGGGAAGCCAAGTTGCAGCTGCACTATGCCAGACAGCTCTGGTTTCATGTGTTTTATGTCTTAGGATTTTATAGAGAATATGATTGTGGGCTTTCTTTACTTTTTTCAGGGAATATGGATAGTATATATCTAAATGTTGTAGGCCCTTAGAGAATTAGAATGTACAGAAAAGAGGGAAGAAATAGTCTTTTTCCATTCACCTATGCTAAGTATCCATTCTGTTTCCCTTTGCTTTGGAAGGGTAGGGATCCGGCTCCTAACGCTTTTACCTTTCAGCCCCAGGAGGGCAGAAGAGGACTGTAGATTCAAACTCCTTCCCTTGGAAAGCTTCCCTGTCTGGACACTGGTGAAGGTGGTTGTCACAGGTGTTAGTCCCCTCTTTGAAGCATTGGCTAAAAATGCCTACCACTCAGGGTGATGGCGGCAGCTTCGATCTTACCAACGCTGATAGTCCTGGTTTCTGATCTTGACTTTGGGGCTGCTTTTGAGTTTTTGAATGGCTTGTTGCCAGGCAAAATGCAGGAGAATTTATCTGAGCCTGATCCTTTTCTAATGGTGTGCTAGGGGCATACGAATGGTCTTCTGGTATTTTATTCAGGAAGACTGGCCCCTGTTGCTGAGATGCTGATGAAGGAGATATGATTTGCTATTAGGAATTAGTGGAAAGCCATTCTCTCAAAAGTCTCTAGAAAACGTCCATATCTAGATAACCCATATCTAGATAGCATTACACAGTATCATTCCTTGGCACAGTTGGTTTGAGGGAAAAAAAATACAAGGATTACAGTATGAATGGATTCCCAGGTGGGATATGAACTAATATATTCAATATAATTTCCAAAAATGAAAGGTGGTGATGGATAAAGGAGAAGTTATGGAGAAATTATCTTCCTGGGATGTTAGGCTTTGTGTGAAGGATAGACTGGTTGATAGAAGTATGCTATTAAGGTTGTCCAAAAGAACTTTCTGCTATAATGTAAATGTTATGTACCTTTGTTGTCCAGTATAGTAACCACTGGTCACATTGCCTTGTGGCTAGTGAGACTGAGGAACCAGTATAAAATTTAATTGTAATCAATTTGAGTTTAAGCAGCTGCATGTGGCTAGTGGCTACCACATTGAATAGTACAGTTCTAGGATGATGGAAGCTTTTATGCTGCCTACTTATTTGTGCCAGCCTGGCACAGAAGAACATTAAAGAAATTATCTGGTCAGATTCCATTAAAATCCAGTAGCTTAGATCCCTCTGTCCTGTGGTTTATTGCTTCTTACTCTGGTTATACCACTTCCCACTCTGGAGGAGCAGAGAAGATGTAAAAAAACCACACACTTCCCAGCATGAGGAGGGCAAGAACTGTAGAGGCTCCATGGCTGAATACTGCTACTCTACCAAGGACTAGTCATATTTCGTCCAGTCTAGGCTACTAAGAGATGAAGGTGGTTTTGATATATATTTTCCCCCATCACATTAAGCATAAATTCATGTGTTTATTGGTCATTCATAACTCTTTGAATTGTCATAATATCCTTGTCTATGTTTCTGTTGGGTTGTTTGTCTTACTGATTTTGCATGGATTATTTTTCCAAGTTTGATATTTCTTAACTTTGTTGAGGGCTGATCATTTTGCTATCAGAAGTTTAAATTTTTGTTGTTAAATCTGCCTTCTTCCTCCTTGTCTTCTGTATTTTATATAATGCTTAGGAAGACCTTCTCCACTCCAATATTTTTTAATCCTATGCATTCTTATATATATATATGTGTGTGTGTGTGTGTGTGTGTGTGTGTGTGTGTGTAGAGAGAGAGAGAGGGAGAGAGAGAATATATGAGTTACTTTCTGATATTCTCTTGTTTTCACTTATCTCATTGTTTATTTTTATCTTAAGTATTTAAGTTGTAATGTATTGAGTTGGACCCATATGGCCGCTTTTGTACATCAAAAATTGTTGACTACCAGCAGCATACAAAGGTAGAGAGAATGTTATACTGAACCCTTCTGAACCTGTAACCCAGATTTGATATTACCAATATTTTGTCAATTTTTTTGTATATTTCATTCTTCTGTTTCATTCATTTTGTATGTTTAATCTGTCCCCAGTTTTAAATTTTGCTGTGATGTTTAATTGACAGATTCTTTTAACACATCTTTGAACAAGTTCTTACTCTACTCTGTATTTATAGACATTGTTTTTTGGGGGCACCTGGGTGGCTCTGTTGGTTAAGCGTCCGACTTTGGCTCAGGTCATGATCTCACGGTTCGTGAGTTCGAGCCTTGCATCGGGCTCTGTGCTGACAGCTTGGAGCCTGGAGCCTGCTTCAGATTCTGTGACTCCCTCTCTCTCTGCCCCTGCCCTGCTCGCATTCTGTTTCTCTCTCAAAAATAAATAAAACGTTTTAAGAAAAGTTGTTTTTTGAACTGACCTAATGAGTTTCTCTAGAAAGGTGTCAATATCAACACTACTTATATGATCATATGTGTCACTTGTTAAAAAAAAAACTTAGGCATGTAACCAACTCAAGGGGAATTCTTTTGACTCTTAGGTAGGAAATCTCAATTCTGAAGATAATCAGCATTGAGATTCCTCTGGCATCAGCAATGGATAAGACCTTTCAAGTCCTGGAGTTGAGTCATTTAGGAGTTAAGACCATGTTTTCAGGACCACTGCTCCAGTCTCCAGGTTTTCTTCCTAACAAGAGTGTTTAGAACCTAATGTTTAAATCCAGATGTCCTGCTTTTTTCTTTTTTTAAGTTTATTTATTTATTTTTGAGAGAGACAGCATAAGCAGAGGAGGGGCAGAGAGAGAGGGACAGAGGATCCTAAGCGGGCTCCATACTGACAGCAGAGAGCCTAATGCGGGGCTCGAACTCACGAACCGTGAGATCATGACCTGAGTGAAATTCGGATGCGTAACTGACTGAGCCACCCAAGCGCCCCAGGTGTCCTGCTTGGATACTGAACTGTCATTGATAGAAAGATCTGAGCTGAAATGGTAGAACAGTTATTGGGACTGAGCAATGTTTGTGATGCTCAGGAGAAAGGTAAAAAAAAAATAAATAAAGTAGGTAAGAGAAGAAAAGAAAAAATAGAAAGTCAAACTGTATGAAGGAGAAAAAGAGAATCCTATGTTTAAAAGAACAGGAAGATATTCAGAAGTCCTAGCTTTCCAAATCTGACTTTTAAAATATACAATTAACGATGCTTCCTATTCCTTTTCAGAATTATAGCATTCAGCCGGCCTGTTAGATATGAAGATGTGGAACACAAGGTGACAACAGTGTTTGGGCAGCCTCTTGATCTTCATTACATGAATAATGAGGTAAGAAAGTAGATGGATGGTATGGAGACAAGATGGGGTGACAGCTGACTACCTTTTTCTTTCTCCTTAACCGAGGATATTTTAGTTTGTTCCTCTAATATCATCTGCAGGTTTTCCTTTTCTGGAGCCTCTTTCCTTAATTTCAATAATTCTGGGATTTCTGGTTTTTGCTACATGGGGGATTCCATAGCTACTTCCATTCTGCCTGCTCAGTCAGTGGTGGTAGCTCTAATACTCCATGGTGGGAACAGGTATGGTACTGGGGCCAGGATGTATATTGTCGCTGTTATGTTTTGTAGCTTATCTTTTTCTTTCCAGCACAACCTTAACAAGAAGCAGAGGTTTAGGAGGGGCTGGAGAGGTGTGGAAAACTGGTGGGTAGTTCCTCTATTGACAGTCATAAATACTGGACTCTTCTCTCAAAGTTTAACTCCCAAGTGTAGTTTGTTTCCAAAGTTAGCACCTACTCAAGTGATTTCTTTAACTCTTCTTCCTCCTGTCCCCTGCCCTTCCTTCCAGTTCTTATTTTTTCATACTTTGAGTGTCACCCAGGAAGGGATTCTTTTGAGTGTCAGTTACTTGGCTGCTTTTCTAGCTCCAAGAAAGGTACTAGAGGCTACAGTCTGCTTGGGCTGATGCTTTGCATTAGTCTGAGAGGCAGTGTGTTGGTGCCTAGTAAAAAGTGTGCATCTTGAGGGAATTGAATTGGGGGACAAGACAAGAAAGCTGGGCAACATCCTGGCTCTTTGAGAATTGGGTCCTTACTGTGTAGTTTTGTTTTATTGGTTAAAGAGTTAAGAATCTCCTCCATAAAGCAACCCAAGTGTCCATCCATCCATCAATAGATGAATGGGTGAAGAAGATATGGTATATATAGAGAGAGTGAAATATTACTCAGCCATAAAAAAGATGAGATCTTACCATTTGCAACAACATGGAGGGACCTAGAGGGTGTTATGCTAAGTGAAATAAGTGAGACAGAGAAAGACAAAAACCATATGATTTCACTTATAGATAGGATCTAAAACACAAAACAAATGAATAAATAAATGAAAAACAGAAACAGACCCATAAATACAGAGAACAAACTGATGGTTATCAGAGGGGAGAGGTAGGCAAAATGTGTGAAGGGGGTGAGAGATACAAGCTTCCAGTTATGGAATGAGAAGTCATGGGGATAAAAGGTACAGCAGAGGGAATATAATGGTATTGCAGTAGCGTTATATGGCAACAGATGGTAGCTACATTTGTGGTGAGCACAGTATAACATACAGACTTGTTAAATCAGTGTGTTGTACACCTGAAACTAACGTGACATTATGTGTCAACTATACTTTAAAAAATAAAAGCAAAAAACCTTCAGCTGGAGAAAAAAGGAATTTCTTCCATAATTTGGGGCTGACATCTATAGGGGCTGAGATTTGTTGGCTAAAACCCCCCAATCCCCTTTTATACAAAATATACAACTACCATTGGATATGTTGCCCAATAGCTAACAAAAATAATACTGTCTGATCTTTTGTTTTTTTGTGACAAATTTTAGAAATACAGCAGATTTGGAAAATAAACCACTAGCTCTATAGTTAATAAGTAATGCAGATGAACTTTTAAAAATTGCAGCTCAAGCTTCAGTCACTGCATAGAAAGCAAGGCTGGAGTCTGCCAGCTAATCAGCATTAAAGAAGGTATTCTTTAGTGAGGAAAGACTTTTCTGAATGATTTAGTGCTCATTTCTTTTTCCATTAAGAATTCCACATGTCCCAAAATCCATTTTCAAATTCTTTGGGCAATAAAGTGGCTTCCCAGAATGTTAGTCGTTCCTTTATTTAAATATTTATGCAGATGTTAATTCTAAAGCCAAACATAATTAGTAGTTAGTAATTATTTTAGATGATGCATGTCTTTCCATGCTCTGCTAATGTGAATGACCGAGAATTGACTAGTTTACACTTTATTAATTTAAAAATCCCTCAACCTTTTTCTTTTCTTTGCCCTCTAAACCTTGCCATGTCAGGATTTGAGAACCACATGTGAGAAATCAGTTGGTATTTTATTTTATGTTTACTTATGTTTTTAATAGCTTTATTGAGGTACAATTTACCCACCATAACATTTACCCTTTTAAGCTGTACAATTCAGTGGTTTTTAATATATGTACAGAGTTGTATAACCAACACTGCTATCTAACTCCAGATACCCCAAAGAAAAGGCCTGTATCCATTAGCAGTCACTTCCTATCCCCTCTTCTCCCTAGCACCTGGCAGGCAAACACAAACCTACTTTCTGTCTCTTTGGATTTGCCTGTTCTGAACATTTCATATACATGGAATCATATAATATGTGGCCTTTTGTGTTTGGCTTCTTGCACTTAGCATAATGTTTTCAAGATAATAATATTCCATTGTATGGATAAACGACATTTTGTGTATCCGTCTGGATACTGGAATTGTTTTCACTTTTTTGACCATTATGAGTAATGCTGCCATAAACATCTGTGTACACATTTTCATATGCACGTATTTTTTTCAGTTCTCTGGAGTATATACCAAGGAGTAGAACTGTTGTCTTACGGTAACTCTGTGTTATCGTTTTGAGAAACTGTCCATCCTTCCCATATCCACTGTACCATTTTACATTCCTACCAGCAGCATAGGAAAGTTATAATTTCCCTATGTCCTCATCAAGACTTGTTACTTTTTGGGTTTTTGCATATCTGTTTTTTAAATTATAGCCATCCTAGTAGGTACGAAGTGGTATCTCATTGTGGTTTTAATTTGCATTTCCCTAATGACTAATGACATAGAGTGTCTTTTTGGTGCTTATTGGCCATTGGCCATTGGCCATCGTCTTTTTTGGGCGATGTCTATTCAAATCTTTTGTCCATTGGAAGAATTGGATTCTTTGTCCTCTTACTGTTGAGTTGTAAGAGTTCTATATATATTCTGGATACTAGACCCATATCATACTTTTGCACAATTGTAGTTTGTTTGTTTGTTTAAGTTAAAGCCTACTCCAGTTATTTCTTTATCTCTCTCCACCTCCCACAACAGTTCTTGTTTATTCATACTTTGAATGTTACAGGAAGGAATTCTTTTACGATGTGATAAGATTTGCAAAATTTTCTCCCATTCCATGAGTTGTCTTGAAATTTTATTTTATTTTATTATTTATTTATTTATTTTAAGCAATCTCTGCTCCCCACATGGGGCTCAAACTCACAACCCCAAGATCATGAGTTGCATGATCTTTTGACTGAGCCAGCCAGGTGCCCCTTGAAATTTTATTTTAAATACTGTTCTTGCTCTTTGTTTTCTCCTGGCCTAGAATTTAGTGTTGCCATCTCCTTTTATTATAAAATGGGAACTGAAGAAATGAATTGGACTTTTGCTTGATTTTGTATTTGCCACAAACGTGTAAGATCTGACATTTGCTGGGTCCTAGGCAAAATGTACTTTTGCATTTTTTAATACTAAATACTCATAGTGTCCTCTGCATTTAACAGCAAGTGAGACTTATCCATACCCTCAAGGGCGATCTCTTTAATACTTCAGGGGAATGAAAACAGAGGAGATTGTTTCTGAATTCTAGTCACTGATTTTTATCTTTAAACATTAAGATATTAAACTCTGTTATGTGGCCTAAATTCGTGTTCTTATTTGAGTAACAGTTTTCATCCTCTGCCTATGCCCCTCCTCCTCCTATGCCTTCTCTGCTTGTTGTGTTAATTGCAGCACAGGCTAAGGTGAGATATTTAATTAATTTGGGAAGAAATATGGGGTTTTAACTGTTTAGGATTTGATGCTTTGGAGAAAAGAGTATTTTTAGAGAGGAAGCTCTTCTCAGAAAGTATCTTGAAACAAACTACTGATGTATTGCACAGCATGGATAAACTCAGAAACATTAAGCAAAAGAAGTAGATACAAAAGACTATGAACTGAATTGAACATGTATGAATTAATAGGATTCCATTTATGTGAAATATCCAAAAGAGGTAAATCTACAGAGACAGAGTAGATTCATAGTTGCCTGGGGCTACAGGTGGGAAGAGGGAGTGACTGTAAATGGGCACAAGATCTTTTTGAAACAATGGAAATGTTTTAAAATTGAATTATGATGATGGTTGCACAACTTTGTAACTTTACTAAAAATTATTGAATTGTACACTAAGGAAAAGAAAAAATACCTAGATGGTTTGAATTAATTTTACGACCCCATACTATCCAATTAGATTGTTTTCATTCAGGTATTTTTTTTAATTTAGCCTGTTTCTAAACTAAAGACATATTTTATATGATTCCCTTTTTCTGTGTCTGTGTCCCAGCTTTCCATCCTGCTGAAGAACCAAGATGATCTTGATAAAGCAATTGACATATTAGACAGAAGCTCAAGCATGAAAAGCCTTAGGATATTGCTGCTGTCCCAAGACAGAAACCATGTAAGTAGCCCCTCTGATGACCTGGCGGCTGGACAGAGGGCAAAACTTGCTGTTCTTTAAGAGTTCACCTGGTTTCCTTGACAGAATTTTGTATTCCTCAGCTGCTGCTAAAGCAAGCAAGCACATACGTGGAGCCCAGCACAGCCCACTGTGCCAGTGGCCAGATAGCAGTTTGCATGTGATTTCACTGTGAAGTCAAGTCACCTGTGTTAAAGTTGCAGCTAAAGGTTACTTGGCTTGTGGCATGGGAGGAAGGAAAACATTTATGATTAAAGAGAAAATTCTTTTTCTCTATATTTATGTTATTTCCATTTGATTTGGACCCTAACAAGAGAGATTTGATGAGGGTGAAGGTGCTTAGCGAAGGCTGCTAGAGATTTGAGACTATCCTGTAGACCTACTCTTACAACCCCTCAGCAACCGTGCCTGTCTCTTGAGATACATGTAGGAAACAAGCTTTTCCTTCTTTTCAATGGGAGAAAGGCCATGGAGTGGAGGGCCTCTTGTAACTTGCCAGCCACTACCTTACCAAATGGCAGGCGATCTGCAGAGGCCGTCAGAAGTGAAGGATTATCCCTTGTTAACTTCTGTAAAAGGTCCCTGGGGGCCTACATTTCACAAGAATGATTGCAATCTGTGTGTCTTCTAATCACTGATTCCTGTGCCAGTTTTCTTGAGATGCATGTTCCTAAAGGTTTCTTGGCACTCTTTCCCTTCCCTTTGCTCAAAGACAGCCAGCTGTGACATACCTTCATAAACACACCCTTAAATCACGGTGGTTATAAACCATGAGCACATCCATCAAAAGACTGTGAAAAAAGTCAGTGGCCACATTGCTAAAAGGGCAATTCTTAAAGCTTTCAGATTTCATACAGTGTTAAGTTCCTATCACAGGGGCTATAACACAATACAGACTTCGGGGAATCTTCAGGACAGATGGCACAGGTGTCTGTATCACCGAGTTACAATGGAATGAGAGCCCTCCCTTCCCCCGAACAATAGCTCACATACTATGTTTAGGTGGAATGGTGCTCATGCTGACCATTTATTTTTAAAAAGATGTATTGATATTGGGCTGTCCTACTGATTAGGGGGGAGCACAAGAGAATGCAGTTAGGAGGCGTTAGGAGGGGGAAGGGCAGAGAGAGAGGGAAAGAGAGAATCCCAAGCAGGCTCCACACTCAGCAAAGAGCCCAACATGGGGCTCAGTCTCACAACTGAGATCATGACCTGAGCCAAAATCGAGAGTTGGACGCTTAGCCAAATGAGCCACCCAGGTGCCCCAAGAAGACATTTTCTAATATTACTGAAGTGTCCTTGTGATTGAGGATGGTCTTCTCTGTCTTTTTTCTGGCTTTGTGTTGGAAAATATTCTGAAATGAAATATATCCTTTATTATTTTATTTTTCTGTTCAAGTTACTCACCTCCTCTTTATAGGCTTTATTTCTTTCATAGGATCCTATCATAGGATCTAAATTTAGCCTAGCACCCAGGGCTTATCACTATCTACCCTTGCTTTCAACTCCCCAGTCTCATCTTTCCACATTCTTCAGCATACTCTCCCCTTTCTACAGTTCTTACTTTTTGCTCTTTCCCAGACCGTGGCTATTTTTAGTATCTGGCTTGATTTACCTGCTACAGTTTGGTCAGTGTTTTTGCCTGAGCCATCTTGATTACTTTCTGTTCTTTTAGTCATTGGATATAATTTGTATACTTGTTTATAAGTTGCTTACTAATTCCCCTCTAGTTGTTGCATATTTGTACATGTTATCCCAAAAGATTATTAAGGTCCTTGAGAACAGGAGCTGTGACTTACTGTTTTGGAACCCTTCCCCACCCATCCTCTTAAGAAAACACAGTGAATGCTTCTTGATTATTAGCAGAAGTCAAGCAGAAATCATATTCAGCAAATCTTCTCTATGGAAGAAGCTAGAATCAGGATTTGGTTTAATGATGTGATTGCTTGACTGGGAGCTAGCACACTTGATCATGATCCCTCCATTCCCATGATGAGAAGGTATAGACAACTCGATCCTTACATCTACTTTCCCATCCATTAAGGGATGTACATGGCTGCAGAGACTGACACAACACTGTGAGCTGCCTGAAAGACGACCATCTGAGCTCTGATACCCAAGGCATTGCATTGCATTAGATGTTGCATAAAATAAATGCCACATTGATGCCTCTCTTTCTTTCTTCTTTCTTTCTTTCTTTCTTTCTTTCTTTCTTTCTTTCTTTCTTTCCTTCCTTCCTTGCTTCCTTCCTTCCTTCCTTCCTTCCTTCCTTCCTTCTTTTTATGGAACACTTCATGAATTTGCATGTCATCCTTATACATGCTAATTTTTGTATTATTCCAGTTTTAGTATTTGTGCTGCCAGAGCAAGCACTGATGCCTCCCCTTCTAAGGACCTATATTTTAAAAAATTACTATAAAGTCAGTTTAACTTTTTTATAAAGTTTAAAAAAGAGAGAACTCTCCTATGTAATCCTATCAGTATGACACATTGATTGATATTTACATGTGCCCCTGTAGTTTTTGAGCATATGTGTACATACTTCAAATGTTGTCATGGTAGTCATATAATTTTCTCAATTATTTTTTCACTTAATATTGTCACGCACATTTTTCTATGTTAATATGCAATCTTCATAATTATAATTTATAAGGGTTCATAATTTCCTTGAGTGGATATACTATAATAACCATTTTTGTTACTGTCAAGTCATTTAAGCTTTTTTTTTTTTTTTTTGCATTTATAAAGATTTACATTTAAGACTAGCAGTGGTAATGGTGGTGATAAAACCTTTCTTTGGGAACTTCCTCAGCTAGACCTCAGACTTCTTAATAAACACAAGTATCATGATCCAGATTTGCTATGTGCTCAGGAATCCCACCTCCAGAACAGTGTTTCTCTAAGCATCTATGATGCAATGTCAGTTTTGTTCTGATTTCTAGTCTGTCATGCATCAGTTCCTTTTAAAACACAAAAACTGAAAAATGAAATGGAAAAGGAAACCAGTGACATACAAAATACAAGACCACAGTTTTTATTATTAGATTCAATAGACAGAAAGTCAGTCTGCCAAATTGCTGTAAAAGTCTGTACAGAGTTATTCTCCGTTTCTGTATTTACCTCGTTGAGGACTGTTATACCACGGCTTGTGGCCTGGTGCCAGCCTACAGATCATACTTTGGTATGCTGCTCCAGGATACCATAGCACCCTGCCTGCCTCATCTCTTGCTGGCAACTCTCAGCCACTTCGTTTCTCTACTGAGTTTCTTTTCTTTTTAGCAAGCTGTTGCCTCATCCACCTATTGTTATCACTTATACCTTTACTTCCCTTCTTATTCCTGTTTCTAAATGTGTGGTCTCAATAAATAAATAAATAAATAAATAAATAAATAAATAAATAAATAAATAAATGTGTGGTCTCTTCTCTCTGAATTCCTTTTCTGCTGATCCTTCTATGACAACTTCTAATCTTTCCTCTGCCTTTACCCCTCACCAAGGTGTATATCATACCCCTCCCACCTTACCTGTCCAAGGCCATGTCTTAGGTTTCAATATTGTTCTTACCTGAGAACTCCTGGATTTTGGTCATCACAGAGTCTGAAGAGCCTCTCTCTAGCCTTACTTTCTCCTGCCCTTTTAAGAAACTTCATCATCTCCTTCAGTAGTTCTTGCCACATTAGGCCTGTGCCTGGAACCATCACCTCTTAGATTATTGCTATTACAGACTTCTCTAAACATGTGTGCATCTGTAAGTTTATCTTTCCTCTCTTGATCTTATAACTTCCTAGACCCAGCTTTTTACTCTCTTAAAGTAATCTCAAGCTTAACATTCTTTTTTTTTTTTTATAAGAAGGTTTTTTATAATTTTTATTTTTTATTTTTTTGAGAGAGAAAGAGAGCAAGCAAGTAAGCATGGGGCGGGGGGGCGGGGGGAAGAGAGGGAGGGAGGGAGAATCCTAAGCAGGTTCCACGCCCAGCACAGAGCCCAACACAGGGATCAATCTCACGAACATGAGATCATGACCTGAGCTGATATCAAGAGTCGGACACTTAACCGACTAAGCCACTTCAAGCTTAATGTTCTTTTGTCACTTATATCCGAATACGATAAAAACTAAATACCCAGCCACCTTAAACTGAGTATGGCATTTTATTTTATTACCTCAGATTCTCCCTGACAAAAGTAAACTTCTAATCTTCTCTTCCAAATGTTGCCCAGTTCCCAAATATCCCATCAATGAGTTTGATGCTATCTTGTCTGCTATTTAAGTTCAAAATATCAAGGACAATGTAAAGAGTAATCCATTCTTTTTTGTCTTACTAAAATAATGGGGCAAGTGCAAGAAGACAGGATCAAAGTTGTTGAGTGGCATAGCTTCAGTCTGGTCCCTGTTTAAACATGGAAAGACCTTACATGTGTAAGTGCTTTTGTCTCTCATTGATTCTTGCAACTTTGAGGGGTCCAGGGCAGGTATCTGTTCTTGCCAGTCTAAACCTGGGGAGACTGAGACAGAGTGACTTGCCTGAGGTGAAGCAGTAAATGGTGACAGAGCTGGTCTAGAATCCAGATGTTCTGTGTAGCTCAGTACCTGTCAGTTACCATCCAGGATGGGGATCTTAGAATTATTGTAGTCCTTGGGAAACCTCCTCCAGGTTCCTCCACAGTTTGTTAGAAACAGAACAGAAAATATAACATTGCCCATGGGGAGAAGTTGTGAGATGTTATGTCACTCGCTTCCCCACAGCTCAGAGGGCAACCGAACTAGAATAGGTCTAAGGGAAGATGAAATTTTCAAGGGGTTGAAAATTCACTTTTATATATGAATAGCTTAAAAAGCCTGGAACTCTTTAGTCTGGAAAGGCAGCCTAAGCATATACGTAATCAGAATCTACGAAGCACTGAAGAGTAGGGATAATGAAAACACAGATTTAGTCACCTTGTCCTGGTTTGGATGAACCCCTTAAATATTGGGGGGAATACTTGGTGCAAAATCTCTTGTTGCCACCCTTGAGGCAGAGGCCTGGTGAGATCCAGGTGCCGTTTCTCACTTGATGCTCCTGCGAACCAAACTGACGCAACCACACACACACCCCCCTTCCCCCTGCATAGGTGAGCCTACTTGTTCACTTTGTCTCATACCACCAGATCTCTTAGCAAGGTAATTTGTGGATCCACTTTTATGACCTTCTTTTCTGCTGATTTTCTAGCTTCCAGTCACTGCAATCTTTTTTTTTTTTTTTTTTTAATTTTTTTTTTTCAACGTTTATTTATTTTTGGGACAGAGAGAGACAGAGCATGAACGGGGGAGGGGCAGAGAGAGAGGGAGACACAGAATCGGAAACAGGCTCCAGGCTCTGAGCCATCAGCCCAGAGCCCGACGCGGGGCTCGAACTCACAGACCGCGAGATCGTGACCTGGCTGAAGTCGGACGCTTAACCGACTGCGCCACCCAGGCGCCCCTGCAATCTTTATGAAATTGGTTCCCTGGTAATTTTTCATGTCATTTGTATCAGCCAGACACACTGCTACCTGCAGAGTCCTTCAGTGAGGCACGGGGTAGGCAAATGCCACCTTCTGTTTGCTGTCTTTAGAACGTTCTGCTGGCCACCCACTCTATGCCCGTGGGCTCTGCTTTCACTCCACTGCTGTCCCCTTTTGGTTTTCCTAGTCCCACCTTCCTCCTTCCTCTCTTTCCCACTTC
This sequence comes from Leopardus geoffroyi, assembly GCF_018350155.1. Classification (NCBI taxonomy): domain Eukaryota; kingdom Metazoa; phylum Chordata; class Mammalia; order Carnivora; family Felidae; genus Leopardus; species Leopardus geoffroyi. The sequence continues at coordinate 46,189,243 of NC_059330.1, forward strand.
TCTGTCTTGTTCAAGGTTCCCTGAATCCTTGCATGAACCTCATTTTTGTTTACAATGCCATTGCCTTTTATCCCCTTAAATCAGGGTTTTCAAAATTGACTGAATATTACACACACTTGGGGAGATTTAAAAAATACCAACCCTTTGGCCCCAGCCCCAGAGATCCTGTTGTAGTTGGTGTGAGGTGTGTTTGGCCCCACAGGCAGCTCTTTAAGTGGGTGGCTAGGATTGGGAACCGTGACCTTAAATTGAAGTGTCACTCTCCTCCTAAGACCTCCTGCTCAAAGTGTGACCCATGGATCAGCAGCATTAGCATGCCTGGAAGCTTGTTAGAAATGCAGATTCTCGGGGCACCTGGCTGGCTCAGTCAGTGGAGTGTGTGACTCTTGATCCCAAGCCCCATATTGGGTGTAGAGATTACTTAAAAATAAAATCTTTAAAAAAAAAAAAAAGAAAAAGAAATGCAGATTCTCTACTCCATCCCAGACCTACTGAGTCAGAATCTCTGTTTTAACAAGGTTCCAGTTGGATTTGTGCACATTAAGGTGTGAAAAGCCTGCTTTGAAACCTTCATATGTTTTCCAACCTGTTGCCACAACTGCAGCCTTTCCTTCTGTAGGTCTGTGCTTTTGCTGGCCGTGGAACCTACTTTCTCATCTCAGCTTTTAGAATTTAGAATTGAGAGTTTAGAGTGTATGTTCTTTGATACATTTCAAATTCACGCCACCAAGATTTCTGGAATAGGCCCTGTGTGTAAGTAGGTGTCCTTGGGGGGGGGGGGGGGTGGCGCTCATCATGTGGCTCTTCTCTTTCTGACTGCAGGGCTGTGGCCTTCCCTTGCCCTTCACTGGCCTGCTTCCCCAGTATGTGGCTTTGACTGTTTTTTCCTTTCTGACTCTCAGCAGAGAGCTATTGCACATCGGAGGCTTCTGCAAGAACATTCACTTCCCCTTGGTTCTGACTTCCCGTTAGAGCAAGACAGTTTGTGAAGACAGCCCTGCATGTGATAAAGTCTGGTGTGGGGAGACCAGAGGAGGCTGCTTGGCAGCTGAATTACCCCTGAAAGCGGGAAGCCTTTTTCCTGGAGGACAGGATATAGTTTGTTTAGGTCAGACTTTTTTTTTCTTACGTGAGGTAGAAGAGCTCGAGAAGCAACTAGAAATTTGACCCAAGTTCTTTAGAGTCCTGACCTCCCATCCCCACCCTCTGGAGTGCTCTGCATGTTTGTGACTGCATCCTGACGCCACTTGCTCACCACTGAGCTTCGGTTTTTAGCTTTCTCAGTGCAAGGGCCCCCCTTTGTTGCTTTGATTTTTTTTCTAGGGCTCACTGGTGGCTTGACTGGGACAGTGCCAGCGCAAGGGTGCATGTGGTAATGTTGATGATCCCATTCTGTTCTGAGATCCTTGACCTCTGGCAGAATGGTACCTTTGATAGCCTTTCCCAGATGAACACAATCCTGAGATGGTTTTCATGGAAAGCCTGGTTATGTTAATCAACTGAGACTTTGCCTTAATTTTGAGGGAGTGATTATGATTGGGGCAGAAGCAGCACATCAAGCTACTTTGAGAAATACATGTTTATCACCCAGATTTCTGTTGCGCAGGGAGGTTGCCATCATTCTCTATTCTGACCCCCCACTAAGCAGGTGATCTCGCTGCCGAAATAATTTCCTGCTATTTTTCCCAAGCTCTCTGGAGAATTTTATGAGGGAGTGTTTACAACTGTCTTTTCTGTTTGGCATATTATTATAGGAAAACTTGTTATTCCTCCATGCCTAGGTCATCACTCTTTAAACTGGGGCAGTGGGTCTCAGTGCTCAGATAACACTGAAGCTGTAAAACTACTGTGAGGAAATAGTGATTTGCCAAGACATATTGAGGAGTGAGATTTGGGGGAAGACTGGGTAGCTCGTGTATTGAAAGCATGAAGGCAGCTAAGAACATGAGTCTTAGGGAAGGGGAGGAGGCCTTTCTTGCCCTGCCTGCCTAAAGATAGCTCAGCTTTTTTCCTCTTATCTTGCAGACCAGTCCCTCTCCCCATTCTGGGGTGTCCAGGCAGGTGCGGATCAAAGCTTCCCAGTCTGCAGGAGATATAAATACCATCTACCAGCCCCCCGAGCCCAGAAGCAGGCACCTCTCTGTCAGTGAGTATTTCACCCCCTTTTTCCCCTGTCATCTAATTTATCTGCCCATGCTTTTTAAAAATCAAATATTTGTTAATTAAAAAACCATCATTTGTAGATTACTACCCTGTGCAAAATAATCCTCTGTGCCTTTATTTGGGGGGAATGGGTAGAGAAATGACTGGAATAGTGTCCCAACCCTCAAGGAGCTTATAGTGTAACAACATGATGGCATGACCAAGTTCCTTTTGAATATGTCTGAAAAAGTGATCTCCTCAAACATCTGCTTGAAGACCTCCAACGACAGGCTACTCTCATTTTTTGTAACGTTTATTTATATTACTTTTGAGAGACAGAGCATGAGTGGGGGAGGGGCAGAGAGAGAGGGAAACACAGAATCCAAAGTGGGCTCCAGGCTGTGAGCTGCCAACAGAGAGTGCTACGCGGGGCTGAAACCCACGAACCATGAGATCATGACCTGAGCTGAAGTCAGATGCTTAACTGACTGAGCCACCCAGGCTCCCAGTCCACTCTCATTTTTGACCATCATTTTGCCAAAGAACTGGGGACTTGTGAGGTTAGGAGTCAGGTCCAAGTTTGAGTTTTGACCTTAGACCTCTTGCTTATGATTCCTGAAGAGTCCTTATGCTCTGAGGAAGATGTTGACCAATGAAACTCTTAGAAAATCAAACTAAGTTGTCTGGAAAGGACAGCAGACTGTTGACAGAGTATATATGATTGGCTAACTAGGAAGAAAGCTATGTAGCTGCTCCCAGGCCTCCCCAGGAAGGAAATCTAAGTCAGGTCTGTGCCTTATGCCAGATAATCCAATATTGTACTGGATCCCATTTCCCAAGTCTGAGGAGAAGGCCACGTCCTGAATTGTGGCATCTGTATCAAGAAGGAAACCAGGCCTTCAAACATTTGTGGTGAGGTTACTGCTGCTGCTAGGAAGGCAAGTTCTCTTCATAAGGTAGAATTGCATCAAATTAAACTGCTCTTTGAAGATCTTGAGCTGAGCTTGGGGAGTTCTGAACATCATTCCTGCTGCTGAGCCTGTCTGTGAGTGATAAGCAGGAAGAATGTGTTACTAAGGCACTGACTTTGCCTTACTGAGTAATTTCAGGAACCTGAGCAAACACTGGTAGTAAGTGTTGCCCAGCTGAAGGTCCACATATGAGTTCCATATTTCTCTAACATTGTAAATAACTGGTGGCTATGTTTTTAATAAGCTGGTTGAGGAGAAAGAGCCAGAACCCCAGCAAGGAGACACTGTCCAGAACATCTCTAGTCCTGGTATCCAGGTGCCCTGACTCTGCCAGAATGGCTTCTGTTCCAGAACCCTCAGAGAGACTGAGGGGCTGGAGGAGGGCAGTATTGTTCATTTGTACAGTAAGCAGTGAGGATCGTCATGGGGCAGTGATTGGACCATTGGGCCTCCTGGTCCTAAGCAAGAGCCCATGATTTGTGTGTAGAGGCAGGGCCTAAATGCTAGGCATTGTTGTGAAGAGCCATGTATAGAATTTCCTTATCTGAGAATGCTGAGGAATAGGATTTTTATGAAGTAGTTCCTTTGTATCTAGAGATTGGGCAGTACAGCCTCCCAGCATGTATAGATCCTGGGTTCCTTCGTTCAGCAAGCATGATATACCAGCCGTTGGGCTGAGATGAGGGCTACAGTGGACACATGTACAATGAGTCTGCAGTGGAGGGCAGGGTGGGGTGGGAGCACAGAGCAGGCAATAACTGACTCTGCCCAGGCTTTGGAGAAGGTCTTCCACAGAAGAGGAAACACCAGAGCTGACACATGAAGATTTGTTTAGCATAGAGATATTCAAGGCACAGGAAGGGGTACCTGCCAGACATAATTGAAAAAGAAGGTCTTGGGTTCCAAGAACCCCAGATGGTGTGGAGTGTGACTCAGAGATCATGGGGGACTTGTATAGGCAAGGATGAGGGGAGAGGGCTTTTTGACTGTTAGCCTGTGGAAATCTCACTTGTGCTTCAGACTGGCTGATGTATTTGGAGGAGAATAAAGGAAGGTGAGAAAGGATGCCTGGGCCACTTCCTAAGGAGCCTTTAATGCCCTTGGGCTTATTGGTAGGCAGTGGGAAGCCACTGAAAATGTTGCTCTCTTATGCCCATCTCCGTTACAGTGTTTGTCACATTATCTCCGTATCAAATGACATTTTTATTCATTCATTTACTCACTTCAGGTTTAATTGTCAAAATATCAGCTATGTGCCAGAAACATGGGAAGGCAAAATGACCTGGCTTCTGCCCCTTATGTCTCTTGTAGATGCATAAGACAGTTTGTCTTTGGGAAGACAAATACTTACTTATCATGATGAGATTAATGTATGACTTACAGGCTGTGGCTGAAAGGTGTGTGGTGCTATGAGCATGTATAACAGAGGGATGTGCCCTGACTTGGGGGGCCAGAAAAGCCGTAGCCTATGATCCGGAGCATGAATGTGGGAATTTTGCAAAGGGAAACAGGGAAGAAAGTCTGAGGCAGGGGGAGCTATACGTGTGGAGGCCTGCTGGCTGGGGGAATATGGTGTGACTGAGAAACAGAAAGAAGCCCTGAGGCTGGAGAGCTGAGAACAATGGGGAGGAACCATCTAAGGCCAGGGAGGGAGGCAGAGCCTTATGGTCCATGGTCCTATGATTAAAGATTTTGATCTTTAATGTTGAAAGCAGTGAAATCCACTTTCTTGTTTTTAAAGTGAATAGAAATGGGTAATGTGACATATTCCAATTTGTGTTTTGAAAAGATTGCTCTGGCTACATTGTGGAGAACAGATTGCAGGGGAGCAAGAACAGATCAAAGAGAAACCATGTTGTGCTGTTTCGAAGGGGCACATGCACCCCAATGTTTATAGCAGTGCTATCGACAATAGCCAAAGTATGGAAAGAGCCCAAATGTCCATCGACAGATGAATGGATAAAGAAGATGTGGTATATATATACAATGGAGTATTACTCGACAATCAAAAAGAATGAAATCTTGCCATTTGCAATTATGTGGATGGAACTTGAGGGTATCACGCTCAGTGAAATTAGAGAAAGACAAATATCATATGACTTCACTCATATGAGGAATTTAAGAGACAAAACAGATGAACATAAGGGAAGGGAAGCAAAAATAATATAAAAACAGGGAGGGAGGCAAAACATAAGAGACTCTTTTTTTTTAATTTTTTTTTTTTCAACGTTTATTTATTTTTGGGACAGAGAGAGACCGAGCATGAACGGGGGAGGGGCAGAGAGAGAGGGAGACACAGAATCGGAAACAGGCTCCAGGCTCCGACCCATCAGCCCAGAGCCCGACGCGGGGCTCGAACTCACGGACCGCGAGATCGCGACCTGGCTGAAGTCGGACGCTTAACCGACTGCACCACCCAGGCGCCCCAAGAGACTCTTAAATATAGAGAACAAGCAGAGGGTTGCTGGAGGGATTGTGGGGGGGGATGGGCTAAATGGGTAAGAGGCATTAAGGAATCTACTGAAATCATTGTACTATATGCCAACTAACTTGGATGTAAATTAGAATGAATGGATGGAAGGAGGGAGGGAGGGAAGAAAGAAGAGAAACCATGTTAGGCTAAAGCAGTTTGGTCCAGAGGAAGAAGACAGAAGCTTGGATTAGGCTGGTGACAGTATTGGAGAGAAGGCACAGGTGTATTTGAGACATTTAGAAGGTAAAAACAACAGAACACAGCATTGTGGTGGTTCTCAAAGTGTGGTCTAGGGTGGGGACTCAGTGCAGGGGGTCCCTGAGATCCCTTCAGGGGGTCTGCGGTTTGCCTTTTTACTGATTCTCTCATGAATATACATTGGAGTTTTCCAGAGGTTACATGCGTGAGGTGATGTCATTGCTCTGATGGCTAATAGAATGTATGCTTGTGTATTAATGTGTTTTCAAAAAAAAGTTTTTTAAAGTTTATTTATTTACTTATTTATTTATTTTGAGAGAGAAAGCACGAGTGGGGGAGGAGCAGAGAGAGAGGAGAGAAAGAGAGAATCCCAAACAAGCTGTATATTGTCAGCACAGAGCCCAGCTTGGGGCCTGATCTCTCACGAACTGTGAGATCATGACCTGAGCTGAAATCAAGAGTCAGATGCTCAACTACTGAGCCACCCAGGCGCCCTGTGTGTTTGCAAAATTTTTGAGCTTTAATATCTAATACAGTGAATATCAATTGATAAAACCCTCTTAATAAAAGCTATTTGATGTCCTTGGTTTTTAAAGTGTAAAAGGGTTCTAAGACCAAAGATTTCAGAACTACCGTGATACTATATTGATTTTGCAGGGGTTGAATGAGCAGGAGATAAGTTACTGGTTTATGGATCTGGATGAATGGCACTGCCTTTCACCAAAACAGAAACGGTCAATGAGAGCCTGGTTTCGCATGCTGAGAAGAGGCAGACCTGATGTTTTAGAGGTTGAATTAGAGGTGCCTTTGAGAGAGCTAAGAGGAGATAGCAAATGAACAGTTAGATATACAGGTCTCTAGAGGAGAAAATCAGGACTAGAAAAAAAAAAATTAGGAATTGTCCAGCTGAAGCCATGTGCCCAGGTGAGGGGCCCTAAGGAGAGACTGCAGAGTAAGAAGAAGCCTAGGACTGAGCCTTAGGAATCCAGACACTTCATGGCCAATTAGGGGAAGATGAACCTGCAAAGGACACAGCAAAGGAGTGACCAGAGAAACAGGAGGGGGTAGGGGGAGGCCTTACATGGTACCAGCCAGGTTGGAAAGGGCAGACCAAGGGCAACTTGTCGTTTGGTCCACAAATGTCTGAGTGCTTGCTGTGTTGGTGCAGCGTAAGGCTGTTTGGAAGTGGAAGGAAACAGGAAGAGGAAAGAGTCAGGGTTTAAGCATTGGGCAGTAGAAGTGCTTGGAGTAGAAATGGGGTCAAGAAGCCTTAGCCATTCAGCCCCCAACCAGCAGGAGCAAGTGGGGTTTGCCTCCTCCCTCCACCAGTATGAAGGAACCTGTATTTAGTGAGAGACAGTAACATGCACGTCATTCAGCCCCCACCGCACCGTGTTCAGTGATGGGGAAGTGCAAGTCCAATTTTAGATCACGCTATTTGTTTGAAGTTTTTCCTTATATTGAATTGAAAATCTGCCTTCTCTCACATTACCCAGTGACTCTGGTACTGCTCTCTTGAGCAACACAGATGTACAGATAACATCTTTCATCTGACAATTTTTCAACCATTTGAAACCATTTATCATGTTTACTTTTTGTTCTTTCCATTGTAATATACATACCTTGAATTTTAATTTTTTCAAGCCAATTAGTCTATTAAACTAGTTCATGCTAAAAACTAAAAACAAGCAACAAACAAACAAAAACAACTAGGTGATGAGTTAACCCAAAAGAAAGATCCCTGTGGGGAGATCTTCAGACAAGGCAGATGGAGTTTCCCTATGTGACGATGCCCTTCCTCCTATCTTTGCCTGTAGAAATTTTACCCACCTTTGAAGCCAAGCTCGAGCACCATTTTTTCCCATATACATTGGGTGGTGCCCTTAAGCCATGTAGCCAAGCCCTGCCACCTTGTGACTCATGTTCCGTCTAGTGTGTCTTGTTAAGTGCCTTTGCCTCTGTTCCCGCTCCATCTTATTCCTTGTCTTGCTACTGCAATCCCACAGTTAGGCAAACCAGATTGCAACCCCTAAGGAGTGGGTAGTGGGGGAGCAAAGGCAATCGGTTCTTTCAAGGAGCTTGGTGGTGAAAGAAAATCAGAGATGGGTTAGTGGTTTATAGGAGAGGTAGACTGTAAGCTAGAGATCTGAGCATGCTCACCAGGAAGGGAGGCGCAAAGTCAGGTGAAAAGAGTGCTGAGGGTGGTGCCAAAGGAACCGTGGGGAAGCCGACTCCTGTGGCAGATGAAGCAAGGAGTGCAGGTAGAGGGTGCAGAATGCTTTGGCCAGGGGAAGGAGAGAAGGAAAAGTTCAGGCAGAGGAGGAGAGAAGTGTTGAAAGGATGAGGTGACTGGAGGGAGCCATGGCAACAGTGGGGTAGAGAGCTGTGCACAGTGCAGACCTCCTGTCCCCCCTGTCCTGGTGCAGTCGGAAGGGCGGGGCCTGGGATCACACAAGTCAGCTCCCTTCACTTCCACAGGGCTCTTCTCCTTGCCAGAAATTCTTCTGTGATGCTAGATGAGACCAGAAACTGTTTAGTAGTGGTGGCAACTTCAGAATAAAATGGGAATTTTGAAAGTTGAAACACATTAGGATGTCCTCCGGGTCTCATGGGATGAAATCTTCTGCACAGCCTGGTCCAGTGTGAGCACACTAAGAAATACTGGTTAAGATTTCCCACTGAAGAAGAAAAAAAGATTCAATTCCTCCCCCAATCTCATCTGCCCAGCAAGAGACAGCAGAGTTTAGAGAAAATAGTTGATGTCCAAAACAGCTATCTCTTTGTACTTGGAATGACCTGCACATTAACACTGACCCCAAACCCTAGAACTCCCTGCAGAGGCAACTTCCTGACTGCATCAGCTTCCTGACAGGAATCTCCTATGAGAACGGGTAGAATCTGAGAGCCAGTCTTTCAGCTTTGGGTGAGAGTTTTGCTCGGACTCTGCACTATGGGTTAAGGACCTAGCAGAGAGCTGGCATGGCCCGGGAGGAGCACAGACGGCCAGCAGCTTAAAGCCCTGGCTTTCTCCTTATGTGTAGAGCACCATCATGCAAAGCAGTGGGCCACTCTGGACACAGGCCTACTACTCTGCTTTGTTGCTTCAGCTGTTGCTGCTGGGGCCCCTTGGCACAAATGGCCTCATGAGAATAGAACAAGATTGGGCTGGAATGCCAGGGAAGGGCATCCCAGAGAGCCTGCTGTCCCTGCCATGCCTGCTTTCCAAGGCCTGAGTTGAGTGGTCTTGCTTGCATAGTGCTGTGATTTGTGCTGTCTAGCTCACTGCTGTCTCTGCTGGTAAATGTGGGCGCATCAGTGAGTCTTGCAGTCCAGTGTCCTGTCCTGTTCAGGTCCCTGTCTTACTTGGTCTCGACTGCTGTTGTAGCCCCCAATTTCTGAATTGAAGATAAAAACAAAACTGAAAATGCTCTGGAGCAGTTCTGCCAACTCCTGGTTTTTCCATTTGCTTCCTCTGATAGCCATTGGTTTGGGGAGACTTCCCTTTCCTGCCCCAAGCTGTGGGCCTGTGCACAATAGCCCCTGGCCCATTGCCCATCAGATAATAAGGCTGGCTCTCTGCAGGCAGCAATGTGTATTGGAAAAAGTGAAAGTCTCTGGCTGGAAATAAAAGCTCAGAAAACCTTTGCTATTTTCCCCCAGCCCCTCCTGGGTCTGTAGTGCTGGCCTTGTGAGCCAGTCCCATCCTACCTGGAAAACCAGGGGAGAGTTCAGTGGCAGCTGGTGAAGAAGAGAATGGATGTTGCATTCTTGGATATTCTATCCCAGGGAGGCTTCACCTAGACACTCCATGTAACAGACTGGGGCAGTTCATCCTGTTTGGGGATAGTTTAGATCCCTGTCTGGGGATTTCATCAATAAGTGGGTTTTTCTTTTTCTCTCATCAGTCCCTTACAAGAGACATTTTTTGTTCATTCTAGGTCAGATGTGTAATACCTTTTTACCCCAGCACGTATTGCTCAGGGTTCAGGTGCACAGAGTAGAATCCACAAGAATAGATTTAGTGCACATCTTGGCTTACAGGGTGGAGAGAGAGAGAAACAGACACCACAGAGCTACTCCCTCTTCTGTAATCTGGAAGCTACCAGATTCAGAAGCACAGTGCCCCTCTGCTCTGCTTCACACCACATACATAGAGGATGCCTGCGTCTGTGTCTTGACATCGGAAAAACTGGAGACCAGGTGTGGGGCCTCTGGTAACACTGCAGCAGGAAAACCGCGGCTCCCATGACTGTGTCCAGGAGCGGTAGGAATAGCAGGAAGCCATCTCAATCTCACACAAGTGCATCTGATTGGCTGGACCCCAGGGGGTCTTAGATGTAATAGCTTTTAGCTGATTAACTTCAAAAGTGCAGGAAGGCATACCTGAAGCGTGGAATGGATCTTGAGTCTAACCCATTTTATCGGCCACATACAGTGAAGGAAACGAATGGAATTCTGCTGAGCTCCTACCTTGTACCAGCCTCTGCAACAGACATTTGGTCCGACCTGGTCCTGTGTCTGCTCCTCTCAAGGGCACATCCTGGGCTCTGTTGTAAAAGATCTTGTTTCTGTGCTCTAGGCTCCCAGAACCCCGGACGAAGCTCACCTCCCCCTGGCTATGTGCCTGAGCGGCAGCAGCGCATTGCCCGGCAGGGGTCCTATACCAGCATCAACAGCGAGGGGGAGTTCATCCCAGAGACCAGTGAGCAGTGTGTGAGTATGGGGTCCGGGATATGCCTTGGAGTGTGTCAGACCAAGGCTATAAAGGGGCTTCTCAGTGGTCGCTAAGAGCGACTAAGAGCACTCTGAGCTCTTAGAAATCACCTTCGGTTCCTTGCCATTTGGCTCTCTCACAATATGGCAGCTTCTTCAAGGCCAGAAGGAGAATCTCTTGCTCCAGTCTGTGGATCATAAAATGTAACATGAAGATGGAGTCATCAAATGTAACATAATCACAGGAATGAACATGCCACCCTCTTTGCCATAGTCTGTTGACTAGAAGCAAGTTACAAGTTCTCCCCTTATTTAAGGGAAGGGGTTTATACAAGGCTGTGACTCATTGTGGGGGTCACTCTAGGGTACGTCCTCCAGAACAGCTTACCCATTTCAATGGCTAACTTTTTAACTAGTGGCTCGCTTGATGAAAATGACATTTTAGCTTAGTGAATTCAGCGAGAGTGAGATCTCTGGCTTCATTCTGAAGTCTTGTCACAGAGCTTTGCTTTGATTGCATAAGAGAAGGATCTGCACTTATAAATGTTTAGGAGTTGGTCTGGGAAAGGGGGATTTCTTAAGAGTAAAGTGTCCAGTAGAAGGACCAGCACCATCACATGAGGGATTTTACCAAAAAAAAACTGATCCTTGTAACTTTTCTTTCCCCTAAAACTGATTCTTACAACTTTTCTTTCCCCATGATAGCTAATCTCTGAAAGCGTTATCCAAACTATACAGGCTGTGAGAAGCCCTTTACACTGCTTCTTCTCTCTTCTGTTAACTCTTGCTTTCCAGATAAAATTATGTTTATGGAGTGCTTTTAGATAAGGATTCCCTTCTTAGGTATTTTACTGACTATTCTTTCTGTTTTCTTTAACCAGAGCACTTCTGGACATTGGCTGTGTTAGAGGTGACTTGGGTGTAAAATCTCAGATTGCAAATGAGTTTATTGCCTTTGGTCTTGATCCCTCCCCGTGGCCCTATATTCTGGTCCTTTTACTTCTTTGTTTTACCTGGCTAGCCCTAGAAGGTGTGGGAGTATTAGACTCCTAGAGAGGACAGACTTTTAGAAAGAGGCCAAAGAAGGAATGCATAGGTCCTTCCCTGGTGCCCCGGCCTCTTTAGCTAAAGTGAATTGTTCCTGGTAACGGACCATTCAAGATAAATCCACTTAACGGAGACCAAAACATGTATGTAGTGAAAGAATATTCAATTGGGCCTTTCTGGAAAAGTGAAACTAAGATATGTTTATTTTGTTGTTTCTTTAATCAGATTAAGGAGATAGTTGCATCTATTTGCTAATTTTTAGAATGAACAAAAGCATGATTCAGGTAAAATTTTTTGGCTTAATTTTTATACCAAAAATTTTGCTAACACAATGTAACTTCCTTGACTTCCCCTTTGATTTCTTCAGCATTGTCATAAAGATTGTCCTTTTTGGGGGCTCCAGGACATCTCAGTAGGTTAAACGTCCAACTTCGGCTCAGGTCATGATCTCACGGTTTGTGAGTTGGAGCCCTGCATTGAGCTCTTTGCTGTCAGTACAGAGCCCACCTCAGATCCTCTGTGTCCCTCTCTCTGTGCCCCTCCCCTCCTTGCTCTCTCTCTCAAAAATAAATAAACATTTTTTTTAATGTTTATTTTTGAGAAAGAGAGAGACAGAGTGAGTGAGGCAGGGGCAGAGAGTGAAGGAGACACAGAATCCGAAGCAGGCTGCAGGCTCTGAGGTGTCAGCACAGAGCCCAACGCGGGACTCGAACCCACGAACCGTGAGATCATGACCTGAGCTGAAGCTGGACGCTCAACCAACTGAGCCACCCAGGCGCCCCTCAAAAATAAGTAAACATTAAAAAAAATTATCCTTTTTTACAGAAGACTTCGCAGGATTCAGTGAATTTTCCAAAGGCCCCTTTTGAACCTTTGGTATTCCTGCTTCATCATACCTGCCATGTTATTGTACTTGCACATTCTTCTTCTGTTAACTGGTCTCTCTTTGAAATTATGGGCAAGATGGACCCTAGCATTAAATAGGAAGAGATAATTTGAGTTGGAAACTAATTTTATGAAAGTTGTTAGTGAATTTTCATAAGTCTGATTTCTGCTTCTCTATGTAATTTTTAACTTTGTCTCTCAGATAATGAATACGCTGATAGGGAATACCCCCTTAGGCTAAATGAAGGGAGTTTAGTTGGAGAAAAAACTAATCTGAAGGCTTTTTATTACTGCATTCGACCAAGGGCCAGAGAAACACTTTAACTTACATAGTAGGTACTTATTGCTTGTATATGAGAACCAGGAACTAGGAAATTTTTCATCTGTATCAGCTGTACAATAACTAGTTTCATGACTTTAAACAATTCTCCTAACCTTCTAGGCCTGCAGTGATTTGTCTGTGAAATGAGGACAATACTTGTCTTTATAAATTTTAAATTATGGAGTGTAAACAGAAGCATTACAGTCCCACCCAGATGCACTGGAAGCCTCTGCAGGGTAGTACCAGCTCCATCGCCAGGCTCCCAATGTTCACGAGCCAACAAAATGCCAACAGGAGAAGTAGCATCTCTGCTTTGCTCTCCTGGCAGAGCTCCTTGGGATGCTGGCCAGGCACTTTTCTCACTCCTGGAAACTTGCCTTTCAAACTATGGGGGAGAATGGTACCTTCCTAATTATTCTTCCCACTGCACAGGCAGAGAAAGGGCACTTTCATATTTTGACAAAAAGCACCATTTGCTGGACTTGGCTGGGCCGTAAAACCCTGAGTCACCTGGCTGGGATTGGGTTTTATTGTATGACTTGCCTTGCAGATGTTGGATCCTCTGAGCAGTGCTGAAAATTCCTTGTCAGGAAGCTGCCAATCCTTGGACAGGTCAGCCGACAGGTACGGGACTGTGGCTGCTCTGGGGGTTAGTGCATAGGCATTTTTGGGACTGGTGGGCTGAGGAAATAGAGTTAGCTAGTATGTCTCTGATCTAGACACTGGTCTGCAGACCCATGGTTAAAGCATCATGCTTCTGGGAAAGAAATCTCTTTCTGGGATTCCTAGCCATCTCCTTAATTTTTCAAATACCGTGAAGAATGTTATGTTTGTATAGTTTGATGAATGTAATAGAAGCTCATGATAGCAATTCACATGTATTAAATGCTTGCTCTGTTATTCTGAGTGCTTGACATGTTCTGAGGTTCTGTATAATATACACGCTGCTCTTGTGCTCTTGGCCTCATTGCTGTGATCTGGCCTGACAAGCAGTGAAGTTCAATGTTTTGGGGACAAAATTGAATTGTTACCTGTGGGTTTGCCTTATTTTTTTTCCTCCAAGTGTTTCTGGCGGAATAAGACACTGGGCTATAAAAACCAGAAAACAAAATATCCAGACTGCCTAGCTTACCATGCTGCTTGGTGTGGAATTTTGTTCACACACTTGGAGAGGGAACAAGTGCTATCTTTTACATACCAAATGGTTCTGTGGAGCTGATTCACCCATCGGCAGGGGTATGTTTAGAGTTGGCTTTAGCACTTATCCAGCCAGCCTCTCACCTTGACCTTGTTATTTCCAATAGCACATTTGATCATGTCTGGCTGGGCTTAGGGCTGTGGTCAGAGGCTTTGGAGCAGGTTTGAGATTTTTTTTTTTTTTTTTTTTTTTCCCTGTGTGTAACTGATCAATTGTTCATATGGGTACTGACCTTGTGACTATGGCCAGATCTGTATTATGTCTTTCCTAACAGATCTGAAAACTGATGAGCAGTGTCATAGAATTCGGTCACAGTTACTTGCTAGTATCCAACTCATAGCCTTGTCAGGGGCTTGCTCTTCAGCCAGAGTAGCAAGAAGGCCCAGGCAAAAGTGCCAGGAGTTACTGCCACAAACTGTAGGCTCTGCCAGGACAGGGACCAACTCTGGCTTTGGGTTATCTCCTAAGCTTTGTGGCTGAGCAGGGGTGGGGAGTGGGGTGGGCAGTGGGACAAGACTACAGAAAATCTAGTAGTTGTGAAGTAGGGGGCGGCCTACTGTGTCATTGCCTTGACCGTTTCTGACCTGTGGCTCTCTCAAAAGGCACTTACATGTAAGGGAGAAGACCCTTCAGGTGAATGCTAGGAAAGATAGCTAAATGTACCCACTTGGTTCTTGGCTTTTTCCTCTGCCCCTTCAATACTTTGTTTTCTTTCCCTTGGGAGTGAAACCCAGTGACCTGGACTTACTCCCTTGAGGCCCAGCCTAAAGCATAGGGCTTTCCTCTCCTCCTCTTTATGGTATCTGGAGCCTTATAGAGCCCAGCTCCACCAAGTAGAAGTCCAATAGCTTGGGACAAGTCCCTTAACCTCTCTATTCCTCAGTTTCTCCATCTCTAAAATGGGATGGTGGTGATTAGTCTGAAAGGAAGATGCTTGGTATTGTTGCTATTTTTATTATTGCCCTGGACAAGGGAATTTTTTCAACTCTTCCCCTGTTACCAAGGTGGGAGGAATGGGCAAGAAGGGAAAGTGTTGTGCTGCCAAGGTGGAATTTGGGAGGCCTGGAGGGGTTTATTATTCAAGGTTCTGTCAGATTTGGGCCTCAGACTAGTAAAGAGAAAGTAGTAGAAGGCTGAACTCAGAAGAGGGCCGTTTCTCTCAAACTCTGCTTCTTCCTTCCCAAACTGTGAGAACAAGACTCCACACCAAACAGCTAAGCAGTTTGGATATCTTGTTTTCTGGGTTTTCTATCCCATGTAATGATGCGGGAGGGAGTTAGAAAAGGGAGTCCATCTGGATATCCTGCCTTCTGCCCTAGTGGGCAGCCTTTTGAAGTACACTGAGCCGATGTCCACGTCGTGATTTCGTTTTGTTTTTTCCAGCCCATCCTTCCGGAAATCGAGGATGTCCCGAGCCCAGAGCTTCCCCGACAACAGACAGGAGTTCTCTGGTGAGTTCCCCAGAGTCTGGATGAGTACTACAGGGCTTCCGGGTGGGGCTGCAGGCATTCTACTCTTGCTAGCTGAGTTGGGAAGCCAGGACTGTACTTTAGTTCTCCTCGGGCCTGCTGTCCTGAGGTCTCAGGTGACATAGGGGCTTAAATGGCTTACTCACATTGATCTACCCAGAAACCAGCGATTCCTCTATCTTATTCAGAGCGGGAAACTCAGCTATATGACAAAGGGGTCAAAGGTGGAACCTACCCCCGGCGCTACCACGTATCTGTGCACCACAAGGACTACAATGAGGGTGAGTGCACCTCCACCCTGCCCCCTGCTGGCTCTCTCAGAACGGACTCAGGTAGAGCTTTGCCACACAAAAGCACTGCCAGGGGCTGGGCCTAGGCACCCCAGACCCCATGTTTCTTTCCTTTATTCCTGAGAAAGTGTGCCCAGACTTGAGGCACTAGAGACTGAGGGGAGATGGGGGAAAGGACGGCACTTGGAAACCAAGATGCTGGCACTGGGAACACTGTCCTTTGTCTGAGCGTGCTCCATGACACCAGCTCTCCAGCGCCCTCTTCTGCCCCTTGGCAGCAGACAGAATGGAGCTTCCACAAAGGTGTGATTTGGGATTACCATGCCAGGGAAGACAGACTTCAGCAGTGGATTGGCCTTGTGAGTGATGTGGCACCCGAGGGCCAGCCCCGTGCCTTCCCTTTGGCCAGGGCTTCCTGAGCCATCTGTGGCTGCCTTCTCATTCCTGCTTTTGTCCTGATTCTCAGGGTGCTTGTGACATGAACCATTCTGGCTTGAGTTAGGTGAAAGGGCAAATGGTGAGGGTGAATGATGTGACGTGCACAATTAGCCTGGTGGGCAGGGGTCTGACTTGCTCTTCTCCGGCCCCTTCACTCCTTCAGGCAGAAGAACATTTCCCCGAATACGGCGTCATCAAGGCAACCTCTTTACACTGGTGCCATCCAGCCGTTCCCTGAGCACAAATGGCGAGAACATGGGTTTGGCAGTGCAGTACCTGGACCCCAGAGGGCGCCTGCGGAGCGCGGACAGCGAGAATGCCCTCTCTGTGCAGGAGAGGAACGTGCCTACCAAGTGTGAGGAGTGGGCCCTGGCTAGGAGGAGACTGCCCAGGGGGTGCTCAGACAAGCGGCAGGGCAGGAGACTGGTGGTCCACCAGGCTCGTTCAGCTCAGCAGCAAGCTGCTCTGGCCCATCCTCTGAAAGAGCCTGAACACTGAAAGAGCCTGTGGGTCAGCAGCAGATCCCCTAGGCCTTAGGCCTCAGTCCACTGCTGTGCAACAAGCCACTTCCCCTCTCTGGTCTCTAGTTTGACCATGTTTAACCAGAAGAGCAGTGTTCTCGGTCCTTGCCGTATTAAGATATTTAGGGGGACGCCTGGGTAGCTCAGTCAGTTAAGCGTCTGACTCTTGGTTTCAGCTCAGGTCATTATCTCACAGTTCATGAGTTCGAGCCCTGCATCAGGCTCTGTGCTGATGGTGCGGAGCCTGCTTGGGACTGATTCTCTCTTTCCCTCTCTCTCTGCCCCCCTAAATAAAATAAATAAACTTAAAAAAATATTTAGGGACTTAGGAAATAAAGATATTTGATCAATGCAGAGGAGCATTTAACCATGACGTTAGCTAATCATCTGCTTCTCAGGACTTGGGCCTAATGGTCCAACTGATTGGGGCACTGGGCCTGCTCCAGTTGGGTGGGGATGCTGGGCTGAGAACTAGAGGGGGTCTTGAGCCAGAGGTGCCATCACAAAGCCTCTGGAAACCAAGGCAACATCTCAGTAAATAATGTGCCCGAGCTAATGCTCTTTCCTTCCATTCTCCTGTAGCTCCTAGTGCCCCCATCAATTGGCGCCGTGGGAAGCTCCTGGGCCAGGGTGCCTTCGGCAGGGTCTATTTGTGCTATGATGTGGACACAGGACGTGAACTTGCTTCCAAACAGGTCCAATTTGACCCAGACAGCCCTGAGACAAGCAAGGTACTGCCTTCCGCATGGTCTGGCTTACATTCCCCCACCCCCTCCCCAATAAAAATGCCTGTCTTGTTGCATAAACCAATTGCTCGAGATGCTGCAGGATCTTTCCCCCATTATTCTTCTTCCCAAGTTCCCTTGCTCTCCACTCTGGCCATGGCTATGGGGCAAAGGGACTGTGGTCCAAAGAGCATCAAACCCTACAGGGGAGGGATTAGGTATGAGGAACTAATTTGATGCCAAAGTACCAAACCACCCAAACCGAGAGGCAGTGGCCAGCCCTGGCCACCCTCACCAGATGCACAGTCTCTCTCAGCCCTCAGTCCAGGAAGGAGCTTATCTTTGGAGTTCAACTGTGATTGTGGCCTGTACTCCAGTCTGAGTGGACAAATAGAGCAGTTACCGTAACTAAGCACCACAGCCTATTCTCCCACCCCACTGCCTGCCCTCTTCCAGCATGGGAATGCTACCGTCCCATGGGCTACCCAGCGTTGTGTCCAAGGGCCAAACAGTTGGGAGAGACTCCCTTGCTCCAGCTGAAGTTCCCGAGGCAGACAGACCCCTCTAAAGTCACTTACTAGGGAAGTTGAGCTGATCCCACACGGGCAGAGCCAGGACCCTGGAAGCCAAGGTGACCACTGAGCCCCTCCCACAGGAGGTGAGTGCCCTGGAGTGTGAGATCCAGCTGCTGAAGAACCTGCAGCACGAGCGCATAGTTCAGTACTATGGCTGCCTGCGGGACCGCGCCGAGAAGACTCTGACCATCTTCATGGAGTACATGCCAGGGGTATGTGCTCCTTGGTGCATGTGGGACACCCACAAAGGAGGGCCAGACTTGGGCCGTGGGCTCCGGGGGAGGGGCCCCTTGGACATGCTTCTGATCACTTGAAACACCGGAGGCTCAGGGAAGAAGGTGAGGAGATACTCAAAAGTCAGGGGGGGTCCTCCATCTGGCCACAATGACGGTGTGAGATGTGAAGTGTCCCAGGTCACCCTGACCCGAAGCTTACAGGGTGATTGCACCGTCCAGTAAGTACTCCCTGTAGCTGGTGCAGAGGGCCTTCCCTCCTGGATGCGGGTCACACGTTGCTTGACGGAAGGGCTGCCTCATATTGTTCTCCAAGCAAAGCCTGGTGCGTTGCTCATGGTGGGTGGCTAAATCACTCCTGCTACAATGCTGGGGGCTGGAAATAGCCTTGCCCCTTCCTACCCCTTCCTGAGCTGACTCCCTCTGACTCCTGTGGCTGTAGGGCTCAGTGAAAGACCAATTGAAGGCCTACGGAGCTCTGACAGAGAGTGTGACTCGCAAGTATACCCGGCAGATCCTGGAGGGCATGTCCTACCTGCATAGCAACATGATCGTTCACCGAGACATCAAGGGTGAGCAGGCACAAGCTGTGGGGTCCCCAAGACCTGACCACTTAAGAATTCTGGATTTTCTGAAAAGTGGGACCTTAATTGCTTCTTTGGGGGATTGGTGCAGATTGGTTGAGCACTTTGGGAAAATACTTGTTGGGTGTTGTGCAGTTGTTGGCCCTGGTGATGATCATTTCATGCTGTAGGGCTGAGCCAATAGCGTGTTTCTATTCATGTCCAATTCATGGTAGAGTCCATCCTCTTCAGCAGCCCTGTGACCTGGGAAGGCAGGGGGAAAGGGTGGATGGTAGAAAATGCCCACAGGGTGGCAGCCTCTGTTCTTTCATGCCTTAGGAGCCAACATCCTCCGAGACTCTGCTGGGAACGTGAAGCTGGGGGACTTTGGGGCCAGCAAGCGCCTGCAGACCATCTGCATGTCGGGCACAGGCATGCGCTCAGTCACGGGCACACCCTACTGGATGAGCCCTGAGGTGATCAGCGGTGAGGGCTACGGAAGAAAGGCAGATGTGTGGTGAGTGCCGGGGATGTGCTGGGATGGCATATCTGTGTCTGGTCTGTAGTGACTCCAACCTAGAAATGAGCTCATTTGAAATGTTTCAGTGTGGTGGGAGGAAGAGGAGGCTCCCCTCCTGGCAGCTGGGTCATATGCAGGGAAGTGGGTGCCTGCAGCAGCCCATAGGGCAAATGCGTTGCGTTTTAACCCCAGATAGCACCGGTTTGTTATTGCTGGGAACTTAGGCCACAGAAAACATCCCTAAAGGAAGTAGCACCCATTCTGAAGGCCTGGGTCCGTCTCTAAATATTAGCAAGCTTCTTCCTTTCCTAGCATTCAGATGGCTTGCATTTGCTCGCCCTAACTTTATGTCCATCCTCTGAAAGGGCCTGGAGGTCGTGAGAGCATCTCTTCCCCTCACAATGTCATTGTGGTAGGCTGAGTATGGTTCCCTGAAGGTGCCCACGTACTGACCCCATAACCTGTAAATGTCTCCTTACGTGGCAGAGGGCCTTTGCAGATAGGATTAATTTAAGACTTTTGTGATGGAGAGATTATCCTGGATTACCCAGGTGGGCTCAGAATAATTGCAAAGGTCCTTACAAAAGAGAGGCAGCAGGCCAGAGTGGGTAGCAAGTGATGTGACAGTGGAAGCAAGAAGCTGGAAGGGGACATGAACCAAAGAGTGCTGGCAGCCTCTCCAAGCAGAGCCTCCGAAAGGAGCCATCCCTGCTGACATGTTCACCTTAGCCCATGGAGACTAGTTCTACTAGACTTCTGGTCTCCAGAATAAATTTGTGTTCTTATGCCACCGGGCTCATAGTAATTTGTTACAGCAGCAGTAGGAGACTAATACGGTTATCTCAGAGCTCTTTCTGTCCATGCCTAAGGGATCTCTTCCCCAATCTCAAGACCCCCCTGCGTGGGTATTGGTTGATGAAGCCCATGTAGATGAGGCCAACAGTGCTTTGAGGCCTCTTCTGGCTTTGAGGACTCTCTACAGAGATGTCAACCCTCAGCTTGGCCCATCCTGCCTCAGGGTTTTCTGAGAAAGGCACCTCCTTCCACGGCAGTGGGCAGGTTAGGGAGCCTGGGGCTGGCCAAGGGGTGACATGGGATTCTCTCTCCAGGAGCCTGGGCTGCACTGTGGTAGAGATGCTGACAGAGAAACCACCTTGGGCAGAGTATGAAGCCATGGCCGCCATTTTCAAGATTGCCACCCAGCCCACAAATCCTCAGCTGCCCTCCCACATCTCTGAGCACGGCCGGGACTTCCTGAGGCGTATTTTTGTGGAGGCTCGCCAGAGACCTTCGGCCGAGGAGCTGCTCACACACCACTTTGCACAGCTCGTGTACTGAGCTCTTAAGGCACGCTGCTGCCCGCCGCCCCTGCTGCACAGGCATGGGGCTGCTGTGGGGCTCAGCAAAGCTGCTGCTTCTCCCAGGCAAGGCTGTGGACCATGGAGCTCCAGTCCAACCAGCGTTTGTCTATGCCCCTTCCACTGCTGGGGCTCAGAGCCAGGGTGGGGTGGCTGCGGCCTCAAGGACTGGGAGCCCCCACCCTGCCAGACCTGAGAGCTCCAGCATCCTAAGCTCAGTGTGGAGGGGAAGGGGCTAGGAACAGTGTGCAAAGCACTGAGGGCCTTACCCTCAGGGCTGTGTCCTGACACTGCAGTCGGCACCAGAGCCCCAAGGGTCTTGGGGCACAGGACAGACACAAGGGTCTGAATAGTGTTAACTTTCATGCAGAGTGTTATTTTGTTTCTCCTCCCCATGTCTGGAGACCACCAGGGCGTCTCTGGGCTGGATGAGCCCACCCAAGCCTGAGGTCAAGCCCAGCATCCCACAGCCAATGGAAGGCAGAGGCCTGGGCTGTGCTCTCCCCAGAGCCCCCAGGCCAGCTTTGCCAGTCCCTGTCCTTTACCAAAGATGAATGAAGCAAATGTTTTGCTGCCTTATTCAGGGAAGGAGGAGCCCATCCTGCCTGCTCCCATGACTCTGCACCCCTCCCCCACCCCCAGCAGGGGCCTGAGATGTGGAACTCCCTCACTCGAGGTGGGGAGACCCAGTTTTGTCAATGCAATTGTCTCTGTTTTACAAGTTGGAGTCACT
Source organism: Leopardus geoffroyi (assembly GCF_018350155.1). NCBI lineage: Eukaryota > Metazoa > Chordata > Mammalia > Carnivora > Felidae > Leopardus > Leopardus geoffroyi. The sequence continues at coordinate 46,210,617 of NC_059330.1, forward strand.
CTTATGCTGTACCCAGTTTCTAAACTGGAGACTTTGTGTGCCCTTGGGCTCTGAGTATCCCTGTTGTGGGCTTGGGCCTTTGGGCTGGATTGGAAAGAGCTGAAGGTAATGGCCTTTGTGTTCCTGACCTGGCACCTGTCTCCCCACTGGAGCAGAAAGGAAGATGGACAGCATGGTGAGGGCACCTGACCCCACTAGCCGCCCTGAGCCCTGGGCAGGCTCTTCTGGATAGCCAGGGAAGTTGTATCGGGTTGTCTGTGAGTTGTGACCCTGCTAGGCCAGAGCCCTCCCTGGTAGAAGGGAGAGCCCATATGATGTCACCAACTGTGTCCCAGACTACCATCTCTGTTCCTCCTTGGCCAGCCTTGCCCTCCCCCATGAGGTCTCAGCCCCTTTCCCTTCTTGGAGGAGGAATGGTAGCAGGGGTCGGGGAGCCAGTATCTCCAAGCAGCTTAGAGTTGGCCTTATTTACCTCAGCCTGGGCGCTGGTCCTTTCTTCCGGCCCCTCCCCTCCAAAATGTGCCTATTGCTAGAGCTCCTCCCTCCCAAAACCCAGTTCCTTGGGAGTTGTCATTAAAGGAACAACAACAACAACAACAACAACAACAAAGCCAGTGCCCAGGGATGGGTCTCTCCAGGGAGCTGGGGATTAGTGCCAGGCAGCTCATTGCCAGCCATGCCCACTTCCCCACGGGCACCAGAACAAGCCAAAGCCTTCGTTGTATGTTGACGATGCACTTTTATGAATGTAGTTTCTATCGCTGTTTTTAGCCTTTTCACATCATGTAATGTGAGGCCTTGTACTTGTTAATTTATATCTCAGATCATATTTGATGGTTTTTATATATATCAATTCTAGATTGTTACAGGTGATGGACGCCTCGAGAGAGAGAAGAGAAAATGAAAGCAGGTGGTTTTGCGGGAATGTGTGCTGCACGGTGCCAGTTGGGCCGAGGCCCCTCTGTTTCCATCCTTGTCCGTCAGGGGCCTGTCAGGCACCTCCAGCCCAGCCCTGTGAAGACAGTGAGCAATGTGCTCCTGTCGCCACCTCGGCCCTTGCCCAGGGTGGGGACTGGCCCCTCATTTTGACCAAAGCTGCCAGATGGCAGCTCGGCCTTTCCACGACCCCGTCCTGACGGCTGCAGCACTCTTCTTGGGCCCACATCCCTGTGCCCAGTCCCTGTGCCCCAAGAGGAAACAGAGCACAGTGCCCTTGCCGCAAGACGACTCTGTGTGTCCCAGCTTCAGGCTCTCACAGAGCCCCACACCCCGGGGTCTTACCTCACAGGGAATGGGTTTTAAAAGTGAATTTACAAACAAGCCAACAAACGCTGCACTCCAAAAAAACAAAAGACCCTGACTTTTTTGTGCCAAAAACTGTGGACATGCTGGCTCAGCATCCTCAGGACCAAGCTGTTGCTTAATTTTAATTTATTGTCTTTATATTAATTAACCCAGATGACAAGTTGTGGGCCTAGGACAGCCTGGGCCCAAAGATTCTGAAAGGCAGCCCCCTAGCAGCCCCAGGCTTGCTGTGGGAAGGGCCATGCCGCCATTTGCTCATCATTCCATGGGCTATGCCGGCCTTGGCCAAACCTTCACAGAGAGGTCAAGGCTGGGGACGGTCCACACCCTGCCACCCTCCTGCCCCTCCCATGCCCCTCCCGTCCCCCTCACTCTGTGTCTGTGTCTGAATTGTGGATCGTGCAGAAGAACCTGCAGCCATAGTTATTTGACTATATCTCGACCAAGGGCTTGCAGTGCAAAGCCAGGCCAGTGTCGCGCATTACTTACAATAAAAGGGATCATTTATACCCAAGGGGTCCTGTGGAAATGCTTTTGGTTGAGGTGTGGAGTAGGTGTTTGCCTGGGAGGAGCCAGCTATGGTGCCCAACAACCAGCTTGGGTCCCTCAGCAGGAAATTTGACTCCAAGAGGGGTCCTAGGAGGGGATGACTTGACTGGTACCACTGTTAGCTCAGAGGTGGCTCCCCTCTTCCCCCCACTCCCAGGAGCTCTGCTGAGGGTGTTTCTATCGCAGCTGATTATCAAGGTGGTATACTACTGTCAGCCCCACCTGACCCAAGTGTCACCAGTGCTGGGTTCCCAGGACTTTTGTGGCCATCTAGTAGTCATCCCGCTGCAGGTACGTACTCCCCAGAGCCATATCCTTGCAGGGCAGAGTTCAGGTACCTCCAGGAGCCACCTCTCTGGCATCTCCCCCCTGGTCTGCCTGCTGCTGGTGCTTAGCTCAGAGCCAGGAGAGACTGTCCTTGTCCCCACCTGAGACCTCCAGTGCAGAATTTGGGCCTGCTTTGCATGAGGCTGTCAGCTCTCATGCTGAGGACCCAGTGCCACCTCTGCTGAGTGGTAGCTCTACTGCTTCGAGGGGCAGGGTCCACCCCAACAGAGCACAGTGGCCCATCTGCCACTGGAATTTGAGTCCCAGCTTCCTATCCTGTCCTATGGCCATGATATCATTTAGGAACTTGAGTTGTATGGGGCGGTGGCAGCAAATCCCCCAGGAGTCAGCCCTCTTGTTCCATCAGTTCAGGTAGCCCACAGGCAGTTTGGGGGAAATCAGGACAGTTGGGTCTGAGACAGGACAACCCAGATTTCCTGCCTGTAATCCGCTGGGGGTGGGGTGGGTCTCAGTTCCTCCAAGCTTGCAGTATTCGCCCTGCTATAAACTGTTGTCCCTCAGAGAAGCACAGGAGCTGTTTCTCCTTGAACTACATGGGAGTGACCATGGCTGCCCCACTCCCCAGAGCTTGAAAAAGCAAGGGGAAGATAACAGATGGGGAAGGGCACAGAGAACCAGAAACCCTTTAACAGCACTTGCTGAATCTGCTGGTTTCCACCAGCCTTTGTTGATTTCTAGGGCAAAGGGGGTCTAGGCAAGGACAAGAAGGGTTCTGCCTTGCAATAATATACTTAAGTGCAGTGAGGCCGGGCTCCACATCACCTGCTGATGGCCTGACCTCCTTCTTCTTTTTTAATAGGCTCCACACCCAATGTGGGGTTTGAACTCAACCCTGAGATCAAGAGCCACATGCTCTACCAACTGAGCAAGCTAGGCACCCCAGCCTGACCTCAATTTTTCAACCGACGTGGAGTTTCAGTTTTAAAACCACTCTGGGTACGACAGCATGGAGACCTGGCTGTTGAAAAAGGAGCACCCCCTTTTTCTCAGGCTGGCTGGTATTTCTCTGACACCCATTTCTCAGCCCCCATCCCACCCCAATCAAGTCCAGGAGTGTTCTAGGCTGACCATGTCCCCTGTCACCTCTACATGACTAGTCTGCATCTTTCCTGCCACAAAACCCCCCATCAGGCCACATAATACAGAGTCAGGATCTGTTAAAACATGTTTAAAACAGGGTTGATCGCAACAGTCAGAACCGGCAGCAATAGGGGACAAGAGGAGGGGAGCATGGCCAATGCCAGCCCCCACCCAGCCAGTCTCTGTGGCTCTCAGCCTGGCGGTGCTTTAGCTTCCGCTTCTTGACTCCGGTGGTGCAAGATGGGTCCCCAGTCCCACTGGGCATGCCCTGCCTCGCCTATGGGGCCGGGGGGGGGGGGGGAGGGCAGGGCTAATCAACTTCCCCCTCCACTCCCCCACAGGGCCTTGGTGGGCATTCTGTGAGGCCCAGCGAGGGCACACTGGCTCTCCTTCCTCCAGTCTCCATGGCTCAGGACCAGGCTAAGGGCAGAGGTAGATGGGGAGATGTGGGGGCCACAGAGGGCCCCAGGTGGCAGTGAGGGAGCTTGGGACCCTGAGGGGGGCATGCTGACTCCTTGCTGGAGAAAAGGCACCTAGATAGGGAAGCTGGGCTTGGGGACCTCCCAGGGGGCCATAGGGTGAAGTGGGGTAGGCTGAAAAGTAGGAAGCAGGGTGGTGAGAAACCCCCAATCCTGATTCCCAAACCACCACCACCCACCCCCAGGGAGAATGAAAGAATCCTGGAGCTCTGCCCCCCCCCAACCCTCTGCCTGAGCAAGATGACCTTATCCCCCTCCCACCCTGCCCCCCAACCGGAGCCCAGGTCCAATCTCTTTCCCACCCTTCCCACTGCCCCACTCCAGGCCCTCTTCTACGGAGGGGGTGGACAGCAGAGGGGCCTCAGGCCGTCTTGGTGCCGGCGTCCACCTCCTTGTGGGCCCAGAGCTCCTTGTGCTGCTTCCGGCCAAAGCCCTCATCATAGTTGCCTTTGCTCTTAAACAGCTGCTGAAAGTGGGGCTTGCAGTAAAATTCCCCGTGCAGTGCCGCGTAGCTGCCCAGGCTGCAGAAGCAGAACAACTGTGGTCAGGTCAGGTGAGGGCTGGCGGGCGAGGGCAGGGGCAGGGCAAGGGCGCACCTCAGCTTGGTGTGACAGTGCTTGCAACAGAAGCAAGAGTTGTGGAAAATGAGCTTGTCTGCCACCAGGCGCTCCATAGGGTACACGGTCTTCTGGCAGGCGGCACAGCTCTCCTTCACCTGGGCCCGAAGGCTGAAGGACTGTCCCGGGGAGAGAGTCAGCTGGGGGCCTGACGCATGCCCATCCCCTTCTCCCCCAACACCCGGGTCTCAGGGCCCTACCTTGGAGCGCTGGACAGTGCTGCTGCCACCGCTGCCTTTGGCTTCCTATGGGAGAGGGCCAGTCAGGGCCAGGTCAGCGGAGGGATGCCCCAGATCATTGCTGGGGTCACCGGCCCAGATCCCAGGGGCATGGGGGCGGGGCAAAGGGTGGCAGGCAAACCCGCCGCCCCTCACCCCTTCACCCCCAGGCCAGACGCCTGCGGCGGCGGGGGTCTCCCACCCCGCTGATCACCTACATGAGAGGGGGTGGCCTGGGCAGCTCCTGCAGCCTGGTACATGGCTCGGTGGAGGTGATGGAGGCCCCAGGTAGAGACGCGGCACCCGCTGGGTTCTGCAAGGGGAAGTCGGTGGGTCGGGCCCCACAAGCCCTTCCCCAGCCTGCGGGGTGGGGTGGGAGTGTTTACAGGCAGGGGGCTGGGGGGCTGCGGTTGGGACTTTCCCTAAGTCATTTCCTGTTGCTCTGGGTCTTGCCACTTCCGCCCCCCACCCACCTCCCCCTTCGCCCGCCCGCCCCCCACGCTGCTCCCGGAGGGGCAGGGGTCCCTGAGCTTAACCAGGTGTGGGGGAAGAACGGAGACAGCCGGGGCGGCCCGGGGAGGGGGCACCGCGCAGCCGCCGTGAGCCGCCCGGGACCCCGCCTGGATGAGGGGAGGTCAGGGGCAGGCGGGCCAGGCGGGGCCTCGGTGAGAATCCGCTGGCCCCGCCTGACCCCGGCCCGACGCTGCTGAGGCCGCGGGCGCCCACCACTCGGCCGGCCCAGCCCCTGGACAGCGCTCCCGGCCGTGCCGCCCGCCCCGCCCGAGCCGCCGCCCGCGCGCCCCGCTTCTCGGCTCCGGGGCCCGCGAGGACGGGACCCTAGACCCGGTACCCGTACCGCGGGCCCCGCCAGGGGGCTTCGGCCCCGTCCCCGCTTGGAAGCCCGCCCGGGAGGACGGCCGCTGGTCCCGGAGCCCCGGCCGAGAGCGACGGGCGCAGGCGCTGGGCGTCGGGACCCCCGCGGGCGGCGGCCCTCGCGCCTGCACCCCCACCTCGGCGCCCGGGTTCGTGAGGCGGATGCAGGCCCCCTCCCCGGCCCGTCCGCGGGTCTCACCGGGGCCCCGGCCTGGGCTGCGGGGCGGGGGTCGGTCTCCGGGGAGCGCCTCGGGTGCGAGGAGGGCGCGGGCGCGAGCTGCCGCCGCTGCCAGTGGTCCCCGTGCGGCCGCCGCCGCCACCGCCTTATCGCGGCACCGCCCCCGCCGGCCCCCGCCCCGCGCCCGCCCATTGGCTCCGCCGCGCCCGGAGCCGCCTCCGGGGCCCCCGCGCCGCCGCCGACCCCCTCTGCGCTTTGTCTTTCCCTCGCTCGCCGTCCCCTGCCTTTGTCTGCCCCCCGCCCCGACCCCGCGCTCCCGGCACTCGCACCATCCCCGCGGGCCCCGCGCTTTGCCCGCCGCCCCGTCGGTAGGTCCGCTCCCGACCGAGGCCGGGACTGGAGCCGGAGGGTACCGCACGCCTCCGGGCGCGGACGAGTTTAGGTTGAGACGCCGGGGGTCCCGGGACAAATGGCTCTCCCGGCGACGCCCCTGGGGCGAAAAAGGATAACCGGAGTGCCCCTGGGCTTTTAGGTGCCTCAGTTTCCCCCGGTTGGACCTCGGGCCCGCCCGGATCTCCGTGGGCGCTGAGGTTTGACAGACCCCGCGGGGGCGGCCCGGTCCCGGCTCCCACGCCCCCGGCGGCCGCGGAGTCCTCCCGCCGCCAGGGGCCGCCCCCATACGGCAGCCCGAGGAAGGTGGCCGCGGCGGCTGGCAAGCGGTCCAGCCACGCGAGGCTGTGAGGCCCGGCGCCCCTGTGTCCTGTCACCTTGGGCCGCGGGCTCACCGAGTGCCAGTCTACACGAGAGGTCCAGCGGACCACCCCCACTCCCCAGCGCCTTCTCGCGCGACCCCATAGACAAGGCACCCGGGATCACCAAAGGCAGCAGCCCTCCAAGGCCCGCCGTCCTAAAACGATTGTGGCCGGTTTTTGTGGCATTAGTCACCCCAGGTTCCTGCGGGCGGGCACTATTGCCTGCGAGAAATCAGGGGCTCCCCCCTTCAGGGAAGGAAATTTACATCCGTCAAACAAGCAAATCTCGGTGTCCCCTGACCCCATTTAACACAAGGGAGCCAGGCCTGAAGATGTGAAGAGCAGCAGGACCGGTGCCAGAAGCCAGGCCTCCAGCCCCTCTGGCCCAACCGGCTGCAGTGCCTCCAGCACACAGCACAGCTCCAAGGCACCCAGGAGGCAAGTGGCTGGCACCTGGTCGGGGTGGAGCCTCAGCTGTGCCCCACACGTGGGGCCCCGGCTTCTTGGACGACCTCTGCTGGGAGATCGGGGTCTAAACGGCCCCAGGGACTGCTGGGCTTTGCCTGATGTCTGGCTGGAAACTGTTTCACCACACAGCCCTAAACATAGCTTGTTCCCACACTGTGGCAGGAATAGAACTGGTGGCTCCAGAGCGCAGCCCACACAAGCCTCAGGGAACAGAACAACTCAGCGCCTCCGTGCCTGGCAGGGGAGGGAGGGAGGCAGCAGGCTTCCCCAGCCCCCAGCTAGCTGTTCCCTTGGCTCCCTCAGGGCCCCCACACTGCAACTGGCTTTCCTCCCCAGCCTCCCAATTCTCCCTAGAGGAGATATATGTTTGGGTGGAGCTGTAGGCCCAGGACTCCCATGATGGTTTGTGTGTGTGTGTGTGTGTGTGTGTGTGTGTGTGTGTAACTTCAAAAATTGTGTTGTGTGCATCTTTCCCGGCAGATGGCACAGAGGTCATCAAATTCTCAAAGGCGGCCGCCCTGCTGCACCAAGGTGCAGCAGGGAGCAGGCTGGGTGGACAGCAGACACCCAGCAGCAGCCTGGGCCCAGAGGTGGTAGGGTCTGCAGACAGCTACCACAGAAGCAGCAGGCAGCCTGGGCACTAAGGATGAGTGGAGAGCAAGGTGAAGAAAGCAGTTCAGAAGGAAAGAAAAACAGGCTGATAATGGTGTTGAGAAAAGGGAACTTGAGGTTTCAAGAAAAAAAAAAAAAAAGAGCTGGGCAAGAGGAAGGAGGAAGGCTGGAAATAAATGTGACCTGGCCTCCACCTCATAGTGGGGATGGGATCGTTCCCTTCACCTCAACTGCTGTAACTGCCCAAAGGAGGGGGGGGGGGTTATTTTTCTTTTAAACTGGAGTTACAATTTCTGAGGGAAGGGAAAGTGAGAGCATTTGATGGTTCAAAGCAGCTTCAAGCAGGGAAGAGGGAGGGGCACTTCCTTCACCTGAAGTTTGAAGTGCCTGGGCTGGAGGGGGGGGGGGGGGCTCGCCAGGCCCGTGCACCTGCAGGCCAGGCAGCACCATGGAGACCCAGGTCAGAGTCCCCCCACCCTTGCCGGCCACCAGCCAGGATGACAGAGAGGGGACAGGTCTGGCTCTTAGGTTACCTGCTCTTTGGGTATTAGTTCCAGCGGTAAGGAGACACTGCAAAGTCATGTTACAAAACAAAACCCTCTACCTCATTTCCTGCCAAAGGTAAGCCGCTTCTGCCTGGACTCCTAGCGGCCCAGAAGTGGTCCCACACGTAGAAGGCCTGGTCTTTAGCACCTAGACCTTCCCAGCCCCAAAGTGGTTTGACGGCCACAGGCTAAAATGAATAGTCAGGTGATACATCTATTATGGGTTTTAAAAGAAACTGGCATGTTGTGAGGCTATCTAATGAAAGCGGTCATGGTCGGGCTTCCACGTGCACCCGTGGGACCACTCTTGGATGGCAGAATGTGGCACTGAAGGACTCCCATCTGAGCCTGTAAGGCCAGCACACAGCAATGCCACTCTCCAATGGGTTCTCTGAAATGTTTAATTTGTTCTGGCGATGAAACTAACGTGGCATAAGGACTTCAGTCCTCAGGCTAGGCAAGACACTGTGGCCTTGGAGAAAGCCTCAAGGAGGCTGGCAGGAGGCAGTAAAGATGGTGTGAAAGGGATGAGCTGCACAGATGAACTATGGGAAGGCTTTAGGTGTTGGGGCACAAGTGATGAAAGGGGTGAGGATGGACTGCCCCAGCCTTGACCTGGTGCTTAACAAGAAAAAAAATGCCCTTCCCTTCAATTACCAGGGAGAGGCCTGGGGGCTGGAGAGGGGGGGCAGGTGGCTTATTGCTTACCCCTCCACGGACCTCTAAGATCTGAGAGCAGAGGGAGAGGATGCAATAGGCTGGTAGGACAGCTACAGTGAGAAGAGGAAGTCACACAGTCCCCAGGTCAAGGAGTCAAACCCTGGGCTTGGCCTTTAGCCTTCCAGGGCCAGAACAGCATCTCTTTCTTCTGAAGAGGTTGCCTGAACTCCCAGGATGGAATGTCAGATTTCTGGCCTCTGATCACCAGTTGCTGGGATTCCCTGGTGTCTCAGAAGTCCTGGAGCAGTAAAAAAGGTTTCTCTCCAAGAATTTCTTTCCCAGCGAGTAAGCGGCCAACTCTCCTGGCAGAAATGTCTTTTCTACCCAACCTGCACGCGGGAGGGTGGGAGTGTGGCCGGCCCTCAGAAAGGGCCCCTGAGGCTCACATGTTCCAGGACTGAGAACGTGCGCCTTCTTCGGGGGCTCAGAACTCCCAGTCGTCCACCTCCAGCTCTTCCAGGTTTGTTACCAGGCCAAAGATCCCGCTGTGATCCTGAGGCTGACTGCCCTCAAAACTGGTGATGGGGGTGACAGGGCGAAGTAACTCAGGCAAGGCCTCTGAGGCGCGCCGCTTGATCTGAGGGAGGAGAGGCAGTTAGGGGTGGATCCTGTTGCTCTGGGTCCCAGGACACCATCAGGCAAGAACTATGGCCCCGTGACAGTTGGACTGTTAGAGCCAAGAATCTCTCTGAGAGGAAGGCACAGCGCCTTTAAGGGGCTTCAGAAAACTGGGCATTTCTCTTTGATTCAAAGGGAGGAGGAGAGAACACCTAAGGACCCCGAAGCTAAGGGGGTTGAGGGTCGTTAGAAGCACAGGCAAGAAGAAAATCCCAGGGAGCCTCAGGAGAGTGCTACCATACCTGCTTGAAGAAAGAGTGGTTCAGGAGGGTACTGGCACTTGGTCTGTGGAGAAAGGGGAAGAGAGCCCAGCATTACCCCTGTGCCCCAGGATTCCCAAATCCTGCTGCTCACACCTTATCCCCAGGCTCCCTCTGCTTCTTCCCTCAGCTCTAGAAGAAACAACAGCCCGAGCTACCCAGGTCGCTTCTTAGCAAACCGTTGTGTTGATCCCTCTGGCCGCAGGAGCTCGGGACTCCTCCAGGAACCCAGCCCTCCACAGAACAGATGAATCCTCTCAAACCCTGCCTTCGACCCCCCAGGCCCTCTCTGCCCCCCACAAAGCCCGGCTCCCAGCCCACAGGAAATACCTTACGTCTGGACTACGCTGAAGGCACTGCTCCACAAAGTGATGGAAATGGGGGGAAAAGGTGCGGTGATAGGGGTGGGAGGGCGAGTCGCCATTGGAGGTCCTGGGGGTGCTGGTGGCCAGGCTGTCACTCAGGCCAGAGTTGGCTGCTGAGCGTGAGGTGCTCATGGTCAGCTCCTCGGCAGGGATGGTGCTGGTGTCCAGCAGGCAGGGCACGGTGCCATTCAGCTTCTCCAGCAGCATCTGGGGAGGACAGAGCCAGGACGTGGGCTGGAGGGGGGGGCCCTGGAAGATCTATGGAGTTTCTTCACAAATACACTTTTCCCAGTATACAAGTGTGGTTTAGGGGAGCAGAGAAAAGAAAAGTGGAGTAAGTCTAGTTTTCTCAAAGGTATGCTGGCCACTGGCTCCACAGCCATACCCCAGCTCAGCCAAAGGGAAGAGGAGGAGAGGGCCTGCAAGAATGCACCCTTCTGCCATGGCTGCAAGGAAGGTCCCCGTCTTCTCTCCCGTTTATAAGACTTCTTCATGTCCTTTTAACTGTAGAGCACTCACCCTAGGGTGAAGGCGGCTGTCAGGTCATTGTCTTTGGAGCCCAGCCCCAGTCTCTTGTGCCCAGGTGGTTCGGGAGGGGTGTGTTACACAGCGCCTGCCAGGCACGCCCTGGGTTGTCGCTGCACTGGAGCAGGGTGCCCAAGGGCCGACTAAGCTTGGGCAGCTGTGCCACAAAGTCCTCTGATGCCACACATGCAAAACAGCCCCAGCTTGGGGATTGCTGCCCTTGGGGTTGTCCCCCTGAACTTCCAGGCCAGAACCCAGAAGTCTCTCTAGAGCTGTGCTGTCTAATGTGGCAGCCACCAGCCACATGTAGCTATTTATACTTACATGAAATGTGGTTTAAAATTCAGTTTCTCAACCTCACTGGCCACACTGTAAATGCTCAACAGCCACAGGTGGCTAGTGGCCACTGTACTGGGCAGCATAGATAAGAGAATGCTGCCACTACCTCAGAAGATGCTATTGGATAGTGCAGCTCCTGTACCTCTCATTCACCTTAAATAGCCGCCTACCTTTCCTGAGCACTTTCTGTGACTCTCTTACTTAGATTTTCTAGACTCCTTACTGAGGTTTCCATACCCTCCTAATGAGTCTGCTAGATCTAATCTACCTGCTATTGTGATCTTTCTGAACTATGTATCTGATGCTATCACTCCTGGGCTTAAAAGCCTTCAGCAATTCTCCATGTGGTTTGGGACCGGAACCAAATGCCCTGGTGTGGCACACAAAGTCCTTCATGCTCTGCCCTGGCTTCCTGCTCCAGCAACATCACCCAGCAGCCCCCCAGAAGCACCTGTACTTCAGCTATTTGTAACCATTGCTATTCCCCAGATCCTATCCCTGTTTGACTCTGGGTCTTTGCACATGCTGTTCTCTCTGCCTAAGTTTCCTTCTAGTTCCCATTCCTCACACAGCAAACAATTACTATTTGCCTTCAAGACTCAAATGTCACCTCCTCCCAGAAGCCTCCCTGGGTCCCCTGCTCTACAGAGCTCCCCTCTGGCCACTCTCTAGCTGCCCCTATTCCCACAGGGCAGTCTGTGGGTTCAAGGGAGAGGCTCACTCAGAGCCTCCACCCCTCCACCCCCTCCCAGTTCTAGATCATGCTCCAGATACTTAGGATTCATTTAATTCTTGCCGAAATGACCCGAGTCTGCTTCCTAGACTTGACAAAGATTGATAAGCCTCTTCCCTGGCCTGTCTCCCAAAGGTAGACTATGCCACTGGCTGTGTGTGCCAAGGAGTGGCCAAAGGACAGTCATTGTAAGGGGCATGAACAGATGTTGAACTTGTAGGCTGGAGGTTCCAAAGGTATTGGCCAGAATATGGTAGCACAGAACCCGAGAAGCCTGAGAACTCTCAATTAGAAACTGGCCTTCCAGGTATATTTATCAAGGTAGGACGGAACATATTTTGTAAATTTATGAAATTCATCTAAGTAGACAACATGGTATGTGGGCCTCCATTTGCACACCTGCTCCAGGCCCTGCAACAGTCAGTGGCGGGCCTGCTCCTGGGCTCTCCTTCTCCAGGGTCCCCTCCCACAGCAGGGGAAGGCAGTGGTGGGCAGGTAAGAAGGAAAACAGGCTGAGGGCTCACCTGGGTGGCAGGCATATCCTTAAAGGGGACATGGCCATTGGCCAGCTCACAGGCTGTGATTCCCACACTGTAGATGTCAGACTTGGCATCGTAACCCTGCAGATTCTAAGTCAGGAGAAAAAAGCCACAGATCACTCCTTTTGTAGCCATGGTTGTTCTTAGAAGAGACCAGCATGGGGCAACATCCGAGGGGAGGAAGACAGTATCTGTCTCAAATCCAGCCCACTTTCCTTGCCTGTACTACTGAAGAGTAGCTGATATTGTAAAGGAATGAATGATGCTGTGTAACAACCAGGGAGAAGTGTGGGTCCCCATACTCCTGCTTAGTGGAAGGATGTGGAGAGCACCGAGTATTTCAAGAATGCTCACTCTTCCTATAAGGAAGGTCTCTGAAGGGAACTGAAATAGCATTAGGCCCACTTTGGGACCCCACAGAGGGGAAACACCACCATGTGCAATGGGCTGAGAGGCCTCCCGGGTCCACCTACCAGCAGGGAACCCCTCCCTCTGGAACCCCTTACTCCACTGAGAAGCAGAGCACTCCCATCTGGGGAAATTCCTGAAGGCTCCCTAGGGAAACTGTGAATTGGTGAGGGATAGGGGCTTCTCAGGACTCAGGCCACAGACCTGCTGGAGGACCTCTGGGCTGAGCCAAGGCAGAACCTTGACACTGTACTTGGGAAAGTCGTGGACCACACGCTGCCGCTGCCCATGGCTGATCATGCTGAGGTTGCTGCGTAAACCAGACAGGTAGACCTTTCCCTCCGAGGAAATCAGAATGTGGCTGGCTTTGACGCTCCTGGGTTGGGGTGGGGAGCAGAGGGAGGGTGTCATGGGGCCACAGGAGCCCTTCACGTCACAGACCTCTGATCTTCACATACTAGGTAAATATTATATACACATAAACACATTTTAATATAATACATGCATAAAAAAAGAGAAAATAGCATGACCCAATTTACATACCACCAGATTTTAAGTCTTTATATTTTGCTAAAGTTCTTTTAGGCTCACAGACCACTGCTTGGAATCTGTGGGTATTCTTACAAAGCGGATCATGGTGTGATATCCATATATTTTCAATTTACCTAAAGGTACTGTGTTATGCATCCCATCCTTCCTTCACTCCTCAGTGCTGTTTGTAAGATCCATCCGTGTGGCCACCTGTATACAACCAACCTTTGCTTCTAACTGCCACCTGCACTCTGGGGTGGGATCGAACACTTCTACTGACCCCTTCTTCCAGTAAGGAACATTGATGCTGCCTCTAACCACCATGGATATGAATGATGGCATCTACATATGTCCCCTGAGAGGCCTGTGTGAGGGTTTCTTTGGGGCATACCCCCAGAGCAGCATTGACGGCTCCAGTGCCGAGTGACCCTGACTGGTTGCATTGGGCCATCTTCCACTGTGCGGTCAGGAGACCCCACCTCACCACGCTGGGCCTCAGCCAGCCTCCAAATGACACTGGTCTCAGGTGTGTAGGGTGACATCCTCCTGTTTAATTTGCTTTTCTGATTCTTATTAGATTTGAGTGTCTGGTCATATTGAGAGTCCTGTGGGTTTCCTCTTCTATAAACTTCAAACCCTTTGCTCATTTTTCTGTTGCTTTGCTTATCCTTTTCTTATTGATTCACATAATTTCCTTGTTACTAATCTCCTGTGTGTTCTAGACACAGCTAACATCTTGCACGCTGTCACCCATTTCTTAATTTTGTCCATGGTGTTCTTTTTTGGAGAGATATCTTTAATCTTGATATAATCAAATCCATCATATGTTGTTTTGTGCTTCTAAAATATCTAGACATTCTTCTGTGCCTCAGGTCACAAAAATATTTCCTTCTATCCAAGTCTGTAGTTTTATATCAGACATTTAGGCCTTAATCCATCTGAAATGTGCTCCTTTGTACGTGGAATTAGGTAAGGGTCCAGCTTCCCTACTGTGAGTGTCTTTTCCTAATACCGTCTATTAAGCAGCCCCTCGCCCCAGCCTCTCAGCACAGGACTGACTGTGGGGCACACACGCAAGTTTAGGTGCTCCAAGGAAGGAGGGGGGTGGGGCACAGAGGCCCATGCCAGATGTTCTTCTCACACAGCACTCAGGACCGAGCTGCTCAGTAAAGAGAAAGTTGGCACCCAAAGGCTAAATGCTCTACCAAGTCAGAGGCAAGGACAAAATCCCAAGCTTTGATTTAAACTCTGACTTCACTAACTTCAGTCAACCTTCTCCCCTTCCCCTGTTTACTTGAGGGCTCCTGGGCACAGATCCCTGCTCTTGTCAAGGGCGATTATGCCTAAGAATGCACCTGTGTACGTATCCCATGTGGTGGATGTAGTCCAGGGCCTTGAGCACCCCCTGCAGGATGTAAGCAATCGCCAGTTCATTCATGCCGTCCATAAAGTGTGTGCAGATGAGATCCTTTGCAGAACCTGAAGAATTGTGGGGACACGGGGAAGAGTAACAAAGAAGGGAAACAGACATGAACCTGCTGACAACAGCGTTCTCAAAGCACCTCTCTGCCAGGACCCCTGTTCCACTCACCATACGCCATGAATGATGTGACAACCCACAGCTCATTGTCTGCAATAAAGGTGGCTCGATATGGCAGGATATTGGGATGGCTGAAGAGTTTAGAGACATGAAGCTCCCCCTGAAAACAATGGTAAGCGGAAGTCAGAATCAAGGGGTGCTGAAGAAGGCGCTCAACATGAAGGTGGTGGCATGAATAACATGGGGACCCAGTCTTTCCTGGAGCTCTTCTCAGAGTCCTGGGAGCAGCCCAAGCAGGTGGCCACCCACATGAGAGAAGCCAGGCTCTGCTGTCTCCACAGGGAAGCCAGCACTGCTCTGCCAGCTTCTGCCTGCGTTTGGCTCCACTAGCCAATCTTAGAGCCTCAAGAAAAATTCCCCACCAACAGCGAAACTGCTAACAACACGGTAGAGGGTCACAGCTCGCCACGTCAGAAATGATGAGAACCAACAGTTGACTGAAGACTTATAAAGTAATAAGCTTAGTTCAACTTCAAGGGCCAAGGCACAGATCTCCTCTTTAAGATAAGAAAACAACAGGGGCACCTGGGTGGTGCAGTCGGTTAAGCGTCCGACTTCAGCCAGGTCACGATCTCGCGGTCCGTGAGTTCGAGCCCCGCGTCAGGCTCTGGGCTGATGGCTCAGAGCCTGGAGCCTGTTTCCGATTCTGTGTCTCCCTCTCTCTCTGCCCCTCCCCCCACTCACATTCACCCTCTCTCTCTCTCTCTCAAAAATAAACATCAAAAAAATAAAAAAAGGAAAACAAAAAACATTTTCCTCTTAAAAGGAAAATGTTGTAATCGATAGGACAAGGAAACAAAGTTATCAGAGAGCAAACACGAACTACTAGACAGCCGAAGGTACTTCTCCAGCAACCTAGGAGCGAGAGAGCAGCTACAGAAAGTGTCAGACCTATGGGATTTTAGAATGAATTTGGACAAAAGAACTACAGAAACTCAGGGGTCCTGGCCTCTGGGACATGAGCTAAAGGCCAAACAGGCAATACTTTCTGCCTATCTACTGCTCCAAAGAATTTAAAAGAGAATCCTAAAGTCCAACATGCTCTAGAATGAACTCAGATATCTTTCTTCCCAAATAACTAAGCTGGGACTGACTTTCGGTCCCATCCTCAGACCCACAAAACTACTCTGAACACGAATGGGTGTTAGAGCACCATCAGAAGAGCATGAATTCAGGGAAACACTGTGATGAAGAAGAGGGATAGGTTGCAGTCAAACTGCTGAAAACACACTGACCCAGGCCCTGAATCTAAAGAGCTCCCGGTGCAAGCCTGAGTCAGGGAGGAACCCAGGCCCCTGCCAGCTGCTCTCAGATCTGTGGTGTCCCCTGTAACTAGAGGGCAGCTACCTCCTTCTCCAACAGAAAGGAACCTCAGGAAACAGGACAATGAGAGCCAGAAGGTGGCTGTCACGGCAAAGCAGGCTGCCCCGAATCTGGAACAAGACTGCCTGGGTTTGAATCTTGTCTCTACCACTCACTAGTATGTGTGACTGTGGGCAAGTTACTCGGCCTCTCTGAATAGTAAATAAATGAATAAATGAGCCACAAAGGCATCTTTGGAGAGGAAGAAGGGAGTATAAATTGGCCTGAGCAGAATTACAGAATCCTTAGTGCCAAATGCCCACGATTCTTCGTTAAGAGCTTCTGTTAACTTCCTGGTTTGGTCCGCCTTCATTTTCTGCCAGCTATTTTCAGAAGACAGATGTAAGAGTTGCCTTGTAATTGCAATTGGAACTAAGAGCCCATCCTTGAAGTGTCCCAACACATTTTATTACCTGCAAGAACGTCACCATCTCATTGGAACAAGCTTCCAGGTTAATCCTTCGTACCGTCACGTACTCTCCTGTCGGTTTGTACCTTGCTAGATTCACTGTCATCAGGTCCTCAAATCCTTTGCCTAAAAGAAAAGGAGAATGTCATGAACAAGTTCAATGGCAACAGAGGTAGCCTTAAAGAGACTTGATTTAAAATGAGAACTCGGGGACCCTGGGTGGCTCAGTCAGTTGAGCAAACGGCCTCAGCTCAAGTCATAATCTCACGGTTTGTGAGTTCGAGCCCCGCGTCGGGCTCTGTGCTGACGGCTCAGAGCCTGGAGCCTGCTTCAGATTCTGTGTCTCCCTCTCTCTCTGCTCCTCCCCCACTCACGCTCTCTCTCTGTCTCTCAAATATGTATAAATGTGGGGGCGCCTGGGTGGCGCAGTCGGTTAAGCGTCCGGCTTCAGCCAGGTCACGATCTCGCGGTCCGTGAGTTCGAGCCCCGCGTCAGGCTCTCGGCTGATGGCTCAGAGCCTGGAGCCTGTTTCCGATTCTGTGTCTCCCTCTCTCTCTGCCCCTCCCCCGTTCATGCTCTGTCTCTCTCTGTCCCAAAAATAAATAAACGTTGAAAAAAAAAAATTTTTTTAATAAAAAATAAAAAAAATATGTATAAATGTGAAAAAAAATTAAAAAAAAAAAAAAAAAGAGCTTCTCTCCTGGTAACATGATCTCTTTTCCCAGATTTGGAAGACAGAAGCAAAGGAGAGTCACAAAAGCCAGTTTTGTCACCCTGAGTCCTGCTAACTAGCTGATAGCCTCTGGCACACGCTGATCTGGGGATGCAGAGGAGGCCACAGGAGTGCCCAGGAGCCTGAAGGTAAAATAGCAATGCTAGGACTTTACCTATGACAGAGAGTAGCTCATAGCGCCCTCCTTCCGGCAGGAAGCTACTCATGATCTCCTGTTTAGACAGGGATGCTATAGACTCTGAGCTCGCCTCATTGGTCTAAAGAAAAAGAAAAATAGGTTAATAAGAGGAAATTGGGTGTGGGATGGGAGTGGGGAGGGGGTGATTCAGACCCACAAGGAGACTGGCATCTAAACATACAAATTCTGACTCGGGGTCAAAGAAATAGGTCCAACACTATTCGATGAGAAATGTAGAACACCAGATGTTCAGTGTAGTCATTAGCACTAACATCAGAGCCAGTAAGTGTGAGCGCCATCTACAAATGGGGGTAGGGGACAGGGCTGGTTCCTAGTCAACTGTTGATTTGCTTGTCCTTTCCAACAACTGGCTCATTTGCTAAAAATTATGAAATTCTTACTTGGGGAAAGGATGTCTAGACAAAAGGCATGTTTAGAAAAGAGAAGGGGGATGGAGAAGTGAGGGGCTCTCTTGAATTTCCTGCTGTATTGGGGTCCTATTTTAGGGCCCTGACTACAAGACTCAAAGGTCACATGCTGAATTTTGCTATAGGGGAAATTTGGCCATAAGAAGTACCCTCTTGAGCAAACCAAGAGCCCAGACCAATCATTCTCTGACATTTTCTTTCTTTAAAAAAAAAAAATGTTTTTTTAATGTTTATTATTTTTGAGAGAGAGAGACAGAGAGCAAGCAGGGAAGGGGCAGAGAGAGAGAGAGAGAGAGAGAGAGAGAGAGAGACATAGAATCGGAACCAGGCTCCAGGCCGGCTGTCAGCACAGAGCCGACGCGGGGCTCAAACTCACAGACCGCGAGATCATGACCTGAACTGTAGTTGGCCGCCCAACTTGACTGAGCCACCCAGACACCCCAATTCTCTGACATTTTCAAGTGAAGCAAGAAAACAGAACACATAGGGCTGCAGGCAAGGCACAGGGCTGTCACGTCTCAGCCATCATCCCAGGCAGAGGAAGTGACCTGCTTCCTGGTTCCTGCCATAAATGAAGCTGGACCTCAACCAGTTAGGATGTGGGCATCACACCTCTGGGCTTTGAGGTCCTAAAGGAAAAGTGCCCAGCGAAATTGATGGCAGACCAACTCTCCCTTCAGCTCAAAAGGCTCAGACCTAAATTTATTTGTGTGATTTAGGGGCCATATTTTTCTTTCTTTTGGATCCTCTTTCCTCCTGAGATGGAGTACCTTAGGCCAGCTCAAATTTCATATGCTGTATTCCTAAACCTGACCTCTAGTTAGGAAAAGATCTTTGTGAACACAAGAAAGGCCCCTCACTCAGCACTAGCCAGAAGACAGGGAGTCAAGAATGTTCTGACATGGTGGTACCTCCTTGCTGGGGATCCCTGACGTTTCAAGGGCATCCGGTTTCAAGAATTGATGGAACTGCCAAGGAGAAAGAAACCAAGTGGGGTTCTTCCTCTTGCACCACTTAAGTATGACAGTAAGAGGAATCTAGCCAACCAAAAGTGAGCCCTGTCAGCAAATTTCTAATTCAATCAATTTTTTATATTTCCAAGATTCATCCCATATTGTTGTATTTAGCCATGCTGTACACCCATGTTGTGTAAGAGTCATCTTGTGTATATACCTGTTTATCCATTCCAGTGTTGATAGGCTTTTGGGGTTGTTTTTGGTTCTGCTCGTATGAACTGTGCTATTAGAAACCCATTTGAATGTGTCTCTTGATGTGTATATGCAAGAGATATTCTAAAGCTTATACCCAGAAACTGAATTGCTAGGTTACAGAGTATATGAACAATCGACTTTACAAAATAATGCAAAATTGTTTACCAAAATGGTTAAACCAATCTACACTCCCTCCAGTACTGTATGTTCTCATTGATCCATTTTTCCCCATCACTTAGTATAATCAGACTTAATTTTTTGCCAATCTCATTGTGTGATTTATATTTCCGTGATTGCTAATGAAATTGAGCATCTTTTCATGTATTTATTAGCCATGTGGGTTTTCTCTCAGGTGAAATTGGCTCTTTGTGTCTCTTGTCCATTTCTCTACTGGAATGTCTTAATGTAGGATTTCCCCAAAGTAGGCCGCCTGGAACACTGACCTTGGCAGTTAACACATATAAATGGTTTACACATCCAATTAAATGAGAAAATGAAGCATTCTCTCTCATGGAGAATCACAAGGTGTGCTGGCATAAAATGGCTTCAAGAAGTTTTGTAGTAAGGAAACTTGTTTAATTTGTTTAACCTAGCATTTCCCAAATCTACTTGTCCAGAGAACCTTTTGTATCTCATATCCGTTAAATTTTGGGAAAGGCTATTTTAAGTAAAACATATGGTACTATGCAAAGACTATAGGCTCTGGGGCCAGACAGAGGCAGAACTTGAACTCAGGTCTATCACTTGCTCTGTGACTGTGGGTAAATCACGCTAAATTCTTGGGATCTCTGTTGTCTCATTAATGGAATAATTCCCAGTTTATAGGGTTGCTATGACAAATGAGATAAAATATGTAAAGATCTTAGTGCTACCTGGTGTTTCATAGGTATTCAGTAAATGTGAATTCTATTCTTTTCCTCCCTCTTTTGCTGCCTACTGTTTGGTCACTCTCCTGTTCAACAAATAAGATGGAACAGAGAAAATGGAGAAACCAGAGTATGCGGGGTAGAGCTTGATAGTTAAGGTTGGTTTGATTTTCACTTTTACAGTTATCTGTTTTCAAATGCTCTGAAAATACGTTCTAGGAACATTTATAGCCATTGTGGCTTCTTGACACTGTGGTGTTCAGAATAATCCCAAGTGCCTCTGCCAGCTGAGAGACACACACACAACTATGGGACAAAACAGAGTAGTAATTTGAGCAAAAAGCCCAAACCAGGAGCTCTGAAATGGCAACCTACCATTTATTTAGAATTTATAAGCTGCAAGCTAAGTTAGTCTTGAGTCCCACCAACTTCATACCTCTCACCACCTGTGCATAATCTTGTTCTACAGATCCTGTTTTCTCAACTATCAATCTACCCCTCATAAAATCGGCGTCATCAGTTAACACAAAACCCAGGGTGTGGCTTTCAGACCCAAAGTCCCTACTCTGATCTGTGAGTATCCACATGATTCGGCCCCTGCCTACTTCTAATGACTTCATCCCTTACCACATCCCTGTGACTTGCTACACTTGACCCATACGAACAGGTGCACTTCAATCTTAGGAAGCTCACACCAGCAGTCCCTTGGTTTGGAACATTCCTGCCCTACTCCTTCCTGCCCCTGCTATTTTCTCATAGCTGCTTCTTCCCTACCATTGAGATTTCAACTTAAATGTCGTCTTGCATTGAGGACTCTGAGCAGAAAGTAAAGTAGGCTCTCAGTCACTTTATTATGTCATCTTGTTTTACTTTCCTCACAGTAGTTATTATTGTGTTCATTGATCTGTTGCCTGCCTCCTCAATTAGAATGCAAGCTCCAGGAGGGTATAGATCCTGTCTTGTCAATTTGGTATTCCCAATGCCTACAGTGATGCTGGCACATAAAAAGATGATTTAAACAAGTTTGAGCTAAGGTTTCCTGGCCATGACCTTGTCATTGCCATGAGTTAAAGAGGACAGTAGGCTACATGTACCAGCCAGTTCCACTGGAGACAGAGTTCAACATAATGACCTATGCTGGCAAAACCAGCCCTCATGCAACGCGCTCACTGGATCCCCTGCTGCTAGGGGCACTTTATAGATCAGAATCTCGTACCTGCATGTGAGAAAGTACTGCATATTTTAGCAGGTAGAATCTAGAACCACTATATATTTGAAGGTCTTCCCCCTGATCTCCAGGCAAACTCCAAAATATTTCTCTAATTTGAAAAAGAGGCTATGAAGGACAGCTGGAGTTGTGAGATTAAAGTGCTTATTAAATGCATTTTAAAAAACTCCCATGGGGGGCGCCTGGGTGGCGCAGTCGGTTGAGCGTCCGACTTCAGCCAGGTCACGATCTCGTGGTCCGTGAGTTCGAGCCCCGCGTCGGGCTCTGGGCTGATGACTCAGAGCCTGGAGCCTGTTTCCGATTCTGTGTCTCCCTCTCTCTCTGCCCCTCCCCGGTTCATGCTCTGTCTCTCTCTGTCCCAAAAATAAATAAACGTTGAAAAAAAAATTTTTTTTTTAAATAAAAAAATAAATAAAAAAACTCCCATGGGAAAAACTACTGATAGATACTTTTTCATTACCTATGACCCTCTTCCTTGCTAGAAGTGCATATAAGACATGCTGTCTACTAGGCAATACACTATAGACATACACTTGCTGAGCCAAGGTAGGAAATTATGCATTAAACTACTGATATGATTAGGTAGTAACTTGACCAAATATTTCTACTATCTCTGTTGACTACAGAATAATACTCAAAAGTGT
Organism: Leopardus geoffroyi; assembly: GCF_018350155.1. Taxonomy (NCBI): domain Eukaryota; kingdom Metazoa; phylum Chordata; class Mammalia; order Carnivora; family Felidae; genus Leopardus; species Leopardus geoffroyi. Next base: position 46,232,338 of record NC_059330.1, read on the forward strand.
TAGTTTTAGGAAATACAGTTCCTTAGTTAATTGGGAATATGAATTCTTGGCAATCTGGAATTGCAAGAAATGAATTTGTCTCTTGGTTATTGTCCTTGTCTCACTGGGAACACTCCTAAAATGGGCAATTTCTACATTGTGGATGTTCTGCAAGTCTGAACTCAGAAACCGATCTTTATTTAGGAAAACAAAAACAGTGTTTTGAAAGGAAGAGGTCTGGTGGGATATCGCCACAAGAGAGGCGGGTTAGCTCAGTAGACTGTTTCAGAGTTAGAAAAGGACAAAATTCAGATGAAAAGGATGAAATGTTTAGTCCAGTCTCTTTAAAAAACACAGCACAGCATAGCTTTATTAGTATGATATATAATCTCAAATTGTCTAGAGAAACTAATTCTAGCAAAGCTGCTTCTTAGTTTTTTCCCACCATGAAAAGCATTGTTGTTTATTTTGAAGCATTTGAAAAATACATAAGCTACTGATATCCAGAAAGCACCATAAAATAACATTGTTTAAAGAGTTTAAAACAAAATACAAGAGAGCACGCAAAGACTATATTTGTGAAATGCTACATCCAACCCCCCACAGGTTTCACACAGGATAAGTCTTGGCATAACACCGGCAGCTGTGAAAATATAAAAATTATATAAAATGGGCATTCTCATCTGGAAAAATATTTAACTGATCATATAGGGAATGTTTTTAGTCTCCTGACTGGAAAATATTTGGATCTGATAGAGAGGTGCTCCTTACTAGAGCGTAGTCAAAGCTTCACTCAAAGAGAAATTCCTAGTCAACGTCACCACCCTTCTGCTGGTGGGGCTGCCTGCCAAAGGTGCAGATGTCTGTCATCTGAAAAGAAGAAGTTTATTTAGAAAAGCGTTCTTATCCTCTCTCTTTAGAAGACACTGATTCACATTATCAAAAATAGCTTGGTACACTGTGCACATCTGTGCACATGTGGTGTTATTTACTTTGGTAAAATAAACTACAAGAGTAGGAAACAGAACAAGTCTTCCAACCCTTGCCAATTAAAAAAAAAAGTACACTTTCTGTTTTGTACTTTTTAATGTGGGGTTTTGATTTTAAGGTAGGAGATTTGATATCCTGCCTATAATCTAGGGAAAGCTCTGTAGTACCTCTGTGAACTGAAATCTATCAGCAATAGACCACGGAGGAAAAATTTAGTATCACTAGCCACTAAAAGTAACCATATCTTAGATTGTTGAAATTTTCTTTTTTCTTTTCTTTTTTCTTTCTCTCTTTCTTTCTTTCTTTCTTCTTTTTTTTGGAGGGGGCACTGGGCGATTGGTAAGGTTGGGAAGGGGAGGAGACCTTAATCCCCAAGAGAGAGCAAAAGTGCCTGAGACTTTTTCAGCTTCTAAAGTACAGGTCAAAATCTTTCCAGGGTGAAACCTGACTTTCCACAAGTAAAAGAATTACACTACAAATAAAACTCAATGAAATAAGCAAAAACACAAAATGATAAGCCAACAAAAAACACAGATTTCCACAAGAAATCATTCCCATGCAACAGCCATAGAGCTCAAGCCTAGAAAGTCACTTACTTTTCTCCGAGTGTCACCCGGAGGCTGCTCTGGAGTAGAGAAATTGGCATTTTGTTTTTTAGCAGAAGACACATCCACATTCAGAACAGCAATTATTACACTTAGAACTACATTTATTAATAGAAACCACCTAAGAGTCATTATAGTAAAAAGTGTCCGCAGTGCTGTATATAAACACATACATGTACGTACACACACACACACACACACACACACACACACAGAGTAAAAACACTACACATAGATGGGATTTTCAACATGAATCTATGGCTCTTGAAAACATGGCAAGGCTACTATTCTATGGGTATTCTTCTGAGTATAACTCAACTGCTATAATCCCAGTCTTACATTTACTTTCCATCAGCACAATGTTAGTTTCAATAGGCTGGTTTGAGAGTCTTATACTGTGAACAAAAAATTCATTATAAAGTTATAGAGATGGCCGGCTATTTCCCAGAGAGTGCAGAGGCTAGAAAACAGGCTTTAAAAAAAAAAAAAAGGCAAAAAAGGTTTTAGCAGCAACATGTACATGTGAGACCATAACCCAATTAGATTCACCAGACACATACATTCTATTCTGAATACAAATAAAGCAAGGGCTTTCTGGGCCTCTGCTACCCTTGGTGAAAATAAAGTAAAGGGCAACTGAAATAACATTCTGCTCTTAAATCAGACAAATTCTGTATCTGTCCTTTTTATTTTCTCCATTCTATAAAAGGGAAAAAAATCATCAAAGTAGATTTTTAACTGGAAAGTACTGGAATGATCACACATCTCCAAATATCTTAAATTAGAAATCAGAGCATCCAACTGTATTATTGAAGGAGATTGGCTGCACAGTAAATTAGCCTCAACTTGTCAAAATAAGATTTTTTTTTTTTTTGGCCTTGGACATCAGTTTTCTGGTACACAAATGGCAGGTGCAGTTGCTTAAGACAGTCTGTTAAAGGTAAAAAACCAAGTGAATAGATTAAAGGAAATCAAGCCCACTCTCACAGAGTAGAAGGCAAATTCCAGGTTGTATAAAATTTGATAATATATACTTCATCAAGCTGTAAGCAATATACAGAACAACCTCTTCACTCTCCTCAGATCAGTCAGTGATGAGGCAATTGTCAAAAGACCGCCAGAGATCCCACACTCAAGACACTGAAACCAAAATCCCTTCATTCAGTTCACATATCCTGTAATATTTTTAACTAATTGTAAACTGGACTTCCAACTCAATTTTCACCAGGGCCAATGTTTACTTTTAAACATGGTATTCCCGTTAATGATGAGAAGAAAATGAGAACAGGACCAGAATGCTGTAGTTTTGTTCCATTAGCTTTTCCTTTACTGTGCAGCTAATTTTTATTCTTCAGAACTAAAACAAAAACAACTCATCATGTTTCTAAACTCTCGTTTGTCTAAAACATAACATTTTGACAGAGTTCACAAATAATACTCCTCTGGAAGTTCTTTGAATGCATTAGGGAAAATAAATTAACAGGTACCATTTAGTAACTAAAAAGTTTGAATTTTCAATGACCTGAGCCTACCCCAGGGTATTTTGTTTGGATCGGTCGACCAACACACTCAATCTGATAACCTGTTTCTTTAACTATAGGAGCTGAAGAGAGTGTCTTTGGTATTCAGACACAAAGAATGGGGCTCTAATATTATCATTTGTATAGAAAAGAATTTTCTTTGCCTTAAATTAACATAGCAGTTCTCAAAAAGGCTCAATTGGAAAACAGCCAAAGACAATGCCTGGCCCTGTTAAACCTCAAAGTTGCAAGGCTACTTCCGAAATCAACACGTGGAGTTTACAACAGGAAGTTAATATTTTTGTCCCGACAGATTTTTTTCCTTAGTTCTCCTAAGTCTCATAATTTCTACCACGAAAAGATGAGTCAACTAGATTGATCAGTAAAACCAGAACTTTTATATCATTGCTACCATTGTCCTGACTATAGTTTTATTTTTAAAATCTTCAAGGTTAGAAGCTTTTGAACACTTAGGTTTTTTCCTTTAAGAATATGTATTTTAACTGGACAAATACTTAGAAGAAATAAATATGCCTTTAAGTAAATACTGACTTTCTAACAATCAAGACAGATCAAGGTCAACTGCCAGATTAGTCCTCAAATCTTTGGGAAACCATAGATTCAAAATTGAGCCAAACAAATATAACAACTGTAATTTACACCTGCCCTTAGAATTGCTAATTTCTATAAATTGATTTAGTCAACAAGAGTAGTAATGTTTATCCTGAAGTGATGGCTAAATGCCATACTGTACTTACCTCCAAATAGTTCCAAATCTCTTAAGCCCTCAACAATGAACTTTTCCGAGACCCACCGCTAAAGAGGAAAACCCCAAAGAGAATTAGTATTTCTTCCAAGCCACAAAAAATTAGCTATCAGCCATTAGACAAACAAATAAACTACAAAACCAGAATCATGCAGTATAGTTAAGATGCATTTCTATGGAAAAGTTTTAAAAAGAATCTTGAATTTAAATCAACTGAAAATAATAGGTGAATTCCTTCCTCTATCCTTCTGTGCCTAATTTGATAAATAATCCTTAAATCTCACAGATGAAAACCATGTAGGACTGGCCCTAAACAAGAAGAATGTTTTTGTTCTTCCTATATATACAACTACCTTCTGGTTCCATCTTACTCATTCAATGGCTATTACAGATGCTTTGGATCATAAATACCAATGTGAAAAATACTACTGAAATTCACAACACAGAAAACAGAGATGAAACTGTTTTTCACAATCCTCTATTAGTTTGTAAAAGAAAACAGTAAGCTGCATGTTCTTTCATCCACTAGGATTTCTAAAAACATCATCACCACACTTACATTTTCTATCAAGTTTACAAGGACCAAACTAGCAACACCAATCTGTGGTTCACTTTACTATCCTATTTCCAATGAGTATTGGATTTCCTTACTGATCAATGGTCTGGTGTCACCCGAACCAGGCAAGGTTGAAATAGAAAAGAAGCTCACATGTAAAAGTAACAGTATCAAGATTGCATTTCACTTAAGGACTGGTGTTAAAGTTTCGCTTGGGGGCATTCTTTCCACCTGGCAGAGTTCAAACTAAGGAGAGATTCTATTTTTCCTCTTAATTAACAGTGAAGTTTACTCTTTCCAGTATAAATTATTCTTATATATACAAACATAAGAAAAAAGAAGATTAACATTCAAAAAAACAAGTTGCATAATATGGTTCATGAATTGGAACTATAACATCATTCTCTGTCCTTCTCTATATCAATTTTTTTCTAAATTGAAAAAAAAAAAAAGGAACACCCAAAGTAAAAAATTTGGTATAAAAAAATCATATGTACTGTATCACAAAATATAACGTATACTTTAATATTTAGAAAGTGATATATTCATGCGTCATAGCACTTATATCTTGTTACAAAATTTTAAAATAATAACTACTGCATTTAGAAATCAAATACTTGATAATAGATAATAAATAGAATACAATACTCTTTTTTTATGACATCATGGAAGCTATTATAAAGAAGCTAACTCCAGTGTTTGTTGGGGTCATTTTAGCTGGTGAGGTTTTTCAGGTTTAGTAACATTTTTCATGTTCAAAGAGGCTCCAATTAAACCTATGATTATACTTAGAAAATGTGTTCCAATAATTACAATTTGATGCTGATTTTTAAAACATAGAAACTCATTGAAAATACGTAGGAAATGGGCAGCTTATTAGCGGTTACATATCTACAGTGAAAAGTGTCACTGATTCATTTAATTTTGTATGACTGATATTCATAAAATAAGCCACCTTGTTTCTTCTCTACCAGACAAGCTGGTGGGTATATTTAGTGTCTCTGGTCAGCCCTCTGCTTGCAAGCTCTCTCCTCGGGAGTGGGGGCCGCAGTGTCTGCTTTACTTCCTACATCCCTCATGTTTGTAGGATTCTGAGCATCATATAAAAACACCACCTACACTGCTTTACAGAAAATAAAAATAGTAAAGCCAGAAGAATAGAAACACTCACCCTAATTCGCTCTGGTTTACTTACAAGAAAAGACATGAGTTCCTAATGTGTAGACTTACTTCAATTTCAAAAATTTAAACCTAAAAGGGAAATATAAACAGGTTGAATTAGCCAAATCTCCTTTTATAAAAATGCTTTTTGATTAACAAAAACTTACTATGAGTCTACCATTCAAAGCACTGTACCAGACCTATACATTTCTAGATTCTAATGATTTGTTTACAGAACATTTCCGTGACAGTAAAACTGGATGTACTGGCCAAGTACACTGTGAGATACTGCAATCTCTATAAAAAAAGACAGGTTTATTATTATATGGTTTCTTCTTTAATTTTCAAATTTCTCTTGACCAAATTCCCCCAAAGACTGATTCTTTCCCAGAAGCAGTTACCTTCAGTTCTTTTGGCTGTTTCAAGTTTATCCTTTTTACTCTCATTCTTAAATAATGTTTACATGGCCATGACTTATCCATTTGAGACAGTTATCTACTAACTTCACTACTGTGGTAGATGAAGACTAAGCTCTCTTATATCACCTTCCTGCACCCTAGTTTCCTGCCTTCATTCTCCCAACATAATTCGAGCATAATTTTTTTATTAAATCAACAGTCTGCAATTACATTGCTATGACTGTGGAAACATGGTTTAGAGCTGAGGCAAACAGTTAGAGATGACCATGTCTTTCTTCTTGTACACCATTTGTTTTCCTAAAGTTAATAACGGATTCATTTCTTTTTCACTTGCTTGGTTTCCCATATAGCTATAGTTAACTTTTTCTGAGTACTTCAATATCTCTGCTATTCGTCTTATCAATATATTTTCTCATACATTCAAACTCATCCATTCCAATTTTTCCCTGGAGGTTGCCTTTCCAAGGCCCTCCATCCCCCTGTTGCTGAACTCACAACCCCAAAATCGAGACGCATGCTCTACTGACTGAGTCAGCCAGGCAACCCTGCAACAACCTTTTTAGTGTGGAAATCTGGATCTTCCAATTCTGAGAAATATTCTTGTATTATTTCTTTGATAATTTTGTCTCCTTCACTTTCTCTGTTTTCATGTTACAGAATTCCTAATAGTTGAAGACTTACTTCTAGAATTACCTAGAATTAATTTATGCTTGTTTCACTCCTATTTTACAACTCTCTTTTCCAAGAGATTCCTTCCATTTTATTTTCTAACCCTTCTATTAATTTTTAAATCTTGGTTACACATTTCCAAGACCTTTTGCCATTTCTCAAATGTATCTTTTTTCATGTCATCCTGATCTTCTTTTATGTTTGCTTATAGTTAAAATTATATCTAGAATGGCTAAAAGCTTAATGCATCATGACCACATAGGGTTTATCTCAGAAATGAAAGACAGTTTTAACATTAAAAAATGAATCAATGTATACAAACTGTCTTTGTCCGAAGTTGTTTGCAAATAAAAAACAACCAATTTTAAGGAATTTTAAAAAGTGAATCAATGAAGCACACTTGCTGGCTCAGTTGGTAGAGCATGCGACTCTTGATCTCGGGGTCACGAGTTCAAGCTCCACACTGGGTGTAGAGCTTACTTAAAAAAAAAAAAAATCAATGTAATTTTACTTGAATAAACAAGAAAAAAATACAGTCATCTCAATAGATGGAGAAAAAGCATCTGAAAAAACTCAACATCATTCATGATTTAAAAGAAACTCTCAGGCAACTAGGAATAGTCAAATAGGAACAAGATAGAAATAGAATTTACCAAATCAACTTGGTAAAAGATATGCATAAAAAATGTATCACTAACATCATACTTAATAGTAAAAAGAATTAATGAGTTCCCTCTAAGAACAGAAGCGAAACAAGAATTTTCTTGTTATCTCATCATCATTTCTGTTCATCATTGTACTGGTGGTCTTGGCCAATGCAAAAAGGGAAAAAGAAACAAAAGGCATACAAATTGGAAAAGAAGGTTTAAAACCCTTTATTCATAGACAATGTGATTGTATACATAGAAAACTATAAATATTTTACAAAAAAGACATTAGACCTAAAAAATGAATTTAGAAAGAAGGTCAATTACAAAACACAATTGTACTTCTACATACTAGCAATGAATTAGTAGAAAATGAATTTTAAAAAATGAAAGCTTACAGTATCAACAAAAACATAAAATAATTAGGAGCGTTTTCTTAAATTATAAATAAGATACGTATGTTTAAAATTATAAAACATTGCTAAGAGGTATTAAAGATAAGCTAAACAAGAGATATTCCATGTTCATAGATTGGAAGACTCAATATTGTGAAGGTGTCAATTCCCTCCAAGTTGATCTATAGATTCAGTGTAATCTCAATCAAAATCCCAGCAGACTTTTTAAAAGAAATTGATAAGCTGATTCTAAAATTTATACAGAAATACAAGGGACCTAAAATAGCCAAAATAATTTCGAAAAAGAACAAAATTAGAAGACTTATGATACCTGATCAGACTTACTTTAACGCTATAGTAATCAAGACAGTGTACTTTGGTTTAAGGATAGACAAATGGATCAATGAAGCAGAGTAGAGAATCCAGAAATAGATCTCTTTCCAGAAAGAGGACAAAGTAATTCCATGGGGAAAAATAATCGAATACAAATGTCTATCTATTTAGAAAAAATGAACTTTGACCCTTACCTTACACCATACACAAAAATTAACTTGACATGGATCACAGAACTAAAGAAAAAGTTAAAACTACTAAATAAAAACAGAGGAGGAAATCTTCATGATGTTAGGATAAGTAAAAATTAAAAAAAAAAAAAAAAAAGGAATATCAAGAGCATGAAAGGAAAAAGAAAAATATGATAAATTTATGAAAATTAAAAAATTCTGTCTTTGAAAGATACTACTAAGGAAATGAACAAGTTGGGAGAAAACAGTGTGTGTGTGTGTGTGTGTGTGTGTGTGTGTGTGTACATAACATTTTACATACAGAATATTTAAAGAACTTCTACAATTCAATAAAACAACTCAATTTAAAAAATGGGCAAAAGAGGGGCGCCTGGGTGGCACAGTCGGTTAAGCGTCCGACTTCAGCCAGGTCACGATCTCGCGGTCCGTGAGTTCGAGCCCCGCGTCGGGCTCTGGGCTGATGGCTCAGAGCCTGGAGCCTGCTTCCGATTCTGTGTCTCCCTCTCTCTCTGACCCTCCCCCGTTCATGCTCTGTCTCTGTCTCAAAAATAAATAAAAACATTAAAAAAAAAATTTTTTTTTAAAAATGGGCAAAAGATTTGTACAGAAGATATAGGAATGGCCACTAAGCACATGAAATGGTACTCAACATCACTTGTCATCAAGGAAATATATACAAAGCTACAATGAGATACTACTACACACCTACCAAAATGGCTAAAAATAAAAACTGACAATACCAAGTGCTTGACAAGGACAGTTACCAACAGGAACTTTCATACATTAATGGGGATATATGGGGATAGGGATACAAAGTAGTATAGCCACTTTGGAAAATAATTTCGTAGCTTCCTATGACCAAATAATTCTGCTCCTAGGTAGTCTATTCAAAAGAAATGAAAACATATGTTCACATAGATTTGTATATGAATGTTCATAACAGCATTATTCACAATTGGCCCCAAACTGGAAACAAACGTCTATCAACTGGTAAATGAAAAAACAAAATGTAGTATATATACCGGCAGAATACTACTCAGCAATAAAAAGAACTTTTTGGGTGATGAAAATGTTCTGTATTTCGATTACATGGTAGTTACCTAAGTGTATCTGTCAAAACTCAACAAAACCATTAACTTAATGTAGGTGTATTTTATTGAGGGTAAATTACATCTCAACAAAAATTTAAAAAAAAATTTTTTTTCATGTTTATTTTTGAGAGAGAGACAGACAGAGTGCAAGCAGGGGAGGGGCAGAGAAAGAGGGACACACAGAATCCGAAGCAGGCTCCAGGCTCCGAGCTGTCAGCAGAGCCCAACACAGGGCTCGAACTCATGAACTACGAGATCATGCCCTGAGCTGAAGTCAGCCACTTAACCAACTGAGCCACCCAGGCACCCCACAACAAAAATGATTTTAAAAATCAAATGACGAGAGACACCTGGGAGGCTCAGTTGGTTAAGTGTCTGACTTCGGCTCAGGTCATGATCTCATGGTTCGTGGGTTCAAGCCCCACGTGGGGCTCTGTGCTGACAGTTCGGAGCCTGGAGCCTGCTTCGGATTCTGTGTCTCCCTCTCTCTCTGCCCCTACCCTGCTCACATTCTGTCTCTGTCTCTCAAAAATAAATAAACATTAAAAAAATTTTTTTTAATTATAAAAAAAGTCAAATGACTAAAATAATCAGAAATGCTTTTGAATAGTCTAGAAAAAAAAAAAAACACTGCCAAATTCCTCCTTTTTTTTCTAGGAATCCTTAGAACTGCTTCAGAGAAATCAAAGAAATAGTTTTCAATCCAGGGGAGAGAGGAGGCCTTTCAAAATCATCTATAGTTTTGTTTTGCTTTTTTTTTTTTTTTTTTTTTTTTATCAAATTGCATTTATCTTCACCCCTATCCTAATTTTCTTACAGAAGATCATCATCATGTTAAGAATCATTTATCCTGGCATTAAATAGTAAACATATTGACTGAATTTGAAGAAAAAAAGATTATTAGAATACACATTATTTAATAACATTAAACACAAAGCATCATGCAAAAGAAATTTAAGAGGAAACAAAGTCCACATCCATATGTAGTCTACAACAGAAAGAAAATAGAATATTAATGTAGATAAAAAGATGATTTTTATCTGAAGGAACTGCCTATGATCTGGAAAAATACTAGCAATAGAAAATAAAGTCAATCCCAAAACACTGTATAAACTAATATAACAAACCTAAAAACTGGTCCTAGACCACCACACCAACAGCTTCATTAATTATCTGAACCATTGGCTCCCAAACCAGGATGTGTTTCAAATTAACTTGTTAGTTATAAAAACCTTTGGATGCTCAAACTCCCCCCTTCAAAAATTTTAATCCAGCAAGTCTGGGGAATGCACAAGTAGAAACGGGCAATTCATTATGCTGTTCAGCAAAGGGAAAAGACAAGGGACCTGAATAGTTTTATGGAAGGGATGGGGGGTGGGGCTTGAATGGCAAATACAACTTAAAGAAAACAGCAATTCCAAGCATGAAATAGTATTACTACTGATTTTTAGTACATTCTTTGTTTTGTCCACACATGTATCTCCCAGTTTCTAGAATAGTGCCTATCACATGGTAGGCACTCAGTAATGTTAAATGACCAACCAAATATACTGATAAATGTGTTGGCACTTTGCATACTCTCCACTTAATGTGAGGCCAGTAATAGGAGCACAAATCCACATATATGAGAACAATGAAGAGGCCTTATGTGAATGCTAAGAGTATCGACTTTCTTCACCAGGCAGTAGGAGGTAACTAGGTTTTGAACAGAAAGGTGACAAACACAGAACAGCGGTCTAAGTGTCTCTCAAACTTTATTACGCATTCAAATCATTTGAGGATACTGCTAAAATTGCAGATATTGATTTAGAGATCTGGAGTGGGGCCTGGTAGTTCTAAAAAACTTCCAGATGATGGTAATGCTGCTGATCTGTGCACCATCGTACTGACTAATGTTTGAGAAGCTTTGTTGGAAGGAACATTCTAAGGAATATTAATCTGCAACGGGATGGGAGAAGGGGAGGTGAAAAAACCCAGAGAAAGGAATGCCAGTTAGAACATAATGCCAGTGGACCATATTTGGGGTGATAAGAGCCTGTAGGAGAAGGAATGGTAAGAAATAGATGGACAGGGGAGAAGGAAAAATAAAGAAATTATATTTAATTAGCAAGGACACCATAAGTCATCTAGCCCATCCTCCACCCTTCAGAGGAACAGCTTTTACAAACTCCTGAATGTAAGGTTACTTTTAACCTCTGCTTGAAAACTTCCCCCACTAGAGACTCTACCTTATTAGGGAACCCATTCTACTTGTGGACAACTCAGATGACTCCTGATTTTTTTGTGCCCAAGGAACTGGGAAAGAGTAGTGTGTCAGCGACAAAACAGGAAACTCAGAGGTGGAAGTGGTTTAAGTGGAATGATGAGTTCGAGTTTTTAAATCATAATGAGGTTGAGAAAGTAGTTATGCATCCCAAATGGGAAGGTGTAGCAGTCAGAAGAGACACATTAGAGATGGCTATGTGGACTTGGGAGTTAGCAGCTAAAGCTCTACAAGTGACAAACTCACCAAAGGAGAAAATGGGGAGAGCAAAGCAGGCTGGGAAGCAAGCCTTGGGATAGGTCCATACTTAGGACATGGCACTTGAAGGCAGGTAGGAAATGGAGCCCAAAGGAAAAACTTTAAAGGTTCTGCTTCCCTTACTGGACCACTTTTGCTCGTCCAACCTGGTTAACTTTGACTTGTCACTGCTTACTACTCATCTCAGGTGTCCTGTGCTACAGAAGCTCTCCCTGACCACCGCTCCCCCCGCCCCCACTTATGTTAGGTGTTCAGTCTCAGTATTCAATCCTTACACTTACCACAATGTTAATTGCCAAGAGTCTTGTTCACTATTGCTTTACTCTGCCCAACACATAATGTGGGCACTCCCGTATCTGTTAAATTATTAATAGTTAAAATTAAAAAAAAAAAAACAGTAAGCATTTATGGTGAACTTACTATGTGCAAGGATCTGTGCCAAACGCTTCACAGAGATCAGCTCACAATAAGTACTATCATCCTCGTTTTACAGATCAGGAACTTAAAGCTCAAAGAGGTTAAGTGCCCCAAATTCCCCACAGGCAAGTGGTAGAGGACTTGTTAGATCTTTTCCAAAGCCCGTGCTCTAGAAGCCAGAGTGATAACACAGAAACATAGGGAGAAGTGTCAAGACTGTGTGTGCGAAGATACAAAGATGACTGAGAAGACATCGCCTGATTTGACAATGCTGCTGACCAGATGCCAAACAGTATAGAAATAATTCATTTGCCTCGATTTATTTTTCTTTTTTCCCTATTTTTGTCACTGCTTTCCTAAACTTCTTCAATGTCTGGGGTTACAACTATAAACACTGCATCTGAGTCACAATATTCTAAGAAACCTGATCAAAGGCTGGGGGGGAACAGACTTAACCAGGTCAGCACTGTAACTAATGGCTGAATAGGACCCTGGCCTAAGGCAGGTAACCGGGTGAGACTTGCTTTCAATTCTCAGGGACAAGAAAGTCTTGGGTGTCTTTAGACAGTATCAATCAGTCAGTGAAGAACTGTCTTAATCCCTCAAATACATATTGGAATACGGTTCTACTTCAACAGGTAGTATACAATAAGAAAGGGACCAATACTAATGGCTTTTCCTCTTTGAGGGAATCAAATTAGAATATGCTAGGATATCTTAACAGAGAGTTGGGCTGATAAATTAGTTCCCCATTTCCTGGAAACTTGAACAATTTTATTTAACCACTCCCCTTCCCTCGAGCTCACTTCCCTACCCCAACCGCCCATCTCCACCCCAAATCTACTGTGGGCGCTGAAACATTCTTGGAAAACAAGACAATTAGCAGCTCTTTGTTTTTGCTGACTCAGGGAGTCACCTAAATCGTTCTCCTAAGGGGGTTTGCCTGTCCAGCCTGGGATAGATGGAAATTGGGGTTATGGGATCGGGGGGGGGGGGGGGGGGGGGGGGGGGAGGAGCGGAAGAGGTCAACACAGGATCGGCCGCCTCTTTGAGCAGGACAAACGAACACCTGGGCCCCAGGTTCCCCACCTGGAAGTCTGGGGGGTAAGATGGGTACGGAAAGCAGGCGCTCGCCTCTCCCGGCAACTCCGCTCCGGTGTCTCCCGGGCAGGCCCAAGCCTATTCTGCTCTCAGGCTGCAGTCCCTCATTGCGGGAATCGAGGAACTGGGTGAAAAAGGGGCCCGTGGAGGGTGAGGGGGGGCCGGGATGGCCGATCTGACGAAGGCCTGCCCCTGAGGAGATGGAATCGGAGTCAGGGCGAGAAAGAACTGGTCCTGGAGCGCACCAGGCGGCCCCGCCAGCCCGGTACCTGGTCCTGGAGTTAGCAAGCAGTCCCGACCCCGTCTCAGCTCCGCCTCCTGAGTTTAGGGCCGCGCAGCCAGGCCGGTTGCTGGCGGGGGGGGGGGAGGGGGGAGGGGGAGGGGGGAGGGGGGAGAAGGTACGCAACGTGCCATGCGCAGTAGCGGGACCCGGGGAGGGCTGGTGGCGGAGAGCTCCACCCCTCCCCGGCTCAGCCCGCGCAAGCACGGAAGCTCCGCCCTCCCCGGCCCAGGCGGGTGAGGAAGCTCCGCCCCACCCCCGCAGCTGCAAGCCAGTGGGGCAGCTCCCGAGCGGTTGGTTCGTCGCCTCGGGGGCGTCCAGCCCCTTCGGAGGGCCTTCCTTTGCGGCCCCGTAGAATGCGCTTCTTCGGTTCAGAGTTAGCTCGGTCCTTGACGGAATCAGACGCAGTCTGTCTTTAACAGAAGGGATCTTTTTCCCCATGTGTGTGGAAGCCGAAGGCATTAGCTCGTCCTCGGTGGGGCCTGTGGGGTTCGACAAGAGCTCCCGGGAGCCTCCGCGCCCCTGAAGCAGGAAGTAGGATAATTTCAATAATGAAGAGTCAGAGGGACTAGAGTAGGGCAAATAGCTGATGACTTGGCTACTTTAAAAAAAAAATTTTTTTTCTCATTTTGTGTGGCAGTACTTCAATGGAAAAAGCTGTTTCGCACTCTTCTTTGAAGACCTCTCAAACGCCCTTCCAGCACCAAACGAGCTGCAAAGGGGAAACCCACTCCTTCTCTGTGCCTCAGATTCCTTATTTGTAAAAGGAGGAAAAATAGCTCAACTAACGCGAACTTTTTTTTTCCCCTTCTGGATCTTTACGTCCCTGGATCCTTCCCAGTGCACAACTCTGAGAGACGTTCTGTAGAAACCCGTCAAGCCTAAGCCGAGCTGTGTTGGTCTTGACAGAGGAGGACACAACCAAGTGAGACAGATCTGTGAGACTGCGGTTTTTTCCAGTGACTTACCCTCGGGGTGGGGCGTGTGCCCACAATTAGGTAGCCCATCAAGTATTGAACACCGGCTCTTCGCAACTCTGACCCTCGACACAGATTTGTACTGGTCTAACTTCCAAGATGGGGGAGAAGTTCTGCTGCATCCAAACTGATGGATAAATGATGCTGAAACTCAATGTGAACTTTGCCTAGTGACTGATAACGCGCCTCGGGGCCTCATTCAATTTTACATACAGCACTTTGATGTTACCTAGTCCTTTAACATTCCAAAGCACGGCCCTCACTACTCTCTCTCTCTCTCTCTCTTTCTCTTTTTTAAGTAGGCTTCAGGCCCAGTGGAGGCCAACACGGGACTTGAATTCACAACCCAGAGATCAAGACCCCAGCTGAGATCAACAGCTGCTTAACTGAGCCACCCAGGTGCCCCTATTCTATCATTTTCAAATTAGGATGGCGCTCTCTGCAGCAGATGTTAAACTGACAAAGCAAGATGGTAGAAAATGAAGTCAAATTCTCGGCGAGTTCTTCAGAAAAGACCTTCACATGTGGTCTTGGCAACTGAGGGTGCTAGAAAGGTCAGTGCCTTTAGAGATGCCAAGTGATGCAGCCGTCACAATGAGGAATTTAAATACGGAGGCTCCGCCCACCACCTGTGGCCAGGCAGCTGTCATTTTCTAACTGGATGTTAATCAGGTAAGGAGGCTCCAAGGTCTCACCATCTTCATGATTGCCCACAAAAGCTAGCTAGAGAAACTTTTGGCCCAGACTTTGTGACTGTTTCAGGGAGCAAATTTCCACTCACTTTGGTTTTCCTTGCGAAAGCATCTCCTAAATCCAGATAGCTTAGAAAACCAGTGTTAATGGAAGGTAAACTTTCAGAGTTTACAAAGTCTTCCTGCTTTGCTTTTGACTTGTTATGGGCAAGTTTTGCTTTGAACTCTGCGCATCCCGTTTAAACTAAGCGCAATGGCCTCTTCAAGATAAATGATTAGAAAGGTAAGGTAAAACCAATTGCCTAGAATACTCAAGTGAGAGAAATGCTCATGATACTTGGTTTTAGTAAATTGGGCGGGATTATTTAACTTGTAGAACACCTTATACGTCAAAACACATTATACATGGTGTTTGTTAGGTCCTCTAAAGAGCCATTTCAGAAGGGGGAAGAGTGGATAATTTATGCCCACTTATAGAGGAGGAAACAGACTTGTTCAAACACTAAGACCGCCCCAGGGTCCCTGCCTACAAACCCAGGGCTCTTTCCTAAAGCGGAAAACTAGCTTCCAGCTTGGCTACAAACTTTCTAAGTGATACAGTTACATGCAAAAAAAAAAAAAAAAAAAAAGCAGAAGAAAGCTATTTGAGCACTTAAGTTCAAAATGTGATAGGAAAGCAGTTAAGAGTTCTCCCTCAAGCAAAACTGATACAATAACCTAGGCAGATGAACTATCTGATTTCCAAATGTAACTTCCACAGAACTAATCACTTAAAAAGGCCTGGGTGTCTTTTAAGTAAATAAAAGTTATACTATTTGGATAAGACCAAATAGATGAAGTTAAAGAAGGCAGTTAATTTTAAAAGATGAAAATGAAAACACAATAGCCATTAAAAGTGGTACGGTAGATGCAAGTTTCTGCCTTTTAGGAAAAAGAAAGTCAGTTTTCTTCTGAAATCGGTATTACTTCTCAGTTAATGGAGCTGAGAAGATGGCATTTAGCTTGTCCAAAGATTAAAACATTACACTTTCTTCCAAATGCAAATAAATCTTTTGCTGGTCACCAAACTCCAGAAACGGAGAAAAGTAATACTTTTCACTATTGTTTTAGCAGTCTGTACTAGAAGCCACTCCTATTGGGTAGAACTGCCTCCTCCCTTTGACATCCTTTAAAATCCTTCAAGATAAGTAGAAATAGGAACAGTAAGGAAAGAGAATCTGGGATAATACAGTATTGTACTCGTCCCACGAAAACCAATAAATCCACTGTAGAACACTGCTCTAAATAATTTTCACGTTGCCTATTCCCACTGGACAGGTGGAATGAAATACCAATCAGTGTTTTCCTTTGGTCTACTTCCCATCTAAAGAAACGAGTTTCACAGCCAGTGCATGACAGGGAAAGGTTCTATTACTAAGGAAACAGAAATGTATATCATCCACGCCTCATTCCAAAATACCCTGTCAGATTTTGCAGCTAAAGTTAGAGAACTCTGAGGAGATCTGCTTGGTTTCCATTGGGATAAAGGAAAGCAAAAGAGAGTAAAGCAAAGATATACCATTTGGAGAATAGTCCTAGATGATACAGAATCTGAAACAGGCTCTAGGTTCTGAGCTGTCAGCACAGAGCCCAACACAGGGTTTGAACTCCTGGACCGTGAGATCATGACCTGAGCTGAAGTCAGACGCCCAACCGACTGAGCCACCCAGGTGCTCCCTTTTTTTTTTAATTAAAAAAATTTTTTTTTCTTTTTAATATTTATTTTTGAGAGAGACAGTGTGAGCCAGGGAGGGGCAGAGAGAGGGAGACACAATGATACCTTACATTTTTAAAGTGCTATAGTTTATAAGAGAATTTTACACATTACCTCTTAGTGTTGACCTACCTATGGAGTAGGAAGGAAAATAATTACTATCCTTACTTTCTAGGAAGAGGAACAGAACAGAGACTCAAAGAGGCTAGTGACTTGCCCAAAGTCAAGGGCTTAGTATTGATTTTGCCGGCACTAAAGCCAGGTCTTTATCTTCCCGGCCAGTGCCTGTTTTGTCATTGCTAAGCGCCCAGGCAATGCAGAAAAGGAGGGCTTAATGGTTTTCCAATGTGTGACAGTCAACAATATTCTCTCATTTATAGGAGAAAGAGATAATGGTGCCTTAACTAAAGAGGGGGGACTTTGAGGAGCCCGTTAATAATATATATGGCTCTAAAAATAGAAAACATTCTAAAAATAACTGGTAACAACTAAGGGATTAATATCGAGGCCAACTCTTTTGAAGGAAAAGTATTTCAGTGCTGACTTCCGTGGAACAGAAAGAACACTTCTATGGGCTTATACTTTTAATAGGGCAACCCCAGAAAAGTAAAGGCGGCACTCTGAGATTTTTGTCAATTAGTTTAATATATGTCCATAGGTAGTTCATATGAATGCTTAAATTACAAAATTAGCTGCCATGGTCCAAATGTGTGGGACTTTAAGAAAGCTTTTATTAATCAAAAGATAGCTAAGCATATCAACTTTGATTTCTAAAACCTATTTTAAACTTTGTAAAACAAGGCTAATTCTAGAATTCTATAGCATTAAAGTAATTAAATGTTATTTTTGTTATTTTAATAACTTAATTTCATGAACTGTTAAAAAAAATATTACATTTGCATCTCCCAGTTTACACATTTCTGCATTAACTTAGAGAAAAACCCATGTGGAAAGTTTCCATGCAGTTACAAAGGCAGCAGCACATACTGTTTTCACAGCAACTTGTTATTGCCTAAGAACACACCTGTACATAAAGCATCAACAAAAAAATATCCACCCACCCCTCTCCCACCAAAAAACCCAACCTTTTCCCATCCCCAGCAAAAATTACCTGGTACAAGCAGTGACTTAAAAAATGCTTTCTTAGTAGGAAGCATTTATAAAATGCAGAAATCTGAACAAGCTAAATGCTCGTGCAGATAGATGGGCCTCTCCTCAAAGAGTTCCTTCCTCAAGAGGCAGAAAGAACTCTCAATAGTTTAGGAAAGCTCATTTTTAAAAGTATATTTATGCATATTCATGGCTATTTCTTTGAAAGAACATACCCAGCCTCAACTGTGGAAGAAATAAAAGCAGAAGGAGAAGCAAAGGGACACAGCCATACACAGAGAATAGAGCTTCTCTATGAACATCCAATAGTTTGCAACAACCAAGAAGGAAAAACATGTGTGACTTCACATAGACCACTGATCTGATCTAGGTGAAGCAGTTAATTTTTCATGCATTTGTTACTCAAGGAAAACATACACCCACTTAAATACAGCATTCACATTGTCATTAGCTCATGGTATCAGGTAAGGAAGAAACTGTGCTCCTGTACTACCTATCCTTAGAATTTTCCATGTACATGTAAGTATCCTAAACCCTATAGATATAACACTGTCATCAGCACCTCCCACCTACAAAACATACATTGAACTACATTGTTTTGAGTCCCTGAAATTGCACTACCACATATAGTGTTCTAAATTTTACTTTTTTATAAGGTTAATGTACACAAGAAGAAAACACCAAGCAATGTTTATTGTGCAATTCCAATAGTTATTTGTGGAATCTTGGTTTAGAGTCAGTCTTCATAGCCTTTGCAACTACCCAGTTTAAACAAAAAGCAACAATCTAATTATATATCTATAAACTTCATGATATTTCTTCAAACATCAAAGCACTAAAAGCACTGGTGATTTGTGTTATAATTTTAAAAATATTTTAACACTACACAAATCTTATATATTCCTTTCATAAAATAATCAAAATAATTTGGTTATTTGGACGAGAATTACAGAAACAGAGTCCTTCCCTTGCGTCTATAACCTCTGTAAAACTCCAAAAACAGAACAGATGATGAAATAAGGATTTCTTAGTCACTTGGGAGTGTTTGGACTTTGAGAAAGGGACTGGTATTTTTTGTTCTCTGTGAATTCAGAGCTTCCAGGTGGCACCAGGACTCAGATCTCTGGGATGACTTTACATGGCTTTCACTTTGATTTGTTTCATTTTCATTTGCTTCTTCTCTAATTTCTTTTGTTCACGCCTCAAGGCAGCTTCCTAGAAAAAAAAAAGGGAATCTAAAGTTCTAAGCACACACAAAAAAATCAAAACTAGAATACTGACTATATTATTATTCAAAAACCTAGGCTTGTACCATAAATAACATTTGAAAAAATAGTTATAAAAATTCCTTATATCTATGGTGGTTAAAGAAAATTAGCTTGAAATGAAGTAAAGGTAACTCAAATCTCAAATTAGAAAGAAATTAAACACTACGTTTAAGCAGCCTTAAGCAGCGTTTAAGCAGTAAATCAGAATACTGACTTTTCCTATACTCGGGAAACACCAACTTAACTTTTATCATCACATTTACGTGTATCTGCCAAGGATTTGTACTGAAGTTCAGAAAACCTTAAGATCTTGTTTGTTCAGGCTAACAAGAGATGTTAATTGTGCATCTCTTATTAGCATAGATGTTAAACCTAAGCACAATATTTCGATGTGTAATGTTCAATTGGGAATTTTTATCCCATTTTTATTTAGGAATTACGAGGTTAGATAGAAAGAGAAAAAGAAGCTCCAAACACCTTATTTTGGTGGTAAAAGTCACTGGTTATTATTACCTGTACGGAGGGAAACCTTAGAGGCCAAGCCAAAGTATGACTTCACTGTTGGTTACTAGGGGTCACAACTGATTAAAGATTATTTCATATGTAATCTCAAACTTAATATTTTTAGAGGTTTGGGGTAGAAATGTGCTGAGAAATATACTCCCCTATTGGTATAGGATTGAGAAGATATGGAATAGGGAAAACAGAAGCACGTAGTATGGACAGTTATTGACAGCATAACAAATTACATTTCAAAGGGTGGTTTGTAAAATTGGTGGTTTGGGAACTTTTGACTTGTTAGGTTTCAACATTAGATAAGGAAAAACTATTTACCAGTGCAGCAGTGGGAAGCTTGAATGTTTATCCAAACATAGCTGTGCTATTGTGTAAGTACCCCAAAGAACCGAACCATCATTGTTAACACTGCTTTTATTTTTAATGTTCATTTATTTATTTTGAGAGAGTGAGTGAGAGAATTCCAAGCAGGCTCTGTGCTGTCAATGCAGAGCCTGATGTGGGGCTCAATCTCATGACTGCAAAAGCAACGACTTGAGCTGGTATCAGGAGTCGGACACTTAACCAACTGAGCCACCCAGGTGTCCCATTAACACTGCTTTTATAGGAAAACAAAATCAAATGAAAAATGGTGGAAAGGATAAAATGGGAGGAGGCCTATGGTATCCTGGAGACTGTACACAACAGCATTAATGACACCATTGCAACTGCAGTGCCACTCAGCAGCCTCACTGCTTCTTGGCAGCAGGTCTCCTTCATTTCTAAGGATTTTCTTCAGTTCTCGAGATTATTCTCATTAGAATTCACATCTCCCAGAACTTTATTCCTCTCTTTTTTTTTGACCAGCATTCACAAGGTTTAAAATTTAGAGCTGGACTATGGCATCTTATTTCAAAAAAATGTGAGACTGTGCTGATGTTTAAAACATACCACAACCTATAAAGCTCTTGAGTTTGAGATTTTGGTTACATACAAAATAGAAAACAAAAATACAAACAAAAATATTAGAATTGTCTAATTCTATAATCAAATTAAAAATCTCAGGGGCACCTGGGTGGCGCAGTCGGTTAAGCGTCCGACTTCAGCCAGGTCACGATCTCGCGGTCCGTGAGTTCCAGCCCCGCGTCAGGCTCTGGGCTGATGGCTCAGAGCCTGGAGCCTGTTTCCAATTCTGTGTCTCCCTCTCTCTCTGCCCCTCCCCCGTTCATGCTCTGTCTCTCTCTGTCCCAAAAATAAATAAACGTTGAAAAAAAAAAAAAAATCTCATAAAACAAGATGTATTTGGACACGTGCTGGCTTCTATTAAAATTCCTAATTTCTTTCTAATTAAGTTAGGTGTTTGGCTTGAAAAATCATAGTGGAACTTTCAAAATGGGATTGTGCTGGGGAAAGGATCATTTATATCATCCTCCAGGATCACAGACTCAATCTAAGATGGTTTGAAAAGGAAGGATAATTTATTCTCCTTTATAGTGCTATCAAGTAACTAATAATAACCCAAGTACTGAGAAAATGCTAAACCTTTAAGTCTGTGTACATTCCTACACAGAATTACCTTAACAGTCAATATGGCACAATAGGTATCCTAATAAATCCTAGTTTTACCACTAAGCAGGGAGAAGAAAAGTCTTACCTCCAGCCTGCGCTGTTTCTCAGGATCTTCCTCATTCATGATTCGCTCCTTCTCTGCTCTTTTCTTTTCCTCACGCCGAGACTGTGCAGCTTCCTGTCTTTGCACATGTGTTAGCTTCAGGAAGTTTTCTTCTACTCGAGCTCTGTTTTTATCTGCTTTTTGTTTGCCCTTTTCCCCAAGAAACAAAGTGTTTCATAAGAAATCCATTTCAATCCATTTCAAGTCCCCTTTAGTATTCTTTTACTTTTCTTTTTCTTAAGTTGGTTTATTTTGAGAGAGAGAGGCAGAGAAGGAGCTGTCAGCGCAGAGACCAACGTGGGGCTCAATCCCACAAACCACAAGATCATGACCTGAGCTGAGATCAAGAGTCAGACACTGAACCCACTGAGCCACCCAGACGACCATTAGTATTTTTTTAAAAACTATTCCCATTTAGCACTTTCAAGTCAACTAGCAAACTAGCAAAGATATAATCACTGAAATCATTGCTCACTGACTCCCCTGGGGGGAAAATAACAATAAAAGGTGCCAACTTATAATAAAGGCTGTGGGTCTTACCTCTCTGTTGAGTCGGAACTTTTTGGCTTTATCAATAGAATAAATCACCATGTTCATCAAGGGTAGCAAAGCCTCCATATCCTTTGGGTAAGTGTTACCTGAGCCAGGCACTGGAAAACAAAGCCATTTGCCTATTGAGTTAATGGCAGCATTAATACTTCTGGGTCACCCAACTCTGGTGTTTGTTTTGTTTTGTTTTGTTTTGTTTTAAATAGGCTCCTTTCTCCTTAGTGTCTTAGGCAGCTAAAATGCAGCAGGAAAAAACAAATTAAAATAAATAAAAGGATCTCTTATTGAAGAAACCCAAAAACCAAAAAGCAGGCATGGAGGTAATTTTAAGGTAAGTTTTTGTGGCTTTTAGGAGGGAACAATACTCTCCTTAAGATCGTCTCACAGAAAATGAAGAACTCAGGCTAAGCACAGAACACTTACCATTAAATGTAAACAATAGTGTCCTTTTAGTGTCAGGTAGCTTTAAAGGCTGACCTTCCCTGTCATAAAAGAAAGGCTATTTTAGAACATAAGAAAGATACTTTCCATTCACATAAGTCACTCAATTCACTTAGATGATCAGATACCTGCAAATAATCAGCACAGTATTTGGCTTGGCATCCCAAAATTGAATAGAATCTCAAAGCCTGAAGGAGCTTTACAGATCCCCTGGCACTCGTCTATCTAATGGATGCATTCCCAAGTCATCTTCATTGTACACCTGGGAATTCCAGTGATGCTCCCCAGGCGGGATATATTCCTCTTACCTGGGGAGCCAGAAATGAGCTTGTATTTAAGTATGAGGCCCGCATTTTAAAGAATATGTTTACTTATTTTGATGGATTTTTATGTTTTACTTCCAATTTCTATCTTCCTATAATGAAACATCTTATTTTTGAGTCAGGGCTCAGAATAAATTTATAAATGATCTACTATAGCATACAGAATTTAGTTCCTACTCACCAAAGATTCCTTTGTAATCTTTGACTATCAACCCTCCTCTCTTCCCCCTACACATAAAAGGCTCCATGAATGTCACAATGTGATACTTTGCCCACAGTGTTGTTACTAAGTTGAGCAAAGAAAGGATGATGCAATACAATCCAGAGGCATAAGGACCTGAATAATTTTGACACGCAACTAAAATCTGGATTGGCTTTTAACCCAACTCCATAGTTTATGAGAGAGAAGCCCCTAACCAAAAATTTAGGTCAGAACCAATTCTACACCAAGGGTAAACTTAAATGAGTATGCGCTCCTGAGACAGGATGTGATTTCAAACAAACTCGGGTCCTGAATGTGAACATTCAAACAGTATTACTCTAAAGCCAGAAACTCTTATCACATTGACAGCATCTGATAATATACCACGAAAGAATACAATCACTGAACTATTCAAAGAAGGAAGCCAGAAAGGGCCATGAACTATAAAATGCAGAGACTTGCAATCAAACATAAGTCAAACATCACAGATTCATATTAAAAATTAAAAAAGGAAAGAAAAATATCCACTACAAAGGACAAAGATTAGCAATTACATTTTCTTAGTATTTGCCATTCTGTAAGATTATCATACACCTCACTGAGCGGCTGGTGCATACATTCGGTGACACACAGCAAACTGGGAGGCTTGTCTCCCATAGGTTTTCAGTTACCTTCATGACACATGCAGTCCAAGCAAAGGAAAACTTAGGATGCCTGTCATCAACTTCCCTCATTCGACAAGAAAAACTGCAGAAGCACCTTGTGGGTGTTTCAACACAGAAAGCTAGCGGGGGACAGTTAATTTCAGTATTTTTATCTCATACGTACTCTTGCATAATTTTTGGACCAGAGAACTGGTCTGAAAAATGAACGGATTCAATCTTGTCAGCATAGTGAGTAAGAAAGTGAACCATCTGAAATAAAGAAAAAAAAATTTTTTTTTATGTAGGGTTTGATGCATTTCCCTTTTTTCATAAAGATATTCACTTTTTAATCATCCTTACTTTTTCAAAATGGCATTAAGGTTAAAGCTTTTAAAAAATGAAATTTAAGATAAGGGATGTCTATGATGAAAATAGCATCTTTCTTTGGTCATACCAATGATTAAATTTCTTATTGAACAGCTGAAAATACGTCTCAAAATAATGTTCCAAACAAGAATGAAAGCATGAAGATAAAATCTAAAATAGTTTCAGGGGAGTCTTCATAAGCACATCAACTTGAACTTACATGAGAACTGTCTTTAAGCTACTCCGTGTTTTTAAGATACTGAGATGTGCTACTACCATTCCACAATCAATAGAAAAAAAAAAAAAATGGACTAAATGCCATGGTGATAAGGATTAATGTTGTAGTCCTTTTACAAAAAATTTGAAAGCCACTAGCAATCCTAGGAATAACTTGCTCTTGGTTTAGAGAGATTTACTTGACTAATCAAGCTATCTTTTTTGACAAACTAATCTATTGCTTAAAGAAGGTATTTTAATGTTTTTGAGGGAAAGGAACAGAGCACTGTCATAAAATGAAGGACTTGTGCCCTGTAAATGCTGAGGTCTGCAAATGTTATGTCTTCTATTGCATTTACCTTTGTATCCATCATTCCCTCCGTGACTTCTCCCATCTCTGACAGGATGGCCAAGGAGTCTGGCAGTCCATACTTTGCTCCAGACTTAGGTTTGTCGCTACAGAACTCACTCTAGAGGAAGAAGTAATTGAAGATAAGACATGACATTTTATTATAAACAAACTTTCTTTCTCAAGAGAGTATGTTCTGAGCTCTTTCAAAGTGGTGCTTAACGATTCAAGTGATATGATTAAATACCCTATGCCCTCAAGTTGAATGTCTATGTAATAAAGAGGGACAGTTTTACATGTATTTGAGTGGGAACAACATACCAGATCCTGCATCTCCTTCTGGAGTCGCACCAAGGCTTTCCGAGTGCCAACAGCAAATACATAGGTATCCATGTCTTCATCGTTCATGGTTACTTTTATTTGCTTTAAAAACAATTACAAAACTCACCTGTTAGTTTCCTATGATAGCCCCCAAGATTCCCACCCCTTGGTGTGTACATCCTCCCCTTGAATGGGAGGAACCTGTGAAAATGATGGATATCATTCCCATGATTATGTTGTGTCGTGTGGCAGAAGGTTGCTGATTAGATGACCGAGTTAGTCAAAAGGGACTTTATCCTGGAATGATCTAACCAAGTGAGCCCTCAACTCAAAAGGGACAGGGCCCTAGTTGAAGAAAAAAGTTGAAGTGGGAAAGGGCTTATGGGGGGAACCATGTGCCAAAGACTGCAGAATGGCCTTTAGGAGCTGAATGGTTTCCAGTTAGCAACAGTAGGAAACTGGGAACTTAACAACCATGGGGACATGACTTCTGCCAACCACCTAAATGACCTTGAGAAGAGGACCCCATGCTCTAGAACTTCAAGTTGCCGAACATTTAGATTTGCTGGGAGGGCAGTACAATCCAAAGAGAGCCTGGAAGCTCTGCACACCACCTCCACCCCCACACCTTACCTGATGCCTCTCTTCCATGTGGCTATTCCTGAATAGATTTCATTTTTAAATAATCTCCATGTCCAACCATGGGTCTTGAACTCACAACCCCAAGATCAAGAGTCCCATGCTCTACCAACCGAGCCAAGGAACTCTTGATTTATAGCCAGGTAATCAGAAGGATGATGGCCTGGGACGTGCAACTGGCATCTGAAGTGCGAGCAGTCTTATGGGACTGAGATTTTTTAACTTGTGGAATCTGGCACTAACTCTAAGTATACAGTATCAGAAGTGAATAGAACTGAATTGCTGGACATAAACAGCTGGTATCTGGACAATCAGAGAATTGCTTGCTCATGTTGGAAAATACCACAGAGATAGGTAAATAGTTTTTAATAAACTGCATTGGACCAGGGAGATAAAGTAAAAAAACCTAAAGAGTCTGGTATGATAAAACATGACACTATTTGTCATGTTAATCATATTTTAAAATGTCTGGGCCAAAAATGATCAGTATTTCGAAGGGAAGTGTTAGTACAGAAATATAGCAAAGACCTGGCAAGATGGCAGCTATAAAAGGAAAGATTTTCTGCTTTTCCATTGTTGAGCAGAAATTACACAAAACAACACCTTAAAAAAAACAAACAAACCCAGGAAAAGGACTAAAAAATATAGAAAATCATGTTTGTTGAGGCTGTTTATCTTTGCAGAAAAAAAGGGATAAAATGATTGCTGGCTGAGGGAAAAGAGATTAAATCTACCTCAGGGAAGAACTGAAAAGGATTAAAACAACACTCTAAAGAAGAATTTCCACAAAAAGATAGCTGAAGATGCAGCAAAATTTCCTCCTGTCTACCTAATCAGATGGTAACTAGTAGGAGAAAGAATGACAGAACTCTTAACTGATGAGTCTCTAAAAATTAGTAGATTGAACAATCAGTGGCCATATTAGAAAAATAAAATGAATAAAAGATAGGTTTGCAACTAAAAATGAGACCTTTAAAATGAGTTTCAAGCCAATGACCTCCCCCCGGCCCCCCAGCAAGTTCTGTGCCCAATGTGGGACTTGAACTCACAACCCCAATATCAAGAGTCATACACTCCAGACTGAGCCAGCCAAGTACCCCAATCCAATGACATCTCAAAGTATCTAATTATATTACTTATACAGCAATTGTTAACCAAATACTGCTTTGTATTTTGACACATATGCAGCCATTTCTTGTTCTACTAGTATATATGAGAGACTGTATTTTTTTATAGTTTGGATTCTTGTAGCATTGGGAGGCAGCACTTACTTATTGAATGAATGGAGGGGGGGAATGTGGCATTTTTGACAAAGGACACAATCTGCAGATCAACATGTTGATTTAAATAAAGGGAAGAAGGTATACCAAACAATAAGGTCCCCAGATCACAATTTAAGCTCATTCAGCCAAAGACGTATTATCTGAAGCAAAAAATATTTGAAAAGAAACCCATGTTGCTGTCAAGATAAAAGCATACACAAGGCACAGAGTAGGACATGACGGCAAACTGTCTGTGACAACTATACCCCCCCCCCCATCATCCAGGCTGACTCAGCAAACCTACCTAGTGATACAGTATTATCTCCTTCCCTACAAAAAGCACATGTTCCCACTCCTCACAGTTGGCACCCTAAGTAGAAGGTAATCTGTTGAAATAGAAAAAGGTCCATTTTTGGCAAGGGACACAAGTTGCCTGAAATTCAAACAGAATCCAGGCAAGGAATGGAATAGACTCCAAGAAGTTAAGAATTCAATGTATACATAGAAAACTATTAAAAATACATACCACTTGATCACTCACTGGTCTCATCATCCGGGCCAGGACATTCAGTAAGTCTTGTCTCTTGAGGAACTGAGAAAACAAGGGAATAGTTGCAACTTTTATTACTATAAAGAAAAGACCTTGAAAGGGGAATCACATGTTTTATCAAATATACTCTACATTTACCAGTTAGTAGAAAGAGAATTTTTAGACCTAGTTTAGTCAAAAAAGAAAGGATAAGACACTAAATTTGGACTTGGAATCATACTGGAGAAAAATTAAAGGAAGATATACATTGTACCAGAAATTCTGTACTTACCCTCAGCTGGATAAGCATCCCTTCACAGCACACTCGACCAGAACACCACAGGTTGTAGATATGTTCGTTCTCCTGGTTCAGCTTTCCTGTGCTTGTGGCTTCTTTGTTAGTTCCATCATCCCCTAGGGGTAAACCCACTTAATGTGATTCACTGAGAATGTTGGGGCCTAATCACCACATCTTCCTCCATTCTGACCCCCAAATGATCATACCTTTAGTGAAGCAATACTTTGCTATCTTATAGAACTCTTCTTTGGACATATGTTACAACAGATGGGCATCATTCCTTTTAATATTCTTTATTGTCTCCACCAAAAAAAAACTAGACTCCAGGGTGCCTGGCTGGCTCAGTTGGTAGAGCATGCAACTCTTCATCTCGGGGTTGTGAGTTCGAGCCCCATGTTGGGTGTAGAGATTACTTAAAAATATAATCTTAAAGGGGCACCTGGGTGGCTCAGTCAGTTAAGCCTCTGACTCTTGGTTTCAGCTCAGGTCATGATCTCACAGGCTATGCACGGACAGCATGGAACCTGCTTAGGATTCTCTCTCCTCCTCTTTCTGCCCCTCCCCTGCTTGCTCTCTCTCTTTCAAAATAAGTAAACTTAAAAAAAAATTTTTTTTTTAATTATGGACTCAAGATGACTTATTAATAATGATCTGATTGGAATACAAATGCCTCAGAATTAGATACAAAATGGAGCAAAGTCAGTTTAAATGTCTGTCAAAAGTTAAAACTAACAAAAAAGAAACTCCTATGCAGTAAATAAAAAATACCATTAATACAAACTATTCACCACTCCCTCTTGTGTATCCTATGGATTAACTTTAACCAAATTTGCTTTTCCAACAGCAACATGGTAACATTGCCATTGAGTTGTATTTTAGATCTAGAAAGACGTCAAATTCCAATCATTTCCTCCCTTCATTTAATCCATTAAGTGTACAAAAGAAATTGCTCGACCTCACAAGGTAAAGCAGACTGACACACCAAATGAAAACACATGAGGGGAAGTGGAAGGCATTAAAGGCTGTTTATTTTTTTCCTAATTTCCAAGTCAAAAAGTACTCTGAAATACTATGGTACAGTGGAGAGAGCACAGACTTTGAAAGCAGGTAGACTATGTTCTAGTATCATGTTGCAATGTACTAGCTTAGACAAATTGTAACATTCTTGGACTTTAGTTCCTCTAGAAAACAGAAACTGTTTCCAAATAGGTGTTGTTACAAGGATTAAATAAGAAACAATGTATGCAAAGGACCTAATATAACAAAAAGGCAATCTGCTAAGGAGCTGAGCAGATAGATACTTACTTGCTTACTGAAAGGAAACAAAGTATGAAAGGTCAAACTGAGGTGAAGGTGGGTTGAGTTCACTTTACTCTCTAGGCCACACAAGTCCAGGGGTTCCTCTAAGGTACTTTAGTACGTACCTTCTCAGTGGATCCAAAACTAGAGTTCCCAGAACTTGAGGGAATTCTAAGGGATTTCTAATTTCTAAAAGATGAACTGAAAGCATTTATCAAGCTACCTAAAATGTCAAAATTCCTTACTGACTAATGAAAAACTAGAAAATTACTTCATAAATGCAATTAATTCAGTACATGCAACCTAATAAAAATGGGATCCTTGAGGAAAAAAAAGCATCCTCTTCAGCAGTCCATGAAAGCAGTTAGAGGCTTATACTGAGGGCAACAAATAGTTCTTACCAGGTGGCGTTCGAGCATGCAGCTGGATTTGTATTGGCCCAACTTACCTACTAAGGTAAAGTTGCTCTCCAGAAGCTCTCTATGAGTGTTAAACCAGGCTTGGGCAAGGCGGCTGTTTTTATTCTTCCCGATGATATAATTCATGATGTAGGCGAGCAGACCAGTTACCATCAAAATTTCTAGATAATAACTCTCCCAACTGTTCTGGAGGTGTGCAGGAACCTAAAGATGAACAATCATTCCATTTAATGTTGGCTGAGGCTGAAGGAGATGGAGTCCATCCAACTCATGGGATAAAGGAGAATAAAAAAACCCATAAAGAGAAGTGGATAATTTAGATAACGGTCATTGATCATGGTTATACTTTGAAAAATATGCCCATTTTGTTTTCTAGGTCAGCCTCAAAAAGATTCTTTAAGGAAATGTGAGAACAGTCACACAGAATGAAAAGCTGGAAAGCCCTCTGTATTAAACTTGATTCTGAGTCCCACCCCAAATAAATCCAGTTTCTAGTCTTATCATTCCTCGATAAACAAAACTAGGAGGGCCAGAATAAGAACATAGGGGTTGCTTCTGTAGGTGTGGTTTTATCAGAAGAATTGATAACAAACTCTTTCACAGCTCCCACCATTACATCAACACCAGCTACATGTCACTAGTTATATTTCTGGGATTAATGACAACCAGATATTTTGTTGGTTAGTTTGGAATTCAGAATCCTGTATACCTACATCAACAATTGTTATTGGGTCTTTATTTTTGCTAGAAGAAGTGTCTGGTTTGTCTTCATAACCTTCAAATTCTTCATCATCATATGGCTCACTCTCCGTATCTCCCTCCTACAAAAACGAGGCACAATCTGTTTCCCCCTACAAATGTGGCCAGCAATTGCATCTCATTTTTGTAGGCAGTATTTGTAGAGGAAAACAGAACATGTAAGCAGCAGCACAGAACACAGATATTCCATGTTTGTAACAAATGATAACTCTCCGTGCATTTCAACTCTGATACAATTCCCACCCACACATGGTATTCACTACCCCTTCCAGCCAGGCTCTCCAAAGGAGAAAAATACAATCCATTCTTCCATCAATGTAAAAGGTGGGAACCTACCAAAAACATTTAGAAGAGTTCCACCTACCAAACAAAAATAAAGATACCAGAGGGTAAGATATCACTCCCTACATGGGGGTGTTACTTTTATTATTTTTTTTTTTTTAACGTTTATTTATTTTTGAGAGAGAGGGAGTGTCTCAGTCTCTACAGAGTGAGAGCGGGAAAGGGGCAGAGAGAGAGGGAGACACAAAATCTGAAGCAGACTCCATTCTCTGAGATGTCAGCACAGAGCCCGACACGGGGCTTGAACTCACAGACCACGAGATCATGACCTGAGCTGAAGTCAGACGCTTAACTGACTGAGCTACCCAGGCACCCCTGGGTGTTACTTTTAATGTCTAGGGAAAGTGTCAGTTACAAATTTTCCCATGCTTCCACTTTCCTAAGAAATCAAGAAAAAGAACTTCACCTGGGTATCTGCATCTTCAAAATCTCCTTCTTGGTTTTCATCCTGCCCTTCCAACTCCACGGTGGTCTCATCTTCATCATCTTCAGTAGTTATCACCCGTTGAGGAGATTCAGTAATAGAATCTTCTGTGACATCTTCAAATTCAGCAAAATCATTATCATCATATTCCACTATGTCTTCCTCATCCTCAAAATCATCAAATTTGGCTTCAGAGACACTCCCAAACACCAAAAGGACAACACAGAAAGCAAGGAAGGCTTTCATTGCACCTTAAAAATGAGTTAAAAAAAAAAACAAAAAACAAAAACCCTTAATGGACAGCCATTCTGCACATACCAAATTTTGTAATAAAAAATACATCTATGATTCTCTCCTGCTTTAAAAAAATTTAATACTATTCATTTCAAATAGTGTTATATAAAGAGCAATGGTGAGGGTCAAGAGGTCTGGGTACTAGTCTGGACTGTGTCACTACTTATCTGTTAAATCCTGGACAAGTCGTTTAATTTCTTTAGGTTGGTTTCCATTAACACTGGGCATTAAGTTTTGTTTTGTTTTGTTTTGTTTTTGAGAGCCTATAAAAGCTTTATATAGGAACTGGGAAGTGGTATAATGAAATAAGAATGAGATCCAACTATTGATCCATTAGCAGTAATACATGGATAGAAAAGCTACTCATCCTTAGATCAACTTTGTGTGTATCCGGATATCTGAACATCAATAATCAAAGCACATGTTTAATATACAAAAGTTCTAGGCCCTGTCCTAAAGGCTTTACAAAAAGCAACTAATGTAATCCTCATAACAACCCTTTGAGGAAAGTAACATATTAACATCCCCATTTCACAGACAAGTAAAAGGAGGCAGAGTAACACAACTAGTTATGCTAAGTAACACAACTACCAAGTGGCATAGAGCTATGATTTGATCCCAGTTATGTCTCCAGAATCCCTACCATATGAACCATTTCTCAAGTGGCTTCTCAAATGTAGGCCAGTGACTATGATTTTTATATCACTTACTTAAAGTAGTAATTAAATAGAATTAAATTCATCAGTATTTCACAGCTTTCTAAAAAGAACACTAGATGTTCCACCACCCAAATAAGTTTCTGAACCAACAAATAAAATGAAATCAGATCTGTGACAAAAATGTGCCAAATGATATGAAAACATAGAGGACAATGAAATCATCTTATCAAACAGGTAAGGCTTTACCAAAAAAAGGAGAACATTTGATCTAGAGTTTGAAAAGTAGTTAGATTTAAACCATCAAATCTATTTAGGCTGTACTTCCAGTCCTCATCTCTCATCTAAACACCAGCCCTATAGCACCGATTTTCTAACAGACACATCCATTTTCATGTCCTACAGACTTTTTTTCTGTACAAGGTCAAATAATAAACATTTTAGGCTCTGTGAACAACATATTGGTCTCAATTGCATATTCTTTTTTTAAAACAACCCTTTAAAAATGCAAAAAAGAAAAAAACCCAAAAAACAAAACAAAAAAAAAAAAACCCATTCTTACTTCATAGGCTATACAGAAACAGTCTGTCTCTCAGGCTGCAGTCTGCTGATTACTGCCTGACGATCATCTCAAAATCAACAGGTACCTGAATTTCTCCATTAATATCAATCCCATTTTTCCAGTCTTAACTTGTTGAAAAGAGTGACATATCTGATCCTTGTGTTTCCTTCTTTGGTTCCCAAAGTCACCATGATAATCCAAGTTACCATAACCTGCTGAACAATCAAGGTATTATCCTAAATGGTCTCCCCATCTCAACTCGCTCCCTACTTCTCTTACCAAAAAAACTGTATCATCTTCCTAAAATACAACTTTTGTTACCTAAGAACTCAATAACCACCAAAGGCTAACAAATTCCTACAGAATATTATAAACTCCTCTGGCTTTTACTGCTTTTCAGAAGATGATCCTACCATATCTAATCAAATTACCCTCATTGAACATATCACCACATCAGATTAACTATGGCAAAAGAAGTAAAACATGATTCCTGAATAATCATAAATTTGCATGATACTTTAGCTTCAAGGATATGTGTTACAATATTATTTATGATAGTAAAAAATTTGCAACTCTTAGGTTAAACTATGGACACATACAAAAAATAAATTTACTTTTTGTCCATTAAAAATCATTACAAATAGGGCACCTGGGTGGCTCAGTTGGTTAGGTGTCCGGCTCTCCATTTCCACTCAGGTCATGAGCCCCACATTGGGCTCTGTACTGATGGTGCAGAGCCTGCTTGGGATTCCTCTCTCTCCCTCTCTCCCTACCCCTCCCCTGCTCACACACTCTCTTTCAAAAAAAAATAAACAAAAAATTGTTACAAATGAAGCGAGAAACCATATTGTTTTAGAAACACACAAAACCAAAAAGGTTTAGAAGGACATAAATATAAGTAATTATTTTGTATGGTAAGATAATGAGCATTTTGCCTTTACTTTTTCTTTTTTTCCTATGATGTGTTTTTGTAATAAAAAATTCTCTTAAAAACTAAAAGCATGGTTCCTGCATGAAAGAAGGTGCTGCAGACTATGGAATAGCTATATCACAGACTCCTGAAATAATGTATTTTAAAGTCTGGTATGATAGAGCATTGGGTTTGTAGACCCAAGTCAGAGAAATTAGGCTAGAAAGGACAGCAGGAGCCAGATCATGATGGTCCTTATTTAAATACCACACTAAGAAGTCTGGATAATTAGAATCACCTAAAGGATTTAGGTAGGAGTGGCACTATCAGATTTGCAAGTTAACCCTGACAGCTCATATACAGGAAGAATTGGAAAAGTAGAAGTGTTGAAATAGTCAGATAAGATTGAACTGGCAGTGGTATTGGGAATGAAGAGGAAAACAGATTTGACAGATACTAAGAATTATACATGTCAGCATACAGTGACGGGATATAGGGAATGTGGGAAAGGAAGATCTGGGTGATCCCAAATTTTGGCTTGATTCATAGCCAGACAAAGTCATCCTTGAGATAAAGAACAAAGCGGGAGGGGGAAGACAATAAATTAAATTTACTACCTGTTGAAAAGTCTGGAGTATTTTCAGGCAGTATGTTAGATGATTAACATTTATCTCTTGATTTTCACAAAGTCCCTACAAAAAGTATAACTTATTTTAGAGAGGGAGAAAAGGAAGTATTTGAAATACTTATATTGTATAAGTATTGTATATAATACTTATATAAGTATTTCAAATACTTATATTTGAAATATAAGTCTGGAGTTCAGCATACAAATCTAAGATGCAAACAGAGACGGTGCAGGAATGGATGAGATCACCAGGGAGTATTAAGAGTTAGGTTTTAAAAAAAAGCACCAGGACACCTGGGTGGCTCAGTAGTTAAGCATCCAATATCAGCTCAGGTCATGATCTCATGGTTCATGGGTTCAAGCCCCGCTGACAGCTCAGAGCCTGGCGCCTGTTTCAGATTCTGTCTCCCTGTCTCTCTGCCCCTCCCCCACTTATAAACGTTAAAAAAAAATTTTTTTAAAGCACCAAAAACTCTTGAAACATATCATTACAGCTAAGAACTGGAATGGGAAAGTAAGGAATGGTTAGAGAAAAAGAAGAGACTCTGGTCAAAGAGGTAACAGAAGTCAAAAGGAGAAGTATATTTCTAAGAAGGAAACAGAGCTCAGTTTCAATTGCTGCAGAAAGTTCAAGTAAGATATGGACCAGAAATTTCCAAATGCTAACAATGAAATCATTATTGGCAACTGCAGGGAAGTGGTTAGGATGAAAATCAGAATGCAGGGAGTTTAGTACTAACAGGGTGAGTGGTGGCAAAAGGGAGTATGCACAACTCTTTTTTTTTTTAATGTTTATTTTTGAAAGGAGAGTGTGAGCAGGGGAGGGGCAGAGAGAGAGAGGGAGACACAGAATCTGAAGCAGGCTCCAGGCTCTGAGCTGCAGCACAGAGCCTGACACGGGGCTTGAACCCATGCACTGCGAGATTATGACCTGAGCCAAAGTTAGACACTTTATCGACTGAGCCACCCAGGTGTCCCGATGCACTACTCTTTCAAGGTGCTCTGGGACAGTGAATATTCTATATCTCATATTTACAACACTGTAAATTCTTTTTTTTTTTAAGTAGGCTCCATGCCCAACATGGGGCTTGAACTCATGACCCTGAGATTAAGAGTCTCATGCTCTTGTGACTGAGCCACCAAGGTGCCCCAACAACACTGTAAATTATTAAAGGAATCAGTTCAATCAAAGGTTATTGCCTAATACCTTGCAATGCAAGGCTGCTCAAGAAATATACTCAGAACTGAACAAAGTTCATAAAATTTGAAAGGCACAAATGATTTGAGAAATTCCATAAAGGACAGGCTAATCCTTTCCAATATCTGATCTTTAAGGTTAGCACCAGGGGACATTTTATGGAAAAACATAGTTGCCTTCTCAACACCAACCTCAAAAGAGGTTTGTGATGTGTCTCTAAACATTGTTAGCTTCCTTGAATTATCTTTATTATAGTCAAAATTGGAAGAAATATGAAAAAGAGTATGTACTTTGGTGGAGTTACATTTAGTTTAAAACATCAGCCCTACCATTTACAAGTCCTATGATCTTAAACTAATTACTTAAAATTCCCTTTTCCTCATACAAAAAAGGGATATCCATTCACTACATGCCTCATAGGGCTGTAGTTGCTATTACAGGAGATACGTGCCTGGCACATGTAAAGTATTCATTAAATACTAGTTCTCATTATTTCCTTCCCCTGTGCCTTAGGAACACCCTTTAAGATTTAAAAACCTTAACTTTTAGTGCTTCCCTTTTCAGATCCCAGTTTTATACTTTTTCAAACAGAAGCAAATAAAGATTAACATTAGCACAGTCAACTTGCTTAACTGCCAAAAAGTCTGATCATTTCCAATTGAACTTCCACTTAGAATGTTCACACCATAGAAACATTTGAAGAAAACTCAGCACTGTAACAAGCCGCCTTCAAGGTTATTTAGGTTAAAATTATCCAAGTCACTTATACCTTGGCCTTCCCTCTGAGAAGTTTCTCAGCTGCACCTGTCATTTCATTTCTCAAAAGCACAACTCCCTGCCAGGCCACCCAGTCCTGAGAGTCCTGGGGCAGGGAACACAAGCACTAACAAGTTTGGTTTGATTATCTCCTGCTAGCTCACCCGGTAGTCTCTCCAAAACTGGATCTGGACTTAAAAACCAAAGAGGAAGAAGTGGAGAAATCACTCCTTGTTGTCGTTTCAGATTAGGCCTTTCTGACAACTGCCAGACTATGAGACTTCTGGAAAACATGCAGACATTCCCGTGTCTCTTTACACCCGTTGGATAAAAATACTTTTATGTTAGAAATGGCCACAGAAATTGTTGCTTCTGTTAAACCACCAGGGTTTTTCCATGGAGAGTCAATTCATCCCAACGGCCATACTCCATTCTTCCTGCTGCACACTTTAAGCTTCCTGTAACTTTGCCCTTCTAGTTGGCATCTGCCCACAGCTCTGCGGGTAAGTTCTCAAAAACCGTTAAAATCACTCCAACCTCGAAGACCAAAAGAAAATGGGCTTTGGTGTGGGCAAAGCTTGTCTTTTGTTTTTAAGGTCAGCAGAGGTGAGAAGGAGCGATCCATGTCACCCTGAGCCTGACAGGGGGGTTGGGTGGGAATCAGGACCGGAGTAGGCCACGCAACTTAAAAGTCACCGCTCGGTCCGGCCCGGCCCCACCGACTAACGCGTCATGGCCCGTTTCCTACCTGTACCAGCGGCTAGAACCTAGCCAAGCGCTCCTGCAGCCGTCGTTTCTCCGCCCGGCCGCCACCTGCGCGATCACCGAGATTTTACCACTCCCGATCCCTCTAGGACACAGCCGTACCAGGTAGCTCAGTCACGCTGAGCCACTCTTCACGTACCCTCCGCTATCCGTTACGTAGAATGCGTGCGGACTGTCCGCGCCTGCGCGCAGTTGGGGAGCGGGGGCGGGACGCAGCCTCGGGAACCGCGCGAGACCTCCTCCTCCCCCGCCCAGCTGAGACAAGGTGGGGCTGCTGGGAAAATTACATAATCCCGGCCCCCTGGCCGGAACCGCCCACGCTGTTCCCAACCCTCTCCACTAGGGTTCAAATTGTCATCACTCTGAGCTGGTGCTCCGGAAGCTAAAGGTGGCCATGCTCTATAGGACCACGTGGCTAGTGGCATGCAGAGAAATGTTGCCTAGGTCGTATTTAAAAAGAACCAGAGTTTAGGGAGTCCACAATTTTATGTATAAGTAGTTTCTGCCCAAGGCCTTTTCTTGAGATTTCTAGGCGGCTATCACTGCTACGCTTTCTTCACCCGTAGGCCCACTTCTCGGGCTACAAGCACTGCCCCTCTCAAAGCATCAGTGTCCGGAGAGTGAAATTCTGCGAGGTGTTCTGGAGCTTTAAGGTCCGGAGCCCGCGGCGCCTTCCGGGAACCGTAGCCCGAGGCTCCGCCTTCCGGCCCGCTCTCTCTGCACTGCGCATGTCAGCTTTGCATTCCCCTCCCCCCGGTCAGCAACGGGCCGAGAAGCGGCGGCGGCGGAGGCGGCGGCGGTGGTGAAGGGGGCGGAGAGGAAGGAGCGCGGCGGACGCGGCCTGGACCGCGCGTCCTCTGGCCTTGGGATTCTCCGCGTCGGCGGTAGTATCAGCTGCCGCTGCAGCCAAAGCAGCAGGTCTGTGCGAGGAGGTTCTGGACTCAGGGTCGCTACCCCTCGGGGCCATTGGAGGCAACTGCGGGGCCTAGCGAGGGCCAGGGAACCGCGGCCTCGCTTAACAAAGAGTCTGCGGAGCTTTGGGGCACCGGAGACCCAGGGGGCCGGGAGGGGTGGGAGTGCGAGGCCGAGGCCTCTAGGGGTCCTCCCCAACCTCGTTGCCCTCCCACGGCTCCCGCTTCTCCCGTAACTCTCATTCTGGCCCAGTTGGCGGCTTTCCGGAGGCGGCGCCCGCCCGTCCTGCTAAGAAAGGGATTTGCAGGGTGCCGGTCTCTGGGCAGGGATAGCCACAAGGAGGGTTCTGACCCAAGTCGGCAGCACTTGGCAGATGCAAGCCTCCAAATCGGGGAGACCCGATAGGCAAAAGTTGCCAAATCGGAAGACAGAAACAGTGATCTTTGTGCAGCCTTGAGTACATCACTATCGTCGCACAAACTTTTTTGCGGCCTACTTAAGAGCCTATCTGATGCGAGTAAATAATTTATGTGGAGTTGCAAGCATACACACCAATACTATAAGGAGGAACTATCCTACCAGTCGAGTATTTGGGGGAATCCTAGCTTTCCTTATTACCTTAGTGGTGATTCCCCCTTTGCTCCTCAGTTGTTTAGGTGGTCATTTAATTTTCTCTAGTCGTATATTGGGTTTTTTTGGAAATGATATCTTTATGTCCATTCTCCATATGCACGCCCTGGAGCTCCTAAAGGGCAGATATTATGTCTTAATTCACTTGAACTTTCCAGAACCAAGCTCAGTTCTGGCACATAGGAGGTGAACAATACGTGTTTCATACAAAAATTAAATTTTAGACTTTCAGCGGTGGGAGGGGAAAAGTATGTTGTATGTTCCTTTACCTAGAAGGGGAATTATATGGCCTAATCTGCAGTTCATTCAAGGAATATTTTTATTGACATTTGCTGCGTGCCTGTTTTCTAGCACTGTTCTACGTCTGTGACCCTTGCCGTCCTGCGTCTTACTTTATAGTGGGGGGAAGAGAGATAATAAATAAATAAGTAAATTATACTGTATGTTAGAAGATGATTATGGATTTAGGCTTAAAAAGGGGGGGCTAGAAAGAAGGTTGGGGAGGCATTGCATTTTGAAATAGGGCAGTCAGGGAGATCAGTACAAACAAGCTGATATTTAAGTAGATGAGGGAGTGAGCCCAGTAGTATCTGGGGAAAGGAGGGTTCCAGGCAGAGGGAACAGCAAGTGTAAAGACCTTGAAGAGGACAATGCTGGCCTGTTAGAGGAACAGTTAGAAGACCATTGTGCTTTGGACCACTGTGAGCAAAGGAGTAGTAGGAGAGAAGGTCAGGGAGGATCTGGAGGAGGAGCGCCAGAACAGCCAGGAACTTTTAGGCTGTTATGAGGATTTCACTTTATCTCTGCCTGAGTTGGGAATCATCTGAGGCTTTTGAGCAGAGGAGTGGTATGATCTGACTTACATTGTTACAATTTATTGTAATTCACAGAGAAATGAATTTCTTTATATTCTAATTTTACCAAATTCATATGATCATCTTAGTTTCTTTAAGCTAACAGAGAGGGGAAAAAAGGCTTCCAGAATAAATGTAACCAGAATTTACTCGTATTTGGCTTTAGAAGAATATGAAGAAATTCTTGGGTTTTGTATAGATTCTAATTTAAGAATGTATAGTGCCCAGTGTATAGTGTGTGAGATGTTCTCAGGGCAGATTATTAGAGTGGATGCAAATCGTCACTAGAGGTTTCTCCAATTCCAGAAACAAATGATAAGTAACATGGTTTTATAATCAATTGTTTTGTAGTCCACTGTTGTTAAAAGTCATTTAGGGGCGCCTGGGTGGCGCAGTCGCTTAAGCGTCCGACTTCAGCCAGGTCACGATCTCGCAGTCCGGGGGTTCGAGCCCCGCGTCAGGCTCTGGGCTGATGGCTCAGAGCCTGGAGCCTGTTTCCGATTCTGTGTCTCCCTCTCTCTCTGCCCCTCCCCCGTTCATGCTCTGTCTCTTTCTGTCCCAAAAATAAATAAACGTTGAAAAAAAAAAATTAAAAAAAAAAAGTCATTTAGATCAGATCTTATTTTTCATCATTGCCCAAAACATGTACCCTAGCCAAATTATCTTCCTTATGTTCCACGCTTATTCTGCCTTTGCTTATTCTTCCTAACCTTGGCTATATCTAGCTTTCCTCCTTAAAATGTTTTCTTTCTTCACACTTCTCTAATCAGCTTGCATCTTTCTGTGCCTGGGGTTCTAGCTGTCTTACGAAGCCATCCCCACTTGTCAGCTCTTCATGATCTCTGACATCTTCAGTGTCTTGTGGCACTTGTATGGGATCCCTGAGTTGAAAGAGATTAGAGAACTCTGGCTTGATATTCTCCATTTACCAGTGGAGAAATTGACTTCTGGAGAAATAATAATAATGATAAACATGATGGCTAATACATATTGTGCACCTACTATGTGCCCAGCTTTCTTGTAAGTGTATTTTTCTGTATGAACTCAATTTTTCATACCAACCCTGTCAAGTAGGTGATATTCTCACTATCTTAGTAGGCCCAGAGAAGCCAAATGACTTTTTTGAGGTTCACATCAAGTTAGTGGCAAAGCTAGAGTTTGTGAACATATTCTGGTTGCATAGTCTGTGCTAGTTTACGATGCTGTTACAATTTTCTACTAAGTCATAGCATTTTATTACCTAGAACCATACCAAGTGAGACTTTATGGTGTCTTTAGTTTTTCTCCTTGGGACTCCTGCATATTGAATAAACATGAATAATGAGTACATGTTGTGGAAAAGAAAAGAGATAAAAAATGAGTAAGTCAGCTTCTTCACCTATAAAACTTGTAACTTGGAGTTGGTGAGAGAAAGAGCACTAATAGTTATGATTAAATATTGGGTGTTTTAAGACTAGAAGAGGAGTTTAAGGAATGAGCTACCACTTCTCTGGGGGAGTTGTATTCATGTCATAGGTTCTAGGAGTTGTTATGTGAGATGGACTTTGAAGGAGAAGACTTAGGTAGGTATAAGTGAGAGATTTGGTGGGGAAGGAATCCAGGTTAAGGGAAAGGCATTTACCAAAGTGCTTGGTTTTCTGGGAACACTGATGCATGCATGAAAACCCTGGGAGATATGAATGGTGAAGTATATAGTTTGTTGCCACAATGGAGAGTCTCGTTCCAGCTTGATTGACTAACTGTGGAGAGCTACTGAACTGAAGGGAATGACAGAATGAGAAATGCGGCAGGAAGGTTCGGGGTCAGGATCTGAAAAAACCTGGAAGAGGGTTTTTCCTAAGCATTGGCCCACCGAAAGTCATATGACTTTCCCTAGTTCCACACTATTAACAGACCAAAGGAGGTGAAAATTCATTTTCTCTTTTGCTATGTATCTCTCATTTTTTTTATACTTTAGCACATAGACATTTTTCATAGCTTACGGAATATTTGCTGGTTGTAGATACAGTCTCTAGATGTACATCACCAAGACTTTTCCAATGAAACAGACATTCTTAGAACAGTAGAGTTGAGGGGGTGGAGGGTCACTTGTTAATTGTCAGCTATCAGTCATCTCAGAGAGGCCTTACCTGATTTCTTTCTCTTGTAATAGCTTACCTCTTCTTGCTTGCTTTTTTCTTGGTTTGGTTTGATAGCACTTTTACTACCTGAAATTATGATTTGGTTTTTCTTTCTCCTGGACTAGACTGAACTCCCTGAGGGCTGGGACTGTGTCTGATTGTGTTACTATATCCAAAGCACCTAGAAAAGGGTCTGGCAAAATAGGTACTCAGTACATTGTGAATTATTGATCACTCTGGTAGTGGTGTAGAGGCTGGGTAACAGGGACTTGTTAAGAAATTCTTGCTATAGTGGAGATGGAGACGGTAAGGAGAGGTATCCCTCATAGCATCGACACATAACAAAGTAGTTAGTGGTCAGTATAAAATAAAGTTATTACTAAGACCAGACTTAGGTTCTCTTTAAAGCAGGTGC
Source organism: Leopardus geoffroyi (assembly GCF_018350155.1). Taxonomy (NCBI): domain Eukaryota; kingdom Metazoa; phylum Chordata; class Mammalia; order Carnivora; family Felidae; genus Leopardus; species Leopardus geoffroyi. The sequence continues at coordinate 46,274,028 of NC_059330.1, forward strand.
TCACTAAACTTTGTTTATGCTTCTATTACAGAGCTAATTATTTTTAAATTAGAAATTTTATGTTTAGATGTTTATTTAGAGAGAGAAAGAACACTGGGCGGGGGGGGGGGGGGCATGAGTGTGTGAGAGCAGGGGAGGGGCAGAAAGAGGGAGAGAGAGAATCCCAAGCAGCCTCCAACCTGTCAGCACAGATGGAGGCAGGGCTCCATCTCATCAACTGAGAGATCTGGGACCTGAGCGGAAATCAAGAGTCGGACACTTAACCTACTGAGCCACCCAGGTGCCCCTCAAATTAGAAATTTTATTTAAAAAATTTTTTTTTTAATGTTTATTTATTTTTGAGACAGAGAGAGACAGAGCATGAACGGGGGAGGGTCAGAGAGAGAGGGAGACACAGAATCTGAAACAGGCTCCAGGCTCTGAGTGGTCAGCACAGAGCCCGACGTGGGGCTCGAACTCACGGACTGCGAGATCATGACCTGAGCCAAAGTCGGCCGCTTAACCGACTGAGCCACCCAGGCGCCCCATCAAATTAGAAATTTTAAAAAGCGGGGTGTTTTTTTTTTTTTTTTTTTTTAAAGAAAAGGATGTAATCAAAGTTTCACAAATATGTTTGCATTTCAGAGTAGAGACTGAGGTCTAGACAGCATTATTCCTTATAAACTAATAAAATAGCAACCTAAAAACACTTGTGCAAATGGAATTCTAATCCTTTAATTTTCATGATTTTTTTGTTTTTATAATACACATAGAAAAATCTTAACCCATTTTGAGCGTATAGTTCAGTGGCGTTGATTACATCCACATTGTTGTGCTGCCATCACCACCATAGTGTTCACAGAACTCTTTTTATCTTGTAAAACTGAGACTGTATACCCATTAAACAATAACTCCCCATTCCTCTGCACTCCTGGGCTTTAGCAACCAATTCTACTTTATTATTTTTTTTAATTTATTATTTTATTTTTTTCAACGTTTATTTATTTTTGGAACAGAGAGAGACAGAGCATGAACGGGGGAGGGGCAGAGAGAGAGGGAGACACAGAATCGGAAACAGGCTCCAGGCTCTGAGCCATCAGCCCAGAGCCCGACGCGGGGCTCGAACTCACGGACCGCGAGATCGTGTCCTGGCTGAAGTCGGACGCTTAACCGACTGCGCCACCCAGGCGCCCCTTAATTTATTATTTTAATTATATATTTAATTATCTTTTAATTTTTTAAATTTATTATTTATAACTTTTAATTATTGGTTTGTTTACTTGACAGCACAAGTGTGGGAGGGGTAGAGAAAGAGGGAGAGAGAGAACCCCAAGCAGCCTTCATGCTGTTAGCATAGAGCCTGATGCTGGACTCAGTCTCACAAACCATGAAATCATGACCCGAGCTGAAATCGAGAGTTGGACGCTTAACAGACTGAGCACCCAGGTGCCCCAACCTGTTCTATTTTCTGTCTCTGAGTTTGACTATATTCTGCCTAATACAAGTGGAATCATACACTGTTTGTCCTTTTTGACTGGCTTATTTCCTTAACGTGATGTCCTCAAGTTTCATTCATGTTGTAGCACAAGTCAGAATTTCCTTCCTTTTTAAGGCTGAATAATGTTGATATATGTACGTGTTTACATAGTGTATGTGTGTGTATATATATATGTGTGTGTGTGTGTGCATACATATCCCATTTAGTTTACTCATCTATCAATGGTCACTTAGGTTCCTGCCATCTTTTGACTGTTGTGAATTGTACTGCTAAGATAGATCATGGTTCAGAGGGGCACCTCAGTGGCTCAGTAGGTTAAGCATCTGACTTGATTTCAGCTCAGGTCATGACCTCACAGTCATGAGATTGAGCCCCACATCGGGTCTGTGCTGGGTGTGGAGCTTGCTTGAGATTCTCTCTCCCTCTCCTTCTGCCCCTACCCCCCTTGCACTCTCCCATGCTCATTCTCTCTGTCTCAAAAAAAAAAAAAAAAAAAAAATCATAGGTCAGATGTCTGTTCCTGCTTTCAGTTCTTTTGGGGATATTCCACCCAGAAGTGGAATTGCTGGCTTATATGGTAGTTCTAGGATTCGTTTTTTGAAGAACCACCATAATGTTTTCCACAGTGGCTCAACCATTTTATGTTACCACCAGCACTATACAGGGTTCCAGTTTCTCCATATCCTTGCCAACACTTGTTATTTTCTGTTGTGTTGTTTGTTTTTGTTTTGTTTTTTAGTAGTCATCCTAAAGAGTATGAGGGGATGTGGTTTTCTTTTTTTTTTTTTTTTTAACGTTTATTTATTTTTGAGACAGAGAGAGACAGAGCATGAACAGGGGAGGGGCAGAGAGAGAGGGAGACACAGAATCCGAAACAGGCTCCAGGCTCTGAGCTGTCAGCACAGAGCCCAACCCGGGGCTTGAACTCACGGCCCGGCCCGTGAGATCATGACCTGAGCCAGTCGGACACTTAACCGACCAAGCCACCCAGGCGCCCCGGGGATGTGGTTTTCATTTACATTTCCCTTCACTAGGGATGAGCATCTTTTCATATGCTTATTGACCATTTATATATCTTCTTTGGAGAAATGTCTATTCAAGTACTTTGCCTATGTTTAACTTGGGTTATTTAGGATTTTTTGGTGGTTTGTTGTTTTTAAGGAAGTCTGAACTTTAACTGGGTGTGGAAGCCATGTGGTGATTTTGCAGGGACTGAAGCTTGCAGGTGTTTTCATCTTGTCAATGTGAGAAGTGTTTAGGGAGGCAGAGGTGAAGTTTCAGAGCTGTTTGATAGGAGTTTGCCAGCTTGGTAGGAAGGATGTACCAGGCATATTATTATGTTATTATTATCTGAGAGGAGGCTTAGAAGCATGTGTATGTGTGCGTGTATGTTAAGACCAAATAAAGGGAGCTTTGAGAAGACCCACAAATAGCAGGACTATAGTTAATTTTTAAATCTCACTATGTTTATTTCTTTCTTAACTCTCCACTAGATGTCTCTTCTCCAAACAATATTTGCTTAGAGAATGGAAATTAGTTTTAAAACAGAGGAGGGTTCATCTTTTTCTTTTTTTTAAACATTCAACCAAATAGAGATTAGGTTAGCTGTCTTTTGCTTGTTGTATCAGTTATCCCTCAAACCTCTGATTGTCAAGGATCTGTAGTCGTATACCTAGGTAGTAAAGCCTACATAGTTGAACAGGAAGCATTATTGTCAACACTAAAGAATTAATGGTACATTGAGGATGATTGGCTTAGATTTAATCAGGAAGGTTGGATGGCAGGGTTTGTAATAATGGAAGATGATGGTTTTCACAAATACTGGGTTGAATTTTGAAGAGCCTGAATGTATATTTATTCATCCAACAAAAAACAATGTTTTTAATGTTTATTTTGTTTTTGAGAGAGAGAGAGAGAGGGCAGGGAAGGGGCAGAGAGAGGAGGGAAAAAGAATCTGAAATAGGTTCCAGGCTCTGAGTTGTGAGCAAAGAGCCCAATCCAGGATCTACCACCAGATCACGACATGAACTGAAGTCGGACACGTAACTGACTGAGCCACCCAGGCTCCCCTTCAAACATATTTCCATTAAAAAAAAAACAAACAGGGGCGCCTGGGTGGCGCAGTCGGTTAAGCGTCCGACTTCAGCCAGGTCACGATCTCGCGGTCCGTGAGTTCGAGCCCCGCGTCGGGCTCTGGGCTGATGGCTCGGAGCCTGGAGCCTGTTTCCGATTCTGTGTCTCCCTCTCTCTCTGCCCCTCCCCCGTTCATGCTCTGTCTCTCTCTGTCCCAAAAATAAATAAACGTTGAAAAAAAAATTAAAAACAAACAAACAAACAAACATATTTCCATTGAAAATGGAACATTGGACATTTCTTTCTGCCTGTAAAATTTCTCTCCTCTTCTATGCCACTATTCTCTACTGTGCCCCCTTCCTCCTTTCCTCCTCAGGTTGCCACATGAGTTTCTTTTCCCCTGCCCACTCCTAACTGTTTATCAACCCTAACATTTGTCTTGTCCCTTTTCTCACTCTCTGTGCCCTCTCTCTGCTAGCTTATCTGTACCAGTAACCTCAAATGCACATGTCTTGTATCACATCTGTACTCCAACACAGACCCTTTTTGAAGTTATAGAAAGATGAAGTTAGCATCTTTCCTTAGCTCTCCCATCTCCTGTTCTGCCTGCTTCTCCAAGCGTGGCTTTTCTAGGCTTCTATCTCTGTAAATGGCCCCACCATTCCCCCAATCTGTAAAAGCCAGACACTTCCAAACTTATTCTAGACCTTTCCTTGCTCCTTAGCTTCCACATCCACTTGTCACTCACCCGCCCCTATTGAACTTTCTCATAGACACTCAATAACTCAGATCCACCCCCTCCTTCTCCTTCCTTGTAGCCACTTCCTTAGTTCAGTACCATGTTACTTTACATCTGTATTTTTTTATTTAAAAAAAAATTTTTTTTTTCAACGTTTATTTATTTTTGGGACAGAGAGAGACAGAGCATGAACGGGGGAGGGGCAGAGAGAGAGGGAGACACAGAATCGGAAACAGGCTCCAGGCTCCGAGCCATCAGCCCAGAGCCCGACGCGGGGCTCGAACTCACGGACCGCGAGATCGTGACCTGGCTGAAGTCGGACGCTTAACCGACTGCGCCACCCAGGCGCCCCATTACATCTGTATTTTTATGATAACCTCTTAGCCACTTTCCTTGCCTCCTACTTTTCATATTGTCTACCATTTAATCTTTCTTCAACACTGATCTGAAACATGTCCCCTGTTTGCTTAAAAGTAATGATTTCTTATAGCTGGTAAAGTACAGTTTTGTATATTTTTAGCATAGCAACATCTGGGCCCTGTCTGTCCTTCTGAATATGTGACCTACAACTTTCCTAGAAGTCTCACTGAACTCTAGCTGCATGGCACTATTTCCAGTTCTCCATGGTACTACTTACAGTTTCCTCAATCTAAAATGCCTTCCTCTCTTAAGAAACTAAAAACAGGGGTGCCTGGGTGTCTCAGTTGGTTAAGCATCTGACTTGGCTTCAACTCAGGTCATCAACTCCGGGTTTATGAGATTGAGCTCCACATCAGGTTCCTTGCTGACAGCACGGAGCCTGCTTGGGGTTCTTTCTCCCTCTCCCTCTCTCTCTGCCCCTCCCCCGAGTGCTCTCACTCTCTCTCTCAAAATAAACTTTAAAAAAAAAAGGGGGGGGGGACCAAAAATAGAACCACTCTATAAGGCAAGAATTGCATTATTATAGGTATTTACCCAAAGGTTACCAAAATACAGATTCGAAGGGGTACGTGCACCTCAATGCTTATATAGCAGCATTATCAACAATAGCCAAACTATGGAGAGAGCCCAAATGTCCATCAACTGATGAATGGATAAAGAAGATGTGGTGTGTATACATACAATGGAATATTACTCAGCCGTGAAACAATGAATTCTTGCCATTCGTAATGACATGGATGGAGCTAGAATGTACTATGCCAAGTGAAATAATTCAGAGGACGATAAATACCATATGATTTCACTCGTGTGAATTTAAGAAACAAAACAGATGAACGTTTGTTGGGGGCGGGGAGAAGAGAGGGAAACAAACCACAAGAGACTCTTAATGATAAAAAACAAATTCTGGGTTGACAGAGGGATATGGGCTAGATGGGTGATGGGTACTAAGGCGGGGGCCTGTTGTGATAAGCACTGGGTGTTGTGTGTAACTGATGAACCACTGAATTCTCCTGAAACCAATATTGCACTATATGTGTTACAACTAAAATTAAAAAAAAAAAAAAAGCCCTCCTCTCACCCTTCTACCCTGGTCTAATGCCTCTTCAGATTTTAAAACCGAACACCAGCATCATCTCCAGAAAAGCTGAGTCTTCTCCATTCATCCTGGGTTTAATACCTCCTTCCTGGGCCACGAGTGAATGCACTTTGTGCAGTACCTGTGCTACAGCACATCATGTTGGTTTATTAGCAACCACACCATGAACCCCTTGAAAATGGGACTGTATTTTTCATATGTAAATGCCCAGAACTTGGGGGCATCTGGGTGACTTGGTTGAGTGTCCGGCTTGATTTTGGATCAGGTCATGATCTCCTGGTTCGTGAAATGGAGCCCCACGTCATGCTCTGTACTGACAGTGCGGAGTCTGCTTGGGGTTCTCTCTCTCTCTCTCTCTGTCTCTCTCTCTCTCTCTGTTCCTCCCTCATGTGTACTCTCTCTCAAAATAAATAGACTTAAATAAATAAAATAAATCCCCAGCACCTGGTACACTCCCTGACATTTCTCAGCAAGCTTTCAGTAAACCATTGAAAGTTTCCCTGCTAGGAGATTGTTCATGTGATTCTTTTTTTTTTTTTTTTTTTTTTTTTTTTTAATGTTTATTTTTGAGAGAGAGAGAGAGACAGACAGAGTGCAAGTTGGGGAGGGGCAGAGAAAGAGGGAGACACGGATCCTGAAGCAGGATCCACACTCTGAGCTGTCAGCACAGAGCCCGATGCAGGTGCTCAAACTTGTGAACCATGAGATCATGCTCTGAGCTGAAAGTCAGATGCTTAAACAACTGAGCCACCCTGATGCCCCCATGTGATTCCTAAAGTCTACCCAAACCTACAGAATGTTTTTTTTTCATCCTTCCTTTGCTTACATTCTGATTTCTGTTGTTTATTTATTAGCCCATTGCAATATTTTATATACATTAGGAAAAATGAGGTTAAAATTCAGATCCATCATTTTTGTTGTTTGGGAATAGCTCTTGTAAAGCCAGGTTCACAGATTGGTTAAACAACATTATCAGATACTAAAATTTTCTTGCTTATAAATATTGTAACTAAATTTCATCCATCTGATTAGAATTATGTTGATTCTCCCTAAGGGATTCAAGAAGAAAGCAGGAGATGGTCTTAATTAAATTCAAGCGAACTAGTACTTATTAAGTACTTATTTTAGCCACGTGTAACTGTAATGAAAGGTCCAAAATTATTATTTTTTTAATGTTTTTTTTTAAATTTTTTTTAACATGTATTCATTATCGATAGACACAGGATGTGAGCAGGGGAGGGGTAGAGAGAGAGGGAGACACAGAATCTGAAGCAGGCTCCAGGCTCCGAGCTGTCAGCACAGAGCCTGACGCAGGGCTCGAACCCACAAACCGTGAGATCATGACCTGAGCCGAAGTTGGTCGCCCAACCGATAGAGCCACTCAGGCGCCCCTAATGTTTATTTTTTAAGGACAGAGAGAGTGTCAGCAGGGGAGGAGCAGAAGAGATGAGACACAGAATCCAAAGCAGGCTGCAGACTCTGGGCTGTCAGCATAGAGCCCAATGCTGGGCTCGAAGTCACAGATTGTAAGATCGTGACCTGAGCTGAAGTCAGACACTTAACTGATTGACTGAGCCAACCAGGCACCCCAAAAGGTCTAAAACTATTAAAGACAGTCCCCCCCGCCCCACCCCCCCCAAAAAAAAGGAAATTCCTTATTTGAAACTAAGGGTGGAGATTGACACAGCATAAATCAGATTTAATACTCAGTAGACTGGACTACGTGCTGTATAATAACAGTTCAAACAAAACTTACAAGGTGTATGTGGGGAGGGGCATAGAACCAGAAAAGTAGAGCATATTGTTAATGGTCTTTTCAACAATGTCATCATAAAAAGCAGCTTTAGGAACTTTTTTCCACATTGGCTTCAGAGTCCATTATAAACATTTTAATTTTTCCTGTTAATAGTAAATCTTAATACAAAGAAATAAGTAAAAATGGAATAACTGCCATTAAAATTTTGAGAAACAGCCCTCCAGCTATCTGTATATGTAACACATGCTTTTATATTGAGTTACATTGAACCATACCACCCACCTTGTTTCATGCTCTTATTTTACTCAGTGTGTATCAGGTACTTTTCCATAAATGTAAGTAGTAATTAAAATTTTAAAAAGTTAAAGTACATATTCCCTTTGGCTAAGCAATTGCATTTTGAAAATTGATCCTGAAGAAATAATTATAGGTATGCACAAAGATATGTGATAGTTTTCACAACATCATAAAACAGTAGTGGAGAGATGTATTGACATTTAAAGATTTTCGTAGTGTATCTTTAGGTGAAGAAATTGGTAATTAAAACAATATAGTATGGTTTGTTTTTAAATTGTGTGTGTGTGTGTGTGTGTGTGTACACATAGTACAGAAAAAATAGCAAAGATATTAAAATTATGTATCTAGGAGAGGAAATTTCAAGTAGTTTAAAATTTTGTTCCTTTTTGCTTTGTGGGTTTTCTGCTTTTCTATAAAACTTAGGTAGCTTCTGTTGTTAAAAAAAGGGTTTTTGGAGCTAAGACTAATAAGATAATATAGCATTTTTTAAAATACAGTATTGTTTTTAAACTGATTTGATTGATGCTCAGGAAATTTCATTGTAATCCTTAACCATTGGCTAACTAGTACTTCAAGCAACAGATCAGTGAATCATGGTTTCTTCCTGGCTAGTGTTCTAGTGGGCATTGCTCAATTAATGTGTGGTTCATAAGTATCCTTCAGAGACAATTACATAGATACTGTCTACAAATAACTAAATTAACCTTTTTAAGTTTCGATTCTTTCATTCTTCTTGGTATCATTACTGGAGAACAATCTTTGATTTTGTTACAATAAGCATTACATTATATTATAATTATAGGTTGTTTTAGTCTCTTTTGGGGGGTGAGGATCATCTATTTCCTGGTAGACAATAATATAAACTCCTGGGAATAAATATTAAGAGATTAAAGTCTTTTTCTGTTGGTACTTTTTGTTGCCAAACACAAGTACCTATAAGATCCCCAAAATATTTGTTACCTTGTGAGTATTTTTGGCAGCTTAAAGATGTTAAATTAGTGGTCAAATCATTTTGAAGAGGATGATATTAAATCTTGCATTCCTGTTTGGATTGTGATTCCAAAAAATGAACAACAGTTTTTTCAGTGTTTTAGAAAATATGACAGTTTGTTGAGGTTAGCATATTGCATAGCTGAAGTACAAAGTTAGAGTTTTCATCGAGAGGCAGAAGTTTAAAGATGTAGGTAGAAGTTGGAAGGGACATAAAACTCCGTGAGCTATTGATAAAAGTTGAATTTATTATTAATGTATCTTGTTCCTAACAGATAAGTCATTGACACCATGAATTGGAATAAAGGTGGTCCAGGCACCAAGAGGGGATTTGGCTTTGGAGGTTTTGCCATCAGTGCTGGAAAGAAGGAGGAACCCAAACTCCCACAACAGTCCCACAGTGCCTTTGGGGCAACCAGCTCTTCTTCCGGATTTGGAAAGTCAGCTCCACCACAGCTCCCTTCTTTCTACAAAATTGGATCTAAACGGGCCAACTTTGATGAAGAAAATGCGTAAGTGGTAATCCTGGTAATTGAGCAAAGGTTGGGCTTTGAGATACTCATTCCAACAACAGAAAGTGAGATGAAGAAACCCTTTGTTTCCCAAATAATAATAAGATCTCTTCAATTGCTTTTCCCACTGAATTGTGTTGTTCCTAGTAAGTTAAATTGTTGAGTTTACTCATTTGTAAGGAACCTGATGCTTATGTGCTTGCTTATATCTTTCCTTGCTCCAAAAAAGATTTGAGGCCATTGAAACCTAAATATGACTGAAGAGTTTTTAAATAATTCGTGTGGTTTTTGATGACCTTTACTGAAGTCTTTTATTGACCCCATGTAAGTTTTTGTCACAGGCAGTTGTCACAGCTGGTAGAGAGACACATTTGGTCTCAACTCCCAAGTCTGAAAACTGTCAGGTTGCAACATCTTATGGTGGGAGAAAAATCTATTCAGATTTTTGCCAGCAGTTCACAGGAAACATTTAACAATTATCTTTTTAAACTTGGTAAAGTGGTTGTTAATAAAAGCTGGGGTTTAAAGGTTTGAACTCTAATTCCTATAGATTATAAATTTTTTACTGACTCTGAAGAAATCTCTCACTGCTATTATTTCCAACCTGGTGTGACATGCTTGAGATTTTTCCTTTTTTAATTAAGAACTCAAGATGGGAATTTTTCAAGTACACAGCGGTGTCTTTAAAAACTGGTTTGTTGCGGGGCGCCTGGGTGGCTCAGTCGGTTAAGCGTCCGACTTCAGCCCAGGTCATGATCTCACAATCTGTGAGTTCGAGCCCCGCATCAGGCTCTGTGCTGTCAGTTCAGAACCTGGAGCCTTCTTCAGATTCTGTGTCTCCCTCTCTCTCTGCCCCTCCCTCACTCACACTCTATCTCAAAATATGAATAAATGTTAAAAAAAAAAAAAAAAGTAAAAAACTGGTATGTGGCAGGAATACAGAAGTAGATGTTTAAGACTTAGAAAAGTCAAGGATCATTATTCTAAAGAGCATTTTACCAATTCAAGTATACTTTTTCATTAGTTAAATGAAACCTATATAAATGAATATGCGTGTGTGTGTACAGCACATAACAGTTGTTAGAGCTTTTAAAATAATTCCTGCAAAAACCTGAAATGCTTTAAAATTTTAAACTGCAATTGTTATTTATTTAATATTTGGTTGTATTACTATTTAATTTTGAGGTTAAATGTAAACATTGTTTTTGTTGTGTTTTAGTTTATAAAGAGCTATAGAGAAGGATACTTTTCCAGACCTTGAAGTTGTTTTTCATACTTAAGTATGGGGAATGATTTTAGATTAAGCATTTATTTATTTATTTTAAAGATTATTTATTTATTTTGAGGGAGAGAGTGCACGTATGCGTGCATGAGTAGGGGAAGGGCAGGAAAAGGGAGAATCTCAACCAGGCTCCGTGTTGTCAGCACAGAGCCCACATGGGACTTAAACTCACAAAACAGTGAGGTCATGACCTCAGCCAGAATCAGGAGTCCAATACTCAACCGACTGAGCCACCCAGGTGTCCCTGAGCATATATTTTTAACTGTAAGTGTTCTGTCCTCAGAAAGTAGCCCAACATTTCTGAAGTCCCTACCTAGCCTTGTGAATATATTGCTAAAATGTTTTTGAAGGATTATATTAGAAAAAAAAACACTAGATTTTTAATATTTCATACAAAAGTAATTTTTTCCATAGCACAAACTCTAATATTTGATATATCTATATTTAACAATGATATACTAAATTTGTACTGAAAACTCATCCCTTTTAACAGAACTAGAATGTGATTTGAATAGACGCTAGAAATGGGAGAATTTGGTGTGACTGTTCCCCCCCCCCCTTTTTTTTCCTCAGTATTAGAATTTTGTATATATTAAACAATAATAACTAGGTTGTTTGCTAAAGCCTGGAGATCTCTAATTTAACATGTAGAGTTCAGATCTTTTAATAGTAACCTACATATACCATAGTAAAAATTTCTGTTGAATGAAGGATCCACCAACCCCAAAGTAAACACTCCTTTTATTAATTGTGCCTTTTAATTTTCAGATATTTTGAAGATGAGGAAGAAGACTCTAGCAATGTTGATTTGCCTTATATTCCTGCTGAAAACTCACCTACCCGCCAGCAGTTCCATTCCAAGCCACCAGATTCTGACAGCGATGATGATCCCTTGGAGGCATTCATGGCTGAAGTGGAGGCAAGTATCGAGGCTGTTTTGTTAGAAGTTGCAGTAGTTAGAAAGATACCAAATTAACCTAGTTATTCAGTCATTCAGAATTTGCTTTCTGACCGTTTTTGGGGAGGATTTTGCTCTCCTACTCTATAGTTTCTTAAACATACATCCACATGCCCTGTAGCATTTTCAGAGATGATCAATGCCTAAAAATTTGAACTGTGACCCTTGAACAAGGGTAGCTCAAGGTTTGTATGTGTGTAAGTTTTAATATTTCTTTGTATATTCTTAAATGGAATGAACATTATTTCATTCAGTGTCAATTTATGTAAGGCAGTTAAACTTCTAAGGAACTTGCTAAAATTATGAATTCGGTATTCTGTACTTTTTTTTTTTATTAAAAAAAAATTTTTTTTTAACGTTTATTTATTTTTGAGACAGAGAGAGACAGAGCATGAACGGGGGAGGGTCAGAGAGAGGAAGACACAGAATCTGAAGCAGGCTTCAAGCTCTGAGCTGTCAGCACAGAGCTGGATGCGGGACTCGAACTCACAAACCGTGAGATCATGACCTGAGCCGAAGTTGGCCGCTTAGCCAACTGAGCCACCCAGGCGCCCCTGTATTCTGTACTTTTAATGTTTATTTTTTAATATCAGCATCTATGACCTCCCTGTAGAAATTGAAATTTGTAACCACTTCCTTCTTAAAACTCTTCTCACTAGGCTTTAGTGATTTTGTATTTTGTCCTTTTTCTCCATTTCTCTGACTTTTGTATTTATTTACTTTTTATTATGAAAAATTTCAAACACATGTAAGTAGAATAATGAGCTCCCACGTACCCTTCACCCTGCTTTATCAGTAAGCAACTTTTGGCCCATCTTGTGTTATCTAGCCCCCTCTTTTAGATTATTTTATTTTTTTTATTTTTATTTAAAATTTTTTTTTTTTAATGTTTATTTTTGAGACAGAAAGAGAGCATGAATGGGGGAGGGGCAGTGAGAGAGGGAGACACAGAATCTGAAGCAGGCTCCAGGCTCTGAGCCATCAGCCCAGAGCCTGACACGGGGCTCGAACTCACGTGAGATCGTGACCTGAGCTGAAGTCGGACGCTCAACCGACTGAGCCACCCAGGCGCCCCGAGATTATTTTAAAGTAAATCTCAGACGTACCATTTCATCCATTTGTATTTCTGCACCTCTGTAACACTTAAAACACATAACTACCATATCATCATACCAAGAAAAATCATTACATATCTCTCTGTTGTCTGTTACTGTTATTAAGATCCTCTTCCAGTTTCTCAGATACGATTATTCTTACAGTTCTCTATGTCGATTTGCTATTTTCACTCTTCATACATTCCTAGTGACCTCATCCACTTCTAAAACTTAACTTCTGTGTGAATAATTCATGCCTTTAGTTCCACAGTCTCTTTTTGGTTTCAGCTCTGCTTTTCTAAAACATATTGGCCATTTTTACATGGATGGTGTCCCCCTGGCATCTTTTTCTTCCTCAACCAGATCTTTGTCTTATATATTCCTCTTAATGCCAGATAATCAAACATGTTCATGACTTCATTTAATACTCAAAATAACAATAGGGATTGGCAGAAAAGAATACATAGAAATGTAATTTTTTAACTAAGAAGATTATAAATTGAACCCTATGGTAATTCAGAGCCCTTGTCCTAAATCCCATTGGTGCTTTGTGGTAGAGCTGGGACCATATTTTTTCTTGCTTAGTAGTCCTGAGAACCTAGCTTTTTCCAGTAAATCATGCTACCTTTCCCCTCCTTTGGCAAGTTCTGTTCATCTTTGTAGTATTTTTTGTGTCTGTTCCTTTCTGCTTCCACTATAGTCAGTGTGCTTTACACTTTCATTACCTCTTGCCTGATCTAAATTTTCTCCCTGTTTTAGGCTTTCTGTTCTCCCATTTATGTGGTATACAAAAACAGAGTAATTAGACTAAAGCATGTTGCTTATGGTGTTATTCCTCTTACTTAAAAACTGTCACTTCATTGCTTATGAAATAAAGTCCTTCCAGGTTTCTCAGTTACATGTAACCTAAGTTTTAAGCCAGATCTCCTCTCTAAGAAAGGAGGGAAGAGAGAATCCAATATAGATATTTTTGTTTGGCCTAGATACTGCTTTTTAAACATGTGGGCCAGAATTTTTAAGATCAGGAGATTTTGTCTAAAAGTGCAGACTCTTGAAAAGTGGACACTGGCAGTATTAAGCCTGCATTTTGCATGGCAAAAATAGGCTTGTGCTGAGCAAATGGTTGCCTCCTTTAGATAGGGCTCACTTTTTCTGGTTCACCTTAGTTCTATCAGTCTGTTTTATCTTCCTGACTTTGAGGCTGCCACTTAGAACTGTTTATCATCACACTCGTGTTGTAGTTTTCTTACGGTGGAGAAATATTTTTCTGAGCTTAGGTCTCTTGTCAAATATCAGAAAATAAAAGACTCAGGGCCATGTGATTGATACAGGAAAAATTAGAGCTTGCTTCTTTAGAATATTCCTGCTTGTTAAAATGCAAACAAAGCATGTCTATACCTAAAGAAAAAGAAAACTTTTCTTATCCTGGTTTACTTCCTACTGATTGTCAGATTGGTACCCATTACTCAGTTTCCCATCTTTGATTTAGAATAACCCCAATTACTTGCCTCTTAAAGAATATGCACTTTATAAGTAGCTGAGCCGGAATCAGTTCCAAATCTCATATTCTTTTCTGCTGTGTCATTCTGTATCTGAGTTCTTGTAGGACTGTATTTCTGCCATAACACTTACCAGAACTATTCAGAACTTTCACATGCTTTGCAACATGGTAACAATTTAGTAAGTATGGTAAGCTGTTCTCTCTGCAAGTAAAGGGGATAAATGGTTTGTCATGTTTGGGATGTCTTACATGTATATGTATCTTTCTCCCCCCCCCCCCCCCGCCCCTCCCCCCATCTTCTTGACGTACGGACATTTCCCAAAGGGCTGTTTTTCATTATATCTTGCAATCTCTAATGGTGAATAAGTAAAATCATTTCTTGATTTTCTCAGTTTTAATTCAGATTTAAATTTTTAGTAACGCAAGTTGGTGTAACCCTTTTTGAGTGGAAGTATCCAAGAATGGCCCAGTTTCTCCTGTTTGGCATTTCAAGTAGTTGAAGCTGTAGGAGGGTAAATCTTTTTGACATAGCATCATTCTTCTGGGTGTTTTTTGGGATAGTGTCGGAAAGGGTTTTGCTGATTTTAGGATAGAGAGACTGGATATTGTCTGATCTTGGAGAGAGTGTTGTTGCCACAATATTGCATTAATCCTTGATCTCAGGTATATTCTGTTCTGGAAAGTAAACTTTTCTAGTGTTTGAACTCACGATGAAGATGTATTTTTAGCAAGTGTTTCAAAAAAAAAAAGATTCATGTGGGCTTAAAAAAAGTATGTCCTGTGTTTGTCGCCCTTTCCTTATGTTACATTATGTCATTTTCACTTCAGTTACAGTCTCGAGTATAGTGTATGTCTGTCTCAGTTCCTTAAAAAGTAGATTTGTTTGTATGTAGTATTTCATTTTAGAATAACTCCTCTTTATCGGGAACATTTGATTAGATAGAACACCTGACCATGCTAGGTTATAGTTAGTGACAGTTTTTTAAATCACAGAAATCAGAAAAACTTGCTTTGTAACAAGAAACAATAGCGCAAGGATGTGTTTAACCTTGGGGAAAATTACTTAATTCTTCTGACCTTGATTTTCACATGTATAAAACAGGGAGTTAGATCAGTGATTATCACTTTGCTGTATACAAGACTTGCCTGTGAAAAATGTGAAGTACATGCATTTAACTCCATCTCCAAGGATTCTGGTTTGGTAGATTCAGAGCAGTGTTTTCCCAACCTCAGGACTTTGGCATTTGGGGTTTGCTAATTTGTTATGGGGGCCGTCCTGTGTATTGTAGGATATTTATCAGTGTCTGTGGCCTTTACCCACTAGATACTGGTAACAACCCCCCCCCGTTTCCCACTCCTTCCACCCAGAAGCAACCAGAAATGTCTCCAGACATTGCCAAATGGTGAGAACAGTTTTTCCAAAGTCAGATCCAGAAATCTGCGTGGTTTTTTTTGTTTTGTTTTTGTTTTTTTACTGCATTGGTAGTTTGATGTAAAAGGTCTTAAGCTGTGCTTTGAGAAAGGCCAATTTGCCTGAATTTAAGGCGTTTTACAGCCACAATTCGTTTTTTTAAAGAGTAACCAATCAAGGAATTTTTTTCTAATTTTTCCATGTATGCAATGCAGTCCATATATAACCAAGATTTTAGAACATTTCTCTTTGAAAAAATAATTGTTAGGCGCCTAGATGGCTCAGTTGGTTAAGAGTCTGACTTTTGATTTCAGCTCAAGTCAAGCTCTCAGAGTTTGTGAGTTTAAGCCCCACATCGAGCTCTGCACTGACAGCGCAGAGCCTGCTTGGGATTCTCTCTCTCTCTTTCTCCCTCTCTCTCTCTCTCTCTCTCTCTCTCTGCCCCTCCCCTGCTTTTTGTCTTTCAAAATAAATATTTTAAAAATTGTCAAAAGTGCACTTTGATTGCATCAAGATATAATTGTCAAAATGCATAGCCAAAACTGTGATGTCACTAGTTCAAATCTAAAAATTCTTTATAAAGAAATTCCCTTCGTAATGTTTTCAGTGGATATGATTCCATACAGGCTTTTGTTTCATTAGGATCAGGCGGCTAGAGACATGAAGAGGCTTGAAGAAAAGGACAAGGAAAGAAAAAACGTAAAGTAAGTTGTTTTCTTCTCCCTCACAAAGGTTACATGAAAAATGCTAAAGTATTGCAAAGCTTATTCCCCCAAAGTTTATAGAGAAACATTAAAATTCTCAAATGTCTTGACTTGAAGTTACTCCTGTATCTTGAATATTATTTTTGTAGGTAATAGACATCACAAAAGTCTTGCATTTGCAATAATAAGCATTCTTTTTAGTAGAATAGTATTTGGTGTTTAATTGTAAATAGTTTTTTAGTAGATACAAGAGTGAGTTACAGTAGGAATTAAGAGAGTACAATTACTAAAGTTTGGGCTCATTGTTCTGAGTTTTGTCCCATAATTAATATAAAGTAGGTTAATGTCTGTATGATTGCTTATGAGGAGTAATGGTGATTATCATAAAAAAGTGTGTTATTAACAAATGATTAACTTGGTTTACTTAAGGAGTGATATCATGCTTTAGCATCTAATCAGAACTTGAAATACTTTATTTTCTGGGAAAGAGAATTCTCCTCTTTCCCTTTCTGAATACACCCCTCTTAAGGCTTTTGCTACCAGGCACAGGTAGGCGTGGTTGGATTTCCTCCTGTGTGGCAGTCAGTGCCTCAGGCCCCCCGCAAGGTTCCTGTGCCATATGGAGGTTCGGCCCTCTCTTTGGTGCTTACCGTGTGTTGTACCCTCTTCCGGCTGCCCTGCACTGGTGATGTTGCCTGTCTTGAGAACAACAAGTGCTCTAGGTCAGGCAGAAAGTCTGATTAGAAAGACATGGTTGTGGGAACTTAGCAGCCATACTTTCTGTAGCTCCTGACAGGCGCTGCAAGTGGCGATGGCCCCCCTTCTCCATGGGAACTGCTTAGGAGTTTTAGTGCCAAAGTTACAAAAGAGTTAAGATAGTTTTTCTTTGTCCCCAAGGACTTTGGCTGAATCCAGTCACTCCAGACTTAGAAACTCTGGGGAACATTAAAATTGTGATATTCTTTTTAGTGTATGCCAAATAGAGAGGGTTATTATTATTATTTTTTTTTTTTTTGTCTTTTTATAAAATGCAGTTTGCTTTTTAAAATGCGTTTTACGACTGTATTGTGTTTGTCGTATGGGGTCGACAAGGCTAGGATCCTTGGGTATCTATCTTCAAAAGTTTTTACTCCTTATCCTCGTTAGTAATTGATGTTTTTAGGAGTACCATATCATCCCATGCAAACTGCAACTTCTAGAGTGAAGCCACACATGTATGATGGATGGATAGTTTACAGTGTGCTTATTGTTGCTTTGTTATTGTTAGTGTTGAGTGTTCCTGTGCTACTGTATGGAATTCAACACTAATCTGCTATAAGTATGGAGCTGGGTATGTGGAACATTTGCAGGGAAGTTTGTTTCTCCGCTTGTTTTTCCAGGGGTATTCGAGATGACATTGAAGAGGAAGATGACCAAGTGAGTTCCTATGCAGTATTTCTATCTTTTATTTTTACCCCACAAAGTCTATCCTGGGGACAAGCTAGAGCTTGCCTTCACTGAAATGGCCATTCCTTGCTCCTTTTCTACATGTATGACTAGTTGGTAATAGAAAAATTCACATGGCTTTCCCCCATGTTGAAGATGGAACTTTTGATCAACTAGGACATCAAAAACAAATCATGAGCTTTATTCAGCTTGATTTTTTTTTTTTTTCAAAATTAATGTTTATACTGCTGAATCAAGAAGTAATATGGGATCTACTGATGGCCTCTAGCAACATCTAACCTCTACCTCTTTCTAAGGGTCTGTTTGTGATTTTTGTATTTCAAGATGGAACATTAATTTAAAGACTGGCCTTTAGTATTTTTCCACCAATGTCCAGTTGTGGGATGGTGAGAAGGGAAACAGAATGAGCAGTAGCCCTTTCCAGGTTTGTGACCCTTCTAATCAATGTCAACTTCCAAACTTGGATGGTAAATCCATAGCATGTGTTCCACAGCTCTGGACAGGATAGGTAGACACCCCACCCCAGGAAGACTGTGGGACAGACAGATTTGTAAAGTTTCTTGTTAAATCATTGTGTAGTACTAACTGTCTCATTCGTTTTTTCTGATTGTCCCTATGAATACTGCTGTTGTTAAAGGAATCATTGCTAGTTAAAGTCTTGCCTTACTTGGTAGGTATTAAACTGTGCAGTCATCTGGTACACTGTGTGCACCAATTACAGGAGCAGAAATGTTCTTAGTTGTATTTGAATATGATTATGTTCTTGTGCTTTCCTGCAGGAAGCTTATTTTCGGTACATGGCAGAGAACCCAACTGCTGGTGTGGTTCAGGAGGAAGAAGAAGATAATTTGGAATATGATAGTGATGGAAATCCAATTGCACCTTCCAAGAAAATCATTGATCCTCTTCCTCCCATTGATCATTCAGAGGTATGGTGTTTCCTGCTAAATTTGATTCTCATTTCAAAAGCTGATAGTTCTCTTCAGCTTTAATACTAGGTTTTTGCAATATTTGAGTAATCCTGATTCATACTCCTTATGTCACGAAAATATGTGTTCTTTTGGGATCTTCTCATGTCTGCTGTGTAGTTGAGTCTGAAAGTGACTGAGTGGTTCAGGCTTTATAGCCTATGTTGTTGTTCAAGGTTTAGCTGAATCTCTTGCTCCCGTTTGATTTTAGGCTAAGAATTTTTTAATTTTTTTTTTTTTTCAACGTTTATTTATTTTTGGGACAGAGAGAGACAGATCATGAACGGGGGAGGGGCAGAGAGAGAGGGAGACACAGAATCGGAAACAGGCTCCAGGCTCTGAGCCATCAGCCCAGAGCCCGATGCGGGGCTCGAACTCACGGACCGCGAGATCGTGACCTGGCTGAAGTCGGACGCTTAACCGACTGCGCCACCCAGGCGCCCCAGGCTAAGAATTTTTTAAAGCAGTTTTTTGTACTTGTTTCCCAGACCATCATCTACCTTTCAAAATGATGATGTTGAAACATCTGTGAAAAAACACAGATGTTTTTTTAATTGCCGTAAGGCTTGATTCTCTCAGATCTGGAGCAGATGAGAGACTGTTGTTTCAAAGTGGAACTAGGAATTTTAGTTTCCTTAAGTCAGGAAAAGAGAATGAGGATATTGATGTATCCACTTGAAAAAAATTTGTATTTCATTCAGGTTAAATATCAGACTAGACCTTGCATGCCTTAGTGAGTCTAGGTCTAGGACAGTGGTTCTCACATTGTGGTTCAAGGACTCCTAGAAGGATCTTCTCAGGGAGTCCACAAAGTCCAAAAGAATTTTCAGGGGTGCCTGGGTGGCTCACTTAAGCATCTGACTCTTGGTATCAGCTCAGGTCGTGATCTGTCAGTAGTGAGATCAAGCCCCACGTCGGGCTCCTCAAGCTGAGCATGGAGCCTGCTTGTGATTCTCTCTCCCTCTCTCTGTGCCTCTCCCCTGCTTGTTCTCTCTCTCTCAAAATAAACAAACATTGTAAAAAAAAAAAAAAAAAAAAAAAAAGTGACCACTGATCAAGTCTTAGTATACTATCAAAGAAGAGTAAAAATCCACAATAATTTGAAAAGACTATTAAATACTCTCTTCCCTTTCCAAATACATGTTTGTGAGGCCAGATTTTCTTCATAGGTTTCAATCAAAGAAATATGTTGCAACAATCTAAATATAGTAGGAACCAATTTCTTTTAAGTCAGACTTGTAAAAAGATTTGTAAAAAAGGGGCACCTTGCTGGCTTGGTCGGTAGAGCATCCAACTCTTGATCTTGGGGTTGTGAGTTTGAGCGCCACAGTGGGTGAAGAGATTAAGATCACTTAAGTAAAACTTTAAAAAGGTTTGTAGGGGCGCCTGGGTGGCGCAGTCGGTTAAGCGTCCGACTTCAGCCAGGTCACGATCTCGCGGTCCGTGAGTTCGAGCCCCACGTCGGGCTCTGGGCTGATGGCTCAGAGCCTGGAGCCTGTTTCCGATTCTGTGTCTCCCTCTCTCTCTGCCCCTCCCCCGTTCATGCTCTGTCTCTCTGTCCCAAAAATAAATAAACGTTGAAAAAAAAAAAATTAAAAAAAAAAATAATAATAAAAAAAAAATAAAAAGGTTTGTAAAAATGTAAAACAAGGTTATGACTTTTTAAAAATTAAAGCTTTTATGTTAGAGTATAACGAGTGTATTATTTTCAAATGAGTAAATCTTAAAGACATTTCTCAGTTTTAGTTTTAATATGGTAAATGTCAATGCATGAAACCCACACAAGCAAAAGTTCATGTTTTTTAGGGCATCTGAGACAAAAAAGTTTGAAAACGACTGGTCTAGACTATGGATTATATTCAGTTTTTGAAATGTTTCCTTTTGCACAGATGCTAACAAATAATGCCTTGGTATTTTACATGTGGCAGATGAAACTAAGTATGTGAGACTGATGTGAGAGGAAGCATCTATGACAAAGGATGACGGCCTAATAAGGAAAAACACATAAGTACTTGAAATAATCATCTCATAAAATATTTGAGATCCTTGGTGAAGCTCTCAAATCTCATCATCATGCTAGGGTGGCCCACAGTTGTTCACATGTGTGGGCAGTCTGCCCAGAGAGACCAGCAGTAAGAAAAAGGATAACCCTTCTGCCTATAAGTAGCTTTGTTCACATTCACATTAAGTATTTATTTGTATATTTATGACTCTATTTCATACCCATATGCAAAAAATTACATATTTGTATGTAAAATTTGTGAACAAGAATTCTTGCCCTTATGGAGCTTCCATTCTGATAAAGAGAACTGAAGAACATCCTGTTACAGCTTAGTGCAACGGTGTGGGGAGCATTCCAAAAGGTTCTATTAGTAGTGCTAAAGGGGAACTTTTAAAACAATGCTTACTTTTTTTGTTGATCATACCATAGAAATATAATTAAACTTTAGGTTGCATCCACAATTAATGTCATTTTATTGTAGATCTCTTATATGGTTAAAGAGAATCAGCCAAATGTGTAAGTGGTGATATGCCTTTTTTTTTTTTTTTTTTAATGTTTATTATTTATGAGAGAGAGAAACAGAGTGTGAGCAGGGAGGGTCAGAGAGAGAGAGGGAGACACAGAATCCGAAGCAGGCTCCAGGCTCCGAGCTATCAGCACAGAGCCTGACGCGGGGCTTGAACCCACTAACTGTGAGATCATGACCTGAGCCGAAGTCAGGTGCTTAACTGACTGAGCCACCCAGGCACCCCTGATATGCCTCTTTTTATAGTCCTGGTACAATGAGTTATGAAAAGAGTGTCAGGAATGACTTCTTCCCTCTTTAGAATAAGAAATACTTAGCCATACAGTTTTTAAAAGTTACATAAAGAGTTTCAGGTTTTAAAAAGAGTAGAACTCCCTCTAAAGGCAGAGCTCTCTTCAGGAAATATTAGAAATGTTTCTAAATGCTAGAGCTATGAGGGGCACCTGGGTGGCTCAGTTGGTTAAGCATCCGACTTTGGCTCAGGTCATGATCTCCCAGCTTGTGAGTTCGAGCCCTGCCTTGGGCTCTGTGCTAACAGCTCGGAGCCTGGGGCTCACTTCTGATTCTGTCTCCCTATCTCTCTGCTCCTCCCCTGTTCTCTCTCTCTCTCAAAAATAAATAAACATTAAAAAAAAGTTTTTTAAAAATGCCAGAGCTGTGTGAACAGCTTATTCCAAAACATGTATTTAAATGTTATAGGGTGGAATGTCTTTAAAATACTTGTCTTCTGAGGCCTTTGGCATTGTAGATTCCTTAGTCTGCATCACGGTTGTTCAGATCTGAGGTATCCTTTAAGAGTGTCTTTAGGAAGTAGGTTGGTGGGGCACCTGGGTGGCTCAGTCAGTTAAGTGGCCGACTTCGGCTCAGGTCATGATCTCGCGGTCCGTGGGTTCGAGCCCCACGTTGGGCTCTGTGCTGACAGCTCAGAGCCTGGAGCCTGTTTCAGATTCTGTGTCTCCCTCTCTCTGACCCTCCCCCATTCATGCTCTGTCTCTCTCTCTCTCAAAATTAAATAAACGCTAAAAAAAAAAAAAAAAAAATAACAAAAAAAAAAAAAAAAAGAAGTAGGTTGGTGTTTATATAGAAAATGAATACAGGAAAAGATACTGGCTGTACATTTGGGATGTGTGTCATGAATAAGTGAATTCTTTTGTCCTCACTAGCTGGTTAAGACTTTACTTGTGTAATATGTGTAAAAGGTTATTTTGCATTAAAATCAAACTTACAGGATTGACTCTTGAATTCTAGACTAACTTTGAATAATTGGACCTGCAGATTGACTATCCACCATTTGAAAAAAATTTTTACAATGAGCATGAAGAGATAACCAACCTCACCCCTCAGCAGCTAATAGATCTCCGTCATAAGCTCAATCTTCGGGTAAGTCAACCATGGTGCTAAATATTCTTATATTAATTAGTTGACAGTTACTATTATTGCTTATCCAAACTAAAATAACCTTCTTTTCTAATGGTCCTTGGACTATCTTTGATAGCAAGGCTCCTGTGTCTTGATTTTATTGTTTTAGTCTTGCACCTATTTTGGGATAGAATTGTTATATCTTTAATGCAACACACATGAATATGTATTCAATTTTGTATGTTGTATTGAAATAATAAGTCATTGTGACCTTAAAATCAGTAAGTAATTCTGCAGCGAGTACAATGTGCAATGGGCTAGAAATGAAGAATATAAGTCCCAACTTCAGGAAAAGGAGACAAGATTAATAGATGCAAACAATATGTGGAATCTTAGGATATTTTTAAATTAAGGTATACTCAAATTAATATGTAGCATATGTTTAAAATAACTAGAAGAAATTAACACCTTAGAATATGCACTCATTTCAGAATAATAGTTTTAAATTGCCAAAAAGCTTTAGGTTGCACATTGACCACATTGTTTAGGCACTGCTGGATGTTAGTTAAGTGAAACACACAGATGATACAGTAATATCTACTCTAGTGCGGACAGCTTTCTGGCCTGTATCTGCCTTACCAGTTTCTATGTGACATTTGAACTTGTTTTCCCAGAGAGGATGCATGCATATGCACGTATTGTCTATTTTCCAAGGCTAACCGCCCTCCACTCCTCCCCCTCAAAAAAGCCCTTTAAGTGAAATACTGATTAGATATATCAGTATGAGAAGCATTGCAAGGCTACTACTGTTAGAGTCAAAAAGGAGGCTATAAACCGCATTCTTCACCTGAGTAGTTTGAAGAATGTTTTACTGTGGCTGTGGACCATCATTAAGTGGGATACTTAATTCTTCAGGCAGAACTAAAACTGGAAACAATAGATAGTATCCAGTGGGTATAGACATGTCTTATTTGGAGCTCATTTGCCCTTTTTATTTGAAGAGTAAATTTTAATTTTTTTCTACCATCTGGTTAATAGTTACTGCAAAATGGCAAAAAATACTCATGTCTTTTTCCAATCATTGAGCAATATTTTTTATTTCTTATAAGGAAATCTTGATTTAAGAGCTTTCTAGGCTCTTAATCATTTTAAATTTTTTTTCAAATCTTTCCCAGTTTATCTGTTTTGGTTTTTTCCTTCCAAGATTTTATGTAGATTCAAGTTAGTTAACCTGTAGTGTAATATTGGTTTCAGGAGTAGAATTTAGTGATTCATCACTTACATATAACACCCACTGCTCATCCCAACAAGTGCCCGCCTTAATGCACATCACCCATTTAGCCCATCCTCCCTGTCCCCCACCTCTTCTCCAGCAACCCTCAGTTTGTTCTCCATAGTGAAGAATCTCTTATGGTTTGTCTCCCTTCTCTGTTTATCTTACTCTTCCTTCCCTCCCCCTATTTTCATCTGTTTTGTTTCTTAAATTCCACCTGTGAGTGAAATCATAATGGTATTTGTCTTTCTCTGACTTATTTTGTGTAGCATAATACACTTTAGCTCCATCCATGTCATTGCAAATGGGGCACTTAATCATTTTAAATCATATGACGATTATCTCAGGAATATTTAACGTGGAGTTTTTTATGTGAGGTTTTAGATCCGTTATTATTTGAGTTCTACCTTTTCAAACAGTGTATGTGTTTGGCCACAGACTTGTATTTTCCCTTTTTTATACTCAAGCTAAGTATAAGATACAGGTAAACACCATTGAACTTCCGATGCTGCTTATTTTGAAGTATGAGTCATTCCTGGGAGTTGTCTTTATCTCTAGGTCTCTGGTGCTGCACCTCCTAGACCAGGAAGTAGTTTTGCTCATTTTGGGTTTGATGAACAACTTATGCACCAGATTCGGAAATCTGAGTACACACAGCCCACTCCAATACAGTGCCAGGTAAGTAAAACATAATGAAAGAAAAACAAGGTAGAATCATATCCAGTGACCATACTTATTCTACAAACAATGCAAAACAGTAAAACAGCATTTGGTCCAGAATTATACTGACGTGGAAAGAAGTGGTCTAAATATTTCCTCTTTGGCTTAGTCCTTTTGCTTTAATTAAGGGGGGGGGGGGGGAGAACATACATGAAATCCAAGAATATTTTTGAAATCTTTAAAAATTAAAGAGCAGAAGTGAATTATTTACCGTTCTAAGATGTTGCTAATAGGGCTGGGAAATATTCTTTTGTATCTGATAAATGTCTTAAAGATACAGCCTGAAGAAAACAATTCATTAGGCCTAAACGTAACAAAAAAGATTTGTGTGTAGACAAATATAGCACTGTCAGTGACTAGGAATCCTTTGTCTCTGATAAAATTCTCACTTCTGTAACTGGAAGTAATAACTTGTTTTCCATTTATATGTTGGATTTATTCATTTCTATACAGAATATGAGAATTTTCTGGATGAGTGAGATAGTCTACCTTCTCATGGGGAAATTTTATTTTTTAATTTTAGCAATCCACTTACACTATGAATTGCCATTTTTCATTTCTGTATCTCAGGCTAAATACAGTCATTCATATTTTGTAAATGGTGGCTGATCCACATGAAGAGAATGATATTATTTCCTATAAGTCAGGAATTTTATGGAAATGCTAGGTATTTCTTATTAATTTATAGACAGTGTGCATAACCCATCAGGTTATTTCTTGTTCCTTTGGAAATGAATGTCATTGATTTCCCCAAGATTTCCTTCAGTACATCTTTAAAATTTTATTTATTTATTTATTTATTTATTTATTTATTTATTTATTTTTCAACGTTTATTTATTTTTGGGACAGAGAGAGACAGAGCATGAACAGGGGAGGGGCAGAGAGAGAGGGAGACACAGAATTGGAAACAGGCTCCAGGCTCTGAGCCATCAGCCCAGAGCCTGACGTGGGGCTCGAACTCACGGAGCGCGAGATCGTGACCTGGCTGAAGTCGGACGCTTAACCGACTGCGCCACCCAGGCGCCCCATAAAATTTTAAAGTTTAGGGTAGATATATTTTATTTTTTCTCTAGGGTGTGCCTGTGGCATTAAGTGGTAGAGACATGATTGGTATTGCCAAAACAGGCAGTGGAAAAACGGCCGCCTTTATCTGGCCGATGTTGATTCATATAATGGACCAGAAGGAACTGGAACCAGGTGATGGACCGATTGCAGTGATCGTGTGTCCTACTAGGGAGCTTTGCCAGCAGGTATGTACTTGGTGTAGAATGCCTCCTTTCGTATGTGAACTAATGTGGGACTAGCCAGTCAGTTGGATAGGATTAACTGGGAAACTTTTTTCATTTTGTAATTATTTATTTATTTCAAAAATATGTTTATTTTAGAGAGAGGGAGTGAGCGAGGGGGTGGGGCACAGAGGATCTGCTATTAGCACATAGCCTGACTTGGGGCTTGAACTCACAAACCATGAGATCATGACCTGAGCCAAAGTCAGACACTTAACCGACTGAGCCACC
This sequence comes from Leopardus geoffroyi, assembly GCF_018350155.1. Classification (NCBI taxonomy): domain Eukaryota; kingdom Metazoa; phylum Chordata; class Mammalia; order Carnivora; family Felidae; genus Leopardus; species Leopardus geoffroyi. The sequence continues at coordinate 46,300,150 of NC_059330.1, forward strand.
CAGGTGCCCTGGGAAACTTTTTTCAAAAATATGGTGAAATGAACATAACATTTTATAATTTTGATCATTTTTTAAGTGTATGGTTCAGTGGCATTAAGTACATTCATGTTGTTGTGCTACCAGGAAACTTTTGGAAAATACTGTTATGTATTTTCTACATAATGAAGTACATACTTTTCCCTAAAAAAAAACACTGTTTTAAGAGAAAAAAATACATGGGAATTGTTTGTGTTTTCCTCCTGGGTTAATTCATTTTGTTTGGGTAGAATGGATTATAATTATAATGGCAAAAAGTTAAATGAATAATCCAGATTGTAGACAGTCTGTTGGGATGTACGTGATAATGGTTCGTTTACTTTCAGAACTCACTTTTGCGTAGTAACAGGTACTTGTCAGTGTCATGGTTTGTTCATGTCATTGTGTCCACAACTTTGCAGATCCATGCAGAATGTAAGCGGTTTGGGAAAGCCTATAATCTTCGATCAGTGGCCGTGTATGGAGGAGGGAGCATGTGGGAGCAAGCCAAGGCTCTTCAGGAAGGGGCAGAGATTGTTGTGTGTACCCCAGTAAGTATGTCTTAGGTTTAAATGGCTCCTCGGCCACTTATGGAATGGTATGGAAAAAGGATTGGTTATTGAATGGCATGCCCCCTAAAATGTGATATAGCAGGGTGAAGAATACTCACCCTGTGACTTTGGTTTAATTTTGATTGGTTGACTAGATTAGGAGTCTATTAAGATTAATAGGTGTAAATTCTCCTTTGTTTTAAATCGGTTTTTGTGTTGTTTTTTTTTTTAATGCTCTCTTGGAAAATGGGTCTGTGGTTACTGAGAGCATCAAGAATCAGAAAGATATTTGGAATATAGTCAGAATTGCCTAGAAGAGTATAGTCTAAACATTAAACCCCATCAATAAGGTTTTAAATTAGGTCATTTTATTTTTTATTTATTTATTTTTTTTTTATTTTTAAATTTTTTTTTTTTCTCAACTTTTTTTTTATTTTATTTTTGGGACAGAGAGAGACAGAGCATGAACGGGGGAGGGTCAGAGAGAGAGGGAGACACAGAATCGGAAACAGGCTCCAGGCTCTGAGCCATCAGCCCAGAGCCTGATGCGGGGCTCGAACCCACGGACCGCGAGATCGTGACCTGGCTGAAGTCGGACGCTTAACCGACTGCGCCACCCAGGCGCCCCAATTAGGTCATTTTAAAATACCTCACAAAATAGTTCTGGCCATTTTCTCACAATTAGGTTTAATTAGGTTTTTAATTTTTCTGTTCTTTTGTGCTCTGTAGTGCATGAAGTCCAAGGCTGTCAGACCCAGTGTCTTACAGTCTACAACTGGATTATTAGCACTTTTGCCAGGAACACAATTATGGAAAGTTCTTGTAAATGCCTTTAATTATACTCACTGTGCATTTTGTGAATCTTATAGGGTCGACTGATTGATCATGTGAAGAAGAAAGCCACCAATCTTCAGAGGGTCTCTTACCTTGTGTTTGATGAAGCAGATCGCATGTTTGACATGGGATTTGGTATGCCTTTAATACCAGTTTCTTCTGCTCCCATCCTCATGATACTCGCTTTTTCCTTGTCTTTCTAGGCTTAACTTTTTTTCTTTCTGTATGAGAGAAGCTAAAAATACTCTTGTACAGGATTAGATCGTTAGCTATTTTTAGGAGTTCTCTGAGGAAGTATACATTAGGCTTGGCTGGGTTACAGATATTTGGAAGTGCCTTTGTATATAGGAGGAATATTTTCTCTATATTTTTATTCATATGCCTTTAATCATAGAGGTCAAGTTCTGTGTTCTTAGGTAGGTGGATGTCGTATCATTGAAGGCCCTTTGCTTTCCTGTCCTCCCTGACTAAGCCAGATGTGTGAAATTCTGAATAACCCATCTTTACTGATTGGAACACTGCTGGGTCCAGCCCAGCTGGGAGGAGGGAAAGTGTTTCTGCGTTTTATACTAAATAATAGGTCTAGGAGTTTCAAATTTTCCTTAATAGTTATAACTTCTCACAGGAAGATTTTTACTAAAATGACTTTTTCCCAAGCATCCCAAACTATAGTACAGACTTCTAACGTTATTTTATTCTGCTTCCAGAGTACCAGGTGCGATCCATAGCAAGTCATGTCCGTCCTGACAGACAGAGTATGTATGAAGCAGTTTTATTAAGTCACATTTATATTCAGAATAAACAATTAAGTATTTTATAAGCACTCACAGTATGTCAGCAAAAATGATCATGTGTGTCTTGGTGAGAACCATAGAGGAAGATATAAAAATAGTCTGTCTGAACTTGACAGGACTTTAGAGATCATCAGATGTAACTCACTTGTTTTTGCGGAGGATAACCCCAGGCTGAGGATTAAGTGACTTGTCCCAAGTTACACGATGTTATCAGCATGTAGAGGCAAAGCACAGTGCAGATCTGCTGATTTGAAGTCAGGAGCCTCTTTGAACCATGCGGACAGTCCCTGTCTTACCTGAAAATGTATAAAAATAGAAAAAGGAAAATGTTTTTTCCTTAGTAAATCAGTTTTGAAACTAAGTTTAAAGTTCAGGTGGGTTTATTTTATAAGCTGAATAATTCTGAATGTTAGTAGGAGGCTTAGTGGATATTCAAAAAAGAAGTCATACTGTTTATGTAACAGAATTTATTCTACCTTTTAGCCCTCTTATTCAGTGCAACTTTTCGGAAAAAGATTGAAAAACTGGCCAGAGACATCCTGATCGACCCTATTCGTGTGGTGCAGGGAGACATTGGCGAGGTAACCCTAATAAGCAGGGCCAGATGGGACCCCAGTGGGTTATTTTTCAAATTATGAAGAAAATAGAATTAATTTCTCCCTGTTGAGAGGAAAATTATGTTGTTATGTATTTACAAATGAGGCAACACGATTCAGATTTGTTTTAAAAAACACAAGGTAGGAGGATAGAGGAGACAACTAAATTGTCAAAATAGGGATAATTATTGAAGCTGGGTGATGGGTACATGGGAGGTGATTACGTTCATTTTGGGTTTTGTTTTGTTTTTTTTGTTTTTTTGAATGTTTAAAATTTTCCATAATAAAAGTTAAAAACTTTTAGGGGGAAAAAAAATGCTTTGCCTGGAAGACTACTAGTCAGTTAGGATGGAACTGACATTTTGAATGCTTATAGAAGTAGCAGGCTAACTGCACAGCATGGAGTGGGTGAGACTTGAAAGCCCTGGTGAAAACGAGCTCGTGGCATTTTTCTTACCTGTGTATACGTCCTGTGTGGGAGATCTCTGAATTGTGATTTGGAATTAAAGTTGCCTAGAGAATTCCTTAAGTTGTTTGAATTTCTTAAGTTCTGTACAGTTAGTGTTTTGACACTGCCCACTTTTTTTCTTTAAAAATTTTTTTTTAACGTTTATTCATTCTTGAGAGACAAAGACAGAGTGCAAGTTGGGGGAGGGGGGGCGGGGAGGAGCAGAGAGAGAGGGAGACACAGGATCTGAAGCAGGCTCCGGGCTCTGAGCTGTCAGCACAGAGCCCGACACGGGGCTGGAACTCACGAGCTGTGAGATCATGATCTGAGCCGAAGTCGGACGCTTAACCGACTGAGCCACCCAGGCGCCCCTGGAAGTTTTATTTTTAAGGTTAACATTTCCATCAGCATTGCCAAAACAATATATTGCATTTTGAATCTTTTTTTTTAATTTAATTTTTTAAAATTTACATCTAAAATTAGGGGCTCGAACTCACCATGAAATCATGAGCTGCGCTAAAGTCAGACACTTAACCAACTGAGCCACCCAGGCACCCCTGTCTGCATTTTGTTTTTTAGTGCCTTCTATGTGCATGTATGAATTGTACTAGGAGCAGTGAGTGGGAAGGACAGAAAAGGAGCTTAATTGATTAGGGATAATCTGAACAGGCCTATAAAGAGGTCTTGCGAAGTACTTGGGCTTACGACTTAGGTGTATGTACAAATCAAGGGAGATGGAGAGCACAGCAATTTGAGAAGGAATGCAGGTTTTGAGCTGTACTTGACTTGCTGAAGGAAGGCCCAAGGAGAAGAGGGACTGTTCAGGGTTCTTCTAGATGCAGGTGGAACGTGTGCCGTCTGGTCCTTGTTCAGGTGCCCCTTGGCGCAGACGTCACAGTCATCTGTTTCCTCTTTTTCAGGCAAATGAAGATGTGACACAGATTGTGGAGATTCTTCACTCTGGGCCTAGTAAATGGAACTGGCTTACCCGTCGTCTGGTGGAATTTACCTCTTCAGGAAGTGTCCTCCTGTTTGTTACTAAAAAAGCCAATGCTGAAGAGCTAGCCAATAACCTTAAGCAGGAGGGTCATAATCTTGGGCTGCTTCATGGGGACATGGATCAGAGTGAAAGAAACAAAGTCATTTCAGACTTTAAGAAAAAGGACATCCCGGTCCTGGTGGCCACAGATGTTGCAGGTAGAGTATGACTTCCCCCAGTGACCTTACATTTCTATGTTCTGAACAGGCCGAGAGATGGCATTCTGCTGGCCTGGCTGGCCACACCAAATGGAACAGGCGGTTCAGAGTATAGTGATCACAATCTGGAGCTTTGGGTACCACTTTTCACTTAATGTTTCTCTTTGAAAAAAAGAATCCCTGCAGTGGGAAGACACTCGGGGGGAAAAAAAATGTTGAGTCAGTTAATCATAGGCGAGGCCTTTGTTGTATGTCCGAATGTAGCAGCTGTCTTATGTTAATTGGGCATACTTCACTCAAGATCAAAAAGGTTTTTAAGTACGGTTCTTGGCTCGCATTGTGTTCTCGGTTTTTTGTTTTTTATTTTTGTTTTCCAATTTTCTTTTTAATGCTTATTTGTTTATGAGAAAGAGAGACAGCATAAGCAGGGGAGAGGCAGAGAGAGAGGGAGACACAGAATCTGAGGCAGGCTCCAACCTGTCAGCACAGAGCCCGACATGGGGCTCAAACCCGTGAACTGTGAGATCATGACCTGAGCCGAAGTTGGACACTCAACTGACTGAGCCACCCAGGTGCTCCGTGTTTTCAGTTTAATAGCTGCCCCTAAAAACTCGTGTTTTCTCCCCAAAAGGAGATAATTTCTCAGCTTCAAGGCAATTTGATGCTGGCTTTAGTTACTTTATATGTTCTTGGTGCAAGAGAGAGGCCATGGCAGAAGGCATCTGTCTCAGGCTAGATGGCCTGGTGTCACAGAATCGACAATGGTGGGATTTGCTCTTGAAGGGTAACTTTAATTAAATGCTTGTGTATTAGCTCACCAAACCATGCACTTTGCCTAGAGTAGAGGAATGTGGTTTCTTAAAGAGCCAGCATTTTGGATTCCATTGTTTTTTCTGACTCATGCTGAAAAATAAAAGAATTTGGTTGTTTTTATTTCAGCCCGTGGTCTGGATATTCCTTCAATTAAGACCGTCATTAACTATGATGTGGCACGAGACATTGATACTCATACTCACAGGATTGGCCGCACAGGACGAGCGGGTGAGAAGGGCGTGGCATATACCTTGCTGACCCCCAAGGACAGCAATTTTGCTGGTGACCTTGTCCGGAACTTGGAAGGAGCCAATCAACATGTTTCCAAGGAACTCCTAGATCTAGCAATGCAGGTGAGGGGCTGGGCACACTTCACATTGCCCCAGGTTATAAAACTAAGTGAAAAAAATTCAACAAGCTTGAGAAGATAACATAGAAACAGGACAGGAAAGTTGGGGCCGTGGGTGGGGACAGTGCTTATGACAGATCGGTATTATAGGACATTAAAATTCATCTGGTCTATCTGCTTATCCTCTCCTTTCAGCAACATCTGTTTGAAAAGCTATTCCTTTTTGTGCTAAAATCTGTCCCTCTGAAATTTCTGCCTGCTTGCCTCATAGCATACTTGTAAGTTTAATCTCAAAGATGGCTACTATTTCCCTTACCACTCTTTCTCCCAGTCTTCTCCTTGGGGGGCTAAAAATGTGTGATGTCTTAAGAAAACGATATATTTAACTATTTTACATAGACTTAGGTCTCAGACCTTTGACAACCTTGATTACCGATCCAAAGCTGGGCGTTCTACTGAATTAAGTCTTGAGTCATCTTTTAATTTTTTTTTTTTAATGTTTGTTTATTTTTGAGAGAGACAGAATGCGAGTGGGTTAGGGGCAGAGAAAGAGGGAGACCAGAATCAGAAGCAGGCTCCAGGCTCTGAGCTGTCAGCACAGAGCCCGACGCGGGGCTCGAACTCAGGAGCTGTGAAGTCATGACCTGAGCCGAAGTCAGACGCTCAACTGACTGAGCCACCCAGGCGCCCCTAAATCTCGAGTCATCTGAACACGTCATCCCCATATTAAAAATGGATTCAGTATAAACATTCTGATAGTAAAGACTTTGTGTTTTTTAGATTTACAAGCCAGCTCACAGAATAGCTTATCCATAATGTACTCACAGTGTGGTACTGCTGTCCATGCTTGGGGTTCTGGGAGTAAAGGACCTGCATTGCAGGAAGGAATAGGATACGGTTTCCTTCTCTTTCCTGGGTACAGAGAGCCAGTCGTAAACTACATTTTCAAACAGGATATATCTTGTCTTTGGCTTTTTCCTGCATCTCTTTTTGTGCCTGTTTCCTGTGCTCTCAGACTGTGTGATCAGCTTCCCTGGTCAGTGCCTTTCTGAAGCCAGCCCTACCTCTTAAGTACTTCATTTAGATTGTAACATGTGATTGTCAGATAAAGGACTAACCTCTCCCAGTCATGTTGGCATTCTGAAGAGAATGTGAGTAAATCTGATGAGTAGTGTTCTGCTAGTGATAAGTTCAAGGAACACTTTGGGCTATGGGTAAATAAAACTTTCAGTTATGGGGCTACCAGTCCTGGACGTCTGCCCCTAGAGCCAATTCTGATGAGCCTCACTTTACATAGCCTTTTTCCTTTACTTCTGAACCCACCAGTTCTTAAAAGCTCCATTATTTGTATAGTCCAGTGGTATGTATAGATTGAGATATAGAAAATCAGTTCATTTTCCTCTAAGAAATTAGAAGAGGCCAGAGTAAGTGTTTCATATCTGAGGTTTGTGTGATCACTTCCCTTCCTGGTGCTAAGACTCCTGACAAATTTGGTGGACTAAACTGTTCCTATGAACAGTTGTCGTAAAAACGTTGGCTAAACATGAAGCAGTAAGTTCCTCCCTCCCCCTTAATTTCCTGTTTGATGTTGTATTCTTTCTCTGGCCGCCTCTTCTTCCCCTCGCCTAACCTTGAATTATGTTCAACACAGAATGCCTGGTTTCGGAAATCCCGCTTTAAAGGAGGCAAAGGCAAAAAGCTGAACATTGGTGGAGGTGGCCTAGGCTACAGGGAGCGGCCTGGCCTAGGCTCAGAGAACACGGTGAGTCCAGACTACAGTAGTGCTCTTAGGGCTGGTCCTGAGTCCTGGAAGAGGTTATGACTGTCCTCATCTACCTGCAAAAGCCTCTCTGAGTTCAGAACCTTGTCTAGAAGGGAATGTTGTGACTTCTATTGAAGAAGCACCCATGTGTACGTGGTGACTAGACATGCTCAGGAAATAGTCTAGATTAGCAGTGGTTTGCAAACTGTGGTCTCTGGCAGCAGCAGTAAACTGCAAACTTGTGCACTAGCCCAGGCCTGGTGAGTTAGAAACTCTGGGAGGTGGGGCCCAGCAGTCTGTTGTTACAAGCCCTCCAGCAATGGCCTAGAGCCTGCTGCTACGAACACAGGGTCACTCTGTAAACTCTACTGTATCTTGTAACTAAGGAATGCTTCCTACATTCGGTGGGAAATAGCACCAGAGTGAGATGAGAGCTAGCTTTTCTCACAGAACAGTTAACAAAAGTGTCCCCTCACTGGCTTTCTTAACTTTGATTCCAAACCAAAGTAGAAAGCTGCCAGTGTGTTTCTGGAGCGTTACAGTTAACTCGGTGTCTTTGAGAAGAATCTGCTCCTGTGTCTCAGTAACAATGATGCACAGGACACAGATGCTAGCGATAGCTACCGTTGAGCACTTCCTATATGCCAGGGCCAGCCACTGCAGGCCGTCCTGTATATTAAGTCCATCTTTACATCCACCCAGTGACAGCAAGTACAGATGATAAACCTGAGGCACCCCAAGTTATACTCCAGTAAGTGTTGAAGTGGAGACTCAGACTTAAGAGTGGAACAGTGTATATGCTACATGCATATGCTGTATACTGCCTTGTGGCCTCTTTGTCCGTAGCATAAAGCTCCGCAGAATTATATAAATACCAGGTTTGTGTGCATAAATAGTACCACATGATCAGCTTTGAGCATCATCTGACTTCATTTCTAATATATTAGGGTTAATTCCCCCAAAACAGAATCACTGGGTTAAAAGTCATAAATAAAACATTTTAAAATGATTATTACCGTACCTTTTTCCACAAAATATAAATAAAAATATCCTGTTCCCATTGCAGCGCCCACTTCTGTTTCCAGTATATTGAGGCCCAGTCTGTCCTCATGGGTATGCTTGTTTTTTAGGACCGAGGAAATAACAACAATGTAATGAGCAATTACGAGGCCTACAAGCCCTCCACAGGAGCCATGGGAGATCGGCTGACGGCCATGAAAGCAGCTTTCCAGGTCTGGATTTAAACATATAAACAAGCTTTCACTGGTAACTCTTGGGCTGTGATGACGGGCCTAGTCTTTCTGAGATGATAGCTGGGCTTATATGCTTGATGCTGGATTTAGAGCCTTCTCACTGCTTTCAGTTTTGAGTATAAACTTAGTGGTAGCTTACCTAGAGGTGTAGGTGTAGAAGCTAGGGAATCTCCTCCTGCTGGTCACTGACCTCCGTCATCCCAAAGCCCAGGACTGTTGTACTGCAGCAGGGCTGGTGTTCCCTCCCTGCCTCCACAGCCAAGAGTTTGCCTGCCTCTAAGACTGTTGTAATCTGATTGAGAGTAATTGCCATTTTCCAGCTAAGACAAGTTTGATTCTGTAGTTCTTATGAATTCTGAACACGTCTTCTATACTTAATCCTCCAGTTGGCTGGCTAACCAGCTGAGCCTTAATTTATACATTTTATCTGCCCTCAGTGATGTTTCAGTTAGATCCCTAGGTTTATTCTCTCTCATTAATAGAGGAACATAGAGACCACAGAGTAATGGGGCCATCAGGATGCTCATATCATCGTGCCAGGATAGCATAGAATTTGTGTACCTTCTATTGCCAAGCTTACCTGTCCAATTTTCTTGAACCCGCTATCTTACCTACTCCTGTTGTCTCTCTTTTAGTCACAGTACAAGAGTCACTTTGTTGCTGCCAGCTTAAGCAACCAGAAGGCAGGAAGCTCTGCTGCTGGGGCAAGTGGATGGACTAGTGCAGGGAGCTTGAATTCTGTTCCAACTAATTCAGCCCAACAGGGCCATAACAGTCCAGACAGCCCCATTGCCAGCGCCGCCAAGGGCATCCCAGGCTTTGGCAACACCGGGAACCTCAGCAGTGCTCCAGTGACCTACCCTTCCGCTGGAGCCCAGGGAGTCAACAACACAGCTTCAGGGAATAACAGCCGAGAAGGGCCTGGGGGAGGCAACGGGAAGAGAGAGAGATATACTGAAAACCGGGGTGGCAGCCGCCACAGTCACGGAGAGAGTGGCAATCGGCATGGCGACAGCCCACGTCACGGAGATGGTGGTCGCCATGGAGATGGATACCGCTACCCAGAAAGCGGCAGCCGTCACGCTGATGGTCACCGTCACGGGGAGAACAGACATGGAGGAGGTGGAGGCCGACATGGAGAGAGCCGAGGCGCAAACGATGGTCGGAATGGTGAAAGCAGGAAAGAAGGTTGCAATCGTGAGAGCAAGGTGGACCCCAAGGTGGACAGCAAGATGGACAAGATGGACAGCAAGACAGATAAGACAGCTGACGGTTTTGCTGTCCCCGAGCCACCCAAGCGCAAGAAAAGTCGATGGGACAGTTAGAGGGTATGTGCTGAAGTGTGGAATCAATTGTCTTTAATTTTATTTTTAGAAAGATTTTTGGTAACTAGGTGTCTCAGGGCTGGGTTGGGGCCCATGGTATAAGGACCCCCTGCCCTTAGTGGATAGCTGGAGCTTGGAGACATTACCCTTTCATCTGGATCAGTTTTCAGATGTCTTCTTAGCAAGCTGCTTTGGTCCTTGGAAGCAGCGAGCGCTGGGAACTTCCTTTTGGGCTCTGGGTGAGTTGTCAGGGTCAGTTGGGAATACCTTGGAAGAAAGGGCCTTCTAGGGCACAAAACTCACTCTAGGTTTATATTATATGTAGCGTATATTTTTTACTAAACTGTCACCTTATAAACATCTACAAATAAAATTCCTTTTCTTAGCTGTGTGGCCAGGCAGTCCCTTTTAGGAGTTGGCTTTCTGCAAACCCAACCCACTGAAGTGTTTGTTAGAGATTTGGGGAAGCATTTTGGTGCTTCTAGACTTTGCAGGGAAGGGAGATGTCGGATTCTAAGCCGGAGTCCATGGTCAGGTTCCCCAGCCAGGTTTGTATCCAGTCCTGAGACAGGAAGCAGCAGCTGCCTGCCAGACCCAGAACCTCTGCCCTTCAAGAGGAAAAGATGATCCTGGAAACAAGACTGCTCCAGGTCTGAGTGTTGCTAAATTTAAACAAAAACTCTGACAGCTTTTAAAGTGTCTTCTATTTCATTGTATTTTTTTTTTTAACTTGCCACAATGGTAGAAAAATCTTTTGCTGAAATGATTTTGATGATTTTTGTTCTATCTTGTTTATAAAAGGAAAAGAAATATACATCCTTCGAATTTTGTGACTTTGTGAAGGTTTCTTTAAGATGTGCATTCCTTTCTGCTTGCTCTAGTAAATGTTTTACTACTGGGACCTGTGGATTGTTTGTCATTTGTACTTCACAGTGAGTACATACAAAGTAGGATTTATAACAGTGCAGCACATGGTGTGAACACCCAGGTGTTTGAGTTAACGCTTAATGGGAAGTAAAATGTCAGGAAAAAAAGTACCCTGGTTTTTATTTGGATGAATGGAGGAGGATGGGGGAAGACCAGCGATACTGAATATGCCACCCCAACACTAACCTTAAAAAAAGGTATGTGTTCAATACCCCCACAGGACGGATCCGAGACCTGCCTTCAGGCAGGAGGACGTCTCCTCACCACGCAGGACCACCTTGAGAGTTCTAGGCACCCCACCTGTGTGTCCACCCGCTGACTGGGATGCAAACGAGACTGTAGCTGGTACCAGGGGGGCCAGAGTCACCCCTCTGTGTCCTCACGCTGTCTTCTCAGAGGCTCTGCTCACTTCCTTCTGTGTTTTTTCTTCTGCTCTTTCCTTTGTTGTGCTCTTTGGTCCTTCTTCATCCTTGAGTCCACCACTTTGAAATGACCTCTGACCCCAGCTGGCCGGCGCACTTTGCGGCCCACACCTTTTTTGGCTACGACATAGGTGACTTGGCGTTTCTCCCTGCCGAGCCCAGCCTTCTTGTAGAGGCTGTAAATGGAAGGAACAGGTTCAAGGCTTCCTGCTACTTTTCAACCCCATGTACCTTTGTGGGTGATCCCTCTCCCTCACCTCCTAAGCTGAGCCACTTTCTCTCGTTCAGAGATGTCCACGGTGTTCACCACAGCCTCTGCCTTCTTCTTGGTTTGCTCCAGCTTCTTTAGCATCTGTCGGGTGGGGGGGGGGGGGGAGGTGCTCAGTGAGACCTTTTCCCAGCTCCCTTCCCTGCACTCAGGCAGCCCCGCTATTTACCCTCCTACCCTCCGTTTCTTTCTGGCTTTGGCCTCAGCAACTTTCTTGATGGGACGCGCATTGATTTCCCGCCAGCGTCTGCGGTAGTGGTCCACCTCCTTCTTGTCAATGGGCAGCTGCCGTACCCTGTGCTGCTTTTCCTCCTGCACAAACCACTCCGGAAGCTCTCCCTCCTCCTCGTTAAACGTATACCTAAGCAGAAAGAGAACAGCAGCCCTGAGGACCCCTCCAGGCTTCCTAAAGCAGAAATCACCCCCTTACCCACCCCCCAGTCAGGGCCACTTCTCATGACTTTCTGGCCCTCTTACCTGCTGAAGGAATCATCTATGAGGTCTCGTTTAGCCTTTTTGGAAGAAGCAATGATAGCACCTAGGGCAAGGCCTTCAGGGTCTAGTATCCTACGTTTCACTAGAGAGAAAAAGGGACAATGTCAAAGCCTCCTTCCCAACACGGAAACTTCCAATGTCACCTCCCATTCCATAAGGCGTGGAGCTCACTTGGGTCCTCGATGGGCACAATCTCAAACCCGTCTTCATCTGACTTAGGCCCACGGCTTCGCTTCTTTCCATGCTTTGGTTCCCAACTGCAGAAGGGGGACAATCATGTACTGTTCTGTCATTCCCCAGACCCACTCCTGCCTCACGCCTCAACCACGCTTCCTATTTAAGACTTGAACTTCCAAAAACACCCTCCCAGGCTATACCGCACACCACTTAAATCAGAACCGTTGGTACTTCGTAAAACTCACGGTCTACAGCCAAAGCTGAAAACCCCGAACGTGGAGAAACGGTCACAACCACTGCTTTTTCATCCCTTCTCCCGTCACCTGCAGGCACTCACCTCTCCCCATCCTCGCTGCTGCTGCTATCGCTGTCTGAGCTGCCATCTCTTTCTTCCCCGCCAGGCCCACTGGTGGCCTCTGCCTCTGACGGAGCCCCTGCCCCTGCTGGATCCTTCTCCTGGCACGGGGGAGGTTTTTCCTCGGTCTTCAAACTGGAAGGAGGTGGCAGCTGCTGCCGCCCCTTCCGACGGCTCTCATACAATAGCTGGGCTTGACTGATCTCCATGGCCTCATCCGCATCATCCTCAAGCCCACTGAAGCCATCCTGTGATTGAGAAGGGGAATATTCAAGCCGCCTTTCTCCCAGGGAATGCTCATTCCTTATCTTTCTGGGCTGCCAACTTCTTCTTACCTTAGAGAACCACAGACTGGCTTGTTCTTCCCGCAGTACCGTCCTTTCCTCCAGTGGTACCAGCAGCGGATTCTCCTCTTCTTCCTCTTTGTCACCATCTTCTACTTCAGCAAATCGTACACTGCAGACCCAAGGAGAATGGGTGGAGGATGGGTGCCCCGGAGGACCTGCTCCCTGACACCCTCTGGCAATCCCTACGACCAGCTGTGCTTCAAAACTCACACTGAGGGGGTCAGTACTCCCTCCTGCACGCGCACCGCCGCCCTTACCGCTTTTGGTCCTTTAGACGCAGAGATCCTCCAACTCCCGCCAGCTCCTCTGGATCCAAGTCACTGTCCAGGGAGGTGTTGTCATCCTCGACATCTGATACGTAGATGTCATCCCTTGGCACATCAGACAGAAATGTGTCCGCAGCACTCATATCCCCTTGTGTTACCTCCTCTAACAACTAGAGTTTGACAGAAACAAAGAGATCAAGGGTACTCCTAAGGAACATACTACTGCTTCCCCCCGCCCGGCTGTGTTATCAGCAGAGCTTGAAAATACGCTGTGGCAAATACAGAGAAGTGACAGGACTAAATGTTTAACACCTCCCGTTCTAGACCAGGCCACTATCCCACGCACTGTCTTCCAATAGTACCAGAGAGAAATTTTAAAAAACACCCCAAAGCCTATATATAACATCAAATGTTAAAATAGCCTGAAACACTGGTTATTCTTTAAAAATTACTCTCAGAAAGCACATCGCCTTCTGAAAATAAATCTACGAGTTTTGTTTCCACGGAATAAAAGAGCCCAGGCAACATACATCTAACAAGAATGATTTCAGTTACAAACTCAACCTCAAAATCCATTTTCCTAATAACAAAGCTAGCTGTTCTTGTGAGTTTACCACATTAGCAGTGATTATGCCTAAACCCTCTTTCGATTCGTCCCCAAAACCCTGGTCAGTAGGTTCTATTATTCTTTCACAGATAAGGAAACTAAGGCAAAGAACTACTCTGGCAGTCTGCTCCAGAACCACCGTGCTCTCTCCCTCCTGCACTTGTACCAAAGATGACCTGGTTTCCCTTCCCACAAGGGCCACAAAAGTTCACTGTGCTTGTTGATGCTGCTTTTATGATGGAAAAGCAGGTTCTCCAGTATTTGGCAGAAAGCACCACCTAGCAGCCTATGGCGTCAAGGTGCTAACTTGGGTCTTAGTGAACGGAAGAAGGCTGCCCTCCTCCAAAGGAAACCATCATGCGTCCTGGTATCCCAGTTACCCTGGCTGCACCTACTAGCACCTAAGCTTACTGCAAAGAGTGTCTCTTAGTTTTAATATTCTAGTTCTATGAGAATAAATGCACATCCTACTCATAAACGTTTCTGAGCTTATCATTTTAAATGTCCTTAAACGTTACTTATTTTTTTGATCGTGCAAGCAAGGGAGGGGCAGAGAGAGAATGTGAAGTGGGCTCTGAGCTGTCAGCACAGAGCCTGATGCGGGCTCAAACTCACAAAGTCCAAGATCATGACCTGAGCCAAAGTTGGACGCTCAACCGACCGAGCCACCCAGGTGCCCCTAATCTTGTCATTTTAGTCGTATGTTTCTTCCTGGCTTTTCAGGCACAAAGCTCTGGGTTCTTTCCCCCGTCTCCTCTCCCCAAAAATGAGGCCCCTCTCATTTTATGGGTGAACACAGCAAACGTGAGCCATGAACATTCAGCACACTTAAAACAGACATTCAGTGCCCCCCACGTCCAAATACCTAATGAGATCATCCGGTCTCCTCAGTGTGCCCTAGCCCCACCCTCACCTGGTGACCCCGGATGGTGCGCAGGGAGAACATGCCAGTCTCCCCCTCATCTGCAATAGAAACCCCAGGAAGGTCCATCTTCAGCTCCACACGCTCCCGCTGTTTTCTCTGCTCACGCAGCAGCTTCTTTTTCTTCCTGAGGGGACGGACAACTGAGGAATCCTGCCTGCCCAGCTCTAAAGGTTCCCCATCTGTGCCTTCACCCCCTCCTCCAGCTTCACACACGGAGGCGCCCCGCAGCGGGGCTCCCCAAACGCCTCCCCACTCCCCTCTACCTCTTTAATTCCGCCACCTCCTGGGCCTTCATCTCCGCCAGGGTCCGGTCGAGTTGCTCCTCCTCTTCTTCCTCCTTCGAGGGCTGCTGCACAGTCCCAGCTGTTGACTCTTCATCAGCCTCCTCCTCTTCCTCTCCCGAGCTGAGACTGACCACGGGGTCCAAGCACTTTACTTATTTTCTCGACACACTTCCCCACCAACTTTGCTTATTTTCTCAACACGCTTCCCCACCAACACACAGTCAACACCTACCCTGGTCTAATTCCCTCCTCACCTGATGTCCATTGCCTTCGCCTGCTCTTTCAGCTTCTTGGCCACGTGCCGCCGAAGCTTCGTTCTCCAGTTCAGTAGGGACCTGCCCCAGAAATACCGTTACTGACCCTGCCGTTTCCCTCTTTGTCCCTGCCCCCTTTTTAGCCCTGCCCTCCCAATCTCTAGCACAGCACCATCCTGTTCCCAGAAATCCGATGCTAGCTGAATTCCTCAAATGATGCCTTGAGGAAGAAACCGCTGCTGCATCTTCAAAGGCCTTTCCCTGCCTTTGGGGCTCCTGGCACCTATGCCCGCCCCTGCCACACACCTAAGTTCCTTGCGCCCTAGCACTTTGATGTCCTGACAGCAGGCCCGCACATCCTCAGTGGTGGCTGGATGCTGTGCCAACTCTTCATCATCTAGCAAGATCTGTTTGGGAGTAAAGAAAGGAAGCGGGAGATTTGGGGCTCATGTTTCTGAGGCTTCCTTCCACCCTTCAAATCTCAGGACTCACTTCGCTGGCTTTGGAGAGGAAGTCAACAGGGTTGGCAGCTCGGAGAAAGTCGGTGACTGAAGTTCGGTGATAAAGGGTGAGGTCGCCCTCAGCATAGCCTTCAGCCTTAGGGAGGGAAATAAAGAAAGTTAAAAAGGCCCTTCTAAGCTGTCTATAAGAACCACCAGGCCCCACCTCCCCTGAGTTCCAGAACCTGAGAGTGGTCCCATTCCCCAAACACACCTTTGGCTTCTTCTTAGTCACCAATTCGGTAACAGTCTTGGCCTGAACTTCAATCTCCTTGAAGGCAAATTTGGGGTCAAAGAATTTACTGTCAACCTTGTCAGGAGCCAGGAATCCTAAGACGATACGATATATAAGCAAGTGTGCTTTGGCAGCTAAGAAACCGAGTCACAAGAACAAAAATGCGATGCCCACCCTGGCAGACTACAAAGATCTCTGCAGATTCATGGCGGGAGGCTTGGGGCTTAGTGGCCTGGACACGGCGAAAGAGCTGCTGGAAGATCCACAGTAGGGGCTGATAGTCACGAGAGCGAAAAACCTTTGTGATAAACCAGCCACCGCGGGCCAGAAAATCACAAGCCAAACGCAGAGCCATCAGTGTCAAGTGGGCTGTGGGAAAGAGACAATTAGCTGAGGACCTCTGCAGCCTGAGAGGGCTTGCCCACCTCCACTCTCCTGTCCAGGCCCCCCACTCTTGGCACCTTGTGAATAGGCATCGTGGACCCAGCTAGCCCCAACGTTGGGGGCCCCATCATTGAGCACAACATCAACTTTCCAGGTCTTCAGCTCCTTCTTCAGGGCCTACAGAGAAGAAGAGGGACTAGAGCAACAGGAACACAGAAATGGCTATGAACGGGGTCTCTGGTCCAGTGATTTGTCTACCCAGTCACTTGCTGAATGCCCACAATGGGCCCAATCCTGTGCCAGGCACAGGAGACACAATGATAAAAATATATAATAGTAACATAACAACAACAACAACAACAACACATCTTCAAGGGAGTTACATTCTACTAGGAAGCCTACTGGAAAAGATTTCAATGATATCTCTGCACTTCCAATTCTAAACACCTCATTCCTGATTAAAATAAAACCTGCAGTGGAAACTAAGCATATCACGAGCCTTGTCATACAGAATGTGCAGACACTGCTCAAGGCATGTTACACAGAAAAAAGCTTGCATTCAGGGGATCTGGGTAGTGAGAAGTCAGATGTGGCTGCGTGCATGTAAACCAGAGAGAGGGAGAGAGACAGAGAGATTCCTATTACCTGCCTACAGCGTTCTGTTGTGATGTCCTCCTGGAGTGTCACCACATTGGGAAGAGGCTTGATTGGAACCAGGTCCACTCCTGGAAGAAATCAGGTCAGAGAATTCCAAAAGCCTGCCTCAAGCAGGGAGAAAGAAAACGGAGAACACAATCAGTATCTCACACTCCAACCCCTTTAAACCCTCAGGAGGGCCACCTGTTACTCACCCACAATGAGGCTGGATACAGGCATAAACTTAGCAGCCACCTGCAACCTATAAAAGAATAATAACGATTAAAATAATCCAAGACCGTTCCTTTTCCTCTCTTGACAATGTGAACTCTCACCATGTGTATTAGAACCGCTATCAGGTGCATTGGCCGCAGCATGTAAAATACACGTTTCAAACCTTTTCTCTGCGACCTACGTCTACAATAGAGAAGTTTGAGGCTGATATTGTTACCGCATTCCTCCCTCCCCCAATGCAACTCTCAGTCATCCAAGGCCGGAAACCAAGGAACAGCCACGAAGAGCCACAGGTACCGGCTGTTACGCACCAACCCCCTGGCGCAGCACACAGGTCCAGCAAGGCTCGGGCTTTCTGCAGGAACTGAAAGCGGCGATTTAACTGGATCAGCTTGAAAGCAGACCGGGAGCGGTAACCTGGGGGCACCGACAAAACGTTAAATTCGGCGGGGCGTTTTCCCAGGAGTTCTGCGGTCTCACAACCCACCACCCCGTCTTCTAAATTCAAACTCAATATTCGGAAAGGGGCGAATCGAAAAGGTCATTCGTTCGCTCTCTCCCTTGGTGGCAACGGCGCGGGCCTTGACTCACCGGTCTCCTTCGCGAGATGATAGAACTTGTCCCTCCGGCTCTTCCCGACTTTGCCTTTCTTGCCCATGGTGGAACGGGGTGTGTGGGAGTAGTGTCACTCAATCTGGAAACAAGGTAGAAATCGAAAAGCTTCTTCCCGAAGCGCCACAGTCCACTCCGGTGCGGCAAACACCTACCCCCAGCACCTTTTTCACTACTCGGGTAGCGGCACATGTGGGCAGCACACGTACTTCCGCTTCCGCTTGCGTCGCTTGCATCCCCGGCTCCAAGTGTCCGCCATTTTGAGCGTGGCTCAAGTACTGTAAGTTGGAAGTTGGGGCCAGAGGAACAGATTACCTGAATTAAAACTGAGTTCCTAGGGAGCAAAATTTAGGAACTCTGTGGCCTCTTCATCCCTTTCCAAAGCGCCTGACCTCGCGTAGCCACCTTCCCATCATGGCCTCTGTTTTTGTAAACTTCTCGCCGCACAACCCGCCCATTGACCCGGAACTCTTCTCTGCCAGGGTTGTCGGGCCCCTAACCCCTGCTTCTGCGCCTGCGCGCCAGGGCGGCTCAGATGCCGGCGGTCTCTGCGGGAGAGGGAAGATGGCGCTTGACGGACCGGAGCAGGTATGGCGGCTGCGGCGGCCGGGCGGGGACTGGGGGCTCGATGCGAAGAAGGCGTGATCCGAGGTGGACTGCCAGCTGGGGGCAAGAGGGTCGGGTGAGTCGGGGTTGGGCGGACCAATCCAGAGGGGGCCCTGCCTGGGACTGGATCTGCTGTGTCAGTGCCGCCCCCGGCGGGTAAGGGCCGGGAGAGGAAGACAAGACCCCGTGGAAGCCAGAGTGGGTGAGGGGAAGGGTGGGAACGGAAACCGGCCCGTCCGCGAGTCGCAGGAGGCAGGGCCCCCGATCCTCCTGGTGGCTCCGCTTGTAAGTAATGATACCTCGGGTTTCTGTAGCGCTCGATTCGTTACAAAGCACTCCCGTGTATGTTGTCTCTTGACCCTCCTGAAAGTCTCATGAGGTAGGCGGCATTCTTATTCTGCTTTTAGTTTAGTCATGGGGAGTGGAGGGTTCTAAAGAGATGGACTGAGAAATTCGAACCCAAATCATTCCTCCAAAGTCCGGGCTGGAAATGGGATTCTCCCTTGGATTTTTAGCCTTTTCAATAATTACACTGTGTCTTCAGATGGAGCTGGAAGAGGGAAAAGCAGGCAGTGGACTCCGCCAATATTATCTGTCCAAGATTGAAGAATTGCAGGTGAGGACGGACTCCAGACGTCCAGAGGCATCCCCCTTCTAGGTAGAAAGGGGATGAAGGATTGATGGAGCATGTGTCTACCAATCCATATTATTCCCCTGGGGGCGCAGTGGAAGAAATAACTAGTCAACCATAACAAGTATACAAGTTGTCTCTGGTTTCTCTTCACTCCCACCCCTTTGAAAGTAATCAGTATTCAGTTTATTATACATCGTGAAGAGTCCAATTTTAACCTAAAAGGTTCCTTTTAGCCAAAGATTGTTCTTTTTAGAAGAAGCCTGAACGAGTGGGTTTCTTATAAAAGAGAAGACATAAGCTCAGAAAAGATTTAGCACACTGGGGTTGGGGCAGGGTGAGAGGAGGAGGGCAGACAATTGCCCAGTCTGTATAATGCTGATTCCATGGGACTGAATGAAAATTGGGCAACCCAGAGCTCTAGCCTGCAGATCGAGCAAGAACTACAGCAATAAGGAAAATATCGAAGGATAATATTGAAGGAAAATGTTGAAGGACAACCACAAGGACAATTTCTGAACTCTTGGTTCTTTTGCAGCTATCAGGTTTATCATTTTTGAAGTGCTTTTACAGGTGATTTCGTTTGTTCTTCATGATGGTCCTGAAAAGAGGCAGGATAGGTGATGTTATCCATGTGTACTTACAGTTTGGTAACAGACCTTTTAAATGGCTTTCCTTAGCTTTATCTACCTATTAATTGGCAGCAGTGGGGTTAGAATTTAGCCTTCTGACCCAATGATCTTTTCACTCTACCATGTTATTGACCCATGAGAAATTAACTATGACAGCCAGCTGTAACATTTCTCCATTAGGGCTTATTATTCCTGGACCAGCATTAGGACAACTAGCCTGTTTTGAGGCCTGCCCTTGGTCCCAGGGGGAATCTTGGAAGAAAGGATAGTGTCATTAGGATCATGTTAGACAATCTGTAACGTTCAGGTGCCTTGTACTCTTCTGTCACTCAGCTCATACCAGCCTTGAGGATCTTGGCCAAGAGTTGAATCTTCTAATATTTTCTGTTCTATGTTTCTTATCCTCCACAGCTGATTGTGAATGACAAGAGCCAGAATCTCCGGAGGCTGCAGGCACAGAGGAATGAGCTTAATGCGAAAGGTGAGGAGGAAAAGATGGGAAGACTATATGGGCATTTTGTCCGAGGTCTGATTGTTCAGATTTCCCTAAATTGAGACTTCACATTTGGTGCTTATTGTTTTCTCCTAGAGTCCAAGGTCATGCTTTGCACTGTTATATGGTTGTTCATGCGCATGCCTCTCCTGAGCTCCATTGTAACTCCCTTGAAGACCTAAGTTTTGACTTTCTTTTTGTGGTCTTTCTTCCAAAACTTTAAAATGGTGCTTAATTCACGCATACTGAATTGACTCACGGGAGAGGGGACACCAAAGCAGCTGAGTGACCCCTGACTCTTTCCCATCCAGTTCGCCTACTGCGGGAAGAGCTACAGCTGCTGCAGGAACAGGGCTCCTATGTAGGGGAAGTAGTCCGGGCCATGGATAAGAAGAAAGTGTTGGTTAAGGTAAAGGCACCATGGCCCCCAGGAAGCAGCCCAATGCCCAGGGCGTTCGCATACCTTTGTGTGTAGCCTTGCCGGGACACCTGTTACTGTTCTTTAAGGACTCCTAGGTCTTCCTGGGCAAGGTGGGTGGTTTAGTGGCCGTCACGAAAGGTCACGAGCCCTCGTTTCTTTAGGTGCATCCCGAAGGCAAGTTTGTCGTAGATGTGGACAAGAATATCGACATCAACGATGTGAGTGTGGCGTGTGGGGGTTTGGGGTCAGCTCTCCCCACAACACTTGCTGAAGTCTCTCCTCCCTCCCAGGTGACACCCAATTGCCGAGTGGCTCTAAGAAACGACAGCTACACTCTGCACAAGATATTGCCCAACAAGGTAGACCCCCTGGTGTCACTGATGATGGTGGAGAAAGTGCCAGATTCAACCTATGAGATGATCGGTGGACTGGACAAGCAGATAAAGGAGATCAAAGAAGTGATCGAGCTGCCTGTCAAGCATCCTGAGCTCTTTGAAGCGCTGGGCATTGCACAGCCCAAGGTGAGAAGCAAGGCTTCTGCGGGAGGGCCCTGCTGTTACTGTTCGTCCTGTCCCGGCCAGAGTGAGCACAGGGCTCAGGACAGACTGGACCCTGCTTAAGCTGGCCCTCCCCATGGAAGAGGGGCTGGGGGAGAGGGCTGCCGCAGTAGCACTGAGGTGGTTCAGAAAGAAGCTTTATGAGGGACCTTGGCATTCGGTACTTAGGCTCCTAGCATCTAGTGTGAGACCTAGCCCAGAGTGAGCGCTCAGGAAATGTTCACGGAGTGTGGTGTGGGGACTGGCTTCTGCCCTGAGTTCTCCTGTTCTCTCTAGGGGGTGCTGCTATATGGGCCCCCAGGCACTGGGAAGACTCTGTTGGCCCGGGCTGTGGCTCATCATACAGACTGTACCTTTATTCGTGTCTCTGGCTCTGAATTGGTACAGAAATTCATCGGGGAAGGTAACTGACTAGACACCTGAAAACGAAGAAGCGAGTGGGGGGAAGTGAGGGTAGGGAACTCATTGCCTCCTTAACGCCCGTCTGGCCTCTGCACAGGGGCAAGAATGGTGAGGGAGCTGTTTGTCATGGCACGAGAACATGCTCCTTCTATCATCTTCATGGATGAAATCGACTCCATTGGCTCCTCACGGCTGGAGGGGGGTTCCGGAGGGGACAGTGAGGTGCAGCGCACAATGCTGGAGCTGCTCAACCAGCTGGATGGCTTTGAGGCCACCAAGAATATCAAGGTGAGGTGGTGTCCAAGGAAAGGTCCTGGGTGAGGTGAGCCCGAGGAAGGGCTTGGTTGATGCCACCACGCCGCTTTCTCCACTCAGGTTATCATGGCTACTAACAGGATTGACATCCTGGACTCGGCGCTGCTCCGCCCTGGGCGCATCGACAGGAAAATTGAATTCCCACCCCCCAATGAGGAGGTTTGTGACGGGCAGCGCTGGGAGCGGCTCCGGCTGTGGGGGGGGAGGCCACGGGGCTCAGGCTTTTTCCTCTCTCTTCTCTAGGCCCGGCTGGACATTTTGAAGATTCATTCTCGGAAAATGAACCTGACCCGGGGATCAACCTGCGGAAGATTGCTGAGCTCATGCCTGGAGCGTCAGGGGCTGAAGTAAAGGTAATCGGAGAGCCCGAGTTGAAAGGGGCAGAGGCAGAAAGGTCCGAGTTCGAGGGCATACGGCAACAGTGCCTGGCTTCCTTTCTCTGCTCAGGGTGTGTGCACCGAAGCCGGCATGTATGCCTTGCGGGAGCGGCGAGTCCACGTCACGCAGGAGGACTTTGAGATGGCAGTGGCCAAGGTACAGGCCTCTACCTTCCAGCCTTTGTGGACGGGGTCTCTGGAGCAGTGGGAAGAGAGCGTGTGTCGGCTCAGTTTGTAACCTAATGCTTTCTCCCTCCAGGTCATGCAGAAGGACAGCGAGAAAAACATGTCTATCAAGAAGCTATGGAAGTGAAGCGGTGGTCTTTTGTGTGGCTCCTTCAAATAAAGCTCTGCGGGACAAGCTCTTAAGGACTTCGGTCTGTTAATGCGTGGCCACACCGTTCAATGAGCAAGTCTGGGTATCACCGATAAACAAGGATTTATTTGGAAATTTCCAAACCTGCCAGAAGTGGCACTTGCCAAGCCCTGGGGTCCGCCCTCCCTACCGAGTTCCAAAGGGCAACAACGGTTCTCCCCACCTCCCCCTCCACCGCTCACGCACACCCATACCTCAGGCCATGCCAGAGAACTGGAGTCCCCTCCAAGGAGGCTCTACCACCCTGGGCCCTAGAGCTGGGGTGGCCGCCCTCTGGCATCCCAGGAGATGATGGCGGCCAGAGCCGCTTGCATAGATTGAGGAAAGAAAATAAGGAAGGAGGCACCAAACAGGGCTCCCTGAAAACCCCAACTTACCCCTGTACAAAAAAAGTGGCTCCCGCATAGAAAAACCTGCTTCCCAAATAGTGCAAATACCCAAAGGAAAGGAAAAAACCAGCAGCAAGACTGCGCTGGTAGGAATGGCAAAGAACTTTGGTTTAGAAAGGCCAGGAAGAGTGTGAGCTGTGCCCCTCTTCCTCACCCAGCTCCTCGGAGCCAGCACTGATGCTAGCTCCAAGGGGGGTCTGTAAACAAGCAAAGCTGGCGGGCCTGGTTCTGAAGTCTCCATTGCAATGTCAAACTACAGCCTCCAGCGGACCTACTTGGGCCTGCCTGCCTGCAGGGAGCAGAGGAGGCATCTGTTCTGAACCCATTTAAAGCCAAAGTGTAAAGTAAATATAAGGCTTCGGGGACCAAGCAACAAGGAATCCTATCACTACATTTACGAAACTACAGCCGGGGAACACAGGGTGACAGCAGACACCCTTCACCCCATCCTTAGCCTATGTGTCTGTGGCCCCAGAGGGTGGTCCCCTTCCAGGTGGAGGGCGGGGGGGGGGGGTCCCTGAGCAGTTAGGTCAGGCGGATTCCCAGCACCTGTTCCAGTTCTTGCCTTCGCTGCTGCACCTGGAGAAAGGAGAGACCGGCGGCTCAGGCCTCTGCCACTTGCAGCCTCAAGAGGGCACACAGGGCAGAGCCTCACCTTGGCAAAGATGTGCCTCCCCACTGCTTCCTGGGCCCAGGGCTGGTGGTAGAAAGCAGCTCGTCTCTCTTCCTCAGGATTCCCAATCACATCAGTGATGATCTGCAGAGAGCCAGGAGGAGAGAGGTATGCAGTGCCATTCCCACTGCTGCGAGCAGAAGTAGTGACGGGGAGGGGGTAAAAGTCCCCCCAGGGCTTAGCACGGGATCAACCTCAGGAGGAGGACCACACCTTCAGATCTCGGCGCTGAGATCGGAGCCACTCCTGGATGAAGTCCTGAGGGTCAGTGCTAAAGCTGAGCATGAAATCCCTCTGGGTCTTCAGCTGGTTGATGGACTCAATGGTCTCATGGATCTGGAGAAAGGAGTACGTGTGTCAGACTGGTCCCCACTCTTAGCATGTCCTGTTTCCAGGCCTAACCCCAAAGGACTCAGAGCAAGATCCCTTCCCAAGGTGCTACATGTACAGAAATGCCCCCCAACACAGCCTACCCACCCTCATCTTGGGTCCCTGAGGAGGCTGGGAAGGCAGAGGGCCCACCTTGACATCAAGGGAGGCAATCTCCTGTTGATTGGTGGTGGAGGCCAGAAAATTGCTCATCTGGGCCTTGAGTGGGTCGTCTACCTCCACATCAATGTCATAACACGCTGTCTTCTTCTGGTCATTAGGGTCTACGCTGTAGGCAGGACACAGGAGGGGAGGGGTCAGCACACAGCTACGTTCATCCCACCCACCAGGGCCAAACCTGCACATGCTCAGGTAGCAAGAAACCAAACCTGCTGCTTTTCTTTGGTTTTACATCAAGCCGAAAGTAAACGGTTTTTGTTCTTAACGTATAGGGCTTTTTGTTTTTAATGTTTTATTTATTTTTGAGAGCGTGAGAAAGAGCGTGTGAGCAGGGGAGGGACAGAGAAAGAGAGGGAGACAGGATCCAAAGCAGGCTCTGCACCACTGTCCGTGAATTCATGAAATCTTGACCTATGCCAAAGGCGGACGCTTAACCCACTGAGCCACCCAGGTGCCCCAAGATAAATGGCTCTTCAAAGAGCCTTCCCATACCTCCCCCCCCCCGTTTCCATTTACCTAATGACGTGGTTGATGACAATGGGGTCTGGATGCTGCAGCAATCCAGCCAGCTTCATGGGAATCTCCGAGAAACGAAGTCGGCCGCAACTGAAGATCTAGGGAGAGTACCAAAGGCCGCACAGAGGGAAATGGGCCATCCCAGGGTCAGTGTGGAGAATGTGGCCAAGAACAAGCCCCGCAGGGAGGTGAAGCAGTGGGCAGGGCAAGGGCCACAAGACAAGGGGGGGGGGGGTGGCCGCCAGCTCACCTGGCGGAAGTAACGGTTGCAATTGATGTACTCCCGCTCGTGCCCGTCCTGCAGCTGGTTGTGTTTGATATAAAGCCACAGGGCCTGCATGATGGCCGCCCTGGTCTGTGTGTGCACCCCTAGCAGCCTTGCCAGTCGGGGGTCCAACTTGTACTGGGGAGGCTGGAGATAGACAGAGGGGAGTCAGGGGGGTGTGGTCTTGTGAGAAACCAAAGTGGAAGGATCGGGCAGGACAGAAAGGGTTTACCACAGGAACCGGCTCTCCTCCCCCAGATGACTCCCTGGGGCCCCAGACATTTGTCACCTGATGATCCAGCATGAGCAGGAGGGTGCATTTGACGTTGAGGTCTCCAGGCCGTTTCACCTGGAAGCCATCAGTCTCCTGGGTGGTGGGCATCCGGTGCCACTGGCAGGGAGGAGGGGAGCGGACCTCATCACCAAGGGAGTGGGGCCGGAGCACACACACCTCGCCCTCTACAGGACCGACGCCACTTCTCTGCCCACCCAGCATGTCAGCCTGTGCTCCCCATGCCCCAGGGCCACTCTTACCTCCACCAGGTGGTTGTCAGGTCCGTACAGTTCCTTGTCCAGCTCAATGACGAGGCTCTTAAAGAATGAAGAAAACTTCCTCTTCTGTTTGCTAGGCTGGGGAACAGTAATGGGTGTGAGTTGGGGGTGCTGCTGACCTCTCAACCTAACCTAGGCTAAGACCCCAAAAAAGTACTATTTCCACCCTGCATCTCAGGGTAGTGAGATTCTTGGGCCCCGAAGGAAGGAAGCAAGGAGACTGGGCAAAATGAGGCGCCGGATGCAGGGAAAGGACTCCGGGTGCACCCTGCTGGCAGCCAACGGGGACTGAATTAGAAAGAGGTACCCCTTCTTCAAGACACTTCACTGCCACCCGCAGGATAGCTCTTGTAACCACCATACAAATCTTCAAGCTCTGGCTTGGAGCTGTGACCCAGCAGTGCCCTCTCCCTCAGGCAGGACTTCAGTCTTAAGCCCACACAGGCCACCTCCCCTCCAGACACCACCTCTCCCAACTCACATCATCCAGCAGTTTTCCCTCCACTCGGAGTTCCCAGGAAGCCACCTTGTCCCCTGCTGGGGTTCCCCCGGGGGTCCCTGCGTTTCCTGCATTATCACCTTCTGCTTTGCTGGGACTGAATGTATTAGAAATATAGATCCGCAGCTTTCGTTTTTGCTAAAGAGAGAAAGACAACCAGCTAGAGGTGGGCCAACACGTTGGAAAACAATGCTACCCAATCTTTGTCTGAACCCACTCGACATCAATACTGAATGCTGTCTAGGGGCCAGGTACCTTGTTAGGTACCGGAAGTCGGGAGTAGGAAATCCCAGTCCCAGACTTCAGAGAACTCACAACTACGGAGGAGAGAAAGGCATTACTGACAACTCCAACACAGTGCAATTGGTGGTGTTGACAGGTGCGCACAGGGTGCTATCGGGCAAGTCGGAAGCTTCCAGCACACATTTTACACGAAACTCAAACACTGGCCCCAAAGTATTCTGGCCTCTGGAAAGCTTTTACCACTCAGGGGATTATTCTAGATTATTATCTTTAAACCAGGGGAGTGTGTGCATGGAGATAGGAACTACGCTTATCCATCTCTAGTCTTGCCCTGCTGACTTCTGACCGTGATCCGTAAGGTTTACATCTTAAATGACTCAGGAGGCACATACATATATAAATATCTGAAACAAAACATCATTAAACAATACTTTTACTACTATGGTAAGTATTATACTACTGTGAAGTATTATAATTTCTACTGTTTTATATTTTGTTAAAAACAGGCTGGGCCTGGGGCACCTGGGTGGCTCAGTTGGTTAAAGTTTCTGACTTCGGCTCAGGTCATGGTCCCATAGTTGACAAGTTCAAGCCCTGGATCAGGCTGTGTGCTCATACCTCAGGGCCCGGAGCCTGCTTCGGATTCTGTGTCTCCGTCTCTCTCTGCCCCTCCCCCACTCACACTCTGTCCCTCATTTCTCTCAAAAACGACTAAAAACATTAAAAAATTAAAAAAAAAAAAAAAAAACATGCTGGCCCTACCACATTAAATTGAGTTCATGTTCCACTAATGGGCTGCATCCTGCAGTGTGAGAAATCACAGACCCATGCTTGGCAGACCCAGGCCGGAACACAACATCAGGGGGAGGCAGAGAAGTCTGGGAAGGCCCAGGACTGGCCGGGGCTGCACACACCGTCAGAGGCTTTTTGATGGCCTCTTGGATCTCCATCCGCTTTCGGGCAATGGTCTGGTCCAGCTTCCGCTCAAAAGCCAAAAGATCCATATATGCCTGAGACTCTGGGACAAGTTCCCGAATCTAGAAGAAGAGAGGAATTCATTAGTTTGTTTCAGCTGCAGCTCTGGCTCCTTGCTCCGCTATCCCAGAGTTGGGGGAACCTGACTGTACCCGCAGCCTGCCAGCCATTGGGTAAGGCCTCCTAGGCCCCCACCCAACATACTCACTCGCTGAGGTAGAACCTTATCTGCCATCTTCCTCCTCTTTAACCTGGGGAGGACAGAAACCCATTTAAGGGGTCAATGGTCCAAAACCCCTCCCCCTCCCTTCCCCCTCCAGTCCCTAGGACCCTCCCCCAGAAGAACCAGGAGTCTCCCTCAGTCATTAGAGCGCTTAGGACAGAAGGAACTGCTCTGTTACCACCAGAGCTGTGCCGGGCAGAGCAGGAGAAACAAGATGGTCTTACCCCCGGCGCTGGGCCGGCATTGGATGCTGGGCCTGGGGCACCAGCAGGCGTTTTCGGAACGGGTCCATCATGGTGGGTGGCATGCCAGGTCGAAGTGGAGCAGCTGTGCCAAATGGGGAGCCGGCAGGGGGCCCCACCTGCAAGCCAGCCATGGGCATCCGGCTCCCTGGCGACATACCGGGCCGCTGGAAGAAGCAAGCCAATGGGGGTGCATAGGTCAGCGGCAGAGCCCCACGGGGCCCATAGCCCATTCCCTCCATCCCTCTCCTGGGCTGGGTCTGGCCCTGAGCAGCACACCGCAGAGCCCCGCTTGGAGGACCAGGAACAAAGGGGAGCAGGTGCCCAAGAGCAGAAATGTAAACCACACCTGCCCCGCCCCCTTCAACCACCCTGGCGTCAGTGCCAGCAAATGAGGCCTGCCAGAGTCTGGGGTGGGCAGGAGAGTCCTGCCTGCGA
Source organism: Leopardus geoffroyi (assembly GCF_018350155.1). Taxonomy (NCBI): domain Eukaryota; kingdom Metazoa; phylum Chordata; class Mammalia; order Carnivora; family Felidae; genus Leopardus; species Leopardus geoffroyi. Next base: position 46,328,389 of record NC_059330.1, read on the forward strand.
GGGAAGGGCCCGCAGGAGTGTTTTGGGGCCCACTGCCACCTTCCAGCCCGAGCGCACGACGCCCTGCTCCCTGGAACCAGCCGGCTCTAAGACACTCCCGACACCATCGCGTGATCCCACCAAGCACTCCTATCTACTTCCTTCCCCAGCTGGAGACAGAAGCATGGCCTGGGGGCAGTGTCACAGCCAGGTGGAAGGGTGCAGTGTGATATGAGCAGGCAAGGCCCCAACATCCATCTCCTGGCACCAGCCTAGTGGTGTGACTAAAGGGAGGAAGACAGTCCAATGGGCTGGCGAGCCTATCAGGCGGGGGCACCCTAGGTGAGCAAGCCACAACAGGATGGGCCGGAGCATGTCCCAACCGGTACGGGTGGCCTCGGGTACAGTACAGAGACCATCTGGTCACCATATGGCCCCTATTCACAACCCAGAACTGGACCCTTCTCTCCACCTCCCTACTGCCCTGTTCCCTACCCCTATGCCGAGAGACCCCTGTGGCTCCTGTGTGGCCTATCAGAGAGCGGCTGGCACCCAGGCTCTGTCCGCGGTCCGTGCACCACCTGGCGGCTGGGGCTGTTGGGTGCTTAACTCAGCCCTCATGATCCCAAACTGGAGAACGGAGGGAAGATTATGCAAGATCAGTCATAGGGTCACCAGGAGCCCGGGTTACAGAAACGGCTTCTGTAGAAGTCTGCAGAAGGATTTCCCACTGAGGTCCAGCTCCCCAACATTTCTGGGAGTAACCCTGCCCCCCGCACCCCCCCCCCCCCCCCGCCTCCCCCTCCATAGCTGCTGCCTGCAAGGCCTGTTTGGCAGCTCTGCTTTGCACACACTGTCCCTGGCAGCTTCACAGGGCTGGCCCCAGGGCCCAGATTATGCAACCAGCACAACTACCCCACCAAGCCAGGCTAGGTGGGGACTTGCACCAAATCAGAGAACCTCCTACCCCCAGCCCGGTATCATGGAGATGAGAATTTTCCCCCCACTTTTTCATCTAGCGCCAAACTCATGTTCTCAGCACACAGGGTCAGACTCTTGACCAGAGGGAGAGATGAAGAAAAGTGACCCAGAGATGTAGGGAAGGGCAAAGGGGGAGTAGGGTGGGAAAAGCCATCTGGGGGAATGGAGTTGAACGTGGGGGACTCTGGGGCTTCAGGAGGCCTGCCGCGAAAAGATTTGTCCAAGCTGCTGAAAGGCAAAGGACAGCCTGTTTCTCGGCCTTAATGAGCCATGGCCAGAGATTACAGGAAACAAACTCAGTGTGGCCACAGCTGTAAACCCAGGCTCCAGACACGCTAGACATATTTTCCCCACCCTGAACATGAGCCAGAGGGCAAGAACAGCTGGAGCAGTGGGACCTGCACAGAGTGAGACAGGGCCCTGAGGTCCCCAAGAAGCCACTCACTAGGACTTTCACAAAACCTCCTCGGCACCACCCATCCCTCCTAGGCAGGTGCTCTTGTAGCAGGAAGTCACCAGTCAAGGCTGCAGGGGCAGGGCCTGGAATAGGCCCCTCCCAGACATCTGCTCCAAACTTCCCAGGCGCAGGGGCCCCAGCTCACCCCAGGCCCCAGGCTTCTCCCAAGAGGGAGAAGAGGCCCAGGGGAAGGTTGCTTAGTCCCAGCTTAGTTTTGCCAAGCTCCACACCTGCTCTTTGAAGCACCAGTAACTCCTCTTCAAAATAAAAACCCCAAGAGTTTAAAAAAAAAAAAAGAAAAAAACAAAGCCCAGGTGAGGCCTCTCAGGCTCTATAAGTCCCTCGCCTGCAGTTGAGCGAGGTAGGCCTGGCTCAGTGCCCTGAACCTCGGAAGTGTGCAACAACATCCTCTCCCTAGCCCAGCAGCAGCCCACGACCTAAGTGTGATTCTACCTCCACCACCCAGGACAGCAGTGGCGCATGGCTGGGCCTGATGCTGCTGTCTCCAGAGAGCACACACACAGCCCTGCCTCAAAGCCTGTGGCCCTGGCGCTCCTGGTGGCCGGGCCTAGGAGAAGAGAACATACCCCTCCCTAACTAGAAAATATTTTGAACTCTGGAGTGAACCCAACAATCTGTGTTTCTTTAGGTTTTGTTTTTCCTTAAGCTCCTCTGTATGAGGAGTATGATCCACAGCGAGAACTCCTTCCACTGTGTGGAGGGAGATGGGTCGTCACTTCCCTTCTTTCACTGGCTCCCCTACTTGCCCAACTTGGGCCCTGAAACCCTTGCTCTTCTAGCTCACCCCATGTGCTCTGATAGGAGGAACCCCTTTGCTCCTGAGATCTCAAGTCCCATCTCCTGAAGTCACACAACTGGACTTGGAAAGAGGCCAAGCAAGATCTTCCTCAAACTTAGCCAGAGTGAACTGGGTCCTCCCTCTCCCTTTCTACCTCTAAAGCCCCTCCCCGGAAGAAGAGGAGGTGATGAAAAGCTGGTGGGCTAGAAAGCCTGGGGAAGCAGAGGCTCAGTGCCTTCCCCTTGGTTCCCAACCCTAGCAGCCTGGGACTACCCAGCCAGCCAGCCAGCCAAACCTTGCCACTGGCCCTAGTCCACTCCCTACGTATGGTTGTGGAATTCATTTTCTCAGGGGCATTCCCCAGGCCACAGTGCCCATGGGTTTCCAGCAAAGGAACTGGAGAGGCTTCTATCTGTTCCTTAGATCCTTCTCAGGCCAAAGGCCCACAAGGAGGCTCCAAGGCCAGCCCTCAGCTAGGTAGCCCAGGGGCTGGAATGGAAAGACTGATGCAGGGACCCCTCAGCAACACCTTGGAGCCATGAATCCCCAAGTGGGAAAGCAAGATGGGAGTGGTTGGGACCAGGTCTATCTCTGTCAATACCCAGACCCTTTTTCTTTACAGGGAGGAGTGAGAATGAAGAGTTAGAGGGAAAAATCACTCCTCAGTTAAGAATCTCTTTAGAAAGCGAGGGCCCAAGGCTCATGGGTAGGGGAGGAATGCATATCCTACTCCATGAGGATCCATTTTTGGAGGCTCTACCTGGAGATAACAGAGTAAGCCCCAGCTTCCTTGGGAGATTAGCAAAGAAGCCAGTGCCAATGCTGGGGCACACAGGTTGGGTGGAATATGGCCATGTTAGAACTTAAAGTCTAAATAAAAGTGGAGAGGGAGTGGGGAAAAGGACAGGCACAATTCCTAAGCATTCTGGGGTAACCAGAAACAATGCACTTGGCGGGGACTGATGAGCAGGATCCTCATACTGTATGAGTTTTCCTCATACACTGACCCTAAGGATGAAGTCTCTGCTTCTCAATGGCCTTTGAAGCTGCAACCTGAGAAGCTCTCTCTTTGAAGCCAAACTCCAAAGAAGTCAGGACAGAACTCTTTGAACAACTCTAACAGGCTCCTCCAGCCCCAGACCATCGGGCTCAGTGGAGCCTCTCTGCTCCTGCAGACTAATCAACTCCTGGACACTATGACACCAGGCAGGAAGCCAAAAAGAGAGTCTGCCCAGAATGGGCTGGGTTTTCCGCCTTCCTCAGGCCCCACCACCACCATCTGTGGTCGAACCCAGAACCATCCCATGCAAGGGCTCCTGGGCCTGACCAGGAGTAGACCCTGCCTGGCATAGATTGGAATCCTCTTCCTCTATCTTCTACCTCCCATGCCTGGGAAGCCAGGCCCTTCTTCCTCCTCATCAGCAGCTGGGAACCATCTCAGACTCGCTAGAACTCTGCCAGTTCCCAACTAGAAAAAAAAAAAACAAAACAGCGCAGACTTGGAGTGGGACCAAGGCCAATGCAGGGTAACCCTGGTTTCTCAGTGAGGGCCCTTTTGCAAAACTTTCTCAGCACTTCCCAGAACCCCCTACCCTAGGATCTACACTAGCATTCTCAACCCAGTCGCCTACAACTCACTAGCTCCAACTCCTCCATCTCTCAGTTACTCAGAATCCCGGTTCCAAGAAAGCCTCCAGGCCCTTCCAACCGCTTCAAACCCTCCACCCCAGAATCGTTCTTACCCTCTCCCGCAACTGCCCCACCACTCGGCCTTGCCCTCCTCCCTGTCCCGTGCACTCCGCACGCTGGGCCCTTGTGCCCTCTGTCCGTCGGCTGCCCCGGGGCCCTCACTCGAGGCCCCAGTAGCTCCATGCCCCGGGCGTGCTCGCGGCGCCGCCTGCCCATCCGCGCTCCTCACCTGGTACTGCGCCGCGGGGCCCGCGGGGCCCATGGGGCGGAAGGCGGCGGCCCCGGGACCCCCCACACCTCCAGCCGGTCCTGGCCCCCTGAGCGCCGGTCCGGGCAGCATGCCGGGTCCCGCTGGCGGAGGCGGCGCCCCCAGAGCCGCGGCAACTGCGCCGCCGCCAGGACTCAGCGGAGGCAGCGGGAACCCGCCCGCGACACGGCCCGACATCGCTCCGTCCCGTCCGGCGGTGTCGCGATCCGGGCTCCGGGCTCCGTGTCGAGTCCGCTCCGCGATCCGTGATCCGGGACTTTCCGATCTAAATTCCGGGTTCTGGGGTTTGTTGATCCGGGTTCCGGGATTTCCTAGTCCAAGACCTCGAGTTCCCCACAGACCCGGTTTGGGGCAGGGCCGATCCTGATTCCGGTCCTGCCCGGGGAATTCCGGATCCGGGATCTGCTGCAGGCCCGCCTGCCGCCCGCGGCCTCCGGAGGTTTGGCCGACAGAGTCCAGTTACCCAGAGGCGGCAACTAACTCCCTGCCCCGCCCAAACAAGCCCAGCGCTAGGCCCCACCTATACCCAGCGGCCCAATGCCAGGATGCCTCCTCAAATCCCGCCCATCGCGAGACCCGCCCCTGACGGGCACCGCCCCTAACCGTCAGCCCCTGAGCCACGCCCACACCCCTTGGACCAGCCCTTGGCCGGAGAGGCGGGGGCGAAAAGCTGCGCAGGAAGCGCTGTGCAAGGCGCGGGGTCAGAGGTCGAAGGTCACTTAGGGCTTCAACAGAGAATGGGTAGTTGCTGAGAGCTCCCAGGTGTAGCCGACTCCCCGAGATACTTAGTTACACTCTCTGAAAATAGTTTTCTCGAGTCGCCTTCCTACATTTTCAGCATTAAAGACAACACAGAGCTGTTCTCTGGGGCAGAAGAGCCTCCAACTTTTGACTTTGTTTAAAAGCCCATCCTGGAGGCCCAGAGCTGCCAAGGGATATCAGCTGCCCCAGACCCGATCCAGCTGTGTGAAGGGTTGACTTGGCCAAGATCCGAGGTCTTTTTGCATATTTTTAACGTGCTCTGCCTCACTTTAAGGAAGCCTAGTACTTTACTCCACAGGAAATGTTTCTAGTGGGTGGAAATTTGCATTATGAGAAACCTCCCTGTAGTTAAATAAGGTTTTTTTCTCCAGGATTTATAGTACTTAATTGAAAAAAATGCAATACCTTTTCAGAAGCCACTGTCCTGTATCATAAAGTATTCAAAATAAAGTGCTTCAGCTGTGTCAGAGAGCCTACCTTCTGGTCGTCTGGGATTTTCTCCCCATGACCTAGACCAGTGCTTCTTAAACTTCAATGAGCAAAAGAAACATCTGGGGCTCTTGTTCAAAATGCAGATTATGATTCAGTAGGTTTGGGGTCTGAGACAGGGCTTAAGCTTCAGCATTTCTAACAAGCTCCAAAAGCAATGCTGTTGCTACTCAGACAACAGTTTTGAGCAGCCAAGATAGATTTTCACTATATAAATTCTCTGCTTTGTTTTCACCCCTAACAAAGTCTTGCACCATAGCACCCAGATCCTCTTCATAGTACAGTTCTCCACCCTTTTTAGAAATCAGTTCTGCTCACCTGTACTTGCTGGTATCTTTCCTCCAGTGATGAACCCTACTTTGCTGTTGCTTCCCTGCCTCTGGGTCTTCTCAGAGATCATGCTCCTCCTTCCGCCTTTGCGTTAACTGCCAGTCTCAGAACAGGCCACTGAAATTGTTACAGTCATTGAATCAGGGCCCCTCTCCACCCCTGTAAAGTGCCTAAAGAATTCATGATAATGTAATTAGTACCCATTTCAAGACTTTCAAGCTTGTTCCAAGGAGTTTGAGAGAGCAGTAGGGGCAAATCCCCTGGGGAGCTATTCCAAACTATCCCTTCTAGCCACCCCCACTAAACAACACACGTACACAATCCAATGGCTTCCAGTATTATATTTTAAGAATAAGGTTCCCAGGGGTGACTGGGTGGCTCAGTCGGTTAAGCAGCAGACTTCAGCTTAGGCATTATCTCTTGGCTCAAGAGTTCGAGCCCTGCATCAGGCTCTGCATTAAGGGTGTGGAGCCTGCTTAGAATTCTCTCTCTCTCTCTCTCTCTCTCTCTCTCTCTCTCTCTCTTTCTCTCTCTCTCCCCCCTCCCCCACCCCGCCCTCTCTCTGCCCCTTTCCCATGCGCACTTGCATGCTCTCTCTCTCAAAATAAACTTAAAAAAATAAGCCTCCCAGTATTATACACCTGAAACTAATAGAACACTGTATGTTAATTATACTGGAATTTAAATTTACAGAAAAATAATAGAATAAGCCTGCCAAGTAATTCTGATAACCTGCCTTGGAGAGAACCTTTACACTAGAAAACAGACAAGCTAATAAGTGCATTTAAAAAAGAGATAAGGGGCAGCTGCCTGGCTTAGTCAGTAGAGCATGCGACTCTTGATCTTGGGTCATGAGTTCGAGCCCTGTACTGGGTGTAAAGATAACTTAAAAAATAAAATCGGAGAGTAGAGCACCTCGGTGTCTCAGTGGGTTGAGCATTCAACTCTTGATTTTGGCTCGGGTCATGATCCAGGTTCATGGGATCCTTACTGAGCGTGGAGCCTGCTTGGGATAGTCTCTCTCTCTCTCTCTCTCTCTCTCTCTCTCAAAAAAAAAAAAAATCTTTTAGGGGCGCCTGGGTGGCTCAGTCGGTTGAGCCTCCGACTTCAGCTCAGGTCACGATCTCACGGTCCGTGGGTTCGAGCCCTGCGTCGGGCTCTGGGCTGATGGCTCAGAGCCTGGAGCCTGCTTCCGATTCTGTGTCTCCCTCTCTCTCTGCCCCTACCCCGTTCATGCTCTGTCTCTGTCTCAAAAATAAATAAACGTTAAAAAAAAAAATTTTTTTTTAATCTTTTAATGGGGGCACGTGGGTGGCTCAGTCGGTTAAGCATCCAACTTCAGCTCAGGTCATGATCCCATGGTTTGTGAGTTCCAGCCCCACGTCAGGCTCTGTGCTGACAGCTCAGAGCCTAGAGCCTACTTCGGATTCTGTGTCTCCCTCTCTCTCTCTGCCCCTCCCCCGTTCTCTTCCTCCCTCCCTCTCTCTCTCTCAAAAATAAACATTAAAAATTAAAAAAAAAATCTTTTAATGTTTTTATTTTTGAGAGAGAGAAGAGCATGAGTGGGGCAGGGGCAGAGAGACAGGGGATCAGAGGATCCGAAGCAGGCTCTGCGCTGACAGCAGAGACCCCAATGCAGGGCTCAAACTCACCAACCGTGAGATCATGACCTGAGCTGAAGTCAGACACTTAACCGACTGAGCCACCCAGGTATCCCTCTCTCCCTAAAAATTTTAGAAAAAAATAAAATCTTGGGGCACCTGGGTGGCTCAGGCGATTAAGCATCCAACTCTTGATTTCGGTGCAGGTCATGATCTCATGGTTTGTGGGGTGGAACCCTGTGTTGGGCTCTGCACTGACAGCACAGAGCCTGCTTGGGATTCTCTCTCTTCCCCCCTCTCTCTGCCCCTCCCTCCCTCTGTCTCTCTCTCTCTCTCAAATAAATAAAAATAACTAAAAATAAAATCTTAATACAATTTTTTTAATTTAAAAAAGATAAAAGTTAAATGTAATTCAGGTCCTCATTTTCCCCTTGATTAAAACCCTCCCTAGCTTCCCATTGCTCTTAGGTTGAATATCATACTCCCTCCTCATGACATGTAAGATTCTGCAAGGCCTGGCTCCTGCTTACCTCCTTGGGCTCATTTTAAACCATTGCCTTTGGTTCTCTAAGAGTGAGTCCAGAGGTTCTCCTGGCAATTTCTCAAACTGCTAAGCCCCTTCCAACCTCAGAGCCTCTCTACTTCCAGCTCTTTGTTATCTTTTCCATTCTCTCCCCTTACTTTATTTCTCACCAAGCAATTATCACAATATGTAATTGCTTGCCTAGGTGTGAACTGGCTTACTGTCTGATCTGGCTCCTTCGCTAAAATACAAATTCTTTGGAGGTGGGAATTCTTTCTTTTTTCTTTGTTATTGAGATTCACATAATGTAAAATTAACCATTTGAAAGCAAACAATTCATTGGCGTTTAGTACATTCACAGTGTTGTACAACCACCACCTCTATCTAGTTCTAAACATTTTCATCCAAAAGAAAATTCCATACCCATTAAGCAGTTGTTTATTCTCTTCTCCTATCCCCTGGTACACACCAATCTGCATTGTCTCTATGGATTTACCTGTTCTGATTATTTCATATAAATGGAATTATATAACATGTGACTTTTGTGTCTGGCTTTTTTAATTTGGCATAATGTCTTCAAGGTTCATGCATGTTGTAGTATGTGCCAGCACTTCATTTCTTTTTATGGCTGAATAATATTCCGTTGTATGTATATGCCATCATCTGCTTACCCATTTATCTATTGATAGACATTTGGGTTGTTTCCATCTCTCAGTTATCGTAAGTAATGCTGCTGTGAATGTGCATGTACACGTATTTAAGTACCTGTTTTCAATAATTTGGGGTATATATTGTGTTACTTTTTTTTTTTTTTTTTTTTTTTTTTTTTTTTTTAATTTTTTTTTCAACGTTTATTTATTTTTGGGACAGAGAGAGACAGAGCATGAACGGGGGAGGGGCAGAGAGAGAGGGAGACACAGAATCGGAAACAGGCTCCAGGCTCTGAGCCATCAGCCCAGAGCCCGACGCGGGGCTCGAACTCACGGACCGCGAGATCGTGACCTGGCTGAAGTCGGACGCTTAACCGACTGCGCCACCCAGGCGCCCCTATATTGTGTTACTTTTAATCACTATCATAACCTAATCAATACATGTGTTTAAACAAGTGAATGATCTTTAAGTGTAGTGAGAGAGAATGATAAACAATACCAACAATGAGTTAATTGCTATGATAAAACATCCTCAAGGTGTTAGGGGGAAAATAGGATATCTAAGTTATGGTAAGGATAAAGATTTCCTATTCATTAAGCAGAGAATAGCTGACACTTATTATTTTTTTTTTTTAATGTTTTATTCATTTTTGAGACAGAGAGAGACAGAGCATGAACGGGGGAGGGGCAGAGAGAGAGGGAGACACAGAATTGGAAGCAGGCTCCAGGCTCTGAGCCATCAGCCCAGAGCCCGACGCGGGGCTCGAACTCACGGACCGCGAGATCGTGACCTGGCTGAAGTCGGACGCTTAACCGACTGCGCCACCCAGGCGCCCCTAGCTGACACTTATTAAGTACCACACGTATTACTTCTTTTATTTAAAAAAAATTTTTTTAACGTTTATTTATTTTTGAGACAGAGAGAGACAGAGCATGAACAGGGGAGGGGCAGAGAGAGAGGGAGACACAGAATCTGAAGCAGGCTCCAGGATCTGAGCTGTCAGCACAGAGCCCGATGCGGGGTTCGAACTCACGGACCGTGAGATCATGACCTGAGCCAAAGTCAGCTGCTTAACTGACTGAGCCACCCAGGCGCCCCCGTATTACTTCTTTTAACCTTCACTATGCATATGAGGTACTCATTTTACCTCTATTTTAGAAATCAAGGCAGAGAGATTCAGTTACTTCCCCTACTCTCACTGTGATGGTTTTAGGATTCAAACCTGGTTCTGAGCTGGCTCTGGAATCCAAAATCCAGGCACTTAACACTATATATGACTTCTTGTTTGTAGCTGTTATTTCTGTTATTACCTCTGGTCTGTTATTACATGCAAAGAAAGTTTTCAAACTGAAAAGCCAGTGCTATGGGGACTCAAAGAAAAGAGGCTAATTGGTAGGACCTGATTAATTAGAAGCATTTTGATTTGAAGGAGATACTACTGATGGTCACCCAATAGGCAAACGGGATTTGATACATCACTAGGGGCAATTCAAGACCTTGTGAAAGCACTAAGTTAATGCTCAAGAATCAAAAGAGATGGGGGGAGGGGAGACCATTCCCACACCACCCTCATAGGACCTAATGGTGTAGCCAGTTACAGGACTTGCAGTCCTGGAGGCAGCATTCCCATGCCTTTATTCCCTTGACTTGGAATGCCTTTTTGCTCTTCCTCTCTTCTTCCCTTGATACTTACTCTGCTCACTGACCACTTTTCAGAATTTTATTCTGGAACATTCTATGGTTTCAGAAGAGGTACTTTCCTATAACCTCTGACCCTATTGCATCTACAGGCACTCAAAGACTTAATGGAACTAAAGTATTTAATTTATTAAAGTATTTTAAAAGTATTTAATAAACCCAAACCAGAGGGACAATTCCCAGTGGGTCTATGCTTCCTGACCCAGCTGTTTGGTGGACAAAATAGCTGCCAAAGAGTTCATAGGAGAAAGGCCCTTGGAGCGAGATGGCCCAGTACTTGTGCTACAGCAGGCCAGCAAAAGATCACTCCTTGGTTTGATGGCCCACAGGAGGTTAGAATTTCAGAAGAAGAAGTATGGGTAGACAGGTCATGGTGGGAAACACTTAGCACAATGGCAGCACTACTGGGGATGTACCAGGAGCCTGGCCGAGGTGGAATCCCAAGCAGCTGACACATCCATTTTCCATTTGTGGTGGTGAGGCAGGCCTGGGGCATCGCACAGTCAGAGCAGCAGAAGTGCTGGATGGCAAAGCAGCTGATGCTGTGTTCACCATCTAAGAAACACTCAGTGAGCAGCTTCTATGTGCCAGTCACTGACATCTTCTAGTAAAGAAGGTAAATGCATAAACAGATCATTTCTCCACATGACAACTGCGAACATAAAGGTATTCATAAGGTACCACGGGGAAACCTTATTGAAGGAAACGGATTAGTGAAGACTTCTTGGAGGATGTTATGTAAAAAAGGCTATCAATGAGTTAGGCAAAGATAATGGAATAAGGCTAAAAGGCATGAAACAGCCCAGGGTGAAGAGAATCCGATTTTGCCGGATCATCAAGTGTACAAAAGTTCCTCCTCTATGTACACAATGAAGTCACAGATACATATTTTCATAGTTCACAGTCTAGCAGGTAAAACTCAAGAATAGTTGTCTTCCAATAGTGGAGTATATACCAGGAGTATATACCAGGATTCAAGAAGTGAGTTTCAGGTCTACAGCCCAGGTGACACTCTGGAAATCTTTGGAGCTAAGGCCTGGGGCATGATTCTACCATTTGTTCTCTCCCCATTCAAGGTAGACGTTTATGGTGCATTGAGAGACCTGGGTGGCACTGTAGTCTGAGTCCTCTTCTTGGTCACTTCCCAGACCCCCTCAGAGGCGACCTCCTGGCTCTTGAGTTTGGACCCAGAACTACTGGTATGACTGAAAAACAGACCAGTAAGACAGAGGGAAGATAAGGCAAAGGTCTCCCCTGGGATCTCTGACTTCTCCCTCCCCTCTGGTCCTCTGCAGTTCGATCCTTAGCTTTTTTCTCTATACATGACTTACCCAGACACACTCATCTATTCACATCCCATCAATTACTGCCTACTTTCTGATGAGCCTAAATATCTAACTCCAATCACCACCCCTCTCCTGAGATTCAGATCCGTATTTCCAATTCACTGCTAGACGCTCCATAGGTCATGTAAACCCATCTGTCCAAAATCAAGGTCTCATTGTCCTCCCTCCCAGTCTCCTCTCCTGTATCTATCCTGATCAGAGCATGAGGACATGGCAAAGGGCCTTGATGAGACATTCAAACTGGTCTTGTAGGCAGAGGAAAGCCAAAGATGGGGTGACCCAACCAGATGCCCAGGACACCTGTAATCAAAAGCAAAGAGGTGAGGGGTGCCTGGGTGGCTCAGTCAGTTAAGCGTTTGACTTCAGCTCAGGTCATGATCTCACAGCTTGTAGGTTCGACCCCCATGTTGGGCTCTGTGCTGACAGCTCAGAGCCTGGAGCCTGCTTTGGATTCTGTGTGTGTCTCTCTCTCTCTACCCTTCCCCCACTTACACTCTCTCTCTCTCTCAAAAAATAAAATAAAAAACATTAAAAAATTTTTAAAAATAAAATAAAAAAAAAAGCAAAGAGGTGAATAGAGAAAGTCTTAAGGACCTTCACTGTGCTCTCTTGAAGTCATCTTTCACTCCTCCCTTTCTTGCTCCCCTTCAGTCATCAAGTTCTGTTGATTTTCCCTCCTAAATCTTTTTTGGATCTATCCTACCCACCTAGGTCAGGTCCTCAGCATCTCTTCCATAACCCACCTAACTAGTTTCTCTGCTAAAAGGCCATCCTACCCTATCCCTCCTGGCAATTTTATCCCAAGGCAGCAAATATGATCACATCTCTCCATTTTCCCATATTTGTGTGCCCTCCATTACATTCAGCAGTAGGCTTTAAACCCACTGGGGTCCTTCGGGTTTCTTAGAGCTGTTGTGGCAACCTGAGAGTGAGAGGGAGGGCAGCACTGGGAGATCCTCTCTTGTGTCACCCCCACCTCTCCTCCCTGCTTCAACAAGGAGTTCAGCTTTTACTGTTTTATATATTGAGTGACCTTGCAAGATTCTTTGGCAGAAAGGTTTCCACAGCTCTAAAATGTTTAAAAGGCAAGGGTTTGGGGCACCTGGGTGGCTCAGTTGGTTGAGCTTCCGACTTCGGCTCAGGTCATGATCTCACGGTCTGTGGGTTCGAGCCCCGCGTTGGGCTTTGTGCTGAGGCTCAGAGCCTGTGCTCAGAGCCTGGAGCCTGCTTCGGATTCTGTGTCTCCCTCTCTCTCTGGCCCTCTCCTGTTCATGCTCTGTCTCTGTCTCAAAAATAAATAAATATTAAAAAAAATTTTTTTTAAAGGCAAGGGCTTGCAGAAGAGTCTGTATCTAAACTTTTCAGCATGGGATAATTGGCTCTTACTCTGTCCTCCTCTTACCTCTATAGCTTTATTTTCCACCAACATCCCAACTGAACTTAACCTTCCCTGAACACACCAAGCTCTTTCACGCTGATTCTTGTGCCTATGACGTCACTAGAATGTAAGCTCCTCCAAGGCTGGGGCTTTGTTTCCTGCTGTGTCCCCACTACCTAGAACAATACCTGGAACAAAGTTAAGTACTCAATTCACATTGATTAAATGAATAAGTGTTCCTCCCCAGTTCTCTGCTATGCAAGTGTCTGTTTATTCTTCAAAGCCAACTCAAATGTCACTGCCTCTGGAATTTCCAAGACTTTCTATCCCCACCTTCTAACTGCCATCATCAATTTGTTGTTTTCTGTTTTCCTTAACACTCAGCCAAAATTTCTGTAAGAGTACTCATCGTATTGTGCTGTGGCTTTTGTTTAGGGTTCTGCCTCCATCCACACACCCCTCCAGTGTGAACTCTAAGAGGACAAGGACAGTGCAGAAACAATGCCTGCTCAGGAAATAGCTCTGATAAAAGTTACCTCCGCCTCCCCACCCCAGAACTCTGTTCCAAGTCAGTCCTGATCAGGAGTTACCCCATCAGGGCAGAAGGTTAAAACCAGCTTAGATCTTAACAGTTAACTTTGGTTCCCAAGTCTTTCTCAAGCTTTATGCTCTTGCTTTCTTAGACTTTACTGATTAGTGACCTTCCACCTGGATTCTTGGATTTTTCTTTGTTTACTCTTAGCTCAGATCTTACCCTCACCTTGACTCTGATGGGCTGGTCAAGGTTGATTCACTTAGTACTAACTACTGATTTTAACCCTTAATTTATCTGCTCTTCTAATTCTGGTTAAGACTGTACTGATCCCACCTAACCGTTTAGCTTCTATAAACAAGGTGCCTCTGAGTTGGGCATTGACAGCTCCAGGAGTAAAAAACAGGTAAGGGAGAAAAAGAGTCTTGAGGATATCAGGGAAGTAGCAGATCTGGGGAGCCCAGAAACCAAGTAAAGCAGTTAAAAGGGAGGTGCCACTTCAGAAGACGACGTCCCTCTAGCTGCAGTTTCTCTTGCTTTTGTCAGGTTCAAACTCACTACTACTATAACCCACTCCCACAGTCATAACTTTGACCCAGGCCAAAGCAATTATCCATTTGAAGGAACGACTTCTCAACTTCCCTAGGAAAGCACCATCCACGTAAAGAAATGGGTCACCTGGAGCAAGCCCATTTGCCAAGATTCAATTCACTGGCCAATTTATAAAATTACCGTAAATTTTTAAAAAACATTTTTATATGATACAGCTATTTTTATTAGATGGGATATTAGCAGGCTTTAAAATACTAAAATTTAAGATTTCCACTGAAGAAATCAAAGTTAAGGTTGATACACCATTCAGGAATTGGGAAAAGGACATTAAAAATACAAGCATATGACAAAATAGAAAACGACGTTCAAAGGCACCTCCTAAAAACAAGGAGCTGAAAAAAATCCCACTAAGCATAAGCACAGAGATTTTGGTTTCTAGCAAGCGGTGATTATGATGTTGATTTGGTATCACTATGCAGAAATATTTAACATAAGTGAGCAAAACCATTCGAAGCCATAAAAGAGAAATGCGGGTAGCCTGAAGGGGTTACTCTGATAGGTCTTATAAACTAGCCTCAAATAAAGCCTGGCAGTTTTAGTGGGGAGTCGTCAGGAAAGGCCTTTCTGTGATCACAAAAGGAAGACAATCATTTATCAAACACCAATGTAGTGTCAAAAACAATGGTAGGCACTTTCAAATACATAACCTGTCATTCCTTTTAACAGAAGAACTAGAAGTTATGTAACTTTCCCATAGTGTCAAAGTTAGTTAAGACATCGTAGAGGAATTCATAGACTGGTTTGTCTGGCCCCAAAGCTTCTATTCCAGGTAACATTCTCCCCCAAAATGTCAGTATGGAAGACGACAAAGCATTGGTACAACTAGGGTACAAGGAAGGCAGCTGCCCTTCTTGGACAAGAAGTCACTCATAATCTAAAAGAAATAAACCCTCTTCCACAAAAGAGGTAATAGTAGCGCCTCCTCAAAGGAGTTACAGTAAATGAGATAGGGAATGCACGTAATTGGTCCCCTGAAAACTCCCAAATCCTCAAATTTCACTGCACCAAGGAGCTCAGCCCATAGCTCACGGTCAGCCAAGGACTGTGGGAGACAAGGACACAACAGGATGCCCATGAGAATGGCCCGACCTGGGCGCCGGAAAAGCGTTCTGAGAAACAACCCTCCGAAGATGTTTGCCACGAAAGCGGTGGAAAGGGGTCCGGGGTGGAGAGACACAACGGAGGATTTACTCACCCCCATTTTTATGGCTATTGATAGCTGCTGGGCGGGGGAGCAAGAGCGCAGGCACGTTTGGTAGGAAGTGAGGCAGGGAATGCTCGTTTACTCAAGCGTATGTGGAGAAATGGCTCCATGTATGTGGAGAAACGGGGGTGTACAAAAAAGTCTTTTTGATACTGGCAAAAAGTCCCGTGGAACCAATTTGCCAGGCCACCCAGGAAGAGCCGAGAGCGACGCCAGCTAGATTCTTGAGCAACCGAGAAACCGACACCCAACGCCAACCTGCGCAGCCCAACACGGGAACGCAGCTGCGCGCGCAGCCAGCTTCCGCGCGCGACTTCGCACATGCTCAGGCCGCGTCACACAACGAATAGGCACAGGGGTGGACAACCCTTTGTTTTTCTAACAGAGCCACTATTTCCTACAACAACCCTTACTCTTTTGTGTTCACTTTGTTTTGCTTAGTACCTATTATCTTGAATCGAACATGAGCTCTCTACCAAGCGAGACACAGGCTTCTCTACCTTCATTTTCCCTTGCAACCCCCTCCTGTGAGTTCAGCTTCCTGGTCCGCCCCATTGGCCTCGGCCAACCCTTGCTAAGCTTCTGGGTAAACGTCACGAGTTTCTGGGCAGATCAGGAAATCCTCCGGCCAGAAGCTCGCGCGCGCGCCCCCGCCTGGCGCTGCCTACCAAACGGTCTGAGCGCGTGGCAAGTTTCTGAGAACAGCGAGGGCGAGGCAGCGGAGCGGTCTAGCTATCCCAGGAGTGACAGGAGCGGCGAGGAGCGGCCCTCCGTGAGGATTTAGGTCTTGCTTTGTGTGCTTAGGTTCATGCCGGTGTCTCCTCCTGGCTTTTTCCGTCAGGTCTGCAGAGGCCTGACCTCGTGTGACGGGCTTCGCCTTGTCACGCGGCAGTGGGCCGGAAACCCAGAGGGGCACTCGCTGGAGTGGTTTTTCCACATACCTTTCACGTTTTAAATACCATCCGCCTCTGAAGCCCTTCCCGGCCTGTCGGGCCGAGAGCGTGAGAGCCACACTGTGTGCAGGCCAGACGGGAGACTCCTTCCGAGCGGGAACGGGCGTTGCGCTCCGCGTCCGAGCGCCGGGCTCAGTCCTGCCCTCGAGTCTTTGTAGCTGTTGTGTCGGGTCGAGGTGTGGATGCCCTGCCCTCCCGGGGCTGACAGTCCGGCAGGGGAGGTAGACCCGCCGGCCTGACAAGCGAGGTGTCAGGGAGGTGCGCGTCCCGAAAGCAGTAGCGTGGGGCTGGCGGGCAGCGGCCTGGGCACTATGGGGGGAGGACACGGGGGTGCTCGTGCTGAGCCCTGATCACGAACGTACGCTCACCTGGGGGGCGTGTTCCGCGAGGAGGAAGCGAATTCCAGGGAATTCGAGGGAGAAGACCATGCAGAGGGTGGGATGTGACTCCCGGATGTATGAGAAACTGCAGGACACCCTGGGAGTGCCCCAGATTCGGACGGGAAGGCCAGGTGCGCTCCATAGCCAAAGCCATCCCAAGGGCATGTCGGCGTGTGCCGTCCTTCCCTCACCTGCGTACGTCCTCCCTGCAACCCTTCAGTGGCTGGATTAGAGGCCTAGGATTTCAGACACTTTAAACCTTTCATTTGGCATATAATACTACAGAGCAAGTAAGCCAAAGGAGTTAAAAAAGATTTAAAAATTCATTTCCTCTTAGGGATGCTGCTTGCTTTCTAAGAAAATGAAGGAATAAGGGGCACCTGGGTGGCTCAGTCGGCTGAGCGTCAGACTTCAACTCAGGTCATGATCTCATAGTTTTTGAGTTCGAGCCCCGCGTCAGGCTCTGTGCTGACAGCTCAGACCTTGGAGCCTCCTTCACATTCTGTGTCTCCCCGTCTCTCGGCCCCTCCCCTGCTCATGCTCTGTCTCTCTCTGTCTCTCAATCATAATTAAACGTTAAAAAAATTAAAAGAAAATGAATGAAAAAAAACGTCACGTTTCAGTACCTGATCATAAGATGCTACGTGAAAACAAGGATGAACTTTTTTTTTTAACGTTTATTTTTGAGAGAGAGACAGAGCACAAGCAGGAGAGGTTCAGAGACAGGGAGACACAGAATTCAAGGCAGGCTCCAGGCTCTGAGCTGTCAGCACAGAGCCTGACATGGGGCTCAAACTCATCAACTGAGCCCCATCAACCTGAGCAGAAGTCCCACATTTAATCGACTGAGCAACCCAGGCTCCCCCAAGGATGAACTCTTACAGCTGTGAGGATAGTTGGGCGGGGAGAGGGCACTTGGAACAACATAGAACAAAGTATTGTCAGTATCCCAGAATGAAAACAACAAGAATCAGCACGACCCCGCCCCCCCTCCATTTTCTTGTATCTATGTGGCATGTACTAGTGGCAACCACAAGGGAAAAGCACCTAGGTTGGCTTATAGAGATCAAAGATGGGAAATCTTTTTTAGCCAAGGCTCTAGGAGAATATAATCTATAAGATTAATTCACAGCAAGATTAGGTTTGCAGAGAAAGGTACCATCACCAAGCTAAGGAGAGATGAATGAAACAGGAGCTCTTGGGGGCGCCTGGGTGGCGCAGTCGGTTAAGCGTCCGACTTCAGCCAGGTCACGATCTCACGGTCCGTGAGTTCGAGCCCCGCGTCAGGCTCTGGGCTGATGGCTCAGAGCCTGGAGCCTGTTTCCGATTCTGTGTCTTCCTCTCTCTCTGCCCCTCCCCCGTTCATGCTCTGTCTCTCTCTGTCCCAAAAATAAATAAACGTTGAAAAAAAAAATTAAAAAAAAAAAGAAACAGGAGCTCTTGGATAACCACTATGCAGGATTGTTTGTGGCACAGTGGCCCCATCGAAGCACAGATACTCGAGAGTCACTGAATATAAAGAAGCAGTGAAGTAGTAAGAATTGCCCAGCAGTAAAGATGCCTGGGTTTGAATGCTGGCTGCACCTCTTAATTAGTTGTGTGATTTGGGGTAAGTTACTTTACCTCTTCCAGTCTCCATCTCCTCATCTGTAAAAGTGGCAATTATCATAAGATTGCTATGAGATAACTAAAGTAAACCAGTCAGTGTAGTGCCTGGAACATAGTACTGTATATGGTTACTAAATGTTAGAAGCTATTAGACAAGATGTGGTTGAGAAAAGAGTCAATGAAGTGAGATACAGATCCTTAGTAAGTGCCTAGCTTGGAATGGGTGTTAGGCAGAGAGCACTTTACCTCAACGAATTCAACAGTAAATTGGGATTCTACAGTGTCCAACGTGACTGATATTTTTAAGAAATTATATAGCTAAATGAATGTTATGCATGCCCTTCAAACAGTGGGGATGCCATTTTCCTCTATCCTCCCCTTGATGCTTTTAAAAGTAGATATGAATAATTGATATATTCTAAATATTATGCGATGTGAAAAAATATGCAGAACACTGCTATTTTATTAATCTGTAACATACGCTTTTAAGTAGAACAAGTATGTTTACTATGCAAACATAACCTCTAACCCCCATTTTCAACCAGACAGAGATCCCCCTGAATATCCTCTATATAAAAATTCTGCAGTCACTAATGCCTTCAGGCCCTCTTGGATCTCCCTTAGATTACCGCAGTCACCTTCTACCAGATCTCGTGGCCATCAGTCTTTTCTTCCATCTTTCTTTTTCCACACACTGCCAGTGTTGTCATTTTGAAAAATAAAGCTGATTATCTCACCCCCCTGCTTTAAAAGCTCTGTAAATTCCTGCTTACTGACCCAATTGTATACCTACTTCTTTATCCCACAATCCTTTTCCCTGTGTGCTACCCATACTGAACTTCTTGAATTTTCTCAAATAAGTCTGACCTGACCTCCTCTCCGTATCACCTCATCCCTTAATAAACTTCCAGTCATAATAGAAAATGCAGTTCAAAGGAGACCTGAGAAACCTCAGCTCCTTCAGAGAGAAGTAATGATTCCCTCCTCGATGCTCCTGGATCAATTTATCATTATCAGTAGCAGTGGCACAATCACCATCATCACTAACATATTGAAGTCTTATGTGCCAGGAGTTGGGATAAACACTTGGCTTGAATTTAGTCATTTAATTCTCACTTTACTGTCACCCCTCCCCCATTTTTATAGTATCACTTGGAATAATATTGTTATTTTTATTTACATTTGTCTTTCCCACTAACTTCCAGGGATTCCTATTGTCATGGGATAAATCCTGGTAACTTCTATACCTTTCTAAGAGCCTGGAATATTGTAGGTGCTCAATAGTTGCTGAAATAATGTATGAATATAAGCAATTCCACTCAGGGCTTTTGTACTTTTTCAAACAGTTGTTATTACTTAAAACTCTTATTTTGAAATTCCTTCAAAGTCTGGGGTACTTAGGAATGTCTTCAGTTGATAGGAGATCTTCCTTGGAAAGAGATGTTAAGGCACTCAGAGCTAAATCTGGTGAATAAGGTGTCTGAGTCATATCATTTATTCCTCAAAGAATAACAAAATAGTTTAATAGACTGATTTTTCTTGTGTAGCTTACAAGCCAGCTCTAAATCATTTCAAAAAAAAAGTTTTGAATAATGGTGTCATTACTGGAATAAATTTATAGCCTCCCAAAGTATTCGAAGAGTAACATTCACTTGGAAATATAAATTTTGATATGCCTGTTATCTTATGCATGTATAAAAAAGACCAAAAAAAAAAAAAAGCACACCTTATATGCTCTTTCAGACCAGCATATAAGTAAAGGTACACCTGTGTAAAACCCAACATATGAAAATTCAAATACTACAGAATTAGAGGGTAGTCATCCACTTCGTGGGGTATCCATAACATGCCAGGCGCTGTGCTAGGAGGTGGAGATGCAAGATAAATATAGTCTCTTGTCCTCAGGGAATTTCTAGCATAGTAATGAATTCATCATTAAAAATAATTCACTAAAGTGAATTGCATTTTAACATGTAGCTTCAGAAATCACATTTGGTGTAAAGGGAGGTGCAGACAATCTGTTGTAAGTGAGGGGTTGTGAAGAGGGACAGGATTAGTTAAGAAACCTTTCTTAGAATAAATTAGCTTCAGTGGGGGGCTTTAAAAGAAAAAAAAAACTTGGTACAGATCGGTGGAGAAAAGAGAGGTGGACAATTAAGACTTAACTCAGCCAACGAAATAATCCAAAGGTTGCTTGGTGAACATGGAGGCAGAGCAGAAAGAGATGGATTATCTTGAGGGATATCTCATAGAGGTCATGAACGGAGCCCTGATGAAACATTTCTCCCTTACATCAGAGAACAGGACTCTTGTGACCATGTTTTCTAGATTCATGGTCATTTCCCACTGGACAGTGCTAGATAAACATTGATTACATCTCTCCAAACTTCGTTTTTCATGTTTCCATGCTAATAGCCTTCTACTGACTCAAGTAGATGGAGACAAATATGTAAACAGATAATTGCAACACAAACATATACAGGAATCTCACTTAATCTAATATCCCCTACTATTTTCCTATGTCCTTTAATTTTTTTTGTATATTTTTAAGAAGTTTTTATTTATTTTGAGACAGAGACAGCACGAGTGGGGAGGGGCAGAGAGAGGGAGAGATAATCCCAAGCAGGCTCTGCATCACCAGCACAGAGCCCAACATGGGACTCGAACCCACAAACCGCGAGATCCTGACCTGAGCCAAAACCAGAAGTTGGAAGCTCAACTGAGCCACCCACGCCACGTGCCCTTGCTATGTCCTTTTAGTACATCCACACCATACCACTGTTACTCTTGCTATAATTTCTCCAGACTATTCCAGGTGTCAGGAAAGGGTTTGATCTTTAGCAATACCAAAGAAATAGTTCTCTATATCCTTTTTATTTTCTTTGGTCACTTTTCTCCAGCACTATTTTCTCCTTTCTCTCCAGCTTTTGGCCCTTTTCACAAGGATGGAAATGCTACTGTTTTGTGTCTGGGCCCTGCTGGCCTTGAACCCTGGCCCAGGTAAGGCTATTTGGGATAGTTTCTTTAGTCAGTATGTGCCAAAGTGCAGGTGGCTGGTCAGTAAGAGCATAAGAAGTACTGAATGGGGCAAAAATATACTATTCATTTGTCTGGACCCTTGGGAGAGATTCCTATTTTTGGATCATTAGGACACAGAATCTGTAGGTGTCTCTAGCTTATAATTGGGGAACCCAAATTGAGGAACAGGATAACAAACCATCAGAGAAAACTCTCCCCTAAGAAATATGCCTTCTCTCTTTGGCCCCCTGCCAGCCCAGGACTGTCCTAGTTTTCTGTTCTTAAGAATATTTTTACTTCTTTGTTGCCACCTTTTGTGTCATGAAGTTGCAATAGCGTCTTGATAGGAGAGGACCCATAGCTTAATTGTGAGGAGCGAGTGCTCTGGACGGCAAGAAAGGAACTGGAGCCTTAGTGGGTAACACTGCTACATGAGTTGTGTATTCCTAGAAGGGCCCGGTGTTTGGTAGACGAAACAGATGGTGGACATGGCGTAGCTAAAGGGGACCTGTGGGGAAGCTTCCAGGAGACTGTGCCTCTCACCTACATAAGGCATCTGAAAGTTTTACCTGATGTCTCTCTCATTGCACCTGAGATTTCCCTAACAGACTAAACTCTTAAGCATCCAAAAACGTGTTGCCTTAGTACCAAAGCAAAAAAGGAATAGTCTTATTTTGAGAAGAGGTGAAAAATTCTGGGAAATGAATGACCCTAGGAGTCACCTTTAGGCTAGTGGGTTTCATAATTCAGCGTGCATAAGGATCATCAGGAGTGCTTGTTCTGTTCACTGCGTATTTCCACATCCCACCTTCACAAGTTCTTAATCATTCAGTCTGAGGTGGAGCTAGAGTCTGTAGTTTTACAAGCATTCCAGGTGATTCTGGTGAAGGCAATTCTTAGACCATAATTTCAGAGAAACACTGATTTGAGGTGTAAGCACAGAGCTCTTTTCTCTAGGGCCTACTAAGCCCTTGAGGGCCCTCAGCAGCCAGTCCTGGGAGCTTCTAAGACATCTGGAAGCTTAGGAAGAGAATGGTTTCCTTGGCATGAGTTTTAACAACTCTGTAGTTTCCAAGGTGACACTAATGGAGAAACCAAGATTACTAGAAAGATAATGAATGCAGGGAATGGTGGAATCAGGGTTCTACCTGTTCATTAAGGGTCTTTTTCTTGTCTGGTTCTTTGTAACTTTTTCTTCAGGGTAGGTTTCCTATTTCTAACCTACAAATTGATAGACTAGGCCTTCTTGATAGACTAGGGTCTTGTGGTCTTCACCAAAGTCTTTGGCATATGTATATGGTTGATCATTTCAGGAACAACTGAAGAGATATTTGAGGTTTCCATTTGGCCAGATCAGGCCCTGGTAAAGCTTGGACAGTCCCTAATGATCAACTGCAGCACTACCTGTCCAGACCCAGGACCCAGTGGAATTGAGACTTACTTAAAGAAAACCCAGGTGGACAAAGGACCTCAGTGGAAGGAGTTTCTTCTGGAAGATGTCACAGAGAATTCTGTTCTGCAGTGCTTCTTCTCTTGTGCAGGGATCCAAAAGGACACAAGCCTTGACATCACTGTGTATCGTGAGTAGGGCTGAGGAGGAAGGGAAGACTGGGGGAACATGACTGTGTCTTATTTAGGGAAAAATTAGAGATTTCTTTTGGGGGAGACAATTTGGGCCCTTAGTAGAGATTTCTGTTATACTGCAGGAATTCTAGAGCCAATTACTTCTATTTCCCTTTGGTGAAGGATTTTAAATTAGGAGCAGACCACAGAGGGCATCCAGACATCGTGCTTGAGAATATGTTCAGGTATAGGAGGCATATACTAATAATGCCAGCTTATAAATGATCAAAAAAGTATACAATTTATGCTAAATTATTTGGCACAAGTTCTTAGAATAAATAGGGACTGGAAAAAGGAGGGTCTCTGCCTCCATGGAAAAGGAGGCTCTTGAGCTTCACTCCTGCAGAATGGTAAGGATTTGAAGTGAAGGGCATGGGTGAGGAAGATCTTTCAGGTGGGCAAACAGCATTGGCAAGGATATGGCCATAGAGTAAGTGTGATCTCTTTGGGGTAAAAGCTTGGTAGACTAGGGTGTAGTTTTTGTGTGATGCTAAGGAGCTCCTCAGAAGCTGCTCATGCCTCTGAAGCACCTCTGGTAAGAGATAAAAGTTCCCCAGAATGGCAGCAACAGTCAACGCAAGGGACCTGCCCCTCAACAGTCACATTTCTTGGCTATGACTTTAGCCACCTTTGATGGGCAGAAGAAGAGCCAGAAGACTGACTTGTCTTATGTAGGGCAGGGTTGGCAGAAAGCTGACACAGTTGATTGGATGGTTTAAAGAGTAACGGTCACCTTGTATCACCAGCTTTCTGTCCTATACCATTTCTTTCTGGAGAGGTGAGTAGCCTTCTCTCATCAAGCCCACCTTTTTCTCTTAAAGAGCCACCCGAGCAGGTGATCCTGGAGCTGCAGCCTGCATGGGTAGCCATGGATGAAGCCTTCACAGTGAAGTGCCATGTGCCCAGTGTAGCACCCCTGGAGAACCTCACCCTTACCCTTTTCCAGGGTAACCAGGAACTACACAGAAAGGACTTTATGAACTTGGCTGTGGCCTCCCAAAGAGCTGAGATCACCATCAATGTCAAAGCCCAAAGGGAAGATGATAGGTGCAATTTCTCCTGCCGTGCAGAACTGGACTTGAGTTCACATGGTGGAGGGCTCTTTCACAGTAGCTCAGCCATCAAGGTACTCCGGATCTTTGGTGAGTCAGAGCCCAGGTATGGAAGGATCCTGAGGCTCAGTTTCTTTATCTTACCTTGGTCTTTTGGGACTAAGTTCCCACAGAGTTTAGGATTAGGGTGTGAGAGTAATTGAGCCCCATCTCTACCTGGGCTGTAATCTTACCCTGGGGGACAGAGAGCTTTAAGCCACACTCCCTTCCTAAATTGTGGGGTCCTATATAGCACATGATTTATCATGGCTTTTCTCCTTTCTTTCCTTTTCTTCATTTTTTGGCAGAATTCTCTGAGAGTCCCCAAATCTGGGTCTCCTCACTTTTGGAGATTGGGATGGCAGAGGCTGTGAGCTGCGAGTTGGCTAGGGTGTTCCCCGCCAGAGAGGTAATGTTCCACATGTTCCTGGGAGACCAAGAGCTGAGCCTGTTTGTCTCCTGGAAGGGAGACACAGCATGGGCCAATGCCACAGTTCGGGCCATGGAGACTGGTGATCAGGAGCTGTCTTGCCTTGTATCTCTGGGTCCAATGGAACAGAAAGCAAGAGAGCCAGTGTATGTCTATAGTAAGTGAGCTGCCTCTTCCCTTCCTCACGAGGGTTCTCTGCCACTGAAACTTCCACAGTAAATCCTTGGTGGTTCCACTGCAAATATCCCTATTAACCTTTCCTCGGTACACTCTCATGTGATCTTTCTCTGATGAGTGCAGGCAGGTTGGAGACATGCATTGAGACAGTAGTTGTGTTCAGCCTTCACCGTTTCTTCTGGCCATCTTACTTACAGAGTGATTATAGGTCCTTCAGCTTGTTTCTGGGAACAACTTTTTGAGGTGGGGAGGAAATTTATAAGATGAAAACCCATCTTGCTGTCCTTGCCACAGAGGCAATAGCCAAATGTATGGACACTGCATTTGTCATAAGAAGAGCTCTCAAATTCCCAAATCTCACTGCTCTTGCCATTCAGCACAGAAGAGGTAGGGTATCCAAAGTTTTCCCTGTCTTATCTGCCTAGGTACCATACCATCAGAAGCAAGAGTATAGAATTGGCTGAGAATTCTGAGAAATATGTTTGATTCTCTCTTTCCTTTTCTTATAGGCTTCCCTCCACCAATCCTAGAGATAGAAGAATTATACCCATTGGCAGGGACAGACATTAATGTGACCTGTTTGGGGCATGTGTTAACATCACCCAGCCCTACTCTTCGGCTTAAGGGAGCCCCAGATCTCCCTGCCCCTGGGGAACCTGCCTGGCTTTTACTTACCACCAGGGAGGAAGATAACGGCCGAAATTTCTCCTGTGAGGCCTCTTTGGAGGTTCAGGGTCAGCGGTTGAGCAAAACCACTGCGGTCCAGCTCCATGTCTTATGTGAGTAGAGGCCTGATCTTTCTTGTCAAAACAAGGATTATTATTAGTCTCTCATCTCCAGAGTTCTTGGCCAGCAACTTCATTATTAGAGTTGCTACATTTTTCTCATTAAAATAAAACATCAAAGGGTGAAATAAAATTAAAGCTCCCCAAGCTTACATTATCCCCAGGAAAGTAAGCTGAGAGAAACATGAGGGGGACCTGGGAATGGAAAAGAGAATGCAGGGTGATTAGCTGGTATTAGTTGAGGGTTGATGGCTGAGAACACAGGAAGTGATAGTTGGAGTTTATGCTGAGGGGGGAAATTTTCATATAAAAATCTGTGTTTTTGAAAAGTAGAGAATCCCTCATCTCTGGGTTCGCCCCTACCCATCTCCTCACTCACTGAGAAGCAAAGATGGGAAGCAGGGAAGCCAGCATTGATAGGACAGGCCAGATCATTGAGTCTGAATCCATTAAGATGCCTTTGCTGCATCTCTGACTCCTTACCCCTAGAAAATGGAAGACAGAAGAGTGCCCCAAAGCAGGGAACAGTGCTCCTTCCCTTGGGAAGTAAAGCTGTCAGGTGGGAGGGACACAGCTTTTGGATTAGGGGAGAGGAAGCTAAGCATCTCAGTGAGGAAGGAATGTGGCACACTGAGCTCAGCTCCTTGGGGGACTCTCTTTTCCAGACAAGCCCCGGTTAGAGGAATCTGACTGCCCTGGCAACCAGACGTGGGTGAAAGGGACAGAGCAGCTGCTTGCCTGCGTCCCAAAGGGAAACCCAACTCCAACCTTGGTGTGTACCTGGAATGGAGTGATATTCAACTTTGAAGTGCCACGGAAAGCAACCCAGAACCACACAGGAACCTACTGCTGCACAGCCTCTAACCAACTGGGCTCTGTCAGCAAAGACATTGCTGTCATCGTTCGAGGTGACTGTGGCTTTCCTGCTGCCAGGCCTAGGATGGAAATGCCCAAGGGGTTTGGGATTCTTACCCAAATAGGGAAAGAAGAAAAATTTCAGTGGGTAGGGAAGGGTGAGACTGAGAGGTGGGCATGGTAAGCTGGAGAGGGGGGGGATTCTCTTGCCCTCTTGACCCTCCCAATTCTCTGTCTTCTGTGCTTGGGCAGGACTGGATGAAGGAATCAGCTCCACCGTCTTTGTCATCATTATTGTCGCTCTTGGAGTGGGTGTAATCACCATAGCACTGTATTTGAACTACCGGCCTTGCAAAATAGAGAGGCGGAAATTGCCCTATAGGCAGAAAGAGAAGAACAAAGAGGAGGAAAGCCAGTTTGCTGTTCAGCAAGCAGAAAAATGCAATGCACATAATTGTTAAATGGAAACAGCTATTTGTTTGAAAGCAACCTCTACTCCTGGGGTTTCCTAAGGGAGGAAAGTGGGGGAGGAAAAAGGAAGAGACATTACCCTTTGTGTTCTACAGTCCCATAAAACAGTGTTTCAGACCCCCATGTCCCTTGTATCTCATCCATCCACAAGCTCAGCTCCTCTGAGTTCATTCTGGTCACCAGAATTTCAGTCTCACTGTCCAGCTAATGAGAGGGCCTCTTGCTTCTTACTGTGTGCTTAATCAGTCCACTCACTCCCAAAAGAAAGCCCTTTGCTTTCAACATCAGACTGAAGAGATAGAGATATCTCAGAAATGCAACTCATTTCTCATGGTTTCTTCATGACTAAGTGGGAACCAGTTTTTTAGTCCACCGAGGACTTCAAAGGGAGTACCAAACAAAGAGATAGGAATCAGAACCTATTCCTACCTACACATTCCCCTGATCCCCTAACCTGAGGTTCTGGAGTGCCGGCTCCCAGAGCTGAGTTTGATGACACCATTAAGGGTCAGTAGCTGGCTTCAACTCACTAGAGGAGTGTAAAAGTCATAAACTCCACATTGGGTCAGACAAGCAGCTTACCTAGCCCCAGAAGTGGAAGTTAAGAGTTCTTCCATTAAATTGCCCTCATAGGTTAAGGGCTCCAAACATCTCTGAATTCATTTTCATAATCCATTATAAAGTGATCATCTGTGAGTTCACATTTGACATATTAATTTTTTTCTCCATATAGGCTCTAAGGCTAGAGTTCCAATGGTTATTCTCCCTTCCCATAAGGAAGTATATATTTTTGTATGTCTGAAAACTATTTCCTTTAAGCTTCGGGACAACTCCTGCTGTGACAATGTTCACCATATGATTTCATGATTCAGCTTCCTTCTCTGTTCTTTGGAAAAAATACATTCACCCCTACAGAAGACATGAAAAATCATAAACCAGATCTTTTCTCCTAAATCAGTCATGTATGGGTCACTGAAATGTTGGATATGGTAAAAAATAAAAGTGATTTTACAATATCTGAAAGTATTTCTTTTCTGTGTCATTTTTGAAAACTTTTATTAAGCCACATGGTTGCATTTTGAGTACAGTTTCTAAGAAAAGAATGTCAAGTCAGTAGCACAAACAACTTGCCCAGGGCAGGTGGTGTGTTGGCTCAGGGCAGCAGCCTATTTGACCTGCCCTTGAAACTAA
Source organism: Leopardus geoffroyi (assembly GCF_018350155.1). Taxonomy (NCBI): domain Eukaryota; kingdom Metazoa; phylum Chordata; class Mammalia; order Carnivora; family Felidae; genus Leopardus; species Leopardus geoffroyi. The sequence goes on from NC_059330.1 coordinate 46,356,270, forward strand.
AGTTCAGACCTCAAGATAGAGGTCTACAGCCTTCCAAATAGAAGACACTAGCTAGAAAGAATACAGCATCAGGCATCAAAGTAAAAAGATTCATTCTTTCCAGACCTTCTCTGAGTCTGGGTTATGGGTTAGGTATAAAAATAACACTTTGATTTCAATACATACAAGGCAGTGGAGATATAATGGTGGACAAAACAGTGTCCCTGCCTTCTACAAGCTTACAGTCACTGAGGGAAGCCAGAGCAAGTCAACATGAAGTCACAATTGCACCTTAACACTGGGAAAACAGGTCTTTATAAGAATGCCTAACTCAGGATCAAGGAAAAAAGCTTCTTGGGAGGAAACTGGAAATAATTTGTTTGATTTTGCAAAAGAGCATCCCATTCCCCACCCCCTCCAAATGACCTCAGCCTCCATTTTTCCACTCAATACAGCAGCCATCACTCTCTCATCATGTAATATAACTTGCTCACTTTTCTGAATTGAACACTTAAGGAAATAAGGAAGTGGGCTTAAAAGAAAAAGGATAGAGCAGCCTGATGCAGCCATCTCCAGCCATTTCGGCGTCTTGAGATCAGCTGCATCAGGTCTGTGGTTCTCTCACTGAGCAAACCCCACTTCAAGGCCCCCATGCCCTGAGGCACAGTGGAGGTTCCTGCCTTTGCTTCTCACTGCCACATGGTGTCACTGTTGACAGTCCCACACAGTCCATAAAACCTGGTGCTTCTGCAGATCCAGGTTCCCAGGTCCTCTACCATGGATCTTTCTAGGAGGATGATTTGCTTCCTCAGGACTTGGTGCAGGTAGGGGTGATTCTCTGCATGAACTTGCAGGGTTACAGAGCTCACTACTGTGGACTAGCCATCCGGGATGGGTCTTCAGATTTCGGTAGGCCCTTTCCTGGGAAGATTTGAAACCTCTGTTCTCTCCCTTTCCTTCCCCAAGGATGCTGAGGTCAGGGAGTCAATTCTCCTAGTCAATTCTTCTAAGGGTAGCTGCCTTGTCTTCAGGGGACCCCCACCCCCTAAAAGGTTTGTTCTTTTCCTGACAGTAGAGCAATCGGCTCACACTTAACTGCGGCTACCCTGATTATCTTCAGGGGAAGAGAACTACTTTTAATACTCCAAAAATTTATCCTCTTAGGAAAGTCAAGATGACTTTCTGGTGTCTTTCTTATAGACCCAAGAAAAAACAAGTTAAATCTTCAGTCAGGCTTCTTACTACAGGGAAAATAATACTATTTACCTATTATAGGATTATAGTTGGAAAGAAATGACATAGTACTTGTAAAAAACACTGGCATGGTATTGCACACATGTTCACAATATCAGCTTTTATTACACTAGCTGCTGGTGGTAATCATACCCATAATCATAATAAACTCAAAGGAAGAGTCAAAAAACCAGGTCACCCACGGAGGGCCGTCAAAAGCCACATACACCACTGACACTTCCTTTGTCTTTTCCATTGTGTTCTCTCTTCCTCTTCTATTCCTTTCCCTCTTCCTGTCTCTACTTTCCTCCTTTTTTGTTCCCTCAGATGTGGGACTACTAGTAGAATGACCAATTGTATCAGTTTGCACTGAGCTGAGGTGTTCTGAGACACTAAAATTAGGAAAGTCTCATGCTGATAGGGATGAGCTGATGACCCTCATACTGATCTCTCTAAAAGTATTTCTCACATTTGATGGGGCCCCCGAATGAAAAAAGGTGTGAGGCACAGTGTCATGTTTGTTTGACCCAGAAGGCCAGGTTCGTGTAATTCTGAGGCAGACTTGTGAAGAAAGGGGAAAGTGTCAGTTCTGCTCTCAAATGTGTATAAAAAAATCAAAACTCTGGGAATGCAAGCTGGTGCAGCCACTCTGGAAAACAGGATGGAGGTTCCTCAAAAAACTAAAAATAGAACTACCCTATGACCCAGCAATTGCACTACTAGGTATTTATCCAAGGGATACAGGGATGCTGTTTCGAAGGGACACATGCACCCCCATGTTTATAGCACCACTATCAACAACAGCCAAAGTATGGAAACAGCCCAAATGTCCATCGATGGATGAATGGATAAAGAAGAGGCGGTGTATACATATATACAATGGAGTATTACTCAGCAATCAAAAAGAATGAAATCTTGCCATTTGCAACTACGTGGATGCAACTGGAGGGTATTATGCTAAGTGAAATTAGTCAGAGAAAGACAAATATCATAGGACTTCACTCATATGAGGACTTTAAGAGACTAAAACGATGAACATAAGAGAAGGGAAACAAAAACAATATAAACACAGGGAGGGGGACAAAACAGAAGAGACTCATAAATATGGAGAACAAACAGAGGGTTACTGGAGGGGATGTGGGAGGGGGGATGGGCTAAATGGGTAAGGGGCACTAAGGAATCCACTCCTGAAATCATTGTTGCACTAGATGCTAACTAATTTTAGATGTAAATTTTAAAAAATTAAATTAAAAAAAGACTCAAAACTCAATATATTGTTTTGGCAATGCTGATGGAAATGTTAACCTTAAAAATAAAACTTCCAGGGGCGCCTGGGTGGCTCAGTCGGTTAAGCGTCCGACTTCGGCTCAGGTCATGATCTCACGGTCCGTGAGTTCGAGCCCCACGTCGGGCTCTGTGCTGACAGCTCAGAGCCTGGAGCCTGTTTCAGATTCTGTGTCTCCCTCTCTCTCTGCCCCTCCCCTGTTCATGCTCTGTCTCTGTCTCAAAAATAGATAAACGTTAAAAAAAATAAATGAATAAAACTTCCAGTTATTTTTACCAGCAAAAAAATGGGTTTATTTGAGAACAGCTGAGAATTGTAATCCAGGACAAGTAATCTGTAGCAAAACTTATAGGCAAGTCTGCAGAACAAAGGAAAGGACCTGCTGCTTTACAGAGGAAAAGGGGGAGTCGGGAAGGCTGTTATAAACAAAAAGCCCATTAAAGCGAGAGTTGGAAATATAGTGGTTTCTCATTGGCTGAGCTGTGACTGTTTCTCATTGGCTGGGCTGTTGCTGGGACAGGAGGAAAGCCTCTTTTTCTCCTGCTGGGCTGGGAAAGCAGCATCCAGGTATAAAGTCTGTCTCCTATTGGGTCTGCAATTGCAGTGGTAATGTGTGAAAGCCCCCCTGCCAGCCTCCCAATTCCTTTTTTTTTTAAATATTAATTTATTTTGAGAGAGAGAGACAAAGTGAGAAAGAGAGAGCATGCCCGAGGGTGCGTGGGCCTGCGCGTGTCCGTACGTACACACACACACACACACACACACACACACAAAGGAGGGACAGAGAGAGGGAGAGAGAATCCCAAGCAGGTTCCCTGCTGTCAGACTCAGGGCTTGAACTCATGATCCGTGAGATCATGACTTGAGCCAAAATCAGGAGTCAGATGCTTAAGTCACTGAGGCACCCAGGCACCCAATTCCTTTCTAAACAAGATTTCCTTTTACTAGTTTGCACATTTCCCTCTTATGATCAAGATCTTTCTTTGAAAGTGTCACTGATCAAGAGTCAGTTTCTCCACATTTAGTGGTTGTCTCAGTACCAGGAAGGACCTTTCCCAGTCGTCATGTCCTAAATAGGAGGGAAAGCGCCTAGCGGTTGGAAACCACTCAAACCACATTTGAGCAGCAAGGAAGATGAGGAGGGAGAGAACTGTCAGGTACTTCCTATCTGTAGTCCCTATCTATCAAGACTGTAATTACGCACTGGTGATCATCTCCAAGCACTGAGCCAGCATCACCTTATCGGGTACATCATTTTTAGAAGCCTGATAGGCAACAAAATACAAAACTCAAAATGATTATACAAAGCAGAAAAAGTAACATAGCAATTCCGTATTGTATGATGGTTCTAAACCAGGACTCCACGTCTGAAAGTAGCTAACTGACATATTTATTTGTACTTATTCAGACTTAGGGGAGAAAGGCGCTCCCTATGAAGGCAAACCAGGAATCATGTGAGCCTTCTGGAAGTCTCCACTTAAAGCAACAATGAAAGAAGAGCAGTGGATACCAGAGGAGCACACGGAGAGAATTAACCAAGCACAATCGGGAAGACACAGCGCAGCTATAAATATAAAGCAACAGCTGATGAACTTTCTGCAAAACAGAAAAATTTCAAAGATGTTTAAAAACAGTATTGTTATATCAAAAGAACTGCTTGAACCAAATGCGTTATTGACAATACAACCTCCTAAGGCTGCAAAGGCCATAAAGTTCAGAGACCATGAATTTGGATAAGAATCTAAAGTCAGTTAATAGTCCAGATGAAAGAAGCCTTTTGTGAATTCTGAACCTTCTAGTCCTTCAGAAAAAGCAAGTGTAAGATTAATTTGTCCTGGGATCATGATGAGGCTGTTTCCAAAAGGCCATAATCAAAAGGGGTTTCCCCCTTTTGCGAGGGCTTTGGGAATGCAGACAAGGGCATTATGTTTTCATAAAAAAAGAAGCAACAGTGACAATAAGGTAGACAGACCTGCCCAGACATCTTGGGAAAGTGGTCTCCTCAGATATCATCTGCTTCAATTCTGGGACATCTCTACTTTCAGGTCACAAGATGGCATGCGGGTCCAGTCAGCGTTTGGCGCTTTCTTTAGATGTATCATGTGAATCCAAGAGTCTATTCTCTGGAGTTTGGTGGCATAAGGGTTGGTTAGAAGCTCCTGACAAAGGCCTTTCCAGCAAGGCTGAAGAGAGCATTTCTGGAGGTGTCTTTTCCAACCGATGAAATCTCTAGGTTTCAAGGTGTGAGGCTTAAGGTTGTCATCTCCTGGGAGTGTTCTGTGAAAAGACTGTTATTTTAACAGAAGCAGTTGGGCCTTTGCAATATTGAAGTATCTCTCTTTTTGTCAACCGTGGGTCAGAGGAGGCAGGGGCCGAGTGTATCGGATGTGCTGTGACTACGTCAAAGGGTGAGAGTCTATGAGTACCAAAGAGGGTAGATCTGAGATTTCAGACTAAGGGCAGCTTTTGGCCAGAGTATTTGAGGGATTTCTTCAAATTTTGCCAATTGGGTCTTTTAAAAAAAAATTTTTTTTTTAACGTTTTATTTATTTTTGAGACAGAGAGAGACAGAGCATGAACAGGGGAGGGTCAGAGAGAGGGAGACACAGAATCCAAAACAGGCTCCAGGCTCTGAGCCGTCAGCACAGAGCCCAACGCGGGGCTCGAACTCACGGACCCTCACGGACCGCGAGATCATGACCTGAGCCGAAGTCGGCTGCTCAACCGACTGAGCCACCCAGGCGCCCCAGCCAATTGGGTCTTAATAGTGCCATGAGTCTGTTCAACTAACCCTGAGAATTGAGGACGGTGTGCACAATGAAGTGCTGGGAAATCAGCCAACAGCACAGACTTGTTGAAGCACTTGACTGGCAAAGCGTGTTCTCTCATCACTATGAAGTTCGAGAGGGGGTCCCCAGGTAGGGATAACTTTTTCTAATGGAATGTTAGCCACAGAAGCAGCATTGGCCTGTCTACAAGAGAACTCTTTGTACCAGTGAGAAACATACAAACCATGACTAAAACATTTATGTCCATGAGAAAGGGAAGCTGTATGAAATCCATCTGTACAGTTTTCCCTGGATTATACTTTAGACAGGCGGAACAAGAGACGTAGGTGCTTTTTGCGACCTTATTAATATTTCCCCACCAATATTGATTCGTGAATGCTATTATTTAGTCAGTAGACCAATGGTTTAATGCATGTACATGAGAAATTTAGAATTTTTGGTAGGGCTGGATTGTTATTTGGTCCAAACCAGAGGTCTCTCTTTTTATTAAGCCAACAATTATTGCATTTCCGATATTGTTTTGCCATCTCTGAGGCCAACTGTTGGGTATCTCTGGTCAATTTTTCCAAGTTACCATTTGGGAGAACATCACTTTGGAACATGACAGAGGTTTAGCTTTTGGTTTCCTTGGGAGCGGTGTGTTTAGCGGAAATATAAGCAAGGTGGTTTACTTTGGTCTCCAGGAAATTGAGTCTCAAGTGCCCAGGACCCTTAATAATAGCCAGAGCAGCCAGCAAAAGGATGGCATCTAATAAATTTTGGACATAGAAGCCATTTTTAATTTTATCCTCATCGGAGGTAAAGACAGCTTGCTGTTTCCATAATATTCCAGAGTCATGAGCTACACCCAAAGCATACTGACTATCAGTATAAATGCTAAGTTTTATCCTTAGCAAAGTTACATGCTCGAATAAGGGTGTATAATTCAGCCTGTTGGGCTGAATTAGTCAAGGGTAAAGCTGCTGTTTCAATGACTTCAAAAGGAGCTTCAGTAGCATACCCAGCACATTATTTACCATTTTCATCTTTCAAATAAGAACCATCAGTAAAGCATGAAAAACCTGCAATGGTTAGAGCCTCTTGTAACTTTCCATGGGGGGAGGGGTGCCAAAAGGTAATCTATCAGGGTTAAGCAGTTGTGAGGGGTTTTGTCCAGGTCTAAATGTAGTCCTTGTTTCAGGATTAGATGCCCTGGGTATTGAACTGAGTTTGAGCAAACGGCTTTTTTTTTTTTTTTTTTTTTTGAGACCTTATGTCCCTTTAAGGCCAAAAGTTCTAACAGGTGGATGCTGTCTCCTGTGAAGAGGCTTGAGAAGGGGAGCAGAGACATCAATCATATACAAATTGTAACAAAGTAGAGCCTACAGAAAACTTTCTTTCACCCAAATCAGCTTTTAAGATTCATGAAAAGTAAGGAGGACTTGGCGTTGTAACCCTGGGGCTTACTGTCCAGGTGCATTTCCATTCTTCCCCAATGAAAGCAGAAAGGTATTGGCTATCCTTATGAAAGGAATGGTAAAAAATGCACTGCATAGATCAATTACAGTGAAAAATTAGCTTTCAGTGAGAACAGACCTCAGTAGCATATGGGGCTTGGGAGCAACAGATGCCAAGGGATAACAATGTTATTTTTTGCTCAGAGGTCCGGGATAAACCTCCATCTTCAGTATTGGGTTTTCTCACTGGTAAAATGTTGGTATTATAGGGACTAGTACAGAGGATAATGAGGCTCCAAGCCTTCTAATCTTCTATTCTGGTCTTGATGCCTTGAAGGGTTTCTTTATACAGTATTAATTCTGGGAAGGGTTTTTGAGGTATCTACTTGAATCCTGACCAGAGGTGTGCTGTGGATTCTGCCAATATCAGCTGAAGATGTTGCCCATGAAAAGGATGGTAGCTGATCCAAGAGAAACAAATGATATGGCCCCCAGATTCTGCTGTAGTGAGTCTGTTTTCTGTCAAACCCAAGGCCAATACACTTCCAACAGGCACAATTGCACCAGGGGCAGTCTGGTTCCAAACAGGAGTCAAACCGAAGGCTAAGCAAACACTCTCAGATGGGATAAGGCCTTAAAACAGATCCTGAATAAAGTCTGGAGAACTCAAACACAAAGACAGCGGAGCTCAAAATCCAGGAGAAAACTTACCCTCAAACTCCGGGGTCCTCCAGTCAAGCCCAATGGGCGCTGTGGGTGCCAGCACCTGTTTGCTCAGCAGCCTTAGAGTTGTTGGGGGCTCTTCTCTGGACTCATGTTAACCTTAAAAATAAAATGCCTGTTATCTTACTAGCAAAAATGGGTTTATATGGGAACATCAGAGAATCACAACTCAGAACAAGCAGGCTGCAGTAAAGCCTTAGGCAAGTCCGCAGAATAAAGGAGAGATTCCGCTCTCCATAATAGAGGAAAGGAGGAAGTTGGGGAGGCTGTTATAAAGAAAAAATTCATTGGAGTAAAGTGAGAACTGGAAGTATGGTGGCTTCTCATTGGCTGAGCTGTGACTGTTTCTCACTGGCTGCGCTGTTGCCGGGGCAGGAGGAAAGACCTTCTTCCTCTCGCTGGGTTAGTAAAGTAGTTTCCACTTAAGGTCCTTCTCTTGCAGTTGGGTCTGCAATTGCCAAGTGGTAGGGCAGAGAGCTCCCCTTGCTGGGCGCCCAAGCCCATTCTAAACTAGGTTTCCTTTTTTTTAAATTTTCACAGAAGAAATTCAGGTGAGAGTAAATTTAGGTCATTTTAGATTACAGTAAATTTACAAGATCGCATGGAGTCAGACAAACATTATTGCTAGAAAATCTCACTAATCTTACTTTTGGGAAGAGTTTTCATTAGAAATTAAAAAAAAATTTTTTTTTTTCAATTGGGGTAAATGAGACAACATAAAAATTACCATCTTAACCATTTTTTTAAAAAGCATTTTTTGTTTAAGTAATCTCTACACCCAACGTGGGGCTCGAACTCAACCCTGAGATCAAGAGTTGCATGCTCTACCATCTGAGCCAGCCAGGTGCCCCCCCCCCAATCCCATTTTTTTTTAACGTTTATTTATATTTGAGACAGAGAGACAGAGCATGAACGGGGGAGGGGCAGAGAGAGAGGGAGCCAGAATCGGAAGCAGGCTCCAGGCTCTGAGCCATCAGCCCAGAGCCCCGAGCCGGGCTCGAACTCACGGACCGCGAGATCGTGACCCGGGCTGAAGTCGGACGCTTAACCGACTGAGCCACCCAGGCGCCCCACCCCTAACCCCAATCTTAACCATTTTAAGTGTACAGCTCAGTAGTGTTGACTACATTCCCATAGCGTCTGTAGGACCCTTCATTTTGCAAAATTCCACCCATTAAACAACAGCTCGTCATTCCCTCTTCTCCCAGCCCTGGTAACCACCATTCCACTTTCTGGTCTTTATGAATTGAAGTACCTTGCCGAGAGAAATCATACAGTAATTGCCTTTTCGTTACTTGCTTCTCAGAAATTTTTGGTTAGAATTAGAAACGGAGAGTGCCGCAACTGACCCAGGTCTTCATTTCCGGTGGACCCAGCTGTCTCATCCTTGTGGTCCCTAACTCAGTGGTTCTCAACTGCGTTTGCGCATTAGACTCACCTGGGGAGCTTTAAAAACCACTCCTTCCTGGATCCCTTCCAGACCAATTAAATCTGAATTGCAGGGAGTAGGAGCGCCTGGGTGGCTAGATCTCTTAAGTGTAGGACTTGGCTCAGGTCCTGATCTCACGGTTCGTCTGTTCGAGTCCTGCATAGGGCTCTCTGCTCTCAGCACAGAGACCCTTTTGGATCCTGTGTCCCCCTCTCTCTGTACCCCTTCTCCGCATGTGCACATGCTCTCTCTCTCTCTCAATATAAATAAATGAACTTTAATAACAAGTATTTAAGCATTCCATCAGAAAACAGGGAACAACCCCAAAATTCAGTGCAAAACAGCTGATTTCTTGAGTGCTGTAATGTGTCAAACACTTCAGAAACACCATTTTATCTAATCCTGACATTAGCCTTGTAAGGCAATTTATTACCATCTCATTTTATACACGAGGACCCTGGGTCCCCAAGAGGTTAAGTAATCTACTCGTGAGCATAAATACAAGTCCAACTATTTCTGATTCTTGCCCTTACAAGTTACCCCAATCCACTGTTCTCAGAAGAAATTGCTCAATGACAGCTTGAGGAGAAACTGTGTCTGGATTAATTTTTGTCCTTAAACATGTTTTCAATAGGGATTTGTCACCGATGTTTAAAAACTAGATTTCACATAAAAGTCTAGGTGTCCTGGGGTGCCTGGGTGGCTCAGTTGGTTAAGCAACTGGGTCTTGATTTCGGCTCAGGTCATGATCTCGCAGTTCCTGAGTTCGAGCCCCTCATCGGTGTCTGTGCTGACAGCATGGAACCTGCTTGGGATTCTCTCTCTCCCTCTCTCTCTACCCCTCCCTGGCTTGTGCTTGCTTTTTCTCTGTCTCTCAAAATAAATAAATAAATAAACATTAAAAGGAAAAAGTCTGGACGTCCTGTCTGCCTCGAAAAATCAGAAGGTCTGGCAGCCCTTCCCACAGTCCTGAATGGCAACAAGGTTCAATAAGTCCCACCTTAGCTGGGTCCTGAGTTCTCTTGACTTCCCCGGTACCCACACGCTGGGATGTGTCCCTGACAAGGAAGTGGAGCGTCAGTTATGATTTATCCCTTCACACCAAGCCTTCATTACTTTCGTAATTGTCTACCTGGCACCTGCTGGCCCTGAATTTGCAACCCCAACTTAGAGTCTTTCTTCCACTTCCCTTGCCACCATCCAGATCCCAAACAGGCTGGTTCTGTTTGTCCCAAAGCCATTTTGCATCGTTCCCCTTTCCTAAGAGTAGGTGGGTCTAATGTGTGTTCGCCTTCAACTTTGTGCACAAAAGTAATTCTAGGATTTCTCTCATAATTTTCTCCCATGTCGGGATGTTTTGCCTCTGTACTTAATAGCTTATTTGGCTTTCCATTTTTTTCCCTGCTCTTGGGGGCTAGATTTGGTGTTGTGGTGCCCGCGGGGGAGAAAGGAACACCTCCAGGTACTCGATGGGGGTGCTCCTGACCTATGACTGCCCAGAGAGCTGGGACCTCAGACCTGGGCAGGGACCCGATGTGTGATGGAGAGGAATAGCCCAGGAGGAATCAGGTCAGGTATCATTCCCAGTCGGCCCCCACAGGATGCCTGCGGCTGTCTTCCCAGCCTGGACCTTGCCCCACGTAATAGAATGACACCTACTCAGATGATACGATGCAACTAATTTTATTAGGAAAGCACAGTGAGCACTGGAGTGGCACTTTCCAGGGTCAGGGGAGGCGCTGGGGAGGGGGCAACCGAGATGCCCAGCAACTAGAAGGCACAGCTGCTTTCCACGAAGCGGCGACACTTCATGACCCGCAAGTACGTCTCAGCCTTGTGCAGGTCCTTCTTGAAGCAGGACAGGAGCCCATAGTTCTTGAGCAGCGCGTCGTCACTGCGTAAGTTTGTGTCAAACTTGTCGTAGGTTTGCTTCAGGATCTGCCCGGCCCGGGGGCTGCCATCTTCCAGCTCCTGCAAAAAGGGGAGGAGGGACGGAGAGGCCCAGGCTTTGGCCACTGCTCCTTTCCTGTCCCTCTGTGGGTGGCCCTCCCCTCCAGGGCTCCGACAAGGGCACAGAGGATTCATGGTGGGGAAATGAGTAAGCTTTCTCAGGGGTCAAGGCTGGACTGTTGACTACAAAGAAAGGGGCGGCCTCTCCCAGTGCACGCAAGCCCCCACCCCTCAGTTAAGTCAGTCTGGCTGCTGCCAGGCCCCAGGGAGGGGACCCGCAGCGCCGAGGTCCCCACCCGCATCAGGGCTTGGATGCCTTCCTCCAGGTCCTTGAGCTTCTCGTAGACCCGGTCCGAGGTGCCGAACACCAGGCTGTTGGTGAAGACCCTGCTGAGGAATTGCACGGGCCCGAGCCATGACTGGATGAGCAGCAGGGAGAAGCGGAGCAGCTCTACGTCCTGCGGATGGAGGGGGCGGTGAGCACACCAGCCTCTGCCCCGGGGGCCGCCCGCCTGCCTCCCTGCACACCCTCGGCCCCAGGGAGAAGGCTGCCCAGGGCCTGACTCCTGCAGACGAGGGAGGCCCCTGATCCTTGGCCGGGCGCCCCTGGCCACTTACGGATCTCTGCTGGGCCTCATCCTTGCCCGTGGGGGCCGGGATGGTCTCCGAGAAGCAGAAGGCAGCCTGCGCGTTCTGGATGGAATACCTCTGTCCCTCCGGGATGTACGCCCGCTCCTGCAGAAACAATGCCCGCCTGGGTCTCAGCTGCACGGTCCTCATCACTGCTTCATTTGGAAGCTCCCTCAGTTTGTGCTCAGCTGACAGCCTCTTCACTTGGATGAAATAACCCTGAGCTCCTCAGTTTCCTCCCATTACGTCCCGGGGGTGATATTCACCCCTTCTTGCACCCCCCCCCCCCCAACCGGCGCCCATTCCTGGGGAACTTACAAACTCTTTGTAGGTGTCGGCGGCCAGCTGGTGCAGGTGCTGGGCCCGGAGCACGGCGTTGGCAAACAGACTGGACAAGGGCATGGCTGGGAAGGCGCCCACCTCCTGGGGCCAGGGCAGGCAGAGCAGGGCAAACGCCAGGAGCACAGAGTTCCGAGGGCCTACAGAGAGGGACCCGGAGGGCGAGGCCGTGGCCCAGACAGCAAGAGGCCTCTGTTTCCCGTCAGCCCTTCCCCTCCCCCCACCGGGGACGGAGAACATTTAAAACTTGGCCAAATGTCTGGGCATAGATGTCTCTGCTCACATTCAGCAGCCCCAAAGCCCAGGGTTAGTGTCCCCATCCACATGCCGGGCCACCGCCTTGTGCCTCAGTATACACTGAACCCAAAGGGAGTTTAGGGGCACTTACCTGCAGCCATCACAGCTGGGGATGAGCCGTCCACAGGACCCTGAGCGGTTTGGGGAGCCGGGTGCTGGGATCCTGGAATCAGTCCCTTGCGGGCCCTTTTTATACCCTGGTCCCTTCTCTATCCCCCTCCGCCCCCACTTATTTTCTCTATACATTTATGCATCGGGCCACTGGCCGGCCTGTGCTGATGGATAATTTAGAGTCTCCTCCCTCTTGTCCTGTTCCCGCTCTTCTTGGGGTCATGTCCCCCAAGCCTTCCCTGCCATCTTCCCCTGTCCGCTGTCACCGGCCCTGAGGGTTGTGCACACAGGGTCTCAGCTTGAGAGAACATCCGATCTGTACTCATTTCAAGGGGGAGGCGGCAGAAGGGAGTAGCCTGAGTTCAGGTGCGTTCTGGCAGGTACCATCGGGGGGTTGTCCACTTGGGTGAGGAGGACCCACCCCGGCCCCCAAAAGGGGAGCTATGTCAGGCTGGATGTGCCGTGAGAGCTGCGCTACCTTCCCTCATTCTCTGTTCCTATTTTCCTCCCTGCACGGTTCCCCTCCATCTACCAGACAGAATGTGCGTCTGGGGAAAGGGAGCCCAGAACAGCCATGGATTCTGAGGTTTCTGGGCACAATTCAGTCCCAGGATGCCACCTTCGTCACTGTCACCACCCCCCTACCCTTTACCACCATCTGACCACCTGGTCCGGCCTAAGGCAGCTGGTGCTGGCCTTGACCCCACACTGCCCTCCCATTTCTCTGCCGTGGGGGCTCCTCCAGGTGGCTGAGGCAGAGGACCAAAACCAGAGACATCACTCTGCTCCTCGAACCTGCTACAGAGATGCCAACCAAGAAGCAGAAGTCCCAGGAACAGACCCGGGCCACAAGAACTTCCCCCTGGCAACCCGGTCACCATCAGAGGGTCTCAAGAGCAGAAGAGCCCATGCGGGCTTGGGTCTCATTCCCAGCACTGAAAGTCCAGGCACAGCACCCTGAAAGATGATCTCCCCAACCACCCTAGGCTCCTTTTAGTCTTTCTTCTACTTAAAAAAAATTTTTTTTAAATACTTATTTATGTTTAGAGAAGGAGAGAGGCAGAGAGAGAATCCCAAGCAGGCTCCATGCTGTCACTGCACAGCCCGATGTGGGGCTCGAACTCATGACCCATGAGATCATGAAGAGCACAAACCAAGAGTCAGATGCTTAACCGACTGAGCCACCCAGGCGCCCCTTTCTTCTAATATTCATATAGAGCTCCTGAGGGTGCGACAGCATGCCCATGCATTGTCACATTTGACCCTCGCGGCCATCTCGTGAAGGAGGTATTATTACCACCCCATTTTACAGAGGAGCTGACCGAGGCTCACTTGCACGAGCTGCCTCAGCCAAAGCCGACCTCCCAAACCTTGCTCTTCCCATGTTGCATCATCCCAAATCCTTTCTCCTGAGCAGACTGGGTGGGCCACTCAGTTATTTTATCTTCTAAATCCCTCTGAATCCAGGGATCCTGCCCCTAATCCCAAGGGTCCCTCTGCCTCATTTCGTCCTCCCCCTAAGAGGCAGATTGTTGCCCCTCATTTCCCAGGTGAGACTGGCTCAGAGACTCGGGGTGCATGTTGGAGACCAAGGGGTAGCGCGAGGCTGGGGCCAGGAGGTCTAGGTAGGACTGCTGCCCTCCAGCCTCCCGGTGCCCGGGGTTGGGGCCGTTGCCGCATCCACAAGTTACCAGCATCAGATCGCCCCCGGGGCTCAGAGCGGGAAAGAACACATTTCCCCTCCCTTTAAACTTTCCACTCCTTGAGTCTAAGAACATTTAGCACTTGCCCTGTGGGAAAATAAACAAGTGAATGAGGAAACCCTCCTAGGGGCCGTTGGTTATGGTATTGGCAACTAACGTTGAAAAGTCACACCCTCATGGCCCAGAAGGGGAGTGCTTGCGTCTTGCCACCTCCCATTTTTGGGAAACAGCTTCCTTTTCATCCATCATTCTGGAGCCATTGTCCAACGGTGCCCTGATTCATTATCTGCTAGGGAAGGCACTGGGACCCATGGAGCTGTTCTCCAGGCAGGACAGAGGAAGGATCAGAGTGGGCTGTCATTAAAGATATAGGCCTGGGGCACCTGGGTGGCTCAGTCGGTTAAGCGTCTGACTTCAGCTCAGGTCATGATCTCAGAGTTCTAGAGTTTGAGCCCCACACTGGGCTCTCTGCTGTCAGCACAGAGCCTGCTTCGGATCCTCTGTCCCCCTCTCTCTTTGCCCATCCCCAACTCATTCTCTCTCTCTGAAAATAAACTTAAAAGAAAAATTATAGGCCTGAAGAAGAGGAGGAGCATGGAGAAGGCTTTCCTCTCCTCCTTGCAGCTCTACCAGAGAGGAGGGGCCAGGAGGGAAATGGAGGAAGCTCTCTGAGCCCCACACAGCTTTCTGCCTCCCCACCCCCATCTTTCCACCCTGTGGAGGGGAACTGATGTGGAACCCTTCATAACCAGTTTCTAGCTAATGAGACTTGTATGTGAACTGTGGACCAGGGGGGAAGCCTCAGACCTCCCCTAGGAGTGAGAGTACAGGAGCCCAAGTTGGGGACTGCTTGAGAAGCACACAAGGTGGGCACAGGTGAAAGGTGGCTGAGGCTCTGCATAGGCAGGGTACTGCTGAGAATAGGTGGAACTAGCCAGATCCGGGGAGTGTCTTCTCTCACCAAACCAACTTCTGTCGACCCCAGAACTAGATCGGCTCACAAGACTCTGGGAGTCCCTGGGGATACACCTTTACAGAAAGATTTACCATGGTGGCAGTCACTGGACCCAAGAGGCAGGCACTGAAGGCTATGGACTTGGGATTTTCCCTCCAGGGCTGGGGGGGTCACCCATCCTTTCCTGGGGCACCACGGGGCCAACCCCCTGGCTTCTCCAGGTTCAGAGACTGTCCAACCACGGCCTCTGCATGGTGGCTGAAGGGAAGAGGCCATGATTAGCATCTCTGGGGGCAGCCAAAAAAGGCTCAGGATGAACTGCCCATTATCTTGGAATCTGTGAAATTCAGTGTGTTTGGAAGCCCTTCCTATTTCCAGAATTGAAAACTGGAGTTTTCTGTACCTGTTGTGGCAGCTCACAGATATGCTTTTGATCTAAAAGCAGCCTCTTTCAGGGTTCAGGAGCCCCTCTGAGGTTCAATCTGTGGGGTGTGGGGCCAACTTTTTGGGGGCCTTACTTACCCTGGCTGTAGAAATAGCTTCAGAGGGACTGGTGGCCAGTTTTTCCGTTCCCCCCCACTCTGGTCACTTGACGTCCACTAACTCTGTGCTGCCTTCCTTGAGGCTGGAGGCTGGGATTGCCCCTGGGACATACTCCACCTTTTCTTTGCTTCCAGCATGAGTCTGAGCACCGGGTCGATCATTCAGCGTTGGGTCAAGGGCTCTAGAGAATATTATGTGGGGATTCCCAAAGGCTTCGTCAGGGGAGGTGGGGAAAGGGTCACTATTCCTGAGTACGCCAGGCTCTGCACTGGCTGCTAGGAGCTGGAGGCCCATTTCGTATGAGGACACGCTCAGACTCAAAGAGACAGAGTGGTTTTCCCACGGTTTCTCTGCTCTAAGTGATAGCTGCTGAAGGCCCCTATCTCCGCCCCCGTCCCCCCAGCCCCCAGCACGAACTCTTTAGAACTCTCATCCAGGAGAGACAGTGGAGCTGTGGGGTGTGGACAGAACGTTCCTCAGCACAAAGCCAGCAGAGTAAGGTCAAGCCCCCATTCAGAAGATGTTCAGTGAAGTTGGGGGGAATTGAACGGAAGGAACTTCACCCCAGAATGAGGTCCACGGACACCAAGAAAAGCGGCAGAAAAAACAACCCAATGTAGCCCGATTTAATGAACCAAATCACATCATCCTTCACATGTGTATTGCACGTTTCAGTGTACATCATGTTTTCACTTCCTTTATCTCATTGGACCCTTGGGTTTGCCAGAGGGCCCAAGCATGGAGGAAGGGCCTTGGAGGGCTTGGGGGTGGGGGGTCGAATGGGGGTGGGCACTCCTGTGGGTTGATAAGGTTGTTGTTTATTACACTGGTTGAGGATCTCTGAACCATCTAGAAGTGCATGACAGCCTACATAACTGGACCTATTAAGTCATTTCCACTTTGGGGACTATTCCCCAGGGAGACAGTCCCATTGAAAAAGAAGCAGTAAGTACCCGGCTGTGCCCAGCAGCTGTGGGAAGTCTGGGGTGCTTTCCTGACCGGTGCCCTTCACTGGAAGTCATTCTACTCTTTTTGCCTTATTCTATGCTTATTTGTGAACATCTTAGCCCCCTTATGGGACTGCAAACCCTTTGAAGCTGGATTCATCCCTCTCATCCACTCGTTCGTTCACTGCCACTCTTCTTTGTGCATTACCTGGTTCTAGACGTAGTTGTCGCTTTTTCTGTATGCCAGATACTGTACCAGGCAGATGGGCATACCCTGATGAATGAAAGACATGATCCTTTCTTGGCTAAAGCTTATAGTACCCGGGGAAGAGAGATAATAGGAAACAAATAAATACATAATGGTAAAATATATAAGGAAATTTCATCTTGTGAAAACTGCCATAAAGAAATAGCCAAGACATAGAGATGAGAGAATAGCCTGGGGAGAGGGGGGCACTGACAGGGGGGACACAGCCCCAGACCCAGGAACTCAACAAGCATGTGCGAGGTGGATTTGAATGAATGCAAATGCAAGACAATGCCAAGGAAAGAACCCAAACGCCCACCCACCCAGAAACGGTAAGGTAGGCCACGTTGTGTCTCAATGTCCTCCTCATAGAATGAATTCAAATAACAAGTGCCAAAAATATAAATAAAAAGTACAAGATCTTGCAATGCACGGCACTACATCCATGAAAAAATTTAAATGAAAAAAAAAAAAAATAGGCAAGGCAGTACGCAGATGCTGATCACAAGTCCACACAAATATTCTGCACGGACTCATGACCTACTGTGCCCGAGCCCTAAGCGGGTCCTCACGAGGTGTTTAGCACCGCCTCCCCCTGCCCCCCTGCCCCCCTGTTTTCGCCATCTGAGAAAGTGGTGTTAGGTCTGAGAGAAAGAGGTTTTTTTTTTTTTTTTGGCTTTTTTTTTTTTAATTTTTTCTTTTTTTTTTTTTTAATTTTTTTTTTCCAACGTTTTTTTATTTATTTTTGGGACAGAGAGAGACAGAGCATGAACGGGGGAGGGGCAGAGAGAGAGGGAGACACAGAATCGGAAACAGGCTCCAGGCTCTGAGCCATCAGCCCAGAGCCTGACGCGGGGCTCGAACTCACGGACGCGAGATCGTGACCTGGCTGAAGTCGGACGCTTAACCGACTGCGCCACCCAGGCGCCCCAAGGCTTTTTTTTTTTAAATTTGAGAAATGCACTAGGATCCTTCTAAATGTGTTTAACACCCTGTACTCTATCTTCAGGATTTAATGCTAGCTAATTCTTGTTCTCTGTGGAGTCACTGCCATTTCCAGGTGAAGGCTTTGGAGCTGGAGGAGCAGCTGAGGTATCCCAAATGGGTTTGTTGCTTTTTTTTGTTTTCTTAATTTTTTATTAATGTTTATTTTTGAGACAGAGAGAGACAGAGTACGAGTGGGGGAGGGGCAGAGAAAGAAGGAGACACAGAATCTGAAGCAGGCTCCAGGCTCCAAGCTGTCATTGCAGAGCCTGATGCAGGGCTTGAACCGGCAAACCCTGAGATCCTGATCTGAGCCGAAGTCAGGCGCTTAACCGACTGAGCCACTCAGGTGCCCCTGATGCTGTTCTGTTTTTGTTGGCAGCTGAGTCCCCAGCAGATTCGGCAGGTGCCAGAACCAGGAGCACTGTGGCGAGCCGGACACATCTGGTAATTCCACAGGGGTGGGCTCTGATTCCAGCCACTGGGGTCATCTAAAGAGAACACTCGAGGACAGAATCTGGGAATCCCAAACCCCGTGTTCCAAGATGGCCTTTGAGGCCCTTCACAGAAGACCCAGACACCTGCTAAGGGACAAACACTACCTGCCAGTGACACTCAAACAGTGGCAGCTTTTCACATTTTGTTTTGTTTTTCTCTTACCTCTGATTCTGCTGGAAAAACACCCAAACCCTTGAGTCAGAGCACCCCAGGCCTAGCAGCACCTGCGTCGATAAAGGCCGGAAGTCAAGCTAGAACGAAGAAGGAACCAGCCTATGCTTACACCAGGGCCCCGAGGGACTGGGCTGGATTCCCCCAGTGGGCAGTGGGGCATGTGCCCACCGAGGCACCTTGGGGCTGTATTCTGGGGAGGGGGAGGCCTGGAGGAGCCGCCCAGAGCTGGCACCCTGGAAGGATGGCCCAATGGCGTGATCTCCAGCCCGGCTGGGAAGGGAGTGGGTCCTTCAGGGTGTTGAGACTTGTGAACAATGGGAAATATTTAAAGATGGCCAGAGTTGTCCCAGGATTCTCTCCTCCCTGGTTCTCCTCCTTCTTTACTTCCTCCTCGGTGTCTCAGTGCTGCAAAGTCCTCCGAGGGAGGCAGCTGTGATATAGCGGAAAGAATGCCGGGTTTGGAGTCAGAAGGTCTCTGTGTGATTTTGGCCAGTTGTGATCTTCCTGGGCCTTGATTTGCTCATTTACCAAATGGGGATAATGCTGCCTCCTTCCAGGCTTATGCTGGGGCTCACGCGAGAGTACGTACATGAATATGGAGGTATTCAGTACAATCTTATTGGCATTTAAGAGGTGCTCATTATATAAGTATTTTGGGGGCCCAGTAAAAGATTTTGGTTCACGTCCCGTATCCTGATTACAGCGGTGGGGTTACACAAATCTGCACATGTGCTAAAATTCATCAAACTGTACACTGAAAGAAAACATAGTCAATTTTACTACATGGCACAATTTTTTTAAAAAAACAGCATCTGGCTCAACGCCCTTCTCTCAGACAAGTTCTGATGATTCCCATTCTACAGATGAAGCAACTGAGACCTGGGGTTTTCATCATCTCCACCAGGATCATCCAGCTTCATCTCCACTGCCTCAGTCAGTTCTGGGGGCCAGGGACCCATAAGATAGAGACGGCGATACCCATGGCACAAGCGCCTAAGACAGAAAAACAGGCCAGGGAGGGTCTTCTACATCATAACCATTTAGGGGTGTCTGGGGAAGGAGGCAGGCCTTGCTGCTCGAATAGTTCCCTGCCAACAGTACTGCAAAGCATTACGGAAACTCAGTTATTCAGAACTATGAATCTTTTCGTAAAGCCAGTGCCTCCCCAGACTCAGGGCAGCCCCAGGCTGGGGGAGACCCTGCTTGGGGGAGAAGTGAAGACTCCCTCCCACCCCCAGCCCGGCTGCCAGGGTCCCTCGTGGAGGCAGAAGGACAGAATTAGCGCCCCTATGCAAAGCAGCAGGAGAGGAAGGGCTCTGGCTCAGTGGAGGCAGATGCCAAAACAAACCAGTTTTCTCGGACAGCCCAGAGACCAGGGAGGGAGAGGGCCCTACCTGGCCTGCCCAGCATGGCTTTGAGGGAGCACCACCGAGCGATGCAGAGAATGACTGTTGGAAACCCCAGGGCCAGGTACCTCAGCCCCCTGCCCCACCTGGAGTTCCAGGGGGAAGCTAGTAAAAATTGATGGCTGCCCTTATTGGCCCCCACATGCTGGGCTTGGTTCTCCAGTTAAATTGGCAGCACCCTGGGGGCAGAGATTTCTCTGGCCTGAAGCCAAAGCATGAGTGGCAAAGAGGTGTTTCAGGGTCCCCCCAAGGTCAACAGGAAGTGGAGCGAGGCCTGGCTTTGCACATAGAGGTTAATGGCACCTGAGATCCTAGCTGGGAGTTGTTCCCAGTCACTCCTGCAGCTGGCAGGTCGGGGCCCTAATTTGTAGGGCCCTAGGGATCATTTTGTGGGGAGCTTGGGGCCCTAGGGGACCTCTGATGTGGTGCTGGGAAAGGCTGAAGGAGTCACCTGACGAAGGACCCCCAAACTTCACCACCGTAAAGCCTCCCTCTTTAGGAATCTCTCTCTTGCATGGCTCTGGGTCAAACTTAAAAACAAAATTTCCAGGCTTGGTAGGGATTCATTTATCTGGAGAACATGGCCAGCATGGGCAGCACAGGCCAGTAACAGGGCTGGGGCAGGGCCTGGGGATATTTGGGAGGGCTTCTTGTAGGTGGAGGGCATTAAAGGACAGTAGGATTGGGATGGGTGGGTGAGGGCAAGCTCCTCCAGGGCTGAGACCCCTGCCCTACAGAGCAGGACCCAAGCGCTGCTCGTGGGCTAAAGAGAAGGCAGGATGGGGGCATGCCCGCCAATAAGGGTTATTAGCTTTTCTCCAGGCTGGGCCCAGCTAACGGAAGATGGAAGGCATGTCCACAGATCCCAGCCAGGCCTTCAGAGAGAAGCCCGTGAGCACGGGAGAGGTCCGTGAGCCCTATGGCAGTCATCCTCTCCTGCACCCCACGGGCCCACAGGGGCCCAAACATTTGTGTCCAGAGAGACTCTCACCCACTCCAAACCCATAGATGTCACAAGCCTGTGTGTAGTTTCACGACACACCGTTTATTCCATAGGAGAATGGGATCAAGGCTAGGAGCTCCCTGGGGTAGGAGAGGGCAGGAGAGAGTGGGAGAGGCTGGTGGCTCTCCCTGGCCCCTCTGTGGCCAAGTGGGATGGGCCACCACCTTTCCCAGGCTCTGCAGGAAGCTGGTCTGCTCTGAGTCCATTTGCAGGTTTCGGATAAGCCTCTGTCTTCCCCATCCTGAACGTGGGATGGATCCCCACATAGCACCCCCAGAAGGCTGGGTCCAGTCTGTCCCCAGAGAACTCCTCACTCCACATCACCGCTCTGCACCCCTTCTACTCTGGTCTCCTCGGTAAGAGCTGGAGACCAGGGGCTAGAGGGGCAGGCAGATCTGGTGGGCCAGCTTCGGAGGCTGACCGAGGTCCGGGGAAGAGATGAGCTGGGAGCTGGCGGTGGCTCTGAAGCAGTCCACGAAGGCCCAGCTGGCTGGGCCCAGAGGCGTGGGGAGGGCCGGCCCCTCACTCTTGGCCTGGGTGCTCCCCCACTGACCACTTCACCTCTCCCGTCCGTAGAGTCACTATGTCCTCATAGGTGGCTGTCTGGTCAATGTTCAGGCCCTGGAGACATGGAACGGTGCTTAGGCCTTGGTTACTCCTTGACCACGCCAGTGGACGGTGCCATCAAGCACCCCACAGCCCCCAGCGCCGCGGGGTCCCCCCGTCCCTTACCTCGTAGGTGTGGTCTTCATCCATTCCGGGCTTGCTGTCATCCTGGCGGGGCGAGGGATGGAGAACAGAGTGTTAGCTTCCCCCACCCCATCCACTGCTGGGCCAGGCTGGGGAGGGTCAGGGAGACTGGCCCGGGGGGAGGGGTTGGGGGTGAGGGGCGAGGGGTGAGGAGGTGAGGTGCCCTCTGCCAGAACAACCAAACGAATGAAGGAGACTTTGAACAGGTGTCCGTGGGCAGGCTATGGGGCTGGGGAGATGGAGACCCTGCCCACGTCTGGCCTGCCCCATGGCCGCCCCCCCCGGCCCCCGTGGTCACCTTGTCCAACAGCAGGAAGATGGGCACGATGATGAAGAGGATGATAAGCAGGGTCTGGATCATGATGATGCCATCTTTCAGTGTGTTCCTCCTCTTCAACTGTGCTATGGTGCTGAATCCTGTGGGGAGGTGGCAGGGGGTGGTGAGGCTGGGGACCCCTCTTTGGGCCTGCACCCCTCAGGACCTCCTCAGCGGCTCTCCTGGGTGTTCTGTGGCCACGGCCACCTTCAACATGTGGCCCCCCCACGGGCGGCAGGCCGGGCTGGGGCAGGGGTGAGGGTGGCTCAGTGAAGGCTCCATGGCCCCGTCACCCCTTCTCCCCCCCCCCCGGCTGGAGGGCAGGCCCCGAACACACCCATGACTCGCAGCTCAGTGCCACAGCCCGTGCTGAGGGACCCCTTCAAGCACTTCTGCTGGCAGAAGTAGATGCCGTTGTCCTGAAACTGGATGCCCTGGATGGTGAGGGTGGCAAAAGTGCCGTTCTGGCTCTCTAGGATGCGGGCGTCTTCCAGCAGTGGCTTGGGCTCCAAGTCCGTCTCCCGCTTCCGTAGCCAGCTCACCGCTCCCAGGTCCTTTGTGTAGCACCTGATCTCCACCATGGCTCCCCTTTTCCGGGCTATGAAACGTGGGTTCTGCCAGATCCGGGCACAAGTGCTTCCTGTGGGCACCGAGGCCGGGATCAAAATCCCGCTCTGCATCTTCCCGACTGCCAGCCCAACCACGGACCCCCACTCTTGTCTGTCCTTGCTTTTGGGTATAGGACGGTCATGAGGCAGAGGTGTGGAGGAGCTGAGCCATGTGAGTGGCCAGAGGCCAAACCACTGGGTCCCGCCCCTTCCTGATTGCACCACCCCCCTGCGCCCCAGCATTTGATTTTCCTTTAGAAGGGCTCTGGAACCTTCCGATTCCTTTCCATGCCTATACAGCAGCCTGATCTAGGCCTCTCCTGCTGGGGTCCAGAGGCCCATAGGACAGCCCCCCACCTGGCCTGGTGCTCTCCCTTCGTTTTTATTCCTAAATCTTCTTTCTCTCCCACATACTTACTCCAAGAAGCCTCCCTCCTGCCTCGTTCCCAGTAAGCGAACCGTAGGAATCCCTGAGGCCCTATGGCCTGTCAGAGCCCCTAAAGTTACAGACTCTTTCCCGGGCTGAGTCCGACCCCCCCACCCCCCCCCCCACCCCCCCACCCCCCCCCCCCGCTAGACAGACCCAGCCTGAGTCCCCAGTGGAACTCCCTCTGGCTCCCCGCCTCCCAGCCTGGGTTTAGTCACACCCCTTAGTCTCTGGGACTGGAACACTTATGTCTAATGAGGGTGACAGCTGGCAGGAGGGGTGCTGGGGGGCCCTCGGAGCCAGGCCTCTGAGATGGAGACCCTAAGGTAGCCTAGAGATGGGTGTACCGGCTGGGGAGATGCAGGGGCACAAGGGCACGAGGGGCAGCCATGGCACGGACCCTGGGACCGGGACCAGCATTGGACGCAGACACACTTGCCCCCAGAAGGGGCAGGGGAAGTGGCTGACCTTTGGGATCCTGGTACAGGTCTTCTGTTTTGGCTGCTGGCACACCTGCTGGGTGGGAGGAAGTAGGCGGGGCTGGGTCAGGGCTCTCCCCTGGAAAGTGGCTGCCCCACCCCTGGGGCCCCCAGCATTCCTAGACCCACTTCCTCCTCTCAGGACATCAGCTTCGAGACCCCTCAGCCCCACCGTAGCAGCGCTCTGGAGAGACTGGAATGGAGCAGGGTCACCAGAAATCCACTTCCCGCCCCTCCTTCTGCCTTTGACCTGACCAACGGCCTTGAGCAGGCACCCTGGATGAGACCAGGAGGGAAGTCACAGCTGGATGGCTGTCCTGTCTTCCAGACCAGGGGACCATTTCTGGACCATGCACGTCCCAGGGTCTGGCTGGGGGCAGCCTCTCTCCCGTGTCGCCCCCACACAATGCCCTCAAGGGACTGGGGGTGAACCACGTCATGGACACCAACCCCTCACCTCACACCCAGCTCGGCCTGACGCCCTCCAAACAGGAGAGGGGCTGGGACCACGGACCCCCTGAGCTCCTCAGCGTAGGTGATACGCCAGACCCAGGCCCCGGGGCAGTCAGAGGGAGACAGGAGGTCGAAAGTGTGAGAGACAGAAGGGCGAGGTTGGAGAGAGCAGGACACAGAGCGGTGGAAACAAGCAAACAGGCCGTGACAGAGAGCGAAACCACGGGTCTCGTTTCGGGGGTGCCGTACCTGACAGAAGCAACAGCAACACCACCAGCCAGTTGCTGGGCATGGGAGACAGCACCAGCTCGGCCATGGTTACCGCTCCGTCTCTCTCTCTGACCCCGAGCTGGTGACGAGGACAGAGGCTCCTGGGGGGGAAAACGTGTAACTGCCTGGGCTGCAGCCGGTCCCCTCCCCGCCTCTTCCCCACCAGGCCCCTTCCTGCCATGCAAATTGGGACCCAGGGGAGGCACCAGCTCTCCGGGGACCCTGGGGGAGGGCGGGGGAGGGAGGGCTCTCTTGTCAGCTGTGCTGCTAAGGCTCAAAGGGCATCACAGCTGGGGTCCACCACTGTGGGGGGGACCCTGGGAGGCAGGAGCCTCTCAGTCTTCTGAGGGTAGCTTGTGCGTCCCTCCCCTTGTCCCCACCCCACTGATGGTCATGTCCTGGAGTCCCCCGGCCTCCTATTGTACAGTTCAGATTCCCAGGCACTTAGCTGAGTACACATGGGTCCTGTGGGTGAGTGTGAGCACAGCTCCTTGGCTCGGGCTCAACCTGCGCTCTGCAGGAAGAGAGGCACCAAGGGAGGATGGTACAGGGGTGTGGGGGGCAGCTGTGGGCCCAGGCCCGGCACCTGGAGAGGCCCAGAATGCAGCCTCTTGGCTGGAGTGCAGGCAGCCATGTTGGGGGTTGACATAGATGTGACCCTGTGGAGGAAGGGAGCCACAGAGGTTCTTGAGCAAGAGCCAGGTGTGACAGCCACATGGAACAAGACATGGTCCAGACCCTGGCAAGAGGCCTCCCTTCCTCACCTGGTGAGAGAATTTGTTCTCAAAAAGGGGGTGAACTTAGGTAGGTAGAGACAGCTTAGAAAAAACCTGCAACTCAGCTAATCAAGGGACTCCCAGGGATTTGTCCATAGCTCTCGGGTCTTGGGCAGGGGGACAGGAGGCTAGTGCTGGGGAATCTTCAGATTCTGAAACTAAGAGGCTCTCTGGCTTTATCTTGCCAGTCAGTAGAGTGGTGGATGAAACCATAGTGTTCTGGAACTAAGTTCAGTTTTGTGCCCCAATCCCTGGGTCATACACAACTTTTGCCCCTTGGGGGCCAGGGTGGCCCTCGTGCAGTGCACAACCTGCACGGCCACACGTGGCAGACTTGCATACCTCAGTCCCGCAGCTGAGCCCATTCTGAGTTTTATGTCTCCTCCTTTTTCTCTCCTGTCCCCCCATTCCTTCTCTGCTCCGCCGCCCCCCCTCCCCGTTTCAGGAGAGGAAGAAAGATGCTGAATTCTATGTGTCCGCTGTCTACATCTCGCTCTTCCCACCACCTTCCATTTTTCCAACAGCCTATGTTACTGGTGAGTCTGTTTGGGTTTAGAGAGATGTGGAGCTGCCTCCCACGCCAGGGTTGACAATGAGAAAGGCAGGGATCTGGGTGGTACCCCCTTAGTCCTGGTGGGCATAGGCCCCTAGTAGGGGCTACACCCAAGGAGTGCCAGCCAGGACCAGAGCTATAGAAAATGGGGACTGGAGAGTTAAGTTTTCATCCGAGGTACAGCTCGTTCCTGGCAGTCCCAGATGTTCTTGCTGTTCCCAGATGTTCCAGATGAAAAAAAACATTTCTCTGAAAAGGTGTCAGATGTTCAGTTCGCAGAACAAACAGCCCAGGAATATAAACATCGCCTGAGGTCAGCCTGGGGACCACAGTCCCCTTGTGCTGGTGGCAGTGGTTGGAGACCCTCCAGAGGAATGGGGAGGGGGGGAATCTAGGGGTCTTTGCATTTAGTAAAGTACCTCCTCATAATGGAGGCCTTGGTTAGCTTTGGAGCTAGTGTCCCCCCGACGTTGGGAAGCTAATGGGGGAAGGCTTGGGGTACACACCTGTGTGTGCGCACGGGTGTATGCTCACACGGGTGTGTTGCCTGGGCTGTGTGGTGCGGGCCCTGCTCAGGAGCTGGTCCCAGGGCCCAGGGTGGCCTCAGGGGGGATGGAGGCTGGGGGCAGTTGGCATCTTGCAAACACATCCACACATCTACGTCCCCCCGTGCGCAAGGATGCAGATGTGTCCTTTGGACTTCATTCCCATTCATGCCGGGCGGGGATCCGTTTTCAGGAGTGGGTGGACGCGGTGCCCCCTCTCCACCCGCCCCCTGCGCCTTCGGGGTTATTTGTCACAGTTGGGGCCGTGCTGTTCCCTCTCTGGTGACAACAGTACAGAGTTCTGTCTGGGGCTAGTGACGTCTTTTCTTTCCTGGAACAGGAGGCCTTATAAGCCCACTCCTGCCTCTGTCCCCAGCTTCCCTGGGCTGCAAAAGACCCCAACATCTGGCAGCCCCCACTTCACCTTTCCAGGAAGACAGCAAGACAAGAGATGGGGGCATGCGGAGAGGGGATGAGGGGCTTAGGAGTTTGAGGAGGCAAGAGGTCAGGGACCCCCCCCCCCAGCAACCCTGGGAAGGGTGGGAGAGGACACAACCTCAGTTTGGAAGGAGGGGTTCAGAGTTCTGCCCTCCCCTTGGTCCACTCTTCCTGGCTCTGTTCCGCTGGCTGTTTTGTGGAGGAGGCCTGCTGGCTAAGAAGGTTTGATTCCTGGCCCTGCCGTGTACCAGGTAGAAAGCCGCCCCACGTTCCCTGGTGCTTCTCAACAAGGGGTGATCCTGCCCCCTCCCCCCACCCCCCACGGGAGCATTCGGAAAGGTACTGGGACCATTTCAGTGGTCGCAGTGACCAATGGGCACCACTGGCCTTCATGGACCAGGGGTGCTGAATTCCCTGCAGCGGGAGGGACAGTGTCTCACAAAGCAGATTTCTTGCTCCACATGCCAACAGCACCCCAGTTACCCAACACCCATTCTTAACCCTCAGAGCCCAAGTTTCCTCATTCGTGTAAGACAGAAGTAATCGTAATAATCCATTCTTCACTTCGGGGCCGTCATAAGCGTGGAAGGGAATCCAGTATCTAAGCGTTTGGTGAGAAATCTGGGAGCACAGTTTACCCTCAGGAAGGTGGGGAGTAGCACTGATAACTGGCTCTCCAAACTGGATGATTTTGAAATATTAGCTTATGTTTTTCATCCAGTATTTTGCCTCTTTTCCTCCACTATTCAAGGCTCAGGGGAAGGGTGGGTCAGGGCACTGTGCCAGATCTCCTGTCCTTGGAGCCAGACAGAGCCCTAGGCAACGGTTTGCAGAAACTTACAGTGAGGAGGAGACCCACCCCCACCTCAGGGAGGGAGGTCAGCACCCTGGTGGGGGGCTCAGGACCCTGCAGGGATGCTGAGCCCCTCTCCCCACGCAAAGAGAACAGCAAGGTGGGAAGGGGCCTCAGGAAGATGGCTGAGGGATGTCAGGGTGGCCTGTGATGCCACGTAACCTCAGGACCCAGGAAAAGGGGGTGCAGGAATCTTGTAAAGGAGTGTTTACTAGTTTGAACACATACAGCCCTGGGAATCAGAAATCAAGTTGTAGAAAACAAAATTATATATGAAATTATATTTCACCCACCAGGACTGTGGACTCACCTCACTACATCATATATTACTCATTGTCACAGGTCCATAGGGACCCTGGGCTCTCTGAGGTCAGGGTTCAGAGGCAGGGTCTTTAGGGGGGTAGTATCTCTGAGGAGAGGGAGGGGTCACACCATGTGTCCCTCAGGCACCTCTGGGCCTTTGGCGGGGGTGGGGGGGTGGCGCACAGAGAAGTGAAGGGTCCAGAGAGGAGGGACTCGGGCCACTGGGTCCCAATACCATTTCCTGGGCACCATCACGGGTGGGGAGAGGGAGCGTGGTGCTGTTAGGGGTGGAGGGCCACGACCCATGACCTTACCTGGCCTCTTGGACTCCAGCTAAGAGGTTGGAGTTGTAACCTTAAAAATAAAACTGCCAGGTATTTTACCAGCAAAAGACAGGTTGATTCCGGAATGGCAGAAAACTGCAATGCCAAACAAGCAAGGAAGGCAAAACCGCGGGCATGTCCACAAAGGAGAGGACGCGCTCCTTTACAGAGGAAAGGGGGACCTTGGGAAGGCTGTTGTAAACAAAAGTCCATTGGTGTGAAGTGGGAGCTGGAAGTATGGTGGCTTCTCATTGGCCGAGCTGTGACTGTCTCTCATTGGCTGGGCTGTTGCCAGGGCAGGAGGAAAGCTTTTCTTCTCAGCTTCAGGGATAGTAAATTGGTGTCCACCTGCAAGGTCATCTCTGTTGGGTCTACATTGATGATGAGTGGTGGAGCTTGAGCGCTTCCTCTGCTGAACCTCACGACTCCATTTTAGTGAGGTTCCCCTTTCTTAATTTTCAGAGTCCAAGCCTCCTTTTGGAGGGGGGCAAGAAAGAGCTGGACTGGGCCAGAGGGGGAATTGGGGCCCTCTCCCCACCCTGAGGCTCCCCGAGCCTTCCTCATTTGGCTTCAATCCCCACCAGCCCTTCTTGTCCTTGCAGCCCTCAGACCCTGTCAGTGTCCACATGCGGAGGTGCAGAAGGAAGAAGCTCGCACGTGAGAGGCACCAGGGGGAGGTTTATTATAAGAACTGTACAAAGGAGCCTGCCTGCCAGCCTGGCTTGGGCCTGTTCCCACCCAGAGTGGGAATGGATGTGGACGTGTGGGGGAGGGGGCCACGGGCAGGGGAGGCTCTGCAATCTGGATGCAGTCCAATGGCAAGTATCCCGTCCAACGGATGCTGAGGCTCTTGGGGCCACCCCAGTTTGGGGCCTGAGGAGGGAAGGGGCATGGGCAGGGTGCTGGTCAGGGAGGAGGCTGCCCTCTGTAGGATGCACCTTCTGCAGGAAGAGACAGAACTTGTGCAGGAAGATGGAAGGGGTGGGGCCTCCTTCCACAGAGGACACAGGCAAGAGACAGGGAGCAGGGCTGGGACAAATGGGTGTGATAAAGAGACTAGGAGGAAAGGAGAGCGGGTGGCAAGGAGGCCAGCGAGCAGGGCAGACAGAAAGGAAGGCTCCAGCCACGGGAACGCACGAGCGTGTATGCGCGCGCGCGCGCGCGCGCGCACACACACACACACACACATTGTTTTGGAGGTTTTGCTGCTTCCTGAGTTTTAATCAAACTGTTCACAAGAAAGAAGAAGAAAGAGAAGAGGAACTTAAGGTCAACAGGGACTCAACGTGCAAACCTGCCCACACACGTTCACGCTTATCCACATATAGCACAGGCACACCACACCAACAGGCCTGCACAGGAGACAGACACACACACACACACACACACACACACACACACCAGTCAGACTACAGGGGCACGCTGACATGGTACACACTTGCAGAGACAGGACGTAGCACTTCACGTACTTGAACGCACACACACAGCTGTACACATAGGTGTGAGGCAGACACAAGGCACACACACAAGTGAATAAATCCAATGACACCTGTGCAGGTGTCTCCCTGCCTCCTCTGAGCTCCGGGAGCCAGCAGAGGCCTGGCTGGTTCTGCCATGCCCAGATCAGTGGTGCCAACAAAAATGGAAGTTGGAAGGTTGGGCCTGAGCCAGGAGAGCTGTGCATGTCCCAGTGTTGAAATCTCTTAACACGGGAGCAACGACAACACTCTTAGGATCACTTTGAGGATGGGGAAGAAGAGGATGAGGAGGAAGGAAAAGAGAGATGTGGTGGGGGATGAGGGCATCTCAGGGCTTGGTGAGGCTACAAAGAGCCCTGTGGCACTAATGGAGGAGTGAAGAAGGGAGGGAGGGAACAGAAATCTACCTCCGGAGCTCCAGGGTCCCTGCCCCGCCCCAGGTCTGGGTGTTCAGGCCAAGAAAGCCTCCAGTGCAGTGATGCAGCTGACAACACCCAACCTATCCCAGCTATCCATGCTTCCTAGAAAAAGACAATTCTCAAGTGGAACCCTCCGTCCGCTCTTCCCCTAGGGGCCAGCCAGGGGAGCCAGGGGCCTGCACAATGGACAAAGCAGGAAATGGTTTCAGGGGCCACAACCCCAGCCAGATGCATTAGGATCCAGGGGCCAATCAGACTTGGGGAGACATTTCTGGACCAGTGACGTTTCCCTTCTCCAGGGAATCCATGAGCTGGCAGGATGAAGCTATGTCCCAGCTGGGGGGCGGGCTGGTAGGCCCCTGGGGTCAGGTGTCCACTCTCACTGAGGTTAAGACATCTTTATCCAGGGAGTGCCTGGCTGGCTCAGTCAGTGGAGCCTGCGACTCTTGATCTCGGAGTTGTGAGTTCGAGCCCCACGTGAGGTGTGGAGATTACTTAAAAATAAAATCTTTAAAATATATCTTTAACCAGGAGGGGTCGGGGGGGGGGGGCTGAGCCACTTCCTGAGGAGAGGCCTATAGCCCTTAAGACTCTGGTGGCAGGAGGGCAGCTAACCCATCCATCGTAGGCTGGCTCCTCCCCAGCGTGGGGGGCAGAGATTCTGGTGTTCTGACCTCCCCCCAAGAGGAGAGGCAGCAGGGCCCATGAGGAGGTGAGGACAACTTGAAATGAGAAATCATGGAAGCTGGGGCCTCAGGCCCAGTGTGGAGCCTCTGAGTGCAATTCCCATTTTCCATGGCCTGGGTGTCAGCCCCAGCATGACCAAATCCTGTCCCCAACAGAGAGCCGATCAGTCGCAGACTCAAAGCCCTGCTCCCTCAGTGAGCAGGCACCATGAGGGAGCTTTGGGGCTGTGCCAGGCTCAGCTGGCCACCTCGTTACTGCCTAGACGAGAGATTCCTTGACCCCCGGGCGCACTGTCTGCCCTGGGGATGGGGAAGGAGGGAGGGCAGCGTCTGAGGGGCTGATGGGTGTGAGTCCTATGGAAGGTCCAGAGTCCCCTGTTGAGCCCTTTTCCTCACCTGTGCTCTGCACACTGCTGTTCCCATTCTCGTGGCCATACATCTTGCTCATGGTGTTGGCGATCAGACCCTCCTTCTCAGGACCCCCATCCCCACTGCCATCCTGGCTGTGGCGGTACATGTAGGATGCCTGCTTCACAGTGCGCTGGAGCAGGTGCCGGCGGTAGGCCCTCTGGATCTTGATGGCACACACCTCCTCATGCTTCCTCTTGAGGGTGGTGGTGATGGGCTCGTAGGAGACTTTGGAGGGGTTGGCTGCCATGAATTTCTCCTCCATCGTCTCCTTGAGGGCGTCCATTTCCCCAGAGTCACCTAGGACTTCCTTAGTGAGGGCAAAGAGGATGTCCAGGCAGTGGATCTTGTCCCCTGGCACCATGGGCAGGTCCAGCGTGATGAGCTTGATCTTGTTGGGCTTGGCGATTCTCAGTGGCTCCTGCAGGGTGTCCACAAAGTCAGAGAGGCGGCTGTAGGCAATGAACTGTGTGGCGTCAGGGTCAAACTTCTCCCACGTTTCGTAGAACATCTCAAAGTCGTCCTCGCCAAGGGGCTCGCTGCTCTCCTCAGTGGCCACATTGAAGTTCTCCAGGATGATGGCAATGTACATGTTGACCACGATGAGGAAGGAGATGATGATGTAGCTGCAGAAGAAGCAGATGCCGATGGAGGGGTTGCCACAGTCGCCCCTGACACTGGTGCCTGGGTTTTCGAGTGTAGGGTCACAGTCAGGGGGCCCGCTGTTGAGGATGGGGTTGAGGAGCCCATCCCAGCCAGCCGACGTGGTGATCTCGAAGAGGCAGATGATGCTGTTGCCAAAGGTCTCAAAGTTGAACATGTCATCGATGCCCGACTCCTTCTTGACATAGGCAAAGTTGGACATGCCGAAGATGGAGTAGATAAACATGACCAGGAAGAGGAGGAGGCCGATGTTGAAGAGGGCAGGCAGGGACATCATGAGGGCAAAGAGCAGAGTCCGGATGCCCTTGGCCCCGCGGATCAGCCGCAGGACACGTCCGATCCGCGCCAGGCGGATCACTCGGAACAGTGTGGGTGACACGAAGTATTTCTGGATCAGATCGGAGAGCGCGAGTCCTGCAGGGAGGAAGTGGTGAGGACCACTGCCCTTGGGTAGGAGGCTGGGTCAGGGAGTGGGGGGCATGCAGGGCTCAAGGGGGCCTAGCCTGGTGTGCTCTTCCCCAGGAGGGAGAGGTAGAAGCCTGGCCCGAATGGCCTGACCCATTAGGCCGGGCTCTTCCAGGGCCCTGGGGCCAGGGGCTACATCTCTGCCCTGACACAGCTAGATGGGGGTGGGATATGCCCAAGGTGATGGGGTGAGGGTACGGCTGACTCCCAAGGCTATTTGCAGATGCCACAGATGAGACAGAGAGGAAGGACAGCTCTGTGTGTGACTCTGGGCATGACATTTAACTTGTTTGTGACTCAGTTTCCTCATCTGTAAAGCAGACGCGGCAACAGTACCTGCCTCCCAGGATAGCACAGTGTCAGGTGTGTAATAAGTGATCAATAAATGGTAGCTAGTTGCTATCATAATTACACACACGTCTGCGCACTTCCCCTGTGTGTATGGATACTGGCACGATCTTATGTCTTCCGCTTAGCACATGGGCACCTGAGTGTGCATCTACTGGTCAGGTAAATGTTTCTAGCTGTGCATTCACGTGTGTGCAGGTGACGGACTGCCCGTGAGCCCACCCTGGGTGCCTTTGTGAATGCCAGGTGCATGGACACACGTGTGGGTGTAAGTGTGCGTGTGAGCTTTCCAGGTGCACGAGCAGGTGCACGAGAACGGGAGCACCCGGTCCTCCTGGATGACTCAGCCCGGCCTGGCCCCGCTCACCCACAATGGATAGGATGACAACCACAAAGTCGAAGATGTTCCAGCCGACGGTGAAATAGTACTGGCGCAGGGCGAGCATCTTGAGCACACACTCCCCGGTGAAGATGATGATGAAGACCATGTTGATGTTGTACAGGATGTCCACTTTGAGCTGGCTCTGGTCGTCTGTCTCCACCATCATGGTGACCATGTTGAGGCAGATGAGGATCATGATCGTGATGTCGAACACCTGCTTAGTCACGCAGTCATACACCATGCCCTGGATCTTGTTCTGCAGCATGGGTAGGAGTGCAGGGGTGCACGTGGGTGGATGTGGGGGGGGCAGTGGTAAGGACCCACACAGGATGTGGACAGGAGGGAGACACAAGATGACACAACAGCATGACAGAGAGACAGACAGAGAGAGAGAGAGAGAGAGAGAAGAGGAGAAAGGGTGTGTCAGGGCTTGTGGCAGAGTCGGCCAGGGCAGTGGGGGGGTGGGATCCCTCAGAACAGATCATCCTGTGGGGTCTGTGGGTATCTTCCTCACTCTAGGACCGTTCCTCCCATAAAGGTCCCCCAGCAACCTCCCATCCTTCTCCCAAAGTCACTGCTCACTCAGGAGGGTCCTCTTCCTCCCACTTCTAGGGGCCCTTGCCCCTGAGGCCACCAGCTGGAGGGGTGGGCGGACACTGGGGAGCTGTGCAGGGCCAAGTGAGGGGTAAAGCAGTGACTGGGGTTTATCAGGCAGCTGCCGCTCCCGCATGCGGTGCCTCTGTGCAGTTATAAAGAGGCCCCATTCCTCCTGGCTGGTGACCCCAGCTTCCCTGCAGGTGGACCCGGCCTCACACCAGCGACACAGCCTGGTGGGCAGAGTGCAGCCTGCATTTTGCCCTCATTGGTTCATAGAGGCTGCCAGAGGAGGGGCTCAGAGGGCTGGTACCTGGGGCCGGGGAATTGGCTTCTGAGGCTTCTTGGAGCCAAGCTTCTTCATGGCATTATAGTATTTCTTCTGTTCCTCCGTCATGAAGATGTCTTTCCCTCCAAAGTATAATGAAATGGGGCCTGTAAGGTTGGAGGTCCTTCTTCTCTGCCTCCAGGACCTCCCTACCTCAGGCACCACCCTTAAAGCAACCCCCACGCCAGGAGGGGGACCTGGAGGGGCCAGAGGTGGGGGCTGAGGGAAAAAGTGAAGGGGGACTGAGGGGTCTGGAGAAGGGAGGGAGGGGAGTGAGGTGACAGGCAGAGGGGAGAGGATCAGCACTGCCCCATAGCTTGTTTTGGGCCAGATGCTCTCCGTCAGTATCGTGTTGGGTCCTCTGAATAGCCTAGCCAGGCAGGTAGCATCAACCTCATTTTTTTTTTTTTTTCTATCTTTTTTTGCTTTTTTTTTTTTTTTTTTTTAATTTTTTTCAACGTTTATTTATTTTTGGGACAGAGAGAGACAGAGCATGAACGGGGGAGGGGCAGAGAGAGAGGGAGACACAGAATCGGAAACAGGCTCCAGGCTCTGAGCCATCAGCCCAGAGCCCGACGCGGGGCTCGAACTCACGGACCGCGAGATCGTGACCTGGCTGAAGTCGGACGCTTAACCGACTGCGCCACCCAGGCGCCCCAACCTCATTTTTAAATAAGGTTCTTAGAGGTCAAATCATTTGTTCAAAGTCGCTGGGTAGGATGTGAACCCAGGCTTGCTGCCCCAATCACGCGGCCAGCCACAGCACAGCAGGTGCTGAGGTGGCATGAGTGAATATATGAAGGGACGGGTGAACAGAGGGAGGGAGGACAGAGCCCCGGGATGGCCGGGCTGGATACTCATCTTCTTCTTCTGCTGGTTGAAGTTGTCGATGATGACGCCAATAAAGAGGTTGAGGGTGAAGAAGGACCCGAAGATGATGAAGATGACAAAATAGAGGTACATGTAGATGTTCACCTCATACTGTGGCTGTTCCTCCTTCTGCAGAGTCCACAGGACAGGACGGGATGGAATGGGGAGGTCTGGGGGGACATGCTGGCTGCCCCTTGCTTCCCATCTCACTGTGGGCAGGAAGGGCCTGGGGCCCAGGGGTGGACCCTTCCACCCACCCCCCCAGGCTGCTGAGTTTGGGGGCTCCTGAGGAGGCGGCACGGGGGTGGGGATGGGCAGAATGTGCCGTTGTGTGTGTCTGGTCTGAGTCCTCTTCCCTGGCTGGCTCACCAGCCATATCTCAGGGAGCCCCACTCACCTCCCGGGAGTCCACAGCTGCATACATGATGTCCATCCAGCCCTTGAAGGTGGCCTGTGAGAGTGTGGTTGGGCGTGAGGGGAGGGGCTGCTTCCTGTTTCCACCATCCATAAGTCTCCCTCCTCACCCCTGCCTGGTCCTCCCCAGAGCCCCAAGGGGCAGGCATCAAATAGAGACCAGAGTGGTCTAGATAGTACGTCAGGGTCCCATAGCACCAGAAGCAGGGTGGGCGGCCTCCTAACAAGGAGCAGTGGGCTTAGGGACAATGACAGTCTAGGAGCACCTCCATGCCAGTTTCGTGCAAGGGCAGCAGGTTACACTCACCACCTGCAGGAGGGAGAGGTAGCCTAGACCCACATTGTCATAGTTGACCTTGACGTTGAGCCAGCGGACCTGGCCCGTGTGCATCAGGCTTTCACACTCAGACTTGTTGTTGACCTCAGAGATGTCAAACCTCTCAGAGGTGGTGGTGTTGATGCAGTAGTAGAACTTGCCGGCAAACAGGTTGACGCCCATGATGCTGAAGATGAGCCAGAAGATGAGGCAGACAAGCAGCACGTTCATGATGGAGGGGATGGCTCCCAAGAGGGCATTCACCACCACCTGGGGGGCCGGGGGAAGGGGTCATTGCCAGGTCTTTACCCAATCCCCTTTAGGACAGGGCCCTCCACCTACACTAACAAGGGGACCAGACAGGGCTGGGCATTGTTATTCAGGGACAGCTTCCTGGAGGAGGGTTGATCTGAGCCAGGCCAGGGGGAGAAGTCTGCTGGGCTGTATGTTGGGGGTGGGGGTGGGTGATGGGGAACTGAACAGTAGGGTTGGGGGTGCTGCTGGCCTAGTGGTTGAAGAGAGCTCTCTGCTTGGCTGGAGCCATCAGCCCAGAGTCAGGGCACTAGGCTTCTCTGGAAGCAGCCTGGCCACGGGTCACTAGGCAGGAGACAAACACTCCTTCCTCAGCCCCCATAGGAAACTCAGCCCCCGTGACCCGGCCCCCTGCTTATCTGCTCATAGCATTAGAGACACAGACACAGAAAAGAAGCCACTGGGGTCTTCAAAGCAGAAGGAACCTGAGACTGGACCCACACAGGCCAACCTCACTATGTCAGGCCGGGCTA
The DNA here is from genome assembly GCF_018350155.1 of Leopardus geoffroyi. Classification (NCBI taxonomy): domain Eukaryota; kingdom Metazoa; phylum Chordata; class Mammalia; order Carnivora; family Felidae; genus Leopardus; species Leopardus geoffroyi. The sequence goes on from NC_059330.1 coordinate 46,392,181, forward strand.
AATCTGAGAGCTGTCCTTTTTCAAGGAGAGGTTCTTTATGACCTCCAGATAGAGTAGGTGGCGCAAACCTGGTGATGCCTGGGGTAGCTCTATTCTTGGCTGCATGGCCATGGGCAGGCCATTTCCCCTCGGTGGGAAAGGGTCCCTGGTTTTGGTGGGGGGGGGGGAGTTGGGGAGGTGTCCAGCATTGGCCAGCCCCTTGCATGAACAGGAGGGAGTCACTCGGGCTGAGTGCACTGCTGGCCTACAACCAGCTGCTTCACAGAAGTTTGTCCCTCTGAGTGGGTTTTATTCCCAACAGACCTCTCTTGGCTGGGGAAATCCCGTTTGTCTTGGCCAAACCCTGTATTTACTGTCACTTCTATTCTCAAGGGCCTGAGGGAAGGATGGGCAGGCACAAGTACCTGCCGGCTCATCCAGGTCTCAGAGCCCTGGCAGGCCCCAGTCTGAGGCTCAGAGGGACATCTATATACCCCAGACCTGCTTTCCTTCTTCTCTCAGGCCTCGGTGCCCTCATGGCCCCTCCTGGGAGCTGATGCAGTCTCTGCTGCCTCCCAGTGATGGCAGAGATAAGCTACGGAGGGGCACTTGGGTGGTGTGGGATGTCTGGGGGCCCTCAAGTCTGGCCTTCAGCAGAGCCCAGAGCCCAAGGCCTCTCCTTCCCCAGTGGTGGCTGGAGTATAGACCTGTGCCCCCTTCACCTTGCCCTGCACTGGCTGCTCCCCCGATCCCTAGCCCTACTCAGAGTCCCCCTCAGTACCCACCCTCATGCCCTCAAATCGGGACAGCGCCCTCAGGGGACGCAGGGCTCGCAGCGTCCTCAGGGATTTGATGGGTCCCAGCTCCGAGTAGCCCAGCCAGTTGGCCACCAGGCTGATGATGGAGACCTGCAAAGGGAGGGTGGGGTGATCAGGAGGTGCAGGGCCTCAGAGTCAGGGCTCCCTAAGGTCCTTGGCCACAGGAATGCTTCTGGATCTGGCCGCGGGGATGGGGGGTGGGGGGCACACTCACATCCACAATGAGGAAGTCAAGCCAGCACCAGGCATTGGTGAAGTACACCTTGAAGCCATAGGCCACCCACTTGAGCAGCATTTCCAGGATGAAGATGTAGGTGAAAACCTTGTCGGCATACTCCAAGATAGTGCGGATGGTCCGCCGCTGCTCGATGTAAATGTCCTCGAAGGCCTGGGGGCACCAGCACAGCCAGGGGTGGCTGGGGCCAGGAGGCTGGGGCAACAGCCACGCCCCCCCAAACCTGCCCTATGCTGCTGCCTGCCAGCAGCACTGGGGGCCAGGCCAGGGGCAGGCTGCTGGCTTCTCGCAGACTCCCTGGGCCCACCGTGGGGGCAAGTGAGCTCTCCCACGGGGAGGAGCCCTTCAGCTCCCCTTCCCCAGGGGCAACACTCAGTCATCTGCTCGGAGGGACTTCACAGTGCCACATCTTCAACCCTGGCCCCCTCCCCCCACCTCAACATTCCCAGGGCCTTCCCGCCTCTGCGCTGGTTGGCACCTGTTGCTGGGGGTGCACCAGAGCTGGACCCCATCTGTCGCTATAAGAAAATTCACACATTCTACCTCATATCCTGCAACCACAGGTAGGTCATTTTAGGATTCTCTGGGTCCCAGACTGCCCAGGTCTCATCCCTCCCACGGTGTGGAAAGGAGGGAGCCCTGGGAGGTCCTCTGCCCATGCCTGTCCCCAGGGCCGTGCCTACCAAGGCCCCGCTGCTGAGCAGGATCATGAAGACAATGAAGGTCTCGAACCAGTTATGCTCGACGATCTTGAAGCAGGCCCTGCGGAGGGTCCACCACATCTTCCCACGGCCCTGGGAGATGTCCACGTAGAGGAAAGGGCAGCGTTGCACACAGGCTGGGGGAGGGAAGAGGGCAAGGGCGCCATGTCACAGGACTGGGGGTGGCCTCTGGACGCACAATCAGCGTGTTCCCACCACCTTCCCAGGTGCAGCCGTCCTCATCTTCTCTGCCTCTCCCAAGCAGCCTTAGGCTGCCCAGCCCAGCCCCAGTGTTTCTGCAGGGCTATCTCCTGAAGGGCTGGGCAGGCCTCTCCCCGGATGAGGCCAAGGAGGAGACCGGTCTTAAAGCAGCCATTCCCAGGCACTTGCTTTGGGCTGGGTCACACTCAGAGCCCTGTGGAGATTCTGCAAGGCAGTCCTCAGGGGCTGCGTGTACTTGAGGTTCAGGGGATCAGGGGCTGGGAGGCATCCCAGGCTCTGACACCCCTCCTTGGGGTTGTATTCCCTCTGGGGTGTGTCAGAACAGGCAGCATCAGGTGTGTGGGGGGGAAAGGCTCTGCACAATTTCCGTGATGCACAGGATCCTGAGATGTCCTCAAGGGCACAATTGGCTGTGGCCGGGCCAGGGCTGTTGTCCACCACCACCATCCCCCCCCCGCCCCAGGCCCCTGGCATGGCCTGTCCCTTCCAGGGGCTGCCGGGCTGGGGGAGGCACCAGGTGAGGTGGGGGGTGCATGCACACAGGCTTGTCCTCACCCTCTGTGAAGCACTCCTCAGGCTGCTCCCCTTCGGGGTTCTCTTCAGCCTGCTCCTCGGGGTCTTCCTCGGGGGGCTTATAGTCGGCGGTGCTGCAGACGGAGGAGTTCCCATCGAGGGGCTGCGGTGGCTGCTGCAGGGGCCACAGGGTCACATGACCCCTGGGTCCTCCCACCAGGTGCGCGGAGGAGGTCAGGATGGGAGACCAGGAGGCGGAGGAGAAAGAGGGGGTGGAGCAGACCTACTCATTCACTCATCATTCTTTCATTCATTCATTGACTCAACCCTGGATTATAGAGCCAGCACTGCGGCCCTTGCAGAAGAACCACAGTGACCATGGCACTTAGATGTGGATCAGGGCAGGGCTGAGGCCTGGGAAGGGATGGTGAGGGCACAAGAGGCAGGGGAGGGCCTCAGGTAAGGGAGGAGGCTGGAGACAAGCAGGCTGGGGGGTGGCTGAGCCAGGCTGGGGGTCCTAGGAGGCACAGGGTGGGATAGTAGAGGAATGAGAGGCCTGAAGGGACTTTTGAGGGAGCAAGAAAGGGGCCAGGATGGCACTGGGGCTGCCACAGCCTGCAGGTGTGAAGGTCTAAGCCTTCCCATTCCCAGGGTCTGTTGGGCTGAGGAATCCAGAAAGAAAGGAAACCTCTCCTCAGCTGAAGCTCTAGCCTGGGGCCAAAGGAACCTGGGGGTGGGAGTGGGGGGTGGGGGGGTGGGGAGGCTGGTGCTCTGGCCTGGCCGGGGCTCTGCCACATCCTGCTGGCACTGTCCCAGGCCAGGCTCCTAGCCCTAGGCTCCCTCATCAAGGGGACCCCTTCATGGCTGGAGGTGAGGCCCCTGAAGGCCCCTGCAGGCAGCTTGGGGGGCAGTTCTGGATCCAGAATGGTGACCAGAAAATTACAGAGGTCCTTGTGCCCAATTGACAGAAAGAGAAACTGAGGCAGACAGTTCACGCACTGAGTCATTTGTCCTGCCTGTGTGTCCCAGCTGCCACAATCCCCCTTGGAGCCATGCTTGCCCCTCTCAGAGTCCCCAGAGCCTTGGCCCTCCAAGCTCTCCAGCACTCCCCCACCCCCGCTCCTCATACCGAGGTTGGTGCCACATCTCCCTGGGTATTTATAGCTTGGCAGGCATACGGCCCCCTGGTAAGTCAGCATGCCACATATTTAGGGGGAATAAGGAGTCAAGAGCTTTTAGGGCAAAGTTCTTTCAGGCTCCAGTACCCAGCCAGGCCCAAGGCCGATAGGGTGGGGGTGGGCAGGGGGCTCTGCCCTAGCTGATCTGCTAGCCCTTCCCCTGCCAGGCGAGGGGAAGCCTGGGGCTCAGAACCAGCTCCCCGGGGAGGTCCAGGCAAGGCCCTAGCCTCAGCCTGAGCTTCCGGGGCGTGACTACCAGTCCCTCTGTCACCCCTGCAGGGGAGGGGCAGGAGGAAGGGGCATCTCCTGGGTGGGTGGGTCAAGGCTCCTGCTGAGGCTGTGCCCAGCCCTCTGCTCTCCTTATACCCAACCTGATTGGCCCCCAACCCCCTCCACCCCTCAGACCCCAGACCCAGCACTTTAGCCCACACTGGGAGATCGGGACTAGCCCCAGTGGGGACTAAACAGAAACACATGATAATGGCAAGGACTTCAAGCCCAGAGGGGGATTGAGAGAGGCCTCTGGGATCCCAATCCTGGAGCTAAGGTGTCACAGGTAAGAACATCCTGTCCAAGAGCACCACCTGCTGGTGAGATGGGGCCCAGGTGGCATTGCAGAGCGAAGGGACACTAGGGAAGGACAGTCAGGGCCCATCAGAATCACCGTATTGACAGCAGTAACAGCAGTCACCAGGCACAGAGAGCGTACCACGTGCTTTATACACAGCATCTCACCAAATGCTCACCGAGGTAGGTGCCATTACCCTCATTTTACAGATGGAGAAAGTGAGGCTCAGAGAAGAGTTGGGACTTGTCCAAGGTGACACAAAGTTTGAAGCCATATCTATCTCACCCCTGACCCCGTCAGGCCAGGCCCCGTGATGGGCTTACCTTGCCATCCTCAGGCTCTGAGAAAGTGTCAGTGTCCTCCTCCGTGGGCATCTCCAGGTCGGACTCCTCGGAGGCAATGGGCACGTGAATGGTCAGGTAGGGGTTGTTGATGAAGTTGAGGTGATCCAGCTCAATGCTGGGGGGAGAGCCGTCCACCAGGCCCACGTGGCTCAGGATGTGATTGTCCTTCTTCAGGTCCTTGTCATCCTCCTCGGGCGGCGGCTCCTTCTTCTCATCCTCTGAGGCACTCTCCCCAGCCTCCTCTGCCGCCCCGGCCTCCTCGGGCCCCCCGAGGCTGAGCATGATTTCCTTGGGGCTCAGGATCTTGCCGCGCAGCAGCCCCAGGAGAAAGGCTTTGGCAAAGCCGATGCCCCACTTGATGCGCCCAATGGCGATCTGCAGGTTGTTCATCTCGCCGTCCTCATCTGAGGCTGCCAGGCTGTCGGCACTGAAGGAGCTCAGCAGCAGCGCCAAGAAGAGGTTCAGGACCTGGGGGGCAGAGGTTGGAGGAAGCTCAGCTCAACCCCTGGGCCCGTGAGGGTGCCGCCTTCGGCCAGCCTGAGGGGCCTCAGGCCTCCAGATCAGAACGGCCACATGCTGGGCGTTTAAAAGAATATTACCTAATGGGATTCTCACAGCTGCTTGGGGAAGCGAGGAGTGTTACTATCGCCCCGCTTTGTAGATAAGGGAACTGAGGCTTAGGCGCACGATAGGATTCCGTAAGACCATGGCAGAGGCAGGATTTGGGGAGGCCCACTGGGTGACAGGGACTCTTTCCATGATCCTGTCTTCTAACTCCACTGCTGGGGAATGCAGAACAAAGAACAGAGCTCATGTCTCTGAGTTTCCAGGACTTATTGAGACCCTGAATCTGTTGAGCCTTCTTTTTTCTGTCTGGTTTATTTATTTTTTTCATGTTTATTTACTTTTGAGAGACAGAGAGTCAGAGAGACAGAGTGGGGTGGGGGAGGGGCAGAGAATCTGAAGCAGGTTCCAGGCTCCCAGCTGTCAGCACAGAGCCCAGCACAGGGCTTGAACCTGTGAACCGTGAGATCATGACCTGAGCCAAAGTCAGACGCTTAACTGCCTGAGCCACCCAGGCGCCCCTTTTTCCTGTCTGTTAATAGAGGCTGTGCTCCCTGGTGTTCATATCCCTGTACCCTATTGCTCTGGGAAGGGCATTTGACCTACTGTTATTCACCCCCTTCTCTTTCTTTGGGATTCCCTGCTCCACTTAGTTTTCTTCCCATATTCCTATTGAAGGCCTTAAGAGGCGACTGGTCTACCCCTCTGGTCTCTAGCTTTATTTTTCAGGGACAGGCATGTGCTGAGTCTCTCCCACTGCGGTGTCCTGGTTCTCCCACCTAGTAGAGACAGACATTCGATCAGTGCCATGAATACGATGCAGTGGGTTTTCATGGCAGTAGAGATGGGGCTGCACAGGCTTTGAAACCATGCTGCTTGGGGTAAAACCCCAGTTTACTAGCTATGTGTCCTGAAGCAAATCATATCACTGCTCTGTACCTTGGTTTCCTCATCTGTATGATGGGGATGATTCCAGTGCCCACTTCCCAGCATTGTTGTCAGGATTAAAAGATCAATAGAGCACACAGTAGGCACTCAAAACTTGTTGGCTGTTATGCGTGCAATGACAGAAGGTACAAGGGACACAGAAGACTATGGTTAACTCTGAGGCCAGCTCAGCATATTGTTAATAAGGAGACTGAGTCCCAGAGTGGTGGAGTGACTTGCCCTACGACACACAACACAACCAGGACTAGACCCAGGCTTCCAGTCATTGCACATCTTTAGAGGACATCATTCATTTAGGCTACGGTGTGAATGGTAACCTCAGAAGTTGCACAGTATGGTGGCCCTACCATCCACCACTCTATCCCCCCGCCCCCAGGGAATGAGGAGAAAGGTGAAGTTCAGCTGGGGTGGCAGGGCTGGGTCGTACCAGGGGCCTTGGGTCAGGGCTTGGTGTGTGAGTGGACAACGAAAGAGTAGGGGAGCCTGTACATGTCCATCTGCCACCCTTGACCAACTTCGCCATGTGTCTCTCACTGCCTGGCTTTCACCGGGTCCTCCAAGGTCTTTTTATCATTGCCTTAAAAATCATGTTAGGATAATATCTTTAATGTGTGTGTGTGTATACATATATAACTCTCTTGGGGAGAACATGCGAGGGGGATTCCTCCCCATCTCTATACTCCCTAGAGACTTTTCTGCTTTTGTCCCCAAACAAAATTTATTGGTCTTTCTTTCCCTTTGTTGGGGGGAAGCATCCAGTTGCCAGAAACACATCTGAGATGGGAATTAGCTGCTCTCTGGGTCAGCAGGGTTTGCACACGGCTCCTTCCTGGGACAGAAATAGCTGCCTCGGGCAAGGCGTGGGGAGGAGGGCTGGAGGGAAGGGGGATGGACACCATGTTCCCCCCAGGGGCTCTGAGGGGTGGGTTACCTATGACCTCGGTCATTTCCTCTTCTTCACAGTAACCCAGAGGAAGTGCTCAAGCGCCATGATGCAGGGGACATGGGTCCCCACACTCTCTGGCAGGATGCCGCAGTGTCCTCTGGCAGACATCACCTCCCATGAGGCTGGGGGGTGGGGGGGGCAGTGGGCGGGGACAGTGCCGCCTCCCTGGGCCGCTCCACTCCCTCTGAGCAGAGTGAGAGAGCCACAGAGCTGGGCTGGAAAAGGGTATCAGTGGCGCGTGTGCATGTGTGTGTGGTGGGGGTGAGAGTGACATGCACACAAAGGCAGTGCAGTGGTTCCAGACTCTGGAGCCACACTGCTTGGGTTCAAATCCTGTGCAGGTTCCTAGCTTACCTCCCTGAGCCTTTGCTTCCCATCTACAAGACAGAGATAAAACAGCATGTCCCCATCGGGCGGTGGTGAGCATTTAGAGAGAAATATGCAGAAAACGCTCAGAATGCTAGACAAATGTAAACAGAGGTCAGTCGTCACCGTTGTTATTGCTGGTATTGACACCGTCATTCTTACCACTGCTGCTATTATTGATGTTGTTGGCATGACATAGGCCCAGGTTCCAGTCTGGGCTCAGTTTCACACTAGCTGTGTGGTTCCAGGCTGTGCCTCCTCGGAGCACAGCACCAACGTTACCTGCCTCCCAGGGTTGTGGACAGCATTAGGGATAACGCATGTAAAGCCCTTTGTGCAGGGACCGGCACATGGTAGGAGCCTAATACTTGGGGGTGTGATGCCAACGGCGTTACCTAAACCACCACTCCCTCTTCCCCTACAGGCCTGTAACGTTTGGACTCCCCTGGCCTTGTAGACCATGCGCTTTGGTGAGCACTCAGACCATCCTGTGAAATAGGTCATCACCATCATCGTCCCCATTTTCCAGATGAGAAAAACTGAGGCCAGAGAGAGGTTAAATAATTTGCTCAAGGTCTCCTAGTCAGTAACTGGCAAAGCAGGGGCTTGGAATGTTTTTGAGTTTACACACAGTCAGACAGAAACCCACAGCAGACCCTTTTGGTCACCCTAGCCTCTTAAACTTACCTTCACAAACTTCTCAGACCCAGCTACCCCCTCCCCAATCCTGCCTCAAAGTTCTGATGGGGCATCTTCTGTCTCTCTGCAAGCCCTCGACAGCCAGCCTGGGTTCTCCTGCCTAGCTCTCCCTGAGGGCTCAGGACCTCGTCCCATGGTCTCTTCCCCAGTGGAGGTGACACCCCTCCCCATCGGTCTACCCCTGCCCCCAGACAGAGCTCAGCGATATCTGAGAAGCGCTGACCCAGCAGCCCAAGGATTCCTCAAGACTTTGCGGAATCTTGTGTGGCTTCCTACCCCGGTTGCCCAGGGCAGTGTCGGCCGCTGCAGGGGGCAGCCAGGCACAGCAGTCCTGGCAGGAACACCACCCACCCCGACCAGGGGAGGAGTCGTGGGTGTCAGGACAAGGAGACACGCCTTCCCAGGCCCTACCACAGAAATGCTGGTCACGGCCCCCACCCTTGTGCCTCGTGGCCTCCTGCAGCTCCTCCCCTGCGCCAGCCCCACAGGCCAAGCCCTGAGCCACAGAAAGCGGCAGGATGGAGGCAGTTTATGCCATCTCTGGATTCTCCCTGCTCCCGGGTGATTCCAGGAACGGAGAGGGGTGAGCCGGTGGGAGAAGGACAGGAGGCCCAGAAGTTCTGGTGCCAACCCTACGTGCCAACGCCTTCCTGCACATTGTCACAGTCAAGCCTTGCAGCCTCCCCGTGAGGTGCCCACCATTTTTCTTCCATGTGAAGTCAGAGAAACCAGCTGACCAGAGAGCAGTAACTTATTCAAGGTCACACAGATGACAACGGAGCTGGGACGGGAGCGTGGGTCTGACTCCAGTTATCATGTTACTTTGTCCCAAACACTAAGTTTCAACAGTACTATTCAGTGTGGTCTCTGCACCGGCAGCAGCCGCATTCGTTAGAAATGCAGATTGCCAGGCCCTGGCTCAGAGCTGCTAAATCACTCTGCGGGAGTGGGGCCAGGCATCTGGGTTTTAAGAAACTCCCAGGTGATCCTCAAGCAGGTCAAAATTAGAGAGCCACTGGGTTAAACCATACAAAATTGCCTTCTTGGGTGGGAGAGGTAGGACACAGGCAAGTATTAGGGATTTCATACAGTGTGACCACATGGGGAAAAAAAGTCCTTGAAGGACAGCCCGATTAAAGGAAATAAAGCGTGGGGGGTGTTAAGAGTCTGACTCTTGATTTTGGCTCAGGTCATGACCTCACAGTTCATGAGCTCGAGCCCCATGTCGGGCTCTGTGCTGCCAGCACAGAGCCTGCTTGGGATTCTCTTTCCCTCTCTCTCTGCCTTTCCCCTGCTTGCTCGGTCTCTCAAAAATAAATTTAAAAAAAATAAAGGAAAAGGATATGCGCGGGTTTCCCCGGGTGGGGGTGGGGGAGCCACCCAGTGGGTGTAACTCACCACTAGGTTGCCGATGACCATGACCATGAGGAAGACGGTGAGGCACATGGCCTGGCCGGCCACCTCCATGCAGTCCCACATGGTCTCGATCCACTCCCCGCACAGGATGCGGAAGACGATGAGGAAGGAGTGGAAGAAGTCGTGCATGTGCCAGCGGGGCAGGCTACAGTCCGCGGCGATCTTGCACACATACTCCTTGTAGCTCTTGCCGAACAGCTGCATGCCCACGACGGCAAAGATGAACACGATGATGGCCAGCACCAGCGTCAGGTTGCCCAGCGCGCCCACTGAGTTGCCGATGATCTTGATGAGCATGTTCAGCGTTGGCCACGACTTGGCCAGCTTAAAGACACGCAGCTGCCGGGCAGGGGGAGGGCAGGGGACAATGAGGCCCAGGGACGCCCGGCCCAACCGGAGGGAGCTGCATCTTTAGGAGAAAGAACTCTCCCATGAGTGATCTGAGGCCTCAGTCTGCCTCTCTATTAAATGGGAATACTCCTATCCGATCACCTCATCCTCTTTATGTGTTCAAAAGAAAGAGTCCCTCATCTCTTAAAGATACAGACTGAAGTATTTACAAGTGACATTGTGTCAGGAGTTGCTTTCACCTACTTCCCCTCCCCCCCAGAAGTGGGGGACGGATGGAACATGAATGACAGAAGGTTAATGGCCATTGGAGTAGGTGACAGGTACACAGAGGTTCATTATACTCTATACATTTGTGCATGAACGAAAGGCCCCATAATGAAGTTAAAAAAATACAGAAGCACTCCTATAGGGTGGTGGACAGGATACTAAATTGGACTCCCAATTCCACTACTGATGCTTCCTGAGTCCCAGGCTTCAGGTCTGCAATATGGTCCCTGCTCCACTGTCACCCAAGGTCACTAGGGGTCAGCTCCTGGGGCTGTCATTTCAGCCCCCGGCAGCCATCTGTGATAAGGGGGGTGCTCTCTTTCTCCCCATTTCTAGTAAGAGAGGTTCCTAGTATTCTGAGAAGCACAAGTGGCTTCTTGGGGATCTCTCTTCTGACCCTCCTGGCACCCCCACCCCACCCCTCCTCAGCCTGGCCCCGGGGCCTCACGCACCAGCCGAAAGGAGCGGAGCACGGACAGTCCCTGCACGTTGGCCAGGCCCAGCTCCACCAGGCTGAGGGTGACGATGATACTGTCGAAGATGTTCCAGCCCTGCTGGAAGTACTCGTAGGGGTCCAGGGCGATGAGCTTCAGTACCATCTCTGCTGTGAAGATGCCTGTGAAAACCTGTGGGGTGGGGTGCCATCCGCATCACAGAGCCTCAGGGAGCCCGGGGCTTTGGAGTCTCCCCGTGACTTCCACCTCCTGGCAGAGCCCGCAGGGCCTGAGGGGGGCGGTCCAGAGCCCTGAGTGGCGGGGGGGGGGGGGGGCAGGCAGTGGAACCCACCACCCACGTGTGTGTGGATGTGAGTGAAGAGTGCAATGGCCGGGCCACAGAGCAGAGACAGACCCGAACCCATGCACTTCCGGCCTTGTGACCATGGGCCAGTCACTTAACTTCTCGGGGCCGACCTCCACCACAGTACTTAGAACTCATAGAGCACTCTGTGGCTCACATCATGACCTCACTGGTGTGCCGCTCCCTACGCAGTTGGGAGTGACTGTCACTTGTCCCAGAGATGAGAACGTTGACGGCTCAGAGAGAGAAACAGCAAGTGCTCGCTCCTGCCACCCATCCGGGAACGAGTCAGATCTCAAAGTCAGGTGTTGGGGTGCTTAGTTCAGTCTTCCTGTCTCTACACCCTACCCTCTCTACCCTGACTGGCAGGGGTCCCAGAACTCAGCAAATCTCAGTGGACTCAGAAGTCTACGGTAGGGGCCAAAAGGGGGCGAGGTCAGGGATCCACGGGAAGACCAGAGCTGCTCCCCACAAACCTGGCACAGGGGTACACGGGCTGCCTAGCCTCTGAAAGCTCCCTGGGCATGGCCCCCTCCTGCCGGGCACCAGCTGCCCTGGTCCACGGCCTGCCTGTGCACATGCTGAGCCCCTCCCAGTAGCTGTCCCTGGCCGTGGCAGGTGCCCAGACGGCAGCAGAGTGTGGGCAGGGGGTGAGCAGGCAGCGGGCAAGGCCCATCACGCACACCCCAGCAGCTGCACGCCCAGAGCACGCCCTTGCCCCTCCAGCCCAGCCTGGCATGGCTGCCACAGGCATCTCCATGGGATAGAAGTGCCTGCCTCGCACAGGCTGGAAAGTCTAGGGTCTGATGCCCATGCCACCCACACAGTCCTCCTACTGCTGCTGGCCCCCAAATTTTATTCTCCCTGGGCTCCCCGCACCCTCGGGGTGGGGAGAACATCTTGCCCATCTGCCATCTGGAAAAATGTCTAAGGGAATTGGGAAGGGCGGGGCAGGGCTGGAGGATGAGGCGGCTTTTTCCCTTTGTCAGGCTCCACGGAGGCTGGAAACGAGGTGATAATGCTCCTAATGGGCAGGGATAAGCGGGCGGATCAGTGTGTGTCAACAATAGCGGGGCAGGAAAGGCTGGAGGGGAGCTGGCCTGACCATGCTGGAGAAATGGTAGTGGGCAGGGGGTTAGGGTTGGGGTACTATGCCCTGGGGCCTCTTGGGCCTGGGTGCCCATGGCTATACGCCCCCACTTTCAGGTCTCTTGGTCCCTCTTAGGCCCACAACAACCTCTGAAAGGGGAGACCTGTCAACCATTCCCCCACCTCTGCCTCCGGGGCATGACCTAGACCCCAGATCCCCTGACTCTGGGTCCTAAAATGTCCAGCACTTCATCCCTACTCTCTCTGCCTGCAAATACCCTAAAACCCAAACTCCACGTCCCAAGGATCACCCCATATATCTCCCTGTACGTCAGCTCATGCCCCCCCTATGCTGGGAAAATGACCCTTGTATGCCCCCCAATAGTGCCACATATTTCCAAACAGCCCAGCTGGCCCCATAGGGCCCTGTGGCCCCTCTCCTGTCCTGCGTGGGAGAGATACCTCTCCCTGTCCCCTCCCTACCAGGTTGCCCACGGTGAGCATGTTGTCAAACTCCTCTGTCATGGGGTAATGCTCCATGGCCATGAAGAGGGTGTTGAGCACGATGCAGATGGTGATGCCCAGGTCCACAAAGGGGTCCATGACAATCAGGTGGATGATGTTCTTGAACTTCACCCATGGGGTGCAGCAGTTCCATATGAGCACTTTGTGGGCACACTTGTACCACCACGGTGGGCACTTCTGGTGGGCCTCTTCCAGCTCTGGGAACAGGGTAGAAACACACCTGATGAGGATCCCACCCATGTCCTCCTTCCCGGGCCTGTATCTTAGGTCCCACCTTCTAGGCCTGCCCCTTGAACTCCACCTCTCCAACCCATAGCCTTCAGCCAGGCCTACACCAAGCCCCTCTCTCACCCAGTTACCCTCAAGACCTGCCCCTGCAGGCCCTGCCCACAGGGTCCAACCCCCAAAGCCCTGCCCATTTGCTCTGACCCTCAAAACTCCACCCCTTTAGCCAGGCTTGTCTGAAGCCCCTTCTCTTAAGGCTCCACCTGCAGCTGCCCCTTCTCGGGGCACCCACCGCACAAAGCCTGCCCCTCAATGACTCTCACTCCCTGACGGAGGTCTGGAGCTGTGATCTCTGGCTGGGCGCGAGGGTCCCTAGGGAGAGGTGGGAGGCCACTGTAGAGGGCTGGGTCCCATTCCACCTGCTACTGGCCAGGGCCACTCAGGAGCAGACCGAGGTTCCCCCTGAGGGCTCTCCCTCCCATTCCCAGTAAAGCTGACACCACCAGAGCGTCTCTAGCCGGTCTGTCCTTTCCCACCACAGTGGCTTTCTGGAATCACTGTCTATTCTTGCCACCTTAGCACTACAACGCTGTTAGGCCCATGGATAAAGCTGCCCTTCCTCCTGGCCTTCAAGGCCTCCGTTGCCTGTAGGTGTCCTCAGCCTAGGCATGATCTCACTTCGTTACCACCAGAAGTTTATGAGCCAATAAACTCGTAGATGAGGAAAGGGGACTGGAGGGGGGGCAGTCCCATGGGGACCTGGGTTTGACAGTATGACTGGGACACCCCAGGGAATTAGCAGGGAATTGGACCTCTCAAAGGCTGCAGATTCTACTCTGATGGTAACATCCCTACCCCCAAGCTGGGTGCTAGGGCAGGTGCCTCAAACAATGTCTGACACCCAAAACTTCTCACAAGGGTCCCAGCAAGGGCAGTGTTGAGTGATCTCCTCAGCCAGTGATGCTGAGCATCTCCTGGGGCATTCTCTGACAGAGCACAGATTCCTGGATGCCTGTCACACAAAATCAGGTGAGATGGTGCCCTCCAGAGGTCTGCAAAGTTCTCCGCCCTCCAAGTCCTTCCTGGCACAAGGAAGGGGAGGGGGACATGGGAAGGGGACCAGATCTCTTCTTTGTCAGATTTCCTTTATTCTTCCTTCTCTTGCTTCCTCCTTCCCTTCCCTTCACTCCCTCCCCTTTTCCCTCCCTCCCCCCTTTCCTTTCATCTATCCATACACTTATGTCTCTTCCCATTCATTAACCTTTCAGCCCATCCATATGTCTATTCATCCATCCATCCATCCATTTGCCCACCCACCTATCCATCCACCCATCCACCCATCCATCCAACCTTCCATCCATCATCCATCCATCCATCTATTCATGTTGTGTCTATCCACCCTGCCCTTGTTACCGTATCCTGTTCTTTCCCTGAGACTTATAAGGGCAGTGCAGGGATTTAGTATGGAGAATCTGTGACTCTACTCGGGCAGAGTTTGATCTTTGACCTTTAACTTTCACCCAGAAGACACCGAGGAGCAGGATTTCCAGTTAGCAGAACACTGGGCCTTGCTGGTTAGTATTATTATCCTCTCCTTCCCCATTGGCTTGGCAGCCCCCCAGGCTCTCCTGGAAAGCCCCAGTTCCCACAGCAGCCTGGCATTGCAGTCAGGACTGGGCCAAGCTAAGCCAGCACTATATTTATCACAGCCATTTCTTCCACACCTGTATAAAGTACTGTCCTCCCAATGCTGGGCCCAGCCAGGTCCCCATGTGCACCCCCCTACCAGGAGCCCGAGTGGCCTGACGGGCAGGACAGGCAGAACAGGATGTCTACAGGGGTGTTGAGCACTCACCTTCCATAGCATCAGAGATACCGCTGTCTGCGCTGCAGCTCTGCCTTGGAGGCCCCTTCTCCCCCAGTGATGTGTCTAGGCTGCCATTGCAGTCTTTACCGTGGGCTGGGTCCCCATCTGCCTCCCCGCCTTCCAGAGCCTGGGCGGCCTTGGCCTGTGGGTCAGCAAGGGTGGTGTGCATGGAGTCCATCTCTGAGCCCGGTGGGTGGACTGACTCTCAGAGTTTCTTTCCAAGTGCTTTAGGATGGGGGCCCCTCTTCTTTTCCTGCACTGAGCCCGGTGCAGTTTGGGGGGCAATCTCTGCGGCAGTGGGGCTGACAGGGTAGGGGCCAAAGTGACTGAAGACCTTCATCCCCAAAGACCCTCCATTCTCTGAAGCTTTGATTGACCCTACACTTGATGAGATGGTAAGAAATGGGCAGCTGCTCCCTGGGGCCTCATCAGGACCCACCTCTCCCTCAGCACAGACCCGTTTCCTGCCCCCAAAAGAATCACAAAACCATAGATATTTGAGCTGGAAGGCTACTTCAGGTTTAACTGCTCCAGATCCCTGTTGTTCATGGGGAAACAGAGGCACAAAGCTGCAAACTACTCTTTCTACTGCCTAGACCTCCCATCCCACCAAAGCCCCCAGCCTGGGGCCTAGCGCTCGCCCTGCCTTGCAGCCTCTACCCCATGCCTCTCCCTCACCCTCCGCCTGCCCGGGAGAACCCAGGCTGAGGGGCAGGGAGCTCCCTGGATCCTCGGCCTCCTCTCCCTGAGTTCAGACCTTCTCCAGCTCCTCCTGCTGCTTTTTGAATTTCTCCAGCATCTGCTGAAACTCTTCTTCTTTCTCCTGATCCTCAGCCAGGGTGGTCTCGTTCTGCTCTGCGTATGCCATGGCCACCACTGCCAGGATCAGATTGATGAGGTAGAAGGAGCCCAGGAAAATGATGACCACGAAGAAGATCATGTAGGTCTTCCCAGCTGCTCGGAGGGTCTGAGGTGGGGGGGGGGGAGGAAGAGAGGGGGTGTCACATGGTACCCTGCCGGATTTCACCCACCACCCCTCTCCACATACCCATTGCCCAGATAGGTAAACAGGTCCCTCACAGAGCCTGGCGATTTGAGGACCTTGAGGCAGGGTATGGTCATCTTTGGCAGGCTAAGCCACATTCTGGGGAGCTTCAAAATATATACTTGGGATCCAGACTTCCCTGGTCTCCTGGCTCAGAGATCCCTGAGGACCTGAGATAGATATCGTGAGATCAGAGAGCCAGGATTTAAAAAATGGTGAACATGAGCTTTGGGGTCAGCTTGAATCCTACAGTTCTACAGTTCCTGGCAGCTAGTAAGAGCTCCACAAATAGTAGTTGTCATTATTACTATCGTTAATATCGTCAGTGGTAGAAACATTATCAGTGGCCAGAAGGCTTTGTTGCTCTAGACTCAACCTGCCTTCCATGCAAACAGTAGAAGCTAAATAACTGTGTAAGAGCAGAGTTGAATTTCTAAGCGGCCCGACCGCTTCCTGTGAGGCCTGGGGGTCTGTGCCAGGCCCAGATCTCAGTACTTAAGGCAAAACTGGTAAAGGGAGAAAAGGCTGTGGCTCGGATGTGGGTGGGTCCCCAGTGTCAGAGGGCTCCAAGAACCTGTGTGTGGGGGCACTGAGGGGAGTCTCAGGGAGGAGGTGGCCTTGCTCTGGGTCCCGCCAAGCCCTGAGAAGACTGTAGGGATGGGAGAGGTGGCCGTAGGGCTGAGAGGCAGGGTGGGGGCAGTTGTACCAGCTGGAAGAGGTTCTCCCAATAATCCTGTGTCATGAGGCGGAAGAGAGCCAGGAAGGCCCAGCTGAAGGTGTCATAGCTGGTGTAGCCATAGTTGGGGTTCCGCCCAGCCTTGATACACTCGTAACCCTCGGGGCAGTGCCTGGGGATAAAATGGGGTGCTGGCTTTAGGGAGGGAAGAGAATACCAGCTGAGGGACAGATGGGGGAGCCCAAGGGGAAAAAATCCTATAGTTCTGTCTGTATCCCCCAAACAGGGAAGTGTTTCAGTCATGTCCATGGGTCTTCCTCAAATTCCCACCACCCCCACGTTCCTGTCCCTAATCAGCTCCCATCTTCCAACACCCCTGGGACAGTTTTTCCCACTCCCCAGTATCACTCACCCAGCATCGCTGCTGTTCCCACAAAGCAGGGCGTCATTGGCACCCTCCAGGAAATAGAAGTTCCCTTTGGGAGTCAGAGGCCACAAAGGAAACATGTCACCCATGTGGACACACTGTGGACACATGCACCCATTGCGCTCCTGTGGACACATCTGTGTGGACCACATACACCAAATGGATGCTCTCTGGGTGCCCCTCCCCCTCCTTTAAGGTCTCTGGGTAGATGCACTATAGGGATCTCGGCCGCAAGCAGTCAGCTCAGTGCCCTGCTGTGGTTGTGGCTGGGCAGTCGGGATACAGCAGGGGCGCAGAGAGGCGGCAGGATCATACATGCAATGCGCATGCCTGGGGCCACCACGTACCTGCGCAGGGCCCCTGACTGAGGGGTGAGCAGGCCGGGAGGGCGGGGGAGGTAGAATCCAGGGGCCAGATTGAAGAAGGGGTACCTTTCTCTAATTTGCTAGAAGGCATTGTGTAGACTAAGTGTGGCTGGCGAGACTGTGTGGCTTGCGCGTGTGTGCCCGTTAAGTATGGCATGTGAATAGGCGAGCGTGTGGGTGCCTGGTGGTGACCCTGCCAGGGTGCCAGCACATAGTGTTATGGAGGAAAACAAGGAACGTGTAGGTTAGGGAATACGGACTATGGGCCGCTGCTTTTCATAGCAGAAGCTTTAGGATTTTCAGAGCAATTGGTCATTTACTGTCCCGTTCACCCTTTGAGAAAGGTATTGTTGTCTCAGTTTCATAGGGGAGGGTACTGAGGGTTAGGGAGACCGAGGGACGTGTCAGCGGATACCCAAGCTGGTAAGTGATGGATTTAAGCTCAGGTCTCCCCTGCTGCTTATCTCACAAGGGGCTGCCCTAGGGGCTGGGGCAGATCCCACCGGCCTCCCCCCCGCATTCCTTACCTTCATCATTGATGTAGGCGTCCCAGTCAAAGGTATAGTTGCTGGCCCAGCTCTCGTGGCCGGTCCACGTCTCATTACCATACCACGTCTCATTACCATACCACGTATCGTTGCCGTACCACGTGGTGTTGGTGTCGTTGAAGGGTGGGGGCCAGCGCACGCACTTCTGCCGCAGGTTTCCCATGAAGAGCTGCAGCCCGACCAGGGCAAAGACACTCAGGCAGAAGATGGTGAGGATCATCACATCCGACAGCTTTTTCACCGACTGGATCAGGGCCCCCACGATCGTCTTCAGCCCTGACCATAGGGAGGAGGGTAAGAGGAGGGGGTGGGCGGGGTGATAACTCACTCCGCTATCCTCTGGAGCCTCTGCCTACTGCATCTCTCCTTCAAGGCTTGAGTTACTAGGGGCACCACTTCCTTGAAGCCTTCCCAGATTAACCCCACCCTCCTCCGATCACATCCTTGATGTGGAGCCTTCGAATGGCCACAGGGCCTCAGCCACCAGAAGAATGCACTTTACATAAGGACTTTCCAGGCTGTTGCCTGACCGGTAGAGTAACACACGGGCACACAGTGGAGTTGCATGAATGTCACTAGGTCAACACTCCCAAAGTGTGTTCTACACAACACTGATCTCCCAAGCTGTGCCCTTAAAAGAAGGGGTTCAATCATGTTTGGGAAGGGCTCAGCTCTAGATTTTGCTCTTGGAGAGTCACTGTAAATTATCCCATCAAAGGCTCTGACAAGTCCTACAGAAACAAGCAAAAACTTTAATACCATGTTTCCTTAACTTACTTGAGAACAGAACCCCCTTTCTTTTTTCATTTTTTTAAATGTTTGTTTATTTTTGAGAGAGTGAACAAGAGTGAGTGGGGGAGGGCCAGAGAGAGAGGGAGACAGAGGATCTGAAGCAGGCTCTGTGCTGAGAGCCGAGAGAGCGATGTGGGGCTCGAACTCACGACCTGGGAGATCATGACCTCAGCCAAAGTCGGACCCTCAACCACTGAGCCACTCAGGTGCCCCAGAACCCCTTTTCTTATTAACATCTAAGGAACAGCAGGATTCACTCTGAGAAGCTCTAGACTGAGTTGGAGATAATAATATCTACATATAATATAGATATATATCTATATATAATAATATTTATATATAATAATAATAACATCTCCAAACCTACCTCTTTGGGCAAAGGCATAAAACATCTTACAGAATTCCAGGGACAGATTCCCATCATTTATAGAAGAGCCATAACTTCTTTGGGCCTAATCAGAGTGTCTCTTGCTTCCATATTAGTTCATTTCCTTATCTTAGCCTGTTGGGAAAACAGGTGCTCAACTGCCCTCTTATCAAAACACTCTGAGCTCTGAGGATGCTGGAAGCTGGCGTCGAGGAAAGGCACGGTGGCTTCCCTCGGTGGCCAGCGAGCAGTATGGCCTTTGGTAGGCACTTGCCCTCACAGGGTCTCTCAGGGTCTCACCTTCCTCAGCCACAGTTTGAGGGGGTTGGACTAGGGGAGAACATGCCCATGTAACCCTCCTAACAACCCAATGAGTGGTGCCGTTATTATCCATATTTTACAGGGGAGGAAACTGAGGCATAGACAGGTGAAACCACTTGCGTAAAGCCCAAGTTAGCTAGTGAGACTTGAGCTCAGGCAGTCTGGCTCAGAGTCTGTGCTGGGCTTCCTCTCAAGTGCCCATCTTCCAGCCTCTGGCCCCTTCTCTTCCCTGGCAGTGGCGGCCTCCCTGTGTATCCAGGTTTTGGTGTGAGAGTGTTATGACCCTAGGTCAGCCTCCTGGAGCTGTGTGTCAGGTTCCAGGCCTGGGCATGGGGCGAGGCCTGCTGGCCCAGGCAGGGGGTCCCCCAGCTCTCCAGTACCTGGGATGACTGTGATGGTTTTCAGGGCCCGCAGCACCCGGAAGGTTCTCAGGGCTGAGATATTGCCCAAGTCCACAAACTCTGTCAGGTACCTGGGCAGGGGGGATGAGGTGAAGGCTGTGTCAGAGTCAGAAGTGGGTGTTAGGGCAGAAATCGCAGCTTCTCCAGGCCCAGAATGAGGATCCCCATGGAATCCTTGTGGTTGGGTTACCACAGGGGTTGGGGGAAAGGCCAGGTCAGACACCCTAAGGTTCCTGTTGGGGCCCGAGAGCTGGGAAAGACAGTGCAGGAACTTTGCTGGGCATAGCCCAGCTGTCCCAGTGTTGGAGGGCCTGTGGGACTGGGGTCCAGGGCTGCCATGTGTGTTTGCACATGCGCTGGGAGAGCCTCCAAGCCGGACTCCAGAAATGGCAGCTCCTGGAATTGGACAGCTCACTGCACACTTGCCTGTGATCCCCACGGTTCACCCCTCCCAAAGGGTCAGCCCACTCAGCTGCCCTCTTTGAAGCCTGGCCCCCTCCCCTCCCCCTCCTCAGCCTTGGGACGCCCTCTGGGCCCCGCTCACGCCATCATGATGACACTGAAGTCCAGCCAGTTCCAGGGGTCCCGGAGGAATGTGAAGTCATCAATGCAGAAGCCTCGGGCCAGCATCTTGATGAGGGACTCAAAGGTATAGATCCCTGTGAATGTGTACCTGGTGGGGAGAGGGCAGGCAGAGGCAGGTGTGGCAACGACAGACCTCCCAGCGGGGAGGTCACAAAAATGAAATATGCCACCCAGGGGGTTGAGGATATTGGTGAGAGGGACAATGTGCACCACCCGAGGGCTTACGGTGTTGATGGGGTGACAGTTATAGAGTGTGTGTCTTCCTGGAAGACAAGAGCAGTATCCTCAAAGTACAGCCCCCCGGGGTGAGCTGTGTCCCAAGCCTGGGGTTGGGGGCGGGGGGGTGCTCCGAGAAGGGGAAGACTTACTCCACATGCTTGGACCAGGAAGGCGGGTTGCTCATGGTCATGAATACACAGTTGGTCAGGATGGTGATCATGATGAACATGCTGAACAGCGTCAGGGGGAGGGTCAAGGAAAGTGAGGGAGCAGGGGGGGAGGGGAGGTGGACGGAGGGCCTCCTCACCCACAGCACCTGGCTTTGCCCGTCCCCAACCCCTTCGTGCCCCTGCTCTCGCTCCATTTGGGCAGGATATGAGTGAATGAGCACCTTGATGGCACCACGTCTGATGATGCTGAAAGGGCTCAGCATGTAGAGAGCTGGTGTAGCGGAGAAGCGAAAGATGGCCTTGCCCTTGTTAAGCACGATGAAGGTCTGAGGCAGAGAGAGAGCTGTGAGCTGTATGGACAGGCAGACAGACGGATGATGGACAGACGGGTAGAGGGAACCCTCCTAGGCCCAGACCTTCTTGTCGCTGTAGTAGGGGTCCAGGTCCTCCAGGGGGATGCCGATGACCTCTGGTGGGGGGTCCCCATAAATAAGGGGCAGGCTCTTGCCAGCCTCCAGGTCGCTGCGTGGCTTCCTTTCAGGCTCCTCAATCTCCATCTGCTTGTTCCGCTGCTGCCGGGCCTCCTCCTCCACTGCCCGGCGTTCTATGGCTGCCAGGGACTCCCGGGTGAAGGGGCGCAGGCTCTCAGGGCCCAGAGGCACCAGAGTGGGCAGAGATGAGCTGGCCATCCTCGCATCCTGGGCTCAGCGGCCAGGAGGGTGGCAGGTAGCCCGGAAAGCTGCTGTGCGCAGCCCCCCGGGGAACTGGGCGGCTACCCCGCCCTGGGCCTGCTGTCCGCTACTCACCTCCTGCCTGCCCCGGAGGCCAGGCCGGAGAGGTCGGCGTGCAAGCCTTGTCGGGACTGGGAGATGCACCTGCAAGGCCTGGGTGCTGCTGCCGCACAGGTGCTGGACGTAAGCGCATCACCCCCAGCCCTGCACCACACTCTCCCCAGCAGGGGGTTGGCTGCCCTCGGGACTGACAGCAGACCAACCTCTTCGGTCTTGAGGACTTGGGGCCAATGCCCCAGTGCCCTCAACCACTTCCTGGGTCCACGCTCCGGAACTGGGTGGCTTCAGCCTATGGGGACAGAGAGAACCACAGCTGGCCATGCTTAAGAGTGGCCTCTGTTGTGTAGGGAGGTGGAAAGGAGTCAGATGTGAATGTGCAGGTGGGCCCAGAGGATGCACCAAGATGAAGGGCCTGTTTGGGAGGAGCCTAAAGCAGGAAGGGCAAATGAATTTCATCTTGAGGGCTGACCTGGATCAGCTGCTATTGGCTGCCTGGAGATGCGGGCAGATACCATCGAGGTTGCGGCCAGACTTGGTGCAAAAAGACTGCCATGATTGATTAGTGATGTCTGCCAGGGCACGAGAAAGGAGAATGTAGTGAATCTGCCTGTATTTGCCATTCCTGGCCTGGAGGGAAGGGGAGAGAAAGATGTAGGGTGTGGACTACCTTGTCCTGAGGTTTGGGGAAGCATGATGTCGGGCTGGGAGAGGGAAGCAGGAAGGGATCCCGGCTCCACAGAGGGTTCCGACAGCCCCCTCCGATGGAACCTGTGGGATCTAACCCACGGGCAAGCAGGGGAGCTGGAACAGGAAGATGCAAGGTATGTGCGTGGGGCCACATCAGGAGAGCCTGCAGATACTAACGTGGAAGAGGAGGGTACAAAGGAAAGGTTATGGGGACAAAGTCAAGGACAGTTTCAATGGTGGGGGCAGGGCTAGCGCTCCCAGAGACGGTTTTTGGCTGGTGGTCCCCGTACGGACCGGGTGGATGAAGGGGCACCCATCCGGAGCCTTAGAGGCCTGTGGAAACCGTGTGGACTGTCCTTTGGCCTCTCCTGGCAGCCCTGCTCCTGCCCAGCCTTCCCCGTGGAAGGGAGGTGGTAGGTCACTTATCAAAATGGCCCTGGGGAATGACCCACATCCGAAGGCAGGCCCAGGGAGACCTCTGCGGTCCGGTCACACAAACCATGCAAGGTCTGCACAGATAGACACCCCAGAGCCACGTCTCCACCCAAAGGGCTTGGACAGACCCCACCAGAGACATCCAGAGCTACACTGGAGGGCAGCTCTTTTTCAGAGGGTGCAGATGCCTCTGCAGTGCCCCTGCTCTGGCCGGCGCGGCACTTCCTCAGGCTTGGTCAACAGGTGGGGAGGGCGGCCCAGGGAGAGGCCAGAGCCATTGGGCAGAGCCAGCCACGCCCCCGGGCCTGGCTGCCCAGCTGCTCCCTACCATCACCCAGGGAGTCGTGTTTCCACGGGGATGACTCTGCTCATCCCTGCTGACCCCGTCCCTCAGCTGCTCATCGGCCCCATCGTGTGCATGGGAGCGCGTGTGTGAGCACACACATGCGCACACACACACGCACACACCCCACAGTCATACCCTACCATTTGCTACACACCTTCCCGCCTTCAGCCCATCGCTGCCCTACAGACACGCCCACACAGAAGACACTGACCTGCCGGATGGCCCTGGAGAGAGACCCCATGGCTGCTGGGTTCCGTCCCAGTTCACAGGCCACGCCCGGCAACAGTCCTCTGGCCTGATGCTGTCCACTCTGCCCTTCACAGGGGCCCAAGCGGGACCACAGAGAACCAGAGACAGTCTGGCTCCGCCCCAGCATTCGTGGAAACTACACTCACTGGAGTCCCTGGAGGCCCCCAGAGGACAGACCCAGTGGTGTCTCCTCAGCTGGCCCTCCTGGTCCCCCTCAGGCACCTCACACTGCCACTGCCTTTCTTCCTGAGAGGAGGGCCTGTCCTGTCCCTCTGGCCACTGTCTCCATCTCAGCTTTGTGAACTCCTCCTTCCCACTCCTGGAAAACACTGCTTCTCCAGGGCCTGGTCTGTAGCCCCGTTTTCCTTTTGACAGCACGGACCCCTCCTCGTTGTGTCCATCCCTGCCCCGGGGGGTAGCCGCCACCCACCTCCTTTCCATGGTCACTGTGGCTTTGCCGCATCTGTTCCCACTTCCCCAATGGCCCCAGACCAGTCAGGTCAGAGCTTTGTGCAGCCAGAGCCTTCAAAGCTCTAAGATAAATGGTAATTCATGCCCTGCCTATGTGATTGCCTGGTGGTATCCGTCTCCCCCACCAGACTCCTCACAGCCGGGGTTTGGGGTCACCACTGATTCTGGTGCCTGGCACATTGGTACAGGTCTGTTTAACGACTGCCGCCCGGTCCCCCCTCTCTTCGCTCACCTGGGCTCAACCCTGGGCTCCAGACCCACAGATGGCACAGCCAGCCTGGCACCTCCTCCCGCTGGTCCCAGCGGCCCCAGACGGACTCCTTGTCTCTCCCTTCAAAATCTGCACTTCACCCTAAATTTCTCTCCTGCCCTCTTCACCAGCCCTGGAGCCCCTTCACATCTGGATGTCTTGGTATGTGAGAGGGAAAGTGCCCTCCCTGGCTAGGCCAGTTGAGGCACAGTTTTGGTTGGTGTATACCTGCTCCGTTCCCAGGCCCAGCACCCACGAGGCTCTCCATCCTCCAGGCTTCATCACCCCTCACCTGCTCCATCCAAACCCCCCACCTGCCTCCCTACTCCCCACTGGGCTCCCCTGCAATCCACCGTCCGCACTGCCAAAGCCACAAATCTGATCAAACCCACCTCCTCCTTCAGTGGCTTCTCACTGCTTAGTAGTGTGTCCACACCCTTCCACCTGGCTCCCCAGGCTTGCCACGATCCAGTCCCTACCTGACCCCCTCCTCCTGCCCCACACGCACCCATCCTCTGGCCATGCTACGTCCGTCCTCACAAATGGGCCAAGCTGTTTCACACCCACCCCCACACCTTTGCTTATGGTCTGCTTGCCTCCTGGAACACCGCTTCTTTTTGTCACCCCAAGAACTTTAATTTGTCTTTCTAGACTCAACCTCCCTGGGCACCCTGGCTGAATGGATTGCTTCTTTGGACCACCAAAGTGCCTAATACGGAGCAAAAAGGTTATTGAATGAGTCAGTGAATGAATGAGTCAGTGAATGAATGAATGAATGAATGAATTCGAGGAGCCCTCCACATTTGCCCCTTTCTCCTGTAAGCACACCCTGTACCTAAATCATGACCAGAGACCACATCTCCTCTGATATGCCCTCCCCCCACCTCCTTCCTCGGTTCACCCTCAGGTGCAAGTGCCCCTTGTCACTGTGATCCTTGGGCTGCTTCCTGCCCTCACGCCTTTTCTCTGCATTTTCTCCCTCTCCGACAGAGCCCTCTGACCTCACTTCCCTACGTGTTGTCTCAATGACAAGAGCCATCCTGGTAAACCCTCCTCGAAAATACCTTCAACTCTTGCCTTCTCTCTCCTTCCATTCCACTCACCTGGGGAAACCCCAGCCCCCCTCTCCCAGCTGTGTTTCTGAATCAGGCCCCGGGCAGCCAGACGTTGCCAGAACAAAGACCAGGCCTGGCTGGGTTCACAGGTGACTTTGTGGTTACAAACTCTACCTTTATCCTCACTTCTGCCCTGGGGAGTGCAGGTTTCTCTGATGGTCTCACCTCACTTTTCCACTTAAAAAAATTTTTTTTGAGGGTGGGTGATGGGTATTGAGGAGAGCACCTTTTGGGATGAGCACTGGGTGTTGTATGGAAACCAATTTAACAATACATTTCATATATTGAAAAAAAATAAAATAAAAGCCCACATAAGTAATAGTGAAAAAAAAATTTTTTTAATGTTTATTTTTGAGAGAGACAGTGAGTGGGGAGGGGTAAAGAAAGAGGGAGACACGGAATCTGAAGCAGGCTCCAGGCTCTGAGCTATCAGCACAGAGCCTGACACAGGACCCGAACTCATGAGCTGTGAAATCGTGACCTGAGCTGAAGTTGGCCGCTTACCCGACTGGGCCACCCAGGCGCCCCTTGCTTTTCCACTTTTTGAGAAAACTATTCCATGCCTTCTCTCCTTTCCCCTAATCCACCACCCCCCTCCCCGTGATGCTCTCAGCTGGTGACTTTGCCTCAGTCTTCGATGAGAACATAGCGTCGCACCCTATCTAACCAACAAAACCATCTTCATGCCCCGCCCCTCGCCTTCATCATCCCGCAAAACTGGAAGAAGAATCACCAAAGGCGAGGCCTTCCACATGGGCTCAGCCCCGACCCCTCTTGCCTTCCCAAGGGCCTCACTCTCTAGCTATCTTCTCTCTACCACTGTGAACCTCCTCCTGGCTATGACCAGGATCTCCCATCTTGAAAATAATGGCAGTGGTGACAAAAGCTCTCCCGGTCTCATGCCCCTTCATCCGTTGCCCTATTTTTCTATTTCCTTTCATGGAGAAGCTTCTTAGAAAGTGTCTACACCAGCTGTCTTTACTTCCTTACCTTTTGTTTGCTCTCTGACCCATTCCAACCTGGCTTCCATTTCCCCCACTCAACTGAAATGGCTTTTGTCAAGTCACTAGCACCCTCTCTGCTGCCAAGTCTGCTGAGCACTTTTCTGTCTTCACCTCCCTCAACCTCTCAGAAGCATTCAACCCAGTTGGCTGCAGCCCCCTTCTGGAAAGCCTCTACTCGCTCAGCCTCCATGAGAGCATAGCCACGGCTTCCCTCCTACCTCTCTGGCTGCTCCTTCTCAATTTCTTTGCTTGTTCCTCTTCCTCTCTTCAATCTCTAAAGCTTCTCAGGGCCCAGTCTGGGTCTGGATGGCATCATTCTTAGGACTGTAAATTGTGTCACAGGAATATCGTAACATCTCCTTTGAACTCCAGACTGATATATCCAACTGCCTACCGAACCACTCTTGTGTGGATAGCTAACAGGCATCCCAACCTATGATATCTGGAATGAAACATTTGCCTTCCTCAACTGTTCCAACCCGCAGGCTTCCCCAACCCAGAAAACATCTATCCATCCATCTGGTTCCTCCAAATATCAGGGTGCCTCTTTGAATGCTCTTTTTTTCCTCGCCTTCTACGTCCAGCCCATCCAAGGTTCCATTAATACCATCTCCAAAATATACACGTCCTCCACCTTTTCCCCTTGGACCATATCACAATAAGCTCTCACAATAACCTGTTTCCTGATAACTGCTTTTGCCCTGCCCCCCTGCAAACCTGCTCCATAGAGCAGTTAGTGATCTTTTAAGAATAAGAAACTAATCATGTTGTTTCTCCTGCTTAAATTTCTCCAGCAACTTCCTGTTGTGCTTAGAACAAGACCTAAATGTCTTATGGTGGCCTACAAGGCCCTGGGGATCCAGCCCCTGTCTCCCTCTCCACCCTGTCTCCTGATTCCTCCCTGCTCCCTCTGCCCCAGTCCCACTGGCCTCCTTCCAGCTCCTGGGCCACTGGGCTTATGCTTGCCTTTGGCTTTTACCTGGCCCTGTGCTCCCCTCCCTCTTCACATGGCTCTTCCATCTTATCATCTCCACCCCCACCCCAGTCTAGGCTCAAATGTCTCTTCTCCAAGTGGCTTTCTCCTTCTCTACTCTCTTTCACAGTCCTCTGTATTTTCCTTGACATCATATGTCATAATTGGTACTTAAACAAATAACTTGCCTAATTTATTTGTCTAGACTGAAATGCCAAGAGGACAGGAACTGTCTGTCTAGGTCACCATGCCCAGTCCCAGGATTGGGCACAGAGTAGGCACTCAGTACATGTTTGCTGAAAGAATGAGCAGATGAAAACTTGGATGCAGACCTTTCCGTGGTTAAAATGGATTCCGATATGTTTCATTGTTTCATCCATTTGTTCATTTATTTATCCATCCATCCATCCTGTTAATAAGCCAGAAGCTAAGCTAGCCCCGAACAGGACTTGAAGATGCACCAGTTGGGCATCTTGCTTTCTGAGAGCTGGTAGTTAGGGGAAAGGGGACATGGGGACATATAACTATGACATGAGAAATCAATGCTTACTCTAAACAGGGGAGGTCGTCGTGCTATGGAAGTTCAGGTGAATGAATGGCTACTTCCAGGTCAGAGAAGGAAAGATGTGGCTTTTCAGTTGGGCCTCAAAGGATGCTTAAGTTATAAACACAGAGGAATGGAGGGGAATAGTACTCCAGGGAGAGGGAGCAGCCAGAACAAAGACGGAAGCAGGACATAGGGAGATGCATTTGTGTCAGTCTTTGTGGGGCACAGAATCTATTCAGGGATTGGGGGAAGGTGGGTTGGGCAGCTGGCTGGCTATAGCAGGCCTGGGCGTCTGGACTTCACCCTGCAACCCTGGAGAGCCCCTCACATGGGGCAGTGTGTCCACCCTTTCGATATGTGTAGACAAGACAAGTTGTGCTATTTGCAGTGGACACCGGTAGAGGAATGAAAGGTTTCCTGGGATGTGTGCACGATGGCTTCCTGGCAGGGACAATCACAACAATGCCCCATAGCATGGGTTGGGTGTCATGCTGGCCCATCTCCACGTGGCTCTTCCAGCTACAACCTGGAGTAAACGGGGCCAACATGACAGCTTAAATCTTCCTTCCACCAGCCAGAGATTAGACTCTGGTCTCCACCCCAGTCTGTTCCCGAGATGTGGCAGCTAAGGGCCTGCAGGGGGCTCTATGAAACCTCTTCCCACGGAATTTAAGAACCTTGGTGCAAGGACCCAAGAGATCAAGGAGTCCAGCTTCCTCATTTTACAGATGGAGAACCTGAGGCCCAGAGAGGAGCAGCAACCCCCCACCCCCACCCTAGATCATGCATTTATTCATTCAACAAACATTTCTTGAGCATCTGCTCTGTGCTGGGCTCGCGCTAGGAGCCAGAATGTAACAATGGCAAACTCCCTGTCCTCATTGAGCTTGCATTCCAGAGGGAGGAGGCAGATAATAAATAGGGAAGCAAATAAGATAATTTTAGAGAGTGATAAATGAGAGGCCATGCCAAGAATAAAACCCAGCTCCCTGAGTGCCAGGGCTAGAGCCCGTTTAGCAAGTGAGAAGCCCCAACGGAACCTGCACTGAAACGGAAGTTTGGGCGGAAGTGGTGAGTAAAGTCAGGCCATCTTGGGGGCCTGGAGATGGTGAGCAGACAGGGGTGAGGGTGGGGAAAGAAGGGTGAGGAGTCGGGGAGCCAGGCTGGGGCCAGCTGTCCTTAGGCAGGGAGCCGAGAGTAAGGACGCTAGAGGGTGAGGCGGCCCTTCTCTGGAGCAGGTCCAGCCCAGCATTGTCTTTCTCTGTGGGGCTGCCAGATTGGAACACTCAATTCCAGATATAGTCTGACCACAGAGAGAGAGGCCTTTTCTCCCCAGCCTAGACACCCTTTGTATTCATTCATCCCAAGATGGCATTCTTTAGCCACCTCCTCATAAGGTGGCATTTACAATCACTCCTGATCTTCTCCTCATGAACTGTAGTCAGATTAGATCTTCCCCCATCCTATAAGTTGTGCAATTGATTTTTCTCTTTTAAATCCAGGTGGACCCCAAACAAAATATTAGCAAGTCAAATCCAACAGTGTATAAAAAGAAGTATACACTACAACCAAGTGGGATTTATCCCAAGTGTGCAAGCACGTTCAACATTAGAAAATCAGTTGGGGCACCTGGGTGCCCCGGTCAGTTGGGCGTCTGACTTTGGTTCAGGTCATGATCTCGCAGTTCGTGAGTCTGAGCCCCACATCAGGCTCACTGATGTCAGCGCAGAGCCAGCTTCAGATCCTCTGTCCTCCCCACCTCTCAAAAATAAACATTTAAAAAAGAAAAAGAAAGCAGTTAATGTAATCTATTACATCAATAGGTTAAAGGAGAAAAACCACATAATCATATAAAGAGATGCAGGAAAAGAATTTGACAAAATCCAACACCCATTCACGATTTAAAACAAAGCAAAACAAAACAAAACAAAACAAAACAAAACAAAAAAAACAGGAACAACTCAGCAATAGTGGAGAGTTTCCTCAACCTGATAAAGAACATTTACAAAAAAACCTGCAGCTGGGGCACCTGGGTGGCTCAGTCAGTTAAGCATCTGACTTCAGCTCAGGTTATGATCTCACAGTTTGTCAGTTGGAGCCCCACGTTGGGCTCTGTACTGACAGCTCAGAGCCTGGAGCCTGCTTCAGATTCTGTGTCTCCCTCTCTCTCTCTCTGCCCCTCCCCTGCTTGTGCTCTCTCTGCCTCTCTCAAAAATAAACATTAAAAAAAAAAAAACAACCCTACAGCTAACCTAGTACTTAATGATGAGAAACTAGAAGATTTCCATAAAGATCAGGAACAAGGCAAGGATGTTGCCTCTCACCACGCCTTTCCAAAATATATTGGAAGTCCTAGCTAATGCAATAAGACAAGAAAAGGTAATAAAAGGTATGCTGATTGGAAGTGAAGAAATAAAACTGTGTTTGTTCACAGATGACATGATTGTCTATGTATAAAATCCAAAAGAACTGAAAAAAAACAAACTGAAACTAATATAGGTTTCAGGATGCAAGGTTAAAATAAATCAAAGTATAGGACTTTACATCCTACAAGTTGCCCTTGTTCATTATACCTCTTCACCTCTAGTCTTTTGTGAAAGCCTATCAGATCTTGATTTTTTTCCTCTCAGTTCAACACTCTCACAGCTATGTATCTATGATCCTGACTGTCCCAAATTATTGGCCAAACACAGCTCAGGATAGACACCATCACCACCATCCCCCCCCCCGCCCCCACCATATGCTTCTAGAACCTTCTCTCCTAGGATACCTATGCTTTCAAAGAGGCTCTTTCAAACATCCAGAAACCCACCAAATTGCACTGTATTGGCCTGGAATCCTCCGATAAGTATCAGCTATGCTGTACCACCCTGAGATGTGAAAACCACTGTGAGAAGCTCTCCATACCAGCCTGAGAACAGATGTGACCTGCCCCTCACAGCCTTCCCTGTTCTCTCTAGGGTGCATCCCTGTGGATGCAGAGATGGCAGGTGGCTTGCTGGCCTTCCTTGGGCCCCAGTCACCATGCCTCTTGCCAACCAACCATGCCTTTCATCTGCTCCAAAGCTGCATTCCAGGGTTAGGCTGTTTTGTTTCTCTGGATTGGAAGCAAGACTACTTTAGAGCTGCATGTGGCCAGCGGAGACCCCTCCTTAGCTTCACCTGCAGTAGGGGCTCAGACTCACACCTTTCTGGGAGATTGAAAGAGATCAAACTTTTTCTATCCCGGCCAAAGACAGCACCGGGCATCTGGGTGGACTCCTTCCCAAATTCCTGCATTCCTATTGTGGCCCAGCTCCAAGAACACAAAATAGAGCCCCATGCCCCCTAGTTATAAATCTCAAGTCACAGCTTTTTCTCAGCTGGGGCAGTCTGGGGGAAGGGGGGATGGGAAAGGGGTAGCTGTGTTATTTCTCTGCCAGCACTTAGGGCTGAGGCGCTGGCAGGCCAGGGGCCTGGAGGAAGTCACCCCGGGTGCCCTCCCCTCCTGATCTAACACTCTGCAGAGGAAATCTGCTCCAAGAGGTCTTGGAGGGAGGCCTAGAGCCGGGAGCGGAAACCTCCGGACACTCAGGAGCCCCGAGAGTTCCGGAAACAATCAGGGTCACATGAGGGGTGTTTCTAGGCAAGGGGTGGGCTAATGTTGATTGCGCTTTCCATGTGGGGCTCACTGGATCAACACATGCCTCCTCCTTCTTTAGGCACCCGATTCTACCAACCTAATTATGTGTCCTGCGCGAGGGGTAAGAAAGAGAGGGGTGGCCACATTTATTTTGTACTTACTATATGCCAAGGTTATTTTGTTGTTCAGGATATGTCAGCAGCCCCTCCCCCACCCCCACAATTAGATCCATTCCCTGCCCGTCCCCAATAGCTCTCAAAAAACATCGGTTAGGGGCGCCTGGGTGGCGCAGTCGGTTAAGCGTCCGACTTCAGCCAGGTCATGATCTCGCAGTCCGGGAGTTCGAGCCCCGCGTCAGGCTCTGGGCTGATGGCTCAGAGCCTGGAGCCTGTTTCCGATTCTGTGTCTCCCTCTCTCTCTGCCCCTCCCCCGTTCATGCTCTGTCTCTCTCTGTCCCAAAAATAAATAAACGTTGAAAAAAAAAAATTAAAAAAAAAACCACATCGGTTAGTTTTCCCCAAATTGCCTCCTCCTCCTCTCAAACCTGACTCTTTTCCTTCCCCCAGGGTGTTTCTGGTCGGCTTGGGGCCAGATGAAGTAAAAACCCACAAATGGGAAATAGATCCTCAAATGGACTGTGTTTGGGTTTTGTGAGCTGTGCCCCCTTCCTTCTAACCCCTTCCAGATCATCTTTCGGCGGCCCTAGATGCCTTTTCTCCTACAAGCAAAGGCCCAAGAGTGGGTTTACCCTCGCAAGACTGAGCCTTAAATCAAAGGAATTCATCTTAAGATGTAGAATTCCAATCTCAGCTTGAGGAAGAGTCTGTTAGGAGTGAAGGAGGTTGGTTCCTCTGGCTCCCAAATCTCAGTAGCTTTACCCAGCATCCTGACGTGCATAGGCCCATGAGGTGGAGGCTTCAGAATTATTTCTTGAGGAAAAGCAGTCATGGGTGTGTTCATTGGGTGCTTCCTGAGTGTCCAGCAATGTCCCAGCTAACAAAGACAGAGGCAGAATTTGAATGCCGCTCTCTGACATAAATCCACGTGCCGGCTACGACCTTGGGGGACTGGGCTGGCCTGACCCTCACCTGTCTGTCCTCTTCAAAGGGCAGACTGGGGTCCTTGGGCCAAGCCCCTAAAATGTACCAGCTGGGGTGGGCACCTGGCAGGGCTAGACTCAGGTCTCCTGGGGCCTCGTGTCCAGAATTGTGGGAATGGGGACTACAGGTCAACAGCTTGGTAAAGAGACTTCCTCGAGGTATGGGTTTCTTTTGCACCAGTCGACCCTCATATACCCCCTAACTCCCTCTGCAGCCCAGTTGTACACACACACACACACACACACATACATGCATTGCTTCCATGAGTCATTTCCCAGCTGCTCCAAAGGGTGGGGAGGCTGATTAGTTCCAGCCAGGCCTGGGGCTTCCTGCCCTCTGCTAGCTCGGCTTTTCCCAAGGAGCTGCACACATGACCGCCAGTGCTCTATGGATGCCACCCTTAAAACCTGTGCGTGCACACCCTCTCCTGTGAACATCTGGGCCCACCTCACCCACCTTTGGGCAGATCTACCCCCTGCACACACGCCTGTCTCCCCTGCCCTGCCTATTCCCACCTATAGTCTACCCCGGGAGATGCCTGCCTCTATTCTCTTCTCTGCCCCACACCCTCACCTTTCCCAGCCCGTGGCTGACAGGCTTTTTCCTTCTGTGGGTCCACTGAGACACTAACAAGAGGATTGTTCAAAACTGATCAAAGCCAGGGGCGCCTGGCTTGCTGCCTCAGTCAGTTAAGCGTCTGACTTTGGCTCAGGTCATGATCTCACGGTTCATGGGTTCAAGCTCCGTGTCCGGCTCTGTGCTGACAGTTCAGAGCCTGGAGCCTGTTTCAGATTCTGTGTCTCCTTCTCTCTCTGCCCCTTTCCCACTCGCGCTCTGTCTGTCTGTCTCTCTCTCTCTCTCAAAAATAAATAAACATTAAAAAAAAAAACAACTTGATCAGAGCCCACCTGGCTCCCCGTTTCCTCCGTCAACCCCCCACCATCCACTTACAGTGAACTTTGAGCCCTCCCCGCTAGGTCCCCACATCCCTGCCAGGCCCTGGGGGCTGGGGATCAAGGTCACCAGCATCAGGAAGAGTGGCCCCCTTGCTTGCTGCCTGTGGAGCTTGGCCTCTAACTGGAAACCCACAAGAAAGGCTGGTGGACTGTTCCTGCCCCTTCAGCCAGCGTGGCCCTGTCACTACCTCCGAGAACTTTGCTTTCCCCCAGAAACTGCTCCAGGGCTGTTTTCCCACCAGCTACCCTGATAAAAGTTCTTTCTCCCAAACTGGGCCAATCTAGAACTTACAGGCTTCCCAAAAGGCCAGAGTCACAAGCAGATCTTACTAAAATATAAGGCAAAGGGACTCTGTTTTGCTTTTGGTTTCACAGTCCTCACGGCAAACATCTATCAACGGCAGACCCCCTCTTGGAAGGGGGTCTGCCGTCCATTTTATAAAAGGGTCTCCCTCACCTGAGGGAGACCAGATAGGAAAAAATATATATATATAACCCCTCCCAACTATGAGCCCAGAGCTGGATAGGGTCGTCCGCTTCCTGCCAGGCAGACCCACCTTCTCCACCTCTTGTGGCTCCTCCCCTCCTTTTGTTAACCCCTCCACCCCCACCCCCACCCCCAAGAGGCCACATTGATTTCAGAGTCACAGCCTGGTAACAGCTGTGATAATTAACTACTAGTTAACACTTATGGAGACCTGACTACTTGCCAGGCATTGTTCTGGGCACCTCACATTCATGAGCTCATTTAGTCCTCGCCACGGTCCTACTATTATCACTCCATTGGACAGATGAGGAAACTGAGGCACAGAGAAAGTAAGTAACTTGCCAGAGGTTATTTAGGCCGTAGACTGGAAACCCGGCTCCTGGGGCTCTCGAAATTGCCCTTGGCTCTTAAGCACTGAGCTATATCACCACCCAAGTCTAAACTGGACCATGACCTTCTAGCACCTACCTGGTGGGGATGGGGAGGGGGGCAGGGGCACCTGGTTTCACAAACCAGTTAAAAAACGGAGTGGTGTCTGGTGACCATTGTGGACTTGCACCTTCTGTTCGTGCTAGGGCTCCTGGCAGAGGGCAGCAAGACCGGAGGGGAAGGGGCGGCCTGCCCTTCCAGGGATCCGGAGGCTTCTCGGTCACCCCCTCCCCCTCTGCTCCTCAAGCCCCTCCTGCTCCTCCTGCTGCCCCAT
Source organism: Leopardus geoffroyi (assembly GCF_018350155.1). Classification (NCBI taxonomy): domain Eukaryota; kingdom Metazoa; phylum Chordata; class Mammalia; order Carnivora; family Felidae; genus Leopardus; species Leopardus geoffroyi. The sequence goes on from NC_059330.1 coordinate 46,426,452, forward strand.
CCCCCCCATCGATGGCTGTTGACTGAAAACTGCAGGGAATAAAAATAGCTGTTGCTGATGAGGCAGAATGGGGGCCAGAGCACATGAAAGGCCTGGGGCAGGGGTGGTGGAGGTGGAAGGAATTGGGATTCCCCCAGCCCCATAAACACCCCCTACAGGAGCCACTAGGGGCCATGGCCTGTCTCTCTCTGCCACTGCAGAGCTGGGGGCCCCTGCAGGAGGCCCGGCACCTGCCCCAGCCCGAGGGCTGCCCACTGGAAACCCCCCTGCCCCCACTCCCCCCCCCCCCAGTCTCAGGGGCCAGCTCTGCCCCCCACCTCCAGCCCTGCCCCAGCATCGGCGCCACTCGCTAGCTGTGTGCCTCGGCTGAGTGACGACCCTCTGAGCCTGAACCTTCCCTGCAAGAGGAGTCAAGGAACTGAAGGTTTGTATGACCTGTACCCTGGTTGTTGACATCCACCTGCTGCATCCCCTCGCTTCTCCCTACCTGCTCTCGGGGGACCTCAGGCCTCAGATTTTTCATTTCCACTCAGTGCATCTCTTTCCTGTCACCTGGAGAGAGCCTTTCTACTCCTCTCTGTGAAGTCCAATCCCTTCTCTCCTCTCTGGCTATGCCTGGCCCCGGGAGACTTCTCTGAACTCCACCCCCAGTTGGGCCACCCTCTCCCCTCCCCGCCAATATCTACACTTTTCTCTATTCTGGTGGCCAGAGTTGCCTCCGAAGGCAGGGATTTTGTCAGGACCACCCCCATCATCCGACCAGGAGTTTTGTGCCTTCAGCATCGAACTCGGGGCTTCCCCTTGGCCTGGGCCTGGGGTTGGGGCCCAGAGAACCTGGTGAGGGAAGCCTGCTGGGCAACCCTTGACACTCAGACCAGCCTATGGCTAGGAAGGTGACCCTGAGTCCTGAGCCCCCACTCCAGGCAGATTCCCAACCAGATATGACAAGCAGAGCCAGGCTAGGACAGGGCCACCTGGGAATTATCTTCCCAAAATCACACTAAAAATCCCAGCCGATCCCCTGAGAGAAGCCCGGGATGCAGATGGAAATGTGCCATTGTGTTTTATGTCTGGGTCCCTGCATCGCCCACACAACGTGATGTGGCTCCAAATACTAGTGTGATAACCACAACTGTCCACAACACGGCCATATGGAGTAAGGCTGCCGGTCATGGGCAGGGGACTGAGGATGACCCCAGAAGAATCTGGAGGGTCCTGGGAGAACCAGTGTTTCTCTGCTCCCGAACCCAGCCCTGCCCCACCTGTGTCTGGTCATTGCCACCACTAGGGGTCTCCTTAGCTCAGCTCAGGGCCCTTGGGGCAGTCGTGGCCTTGGTCATAGATGAGGGACAACAATGCCCACCGCTGGCTCTTCCCCACCTCTCTGTCAGCCCCTTCCCCTCTCCAGACTAACCAGACAGGCCCCAAACTTGTCTCTAGCTAACTGTCCTCAAGCTGATTCATCCAGACAGGCTACATTAAACAGCCTTCAAGGCTCCTGTGGGCTCTAACCTTCCCTGGCTCTGGGGTGATTTATTTCTGTGCAGGCCCCCCGCTGCCAGTGTTATGGGTGGGAGGGGGACATGTTTAGTATCCACCTGGAGGGTCACCTCCCCACCCTGGGGTATCATGAGGCCTCACCAGGACCTGGCCCTGTGCCCAAGCAGGGGGAGGGGCAGCGAGACACAGTACTTAACTGGGTGGAGTGGGAAGGGGCTCAGGCCTTCTGTGCCACACCAGCGCCTTCTTGGAAAGCCTCAAGCAGCCTCCACGCCCCCCCCCCCCCGCCCCGGGCCCTCTGGACAGGGACCTCCCAATCTTTTGAACAAATGCCCCCCTCTGATAAGCAACACCACACTCCTCCAAAACCCCTTCTCCTACCTCTGCTCAGACCTTCCCGCCCCTTCCACTAGCCACTACCCACCCTCCTCCCTGTGCCCCCAGTTCCTGGCTCTACCAGCAGGGAGAGGGAGGGGGGCTGTGTTCTGCCCTGGCATCGGCCTTGTGGCCCCCCGAGTCCCCTCCCGAATCCCCCAGAATCCCCTCAGTGCCGTGGCCCCATCTTCTTCCCCTGGCCCCAGGCTTTCTGCCTTCCTCACTTGTCTAGGGAGGGAGCCTGGCGCGCCACGGGCCGGCCGGGAGAGGCCAGGGCGGTGGGCAGAGCCTGGGCGGTACAGCCCGAGACGTGTCCTCTGCTGGCATCTCGAAGATTCCTGTTTCAGCAGAGCAAAGGAGCCGCCACCACCCCCCACCCGGCCTCCCGCCGCTCTCCTCCCCCCACAGCCCTGCCTTCCAAGCCACTGTGAACCGGCTGAGCCGCCACTGTGAACAGGCTGTTTTGGCTCCTCTGCTCTCCCCTCCTGAAGAAACTCAGGCGGGGTCACCCTGTGCTCGTCTGGAGCCGAGCCTTCGCCACTGGGCCATTTGTGACCAGGGCAAGGACCCTTGCTCAGAGCAAAGACAGCCAGCCAGGGGCACAGAGGGCAGAGGACGGGGCCACGAGAGGCAAGTTTGGGGACAGAGGGTCAAGGCACAGGCCGGGGCAGAGCAGGGCCCGGTGTGGGCAGGAGGACAGCGGTGCCCGGAGCGAAGTGGTGACTTCCTTAAAGCCAGCTGGGCACAGGGCCAGGGTGCCCCGCTCCTTGGGGTGGCCTGCCCTTGGGGTGCCGGCCGGGGCGGGGTGCGGTACTCACTGCCGGACAGGAGCGGAGCGCTTGCAGCCGAGCCTGGAGTGCCGTGCCCACCTCCGGCTGGGGCTGGGACTCTGGGGGACTTGGCCGGGGGGCCGGGCGGCGGGGACAGCTGCTGCCGCTGATGTCACAGGGTCATGAGTGAAACCTGAGGACTGGGCCAATCTTCAGGTGGGAGCCTGGGCCGCGCTTCCCTCACCGGGTGTGCTCAGGCTCAGCCTGGGCCGGCCGCACACTCTCCCACTCACACGTGTGCACACGCACACCCCCATGCGCACACGCAGCGGGGCACGCGTATGAGCCCGCTCACGCAGGTCCTTTCCCACCCTTGACGAGCTTACAGGGCTCGTTCTCTGTGCCAGTCTCCTTTCACACTCACCGCCAGGAGCCCGGGGGGCACACGCACACTTGCTCCGGTACGCACTGTGGGTGTGCCCCCTCCCGACGCAAATGCCACACTCACACACACTCAGCCATACGTGTAGATCACCCTCCACACATGCACACAAACACTTGCACTGCGTGTTACACCTGTTCCCGAACGGGCTTACTGCTCACGCAGACACACTCCCACACTCACACCAGGCTCGTGCGTGTACTTGTACACTTACAGCCGGGTGAACACAAACGTCGCATACCCTGGGCGTGAACTTTTATCAAGTGTCCGTCTGTGTGTGCACACACCCATACCCACGGTCACGCTCATGCACTCACGCATTTCCACGCATGTTACTTACATCTGTACTGTTGTCTACATCCACACTCCTGTTCACGCGTACCCAGGGCCACCCGTGTGCACCTGTGATCGTGAGACTTTCATCAAGTGTCTGCCTATCTGTACATCCACGTCCCCCCACACCCAAATACACACACACCGAAACACAGCACACATACACCCATCCCTCACATCCCTCACACACACATACCTCCAAACACACACACACACGCACACACACACAGCTCTTAGCTGGACAACACAGCAGTCTCAAGGGTCATTTCTCCACCGCCACTACCCACCCCCCCACCCCCGCCATCCCACTGGCTAGACATCTGTCCCTCAGAACGTGGGGAGGGGACAGAGGGTGGGGGGCAGGTTGAGATTGGTTCAGCCCCCCTCCCCCCTCCTTTCTGGGTCTGTGGTGACCCCTAGTGGAGCTGTTGTGAAATGACCCGTCTCACAGCCTCAAGCACCTGCCCCAGGCTGACGAGAGAACCCCAAAGCTCCCCGCGATGCTCCCCGCACCCACTCTCCCACGACCATCCCCGAAGCATCTTTTCTGGCAGCCAGCTCTCCAGCTGCGCCGAGCCCAGGTCAGAGTGTGGCCTTTGTGAGGGGCGCAGGGAGGCCTGAGGAGTGGTCCCCCTCAGTCCTGGAGGTTGGGTGGCCTCTCTCCTCCCAGAGACCCTCTGTGGACACAGCCCGCAGCCTCGTGGAGCCCCTCCCTGAAGGCGAGGCCTGGCTGAGGCTTGCAAAGTTCCTGCTATGCCCGGACTTCCCGCATCTCGCCCCAGGTGAGTCACTTCACACCCTCAGAGGTTCGTCTTCCAAACCCACAGGTGTGAGCGTTGGTGTTCTCTGTGCATGGTTCTTATCCTGCTCTGCTCGCTCACCTTTCCTGACACACATTTGCCGTGTAGTTTTGTTGCTAACGTAATCCAGGTGTCTGGTCACCCCTGCCTTTTCTTTGCAAGGATCTTCTTCTTCTAGCGCTCAGAGGAAAAGCAAACGTTTTGTCTCATCCTTGCCAAGTTGTCTCCCCAGAACTGTTCCTTGGGGTCCCTGACATCACTCAGGGCCCTGCTATGGCTCCAGTTTGCTTTGCTGCTGGCTACTGTCCCCTTGGTAGCACAGTCCTCCCTGTCCGTGGGCACTGAGGAGAGGTGGTGGGCAGGCAGCTGTCATTCCCATATATGGCTCCTCCCTTTTGGTCTCTGCCTGGGCCCTGCCAAGAGCTCTGTGGGGGTAAGAACGACTTTAATGAGGGATTGAAGTAATTGAAGGGAATTGTAATATATGAGGGGGAGGGCTGCTGCATTCAGTTGTACGGGTTGTCTACTGTACAATTCTGGGCACCAATCACGTTTGCAATCATTATAGATTCATGTATTTTAGATGATAATTGTCTAGCAGATGATAGCAAACTGTCCAGAGGACAAGGCTAATTTTTCTGACTTGCACAAGGTGTCATTTGGACTAGGAATAAGGTTGATTGGAAAACCAAAGTTGTATGTGAAATATGACTTTTCCCCACAGCCCAAGGGGAATGAATGCCTCCCTCTCTTGATAACAGTATTCCTCCTTCCTTTGGGGGACTGCTCCTCTCCTACTCCAAATAGGTCATTCTGGGGTGGCCGCTGATCTCAGGACGATGACCCCGCCCCGGCCACGGAAATGGCCATGTCACCCAGATCTGGGCGATCCTCTTGGCCACAGTGGCCGGTCCAAAAGCTGGATATGTGGCGCAAGTGTGGCCAATCGTCGTCCTTCCTGGGGAGTTATATGTATTGATACAAAAGAAAGATGAACTCTCTCTCCTCAGGATTCTCTGAGTTTGTCTAGGGTAACTGAAGTAACAAGTCAGAAGGTGCCTGAGGAGTATTTCCCACCTAGTGGAAGGGCCTATCTGTAGGACGAGCCAACGAGAACACCACACACGATGCGGGGGCGGGGGGAGGATGAGAGAGGGGCCTGAAGACACTGCTTGACCCCTGGGTCAGTGAAACTACAGAGCAGCTACGTCACTGTCTGCCCCATCACATGAGCCAAAAAGCGTCCCTTTTCCTTAGGCTGGTTTAGGCTGAGTATCAGGTGCCCACAGACAAAAGAATTCTTAGAAGGACCTTTCAGAAAAATCCCACTCTGGGGCACTTGGGTGGCTCAGTCGGTTGAGCATCCGACTCTTGATTTTGGCTCAGGTCATGATCCCAGGGTCCTAGGATCGAGCCCCGTGTCGGGCTCCATGCTGACGTCACAAAGCCTGCTTGGGATTCTCCTTCTCTCTGCCCCTCCCCTGCCCATGCGCGCTCTCTCTCTCTCTCTCTCTCTCTCTCTCTCAAGGTAAATAAATAAATTTAAAAAAACAACAAAAAAGAAAATCCCACCATGACCCACAGGAACCCACCCTGTCATACCCTGTCGTGGCCACTACTCCCCACCCCTCACCCCTGCCTGAGCAGTCAGTTCTCTCCCTGAGTCTTCAGTCAGGGAGACTTTCTGGGAGCTTCAGCAGGTGCTCCCCTGTGGTTGGTGACACCCCAATTCCCGGGAGTCAAGGAGGGGAGGGCTCTGGACTCCACCCCACAGTTCTATTCCTGTGAGGTGGGACCTTGAAAGCAAGTTCCCTTCACAATGCATCCCACTGCTGCCATCTACACATTTATAAGTCTCCAAAGTGCCACCAGAGGCCTGTCAGACAAAACCACACACACACGCATCTCACAAGGGTAGCCATGATTTGGACAAACAGCATAGAGCCTCTAAGCAGAAAAATGGAATTTCTTTCCTGTGATATTTTCAAGGCTTCTCCCCACATAGCCAGTAGTCATAACTAGCTCCTTCCAGTTAGTGCCTCGCTAGAAAGGGGGCCCAAGAAAAGTGTCTGTTGCAGGGTTTTCTGCCTCTGCTTAGCACTTCCTCATCTGTACCAAAAAGAAACACTGAAATTTCCACCGAAATTCTTTTTTTTTAAAAAGCTTATTTATTTTGAGACAGAGAGGGCGAGCATGTGTAAGCGGGGGAAGGACAGAGAGAGGAAGAAAGAGAGAATCCCAAGCAGGCTCTGCACCGAAAGCACAGAGCCTGGTGTGGGGCTCGAACCCACAAACCATGAGATTATGACCTGAGCTGAAGTCAGATGCTTAACGGACTGAGCCACCCAGGCCGCCCCACCCAACCCAAATTCTTAAAAGTTCCCTTTTCTCTCCATTTCCATCGGAGGAGGAGACGAGGGAGCCCATTTTTCATGGTTTTCTAATGACTGCACACTCTTCCTTTGAGTGAATTACCTTCATTTATATAGCCATTCCCTTACTAAAGGACGCTGGATATGTTCAATCTTCGGCTCTTAAAAATAACACTGTGACAAACACATTTTAGTAGAAACCTTTTTCCCTGTTTGGTTTATTCCCAGATACAGATTTATCAAGGCAACAGGGAGGACTTTGGTACATATTTCAGTGGGACCCATACACACACACACACAAAACCCAAAAGTCATAAAGCAACAAGGCAAAGATACAAACAAGAGTCCTCGCCAAGACAAAATGAAGAGGAAGTAGGTGGAGCATTCGATGCCTCAAAGAAGGTGGTAGGAGGCAGGGCGAGTATGGAAAGTCACCTCCACTGTTGGACTAATGTTAGATCGTCTATAAGCAAAATAGCTCTGGCAGATAAGCACATGCGGTTTTTCCATTCTTCAACTGGCAAATGTTTCCGTTTCCTTTGACGAAGAGCTCTGCTTGAATACAGAAGCCAGATAGCGTTTATCTCGGCCCTACCTTCCAAAATACAAGTTTCGTGCGTGGTTAACATGCGATCTTGTATCTGAAATAATCACCAATTCCTGACTGTTTTCCACAGCCACCTCCAGCCTGCTCTGGGCTTCTTTTAGAGGGCTGAGGGTGATGGCCTCCTGCTGGCCTCCCTGCCTCCAGCTTTGCCTCCGTTGAATCCATGGGCTGTTATACTCCCAGATGAATTTTCCTCCGTGTCTATTCCTGCATCTGACGTCACCGAACGCAAATTTTAACATAGAGCTGCCAGAATTGCTTTCTCCAGTTTTCAGCAGACTGGGGGCAGACACGGAGAAAGTGGGAGGTTAGTGTCATAGTTTGGATTCCCTCCAAAGCAGAGCCTGAGACAAGGATTTGGGAGCAAGTAGTTTCTTTGGAAGGGGATCCCAGGAAGCACTGTGAGGGAGTGGAGAAATGACAGAAGAAAAAATCAGTGAAGTGTGTGTTTGTTGGTGAGCAGATTATCACTGGGACAACTGAGACATAAAGCCACAGGGACTACTGAAAAACTTCGGGGACGATCCCCCCTGGAGTTGTCCCCCGGAGGCCAGCAGGCTGGGGAATTTACCATCAACTGCTCTCCCTTGATGCTTCAGGGTTGCCTCTGGGATGACTTCCGGCCTGCCTCACTTGTGGCCAGAAAATGTCCCCAGATGGAAACACGGAAAGTGAGTGCAGGAACCAACTGTATACCTTTGGGAGGATACATCCCCATCAGACATTTGTTCTTCCTGAGTCTGGTTGACATTAACAAAGATGGGAGGAACAGGATGAATCTTCCTAAAACATGTCTGTGCACACGTCACTGCCCTATTTCTCTCCTGCTCGAAACTCACCAAGAGCTCCCCACTACCCACATAGCTCAGCCTGAACTCCACCATTCAGCCTGCGAGTATGACCTGCATCTGCCTGGGCCGCTGGAACTTCTCTCTGCCCAGCTCCTCCACCACAGCCAGAGAGTGTGACCACTGGAGCATTTCAGGCCTTGTCTATTCTTGCACCTGTGCCTTTGTTCAGTCTGTGTCCCCAACCTGGGCTGCCCTATCTCTCACACTGCTTGGCCCCATCCAAAGTTCCTCCACTTCAGAATCCTGTCCTTCAGTGACCAATTCATCTCTTTTTAAGACCCCTTCTTTTAAAAATATTGTTTTAATGTTTATTTATTTTTGAGAGAGAGAGAGAGCAGGGGAGGGGCAGAGAGAGAGAGAGGGAGACACAGCATCCGAGGCAGGCTCTAGGCTCTGAGCTGTCAGCACAGAGTCACATGCGGGGGTTCAAACCCACAAGCCGTGAGATCATGACCTGAGCTGAAGTCAGACGCTTAATTGACTGAGCCACCCAGGTGCCCCATGACCCCTTCTTATATGTCTCACCCACAGGGGACTTTGCACAGTCTTGTATCTTTCTTAAGTTTATTAATTTATTTTGAGGGAGGGGGCGCAAGTGGGGGAGAGGCAGAGAGAGAGGAGGAGAGAGAGAATCCCAAGCAGGCTCCACGCTGTCAGCGCAGATCCCATGAACAATGAGATCATAACCTGAGCTGAGGTCGAACACTTAACCGATTGACCCACCCAGGTGCCCCATACACAGTCTTGTATTTTTGTTTTCACTTCATGAATACATTTTCCACTTCCCAGCAATGCTGGAACCAGTAGGAATATACTACTGTATCTCCAGTGTCCAGAAGGGCGCCTTGCACACACAGGCAGCTCCTTGATCAAGGTTTGCTGATGGTAAGCACGAGGATTGGTTTTGCCCCTCTAACTGCAGTGAGGGTGCAGATGGAAAGATGCACCTCTGTGTCCATCCCACTCCCCAGGGCCTGTCACTACATTGCCTGACGTCAGCTTGTTGATGGCCGTGGAAGCTATAAGACTCACAGCTAATGCACGGTCCACAGGCCCCCCTCCCCGGGACTAAAGCACAAAGGAGGAGGCGGGAATGGTCTTTCTGGTTCTAGACACCAGGAGTGCCAGGAAGAGGAGCTGAACAGAAGTAGAGGGTGGGGGAAGGGCAGCCCAAGGGGTGCTAATCCCAGCTTCCTGTCTGGATTTTCCTTGACTGCTGCTCAGGGCCTATCTTAGGATGGTCACAGCTGCCGAAATAGATCTCTCCCCTCACCTGTTCTGAAGCAAAGAAGACCTTGATAACTTCCTGTCAAAAGAATGCATGCTTTGGTAATTTTTCCAGGATGTGGGACAATAATGGGGGCACTGGTGCTGAACTCCTTGGGGTTCTCCACCTCTGTAAAGCAGCAGCCAGGAATGAGGGAGCAAACGGCCACAAGGGGGGAGTCCAGGGGCCAGCCACCTGTTTCTGGCCAGGGCCCAGTCTTTTCTGTGAACTTGGTTGATGTTCGCTTCCTTGGTCTGCTCCAGAAACCACTCAGCCTGAAGGACGCCCCTCTGATTCAGAGTGAAACACATCCTCTGCCCTCCTCACTCACCTGCCTCTCTCCGCCAAGTCCGCTCCTACAGAATTCTCTACGGGCCAGTCTCCCCAGCCCCTCACTCATTCACTCAACAAACACAAGCCCCCAGGCTAGGTATTGGAGGTGCACAAGGGTGAGAGGTACAGGGAGGAGCAAGATGCGATGCCCGGGGAACCGACGCACGCACGTTGGAGGTGGGCATCCCTCAGAGGCGACACCTCCTGTGGGAGAGCCTAACACGCCCCGAGCGCTGGGGCCGGGGAGGGACCTGCGCATGCGTGGAAGGAGAGTTTCGCGTCGCCCACGTCGCCTAGGTAACCCGGCCCGCGGAAACCAGCATGGCCTTCCGCAGCCGAGGAAGCTGGGGTCAGCTCCCATCACAGAGTGCAGTCCCGACGGTGAGGGCTGAGCCGGCCTTTGAGGTTGGCTGACTGGGGAGACGTCCCTGGAGGAAGCGGGGTGGGTGAGCCGCAGAGGAAGAGACTCAGGGAAGGGGGAGGCCGTGGGGGCGCGGGGAGAAGAACGCGGCCCCTGAGGGGTTAGGGAGGCAACTCGGGGGGGTGGGGGTGTCCCGGCGGGGGGGTGAGGGTCCCCCATCCCTTGCCCGGCTGGCCTGGCTGAGTCTCCCGCTCCCCCCAGCCCTGGGTGACCGTCCTGCAGCCGCTCGCGTGGGCCGCCCCACCTCCGCCCCCGCAGCCGGGCCGAGTGAAGGAAGGTGAGACTCCGGGCTCACCCGCCGTGTATCCCACTCTGCCTCGCACATTCTCTAGGCTTCCTCGCGGCACATCCCTCCCGCGCGGTCCTGGGCTGGGCGTTGGGAGATCGGGGGGGGGGGCGGGGGGGGGAGGAGGGTGGGCGGTGGGAAAGGCCCTGGGACCGTGGGCAGTGGGCGACCTGGCATAGACCCGCTGAGCTCCTCCGCCCCAGACCTGCTGGAACTGATGTTGCTGCAGAACGCGCAGATGCACCAGCTGCTGCTGAGTCGCCTGGTGGCAGCAGCGCTCCACTCAGGGCCGGCTCCGCCCCACCCCCACCCGCAGGTGCGTGCGCTGGAGGTGGGCCACCAGGGCCGTTCGCCTGGCCTGCGAACCCAAGGGTGGGGATCCATCTAGGGGTGGATCCTTGAGAAAAAGAATCAGGCAAAAGTGCAGTGGACCTGGCTGGGCCCCTGTGGCATCCCTTATGTGCCAGACTCCCATGCCAGAAGCCTCCATCTGGTGGGGATCCCCAAATCCGGACCACCCAGGTCTTGTTTTCAAGGTCTCCCTGCAGTGCATCCACCACAAGAATACAGGCCCGGGAGGACAGGCACCACTGTGCCCTGGGTCTGCAGGGGGCCTGATACTTACTAGGGGCTCAAGTGATATTTGTTGAACAAGTGAAAGAATAAACGAATGACCGTGAAGACAAGGCAGCTTTGGCGGTGGCTGTCACAGGGAGAGGTACAAGGGCCGAGTGCACACCTGGTTGGGGAAAGGCTCCTTGGAGGAACAGGTTACTTTAGAACCCGCCCTTGAAAGCCAGGTAGGACTTTGACACTTGGAGGAGGCCAGGTTGTGTCCAGCGTCCAGGCTGGCCGGACCTGCTGCTGTTCCTCACGCCCCGTCCCTCAGGGGGTCCCCGGGATGAACACCCCACCTCCCTGATGAGGCACAGGTGGGTCCAGGGTTGGGGGCAAAGCCAGGGGCGGGTCACCGGACTCCCGACCCAGCTCTGCAGTCATACCTGGAAGCTTCCAGGCTCTGTTCAGCCACTTATTAGCTGGGTGACCTTAAATAAGTTGTTCAGCCTCTTTGAGCCTCAGTTTTCCCTCCTGAAAAATAAGAAATAAATGTCTCCAAGGTGGCTTGCTTGCATGTAGACAATGCTCCATTTTATGAGAAGTTAGAGGAACAGAGGAGAGGGGGTAGGGAGAGCTGGATCTGGTATCATCATCTCTCCTCCCCCGTTCCCACAATCCCCAGGTCTACCTGGAGGGTCAACAAGAGGAATATGAGGAGGAGGAGGAGGAGAAGCAAGCCCAGGAGGAAGGGCCTTTGGTGTTCCACCACCACTACCTCCCCTGCCCGATGCCCAGTCCGGGTCCCCTGCTACCCTGGCCAGTCCCTTTTCTTTCCCCGCCCCCACATCAGCCTTACTTGCAGGACACGTCCAGGATTCAGCACCACCCTCCTGCCTCTGGGAGAAGGGGGTCGTAAGTGAGGCTTGGGGATCTGAGCATTGCCAGGGCCCTGCTCTGGGGCTGGGCTGGAAGAGCTCACCAGGGGCTGAGGGTGGGGTGGAGATACGTGGGGGTGAGTATCTGATGGGGGGGGGGATGTCTTTCTTTTCTCCATCTCAGGAGAGCCATCCCTCCGCCCCCACCCCCCAGTGCCACAGGGACTGTGGGTGCAGATGTACCCCCGGCTTCAGGTAGGGGCAGAGTGGGTGGGCAGTGGGGCCCAAGCCCAGGCCGGGGATGGGTCAGGAGGCCAGGAGGGCCGTTTGGGGGACAGGGAGCTCCTACCACCACTACTGTAGGCAACTGGCCTGTCCCTTTCCCTTTTCTTCCTTGGGGTCCAGTGAGGCAGGAAGGGAGCCAAGGCGAAGGTGCTATTCTCTCCCCAGACTACTATGATGCCGAGAGCCTACCATGAGGACAGATGCCAGCCCTGGGACCCTGCCAGCTTCACCGCAGGGCTGGAAAGAGCCCTGGAGCCCTTACGTGCCCCTCTAGTGCCTGTGACTCTGCACCCATGCCCAGCAGCCCTTCTCCTCCCTCAGCTGCAGCCAGGCTCTCTCCTGGGTGAATCAATACACTCTTCACCCCATTGAGACCTTGGACTGACCTGATATCTGCCCCGGATGAGAGTCCGTCTAAGCATCGTCCAGGGCTGGGAAGCCACAGGGTGTGGTCTGGGACCCAGAGCCCTCCCTCGACCTCCTCCACTCACCCCTCTCTGGGACGGCTAGGGCTGGGGGGTGTCGATGGCCTAATGATGGAGCAGGTGAGGGGAGGACTGCTTTTGTTGTCCGAGGCTCTCTAAAGGCCCAGAGTGATGGGGGAGAGGCCTGGCTCAAAGGTCCTGGAGCTGAGCCAGTTCCCTTGGGCCCCACCCTCACCCCAGGAAGCTGGTTCTTGTGGCAGAAAAGAGAAGTCAGAGCCCTGTCCCGCTCCCAGTGGGAGTGGCCTGAGGTCCCAGAGGGCCAAGAAGGAAGAGAACGTCTCTCTGCCCCACCCTCCCTCAGGAGAAGTTAGTCACTCAGGGCCCCGTGAGAATGGGTGTCTGGTGCCCGGGCTGGTCAGCATGTGGGCACCCCAGGGTCTGGGCTGGCTGGCGCTCTAGAAGGCCCCTGTGAATGAGTGGGCGGAGGGAGACTTAGGAGACATTTGGAGAGAGAAGTCTGGGCCTGGTGGGTACCCTTCCCAGCTGCTGAGTTCTATCCCAGGAGAAGACACTGAGGCACAGGGTTAAGTCCAGGTATTTATATTTAGACTAGAAGAGGAAATGGTCCCAAAGTCCTCTGCTGCTCCTTAGAGTCCTGCAGCCAGGGCTGGACCACAACCCTGAGGAGCCACGCTGACTTCCAGTGGCTGCCGTGCTGGTGACCATGCCACTCATGTAGGCCGTGCCCAGTAGGCCCGACTCGGGCCCCTTTAAGCACCTTGTACCCTGTAGGTGCCCATCTGCCTCTGGCGCCAATGCTGGCCGAAGACAAAGCACAGGAGGATAGATGTCACAAACAGGAACAGCAGCACGGACACCACTGTGATGATGACGACCATCTGGTTGTCTGGCATGGGCTCTGGGGAGGCAGGAGGGGGCAGCGGTCTTAGAAGTCTTCCGGTCCCAGGTGCTAGGGCCCCAGAGGTGTGCTTGTCGCCCACCCGGCCCTCCCCCATCTTGCAGTCACCCGTGTTGCAGACGTGAGCGGCTAATGGTGTAATACCTAGGGGAAAGGTGGGCCAGGGTCCAGGCTACCGGCCAGCCCTCTGTGAGACTATGAGGGCAGATGTCCCCCAGCACATGGTTGCTGGACACCATGGCCTGGACAGTGGCGTGGTCCAGACCAAGCCCTTCCCTGGCCAGAACTGAGTGAGCTTCTACCAAACTCTGAAGACAGGGAACACCTTGGCCATCAAGGGTCACAGAATGGCAGAGCTCCAGGGGATCTTAGGGCCAAATCTCTAAATGTAGACAGGGGCCATGGCCAGAGAGAGGAGGTTGGCTTGGTCAAGGTCACACTGGTCACTAATGGTCAAGCAACTAGTTGGGGTCCAAACCGGGCACGTGGAGAGAGCTTCGGGGAAGACAGAGAGCAAGAGGGAACTCCCTGGGATTAAGTGTGGGGTCCCTGAGCGCCTGGCCCCTGAGCTGGCAGAGAACGTGGTGAAGGGTTTTTCTTCCCCTAAGGAACGGGAGATGAATGCTCCCTCCCACCCCCTCCTTCTGGGGGCTCTCCCTCACCATAGACCTTGAGCGTCTGGGGCTCTGAGACACCGTGAATGATGTCCCCACCAAGAGACCGCAGGTCCAGGTCTGCCCGGCAGGAGAAGTTGTGGCGGCCGTCTTCCTTGTGAGCTGTGGCATTATGTGTGACTGTGGCCTCTTGGGGGGCAAGTGCCATTGTCCTAAAGGTCTTGTTGTGCATGGCCTCCTTGCCACGGAGCAGGGTGAGAGTGAGGGTCTCAAGAGGTGCCACATTGGGCACCCAGCACTCGATGGTGAAGGATCCCCCCACAGCCACCCGAGTGGGCTTCAGCTTCAGCAGCACTTGCCTTGGAGGGTCTGTGGGGAAGAAGGAGCAGGGGGTTCTGGTCAGAATGAGGGTGCTGTCCCAGCAGGCCCCACCCAGCCAGGCCCACCCAGCCCCTGGCACCGTAGTGTTATCAGGTCCTTGGCTGGATTTGGGAAAGCGGGCTGGGGCCTGGTCTGCTCTAGAGTGTAAAGAGAGGAAGAAGGAAACACTTCACGGTGAAGGACATATTGGGTGGTAGTTTTACCAACATGATATTTTCTGGAATGGTCAAGAATGGAGGTGGTCAGGTGTCTACAAAGAGGAGGTCCAGAAAGTGTACGGCCAACTAGAAATAAAAAAATTTGGATCGGTCTCCTCCAGAAATCAAACACAGATTTCCACATTAAACAGCTGGATGATTATATTGGGACTTAGAAGGGAGTGTTCGTTAGTCAGGGCCGCGCGTTGTGGGGTCCTCACTTAAGAGGCAGGGACTGGAGTCAGACCTGCCTTGCTTCTCCAGGATCAGATTCATAGCCGCCTCCATCCCTTATCTATTAAACAGGGCCCTCAGTGGTACCCTGGATTCTCTTGTGAACTAGAATATCTTACCCCAGTCACCCCAGGATAATAAGCTGGATTTAGGACATCTTTCTATTCACTTGATCCACTGATGTTGGTCATGGGAAAGACCCAAGCCACACTCTTGGTGCCGAGATGTGGAGGGAATCCTGGCCTATGGGAAGGTCTCCATGGCCCACATGCAGGTGTGTGTGTGTGTGTGTGTGTGTGTGTGTGTGATGGTCACACATCTTCCAGGGCCCCCCAGGAATATAAAAGCCCCAGGGGGTGCCTTAACCTTCCCTCCGTGAAGGGCAGGGGCGACTGGAGAGCACGCTGGCCTTTCTTTTGGTGCCCCACTACTCGTCATGGGGTGGGGGGTGTCCACTGCTACCGAGCGGGGAGGAGACTGCGGGCCCTGCCTGGGAAGTGACTTTTAGATTTGTGCAGACCTTGCTTAGATTGTCCTCTGAGCAAGCCCCAGACCTGGGGTTGCCAGCAGGCTCAAGGAGGCCAGTGAAGGGTGTGAGCAGATTCTGAGCCCAAGGTGAGGGGCCCTGTTCCTTGTCACCCCAGCGGCCCAGGGAGGTGGGAACCATATCTAGTGCCCGGGAGCAGTAACAGAGTAGCTCGGCAGACACGCAGCCGACACAGGCTCAGCCCGCGGGAAGGAGGGTCCGTGTGGCACTCACAGAACACGCTGACGTTGAGACTCTTTAACTTCTGCTTCCTGGAGCAGGTGAAGTAGCAGTAGATGATTGTGTCCTGGGAGACATTGGAGACCAAGTACTGCTTCCACTGAGTTCCACTGGCCACCAGAGTCTTGGTTAGAGTGGTTTCCAGGCCACTGGTGTCAGGCAGGGCACAGCTGGTACTACAGTTGATCAACGTGGACTCTCCGGGCTCCACCACCAGCTGCTCTGGATACATGTGTACCTCAAACGTCTCACCAGACCCTGGAAGACCAGAAAGATGGGGCAGCCAATGTCTCTGCTGCCCTGCACCATGGAACCGCCCGCCACGGGCTGTCTGATCAAGGGACAGGTGCCCAGGAAGAACGTCCAGAGACGGGCCCTCTGCTACTCTCCCCTTGTTCAGGCCTTATTTATTACCTCACCTCTAGACAGAGGTCTCCCTGCTGCCCCAGCTGTCTCCCTGCCTCTGGTTACTCTTCCTCCAGCCCATCACCTTCAAATTAGTCTTCTCCATCTCCATTCTTCTTACATCTTCCATCACCATGGGGAGGGATCCTATTTGACCTTCAAAGCCCAGCCCAAATGTCCCCTTCTCCATGAAGGCCTCTCAGAACTGGAGGTGGACTGTGTCCTCTTGGCCCCTGTGGCCATGGGTTTAACCTTTTCTCCTTTCTTTTCTTCTGCAAATGCTTTTTGAAAAGCTGTTCTGTGCCAGGTGCCATTCTAGGCTCTGGTGACACGGCAGTGACCAAAGCAGAACAAACCCTGCCCTTGCAGAGCTCACATTATAGTGAAGGAGACAGACGATAATCAGCAAGTGAAATAGCCAGCCTGCCGGGTGGTGACAAGTGCCCAGGGAAGGAGAGAGGGGGTGGGTGGAGCCGTCATTTTAATAGTCAGCACAGGCCCCACCAAGACATCCAGCAAAGACCTGGAGGGGGTGGGGGTGAGCCCTGCAGCTATCTGGGGAGGGGGAGTGTTTCCAGCACTAAGACCCCAGGTCAAGGGCATGCTTGGTATGCTTGAGGAATGGCAAGATCGGGATGGCTGGAGCTCAGCAAGGAGGAAGGCAGGGGGAGAGGAGTTTAGAAAGGTAATTGCAAATGATTTATATTCATGCTGACTCTCCCTTAGATGTTCTGGAGCTTCTGGAAGGCAGGGCCCAGATTTTTCAGGTTTCTCTTAGTGCTTAGCACAATGCCCTGTGTATGGCAGACATTCGGGAAGTATTTGATGCATAAAGATTGAGTCCCCAGTGCTCACCTCCCACTCAGTGGTGGCCAGAAGGTCCTTGGTCCCAACCAACTGGGCCTGCCCTGTGCTCCCACAGTGCCAGCAGCATGTCCCCACTGAGCCCTCAGCTGGTGGCATATAATGAAATGACAAGAAAGGAGCTTTGCAGGTAGACACAGCTGGATTCCAATCCTGAGTTTGCCAGGTAGCAGCTGTGTGACCCTGGGCAAGGTGCTTTCTCTCTCTGAACCTGTTTCTTCATCTGTCAAATGGGCTAGTAATCCCCTTCCTGCAGGGTTGTGGTGAAAGCTCAGTGAGACAGTACTTGAAAAGCACCTGGCAGGTTGTCCAAAACAGAGTGCTCAGCACATGGCAGCATTTTCCTTCAAGTCCCCTGACTCCCGGAAGATGTGTGGGTTTCCCTTCTGTGGGCCGTAGTCAAAAGGCAATGTCCTCTGCTGCCCCCTGCTGTCTCGAAGCCACATCTGAGGAACAGCTGGGGCATTCCCTCACCTTTCCTGGAACCCCAGCAACCCCTTCCACCTCAGGCCCCCGTGCAGCCCACCATTCGGCCTCCATGACCTGCCACAGGCCACGAAGCTGTGTCCAAAAGGCTAGCTTTTTTTTCTTCGCCCCCAGGATCATGGAGAAGCCAGGCTGGCACGGCATCCTGTACCCATGGTGGCTGCCACTGTGTTCAAAGCCTCAGTGACTTCAGGACCAGGACCCCCTCCCACGCCTGAAGCCAGGGGGGCAGGGGCCCCCCCTCTGGGCTGGCGTGCGCCAAGTCAGGAACCCCAGGCACCAGCTCACCTGGGCAGCAGAACACGGCGAGAAGGGCGGCGGGCAGGCCCCAGCAACCAAAAGGGGACATCTTGAGCGGCATCCACAGGCTCACGGTGAACAGCTGAGGGCTGCCTGGAGAGAGATGGTGGGCCCAGGTCAGGGAGTGGTGGCCTGGAGCTGCAGCCCGGAACTCTAGCCTTCTATGCGCTGGTGACCACATTTCCTCTCATTATCTGAGAGGTTCTCGGGAAGTCACTTGGGAGGGTGGCTCTCAGAGCTCCAGGCCTGCAAGAACACAGGCAGAGGAAGCTGGGTTGTAGCCGATAAGCCGGGATACAACCTGGCCTCCTGCCATGCTGCTGTGCAGGGGGCAGGGCGAGCGACAGCTGCGCGTGTCTGTGAGGGACGTGAGTGTGCATGGGGTTCGGTGCACTGTGGGTGCATAGAGGGCAGTGATGCCTATAAGCCCCAGACCTGGGAACCCCAAATCCCAAGGACACGTTGTCCAGTTCCCCTCTGCGAAGACAGTATTCAAAGTCAGGCCGGTCCAGGACATGCAGTCTCCACAGCAAAGTGGGCAGGGAGCCAGACTTCTTTAAGGAGACCTGGGCAGGAACTGGAGGCACTCCAGCGGACCCCCAGCACAGCTACTTAAACCTCAACACCCACCCACTTGCAACCTTGACCTGTCCTGACTCAGCCGATAGGGACAATTTGAGGGAAGTGCTCCCACAACTGTCCCCAGCAGCCCAGACACAGAGGTAATGGGGGTCAGTCTGGCTGTAGCCCAAACCCCAGCCTCTATTTCCAGGGCCTGGTTTATTGTGTCTCCCCCAGCCCTTCCAGGCAGGGAGCCTTGGTCTGGGGATGGGGGGCTCAGGGCCTGAGGCACTGCCGTGCATTTCTAGGGAGGCCTTATCACCTACTGAGGGAATCTCCAGAAGCAGGAGCCCCTGGGGCCAGCAGAGCCTAGGAGAGGCAGGAGAGGAGCAGGTCTCCTTGCTTTATCAGGAGCGCCCCAGCGTTTTCAGGGCTCAGGCCAAACTCCATTCCTGGGTTGCGAGTGTGAAGTCGTGCCTTTCTCTTTGGCTGCTGAGGCCAAAGGCTGTCACCACCACGTGTGGTGGGCAAGTGCCGCTTGTCAGCCCGGACCTGGGCACGTCCCTGGACAGCACTGCTTCGGAGTGATGCCGAGGGAAGATGCAGAAAAGAGCAAGCCGTAACCCCAGCCCGGGATCTGGTCCGTGTGGCTGCAGGAAACACTCCCCCGAACCCTCGGGGAGGCTGAGGGTGCGGCCCTGGGGCTCAGACAGCGGGCGGTGCTGTGCGGAGACTCTGTGGTCTCCACCGGGTCAGAAGAATGATGATGATGAGAGCAATAACGACAAAAATAATAACAAAAGTAACCCAATAGTGAGCGTTTACTGACTGCTGATCAGCACCATCATAAGGGCTCTACAAACATTAACTAATCAATCCCCCAATTCCATGAGGCAGGTACTATTACTGTCCCCATCTTAGCGATGGGGAAGCTGAGGCAGAGAGTGATTAACTGACGTGGCCAACGTCACATACCTAGGGGAGCGCGAAGTCTATATGAGTGAAAGGAGCTGTGGTGATGCCAAAGCCCACAGGGCAGGGGCAAGAGAAGGATGCTTAGACACTTCATCCCCAGGAGACCCTTGGGAGGGGAATGCAAGACAGCAGGAGGCCAGAGGACATTTCTGGGGTCTTCTTTGCCATGCCAGGCTGGGGAGGAGGGTGGCTCATGCCCAGGGAGCTCCAGACAGCTTCTGGAAGGGTCTGTGGCTGTGAATCCCAACCACACATGCTGCTGGGCCAGCCTGACTCTATCCCCACAGGGGTGAAGCTCCTGGGGCCCATAGGTTCTGCTCTAAGCCTGTCAGCCCCCGTTCCCACCGACCACTTCCTCTTTGCTCTCTCTCTCTCTCTTGCCCTGGGCAGGCCCTCCTTGCCTGGGGCACACCAGGCCCACGAACATGGCCGTGTTAGACGTGTATCGTCTCTGATAGCTTACACATCGACTTTCTTTCCCTCCCCACTGGCCTCCCACCCACGGGGGCTGAAGCTAAATGGCACATACTGCTGTTCTATCACAGACAGGCCTGGCAAACGGTTGATGGTGGATGGACGGATGAGTAAATGAATGGAAGAAATAGTTTGTCTTCGTGTACAACCCAGGCAAGATTGGATGGGGGTCTGACACCTCTGCCGACCCCGAGGCCACGGAGCTGGGCTGAACACATAACATGGCTAACCAGGGCCCCTTACTCCCCAAAGATGGGCACTCAGAGTTAGGCCTGGGCGGTGTTTTTCCCGGGACTCTGAACCAGAACGGGTGGAAACGAGCCCTTCCCTTTCTGATCCTAACAGTACGCACCCAAGAGCCAGCAGCCATCTGTGCTTATGCCCTGGCAAGTGAAGAAGCTGGTAGAAAGGAACTCCACTCAGCAGTGGAGGGAAAGTGACCCAGAATTGTCCCAGGTCACGTGCTGGCTGTGGGGTGGACTCTGGCAGGAAGTGAGTTGGGTTGAGGGCTCACGATGATTCTGTGTGGCAAAAATGAAAGAGCTTTTCAGGCCCTTCAAACCTGCCCATTGGAGTCCAGGGCTGGCTACGGGTCCTTGCACAGGGAGTTATTCTGAGCCCTGTTCTGCCTCACAGAACTTTCCGGACAGAATGGGAGGGTGGGGTGGGAGGGAGGGAGGGTACTCTACTTGCATGGGGCCTGGAGGTCTTCTGGAAGAGAGAATAAAGTGGTTTCGGGGGCCTGATGATCAGACCCTAGAAGGCCATGATGGATGCTTTCAAACAAAGAAGGAAGACCAAAGCTTCCTGATGCCAAGAAGTTGCCCATGGACAAAAGGAAACCGACCATGATGTAGATGAGAGAAGAAATTCCGGTGTTCCGTCTCGAAACACTGTTCCACCACCAAATACTCCCTGGCTTATTCTTTAGGGTCTCTGAGTTCTCCAATGAAGGGGACAATGAAGCTGGAAGAGTTAAGATGCTCCAGAAGATTCAAGAGGATTGGAGGGGAGGGGAGGTTGGAGCGTTAGTTTGGGAAGTGAACTCATCTCTCCACAGGGCTTTGGAAGGCTTCTGTCTTGACTGGGTCTTAATCCAGTGACTTCTTCTGTGTTCCCAGCAAAGCGGTCTTCCAAGAACCAAGGTGAGATAAAGACACGATAAACAAAGCCTGAGAGAGTTTACCCCCAAGATACTCCACTAGAGGAACTTTTAAAGATGTGCGTCCAGAAGAAGGAAAAATGATTGCAGGACCATTTTCTAGGCAAGAAGCAAGCATGGGAAAACAAAAGTGTAAATGAATATGTAACTCCAGACAACCACTGTCTGCAGTAACAATATTTATAATATTTAATTTGAGAAGTCTTAAAATGTTCAAAAGTAAAATACTGGGCAATAATATTTAAAAGAGGATTATGGTTCAAGCTTTCTAAACTCTGTGTTGTTTAGGAGGGAGGATATACTTTAAGTTATAGAAGCAGGGTAAAGTTGTAAGAAAAACCAACAGAGATAGGGTATTTGAGTTCGAAACCACTAGAGAAGCTTAAAACGGCATGAAAACAACCTTTAATCAAAAGAATTAAAGGAGAAAAGCATGGAAAAAGAGGGGCAAGTATAAATTTTTAAAAAGATGGTATTCCAAAGTCCAAATTTATAATAATCACAATAAAGATGAAACATTTAATGATAGTTGAATAAATTGTCAGATCGATTTTTTTTTTTTTTTTAATCCTTGCTATGTGGTGGTGTCAGAAGAATTTGGTGGTCTCAGTCGGAAGAGCGTGTGACTCTTGATCTCAGGGTCATGAGTTCGAGCCCCGCGTCAGGCTGACAGCTCGGAGCCTGGAGCCTGCTTTGGATTCTGTGTCTCCCTTGCTCTCTGCCCCTCCCCCCGCTCATGCTCTGTCTCTCTCTCTCTCTCTCTCTGTGTGTCAAAAATAAATAAACATTAAAAAAAATCAAAAAATCAAAATAAAATCTTAAAAAAAATTTTTTTTTCAAGTCCTTGCCCTGTGTTAATCTATTCCTGGCTGGTGTCTGGACTGAATGCAAGGACAAAGCCTTGTATTCATAAATCAGGCACAACAGAAGGGCCGGGGAAAGGAATAGTTCATGGACCTGTTATCTCGACAAATCTGCAAACTTTTAATGTGATTCAGGGCCATGCCCTTGGAAACGAGATTTGATGTGACTAGCACACAGGCATGACCTGGGTCATGATTCCCTCTGATGTCCTGCAGACATGTTGTCCTGCACACACAGCTCAGTTCTGAGTCATTTTAGCTTCTGGACAGCTTACAGGCAGAGGGTGCCTGTGCATCTGTCAGATGTAGGTCAGAGGTGTGGGACTGAGAAAATGGATAAGGCAGGCACAGTAACCCTGATAACAGGAAGCAGAAAGGGAGGGACTTTCCAAGTTGGAAAGAGGGTTCGGAAGACAATAACCACTTCTCCCCTCCCCTGCTTAGATTTCTGGTGATCCACCCTGTCACAGGGGTACTTCCCTCTGTTTTTCTCTCAGCAAAACTTGACGTCTGATTACTAAGAGAAGGGAGAAGAAAAGGGAAACTAACATTTCGTTGACCTGTATTCCCTGCTAGGGACTGAGCTGAGGTGTTAATACGTTGTTTTATTTAATTATCATACCAGATCCATGCAAATAAGGAACCATTCTGATGATGCATTTGAGAAAGCAGGGGCTTGGGTGGATTAATAATGTGCCCAGCTCACGGAAGTATGAGGTGATAGAGCAAGAGGGAAACTGAGGAAAGATCAGTGGTTGCCAGGGGTAGGGGAGGAGGGACGAGTGAAGAAGCAGACAACAGAGGATTTTTAGAGCATTGGAACTACTCTGTGTGAACTATGATACGGACACGTGCCATGATACGTTTGTCGAAACCCATGATGGGGCGCCTGGGTGGCTCAGTCTGTGTCTGACTTCAGCTCAGGTCATGATCTCGCAGTTCGTGAGTTCGAGCCCCACTCGAACTGTGCTGACAGCTGGGAGCCTGGAGCCTGCTTCAGATTCTGTGTTTTCCTCTCTCTCTGCCGCTCGCTTGCAATCTGTCTGTCTGTCTGTCTCTCTCAAAGATAAACATTAAAAAAAATGTAAACCCATGAATGCACAATGACACGCCCATGAAGGTTCACTGAATGTAACAGATGTACCAATCCGGTGGGGGAGGTTGACAACAGGGCAGACTGTGCACGTGTGGGGGCAGTTTTGTTTTGCTGTGAAGATAAAGCTACTCTAAAACAAAACAAAACAAAACCACAAAAACAAAAACAAAAAAGCCGATTTTTAAAAATAGCTCAAACGCACTACCTCAGAAGAGAAACTTCCGGGTTAGGGTTCTTGCCAGGTTGTTGAAAAGGCAGGTTTTAAAACTCCACTCTTATTCAGCAGGGTTTAATGGAAGCCATGGACTGTTATTCCTAAATTCTCATCTCAGATTAGATTTTTTTTTTTATTTTTATTTTTTTAAATTTTTTTTTTCAACGTTTATTTATTTTTGGGACAGAGAGAGACAGAGCATGAACGGGGGAGGGGCAGAGAGAGAGGGAGACACAGAATCGGAAACAGGCTCCAGGCTCTGAGCCATCAGCCCAGAGCCCGACGCGGGGCTCGAACTCATGGACGGCGAGATCGTGACCTGGCTGAAGTCGGACGCTTAACCGACTGCGCCACCCAGGCGCCCCTCAGATTAGATTTTTAAAACATGAGAACACAAACCCCACTTCTCTGTTGTTTATGAGTCACACCTGAGGCGTTAAGAGTATGGGATGGTTGCAAAGTCAGAGAATGGGGAAAAATATACGTGGCAAACACTACCCACAAGAAAAATGGGACATCTCTGTTCATAGTAGAGAAAGAGAACTTCTACAACAAAAATGTTTATTAGGGATAGCATTAGGATACGCCTGCTCAATGTTTCCCAGAAGTGGGAGAGAAGTTCCCTAAGATGCAGCCCTCAAGCAGTGAAGGATAGGAGCTGGTGGATACGAAGAGCTCCAGTGTCTTCCTTTTTCTTGGGCAATTCTGGGAAGCATCTAGCAGGCTTATCAGAGGTCCCAATAGTCAAGCTCCCGTTGCCTACAGCTGTGACATCAGTCAAGCTCCTGTAATTGGCTTTTCTTCCTTCCCTTCTCAGTCACCCTGCTCTCCTTTCTGGAATCACCTCTCTAATAACCTACCTGAACCCAAGTCTTTGTTCCAGGCTCTACTTTTAAAGGAGCTCAAACTAAACACTCAGGGTGCCTGAGTGGCTCCGTTGGTCAAGTGTCTGGCCCTTGATTTTGGCTCAGGTCATGATCCCAGGGTTGTGGGATTGAGCCCTGGGTCAGGGGGCTCAATGTGGAGTCTGCTTAAGATTCTCTCTCTCTCTCTCTCTCTCTCTCTCTCTCCCTTTGCTCCTCTCCCCCTCTCACATGCTCTCTCTCTAAAATAAAATAAAATAATAATAAAGGAGCTCAAACTAAAAATTTACACTAATGGATTTAAGAAGAAAAACACATGATCATCTCAACAGATCCAGGGGGAAAAAATGATGAGATTCAGTACACTTTCATGAAAAAGACCTTAGCAGATTAGAAGGAAATTTTCTTAACCTGATAAAGAGAACTTACAAAAAGCTTATGTATATATTATTTTTAATAAGTAAATCTTGGAGTATTTCCTTTATATTTTTTTAAAGTTTATTTTGAGACAGAGAGCAAGAGAGAGCAGGAGAGGGGCAAAGAGAGGGACAGGCAGGATCCCAAGCAGGCTTTACGCTATCAGTGAGGAGCCTGATGTGGGGCTCAAACTCATGAACCGTGAGAACATGACCTGAGCCGAGATCAAGGGTTGGATGCTTAACTGACTGAGCCCCCAGGTGCCCCAGGAACATTTCCTTTAAAAGCAGGAACCAAACGAGGATGCCTACTGTCTCTGTTGGTATTTAGCAGCACCAGAGGTCCTGGACAGAGCAGTAAGGCAAGAAAAAGAAATTAAAGCCCTAAGGATGAAAAACAAAAGAACAAAACTGTCAGTATTTTCATATGATATGGTAGCCTGGGTAGTAAATCCAAAAGAATGATCAGAAAAGCGATTCAAAATAAGAAGGGATTGGGGTCTCTGGGTGGCTCAGTTGGTTAAGCGCCCGACTCTTGATTTCGGCTCAGGTCATGATCTCACAGTCCGTAGGTTCAAGCCCAGAGTTGGGCTCTGTTCTGACGGCACTGAGCTTACTTGGGATTCTCTCTCTTTCCCATTCTCTCTGCCCCTCCCCTATTCTCTCTCTCTCTCTCTCAAAAATAAATAAATAAACATTAAAAAAATAATAAGGGATTTTAGCAAGGCAACTAGCTATCAGGTCAATGTCCAAAAATAAGTTGCTTTTATGTGTATCAGTAACGTACAAAAGTAGAATTAAAAAACCCACATCATTTATAGTAGCAGAAAAAGAGGAATAAACTAGCAAAATATGTATAAGACCCACAGTAAGAAGTTACAAAAGAGATTCATCATGAACCCCAGATGCAATCCCCGGAGGAAGGGGACCATCCCTTTCTCCATGCATCAGCTCCGAGCACAGTGCCCTTGGCTGGAGCCATACCCACGTGGTCAAAAAGGCAGCCCCCTGCTTCTAAATCGGCCAAGCGATGACAGAGCAGGAAAGAGGAGGACAATAATAGGAAACGGGCACAGAAGCAGGGTCAGTAAACTCTTGAACTCAGAGACCGCAAGGGGAGTTTCCCCCCCGCAGGGAACATCGGCCCAGAAGGAACTCTGGGGACCCGGGAGGGCGCCGGGGTGGGCCTTCCCCTCAGTCCAGGGGAATCGGGCCAGAGAGGGGAGGGGACTACAAGTCAGGCCTGGACCCTCCCACCCGGGCTCCCAGGAGGGAAGGAGAAGCGTGAGGTTACCTGTCCTCTGCTAAACGGAGGAATGTTCCAGGAAAGTAGGGCGGCCTGGGGTCTGGAGCCTGGAGACGTGAGAGAGGCCGAGGTGCTTCAGGGCCTGTGGTTCTGCCTCTGTGAATTCAGACCTCCCCTTCCCGCGGCACTCACGAGTCACGTGCTTCCTGTGATGGGCTCCCACCTCAGACTAACGGGCCGCTCCCTCTTCTTCTTTTTTAGTTTTTGTTTTTAATCTTGTTAATGTTTTATTTAAAATTGAGCGCGAGTGGGGGAGGGGCAGAGAGAGGGAGGGAGATCCAGAATCCGAAGCAGGCTGCAGGCTCCAGGCTCTGCGATGTCAGCGCAGAGCCCAGATGCGGGGCTCGAACCAGCCAACTGGGCGATCATGACCCAAGCTGAAGTCGGAGGCTTAACTGACTGAGCCGCCCAGGCGCCCCTCCCTCTTCTTTTAAATGGTGACAACATTTAAGCGCCAGAAGATTTACCGTGGTCACTATTTTAGCAGACAGTTCTGTGGCGTTCAGTACATTCACATTGTTGTGCGGCCATCGCCAACATCCATCCATTTCCAGAACTTTATCATCTTCCCAAACAGAAACCCTGTCCCATGAAACACTAACTTCACCACCCTGCCCCCGCCCCGTCCCCCCAACCAGCCTCTGGCAACCACTGTTCTACTTTCTGTCCGTACAAATTCGATTATTCTAGGAACCGCATATGAATAGGATTGTACAGTATTTGTCCTTTGGTCACGGGGTTACTTCACTTAGCGTGACGTCCTCGAGGTTCATCCATGTCGTGGCATGTGTCAGAATTCACTTCCTTTTAGAATTCTTTTTAATGTTTATTTACTTTTTGAGAGAGCGAGACAGAGACCGAGTGTGAGCAGGGGAGGGGCAGACAGAGAGAGAGAGGGAGACACAGAATCGGAAGCAGGCTCCGGGCTCCGAGCTGTCAGCCCAGAGCCCGACGCGGGGCTCCAACTCACGAACCGTGGGATCATGACCTGAGCTGAAGTCGGACGCTTACCGACTGAGCCACCCAGGTTGAGCGACATTGCAGGTAGACACCACATTTTGTTTATCCATCCATTGGTTGATGGACACTTGGGTTCCTCCACCTTCTGGCTATTGTGAATAACGCTGCTATGAACATAGGCACAAATACGTCCCTGAGTCCCTGCTTTCAGCTCTTTGAGGTGAATGCGGGATTACTGCATCACGGGACAGTTCTATGTGTAATTTTTTGAGGAACCGCCATACCATTTCCCCCTACTCTCTCTTTTGATGTGCAGTTTCTGCACTACTGGGGGCCTTTGTCGAGTAGACAGTTCCAGGATGAGCCATCTGTTGTCCCCCCGCATGAGGCTACTTAATGCCACAGAGGTGGCATTCCCTGTACCTGACATGCCCTGCCACGAGAAACTTCTATTTGTGACTGAGAACCATCGCTTTCTCAGATCTTGTCACACCTGCCACGTTGCCTAGCAATTTAAAAAAACCCACCCTAGCAGAGTGGTTTTGTTCCAGGAGGTAGAAAATATCAAAGCCAGGTGCAGAGGCGGGGGCTGGGCGGCCATCGAGGCTCACCCACGAGCGGGGGATCTTGCGACCACAGGCCAGCCCCACAGCACACCATTTAAATTCCTCGCTTAGCGAAGTCACAAATCAGATCGTGTGAGAGGCCACAGGACAGTCAAGGGCATGAGTGCTGAGGGTCTGCTGGGCTCTGGAACAATCTGTCTTGGTACTTTTGCGCCTTGGTGTCTTCACAAAAGTTCTTTTTAGAAACTTCCTGTCATATATGCTGACAAAACAAAGCCAATGTAGAATGTTGGGTGGGAGGGCATCAGGCCCAAGTTGGAGGAGCTCACGTGACTTGAAAGTTTTGATGGCATCTGTTATAGACATAAATTGGGGTGCATATCCCACTTGTACTTTCCCCAGGAGTTACGTCTGGACTTGGCCCTTTTTGCGGGGAACGCCTCCTTTCCCTACTTCAGAAGGTTTTCTAGGGAGCTTCTGTCCTCCGACTCAACCCCACTTTCCTGCCAAATGACTTGTCCAAGGTTGGCATCATGGTACCCCAACTTCAGGTCTTACCCCGAGTTTTGTTTTGTTTGATGGGATTGTTGTTTAGCAGGTTGAAGAAAGAGCCTTTTCCTGCCTGGTTGCAGAAGTTGGAGGACAGATGTTGCCTGAGGTTATCACACCATTCACAGGACAGAAGGGATCTGTAGAAGGCGAGGAAGTCAAAATGTACAGAGAAGAGGTGAAAACATTCCGGTGATGTTCTAGTCCCTGGTTCCAGCCATTCCTGAAGACTGTTCCTGAAGGTTGGTTTCCATGGGCCTATCCTGTTGCCATTTTTGCTTAAGCCAGTTTCAGCTGGTTTCTGCCTTGTGCAACCAGAGTCCATGAGTCCATAGTAAGAAACCATGAATCGCGCCAGAGAACCTGATCAGTCAACCAAGGAATGTTCCAGAATAAAATTGCACATTGTTTGGACTGGCCCCAGCACCAGTGGCTTAATATGGTGCTGGGTCTTCACAAGAGGATGGGGGAAAAGGCATCAATATTTGAGAACATCTCCACATGTATTTTGGTTCAAGCTTTAGGAAGTAACACAGCATTTTGGCAATTGCGTTCGTAATTCTCAGTGAGAGCCAAATTGCATAGTACTGAAGAAAGTAGAAGTGTGTAAGCAGTTCACTGTAGATTGCTTTGCCTCACATACTGTTCCTTCATAATTCAGACTTGCTCTCTTTTGTCAGAGGCAGCATCTTGCTGCATCAGGGCACGCCATGGGCCACGGGAACACGTGAGTTGTCTGAGAAAGGTATGTGAGGCTTGTCGCTGGAGCCCCTCCAGGACCCCTCGTGCCTCATGAGACATCAGGCCCCAGAATCATTAATCAGAGCCAGGACTGTGGTAACTTGAAGTGGGGGGCGGGGGAGGCTGGCTAGACCTCCCTGCTCGCTGAGTGCGACCTTGCGGACCCAAACTTGTTTTCAGAGGGGGCACAATGAGAGAAGGGGTTCAGGAAACAGGATTGAGCCCCGGCATTTACAGTGGATCTCATCGACCTGTTCTCCTGTCAGGGTGTCTAGACCTGGTCCCCAATGCTGTTTCTGACTCTCCTAAAATATAGTTAAATTGGAATTTCAGATAAATTATTTTTAGCATGTGTCCCTTGCTGCATATCGCAATAGTTGTATATTCTGTGTGTGTGTGTGTGTGTGTGTGTGTGTGTGTGTGTATGTATATGTTGTGGTTTTTTAGGCTCTCCAGGTAATTCCAGCATGCACAATGCTGAGGACCAGCACACGGGGTGGAAAAGCAGAAATGTGAGTGAGAAGTCCAGAAGTAATCGGGAGGAGACGCACGAAGGCATGGTCTAATTTGGTGCGTTTGGGAAGGCACGGGTCAGCTGTGGGCACAGAGCACAGAAGATGCATGAAGAGGCAGCAAAGTCATCCGCAAATCCCCAAGAGTGAGCTCAGGAAGGGGAAGGCCAAGGCGATCCGTCTTCAGAAGGAAAGGTGTCATCTATTCTATTGCAAACAGTATCATACTCCACCTGGATGCCTAGCTTGACTGAAGCCTGGCTGTAAAGCCCCAAAAGCCATCTCCAATACAACTGTCTATGCAGCTTTTACCCCTAGAGGTGCTGGGTTCACCCCAGAACTGTCCAATTATAACCCTGTGTGCCTGCTTTATTTATTTATTTATTTATTTAAAAAAAAAATTTTTTTTTTTCAACGTTTATTTATTTTTGGGACAGAGAGAGACAGAGCATGAACGGGGGAGGGGCAGAGAGAGAGGGAGACACAGAATCAGAAACAGGCTCCAGGCTCTGAGCCATCAGCCCAGAGCCTGGGTGGCGCAGTCGGTTAAGCGTCCGACTTCAGCCAGGTCATGATCTCGCAGTCCGTGAGTTCGAGCCCCGCGTCAGGCTCTGGGCTGATGGCTCAGAGCCTGGAGCCTGTTTCCGATTCTGTGTCTCCCTCTCTCTCTGCCCCTCCCCCGTTCATGCTCTGTCTCTCTCTGTCTCAAAAATAAATAAACGTTGAAAAAAAAATTTTAAAAAAAATGCTTTATTTATTTTTGAGAGAGAGAGACAGAGAGAGACAGAGCGCAAGAGGGGGGAGGGCCAGAGAGAGAGGGAGACACAGTCCAAAGCAGGCTCCAGGTTCTGAGCTGTCAGCACAGAGCTCGATGTGGGGTTTGAACCCACAAACCATGAGGTCATGACCTGAGCCAAAGTCAGATGCTTAACTGACTGAGCCACCTAGGCTCTCCGTATGTGCCCACTTAAAAAGCTGCACAGATCATTTGGGTCCATCCCTGACCAGCAGTCCTCCAACTCCTGTTTCTGCTCCCCACCAGTTTGATCACATTTCATGTCTATTTCCTTCCCTTCTCTGCTAGGTTTCTGGTGTCTTCCTCTTTGAGCCACCAAGAGGAGGCTCAGTCAATGCTTGTTGGATTTAATTAAGCATAGGGACTTGGTTTTAGGAGACATGAGTTTTACAGCAAGTGCCCTCAAATTTGGCATGCATTAGCATGGAGAACCCCAGCCCCAGAGTTGCTGTTTTAGCAGGTCTGGCATGAGGCCTGAGAATTTGTATCCCTAAAAGTTCCCAGATGATGCTGATGCTTCTGGTCCTAAGACCGCGCTGCTTTAGCAAGAATGGGAAAGTGCTCTCGGTTTAAATAAAGTACAAGTAGAAACCAGAGGTTCAGAGTAGAAATGCTGACCAGGTCCTTGGAAGGCTGGTGCTTCACAGACTCATTGGCCTACAGGCTGAATGACGGAGACTGTGGGGTCAGTCTGGTGGAGTTAAAAGAACCTGTGTTTGAATCTCTGCACAGCTCCTTGCCGGCTGTGTGACCTTGGGCAAGCTGCTTAACTTCTCTGAGCTTCTGTTTGCTCATCTGTAACATGCAGAAAACCCTAACAGACTACATTTCTGCTATGCTTACTCCATATGGATGTGGAGTTGAATAGTTGGTGGGTGGTAGCTGAACAGGCATCCAGCAGCAAGAGCAGCAGCAAGAGACCACGCAAAGATTATTCCAGGCAATTGGGATCCCACATTTAAGCTCCAGGGCCCTCTTGCCCTCCTTAGAGCCCCCTCAGAGGGCTTCTGGAAGGAATAAATCCAATGATTTGTAAAACATTGGCTCAGAGCCTGGTACATGATAAGTACCTGACCAAGTTTATGATAGTTGTTACAACTGGTGCCTGGACGTGCACCTGTCTGTGTCCTTGTGCTCAAGAATGCCTTAGTACACATCTTGACTACTGCACGGATCCACAGAATGTCAGACCCCAAGATCACCTCCATACACGGAGGGACCCGTACATAGTATGTTACATGTTCATCCTCGAGTGAGAAAAGCTTGTGAATATGCATTATTTCGAAAACTACTGGCTCTTGAAGGACTTTTGTTTACAAAACCAGGTCCTTTGGCCTTGTTTTTGGATTCTGGTCTCATCTCCTATGGAGCAGCCTGGCCGAGTTGGCAGGAGGAGCAGTAGCCACGCCCAGGTCAGGGGTGGACCTGAACGCTGCCACCAAGGGAGTAGGAAGAGAGGCTGTACTCGGGCGCCATCTAGAGGCTGACAGGAGTCCTGCTCAGCCTGAAAGGCCCGACAGTTGAGTTCTCCAAGTGTTGTGGCAGTGCTAGATCCCATTTCTTTGCAATCACAAGGAGTTTGGAAATGGGCTGGGATCCTGAGAGGCTGTTTTTAAGGAAGGTGATCTATACAGAGGCAGTGAATGTACCCATAAACACCCAACAGCCAAAGAGCTGAGGGAGGGAGAGCTGGAAGGGTCTTTACAGAAGGGAGGTTGCCTTTTCTCTGGAAAACATGGATGTCAGGGGAGCCACTAGCTGTCTTTTCCTTCCTTTAACCTTCCCTGCAAGGGAGAGAATAAACTGAGATGCTTTACTAGGAACCCAGTTGGGAAAACGAACTGCTTCCTTAGGACAGACACCAAAGGCAGCTCCTTGAGAGCTCCTTAGCTTGTTGGAAGAACGAAGGCAAAAAAATCCAAGAAGAGATCCATGTGGTAATTTTTTGGATTATTTTACCACGAGACTATTCTCTTTTGGGACCTGAATGTTAGACTGAGAGATATTTAGGGGCACCTGGGTGGCTCAGTCCGTTAAGTGTCCGACTTCAGCTCGGGTCATGATCTCACAGTTCATGAGTTGGAGCCTCGCATGGGGCTCTCTGCTGTCGGCACAGAGCCCACTTTGGATCTTCTGTCCCCCTCTCTGCCCCTCTCCTGCTCGCATTCTCTCTCTCTCAAAAAAAGAGATTTTTGAATATGGTTAAAGATTAGTTTTTAGAAATTGGATACTACCAGGTCTTTGTATTTTTGAAATGGTTCGAATTTGCATATTCTGTAAATGAGACCTGCTGCAGGGTCAGGGCCCAGCGGCAGGGATAGGACCTCATGGGGCTAGCACTGGGGCTTGGATCTGTCTTCCCTGTTCCCCCGCAGCTGCGCAGGCTCTCCAACCACAAGGAGGCCACACAGCCAGTAAGGTTCTGTTGCAACAACAGAGAATTGCCTCAGTTCCTCTTTTGGTGTGTAAAAGGGCCTCAGAAGCTGACAAAGTCAAGGCCCCACCACCTCCCGGGGGCCCCAAGTCACTTCTGGCTTCTGAGCAACTTTACAACTTTCTGTCCATTCAGATCACAACCTGAAGGAGCATTAAAACCCACCCACTTGTATAGTCCTGGGTCTTCTCAGTCTAAAGTATACCATGCTTGGCCCCCACCAGCCCTGAGCTTTCACCCATATTCAAGTTAGTGCTTCCCTTGGCTCAAACCTCCCATGTGCCCTCTGAAACCTGTTTTACTGGAGAGAAATTGGCCCATATCCCTCACATCTTCCCAGACCCTCCAATTCCTTGCCCTGGCCGGAGCCTGGCCCTCCTCTGACCATGCCTCTTTTCCCCCATTCCTCTTGAGTGGAGACTTCCTGTATCTCTGAGCTGGGTGGGCATCGGGTATTAGCTGATTCCTCATGGCTTCAGTGTTCTGAAAGCAAACCCACCCTCATGTGCTGTGCCCTCCCTCCCTCGAGGCCCATGCCAGCTCCGCATCTCAGAGAAGGCCACTGCCCAATCTGGGATTCCTAGAGGACTTGGGCTCTGTTTTCCTACCTACCCCTACCTCCCCTGCCCCCTGACTCTTGCTGTCACCCTGGGCAACCCTAGTGTCTACCAGAAGACCCTGCTATACCTGAGCCTCAACATCCGCTCACTTCCTCAAGCTGTAAGAGTCTTCTCTACCTTCACTCCACCACCCACCCCTGCAGCCAAGTCTTACTTTTTCACCATGCAATACTCCTCCACCTCTGTATTCTTCATCTCCAGAATCTTCCCTGACCACATTCCTATCTCCCTCCATCAGCCTGGACCCCAAGGTCAACCACTTTCCCATCCACTCCCTCAGTGTCCCCTCTTAGCACTTGCTGTGCCCACTCAGTACCCCCACCCCCAACAGGCTAAGTTACCCCTGCAGGCTGAAGCCTTAGCCAAGGGCACTTGCCTCAGCCTACAGTAATGCATAAATGAGACAGAGCTGAGGAGGGGGCAGATCTGCCTAGCAGAACAAGTGAGAGGCTTCACCTTGGAGATTCAGGGGAAAGACGGTGGAAGCTGGGAGTGACATGTCAGAATGGGAATGAACTAGAAGTTGGTTCATAAAACATTTGACCCCTGATGCAGAAGGACAGATAGTAGTCGTCAGTCCCTAGGCCAACAATCAGAAGACTCTTCTCCAAACACACTCAAGAACCTTGGAGCAAAGACCTCTGCCCTTTGGCATCTAAGATTTCCCCATATAATAACCTAAAAACAAAGCGTACCAGCTGAAAACTCTACTCACCAACACAGGGCCTCAATCAGCTTTTTATTTGCCTCATTTTTTAGTATGTATAAGCCATGAAGCATCACTAACACTTAGGAAAATCTGCAACTTGGAAAAGAGAGATCAAGATAAACAAAAATTACTCAAAACGATATAGAGATGATACAGGGAACTGAAGAACTACCCCCACCCCCATGTCCAATTAGTATCCTGAAATACTAATTTCCCCTTAAGAAAGGGTCAAGGATCCAGAGCCCTTGGAATTTAAAAATTATTGCTGAGGGGCAGGCACATGGGTGGCTCAGTTGAGTGGTTCAGTTGGTTGAGCAGCCGACTTCAGCTCAGGTCACGATCTCACGGCTCATGAGTTCAAGCCCCGCCTCAGGATCTGGGCTGACAGCTTGGAGCCTGGAGCCTTCTTTGGATTCTGTGTCTCCCACTCTCTCTGCCCCTTTCCCACCTGCTTGCGTGCGCTCTCTCTCTCTCTCTCAAAAATAAATAAGCATTAAAAAATTTTAAAAAATAAAAATTATTGCTGAAACTAAGAAAAGTGTTCCAGAAGGAATAAAATCAACAAATGTCATATAAGAAATAAACCATAATCGACACCAAGGATCAAACCCAGAGTTCTAACATTCTACTGTTGAAACTCCCAGAAAATAAAAACAGAGAAAATGGAGGGGAGCCAATTATTTAAAAATTAGACAAGCCAACCTTTCTTGAGGTTGAAAGAACTCGCCAGTGTCCAGCACAATGGAAGAAGTCCCACATGCAGACACGCCTTTGGGGACAAGCAATAACGAGATCCTCCCCAAAGTTTCCATGGAACACGCTCTACGGGGGGCCAGTGGTGGGTGCCGGGGGGTCTCTGACTGTGGGCTTGGCCACGTTTCTTCAGGGAGCTGGTAGCTTAAGGAAACCAGGTGATGAGCCCTTGCTCACTCTGCTGTAGTAAGAGAATCCACCAGAAATCTGATGACCACAGCTATTTCTCAGCCCCAGGGACTGGCTTGTGGAAAGTAGGATTTTTAAAAAGTATACATGATATCATTCAAGTGTGGATTTAAAAACTGATACACATTTATTTTTAATAGGTGAGAGATATGCCAAAGCATTGACCCTATGTCTTGGGAGCTTCCTTTTTGCAATAAGCACTATGGCCTAGATCAATGGTGCTCAAACTCTGGGGTATGCCAGAATCACCTGGAAATCAAAGAATGCAGAGCTACGGGCTTGTTGAAGCAGGATAGGACCGGGCCTGTGTACATTTCCTGTTTCCCACACTATGACTCTGATATGATCAAGGTTCGAAAAACACTGACCTAGCTAAAAATCCTAAGACCTACAGACAACAGCAGTGTGTTGAGTTATCCTGGTTATAGCAAATCCTACCTGAGAGGGCTTCCTTTCCAACCAACGTGTTCTCCACTCCGTCTGCCCTCCCACTCCCTGTGACGGCCACCTGACCACTTAGAGTGACAAAACATGGCACACACGTTGGAAGGGGAAAAAGCAGTATTTGCTAAGCAATAGCTGTTGTGGCGTTATTTTTTTTTAATTTAAAAAAATGTTTATTTTTGAGAGAGAGAGAGTGAGTGAGGGAGGGGCAGAGAGAGGGAGACACAGAATCCAAAGCAGGCTCCAGGCTCCGAGCTGTCGGCACAGAGCCATATGCGGGGCTTGAACCCACGAACCGTGAGATCATGACCTGAAGCCAGACGCTCGACTGACTGAGCCACCCAGGCACCCGAGTTTTCTCTTCATTATTGTCTGTGTTTATCCCTCAGTTTCCTCCCTTTGCAGCATAAGAGCAAGAAGGTGGGCTTCTGAGCCTTCCGGAATGGAGGTCAGACCCTCAGCTTCATGCTGCCTGGGGCCTAACATAAATGGTCCACCTTCTGCCCCTCAGTCCCCACCTCGCTCCCCCTAAAACTGTTCTGGGGAGGTAGGTGCTAATGAGAGGAACGCTCCTTCCCAGCTTCACCCTCCTCCAGTTCCTGCCAACCCAGACCTCCCAAGCCCTGGGAGAGATCACTATGGAGCCGGCAGGCCCTGTGGGGCCAAGGGAAGTGTGTGTGTGTGTGTGTGTGTGTGTGTGTGTGTTGGGGGTGGGGGGTGCTATGGCCCTGCCCCTCCCACCTTCCCTTGCTGAGTTCAGCCACTTCTCAACAGGGGTCACCTTGAGCACAGCTAACCGCCAAGCCATCATGTTACCACGGGTAACCATAGAAACCGAACAGGGTATTCAGGATGGGGGTAGGGGAGGTGGATGAAAAAGCAGCAGGAGGAGAATCTCTCTTCTTTGACCCCTCAGATTGTCAACAGTACGACTTCTTTAGCTGGCTAAAAGCACAAATGGCTTGGCATTGACCTTTAACTTTCAGGTGAAGCGTAGCAGCCTTTCTCCTGGATACTTTCTACCTAAAGTTTTAGTCAATTTGGGCTCAGCTGGGCTGTGGTAACTAACCCAGCCCGTCTGGGCGGCTTAACACAGGGTTTGTTGTTTGTTTATTTATTTTACTGATAAGAAGTTTACTCCGAGTCAGGAGACTTTTCAGGACAGCTGCGTTCCGTGTGGTGACTGCATGATTCAGGTTGCTTCCATTTTGTGTCCTTTCAATATGTAGACCCCACGATTGGCCCGTCACTGTGTCAAAGGAAGACAGAGCTGGAGGGTTGTGCCCAGCTCTTAAATGCTTTGAGACTCAGAAATGCCACATTTTACTTCCACTCCACCCTCCCTGCCCACCCCGCCCCGCCATTGGCCAGAGTTAGTCACACACCCCAACCTAACTTCAGAGGAGGCTGGGAATGTTGTCTTCCTAGAAATCCAGAAAGAGGAAAATAAAATAAGATTTGTTAAAAACATTATTATGCCACTCCAAACATGCTTTAAAAAAAAAAAAATTGAAGGCAGTAATTCGAGATATATATATATGTACCCTCTCAGAGAATATCCTGTTAGTACATGGTTTTTTGTTTTTTTTGTTTTTTTTTTTTTTTTTTTTTAATTTTTTTTTTTTTTTTCAACGTTTATTTTATTTTTGGGACAGAGAGAGACAGAGCATGAACGGGGGAGGGGCAGAGAGAGAGGGAGACACAGAATCGGAAACAGGCTCCAGGCTCTGAGCCATCAGCCCAGAGCCCGACGCGGGGCTCGAACTCACGGACCGCGAGATCGTGACCTGGCTGAAGTCGGACGCCCAACCGACTGCGCCACCCAGGCGCCCCTGTTTTTTTTTTTTTAAGTAGGCTCCGCACCCAATGTGGGGCTTGAACTCACAACCCTAAGATCAAAAGTCATACGCTCCACTGACTTAGCCAGCCAAGGCGCCCCTCTGTTAGTATATGAAAAGTCTCTAAATAGTACTGCAGTAAATATGAAACCCATCTTCAATCCATCATTTCCCAAGTTTATTTGGTCATAGAACCTTTTTTCCCTAAGTGTAATATTCCTTAGAACTGGTATTCTGAGGTGCAAACTTGTCCTAAATGAGTCCACTGTGTCCCTTGGTTTTTCTACCTTGTATAACCACTCTCAGGGCACCCATGTCTGGAATACCACATAGCCCTGGCAGAATCCTGGAGAACACCACCCCACCCCCCTGCAATTGTCAACAGTTCTCCTGCGGGCCCCCACTCCCTGCTTCCTGTGATTCATACCCGGTCAGGCAGTGTTTTCCAGGAGCTCATCACTGCAAGAGGTGGGTCTTAGTCATAGATGCTTATTTGGAAGGGACCAGAGTCCAGCCTGTGACCCAAGGAAGAATTTCTTCCTAATCTGTTCAGGATGAGGCCTTTCCCTTCTGCTGGATTCCTCCAGAGACCCAGCGCTCACTCACTTGCCAAGCCTCCTTTGGCACCGTTGGGCAGCTCAACATCCCGTCTGGACCATGCTCCCCACTGGGCTAGCTTAAACCCTCCGGGGCAAGACTGCAAAGCCAGTTTCTCATCACGTGACAGATGTCTGAGGCCACGACAGTTGTTTCAAGTGTCTGTGACAGTTTCCAAGCTCCTCAGGGCTCTGCTCTCCTCCCCCAACCCCGCTGTAATGTCAAGGCAGGGCTTCCCATCATCCTTGGGGTTTGGGCTTGGCATTCCAGTTTCTCGAGATCTTCTGGAATCTTGATTGGGCCCTGAATTGCGTTGGGTGATTCGTCACTCTTTCCAGGTTTGTGTTGCCAGCAGGCAAACCCAATGAGGACACTGCAGTGGCTTCATCCAAAACACTGAGCAGGCCTGGGATGGAGAAGGTGAATTTGCAGAGGCATAGGTTGGGGAGGGCAGGAAAGAACACCTCCTGGATTCACCTGCCAACCCTCTCAGAGGCCAAGTTCACGCAGGTCTGTCCTTCCGGCCCAGCCCCTCCTGTTTCTGGAAACTGCTCCCTCTGCTGCCTGATATCTTTGAATATGGTTTCCCAGGGGCTGTCATGTTCTTACCAGCCCTACTACCTCTGCCCCCAGCTAACTGGTCCAGATACGAGCTCATCACCGGATCATTGGCCTTGGCAAAGGGTCTGGTCAGTCTCTCACTAAAGTCAAAGATGTATGTTTTTGATCTTAAAGGAAATGTTGGTCTGCAGGGGGAGAGAAGAAGGCCAACGTGTGATCAGGGCACAGGATGCCCCAGCAGTGCCTGGCCCAGTGGGAAGGGCAGGCGGGTGGGGCTGTTACTTGGCTCTTCATGAGCTCTCCTAGCTATGGCATGCATCCAGCATAAATGACGGAGGGGACAAATAATAGAGTACAAGCAGGTGCCTTTGCTGCTGAAATACCGTTGTGTGTATATACACATTTACCTCATGAAATGTATCAAACGCTCAGAAAAAAGTACCCTTTCTCACAGGCCCAACATTGACTCAGCATGCAAAACAGCAAGCCCTGCCTCGGTGGCCCAGAACCATGGCCCTGGCCATGCCAGTGTCCCAACCACCTGCTGGCCTTCCTCCTGAGGACCCGCACCTCTCTCACTGCTCTCAGAGCCAGCTAAGGGTGCAACCAGTTGTCTGCCTCCCTGGCCTGGGCCAATTCAACATGTGGCCCCTGCCCTGGCTTAGCAGCTCCGTGGGGAATCCGAGAGCGGTCTGTGCTGTTGCATCAGATGGTAGGAGGCAGCGGGCAGGCGTCCACGGCATCCTGCAGCCCCCTCACACTTCCTGGGATTTGTCCACATCCGAGACCCAGAGCTTCGGAGGGAGGGTGTGTCCACGGTTCTTGGGGATGGTCCTGGGGTCCCACTGAGGCCGGGGGATGGGATGGTGGCAGGCAGAGCAGAAGGAGCCAGTCCCAGTGCATTGTGAGCGGTCCCTTTCCATGATGCAAGAGAAAGAGGAGCCTCCTCCGCTTTCACCAGACGGGATGGGGGGAGGAAAGCAGGAAGCACGCTGGCAGGATCCAAAATTCCAACCAGACTGGCCACTGGGCTCGTTCCCTGGCGTGTGGGTAGACGGATTACGTGCGCCTGACACGCTCAGATCATGGCTTTCCCAGCACTGTGCTGGCCGTGACTGCAGTGGCTTTAATCCCTTCACGGGCTTTTCGGTCCAGTACCCCATTCACTGTACACACACCCCAAACTTGCCATGGGGCAGTTTGGTCCCAGCCTGGCCAGCTTCCTGGAATTCAGCCCAAACCAATACTTTTGGGGACTCACTGCAGGGTTTCAAAGAACGTTTTCCCACAGCCTCCAAGGAGGACGTTCCAGCCTTCCGGACCCTGCCGTGGATGCTGGCGGGCAACCGCGTCCCCCTACCCGCTGACTCAGCCGCTCGCCTTCACCACCCAGACATCACACCCAGGAAGAGAGCTGGGAGTGACCCCTTGCCTGAAGGTGAGGGTCAAGGTCAAGTCGTTAAGAAGATGAAATCAACTTCCAGATCTAAAACTACCTTTATTTGTCATTGGCACAACATGAGACGCCATCATGAATCAGCAGAATTATAAAACTGTACAGGAGGTACAAAAATAGGCTGTTTAACTTAGATAATTACCCTCACATCAAGCTTTAAAAATACACATAAAAATTGTACAATCTGGCAGTTTATAAAATATAAAGCTAAAAAGAGGATTGTAGGTTCACAAAGAGGATTCTACCACACAATTAACACATACCCATTAAACAACCGTCCACAGAGAAGACACAATGGCACAGAATTTTCTTTAAAAAAAAATCACTTAAAAATGAAAATTTTTACCCTGACCAAATCATTCACCCTTTAATGACAAAACCACTGTGAGGCATCCATTCCGTGGAAGGATACAGTAGAACTTTTCCAGTTTTAAAATGGTCAGGGGTGTGTTGTCCAAAACAAATCTGATGTGCTTTCAAAGCAAGTGCAATTGTAACCGGGTATACGTCAGAGTAAAAATTAAATAAATATAAATAGGTTAAATAAATAGGTCATTGCAAAAGGAACACTACGTAAGGTCTGCATCTGAGAATGCCGCATGTTTGACTGGTAATGCTTTCTAGGTAAGTGGGGACTCCCCCGTCACAGCTTTTGGGATACTGAAAAGAAATACTGTACCCGCCGAACACACAGAGAGCACAGGGTGAAGCGAGCGGGGTGCGGGCTTTGGCCAGAAGCGTTAAGGCTGCTCCAGTGGTAGGCTCGTCGCAGATGCTTTCTTTGTGGTTGTCCAATGAATACAGAAAGGGTTTACGTGCTGATACAAGAAACGGGAACCTGGGTTACTCATGGGAAATCACTGTTTCATAAAAGAAACAAAGTATGGGAAGAAGGGACACTTTGATTTAAAAGTAACGGTCCAAGCTTGGAAGGCGGAATTTGGGCCCATCCATGTGGGACACCTGGTGACTCTCTCCTAGGAAAGACCAATGCCAAGCCATACTCAACTGAAAGGACTGCTCCGGGATGGTGAAGGCATCAGCAAGGAAAAGACACTGACACGTACAAAGAAAAGGGATTTCAGGAACTAAACGAGCAGAGAAAGGTAAAGAGAACTTAGAGACTCTTTACAGGTGTGCTGTGTGCTTCCTCATCCAGCTCTTGGGGGGCAAAGAACCAGTCTACCCTCTGTGAGGACTTCAAGGCCAAGGATGCAATGAACGGGGCTGGAGAATGAAAGCAGTCTCGGGACATCCAGGCCTGGCCAGAGCGCGGCTTCTGAAGAGACAGCAGCTGAGAGGAGAAAGGCCTACAGGCCAAAGGCCCCCCACAAGTGCGAGGGGGGCAGCCGGTTCATCTTTCACGGCAGTGAGAGAAACTGCAATGGGAAACAAGTCACATTCACACAAAACCTCATCAAAAGTTGACTCTGAGATAAACACCTTTCTTCTAGAGTTGGCAGAAAGAAAATACTTCACTGGACCCACTAACCTGTGGATCTTCTAATATGTGCCAGAGTGAGGTCTCACCGGAAAGAACCGAGGATGACTATGGCATGGAGAGGGAGGGGGAGGGAGAGCCTGCCGCGCCCCGGGTTTTATGTCAGCCACTAGATGATTCAGTGACTTACCAAGGACACCAGTTATTCCCCAAAAGTGCAAGTGCTCTGATACCTAGTGACATGTGAGCTCTTTATACGCTGAAGTCAAAAAGACTCAAGAAGCAACCGGAGAAATTCTGGCAGGCGCACCGAAGACAGATTCAACGCGAGGTTCAAGACAAGATTTAATGAGAGTGTCCCTGGGGTTCCTAACAGATGCGACTAAATTCTGTCGGAAAAAATGAAAGTAGCGTACTTCTAAAAAGTTAAACAGCCTTCTAGAAATCACACTAAAGATCAAATAGCTCGGCTGCTACGCGATGCACACGGCTGAAAAACCCTGTTCTAGCAAAAGACGCCTTCCCGCTACGCTGAGCACAACAGGAAACCAGAATTCTACAGATTAGAACAAGATATAGCAGATGATGCCCAAGGTGTTTCCACGACAAGTGCCCACACGAGAGACCTCTTCAAACCACCCGAGGGACTGATGAGTGACCAGATTCCAAAAAGCGACGGACAGAAGGCCAACGGAGCAGACTTGACCAGATCAGACGGGTTCTGGGTCACAGGCAGCTTTAAGAAAGAAGTGTGAACAGCAAACAAATGCCCTTGCCCACCCTCTGGCTTTTCCGGGAGCACTGGTGCTTACTTTCTGCTTACTTTCTTAGTTTCTCTCTCACTCCACACTCTTTAAAAAGCAGAGGTTTTGCCTATCTTGTTTACCTCTGCATCCCTAGCACCCAGGATCCTGCCTGGCTCACACAGTGACTACTCAAAATAAAATACATCGAATACAGGAGTTTGAGAAAGGTGGGTGGTTAGAAATGAAGGCGATAAAGAGAAAAGGCATTTAAAAAACAGCCGTCCTGGAGACAAGGTGGGCCCAGATAGGGAGAGGACACAAACCCTGGGCAGCCAGAAGTGACCTGACTACTCCCCCCCAGGACACTGTTCAGCCATGAGACCAAAGCAGGCCAGGTCCCGGCAGCACAGAGAGCCGACGGCCCTGTTCGTCCCTTGTGGCACCTTCTCCGCCTGACTTCCTGGCAGGCCATCACCACTTAGGCCCGGCTGTGAAGTGACCAACCACAGAGCCATACAGACAATGGTGCGGGTGCATCAGAGCAGGGAGAGGAGAGGCGTCTGGCCGTGTTCCTGAAAAACGGGAAGTATGGCAGAAGATACCACGATGTCAGCCAAAAACGCCAGGGTTCCAAGGTATCAATGAGGTAACTGATGAGGTTTAAAGACGCAGGATAATGCTAATTTAAGAAAAAAAGTGACTTCAGGCATTATGAAAGGGAACTGAATTCTACGAAGGCAGAAGGCCCTCGTACAAATCCATCAGCAAGCACGTCACAGAAGAAACAGTGAGTTCTCGGTCCGTCAGTACACCCTCGCTCCTGAGTGGAGTCTCGGAGGTCGGTCGCCAGCACTGAAGGCAGCGTGATGATGTGCTCACCCGGCTGGACAAAGGACACGGGAGACATCTCCTTACTTCGTACCCTGATCTCACTTAACTGCTAAGGCTCTCGGTAGAGAAAAGACAGAGGAATTTTTGACTGAAACTAAAGTTAAAAATTAAACTAGTTTTAGGAAAAAAAAGATGGTATTGACATAATGTAGAGAATATCACTTCGAAGCTGTTTAATGGATGTATATAGCCTTGCTCTAATGTTTTACTCCTCAGCAGTAGAGCACGTTCTGAACACGAACGCTCTTTCTGGAGGGGATGGAGACTTTTGGTGCCACACAAAAGAGAAAGTGTACTATAGATCTTGCATTTAGCTTCTTCACAAGTAAACTTCAAGTTCAGCTTACCTATGCTAACGCAGCATTCTACAGTATGTTCAAAAGAGAAAGTTATTAAAATCTGCCAGGAGAAACATAAAAACCTGCCCATGAAGCAAGTGGTGACCCTGGCCTTGGCTCCGCCCCCCTGGCCTGTCCTGCTGGCTCCAGGGATGGGGGAACCTCATTGCCCACCTGCTGGCCCAGGGCTCTCCCAGGGTGGCTGAGAGGGTCCCATTTGGCCTGCTCTCGCCTGGGTGCTGCTCTTCATGATGGGGAACTTATCACCCCTCGCCCCCAAATGCTCCTAAGCACCCCCCCAAATCCACCAAAGGCCACTGGGGC
Source organism: Leopardus geoffroyi (assembly GCF_018350155.1). NCBI lineage: Eukaryota > Metazoa > Chordata > Mammalia > Carnivora > Felidae > Leopardus > Leopardus geoffroyi. Next base: position 46,469,513 of record NC_059330.1, read on the forward strand.
ATGTGGTGCTGATCTGTCCCAATGCCACGCCCCACACTCCAGACTCTTCGCTGCCCCCAGGGAACACTGGTTATGGTGACCTGGGAGGCTTTGGGCACGTTCACAATGAGTGAGGCATCTGTGATCCCTGGGGAACGACTCCCTCTGAACGTCTTCCTCCTCCTTAGCGCCGCTCACCTCTGGAGCCCCACTCCGAGCAGAGGCTGCACTGAGTGCGTCTCAGCCTAGCTGGTCGAGGAGAGAGATGCTCCTGGTCCTGCCTGTAGGCAAAACGTAGCACTCCCTCCTCTCTCTTCCTCATAGGCCGACATCAAATAGGAAGTTTACAAACAAGTGTAAGTCTGAAGCACGTGTGTCCACGAGGAGGTGGAGGATGCCTCCTTCGCTGCCTCTGCGACGGGCCCTCCTCGGCAGAGGACCCCCGAACGTAAAGCTTTCATGGCCAACAGCTTCCCAGCATCCTACAGGCCAAGGCGGGGGGGGGGGTCGTGTTCCCCACTTCCTGGGGTGAGCATCATCTTCTGCTGGCTGTAGAGCAGGCTCAAGGCACTTGGTTTGGGGGCCTGGTCTCCCTGCTAAGCCGGGAGGCATCAGGCTCGGGCTGGTAGAGACCAGGCCCTCAGTCACAGCTGGGGCCACCAGAACGGCAGCCACCCTGGCTCAAAGGGCGTCTGGAGTCACGGGGGGCCGGAGCTCTGGGGGCTCGTGGAAGTAGTAAGGCTGGAAGAGCCTTTCGTGGCTGCAGGGCTCCATGGCCCGGTAGGTGTGGGGGAGGAGGTGGGGGAAGCGGGACGTGAAGTAGCGCACAAAGTCGTCGGGGAGAGAGCCCAGCGTCTCCCGCACCTCCGCGGGGAGCTCCCGGTAGTGGTGCTTCTGCAAACAGGGCGGACACACAGACACGGCGGTTAGCAGCTGGGAAGCTGGGAAACACCGCTAAAAGACCCTCTTACTATCCAAGGAAGACAGGATGTTAGCTGGTTTTCTGAAAGGAGAAAAGGCTTATGGACCCAACAGTCCATCTGTTTATCTTACTTGCTTCCCCTCACTCAGGAGGGGGCCTCAGAGCTGGGCCTGGCCCAGTGCTGTGAAGGCGGGAGGGAGCTTCCCTACCAGGGTGGCCCGCGGGCCAGGCCTGCGTGGGAAGGTCTCCATTAAGGGAGTTTATACGGCGGCGCTGTATCAGGCAGGCACAGGGCATACAAAAGTCACCACAGACAACAGCAGCATCAGAGAGCCTGCTTCCCAGAGCGGAACTCCTCACAACATCCCTGAAGAGAAAACCCGTCCAAGGCAACACAGAAGAGCCTCTGCGAGGTCAGGATTCTAGTATGAATGGAAGGACCCAGAGGACAGAAAGGAGGAGGAGGGTGGTTGTACCCCGGCTGCTGGCCTCATCTGGGGTTCACCCCCCTTACCTTGTTTCTCATGGCTCGGAGAAGGTCGCGGACAGAGCCACCTTTATAGGTTCTGAATTTACGCAGATCTAGGGAAAAAAACAAGGACTACAATGTAACAAACACATTTCGAAAGGAAAGGACTGCTGGGGTTCCCGGGATTAAGCGATCAGACTGAGACACGACGTAACTCTGCCATACTTGTGACTGACAGGAGTGTGTCCCCCAGAGTGAACCCGAGGGCAGTGGCAGTCTGAATTCTGCCTCCCGGTTGCACCCACAACCGGGAATGACCAGTGAGGGCAGGGCACCCATCACTCACCTGTCACCCTAAGGGACGCACATGAAACCCACGTCAGTGTAAAGGTCTGATTTGTGCCCAAACCCCAGAGGACACACCCACAAAAGCCTCAACCCTGCGAGGGGGATTTGGAGCCCAAACAGCCTGGAGTTGCCAATTCCATGTTCACTTCCTAGAAACGGCTGCTGCTCTTGAAACGCGTCTGCCAACATCTGCCGTCAGGGCCTCGGCACGGTCACCTGTCTGCAGGGGGACGGTGATGTTCTCTCTCCAGTCCGTCTTCACCACGGCTCTCCCGCCGCGCTCCAGCTGCTTCACTATCGGGCCGTCCAGGGATTCCTTTTCTATTCGGTCACTCACGTCCTGTGAGGGTGACAAGGGCAGCAGGTGACGGTCAGTGTGCAGAGAAGCAGAAGCTGGAGGAGTGAAACACCAGGTCACGGAACGGTCACTGCCCCGCAAGCCGCAGGCCCAGACTGAAGTCTGCCCCAGAACCGGCAGCGAGCGTCCTGTCTCTGTCCCCTCACGATCCATTCACTTCTCCCCCGTGAGCAGCCGTGTCTGGGGTTCACAGGGGAGAGGCCCACACGGACATCTCCGTGACAGAGACGTGTCACACCTCTCCACAAACCCTAACGCCTCACCCACGTGTCACCCATGTGCACACGTACGACGTGCCACACGGAGCCCCCGTGTGCAACCTGTGTTCATCAACGGACAACAAGCACCACCACCACCAGCAGAGCTCAATTCTGATTTGCATCTTGCGCTTTTCCACCACCCAGGGCAACGGGACAAGCGCAAATCTAGGACTGGCCATCAGTCCTCATGCAAACAATTAGAGAAGACAGATGAAGCCCTCTTGTAGAGGGAGAGAGCTGCTGACAAGAGTGTGGGCTGCAGAGGCCCTGGCCCGTGTTTGAGGGACACAGCCTGGGCACGAGCTCCAACAGCCGAGAAAACGGAGCGGCGAGCCCCACACACGTTAACGCCGCACAGCCTCACTGGCCACGGTCTCTTTCTTCTCTGATGAAGATGGAGCCTGGCTGGCCGACTCTCGGACTTGTACCTGCCATGGGCAAGCCTTGGAGGGACAACTTCTGCAAAGCGGGTATAGCTGGTCAATACAACGGAAGCCTGGTGTGTTCACAAGACATGGGACTTGGCAAAACTTAAGAGTTTCAATCCTAACCCACAGAGGGATGGAGGTCCCTTTCTGTGAGCTTTATTCCTGCCCTACGTCTGCTCATCATCAAAGGAACCTGGCTAGTTTTCAGAAGTCCCTGCAGGACAAGTGACCTCAGAACTCGAAGGTTATGACCTGTGCAACACAGAGAACGAGCCTGATGTTATCCACACTCACTGCTGCCATGGAGAAGGGCACGAAACCCTCCCCTTCCCAATCCATCCAAACAGTGACTAAGCATCTGCCATGTGCCAGGCTATGTCCTGGGCAGTGGGGACACAGCAACGAATCCAGAAACCAACCACTCCTGCCCTCAAGGCGCTTACATGTTGGGAGTTACACCAGAACCAAAGCTCTAGTCAGACTCCAGGACACTTTGATGATCACTCCTAAACCCAAGCTCCCCTCCAATCCAGGCCCAGGAGGAAAAGCACTGCCCGCGTGTGCCTGCTTCTCAGAGCTGGTGTGCTGGGTAGGATATGTCTGGATTGAGCCATGCTGATCTGACCCCAGAAGGCTCGACTACAAAGCCTTCACACAGCCAAACCACTGAAGGAGCTCACAGCTACTGATCCTACAATTTAACATCTCAGAATCCACCTTAAGCAAAGAGAGATCTGGGCAAAGACTGAGTTAAAAAGGATAGAAAGAGCCCAATGTAAGTAAACGTTTAGATTTATGAGACTTGAATGAAATACGATGCCTATGATTTGCTTCGAAGTAATCGGGTGGAGAGTGGTGGGGAGAGAGCAGAGGTTCAGGTAGTAATTGCTGGAGCTGGCTGATGGGTAAATGGGAGTTCATTATAGCATTCCCTCCACTTTTGTGTGTATTTGAAAGTTCCCAGAATATAGCATATGACAGAGCACTAGAGTCATTAAAGTTTTAGAACTTTAACATGGAGAAAGATTATGTTAAAATTCTACATTAAAGACCATATTAATACAGTACTATTAATACTGTAATAAAATACTATATTAAAATATCATGTACTGTAAAAAAAAAATAAGGATACAAAATTGTATATACGGTTTGATCCTAATCACATTTTTATCTATATGAAAAAAGTATGTTAAAATGTCGACCATGGTTATCTCTTGGTTATGGGATTAGGAGCCATTTGTTTTTTATTTTATTTCATTTTATTTTATTTTATTTTATTTTATTTTATTTTATTTTATTTTCATTTTTTTAAATTTAATTTAATTTAATTTAATTTAATTTAATTTTATTTTATTTTATTTTTTGCCTTTTGCTGTACTTTCAAAATCTGGAAGAAGTTAAATGAAGACTTCTGATAACAAACAAACCACAAACAAGAGATGTACCTGGAAGAACTGGAGCTGCTTTTCCAGGCTCCAGAAGAACGGGTGCTTCAGCACATGCTTCGCAGAGGGGCGTTTCTGAGGATCCGTTGCGATCATCTTCTCTATTAATTCCCGGGCAATGACGTCTTCTACAGAGGAGGAAAATAAACAAGTAACTGATTATCACCGGCCCACAGCCACCATGAAATACTCAAACCTTAACGGTGCATGTGCCTTTTGATTCAAGATTCTACTGACACAACCTCACTCCAATAGCGTAATTAAGAACTTGCACAAGCTTCAGCTGATAAGGGGAGTCCTCGCCACACAGTCTGTGAAAGGAAGTAATTGGAAATACCCACTGCCGGAGGCTTTGGTAACACTGCCTCCACGTACTGGGCTGTGCTATTAGAACGATGCCCTGGTAAGGGGTATCTGGGTGGCTCAGTCGGTTGAGGGTCTGACTTCGGCTCAGGTCATGATCTCATGATTCATGAGTTTGAGCCCCGTGTCAGGCTCTGTGCTGACAGCTCAGAGCCTGAAGCCTGCTTCGGATTCTCTGTATCCCGCTCTCTCTCAAAAATAAATAAACAATAAAAAAAAAAAAATGTTAAAAAAAAAAACGATGCCCTGGTGGAATACCTATCAACTTGGAGAGATATTCAAGATGATGTTAAAAAACAAGCATGCCAACTATCAACAATAGCCAAAGTATGGAAAGAGTCCAAATGTCCATCAATGGGTGGATGGATAAAGAAGATGTGGTATATATATACACAATGGAGTTATTACTCGGCAATCAAAAAGCATCAAAGCTTTCCATTTGCAACCACGTGGATGGAACTAGAAGGTATTATGCTAAGCGAAATAGAGAAAAACAAATACCATATAACTTCACTTATATGAGGACTTTAAGACACAGAACAGATGAATACAAGGGAGGGGAAGCAAAAATAATACAAAAACAGGGAGGGGGACAAAACATAAGAGACTCTTAAATATGAAGAACAAACAGAGGGTTACTGGAGGGGTTGTGGGAGGGGGGATGGGCTGAATGAGTAAGGGGCATTAAGGAATCTACCCCTGAAATCATTGTTGCACTATATGCTAACTTGGATGTAAACTAAAAATATATCAATAAATTAAAAAAAAAACAATCACCCATAAAAAAGAAGAAAAAAATAAAGGCATGTAAGAAAAAAAAGCATGCCAAAAAAGAGTATGTACTATTTATTTATTTTACAAAAGTACGCATATCTAACTAAATACATGATTGGAATAAGATATACAAAAGTATTAATAGCAGGAATTCATCACTGTGTAATGGGATTATAGATCTTTTATGCTAATCTATTTCTACAAGGAATAATAAAAATTAATCCAAAATAGTGAGTTAGTTTTACATTTTTTAAAAAGGTGGCACTGGGTGTCATGGGCCAATTTTAACACAGGAAACGCTGAAGTCAGGAAAAAAGACCTGTCGCCCCTGCACCCAGAGAGCAAGACCCAGGTGTCTGCCCCCCCCCCCCAACCCCCGCCCAGCCACACCCCCTGATCACCGGCCTGCACACGAGTTTATGGAGCACAGACGACTGTCCTGAATGTCAGTGCAGGAAGAGACTATTAAATGTTCACAAGCCACAAGCTGGAAAATAGAGGTCCTTGCCCGGGTCACACAGGTAACTGGGGGACCTGAAGGAACCTCAGAGCTGTGTGCCTTCAGGAGGAGATGCTCCAAAGACAACCCAACCTTCTACCAGCTTTGGAGTGAGTCAGCGATGCACTGAGGCCCACAGGGCCAGCAGTTGGGAAGAAGGGCCTCTGGAAGCACAGGGCTGGTGCCCTCCCAGGGCTCAGGGGCCACTTGGTCAGCCGGAGCGGCTCCCGACCGTCCCCTGCCGCCCACTCACCATGCTTCTCCGGGTGTAAGCAGTCGAGGCTGTAGGCGCCCAGGAGGATGTTGGCCTGCCGCTGCAGGGACTTGCCAAAAGGGTGGCTGCCCTCAGATATCACATAGTAAAAGACACAGCCCGCAGAGAAGATGTCCACTGTGTAGGTCTGAAAAGAGAGACGCAGGGTGTGAGAGGCTTCTGGAAAATTCTCATCCTCACTGAGAAGCAGCAAGGACAGGAGTGCTGCTGTTGCTTCTACCACCTTGAAGGGTCCTGGGAGACTGGACTAGCATGCCGGAAGTGCCCAGAGCAGCGCTGGCACCCGCAGGGGCTGCACGAGGGTCGGTGTTTGCAGTGGAACGTGGGCTCTAGAGCCGACTGGCTGGGGTTGGAAGTGACTGAAAAGTAGGGGGGAGACACGGACAACTGCCCACACTTGCCCCTTTCACTTGTCTGAACACGAGACCACATGGAAAACGCCAGCAGCATGCTATTCACACAGAAGCTCTTTGATAAAGAACTGTCATGTTCCAGCTACGTGCGCCGCAGCCCCCAAGTCTTGAATGTGGAGGCTCTCGTCCCCGAAGATGCGAGAGGCTGGCAGTTTTCCCCAGAGCTGCTCCCACTACTCACGGGATTGTCCTTACAGTCCTCGCTCAGCATCTCCGGAGCGATCCAGCCTTCTGTGCCAGGCACTCCTGAGCGGCGGCTGAAACTGTGCCTGCCCACAGCCAGCTTCTTGCAGAGGCCAAAGTCAGAGATCATGGCCTTGATCCTGCCATGTGCGTTGGGCATAGACAGGAGAATGTTGTGGGGCTTCAGGTCTCTGTGAACTAATAGAAAATTCCAGATCAGTCTGGTATTTACCAGTGGCATCGGGCCTCCTCCTGCGGCGGGGAGTGCACTCTTAACGGACTCCCAGTGGGCCCGCCAGACCTCTAAGGGTTTTCTCGTTTGCAGCTGTGAAAGATTCCTCCTCAAATTCTTATTCTCAAAAGGCCACCTAAAAACCCCACAGGCACACCAGTGATGACACAGATTCTCAGCAGAGGCAAGGACCCCTCCCCAGCAAGGGAGCTCCCCACCGGGCCGCGGCTGGTAAATACAGGGGAAGCTTCTCACCAATGTTGAGGGAGTGCAAATGGGCCAGGCCTGAGGTGGTCTGCTGCAGCAAGGTGATGGGCTCCAGGCCAAGGTGGGCGAAGTCCTTCTGCTCCACGTACTGCAAGAGACACACGACAGCCAGGTCACGCACACAGCCCTTGGGGACGGGACCCTCCACACAGCACTTTTTTTCTCTAAGTGATTCAATTTTATTCAGAAAGTCCTGCCTGCAACTTTTTGCCTTAATTAATGTTTGGGATTAGGTTGGCTCATTTTCTCTGATCCTATTTTAAGAAAGAAACGGGAAGTTGTACTGACCACACTCTATGTCCAAATCCACATTTGCTCACGGACTTTCTCTGGCAGCCGTAGGCGAACTTAAAAGTTCCAGCTGACTCGTGTACGGTGAGAAAGGTAAGAGGGCAAGGAACTCAAGTTCACTGCCTCCTACAGGCAAACCTGCAGGTGTCCGATACTGACATAGTGTCACGTGAGCCTGGAGACTGAGCAAAAGGAGTTCGCTGGGTGGTCTCAATGACCTGACTCCTCAACCAGCATCCTCCAAGCCCAGAGCAGCCCTAACCCACGGGGAGAACAACTGCCAGGTTTCCTGGAGGCAGAGGGAGAGAGACACTAACTGTAACCAAAGACCATCCCACCCAACTGAAGCTGAGGTGATAAAAATACCCTCCAACCGGATTGTTTGTGGTTACATGGGTGTGAGCCCGTCACATGCACCAACTGTTCATTTACGTGAGTGTGCTGTGTTGTAACCTCAGTAAAGTGAATACAGAGAAATAAAGGGAAAAGAAATCACAGTCTCTCGTGCCACCTGCCTCCAGGAGCAGGGAGGCCGCAGGACGAAGGCAAAGCGGCCCCGGGGGCACCCACCTCCTGCAGGGTGGCCGCACACAGCTCGATGGCAATGTACTGGAACTGCCGGTCCCTCTCCGTGCAGAAGTAACGAATCACGTTGGGGTGCTCGTCTGATTCCCGAAGCAGCTGGACCTCACGGTCCGCGAAACTGAAACACTCGGGGAGGATCCTCTTGACGGCCACATCGCGGTTGTCGAACATGCCCCTGAGGACAAGGATCACAGGTTGGTTTGGGGGGGCGGGGGGTGCGAGCCAGGCTGTGGAAATGGGAGATCCGCGGACCCATGGTGCTCCTTCTGCAATGCGGCAGCCACCCCGGGAGCCTCGTAGCCCCTGACCGACCACCACGCGGCCAGCGCTTCCTCCCTGGAGGTGAAGTCCTCCGTGTTGGCCACCACCGTGACCCTGCGGCACCCCCCAGCCTGGCGTGCCACCTGCAGGCCGACAGACCTGGACGCGAGGGCAAGTCACAGAGCTCTCCAATCCACTCACCGGTACACAATCGTGCCCTCAGCTCCGTGGCCCAGCACGTCCTTGGGACAGAATGAGATCTTCCCAACAATCACCATGCTGGTTTCCTCATCTGGGACAAAACAGGAAGAAGTTGTTTTAAGCAAACCTAACCTGAAACACCTTGAGGCTAGAAAGGAAGCAGCGTCCTGAGCTCAGGTTCAGAGATGGGATCTCACAGGCTCTAGGTTCCCAGCTCCTGGTGACAAGCGCCCGCAGGGCCCACTTGCCATCGACACCCAGGGCTGCCACCTCCCCCGCCTCCTGCCCTCTGTTCCTGCCTTTACATTATTGTCAGAAGACAGGGCTTCCCCACAGACCCGCCTACGATTTGAGCCTGGAGCCTCCAGGCAGTGGATGTGCAATGAAGAGACCAGGGGTGGCCTGGTCTGGGGCTCAGGTCTCGTACACCAGCTCTGTATCCATCCCCTCAGAACATCGGCCCTGACAGCCGGCCCGAGCCCACTTCCCAGAGGAACCGGGATCAACAGTCACACTTGGCCACGGACTGGCTGCAGGAACTCCCCCAAGCCAGAGGCCCAGTGCACCTCTGGTCAGCAGCAACTGCCAGCCCTTATGGGGCAAGATGGCAGGAGGACAAGGTGGACCCCAAAAGGCCCCCTGAGTGGGAGAGGCCCGGATGGCATGCAAGCCTGGCCCCCAGAGTGAGAGGGACCTAGGTGAGAACACGGTGAGCCCTTAGAAACGACACGTCACAGTCCCACGGAGACTCCCCCGAAGAACATGCCTCTCAGGTTGTGTTCAAATGAAAGAGAAAACAGCACCAAAATGGCAACTCGCTTCACCTTCATCGTCCTGCTCCAGGAAGGGGCTGGCACCAGCCCTGGAGGCAGAGCCACTGGAGTGGAGCGAGTGGTTGGAGGCTCTGGGGGACGTGCTGGGGCTGCTGGTGCCCGAGCTCTCTGAGTACAGGCCGGACGAGTCCAGGAGCTCAGCATCCTGAGCCACGTCTCCAGGGGGATGGAAGGGCAGCTGCTGCTGTTGCAGGAGCTGGATTTTCTCTAGCTCCTTCTGGAACTGCTGGTGCTGGAGCTGCTGCTGCTGATGCATGCTCTGGGGAGAGAAACGCACATCCAGACACGTGCAGCCCACTCCCCCGGGGACAGAGAGAGGCTGGAAGGGTGAGGCTCCCTGTGGCAGAGGAAGCAGGTGCGCTGCCCAAGGGGTGGGGGGCGGGACGAGACCAGTGAGAAGGCACAGGAGGGGGGATAGGGTGGTTGGAAGACTTGAGTGCTTCTCGCCAGTTAGGAGTTCCCAGGACAGCCCACGCCCCCTGCTGGACGGGCCCGACAGGGGCGGGAGGGGGGACTGAGCTGTAGGTGGAGGCTGGGCCAGGTGAAGGGGGCTCCATTTAAGTCTAAAATCCTGGGACTTTCACGGAGGTCTGGGAGTGGTTGCAAAAATGAAACCAAAGAGGAAGAATGGTTATGCCACGTAGCTTGGAGCATGGTGGGCACAGGCAGCTCCAGGCTTGCCGTCCACTACGGCTGTGCACTTGACAGAGGGGAGTGCACAGATGGCCACCGACCAGGCAGAGGAAGCAGCGGGGGCTCGGAACCTCGCTGCCATCTTCCCACGGCCACACAGCCAGAATGTGGCTGAAAAGTGGCGCCTGGCCAAGGCCCCACTCCAGCCCCATTTCATCAAGCTGCCCTCCCCATACCCCACACTCTTCTCTCTGTTCTGAGAAATTCTTTGTCATAATTTGAAGCAGCAGTGAGCCATGATTGTACCGCCTGTGTGGGAAGGGGACCGAAGGGATGGGTGTGAAGCCAACACCCCCTGGGAGTTTTCTGGTTCTTGTGTACACCGCCCCCCCCCCCCCCCACACTCTCTCTCTTTCTCTGAACTTGGGTTCAAATCCATCACCGGCTGACTAACCCTGGGAAAGTTATTTAACTTCCCAGAGCCCGGCTTCTTCATTTGTGGGCAGGGCACAGTAATAATGACCTCGCAGGACTGTGTGAGGTAAAATAGAAAACAGTGCGGGTGGAGTGGACCCATCTGTACCAATGGAAGGGTCTGTCATCGCCATTCCTGCAGGGGACATGAGCTTCCTGGGCACTAGTATTCCCAGGTGATGACACTTCAATGCTCTGAGCAACTCGAAAAAGGAATATTCTTCTACAAGGTTTTATCCAACCCACAACATATTCAACCATGTAAATTTAGCTCGCTCATTTCCAACTAGAAAGTGCAAGGGGTGCCGCCGTTTTCACTCGTGCTAGTGTCTCTAAGAGGCAGTTTGTAAGGGAGGAAAGTTCAGTGGATTTTCATCTATTATGACTATTCTCAGAAAGGGAAATAGTTAACTTTGGGTGGCTCAGTTGGTTAAGCGTCCCAACTCTTGGTTTCGGCTCAGGTCACGATCTCACGGATTCATGAGTTTGAACCCCATGTCAGGCTCTGTGCTGACAGTGAGGAGCCTGCTTGGGATTCTTTCTCTCCTCCTCTCTCTCTCTCTGCTCCTCTCCTGCTCACGCTGTCTCTGTCTCTCTCAAAGATAAATAAATAAACTTTAAGAAGGACTTCCTTCTCTTAAAACAAAAATAAAAACAAACAAAAAACCCTAAAATGATCTGCAAGCAAGGTTTACAAATCAGCTTTTACAATGAGTTAACTCTAAGACATAGGTAAAAAAATTTCCTGAGAAGCCAGTGTCTCTTTGATTACAATGTTTCTGAAGAGAAGCACATACTTACTCTTAAATGTGAAAGGAAATATATCTGCTCGTTTGTCATGGACATCAGGTGACCAGCACAGTTCAAAAACACACAGGAAGGCAAAGGGAAGGGGCCGAGCTTTACCAAGGGGTAGGTGATGATGAAGGCCACCCAGCCGATGAGCAGGAAGGTGCTCAGGATGATGGTGGCTATGTCCTTCAGCACAGAGTCCACGGGGGCCTCGGGCTTAGCGGGGGCATGCTCGAACTTCTCCTCCACCTCCTGTGAAACGGCGGTGGGCGCGTTTTCTGAAGTCTGCTCGACCAGGTTGATAACCTTGTGTGGGACAGAGGGACTATGTCACTGCAGAATTTCTAGCCAGATACAAAATGGCCAAACAGTCAAGAGTAGTCATGACTATTTACCAGGAATGACCCCCACCGTAAAATGTGTTTTTTTTTAAAGCTCATCAAAGATCACAAAGCCAAACAATCGCTGCCTTTATCAAAGTGACTGCCCTGAGAGGCCATGCTTTATTGTAGTGATTGTATCAGTACTGAGAAACAGTTCTAACAGCAGTACTTTTGGAAATGGCTTCAGATCCCATGTTCTTTTGAAAAGCCTTACTGAAGGCAGAGACCTCCTCCTTTGATGGTAGATTTGATAACTGGGAAAACTCTGAAATCATCTGTAACAAAGTCTGGTAAAAATGTTGGCAGTCGTTAATACCATGTCACATTAAAAAGGTGGCTCAGTGGATTAAGCGTCAGACTCTTGATTTTGGCTCAAGTCATGACCTCAGTTTGTGGGATCGAGCCCAGTGTCAGACTCCACACTGACGGTGCAGAGCCTGCTTGGCATTCTCTCTCTCCCTGACTCTCTGCCCGTCTTCCACTCGTGTGAACACATGTGCCCTTTCTCTCAAAATAAATAAACAAATTTAAAAAATAAAAAGGAAAACAATGTGTGTGCACACACACGCGGCTGAAGAGTAATGAAGCAGCTTGCTTCTGTGGCTTATAAACTTTCGGTGCAACTCCCAAAAACAAAATCATTTTCTCGAGTATTCCACTCTTTTTCAAAGTTTCAGAAAAACATCAGAATCTTTTGTTAAAGAAACTTTTACTTGGGAAGCCCAGAATGAAATCAGATCTTCCGTCTGACCTTCTTGGAGGCTCTAGGACTTCAAGAACAGTTTACAGAACAGTTTACAGAACACGTCGATTCATACTCGAACATCCAGGGTTCCAGGAGTGCCATTACTGCTTGTCCAATGAAGTGGGCAAGTGCAGAGGGTTTGGCATCCCCCCCAACACCCGACCTCACGCACCCACCTCTCCCATCCCGATTCCTGCCTAGGGCTCTCTCCCAGCAGCTGCCCCACCCCTACAGTGCATGGGGCGGGGTGGGCCGGCTGGTGTGGAGCAGGCAGCTCAGGAATGTCTGCTGAGCACGTGACCAGGAGCAACCCTCCTTTGGTTAGATTCTGTTCAAAAGCGTTTGTTAAAGAAGGTGCCTTATTGCCATATCAATGTACTTCAGAGTATTTTAATGGAGTTTTAGAAAACTCTGTTCAAGTTTGGATGATTATTAAAATCCTAACTGTGGCTACCTCTGGGTGTTACATTAAGGGTACTGTCCTCTTTCCTTCTCTATACTTTTATTTTCTAAGCGTTCCAGGATGGATAGGAGTGACTTTGGTAAGATCAAAATCAGATGGAGACTTTAGGGCACCAGTGCTTTCCAAAATCACTGTCCTGGGACTCCATGTATTTTCCCAACTGGCTACCTCTAGAGTAACAGGCAACTCAAGATATTTTGCTCTAGAATTTTCAACAGGCACATGCTTTTCCTTCCTTTCTTTCTGGATAAAATCTGGACCCCTACAGTGAACTTGCCGTGATCGTGGTCCCCCCGCAAGCCAGCCCCTCTCGTCTTCCTTGGACCTTGTCCCTTCTGAGGCCCCTTCTCGGGCCTGGGGTCTCCATGGCAAGGATGCCAAGACTCGCCAAGTCCAAATGGACCTTCGGACCCGCCCCCACCTCACTGGCCATGCTGGACGCCTGCCTGCAGAGCCACCCTCCTGCCTTCTCCACCTGCTCTGTGCCACCTACGGGCATAGCAGTGGTCTCCCAGCCCCCTGGCTTCTGACTGGGACGCCAGCAGATGGGCCAGAGGGAGGAGAATGAGGTCCAGTTCCGTGGGGTTGCTGAACATGTCAACTGAACCTCTAGGCTCCTGGCCTGGGGCCCTTTCCACTCCCTCCCCCCAACTTCAGGCTTAAGGATGCAAAGAGAAGCCCTGGGACTGTCCACATCTGTGTGAATAATCTCTTTATTACACTGCCCTCCGATCGTCCTAATCTGAGTGGCCACTGGTGTCCAGCTGAGACCCTGACTGGCACCCCGTCTCCCCAGGGCTGCAGGAGTGCAGCCCAGGTCAGAGGCTCATGGCAGCTACTGCCTGGGTGGGCCTTCCCACTGCCCAAAGCTCCATCCCGTGGGCACCCTGGGTCCCCACCAGACCGAGCAGCCAAGCAGGCTGCTTCCAAAGGGCCACTCCTGGCTTTGTGAAGCTTCAGGTCTCCCACGTCCTCTTTTCATCAACCCTTTGCTCCACTGCCACGTGCCAGCGAACCTTGGTAACATGGTTCCTCTGTAGGACACGGCCCCACTTCTCACGACTTCCCCCCCTCCCCCCCCGCCGCAGTGGCCTCGGAGTAGGTATCGGCCCCAGAGGTGCCCAGGCAAGGTCAGTCCCACCTCCAGGCCCTCATCTCTGCTGCTCTCTTCCCTCCAGTGCCCTCTGCCTCTCTCCCACCAGGCCAGACCCCCCCCCTCCCCATCCCTCCACCCTTATTACAGCCTTCACTAAGCCCTTAGCACCAACCCCCCAGCAGTCTGTCATGGGGTGATGCGTGCTATGGATTCCCGAGCATCCCTCTCCCCTCCCGGGTTCACAGTAAGCTCTAAAGCCAAGGGCAAATGCCTTAGCCCCCAACACCTCACATGAGGAGCCAGGAACTAACTGTTTACGCCCCCACTCACTTCCTCAAAGCTCTTCTTCTCTGAATCGGCAGGAATCACATTTTCTCGATGTTTGGGCAGATTATTGGGGAATCTCTCCAGCATCTTGGTAGACGCAGACAGGGGGGTTTCATGGTGTCCTACGAGAGGAAACAAGCCTTCCATGAGAGCAGCCTCCCCACACGGTGAAAGCCCCCCACGCTAAGCTTAGCCTACAGTGGCTCCCCGCTGAGGGGCCCACAGCGCAAACACCCACATTTGTAAAGTGAGAGAAAACGACAGGCCATTACCAGAAAAATCTCATCGAGACAGAAATTTGATTACTCGGTGGCACGTATACAGTATTCTGAATCTCATAATGAGGGACAAAGAAGTGTCCTTGTCACGAGAGGAAATCAGGACCTTCGAGGCGTGTTCAGAGTAAGACTTGTGTGGGTAATTCCTACTTTAGGCTGTATGCTGCCCAAGCATCATGAAGCTTCATTAAAAATTCATGCAGTTCTCCCCAGTTACCTTGTAATATCCCTCTACTAAGGGTCTCACATTCCCCCCTTGATATTTAAATTGCTCAGGCGGGAGTTCCGATGATCTGCATGCATACTTCCATCCTGGGAAGTGATGAATTATGCATAAAAGAGAAACACGATGTATTTGCTGGGGAGCAGAGGGTCACGGCTCTCTCAGCGCCCACTCCCTGTTCTCCACACTATCTAGTACATGTTACACACTGATTGAGCACCTACTGTGTGCATATCACTGTAAGAGAGACAAAGTTGAGTATAAAATAAGCAACTGGGACTTGATCTGGTGGGAAAGTCTGTTTAGCTCTAACATTAAATGACTCCTGTACTAACTACCCAGAAGAACCAGTTCACTCTCACGCTGGGCTGTCAGCCCCCTGACATACTTTCTTTTTAGTTCTTTCACTGTGATTCGGGTCTCACCCTATGGATCCCTCCACTGTTCTCTCAAACCTATCAAAGATTTTATGATCTGTATTTCCAAGACAAAAATAAGCAAGAACTAGTCCAAGCTGTGTACATTCCTTGATCTGGAAAAAATCTTTACCTTTAGGTCAGTTCTCTATCTACAAGAGAAGACTGCTCTTTAAGGGAAACCTTGTTTTGTTTTAAACCATCGCCAGGTGAGGACCGTGAGACACGCTTTGCCGTGAAGCAGGGTGTCCTCAGGTGGGGTCCATCTACCTCAGCCCTGAGATCAGTCTTGCTGATGGGGCCCGGGGGTCTGAATGTGAGTTTCTCCCGGTGCCTCTGAGGTTCACTAATGAGAAACCTTCGCTGTAGGGGAAAGCAGGGTGCCTTCCACGTGCCGCCTTGTGCTGCAGGGGCCTCCCCCAACCCTGTACCTCGCCCCCCAACAGACCACTGCAGCCCTGATTAGCCCGCAGCCCGCTTCCTCCAGGGCTACTTCTCCTGAACAGGTTTCTCCCGAATCTGGGCCTTTAGGAATCTCATTCTGCACACTCTGAACCAGCGGCTCCACAAGGCCAATCATGAGATCCTCAAACATGTACAAACAGTACCTGGTCTTAGTGATTTATCTGTCCTCATCACCATGTCTGGGCTCCAGAGCAAAAAGCACAGGCCCTGCCCCAGACCTACTGAACTGGGATCTGCAGGGGTCACACGTGCTTCTGTGACAGAGCCCCCAGGAGAAGCCAAGGGCAGTCCGGGTTAGGGCCGCTGCTCGGGGGAAACCCTAAGGCCGTGCCACTCAAGCTAAATGGACTCAGTTTATTTTCCAGACCAGTGTGAAAGAGGGAAGATCCTTAATGTCCTCCACAAACACCAAATCAAAGGACAAGGCTGGACGTAAAAGAGTGTATGTTATTGCACCTGTGGCCCTGAGTCTATGCAGAGATGGTCAAGTCGTTCCACTGCCTTATGTAAAAATGACTGGCTCTGGAGCTCCTCAAGGGGACTTCAGAGGGGTGAGAGGATCCCCTAATTCCTTCTTTATACTTTGTTGAGTTTCTCAGTTGTCTTACTTGGACAACCTTTACATTTTAAAAGGATATCTTTCTGCGGCGCCTGGGTGGCTCAGTTAAGCGTCTGACTTCAGCTCAGGTCATGATCTCACAGTTTGTGGGTTCGGGCCCTGCATCGGGCTCTGTGTTGACCGCTCAGAGCCTGGAGCCTGCTTCGGATTCTGTGTCTCCCTCTCTCTCTGCCCCTCCCCCACTCATGTTCTGTCTCTCTCTCTCTCAAAAATAAACATTAAAAAAAAATTTTTTTTTTTAAAGGGTATCTTTTTGCAACCTAGCCATGAAGACTTTCTCCCCATGTTTTTTATAGTCTTACATACACATTTCCTTGGTTTCCAACAGTTTGTTCACTTCGTGACCACTGGTGGGCAATTTATGTATCCCTTAACTGGTACATAAAACTAAATGACCTTGTGATTTTAATAGCCTCCACTCATCAGCTATTTTTTTCTTCACCTGGGTCCACTCACACATGCTCTTGAAACTACTTTTGTTCAAAAAAAAAAGGTAGAATTACTTTGTTATCTCCTTTGCCCATTATTCTGTAAAAATAATAACCAGAAGAAAGTGGCTACAGGGAGTCAGGAAGAACAAAGAAGAACAGGACCCGGACAACCACGAAAGGAGCGATCGGGACTCCAGGACGCTCAGGCTCCTGTCTGCAACACCCAGTTACACACGCCCGTCCAGATGCTGCTGCGGGACAGATCCTGTGGCCTCCTGGGCCCACACGCCTCCACACCGCTCTATGTCCCTTCCCTGTGCCTCTGGCACTGCCCTCTCTCTTCTCCATTCCAGTCAGCTGCTAGTGGGGGGGGGGGAGAGAAAGGGGTAGTGGGGGTGGGTGGGGGGACCTCATCAACCCGTGTGCTCTGGCACCCCCCCCCCCACCGCCCCCTCTCTCCTCCCACAAGGCTACATCCTCACCTCTCACCACCTCTTGGGCTGACAGTCAGCAGATTTGGGGGAAGACAGGGCACAGGAAGGCAAATCAGATTCAAGAAAACTCTGTCCTGCTCTAATTGCTTGGGACACTTGCCAGAGACACAGCTCCTCTCACGTGACTGCCTTCATTTGTCACACTCACTGCCTTCGGGTGTCATCTCGACTTATCTCCGTGGCTCACAGGACCCCCAATTCAACCCAAGGGCCGTTAGCAAGGACAGCAACAAATGGAAGAGAAAGGAAAAGGGACCACCCCCCCACCCCCACCCCCACACCAGGGACTTGTGCCGTGGCTCCCTGACTCAAGTCTAGCCTTGAACCAGACTCCTCACCCCACCCAATCCTTCCCGGGTCTCCAACCCTCTCCTCCCCCAGCCTTGGCTCCCACACCAACCCCAAGGGAATTCTTCCATAGGAACCGCCCTGGTTCCCCATAAGTGGAAATAACAAGAGTGTCTACCTCACAAGGGGCCGCTGTGAGAAATAAGGAGACGGGTTCTAAAGTGCTTACTGCCAATGCCCGGCACGGAAGACGTTCAGTGTGCCAGATAACTGCATGAATTTTATGTTAGTCAGTACTCGAGTTTTGTAACATTAAGCAATTTTTGAGAAGTGACTTGGTAACACAGCTACTCTATTTCTTTTCCTTGGGGGTAAAACTGTTCCCAGGTCTGAAAAGACTAATTTGGACCTGAACTGAGCACAGCGCATTAACCACAGTAACTAGCACGGAGGGCTTTTGTCCACCAGGGGGCAGCACGCCATTGCCTGAGGAGCCGAGAGACCCACTTACCTATCAGAAGCCAGTAGTTCCTCAAGTAGTTGAGCTTGCTCTTCCCTTTGAGCCCAGGGTCAAACTTTAGGTCTGTGCTGGGCGTGATCACACACTCCCCTTTATCCCCAATGGTGACCCCGTCAGTCTGGGGGCCTTCCAGCAAAGGAAGTGTGCTGCCCCGGGGCTGTGAAGACAGAACAGGAGTGAGGCCTGTGGCAGCCCTTGCGGACGAGCACCCAAGGGACGGCCACCCTCCAGGGAAGGGATTTCTGTGCGGGGCTGGTCCAGGACAGTCGGAACAAGACACAAAGGCCCTAAGATGGCAGAGGCCCCTCCTTCGACATGTGACAAGGCCGTGTTGACATCTTTATCACGGACATCTTTTTTTTTTTTTTTTTCAATGTTTATTTTTTGGAGAGACTGAGTGTGCGCGGGGGAGGGGCAGAGAGAGACGGAGACACAGAATCCGAAGCAGGCTCCAGGCTCTGACCTGTCAGCACCGCACAGAGCTGTGGGGCTCGAACTCACAAGCCATGAGATGATGACCTGAGCCGAAGTCAGACGTTTAACTGACCGAGCTATGCAGGCGCCCTATATCGTGGACATCTTTTTAAATTCTTAGGTCTGGGAACCGGGCAGAAGGCGTGTGGAATTCCCAGAGGCTCCTGTGAGGAGCAGAGGGAAGTGAAGGAGTCCGCAGGGTGACACTGACCAGGGCAAAACAAGTTCCAGCCAGGAGCCGGGTGCAGGCGCTGCCCTGCTCTCAGGAGCGGCCGACAGTCTCACTGAGAAGACAAGAGATGCCGACCAGACAGCTCCAGTGCTGTAAGGACCTGACCAGTGGCCACGATCATCACGCCTCGAACGTGCAGAGACAGAGCAGTCTGAAGAGGCTGGTGAGGTCTGAGGAGACCTCGACAGGTCACAAAAGGTTGGGAAGGCTTCGGACAGGAGAAAGGAAAGGAGGCGCAGCCCGAACAAAGGTGGAGAAAGGCGAACAGGAAACTTCTGGAAACTGGGAGAAGACGGACCATCCGACTCTCCCAGAGACGCCAGCAGTGTGGCCGAAGGGCCCTGCGTGACTGGACTGAGGAAGGCGTGAACACCAGCCTGGGGACTTTAGACTTGAACATGAAAGCAAAGTGGGATGACCAGGGCTCTTGTCACGCATCTTTCCTCACAAAGTAGAACGAGGTATGGGCAGGGATTGTCTCTGAGGATTTGAGACCTGTGTCTTGATGCTTTACCCACAGGATGTCCACTTATAACTCAGAGTCATCTTTGCTAAATGGAACAGGAGCAGTTAGGAGGAGGCTGCATCTGTGAGCCCCCCAAAGTAGACTTACCACAACGGCGACCCCCTCGTGCACCATGGAGGGGGAGGCATACAGGCTGGTAGAGTATTTCCCGACATACAGGGTGGGCCTAGGAGACAAACAGACACAAACATTCCACAGCCATTTAATTCCTGCATCCCACAAAAGGGGCCTTTCTGGAGAGAAGTATCCCAGCCCCAAATGCCACTCAGAAGAATAACCAGATTAACCCCTAGCATTCCGAGTGGTGGGGATGTAAAGGCCGAGCTACTGTCCTGGGAACCTGGACTGCAGGCCCCCGCTGTCACTCACGGCCTACAAACAAAGATGTGCACAAGTCACCTAAGTGCAAGCCTGGGTTTCCTCCTCTGCAAATGGCAGGGCCACACTATGGCATGCCCACGATGTCCGCAGAAAGAACCAGGTGCGGTGATCATCCGGGAAGGACCGAATGTTTGCAACCATCGCCAAGCCTCTAAGATAAGATGGTCCCGGCCACAGCACGCTCCAACAACCAAGCTGCCATTCTCTCTCCAGATTCTCAAGGAGTCTAGAGGTTCTACAGAAGCCCTAAGAGACAGTCAACTGCTCTAATCAGGATGGCTAGAGCCAAGGGATACACGGAAAGTTCCAACCGGGTAAGACTTCCATTCCCCGGGGTGGGTGGGCTTGGGCTTTGGCTGTGGTGTTGGCATGAAGATGTGGGGGTGGCACCTCCAGACCCTTCTGGTTTCTGTCAACAGCCACTTTGGGGTTGGTCGTCCAGTGAATTCTTGAAACTTATCTCAACAAATATTTTACGTTTCAAAGGTGTACAACTCAGAGAACACTTTCCAGTCCCCTCTGCTCTTTTCTGCAGCTCTGTAAGGTGGGGACTGGGAGGCAGCGAGTCCAAGGGACCGAGTTTCAGGTTGTTAACAGGCAGGGATGGCGACCACAAGCCTGGGGCGTCTTAGACGTACACACTGTGACACTCTTCCCGATTTTTACAATGTTTCAGTACCAGCAAAAATCCAGAAACCACAGTTAAAAAACAAATACACCTCCCGTGTTCCCGCCAGCTGAGACATATCCAAATTGTACTGTAGCTATATACTGGCAGTGTCTTTCTTATCCCTGCTCATGATTTTAATTTATTTAATATTCAAAAGTTCTGAAGCATCAAGGGATGCCCCGGTTCTTATACGTATTGTGAGCTTTCTGAGTAAGCCTGTCTTGGCTCTTTATACACCCCACGGCTTCAGAGATGTGTGCCTCGAGCCCTGGCACGCTACGCTGCAGCAGGACTGGGACGTCTGGGTCGCAGCCGCCCTCTTCTGCCCCCGAGGTAACCCAGACTCACGTCAGCTTGCTCTTGGCCTCCGTCTCCTTGGGGAACGGGTACTTCCACTTGGTGATGCGGCCCACCTCCCCAGACATGAAGGTCAGATAGCGCAGCGTCTCCACTGCGACGTTGATGTGCATCACCTTCCTCAGACCCTCCCGCTGCCAGACATAAAAGGCCACCACAGGGGAAGCGTAGTTTTGGATCCACAGGACGTCGCCAGATTCACTGTCCACGGTCACCACCAGCCCATCGCCGTTGGACACAAAGTGGGACATCTCTGTACAGATCAAATAAACAAAGCATGCGGTCTCACCCCACCTTGTGACCACATCCTCTCTCTCTCCTGGCAAGTGGCAGTCACTCAGCTAGAGGAAACAAGACTTCTGGAGTATTCTCAGATATCCTCCCGACAATTTCACTTGTTTCCAATGGACCCGCGCAGGCTCTATGACACAATCCAGACAGTGAGAGCTGCCTGCTCTTTAAACATAAAAGAGGATCACTCCCTGGAAGGCTATTTACTTGGGGAGATTCTTCAGCACTCTGTTCAATTAGTGAGAGTAAATATGGAGGAGAAAAGAGCCAGAGGAGGGGCCTATGGTTCTGATATTGTATAGAAATCATTTTGAACCGACTGATCAGGCTGAAAGTCAAAGCTGACCACCGACACTGCCCACGTCTGCCCACAGAGGAGATTTCTGGCAGACTTTCAGGTATCGGTGTTCAGATGGCAAAACCTTTTTTTAGCGTCCACTTGAGCTGGGGGAATGTTTGCGAGAGAAACGGGGTGGGCTGTCGATGTCACAGCTGACGCTTAATTCTGCCTCCCATGGGCTTCTGGTGCATTCCTTCTGTGACACAGAGGGACTCACCAAAGCGCACCCCTCCCTCCTCTCAGGCTAAACTCCCCACCTGTTTCACTGAGGTTTCCCTCCACACTTCTCACCCCGGCCCCGGCCTTCAACACTGTCAAATTATTTACTAGAAGCCCAGAAGCTGACGATAGAGACTGCCTTAAAAGAAAACCCAGTGTCCAGGAGAGATTGCTTCCTCATGGGTCACAAATACCCAGCCAACCTCGCACAGCCGCCAGGGAGTACTTACTGTAGTCCCCGTCGTCCTCCGGCAGTGAGGCCGCGTAGTCGAAGTAGGTGGCATTCCACCGGAGCTCGCGGGTTTTGGTGTCGTACATGGTGATTGTGTACTCTGGAGAACACACACCAGCCTGTTACCTGGAGGGGCCACGGCTCCTGCTGAGGTGCTGCCCGTATCTAAACTACAGCAGACAAGGGGCGCCTGGGTGGCTCAGTCGGTTAAGTGCTCGACTCCTGGTTTCAGCTCAGGTCTTGATCTCACGGTTTCGTGAGATCGAGCTCCATGTAGGGCTCCATGCTGGGTGTAGAGCCTGGTTGGGATTCCCTCTCCCACCCTCTCTCTCAGAATACATAAATACACTTTAAAATAAATAAATTACTACAGACACATCCTCTCTAAATTGTGTGTAAAATATCCAGGCCATCCGTGTAGAAAGAGAAAGGCCACGTAGATGAGAACTGAAGTCCCAGACACGAGTGAACCCGGCCAATGGCATGTGGGGCGGAAATAAGCCAGTCACACTGCACCCTTGAACTCATGACTCACTGAATCAATATCATGGTGTTGTTGGTGTTTTGTTTTCTTGTTTTAATTGCACATCACTTTTTTTTTTTTTAATCATGGTTTTTTTTTTTTAAACCACCTGTTACGGGGTACTTTGTTATATAGCAATAGATAGCTGATCTTAGAGAAGGGTACCTAGAAGTGGGGTAGGGCCATAACAAAAAAACGAAGCATGTATATTGACCGGGACAAGGTGGCAGCTGGAGGCTGGCAGGTCACCATGGAGACTGAAAGAGCAGTAGGAAATGCTACCGGAAGCTGCAAAGGGATGGCCCAGGTTACACAGTGGTCACACTATTAGGAAGACCAGTGCTTGCAGTCACTTGGAAACGTGCAAGAAAGCACCTTGGGAACTTGTGGATCTGGTGGAGGTAACCCGACCCCCGGGCACCCCAAGTAGTTTCTTGAATATAATGCAGGACAGAGAAGCTGAAGAAGAAACCATTCAGTTTTCAAGTGAATACAGAGAAAATACAGAGGGTTCAGAACCGATGCCCCAGCTGAGCTGGAAAAGATTTTCACTGCAAAAAAAGGCCTCAAGGTCAAGATCAAATCAGGGCAAAAATGTGCATACCTGGCGGAGAGGGACCCGCTACTGAACATCTTTAAAAATAGCACTGCTTCTTCTGGGAACTGCTTGGGAAATGTTTGAGTGAGGGAAACACAGCCAAGGCAGGCAGGGGACAAAAGGGGAAGTCAGTGGAGGCTTTGCAGTCTGCGGTGGTTTGGGCTAATCCCTCAGGCAATGGGGAGCCATTGTGGGGTCTTCTAAAGGGGAACAATGTGGTAAAATCTGCATTTGGAGAAAACAGATCTGGAGACCTTCCAGAGAATGAAGCCCGGGAAAAGGCCACTTCGGGTTCTTTTTTGGAAAGAGGCAGCTTGTAGGTAATAAAAGGTTCCTTCTTACCTGTTCGCCCGAGATACAGCAGAGAGGTTGATGGGCAGAGGCTGTCTGCAAAGGCCGATGACAAAGTCTGCTGCTTCTCCCCGGTCAGAAGATCAATAACATACCAAATGTCCTGCTTTTTACCTGAAAGGTCACGAGGACACGCTGTGGTTTACGCTCATCCAATATGAGAAAAAATGTATCTCTGCCAAACGAGCAGGCCAAAACGTTCTCTGTGCCGAGAGGCCTGAAGTTCTTGTGATGTTGAAGACATTTCCATGATGCTCCAAGGGTGACAAGGTAAGTGGTAATGTGGAGATCATAAAACTTCTGGAGCCCCTGGGTCTTATAATAACTTAATAACCTAATGATGGTTTAAAAATTTCTTCAAACCTACTAACCTAATAACTCATAGATTTTATTGCTTTGATTAGTGGCCTTAAATATAAAAAGCCTCGGGGCGGGGGGTGGGGGGGGCACTGGGTGGCTCAATCGGTTAAGCATCCGAGTCTTGATTTTTGGCTCAGGTTCGTGAGATCCGGCTGCGTGCTGACAGCACGAAGCGTGCTTGGGATTTTCTCTCTCTCCCTCTCTCTCTGCTCTTCCCCTGCTCGCTCTCCCTCTCAAAATAAATAAACTTAAAAAATATATATGAAAAGCCTGGCCTATAAAGGACAATCCTTTTCCCATAGACTAGGATCTATATATAGAAAGGGACCCAAGGGTTCATCTCTCTGGTAACCATTATTCATAGATCTCCGCATCCCTACTAACGAGCCCGCATGTTAAGAGGATCTACCGTCACTGTTTATATCTCTAATTAGCTGATACCTCTGACTGGGCAGTAGTCGGTTGCAACCTGGTGCTAATGAGGCCGAACTTTTCTCAGCCCCTGACGCCAGCCAGCAAGTTATTTGCCAGCCACACACTACACCCTACTCCTCAGTCAGCTGATTAAAAGGTATGAACAGGCAGACAGCACAGCCAAACAACACTCCTGGGGAATCTCAAAGCGTATGCAACTACAATCTACGGAACATACACCAGAACATCATCCCGGTGATAGTGAGTCCGTAGCATGGGCCTCTCATCTGAAAGTCAACGCATTCACCGTAATGTGTGCATTTCCGTTTTGTAAGGCATGGCCTTACGTGGTCACTTGTACCTTCCTAACTTATTGGCCGAGGTTTCTCTTTCAAGGGAAACGTGGAAGCAGAGTACAGGGATGTCAGGAAGATCACAGGTCATCAGAATTTGCTAAAGCTACACTTAGTTCTAACAGATGTAATGTATATGCCTAGTCTACATATGTGAAACTTGTCGATGATAACTTTCTATTCTCAACAACAAAATCTTAATATGAAAAAGATCTGCAGATAGAGTGAAAACATCACCCAACAGCTGTGACCATGAGCCCTTTCCATCTGGCATGGCACCCTTACTTCAAGAACCATTACAGTCTGCGTAACTCAGTTACCTCTTTAATGATGGATGGGGCAATTGCCACAATTTTAAATATGTTTAATGAACCACTTAAGAGGGTACCACACGAAGATGATGGAAACACACTATCCTAAATGCATCATAAGGGATGAACTGCTGGCAAAAGCTAGAAGACTAGACAGAAAACAGGGACACAGATGGTCAGATGGGCCCAGAGCGAGGCCCAGGGGAGAAAGAAAGCCTCTGTTGATCACTTCTTCTGAATTTCAAGGCTTGGGACTTCCTCTTTCTGAAGGTGTGCGAGAAAGCAACAGCTCCAGCGTCTCTGGCAAAAACTTAAAAATCCAGCCTGCACTTAATGCCCAGAAACACACATAAAGCTCCCGAGGCATGAATAAGCAATAAGAACTTTCAGTTCCTCAGAAGGAAAGCTGCTGTATAAATACAGGATATTATTACTACTATGATTTCAAGATAAACACAGCTCTCCTTTGTATTACAAATGCATTTTTATTGACATTTTGGCAGCAACATGGTAAAAGAAAAGAGGCGATCTGATGCTTTGAAAGAGGTGACCCCCACAGGTATGAAGGCAGCTTATCTAGCCAAGCTGTTAAGTGCTGTTTTATCCAATATTCTGATAGCAGGAAATACTAAGAAAGTCCTATAATTAATAGGCAGAACCTGGCTTCCCTTTCTTGGCTCAGAGTCTTGTGTTCACTTTAAATTTCATCCAATTGCTTCTGGGTATGTTGCAATCTTTAAATCACAGGGGTAAGTCAACACAGCAGCTAAAAAGCTTGTTAAATGAGTAACCATATTAATGTGTCAAGTCTGCTCCCAAGTGGGGGGAACCTTTCCTTAATTGGTCAGCTGATCCTGGCGTGAACAAGCACAACCAAGGCAAGAAAGACCTTTCCCAGAAGGGTTGGTGGGGAGTGACTGCACACCTCTCTCTCAGACACACCATTGTCCCAGAACCTGGGACTCGTTTCCAAAGAGATCAAAGTTTCGGTGTTGAAAACAGGAACTCTTACCCATGTAGAGAATTCCATCTGAACTTCGGCATGGGGATGCCTGTACGAGCTCTGGGATGGTAAAGGGAAGTTTCTTTAAAAAAAAAAAAAGGAAAGGAAAAAATAAGTTAACCAAGTCTTGTGCAATTATTATAATTTTACTGTAGTCTTTCTGTTACCCAATTCTGCAAAAAAGAGAGAAGCAGTGTTGATGGTAGATGGGAGTTTTCCTGACTGGAAACCCAAGAACAAGGGGGGCCTAGATGCCCTAGGCTTCCATATCCACTGTGGACAAGACTCCAGCCGCCGGGTCCCCTCCAGGAGCCCCTCAGAGTGTCTTGTCCAGAGCACTTCTGGGGAAGACACAAACCTTTGCTGAAAACACACAAATATGGAGAGTGACAGGATCTTTGAAATTTGGGGTGGAGGGGGAGGGGGGAGGGGTGGAAAGAATTCTCTTGTCTTGGAAAACTGACCCAGAGCCAGCGAGGCTGAGTGGAATGACATGTTTTCAGAGTGTGTGCGAGCCAAGAGATTCATTCTGAAGAGAAGCGACCCCAGCACCCAGCTGAAGCTTGAAGGAAAAGGAGAAGTCAGCATTATGTGGGTGACCCAGGAGCTTGAGGTGGAAAAAGAAGTTCTGATGTTTGCTTCAGAAAATAAGTCTCTACTGAAAAACACAGAAAATTAAGCCTTTTTCAGTATTAGAAAGAAATTATGGTAGGCGTCAGGAAAAGAAACTCAAAGGAATCCACATGTTTCAACTGCATTTCATCAGAAAACTGATTCTTCTGGGTCCACACAGCTGACATCTGAGGGGTTCTTCTGGTTAACATTTGTTTCAGTGTACTTTATTTTTGGAACATTCTGTGTTCTTGAAACTATTCTATACATATACCTGCTTCTACCACACTGTCATCTTTTTCTCCAAAAAAGAAAAAGATTTCTCTCTAGCTTTAACAAACAGAACTTTAAATAATCAATCGTTTGGATTTTCCCATTATCCCAACACTTAAATGAAGCCTTAGAAAAGGACAAATGCCAAAGAGAGGCTGTCGTGCCTGACTGGATTTTTGTCAGGTGTTTTGGAGAATCAGAAAGTCATCGCAAGGCTTCCAGTCTGGAATCCTGTAGCGTCTGCTAAACAGCTCTACAGGACTCGCTGGCCCAAGGGGGAAACACACCGCTCCCGGAACACAGGAAGGCGTGAAGGGTGGTGGTCAAAGCATCCTTTGGAGGTTAGAGCTCAAGGCCAGTTCCAACACTTGAAGCTTTGGCCTTGGGCACATTCCTTCACTTCTGTGGGTGAGGTTTCCACACGTCTTATATGGGATAACACCTGTATCCCAGAGGGCTGCTGAAATAGGAGACAACTTCTACAGATAGTCCCACACAGGGTCTAGCAAAAAGTGCTTCGGAAACAGGCTCCAGAATGTGGAGAGAGATGCTCGAGGTGAGACACACACACACCTCTCCACAAGGCTTGCCCTCCTCCCATCTGTTCCAGTCACAGGCATTCATAAAACAACGTCAGAATATGCCAATCAGAGTTCACAGCCACTTATAGTCTAGACCGCTGCTTCTCGGCCTTAGCTGCACATCAGAGTCACTTGGAGGCTTTTGAAAAAATATTTCCTATCGAAGCAGAACATACAAACAGCACACTGAGCGCACAGCTCAGCTAAGTTTTGCAAAGTGAACCAGCCCATGTAACCAGCATCCACATGAAGCAGCAAAACATTTCCAGCGCTCTGAAAGCCCTCGCCTTCTCTTCCAATCATCCCCTCCCAGGGCCATCATTATCCTGACTTCAAAACAGCATAGGCTGGTTTTTCCTGTCTCTGAGCTTTACATAAATGAATCATTCAGTGTGTAGCCTTTCTGGTTTATCATCTTTTGTCCAACCTCCTGTTGGTGAGGTTTATCCATGCTCCTGGGTAGTGTCACAGGCCGTTGGTCCTCACTAGTGGAGACCACTGAAGGTGTATCACTATCCCATAATTTATTTATCCTGTCCACTATTGATGCTGTTTGGACAGTTTTCACTTTTTGGTTATTCTGCATCATGCTGCAGGACATCTGGTACCTGCCTTTGGGGAACATAGACACAGACACTTCTGTGGGTACACGCTGACCCAGGAAGGATTAACTGGGTCATAAGGCTTTACAGATTTTGCCAGTTTCCAAACCGGATATACCAAGTTGCACTTTCACCAGCAGCGTCCAAGAGTTCTATGAATCTTTTGTTGGAGTCATATGTGTACTTCAAGTACATTGTGGCCTGCTTCTCTTAATGGTGTCTCTTAACAAAGAAAAATTCTTAATTGTAATATAGTCCAATATATCTATTTTTTTTCCTTTCTCATTAGTGGGGGGGGGGGGTATTTTGTTTTGTTTATCTCATCCAAGAAATTTTTTCCTACTCTAAGGTCGTGCAGATGTTCCATTACTTTCTTTTTTTTTTCTTAAAGTTTTGTTTCTATGTTTCACACTTAGACATGCAATCTCTCTGGAACGGAGTTCTGTGTGTCTGGTGTGAGGCAAGAGCTCAGCTTCTTTTTCCACGTGGATATCCCAGGTGACTCACCACTTACTGAAAGACCACCCTTCCCCACTGCACTGCAGCCACACCTCTGTCAGAAATCAGGTGCCCGTCTGTGTGGGCCTGTTTCTAAATTCTCTTATCTAGGGAGCTTTTAAAAATTCCTGATGACCTAGATCAATTAAATGGAAGCTTTTGGGATTGGGACCCAGACTCAGTCTTTTTTTGTTTGGTTTAGAGCTCTCCAGGTTATTACAATGTGTAGCTAAGGTTGAGAACCACTAGTCTAGATTCTCAGATAAAGTTGGGAATGGAACATCACCTGCCCCCCTACCTCGTAAAGGGATGTCTGCTCGGGTGGAGGTGGGCAGGGCTGCAAACTACGCTCCACCCCCAATTTGAAATCACTAGTCGGAGCCAGCCCTGCTGTTAAAGGGAGTATCGTACCCCTCTAGTGTGTTGGCTGGGCCTTGAGAACCTGCTGGTCTAGATCAATGCTGCTGAATTCTGGCTGCCAGTTAAAAGCTCATTTAGGAAGCTGTAAAAAAGATACTGATGCCCAAGTCTCACTGCAGACCTCCTGAATTAGAATCTCCGGGAATTTTTTTTAAGCTCTCAGGTGATCTCGGTGTGCGACAGTTGAGGACCACTGGTCTGGAACCTCTGAAGAACACAAAGAAGCTAAATGCACTCACCGTCAGGCCTTCATTATTCTTGCCCCCAAGTGTATACAGGCTGCCATCATTGGGATCTGGGAGGAAGGCAGGCCTAGAGATTAAGCAATGAGTATCAATAATAAATTACAGCCCAGGGCACAAAACAAAATATCAAAGCCATGCAAAGCCATGATTGGGAGGAGGGGGAGGACGTGTGCATATAAGACAATTCCACCCACTGCTCTTTCACTTGTAGCCACAAATAAAATATCCCTATGGTGACAGGCTATGTTTGAGCAGAAAAAAGCAACCTGCAAAAAAAAAAAAAAAAAAAAAAAGCAAAAAACCAACCACAGAAGAGTAAACTGTTGTTTGGTCAAAGCATCCTGGATGATGATAAATAAGTGAAAAGGACCCAGTAAGTCTGCTTTCCAGTTTCCAAGTCAATTGTGTACAGAACTTTAATAATTAATATTTAATAGCATGGAATAGTACATAAACAGGTAGGACAAATCTACCTTCAGTGTTCAACAAACATTTATTTTTAAACTGGAAGCAATAAAAGCAGACTCTGAAAGCCTGACATCTGACAGGACCTGCCAAGGAGATGGATGGTGTCCAGTACATGGCTCCTCACGAAGCAGATACAACGCGGTCTTTGGTCACGTTAACCTTCTGAAGTCTGAGCTCTGACTAGTCACTCAGAAACCTGTTGCTGAATCTTTTCTGTACTTAGGATGTCCCATCATGTGAGCTCCTGCTGGGGCCATAACACACATGCTGTAGTAGCAGGTCACGGCCATGTTTCCCCTCCATGGTACGACACAGTGAAGAGGGAGAGATCGAAACCCTCTGGCAGGACTTTGGCAGCTTAAGCTCAAAACTCAACTTGACTTTCATCAGACTTTTTAATATCCCTGCCTCTGCCACCGACCCCAGCAGCTGACCACCCTTTCCTGATCATAGAACCTGTAAGACTTCCTGTCTCCAGCACTCTCATTATACTTTACCTTTATGCACATAATGTACTCCCAACAGCTAGCTTCCTAAATATTGATTGACTAGTTTAGAAAATGAATTAAAGGGGAGTGCTTAAGCAAATCAGAAGACTTACTCTTCCACATGCGTTGGAACCTGCAGAACCGGATCTGTGCAAAAGAACAACAAAGGCATCGTCAGACAGACTCTAAAATATCGGGATTCCGAGAGAGCCCCCAGGACTCACTCATGAGTGACACCAATAACTTAAATTTACCTACATGAGATAATGTACGTGAAGGTACTTTAGAAAACACACACCCAAAGACACAGACGTAGGCTCTTTATGATGGTCTCCGCGGCTGGATAGAGAACAGAGTAGAAGAAAACTGCTGTCAAGAAACATGCACACAGGGGCAGCTGGGTGGCTCAGTTGGTTAAGCACTGGACTCTTGATTTGAGCTTAGGTCATGATCTTGCACAGTCTTGAGATCGAGCCCCACGTCAGGCTCCACACTCAGTGTGGAGCCTGTTAGGGATTTCCTCTCTCTCCCTCTCCCTCTGCCCCTCCTCTGCTCCTGCTAGCTCTCTAAACAAAACAAACAAACAAACAAACAAACAAACATTAAAAAAAAAGGGGGGTGGTGGTGCCTGAGTGGCTCAGTTGGTTGAGTCCAATTTCAGCTCAGGTCCTGATCTCATGGTTTGTGATTTCGAGCTCCATGTCTGGCTCTGTGCTGACAGCTCAGAGCCTGGAGCCTGCTTTGGACTCTGGATCTTCCTCTCTCTCTCTCTGCTCCTCCCCCATTCACACTCGGTCTTCCTCTCTCTCAAAAATAAACATTAAAAAAAAATTTTTTTTTAAAGAAATGTGCACATAACTTGGGGGATGGACAGTGAAGGAAGAACCAGTCACAACCCACGGTGGACAATGGGTCGCACTGTCACTATCTGACATATCGAGGACTTTTAAAACCTAAATGATCACCCTGTCAGATACCTGGCGTGGTACTAGGTACTCCCATTAGGAAAATCAAAATGATGACTTAAGAATAAACTTTCCTGTTGATGAGAATTTTGTTGAATGGTAAATGAATGCCCCTTTGGGGCAGCAACAGGGCAATCTTAGAGCCTCCAAGGGCTTGTTTCCCTTGATTCCCTTTGATCCATTTCTATAGAATCTAGTTTGAAAGCAACACAAAATAGGAGGCACCTGGTGGCTCAGTCAGTTGAGCATCCGGCTCTCGATTTCTGCTCAGTTAAGGACTGGCCACTTGGCAGAAAAATCAAAGCTTCTAGAAGGCCTTATAAAATTTTTTAAAAAATGTACAAATCTTTATATTATGATGTTCAAGAGAAAAGATAACATTATACATAGAGTATTAATGCAACTGGGGAGAAAATCTTCAATGCACAGAAAAAAACAGAAAGGCAAAAAATGCTAATTGTGAATTATTTTTGTTGGAAGTATACACGACCCCCTCTTTTTTTTTTTATTTCCCAAAACTTGTCTAACAACAGGCAGTACTTTTTACACTGGAAAAAAAGGGTTTTCCCAAAGTCAATTTTCTATCTGCAGTAGTCAAAAACAGCATTATCTCTCTCTCTCTCTCTCCTGATTCTCCCAAGCACGAATCAAGAGGACGCTCCTGGTTCCTTGGGGTCAATGGCGGCATGAGAACACAGTGACACGACCAGGGCTAAAGTCCACAGGCATGAGGCAGCTCAGTCGTGAGGGGGTTCCCAGCAACCAAAGCCCCACGGGCTACACAGACCCACCATCCGCCACTTCAAAGCTGGGGGTAAGGAGGGCTAATATTGGGACAGGATTTTTGGACACAGGGTTCCGGGCTCCACCGGCTGTGCATGTGGTGACAGACGGCTGCCTGACTCCCCCCGTCACCTGGGACTCTCAGATGAAGAAAACGCTTTCAAGCCTTATCATCTGTTGACTTTGCTTTACAAGCCCAGCTCTGACATGAAAGCATACGGTGTTCACAGTGACAGAAGCCACACAGACCGCACAGAACATGTGGTCTGTGGGCAGCAAACAAACAATTCATTAAACCAAAAACATTTTAGGAAACAGGAGGAACTTTCAGTTAGTAAGCCTGCGTTTATCGTTCCCATTAATCGCTTCTCGGTACAAACAGACTGATGCAAGAGACAGGAAATACGGACACGCGGCGTTCACCCCACCGAACAAAGTCAAGGTGCAATTACAACCCGCTACTTCTACACAGCCCTGACGCCACACAAGCCAGGAAAAGCGGGAATGCCACATTCCAAAGAAAACACAGCAGTCGGGAGGCATCTTTGTTGTCCATTTCAGCTGCTTCAAGGCGTCACAGACACACACAGAGGAAGAGGAGACACTGCCAGATTCTAGCACTTTCACCACAAATGAGACACGGAGACTGACAGGATTTCGAGTCCCGTTCGCAGGCTTATCTTTCCCGTTCGGGCACCGGCTCACTCTCAGGGTCTTGCCTTCAGCTGCGGATTTTCCTGGTTTTCGAGAGGTCGTCCACGGGTCACCTGACACTGAGGTCTCAAGTCCCCAAACGTGTCCTGCACCAGACAGGTTCAGTGTCCAGTGAAGGCACGGGCCCTCGGCGGGAGCTGACCAGTGGGACAGCTACGCGGCTGTTGAGGATCTGTGCTTTCTCTAGGCTTAAGAGGAGAGGAAGGTCGGCTTAGCATTCCCACCCACTCGGTAAAATAAGGTCCCTGGGAGGAACACGCGTGGAGTTGTAGGCCAGGTAACAGCACCACCATTAATTACATCAGCTCTGACAGGCGAGCAAAGGCTGCTTGGCTTCTGAGGGACGGCAGTGACCTAGGCCCTAGGGTTTCTGTTTGTCTGTTTCTTTTTTTTTTTTTCTTTTTTTTTTAATTTTTTTTTTTTTCAAAGTTTATTTATTTTTGGGACAGAGAGAGACAGAGCGTGAACAGGGGAGGGGCAGAGAGAGAGGGAGACACAGAATCGGAAACAGGCTCCAGGCTCTGAGCCATCAGCCCAGAGCCCGACGCGGGGCTCGAACTCACGGACGGCAAGATCGTGACCTGGCTGAAGTCGGACGCTTAACCGACTGTGCCACCCAGGCGCCCCGTCTGTTTGTCTGTTTCTTGAAGAATCGCTTGAATCTGAGATTTGCTTTAAAATACTACAGAAAAAAAAAAAAAAAAAAAAAACCCACATGGGGAGTGGGGAGGGCAGATAGAACAAAAACTGGCCGCCTGCTGGTAACTGTTAAAGACGAATGTGGCTCTGGTGGGGAGTCACTTGGCTTTTCCTTCTACCTACGCTTGAAATTTCCCATAACGTGAAAGGTTAAAGATAAAAATATTTGGAAAGCCAGCAAAATAAAAGCGGTGTCATCTGAAAATGTGCAACGAAAGCCCAACGTGAAAAGGTGGCTGTTTTTGTTTAATAACGAGAATGTGTATCAGGCAAGATTCTTGCTTTAAAAAAAAAAAAGTAAACAAACAATTCAGCCATGTGAACAGAAACCTGGCCTAACTATAAGGCTATACACAAACACTGCTCCAGAATAAACCACTCTATCTATACGGAGACTGATAAGGATAAAAGCCACCTCATAAAGCTGTTTTACTTTCAGAAGGAAAAAAAAGCAGGGGGTGGGGGTGGGGGTGGGAGAGGAGGTTATTTCACAAGCATGGAAACAGGTGTTACTCAAGGTAAAGGCAAGGATCTCAGAGGAGGAACTGACTTGGGCAGAAAGAAACCTCCTCACTGCTCCCCAGGGAACGAACACTGGACGGGACCCGATTTCCTAGTGGCTCCAGCTCGAGCCCGAAACGGCCCAGTCTTCACACCCAGAGAAACGTGGATGAGGCTATGTGACAACTCATTGCTACTGCTGTGCTAATTGAATCCTCCTTTTTAACCCGGGACAGAAATGGCTCAAAACAGATGTTTACACCCTTCCTTTTGCCCAAGTTCCTAAGGACATTTTTATTTCCGAAAGATGGGAATTTTCGTCGTTCCACGATACGTCTTTCATCTTCGTTCTCCATTCCGTCCTGTCTGGGACCTCATGCCCTCTCCCTCGGGACTGGGCCACACGTGGACTCGACTCTGCTCCCCTCCTGAGCTATGGGCCTTTGTGGCTCCATCCAGCAGCACCAACAGCCCCACCCACCCTTTCTGCCGCTTCTCGACCATTTGGGCAATGCCATGTGCCCACTGCCCCGGACCACGCAGTCGGAGGCAGCCCCTCCACTGCCACTTCCCACTCTGTGGCTCGCCCCGCCCCTCGGGTATCCCGCCCTTCAGCCTCTGTGGCCCTGCACAGCCTGATTTCTGCCCCCCCCCCCCCTTGGCGCCCTCTTTCTCTACTCCCAACAGGGAGGAACATTTCCGGGTGCTCCCCTGAGTTCTCTCAGAGGACACATCCATCTCTGTAACTTCAGCCTACATGGGGAGAGTCCAGGGCCCCCATTTCCTGAGCTCTTCTTTCTGGATCAACTGGACACTTCCACTATTTCCTACCAGAACTCAGCTACCACCTGCCCAAAGTCATGCCCTCCATCTTTTACCTCAGATCAACTTCTACCCTTGATTACCCTATTTTGTTAACGCCCCACTATTCTCTTGGAAGGCAGACAGGCTCCAATGACTCTGTTGATGCTCATTTCTCCCCAATACATCTCATTGGTTGCCAAACTTGAGGGTCTATTTCTAGAACAATCGTCACTTTGTTTCCTACACCCAATATCCCTCCAACATCATCAAAGCCCCTTCCCTTTCAAGGACTCTAGTCTATGTGGCCTTTGGATTCAGCTGAGTCTATGCTTAAATCCTAGCTCTGCCAGTTACCAGCCGAGTGACCTCAGCAAAATTATCTAATCTCTCTGGGCCTGAATTTCTTCATCAATAAAGGACAAACCCCAGAGAGATAGTAATACCAACCTCATGAGGCATCTCTAGGTGGATTAAATAGGATTAAATGTTTGTCAAGACTTTAAGTCTGTGCCTTGACACAGAGAACAGTGATCCTTTTAAGGACAGAAGTCAGTACTCTCTACTCAAAACCTTTGGTGGTCCCCATCTCACTCAAAAAGTCAATGGCCACATGGTGGCCTGCAAATCCTACACAATTCCACTCTCTCACCCTCTAACGCTCTCCCACTATTTCCTCCTTGCTTATTCCAGCCAAGCTGGCCTCCTTGTATTCCTCAAATACCGTCTAGCCTGTCCCTGCCTCAGGGCCTTTGCATTTGCTGCCCCCTCTGCCCACATCTTTGATTAAATATCACCATCTCAGAGAGGTCTTCCATGACCACCTCTTACCGCCCCCCCCCCCACACCAAGGATTCCCTACCCTTCTTCCCTACTTGATTTTTCTCCACAACACTTACCACCTCTGAAGTACAGTACATTACTTACTTTGTCTGACTCTGGGGAGCCTGGGTGCCTCAGTTGGTTAAGTGTCCAACTCTTGATTTCCGCTCAGGTCATGATCTCATGAGCTCGTGTTGGGTTCTGCCCTGATGGTGCAGAGGCTGCCTGGGATTCTCTCTCTCCCTCTCCCCACCTCTCACCTGCTTATGCTCACTTTCTCTCTCAAAGTAAATAAATAAACTTAAAAAATAAATAAATGCCTGACTGTAGCTATTATTAACTACACAAGGGCTGGGATTTATCTTTTGTTGTCTGCCATATTCTCAACACCTAAAACAGTGCCTGGCACAGAGGGGTGCTCAATATATTGACTGAACGGAGCAATCACTACATGTTAGTTTCTTTCCTACTTCGATTCGTGCCCAGCCTGGACATCCATTACCAATTACTTTTTTTTTTTTTTTTTTTAACGTTTATTTTTGAGAGAGAGACAGACAGACAGAGTGCGAGCAGGGGAGGGGCAGACAGAGAGAGAGGAAGACACAGGATCTGAAGACGACTCCAGGCTCTGAGCTGTCAGCACAGAGCCCGACGCGGGGCTCAAACTCACGGACCGCGAAATCTTGACCTGAGCCGAGGTCGGAAGCTTAACCCCAGGTGCCCCCATCATTAATTACTTTTAATAATCCAGCAAATATGCTCTACCATCCGTCACCCCAAAATCTACTGTGCAATCCCCTTTCCTCCACTCAGGCTCTGAGTTGTGCTGAAGAAAACTCTACAGTCACCCTTGGAAAAACCATTCTACATCTATGGCCCACTGGGCCCCATGCTGTAGGAGATACACTTATCTATTTCCTGGTTGGCCTCTTTCAGACTTGCACTCCTTGCCTCAAGGCCTCCTTCCCTCCACACCCGATTCTGCCTTCTGTGGCACAGGAGGAATAAGAGGGGACAGAGTGAGCTCTCCCAAAATTCCTACCTTTCTCCTCAAGTTTGTCCAATCCCACCCTTCACTTCTCCATACAGAGACAATGCGTCCACCTCCATATTCATAGATACTGCCCAGCCCCCAGGTGGTACCATGTCTCCAAGGACCCACAGGTCCTCCTCTGCCTGGCTAACTCCTTCCCCTCAGCCCACAAACACACTAAACCTCTGGGCTCCCCTTCTCTTTGGCACACGCTCTCCTTTCTCTCCTAAGGCAGCCACTTTAAGTGTACGATCCAACGAGTCTTGAGAAACATCCACATCCACGTAACCACCCTTACACCCTAGAACATTCCCATCACTCCAAAGCATCTTCTCACGCACCAACTCTCACCCCCACATAACCACTGACAGGTTCGTTGTGTTTGTTCTAAAATTGCACAAACGCAGTTCATACGTTAGGTTCTCTTGGGTGTCTGGCTTCCTTCTCTGCATCATGTTTTTGAGGTTCATCTACATCGTCGCATGTATCATGGTCTGTCCTTTTATATTGCTAAACAGTGTTCCACTGTGTGGATATGCTATAATTTGTTTATCTGCTGAGGGACACTGGGTTATTTCCAGTTTGGGGCTAGAAAATGAGACTAAAGCAGCTATGAACATTTATGGTACAAGTTTTCGCTGGGACCTACGTTTTCATTTCTGTTGGGAAAATACCTGGAACGTGGAGCCATATTGTTTACATGGGACTCGACAAGGAGCTGCCACACGGCGCTTCAAAGGGGTCGTGCTATTTTAGGTGCCCACCAGCAGAGGATACGTTTCCCTATGGTTTTTTAAATTTTTTTTTTTTTTCAACGTTTATTTATTTTTGGGACAGAGAGAGACAGAGCATGAACGGGGGAGGGGCAGAGAGAGAGGGAGACACAGAATCGGAAACAGGCTCCAGGCTCTGAGCCATCAGCCCAGAGCCCGACGCGGGGCTCGAACTCACGGACCGCGAGATCGTGACCTGGCTGAAGTCGGACGCTTAACCGACTGCGCCACCCAGGCGCCCCTCCCTATGGTTTTTTAAATGTCGGTTCCTGGGTCCTTCCCCCAGGAAGCTGATTCTGTGGGTAAGGCCAGGGAATTCGAGTTCTTAACTAGGAAACCATTATCCTGGATCTTATTTCACCTTCT
The DNA here is from genome assembly GCF_018350155.1 of Leopardus geoffroyi. Classification (NCBI taxonomy): domain Eukaryota; kingdom Metazoa; phylum Chordata; class Mammalia; order Carnivora; family Felidae; genus Leopardus; species Leopardus geoffroyi. The sequence continues at coordinate 46,506,824 of NC_059330.1, forward strand.
CGCCTTCTGTGTCTTTCTCACCTCACGGCTCTCTGGCCCCTACCCTCGGAGTAAGACCAGAACTGCCACTGTCCAGTTCCAGTAACCAAATCTAACACTTGCAAATCCTTATTATTAGGTTTCCACGTGGCATCTGACGACGTCTTCCCGTGGAATCCATGACTCAGCCCCACTTCGAGCTGCTTAGAGTGTATCTCAACCCTGAGGTCACACCCCCCCGAACCTGATCCTCCTTTACATTCCCAGATTGGCTGGCCAGCCCCACTCCTGCCCTGTCACACAATCCGGAAACACAGAGCCGTCCTCGACTCTCCCCTTAATTCTAACCCGCTCCCATTCAATTAGATGCTGAGTCATGTAAGATTCGACCCAGCACACAGTTCTCAAAACCTACGTCCTCCTTTACCACTGCCAAAATTAGGCAGCCATCATCTCACTGGGTCTACCTACCGGTCTCCTAACCAGCTTCCTGTCTCAGATCTTGGCATCTTGGGCTTTTGGACATGCACTCTACCTACTGTCTGCAAGGGCCTGACGCAGGCAAATCTGTTCACGTCTTTCCTCCACATAAAACCCTACAATGGTTCCTTCCTCCCTCTGCCTACATTCCTTCCATCTCTGTGGCTCAAGTCAGAGGTTCCCAAACTTTCTTGGTTCGCAACACCCTTAGTGTGTCAGTGAATTCTTCATAGGGCCTTCGGCAAAAAGAAATGCCTCACAGTTCCATTTATTAAGCAGTTAGTTCCAAATGGCCTAAGTATGTAGGGACTAGCAACTTCAAAGCCACTTGAAAAAAAGGAATACATGTAAATGGAGAGAAAACTATTTCATTCTTAACCATAACTACTTACTAATGGGATGTGTCCCTGCTGGGTGCTACACATATTCCAAACCTTATAATCGGATTAGACACTGCCACCCTCATTACCATTCCACATTGCTTTTCATGTGGTGTTTGAATTTTATTACAGCAACCACCAAAAATTCAGCCTTGCAAAGATACGTCATTGAAAGGAAAGCAGCACAAGCTGATGTTGAAACCCCAAACTACCTCGAACAGGGTGTCTGACATCTGTTTGTTGAGTACTGCTATGCTTCTCTCAAAACTTGAAAACAAGTTGCAGTGCCTCTGTGAGTTTACTGCGGCCCCCAGGGCCCCTCAGGATGGTTTGGGAGTCACAGGCCTATGCGTTCAAGGCTGTGCAAAACGCGGGCCCGATTCTTCTCCATGACTCTCTTTCAATTCCAGTCTCTTCCCAGAACACCCCTGTGCTTTCATGTTGGTCTCTGTGCTCATCACTGCCTGTTCCTCTTTAGCTATCTAAATCTGCTTGTTCATCAGGGCCAGTTCGAATGCCCCCCTTCTCCAGGAAATCAGAGAGTGACCACCCACCGCACTGGGTATGTTCTTAGAATGCATTGATCACGCTTCTCCAGGGCTGGTGTTTCGGTGCAGGTAGCCTTTCAAATATCTGGGGGCTGGACTGAAGTTTAAGCATGTTGAAGGACAGGGACCATCTACATCACGTACATAAAAAGCGAAATATACACAGAAAAGTACATAAAGCTTATGTACGGTTTAATGAGTAATCAGAGAGTGAACTCTGGGGTAGCTGCCGTCCAGGTCTCTGCTCCCCTCATACTTACTAGACAATACTCTCTGCAGAATGAAAGGAAATCCGTGATTTAAGATATTCAGTCCTGTATGTCATAGTGTCATTCCAACAAGTTTTTTCTAACGAAAAGGACTTTTCCACAGAGAAACCTATGTGATAAAAGCTAAAGAGAGCTGCCAGGCACAGTTTGGTGTGTTCACTCACATTTAAAAATTGTTTACATGTATGGGGGGGGGGGAATGATATGGTATTTGCTTCAGAATAATAAGGAGATGAGGAAGGGGACTGCCTGCCACATGTTGATCACTACTGAACCTGGGTGCTGGTTGCATGAGGGTTTCACGATACTATTCTACTCTTTTGCATGTGTTGGAAGTTTTTCTAAAATGAAAACTTTTTTAAAAAGAGAGAAGCCAAGAAAAAGAAGTCATTCAAGCAAGGAAAGCCTTTCCAATATGTTCAGAAGAAAGGCCTGTTTCTCCTGCATTCACTTGAAGTATAAACCTTCACTTTTTTTTTTTTTTTTTTTTTTTTTAGTAATCTCTACACCCAACGTGGGGCTCGAACTCATGAACCTGAGACCAAGAGTCACATGCTCTACTGACTGAATCAGCCAGGCACCCTAAACCTTCACTTTCTGAAGTGAAGCCCGATCCTACAATGTCACAGGGTTTGAAGGGACTGGAGGGAAACCCACTCAAAGAGCAAGAAAGACCTTGTCAGCACTGCCACAGGCCTCCCTAACATGCTTAGCAAAACTGGTGAGGATGTGGGAAGACATGGGGGTGAGAAGTCAGCAAAACAGAAAAATGTCTCTGATGAAGTCAACCAAAATTTAAGTAAGTCTTTTAAAACAGAGCCCACATTTAATGGCCTCTCCGTGGAGGTAGCTCTGGGCAGACTTTCTTCCACGTAGGAGGGAGTAGATTCCTTTGATTACAGAAGCCACAAGAACAGGTTGCCCATCTGACTGGAGCTCAAGGAACCTGACAAGATCATTCTCTTCTCTTCCTCAGATAAGCGTTGATATTTCTGGAACACACTGCTTCTCTGGCGGAATCTAGATGAGCACTGGCTTTTCTGCCCTGCCCCACCTCACTCTCCTTCCCAAAGCACAACCAGCTGGCTGACCCCTACACCCCTTGCATTTAAAACCCGCTTCCTCTCTGACTAGAGGACTTCTCTGGGTACGTCTCAGATGCCACAAAATATTTGAAATTCTCCATACCAGCCCCTTCTAAGTACACCTCTAGCAATGATTTGAACACTTCTGGGCTGGCCCTTCTGAAAGGTATTTATGGACCAAAGAAACCCAGGAACGAAGCCTCCTCATATACCAAATATTCAAGAGCCTTGTCCTTCCCTCTCTCCCTTGCTCTCTGAGGAAGAGTATGACAACCCCACTCTTAGTAATTATCTGTGGAGATTTACCACACACATCTCAAAAGCAAAGATAGAGCGTCTGCTATCAGCTTGATTCTCTGCTCCACGCCGTGTGGGATAAAGAAAGGAGTCGATACAGCCGATGTGCACGAACGGTATCTGATGAACTGCCGAAGCATGTGGTACACACCACAGGATCTCCCAGGTGAGGGAAGTCGCTGAGGGCTTGTGTACTCGGGGAAGAAAGGCTTCGTAGTGAAGGCTGGCTCAGAGGGTGGGAGGACCTGACAGCATGAGTGAAGAAGCATCACCCCATCTGTGGCAACGAGGACACAGCCTTGGCGGATGCGAAGTGTTCCCTCTGAGAAGCAGTGACAGTAAGGCTGGACAGGAGGCAGCGAGGCCATGGAGGAGAATGCTGTGACAACACTGACACGGTGGGTGCTAACCAGGGGCTGACTGGAGGCTTCCGAGCAAAAGAGAGACGGGATCGGAGTCCTCCGAAGGCAGGTCAGATGGGCAGGCATCAGGGCACAAAGTGAACAAGACAGGGAAGGAGTCAAAAAGCGCAGTGAGGGAGGAGACAGCGGCCTGCACCGGTGCTGGGGAGGGGGAGGAAGGGCGGCAGGAGGAGGGGGAACGTATCAAGAGAACTTAGTTCTGATGAAAAAAACGCAGGGGACCAAAAGGACCCCAGGAGGACATGGGGATTTTAATCCTAGAAGACAGTGAAGCTAGACTGGCTGGTCTGAATGCAACGAACCACTGGCATCTCCTCAAGAAAATGCTTACGGTTCTAATACTCTTTTCTTACAGAAATCATTCGTAAAACAAGGCCGTCCACCCTCCCTGAACTCAAAAGGTAAGCTTCCCCAAATATGTTCCACGCACTCAAGTGAATCTGTTAGGGAATGCTTCTCCCCAGCGGCAGCTCACTTCCTCCCCCAAAGGAAAGGTGCTTCTGCAATCTGAACCTCAAGTTCCCGTTGAAGTTGCGAGGTCCAACGTGTAAGGTAGCAAGTCTCCAACGTTTCTCAAAGTTCAGCTTTGATAAGGGGAGCATTTTAAAGCGGACATCTCACCAAAAGCTAACCCTCGAATTCCAGGTCTCACCTGAACTGGGACAGGACGTAACAAGTCTTCTCTGCGAGTCACCAGATGTCACGCTCAACAGAGACCATCATGGGGACGTGCCAAAGTAACCCGAAAAAGCTCCCACTCCAGAGGCAGTCGGATTCTACCATGTTCTTACTCACCTTCACCCCGACAGGAGTCACTCAGACCTAAACACACACACTATAATCACCGGTGAAAGAATGAAAGGGGGGAGGGCAAGACAATTCAATGCTATGGCCTGAGCCCAAACGCCTCTCAAGACGTCAGAGCTTCACAGAATCCGTTCGTGAGTAACCAGAGTGCCATCAAACCTTGCACGGTCAGGCCAAGATGAAAGGACAGGTAACGAAGTGACAGCCAAGAAAGGATTTTATTCACGTGCCTCAACATTCACGGCTGGATCTCGACACAGACCTAGTAAGAGTGCAAAGAATACCCACTGGAGTGGAAATCTATGCCACCAAGCATAGTGACAGCTGTTTGAGAGACCTCCTCACAACGAGAGAGACGTGTCACTCTGAGGTAAAGCCCAAGCTTGAGGGAGGACGCCAGAGGGGGTACAGAGGAGACTGAGCACGAGCTGGTTCTCCCAGAAGCTAAATGAGGAGGACACGAGGGTTTGTACCTCTCATTGTCTCTAAGTTTGCGTATGTTTAGAATCTTCCATGATAAAAAGGAAAACATGACAAAGAAAACACATTTTCATGATACTCAAAACAGGCCCCTCTCATATCCTCTCTCACAACTTAATTTTCAGTCCTCCCAAACAATGGAAAGCAAATAAACACTTGTGCTTAAGCAATGAGGTAGAAAGGGAGTAATTCATACCTTAATCCTAGAAAATTCAGTTAAGAGAAGACAGATTAGAACTATGAACGAAATACTGCCCCTTCTCACACTTCCCTGCTCATGTTTCTGTCACACCTCTGAAGGCAGATCTCTCTTTCAGAGGAACGTGCTCGCTGCCGGAGGGACAGGAGAGAAAAACCAACAGCAGAAAGTCACAAAGAGCCATACGAAACTCCAGATCAGAAACTGGAACTGGAACCTGCCGTGACAGTGGTCCAGGTGACAGATAATGCATCCCAAGGGGGCAGAGTCCAGGCTCATCTGTTTCTCAGGGTTCCCCAAAGACATCTAGTCAGAGGGTTTTGGGACCCGAGTCAGCCTCAGGTGCCTGAGACATTTACTGAGCATCCCTGGCTGTCTAGGGAGCCCAACCTCAAGAAATTAGAATTCAGGGGCGCCTGGGTGGCTCAGTCGGTTAAGCGTCTGACTTCAGCTCAGGTCATGATCTCTGTGAGTTCAAGCCCCACATCACGCTCTGTGCTGACAGATCACAGCCTGGAGCCTGCTACAGATTCTGTGTCTCCCTCTCTCTCTCTGTCCCTACCCTGCTTGTGCTCTGTCTCTCAAAAAAAAAAAAAAATAAACGTTAAAAAAAATTTTTTTTTCAATAGAAAATAATAAATTAGAATTCGGTGGGAAGACAAATGTAAACAAACACAAGCACAAAGTGCCCCAAATCCAGATGAGGAAAGGAGCTCACCCTGCTTGAGGGGTCAAGAAGGTGACCGGTGAAGGGGATCTTAACAGATCTATAAGGAGCCTGACCAACGCTGCAGGCTGCTGGTGGGGAGGGAACATGAGCGAAGGCCCCATGTTGCTAAGGCCTAGAGATGGGGTGAGGGCCAGATGGTGAAGGACCTCGCATGCATGCGAAGGGGCTTAGACTTCACTCTGTGGACTGGGGCCTTCTCTGTGGCGAGGGACCAGTTACTGAAAATTCTAACCCAGCACGGATGACTCTTAGGATCCCTTCTGTACTTCTCGTGGACAGGTAACACGGGTGGGCAGACCACACTTAGGGCACTGCCTTAGACGGCACCAAGGCTATGTCAGCAGAGGTGCAGCCTGGTTCGTGGTCTCATTAGAGGGCAGGTCTGACAGCAGCGTGATGGGTGAAGGACAACAGAGATGGCAGGCAGCCAGGAAGCTGTCCTCTTGATCTAGGAAATGAGTCTGGCTGAGATACTGGCTAGAAGGAATGGGTAGCTCAGTCGGTTGAGCGTCCAGCTCCTGGTTTAGGTTCATGTCATGATCTCACAGTTCAGGAGTTCGAGCCCCGCGATGGGCTCTGTGCTGACGGTGTGGCGCCTGTTTGGAATTCTTGCTTTCGCCCTTCTCTCTGCCCATCCCCCACTCTCTCTCTCAAAACAAATAAATAAAAACTAAAAAAAAAAAAAAAAAGGAGCCACGTTTAAGAGACACTACTTCAGTCTACACGACAGAACTCAGTGATCAAGTAGCAGAGCATCACCGTACTCTCCAGACTGGGGGGGCCGTGGCTGTCGGCACCAGGAGGAACTACGGGAAGAGGCACACGTTAAGAAAGGTGAACTCAGGCGGGAAGATTTTCTTCAAGTTTCACGTAACTTTTTTCTTGTATTCTATTCTATCTAGTTTATTCTTTATTATTCTTCCAAATAATCCTAGTTAGCTCGTTAATTTTAGTCAAATGGTATCTCAAAGTGAATGCAAGAAGCCTTAAGCCAGCCCAGGCAATACCAAAAGAAAGTCCTTTCAAACCCCACCAAGCCAAAGCAAGCTTTAGAAAACCAATCTAACACCAAACAGGGCAGCAGTGTTTTCTGTTTGCATCTGGGCTGAAAGTGCAGAAAAGAAACACACACTCAACTATCTCCACTGGTGAAATTTCAGACAAAGCCAGACAGTGTTGTTGCTACAGTCACAAAATCACAGCCTAGAAAGATTGCACCTCGCGTGGTGTCAGAACTCGTTAGTTTCTGAAAGCAAATAAAACTCGTTTTCTGTACTAGGTGCAGTTCGCTGCTGTGGTGTAAGAAATGTTCATTTCTGGGAACGGCAACACATGTTTGGGTGAGGAACAAAAGCACCTGCCAAAACCACTCTGTGGAAAGAAAAAAGAAAACAAAACTCTCCCAGTCTGTTGGCCCCTGAAACAAGTAAACAGTCAGGAAACCATGAAATGGAGTAACAGGTAGATACTGTGCATAGCCCCAGCTTGATGAGTTAAAGGGGTCTGTTTGCATCTGCAAGTTTCTTCCATTTGCCTCTGATCCCCCACTGCCTCTCAGGCCCAAGCCCACAGCCTCCCTTGCCGGGACTGGTGCGGCAGCCTCCGCCTGGTCTCCAGCTTCCTCCTGGTCTCATCAGTTCAGTCTCAACATGGCACCTGCTAACCCTGTAAAGTGGAGGCCAGGTGTCTTAGCCAGCTCAGGCTGCCTTAACAAAATCCCGCAGTCTACGTGGCTTAAACAAGAGACATTTACCTCTCACTGTTCTGGAGGCTACAAGCCCAAGATCAGGCTGTCCGCATGGCTGGGTTCTGGTGAGAGCCCTGTTTCTGGCTTGCTGACGGCAGCCTTCTCACTGTGTTGTCATATGGTGGGAGAGAGCAAAGGCTCTGGGCTTTTCCTCTTCCCAAAAGGGCCGCTGATCCCATCATGGGGGTCCTTCCCTCATGACCTCATCTCAACTAAATCCCATAGGCTCCACCTCCAAATACCACCACATTGTGGGGGAGGGCTTCAACGTGAATTCTGGAAGGACACAAACATCAGTCTGCAATACCAGGGCAAGTCGCTCCCCTGCTCAGATGTCTCCGGTGGTGGCTTCAAAAAGGCCAACAGCCTCACGCCAGCCACCAGGCCCTACACCTCTATGGGGAGGCTATACCTCTATGGGGACGGCACGGCTTGCTAGGCAGCACTCAGGAAATCTGTGAGGGGCATTTCTTGGCGGTCACAGAGACTGGTGGGAGGTGTGGGGGGGCGGGCACTGCACAGCCAAAGATCATGTCAAATCTGTACACCGTCAGACACTCCCACAGGCCAAAAACCTTTGATAACTCCCTGGAGCCTACAACCTCACTTATGTAAAAGCACAAAAGTACTTTTTGCGTAATTTTATACAAGTAATCTTTCCAGACTTTAACTACTGTATAAAGCAGGCAAGGTCGCACATCTGACGTGTGGAGCGTTACCAAGAATTGCTCGCCATCTTGGAGATGCGGGCACTGCTAAATGTCCTGGTGTTTTTATCAGTCTGCATTGGCGGGCACCACATTCACTCACGGCGGAGTGTCACCGTGTAGGAGGGTATTTACATGTTAAATTACATGTAGGTGAGTAAAAATTACTTTTCTATTAGTCCATTGTTAGATTACCAGCTGCATAATACATATATTTCTTTCTGAAATTGTGTGTGTCTGTGTGTGTGTGGGGGGGTGGGGGGGTTACTGTCTATACATTTCACTCCAGGACAGTAGTAGGGGGGCATTTCTGTAATAAATATTGTATGGAGAGAGCATGGCATCTCCGCAGGACTGGCACTCTCATCTCCTACTCCTCTTCCTCTCCTTTACTCCCTGCCCCCCCCCGCAGCCACTCCCATACTCCAAGTCCTCCACCACGGAGGACTCTCCCCCCTCGCCCCTACTATGCCTTCTGCCTAAAGGCTCCCCTGCCTCCTTGAGTTCTTGCTCAAATGGCGCCTTCTCTGTGGGGCCTTCACTGTTGAAAGTTGCAGCCCCCACCCCCACCTCCACCCCTGGCCCTCTCTATTCCACTCCCCTGCTTTATTTTTCTTCAATAAAGTCATAGCTTTTATCACCACTACGTAATTTATTTCCTTGTTTCCTGCCAGAATGAAAGCTCTAGGGGGGAGAGGATTTTGTCTGTTTCTTTCATTTGCTGTACCCACAGGGCCTGGAACAGTATCTGGATACCATTACAGGCGATTTACAGATTAATGGTTTAGAAATCTCAATTTTGAAATCTTTAGTTATAATTGCAAGATCAAAACTAAGTCAAAAACTCAGGGTCTCTATGCATTATCACCCTTAACCTTTGTGTAGAAATACATAGATATACTGTAATATACACAGTGTTTACATCTATTGTAGAAATATATATAGTGACTGGTATCCAGGGCTGAATTTAATTTTAAAAAGCCAATCTAGGGGCGCCTGGGTGGCTCAGTCGGTTAAGCATGTGACTTCAGCTCAGGTCATGATCTCGCAGTCCGTGAGTTCGAGCCCCATGTCGGTCTCTGTGCTGACAACTCAAAGCCTGGAGCCTGTTTCAGATTCTGTGTCTCCCTCTCTCTCTGACCCTCCCCCATTCATGCTCTGTCTCTCTCTGTCTCAAAAATAAATAAATGTTAAAAAAATAATAATAAAATAAATAAATAAAAAGCCAGTCTATTCTCAGAAAAACAGTGAGACTTAGAACATAATGAATATCACTTGAAATTATCAGACCTTACTGAGATTTCTCAAATTCTCCCTTTAAGTGTCTCTTAACACCTCCCTGCTCTGCCTCCCTAATCTGTTCCTGGATTCCACTGATTTGTATTTCTGTCCCGCCTCTCATCCTTCCCACCTCTTCCCATCCCCCTGCTCCCCTTTCCAGGTCTGCCCCACAGCTCTGGCCTCTCTGTCACTGGCCCACACTCCCACACTGCACTGCAGGATTAGTGTTGAGTCACTCACTCTCAGTCATATTAATGGTCCCAGCTTCCTGTTCATCCCGGTACAAAAGGCAGGATGCTACCGTAGGACTCAACATGCCCTCTGCTTCTCTCCCTCCACCTCTACTCCCTAAGCTCCTCCCAAACAGGAGCTAGACCTGCTGCCTCCTTTGCAGGCCTCACTCCCGACAGAAATTCACAAGGCTCAGCTCACCACAGCTTCAGAAATCTTTCCTGCTCTCAGCTGGCCAAGCTCAGAGCAGTTCCTACCACCTCCCAGAGGCCCTTAGAAAACCGTGGCCCAGCCCTAACATTCAATGGTAAAAAGTGTTTCTCTCAAACCTTTTGTTGAGGATTTATTGATTTCATCTTTGGACAAAATCAGACACTGTGAAATTTAAAGGACTCTACTTTTGTTTTAGAAACATTAGCAGGCTTAAACATGAAGGGGAGACGGTACAGATAACATTCCGGGAGGCTGTAATACAATGCTGAAAGCCTACAGTCTTCTTGTGGCCACTCACTCCTGAGAAAGCTGGTCCTTCCGGCTGCCTGAGGTTCTTGCTGATCCGAGCAGGGACCCACTCAGACAGGTGAGGCAGGGTGGTCTGTGATGCCCCAGCTGCTGCCATCTATGGACAGTAACCAGGTTTGCTGTTGGCTTGATAAAATGATGTATCACCTTACGATATATGCCAATATTTTTCCATTCAAAACACTGTTTTGAGAACATTTTATTAGCGAAGGAAACACACTTGCTGTGCTCATGTAAATAATGAGTCACAGATCAGTGACGAAAGAGAGTATGCTGGTCAGACCCTAATCTAGGGCCAAATCAGAATTATTACTGGACTCTGAAAGCCCCAAATCCTTGGCTTTGCATAGCTTTATCCAGGACGATTGCTTTGGAAATCAAATACAATTTCCCAGCTGTAGGACTCTACCGTGCTAACTATCACCAGCAAGACAAGATCATAAAACGGAGGCAGAGTAGATTAAATGAGAAACAAGTTCAGTGTTTCACTTCCCTCAACGTAAAGACCCAATAAAGCGGCTAACTTGGGTGAATGTCAAGCTTTACAGCCCTCAAGTAGTTCAGCCTCTGTAAAAACAAACGAGTAATTTGAGGTTACAGAAGATAGTTCTTATAATTATGATTACAAGATTCTAATCATTAGCTAGAACTTAAAAAAAAAATTTAATGCAGCATGTCTTTGTAAAAGACCTACCAGCCAGAACTATTAATAGAAAAGCCTAGAGCCATTTAAACATGAAATCTGGACAGAAGAAAAAAAAAAAAAAAAAGATAAAGCTTCCTCTTCAACTGATGCACTTTGTGAATAATCACAATTCAAGCTGTAAACATACCCTCTGAGTATAATTCCCTCTCTTCTCCTTGCCTCCATTATCCTTTTTAATTTTATTAAAATGTATAACTGTTTTTCTGGAATATGTTTCCTGGGAAGTAGCTGAGCAAATGCCCAGGTCAATCAAGGACCATATCCAAATTACCTTCTTTTAAAGTCCATTTGATTGAGCCCGTCCTCTTACTGACAGCATGCAAGCTTCCATCCAGGGTTGACACAAACAACAAGGTTTCGGGAAGTGTCACTGTGCTGGGACTTCCAAAAATCTGCAATGAGATGTTCATGTTCAATAGTAATCTTCATCTTGGGCACGTACAACCACAGACAGACCCCCCACGCCACCGCCGCCCCACCCCACTCCAAAAGTTATCCTTCTAAAATCTGCCACCTCACAGATGAAGACGCTGAGGTTAGAGAGCCCGCATCCAAGGCACATGTCTAGACAACAGTTGAGTCAGGACTAGATCCCAGTTGCTTTATTCTCCCTAAGCAGCAATCCTTCCCGCAGACAGACAGGCTTATCACCTGACACAACAATGACAGGGATTCTGAAATAATCCACGGGCAGCTCCACTGAAACAGAGGAAGAAAGTATGCTCAGCTTTCTAACGGACTTCCTTCTCTTGGTTATACTGCACCTTCTAAAACTTGGTCATCCTGTGAGACTCACTGGTAAAGAAGAACGCCAGCACACCCACACTTGCCCACGTGCACTTACGGAATTTTAAAAAGGCAAAGAGCTAAGGAAAAGTGTTTAAAGCAAAATAGGAAAAACAGCTCTCATTACGTAAAAAGTTCATACAATGGGGCGCCTGCTGGTTCAATCAGTCAAGTGTCTGCATGATCTCATGGTTTTTGAGTTCGAGCCCCGTATCATCCTGTCAGCACAGAGCCTGCTTTGGATTCTCTCTCTCTCCCTCTCCCTCCTTGGCTTATGCACTCTCTCAAAATAAGTTAAAAAAAAAAAAAAAGAAAAAGAAAAGTTCATAGAACAATAAAACACCAAGATTTCAAAAGAGACAGGTTATAAAAGAAAATATATGAAAAATATAACGCAAACTGTTCTTCACTTATAGTCAAAATGTAATTTACATAAAATTTTTTATGCTTAATGTGTTAAAACACACACACACACACACACACACACTCTCTCTCTCTCTCTCTCTCTCTCTCTCTCTCTCTTTACAGAAAGCAGCCAAAGGTGGTGAAATTCACTTTCTCATCCATTGTTGGTGCCAATGAAAATTATAAGTCAGTGCAATCTTTCTGGAAAGTATAAAAATGCTCAGATTTTTGATCCTATAATTCCCATTCTGTATCCTAAAGAAATAGTTCCAGAAACAGAAAAAGGTGTGTGCACAATGATGTTTATCATATCCCATTTCCCATTTACAAACACAGAAACTAGAAAGATCTGGATTTCCAATAATATCTAAATGACTGAAATAAACTATAAACACCCAATGGAATATTATGTAATCATTAAAATAGCACTTGGGAAAAGTTACAGCAACATAGAAAAATGCTTCTATACATTTTCACGTGAAAAATACAGAATCCAAATTTTTTTTTTTTTTCAACGTTTATTTATTTTTGGGACAGAGAGAGACAGAGCATGAACGGGGGAGGGGCAGAGAGAGAGGGAGACACAGAATCGGAAACAGGCTCCAGGCTCTGAGCCATCAGCCCAGAGCCCGACGCGGGGCTCGAACTCACGGACCGCGAGATCATGACCTGGCTGAAGTCGGACGCTTAACCGACTGCGCCACCCAGGCGCCCCCAGAATCCAAATTTTAATGTACACCGTGGTGATAATTATACTGGACAAATTTTCTTTGTCTGCCTATCCTCCAGTTTTGCTAAGAACTGTACCCTCATCTGCAGTTGCCAGGGGACCAGCTGTGTGTGGGGGCTCATGCATGCGCACAGGCAATACCTCCATGTGCAGGTGATAGCTGGTAAGGTTTCCTGAGACAACACCCTTTTGAGGTGTTCAATTCCAGCTTGTTTTTTTAAATGTTTGTTTATCTTGAGAGAGAGAGCATTTGTGCAAGTGGACGAGGGGCAGAGAGCAAGGGAGAGAAAGAATCCCAAGCAGAGCCTGATGCGGGGCTCGATCCCACAAACTGTAAGATCATGACCTGAGCTGAAATCAAGAGTGGGACACTCAACCAATGGAACCACCCAGGCGCCCCCAGCAATGCCAACCCTGTAATAAGACTTTCTCTTTGTCACCATACTGTCCCATAAGCTATCTGGTTCCTGTGGGTCTTAAATTAAAACTGGGCCAGTGCAACTTGCTTATGCTGTGAGAGTTTGGATTTTGGCACAAAAATTTTTAAATATAGGAGTATGGCTGGCTTGTAGCACTACACAGGAAAGACTGGGGCTTTATGTGTGCAAGGCAGCCTAACCCTAAAATAATACCTGCCCACTCTCAGTAAGAACCAGGATGGCACCCAGCTAATACCTTAATAAAGAAAGCCCGATGGCTCTTTCCAAAGCAGCCTGAGATGGCAGGACAGACACCCCAGTCCCTGCATTCCTGTGGAGACCCACTGGCAGAGGGGGCGAAGCAGCTGCCAGAGCCTGACTCATCTCCGCTCTTGTCTGGTTCCGGCCTAGAGGTGAAGAAGTTCCACCCTTTACCTTGCCCAGAGCCCCCAGGGCCCACTCACCTGGAATGGAAGAAACAAGAGCAAGCTTTATCACTGCCTGCGGAGTCTATTCTCAGTGTAAAGCCCCAAATCGGAGGAAGACGTTTAACTCTATCTTGGGAACTAGGAAATTAGTCTGGGGATGACCTGGCTAGGAAAACAGAAGCCTCAAGGTGGTGCCTGCCCTAGCTGGGAATCCAGAGGTCGTGCATACCAAGTGTTTTAGGGATAAGATTATTTTAGCCTGCAGATTATAGACCGCTGTTGAGACTCATCTGAACCTGTTCACACCTGAACTGGAGAAACGGACATTGCCCGAAGCACATGGGCCTGCAGAACAGTGGCCCTGGGACAAGACTGCTAAGGGCTGTCGCTGAAGGACACTTAAGGCTATCCCCCACTGAGAAGGTGATGGGTTTGCAGCAGGATGTGGGACTGTGGGAGCACATCAGCTGGGAGCAGTCTAGAGCTGGAATGAATGAAAAGGGAAGAGTGCCTGCATACCCGGGGACCGGTAGGTGGAAAGGCCTGCCGAGGCCCCTCCACCTGTCGTTTTGTACAACAGGTCTTGGGATCACACAAGAATTGTGAACTCTCTGGTCGCTCAACTGGTAAGAAAGTAAAACTCGAGAGATTTCTGTGGATGTTTGCTGGATGTGAAAGAGACAAAGATTGAAACAGAGAAAGAAGCCTGAGAAGAAACACAGCTGAAAGACGGACAGAGCGCCCTGGCTTCTACTGTTCCTCAGGCCAACTTCCTGTCATTGGGCTCAGACACCCACCATCCCTTACAAGAAACTCCTCCTCTTTGCTTACATTTGTTGGAACTAGATTTCTGTCACTCGCAATCCAAAACAGTCCTAAAACACACACACACATGCACCATTAAAAATATATATGGAGATGGGGCGCCTGGGTGGCGCAGTCGGTTAAGCGTCCGACTTCAGCCAGGTCACGATCTCGCGGTCCGTGAGTTTGAGCCCCGCGTCGGGCTCTGGGCTGATGGCTCAGAGCCTGGAGCCTGTTTCCGATTCTGTGTCTCCCTCTCTCTCTGCCCCTCCCCCGTTCATGCTCTGTCTCTCTCTGTCCCAAAAATAAAATAAAAACGTTGAAAAAAAAAATTAAAAAAAAAAAAATATATATATGGAGAGAAGGGCACCCGGGTAGCTCAGTTGGTTAAACATCTGACTCGACTTCAGCTCAGGTCATGATCTCACAGTTCGTGAGATTGAGCCCCACATTGGGCTCTATACTGACATCGCAGAGCCTGCTTGGGATTCTGTCTCTCCCTCTCTCTCTCTCTGTCCTTCCCCCATGCTCTCTGTCTCTCCCTCAAAATAAACATGAATACATATATATATACACACACACACACACACACACACATATATATACACACACACATATGTATACATATATATGCATACATATATATGCATACATATATATGCATACATATATATGCATGTTTATTATATTATATATATTCATGTTTATTATATTACATATATTCATGTTTATTTTGTATTTCTATGTGTATATATATATATATATACATACATATATACACACACACATATATATACACACACACACAGAAAAAAGATGAAAGAAATATTACAAAACTATGGCAAGTTTTTTTTCTCCTGTATTTTCTAAATTTTCTATGATATGATCATGTAATCTCCGATGAATTTTTTATAAAACGGAAAGAAGATGGACAAGTTAGCAGGTGAGACAGAAGCTCAAAGTTAGAGGAGCTTCAGCAAGCCCCTCAGGATATTAGGCAACTCAACCACCTTTGATCATTAATATCCAACAAACAGAAATAAAAGTTTAGAAACAAAGAGGTCCCTCAGTAAGACAGTGTGCATCCAGGAATAGATGAGTTTTGTCATTGCTATTAAAGCCTACAGTACAATGATAATGAACTAAATGCCCCCAAATATAGCTTATCACGGTATTAGTATTAAAAAGGGTCAATATTTACTAAAACATATCAGTGCTGCTTCATTACTAGTGTGGAAACAAAAGCCACCTGCCTCGTCTGATCATCCTGGAAACCACAGGAAGAGCAATTGTCTATGGTTGGTTGGTGAATCGAAATAAAACACTAATCACATAACTAACACAGTCTTAAGAAAATCTTAAAAATACCAGGTTTGGCTAGAAGTTGAATTTAGCAACTGAGAGTGCCAACAGTTAATCACAGTGTCCATACGGACGTCACAAACCCTGTCACAAGCTTCTCTCCTCTTTAAAGGCTCTTGACAAATTCCAATTAGAATGTCTGGGGAGACACTCTGAATGGTGTAATTCTTTCCCATGGCAAATTAATATGACAAAATTTCTCGCCTTTCCCCCGGCATTTCTGAAAGCTGCCTGCCCTCGGATACAGTTGCTATCACTAACGTGAATTAAATAAGCTTCTAGATGCCTTTTGGGATACTGAGCACAGCTGAGAACCATTTGTACCTGAACATCTAAAAATGCTGCTTCACAGTAATGAACTTGCACATTACCTCACCCAGCCATTTCAGCCATTAGGGCTCTCTTCTCTGATGGATGAAATGGCCATAGGTGTGTGTTATACACACTCGTTTCCGGACAGCCTGAAACTGGAAAAAAAACAAACAAACCCTGATTCTGCAGATCTGCTTCGAGTTGACTCCCTGGAATCTGACTCATTTTTGCAACTAGTGGGATATGTACTCCTGGCTTGGATGATGACTTCTAGCAAGTAATCCCAGTAACACTATGGAGGGTGAAAATGCTAGTGGCAGGTAACCTACTCTAACCTAAAACGAAACACCCGTTAGCCAGCTGGTCCTCATGGAAGTCTGGCCACACATGCTCTCTCCCAGGAGGTGACCCTGAAACACCCAGCCTGAGGACTAGGAAGGAAGCCTGGTAATTCAGGGCAGATGATGCAGGACAAACGTTGCTACTAAAACCAACTTATTTCATGTAGGTTCGTTCAGTGGTAAAACAGCCCTGCTCAGTCTGGACTTCAGCAAGAATCTCCCTCCCATGAAAAGAAACGCAGGACAGGGACTGTGTCCTTGTGTTCAGTGTTCCCATGGTAAAGCAAAGTGCAGCACCCACACCATTTCATAAAATGCAACACTCACTTTAGCTTTACTACAAAGACCCGGAAGCAACTACCGACAGCTCACACAGAGATGATTAAGAGGTGAGCCACCAACAATTTCACCCTAATATTCTAAAGTCAGCTAATTGTTAGTTGCTCTTGCATTAATTAACTAAGCACCTGGTATTTCAGGTAAGAAAAAAATCTTTTCTAAAATGAGTTTTGGGGGGCGCCTGGGTGGCTCAGTTAGTTAAGCGTCTGGCTTTGGCTCAGGTCATGATCTCGTGGGCTCCTAGCCCCGCCTCGGGCCCTGTGCTGACAGCTGAGAGCCTGGAGTCTGCTTCGGATTCTGTGTCTCCCTCTCTCTGCCCCTCCCTGGCTCGCTCTCTCTCTCTCTCTCTCTCTCAAAAATAAATATTTAAAAACTTAAAAAAATAAAATGAGTTCTTAGGGAGGTCTGGCTGGCTCAGTAGGTAGACTCGGTCAGTAGAGGATGCAACGCTTGACCTCAGGGTGGTGAGTTCGAGCCCCGCATTGGGCGTGGAGCCTACTTTAAACAAACTGTTAAATGAGTTAAGTAACTTTGTTTAGAGAATGTCTTCAGTAAAGAGAATATGGACACACCAGATAGGTATGTGTTTAAGCAGCACGAAACAAATGAAACTGCCTCTCTTAAAAACCCACCCGTTTTGGAACTAGTACTTGGGACTGGTCAGGCAAGGAGGCAGCTCACAAGTACCTGGAGAGCCCAAGGCTTGGTTTCAGCTGCTATGTCTATCACGGAGGTGGCTGCTCCTTCCTACTCACCCTCTGCCCCCAGCCCCAGGAAGAACAGCAGGCAAGCATATTGTAAGCTCCTCCAAGATTGAGAACAGAGGAAAGAAAACCCAAGGCTTTTCATCAGGGTTTCCAGAAATGCTGCATCTTCCCAAGAAATACAATGTGTAAGTTTCAGACACACATTTCAAGAAATAGTCCGCACACACATTAACTGACTACCTAATAACAAGGGTCATAAATAAGTTAATAAAAATAGCACAGACTTTTCATCGTGAAGTCAGGGGGAGGAAGTGGTGCCATGCACACATGTCTCACACCCAGCTCTCCAAAGTGATCTACACTTGATAAGCGTTGTAGTGCTGGTTCTATTTGCAATACTGGGGCGTCCCACCCCCACAAAAAAGGTGCACGCACACATCCAGAAGACCCACCACCGTGAACGAGAAAGCCATACACTTCTCAGGTGGCGTGCAAATCAATCAAGTCAAACCCAACTGCACATCTCCAAAAGTTAAATTTATATGGCAACACTGTAGCACTGGCTTAGTCTGATAAGCAGAAACAGTAAAAATAGTTAAAATCTTTTGTGACTCTTCTCTACTTCCCACCTCCACTCCAACAGACCACAGTATTCATAATAATATTCAAATACAATAATGTGGCTAATAACATAATGATTCTTTTTTCTTTTAGGAGTACCACACCAATTTCCAGGATATATTCAAAGGCTATTGGTTTGTTTTGCTTTTACTAATTTTTTCCTCTATGTTCATTGGACTACCGTTATATTGCATAATCCAAACTTTAGTTTTATTTATTTAAAGCTACGTAAACCAGGGGCGCCGGGGTGGCTCAGTCGGTCGAGCGTCTGACTACGGCTCAGGTCATGATCTCGCAGTCTGTGAGTTCGAGCCCCGGATCGGGCTCTGTGCCAACAGCTCAGAGCCTGGAGCCTGCTTCCGATTCTGTGTCTCCCTCTCTCTCTTCCCCTCCCCCACTCATACTCTCTCTCAAAAATAATAAACATTAAAAAAAAACTTAATGCTAAGAAAACCATTCCTCCGAACTAAAAGTACAATGCTTGTATAACTCTAGCAAGGATACTGGCATGTTTCCAATAAAATATTATTACACAGCATAGTGAGCACCTAAATTCCTGGAAAACTACAACCTGCCATCAACAACCAGTCTGCCTTATGCAGTGCAGCGGCTCCTTGCCAGGGCTCAAACCCATTGGATGGCCACAGAGGTAAAGTGAAGGTAAAGTGACTTACAAGTTCATTTTGGTTAGTTAATATGTACACATTATGGTTTTACAGGTAAGGCATAAAACAAAGTCCCCAAGTGAGGGAAGGATTACATAAGAAAGATTTCCACGTTCTTTTGTTTTACTACTTAAGGACACATGCAATCTTTAAAAAAATTTTTTTAAATTATTTTAGAGAGAGAGAGAGTGTGTGAGCAGGGGAGAGGGGGAGTGGGACAGAGGGAGAGAGGGAGTGGGACAGAGGGAGAGAGGGGGAGAGGAAAAGGGGGAGAGTGGGAGACGGGGAGGGGGGAGAGAGAATCCCAAGCAGGCTCCAAGCTCAGCATAGAGCGAGGCAGGGCTCAATTCCAAAACCCTGGGATCACGACCTGAGCCAAAATGAAGAGTCAGATGCTCAACCTACTGAGCCACCCAGGCACCCCGGACACATGCAATCTTGAGACCAGTTAAAGCTGCGTGTTATCAAATGCAGAATAATAGATTTTGAATGGATTAGAATATGCTAAAGAATGAGAGCTTCTGGGGCGCCTGGGTGGCTCAGTCGGTTAAGCGGCCGACTTCGGCTCAGGTCATGATCTCGCGGTCCATGAGTTCGAGCCCCGTGTCGGGCTCTGTGCTGACAGCTCGGAGCCCGGAGCCTGTTTCAGATTCTGTGTCTCCCTCTCTCTGACCCTCCCCCGTTCATGCTCTGTCTCTCTCTGTCTCAAAAATAAATAAACGTTAAAAAAAAAAAATTTAAGAATGAGAGCTTCTGACTATTAACCTTAGCAATGATGCCCCAAGGGGAGAAGGGCATTCTCTGTAGGGGATGTACAATGCCACAGGAGGGAAGACAGTGTGTGTGCACGTGTGGATGTGGTAGAGGAGGTGATGTCTGATGGATAAGAAGGTAAAGGTGAGGGGTAATGGCAGACAGACTGGATTATTCTCCTGTTCATAGTTAGCAGAAAGCTACAGGATGGATGAGCTGAGTTTAAGAGAGATCAATAAGCCACTTCTGGCATGCCATAATAGGATACCAGCCCTACAGGGCTTTACACATGTGTGCACGTGCACACACACACACACACACACACACACACACACGTCAACCTGCGCAGTTAATAGGCCAATTCAGCAAGAAGTACCTTAAAATAGCATTCTGTAACATAGTCCCCAGGTAGGTACAATACTGAAGAAAAGGACATCTTGTGTCTATAATTCTACTTATAGCAATATTATCTACCTCAGACCATAAACTTCAACAAAGCCTGGCTATTTGCAATTCTGGTTGCTTTACAAAGTACTCAATGGAGTACTGGTGTTCTAATATCATTTGATCCCATTGTATAAAAATGATGGCCAAAGCCATCAAGAATTCACCAAAGCAGCTTGGACACAAATCAGTGCCCAGTAAATGCCTGCACACACCCATTAAAGATCTCTTGATGAGAAAAAAACAAAAACAAAACAAGAACAAACAAACAAACAAAAACATGAGTTTAAGCCTCTCACTGATCAGGAAGGGGGGCTAAGCCAGCAGCTCCCAAAGGCCTACCGGGTATCTTATGGTATCTTATGGAAAAGCCTGATTACAGAGATACAATAAAGATTTTTATTCTAATCCAACTCTCCTCTCCAACCCCCATCTCATTTACATGTCTGATCCAACAGTAAAGTACCTGTTCACAAACACGGAGAGTTCTATATCGCCATCTATACAAGGTGATAACACAAAACTCATTGTGTTTAGTCTCCTGTCTGCTGACTTGGGATAAAGATTAAGAACAGAACGAAAACATTAGTGTATTGTAT
Organism: Leopardus geoffroyi; assembly: GCF_018350155.1. NCBI lineage: Eukaryota > Metazoa > Chordata > Mammalia > Carnivora > Felidae > Leopardus > Leopardus geoffroyi. Next base: position 46,527,409 of record NC_059330.1, read on the forward strand.
TAAGAGACTTTCTTGTTTAATTGTGTCTGTTTTCATGATCTCAGTCTACTACAAATTCATTCCAAACTCTATTATACTTTGTTCACCTGCAGGTAGGTCAGTAATAATCCATCAACCACATAGTTCCTTCTAACAGACTATTGGCTGTTATGTTTCCTGATATTAAAGTCAATAAAGGTAACCATGACATTTGCTTTGGATGGGAGTCAAGTGTCTGGTTGGGATGCTAAAAAGGGCAAGGTCTAACTGAACAGCCATGTGTGGTTTCCAAACTAAGCAACTGAGAGAGTTAAACTTGCATTTGTGGCAATTCTTGTGTGTGGTGTAATTAACCACCACCCAAGACAGTTACAATTCTTCAGTTTAGGCTGCTCCTCTAATGGTTCTGATAAAAGGTTCCTCCTAAATCCACTTTATTCCTGAGTGTGAAGATGTGTTAATTTCACAACAGGTGATTCTATTCCCCCCAAACTGGTTTTGGGGCCCCAGGCTAAGTGTCTAAGTTCAAGCAGCTGGCAGTTCTGTTTGTCTTCATGGTCCCTCTGCCATCAACTTATATTGACACCACGGGAGGAGGAAATACAATTGGGCATGAAAGGTTCTACGTGAAACCCTTTAGCACACTGTGGCCAAGGAAACAAGCCCTTATTGTTTCAGGTGGTATCAAATCCCTAAGGTCCTGAGGCATTTATGGACATGAAAACTAAAACCCAAGGTTTCACAATCATTTAGAGGCTGAGATTTAGAACGCAGGTATTGCCACTATTACTTCGTTGCCTTCACTAAAGAGAAACAGCACAGTTGACATCTTGTAAAATTTGAGAAACCTGGGAGGCTCACTTACCTTAATGGAGCTGCATCGTAAACAAACTAAACTAATAAAGGTCTGACTTAAACTGTAAATGCAGTAGGGGACTACCAGCCTCAAAAAAAAAAAAAAAAAAAGCCGGATTTGATCTACTTGAGTATGCATACTCATCTGCAGTTAAACATATTATGAGGAAGTCCTCCTACGAAAATTTCAACGGAAAAAAAAAAAAAAGGACTCAATGAGATACCAAATTTTTCAGTGGGAACAACTGCAACTAATTTGAAACTGTCAATTGTTTCTACCAAACAATTGCAACTAATTTGAAACCGTCAATTGTTTACTCTTTATACTGGTCAGAGATTTCTTTTGCCGGGAGGGGAACAAATGGGGTCAAGTAGAAAGTGGATAAATAAATACTCTAGTTAAATAAAAATTATCTGCAAAAAGCTGTATTTATGACATAATTGCCACCCAAGCTTGCCAGATGTTGCCAAGTTTTATAATAGAAGTTAAACACTATGAAATGCACCTCTAGTTGAAGATAGATACCTGGCCAGCCTGACTTCCCCTAGACAGAATCCCCACTGTTCCCAGCACATTGGAGGATTATCTACTTCCCTACTGGCCCGTGCACCACACCCCGTTCTTCTCTCCAATTAGCTGGACAGTCACTGAAACCCATATGGCTCCGCACAACACAGATCAAACAGCAGGGACCGTTTACAGCTTCCAGGATAGGCCATCTTAGAGATGAAAAAGAGAGAGGAAGTCAAGGCCCAGAGGGGTAAAGTGACTTGCCCAAGGCACCAGAGACAGTTAACCATAGACACGGGACTAGAACCAAGGCATCCGCCTCTCCGTCTGGCCCTTTGCCCACTACACCACACTATAATTTCACTACTTTAAATCACGGTTCTCCGAGAACCATAAGCTTAAATTACTTCAGGCATGGAGCTCCCCTTTGAATTTTGCTGGGGCAGATGAAGATCTGCAAGCACCCTGCTCTGATAAGGGGGCAGGAGCTTTTAGAGGAGACCAAAATATAATTTGTGGATTCTACATAGACACCCAATATACCAAAAGGCACTGAAAATTATACAGGGTGGGGTCTTTAAAAAACTTTCTGGATATAAATTCCTGAGATCCCACTGTAGATCTAAGAGGGTGGGAATAACACCAGAAAAAGGTTGGCCGCCATAAAAAATTCCTGCAATACACATTTACCCAGCCCAGTCCCACTGGCTTAAAAAAAAAAAAAAAAAGAAAAAATCTCTTTGATGATGATGATGATGATATAGTGACCACTGCCAACTCCTTTGATGAAGCGAATCATTCTTTTCATACCAGTGTCAAGGAAACACACATTACTGATTAGCACAGGACAACTCCCTTGAACAGCAAGAACCATTTTAATAACCAAACACACACAGATGAGCCTCACGTAGTTAAGCCAGGACTGCTACACCCAGCAAGAATAAGATGCTCACAAAAAAGGGAAGGAAACACAGATCTGAATATTGACTTTTTCATGTGAAAAAACCCATAAGCCACCAGATTTCCATCATTTCAGCAGGGCTTCCTGTGTTCTAGGCTCCTCTGAGAGGCAAATGTAAACATCCCTATGCAATTCTCACACATTTGGACAGAGCCAGAAACGCAAAAGAGACTGCTCAGAAGATTGTGTTGGCACAACCAAGTCCACAGAGTTGTGGTGTGAAAACCAAGGGCTGAGAAACAAGAGTGAAGCCAGAGGACTGGTCCCGATGGAACAAGACTGCTTCCTCCAGCTTACTGAGCGGTGGGCAGAGAACAGACACAGCACAGCATTACCAGCAAGCAGCTACAAAGCCTTTGGGGTCAAGGAAGAAGCCCTTCCAGACACTAAGGAGAACAGAACTCCCTCCTAAAAAAGGAAAAATGACCGTCCAGGGCAGGGATGGGGGGGGGGGGGGGGACTCACTCTGTTGCCAACAGGCTCCACATTCCCAGGGACCTCTCTTCCTAAAAAGTCACCACGTTGATCAACCTGCTGCCTCGTCTGGAGGTCATCCAATCTTCCCGCCGATTTCTCCGAGTCACAAAAGTGGCTTATGTGGGGATATGCATTGTGGAGCAAGGTGGCTAAGCTTTCAAATGTTTTTTCTTTTGAAAACTGAGGGACAGCGACATCTCTTTAAATGCCAAGAAAGCAAAATAAATGTTAAGAATGTCAAAGACAAGAGTTATGTAAATATTAGGGAAGATCGTTTTATTTAAGAAATTGGTGGTGGCCAAAGATGCCATCAGAAAGTTAAACAAACTCAAAACCTGAATATCTACCCTGTCTCACAAGCTCAACTGCTCCCTACGTATCCTCCTGGGCAGACAGCAAGCATACAGTGGCTGTACTGACAATCTGGAATCATTAAGAAAAGGCTAAAATATGTTCGGTTTGTGGTGTTTAAGCAGGAAGAAGACTATAACTGGTGAAAAGATTTTCACCAAACAGCACGTTTCAAGTTCTGGGGCTGCATCTGAATTATGTGGAAACTCACTCACGTAGTACCTCCTATTTTCTGATGATGCCTAATAATTCAACTTCCATTTGTTAAGCTTTAATGCAGTGCCTGGCAGGACACTGTGGCAGCTAGAAGGGCAGACTCTGGAGCCAGACCATCCCGGCAGTCACTTAGCTCTCTGTGCCTTGGTTTTCTCGCCTGTAAAATGGGCACGGTAATCATACCTACTTCAAAGGGCCGTTGGGAGATTTAGATGAGTCAATGTATGTGAAGTTCTTAGAAGAGTGCCTCATACACAGTGAGCACCATGTGTGTGTCGGCTGTTATTAGTATGATTAACCAAGAACTACCTAAGGCAACAGGATCTAATCATAACAGATCTATTCCCGCCCTTGCGGAGTTTATGGTCTAATCAGGGACTGCATTAATCAAATAATCACACAAACAGAATGACAAATTACAGCAAGTGCTATGAAAAGGGCATACAGGGAACCACGAGAGCCTAACAGGAGAAGCTGCTTTGGTCTTGTGATGGGGGTACACAAGATCACAGTGTCGAAGGATGTCCTGAAGGAGTGATATCTGAATCAAGATCTATAGGAAGGGCGGGGAAGGAAGGGAAGAATTGCCTGGGCAGAAGGAACAGCCTGTGCAAAGGCCCTGAGACTAAAGGTAAGTTACTGTGTGTGAAGACCTGTGGGCCTGTGCAGCTGGAGAGGGCAGAGCAGGGAACGGGCCGAGGTGGGGCTGGGGAAGCAGACAGGAGCCCGAGCGTGCACTCATGCAGAGTGGGCCATAAAATCAGAACCTTCTTCACGTGCTCATCTGTCACCCTTGCAGCTGATGGAAAGAAGAGGAAGGTGTGCTATTCTGATTGGTGTGAAGCAAATCTGGAAGGAGAAAACCCTCCCCGCTAAGGTGCAGTATTTGATATGCCACCCAGTCTGTGCTCACACCCCAGGCGAGTCTCCTCTGGTGTTTTGACTTATACTGATGTTAGACTAATGCTTCTTAGCTGCGTTGACAGCTGAGTATGAGCACAGCGCACCCAAACCGCATGGGCGGGTTTAATAACTAAGACTGTTGTGACGAAATACGGCTACAGAACAAACCCCGGTACAAGGTCTCTTGCCTGCTGAGACCCCTCATCGGAGGGACCTCTCTGCAGCCACCGCACATGGGATCAGAAGCTCCCTCTGAAGCCCCAGGAGTAAGACAGGCCCCCTGCTCTCTTTTGCATCTTCCGGGGGGCTCCATCCCCCCCAGGCCCCTCGATCAGTGCCAGGGCCATTTTTGCTCCTGCAGGCAGATTCCAGGGGGTTCTATCATAAAATGAGGGAAGTCGCCAGATCACAGTCGCACATTACTCAAGAAGGCTGGCAAGGATATGAAGTATGTATCAATCTCTTCCAGGCACTCCCGGCTTCACAACTCTTCCTGTCAGCTGACTCTTCTATGTCCATTTTACTTGCTAGTTCACCCATTCCAACCCCACCCCCAGGCTGGGCTCTTTTATCCTCCAGATACATAGAAAGAGGGGTCCTGTCACGCATAAGGCACTGGAGCCCCAAGGCCTGCGAAGCTTCTGCCTCCCAGGAGTGTACCATCCGTCGGAGAAGCAGTACGTTACAAGGGAAAAGACGGGAACCCCACAACCGTATCTCCTGGCGGCACCTGGCAGTGCCCTCAGGCCCTGCCCAGAGCAGCTCCCTCAGATTCCGAGCCCGCGCTTCCCTGCTCAGGCCTTTGCACTCTGCAGCCTAAGCCTGCGTTCCTGTAACTCCAAAGCCCGCTCATCATCCTCTCAAAACTCCAAGTTAAAAAAACTTGACATGCTCAACATTCGCTTTTGGGTGAGGAAAGCTGAAAGGAAATGAGATGGGGCACGGGGGCACGTGTCGTGGTTTGGGCTCCGGGCATCAGTTTCCAATTCTACAAAGTAAGAAGACCGGGTTGAAGTTGCCATTTGTCTCAGAAATGGGACAAGTCCATGCTTTACCAGGCCCTTGTCCATCCTCAGGCTTTACTGAAGATTCTTCTAGCTCCAACCAATCAAAACACGCCCAAAACCCATGAAAGAATTTGAGAGAGTTTAAAAGTCTTGATGTCTTTCAACATCCCGCTGTCTCCACTTATCTCGAAACATTTCAACATTGGAAATTAGTAATAATCTGATTCACTTAAGCTTCAGGGTGGGGAAAAGAAATACCGTAGAAATCAACTAATGTTATATGGGAGGAAGTGGGTGACTCCCAAGCACACATTCTTGCTCTAGATGCTAAAAGCAACCACCTCCTAAACTGAAAGGGAGATCTCGGTCTTCTCCAAACCACAAATCAGATAAGTGATTGAACTTTACCCAGGCACCGAAAGCCCTAAAGATTTCCAAGTACTGAACCGTCAGATCAAGATGATTTAGGATTGCTTTTTGAAGCAACTGTGGTTTGGTTCCCAGTCAGCTGAGTGCCAGAACTACAGATAAACTTGTTCTTAATCTCTACGCATAAAGGAAACCGTTTTCTGCTCTGCAAAAACAGAACACAGCAAGTGGAAAATGAACCCTAACACAACTAAAGGATGAGGTCACTGGATTTGTTCAAAGAAAGGTGGTGCCTTTGAGGTCAGAGATTCCCCAAGCTGGCTTCACATCTTCCTTGCAGTATCTGAATTTATCTGGAGAGCTTATAGATACTTCTACAATGGAAAAAAAAAGACTTAATTTTGTTTGTAAAAAAAAAAAAATATATATATATATATATATATGTATATATACACACACATAGACATACATACAAGCACATGTACATTTGGGAACAGAACCATCACAAAAATCAAAGACTTGCTGGCTCTGTTGTCTGAGTTGTGGGGGTTTCTGAGATTTCCTTGATAGAATTTTAAACCTTCTCTTATGTTGTCATTAAAAATTGGCCAACAGTTACACTCAGTACCTCATAGTTGCTCAGGAGTTTCCAATGTACAGGAGCCATCAATACCAGTCCTTCAGATGATTAGATGTGAAACAAACTAGAATCTAAACCTGTATATTAACCCCAACACTGTGAGACGTGACGCCACTCAGAGTACAGGAAGGGCTCCTGTCTGGGAGAGGACAGTGGTTAGGGAGGGACCCACAGGGCAGGGGAGTGTAACCTGATGAAACCCCAGCCCACTGCTGGGGCAACTCCCAGGCCCTCATCTCCCTTGTTCTGCTCTGTTTTCTTTCCTTCTGTAGAATTTTATCACTTTCCCACAAATATATTTATGGATTTATCACGCTATTGTGTCTTGACTCTCTCCACCAAGTAGAAGTTTCACGAGGGCACAAGTCTTCGTTTTCTTCATTAATGTGCCCCAAGCACCTCAAACAGTGCATGGCAAATAATATATACTCAACAAAACTGGTGGATGAATGAATGAACACATGGAATCCACTACATTCGGGAGCTAGGAAAGTTGGAAGGCTCAAAGTAGCCCTCTCGTCTCTGACCACCTAGGTAGGAGTGAATGTGAAGCTGTATGGTGGGGGCACTAGTCACTTTAACCTGAATTGTGTTCCTAATTTGGGAAGACATTCAGGAATAGGCCAGCTTAGATTTTCTAGTTTCATGCCTTGTTTTTTTTTTTTTTCCTAAATGTTTATTTTGAGAAAGACAGAGAGAGAGTGAGCATGCGCACGAGCGTGCAAGTGGGGGAGGGGCAGAGAGAGAGGGAGACAGAGAATTCCAAACAAGCTCCATGCTGTCTGACACGGGGCTCAATCTCACGAACCATGAGATCAAGACCTGAGCCAGTATCAAGAGTCAGACGCTTAACCAACTGAGTCACCCAGGCCCCCCCATGCCTTGTTCTATGGATGAGGAAACAGAGAGGAACTAACTCATTTGTCCAAAGTCTTCTAGCCGGCTAGCATCAACCCCTCCCTCAACTCCCAACTCCCATTCACTGAAAAAATACATGTGTATCATATGGGTCAAAACACACATGAAAACATAAAACTATGCCTATAAGCTACACTTCAAAACAGCTAAAATGACAAAGTACATCTACCTATCTACTTGAGGAGAACAGAATGGGGATTTCCTTTCGGCATGAAGTTCAGTCTGGAAAACACAGCCCCTGTCCCGGGGTTCACCTAACTCTGTTAGGTCAGATGCCCAGCCCCATGCAGAAGCTGTCATCAAAGACTGACTTCCCAATCCTACTGACGTTTGTCACCATTGTTCCAGCAGCATTTTAGATCTGGTCCAGCTCGGTCAATGTGACACTTAGAAGAGAGTCCCCCTTGCTTCTAAACCACCCATTCGGATTGCTGGGGTCACAACGGATGCGAGACCAGTCCCTAAAAGGACACGTCGGCCAGCTCCCTGCGTTCTACAGTCAGGCCCTCTACCCGTGCACCTGCTGTAAAATCCCTGAGGGCTGTGAGGCTGACGAATAATCCAGATATCCAGCCCTCCCAGGAGAAGAGGAAGGAGAGTATCACAAATCATATCCTCCCACGATTTGCTTCCAACCCACGGTCTCACCCTGATAAGAAAGTTCCTTTTTATTTACGTGCTTCATTCTTGTACTTTAACTATTGAACCTACTCCTTTCACAGATTTCTTCCATACCCATTCCCCTTAGCTGCTTCACTCTGGCTCCAGCAGGCTCTTTTAAAACTCAGAGAGGGTACTGTAAAGGAACCTGGAAGAGAGTCTTGTTCTGATTCCTTAGGGCTCTTAACATACAGAGAAGGCAAGAACACTTAGTTAGCATTAAGCATAACTTCAAATAATTCTAAACATCTCATAATTCAATAACTAAGTGTATTTAATGCAAAGCCAGTTTTGCAGTTAAAGCAGATTTCTTAAAAAGCAATTTCAGTAGCTAGTACTCAAAAAAAAAAAAAAAAAAAAAAAAAAAAGCCCTTTGGAATTACCTGTTCTTTAAAAGTTGGGAAATACAATGTATTAGAAAAAACAATGCTAAATTCTCCATTACCAGGTCTGCCACTAACTGGCAGAACGTATCAGTTCCAACTTCTCTACAAAATGAGCCAAACCATGTCCCCGGTCTGGTCCGGTGCTGTGATATTCCAGGGCACAGGGAAACACACTTGCTCTGTCCAGGATTCAGACACGGGAATTACTTGGTAGCCTCAACCTGGCTGCATAGTAGAGTCCTCTGGGGCTTCTGATGTCATCAATAGTGTTTCTACAGAGGGAGAGGGGTTTCTGGAATCCTTGCGCGGGTGGCCATGAACCAGTGTGTGGTGTCCTCTTGATGGGCTCCTCATGTCAGTAACGAGATTAATTTTTCCATTGTCAGACCCCGTGAGATAAATGGTTGGTAATCGTTCAAGTCAGTTTCATTTTTCACTCAGTATGATGTTTCATTGTTGAAATTTTTTTTTAATGTTTGTTTATTTTTGAAGGAGAGAGACATACAGCACGAGCGGGGAGCAGCAGAGAGCAAGGGAGACGGAATCCGAAGCAGGCTCCAGGCTCTGAGCTGTCAGCACAGAGCCTGATGCGGGGCCTGAACTCACGAACTGTGACATCATGACCTGAGCTGAAGTCGGACACTTAACTGACTGAGCCACCCAGGCGCCCCTGATGTTTCATTGTTAAAAAACGAACCTTGATCTAGGGCTGTCTTCTTATGTATAAAACGTATTTAAAAAATTAAAGTTATATGTATACAATTATTATATTTTATTTAAAAGAAAGGATGCTGGGCTCCCTTCCTAGAGATTCTGATTTCAGTCACCTTGGGTGGCACCTCAGGGTTTTTAATGAGCTCCCTAGGTGACCCTAGATGACTAATTCGGCTAGGGCTGAGAGGCATTGCCTCAACTTCACACATTCCTAGTTGCAGATGTGGCCTCCTAGACAGGTGTTTCTCTCACTCTTAGATGCTCCTCAGGAGTCATGGGCCGTTTAATTTAAAAGAGATCTGACTCAGTTTGGTCAACAAACACCTGTGACCCAACTGTAGGTCGATGACAGTATCAGGATCGAAGGATTCTGACAGCACTGTTTGTTCAGAAAATGTATGAAAAAATTCAGTTTCCATGACAAACACTTTTGCATCCCAGACGAACAGTTATTCCCTCATCTGAAATAGAGGGGGGAAAATAATCCACTGGAGAATGGGGTGGTTTTGAATTATAATTAGAAATTAGTCTACTAACTAGGGAAATCATGTTTTATACATAAAAGGACAGCCCTAGATCAAGGTTCGTTTTTTAACAATGAAACATCATGCTGAGTGAAAAATGAAACTGACTTGAATGATTACCAACCATTTATCTCACGGGGTGTGACAATGGAAAAATTAATCTCGCTACTGACATGAGGAGCCCATCAAGAGGACACCACACACTGTGGTTCATGGCCACCCGCGCAAGGATTCCAGAAACCCCTCTCCCTCTGTAGAAACACTATTGATGAGATCCCATTAAAGGACACAGGAACATCTTCCTCCCCCTCCTTCCCCCTATGAAACCCACAACCCACATGCCTGATGATAAAACAGCCCCTTGTTTTTATTGGTCTTAAAAAACGTCAAAAAGGAATACTCAATCATTATCTGCTGAGTGCTCCCTACAGTGGGTATGGCCAACTCACCGTGCTAAATGCCACAGAGGATGCAGATAAGCAAGACAGGGTCCCTGCCTTCTATGTCAAGAGAAGTGATACCCCTCTCTCCCTAGAGCACCTTCCTGGTGCCCTCCTTTCTCCCTCATTACTCTCCTGAAATCCACCTAAACTAACCTTCGTCCCTCCACTGTGGTCCAAGGGCCAAGGCCACTCTCTCTCCTGTCACCACAGACCCACTTCCTGGTGCCAGAACTGGCTGGAAGGCAGGGGCCTCTGCAAGGGCAAACCAGGCCAAGCCTGATGATTAGAAGGTTTGATCTTTTCAGGATTCTGTACCAAAGACTGACTGCACCAAGGAAGAACAACTCTGGTTTAAAGGCTTCTAAGATATGAACTTTCAGTTTTGCTATTTCAGAAACATTTCTGGGTAAGATCTTACTGAAACACATGCACCTGCTTGGATATTATTAGATCTGAGTATAGAAACAAGCTTCAACTATGAAATAGGCTTAGGGCCCCTGAATCTCCTCTATCCATGATCATTGGACTCGGCTCCAGAGTTAAAAATGGTCCTTCTTGCTGATGGAGAGTCTCAGGCGAAGGCAGTGTTTCCCCCTCAAAGCTGCATCTTTCGAGTACTGGAACAAAGGGTATGAGGCCACAATCCTAAGGGGATGAACAAAAGCATTATCTGAGCATGTTCCTGAAGCTTACTAGAAAGTCTGCTTTCTTCCCTTCCCAGTCCTTCTCCACACCCAATCTCTCATTGCAGCAAGGTTGGTCACCTGCTCAGGGTGTGACTGGGGTAAACTGACTGGTTCTCACAAACCCACCAGAACTTAACCACTGCAGGAGCTGCTCTTCAAGAGGAAACAGGAGGATCAGCTTCAAAGTTCAATTCCACCACTGAAGCATGACCTTGAACAGGTCACTAGCCCTCTCTGGCCTCAGCTTCCTCATCTGTCTGCTCTGGGGAAAAGGGCAGAGAGCATTTGTTCAATTTGGGAGGGGAGGGAATGGCATATGCCCCAAATGTACTCCCGCTGTTACTGATGGATATGCATTCTGTTCCTAATGTGAGGTGGGGAAAATACCGAGGCTCACTGGACCAGATCCACAAGACTCCTTCTAGCAGTCTGAGACACCCTGACTCTAACCTTGGGAGGCTATCCATCTATGCACATATGCTCCCAATGCTCACAGTATTTGTGGATTGTTTTTGGAAATCCCCTTCAAAGAATATACTGCTGAATCCCCTAAGTGATGGCAAGTGTTTAGTTTTTAAAAACCAAAAATCAGATCCAGGTGTCCTCAATAAGTTATACATCAGTCTGAGTCAGTTTTGATCAAAATTTCAGTGTGAACCATGTAGAAGTTACAGTCGAGCAAAAACTGGAAGGAAACTGGGAAAGGTTTTACATTGTGTAAGGATCACCGGCTTAAAAGTAAATATTTGCTTTTTTAGGGTTCCTTTGTTTTAAAGTTGAATTATTAAACTGGTTAAATAAATTCCTAAGTGAAATACTGAAAAGTAAAACTAAAAACAAAAATTTTTTAAACTGATCTGTATGACATGACCCCTGACCCCTAAAGAGGTGATTATTTGGAAAGACATGACATTTCTTTGGATGAATCAGTTTAGGTATGTTTACAGGAAAAACAAAACAAAACACCACCAAACATATTACTCCACTGTCAAGTGCTACCTGAGTCTTCCCAGGAAAAACAGCTGTGTGGACAAGCTATATGTTTTAAGAACTGTAGCCTCCAAAAGGGACAATCAATGCACCAACTCTGGATTTATATATCAGTCTTGAGGCAAAATTTTAAATGGCCTCTGGGGCACCTGGGTGGCGCAGTCAGTTAAGGATCTCTTGATTTCGGCTCAGGTCATGATCTCACAGTTCGTGGGTTCAAGCCCCACATCAGGCTCCGCGCTGACAGTGCAGAGCCTGCTTGGGATTTTCTCTTTCCCCCTCCCCTAGAAAATAAATATATAAACTTAAAAAAAAATTTTAATGGCCTCACAACAAACTACAGAAAGAATCTTGTCTGCAGGAGATGGGCTACCCTCAAAACCAAACTCACAGAATCATCCCGAGGTATTTCAGGGTGCTCATGGGAGCCATATCTGCTAGAAAGCTGATCTGAAACTATGGCAGACCAAAGGACTCTGCAAACAAGTTACTTAACAAATCAGGATAAAACATTTCTCAGCAGCTTTTAGGTATATAAGTTGTCATCACGAGACCACCATGGTTATTTACATCTACAAAATAGAAGAAAAGAAAACAACATCTAAACATTCCACTTTCACTTGACCTAAAATCCACACTGCTAAAAGAAAATGGGTTACTTTAAAATGGTTATTATAAAACCAATTTAAAGGTTAGTTTTGTGTTTTTTAAAACATCCAATACTGCTTGGGGGCTGGGGGGAGAGGGCAAGAGTAAATAAGGTTAGCAAATTCTGGTACTGGGAAATTACCCCAAGGAAATAATCTGGCAGTTGAGATATGCTTAAACAAGAAAGTTTATCACATTGCTTATAATGCAAATTAAAAACAGCCTCAATATCTAAGTGGCTGAATGGTCAAATTATGGTATATGCACCCAGAGAAGTATGCAGCAGTGAGAATGTTATAGAATTAAATTCATTGACACAGAAAGATCTAGGATACGCTCCAGTTTGGGGAAGAAAAATATTATCTATACAAATATGTGCACAGAAAAAAATGTCTGGAAGGATATATATCAAGATATCAGATCAGCCATTAGGGAAATGCAAATCAAAACCATAATGAGTTACCTTTTCACACCCAGTAGGCTGACTACAATCAAAAAGAGAATATCAAATGTTGATGAGGATGTGGAGAAATGAGAACCCTTCTACATTGCAGGTGGGAATGTCAATTAGTGCAGGTGCTTTGGAAAACTGTCTGCCAGTTACTTAAAAGGTTAAACACAGAGTTGCCATATGACCCAGAAATCTCACTCCTAGGTATATATCCAAGAAACATGAAAAAATATGGCCATTCAAAAGTTTGTACACAAATGTTCATAGCAGCATTATTCCTAATAGCCAAAAAGGGCAAACAACCAACCAAATGTCTATGATCTTAAAAATGGATAAACAGGGGCGCCTGGGTGGCTCAGTTGGCTAAGTGTCCAACTTCAGTTCGGTCATGCTCTCACAGCTTATGGGTTCAAGTCCCACATCGGGCTGTGCTGACAGCTCAGCGCCTGGAGCCTGCTTCAGATTCTGTGTCTCCTTCTCTCTCTCTGCCCCTCCCCCCCACCCTCTGTCTCTCAAAACATGAATGAACGTTTAAAAAAAATGGATAAACAAAATGTGGTATATCCATTATAATGGAATATTATTCAGCAATAAAAAAGAACAAAACAGCAATACAACATGGATGAAAACACTATGCTAAGTGAAAGAAGTTAGTTACGAAAGACCACATGCATTAAGATTCTATTCACCTGAAATGTCCAGGGCAAATCTACATAGATAAGAAAGTAGATTCATGGTTGCCAGGGGCTGGGAGGTGAGTGGGAAATGGAGAGTCATAGCGAATGTGTGGAGTTTCTTTGGGGGATGATAAAAATATTATAAAATTGATTGGGGTAATGGTTGCCCAGTTCTGTGAATATACTAAAAACCACTGAATTACATCTTTAAATGTGTGAACTGTAGGATATATGAATTATAGGTCAATCAAGCTCTTAAAAATGTTACTAGAGGTAATGTTTGGGTAGTATGATTACAGGTTTGTTGTTTGGTTTATTTATTTATTTTTTTCAACGTTTATTTATTTTTGGGACAGAGAGAGACAGAGCATGAACGGGGGAGGGGCAGAGGGAGAGGGAGACACAGAATCGGAAACAGGCTCCAGGCTCTGAGCCATCAGCCCAGAGCCTGACGCGGGGCTCGAACTCACGGACCGCGAGATCGTGACCTGGCTGAAGTCGGACGCTTAACCGACTGCGCCACCCAGGCACCCCTGGTTTATTTTTTTAATTTAGACTTATCCATGCTTTCTAACATTTCTATAATAAATATGATTACTTTGAGGGATTTCTGAAAATCTTCCCATGTTATCATATAGAAAGCATCAAACATACAAAAGATTTAAAGAAAATACACCTCTCCTTATAATAATGGGAAAACTGGAAACAACTTATATGACCCCAGTAGGTGGTCACTATGCAAGGCACGGTTTACTACCATATCGATCTTGGTCAGTTATGACCCTTGTCCCCAACCTCAGGCTGGGCACAGAAGGCTCAAATGCTTTTGGCATGGATGGCTGTTTACTAAGGTGCTAGTAAAAGTGACAAATTCAATGACATACTCAGAAAATGTCCTAATCGTTCTGTGGCCGGGGGGGGGGGGGGGGACAGAACATAAATATAGAACACATATTTTTATACTGTAGTATTTGCTGTGTTCGTACATGAACAAAGATCACATGATAATCAGAAGTGATGTAGAGGGTGCCGGGCTGGCTCAGTCAGTACAGCATGGGACTCTTGATCTCAGGGTTGTGAGTTCAAACCCCACATTGGGTGTAGAGCTTACTTAATTTTAATTAAAAAAAAAAAAAAAAAGAACATGGGGTGCCTGGCTGGCTCAGTCAGTTGAGCCTCTCACTCTTGATTTCGGCTCAAGTAGTGATCTCATGATTCGTGAAATGGTGCCCCAAGTTGGGCTCCGCACTGACAGGTAGACCCTGCTTAGAATTTTCTCTCCCTCTCTGTCCCTCCCCTGCTTGTGCATGCACGCACTCTCTCTCAAAATAAATAAACTTAAAAAACTTTTGAAAAAATGCAAACAGGGAGCTTATGATTACTTTTAAAAGTTCTACTTTCCCCAGTCCATTTCTTGTCTGCTGTACTCAAACATCACTAAGAATGTGTTGCTCTAAGGCAGGAAAGTCTGACACCAAACATGGGATATAGGTGAAGATAAAATTAGAAAAAAAAAAAAAAAAAAAAAAAATCCCCAACCCCTGGGAAATACAGCCAACGAGCATGTTTATTATTCACAAACTATGATTCACTGTCCCTGTTTTTAAAGCCAGCACTACACTCTAATCATATTGCTAGGTTACAGGCCCCGAGTTATTTGTGCATAATAAAAACTGAATTCATTAAAATGATACATTGCATCTTTCCCACCTATATCATCTCTTTAGGAGCACATTTGATCATGATAACACGTGGACAATACTGAGCCTAAAGATTACTTTGGATCCCCAAACCAGAGGTTTCCAGTGAAAAATGACATCATTATCCAAAGATTCCTCAACCTGAAAAATGGGAGTCAAAATCCGAAGTGGGCAAATAGCTCTCTCTCCCAGGTCCATGAAGGTGGCACTATTCTGTCCAGACAAGAAACCTTTGCGTACTTCACCGGTTTTACATTCAGGAATATGGTCTACTGTTGAACTCTCTCAAGAGGAACTCTCATACATTTTCTCTTGCGCCCTGAGAAGCTGTATTACTGTGGAAAGCCCAATGGCTAGGCAAGTTAATGACATAAAATACACACACGTGCACAACTACAGTCCAATTTCATGATCGGCAGCCCTGATATGAGCTTAATGAAACATTCACCTCATGGCCTCAGTATAAATACTTGATATCTCCTAGTGGGATAATTTGTGCAAGTGATAACTATCTGAGTAAATGATAAGCAAGTACGTTTCTAGTTAAGACTCCGATGATATTCTTAGCGTGTTTCTGTACATACGTGGCCCTTAGTTCTCGGTGACATTGTTTGTTCTCCTCTAAAGCCAAAACACTGGCTGAACAAAAGAAATTGTATATATTCTAGCTGAAGAAAGCATTTTCCCTCCCATGCTGCGGATCTCTTTGGTACCTGACAGAAGTGGCAACACCATTAAATGAGGACTAGAAGACAGCAATAATGTAATACAAACCAACATTAGGCACAAGATCCAGGTCTAAGAAGGAGGGAAAACACTCACTAAATATGCACAATTTGGATGAACAAAAGACAGCCTAAAGTTAGCAACACCGATGTCACTGCATTTTGGATATGGTAGCCTAGAGTCTCAGCCTATGAGTCAATGTCTGGCTCAATCAGTCACACTCTCTTGAAAAATAAAAAAATCACAGTATTGCCTCCAATGCCCTAGTTCCCTCATCAATCAAAGCAAAGAGCACTGTGGTGCCTGGCTGGCTCAGCCAGAAGGGCATGCGACTCTTGACCTCAGGGTGATAAGTTGGAGCCCCATCTTGGGTGAGATTCCTAAGAAATAAACTAAAACCTTTAAAAAAGAGATAGCATCGAAAAATATTCCTCCTAGAGGTACACTATAGCAGTAACAAAAATAATGACAGTGAAAAGCATCTGGTGGGGGGAGAGTTTACATTTATTACCTATGATATGCAAGGTGCCTTCACATGTGCTGGCTGTCCCCATCTCGCATATCAGGAAACAGACTCTCTAAAAAGTAAAAGAACTTGCCTGAGGGCACAGCTAGCAAGTGACCAGTGTGAACTCAGGTTTGTCCGATTTTACAACCAGTGGGTTCTGCAGGACCTGGTTTAACTGCAAACTCAGCAATGAGTTCCGTTTGGAATTTAAAATAATAATTCTCACTCTGTTTGGGGATCAAAATTTTTACTGGTAGATAATTCTGGGAGTGAAATTCTGACGTTTTACTTACAAAGCAGTTATACTAAAATGTAACTTTTTAATAAGGGTCTGGGATATTTTACCATGAACTTTGAGAAGGGTGGATTTCTAAATACAATTTGGAAATATTTACACAAACTGAAACTATAGTCCCAACTAAAGCGAAATAGTTATTTTTGGCTCTAAGTTACTCAATAACTAAAATACTAGAATCCGTCAAAGAACAGCCAATGGAAATATGCAGCAAAACCCAAAGCCCATGTATACCTAGGCTGTGATATGAAATGATCGATTTCCATATCATTTGTTTGGTCATTCTGTTTATACTCTTATTTATGAACAGGTACCAAACAACAGTCAACCAATTCAAGGCCAAGTGTTCAAGTTCAAAACATGACGCTAGCTGTGAAAGTGGATTTTTTTTTTTGAATTGGAAGAAAAAGTTAACTTACATGAATTCTATCATGATGTACAAATTTTCCTTTAAAAACAAACAAAAAAACCCAAATCTGAAAAAGATGATTTTATATTCTACTTCATCTGTTTCCAAATTCTTGTTACTCCAAGAGCACTGACTATTATTTACCAAAAGTGTATAACCTCCGAGGAGTTCACACTGTGGCCCTTAGGTACACTCGTGTCAATCCTCCTCCTGGACAGCTGGTACATGATATACCATATTAAAGAGTACATAGTGGAAGTCATTAAACAGAACCTGGCCAGTGTACCATACCCCACATCCTGAACAATGCGTTTTGTTGTTTTTTTTTTTAAACCACTAATTTAGGTTCTTCAAACCAGAAGAAAAAAAGCCAAGTCTGTCCACAAAATGTCCTCCCCAGCTATGGGGCCCAAATCCATAGCCTGAGTAAAGGCCTTAAACAGTTAAATAAATGTAATCCAGGAGCTTCTCTCCAGGAAAAGATGAAAAGGCGTTTCAGACAGCTCCACCGCGCTCTCCCAGGAGGAGACGGTCTTTCATTTAAAGTTTTGAAGCGGCTTTACCGCGCGGTCCCACAAGGGATCTTTAAAAAGAAGGCAAATCCCTCGGCTTAACCTCCTTAACGAAATCTTGGTGCAGGAAGCCTCCTGCCTCTGAAGACCTAGAAACGTGCGAGGCAGGTAAGCAGAATCAAGCTCACAGGTAAAAATGCTTACCCATTCCCAGTTGCATGTGCCTCCCAAAGTTTTCGCATTTTTAAAAGTTCAAACCAGGCTTATAAACGCAAGACATTCCTTGCCCTTCGGTTACACGGCCCTTTTGCATCCTTGCCCCACGGCCTCCGGCAGGTAGAGGCGACGCCCACCTGTGGGAAGGGTCGGGCAGGTGGGATGGCCTCCCAAGCGCGCGGGGCCTTCCAGAGGCCCCGAGGTGCCGCCGGGACGACACAAACTTGTACTGGAGCGCACGGGGTCCGGGAAGCGCTGCCCGTGACAGCGCGCTGACCCGCCAGGCCCCTCGGGTGGCGTGCGCCTCGGCGGGGCCGGCCGCGGCCGCCACTCCGGCCGGCCGGGAGGTGCTCGCTCCCCGCCCGGCGCCGTCTCCCACGCCCGGCCCGAACCTCCGCTGGCGCGCGCGGGGCCTCGGGCCGCCGCCGCCGCCGCGCTCCCGACTCGGACCCCGGTCCGCCACGCGCTGTCCCCCACCCCACGCTCCCCGGTCACTCACCCCGAGGCCGGACAGCAGCAGCGCCAGCAGCAGCCGGACCGGCATGGCGAGGACTCGGGCCTGGCTCCGGGCCCGGCCGGCCGGCTCTGGGGGGGCGGTGCGGGCCGGCGGGCAGGCAGAGGACGGGGCGGGGGCGCCGCGACTACAGCGCCGCGGCGGCAGGACTTCAGCCGACGTAGAGCTGACTAGGCGGTGGCGGCACCCCCATGCCCTGCCCTATAAGCACCGGGTGCCGCCGCTTCTTCCGGTCGGGGCGGGGCCGGAGGCGGGGCCGGCCTGGGGGCGGACCCAAAACTGGGCGAGGGGGGCGGGCCCGAAGGCGGGCTCGGGGCGGGGCCGTACTGGAGGGGCGGGTCCGGGGCGGAGCTGGCCTCCTGCTGGCTGGGCGTCACGCGGCCCCGGTTGCTGGGGGGAAGGATCAGGCCTGGGCGTCAGGCGTCTAGGGGCCCTGAGCGATTTAGACAGGGAGCTTTTCCGAGGGCTGAAGGAGAACAGCAATCCCGCCACGCGGGTGCACCCCCTCCCCAGACCGTCTCACCAACCCCGCCGAGAGACCCGCTTCGTAAGACTCGACCAGGGGAAAGGTCAGGAGACGGGCGGTGCCGGGTGTTCCGAGCCCCCGCTTCGTCTTTTCGTCGTGATGGAATCTTTTTTTTTTTTTTTTTAATTTTTTTTAATGTTTACTGATTTTTGAGAGAAACAGAGTGCAAGCAGGGGAGGGACAGAGAGAGGGAGACACAGAATCCGAAGCAGGCTCCAGACTCCGAGCTATCAGCACAGAGCCCGACGCGGGGCTGGAACCCACAAACCGTGAGATCACGACCTGAGCTGAAGTCTGACGCGTTACCGACTGCGCCACCCAGGCGCCCCCAGTCGTCGTGGTGGAATCTTGAGCAACCTCCAGAGCCAGGGTCAGCAGCTGGCAGGGATTCCAGCAAACACAACACTTCTGCCATGCGCATACAAGCTCTGGGGTCCTCCAGCTGTGCCTCAGCTAGTCCGAAGGCCCCTTTCTTCCCTTTCAACAATTTCCTTCAAGTCACGTCCCCCAGCCATCAATTCCTTTTGGAATAAACCACAGCCAAGTCATTCGCCAAAAATTATAAGCAAAGAAGGAAACCATTTCGGCAGCCTGTGTCTTGTGTTTATGTGACATTTAGTAGATGTGACCTGGTGAAGCTAGAGATGACATGTGTCATAACCCATTGGAGGGACTGGGTGTGTTGAAGGCTCATACGAGATCTATTTGAGGATTATGGACTATTAACCTGAATTTGGTCACTGGGTCCATGCTGCTCTCCTCTTGGGTGGAAGTGGACAGAGAGGGCATATTGTTTGTTACAATATAAACTAAGATTCACAGCACATTTACATATCTTTGGAAGAAAAGACAAGGGGATAGCAACTTCTCTGATTTTTCCTAACTTGCTCATAGGACAGCCTAAGATTTTTTTGGAGTTCGGGAGACTGGAGTAAGCAATGCTAGAGAAAACAGCAAAGAAGTAGCAGAGGACTGACCAAATGTCTGGTCTGTGTGCACTGTGGATCAGTCCTATCTAAGTATAAGACCGCAATGTTCAGAGGAAGCCCAAATCCCAGCAACAGAGTTCCCTATTCCCAGCCCCCAATGCCTGGATGGAAGTCAAGGGACTAATCTCTACCAATGCTGGAGAATCCAACACCAGTTTAAAAGTGGGACAAATCTTGGCAACTGTGAAAGTCGTAGACACATTTTGAAAAGTGTTTTCGGCATGTTTATGCAGAGAGGTTTGGGATTGACGGAGAGATGTGAGGAAGCAGAGGCTCCATCCGTCCCAAGCAGCATAGCCAGGTGTCCAGGGAGGAGCCAACAGCACAGAAACTGGGAGGAGTTCTTTAATGATTACCTGTCCAGCTTGTGAGCTGAACACTGGATCTGTAAGAGCACATGTTTGAGTTAAAAGAGAAGCTTGACTACAAAATGTTACTTTCACATCCCTTCTCTGGTGCTTTTCCTAAAACAGAGTAAGTCTAGGAGAGGAACTTTCTGTGCTGGAACTCTGGCAACTCTTTGACAATTCAAAATGTCACTGTGACCCTGTAAGCATGGTAGATAAAACACAAAGGGGAATCTGACTCATCTGACTCACAAATCAGTTTTAGAGATCCAATGAATTAAAAAAAAAAAAAAGAGAAAAGCCCATTCCAAAAAGTCCAGGCCAGGTTGGTATATTTTGTATCTTGTACTCAGTTGGACCAAATCTTCGGTCCTTAACTGCACTTTTATAGGTTCTCAGAATTTCTTATATACCAGTTAGACTGTTCCTACACTTAATCAGTTCCCATGTTTTATGTGCTTTCCACTTGATTGGCAACTCATACTGATAAGCTCTGGTTTTATTATGGCAGCATTGCCCATAATCTTGCTCCATAGTTAGGTACTGTTTTAACAGCTTTTTGCTCACGATAAAGCAAAAGCTGGCATCACTGATAAATACGAGCAGAAATGGAGATATTTTGTAGGGTGCCTTTGAAGTGTACCTGCCCATATAAAAGACCTGAAAATGGACAGTAGATGACCTTTCTGGAAGTTGCATTGAATGGCATCCACTAAACAAGGCAAAGGTCATGGTCTTTGTGTAAAGATAAGCCCTCTTTTTTCACCAAGGCAAGAAAAATATGTGTATCAGATTCACCAAGGACAGCAGCAGGACCTGAATGTGTATGAGGAGATGGGGGCTGGGAGAAAGTGAGTTCACAAAATCTTATTTCACTTCTCTCTAGACCAGTGGTTCCCAAACTTGGAGGACATTTACGTATGTATTTATTTATTTAAGTTTATTTATTTATTGAGAGAGAGAGAGAGAGAGAGAGAGAGGAAATGCAAGTCAGGGAGGGGCAGAGAGGAGAGAGAGAGAATCCCAAGCAGGCTTTGTGCTGTCAGAACAGAGCCAGGTGTGGGACTCGAACTTACAAGCTGCAAGATCATGACCTGGGCCAAAGCTGGATGCTTAACGGACTGAGCCACCCAGGCACCGCCCCAAACTTGGAAAGTTTAAAAAAAAAAAAAAAAAAAAAGAATTCCAACGCCTTTTCGTGCCCTCCTCCCCTACTGATTCAGCGTCTCCGGGGGTGGACCCCAGGCCTGTGTGTTTTCCAGTTTCCGCAGGTGACTAAGGGCAGCCAAGATCCTGGGCGCCAGTTCACTTACAATGTCCGGTGTTAATTCCTGTGGGCTAATCCCTTTTGTTTATTTTAGCAAATGTCGCCCTCTGGTGGAATAAATTATGACTCAGACTTTAAAGAGTTTGTACCTGTTTCATTCCTGTTTAAAACCCTTCAAAATTTCATTTAAAAATGATTATGAGGCTGGTTTGCAGATAGCTATTTGGAGAGTGGGTAGCTGCCTTTGAAGGAGACTTGAAAGGAAGAGCTGGTAAAACCAAAAAGAGAGGTCACGGTTGACAGTTTCAGGAATGTCTCAAAGGTAAGTGTTCTTCTTATCACTGTTAATATTTATTGGCTGTTGGGGCACCTGGGTGGCTCAGTGGTTGAGTGTCCAACTCTTGATTTCCGCTCAGGTCATGATCTCATGGTTTGGGGGATTGAGCCCCGTGTTGGGCCCTGTGCTGACTGCATGGAGCCTGCTTGGGACTCTCCCTCTCTCTCTGCTCCTCCCCCACATACACGTGAGCATGCTCTCTCTCAAAATAAATAAACATTATAAAAAAAATATATATTTAGGGGCGCCTGGGTGCCTCGGTCGGTTGGGCATCCGACTTCAGCTCAGGTCATGATCTCACAACTCGTGGGTTCGAACCCCCTGTTGGGCTCTGTGCTGACAGCTCGGAGCCTGGATCCTGCTTCAGATTCTGTTTCCCTCTCTTGCTGCCCCTCCTCCGCTCGTGCTCTCTCTCTCTCTCTCTCAAAAATAAATAAACATTTAAAAAATATACAATAAAATATATTTATATTATATTTATATATTTACAAATTAATGTTTATAATTACTATTTACAAATTAATATATTTAATATATATATTAACTGTTTGCAATTGTTTAGAAATGTGCAAGTACATGCTTTATGGGATCATCTCATATCTGCGCAGCAATTACAGAGGTAGGTGTTGTTTGCCCTATTTTACAGATGACACATTGAAATTTTAAAAGGTTAACAGTCTGGTGGGGTAACAAACAGCTAGCAAGAGGCACAACGTGAATTAGAACCCAGCTACTTACCCGACGTTGGAGTTTGGCTGGGTCAGCCCCCAGATGCTGTCACTCATTGCCCCATTTGCTGCTTGTTATTCGTGCTCCTCCCACAGCATTATGATAAGGGACCATTATGTGACCTGTAAACATAGCCAGTAGCCAGGATTGGCGTTTCCCTGGAGTACTGATAACAACCAGAAGTTTGTACAAATATGTGCTGATCAGGGGCATTGCCTCAAATAGCATATAAGCCTCCTGGTCTCATGCGGGGTGGGGGTGGGGGGGTTGTGGAAAAGAATGTAAGTAACAGGGGAGCCATCTGGGAAAGAATAGTGAGCTTCCTCTTGGGAGTTCTGCCCTGTGAGATAATTCAATCTAATCTTGACTGCTTATTTGTTCACTTGCCTGCGAGCTGTTGTATTTCACACCCAGTTGTGCCAAGTCTGTATGCCACCATGGTGAAGTGTCCATAGTGTCACCGTTTATCATATATTAATACTCTCAGAGAGCCAACACGGCGCCAGTGTGGAAATGACTGTCCTCTCAAAATGCCTCCACTTTTTTGCTGGCCAGTCCCTCCTAATCCCCTGGGGTCTGGCTTATTTCCACAGAACTCTCTGGAAACTTCTTTCAGGCAGCTCATAAACATTCTTCCTCTTGTAAAATCCCAGTGGCCATACTTCATCTTGTTTTTCCTGGGCCTCCCTTCAGGTATGCTAACAGTCTTTTTTCTGAACTTTCCCCTCTCTGGATATTCCCATTTTCTGGCTCTTTTTCCTCCTTCCGGACTGTGTTTCTCAAAGCTTACTGTGTAAACCTTACCTCCTCTCTCTGTTTTCCCTCTAGAACAACCGGATTTTTTTCTTATTTTTTTTAACTAGGCTCCACAGAGCCCAACTCGGGTCTTGGCCTCATGACCCCGAGATTAAGACCTGAACTGAGATCAAGAGTCGGACACTTAACCAACTGAACCACCCAGGCTCCCTGACATAACCAGATTTTAGAGCAGAAGGCAACTTTAGTTATAATGTAGTCAGCTTCGTATGGCAGATGACTGCATCTCTGACTTCTACGTGAATGATTACTACTCATTCATTCATTCTTTTAAAAAAAAATTTTTAAAACATTTTATTTATTTTGAGAGAGAGCGCACGCAGGGGACGAGCAGAGAGAGAGGGAGACACAGAACCCAAAGCAGGCTCCGGGTTTGGTCAGCACAGAGCCTGACACGGGGCTTGAACCCACAAACTGTGACATCATGACCTGAGCAGAAGTTGGACGCTTAACCGACTAGGCCACCCAGGTGCCCCTCATTCATTCATTCATTCATTCATCCTTTTAACAAATATCACCAAGGGCTTCTGAGTACAAAGGATTGGTACCATGAGGGAATATGACAGCGTAGGCAAGTTGGTGAAAGTGTTATGACCTGCACAGAAATAACCACCATGCAAAGCTAACTGTGAAAAGTTTGAGGAGGCAGGAATATACTCAGAAACAGAACTATAGTGTTCAAGAGCGAGATGGATCAGGTGGAAGAGAGGGGGTGGGATGGATAGAGCAGGGCGGGGTGGGCTTCACAGGAGAAGTAGTTTCTGTGCTGGGTCTTTTCAGATACGGCAGGGGAAGAGGAGGGCCTAAACAAAGGCCTGGGGAAAGGATGACCCTGTGTGGCGTCATGGAAGCCTAAGCTGACTCATCAGTGAGCCTTGGTTTGGCCTCCCCACGGGGGAGCAGTGGGAGATGAGGTGCGGAAGGCAGGCAGGAGGGCCAGTGGGGTGCTCAAGTCCGGCTGGGCTTTGTCTAGTAGGCATCAGAGTGACAGGACTGAATCTGAGCTTTAAGGGAAAAGACAGGTATTTGAGAGACTGTTAGGATGTCATTAACCTAGAGTCTTAACCTAGAGCAAGAAAAGGGAGAGAAGAACAAGATGGATACAAGAGACCTCGCCAGGGCAGAATGGAAAGCATTTGACTGGTGTCGTTAACATCCACAAGATAGAGAAGAAGGAATTCGACAAGAGTTCATCAAACATTCGCCATGTTCAAGGGGCTCTTCTCACTGCTGCAACCTCAGAGGGAGCAAGCAAACAAGAATTGGGGCCAGCCCCTGACCAGACAAGAGGGGTGGATACGCCAGGTTGTGTGCCAGACCTGTTGACTGTCCCCCAGTGGGCACCTCCCAGGTTGGGCCAGTCATATCACTCTACCGTGGTAGTTAATTTTCAAAGATGGTTCCAAACAATACTCCACCCCCACCCCCACCAACCTCCATATGCATATGCTGTGCTGCTCTTCTCGTCCAAAGATAGAGCTGTTTGGGGGCTGGCTCAGTCAGAGCACGTGACTCTTGATCTCAGGGTTGTGAGTTCGAGCCTCAAGTTAGGTGTAGAGATTACTTTAAAAATCTTAGGGCATCTGGGTGGCTCAGTCGTTAAACATCTGACTTCAGCTCAGGTCATGATCTCACGGTTTGTGAGTTCAAGTCCCACTTTGGGGGTGAGTTCAAGCCCTGCTTCAGGTGAGCTCAAGCCCCACTTCAGGGAAAACATGAGCCCCACCTTGAGTGAGCCCACTTCTCTCTCTCGCTCTCTTTTTCTTTCTGCCCCTCATGGGATTCTCTCTCTCTGCCCCTCACTCACTTGCACTCTCTCTCTCAAATAAAATTTAAAAATCTTAAAAAATAAGTAAGCCAAAAAAAAAAAAAAAAAACACGAATTAATTAAGAGCTGTTTCTCCTCCTTCAAATCTAGGCTGGCTCTGTGACTGGTTTTCACCAGAAGTGACATTCAGGGACTTCCCAGCCCAGGTTTAAGAGGACTGGCAGCTTCCATTTCCTTCCTCTTAGAACACTTACTTTGGGGATACTCCTTCTGGGAGCCTAGTTGCTATGTTGGGAGAAGCCCAAGCCACAGTCAGGGCACATGGAGAATGGAGTTGCTCTAAGTAACATCTCCAGCTGAGCTCCCTGCGGGCCAGCACCAGCTGTGAGTCATCTAGGTGAGCCACCTCGGATGTTCCAGGCCAGTCGGCTACTTCGAGTTGGGTTCATCCCTCAAAACCAATAAACCCTGATTAAAATGCTGACTCAGTATTTCTAGGAGGACTAAATCAACATTGCGTATGACTACACCCGGCCCATGGCCAACCGTCAGTAAAGCAGAGTTTTCTTTCTCCTTTTCTCTTCCCTACCAGCACCTGCACTCTGAGGAAGGCTGTGGCTGAAGGGGATTGAAAGAGGGATAAAATGTAGGGGTTTTCTTTTTACCCTCAACTACACTGTGGGCTACTTGACGATAGGGATCGTTTCCTTCCCATTCATGCTGCCCATGCCCAGAACAGGATCAAGCACGGAAGGGGGACTTTAACGTGTTTGTTGAAAGAGCAAGTGAATGAGAGGCCACATCTTCTGAGACCAGAGAGAAGGGTGTTATGTTATGTTGAGGTGGAGAAGAAGGAAGTTGGGGGAAATCACACGGGATGATTTGGGTTCCTTTCAGCTTCCACACATCACACCTCCCTCCACCCATACACACCGATGGCAGCCGCATCTGAGCAAGTTACCATGCTGGCTGGACGACTGTTCTAGACGGTGTTCTCTGTCTTCTCTTTCAACCCCCATATGCTGGTGTCTTTCTTATTTACCAGGACCCCTGCTCCACACTCACTTCAGGCCCCCCCAGACTTAGCACTCTTGACTCTCTTCCTAGGCGCTTGGGTCTCACGTCTTCTGTACAACTTCTGGGTCCACCTACTGGTCTGGGTTAGGACTCCCCACTGCCCCTCCGGCTCCCGGTCCCTTGGTTCACCGGGTGGTTCATAGTATGGGAGGTTAGTAATCCTCTCTCAACAGTGAGGTGTGTAGGTATAAATGTTGGATGAACTCAATCTTCTCAGATAACAAGAAATGGTTTTCACTAAAACAGAGGGTGGTCCTTAGGAGATTGCATGGTATAGTGACCAAAGAGTATAAGGTTTGAAATCATATTGTTATGAGTTCAAATCCCAGCTCTGCTTAGCCATCTATTAATTGTGCAAGTATAATTGTGCAAGTATAATTGAGCCCTGGTTCTGATTGCTCCAGGAATTAGAGCTAAAAACCAGAAATAACATTCCCTACCTTTCAGGACTGTCCCGAGAATTAGAGCTAAAATTTGTCGAGTGCCTTGCCTGTGGTAGGCATGCCATTGTTAGTAGCTCATGTTATTCTTAAGGGGGAGATAAATCTGGACTGTGGAATGTCACAAGGAGTTTGAAGTCCACCTGTCACTCTTTTGCTTAAAACCCATCAATGATAAATTGGATTTCATCAAAATTAAAAAGGCCTCCTCTTTGAAAGACACTGTTGGGAAAATAAAAAGGCAAATATTCACAATACGCATATGTGAAAAAGGATCGAAAGAACTCATATAACTCATTAATAAGAAAACGCTTTTAAAAGTGGGCAAAAAGTCTTCTGAAGCTGATTTGCCCCAAAACAAATGAACCATTAAACTCATTTGACTTTATCAAGCTGTGTCTTCTAAACCAAAGAAGAGTTTTATTTTAGTAGAGAACAAACTTAAAGTTGATGGAGGAAGGAGGGTGGGAGATGGGCTAGATGGGTGATGGATACTAAGGAGGGCACTCGTGATGAGCACTGGGTATTGTTTGTAAGTGATGAGTCACTGAATTCTACTCCTGAAACCAGAATTGCACTGTATGTTAACTAAAATTTAAATAAAAATAATTATTTTATGTTTAAAAAAAGTGGGCAAAACATCTGAACACTTTACAAAAAGATACAGTAATGGTCATATGCAAAGACTGTCAACATCTTTGGTCATCAGAAAAATGTAAATTAAAACCACAATGAGCTATCACCACATGTCTACTAAAATGGCTAACATTAGAAACAGTGAAAATGCCACGTGCTGACTAGGATTTGAAATAACGAGAACTCTCATGCATTGCTGGTGGGAGTGTAAAATGGTACAACTACTTTGGAAAATAGATTGGCAGTTTCTTCTTCTTTTTTTTTTTAAATGTTTATTTATTTATTTTGAGAGAGAGAGAGCATGCGTGTGTACTTGGGGAAGGTGCAGCGCGAGGAGAGAGAGAATCCCAAGCAGGCTCCGCGCTGTGACGACAGAGCCTGACACAGGGCCCTATTCCAGGAACTGCAAGATGGTGACCTGAGCCAAAATCAAGAGTCGGATGCTTAACTGACTGAGCCACCCAGGTGCCCCCGGTAGTTTCTTATAAGGTTAAAGATATATGCTTATCAGATGATCTAATAATTCCGTTCCTAAAATTTCTTCCTAAAAAGAAATGCAAATGAATGTCCATAAAAAGACTTCTACACTCATGTTCGTAACCACTTTATTTATAATAGTCCCAAACTGGAGATGACTCAAATCCTGTACACATGTGAATGGAAAAACAAATTGGCATATTCGTCCAATGAAATCCCCCTGAGCGACAAAAAGGAATGCACTACTGATACAATATCAATATCAGTATTTGAGGATGGACCTCAAAAACATTAGGTTAAGTGACAGAAGCCCGATGACAAAAGATCACAAACTGAATCCATTTACAAGAACACCAAAAACAGGCAAAGCTATCCTGTAATAACAGACATGGATCAGTGTTTGCCTGGGCCGGTGATTGAAGGGGGTGGGTACTGACTACAAAGAGGCAGGAGAGAAGCATTTTGGAGTGATGAGAATGTTGTGTGTCTTGATTGTGGGGGAGGCCACACAAATGTACCTATTTGTGAAAACAAAACACTAACAAAAACCAGAGCAGATCTATCACCCTCAAAAAGCACTCATGCTGCACCTTTGTAGTCAAACGCTCCCACACCTCCAATTCCTGGAACGCCTTTTATCTGTTTTTGGTTCCTATAGTTTTCTCTTTTCTGGAATATCGTATAAACAGAATCATAGCATCTTTTGAGTTTGGCTCCTTTCACTCAGCATCACGCCTGCGAGATTCTTTCAAGTGTTGCATGTATCAGTACTCCACCGTATTTTATTGCTGGGTAGCATTCAGTTGTATGGATGTACCACAGTTGCTTAAGATTCACCCATTGAAGGGCTTTTGGGTGGTTCTACTTTGGAAGGGTTATGACTAATGTTACTATAAGCATTTGTGTACAGGATTTTGTGTGAACATAAAATTCCATTTCTCTTGGGTAAATTATAAGAAACTGTCCAAATTCTTTTCCAAAATGGAAGTAACTAGTTTACATTCCCAAGTAGTAATGGAGCAAAGTTCCTGTTGCTTTGCATCCTCCCCAGCATTTCATACTTGAAGCGTAATCTTAACACATCACTATCAGTCAATGACAGCACATATACTCCCGATCAAGTATAAAACAGACATTTGGTCAATGTAATTACAACACAGTTAATGTTGCATTAATAAATATTTCATGTCAATGTTTGTACATGCTAGTGAAAACATCTTCAAGAATCTGTGGAACATTTGTAAAAACAGATCCCATTCTAGGCCACAAAGAAAACTTTGACTCATTTCCTAATGTAGAAACTGTATCACAATTGTAATAACTGCTGAAAATAGTAACAAAAATTTAAGCAGCGATAAAAACAACCACATAGAAGTTACAAACCACTTGCCAAAATAATTATTACTTTGGGTCAAAGAGGAATTTTTCAATTTAGCTAAAGTCTATGTAGAAAATAATGAAAGTAAGAGCACCATTCAACTACAAACTCAGGTTGCAATGCTTTTCTTATTACATTTTCCTTATTATGTTAGGAGGAAAAAAGGAAAACAATTCTCAAAGGGAACATAAAGGAAATAAAGATAACCAGATATTGTGACTGTCTGGTTACTGTTCTTTCTTCTGATAAATCAGGCTCTTAGGGGGCAAGGCCATATTCTTATTCTCTGCTACAGTGGACCCTGGAACAACATGAGTTTCAACTGCGTGGGTGCACTTATTTGTGGATTTTTTTTCAATAAATACAATACAGCACTGTCAATGTATTTTTCTCTTCATGATTTTTTTTTTTTTTTTTTTTTTTTTAGGGAGGCTCCCCCGCCAAGGTGGGGCTTGAACTCATGACCCTGAGATCAAGAGTCGCATGCTCTACTAACTGAGCCAGGCACCGGGTCCTCCTTAGGATTTTCTTTGTATTTTCTTTCCTCTAGCTTACTTTGTTGTAAGAATATAGTATATGATACATATAACACACAAAATATGTGCTAATTAGCTGTTTATGTTATCCATAAGCCTTCTGTCAACAGCAAGCTATTAGTAGTTAAGCTTTGGGGGACTCATAATTTAGTCAGGAATTTTCCACTGCTGTATGGTGGGTACCCTTAACACCTCCTCCACCCCCTTCCCTGTTCAAGGGTGAACTGTAGTGAATAGTGTGCCTGCCTTACAATATGAGTTCAATACTTAGAGGCATTTTTGATTTTCCCAAAGTTCGGCATTCTCTCCTTTGAGCTTCCACAGTAGACTGTTCACAGCTCTATTTTACCATTTATCATTTATTTACTTCTTTAAAAATTTCTTAAAAAAATTTTTTTTAGTGTTTATTTTTGAGAGAGACAGAGACAGAGAGTGAGCAGGGGAGGGGCACAGAGAGAGAGAGGGAGACACAGGATCCAAAGCAGGCTCCAGGTTCTGAGCTGTCAGCACAAAGCTAGATTCGGGGCTTGAACCCACAAACCTGGAGATCATGACCCGAGCTGAAGCCCATGCTTAACTAACTGAGTCACCCAGATGCCCCTATTTTAGCATTTATTAAAGCACTGCACTCACATAAGTTTTCCGCATCACACCAGTCCTTTAAAAACAATTATTTGTTTACCATTCGGCCTGTGCCAGGCAACTGACAATAATCCATTTAATCCTCATGACAGCTTTTTTGAATATTCCTATTTTCCTGAAACCGAGGGTCATCCAACAAATTCCTCACAAGTTCAGGATTTGGTTGCACACACCCTACTTTCAAACATAGGCTTTTTTTTTTTTTACCCAAACAGGTTACTTTGAACTCAGGAACAAGGTTAGATTGTCACCTTTATACGCTCAGCTCTTAGCCTAGCTCCTGGCACAGAATGTCTCAAACAAGTGACGCATTAGTAGGGTTCTGTTTGTAAACGTTCCTTCCGCGTACCGTGGCGAGAAGTGCTAATTACAAGCCAGCGACGCAGACTCGGAAAGAAATCCAGAATTTACGGACGCTGCAGGACCCTCGGTCTTTCTTTCACTCCTATCTCTATGGTTAGCAAGTGACCACTCTACACTCTGGAGGACTCAGCGAGCGCAGATGAGCCCTAGGCGACCTTATTGGCACGTGACCGGAAGTCTGACTTGCTATTGGTTAATGCTGGTAAAGCCCGCCCAACAGCCTCCTGTCAGCTCCTTTAAGTAGACTCCGCGGGGAAGCGCTCAGTCTTTCGGCGACTGTGAGGTTCGAGAGGTGAGGCTTTGTTTGTGGTGGGTACTGGCGCCTAGGCCCGGGTCTCCGGGCCTTGGAGCCGGGTGGGTCGCGGGCGGCCTGCAGTGATGACATGCCAAAAAAAGCACGTGTTAGACTGCTGACGCGGGTGATGCGAACTACAGTCTGAGCCGAGCCTCCGCGGCGGCGGCGGCGGGGAGGGAACGGACCTGCGGGCGCACGTCCTCTAACCCGCTGCTATCGTTCTTGCAGATTCCTGCCGGGCCGAGAACGTAGATCACCTTCTACTCCCCTTCGACCTTTCCCCGAAGCCTTTGAATAAAATGGTTTGATCCCAGCTCCGGTCTTGGTGTTTCTTTTCGCGACGCGCTGCCTTTGAGCCCCCGCCGCGCCTGCGCGTGGCGCCGGGGGTCAGGCTGCAGCGCCAGAGCACACGCTTGCGCATAACTGGGGCCGCGCGGTCCTCCGCCAGCGGTCCTTTTAACCGCGAGCCACACGCCCGCACCCGGCTGCAAGGGGGTAGGCGACGTTGTGGGAAGTGCCCTGGAGAGACCACGGGGATCCTATAGGCCCCGCTACTCCGTTTCCCGCACATTCCTAGTTCTTTTGTGGAAGTCCTGTCGTCTCCGTGATTATCGGGACCTGCAGGTTAACCGCGGCGTGGGGGGGGGGGGGGGGGGCGGGGCCTGAAGGGAGGGGAGTACGTGGCCTTGAGCAGTTTAAGGACCGCGGTGTACTTGAACTGGTTTCGGTCCTGATGGTGCAAGAATAACACCTGGCTGAGGTGTGGCAGTGATCTATTTGAGAATAACTACCATTTAGGGCCAACTGCTTATTTGGATACTGTACCAAGCATGGGAATAAAAGCTTGGACAAATTAATGTGTCCCAGTTAGCCTCAAGAAGGTCATTGGGAAAAGAATTTCGATCTTCTGCATTGCCGGGCACGGCAGGCACCTAAGTAAACGCACACTCCTCCCGGGTCCAGATAGGGGAGTAGCGATGTCCCCTGGGTTTGGGGGAAATGTGCATCAGTTCTGAGTACAAGGCAGCACATGTTGAAGGCCGAGGATGCACAAGTGCAGTGTATCAACTGCTTTGGCCGTAATAACCGCAGGGGTCCCCAAGTTAACAGGATTGCTAGGCTGTTGAGGGTGCACGGAAGCAGGACGGTCTGCCTCAGGAGAGGGAGATTTTGTTCTAAAGATTTTGAGTAATCTGCACTGAAGGTGAAGCTAGAGCTTACAACCCCCCAAATCGAGTCACATGCTCTACCTACTTAGCCAGCCGGGCGCCCCGCTCCCTCCGTGTGGTGAGGACCGCCTTGCAGTTTAGAAAACCTGCCTGGTGGTCACCAGGAAATCCAAGCTGCTTTGGCAGCTGAGTGACCCAAGTGGCCTGTACCCACTGCTTAATTGTCTCCCTATTACCTAAAAAGGATTCAGTAGAAATAACTTAGATGCTTATCTAGTATTTGACATTGAGAGATTTATTTTGTGAAACAACGCAAGCGACTGTAAATCCCCACATACTATTCGGTTAAGTGCAACAGGGGACTCGTGTAATCTACACAGTAGTGCATCTAGTCCTTTGCCTTTAGTTATTGCACAAAAATTCGAATAGACCAGTGAACAAGACTGACAGGCAAATCGGCCTACACAATGAGAAATCAGAACAGTACACCGACTGGAATGATCAAATAATTTAAGTCAAATGTTTTAATGGTGCGATTAAAGTAGTCAAGGGTTCAGATATATTTTTTCAATATATTAATTTCTTTAAAGTCAGGTTCAGGCAAGGTGCTGTTTAAAAAACCACGATTAGCTTTGTCCACAGATGTAAGTCATCAAAAGTTACCCATGGTAGTTCTGATGTTGAATGCAGCTTTTAAACAATAAAAAATTGTGTTTTAAGTGTACTTCTCAAAGCAAATGATACAACTAGGGAGCCCCCAAACTTGTAAACTAAGACCTTCTGACACAAATGCACAAAATAAGATTGGCAACGTTAAAGAAAGGTCACGTGAGTTCTGAGCTAACGTAGTGTTTAATGTTGAGCAAAACTTGGTCTCAACTCTCAAAGGTGGTAGAGAGTTCTCGCCTTTGGCTGTCAGAAGAGGAAACTGCCCATAACCTCAAAACATCCCGAACCAGTTAGATTTAACAAAGCATTTAGACGGCCTGTAGAAAGCACAGAGCACATAGGAAGTGCCAGATAGACCTTGCTCTGGCTTTCCATCCCCTACCCCAATTCTTTATGTGCAGTATTTGCCATTTTCACATACCCTCATGTCTCAGGAAAACATTTGGGATTAGTTAGAAACCAGGTGATTGTACCTCAGTGGTAGAAGGCTTGGGATGGTTTGATCTCATGGCTTTGCCTGATGTTCACATAAATCTTGCTGTCCCCACCCCAGCTGATAGGATGTTAGTGTGTGTATGTTCTATGGCTACTTGCTTCCAAAACGCACAATTTAATAGGAACGGTAAGTTGCTACGCGTATCTCTTTATCATCAGTGAAATGGTTCACAAAGTTCCACTCCCCACCCCGCTCACGTTCCTGAACAGACATTCTCTGGAAGCGTGGAGGGCTGTGTCACCTATGGACTAGAAGTGCAAAAACGTTCCATTGTGCACTGGCTGCCTGAGGAAAAGCTTTGGAGGAGTCGGGGCGAGGGGAAGAAGGCCTTCCAGTTGTAAGCTTTGCTCGCACTGTGCTCTCGCTGCCACAAACACGGGAGCCATGGTGTGAGTCACCTGTCCCCTCTGGATCCACCGTGGTCATTCTTCCGCAGTCCCTTTGCTGAGTCAAAGCTTTGCAGCAGGCAGTGCAGACACCAGTTCCCGGATGCGTGGAATGACACCGCACAGTGGAATGGGCACCGGCAGGCAGAGGGCAGAAGCTGTGGCACAAGGGCAGACCAGTGCTACAGCGCAGATGGCAGCCTAGAACCCCACACTTTGAGCCAGATCTCGTAATACTGGGAAGGTCAGATCTTCACCCATCACAGCTGGTCAGCAGCCTCCACAAGTGGGTCTTTGAGGAGGCAGGAAGCGGAGCGAGGGTCCATGGCTGAGTGCATTATGGGGATATAGACATCATCCATGTTTGGCATGACAAAAACCTTCTGTAGAAAGAAATTAAAGAATGGCCGTGTGGAAGGATGCTCGGGTTCCTCAGGCTGTTGCTCTACTCTGTTCTGATAATTTTAGGTTTCAGATAAGTTTTAAATGTACATATGAACCAACTTTTCGTGCACATTCTAAACGAATTCCTCTGCCACATTTAAATAGTTGAGGAATCACAGTGCATGAACACAGGTCTGAGGCAGAAGCAGCCTTTGATTTCATGTACATATAATAAAACTACTCATGAATTCATAAATATTTAACACCATTACTTTAAGAGAACTGGCTTAAGTTGTTCATAATATTTCCAAATTCCTATGTCCAGAACACATATTCCAAGTAAGTTCATTCACTTAAACCCTAGCAAAAAAATATAAGCTAATTTTTTTTCACACCAGAACCAGACAAAGCTATATATGAAAGAAATTCTACCATAATGAACACGTGAAGGATCATCAGTGATTGATAATGATGGTACTTTGACTATCATGTTTATAAACTAATTTTATGCAAGTGAATCCTGGCAATGCATTCAGTCTTCAGTAATGCCCTCTTACAAAAGCAAAAAAAGGTGGCTATGGGAGGGTGTAACAGTCACCTGTCAACTTCCCAACTTGCCTCAAAAATACCAGAAGCCAATCTCTGACCCTTGGCCTTTCTTTTCCCTCTTGTACCCCAATACCCCTGAAAGAGATAACCCACTCTAATTCCTATTGTAGGTTCTAGGGAAAAGAAAAAAAAAAACTAAAGGTTGCCTTTCCTCTCACTAGGTTCAAACTACTTTTCTGCTTGGTGATAATACTAAGCTTCCCAGAAATTGGTTTTAAATTAAAGTTAATCCATAGCTTTTGTTTATTCATTTGAGAGAGAGAGAGAGACAGAGAACACGTACCACATGTGAGCCAGGAAGGGGCAGAGAGAAAGGGAGAGAGAGAATCCTAAGAAGGCTCTGTGCTATCAGCACGGAGCCTGACTCGGGGCTTGATCTCACAAATCGTGAGATCATGACCTGAGCTGAAATCAAAAATTGGACACTTGGGGCGCCTGGGTGGCTCTGTCGGTTGAGCGTCCGACTTCGGCTCAGGTCATGATCTCACAGTCTGTGAGTTCGAGCCCCACATCGGGCTCTGTGCTGATGGCTTGGAGCAGGGAGCCTGCTTCAGATTCTGTGTCTCCCTCTCTCTCTGCCCCTCCCCTGCTCGTGCTCTGTCTCGCTCCGTCTCAAAAATAAATAAACATTTAAAAAAAAATTGGACACTTAACCAACTGAGCCACCCAGGTGCCCCTAATCCATAGCTTTTAAATAAAAACATAATTTTTCAAAGGCGGTATCTCAAAACATACCACTGCAAAAATATGGGTCTCCTTCAAACGGTGAAATTTATTTCAAAGTAAATTGTTTGCTAATCCATAAAACGTTGACAGACCTCGAATATCTGATAAAAATTTGGTAGATATAGCTCATCCCAGGGCCTCAGTTACATTATTTCCTTTGGTGGCAGAAAGCAGAAAACAGGCTTGGAGAATGAGCTCTGGCTTAGTGGACCCAACTTTTGGGTTTCCTCTGAACTACTTAACAGGGTTCTGTGGCTGAGGCTCCGGGTTTCTGAAATCATACCTAAGATGTTATGCCTGTCTGATCATAACACGTACTTTCCTGGGATGAGGGTCCATAGCTTTCATTAGATTCTCGAAAGAGGATCCTGACCCCAATAAAATTCAGAACCTCTGTTCTGCCCTGAACTTTGAGACTCGTGTGAAACACACACCAGATGATACCACACGTTTACCTGAAACTCCTGTTCCAGTTTCTTCTCTATCCAGTCTGTCACATGAACTAGAGTCACTTCTCTCTCTCCAAGTTTTGGCCGAGCTTTCAGCTCTACATATGGTGGCTTCCGGAAACCATACCTTTTTGGAGAAGACAAGTAGCAAACAACTGCATTTAGAGGCAGACAAGGAGGTAGACAAGTACCAACAGCAAACATTCTTCATGTACCCAGGGCTTCTCCCCATGTGAATGTTCTCTTACTCTGAACACCTCCTCTAAAAATGATTCAAGGCAGCAAATAGGAATTGCGAGCTCCCACGTCCCTGGACCAAGTGTAGGGCTGTGATGATTTGAGAACAGTTCTGACAAACTGGGAGAGCCAGGAAGCACCACTGGAAAAGTCTGTGACCTGGGCGTTGTTTTCTGGTCTTTTGCTTTTCCTGAAATGGCAAGGATCTCTTCTGTTTCTATTTTAATAAAGATAGTGTATGTGCGTTACAAAACCCAAAATATACATGTGTATAAAGCAGAAAGTGAAAGATACTGCCTCTCTCAGAATCTTATCCCTAAGACAGGACCACTGAGAGAAGCGGGGTCAATTTCCCCCATACTCTTAATATGCATATGTAAACAGAGAACTTTCTATAACCTGCTTTTTCATTCCATCCTCTACAGCATGCTTATTAAGGCTTCCCAGTGGAGCTTACTGGCACTCACACTGTTGGTAAAGGATCCAGACAAGAGACTGTGTGCTATCAAACTACCTAAAAACTTCCACCTGGCATGGACCAATGTTTTAAAAACTACAACAAAAACATCAAATTGCTATAAACATATCTAAGCACTCTCAAGATCTATACTTATCTCTGGATTCATAACAAATGTACTTGGTAGCACTATCCCAGAAGCCTTTAATTTCATCTTCCACTGAGCAGTGGCATCTGTAACCGATACATCTTAAAGCATGAAATTACATAGGTGAAGGTATGTTGTATCAACTCTTACTATTAAAAAATTTTTTTTTCTTAGGTTTGGAAGACTGTACAGTAAGATATTAACAGTGGTTATTTTGGGATGATAAGATTATAGGCTTTTTTACCCCTCTCTTTTTTTTTTTCATTTGTTCCTTTTTTTTTTTCTTTTTTTACAATGAAAGATTACCCTCTAGAAATAAAATCTAGGGGTGCCTGGGCGGCTCAGTTGGTTAAGCATCCAACTCTTGATTTTGGCTCAGGTCATGATCTCATGGTAGTGAGATCGAGCCCTGTATTGGGCTCATGCACGGAGTGCGGAGGCTGCTTGGGATTCTCTCTCTCCTGTCTCTGCCCCTCCCCTGCTCATGGGTGTGCTCTCTCTCTGTGTCAAAATAAAGAAATACACTTAAAAAATTATTTAAAAATAAAACCTAAAAAGGTATTTTAAAGTTTTTACTGGGAAATACCAGCATCCTCATCAAATGGTCAATTCAAAAAATTTTCTGATAAATCTTTAAAAATTTTTTTTAATGTTTATTTATTTTTGAGAGACAGAGAGACAGAGTGTGAGCAGGGGAGGAGCACAGAGAGAGGAAGACACAGAATCCAAAGTGGGCTCCAGGCTCTGAGCTGTCAGCACAGAGCCCAACGCGGGTCTCAAACTTGAGAACTGCGAGATCATGACCTGAGCCAAAGTCAGAGGCTCAAGCGACTGAGCCACCCAGGCGCCTCCAGAATGTCAATTTTAAATTTTTTTTTTTTTTTCGACGTTTATTTATTTTTGGGACAGAGAGAGACAGAGCATGAACGGGGGAGGGGCAGAGAGAGAGGGAGACACAGAATCGGAAACAGGCTCCAGGCTCTGAGCCATCAGCCCAGAGCCCGACGCGGGGCTCGAACTCACGGACCGCGAGATCGTGACCTGGCTGAAGTCGGACGCTTAACCGACTGCGCCACCCAGGCGCCCCCAGAATGTCAATTTTAAACTGCAGTTCAGGGGCACCTGGGTGGCTCAGTCGGTTAAGCATCCGACTTCGGCTCAGGTCATGATCTCACAGTTCATGAGTTCAAGCCCCGTGTCAGGCTCTATGCTGACAGCTCGGAGCCTGGAGCCTGCTTCGGATTCTGTGTCTCCCTCTCTCTCTGCCCCTCCCCTGCTCATGCTCTGTCTCTCTCTGTCTCAAAAATAAATAAAACATTAAAAAAAAAAATTTTTAAACTGCAGTTCACAGATAGTGATGTTCTTCTGCTGGATCCATGAATAGGACATTTCACCGGTTCTCAATGCTGGCTTAGTTCTCCATGCTATGGATCCTGGGGGCTGGGTGCATCTCCGTTTTTAACAAGTCTCCAGGTGACTGTGATGTGCAGTTTGATTTGAGGGCCACTAGTTCATTCAATGACAACTCCTCGGACAGACCTCCTCCCACAGTAACCAAGTGCATAGGTTCTGACTCCTTAACACCTCGCTCTAACCCAGGGAGCCTTCCCTAAGCACCTCAGCCTCTGCGGAATGCGTGATCCCCCTCTGTAAAGCAGGGATAACAGTGGTACCTATCTCTGCAGGATGTTGTGAGGCACTTACACCCCAGGCCAGGCAGAGAGTAAGAGCTCTACAGATGGCAGCTCTTCTAACTGGTGGAAAGAACTGGCTTTAGACAGGAGGAAGACCGAGAATAGAAACATGTGAAGGTGAAGCTTTAAATGCGAATGGACCATTCACAGAAGAAAGTAGAATTGGATTTGTGACAAACATTAAGGTTCCATGAAAAACGTGTGTAAGTGCTTCTGCCCAGAGGGCACTCTCCACAATGTCAAGGGTACGCAGGCTGGATTTTTCTGGCCACGCAACAGGTGGTACGCACCATATTCGGTCAGTCGGGGGAGGTGGAATGTTGACCGCCAGGGTTCCTCTACATTCTTGCACTTCCACAGTGAGCAGCAGGGGGGTGTTGGAGACTTCTTCAATCTTCTTTTTAATGAACTCTGTCTCTGTTGCTTTTTGGAAATATTTTGACTTGGTAATTTTATCAACAAACCTCATAATCTTGCTTGTTCGATGACCCCCAACATACCTTTAAATGAAGGACACAGATGTTAGCATAAACTTTGCTCCTTCATACACAAAACCTCTGTGGTTCTTCGTTCACCTTACTCTAGACCAGAGTTTCCAAACCGAAGCACTACTGACATTTTGGACTAGGTAATTCTTTGTGGTGGGGGCTGTCCTATGCACTGTACAATGTTTAGCAGCACCCTGGTCTGAGCCTTTTAGGTGCCAACAGCATGTTTCCCCCAGTCATGATAATAAAAATTGCCTCCAGACATCGCTAAATGTCCCCTCGTGGGCAAAACAACCTCCAGTGGAGAAACCACTCCATTAGGGAAGGTGTAGACATCAGACAGGACCCAAGTCTTGACCAATGGAGAGACAAAGTTCTCACAGTGCAGAGAAGGCATCTCACCTGTCTTCCTTAACAGCCCTCAACTACTGAACATAAATCCCGAGTTCTCCTAGAGAAACTTCCCCATGTCTACACAGCAAATAGGAAATCGTGCTGCATCTGACAGGGACATAAAACACAGTCATTAACTGACTGTCTTTTAGGTGATGGCATACCAACTTTCAGTGGCAACTACTTTTCAAAGGGCTTAGAACTTTTTTCTAAAGAAAAATGTTACCTCAGGTGGCATGCTAGAAGGCCACGAAGCAAGCTTTTGTATCAGGTCCTATCAACCATAGGATTGCCCTAAGGAGAGAGGGTATTTGCTTTTTAAAATCCTCTGGAGTTCCAGAGTGCCAGGAAAAGTATGTGTATGTGTGTAGGGAAAAGCAGTCATTCTTAAGAAGGTCAAGAGGGTAGATTTTAAATAATGAACCCAAGTGTTAGTATCGACCCTTCCACGTCTGGAGTCTCTCCAACTTCTGTAGGATCTCAAAAGTGAACAGGTTGATATTTTCTTACAGATGCTTCTGAATCTCTGGTTTCTTTATAATCTTAGTTGCTTCAACTCACTTCGAATAATTAAAAGATCCTTACAGAGAAGCTGTTTAAGCACTCTTATTATTCCACAGTCCAAGTTACAGACAAAGGGAGCCCCGAAAATGAAGTCCATCACCCAAAAGATCAGCTAAGCAGCCCACGTCTTCAAAATTCACCAAAGAAATCACCCGAATGTTCCAGCCTCGTAGGAACCGGCAGCTCAATGAGAAAGTGTGACCCAACTGAGGGCAGCGATGCTCTCCATCGGGCACTAGGGGGAGGTGTTGTGTAAGCTCCTTGCACTAAACACGCCTTTCAATGCTCTATTAATAATTTTCTTCACTGGCCCAAGAAAGCCATTTTGATGGGGATCTTCTTAGCTAAGGAAAGAATTGTTGGGTCTTTCTGCTGTGGGGGCTGGAGTTTTAAGCACGGACTCTGGGTTCTTAATGTAAAAGTCATTCACTCAATACGAGGGAAGAAGAAAGATTATATAGGACACCCAAGTTGGTGCCCTGAGCCCTGGAGCCCTGGAGCCCTGGAGCCCTGGAGCCCTGGAAGCTGGATCCACTCACCCTTCAGCCCCTGGGAGGAGCGGTTTGTCTCCCGCGCTGGGCTCTGGAGCGTCGTCTTCATCAGAGGAGCCAGCACTGGAGGACTCCTCATCACTGTCCGCCAGACAGTACGCCCTGGGCCTGCAACTGATCAGGGCAGAGTCACCACCGTAGCCTGCCCTTCAGGCTCTGCTTAGAAAGAGAACACACATGCTCCACCGCCATCACCGCTAACATGTCCTCATTCTCCCAACCCACCCAGAAAAGAAGAGGCTGGATCCAAGAGCCCTCGGGTTGGTCAGGTTACCCGGAGACTCTTCAGTGCCAAGTGCCCTGAGAGCAGCACAGGACTTGGGGCTCAAGAGTTCCATTCTGTGCATGCGTCCGGACAGGTGGTGGGAGTGTGATGCCGTCCACACAAAATGCAGTGATCTCATCGACAGTGCAGCAGTAGCCAAGTGGCGGGGCGGGGGGCGGGGGGATGGATGGAAAGCACGATGGTTGCAAGGGTGAGGTGACAGCTGATGTTGGCGACATAACCTCCTCTCACACATGACGGGATGACGGGGATGTTTAGGCAAGTCCCTGGGCTCTGCCTGAGTTCAGTGACTCTGATGCTTTCTGCCTTAGTTACCTCCAGATTAGTTTTGACTCAAGACTCCTTCCTAGTGAAATTATGTGTCTTATCCCATACCTGCTCTAGCTCCTAAAGGCCACAGAAAAAGCCAACAATCGCAAGGGACAAACCTCAAGGGACTCTAGGAAACAACCGACAGGAGAGCCTAGGAAGTCTCCCGGAGAAATACAAATTTAAAAACCATTTAAAAAAAGAAAGTGATACAAAGCCTCGTCAGTGAGCAACGTTCCCCATTAATCTTTCCAGGGATACTCAGTTTTCAGAGGCATGGGGGTTACTAGATCACTAGCAGTGGCAAGGGCCACTCTAATGGCACTAGGGGGGGTTCTTGGCCGGGATTCGGCCCCACAAAAGGCAGCTCCCTCCCTGGATGGCGGCTTTGCTTCAGAGAGGCAGACAGGTAGGGCCCACCTCTGAGGCTCGGAGACTTGATTGGGATGAAGCCAACGAGGGACAGAGTAGTCTCTGAACACTACTAAGCAACCAAATGGTCACAAAGCAGAGCCTTGCATTTCTGATAAGGACAAAATTACTGGGAAGGCAGCAGAGCTTAGGTCCAATCCCTACAGGTGTGATCCCTACGGGGTTTCCCTCCGATGCTCACAGGGGGCAGTCATCTCCTGGCCAAAAGTGGCCAAGGGCACCCAAGGGCAGAGCACACACGCTCGTGCAGACTTGAAGGCCCAGCAGAGGCCCCAGCTAGAATGGTGGAGCTGAAATCTCCACCCTGTGAAACAGGAGCCTGACTGTAAGAGGACCTCACAAGTGTCCTCCCTGGCAGGACACCCGGATCCTCCCCGACCCCGGCTCTGAAACATTAGAGCCAGCCGTTCCACCAACAGGCTTGCGTACAGTTAAAGGGAAACTCCCTGTGCACGTACAAAAGCCTCTTGTCCCTGACCATGGAGACAATACCTAACTGACTCTTTCTTCCTCCTTCCGTTAGAGTCCTGGCTAGTCCGGGAAATGCTATGGGTGTTCACTGGTCGCAAAGCCATTTCAGAGCTTTCCCTGGTTAGGCAGTCCTCACAGAGATCTTCTTTTATATAAAATGTGCGCAGCAAAATATTAGTCCCAAGAAAGCCTATAAATTGGGTCTTGAGATGAGGAAAGTCAGGGAGGCAAGTCCCCAAGATAACACAACCATCTGAGAAACCCATCTCACTTGTCCATCGGTAAGAGGACTGCTTCCTGGCTCTAGATGTGGCCTCAGACGAGGAGTCTGTGTCCCGCCAGCGCAGGTAGCCTGCTCCCCCTCCACGCAGCACAAAAAGCTGCCTCAAGATCTGTGACCGCAGCGAAACCTGCTGAGCCACCAGCCCCTCCTGTTCCCCTTTGTCATCTGGCAGCCTCCAGCCCTGAGGCAAAAGATGCCAAAGGCTGAGCACTGCAGAGAGCTCTCGGGTTCCCAAATTAATCCTCCGCAGGACAGAGAACAGGATAAATTTTGTGGCTTGAACTTAATAATTTAGACAGTGCCGTATCAGTGCAAGTGGATCAGATGACGTAAAATTTTGATTTTGACCAAACGGTTACCCCAATGTGGCACCCAATCCTTACTAACTAAATATGTAACTGTTTGGCTCATATTTAGTTTTATAACTCAACATGAATTTTATGATCTCGTGATGTCAGCATGAACTTCAGAGAAAGATACACTGCACATTCTTATATAAGATGTGCTGGGGGGGCACCTGGGTGGCTCAGTCGGTTCAGTGTTTGGCTTCAGCTCAGGTCATGATCTCGCAGTCTGTGGGTTCGAGCCCCGTGTCAGGCTCTGTGCTGACATCTCTGGGCCTGGAGCCTGCTTTGGGTTCTCTGCCCCTCCCCCACTCATGCTTGGTCTCTCTCAAAAATAAACATTGAAAAAAAAAATACAAAGATGTGCTGGAACGTTAATAAGCCTAGTTTTTTTTTTTTTTTTTAATTTTTTTTTTTTTCAATGTTTATTTATTTTTGGGACAGAGAGAGACAGAGCATGAACGGGGGAGGGGCAGAGAGAGAGGGAGACACAGAATCGGAAACAGGCTCCAGGCTCTGAGCCATCAGCCCAGAGCCCGATGCGGGGCTCGAACTCACGGACCGCGAGATCGTGACCTGGCTGAAGTCGGACGCTTAACCGACTGCGCCACCCAGGCGCCCCAAGCCTAGTTTTTTTAAAAACACACCTTAGAATCCAGATGAGTATGACATCCTTTCAAAGAGCTGCCTTAAAGGGCTAATTCTAGTTTTGCTGCCTCTGCTAAAAATCTTTGGATACGTGCTTGGAGCCAGACACATAAGAAAAAATGAATTATTTTATCACTGATACTCTATCTTGGACCAAACATCTTATTTCTTGGTCTCAAGATCGCCATCACCCCTGAACAACTTCAAGCAATTTCTCGAAGATCCAATCCATCTAC
Organism: Leopardus geoffroyi; assembly: GCF_018350155.1. Taxonomy (NCBI): domain Eukaryota; kingdom Metazoa; phylum Chordata; class Mammalia; order Carnivora; family Felidae; genus Leopardus; species Leopardus geoffroyi. The sequence continues at coordinate 46,570,707 of NC_059330.1, forward strand.
AAAGCAGGATGATTCGCTGATACTCAGAACAGTTAAAAGAATGTCACAGGCTCTGGAGGCAGTCCTAAAAGGCAGCTTCCAAAGAATGCTTTAAGTGAAGGCTGCATAGTTACATTAAGCAGCCCAGTGAGGTGGCCAGGCACGGGAGAACGTGTTCACTTTCTCTAAGTGAAATCAGCACCATGCATCTGCCACAGACACACGCGTGCACACACCTTCCCAGCTAGACCGAGTCACAGTGTGGGCTGCAGGCACTCGGCTCCCAAAACACAGGGGCTTCAGGGTGGTGGTGGTCCGGGCTACGCTGTGGACTAGTGACCCAATATGGAGGTCACAGGGGCCTCCCTATGGGGACTTGCACACCGGACCCAGGCTGCAAGGGTAACGCACGAACAGGTTGAGCGCCTTATAGGACATGCCCTACTCCAGAGCCACGGTTCCGTTAGACAGCGGCCAACATGTAGGATGTTTCCCTTACTGACTCGCTCTGGGCCTCTTCAGGTCGAATACAGTTATGGCCGCTCAGCTAGCTACCTGAATTCCACTTTGAGCACATTATCGCCCAGAGTTATGTTAATGACAGTGTGCCACAGGTTGGCTATTTGGGAAATCAAGACTGAAGGAAAAATGCCTAAAAATATAAAGTATACACATATTTCAAAGAGAAAGGGCTTCACTAGAATAAAGCCACACAGATTGCAATTTCTCACTGTCATCCTCAGGGTAATAATGTGAGGACATGAACAAACGTTCTACCAGTAAGGAGGACTTCCCACAGGTTGAGCAGCATCTTCTAGAGACTCCCCCGGGGGCACAATCACTTGCACACTTGAAGGGGGACCGAAGAAGGCGGTGAAACAAAGCAGAGGCCCCGCCAGAGCCTAATCTCTGGCGAGATTCACTGTGGAGGGAAACGTCGGTACCAAAGATCGCATGCTCAACAGTAGCTACCACGCACACTGACGTCCGTCTCTCCTTGGTATTTAGACTCAGGGTGATTCCAATATGCTCATGACTGAGGAGGTGAAGGAGTGGACTCTAGAATCACTCGTGGGATTAGGTTCTTAGTTACGGATGGGCTTTCATAGGCTCGCAGTGCACTCAGAAATTGTGAGCCAGATGGAGTGGGCATTTTCAGGGAGAAGGATCCAGAGCTCTCAGATTCCCCAAAAGGGGTCCTTTATGTAAAAAACAAAAGGCTAAAGGTCCATTTTTCCAGGCCTTTTTCTCCCAAATGAAGCACTTTTGGGAATGCGTGTTTTCCTTGCCTTTAAAATTAAATGACAGCCCATTACACGTCAGCATATTTAACACCCTCACAGGAAGAAGCAAAACATTTATCCCAGTCTCTACTAGGAAAAAAAAAGGTACTTCCTAAGTATATTACAGACAAATACCATCGTATTCCCAGAGCAGAGAAGATTTTTCATGCAGTCTAGTGAAACACTGCTTACTCAGAAACAGGTCCGCCTGTTCAGCCAGGGCTTATGAACTTGAGATTGTGCCAGGAGAGCCACGTGAGTAACAGCACTCATGGAATACCTAAGTGGCCAAGATCTCAGGGACTTGGATGTATTGGGGTCTCATCTGCTGCCCAAGACCTCCCTTTCTATTGGAGTCCCAGCAGCCCTGTGCTGGGCACAGGGCTATGTCCAGAACAGGCTCCTTCCACAAGGTTCTGACTGAAGTTTGCTCTGTCCTGCTCCTGTGTAGTTAGACCTCATTTTCAAGGTTGCTTCTGCCCAGAGTCTGCTTCATCTCATAGGCTGGATGGCTGATAGTGCAGTTGTGCAGGGCAGTGGGGTGGGGGCATCCAGGCACAGGAAGTTGAGTCTGATTGGATCAAACGCCCAGCAACTCAAATCAGGGAAGTTGGCAAGATTTTCCCTCCCAGGAAAGCCTCTTAAATACCCTGACCTCAATCCTCTCAGGTCTATAAACTGAGCCTCTACGTCCAGGAACATGTTAAGGACAAGCTTCCTAGTGGTGTCACACGAGACCAAACAAGACTCAGCACCTACAGGGCATGAAATGCTACATGGAGAGTTAATAAACACCACTCACCAGAAAATACAATCCACAGATTGCCGAATCCAAATACATTTTAACAAATAGCAGAAAAATGAAAGGAAAATAGCACAGATACAGGTTAGATTGCATACGGCAGGGGAAACTTTCCAATCATTAAAATAGGAACATTTCATTAAGTAACCTGGATAAATCAGAGTAAGTAAAAGCACATTCTCAAATGCAAGACACCCCCCCCCCCAATCTACTGTTACCACATGTATGAATACAATCATTAGGTCGGCATCATAACTGAACAAAAATCTAAGAGTCTGTGTCTCATATTCAGACCCTGACAAGGTGGGTCCTTGTGGGGTTTTCCTGTCATTGTACTGTCAATTCCACACCAAAGGTGTAAAGAGATGAGAAATAGACTCCACTTAGCATTTTTAGTTTGGTAACAACAATAATCAAATTTACATTTTCAGTCAGAAGCAGTCATTTTTAAGGGGTATGGAAATGTACAAGTTCCAGCTTATCCATTCTAGGCATCTAAGGAAAAAATAAATCAACCTTCATTAACTATCGCACAGATTTGAAATAGTTACTCAATCAGACAAACTGGGCAGCAGATGCAGCGTCTTCTACAAAGAGAGGAATTTACTACTAAGCAAATCAATGTCGTATTATTTAGGGAAAATACATCTCAAAACACTTTAGGAGCACCCTCTTGGCTACAAAATCAATTATCTTATCATAAATAATTCTGACTTTGTGATTATAGCAGATAGACCCCCCAGGGACCTTCGCATTGCCCACACATTGCTGTTTGTGGGTGGAAGGAGGACGTTTCCGAACGATTCCCTTCACAGAACATTTTATTGTGCAGATGAACCTGCCTGCCGGTCTGACTCAGTGATGCTTTCTGGATAATCGATGCTGTGCCCCCAATGGCAGCACTGAGGCCAAAAGGTGCTGAGCAGAGGTGGGGACTCACGGCTTTTGGGGACGAAACTAAGGAACCATTCCCTGAAATCCTCTGTGGTCCAAAAGCAATCTCGTGGAAGCTCACCCAACATCTGAGGCCACTACACATCAAAGCTGCTTCTCAAATGCTAGAGGGAGAGGTTGGTTCCCCAGGGTTGGATTAGTAAATCCATATGGCCCCTTACCCTTCTTTGCCAATTTCTCCAACCTTCAGGGCTTCAACAAGAGGCTCTTTCCCCAGTTTGGTCAAATTCATTTTGGTCTCGAGAGTCATCAGAAAGGACCCATTGTAGGACATTCCCAAATCGATCCAGAGTCCTGCAGAAAGGGCAAAAAACAGAAGGTTTTTTTCCCCCCCAGGAAAACAGGACTATCAATGACAGTATAAAAATTTATATCACATTGGGGCGCCTGGGTGGCGCAGTCGGTTAAGCGTCCGACTTCAGCCAGGTCACGATCTCGCAGTCCGGGAGTTCGAGCCCCGCGTCGGGCTCTGGGCTGATGGCTCAGAGCCTGGAGCCTGTTTCCGATTCTGTGTCTCCCTCTCTCTCTGCCCCTCCCCCGTTCATGCTCTGTCTCTCTCTGTCCCAAAAATGAATGAACGTTGGAAAAAAAAAAAATTAAAAAAAAAAAATTTATATCACATTGATGGGGCGCCTGGGTGGCTCAGTCGGTTAAGCATCCGACTTCGGCTCAGGTCATGATCTCACGGTCCGTGAGTTCGAGCCCCGCGTCAGGCTCTGTGCTGACAGCTCAGAGCCTGGAGCCTGCTTTGGATTCTGTGTCTCCCTCTCTCCCTGCCCCTCCCCTGGCTCATGCTCTGTCTCTCTCTGTCTCAAAAATAAATAAAACATTAAAAAAAGTTAAAAAAAATGTATATCACATTGAAAGTCTATAGATTTGTATCGCCTGTACTACCACTGCATGCAAGGGGAGGTCACGCGAAGAAAAGCTCCTGGAAATGGTTCAAGCGTTTGTCAGCTTGCCAACATGTGAATATCCATTACAACGGTCACAGTGAGCTTAGCGAACCTGTCAGCATTGGAAGGATCCAGTCCTCTGGGTTCTTCTCACATTTAGTAAGAAAATTCACTCCCAACAGGAGATGGCTTGACCCAGGGCAAAGCCAGGAGAAAGTCTGCTGATTCCCAGCCAGTTATGAGGCAGAAGAGAGGGGCTATTCTTTTTTTTTTTTTTTTTTAATGTTTATTTTTGAGAGAAAGAGAGAGAGAGAGAGAGAGGGAGAGAGAGAGAGAGAGAGAGAATCCAAAGCAGGCACCCCAAAGCTGGGCTACTCTTTAAAGACACATGTGAGAACCACTGTCTTGAAATTATCTCATGTTGGTGGGACAGTGGAGCACAGAAAATGCTCCAGATTGAGCTCAGTATGATAAAGATAGGGACAAAAACTTTTAGCACCCTTTTCTCTCTGGAAATTGCCTAGTAATGGAAATAAAATAATTAATGTTCAAGCCCCAGAATTATCCAGATAAAGTGGGGTAACCACTTTGTACCCTAGTTTAAAATACCAGTGTCAATGAGATCATATCTAAGTTTTGTGGAATGTCACTGGGATGGCCTACCAACACAAGTGGTCACTGACCAGAAGTCTAAAATGCAAACAGGGATCATCTCATGACCTTCTACACCAGGATTCTGTGATTTGGCAATAGAACATGCTAGGCTGTGATTTTTCAGCTCAGGATTCTGTAACACTTCATGGACTTTCAATCAAAATGTGATCCTTGGGGCGCCTGGGTGGCGCAGTCGGTTAGGCCTCCGACTTCAGCCAGGTCACGATCTCGCGGTCCGTGAGTTCGAGCCCCGCGTCGGGCTCTGGGCTGATGGCTCGGAGCCTGGAGCCTGTTTCCGATTCTGTGTCTCCCTCTCTCTCTGCCCCTCCCCTGTTCATGCTCTGTCTCTCTCTGTCCCAAAAATAAATAAAATAAACCTTGAAAAAAAAAATTAAAAAAAAAAATGTGATCCTTCATGTGGGTGTTTAAATGTTAATAAACTTTATAGATCCTCATTAGACACATGACAACATCTGAAAGGAAGCAGGAAACTAATCTAAAACCATTGTTCACACACAGCGGCATTTTCAAGCAATTACAGTAAATAACTTATCCCCTATTTGGCCACCATTTCAGATAAAAGCTTTGCTTAACCTCAAGAAGCACTAATGGTATAATTCTTCACTAAAGGCAGAATAATTTCCATTTTGTTTTCAACAAATTCTTTTCATCATAATTGGAGGTAATTATTTTCCATGAGTGACATTAAGTGATACGCAGATCAACTGTGACTGTCTTGTTTGTCGCAACTCACAAAACTGCATTATTTCTTGCTTATGTTAAGCAGTTAAAAATCATCAGTCAGCTTGCTCTTCAAAGGTACTGTTACTGGAAACAAAGGGTATGTCTGCTTTTATAAAGACATTTAGTCAGAATCACTTCCAGGAGAAGGGAATAGGGCAAAAGGCTAGATATTAATAGGTTTTCAACTCAATATAGATAGAATATCAATAAAGAAGATACTTATCGCTGTATAATACCTCCACTTTTTTTTTTTTTTAACTTGAGAATCGATAGGAGTCAAACTACCTGGCTGCTGTATATATTCAGAAATAACTTCTTTTGAAAACCCTGGTCAGGCTTCCAATAAATATTAATAGTATATAGTGCCTCTGAAGATGGTCATGTTAAAGGCGTCACAATTTTACTTCTTATAAAGTAGGTTTTGTTTGTTTCTTTAAATGAGGAGGTGTGACTATAGCTTAGTGCACTGCTGGCTTATGCCCCAATAACTGGGACATTCAGCCCAGTGATGTGTGGTCCAGAGCCCCCTCTGCTAGGAGCTGGGGTGGGGAAGGCAGAGGGAAGGCGCACATGGAGCCCTGGCATGTGGACTGGGGCTTGAGTTCCACTGGAACTTTCTAGACCTCTGTTTACGGGCTTCCTAATGTGCACAAGGGGGCTGCGCTGCCTCTTCAGGGGAGGGCTATGTCCATCCCAGCTGGGGCTCTTCCCCTTCTCTGCTGTCGCCAGCCCACTTTGCTACTTCCATGACTCTTTGCTCCAGCCTAGGTTCCCGCTGTTGCCATGGCAGACGGGGACCAGCCCAGAGAAAGCCACGGGGCCAATGGGGCAGTAGGTAGGCAGAGAGTCCTGTCTGGGCTGGGGAGAGCACGCAGCATGGACATCTATCTGATGGAGCCTCTGCCTGCGGAGCAGGGTCTGTTTTCGTATCACTGTGTATGCCCCAATAGGCCCACCCGCAGGGCCATGTTCAGCCCTGGTTCTCAGGGAGAATATGAAGGAGTCAAGATTGGCCTGAGAACTTTTAAAACCAGATATAAACTGCAGCCATTCCAACAGATTACTTTAATATGACATGCTTGCATTTAGATGAGGGGAAGACTATTTTAGCATTAGGTGCAAAGAAAAATCTTCTTCTGTGACAATGATTCAGCAAGCCAAAAAGCATCCTGAAAAGCCTGGAGCTCACACAACCTGGAGCTGAGACCACACGGTTACATAATGGGTGAGTCAGGATGCTCCTGCCAGTATGAGTGAAAGATGAAATGAACAGTTACTAGAAAGGCTGTCTTCTCGGTGCGGACAATCTGCGTCAACAATGTAAGGATGGGAACACGCCCTGCTCCGTGACCGGGGTCTCAATGCTCACCAAGCTGAACACGACTAGCCCGGATGAATGCAGGTGCAGAGAGCTCTTTCTTTTGTGCTCTGGACAAACGTTAAGACCCTTTCGCGAGGCATTCCATTTAAAATGCTCCTCGCTACCAAAGCATAAGAGACTCTTAAAAACTGAGAACAAACTGAGGGTTGATGGGGGGTGGGAGGGGAGGGTGGGTGATGGGCATTGAGGAGGGCACCTGTTGGGATGAGCACTGGGTGTTGTATGGAAACCAATCTGACAATAAATTTCATATATTGAAAAAAATAATAAGATAAAATAAAATAAAATGCTGCTCTCTATAACCGCCTGCTCTTAGCACTTGAGGACAAAAACGAAACGTTGAGCCGGACAATTTTGAAGCCTTTAAACAGGAGTATGGCAATCAGTGTACAGAGAGGTTCTCCAGAAAGGCCATGAAAACAAAGGGTCTCCTATTAGCCTGCTTGGGCCGCTATAACAAACGGCCATAAACTGGGTTGGCTTAACGACAGATATGTATTTCTCACCGTCCTGGAGGCTGGAAGTCCAAGATCAAGGTGCTGGCCAATTCAGTTCCTAGTGAGTTCCCAGTGAGAGCTCTCTTCCTGGCTCGCAGAAGGCCACCTTCTCACTATGTCTTCACACGGCAGACAGAGACAGCAAGCTAGTTGGCTGGTCTCTTCTCATAAGGGCACCGATGCCATCATGAGGACCCTTCCCCCTCAGGACCTCATCTAAACCTGGTCACCTCCCCAAAGCGCCACCTCCAAATATCAGTACATTGCAGGTTAGGGCTTCAACGTTTGAATTTGGAGGGGGGACAGGACAGGGGACACATTCAGTCTGTAACAGATCTCCCCCACGTAAGCGGTCCTCATGTGAAGAGTAGTAGCTGATGACTAACAAGTCCCTGTACCATTGGCACGTGATGTGGCAACAGGGGGAACAAAACGGACAATGATGACTTCAGTCGGTTTTCATGCCAGCACCTGTGAGGAGTTCCGATGGCTGTTTTTCCACTCTCCAGCTTCATGAGGGAAGGATCAGTCACCATTGCCACTGCTCAGAAGGAGACTGCGGCAAAGGTCACAGCCTGCTCCACCGAAAATGTTCCTTGAGTTCTCAGTGCAAGATGTCAGAGCTGAAGCCACTGAGATGAATCCCTGCCCTCAGGCACCTTATGCCTGAAGACGGATAAAGACGGCCTAAGGCCACCTGGTGCAGACTGGCCGGTGTCGTCCTGGGAGACAAGCACGCCTTAGTGAGTGTCACCAGAGACAACTAGAATACGGGTCCTTTGGCCTCCTCCTGGTATTCTATTTGACAGACGCCATGGACACAGGGACAGTCTCACTGGGGCCACATAAATCTAGTAATTTCTCTCGGCAGCTCATGGTTTCGCCACTGTTAAAGTAACTAAAAGGCATCAGTCTCACTGGAGTAGGTTCAACAGGGCACCCGTTCCTTCGGCGGGGTTAGAAGAACCGAAAGCTGCGCTCACCTGAACTTGGCCCTTGTGTCATCTGCTCCTCTGTTTCCTGCTGATTTTAACTGTTACTGGTTGGTTTCCACTTTGAGAATCAACATTTGGCATCCAAAGAACAAACTTCTTAAAATGGAACATTTAATAATATATTACTAAGAACAGACGTTGGAGTTACAGGTTCTGAGAAAAGCACACCAGGGACTGTCTTGTTCCTGATGCCATACTGCTCACTCAAATACCACAGAAAACCAGCATTCCTTGTATCTGGGTGTATCTTTTAGGACTGATGCCGCTCTGTCTACCTGTAATTGTTCTCGGAAACTGCTCCGCCTCTCAAGATTGATCGAATCAGTCTCCTCTCTTCCATCCCAACCAAATTCCACAAAATGGTATTTTTCTCCCTTTCCACAAAAAAGTAATTTTTCTTTCTGCAGCATGATCCGGTCAGAAAGTGTGGGCCCATTCCTGTCAGTGCTGAGCCCCATAGTCTGGCCCTGTCACTGTGCTCAACTCTGGGCTGCTGTTTTCCTGTATCTTCTTCTTCTTCTTCTTAATTTATTTTGAGAGAGTGAGAGTGTGCACGAGTGTGTGCGGGGAAGTGGCAGAGAGAGAGGTAGGGGGCGGGGGGGGGGGGGAGGGAGAATTCCAAGCAGGTTCTGCACTGTCAGTCGAACAGGGGCTTGAACTCACAAATCGTGAGAACACGACCTGAGCTGAAATCGAGTTGGACGCTTAACCAACTGAGCCACCCAGGCGCCCCTCTCCTCTTGGTTCTTTTTTTTTTTTTTTTTTTTTAACGTTTTATTTGTTTTTGAGACAGGGAGAGACAGAGCATGAACAGGGGAGGGGCAGAGAGAGGGAGACACAGAATCTGAAACAGGCTCCAGGCTCTGAGCTGTCAGCACAGAGCCTGACGCGGGGCTCGAACTCACGGACCGCGAGATCATGACCTGAGCCGAAGTCGGCCGCCCAACCGACTGAGCCACCCAGGCGCCCCTCTCCTCTAGGTTCTTAACAAGGGCGTAGTGGAAGGAATGGGCAGGTCACAGACCAGCTCTGGTTCCAGTTTTCTGCAATACTCAGTGGCAAAGTAACTTCGGTCCCAGCACCTGATAAAGGCACCAGGCACTAAAGGTCAAGGTCCGGAAGGCAAGTCGTAGATGGCAGATACCACCGGTCATGACCAAAGGCATTTCTGAAAACAGACAAGGTTTCTGTTCCTGTGGGACACGGTACTCTTGCCACAGAATCCAACACCTTCTGTCAAAGCTTGGGCTATTATTTGGGAATCTTGAAATAGATGGCACTCTGTCTGTGGTGGACGCTCAGTGCCTATTTGTAGGTTTAAATACATGCAGCCAAAGTCCTGAAGACCAAATGAATTTGTGAGCCTGAGGGGGTCAGAGCCCACATCCTCGGTTCATCCTGACATTGACTGACATGCCTGCAGGCGCTGCTCTGACCCTCCAGGGCATCTGACTGGCATGCGGCCTGAAGGAAGAAAGGAGACCCACGCGTGGCCCTCAGTCAGAGGTGCGTGTGGAGTGTGCAGGGGTCAGAGATGAAGCAGCAGGTGCACAGCCAGTTTCCAAGGGACAAGTCTTCCCCTCTTCCAGCCACCTGCAATGATGGGGAGCGAAGACACCCCTGGGGAAGGTGGTCATTCAACTGGCTGTGTGTCCTGGGACTCAGACAGGCTGACGGTGGCCGACATGTGATTTCATTTGGAGGAACTACAGACGTTGCTCCTTTTAGTGGCAAGGCCACGACAGCAGAGGATGGCCTTTTTCTTTCCGTTTATTCCTGTAAAATGGGTCAACTGGGCACCATAGCCACCTACACTCTAAACTCTCCCAGAGCAGCAGCAGCGAAGGCACCACTATCAATGGTAAAAATAATAGCCTGCACTTACCGCGCTCCCTTGGCATCACGCCTTCCAGGTGGCTTCCATGCACTAACTCACTGAGTGCTAGACCAGCCTAGCCCATCAAGTCACAGTCTCCCCACTTCAGAGAGGGGTTAGCGAGGTTTACGGAAACTGCTCAAGGACAAGGAGCTGTGAATCCCAAAGCCCGGCCCCAGAGCTGTGCTCAGAACCACCGTTCATCGCTCATCCCGAGGACAGAGTGATCCAGTCAGCCTTGGCCCGAGTATCTGCACCCCCACCCCCCAGCCATTGTCTCCCACAGGTAAGTTAGGAAACAAAAAAGGGGAAAAAAAGGGTGTGTGGGGGATTCCCCCAGAAGGTGCCCCATCTTTAGGGCTGTGGAAGCCTTCTTCATTGGGCTTGTATTTCCCCGGAAGGTGAGCTCTGCTTTCCAGAGTCCATTTTAGCCAGTCACTCTTGATTTTCATTTCCTTCAAGGTAAAGTTTCCCTTAGAGCAATGGAATCCAAAACAGCACATTTCCTTTACGTTTATGTCTGTTGTACCATCACAAGCATCCTTTGCAGACTTGGGAAAACCTAATTTGATCAAACTTTTAAAACCCACAGGCTTTATGTCTTTTATCATTCCTTTCTTTCATAACATTTCCTTCCTTATTACATAAGCAGGCAGATGTCTAAAGCTTGCCCTGAAAGGAGTTAAGTGAGCCTCGAATGGATTAAAAACTGGCAAAGCTTTGATCTGGGTAGTGAAATGTCTTGCTCCAGAGGAAGAGGAAAGAGGCTTAGGCATTTGGTGAATTTCACTCAAAGCCTGACCAAGCTGCCCTGGGAAGCAGCAGAGTTCAAAGCTACGGGGACACTCCTTAGATACAGCAAAGCCCAGCTGTGGCCCTGCTTCTTTCTTGCTGGAAATTTCTATTAATTCAACAAAGGACAGAGATAACAGACTGCTAACACATTAGGAAATACAGCACGTACACGTATTATTTACTTTCTTTAAGCCTGAGGTGTATGTTAGCTGATCATTTACCAGCCTGTTACTAGTCAATTCCTCACAAAGCCAAGAGCAAAGGGGAGCCCAGAGCCCACCAGAGCCAGAGGAAGACAGGCAGGCAGCCCTCATACACCGATGAGGTGGAGATCCTAGCTAGGTGCTCAACATATAAATAATGTACCTTTAAAATTTTCACATGTAGTTAAAAGAACTCTAGCTAAACCGTTGTCTGCAAATTATCTTTTCTAGAGTTACCCTTTGTGAACCATAAATTAACCAAACCCAGGAACACTCAGATTTACCAAAGTGTAGACACGATCAAGGGGTTACAGGTGATCTTAACATGCAGGTATTAGGTGGACTTTTGGACTTGTAAATAACACTCTGGTCTATCTCTGAAATCCATGTAATACTAAAAACATGGAAATATGGGCTCACTGTAGGCTGTAATATTGCTAAAGAGATCATCAGAGCTGCAATAATTATAGGACTAGAAAAAAAATCTCTTTGTATTCACATCAAATGTATACAACACTGAAAATGATTTCATTAAATAAACTATTCAAGAGCCATCTGATACAGCTATAGAGAGACAAAAATAGATGCTATAAATTTACCAAACATTTACTTCAAAACAGATATCACCCTCGGAAAGTTGTAATTATTTTCTCCCCACCTTGTTCCTGTGCCTTTGAGGAATAATGTCAATCTGGTTTAGGTGGAAAGAGGTGCATCTGGAAAGGAATACTACAGAAAAGAAATCGAACACTTCCACGATGGAGAGATTTTCCCAGCCTGTTCATGGACTATTCTCGCCTACCTGGCTTGCGCCTCTGATTTCCCCCCATTCCTGTGTACTAAATTTTCCATCACGGTTCTTTTATTTTTTTTAAATTTTTTAAACTTTTATTTTTTTTAATGTTTATTTATTTTTGAGTAAGAAAGATAGAGTGCAAGTCGGGGAGGGGCAGAGAGTGAGGGAAACACAGAATGTGAAGCAGGCTCCAGGCTCTAAGCTGTCAGCACAGAGCTGGATGCGGGGCTTGAACTCATGAGCCGTGAGATCATGACTTGAGCTGAAGTCAAGTCTGATGCTCAACCAACTGAGCCACCCAGGCACTCCTCCATCATGGTTCTTTTAAAATCACATGACACAAAATACACACAAGTCTTTATGTCCATTTTTTTTTTTTTAAGTAGGCTCCACACCCAGTGCAGAGCCCAACATGGGGCCCAAATCCACAACCGTGAGATCAAGGCCCAAGCCGAGATCAAGAGGCAGACGCTCAAATGACTAAGCCACCCAGGTGCCCCTTTTACATCATATTTTATTTAAACTCTATACATCCTAATCAATTCTTTCTGCCCCAACTCACAAGAGTAGGTGTAAATAAGGTGTCAGGAGCATGTCTTAAAAATCAAATCTGAGCACCCTCCCCCAGCAGAGAGAGATACTCTCAAAATATTGCTGACAACACGCCTTCATTTTTTCAAATACCTACTGAGTGCCTACTAGGCGTGGGAAGGAACATCAAGATGCGAAACATGAAGGTCAAAGAATCTGCAACCTAGAAGCTGGGGCAACGCAAAGGTGCGAATGCATATGAAGAATGGCAGCACTTGGTAAGGGATGAAGGCTGGGGCCGGGGCACGTTGGGGACGAGCAGGGCTGAAAGCCCTCGCAAGGGCTGCAGCCATCCAGGGCAGGGGCTATTTTCTAAATCACACAAATGCCCAGGCCCCACCAACTGGTACATGGGCATGTTTGGGCTGGGTGAGGACCTTCAAGGATCTGAGAGACTAGAAGAATTAGGATCTATTCCCTATCGGCTGAAAGCTGTGACTGTTAAGAACAAAAGACAATTGACATGAGACAGATGCTTAAAAAGGCCCCAAACCCCCTCTATACACAAAGCTTTGGTATTCAATCTGCTGTGATGGAGACATTTTAAGACATTTTAACACCCGTACAAATGGGCAATTCTCTGCTAGAGGCAATTAAGAGTTACCTTGGTGATCAACATAAGGCTTGAAGGCCTGAAGGATTTTTGGCACAGCCACCCCCATGTCAAGTTCCGTCAGAGTTAGTTCATTCATAAAGTAGGGGAGCTGGAGGAAAGAAGTAAACAATGAATGAGACATTAGTTACCCGGTCAATGTTAGAATTCAACATACTCTCAGAAGGAATGACGGTCAAGGTTTTGGGGACACATTCATCTAACCAAAATTTATGGAGCACGTACCACATACTAGGCATCATCCTACAGAGAGACCTGTGGACGAGTCAGGCGAGGTCCTTGCTCTCGTGGGGTTTATGTTGGAGAGGTGGAAACGGACAAAGAAGTAGACAAATAAATAACCTGAGAGAGTGATTAGTGTTACAGAGAAAGTAAGGCAAGTAGTGGGATAGAGGGAGCTGGGGTGTGGGTGGGAGGTGGCTATTTTGGCCAAGGAAGTCAGCGAAGGCTTCTGTGAAGAGTGCTGTCTGGCTAGAGACCTGACTGAGGAGAGGGCGTCAGCCATGTTGATCAGGTCACTAGAGTTGGCTACAGTGTGGGAAAGTGGACCTCTCTTAGACTACTAATTGCTCCAACGTTTCTGATAGGCAAATTCATGGTATTTATTAAAATCCTTGGGAAAAAAAAAAATCACATCCCTTGAACCAGTGCTTGACATTTTCCTTTTGCCTACCCTGGATTCGAGTTCCTCACTCTACCCCGAGAGACTGGTCTGTGCAAACCACATCAATGGGCTATCCTGCCCTCTGGCTTCTGGCTGGGCTTGACCCATGGGATACACCAATGGGCAGGGAAGAAGGGAGGTACATGGGGAAGAGTATTGTCAGGGATTTGTCTCCTCCCTCTGTTGAAGGCCACCACTCCTGTCAGACAGGCAACACAGCCATGCTGCCCAAGGCCTGGTAATTGCTCCTTGCTTTTGCCCCTACAGGGAGCGGTAACCCTCCCCTACCGGGAGCTGCCAGCCCTGGGTCCTGCTCTGTCCCTTTTGGTTTTCCTACACTGGCCCACACATTATAAATCTTCCCCTTAATCAACTCTCCTCTCAGGTTACTCCCCTTGAGTGTGCTGTTTCTTGCTGGGACTCCAACTAATACAGCATCAGTCGGAATTTGCTCTAAAGAAAATAATCTGAGTACTAATATGCTTAGAAATTCCTACTTTGCCTCAAGATGACAGAATTAACCCACCCATGTTTCTTTCACCCGAATTGCATGTGTAAGACATGCAATATACTGAAATTAGAGAGGTTATGATGGCTGTGATGGACAAAATGTGACTAGAGACAGTACTCAAACGTGCATGTGAATTAATTGGTGGTTGCTGAATTTGGAAAACCTTTTTCCAAGGCATCAATGTTATGTGGCAGTTGGCCTCCCTATCAGCCTACAGAATGCTACTTGGCCAAGAATGTAGCCAAATTCTTGCACCCTTGCCCCAGACTGTTTTGTCTATTATCAGCACTCTAATACCCAGTGAGTCAGGGGCACGCTGGGTTTCTGTGGGAACAGCAGTCCAACACTGACCAAGGGGAGTGAATGCAGAGAGGGTCTGAGTTCCCAGACTCCTGTCCAACGTCCCAGTCCTCCTATCCTGTGCCCTGCAGTTCCCCGCAAGGGCAGAGGAGAGACCTAAGACAAGGGAAGGGCTGTGGGAGTGGGGACTGAGAAAGACTCGGTAGGGCTGAGCTGGGCTCTAATCACCAGTAAGCAGAACGGGGAGGGACTCAGCAGGACCTGGCTTCCTACTTATTCACCAGAGTGCCCAACTCCAAGATTCTAGAACATCTCTAAGCACCCTCCCCCTCCAAATCACAACTGATCTGAATCAAAACTCTCAGGTCCAGGCCCTAGCCTGGTCAGCCTCCTTCCTACTCTGTAGGGGAAGGCAAGGAAAAGTCACTCCTTCTGCTCTTTTCAACCAGAAACTCTCTTCTTCCCACCCAGAGGCACCACCGTGAGGTAAGAACCCACTGCAGGTTCTTTACCCTCCTGGGTAAACCCAGCTGGACATCCAGGTGTATGGAACATTCTCAGGTTGGTGGGGGGGGAACGCTGGAAGTTGTCTGCGATAACATTTGCTGACCCGGGGCACAAGAGGCCCATGATGACTGAGGCCCCATGGCGGTGTTGGGAGGGGCCGGCTGGGGCCAAGAATGTGCTTGCTTGTTGGGGCAGAAAGTCAGCTTGCTTTAAACCATCACTGGGCACCAGATACACACACAGGGCTGCTCTTTCACAACATGAGTCACTCTCACATGGGAGGGTGACAAACTGAGACTGCAGGGCAAGGACATCAAAGAGTTCTCCACATGTCAGGCCTTCAGGGGAAAGCAGGAGACAGGGGAGATCTTTGTCACAGCAGACAGCTGTGCGGGCTCTTGTACTGGCCGTTAACCAACACTGGCTACCAGGTTTAGTCCTTCCCGGGATATCTGGATACTGGTGATAGTAAGACTCTCTTGGCAAGGGTGGTAGGAGGTTCAGAATTTGAGTAATATCCTACTTCTGTTTATTCCATCACATCCAGGGTGTCCTCTGGTCTGCAGGGGCAGCAGCTCAGGTCAAGGTGGAGGTGCTGAGGCTGGCAATGGAGGGGGCACAGCCCCTGCCTCTGAACTGCTGGTACTACTGAATCTAGGCCACTTTTCTCCATTCTAACCTTCTAGCGCTTCTGACCTCACAACACAAAAGGCAGCTTTAAGTCTGTAAACTGAAAAAGCCCGTGACCAGCAGGGGGAGAAGATGAAAATGACAGACTTTCCCTCAACTTCCTCTGGGATGAGAGAGCCCACCGATCTCCGCCAGGAGGGCAGAGGTTCCATGGACTTCCAGCACCCGAGAGAAGCAAATGTGTGTAATAGGGAGAGCAGTGTCCTGTCTGGAGCTGAGGTGTGCCCTGCTCTCTGCCTCCCATGCCAGGGACCCCGGCCTTCACGCTCGGGGAAGGGCGTCTGGGAAAAGAGGAGTATTGGCCCCGCTTGCGTGTCTTGACCCAGGAGCTCAAGCTCTCCACCATTCTCCAGAAAGAGGGAAGAGGTTGAATGAGCTCCAGCGCGGCTGCCTGTTTACAAACACGGGAGGGTTACCGCCACTTCCTGCCCTCCTCTTGGACCCAGCTGGCAGAGCGGTTTCAACCCTCAATCTACCTGAAAAACAACAGCTGACCTGTGTCAACTGAGCCCCCCCAAATCCCTGCTCCGAATTCTGCCTTGAAATCCACTCTTCCAGCTCAGAAGGCAGCCTCTCCTCTTCATCAGGGGTTAGGGAAGAGAGGACACTGGCCTCCGGCTGGCACACACAGCCTGCCAGGGCTTGATCTGTCACCCAGGGCTTGGTCTGTCACCCAAAGGAAAGACGAAACGTCACATCGAAGCTTCTCCATGCCCACATTTTCCTTCTAATGCAATTTTACCTTAGCTCACCGTTTCCTAACCTGGAGTCCTTGAACTCTCTGAAGTAATGGGCAAAATTCTGCATCACTATGCATTTTTCTATGGAAAGAATCCATTCATTCCTGCGTCTCAAAGGTATCTATGACCCAGAAAGATCCACTGATTTAAGCTGCTGACTGTGCAACTTCTCAGTGACGATTTGGGGACCGAAGTGACTCTTCCTTGGCTGGGTCTTCGCTTGGTCAAAAACTTACTTCTAAGTAACCTAAACAAGGTCTCTGGGTTGGCAGAGGTGGTACCAAGTTACTCATTTAGTGGCAATCGTGAGTAATATTTATGCAGTTTAAAATTACTTCCAAGTGGGCCCTTGATCAGCACCAGGACTGGTTTTTTTCAGCAAAGAGAGAGCCCAAAATAAAATACCATCTGGCCAGAAGTAAAGGTCAAACCCAGACACATTTAGAGTTCCATGCTAACTTTCCCGGCCTGGAGAGGCAGCGCGACTTGGGAAAGAGGTTTGTAGTCTGGCACTTTTCTCAGCAAGGATGGCGCGGCCCCTAGACGGTGAGGCTAGGTGGGCTCCAGGAATACAATTTAAGTTCCTTACTAATTGAAGGATAGCAGTGGTCTACACGACAAACCAGCTACAAAAGCTCACATTTTCCCACACCAGATTCTGGACTATCACCTAAAATAGATAACAATGTGGGCAACAAAAAGGAAAGTGTAAACAGGAACATTCATTAAGTCCCCAGGTATGGTTAGTCATAGGGCCGAGGTCACAGCTGTTGTTCTCATATGTTATATGCTTCAAGCCAAATTATTTTTCACTTACGATATAATGATACAAAACTTCCAAATTAAGAAGTATGAAAATTGGAAGCCTCTTGTGTGGAAAACGGTACCTTTATTTTGCTGAGTTTCATTTGGATTTTCTTAGACACCAGATCAGACCAATATTTCTCTCCTAAGAAGTCCCAAAACATTCTTCCAAGCAAGGCATTCACCCAGGCTTCCTGTTCTTCCTCCTCCGAGGGTGGAGCCTCTGGCAACTGGCAAAAGAAAAGGAACCGAAATTAGCTGGAAAGCAACTGGAGAACAAGACAGGTGCTTATTTTTACAAAGTCACTGAAGGTTCCCTTCCTATAGAGATGGGCGACCACGGGAGTTGTATTTCTTTCCTATAAATTACAAGTCTCACATTATGTCAGTGAATAGAAAAAAGGAGAAACAAAAGCCACCGTCACAGATAAAAACTCCTCTTTGTCTGTTTTCTTCTACTACCAGTCTTCCTGTGAACCAGCTAATATTTCATACAATCAGTTCGACCAGATTGTCCTGCCTCCCAAATTACCTTGGTACCCACTTTTGACTAAGGACATCTCTGATTAAATGTCTGCCTATCTCTTCCAGCTGAGGCTTCCTGGACATATAACCATGAGGCTGGTCCTCACAAAGCAGCCTGAAAACGTCCCATGCCCAGGACTCCTACAGTCAGCCAGGTTCTTGTGAACCCACAGCCCTCTTGGGCGAGAGGCAGGGAGGGTGCTTACACTGGGCCCTATACCCAGAGATACTCATTTAAACGGGTATCAGAATTTTCAGAAGCTCTCTCATTGATGTCCTGAACAGGTGAGGTTGAGAACCACAGCCCTGGATTAGAGAGAGCTCGCTTTCGAGAATTCTGTGTAATTCCTACAGCTCTTCTCCCCAAGTCAGCCCAGTGAGATACCCTGGGTCTCACCTCCACTTGGTACAACCTGTCTTAAACATCTAGCATGGCCAGCGTGTAAGGCGGGAGAAGGACAAATTTGAGTTAGTTTCTGGTTTCCAAGGCTAATCATCAGATGACGGACCCTGGCCTGGAGAGGGCCAGGTAGGGTGTGGCAGGGCACCTGGCAGTGGAGGTAATGCTTGTTGACCACAACCGTGGTCACTGTTGCTGCCCCCTGACCCTGCGCCAGGCCCCGTGATAAGACTGTTTCTCAGGCTCCCTCATTTATGCCCTACGATGCCCCAGAAACATGGAACCCTTACTTCTATTTTAGGGATGAGGAAACGGACTTGGAACCATTCAGTGTCCTGCCTGAGGCCCCTCATTTATCAGCATAGCCTGACTCAGAGCCTCCTTCTCCCTGATCTCCACCTGCTCTGTCCCGAGGGAGGAAGGTGGTGTGACTGGCACCTGGTGGGACAAGACATTTCCTTATGCTGAGGTCTCTAATTAGACTACGGCCTTACAGAAACAATTTGCCTTGGAAAGCAAAGACCAAAAAAACTAGAAACGCAGAAATCAGCGAGTTGTTCACCCTTTCTCTTCCCTCTACGGTTTGTACAAATGCATCTGCTCTGACCTTATGGGCTGTCTGCGGCCATAACGCACGTCAGACGCCCTCACCCTCTTCACACTTTTAGTGTGTGTGTGCTCATGCCGGCGCTGTCTGTGGCGGGCAGCTGTGACTGCCCACATCACAGCTGTGTGCCTTGGCCAGGGGGACTGTACCCAGGTGGCCTGGTGCTCGTGGACCTGACGCTTGGAGATCTGATGACTTGTGAGTACCCCAAAGGCCTGTGGCATGTACCTACATGGACTTTTCTGAAGCCTGGACTTCTGAGGGTCCGAGGCAGGGGAACCGGTCACTGAGCTTGTACAGGGCCTAGTGGACTGAGTGGCGCCCACCTGTCCACTAGTCTTGTCAGAGCAGATGCCGTCTCTCTCTTTGGGGGTCTGGGAGTTTGCTTGTGGTTTTTAATCTAATGTTATCGCACATAAAGGGAGACTATCAGGGGACATTTTGTGTTCTAGGAGTCCTTTAAATTCGGGTGTTTTCACGGGTGTCCCTTAGGAATGTTGGCGAGTCTCATTAAAAAAAAAAAAATTAACTCTGGGGGCGCCAGGGTGGCTCAGTCGGTTGAGTGTCTGACTCTTGGCTTTGTCTCAGGTGATGATCCCACGGTTTGTGGGACTGAGCCTCGCATCGGGCTCTGCACTGACATCGGGCTCTTTCTCTCCCTCTCTCTCTGCCCCTCTCCTGCGCACACACTCTCTCTCTCAAAATAAAAACAACTAAACTCTTGTTTAAAAAATAATACATGTTGGTCATTCCAACACTTCAATGGATATACAGTACCTCTGTTCTTTCTAGTGCTGTAATATCTTTTGATATTAACCAAGACTTTTTTTTTTTTTTTTTTAAGATTTTAAGTAATCTCTATACCCGACGTGGAGCTTGAACCCAGAGATCAAGAGTCACATGCTCTACCGGCTGAGCCAGCCAGGCACCCCTAACCAAGACATTTCTAGCACCAGGTTCTAGATGCAGGAGCAGAAGTCTGTGATCACTGAGCACTCAGTCATGCCACAGATGGGACATGGTTTTGGGAATCACTTTTCTCTCTGCCTGAACATCTGCGCCCAGCCCCCAAGGGGATATGGTCCAGCTTCTCTGAGGTTACGGTCTTTGAGTCTCATCAGATTATCTACACAGGCTTCTGAGTAAACACCCATCCAAGAACAATGTCCTCTTCCCCGGGTATTTAGACATTGCCAAGTTGTGCCCACACAGGGCAGCACGTGTCTTGCTTAGATCTGTAGGCAACATAAGAGGATTGGTTACTTTCCCTTCTCACGTGGGGGAGTCTACCCTTTATTAACCTTTCTTTACAACACTAGTTATTCACAGCAAACGGGTTTAGCACAAAAGAGCAAGAAACAAAGGCTATTTCACAATTTATGTTCCAAGCCAAACGCATACGATGTGGAAACAAATTTCTGAAATAACCGACAAGCAGGTTGTTTTTTCTTTTCAACAGTTCCTTCTCCAGGCTTCTCTCTTCACAAACTCATGGGAACAAAGAAAAATCCAAGAGCAGCAAAACACTGACAATGCATCGAAGCAGCTTTATGAACAAAATCTGGCTTCACCAGGCTACTAGAAAGAACTCATTTCCGATGAATGTCATAAAAATGTAAGAGCTTAAAGAATAAATATGCGTGTGTTTCCTAACATTGCTATTTGCCTGTAGGAAGGAATGTGAGAATATTCATTTCACCATTTCAACTATATACATACGTTCAGATAGGGTAACTTTCTCAAAATGACTTCCAAAAAAAGGCCTGGAGAGTCCGACGGCCTGAAGCTGAAGGAGGCCATCATGAGTGTCTGGGAAGCTCTTGGGATATGGTTTATTTTTTATTTTTTAATGTTTATTTATTTTTGAGAGAGACACACACAGAGACAGACAGAGTACAAGCCGGGGAAGGGCAGAGAGAGAGGGAGACACAGAATCTGAAGCAGGCTCCAGGCTCTGAGCTGTCAGCACAGAGCCCGATGCGGGGCTTGAATTCAAAAACCGCGAGATCATGAGCTGAAGTTGGATGCTTAACTGACTGAGCCACCCAGGCGCCCTGGGACATAGTTTTTATTAAAAGCTAAACTCCAGAGTAAATTACAAATTTACTTAATTTTTTAGTGTAAACTTTCCTGTAACAAATGGCAGGAGGCCAAGGCCAACCCTGCTTTTTTTTTGTTCCAAGGAGAGCTCAGTGCCTCTGCTCCTAAGGTTTGGTCACACACGATTTGGCGCCATCAGGGTTTCACAAAGGACTGCTGGGTCCAGGGGAAGCACAATGGAAGACCCTTCCCCCAGGCCCGTCAACTGTTTCCCCAATTATAAAAATAATACGTATTTATTACAGAAAACACCCATAATTCCACTATCTAGTGGAATGTATGTAACTCTTTAGGACACAGAACTTTAAAAAACAATTGGATCAAACTAACATGGTTTTGTATCTTCTTTTTCTTTTTCTTTTTTTTTTTTTTTACAGCTTTACGGAGATACAGCTCACATAACACACAATGCACCCATTTAAAGAGTAAAATCTATGGTTTTTAGCATATTCACAGAGCTGTCACCACCATCAACTTTAGAACATTTTAATGACCCCCAAAAGAAACCTCGTGTTCCTGAGCAGCCCCTAGCCATTCTCCCCCAACTCCACCCCCACCACCGTCCCCACCGTCCCCACCGTCCCCAGGCAACCAACCATCAATTTATCTCCGTGAATTCACCTATTCTGGACATTTCACATGAGCGGAATCATACAATATGTGCTCTTTTGTGACTGACCTTCTCTTCTGAGGCATCATGTTTCCAAGCTTTACCCGTGCTATAGCACATGTCCGTACATTATTCTTTTCTATTGCAGAATAACATTCTATTGTATGCGTTTACCACATTCTATCCATTCATCAAGTGATAGAAGTTTCCACTCTTGACTACTGTGAATAATGGAGCCATGAACGTTTGTGTACAAGTGTTTGTACGGCCATACGTTTCCGTTTCTCTGGGCCATATGCCTGGGGGCGGGACTGCTGGGTCGCACAGCTAGAGGTTCACTTTGAGGAGCTACCAAAGTGTTTCCCATAGCAGCTGCATCGTTTCACTTTCCCACCACCAACATACAATGCTTCTACCTTCCCTACTTCCTCACTAATATTTGCTATTATCTTTTTTTCATTCTAGCCATCCTAGTGGTTGTGAGGTGGTATCTCATTGTGGTTTTGTTTTAAAAAAAATTTTTTTTCAACGTTTATTTATTTTTTTTGGGACAGAGAGAGACAGAGCATGAACAGGGGAGGGGCAGAGAGAGAGGGAGACACAGAATCGGAAACAGGCTCCAGGCTCCGAGCCATCAGCCCAGAGCCTGACGCGGGGCTCGAACTCACGGACCGCAAGATCGTGACCTGGCTGAAGTCGGACGCTTAACCGACTGCGCCACCCAGGCGCCCCCCTCATTGTGGTTTTGATTCACATTTCCCTGATGACTAATGACCGAGTATCTTTTCTAGGCTCACTGGCCATCTGTTTATCTTCTTTGGAGAAATAGCTATTCAAATCCTTTGGCCATTTTTTAATTGGGTGATTCACTTTTTTAAAAAAGTGTTTGTTTATTTATTTATTATTTGTGGGGGGGGGTAGCAGTGAGAGAGGGGGAGAGAGAGAATCCCAAGCAGGCTCTGCACTGTCAGTGCAGAGCCCACTGTGGGGCCTGAACTCACAAACCACGAGATCATGACCTGAGCAAAAGTCAGACTAACTGAACCACCCAGGTGCCCCATGGGTCATTCACCTTTTCATTATTCAGTGGTAAGTGTCCTTTAACTATTTTAGGTCCTAGAATATCAGATATATGATTTGCAGATACTTGCTCCCATTCTGTGTGTTGTCTTTTCACTTTCTTGATAGTATTGTTTGCGGCACAAGTTTTTAATTTTGGTGAAATATAATTTATCTTTTTTTTTTTTTTTTGAGAGAGAGAGGCAGCATGAGCTGGGGAGATGGGCAAAGGGGGAGAGAGAGAATCTTAAGCAGAATCCACATTCAGTGCTTGATGGGGCTCAATCCCATGACCCTGGGATCATGACCTGAGCCAAAATCAAGAGTTGGATGCTCAATTGACTGAGCCACCCAGGCGGCCCTACTTTATCTTTTTACAATTTTTTCTTTGGTTGCATGTACTTTTAGTGTCCTATCTAAAAAAGCTTTACCTAACCCAAGCCATAGAGATTTATGCTTATGTTTTCTTCTAAGAGTTTTATAGTTTTGAGCTCTTCTGAGTTAATTTTTGTGCATGGTGTGAGGTAGGGGTCCAACTTCATTCTTTTGTCACGTGGATACCAGTTGTTCCAGCACCATTTGTTGAAAAGACTATTCTTTCCTTCTCCCTGCTTCCCTGAACTGTCTTGGCACTCTTTTCTGTATCCTTTCTAACATTTATTTATGTATTTAAAAAATTTTTAATGTTTATTTTTGAGAGAGAGTGACAGACTGAGCATGAGCAAGGGGAGGGGCAGAGAGAGAGGCAGACACAAAATCTGAAGCAGACTCTAGGCTCTGAGCTGTCAGCACAGAGCCCGATGCAGGACTTGAACCCATGAACTGTGAGACTATGACCTGAGCCGAAGTCAGATGCTTAACTGACTGAACCACCCAGGTGCCCCTAACATTTATTTTTAAATTAACTATATGGTTTCATGGGGTTTTTTTTACTCAGTGTGTAAGGAGCACTTTTCAATTTTACTTTTAAATGTTTGAAGAGCTGTCGTTGAGCAAAGAAAGGGGAAGTTTTGGAAAACCACTCTCCATTTAAGACTTCCTGGTTTCTGTTGGATTCCTATTTGCTTTCTAGGGTTCTCATCTGATAACAGCAAATAGGGAGTAATATCTTACAATCCAGTTCATAGGTGACAAGACAATTAGTACAACTACTAATAATGAAGACAGGACACTCCAAACCTGGGAGGCCTACAGTATCTCTCAACATTTAGGATCTTCCCTGGATAATGAGCATGGAAATGTGTGACACAATCTGAGTATCGGAGCCTTGCTCCTGGAGGACAGGCAAACCACTGTCCCACCGATGGTCCTCTCTCCCAGGCAGGCCACTTTGGGGCACACAGAACAAGCAACCTCCAAGAGCAAATCTGCAGGCAGCCCTGTGGTCTCCCTTCCCGAGCTAACCACACTAGGGGTAATGCTATGCCACCTGGAGACATTATAAAAAACAGAGTTTCCTTATTTTCTTGTTTTCTGAATTACTATTTAAATTTCCTTCTCAAACCAAGCAGACTACCTTGACAAGACAATAAAGCTCTGGCCTCCTCAGCCAGACTCATGGTCTCTCAACTATTCTAGATGTTGAGGTGCCCGAGTAGCGAGAAAACGGCGCCAATACCACAGGGGTTTGGAGACTTCGGAGGCTTGCACAGCCTGTGGCTGTGGGACAAAGCAGTCGCGAGGGCCGGTCAGGGCTCGGTAACTGGTCACTAACCACTAAACAGGTGGAGAACCAGGCCTTTCCTTGAAAAGAGTGGTTTTATAATTCAAGTTTTGAGCTCCAAAGTGGTTTCAATATGCAGAATCCCCTGAATATGTTTTTAATTTTTGTAAGAATAATTACAATATTACTGTGTTGTTTTAGCACTGTTTAATACAAACCTAGTCTATATTTACCAATTACATCCTGGGTGTTTGTAACACAAGTTTGGCTCCTGAGCACCAGTGGCCCCATTCACCTCCTGACCTAGTTTGGCACTGGGTGACGTGAGCAAGAAGGCCCAGTGGGTGGAAGCTGCCACTAGACTTGGAGCCTTCAGGGTAAGAGATGCTCTGACCATGGCCTATAAGGGGCAGCAGCAGGGGGACAGTGGGGAAGGGGAGAGGTTGAAGCGAAGGCCTGGAGCTGTGTCCCAAGCTCCCTCTACGAAAGAGGAGGGGACCTGCTACGCTGGGTAAGCTCTGGCCGGTGGCTGACACTGGTGACGTGACAGTGTAACTTGAAAAAATGTCAAGGGTTCCTTTTTGTCTCTGAGCCCTTTCAGTTTCTCTCGGACTCATTATGTCAGAGGCAGTGGACCCTAAGAAATAACGTGGCCCAGTCTTGGGCAGGAAGAATGAACAGTAATCGCCACATCCAAAGGGTCCATATTTGGCGAGACTGTGGGGGCAAAGGCATTCATCGCTGGTGGGAACAAACACTGGTGCGACGCTTACGGAGGGGATTTGGTAACAGCTCACAAAAATACATGTGCATTTACTTTCTGATGTGGCAACCTTACTTCTAAGATTTTATTTTAGAGATACACCCCCAACAACACAAAAATACACATGCACAAACTATTCACTGCAACACTGTTTGTCATTGCAAAATACTGGAAACAACCTCTATGCCCCTATAAAAGAGAGAATGTCTATATACTGTGAAACATTTTTACAATGGAGTAAGTACTTTGCAGCTGTTTAAAAACAAGAGGAGGGAGAGACATCTATGAACTGATGTGGAGTGATTTCCAGAATGTACTGGTAAGTGAAAAAAGTAAGGTACAAAATAGTATCCATAATATGCTACCATTTGACTAAGACAGAAGGGGCAATAAAGCCAGAAAGGATAAACTAGACACTAAGGAGATTGGCTTACGTCAGGGATGGAGGAATGGAAGAAATCGGGTGGGGGAGATGGCCCTTTTCTGAGTGTAGGTCTTTGCACAGCTTTGACCTCTGGAACCATGTTAATGTTTCACACGCACACAAAATTAAAAAAAAAAAAAATTAAAAATGGAGGGAAAAGGTCCTTGGTTGCTCAAACTGCAAAATTAATAAGAAGTAAAACTGGTTAAGAACTACTTCCCCTGACTTAATTCAAGGAAAGCATGAAAAGAAATAAAAGTAGTACAGGAAGCTATAGCAGATCTTCCTTCCCCCAAATGGCACAATGGTATTTCCCAACCCACACGCTCTTCCAAGAACTTGCTACTTCTTCAGCAAGAAGCAGAATCTATACCCCCATCCTTGAACCTGGGAAGGTACACTGACTGCTCTAAAAGAACATGACGGAAGTGATGTTATTTTACTTCCACGACTAGGTCATAAAAAGTGGCTCTTTCTCTAGAAAGACTTGCGCTCAGAACCCAGTCACCAGGCCACACGGAGAAATGAGCTCCCAGCCAACTACCAGCATCTGTGTGCCAGCCGTGGGAGTGAGGCCTCCACTCCCTGGATGCCTCAGCTCCTCTGGCCCCCAGTCCGGCCTCCTCAGCTGACACTGTATGGAGCAGAGAGAAGCCTTCACTGACAAGCCTAGTCAAAGTATAAGTCGGTAAGAAAAATGAGTAACTGTTATGCACGTTAGGCCGCCACATGCTTCAGGCAGGCCAAGTGGATGCTGGAGCCCGGCACCAGGCCTCATAGGCCTTCTTCAAAAGGATAGTCATCCCGTTCACACAGTTCTGCCTCTCTGGTTTCCCAGCCCACGCAGACTGGAGTCACTGCATTAAGGGTGGGGGTGGGAGATGGGGAAGCACTCAAGGAAAAGCAGCTAGAAGGATGCGTACAAACAGCAGCCAAATGGCAATGGAGATGAACGGCTGCAGAATCCGCACCAGGATGGCTCCGACGGGGTGAGAGGCCTCTGACCTCAGCAGGCCTGCATGACGACAAGCTTGGATTTGTTTGTTGTTAAGTTCTTCAATTATCAAGATTAAATCGTCCCTGCCTGCTCTGCCTAAGGGGGCCAAGAAATGCAATGTGGCTTTTAAAGATTTTCATCATACTTAGAAGACGAAAAACATGTTTTGACACTTAAAGAGGTAAATGCCAAGTACTCAGAAAGGAGGTTTGCAGTAGAGAATCCCCCAGTGGCAGCGATGCTGGGTTGAGGGGCTGGGCTATGAGCCATCAGGGCCCCCCAGCCCCTCCTAGGGCTTCCACAGACCCCAGTGGGGACATGACACAACAAGCACATGTAAGAAACACTGAGGAAACAATGTTCTAAAACATGTTTGCTTTGTTTTGTTTTTGAGAGAGAGAGAGCGAGCGCTCACATGTGAATGCAGGCGGGGGGTGGGAGGCGGACGGGGAAGGGTGGAGTGAGAGAATCCCAAGCAGGCTTGTGTCAGTGTAGAGCCAGACGTGGGGCTTGATGTAGCTCACGACCATGAGACCATGACCTGAGATGAAATCAAGAGTCAGATGCTTAAGCAACTGGGCCACCCAGGCCTGTGTTTTTGTTTTTGTTTTAAATCTAAGGAACTCTTTCAAAAGGCAAGAATTTTATTAAATAATTTTCTTACATTAGTAAGAATACAATTATCTTCCTGATTTCCCTGAGTCTGATGAGAGGCCAGACAGCTGATAGCCCAGGAAGAAAAGGGATTTGGGGTAGGGGGATTCGTTGGTGGTAAACAGGACATCCCTAGAATCGTTTTGTATTACCCAACCCTGGCCTAGAGGAAGGTCAACTTCCCACTTTAGCTGGTAACTTAGGTCAGAGGGCAGAGGCAGTGGGTGAGAGGCCGGCAGAGGCATACGGTTTGTTTTTGGCTGACAGAGTCAGCTGAGTGAGGGTTCAGGGGCCTCTTCCGCACTGAAGGCGATCAGTGAAATGAATGAAAACCCATGACTGGCTAACAGCGCAAAGAAGGCGGCACCAAGTGCTTCCTGTTAAGAACAGAAATACAGTCACTGTAAGAGGTCAAACACTGTAGCAAGCTACTGAAAATGAGAAAAACAGGCTTTGTGCTCCACAGGCGGGAGGCGGTGCTTAGGAACTGAGCGGAGTAGCGGCGGGAGGCCTCAGGTCCAGCACAGTTTCAGAATGGCCAGCAAAATGACAGTCGTGGCAGCTGAGGGCCTGGGAGCCCCCAGGCCAGGTTTTGTACATGCCGTCACTTAGCAACTGTGAAATTAAGCTACTCAACTGGGTGAGCCTGTTTCTCCATCTACAAAATGGGAGAGAAGAGCATCTAATCTGCAAGACTGTTTAAGGGATCACGGTAGTTCTATGGAAGTGCCTAAAGAATCTGGCACATGGCAGCTTATATTCCTTATCTTATCGCAGATGATCTTGAGTCAATGTCCAGCTTGTTACACTGTGGGAGTAATGCGCATGGGAAATCTTCAAAAGCACTGGAAATAGCTCAAAAGCACTGGAAATAGCAAAGGAGTCTGAGAATTTAAGAATACAAAGGTAACTGAGGAATGAGACCTCTATTACTCACGAGCCTGAGGACGTCCCCACTGATTGCCCAGTTGCTCAGGTCAAAGGTTAGGAGTGATTTTTGGCCCATCCGGTTCTCTCACGCCCCAGCCCTAATTCATCAGCACATCCAGCCAGCTGCCCTCCATCCACGTCTCCCAACTCAGTGGTTTTCCCCTCCGCGGCTCCACTCTCCACAGCCCGCTCTCAGCCCCTCACCCGCTCTCTTCCTCCTACCACCCGCTCTCCACGAACAGCCGCTTCTAACTTTAAATAGATCAACATTACTCCCTGCTCAAAAACCTCCCAGTGCGTCCCGCCCTCCTCAGAACCGATCCCACGAGGCCCCGCCTGTCACCACACTGGCCTCATCGCAGTTCCGTGAATACGCCAACCACCTGCTGGCCCCCGGGCCTCGGCCTCAGCACTCGCTGTCCTCTCCCCTGGAATGCCACTCCCACACAGATCCCATGATTCAGTTCCTCACTTTGGTCAGGTCTCTGCCCAAATGTCACCTCCTCAAGGAGGCCCTCCTTGACCACTGCTCTAAAAAAGCTATCTGGTCATTTTCCATCTTCCCGTACTTGGCTTTCCCTTCATTCTTGCCACCACCAGATGTTTGTTACTTGCTGTCTTCCCGACCAACTAGAGTACCAGCCACCTGAAGGGACAAGGCCCTTATCCGTTTTGTTCACTCCCATGTCCCCAGTGCCCACAGCTGGGCTTAGTACACAAGAAGTGCTCAGAGTGCTTACATAGGTAGAAATGAGTTTGAGCAGAAAAGCAGAAAAGCAGAAAAGCCACGGCCCAGGCAGCCAGCTTTACCTTCTTCCCAGCCGTGGGGCTGCTCTCTGCGCTCTGCACGGGGCTCCTCTGGGGGCTTCGGTTTTCTTGGGGGACACACCTGGCCATGTACACGCTGTAGTCCAGAAGCATCTTCTGCCGCACACTGCCCACCAGCTCCTTCTGCTTCGGCTGGGACATGACCTCCTCCACACTGCCTTTGCTGCTGCTGCGGCTGTGGGTCAGGTGCCCCGAGGGGCTGTTGTGTCTGCTATGTGAGGGCAAAACCCCTGCAGCAAAGAAGTGATGGCTGTTAATTCACAGAAAGAAAAGTGATTGCAGAGGAAACGGAACATCGAACATCGAACAACTATCACAACTGGGTTGAGCTGAAAACCAGCCAATAATGCTAACAAATGATTGTTTAAAAAAATATACGGTTTCATTTCCTAGCCTGAAAAATACCTTCCACTCTAATAATAGATAATGTTTTAGAACAGTTTTTATTCTTCTCCAAGATAATTCAGAAGACCTGAAAGCCATGAAGTCCATCTGGTAAGTCCCTTTCTCTTTTTTTCCCCCCCTGGTAATCACTTAGGGTCAAATACGGAACTGACATACCCCCCGGGACAAATGGAAAGTGGGCAGAAAGCTAAGTGCTCACCCACGGCTCGGGGCAATTCTAGACCTACCATCTTTCATTCAACAAAGGTTTTCATCAAGCACTTTCTCTGGGTCAATTCCACATTAAAAGAAGAATGAGACATAATCCCTGACCTTGAATTTGGGCACCCAGGCAAAGAAATCACAGCTCTCTATAATAACCATCGTAACTGAAGCCCAACTGAAGGACTTTCAGGGCAGAAAGATGGGGGTGACTACCTCTGCACAAGAGAGCCCCAGGGCTGACTTTCACAGGTAGTGTCCTCCAGCCTGCCTCTTAAAGAAGTAGTTGGCATTTTCCTGGTGCACGTGGGGGAAGAGCATTCTAGTTAAAGGGAACAGCATATGCAAAAAGGAAGGACAGGGTCCTGTAGGTCTAGAGAACGCCGAGAGGTTCAGCGAAGGTCCAAGTGGGGTCCATGGGGCAGAGGGACAGGTCCTCGGTACAAATGTGAGTCGGGAGGCCAGAGGACTCTGCATTTCTATGGTGATCTCAGGCGTGGCGGACCATGTTCAGGTTTGGGAGCCTAAGAGCACTAGCCTGAAATACTGCCCTGACTCACCTGCCTCCTTGTCACATCTAAGGTTCTCCTGTGTTTCTTTTCTCAGAGGAGTCACAGTATGTAAAAATAAATACAATCCTAAGGAACCAGGAAAGGCAAAACCCCATACATCTGCAAGTCATTCCATCCCTGGTTAAATGATTCAGTGCAAAGGGTTGCAGAGATCAGCTTAAAAGGTAAATGATTCGTGAGAACACTCCTTAGACAACCATCAGTTCAGGGTGGGCTTCCTTCCTACCTACCTGGGAATCTCTCTCAGAATCTGTTCTCCTTCAGACTCTTTATTTTTTTATTTTTTTATTATTTTTTTTTTAATTTTTTTTTTCAACGTTTATTTATTTTTTTAGGACAGAGAGAGACAGAGCATGAACGGGGGAGGGGCAGAGAGAGAGGGAGACACAGAACCGGAAACAGGCTCCAGGCTCCGAGCCATCAGCCCAGAGCCTGACGCGGGGCTCGAACTCACGGACCGCGAGATCGTGACCTGGCTGAAGTCGGACGCTTAACCGACTGCGACACCCAGGCGCCCCTCCTTCAGACTCTTTAAACATACGTAAGAATTTAGCACACATGTCATTACCTGGTTTACTTCCAGAGACTCCAGGCGGCTTCTTGATTTCCGACTTCAGCTTAGATGCCAGAATAAATCGCCTAAACCACTCCTCTTTCTCTCGGCCAGTTCTCCCAAAGAGATACAGTATCTGATCTCGCTGGCCTGATCTCGTTCCCTCCTGAGGATGGGGTGGCTTCTTAGCGTCCTCGCCTCCCAGCTCTCTCTCAGCTGGTGGCTTTTCTTCAGAAGTCTCTTTATCAGTCTGGGCCTTAGACATAAAGTCGTCTTGTCGACCAAGCTCGATACAAATGGGGTACTTTTTATTCCAAATTCGTTTTCGAGCCAAACTTTTAGGTACAAGATAAATCTAGAGTGAAAGGGAAATGATGATTTACACACAAAATTAAGAATTGGCCACACTGTGCCAATATTAACTCATATTATGCAGAACACGATGCAAACTTCATAGCCTTTTGGACTAAAATGAGTGCGACATGATTACTACCCTGTCTACAACACGACTATAAAGACTGGGATAAATTTGGGGCGCCTGGCTGGCTCAGTTGTTGAGAGCGTGTGACTCTTGATCTAGGGGGTGTGGGTTTGAGCCCCACCCACGGTGGGTGCACGGATTGCTTAAAAACAAAATCTTTAAAAAAAGAAACTGGGATAAATGTTTAGAAGTGACCTGCTATTCCTCAAACTCATTCAGAAGCAGATGTTTAAGAATTCGGGAAGCGTTAACAGGTATCTGTAATTTTTAGGTAACAGTGGCACATAAAGTATTGAGTAGATCATCATCAACTAAGTTTGACTATTGACCGAATTTAATGATCCTGGGCCAACCTTACACCGGAAAAAAACAAATGAATTTATCCACCTAGATCTAGATGGTAGCTCAAGTTTATTAGCCTCAAGAGTGAATTTATACAAAAACTATTTTAAATACTTCTGCATCGGGGTAAACTTCAAGATCTCTCACATGAGTTATAACAACAGAGAACCCATAGCTTTTTGGAATAACAAATGATTTACCTTTCTCAAAAACAGAAGCATATAACCCTTATCAAAATGTAGTTATTTTACATGCCCATAATTTCCGCATTTACAGTCGTTATTACCCTAAACCACTGCACATAGCTTTTTGTTTGACGGAAAAAAATAACCCTTAAAACAGATGAGTGTGCTATGCCTTTGTTCCTCAAAGTGTGGTCTGCTGACCAGCAGCAAGAGTATCACCTGGGAGCTCACATAAATGCAGATTCTCAGGACCCATTCAGAGTTGGTGAAACAGAATCTGCATTTAAAAAGATGCTTGGCTGATCTGCATGAAAGGCACCATCCTAAATTATACTAATACTTTAAACACACACACACACACACACACACACACACACACACACACACACACACCCTTTTTGAGGGGAAAAAAGGCAGTAAAGCAACCAAGATTCCAAATGCTTTTCTTTCATTTGCGTTTCCCATACTAGCTGGGCTCACCTTGCTGTCTGAAAGGTCGTAGATTTTCTGGCTGATGTAGGTAACCTCTGGCTTTGTTTCATTGTAGCTTGCCCTCCTGGATATATTTTTATTGGGTTTTGAAAGTCTTAAGGTCCCACCCTCAAGTCGAACAAAGACAGAATGGGTCAAAGTCGCGTGGTAAGTTTCTGGATCATAGTTGTAAATCTCATTCATCCATCCCTGATGAAGAAAAACTTCCATTAGTAAAATTAGAGTACAAATCTAATTGGCTATGAAAACGAAGACCACTGAGGTATTCGGGACACTGAAACCAAACCTAACTATGATGCCAGTGTCAATTCATTGGTGACCAGAAGTTGCTAAGACAAGTGTTCAGCTTGAAGGATAATTAGGGTGGAGGCATAATTTAGTATGTTTCTGATAACTAAAAATCTGGATTTGGGGGAGAATGATAATGTCCATTTCTCTAAATAGAAGGTTCTTTTCTCTTTTCTCTTTTCTTTTCTTTCTTTTTTAAAGCTAACAAGCAAATCAGGAAACTCAAAAGTGTTATTCATGTAAACAGAACAAGTCTCTCCACCTGACCTCCTCTGGGGGTGAATAATCCCATCCAGTCTGGCCTTCTTAAATTAGCCAAACTTATTCTCTTCTCAGGTCACCTGCAAACCATCTTTAGAATGTCACAGATCATATTAACTCATGCTACCATTCCAGGACTGAGAGAACACCTACCGCTCCATTTCTGGCTCGCTGAAATCACACAGTAAGGCAGATGATCAGGAATTAGGCACTGAATATTATAGATATGATCAACAGTATTTCAAAATCCAAACACATATAAAAACTGCAGTGAGTAAAATTGTGCCCCAGGTCTCCCCTCAATAACATAAATGTACTTATACACTGATCTTCAAAAACAGCACACACATTAAAGTGTATGGACAATACACAAAAGCCTAACACACCATAAAATTATGCTAAAGCTCCTTCTCATAGCTGTGATCAATATTCATCATCTAATACTCTACCCGCCCCACAGTACTTTTTCAGATGATACAGTGTCCCAGATCTCCTTAAAAGAAGTTCTCAGGGCACCTGGGTGGCTCAGTCGTTAAGTGCCCGACTTCAGCTCAGGTCATGATCTCCTGGTCCATGAGTTCGAGCCCTGCATTGGGCTCTGTGCTGACAGCTCAGAGCCTGGAGCCTGCTTCAGATTCTGTGTCTCCCTCTCTCTCTCTGCTCTCTCTCCACTGCTCATGCTCTGTCTCTCTCAAAGATAAACATTAAAAAAAAAAAAAAAGAAATTCTCTAGGGAACTTTAATTGATTATCTTCCACTCCCTTCACTTTATAAATGTTTCTGGAACAAGCAGAGAGGTACTAAATATCACACTGCAGTTGGGATTGCCATCCTTTTCAAAGAATGGCCATTTCTGTGGTGAGTACTTGAGTCTCACACTGAAGTCTTGACCTGAGAGCCTCTGCAAACGCAGAATCCTCAGAATTCTCTGTTATTCAATTATCCATTCATCAAAACATGCACTGTCTCTCTATGTGCCAAGTAATTTGTCAAGAGCTGAAACAAAGACTTTAAAAAGGACAGGAGTTTTGACCCAAGGCTGCTCCCAAATCAGCAGAGAACTGGGTCTTCATTTCACCATGTTACCACCCTGCTGGGGTAACCATAAAAAGGTCGTCACAAAAAGTACGCTGAATGTAAGTTAAAAACAGACAAACAACCTTCGTCATGGGGTATATATGCAAAATTTATGAGCCAATTATATAGTTTTATAGATCTCAGTAGGGTGTTTTGTTTTTTTGTTTTTTTTGCATGCGTTAGGAGTATCTCTTCCTCCTCCTAATATGTCACTGCGTCTATTAAAAATGTTGAATAAGCAAGCAATGGCCACAGGAAGAGGGTGTAATCTAGGTGTTGCAATGATCAGAGCAATGAAATGAAAAAGGGGACAGGCGACATAGAGCACAATGGGGCCTGAAGTAGACTGTACTGTTAAGAGTATCAGTTTGGGTAGTTTTATTTTGTTAAGTGTAGAACTAAGTACATTTTTTGATTCATAGTGTTTTGTGTGTTTTTCCTTAGTCTGTTATAATGGTGAAGTACGTTCATCGATTTCTGAATGTTGAACCAATCTCGCATTCTCAGGAAAATTATGTATTGGTCATGATGTGAAGTTGGATTATACCAGCTCACGAGAGCTAATTCTACACATCTCTCCCTGACTCCACGGTCAGTGACCTCACGTTGTTAGCTTACAATTAGCCATGGTGGGAGTTTTTATACCCTGGAAATCAGTGAACAGTATGAAGAGCGTTTCCCCTCGTCCCAGAGAGCCAGCTTACCAGCATACCACTATTATTATCCTTTTTATACACTGCAGAATTTGGCTTACTAATATTTTGTTCAATTGTCGAAGTTCATAAGGGAAAGTGGTCTATAGTTTTCTTGCAATATCTTTCAATATTAGCTAGCCTCACAAAAGGAGTTGGGAAGTACTCCTTCTCCTATTTTCTGGAAGAGTTTACGTAAAATATTTCTTCCTTAAAGGTTTAGTCAATTTGCCAAGGAAGCCATCTGAACCTGGAGTTAGGGTTAGGGTTAGGGTTTTCTTCATTGAAAGGTTTTAAACTATGAATTCAATTTCTTTAACTGCTACTGGACTATTCATGCTATCTATTTCTTCTTGAGTGAGCTTTGGTAGTTTGATAGATTGTGTCTTATGAGGAATTTCATAGAAGTTGTCCAACTTCCGGGTATAATGTTGTTTGTAATACTTCCCTATTATGCTTTTGTCTGTAGAGTCTAGTGATATCCTCTCTTTCAATCCTAATATTGGTAATTTGTACTTCTAAAACAAACATTTAATGCTATTAATTTCCCTCTAAGCACTGTGCCAGCTGCAATTTTTGATAGGTACTTTCAATTTCATTTGGTTAAAATATTTTTTATTTTCCCTTATGACTATATTTGGACCAACAGGCTAATTAGAAGTATGCTGTTTAACTTCCAAATATTTGGGAATCTTCCAGATATCTTTGTTATTGGTTTTTAGTTTTTAATTCCATGATGGTCAGAGAACATGCTTTGCCTAATTTCAGTTCTTTTAAATATGTTGTGTTTTTTTTTTATGTTTATTTATTTTGAGAGAGAGAGAGAGAGAAAGAGAGAGAGAGAGAGAGAGAGCACGAATGGGGGAGGGGCAGAGGGAGAGGGAGAGAATCCTAAACAGGCTCTGAGCCCAGCACCAGAGCCCGATGCAGGGCTCAAACCCACAAACTGTGAGATCATGACCTGAGCCAAAATCAAGAGTCAGATGCCCAACTGACTGAGCCACCCAGGCATCCCTAAATTTGTTAAGTTTTTATGACCCAGAATATGGTCTATCTGGTGAATGTTCATATATACTATAAAAAATATGCATTTTCCAGAAATATATTTGTCTTTTTAAACAACGTTTATCTAAAAGGTTTCAAACAACATTTTCACTAAAGATCTCCTGCATGTAAGCCACCATTTTCTTTTTATTTCAATTTGGTTGCAGAAAACACTTTCTTACATAAATAGGCTTACTAGGCCTAAAGTTCTAAAGGCAAATAGATTAATAAAGGACACTTTCTTACATAAATAGGCTTACTAGGCCTAAAGTTCTAAAGGCGAATAGATTAATAAAGGACTTGAAGCAGATCCGATTTTTCTGGGCTACTTCAGAGCCATGCTGAAAGGCCACGTTGTAGTTACTTGCAGAGCTACTAAAACCAAGAAGAATCCATGGAGGGAGGGACGGAAGGGCTGGCGCTTAAGACTTTCTTAGGGTCAGGGAATGATAATGAGATTAAAAGAGCAACCTGCTATCCGTGTCATCTATGAGCCATTTAGCCATACGGTCCCCACCAGGGATTGCTCTTCTTGAATTATTTCATTCTGAGCACACATCTACCTAGAAGAGAGGCTACCTGAGGATACACAGCATGTGTGATACCCTCTGCGGGTACCTGCATCTGGTTAACGAGAGCAATCATTTCCACAGGGCTTCAGGGATTGGCTTCTAGCCACAAAGCCATGCTCTCAATCCAGCAGCCTGAGCTCCTTCCCAAGCCAGAGAGCCAGCCCTCCGGAGTTCTTGCTGGGGGCAGCCCGCATCCCCCCAACGTGGCCGTGGCTCTGAGACGACATGTGGTTGTCCTCTGCTGACTGCTCTGACAGGTAACAGGCCACCCTCCGCCACTTGCCAAACTGTAGAAATACTAGAACAACCTGATTTAAAGGCACGTGGAAGAGAAAAGAGAGTTTTAAGTCATACACAGTACAAAAAGAAAATCGTACACCTGCCCCACTGGAAGACACAGCAGTGAGAGGCAGGGGGAGGCCTGGGAAGACAATCTAGGAGATGCCTTTCCTTGGGAAAGGTCCAAGGGGCTCCAAGCTCCCTTCCCCTGGCTCAGGGCTTGCTTGGCCCTCCTTCTCCCTATCTGCTCTTTCAGAACCACCAGTGGCTGCACTCCAAACACAAAGGCTCCCATGGCTCCTCCTTCCCTTTTATCTTCACATTGCCTTCTTCCCGCACTACCATTTTCTTTTCTTCATGTTACGGAGTTACAAGAGGCTAAAGCCCATACCTGCCAACAAACAAATACAACCCACGAGTCAGGATTTCAACTGCATGGTTCGAATTTGATGGTCTGCGGTGGACCATCGTTGGTTAGCTTAAGTGAGGCCTGACCCTTGCTCATACTTGATTACAGGACAGACTGCTGGTCCAAACACATGCCCTGAAGCCCGCCCACAAACATGAGCAGAACATGAGTCTGACACACCTGTGTTCCAATCCTGGCCTCACCACTTGCTGACTGCCAAGTTGGATGATGCTTACCCTGTTTTCTCCCCAGCGAGAGCGTCTAACATGGCTTACTTCCCAGCTTCATGCCTCCCCCGTCCCCACCTCACCCTCTGCTCCAGCTGTAATCAACTTCTCCATGCTAACAGCACTTTGTTGAAGTGCAGTTTGCATATGTAAGTAAAAAGGATACATCTTACACATAAGATTTTAAGATATTAATATTAATATTTGTAATAATAGCTGACATTTGAGCTCATACTATGATCCAGGCACTTCAGGTGCATTATCTGCTTCTGCCAATTACCCAAGGTTTTCCAAGTGAGGAAAATGAGGAGAGAGGTTATGTGATTTGTCTAAAGAGTGGTTTAAAGAAACCAAACCAAAACAAACAAGCAAAAAAAACAAGTGGCCCAGAGAGTGGCAAATCCAGAACTTAAGCCAAGTCTACCTGACTGTGAGGCCCAGGCTCCTACCTCCCCTCCATGGCATGGCCCACCTTCTGTCTGGCTGGTCATCCCCCAGGTCACAGCAAAGGTGACACTTCTGCCAGGGAGTCTCTATGATCACCTAGGCTCAGTTCTCTATTATCTTCCTCCTATCCCTGTATCTGTTAATTGCCTGGTCTACTTGAGTACAAACACCACAAGACAATCAGAGTTGTAACAAGTGGTTGTTGACTGAATACATGAACACAGCCCAATCCAGAGGGTGCCCAAGAGGATTAAATGAAATCTGTATGTAAAGCACAAGTGAATAGGACAGGCTGGTGTGCTCTTCACAGCCTGGTAAGTATCGTTCTAGCTGCCTAAGTGGAGAGAAGCAAAGGAAGGAGCTGAGATCCTACCAAGTGCAGAGAGTGGTGGGGGTTACTTTGAAGCAGAAGGCTTGGTCACTGCTCCCAAGGAGAAAACCAAGTTATAATTGCACAAAATAGCACAGAACGAGAGAATAAGTTGATCATACTTGAGCACACCTAGACTGCCTGGGTGGCTCAGTTGGTTTCGGCTCAGGTCATAATCTCACAGTGAGTTCGAGCCCCGCGTCGGGCTCTGCGCTGACAGAGCGGAGCCTACTCAGGATTCTCTCTCCCTCTTTCTCTGTCTCTCTCTCTCTCAAAATAAAAAAATAAACTTAAAAAAAGAGAGAGAATAGGTATCCTTGGGAAGAATCTTAAGAGTTAAGATTAAACAGTAAAAAAGAATTGAAGTGCAAAAAAGGCTTTTCAGGACAGAAACTAAATTAGCCATTTCCCTACAGCAGAGAAAGGTAGGTGCCGTGACTGATACCGAGGTTTCCTGACTCTCATGCAGAGCTCTTTCCAGAACATTACAACCTTTGAAAGGAGACCCTGATGGACTCAAAGGGGCTATTTCTCGACCCACATTAGTCAGGACGCTGACTGGCTATTCGGACGCCTGGACCAAGAGGTGGCCAGGCATGATCCTCCTGCTTTTGTCCCCTGATGCATCCTACTGACCCCAAACCAGGCAGGCTGTCCCTGCAGAAAGCGATCTCCCAATACAAACCCAATTGCCTTTCATACCATCACTCAGCCCACTTTTTCCCGCAGCTTGACCAACTCCCTGGATTAAGCTGCAAACAGCATTTCCAGATCTAAGTCAAATATCAAACTTGAGAGCAGTGCAGCGACTTCAAGGCCTGCACCCTGTCCCTCGAACACGCCCAACCGTCTACTGCTCAGCTCTCTAACATTCTCAACCCTGAATTTCTTACCAAGATATTTCTCCAATTTTATTTTGTTATGGGACATGGGAGTGGGTATAAAGAGATATGCAGTCAGCAACTCATTCCATCTCAACAGCTCAACTAAAAAAACTCAGAGATTTGGGGCACCTGGGTGGCTCAGTCGGTTGAGCGTCCGACTTCAGCTCAGGTCGTGATCTCACGGTCCAGGAGTTCGAGCCCCGCCTCGGGCTCTGTGCTGACAGCTCAGAGCCTGGAGCCTGTTTCAGATTCTATGTCTCCCTCTCTCTGACCCTCCCCCATTCATGCTCTGTCTCTCTCTGTCTCAAAAATAAATAAAGGTTAAAAAAAATTTTTTTTTTTTTAAATAAAAAAACTCAGAGATGTTCTCAACCTACATGAAAGCAGCTCAGACAAGCCTTGTCTCTTTCTGAGGCTGGAACTGTTAAAATGGAGACAGTGCATACACTAGGGGACAATGACCACAGTCAGCTGGGCTGCAGCTGTCTGGCCCACCGACTGGTCCTGTGATCCCATCTGTAAAAGGTCAGGGGTTTCTCTTCCATCCTCTACTGGATTTAGAAGCCGTATCTGGCTGAAAGTACAAACCACAACCTATAAAGGGACTCATTTCATACTTGGAAAGATTAAAAGCTGCAATTAACCTTTTGCAAAATAATAAAGTCTGGAAGCACTACTATTATGTTCACTTTCAGTTACAGTGCCAACCAGGAGGTCAAGACCAATGCTCTCTTGGTCAGCTTGATGCTGTGCTGACCAGAGTAAAGCATCAGCCCTCCGGCCCGAGGAAGCGACGGGGCTTCTCTATCTTCAGTGTTGCCCGGACTGACATTCTGCTGTCATGTGGCTGTGCTGGCACTTGAGGCTGCCTGTCACTCAGCTCTCCTGCATCATTCCTTCATCTAGCCTATCAGGGAAGGAGCAAATCCTAAACAGGACAGAGCCAGGGCTGAGGCCCCTGCTGCTGAAAATCATCTCCGAGGCAAATAAACAGGTGATCACTTTTCTTCTGTCTCCAAAAGTAAAACATAAGCAAGATTTTCTCTTTTCAGGTTTTGGCCCTTTTTAAAATTTTTTTAATGTTTTTTATTTATTTTTGAGAGAGAGAGAGAGAGAGACAGAGAGTGAGCAGGGGCGGGGCAGAGAGAGAGAGGGAGACACAGAATCCGAAGCAGGCTCCAGGCTCTGAGCTGTCAGCACAGAGCGTGACACAGGGTTCAAACTCACAAACTACGAGATCATGGCCTAAGCTGAAGTTGGGACACTTAACCGACTGAGCCATCCAGGTGCCCCTTGACCCTTTTTGATGTATTAATAATGGTTTAGAACTGGAGTCGTGAGTTAAAACATGATATCACAGATCATGGGCTTAGAAAATACAGCAGGAACAGTCTACTTAAATTTACAGAACTTTAGATACAAATTCGGTTTTACCCATAAAAGACAAACAGACCAACAGACATATAGACTTCATACTATGAACGACAGCCTCAAGCAAATGGTCAACATTCAAAATAAGTGCTGCTCCTTTCAACAATAGCCAAATTATGGAAGGAGCCTAAATGTCCATCAACTGACAAATGGATAAAGATGTGGTTTACATATACAATGGAATACTACTCGGCAATGAGAAAGAATAAAATCTGGCCACTTGTAGCAATGTGGATGGAACTGGAGGGTATTATGCGAAGTGAAAGAAGTCAGGCAGAGAAAGACAGATACCATATGTTTTCACTCATATGTGGATCCTGAGAAACTTAACAGAAGACCATGAGGGAGGGGAAGGGGGAAAAAGTTAGAGAGAGGGAGGGAGGCAGACCATAATAGACTCTTAAATACTGAGAATGAACTGAGGGTTGATGGGGGGGGGGAGGGTGCGGGAGAGGGGAAAGTGGGTGATGGGCATTGAGGAGGGCACCTGTTGGGATGAGCACTGGGTGTTGTATGGAAACCAATTTGACAATAAATTGTATTTAATATAAAAACAAAACAAAACAAAACAAAATAAGTGCTGCTCAAAGATACCACCAAGAAGAGGAACAAAAAAGGTTCATTAGGGGAGGGAAATCCCAGCATCAATACCATCCACATTCTCCAACTGCCTGCTTCAAGGTCACCTTCACAGCCGTGTCACTAGAAGCTATGGAGTCAGAGCTAAAGCCACAGACACTGGCAAAATGGCCTTTATCTCAGCTTTTCCTATTCTTTAGGGAGCATCTCCTCAATTCATGTGACCATAGAACACTTTTTATTTTTTTATTAAAAAAAATTTTTTAATGTTTATTTATTTTTGAGAGAGAGACAGAGACACAGCATGACAGGGAGAGGACAGAGAGAAAGGGAGACACAGAATCCAAAGCAGGCTCCAGGCTCTGAGCTGTCAGCACAGAGCCTGATGCAGGGCTCGAACCCACGGACTGTGAGATCATGACCTGAGCCAAAGTCGGACACTTTACCGACTGAGCCACCCAGGCACCGCATAGAACACTTTTCAGAACGTACTGGCAAATAGCAGGAAACGTAAGAGAAAACATTCACATTTGACCAAAAAATAACATGG
Organism: Leopardus geoffroyi; assembly: GCF_018350155.1. Classification (NCBI taxonomy): domain Eukaryota; kingdom Metazoa; phylum Chordata; class Mammalia; order Carnivora; family Felidae; genus Leopardus; species Leopardus geoffroyi. The sequence goes on from NC_059330.1 coordinate 46,611,883, forward strand.
TCTCAGATGAACCACTGAAATAATCAAGGTCTCGGTTATGTTAACACATGATAAACATTAAATCGTATCAACAAGTTTTGAAATTATAAGACAATAGATTAGCAAGCCAATAAATCAGCAGCCTCCAAACTTTTTAGATCATACATCCTAGCAGCTCGAAAATTTTGAGTATGTACCCATAATATATCCATTTGTTTATAAATCATGTTCTAATATATTACTTTTATAATATAGTAAAAAATAGAATTGAGAGATATATAGCTTTTATAAAGCTATATATAGGAATTGAGAAGTATATAGCTTTTATAAAAAGTAAAAAATAGGAATTGAGAGAAAAAGATGAAGTAATTAACCTTTTGGAAATTTTTAGTTTTTCCTTTCTGAAAGCTTTGTACTATCTTCAGCTGACACCTCCAGGCACAATATATATACCTAGGGTGAGGCTCATCATTAATGATAGTGGATGTAAATCCATATTTCAAATAGTCTTGTCGATAATTTCCAAGGATTTTGACAAAGGTGGTTATATGGTCATCCGTATGTTAAATATTAGCAAAGCCTATAAACTTTCTTAGAAAGAGTAAAAATACATATAAATAGAAACTAATACTTTTTTCTTGGATAGAGTCTTTAGCAACCCATCTTGGAGACCACTGAAAAGAAGCAAAAGAATGAAACAGAGAGATCACAACAGCGGCCTTGGGCACCAACACACCAACATGTTCATACTCTGATGCCATCTTGTTGGCAACCTCCTTTGGGGGTATAGCAAACCTCTTCTTAAAGATTAAATACTGAACAATAAGAACAATCTTCGATGGACTTAGTACTTTTCTTTACACATTAAAATAAATATTAGAGTTGAAAGATATCTAGCATTGATTTCTTTCATGATTAAACCTCACTCTTCCAAAAAACATGATTGAGACTCACCTATGCCCACAGCCTCTCTCCTCACTCCATAGATGAAACTTGCAACAAAACCAAAAAGGATGGTTCTGTAACACCTAGCCAGAACTCAGGATATGTTTTCTCAAGGAAATGATGTTATAAACTTAGTTCTATAGGAGTGAACCAGAATTATTGTTTAGCTATGCTGTAAGCTAATGGGTTGAGTGGGAAACTGGCAAAATGTTGATAATTGTGGAAGCTGAGACTGGGTGTTGGGTACATGGGCTTTCATTACACTATGCTCTCTACTTCTGTGTATACTTGACATTTTCTATAACGAAAAGTTGAAAAATAAAAGTTCAAGAAAAAAATCATGCTGGAGTCACCTGACCTTTTTAACTACACTGTTCCCATGGAATTCAGGACACATTTCCTGTGCCGTTAACTCTCCAACCAACTTTAAAACATGGGTACCTGCTTGCCAAGTGAGGGCTGCCTGCTTTGAAATATCTCACCTAATGCTTCTCAAACAACATGGGACATTGGGAAACAGACATGTTTATAAAAGCCATACATAAAACCTCAAGTGACCCATTGTGGGAGCAGAATATTTCCAGTTCGATATAACGTAGAAATAAATGCTTTTTTATTTCTTGTACTCATTGTACTGGGGGTTATAAGAGACCAACGAAAAGCAACCCAAGTCTCTTTTGGCTGTAATGGGGCTGTTTTCTTCTTAAGATTTGCACACTCTAATTTCTTAAAAGAAAAAAATTCCACGAAATTGAGATTAAATTTACAAGTTTGAATTTCTTCTCAAAATGGATCATGTTCTCTCTACAAAATTATTCTTTTACATATCAAAACCAAAGCCTGTATTTTGGGAATTCAATATTTAAAAAACTCTCCCTCTTACTAAATATCTAAATTTGATATTTAAGGAACCTAAGGAAAAAAGGTTCTCCAAAATTCATCTCTATTAGTCTTGCAATGGTAGAAATGTAATTTTAGTCAACCTTCTGGGCCATCTTTTTTAAAAAGAGACAGATCAGGGGCACCTGGGTGGTTCAGTCAGTTAAGCTTCTGACTCTTGGTTTCAGCTCAGTTCATGATCCCAGGGTTGTGGAATCCAGTCCCGTGTTAGGCTCTGCGCTGAGTGTGGAGCCTGCTTAAGATTCTCTCTCTCTCTCTCTCTCTCTCTCAAAACAACAACAACAACAACAACAACAACAACAACAACAACAACAACAACAGATCTTCACTCCAGAAATTAACATTCTACTGTTGTGTTCTACAAGCGGTTTATAAGTCTGAAATAAAGAATTTACCCACAAATAGAATTCAAAACTGCATGAGTCATACACTTGAACATATCCAAAAACCTTCTGAAATCTTCAGGAAGCTTATCATTATAGACATGTGGAAGGTCAGCGTAAAGGACTGGCACTGAAGCATACTCCTGGTCAAGTGACAAGTGCATTGTTAAAGAAGAAGCATTCAACTTGCTTAAGAATGCTCAGCAAAAACGAACATCCCAAAGGCACTGCTGACTCTAAATGCCTCATTCTCCCCATGCCCAGACCCAGTCTTTCCCAGGGTCCCTAGCTCAGGCTACCTAGCTAGTCCCCCCAAATAAAACCCCCAGAAAGTTACCACGCAGAGAGCGTTGCTCGAAATGATGCCCTTGGACTCTGCAGCACACGCGAGGCTCTGCCTGGAGCTAACCTAGCCCAACTGCCAAGCCTTCAGTCACATTAGGGTCTCCTAACCTTCTGGACTTCCCTCCTGGCTGTCACGCATTCGACTTGTCACCTGGCTGCCTACGTGGCAACCTTTCTCCTATCTGCAGCTTCTCATCAGCAGCGTGAATGTATGAATTCATAATGTATGCATGCCCCAACATTAAGAACAAGCAGGCTTTGGAGGAGGTTCTAAGAGTCATTCTGTGGACTTTGTGACAACTGTTTGGCCTCAAAGAGGTTTTGACTGCTTCCGTCCCGGACCAGAGAGCTGCTGACTGGCAGGGTTAAGTGAGAGATGGCAGAGGGGCATGAGGCCTAACCAACTGCCTATCAGGCTTTGGGAACAGCTACTACTTGGCTGCAAACTGGTCTCTGTGACTCTCCATCCTACATATTCACCACCGTAGCAGGGTCACTGTTGAATACAAATGTGTACAGTGTGGATGGAATAATAAAATCACCTGGATAAAGTGCAGAAGAGCTTTACTTTTCCCTCTCATTTTCATGGGAAGTCTCATAGAAGAAAAACTGCAGTGCTTTCTGGATTGTTTATGGAGCCAATTTAGGACTGTCAGCCCAGGCTGCAAGGATTTCCTGGGCCCATCAATGAGAACGTACATGTCTCAGAAGTTTAAAAACACGCAGTCTCCTCAAACAGTCCTGGAGCACCAGGACCCCTGCCTCTGCGGTTCACGGGGCTCCTGGATGGGGTACGTGGGACCACGGTCAATGGGCTGTGCCTCTATACCAGAGATCTTTATCACAGGCAGGTTTTATAGCATGTATCCTGGAATTGTTCTTAGAGTTTCCATACTTGCCCTCAAGAACTGCACCATTACATCCTCTATAAATACCAACAGGATAGTACTGGATCCACAGAAAATAGCTCAAAACAGCTAATTCCCTAAATCAAGCTATTTTTCAAAAAGGGGCTCTTTCACACATGAAAAAATGCTCAACATCACTCATCATCAGGGAAATACAAATCAAAACCACAATGAGATACCACCTCATTCCCGTCAGAATGGCTAACATTAACAACTCAGGCAACGACAGATGTTGGCGAGGATGTGGATAAACAGGAACCCTTGTGCATTGCTGATAGGAATGCAAACAGGTACAGCCACTCTGGAGAACAGTATGGAGGTTCCTCAAAAAATTAAAAATAGAACTACCCTACGACCCAGCAATTGCACTACTAGGCATAGATCCACGGGATACAGGTGTGCTGTTTCGAAGGGACACATGCACCCCCATGTTTATAGCAGCATTATCAACAATAGCCAAAGTATAGGAAGAGCCCAAATGTCCATCGACAGATGAAAGGATAAAAATGTGGTATATATATACAATGGAATATTACTCGGCGATCAAAAAGAACGAAATCTTGCCATTTGCAACAACGAGGATGGAACTAGAGTGTATTCTGCTAAGCAAAATTAGTCAGAGAAAGACAAATATCACATGACTTCACTCATACGTGGAATTTAAGATACAAAACAGATGAACATAAGGGAAGGGAAGCAAAAATAATATAAAAACAGGGAGGAGGACAAAACATAAGAGACTCTTAAATATACAGAACAAACGGAGGGTTGCTGGAGGGGTTGTGGGTGGGGGGATGGCTAAATGGGCAAGGAGCATTAAAGAGGACACTTGTTGGGATGAGCACCTGCTGTTATGCGTAGGGGATGAATCACTGGATTCTACTCCTGAAATCATTATTGCACTATATGCTAACTAACTTGGATGTAAATCATTAAAAAAAAAAAAAAAAAGCGGCTCTTTCAACTCCACCCTGGGAACAGGTTCACAGGCCTGTTTCATAAAGGAACCAAGGCCCATCTCCTGCATCACTTTTAAAACCATACATTTAGGGAGCAGAGATCTAGAACTTGCCACCATCCCCATTTCTCTAATGCTCTACTTGGCAGACGCCAGCGGTCTTCTCTCCCTTTGAATTCAGGAGGCCAGTGCCGTATGAGTACAGGTAAGAGAAAAGCAGACTTGCTGCCAGATGCTTCCCAAGCAGTAAACATCAGGTTTCAAATCCTGTCAAAGATGGGCCACCTTGGTGTTTCCACTGCAGTGGGGAAATAAAAAAAACTCTCACTAATCTGTACTTTTTGGTAATTATTTTTTATCTTCCTAAAAGACCACCCCTTTCAATCAAATTTTTTTTTTTTTTTTTTACAGTATCAGGGATTTCTTTAAAAAGAGCAACTTCGGGGCGCCTGGGTGGCGCAGTCAGTTAAGCGTCTGACTTCAGCCAGGTCACGATCTCGCGGTCCGTGAGTTCGAGCCCTGCATCAGGCTCTGGGCTGATGGCTCAGAGCCTGGAGCCTGCTTCCGATTCTGTGTCTCCCTCTCTCTCTGCCCCTCCCCCATTCATGCTCTGTCTCTCTCTGTCCCAAAAATAAATAAACGTTGAAAAAAAAAAAAAAAAAAAGAGCAACTTCATTAGGAGATGACCGGGTCAATACTGACTCACTGCCTACATTTCCTGATAAAACCTCATTCGTTCCTTCACTCATTTATCCATCCACCCACCTACCGATCTATCCATCCAATAAATACTCTTATCATGTGCCCAATATGTGCCAGGTGTTGAGGACATAATGATGAACAAGATGGATATGGCCTGTGCATTCATGAAGCTTATGGTGTACTGGAGAAGACGGACGATAAACATACATGTAACTAGGATACTTGTAAGTACTAAGAAAGGGAGGCAGAGAAGGCTAACTGTGCCTTCAAACTTCGGGCACCCCTTTCTGTAGTGTATAGCTGTTGCTGGGAAGAATCTGCCCAGGCCAAGTCCGAGATTCCCGAGGACCCCTGCTACTTTGGAGGACCCATATGACTAGCTCGCAGTGGAACGTGAATAGAAGTTATGTATGTCACTTCTGGGTACAGGCCTTATAAGTAGGTATGCCTTCTCTTCCTTTCTCTTTCTCCTTCTGCCAGCTAGATGCAAAGAACTCTAATACCCCAGGGAGGGGTCAACACACTGAGCCTGAGGCCTGTTTCTTTAAACTTTTATTGGAACACAGTCACACCCATTTATTTGCACATTGCAGCTGTTTTCCTGCTACCATAAGGAGTTGAGTGACTGTAACAGAAACTGTATGACCCACAAGCCTAAAATATTTATTATCTGGCCTTTTAAGAAAAAGTGTGCTGAGTCACAATATGGAAGGAACTTGACCCCATGAATCAATGTGTGGGATGGGCACCCATTCTATACTGGAGTGTTATGCAGGCAAGAAACAAACTTCTAATTTGTTACAATAGCTAGTGTTATCCTACCCCTTATGGAAAGTAAAGCACAATGTCCAATGACAGAATGTACAGAAAATAGATGCTCAAAGTCAGGCTCCACTACGCTTCCTTTTCTTATCGCAACATTTGGGTCCTAAATTTAATGTCAACACTGCTAAATGTTTTAAAGTGTCATATTTTTAAAATGGTTTCCAAGAATATGATCTCCGATTCAGTAAAATTAATTAAGCCCAAAGAACTTTTGCATTTGAAATCTTTGGCTTACAATATACAACCTACCCTTGTAATCTGTAGTAGTGTCCCTTTTTTAAAATAAAGAGTGTATTTAGCCAGGTTTCTAAAAATAGCCCTACATACCAAACAAAAGACCTCAGGCTAAAATGTACTTTTCCTCAACAGTAATTAAGTCATCCCTAACAAGGCTAAGAATGAAAAAGAACTACCACAACAATCAGAGTTCAAACATTAATCAGAAAGAATACTCATAAAATAGCATAAGATAATTTGCTTGGGTTATAGGTCCATGACAGCATTTAAGGTCTTGTTCTCTTACCACAAAGATTCAAATATATTTATCTCAGCAGCAAGGGCAAAACGCCCTCCTTAAAAGAAATAATTAGTTCTTGGCTCCCCCACTCACAAGCTGTGCAACCACGAGCAAGGAACTTTAACCTTTCGGTGCCTCCACTCCTCATGAGCACTCCCTAACTAAAAAAGGCTGTAATGAGGTCTAAATGAGAGAATGCACCCAACACCTAGCCCGATATAGGTGTTTAACACCACAGTGTTGCCTTTCCTCTTTCCATGATTGGATCAAAGAAACCAGACTGTGCCATCATATTAAAATCCTATTCCAAAGGCATCCTCTGTGTAGTAAGTAAACTCTTACCATATAGCAGTGATTGGACTCAACACTGAAGATGGAATGCATTAAAATTAAAACTTCCCCAAATAATAAAGTGCTCACACCAGTTTAAACTGAATGTCATGATTGTTAGGCACTGGAGTTAAATGTCAGTACCATTTTTCCTTGCTGAATACTAACTTACTTAGAGGACACGTAATTCAGGTCGTCACAGTATCACCCTATCAGAAGCATAGCAACCATAACGAGTCACTTTTATTCTACTTCATATACCAAGCTTAAGCTTAAGTGTGCCACATCCTCAAGACTCAGCACAAGCTTCTCTTAAAAAAAGAAAGTCGCATGACATACTGCCGTGGGGTAAGAAAGAAAAAAGATCAGGGGTGCCAGGGTGGCTCAGGTCATGATCTTACAGTTCATGGGATCGAGGCCCTGTTGGGCTCTGTGCTGACAGCTCGGAGCCTGGAGCCTACTTCAGATTCTGTGTCTCCCTCTCTCTCTGCCCCTCCTCCGCTCACACTCTCTCTCTCAAAAATAAATAAACACAAACAAAATGTAATTAAAAAAAAAAGAAAAAAGGTCAGACTGCAAAATACATGATTTCATTAAATCAAAACAAAAAGAGTATGTGAGTATGTATACACTCACATATGCAGGAATTTAAAAAAGGAACAAAACTAAGATATCTATCAAAATCATTAGTTCCTTTCACTAGTGTGATAAAAAACTTTTTTTCTTTCAGTTTCCTCTGTTTTTAAAACACTGACCATGTATTTCTTTTCAATAAGGTAAAAAGTTCATGAAACTAGAAAACAAACAGTATTTTGGACCCTTAGGATTTTTCCCCTTGATTTTTTTGCTTTTTGTTTTTTGGTTTTTTTTTTTTTTGCAATAAAAAGAGATGATGCCATTTTTTGAACATTCTTATTTAAACAAAGAGGAGGAAAAAACCTTTTAACAGAGAAATGAAACCAGCTTTGAATACAAAAAAAAAAAAAATACAAAAAACAAAACAAAACAAAACAAAACAGAAAACGAGTTGTGAGGAGTTGGAGGAATTAAAACTCTTGTCTCTGCTGGTAGGAATGTAAAATGGTGCAGCCACTGTGGAAAACAGTATGGCAGTTCCCAAAAAAATTAAAAATAGAATTACCATAGGAGCCAGCGCTCCCACTTTGGGGTATATATCCAAAAGAGTTGAAAACAAGATCTCAAAAAGCTATCTATAACATCCATGTTCGTAGCAGCATTATTCAGTATAACTAAAATGTGGAAGCAACCCACGTGCCCATTGACGGATGAATGGATAAGGAAAAAGTAGTATAGACGTATAATGGAATATTACTCGGCCTTGAAAGGAAAGGAAATTCAGACTAATTCTGATTATGCTAAGTAAAACAAGCCAGCCACAAAAAGACAACTACTGTCTGATTCCACTTATATGAGGTAGTCGGGAGTATTCAAAATTGAAAAGACAGAGTGGAACTATGGTTGCAGGCTCCGGAGGCAGAAGAATGAGGAGCTACTGTTTAAGGTATAGAGTTTCTGTGGGCAAGATAAAAAGAGTTCCAGGGATGGACTGCGGTGATGGCTGCATAACAATGTGAATATATTTAATGCCACTGAACTGTATATTTAGAAATGGTTCAGATGGTGGGGCGCCTAGGTGGCTCAGTTGGTTAAGCATCTGACTCTTGACTTCAGCTCAGGTCATGATCTTGTGGTTCGTGAGTTCGAGCCCCGCACTGGGCTCTACACTGTCAGTGCGAAGCCTGCTTGGAAGTCTCTCTCTCTCTCTCTCTCTCTCTCTCTCTGCCCCTCTCCTGCTCTGTCTCTCAAAATAAATAAATTAAAAAAAAAAATGTTCGGATGATAAGTTGTATGTTATTTGTATTTTACCACAATTAAAAAAGCATATATATATGTATATATATATACATACACAAAACATGTATATGTGCCTATGACTTACAAACTATACAAGCTACAACTGTATATATATATATATATTTCCAAATATTTTGAAACATAAACAAAACCCTGAAGTTTTTAAAATATGTACAAATAAATACAAATGGAAGTGCTAATATTTTCTTCCTGCACCCTAATGGATCTTCCCGGCCCCCCTAAGGAGGCCCGAACCCTGAGACTGTCACACACCGGAAGGTGATGTCTCTCTCTCTCTCTCTCCAGCCCACACCTCACTGTGCGCGCAGGAAAGAGCAGTACCATCAGTAATCACCCCCCGACACCAGTTTGCCTTCTCTTCCTCCTGTCCTTCTCTGGCTTTCCAGGAGTGCTGAACCCTTCTCCAGGGCCGCAAGCACATGCAATCCTAACAGACTCAGCAAGTAGCAAATCCCTGGAAAGTTTAGAGAGAGACTGAAATCCGAACCGCATGTAAATGCTACTCACTGGCACCGTGGAGGATCCTTGAAAAACTCCTCAGTGAACTGGTAAAACTTGAATTAGAATGAGGTTTACCAGAGAAGTCTCCTGGGTGCCCCTGGAGTGAGGAGAATCCAAAGCCTTAAAAATACTGCTTATGTGAAAACCATGACCGTCAACTAAGACCATTAAGTTGGATCTAAAATCAGGCTGTTTGGGGGAGAACGGTGGGGGGCGCTAGCGGGCTGCTGCAGAGGGACTTACCTTTAGTATTTCCGGTTCTTTGATATCCAGGGACCTCGTGTTCCAGTGTTGTAGGCTTTTATGTAATCTGTGATATTTATGAGCACTTGGTGGTGTAAAAAACCAGATCATGCAAACCGCAGTCATGAACCCAAGGCCAATTCCCAGAAAGAGTCCGCTCACGTAATGGGGGAGGGGGAGGATGAGGTACCCATAGACACACATGATAAAGAAGCCCAGCGTCTTCACCGGCAGCTCCGGGTGCTGCACGGCCGAGTGGGCCTCGTCCTCACTGTCCAGAGTCGGACCGTCATCCGCCGGCACCTCGGGCCCGGCAGGGAGATCCGGGAGCTTGTCCGGCGCGCTCTCCACCTCCGCTTCCAAATCAAAGTCCTCGGTGTACAGTTCGCAAAACTCCTCATCCTCTTTGCTCACCAAGGCAGACAAGGAACATTTCTCAAGAACCAGGGAGCTTGTCTTCAGGCCTAAGTCCTTCAGACTGCCGCCCTGGGAACTCTTCGGTTCCGCCTCTCTTGAGGGCGGCTCATCGGAGGACCTGGGGGGGTCACTTCCGGGGCCGCTGGGGTCACTCCCATAGGGGTCCCCCTCGGAGTCACACTCCTCTTCCTTGATGCTGTAGTTGTTATTGCTTTCCAAGTGACCGTTCAAGCTGGACAGATTGGAGAGTTCTGAAGCACTTGAAGATAAGGCTTTGGGCCTATGGCTGCCACTTTCCTCCCCTATAATTTTACTAAGGAGCTGAAAAGGCTCATAGATGACTTCTGAAAGGCGACGCTTAGTGTCTTCGATTTTAGCCTCCATCTCGGGCACTTTAAAAAAGGAGCGCGTATCGGAGGGAGAAGTCAGTGGGGAAGAAGGCGCAGTTTTGGAATCTCCACCTGTGCTCCGTGGCTGTGTGAACTGCTTGAACAGGTGTAAATTGAGCTTGGAGTCCGGAGGTTTATAGGACACGGTATCCGACTCCTGCCTGGAGGTGTCTGTGGACAGAGACTTGACTAATGTCTTCATCAAGTGCCTGTGCCTTGAGGGGTGTGGGGAATCTTTTGGCTCCACCTCGGTCGACAGGGACTTCACAAGGCTCATGAAGGGTTTTGCGCTGGAGAGGGTGGAGGCTGAGGCACTGGACGACAGGATAGGAGACTTGGAAGGAGAGGACAATGGGGAGGAAGAACTGGTTTTCTGCTCAGAAAGGGATGACACACTGGGAGAGCTAGCTAAGGGCCCGGACGAAGATGACCCTGGGGACAGAGCCAATGGCACTGTACTTAATACTTGCACTGCCGGAGGAGGGGACTCCAACAGCTTTACAGTGTTCGCGGAGACGGGCAAAATGGCAGGGGACACGGACAGTCCATCTGCCAGGATGGGCTGAGCAGCAGGGCCAGTGGAGTCATAGCCACCCTGGGGTTCAAGATAGAGGTCTTCCTTGGCCTCGAGCCCCGTTACAATGCTTTGGTCGTCCAGCCCCTCCTCGAGGTACTCCCTGAACTCCTCCTCTTCTTCCTCCTCCTCCTCCCCGGATGCTGAGAAGTGAATGGCGATAGTGTCTCGGGACACGGACCTCTGCACGTGCACTCTGGGGGCTGATGGTTTTGGCATGTCAGTGGTTTTCTCGGCATGGCGACCATTCAGACTTGTCATTGCCGGCTTCACGAGGGCTCAGGCTCTGCAAACACAACAAGAAAACCAGAAGTCAGAAAGTCACTTCTCCACAGGAGAAACTGTCATGTGCACACTGGAGCACAGATGACGCTCACTTCCAAATGGTGATTATGCCTTGACTTGGCAGATGGCCACTGTTTGTCACTTGAGCAGGTCTGATGGTTTAATTTTCACCAGATAAATCCCAGTTAGGCATTCTCTTTTATGAGCAAACTCCCAAACTGGTATTACAAATGCCATACAGTCTGTCTCACTTTCGCAACATCTGAGTAATCGTTTCCTCCCTCTTAACTGGCTCATTTCGATCAGCAATTCTAGATTTCAACACTTAAAATACCTGTACAATAGAGGTTACCAGCATCACTTTCGAAGTCCAACGAGATAAAATGCGGCATCCTGGTGATTTTGAGGATCTTGGAACAAAAATTTCACCAGTGTTTTCTAGCTATAAAAAGCCAACCCAGGAGGATTATTGCTTCCATTGCAATTTTCTCAGCCATCCTAACAATTATTTGGTTTGCCTCTCCCACCAAGACTCATACTATCTTGCCACTGCAAAGAAGCAGCAAAGTCTTCAAGGGCAGCAAGGGAAATCTGTCAATGAATTGCTATGACCTGTTGGCTTCTTTATTCCCCAAATGGCAGAGTATTTAGGCAGCCATGAAGACATGGGCATATGCTGGGGCTTCAGGATAAAGGAAACACATTTTAAACTGAATCCATGATTCAGAGGGCAGGAAAACTAAGGATCAATGCTGTAACCCACCACCAACCAAGAACTCTAAGGGCTACGGTCAGAGACGTGGAAGCTATGCTTCCTGCTCTTCTGGAGCTTAGCAGCCAGCTGGGGGGAAGATAGACACCTGGGCAGCGGAACTAAAGTCACCAGGCCGACTCTGTGACATTTAGCACATTACTTCTCTCCCCATTCACTGATGGGCACCACACATCATAACAGACCCTACAAAGTGGAAATTAGCACCACAATCTGGAAAGAGACCCTGTCAAAGGAGCAAGAACACACTTGAGGAATGAATTTCAGGTGTTCTGAGGCGGCTGAGACCATTGTAGGAAGCAGGACACTGCGCTCAGTGTTTTAAACTGATGGGTCAGGGGCGCTTGGCTGGCTTAGTCGGCAGAGCTATGCAACTCAATCTCAGGACCATGAGTTCAACCCCATGTTGGGTGTGGAGCATACTAAATTAAAAAAAAAAAAAAAACCATTAAAAAAATAAAATAATAAGCGGATGGGCAGGTTGTGACAGAAAGGGCATGATTAGAAAGAGGGGAAAAGGTGTGAAGATGAGCATGGGCATGGTTGTCCTGCCACACGGGTCTGTCCTTTACCTCCAAGGGTGTGGGTGGGGTGGGGTGCTGGGGAGCACTGGGAGACCACCGGTACAAGAGCAGCATCATGGGAAGTGGAAGAGCGGCCCCGGGAGTTGCCAAATAGGGCTTCTGGTACTTTCTCCTTTTCCAGTTGATTCTGTGGGACCCCGAACAAGCCTAAACTTCTCTGGTTCTCAGAATTGTCATCTGTAAAATGGAGAATCAAGAGTTCTTTCCAAATCTAAAATCCTACATGTTTATGACGATTGTTACCACTCAACGTAATACACTCAAACAAGTCATCTACCATCGACAATCAACATTACATTGCTTGCTTGTTTCTTCAATTTGAAGAACTCCCATATTTAAGTGTTCTGCCAAATATTAATTTCCAAAATGCTGGCAACTGATACTACTAGCAGGAGAAAAGGCAAACCCATGGTGGGAGGGGGGCAGGAAACAGTAATCCTGGGTCCCTAGAACAGAAAATACCCCAACGATGACAAGAATTACCATTCAAGGGCCCAGTCACAACATGGACACATCTGAAACTCCCCTTTTTTAGTATGAATACTTAAGAGAAATTACTTTCACTGAAACTTTCCAACAGAGCTTTGCCCCTGCTCATTCATGACCCTCAGACTCTCCTATCACCAGTGGATTCAGGAAAAGGACAGACAAAGCAGTTTAAATCCAAGAGCTGAGGGCAAGTTAGAAAGACAAAGCCTCCGGTCTAGGACCATCTTCCCGGTTATCTTTGAGCCAACAGGTTTGTAAGCTTAGTAAGAAAAATACCAAGTGCAACACATATTTTTCATTTGTCACCTAGTTTTATAAGGGCAATTTAAAAAGAAAATTATAGAGGTAATTTAAAAAGAAAAGGTTGATATTTGATAATTCTCAGTAGGCTGAAAAATGAGTTTCATTTAAATTGCCTTAATAACATCAAGGACCACGTGTAGGGCTCTGCTGTTCTGAGGCTGCCTGATGGCATGGTGGCTGCAAGTTAAAATGACTGCGGGCACACGTGCAAATACAGAGCACGATGTGGGGGCTGGACAGTGTGAGCTGGTTTTCTGGGGAGCAAGGCGAGAGTGGAGAGGCCTGTCCGTAGTTGAGGGTGGGAAGGCCTAGGAATCGGCAGGCAAAGTCAGGTCCAGGAAGGGGCCCACGGGAGAAAACAGTAGTGTATCCAGGAGCCTATGGCACAGTGAGCAGGCACCTGCCCAGGAAGGAGCACCATCAGGGGCCTGCTCGCCCACCTCTCCACAGAGTCAGGCCCTGACTTGCCAGTTGAAGGGACCTCTGCTAATCTCTGATCAGACTGTCTCAAGGCCTGTGTCAGCCAGCAGGGCCCACGGGGGACTCCGTGGAGAGCTGGATGCCAGAGAGCCAGCTAAGGGCAGGCAGTCTGGCTCATCATCTAATGTCTCTCTCCTGGGCTCAGGTAAGTAGCCTGAGAGATCCAGAGTAAACTCCCCCAAATCCACCCTGACCATTTATTTCACTGGTGTGCTTTTTGTGTTTGTTTGCTTTTACAAATACATGCCACGTGAGGCCAGAGCAGCACTGCTACTGCCTAAATACAAGAAAATCCCAGGGCTCTGTTCACTCATCTGCAAAATGAGGGGATGAGACTAAAGAAAAGCTGCTTCTAGGACCAAAATTGCTGGATAATTGAGTGTCCTGGAACCAGAGTGGATACTATGGGTTCCAGACAACCCATCAAGTGGTCACTCCCTCTTCCTGGGGACTACTGCAAGCCTCCTCCTCTCTGTCCTCCCAGTGGCTGGCTGCTGGGGCCAGCAAAACTGACGCTCCCACAATCACAGCCCCGCAGGACAGCCAAGGTCAAGAGAAAAAAGCACTCGACTGTTGCCCAGGAAGATTATGTGGTTTGTTCAAGGCCGCAGCACTGACTAAAGGAGGGGGAGGGAGGGACAGTTAGACATGGGCTTTTGACACTGATGTCCTGATGCCTTTTTCACCACAGCAAACTGCTTCCTCTAGCACATCACGCACATTCTTTATGACTGCTTTGTCCTAGTACCCGCCGTCTGTGCTCCTCCACGGACAGCTCTCCCAGGAACTAAGGGCTCAGTTCTCAACAACCAGCCTGTGACCAGCTGCATGGAGAAATAGAGAGTCGTCTCATTGTCTCATTATCCATCCGACAACCTAGTATCCTAAAAAAGTACCTAGCTCACTAGCACCTGCCCTCCACCACCCAAACTCAATTATAACTAGGCTTCAAAAAAGGAGATAACCTTATCAAGCCCTTGGGAACTGAAATGCCCGAAAAGGAAATTTCCTTCCCAACAGGTCTCCTTCTGCCAAAGCCACCAGCAGATCACAGAACCCCGGGCTTTGACCCTGACTCCCGAGTCCTCAGAGGGGGAGGGCCTATATCTTACGTTGCCATATAGGATTTCCTGCCAGAGATTCATTTAAGCAAAAGTCTGATTTGGTCATGAGCAAAGTGGGGCTGAAGATTTACTGTGTCCAGCCCCAGAATGGATGGGAATGTTAGAGACAACACTGAAAAACTGAGGCCGGAGGTCCGGTGTCTGGGAGGGCAAGCTGTATTATCAGGCTCACCCTTCTGCTGAAAACTAACACTGAATTCAATATTAAAAAGAAAGGGAAAAAAAAAAAAACCCCGAAAACTTCTGAAAAGCACTGAAATTTTAACAACTGGGAAAGGAATAACCAGGCCGAGACTACGGAAAATGGGAACCCGGAGAAGAGCTCTGGAGAAGCCATTCTTGCCCTCAAAACACTGGATGATTCTGACAAATGGGAACTATTTATTTCCTTATTTTTCTTTTAATGTTTATTTTTGAGAGAGAGAGAGAGAGAGAGAGAGAGAGAGAGAAAGAAGTGTGAGTGGGGGAGGGGCAGAGAGAGAGGGAGACACAGAATCTGAAGCAGGCCCCAGGCTCTGAGCTGTGAGCACAGAGCCGGAGGCGGAGCTTGAACTCATGAACCGTGAGATCATGACCTGAGCCGAAGTTGGTCGCCCAACCGACGGAGCCACCCAGGCGCCCCAGGAACTTGAATTTTAGTGCTCTTCTGAGCAGAAATCAAAGTCAGGGCTGGCTGAGATACAGCACTAGCTGAAGACCCTTCCACAATGAGCTGCTCCAGAGGGCTACACGTGCTCAGCAGTGGGTGAACAAGGAGCAAACCGGCCCTCTTCGAGTTGAGAGCTTTGAGAACATAACGCTAAGTGAAGTACGCTGGTCACAAAAAGCCAAATGCTGTGTGATTCCACTTATTTGAGCTTTCTCAAGTAGTCAGCTTCATATAAGCACAGAGTAGAAGGCAGTTACCGGGGCTTGGGGAAGGGGAAACGAGGAGATGTCTCGCGGGCACAGACTTTCAGTTTTGTATGATGAAGAAGTTTTGGAGACTGGTTGCAAAACAATGTGGATCTACTTAACGCTACTGAATTGTACACCTGAAGAGTTAAGATGGTAAATTTAATGCTATGTATATTTAACCATGAATTGGAAATAAAAAATATTTTGAAAAATATTCATTCAAAACTTCACAATGATGTGATATTAACACTTTGAACTACTTATCATGCCAACTAAAACAATTCTATTCAAAAAGCTCACACTGTTCTTTAGTATTTACCATATGGTTACATTTTTAGGTAACAAGTACAATTGTATTTATGCTCCCATACTTTGTGGGGGTCAAAAAAACTTTAGAGCCCAATGCCCCCTGCACCTTACCCACGTATGTTTCAGGGAAAAAGGATATTTGAAACTCTTTTGCGGATGGGTCTTTCCTAAGGTCTTGACTGCCATTCTCCATTAAAGTTACTATGCCTTGTAAAGATGGTCACTGCTCTCATTAAGACTGAGAAAGCTTCAAAGAAGGGCTTCTCTCCCTAGCATTTATGCAGGATTCTATCCTATCCAGTCTAAAAACAAGGAATAAATCAATGGCTCTCATCTAACCTGAGCTTATAAAAAACAAAGACCTTAAACAGGAAGGTAGTGGCCAACTGCCCTATCATGAAGTCTGTGAGGCTCTCACACTTAGTACAGTTAGAGTTAGAATAGGAAACATCCATGAAATTTATTTTATTTTATTTATTTTTTTTTTAATTTTTTTTTTTCAACGTTTATTTATTCTTGGGACAGAGAGAGACAGAGCACGAACGGGGGAGGGGCAGAGAGAGAGGGAGACACAGAATCGGAAACAGGCTCCAGGCTCTGAGCCATCAGCCCAGAGCCTGACGCGGGGCTCGAACTCAGGGACCGCGAGATCGTGACCTGGCTGAAGTCGGATGCTTAACCGACTGCGCCACCCAGGCGCCCCCCATGAAATTTATTTTTACTTCTAGTCACTCAAAAAGGTTATTGTCGTTAATTAGGGCATGAAAAACCAATCAATGATAAATCAGACTATATAATGAAAGATGAACAACTATTTCAAGACTCAATTTTGGCATTTATTAACTCAAATATAATAACCTCCCTGAATTCTGGTGATTTTTTTTTTTTTTTTTTTTGCGGGGGGAGGGGGCTAATATTCTAATAAAAACTGCCCTTCCTACCTCCATCTGTATTTGAAACAATACAATCCTGGGATTTTATAGAGTCATAAAAAGAGAAAATAGTTCCTTCCAGGCTGCTCACTTATCAGAAACCCATCCCACTTGGTCCTCCCACATTAAAACAAATAGTGATGTGGCCATTATGATCAACATTATTATTACTTTCTAATTCATATACTAGATTAGAAGGAGTGCGGGAGGAAGGAAAAAGTCAGAGGGGGAAGCAAGGAGGGAAGAGAGTGATTTTGACTGTGAATGGAACTGGTTTCCAGATAAAGTGTGTACAGTAACACAGCAGATCTTAGGAAACAAGCCTGTTTGGAATATGCCTCATTTCTCAGGAGCATCACTAATCCTTCAAGATCATTATTAAAATGCTTTGTCTTTGTAAAATTCAGCCTGTTAGATATTTGCTGCCTCTGAACAAGCTTGCACTTGGACATATGATGTATGAATACCATCTGCTAGCATGGGTTGAGTCAGTCAATAGTTTTAATTCAAAAACTTCTCTTGGCAGGGGAATAGAAGCAAGCTGCATTGTGTTGCAGAGGATGGCTTAATACCTCTTATCTGTGCATTTTTTAATAGGATTTGGTTTTATAAAAAATACGAAAGAGGCCTTAAGACTCCATTTTTCCACCTTGATGCTGCTGAGGAAACAGGTGAATCTAGTCAAACCCACCATAGTAGAAAGGTCTGATTTAGTCTAAAAATCTCAAGTGCATCTTGGGGCGCCTGGGTGGCGCAGTCGGTTAAGCGTCCGACTTCAGCCAGGTCACGATCTCGCGGTCCGTGAGTTCGAGCCCCGCGTCGGGCTCTGGGCTGATGGCTCAGAGCCTGGAGCCTGTTTCCGATTCTGTGTCTCCCTCTCTCTCTGCCCCTCCCCCGTTCATGCTCTGTCTCTCTCTGTCCCAAAAATAAATAAACGTTGAAAAAAAAATCTCAAGTGCATCTTAACAGCTATCCCTTGATTCATTTAAATTCAATGAAGCAGCTGAGAATTGCCAGCAGCCATTCTAATCTGTTAATACTCCACCTCGCAAACAAAAATCAATATTGACATTATAGATAATGAACTAGCTCGGGCCTTAGTTTCATTTAAGAAAAGAAAAGAAAGAGAAAAGAAAGTACTCTACTTCCAGCACAAGCAACCCTCTCAAGACACTTGGACTGACTGTTAGAAACTCAGAATGCCTTTCCCATTAGTTCTTAGATTCTGAGACCCACCCTCCAAAGTTTCTTCCAGCCTGGCAGGGTTCAGCACCACAAACAACACAACACAGGTTTTATAACTGCTAATAAACAACAGGTCCCCCCTCTTGGGCCACAAGGCATGGACCTTTTACCGGCCGCAAAGAAGGTCTAGCTGGGAAGAATGCCATATCCATGGAGGAAAAAGGTGTTCAAACACATCAACACGATTAGAATTTTGCTTTACAGACTGCTAGATAGATCTACTAATGAAATCCAAGTTCAGTTCACAGTAACTCATTCAAAACCAGGTCACACCTCCAGCACAACCACACAAGGTCTATGGAGGTTTACAAAGGTTAACGCCAGTGCCACCCACTGTGGGGAACTCAAGGAGACAACAGATGGACATCGTGTGTGACATCTATACGAAAGCAAAAAGGCCCTAGCGTAAAATAAAAACCTAGAACAGGTATGCCCAAATCAGATGGTGCTAATTAAGTCAAGAAGTCTGGGAATAATTTTTTTTTTTTTTTTTTTTTTTTTTAAGCAGAAAAGTTATGGCTGGGGGCGCCTGGGTGGCTCAGTCGGTTGGGTGTCTGACTTCAGCTCAGGTCATGATCTCGCGGTCTGTGAGTTCAAGCCCCGCGTCAGTCTCTGTGCTGACAGCTCAGAGCCTGGAGCCTGCTTTGGATTCTGTGTATCCTTCTCTCTCTGCCCCTCCCTGCTCATGCCCTGTCTCTCTCTCTCCCTGTGTCAAAAATAAATAAACATTAAAAAAAATTAAAAAAAAGAAAGAAAAGTTATGGCTGTGGCCTACACATGAAAAGAATATTGCAGTTATGCAGCATCAGAGCATGGAAAGGCACAGAGATGGGAACAAGACGTTCGCTGAATGGTTGGGTTAGCTATGGCTGAGGGGCTGCGCTGGGGGGTGTGGGAGGAAGGCTAATATTTGAATTAAGGGCAGGGAATCAATTATTCAAAACCTTGAAAGGCTAAGCATTTGGATTTATACTTATTTATTTCTTTGAGAGAGAGAGCGTGCATGAGCGGGGAAGAGGCAGAGAGAGAGAGGGAGGGAGAGAGAGAATCCCAAGCAGGCTCCACATTCAGCATGAAGATTAACGTGGGGCTCGATCCCATGACCCATGAGATCACAACCTGAGCTGAAACCAAGAGTTGGACGCTCAACCGACTGAGCTACCCATATGCCCCTGGGTTTGTATTCAAATCTTAGGAAACAGAACCCCTGTAGATTCTTGAGAGGTGTGAGAGATGTTTTTGTTCAGGTGAGTGAGTGCCTGGAAGCTAGGAGGCAGGTGCTGGAAATCTGGAAGAAGGGTAAGAAAAGAGTCGTTAGTGGCTGTAATAACACATTTCAAAAGCTGATGTTCATGGGGTCTAACGTTAACAACACGCAAATCTGGGAAAGAGTTATAGTGCTCCTTATTCAGTTTTTATTTTTTGCAACTATTTTAAATACTGAAATTATTTCTAAATTAAAAAAAAAAAACATCAAAAAGGGGCACCTGGTGGCTTAGTTGGTTAAGCGTCCAACTCTTGGTTTCGGCTCAGGTCACGATCTCACGGTTTTTGAGTTTGATCCCCACATCAGGCTCTGTGCTGACAGTGCGGAGCCTGCTTCGGACTCTCTCTCTCTCTCTCTCTCTCTCTGTTCCTTCAACACTTGTACTCTCCCCCCTCTCTCTCTCAAAATAAATAAATAAACTTTAAAAATAACAACAACAAAAGCAGCGTTCCTCACCATTATTTGCCTTTGGATCTGTTGGCAAACGTTGCTCCCTCCTGCCTCCCACTGTTGTACCAGTCAGAATGATCAAGTCCAGTTACAGGTAGTAACAGGAGGCAGCCTAAGTTTTACCTTCCTTGAACTTTTTAAATTTTTATTTTGAGATAATTATAGGCTTACAGTAAGTTGCAAAGGAAGTGCAAAGAGGTGCTGTGTACCTTTCACCAACCATTTCTTAAATTTTCAAGCCAAATCAATTCCAAGTGGTTAAGAAGTCAGGTTTTAGGGGTGCCTAGGTGGCTCAGTCCATGGAGCATCCGACTTCGGCTCAGGTCATGATCTTGCAGTTTGTGGGTTCAAGCCCCAAGTTAGGCTCCACGCTTACAGGGCGGAGCCTGCTTGGGATTCTCTCTTTCTCTTCCCAGCTCTCTCTGCCCCTCCCCCACACAAATGTATGCTTGTGTGCTCGTGCACATACTGTCTCTCAAAATAAATAAACTTAAAAAAGAAAGAAAGAAAGAAAGAAAGAAAGAAAGAAAGAAAGAAAGAAAGACAAAGAAAGAAAGAAAGAAATCAGGTGTTAACCACAGACCACCAATTCATCCCTGTAAGAAAAATGCATCTACCTGAGAGTGGAACTTGCCCTTATAAGGACTTTCTGATAGTTTTTCTTAAGGTCTTAAATGGTCAAGTTTAGGAAGGTATCATCAATAGATAATTCCCAATACAGCATCAATAGATACGGAAACAGGCAATTCAACTAAAAGTTCAAACGGCCAATGAACAAACAAACGAAAAAGGCTCAGCTCACTGAAAGCAACAGATAGCTGGGAAACAAATCAGTTGCACGATTTTAGTCATCGAAAACCATCACTGAAATATAACCTGTGATGCTCTCAAAGGCACACTGAGACAAACTGATTATTGTTGCCCTAATGGTTGGAACATGATTAGTAAAACACTTTTCTGAAAACAATTTTGCAGTAACTATTAAGTCCCTCAATAATGTTCATTCCATACATGCACTAGGCAAAATCAGAGGTGGGTGGAGGGCGCCTGGGTGGCTCAGTTGTTTAAGCGTCAGGCTCTTGATCTGGGCTCAGGTCATGATCTCACCGTCCTGAGATGCAGCCCTGTGTCTGGCTCCACACTGGGCGTGGAGACTGCTTAAGATTCTTTCTCTCCCTCTGCCCCTCCCATGCTCTCACACTCACTCACTCTCTCTCAAAAAAAAAAAAAAAAAAAAAAATAGAGGGCAGCAGGCAGCATTAATGCCAGTCTTCTCTATACAATGGGCATATCAGTAATTTTTACTTTCTAATTTTAGACCAAATACTTCCAAAATGTGGGGAAAAAAATTACATGTAAATGCATGCCAATCTTTAAAATAAAATCACGATCTTTGGAACATAAAATTGTACTAGCCCTTCCCTCCCCCACCTTACCCATGAGAAAACTAAGTTACAGAAAAGATTCATTTTTATAAAATGAGTCACACCATATGTATACGTGCGATCTGTTTTTATACACAAGACTCCACAGAGGTAATCTAGCACATGGGTATCAATGAGGCCTTTGGCTTCAGTTCCAATAACTTGGGAGGAGTGTGACCCTCAGGCAAATTAAAGCCTCTGTTTAAGGGTCTTAAGCCTTAAGCCTCTGTTTCTCCATCTGTAAAATGGGAACGGTAAAAGAGTGTTCAGATGAAATAAAACAATTTACGTAAGGCACTGAGCATGGTCCCTGGTATAGAACAAGCATTCCTTAAATGTTACCTGTGCTTGTAAGTATTTCCTCACATCAACAGAGATTGTTTTACACATGATTTCAAAAAGCTAGATAATGGGGCGCCTGGGTGGCGCAGTCGGTTAAGTGTCCGACTTCAGCCAGGTCACGATCTCGCGGTCCGTGAGTTCGAGCCCCGCGTCGGGCTCTGGGCTGATGGCTCAGAGCCTGGAGCCTGTTTCCGATTCTGTGTCTCCCTCTCTCTCTGCCCCTCCCCCGTTCATGCTCTGTCTCTCTCTGTCCCCAAAATAAATAAACGTTGAAAAAAAAAAAAAAATTAAAAAGCTAGATAAAATGAATATTCCACAACAGAACCATTTCATCACATCCACATCGCTTGGAATTTTTTGCTGTTACAAACAATGCTACAATACATTATGATTTTATACACAGATACACAGACTTTGACTGCCTCTCTGATTATCTCCTCAGTAAATAGTTTTAGAAGCGGTATTAGGGGTTAAATAGCATATGTACAATTTTCGAAAAAACAGTTTTCAAGCTCATTGTAGAAACCTTCTAAAACAGATGTATGCAGAAGAAAAGTGAAATTTTCTCCTGCTCCCCTCGAATCAACAGTTTAGAATGTATCCTTCGTTCCACTCGTTTTATTTGCGTTTATCAACACACACAAACACATAAAACTGTTTCTGTTTTTTTGTCTTAAATGAGATCATACTATACAGATTGCTTTGCAGTTTGTTTTTCACTTACTATTTCTTGGACTTCTCCCCATGCCTATCTATATAAGTCAGCAGGTACGCACACACGCACATGCTTTTTCCACATAGTACAGATATACCATCATCCACTTACTCATTCCTTTGATAGAAATTTGAGGGTTTTTTTGAGTTTTCACTATCAGAAACAATGCTACCTTGAAAAGCCTTTCCTAGAAATCTTGTATACAAGTGCAACTCTACCTGTAGGGTACATTCTTAGAGGTGGAATTGATGGCTCAAAGGAGGTGCCTGTTTACAATTTTGGAACTGTCTTGCCAATTCGCCCAATTTGCTAACGAGGCATGAAGCATCCACCTTGAACTTTTGTCAAGACTGAACATCATTTTTAATTTCTGTCCATCTGATTGATAGTAAAAAGGCATCTCAACGTTTTGATAACCACTTCAAGCTTTCCCCCCTCTGTTTCCCTTCTTCTGTTAACCAGTCATTCATACTTCTCGCTCAAGCATTTTTCCTACTCACTTGATGAGTCATGGACAGTCACCACTTTCTCTCCTGTGTGTTGCAATATTTTCCCCCATCTCTGATCTGACTTTTAACTTAATTTTTAAATATATAAAGTTTTCTATTTTGAGGTGTTGAATCTCTCAGTCTCTTAACTTTACAGTTCTGGGTTTTATACTTCCCAAGGAGGCCTTCCTCATTTCATCAGCGTAAGAGCATTAGTCTCTGAAATCATGGCAGAAAATGATGACAATAGCATATACAACACACATACTGTTCTCTGTTCCTCATACAAGGATCAAACTCTTTAGAAAAATGGACTGATACGAACAATAATTTCTCCGTATTTCCTAGCCATAATAAACGGTCAAGTATTTGGATCTTTCCCCTCCAAATCATATTAGTACGCTAAGAAAACCTAGTTTATTTTTTTTAATTTATTTTATTTTATGTTTTTTTACTTTTTAAAATTTACAACCAAATTAGTTAGCATGTGGTGCAACAATGATTTTAGGAGTAGATTCCTTATAGAAAACCTAGTTTATATATCTGAATCCATTCGTATCTACTGATTGCTTAGCTTTTCCACTCTCTGAGAAAGGAAGTAATGGGTGGAGGTAAGAGAATGTGACTTGAATGAAGGTTTCACAGAGGCATATGTGAGCTGGCCCTGGTAGACTTGACGGGCTAACCACAGAGACTCAGGGATTGAGAGTACATTCTAAGTGAGGGACAGATGATCAGGAAAGGGAAGGAGGCAAGAAACCCAAGAACATGATGAAGATCTTCAAAGTCACAAGGTACTGCATTCCTGGCAGAGGCATGGTCCTGGATGGCCAACTGGCCACACTGAGGTACCTTCTAAAGAGGCCAACTTGCCTGCAGGCCCCGTCGGATAACACTCCCCCATCCTACTCAACCACCATTGTGGACGTGACAGGGAAGGTCTTGAGCTGAGGGCAGCCTAGTGATAGACCAAGTCCAAGAGTTCCACCCAAGTGTGAGATTCTGATAATTGTTCAGTTGGTAGAAGCATCAGCCACTGGAAATTCATACCTAGTGAAGCCATGAGGCAACAGGGTCAGGAGCTCAGAGGGAGACCATGCCACTCAAATGACAGTGATGGAGCTCACCCACTTCACCTCCCTGGGCCTTGGGCTTTTTCACTGTAAACTGAGGGGACCCTCCTGGTCTTCAAGGAATTTTCCAGAAAGCTCTAAATTCTCTATGTCTATGGTTCTATGATTCAATATTCATGGAACAGAACCTAGAGTCTTATTTTCTCATTTCGCCAAGAGAAATTCTTGGCAATTGCTCGAGTCAAGTAAAGGAAACCAGAATACACTTGAACTGATTGATGTGTCTAAGGCAATTAAGTCAAAATATTTTTCTAATAATATTGAAACAGTTCATCTCACATTAAGAAATACTTCTAGACCTTGTCTTGCTTAGACCAGCTGTGGAAACATCCCTCACTTCTTCTGGACATAGGTGGAGAGTTCGCTGAGTCTCCAAAAGACGAGATGCAGATACTCAGCCCTTGTGTGTGTGCCGTGGCAACGGAAAGCTTCACTCTCTTTTGGATTCAAATTATTCCTCCTCCAGGTTCCCACCTATCCTTACAGGGACACAACTCCATACCCTCTCACAACAAATGATCTCCCTCCTCCACTGCCTAGCGTTTTTGTTTTTGTTTTCAAATGGGAAGAGAGCAAGGTAAGAGAAAGAGAAGGGCTGGCCTAGTTTTTAAGATGAAACCACCATGTGTATTTTCAGACCAAACCACCAAGTGTACCACCCTCTCTAAATCATTAACACTGCTATCCACTGCCTGTGAGGCGTCCCCACCCCCAGGCCTGCGAGTCACTCCCACTGCCATGGACCTCTGCATGGACCTCTATCCCACCTGCGGTGGGGGGTTGGGGGGACGGACTTCTCCAGATCCCAGTCAGGAGGGGACTGTAGCATGCAGACTTGGACTAGGACATTGCTGTTTCCAGGAAATTCCTGAATGAGCTCACTGATTTCTTAGTCAGATCTCCTAGTGGTGCGATTCCAGGCCTTGTCTCTCATCCAGGCCTCCAGTTTTGTCTCCCTCCTTTCTCCCTCTAAGCAGATGGCCCTGCCCCTAATTCACTGGGAAGGTGGTAGGAGTTGCCGTCTTGTCTCCCATACCCAATTATGTACACGAATCACTATTCTCATCCCTTGGCTAGAAATTCTTCTATCTGTTCCTCTCTAATCCACACCCACACACAGATCTTATCTAGGTCCAAAGAGGTCTAATTCTAAACCGAATGGATCCATTTGTCCCCTCATTCCTGCCCACCCAACCCAACCCAACCCCACACTAGGGACCACTGATTCTCCAACCACCAAGGATCCAACCCCAAAGGTCATCTCTGATGTTCCCTTCTTTATTCTCCAAACCTCTTTTCTTCCCCACATCCTCTTGACAGAGTTCTTTTATCACCTCACACCTCAACATTTCTTTCTGGCTTCATCCCCTATCCCATCTCCACCCACATGGCATCCTGCCACCAGGCTTGTCTTCTTTATTTAAAAAAAATTTTTTTTTCAACGTTTTTATTTATTTTTGGGACAGAGAGAGACAGAGCATGAATGGGGGAGGGGCAGAGAGAGAGGGAGACACAGAATCGGAAACAGGCTCCAGGCTCTGAGCCATCAGCCCAGAGCCCGACGCGGGGCTCGAACTCACAGACCGCGAGATGGTGACCTGGCTGAAGTCAGACGTTTAACCGACTGCGCCACCCAGGCGCCCCAGGCTTGTCTTCTTTAAACACTACTCTTATCACGTCATTCTTCTGCTCAAAAACCTTTCTTGTTCTTGTGTCTCTTTGGCTTTCAGGGTCCAACATTACATGGCCACCCTCTCTCTCAACCTTATTTTCTGTTACTCTCCAACGTGTTCCCAACGTTCTGGTTGGGTTTGATGAACTATCTCCTCCTTCCCACCTCCATTCATGCAGCTCTCTGTATTGGAAATGCCTTGCCTTGTCAAGTGCTAGCATCCTCCATGAAGCCAGTGATGCTTGAATTGAACCCCAGGCCTTCCTCCTAGACAACTCCAGCCTCCCAGCTGACCCCCTACAACATTTATGCCACACAAGTAATCATAGAATGTGTATTCTCAACCAAGAGTAGTTGACTTTCAAAGGTTCATCAGTAAGTCAGTTGTGTGAAATTCAAAATCCATTTATCCTGAAGGAAAATACATGGGAAATAGGTTCTAGGCCATGAAATGTATGCAATCCACAGTGTAACTTAACCGTGATACAAATGTACCTTTCCAACCACGCAGAAGATAACTCAAAAGAAAAACACATTCTGAATTCAGATAATTCCAGAACGAAGGCCTCTGTCCATACTCCAGAAAGAGACAATTCTAGAGAATGGGAAGCCAAAAGCCAGGGTATAAATCGAAACGCTTCTCATGCATCTGCTCCAACCCGACCTCTAGAATCTGAACTCCAATTTCCAATCTAGCCCAAGGACAGGAGTCTGTTTTAACTCATGTGCAAAATTTTCTCATTCAATAGAAGCAAGACCCTGGAAAAATACAGAGGAATTGGACCTGTCTCTGCCCCTAGACACATAGGGGCCAGGTAGCCGTCAGAGGACATGCTTCCTCCTGGGGCACCTCCATGCAGCAGCAGAACTGCTTTGGTGACTTCCAAGCATCGCCATGGCAAAAGGCATCAGGGAGAACACGGGGAAAAAATATTTTTTACTGTTTATTTTTGAGAGAGAGTATGAGTATGAGTGGGGGAGGGGCAGAGAGAGAGCGAGGGAGACACAGGATCTGATGCAGGCTCCCGGCTCTGAGCTGTCAGCACAGAGCCCGACACGGGGCTCGAACTCACAAACCACGAGATCACGACCTGAGCCGAAGTCAGATGTTTAACCGACTGAGCCACCCAGGTGCCCCAAGAACATGGGGAAATTTTAAATTTGTCCAGAGAATAGAGCAGGGCATACAGATAACTTCTAATTAGGAACTTGGTGGCCACTCCTCAGTGGGGATTAGGTTCTAAGGTCAGTGCAAAAAGCAACCAATAGCCAAGATTTCCCCACAAAGTACCGTATAAATGCTTCAGGTGACCTTGTGCAGTCACTGTTGTGCCAAGTCAAGTCTAAGAAACTTCAAGGCCAGCAAAAGGATGGAACTAAAGACAAGACTGAATGTGGCTGGCCGTTCACCCCACTCCGCCCCCAGGAAGGCTAACAAAACTCTAACGCAGATGGGAAGTTCCAGAAGCTCCCGCTCGCCTGCAGCATTTGCTCTTGTTTTAATGTCAAGTCTCTGTGACCTTAATACACATTAATAGGTGTGCTGGGAAGATTAAGGTGGAAGGTGGGGAGTTTTCTGAAGTCAGAGAAACCTGGTTAAGAATTCAAACTCAAGCATTCCAGCTTCAGATCCCTGCTACACTGCTTATCAGTGTGTGACTGGACAAATTACTGCAAAAAGCTTCTGTTTCTTTTGGAGAAAAATGGAGGTAACAGTGCCTACTTCAGAAGGGCTGCTGGGAAAATTAAGAAATAACATTTAGCATATGTAAATTCTTAGTATCAGCATCCACAGCAGGCGGGGCACATCTTCTTTATCCTTGCCCACTGGGCCATGTTATCAAGGACCAAACGGCTGGTCTCCAGCCTCTCTAACCACCTAAACTAGAGACTGTCCTGTCTGACTTCAAGTTTAGTTCTGGCAACTGTGACCATTAAGAATTATAAACACAAGGGCAAAACAGAAATATGGAAAGGTCTATAAATTGTAGTGCAACATGAAAAAGCAGAAGTTGGGATGGTGAGCATTAAAACAAACAAACAAACAAGAAAGAACATACAACTAACAGGATCCTAGGAGGCTACAGAGACTAAATATTAACAGTCGGTACTTTACTGTGAGTTGTATTTTTTGCTTTTACTGCAGGGCTGGTTAAAAGGACCACTTTTAAAATGAAGGTGCTGAATGAGGTCTGTGGTTCCACCAACCTCTTTTTTTCTGTCCCTTCCCCACTTTGGCCACATATTTTTGCCAGATTCTAGCAAATGATGTTTAACAGTGATTGGCTAATTCTGTTTACTATTTTTCCATTTCAATGCTGATCTAAATTTTAACCAATAATCCACATTCATAAAGGGTTTACAATAACATTATGAAATCAAATCACTGACACAGGTGTAATGATGATAAGCATGGCTAAGTAAGCAAGAAACCATCAGTTGCTTAACTCTGATAGTCAAGGTCAACCTCATTCTAAAAGGTAGTGAGAGAACATTCAGTTTAAGGAGGGAGACCCGATACTACCTCTAATAACAATGTCTAGAGTTAGACCAATCCTCTCTCAGAAATTCTTATTATGTCACCTACAGCCAATCAGAACTTGGAATCAGCATGAAACCATACAGGCTTGCAATTCCAAACAGAGGAAAAGAAACTTGACGATTTGGGTAGCTTTTGTGTCCTCATCCTGGGTAATGCATAGTTTCTATTAAGCCTTTTGAAACGCTGAAAATGGCCCCCTGGCTCCCATGGGGTTTCTTAGCAGGTGTCAGGCTGGAACTACCAGCCTAGGTCAGCTCTACCTAGGAAACTGGTGGGACAGCCGATTAGCCAGCTCTAAGCACCTTCTTATTCCTAGTAATCAAAGGGCAAATGAATCTTAGGATTGGGCGGAGGGGAAATGTACCAGAAAATCTTAGGAAATCTGTTCCTGCAAAAGACTCAACCACCCCTGCCCATCTCAGGGCTTATCATAATTGAGGAGGGGGGGATCAGAAGACAAATAATTTGAAAAAATTCCCCAGTAATCACAGCCTATGTAGGTGAACACACATGCCCCCCAATATCTACCATGGAACTGAGACTCACTGGTCTAAATCAACTTAGAATATCAGGACCACATTATACTTACTAACTTACACACACACACACACACACACACACACACACACACACACACGGGAAAGGGTGATGAAATCACCAGGAAGTCAATTGGAAATACAGTACCTGCCATTCCTAAACACCAGTAACTAGTTGATCCAGTCTACATCTATGTTAGAAGGCACTGCCTTAGAAGCGACTGCTCTGTACCTACGGTCAAAGGGCGGGGAGGTGTCTCTCTGTCAAGGTTAATCAGTGAACTACCTCAGACCTGTAACAGAGTATAAATTGTGAAATCAAGAGAGCCTCATTTCAGATGAGGAATCAGAGGTGGGCCACTGCTTTCACGGGCATAGGACACAACTGGACTGAGTTTTGCTCTTGATCTTTGATACACCTGACTGCACTGTTTGCCCCTTGAGTTGTGGCCTCATCTCCTGGGGCTGGTCCTAGTTCCCGCTCCCCAACCCGACCCCAACCCAGACCCTAGGTATAGAGCTGACCCCAGCCAGAGAGGGCCTCCACAGCTGTCCATTCCTGAAGGTCTGTTTCATTGCTGTCTCAAGGACCAAAAGCAAGACAGAAGGCAGCAATGAAGGGCAAATGAAAAAAACAAACAAACAAACAAACAAACAAAAAAATGTGGATGCACAAAGTAACGAGAAAAAGCTGTTTCTTGGTAGATAAGGGGGAATAAGCACCAGGAGCGGTTCATAACCAGAAATACGAGTACACGGCTTAGAACTAAACTGCCTAATCTAATTCTGGAGGCACTATAAACCTGATGGCTGTACTGGGGCCCCATGTGACGTTTCAAAGAAGAGAATGCTGTAAAGTTGTGATCTTGATGTTCTTCTGCTCATGGGCCCAACAACTGCCTAGAAGCAGCTTCCTGCCCTTTCCAGATGATTAGCGCTGTGTTGTTGGGTTTCGCCCTCCAGCTTCTGTGGGTCCTTAGGGAGTACACTTGGCCAAAGCAAAATGCCAAAACAGAAGCAGCATTTTCTGGCCATCCACGTGTAATTAGGATACCATAAAATCCCACAGCAAAAACTCAACACCCAAAAGCAGAGCCTGGGGCAGCTGAGACTAGCTGGGAAGTGCCACATCTTGGGAGTGGCCTCGCCGGGACTGCATCTTCCGATCTGTCAAATGAGAGTCGTGATGGTGAAAGCCCAGCCCTCAAATTGCCAGGAGAAAGAATAAATGGGACCGCACTTCATAAACTGTGAAGCTTGGGCACCGACAGCATAGAAATGTTATAATTAACCACAGGGCTCTCTCCCCATGGACAGGATGGAGTAAAGAACACCAACAGAATATTATTATTTCTTCTCAAAGACCTGTTTGGCAGTTACTTTATTAAAAAAATTTTTTAATGTTTATTTTTGAGAGAGAGAGAGAGAGAGAGAGAGAGAGAGAGCTGGGGAGGGGCAGAGAGAGAGGAAGACACAGAACCCGAAGCAGGCTCCAGGCTCTGGGCTGTCAGCACAGAGTCTGACGTGGGGCTCAAACTCACTAACCTGAGAGATCATGACCTGAACCGAAGTCAGACACTTAACCTACTGAGCCACCCACGTGCCCTGGCAGTTATTCTATTTAAATAAAGATGCAACATGGTTATCTTCAGAAAATAGAAGGTTTTTTTTCATCCAAAAACTTTATGCGGCCACTTTCTGAGCTGAGAAATTAACTTTTACACAGGCCTCGAGGCCTCAAGGCCTTACCAAGAAGATCCCGTTTAAGCCAAACAACTCGGAGAGGTAAGCACTATTATTACTCTCACATTTTGCAGATGTGGAAAAAGGATGAAAGTGGCTTAGGCAACTTACCAAGGCAACAAAACTACTGACTAGCAGAGCTAGGGCTCACGGGCCAAGGCCATGCTCTACACCTCTGCACTTAATGCCTCGCTCAGGTTATTTCCAAGGACAAATCAACCCATGGTCAACAGAAGCTCTCTACAGGTGCTCTGTGCTTCCGTAAAGACTTACATCTATTCAACATTTATTGAACACTGGCTGCATGCCAAGCCCATCACTGAAAGACAAAGACCTTCACACCGTCTGTCCAGGGAGAGCATCAACTCCAGGGTGAACCCTGAGTCTAAAGACACCTCAGGAAAGCAATGAAGAGTACTTTTTTTTTTTTAAGTTTATTTATTTATTTTTGAGAGAGGGAGAGAGAGCGTGCACGCATGCACACACACACAAGCACGAGTGAGCGGGGGAAGGCAGAGAGAGAATCCCAAGCAGGCTCTGCACTCTCAGTGCAGAGCCTGTGATGGGGCTCAAACCCATGAACCATGAGATCGTGACCTCAGCCGAAATCAAGAGCCAGATGCTCAACCAACTGAGCCACCCAGGTGCCCTGAAAAGTACTTTTTAAAAAGTCCCAGTACGGGATTCAGCATCTGACTCTTGATCTCAGCTCAGGTCTGGATCTCAGTGTTGTGAGTTCAAGCCCCAACCCACGTTGGGCTCCACGCGTGGTGTGAAATCTGCCTTAAAAAACAAAACAAAGCAAC
Source organism: Leopardus geoffroyi (assembly GCF_018350155.1). NCBI lineage: Eukaryota > Metazoa > Chordata > Mammalia > Carnivora > Felidae > Leopardus > Leopardus geoffroyi. Next base: position 46,643,233 of record NC_059330.1, read on the forward strand.
TTGTAGTAATTCATAGAACAGACTATAAAATACTTAGTTGTATTGTTATAGGCCCCTCAAAGCCTGCTTGGGATGACAATCAACCTATTAAGGAAATATGCTCCGCATCAGGAAGACTTTCTTATAGTATAGTACACCATAGTTTTTAGCAAAAAGAAATCCGGCAGGACCTAATCAGCCTTCAGCACTACATGGTCTCCCCACCTCCCCTACTTTATTGCTGTATATAAGTAAATGTTCTATTGCATGTACTAAAATTTTAAGAAAACCCTAAAAATACTGCACATCCCTTTTTGTGTGCTATGGGAACATATTTCCATCTTAGGGAAGTCAGTCACAATTAGCTGGGACTTCCCTGAGACAGTGAGAGGCTACATCAGATGAGGCTGTGTAGCAAATGTTCCATCCACGTTATTGATTACCTGGTGACTTTATTGATATCTGTCTTCCCTTTTATACTAGCCATCTCAGGCAGCTGCTACCACAGGTTTTCCCCATGTAAACTACCCCACGAAATGTTCATCTAAATGTCTCCAGGGACTACCATATGGAAACTGACGTCAAAAACAACATCCAAAGACAAGCTCTTATTTTCTTCTCAATTTATTATGTCTATAAAACAAGAATTTGGAGTTGATTGTAGATCTAAGGCTCTCTCTTTTATTTTAAATGTTTATTTTATTTATTTTTGAGAGACAGAGCGCACACGAGCGAGCGCAAGCAGGGGACGGGCAGAGAGAGAGAGGGAGACGAGGATCCAAAGCAGGCTCCATGCTAACAGCAGAGAGCCTGACGTGGGGCTCAAATTCATGAACTGTGAGATCATGACCTGAAGTCAGATGCTTAACCAACTGAGCCGCTCAGGCGCCCTAAGGCTCTCTTGACTTCACAATTTATGCACTGTTACAGGTCTGTTTGCACAAACATTTTAATTTCAGCCAAACCTTTCTAGCTGCACATGTGGGATTTAAGCTCTAAGAGCAGAGACCACAATTTAGCATTCAGTACTTGCCATTTGTATCCTGCCTTACAATGCGCAAAGCAGTACTGGAATAGCCCTCAGGGAGCTTAGAGAAGGGCTGTGGGAGATATCATCGCATAATCAACACAAGAGCTCTGAAGTAACATGAAGGGTACCAGGAGGGCACAGCCTGTAGGGAAACCTAATCAGTTTGAGGATCAGTCACGGTAGGGTCCCTGGAGCAAGTGGGAATTGGGCTGACATCTCAAGGGTGAGTGTGAGTTGGCCAGGACTGTAATGTGGGCAGTCCAGAAGGGAGCATGGCATGAGCCAGGGACCTAAGGCAGGAGCACAACCTAACAGAGGAATACAAAGAAGCCCCTTGAATGTGGGTACAGTGGACACAGCATGAGACTGGAAAGGTAGGCAGGGACCAGGTCATGCAGGGCTTTGAAGGCCACATCAAGAGCAATGAGGAACAGCTGAAGGGTCACTGTATGTTGTCTAGAGGCAGGTTCGGAGGTGATCAGATGCACGTTCTGAAAAGCTCACTCGGTGCAGTGTGAAAACAGACTGGAAAGGGACAAGAAGGGACTCAGAAAGGTCAGTTACACTCTTACATTTTAGGTGAAAGGTGACAGTAGCCCAGACAAGGGAGGTGGCTGTGGAGATGAGACAAGGGGCCTGAGAGAGAGAAGATGAAATGGGTGGGACTTGGTGGGTGGGCTAGGGAAGGAGGAAGAAGGTATTTCCAAGGACAAGCCTTAGGCTTACAAGAGAGACAGTGGTCAGTGGTCCCATTTATCATGTCTGGGAATAAGAGAAGGATCACGTTTAGGGGGAACGGAGTAGGTGCAGTTTGGAACATCTTTTTTTAATGTTTATTTATTTATTTTGAGAGAGAGAGAAAGTGCAAGCAAGTGGGGAAGAGGCAAAGAGAGAGGGGGGAAAGAGAGAGAACCCCAAGCAGGCTCCATGCTGTCAGCGCAGAGCCCAGCACGGGGGTCGATCCCATGAACCATGAGATCATGACCTGAGCCAAAATCAAAAGTTGGACACTTAACTGACTGAGCCAACCAGGCACCCCCAATTTGGGACATCTTGAGTCTGACACTTGGTGGCCTCCAAAGGTAAATGTCAGAAAGGTGTCGAAAGTTCTGCTTCAATAACTAATACTATTATACATCCACCCAGAAGGGAGACTAATCATTCCTTACAAATACCCAAAACCAGTAGAAAGAGAATTCGTTGAATGACGAAGTATTTTCTTGAAGTGACCTCTAACGATACTGTGCAGGTAACATATGTAATAAAACCATTTCAGAAATGTCTGCCTACGTTCAACTTTTTGGAACATCTTTCAGAGAAATTGAATGCCATCTACTGTTCTACACATGCAAAAAAATCTTCAACTTTTGGGACCCTAATTTAAACCAGGCAGCAAACAAGAAATTTCAAAATGGAGCAGGAAAAATAAGTTTCCTAAAATGAGGAGTTGGCCGGGGGGGGGGGGGGGAGGGAGGGCAGGGGGAGATCTTGGCATCACCCAGACAGCTCACTTGGCATGCACTAATTCACTCAAAGTTCTGAGTTATGGAAAACAAACTTTGAATGAAGAGACATCAAGACACTCCTCATTCCATCTTTGTGGCCCTAAGAGGCTGGAATTGTGTTTTCATTTCAAATGAGGAATGGGAGACAGAGAAGCTGAGAAACTTGCCTAAGGCATCATTGCCAGTAAGGGCAGAAATGCAAAGCAAACAGGTCTAGGCAACTCCCTTTACCAATGCCCACCACCACCAGGAAGAGGAAGAAGCAGCTATTTCCTTGGCACTGATCCTCTGCTGTAGAGGTTGAAAATTGGGACATTTGTTTTGGAAGGTGTTTTCTGTTATCACCTGTAGTTCAGCAATTACATTCTTAGCCTCAAGATAACCTTAATTTTTAAAGAGTTTTCTTTGTCAATTCAATTGTCTCTGTTTCGGCTTCTTAAAGGGTTTTTGCCTGGTTGGACATATAAATCACACCCAAGGGGTGCCTGAGGGGCTCAGTTGGTTGAGCGTCCGACTCTTGATTTTGGCTCAGGTCAAGATCCCAGGGTTGTGGGATTGAGCCCCACGTTGGGCTATTCGCTAGGAATGGAGTCTGCTTAAGATTCTCTCTCTCTGCACCGCTCCCCCCCCCCCCCCACTGCTTGTGCTCTCTTGCTCTCATACACAAACAAACAAATCACACCCAAAAATGCTTTATAAGGTTTAGTTGTGATTGCTTATAAAATTTGGATCCAAATGTAAACTCAGATCTGGAAAAAACAAATGTTTGTTTTTCATCAAATGCCTACTGCACGTTTCCAGCCAAAATCCACTGAAACTATGGTGAATAAGCCGCCTCTAACTTACAGAACAATTTTTCAAAAACCACTTATTCTTAAGCCAAACTCAGAACTTTTTTCCCTGAAGAAGAAACGCTATCACGTACATTCCTTGCCAGGCCACAAAGCTTAATACCTCAGTCAACCAAGGATCCTGTATGTTAACAGGAAATATTACATAGTCCTTACAAAGAGTGTGTAAATTATATAGAAATGGGGGAACATGCAAGTGAAATCACGATAAATGAGGAAAAAACACAAACTAGTACATACACTGATTACACAACGTTTATAAAGGTAAGCGTGTTGATATGCTAGAGTGAGAGAGTTTAATTTTCCTCTGTATCGCCACCTACACATACACATGTATGTAAGTATATGTATACAATGCATGTGTGGATGTGTGTATAAAGGTCTTTGTCAACAAATGCTTACGGTCTATTAGCCCTCCAAATACCTTGAAGCACTGCTCAACTTGGAACTGCTGCCCACGGGCCAGCCCCCAACACCCAGCCCTGACATAGACTCTCAGGTGCGTTGCTGGCTCAGGGACCTGGCAAAGTGGCTGAGGGGACACTGAAGAGGAGGAGGGCAGAGCAGGAGTTACAGAGGGAAGAGGGGAGCAAGGGACAGGTGGCCTCAGGGAGCTGAGGCAGGCGCCTGCCAGGGTGGTAAGAGCATGCTTTTCCAACTCAGATGGGGAGCAAACCCCAGCTCAGCCCCTCACCAGCTGTGTGACCTCAAGTGAGGTACACAGTATTTCCGAGCTTCAGTTTTTTCTCTACAAAATGGGAAAAATAAAGTCTACCTCACAGCAGCTGTGTGGGGATGAAAGGAGCTCCACACAAGCCCTTACACAGGCTTCTCCTTGGAGGGCTAGCCCCCTGCCTCCCTTCGCAGGTGTCGTCACTGTCCCGGTCTGCAAAGAGGTGGCAATAACAACAGGATGTTGTACGGATGAAAGGAAGATGTATGGTACTGGGTCTGTCCATTGTGGCCCTTATGCAGATACTGGTTATTAAGACATCGCTCATTTTTTTTTTTTTAAGACATCGCTCATTTGTCAAGTTAAAATTTATTGGAAATGTTTGCTCATCTTACGGAACACTCGCAGAACAAGTTATTTGTGATCCAAGGTTTTACTATATACTATTTCCCAGAAGATTGATTTTGTCAACGAAATCAAATGACATTCAATTAAAAATGACATTCAGGAGGGGCACCTGGGTGGCTCAGTCGGTAGAGCCTCCGACTTTGGCTCAGGTCACGATCTCGCAGTATATGAGTTTGAGCCCACATCGGGCTCACTGCTGTCAGCACAGAGCCTGCTTCAGATTCTCTGTCCCCCTCTCTCTGTCCCTCTCTTGCTTGTGCTCTCTCTCTCTCAAAAGTAAATAGAGCATTAAAAAAAAAAAATGACATTCAGGAAAGGGGCACCTGAGTGGCTCAGTTGGTTAAGCATCCAACTCTTGATTTCGGCTCAGGTCATGATCTCACCATGTGTGAGTTCGAGCGCCATGAGTTCTACGCTGACAGCGCAGAGCCTGCTTGGGATTCTCTCTCTCCCTCTCTCTCTCTCTGCCCCTTCAAAAAAAACTACATTGGGAGGGGGGAAAAATAGCCTAAGGCCAATAGCTATAACCCGTCACCCTGTACCCAGGTCCCTGTATCTGGAACTCATGGCCAGTCTCAGGTCAGTTGGCCTTTGGATGTGGGAACCCTTCCCAGGAAAGCATTCAGGTTGTCAGACTTTGTGGAGTAACAAGTGAAGAGTCAGTTTGCTCATTTTAAAGACCGCCAGGCATGCGTAACATCAGAAAACCAGGCTCGGTGGCCAAAAGCTCAAAGCCAACCCGAGAGCAGGGAGATGCTTGGTGGGCTTTGAACCACCAAGAGGACAGCCAGAGGCAACTTTATTTCTCCTTCTGTTCTTGCCACAGGAAAAGTGATAGTAAGCAAAAGAGGTTACCAACCAGATAAGGTCAGTCATTCTCTCAAAAGGTCACGGATACCAAAGTCCCAACTCCTCAAAAGTCCTTCAAATTAATCAGTCAAAATCTCTGCAAAGAAGGGGCCCCTGGGTAGCTCAGTCAGTTAAGCATTGACTTTTAATCTCAGCTCAGGACACGATCTCATGGTTTGTGAGATTAGGCCCCTCATCGGGCTCTGTGCTGACAGTGTAGAGCCTGCTTGGGATTCTCCCTCTCCCTGTCTCTCTGCCCCTCTCCTGCTCATGTTCTCTCCCTCTCTCTCTCAAAACAAACAAATAAACTTAAAAAAAAAATCTCTACAAAGAAGCCTCACTGAATTCCACGGCCCGAAAGACAAGTGTCACTCCCCAAAATTATTAATTAATAGCAGGACTCAACTCTAATGTCTCCTCCAGACAAAGACTCTCCTGACAACCTTATCCTTAAAGCACGGCCTCCCTATCTCCTGGTTCTCTTTATTTTTTTTTAATTTAAAAAAAAATTTTTTTTTCAACGTTTATTTATTTTTGGGACAGAGAGAGACAGAGCATGAATGGGGGAGGGGCAGAGAGAGAGGGAGACACAGAATCGGAAACAGGCTCCAGGCTCTGAGCCATCAGCCCAGAGCCTGACGCGGGCTCAAACTCACGGACCGTGAGATCGTGACCTGGCTGAAGTCGAACGCTTAACCGACTGCGCCACCCAGGCGCCCCTGGTTCTCTTTATTTTAAAGAACAATATTACTACCTAACATTGTGTTATATGGCTACTTACTTGCTACCTCTCAGCCCACAGAATACATGCTCTATGAGGGCAGAAACTTAGTTTATTCACTGCTGTGTTCCCAATGTTGTGCATAGTAGGCACTTAAATATTTATTGGTTGAATGAATGAATGAACACTGCACTTAATACCTAAGTAATCTGTTTATGTCCTTTTCAGAAAATTCCATACAGCACAGAAAATAAATATATCGTTTACAGTCTAGTATATTTTTAGCAACTGGGCATTGGGTTTTAGCTCCAGAATGTAACATATTATAAATATATTATAACACTTGCTAGGAGAAAGTGAGATCTAGCTTTATACCCGGATCATCTCTACTGGGCAGTATCCTTTGCAGGAGCACAAGCCTTGCTAATGCAGACTGTGAACATGGTACTTCTCCTTTCCAGGGAACCAATGTATAATGTTGTTTCTGCTGGGAAAATGCATTTCCTTTAGGAAACTGAAATTCCAAGCCAGCCGTTAACAAAGAAAAGGATCCTGGGGCGTCTGGGTGGCTCAGTCTGTTAAGCGTCTGACTCTTGATTTCGGCTCAGGTCATGATCTTACGGTTCGGTTTGTGGGTTTGAGCCCCACGTCGGGCTCTATGCGCTCTCGCTCTCTTGCTCGCTCACTCTCTCTCTCTCTCATTGCCCCTCCCCTTCTTGCTCTCTCTCTCTCAAAAATAAATGAAAAAAAAAAAAAAAAAAGAAAAAGAAAAGAAAAGGATCCTTCAAGAGAAGGGGGGAATACCCCTGGGTGGCAGTGACTTCTTAGATCTTGATGGCTTAAATAAAAGCTCCTCTGCAAGTCGCCATCCACCAGGGGTCCACAAGTGGAAATCACAGAGCTGTTGCCACCAACAGGACTCCAAGGTCTACACCTGTGCTCCCAGGCCTGCCTTTGGACCAGAAGCTGCCACCCTCAGCTTGCCTCACCTGCCAGGCCCATTGGAAGTGGAGCAGAGGCCCTGAGAGCAGGATGCAGATCTAATACATGCAGTTTGTATAAGGCACTTTCTTTAAAATATATATATATTCTCGGGGTGCCTGGGTGGCTCAGTTTGTGAAGCGGCCAACTCTTGGTTTTGGCTCAGGTCGTGATCTCACAGTTTGTGAGTTCAAGCCCCACGTTGGCGCTCTGTGCTGACAGTGCGGAGGCTGCTTGGGACTCTCTCTCTCTGCCCCCACCTCCGCTTGTTCATTTTCTCTCTCTCTAAATAAATAGACTTTAAAATACATATTTTTAAGTCTATTTTTTAAAATCTATTTTTATATATATGTACATATATTCTCAAATGGTAGAACTCTGAAGTCATGTTGTGCATAATAAAGTACGCAATATCTCCTTCACAACTAACATAACAAGCAATTCATCTAGCATCAATTTTAGGTTCTTAAAACCCACTTGGTCAAAGGCTGCGTCAGTCGTTTCACTCTAAGGGGAAAAGCATATGAGTAACCAGGGAAATAAATGCAGAGTCGGTACTGCTTTTTCATATACACATAATAAATAATTGCACCTAAACAAAAAGATCTCCAAAAAGTCCCTCACAGAAAACACGGGCCCCAGCTTTTGAGGGGACTGAGGAGTTGCACCTTCTGGAAGCGCTACTCTCAACATCTGTACAACTCTCTCAAAATCAGCCTGGCTGCCCGCTCCAGCCCTGCTAAATCTTACTGTCCAACAAGCCACAAAGCACACTCCCAAGCGAGCGCCTCTACCTGCCAATGAAAAATGCCAGCTCCTTCCTAACGTTCTCTTCCAAAACCTTGCATCGTATTATTTTACATCAAGGGTTTTTTGGGTTGTTTTTTTTTTTAACATCTATTTATTTTTGAGAGACAGAGAGACAGAATGTGAACAGGGGAGAGGCAGAGAGACAGAGTTACAGAATCTGAAGGAGGCTCTGGGTTCTGAGCTGTCAGCACAGAGCCTGATGTGGGGCTCGAGCTCACAAAGCACAAGACCGTGACCTGAGCCGAAGTCAGACGCTTAGCTGACTGAGCCACCCAGGCGCCCCGTCAAGGGTTCTTAACATCTACATGCAAAATTTGGTCTGTGTGTACATGTGTTTCCTAGGGAGACGGTGCATAGTGTTCAGAGGTTGAAGGGGTGTATTTTCCAAAAGGGAAGACACCACTCTTTCAAGGGGTTCCAGAACTTTATCTGTTCTTTTGGGAAACCAAAGTTTCTCAGAGCCACCTCTGGTGAGCGACGTTTCTATCAAGTTGGGAACTATTTCAAATCAGACACGTTTTCCCAGGAAAAATACCAGGAAGCCAAAGTACTAGCTGCAACACTTGCTCTGGGGGTGTGGATCGCTGGCATTTCTGGGGTGCCCAACAAGAACCCGTTGGGCCTCACAGTAAGGTAAATCAAGATGGTGAGTCAATGTGAGGTCTGCGCTTAGGGTGTTGATTCTTGAATTTGCTTTGGACTCTTGGATGTTGGCATTTTCCACCGCGGGGCTTCGATACTTCATGATAACTTACTAAGTTTTCCTCAGAAACGCGTTATTTTATCCAGCTTCATAAGAAAGGCCAAAATTAATGTGGGGTCAGCTGTGCTTCGGTGTATCACTCAAAATGCAGGGCACAGCTCCACAGAAACTTTCCTTCAAGGCAAGTCTTTTCTTTGAGCACTTCTCCATCAAACGTAACCCTTAAGGCACTGTTCCCACCATTCTCTGCCTCCGTCAAGAAACTATGTCCTAGGTATTTAAAAAAATTTTTTCAATATCCTGTAAGGATGCAAACATGCACATTCCTCTTCCCATTTTTTAAAAATTGACTTTCCATTTTTGTTTTAACGAACCACTGCTCTCTAGGAGCTGTTTCTAACATGGAAATTTAAATATCATACAAATAAATTTAAATATCCTTCAGATTACACGAACTCTCCACTTCCACCAACCCCAGCTGCCAGACCTGCTGTGATCACACATCCTTTGTTTCTACAAACCATGTAACAAAGTGACCTTGTTACTCTGAAAATCTCACTTTCATTTCAAGTCCACCCAGTTACCAATCTTCTTTCACACATACGGCAATTCTCGGTCTCTCTTCAAAAATGTGGCCGAAGGTATAATAAAAGAGGGGCTAAAAAAAAACCCTGTTCCCTGCTGGTTCTCCTGGACCACAATCTTCCTCTGTCATTTCCTTTACACCAAAAGGTACCACTGTATTTGGAAAATAATCAGTTTTGGAAAAAGGTACCTTTACACTATTATTTCCAGAACAACAAGATGTACAGAAGGAGAAATTATAATCTGCTGAGAAAATTGCAAAATAATTTCCAACGCTATTTGCTATAATTTGACAATTCTATCTTAAGAGTCTAAGAACTGTATCATTGTGAGATGTCTCAAAGCCATTATCCTAACTGAAATCTACTCAAATGGAATAGTTGCTTTTCAAGTCACATGAAGGTACATATAGACCAGAGATCCTCCCTATTAAGTCAAGGGATGGTTATACCTATAAAGTACGTCACCAAAGCAGTAAAGATCTTAGCTTCAAAATATCTTAATCATTTATCTTGATCTGTGCACGCACCAATAAAGTATTGAACAATGCTCCTTTAAAAAAAATCAAAGTCAGGAAATGCAGACATCCATCTATCTGGTTTTCACTCCCAAGTTTTTGTTCTCCACACATTTTTATTGTTTTCTTTTAAACACACTGGACTTTTGGGGCGCCTGGGTGGCTCGGTTGGTTAAGCGTCTGACTTCGGCTTAGGTCATGATCTTGCGGTTCGTGAGTTCGAGCCCTGCATCAGGCTCTGTGCTGACAGCTCAGAGCCTGGGGCCTGCTTCTGATTCTGTGTCTCCCTCTCTCTCTGCTCCTCCCCTGCTTGCACTCTATCTCTCTCTCTCTCTTTCTCAAAAATAAATAAACAGTAAGAAAAATTAATTATAAACACACTGGACTTTTCACTTCTCTGTGTTCACCGAAGAGAAAAGTGGAATGGATAATCCCAAACAACTGACTTGGGAACGCACTGCATTTTTCAGTAGCTTCCCATTAAAATGGGTCTGTGTGGGAGGAACATAAACCAAGCAGACTGGAGTGGGAAGAGAGCCCCTGGGCACAACAGGGAGCAAAGGGAAACCAGCTAAAGGCTTAAAGACCAGCAAGAAATAATCTACTCAGATAACTGAGAGCCGATGCCATAACTTTCTCTGTTATTTAAAATCCACAGTGCTGACTCTTCATTAATTTTGGATGAATTTCACGGTAGGTTTTTTGTAATTACCAACAGCTTGCATTACTAGCTCATGAGATGGCTCTATCAATTCAGAGATCTGGTTTCCTAAGCAGAGCCTCCTGGATCACATCCCCACCTCCATGTGAAGGTTAATGCTGCCAAGGGGCTAATGAATCCTCAGAAGCAGCAAGAGTAGGAGACCTTCCTCCCAAACCGTTTCAGGGCCGGACCCCTGACTCCCCAGAGCACTGGGGAAGAAACTCGGAGAGGGGAAGAAGCTTAAGCTACGCAAGGTAGAAAATGATCACCTTTTACTGCAGTTTAAATTTCTGCTTGTTGCAATAATGCACATTTGTCGCCGATGCTCTCTTGTATGTTGGCCTGCCTCTGGAAGAACAGTCTTTCTGAAAGCAATAACTTCTGTCTTTTCTGCCTCTGGCAACATTGGAATAAGGAATATAAAACAGAATCCTACTTTCATGAGCACAGCTTGCCATCACAGGATACATATGAGGTCCACAAAGAAAGGTAGGAGCCTGTGACAGCAATGGCGTATGTGTGTTCCTGGCCAGTCAGAGGCCACCAGAGCAGATGGCTGACTTCTGGGATAGAAGGGGGTGAGCTGAGACCCCCGGCATCCCAGGTAGGAGCAGGCCCCACCGTCCAGAACCACACAGCTGGAAGGACCAGCCTCTGGGTTCTCTGTCTAGCTCAGGTCCCCCTTTCTGGCTGCAGAGAAGAATTACCAGACCTAACAGAAAAGTCAGTGACAGGGAACAGATTAACTTAGAACTCATTAAGAAAAAAAAGGTGGGGGGGAGGAGGAAAGGGAGGAAAATGAGGTGATGTAAGAGATAAACCCAAGAAAAATGAAAAGAGAGGCTTATGAGAAGTTAGGGAACAGTCAGGACACTGACCAAAAAAAAAAAAAAAAAAAGACTGAAGAAACCAAGGACAAAATATCCTAGCACATGGTACGTGGCTTGTAGGACAAGTTTATCCAGTGCTCTCCCAACAAAGGATACCTTAAGGACCGGAAAAGGGGAGAGAGGACAGTAGGGAGGAAGGAGAATCTCAGGGACCCAGGGGTAGCCAGGGAGGACCAGTGAGAAGCCAGGCTTGCGTGCATGGACTCCCGCCCCTTAGAAACCTGCAGTCTGTGCTCTATGTTCTTTCACTTCTGTTAATCTGCCCCTCCTTTCTAAATAGCTGGCCTGAGAGTTTTCTAGACGAGTGGTACGGAGGCTTTAGAGCTGGAGTCCCTCCTCAACTTTTCTCCTTCAAGGGCCGTTTGGAAACCTGATGAACATCAAAGACCCTACCACCACCAAATACAAAGACTTCACACTCAGTTTTCTAGAAGACATAGACTCCTCCCCTCCCTCCACCCCCCCCAAGGTTTTTAAAAACCCTGCTTGAAAGAACCCGTTACATGGTTCTGAGTGACAGGTTAAAAACTTTTTGATGTACACCCTTTGGATGGTGGGTGCGTGGTCTTTTAGAAGTCTGGGCAGAACAAAAGAGAGCAAGATGAAGTCCTGCCCCAAGAAAACAGTCTTAGTGCCTCCCGAAGTTCCATGGTTTTTTTTTTTTTTTTTTTTTCTAACTCTTGGCGCAAAGACCTTAATGGGAAAATAGGTGGTTCCTTTCTAGACTCTCTACAAACAACCAAAAAATTGAAAAGCAAACATTCCAAAACATACTTAAGTGCTTGCTTACGTTAAAAAAGAAAGAAAAACTGGCACACTGACTTACAAGCTATTAATCAGGAAGAAAACAATCTAATTAATCATTTGTAATTAAGAATTTATCGTGTTTAATGCCATGCGAATGCATGCTTTAAGATTCTTCAAAGACCTCCCTAAAAAAGAATGACAAAGTGGGTGAAGACCTTCAAGAGACTCTCATTTAAGAGATTCACAGAAGACTGCCTTTCACTGCAAAAGAGTCTGGACCTGCCCCACGACAGTCCCCAAGCACGGCCATTGCCTTGGGAGCAGCGTCATCTGCTGAATGCTCAAAGGATCACTGGGTAATCAGCCCATATTAACTTAGTGTGGGGATAACCCATTTGATAGGTCCTATCTCAAGCCCCAAAGAATTTGGCTTGAAATCATCGAGCCGGTTGGACGAGGGGTTCTGAAGCTAGTTTCGGGGCTTCCTGCTTGTCTGGCAGGGCCACTCCCTCCCTAAGCAAGAGCATCACGGTAGGTTTTTTGTAATCAGTCAGAGAAACTGATGTGTACCCTACAACAACGGGCAGAAATACAGACACGGATGAACCAGGTAACTACCCTCCTTTAAGGTAGCAAAAACCTTTCCTTTCCCCTTTAAATACCAATTTGGGCACCTGTGTGAACTCCTAAACTAGGAAAATGCAGCCAAAAAAAAAAAAAAAAATCACACTTTTTTCCTTAGCTTGCTATAGAGTACCCATCTCACTCATCACTTACTAACCACCACTGTGCAGTGTTGGGTGACAGGCCACAGTACCCAATTGTAGCACTGTACAAGGGAGCCCAGAAGGAGCAGCATGCTATTTCTGGGAGAGGAAATTGCAGTTAATGGGTCAACTCTGACAGATAACACAAAATGGCTAAAATTCTTAGGCCACAGTACAGCTAAGACTTGTAATTTCTGGCAGACTTCTTCTAAGCTGTGGGTTATAGAAATATACATTTATTAAACATGTTTAAAAATTTAGTTTTTGAGATTAGCACTCTGGCATTATAAGTTCATACAGTTTGAAGGACCTCTTGACCATCTGCTCCAGAAAATTCCGGGCCCTGCACTTGCTACATTTGCTGCCAAAGCAACTCTGTCACCGAATTCAGAAACTCAAGGTATGTTTTCTCCTTCCATAAGATTTTCATGCCACAAATCAGACCTCATGAAACAAAATTTGCTTCAGGCTGTTAAGCCTCTGCCAACACCCCTCTTGATCACAAAAGCTAGGCTGACCAAATGAGGTTGGTCTCTGGCTCAGAATATGATCAATAGTCATTTCTGTTGGGAGGTTTAGCCTTAAAAAAAAAGTTAATGCTCCTGCTTTCCTATTAACCTACCCCATCAGGATCGAATACCACTCATCACATCCCCATAGACATTATCCTACCCTGGGAAATTAAAACAAAAGCAACTCCTTTCCCGTGGGTCTTCTCTGACTTATTTTCCATTTCGATCTTGCCTCTGAACTTAGCCAGGGCAAGCAGCTCGACTTTCCCCGAGGACAACTCCCTTCAGACTTCTAGTACAGGTACTGCAGTGTCTGCTCTGAACTCTTAGTGGGGGGAGGGGGGGAGGCAGACGGAGACCAAGAAGGAGCCACATGAAATCAGTCATTGCCATGGGGTGATGCTCAAGAGGTCATTTCCATCAGGCATCTGGATTTGAAGACACCAAGATGGCTCCTGTTCAGCTTCCATGATAGCAGTTCCATCATTTTTATCAAAGGAAACAACAGTATAAGGTAGGAGATGCTCCAAGAGCAGGGGCTGTGGAGCCAGCCAAGCCTAAACCCAAGCTCTGTGCTTATTTCTGGGCTGCGGTCGTAGGCTCCCTTGCCCCTCCGCACACGGCTTTACCCTGTCCACAATGTCAACTGGCTTTTCCTTGTTTGTCATCATTAGGTCCAAACAGCACCCTGCCCCCACAACACACACACACACACACACACACACACACACACACACACACACACACTTCCCTCTACCTGCTCTCAGAGGTAAAATATCAGCAAGGTAGTGCTAAACTTACCACATGGTCCACTTCTAATAAGTCGCCTAAAAACGTCTACATGATCTACGACATCTGCCAGGGGCCTCTTTTAAGATCTGTCTATGGAACACAATCATTGCCACCTCAGTCTGGCGGGCTGTCTGTCCTACAATTACATACCTGCCCCTGCTCTTTCCATCACAACAGGAATGCTCGCCACGAGCTTTCCGTGGTCAGGGCACACAGAGGGAATCTCTCCTATGATTTTCCGTGGGGCCAGGGGTGCCCATGCCACTTTGCTCTATTCCAACCTACCAGCAGATCATATTTACCTGTTAAGGTTTCCAGGGCCTGGAGGCATTGGCTGCTCAGCCTCAGGCAGGAGTTTACAGATACATGACCCCTTCCCTCCACACTGTTCTCAAGCAGCTTTGGTGCTAATTTCCATTTGAGACTTTCTGGGCACCACTTTGGTGGCCACACTGCTGCTGAGTCACACAGGTCTCTGTGTTGTCAGCTTCTGTAGATTTCCTGTATACTTTTCTCTTTTTCTTTTTATACTTTTCTCTTCTATCCCCTTAATATTCAGCTTAAAGCCTTTCCAACCAGACTTGCAAGTCTCCCAGAAAAGACATCACTCTGGTCTTCAATAAACACCTCCTCTCTGGTTATTAGACAACCTGGTCTAGGGACCCAGTCCCTTCTTCCAAAACAAAGCAAAGGAAAAAAAAGTTACCAAGGAGATCAGCTAATGACATCCCACATCATTTTTCTCTTTCAGGATCACAATCACAAAAGTTGTAGAAGAAATTTAACCTCCATCTCTGCCTCAAGTCCATTTCCTTTCTAGAACTTCAAAGTTCCAGTGCAGATCCAGATGTCTCTTATGACTCCCTCCCATGTGACAGGTGATCTGAGGAGGGAGGCTCTTCCCCTCACCTGGAAACTGGCCTCAAGGAGAGGGCAAGTCACCCCACCGGCAGGGCCAGGTCTAAGTACAGCTGCCTCCCCAACAGGCATTCTCTCCAAATCAGGAAGCTTCTTCCCCTCCCACTGCTGCCTAGAGCCCTCTTCAGGGCTCATCTGGCATTATTTTTGAGTAATACCAGGGGCTATTAAACACCTGCTGAACACCTCCAAGGGCAGAGCGCTCTGGTTTGTCAATGGGAGTGAGGACAGGGGAGGGGGGTGTGAGAGGGAGGAGATACAAATATGAACAGGGCACAATCCCTATCTTCTAGAAGGAGAGTAAGACTACTCTATCCCTGACTGTGGACCACATGTGGAGGACTCTAACCTTGAGGCCTCAATTTGGAGACCTGTGCTACTGATGACGTACTTCGGCAAAGAGAGCCACTTCCTGAAGCTGGAACAGGAAGCCCGTCCAGAAAAGAGGGCCACCCTTCCAACCTGGCCCATACGAAGGTTTTGGAAGGTAGGACAACCCCCAGCCTGGGGACTTGTGTTTGCTGCCAGGAGGATGTGGAGGCGCAGAGGAGACGGGCTGAGGGCCTGGGCTGTCTTGGTCACCTCTTTCTTCCCAGCACATAGTAGATGCTCAATGAGCATGTTTCAAAAACGGATGACAGTTTTCAAGAATAGATTTAAGAGCAAATCAGGAGAACAGCTTTTCTGAAAAACAGGTGCCAAGGGAAGTGTAATACCAGTGAGTTGCAGAGTATGTACAGCCAATGTTTTCTGCCAGGAGTAATTTACATTTCTCTTCACTGCAAATGCAAGCCGGCCCTTACCTAGTCCTTTACCAAGTGATATGATTTTTCTCTTTAAACCTCTCCTGAATGGTCTCTCTCTCTCCCATTTCATTGCCACTGCTCTGGTCCAAATGACCACCTTTTTGCTTGGAAGACAGCAGCATCCCCCTCATGGCTCTCCCCACGGCGACTTCCATCTATTTGCCCCACTGTCATGGGAGTGATTTTAAAAAATGCCCTAATGTCGGGGCACGTGGCTGGCTCAGTCAGTAGAGCATGTGACTCTTGATCTCAGGGTCTTGAGTTCAAACCCCCCATTGGGGGTAGAGCTTACTGAAAAAAAAATATTAAATTAAAAAAAATTCCTAATATGAGCATGTCACATTCTTGCCCAACACCCCAAGAGAGCCTCTTGTTGCTCGTGGGTTAAGATCCATATTCTGAAAAGTGCTGTGTGATCTAGTCCCTCCTGCCTTCTGCTTCAGCTGGGCCACATGGCTTTCTCCTCCTAGTTTATTATGTTCCAGGCACCTTTCTGTTCCCAGGAGGAAGGGACGGAGGCCTGCTCGGAACCACCTGCTCCCTCTTCAGGAAACAGCTCCGCCCGCTCACCTCGCTCCCTTTTGTTCTCGTCCTTTGTAGCCCTTCTCACCATTTCTCATGACATATTTTTTAGTAGACATCTGCTTTTCTCCTTCTCCCAGGAGGGCAAGGACCTTGTCAATTTTGCTCACCCCCGTATACCCAGTACCTGGCACACTATCTGACCCATTGTGCAAGCTTCTTAAATGTTTGTTGGGTCATGAATGAATGAATGAATGAATGCAAGTACAGTAGAAAACAAGGGTTAGGGATCGAACAGTTTTTATAGCAGAATAACTCCGAAAGGGAAATAAGGGGGAAAACAGTCCATGGGAATTCATCCTTGGAGTATGCAGTGGGTTCAGATCCATCTTACAAAAGAAGCAAGTTCTGCGCCCTTGACCCAGACTTCAAATGCATTCTCCTGTCAAGTTGCAAGGGCGGCCCTCTAGTCTGGATGGGCCTCTTGTCCCAGCCTCAGGAGGCATCACTCTCACTGAGTATGTGATTGGAGGCACGGGGCTCCAATTTGAGACCCCAGGTTACAGTCTTCCGTATGCAGCCGAGTCAGGGATGCCTACTTTTCACAAGCAAGTCCATGAGGGCTTGTAAGAAATGTTCATTTAGGATTCTGAATTTTAACTACCAACACCAGTCCTGTAATTAGGCAGCATGCAACAATTTTTTTTTCTGGGACCATATCCACCATATAATTTTATATTCCAAAGATACATTTACACTGATAGAAAATCCACCAATAATGCTTCAAATTGAAACTATCTTGGAACAAGATTAGGAAAATGTCACTAATTATTGGAACAATGATAGATCCACGGGGCTCATTATGTTATTCTTTTGTGAATTTAAGAAATGTTTCCAGGGGTGCCTGGGCGGGTGGCTCAGTCAGTGGAGCATCCCACTTTGGCTAGGGTCGTGGTCTCGCAGTTCATGGGTTCAAGCCCCGCATCGGGCTCTGTACTGACAGTTCGGAGCCTGGAGCTTGCTTCAGATTCTGTGTCTCCCTCTCTCTCTGCCCCTCCCCTGCTCTCACTCTTCTCTCTGTCTCTCAAAAATAAATAAACATTAAAAAATTTTTTTTTTTAATTTAAAAAATGTTTCCAGAATAAAGAGAAAATTTTAAAGGAACGAATGTAATTATATACAAATTTGGTCAGTTCTAACAAATACTCTGCAGGATAAATACAAATTTTGATATGGCTGGGTCTATACTATTTTACTAAACATCCCAAACCAGGCCAAAGAACCAAAGCCAGTGACTCCTTTGATGAAATTTCTTCCTATATGATCCTGACGTGTGGCGGCTTCCCTCAGAAAGCACCACACCAAATCTCATAGGGCATGGAGTTCAGGCAGGCACTGCACTTAGCAACTCTGAGTTGTCACATTTGATCACCAGCCTCTGGCCTCTGCCTCCTCCTATAAGGAAAAAAAAAAAAAAAAAAAAAAAAAAAAAAAAAAGGCTAAAAATTGACCTCCCGTGTCCAAACACGAATGCAGACAACTGCAGGAAGGAGCAGAGGAACACTGCTTCTGGTCCCCGCTTGCTTCCAGCCGAACACAGCACCCACAGCCGATGGAGCAGAGGCCCCATATCAAGTGCTCCCCATGCACAGGTGCTCAATGTTAGCGCATGACAGACGGACCAACACCGAGCTACCGCAGAATGCGTCCAGCAGACACGCATGTTAGCTATCTTAGTCTCCTCTTCAGCCCTGCGGTTACTTTACACACGGAATGATGGAAAATGCTGACCGAGAACAGTGGCTTACCCACTCCAGGTCAAGTTCTCCACTGTGTGAGAATCAGCACACCCTCGCCCCCAGCCCTTCCTACGCATGCCTGGCACTGTTCTCCAGACCTCGCAGACATCAGCTCATTCAATCCTGATGTCACTTGGAGGCGGGAAACTGAGGCACCACGAGGCTAAGAAATCCTCAAGGCCCCTGCAGCAATACCTGGCTCCTGAGCCCTGGCTCTTCGTCTCTATGCACGGCTCTCCCTGGGTCTCCCTGTGATGCCTCCTTCCCCATCCTCGCCCCTCCTCCCCACAGCCACACTTTCCACATGCCGCTCCCTCTTGAAACGCTTTCCTGGACACTCCCCATGCTGGCTGGCTCCCTTTCTTCCTTCTCAGTGCACTGTTCTTCCCCTTCACAGGAAGGAGCCTTCACACTTCTCACAGTGTAATATATACACACAATGCATACATCTCGACTTGTTTATTGCCTGCACTAGATAATATGCTGTATGCCGGGCAGAGACCACATGTTTTGCTCCCCACTGGATCTCCAACACCAGGCACAATCGTTGGCTCTGGTAGATGCTCAAATCTTTATTGATTGAGTAACAGTCATTGTTCAGTCAGTCCTTTCAATGGCAAGATTTTTAAATTCTCTATTTCAAGCCCCAAATGATAAAGAGAACCATCTTTAGGAACACTGCTTAAAAAGACAGCATTAGATGTAAGAAAGAATTTAAAATTGAATAAGAGAACAGGCCAGCTTATGTCAGCTGTAAGAAACAACAGAGAAATGAAACTCAGAAAATGCATATTGTGATTCTGAAAGATTATTTGCAGGAGCAATCCAAGGGGTGGGTTTAAATCTCAAATCGCAAATAAGCTTACCACTGAAAAGGGTTCCTCTTGCCCTGGGCCATTCTCAGCTGTTAGGATAAGCCGGGGAGGCACTCAATTTGTTAGTTCCAATAAACTTCTTAGTAGGGCAAAGCCCTCAGAACCAGCATTTCAGGCAAACCCAAAAGAGAGAGGTTACCCGATTGTTTCAAAGCCAACCCACGTTTCCTATCCCACCAGCTTCCACACGGAAAGGCTGCTGGATTCTGCTCTCAATGGTCCCACTTATGCTCACAGTGACCCAGGTTCTGGCTTCTGTTCATCAAAGAAAAACTTTGCCTTTCAGGGACTTAAGTCGCCTACAACTCCCACAGGGGTTATTCTTTACCTTGAACAAAGTTCTCCCAGTACACAGCAGATGTCCTGAACAAGAACTCAAATTTAAACAGGTGTTGAGTACATGAGAAAAGAGTAGGATATTTGTGACTCAAAGCAGGGGAAATCTAGGAGCACCTGGGTGGCTCAGTTAGGCATCTGACTCTTGATTTCATCTCAGGTCATGATCTCATGGTTTGTGACATCGAGCCCCCAAGTAGATTCAATTCTCTTTCTCTCTCTCCCCCTCCCTCCCTCCCTCCCTCCCTCTTCCCCACTCATGCACTCCTGCACGCTCTCTCTCTCAAAATTAATAAATAAAGTTAAAAAATAAAGCAGGGGGAATCCTGCTTTTGAACTGGAAAACTCCTAGGGCACATGGCTTGAGAGGATTCCCAGACAAGGCAGGGTCCATCGGAAACAACCATAGCGCTCATACAGGTAGCAACAGTAGCCCTCATCCTTGCTGTGTGATCACGGACAAGTTACTTACTTCTCTGAACCTCAGTGTTCTCATCTTAAATAAGACTGATAGTGGGATCTACTACTCATAGAGTGATGTGAGATTTAAAAGTAGAGACAGTGCCTGGCACACAGCAATTCTCCATCAATGATAGTCGACTCATTTGTTATCACCTGACTATTGTTTTCTGCTTTACAAAGTACTGTCACAAACACCCAAGTGAGACTTCAGGGAATCCTGAACGCAGTAAGTGTCTTTCAACCATTTAATTTCTCAGATCCTTAGTTCATAAACTGGCGTAATCTACGATACTGTGTTGGAGGGGGTCAGGGGAGGAGACTGAGAAATCAAGTCCTCATTTTGGAAAAGAGACCCTTGAAGCTCAGAGTGGTGAAATGAGCCCAAGAACTCACATAATAAAACCCTAGGACTAGAGCAGGCCTTCCCACGGCCACTCTAGTGCTCTCTCTACCTCACCTACTGCTAGTCAAGGGCTTCAGTACTTTCATGACCAGCTAGCCTCCTTCTGATTAATCTCCCAGACACTTCGCCCAAAGCAATTAAACATTAGAAGTTTTGAAAGGGGAAACACAGAATCTTGTATATAACCTTGAGGTGCTTTAAACTTCACACGTGAGAGCATTCGCATCAGTGTAGGTTTCCAATCTTCTTATAACGATATTTCTTTTTAACTCGGGATTTAAAGTTGACAAAGACCTTAATGAATAGGCAGGACAAAGGGAGTTGTCTGTCCATGGCTCGTTAGCTCCTGAAGTTAACACTTCTCATGGGGACAAGAGTCAGCCAAAGGACAGAGTTCCAGGCAAACTGGAAAACGCTCCTCTGGCCCACAGATCATGGATTAGTGCCTAAACTCCAAGTGGTAAATCTTCTGAGATGTCCCCAGCTTTTCCAGAGTGACCCACCACTTAACCCTAGCCCTGCCATTCAATAGCATCCACTGATACTGGGTATTCACTATGTGCCAGGCATGTGAGCGACTTGGTGTAATCCTCACGACTACCTATAAAGAATATGCTACTATGGTTCATCTGAGACGTCACTGCTGGACGATGTACCATTATTTTATGTGCAAAAAGAGGACATTGCTGCCAACTACAACTGTGAGACCCCATACATCATGAGACACTTATCTTCAGAAATGTTAAGATGACACAAACTGTACATATCTTAGCACGGCTGAAACGTGCACACTGTCCCCGTTTTACAGATAAAGAAACTGAAGTATAGAGAGAAAAAAAAAATTTGCCCAAAGTCACAGAGCTGCTAAATGGAAGCACTGGGATGCCCCCTGGTAAGTATGGGCAGTAAACTCAAATCTCCCAGCAGCCACGTGAATTACCTAAAACGGTACCAGGCAGAGAGGCAGGGCACAGGGCGCTAATTCTTGGTCCACCGTGAGCATATTAACTGTGGCAATTCTCTGAACATCTCTGAACCTGACCTTCCATGTGTCCAAAGAAGGCACTGTGCTAGAACTGCCATTCCTCTTCTGGGAGAAGCCATGGAGTCCAATGGAAAAGGCAGGCTTTGGAATCAGAAAGTTCTAGACTGAAATTCTTGCTCCACCATCTAACCCGCTTATCACTCTGGACAAGTTACTGAACTGCTCTGAGCCTCAGTTCCTTCCCTCTTCCATAAAATGAGGCTACCACAACCTTTCTCCCTTAGAGCGCTGCTCAAGGACTGGAGATATATATGTGTATATATATCTCCTACTGGAGGCAGGGAGAGGGGGAGAGGGGGAGAGGGAGAGGGACAGAGAAAAGAGAAAGAGAGAGAGGGAGGGAGAGGGAGAGACAGAGGAGAGAGAGGGAGGGAGGGAGGGCGAGAAAGGAGTACACAGCAGAGTTGGAATTAAACAAATGCTCTCTTTTCTGTATTAGCTGCCTTCTGCTTTGGGACAGGATCAAACAACAAACGTTCCCTGCAACCTCAACAATTCCCAAGGGGACGCTCAGGAGAGACCAAGGGTCAGACAGAAGAAAGCAGATGCTGAGGGATACTCAGGCCAAGAAAATGAAGTGGAAACATCTGGCGGCCAGGGACTATGTTTGTTTCACGAACTTCCAAATTTTTGAACAAATAAATTGATAGAAGGAAGACGGCACAGGAACCATCACCAGGAAAAGATACTGGCCAACAGATAGGAGGATGCAGATGGTTTTATACCAAACCTGACACAGAAAACCATTCTCTGAAGTTTCAGTTTGACACCAAAAGTGATCTACAGTGGGAAGATCCTCCCCTGTTGTTCTGTTTTGTTCTCACACTAAGTAATATTCGGTGTATTTCTCCCTTTCTTTCCTCAAGGACTTCAGAAGATCCTTAAAAGAGAGTTTTGACCTGGTGGGAAGGCGAATCATACCACATGTAGAAACAAACTCTCCACCCGTTTTGGTTTTTTCCACCACAACCCACAATGCCTGGCAGTTTCTGGCACACTATCGGCTCAATAAAAATTAGTTGAATGAGGGGCGCCTGGGTGGCGCAGTCGGTTAAGCGTCCGACTTCAGCCAGGTCACGATCTCGCGGTCCAGGAGTTCGAGCCCCGCGTCAGGGTCTGGGCTGATGGCTCAGAGCCTGGAGCCTGTTTCCGATTCTGTGTCTCCCTCTCTCTCTGCCCCTCCCCCGTTCATGCTCTGTCTCTCTCTGTCCCAAAAATAAATAAACGTTAAAAAAAAAAAAATTAGTTGAATGAATATTTTTCGACTATACGCGATTTCTTTTGGATGAAGACTCCAAAACATCTTGTCCATTGACTCTACCTGAAAAGCCTAATCTCTCCTGCTGCTTTTCCAGAAGTATTCTAAAAACATAATCTCTAATAAACAAGCAATACCTTCGGTATGTGTGCTATCTCCAATCCTTTCACAGGGCCACATGCTACTTTCTTCCAACCTCCAAGCCCGGGGACACTCAGCCCAAGCACACTCTCGCACTTCCCTTCCCTCCCTCCGTCCCAGCCCCTGGGTGACTTCTCGGTTGTTGCAATGACCACCATCTTGATTTGAATCAGGTTGCTAATCTCCTTCCTCTCAGGCATAGCACCCCTTCCTGGAGATAAATGCAGGCCAAGTTGAGTTCACCCACAGCCCTCTCCGCACATGGACTTGAGGCCTTCACGGACACTCCCGGAGAGGCCCGTGTGAAAGAAAGAAGCTGTATGGCAAAAGGCCCGCTCTATCCCCATCACCTTGGGAGGCTTACTTGTTTTCCGTAAGTTTAGACCAACTACCAATTCTTGGAAGAACTTGAAATACCAAAACAGCTTAAGGGTTGAGTAAGAACTAATAGAAATGGCTGTTTGACTCTTTCAATACCTCCTGTGAGACAAGCTTCACTGTGTCACCTGGTTCTAAACTCACACACCTGGCCTGCTCAAATACCCCCTACCCTGGAGTTCAAGGATCATTTGCCCCTCTGATTTTCCTTATTGGTCTCCATGTAAAAGTCACTCGTTGTTTTCCTTCCAGCTTACATCTGGCTCCTGAAAGGAATCCTTTAAGTCCTTTGATGAGAACCATCAAAATGTGCAGAAGGCCGACTCCTTTCAATTCCTGTGCAGAGCAGAACCACGGTGGACTTCAAACAGGAATCTGGTACCACCCCTGCCTTCAAGGAGCCCACGCTTTCCCTTCAACTCTAAAAAAGTATGTCCGCCCGGCGCAGTGTCTGTAAAAACGTAGTGACAAAGTACTTCATAGCTTCGGAGAGCGAGCGAGGGTGGAAACAGACTTTGCCCTTACATTTGATGCCCCGTAACCATGACGACCGATGGTTTAAGTAACCATCAACCCACTGAGGGGCTACGTTTTCCAAAAACCGTTTTCAAAAGGGGAAAACTCCCCTGCACCAACTCCCGCGTCGGCCGTGCGATCTGGGCGGCGTGCGTGGTGCAATCGGAGTAGCTGTGCGTTCCTCCTCCCGGTGCCTCGGTCTCGCTGGGGTGCTAGCCAGCGGCCAGCAGCCCCAGCCTCCACCGTCACACCCGCGCTCCCGGGCAGGGCACCTGGCGTTAGGCCTCAGCCCAATGTCACTTGTTAACCTTCCGATCCCTCGGCTCTCGGCACGCCGCCGCCTCCTATCTGAGGCACGCAAACCACCCCACCGCCACCCGCGATTTCCAAGGAGTTGGAGAAAAACAACCCGAGCGCAGCCAGCCCCTGACAGATCCGCGTAAAAGTAACTGCGGTTCTCGACTTCCAAGCATTTAGTGACGCGGGCGAGGGGGGCGGCAGGAGCCGGGGGGCCCATTCATAAAATTACGAGCTGTTTTCCTTTAGTTTGCGAGTGGACGGCCCTCCCTGGCCCGGGCCGAGCCCGGAGCCCGGAGCCCGCGGACGGCAGGCTGGAGGGGATGGGCCGGCCGGCGCCACCGTTTGGGGTCAAGCCCAAACCGCCACGCCCGACCCCAAACGAACGAGGCGTTCGCCCGGGGGCGTCGCGGGTGGGCGTCTCCCGTCAACACCGCGTCGTGACAGCGGGGCGGGATCCCGGGAGGGGACCGATCCCCTTGCCCCGCCGCACCAACGGCCGCCAGCCCCCGGCACAGCCGGGACCCTGCGGGGTCGGGCCGCCCCCCGCCCGGGCCTTCTCCGCGGGCGCTCCCTCCACCGCCCCCCGCTCGGCCCCGGTCGCGCTCACCCCGGCTCCGCTGGCTGCTTCATTGTACTGCGCCGGCGCCCGTGCTCCGCGGCCGCCGCGGCTCCGGCTCGGGCTCAGGCTCCGGCCGCTGTCCTGCCGCCCGCCCGCCCCCGGGCACCGGCCGCCCCGCCCCGCCGGCAGACCCGCCCCGCGCCCGCGGCCGCCGCCACCAACCAGAGGGCCGCAGGGGCGGAGCAGGCCGCGCGCCAGGCACGGCCAATCCAGCCCCTACCCGCGCGCCGAGGAGCGACCGCGGAAATGGGCGCGCGATTGGTCAGGTCTGTTAAAGGGACCGCCGTCCACAGGGCTAGAGGGGCGGTGACACGGTTACCTGCAGAGTCCGGGTGGGAGGGGTAAGAGCTTCTCTTCTCTCCCAGCCCAGCTGCGGCGCTTTCTCCAGTTCTTTGCACTTACTAATTTCCTCTTCCTGCAGCCTAGCAAACAAGTGGGGGCAGAACGTGCCCTGGCCGAAGGGAGAAACTGAGGCTGCGAGAGCCAGGGGTTTCCCGCTGGGCATATTCACTCAAATTTGGGTTTTAGAAGGCCGTCATCTATCCCGCCCAATCCCAGAAATTCGCTTCAAAAGACACATCCTCGGCTTCACCCTGGAGGATTTTAACATAAAGATCCCTAGGTCCCACCAGAGTCTCTCATTTCCTACTTCTGGAATGGGACTGGGGAAAATATGCATTTTTCAACATCCCTCCCCCGATGTGAGTCTAATGTAGGTGGTACAAGATCCACACACACTCAGGTGCGTATTTCGAGTCCATCATAGTAATGGAATTCAAAGTCAACTGCCAAAAATAAAGCTAAACTCTCTTTTATCCTCAAAATCCGTATTATGGCTGGGAGACTTTCTAGCTGGGCTGGAGGCCACCTACTAAGAAACTCAGAGCAGCTGGCTGAGTGGGTCCTGCTAAGAACTGAATTTGAAGGGAACTGGGCTGGGATGAGGTAACAAACCAGTCTTGTTCTCTGAGTAGTAAGACAATGCTGAAATATCTTAATGGCAAACACACCCTTCCTCATTGCTGTGACCAGACCCAGTCATAAGCCCAGAAGGGTGCCTTGCCCCTCTGGAGGTCCCTTCCAGTGCCATCGAGTCCTGCCTACTCTCCCAGCCCCCCTCCTCTCCTCATCCTCCGTGTCCCAGGTATGCATCTGACTGAAAAGTCACTGCCTTCGATTTCAAGGTCAGCCTCTCCCACCTAGACCCCTCCTATGAGGAGCAAATAGCTTCCACAGAACAACCCATATTTTGCTGTAATATCTGCTGGGTTCTGGGTTTGCCAGAGATATCTCCACACACACATTGATCAGCCTTGTCAGGGTTAAGTCTCTGGGTTGCTGATATCACTGCCTAGTATTACCATGTCTCCTCTTGGTTCCCAAAGGAAAAGGAACTCTTCCTCAACAGGAGAGGGCTCCATTCATGCATATCTGGAAATGTGCAACAAGGGCCATTATCACTGGAGAAACAGCTCCCAAACTCTTCTTGGCCATATCTTAAAACCTCCACCTCAGTGGGGGGTTGGAGGATAGGCCCTGAAACTGCACCACTTGAAGCTGGCAAGGTGCATCTCAAGAGTCCCCACCCCGCCCCCCCATGCTCATTTCAAGCCCTACATAAATATTAGATTAATTAATACTATATCAACCTGACCTCAAACTAGAGTTCGGTAAGATCCAGCATGAACACTCAGAAGGATCCCTTCTTTTTGAAAAGTGAGTAACTTGGATGCTTTGAAAAATAAATGGATATATAATAACATAATAATATTAACACTTCATACCTAGTAAGAACCTGCTATGCACCTTACTAAGCCTAGGACTTTGTACATATTGTCATTGAAACCTCGCAATAATCCTGTGTGGTAGATAGGATTGCTGTTTCCTCCATTTTATGGATGCAGAAACTGAAGGCCAGAGAGGATTGCTGATGAGTCCAAGATCACAAGACTAGCTAAAGAAAGAGCCAGCATTCATGACCCTAATCACCAGGATCCTCCTAACTGCTCCGCTCCAGTGCCTGCCAAATGCCCTTTGTTGCTGCCAGAAACAGAATGGATAACTTCAAAAGGCAAAAAGAACAAATATCACTAATCTTCACCAACAATGTAATATAGAAGCACTGCCTTGGAGTTTAAGTTCCCTTGCTCTAACTTACATCTATTTGACTTTGAACAAGATGTATAATTAAATCTCTTTGAGCCTGGATTGCTCATCTATAAAATGGGATAATAGGGGCGCCAGGGTGGCTCAGTCAGTTGAGCGTCTGACTCTTGATTGGCTCAGGTCATGAGCCCAGGGTTGTGGGATGGATGGAGCCCTGCGTCTGGCTCCATGCTGAGTGTGGAGCCCACTTAAGATTCTCTCTCTCTCCCTCTGTCCCTCTCCCCTGCTTGTGCGCGCTCTCTCTCCCAAATAAAATAAAGTAGGATAATAACCAATTCTGCCTCCTTGGGCTGGCATGAAAATCAAGTCAAATAGAGAATATATATATATATATATATATATATATATATATATACCTGTACTTTGAGCTTATAAATGAAAAGAGTAATTTTAAAGTTTGGCATCTATGACTCATTATGGCAACCTATGACATAGGTCAGGGATCGTGATGCTAAATTCAGATATCACACAAGATTCTTTATCCCCCAAATAGCTGCTTTACATGCAGAAAATAAATTTCCTACCTATAGTAGAGGTGGAAGTCATAGAAATTCAAGCTCAAGTTTTATTATTGCTCTGGCATCAGCCACCCTTTCTCCCAACCATCAACCCAGTCTTCAGCTTTAGCTAACATAGGTTCCGGTGACTTGAATTATCCCCAATTATGGCATTTCAAGATAATCCCTATTTTCTCCCCCAAACCCTAAGCAAACAAAAATGCTATAAGATTTTTAATTCAATTTTTTGACACTGCATTTGTACTTTTGACGAGAGAAATGGTTACAAAGTATACAAAAACAAAAAAAAAGTTGATCCACTTGTATACCTAAAATAGGCTAGGGATCCATTGTGCACAAGCTGTACCCTTAATGAGCAATCACTGAGAGCTCAGGAAGTACCAGGTGCTTAAGCACTGGGGATGGAGACGAAAGTAACTATTAAAAAGTGTTAAAAAAAAAAAAACAAAAAAGGTAGAATTTGGCCACTAGATCTAGTAGAGAAAGATCTATCAAGTTGATAGACCCTTATAGGCTTCCGTAAATGTAAGCCCAGGAGCTCCGGGCCACAGAATAGGCACTAATACCCACCTGAGGAACCCCAGTAATGTTTTAGGGGTGGCCAGGTGAGGGCCATTAAGAAAAGAAACCAGGGGCGCCTGGGTGGCTCAGTTGGTTAAGTGGCCGACTTCGGCTCAGGGCATGATCTCGCGGTCCGTGAGTTCGAGCCCTGCGGCGGGCTCTGTGCTGGTAGCCCGGAGCCCAGAACCTGGAGCCTGCTTCTGTTTCTGTGTCTCCCTCTCTCTCTGCCCCTCCCCCATTTGTTCTCTGTCTCTCTCTGCCTTTCAAAAATGAATACATGTTAAAAAAATTTTAAAAACAATTAAAAAATAAAATAAAATAAAATAACATAAAATAAAGAAAAGAAACCAGAAAGGAGATAAAAACCCAAGGGAGAAGATATTTGGAGAAGGAGGAAGTGGTCAATAGCGACATATGCCTCAGAAGGTTCAAGCTGGAAGAGGCCTGAATGGTAAACTTGGGGATTTGGAAATTAGAAAGTTATTGGGTCGCAAGCAAAAGCAGTATTGGTGGGGCTGGGAATGCAGAGGACCCCCAGAGCTGGGGCTGAGGAGAAGAGCTAAGAAAAGAGAATGAAAAGGTCAGGCAGGAGAGGGCCCACGGGACAGGGTCCCAGGAGGCCCACAGGGAAAGGGAGCAGGCCCGGGGCAGGAAAAG
This sequence comes from Leopardus geoffroyi, assembly GCF_018350155.1. Classification (NCBI taxonomy): domain Eukaryota; kingdom Metazoa; phylum Chordata; class Mammalia; order Carnivora; family Felidae; genus Leopardus; species Leopardus geoffroyi. The sequence goes on from NC_059330.1 coordinate 46,671,536, forward strand.
GGTCTGGTCTCCCACTGCAGTGAGCTAGACACTGATAAGAATGGGTGTGGGTGCAGATTCATTCATAGGTGGAAGGCAGGAAGTTGAGGAAATTCCTGCCTGCTGGCTTCTTTTTTTCTTTTTAGTTCTAAAGTGAGAAGCAAAGTCATCTCTTGAGAGTAGGTGGGAGGTGATAACAGGGGTTTGAAGGAAACAGTGAAGAACTGAAAAAGCCTCTGAGACGGAATGAAAGAAGGAGCTTCGAGCTTCCAGATTGAAAGGAAGAGTTCTAAAAAAGAAAGAGGAAGGAAGGAAGGAAGGAAGGAAGGAAGGAAGGAAGGAAGGAGGGAAGGAAGAGTTCTGGGCAGCCCCTTGGGCCCACACACTTGAGGCGGCCACAGGACCATGGAGGACTAGGCGGCTGGGCCCAGGTGTGGAGAATCCAGAGTCTCCAATTTACAGGGTCAGGAACCGGAGGAAAACAAAACAGCAGGTATTGACCACAGAAGGGTTGAAATGATGGGTCATGGATCCTATGTTGGATGGACATAGAAGGAAATCCAAGGAGGAGGGGATAGGCAGGGGCAAATATGTGGGAGCAAGACAGGTGAGAAGACCCAGGTTAGCTTTCATTCGGAGTGGGATGGGGAGGCAAGGTTCTTCACAGAAGAATGATTCTGAGGAATGACAAGGTCAGGTGTGGCCACAGAACTGGAATTTCTAAAGATGGTCAAGTCCTGGTTTCCCGTACCTCGGTTCCTTATGAGGAATGATAGGCGACTGTGCACTCACTCTCTGTTCACTCTGCACCAGCCCTGGGGTGACTCTCCAAAATGATGGGGGGGGGGGGGGGGTGGGCGGGGAGAACATATTGTGGTCTGGTTTTCCTTCTAAAATAAAAACCTAATAATCAGGACTCTTACCATCATCAAAACATGAGCATCTGTGGGAAGGGATGTTTGAGGGAGTCTTCAGGGGCTTTAGAGAGGCCTCCACCAGTGGGCTGATGCTCTGTGACTAATTCCCGGTCATCAGGGAGCAGCGAACTGCAGGTGATGTCACTTATTTACTCTGCTAGTTAGCACATGAGACCTGGGGTTATCAAATATAAATGTCTCAAAGCTCTGTCATTCCCAGGATCACTGGGGGAATGGTGGCTTCCAGTTGATGTGGAGCAGAGCCAGAATAGAATTTCTAGGGAGGGGGTACCTGGGTGGCTCAGTTGGTTAAGCGTCCAACTCTTGGTTTCGGCCCAGGTCATCTCATGGTTCGTGAGTTCGAGCCCCACGTCAGGCTCTGAGCTGACAGTGCAGAGCCTGCTTTGGATTCTCTCTCTCTCTCTCTCTCTCTCTGCCCTTCCTGCATCGCTCTCTCTTTCTCTCTCAAAATAAATAAATAAACTAAAAAAAAAAAATTTCTAGGGAGAAATTCTTTCCCTGCCCACTCTATGCCTTGCCTCTCAGACCCCCGCCCCCAATGCTTACAGAGAATGAATACACAATACAACAGTTACTCTCTTGCTTTCCCTAAAACCTTGATGTCACCATCCTCGCTGCCTTCCAACCACCAGTCCCGCTGCTCCACTCCAGCGTGGGAAATTCGATCTCCAGCTTGCTCAGAATCACCCTGGAGCACAGTTCTAACTCCAGGGATGAGAGGGTCGAACAGTGCAGCCAACAGGTGTGGCCCCAGCCCTGCGTTTCTCCTCCCCACCAGCATATATCACCCCTTAAGTAGCAGAAACAGGAGGGCTCAGCTGACCATTTAGCAACATATACACCCACCTAAACATGGGGGAAGGTTGAGCTTTTTTGTTTTTATTTTTGTTTTTTAATTTTGAAAAGGAGGTTCATATGTTTTCTACTTATATTCCCTGGTATATTTCCTACAAGTCAGTAGGAAATGTTAGCTCCTGACCAGGTTGTTAAATAGAACTGAAATGGAAATGGAATTGCAAATCTTTGCCATTTCCACATATGTATTCTACTCAGCACCCATGTGATTCACAAGACAAAGATGGTCTATATTTGAGTGAGCACTTAAGCAAAGGAAATGTTTCAATATGTGCTGGCCAGGGTGTCCTGGAATGTGAGAGATGTCCTTTGAGACAAAGCTCACATACAAATACATTATCGTGGAGTATGAAGCCAGGAAGCATACCTGAGGCTCAGGACTCAAAGCAAGAATGAAGGCAGAGGCATTTGATGATGTGTCACTGGGGTGGCCACATTCCAGCTGCTTGATTTGGAAGGACTGAGAAGCCCTGCGGAAAGCATCTCAGGACCCACATCTGGGATGGGGGACAAAGGGGAAGGCATTTATCCAATGGCCTCTGACCCCATTGGTGAAAGGCTCTGCCCTGATTCCGGGAGGCACTGGCCTGGCTCCAAGGGGCTGTTGACCGATGCCCTGGGGCGGGGGGAGCTGAGAGGTGCCAGCTGCGGGCCTGAGGCAAGACACTGTCAGATTGCACCTGCTCTAAGCTGGTAGGAGTATTCACAGAACTGGACACTGCAGCGGTAGCTAGAAGTTCTCAAGTGGTGCTCAAGAAGTTTCTGGTACAAAGTCCATTTTCTAAAAGAGAACCTTGAACCGTCCCCCCAAAACCGCCATCTTAGGGTATAGGGATATTATATTTCAAATGTCTTTTAATGTTGTTGTAATGTTCTTTTTAGGGAATCAGCATCAGGCCAGCAGCTTTTGGGGGGTCATTTGGACCTGGGTTCAAGGTTTTGCCTTTGTCATTTCTGAGCCATGTGACCTTGGAGAAGATATTGAACTCCCTTGAGCTGCTGTTTTCTCATCTCTAAATTGGAGATACCCACATCATATGTTATTGCAAAGGTTAAATATATGTATAAATACTTAATATAGCAGCTTTGCATAATAGGTGCTCAATTAATGGAAGCTGTTGTTTTTCACTCCAGGGAAAATACGCTCTGGCAGTGGAAGAGGACAATGGAGTGACGTGTTTAAGCCTCAAAAATAAAAGTGAAAGAAGACATACCATGGTTGCAGGGAACATAAAAGGACTTCTAATACTTTAAACAGCCAAACAGCTGTATTTACAGTGACTACCTATCTTGGAGTTTCCAGGAAAGCATCAATATCAAACATTGTTTCCGTATGTAAACTCATATTTGAGAGGAAGTCACCTTGATCTTGGACCAGAAAACAGCATTAGAGATATATCCCATCAAGAAGGAGAAATGTCAGCCCTCTAGTTTGCCTTTGCTCTGCCAGCTGTTGGAGAGTGGGAAGCACATCTCTTCTTTAGAATGAAGTCCTTCCTCCCACACCTCAGTGGAGGGGGGAGGGGGGGTTGGGTCAGCTTTGTTTGCACAGATGTGTTAATTAACAGCCATGTAACTTTCAGAAGAACCAGATACTTGAAGCACAATGAATGCCGCCCAGCAGAGGAGGAACCCAAATCTGCAGGTGGAGGGCTCCCCTCTCACTGTCCCCTCCAGTTCCTTCTCCAACTCCTCCCCCACCCCCTCTCCACCCAAGTACACGTCTCTTCTCCAGGCCTGTGTGATCCACCACAGAAGGAAATGGTTTGGGGTTTTTTATCATGAAAGTGATAGGAGCTCAATTTAGAGCATTAAAAAACCAGAAACTTAGAAGAAGTAAAAAAAAAAAAAAAAAACGAAAAAAAACAAAAAACAAAAAAACCCCTCACTCATCTGCTTCCCACTTATTAATAACTGTCAACATTGTATTTCCTTCTGTTCTTTTTAAAAGCATAGTTTGGTTTACATAGCTGTTATTTTACACTATATACAATGTTGTATTGACTATTTGAAATGTAACATTATAACATAAGGGGAAGGAGGGCTTGGCTTGGGGTCAGAAGGGCCTGAGTATTGACCTCAGCTCTGCCACTTACTCACTATATGACTTTGGGTGTATTATTGGCTTTTTCTCAGCCTCAGGCTGGCATCTGTATAAGGACAATGATAGACACATCCATTCTCTGACACTAGTTTTCTATGTGGTCCTGCCTGGACTGTAGGACCTAGACTATGGTCTAGACTGTAAATTCTGTGAGCACAAAGTTCTTCTGTCTGGTCCTCTGCTAAATCTCTAGGGCTGGGCTCTGGTGGATAAAGATGGTCACAAAGTCTTGGTCATTCCCCCTATCCAGAGGTAGCGTCTATTTCTCTGCCCGTTGGAATCTTGGGCTAGCCTTGTGTGTAGCCAGCCTCCAAGATGTTCCCAGTGATCCTCACTTCCTGGTCATTCATGCCCTTTCATGGTCTCCTACTGCAAATCAGGGCTGGTCTGTGTGACAAAAATGTGCGGCAGAGGTGATGAAGTCTGACTTTGAAGCTAGCTTGTAAAGGCCTGCCTTGATCTCTTGGATCACTTGCTCTGGGGAAGCCAGCCACCATGTCACAAGGACACTCACACAGGCTGTGGAGAGGCCCATGTGCAGAAGAACAGAGTCCTCTTGCCAAAACCAAGCACAAATTTGCCAACTTTATGAGTGGGCCATCTTGGAAATGGATCCTCCAGTCCCAATTAAGCCTTCACATGAGCTCAACTCCGGCCAACATTTTGACTACAATCTCATGAGATACCCCAAGTCAGAACTGCCCAGCAAAACTGCTCCATATTTCCTGAACAACCCACAGAAGCCGTGAGAGATAAATATTTATCATCATTTTAAACCACTAAGTTTGAGAATTATTTGTTATGCAGCAGTAGGTAACTAACTAACACACCCCTATGACTGGCTTTAACCAATAGAATGCAGCAGAAGTAGCATTCTGGAACTTCTGAGCCTGGGCATTAATGGGCCTGACAGCTTCCACTTTCTGGCCTTTGGAAATCAGTCACCATGCTCTGAGAAGCCCAAGTCACATGGAGAAGCCATACAGAAGAGAACTGAGGCATGGCAGGTGAAAGACCCAGGTAATCTCCCAGCCAACAATTGGCACCAGCTGCCATCTCTGTGAGTGAGCCATCTTGAAGGGTCTAGCTGAGTCTTGCCCCAAATAACTGGAGCCTCAGCCATTACCATATGGAACCAAAGACCCACACAACTGAGGTCCGCTGGCCCACAGATATGTGAGAAATAATAAAATGGCTGTTGTTTTAAGCCTCTGAGTTTTGGGGTGATGTGTTTTGCAGCAATATTTAACCAAAACACTGGCCTGGTACTTAGCACATAATTAGCTCTTGAGAAATGTCTGGTGAAAAAACGGATGACTTTTGTGGGGCTTCAGTTTCCTCTTCTATAAAATCACAGAGGTTAGACCATTCCATGCCTTCCATCCTGCATGTTTCCATCTCTCTATTGTTTTATGACTGCTCACCTGGCTGCCTGCCACATGGTCACTTTACTATTGTAGGAGGACTCCAGTGTGTGGTATCTCTGTTACTCGCCCCCACGCCAGGTCCTTCCTCTTTCTTTCTGTGGCACACACATATTCCAGGCACCTGGTCCTCATGAAGCTGTCCTGGGGATCTCAGTCATCGGCCTGTGTGACTTGGCAGGAAGAGATCAGAGAGGCCTCCACCCTACAGGTAGCACCTGCTCAATTCAGGCAGAGGAAACTGGAAATGCTCCCAGCAGGTCCCTGGGACACACGGACAAAGAACAGAACAACCACAGACTACGTTTTCCATCTACCTTCCTCAAGGTCAAGCCTTGCAGTTGTCTTTTGGCTAGAAAACAACTTGGCATCTTTGATAGCATCCAGGGCCCCAACAAAGTCTCCTAGAGTAGAGACAAAGTCTCCGTTTCTGAGAACGGGTGCTCAGCTTCTGCTTTATTAGGTCCCCTTGTTTGCCACAGAGGTGCCGCAATTTTATCGGCGGTGCCTATGGCCATTTGGGGTGGTAGATCTCTATCACTTCCATTAAAAATAACTGGGGTGATTGGGTGGCTCAGTTGGTTAAGCATCTGACTCTTGATTTCAGTTCAGATCATGGCCTCCTTGTTCCTGAGACTGAGCCCTGTGTCAGGCTCCGTGCTAATAGCATGGAACCTGCTTGGGATTCTCTCTCTCCTTCTCTATTTGCCCCTCCCCCACTCATGTCCTCTCTCTCTCTCAAAATAAATAAATAAACTTAAAAAAAAAAACACCCCTCCCCCCCATAAAAAACAAATTCAAAAGGCAGGAGAGGTCAAGTAGTTCGCCTGAAGTCACAAAGCAAACCCAGCTTACTGGTGGAATTGGAACTCCTTTCCTCCCATTTTCTGATCACCCACCCCACCCTCCTACATCCATCCACTTCGCCAGTCATGGCACTCTGAGCAATCATGGTGTGACCCATTCAAGTGATTATTCAGAAGAGCAGTTGGTCCTTCCTGACTATAAGTCATCCCCAACTCATTGCCATCATCATGTAATTAGCAAGGCCTCTCTCATTAAGCTATGAAAGTATCTTTTCCAGGCTTTACAAAGTCACCCAGTTTCTGAAGGGTAGGGGGGGACCATGATGTTATCTATCTATCCAGACAGAAAATGGTCATGGCAACCTACTGCCTTCCAGGTGTTCTGCAAGGTGCTAGAGATATGTCAGTGAACAAAACACAGGCCCTGCCTGCAAGGAGCTTGCAGTCTAGCGCTGGAGACCTTCTTCCTCTTTGTGCAAGTCAGGATGGTGAAGCCACATACCCAGACCCAGCTCACGACATACTTCTCATACACTGTAGAGCAGAGCAGAGGAGAAAACCTCCCCCTTATGCTCCAGCCTCACCCAACTTCCTGCTTGTCAAATCCTTGATAGCTGAACTCTGCCAAATCTCAGGTCGCTTCTCTTTCTTGACTCCTCAAATGGAGCTCTTGGTCTCTGCCACCCCCAACTTAGTCCATGCCCCTCCTCCCCACGCTCACTGGCTCGAGTCAAGAACAATGAGTTACTCTTGATTTCACCCTCCCCTGGGCACATCCAGTCCGTGGACAAGTCCTGGTTTGGGCACATCCAAACTCTCAAATGTGTCCGCCTCTCTCCTTCTCCACAGCCACCATCAGTGCTCACCTGGACTCTGCTTTCACCTTCCCTCAGTGCTTCCTCATCGCAGACCTCACGTGGGCATTCAGGCCTGGCCAGCGAGGCTGCGTTTTGTCAGTGCGTTCACTCCCCCGCTCTCTGGGACAGCACTGACCGCTCTCCCTACGGATGCCCAGCACCGCCTCCCCCCTCTTAACCGCTAACCCCATCATCTCCTTCCCGGGACGTAAGTACCCAGGGAGGCAGAAAGTCCCCTATCTTCTCCACGCCAAGTCTACCTGTGGCCTCTTCATGCATGCCCTCTGTTTACTGTCCTCAGTCCTTCCCAAGGTCTAACCTCGCTGACTTCCTAGGAGTCTGCTGATCTAGTCATTCCCCCCCCCCCCGTTTCTCTTGCATAATCAGTTTCTTTCTCTCAACTGGATCCTTCCCGCCAACACACAATCATGCCCTGTATCTCTCTTCTGAAAACCCCCTTCTCTCCGGTCCAAGACTCCCTCATGTTGTCCCATTCTCTGCCATCCTTTCTCAAAAAAAAAAAAAAAAAAAAAAAAAAAAAAAAAAAAATTCTCTTCCTCTCCTATCATCCTCTTTTTTTTTTTTTTTTTTTTTTAAATTTTTTTTTTTTTCAACGTTTATTTATTTTTGGGACAGAGAGAGACAGAGCATGAACGGGGGAGGGGCAGAGAGAGAGGGAGACACAGAATCGGAAACAGGCTCCAGGCTCTGAGCCATCAGCCCAGAGCCTGACGCGGGGCTCGAACTCCCGGACTGTGAGATCGTGACCTGGCTGAAGTCGGACGCTTAACCGACTGCGCCACCCAGGCGCCCCTCCTATCATCCTCTTTAACCTGCTCCAAAGGGGCTTCTGCCTCCACTGTTCCCCTGGAGTGGTTCTTGTCAAATCCTTGATATCTGAACTCTGCCAAACCTCAGGTCGCTTCTCTGTCTTTCTTGACTCTTACTCAGTCCTTTCCCAAACCTCTACTGCCTACCTCTCATCTCATCCAAACTTCGCTCCTTAGTCTCGTTTCTCACATCCCCTCTGAGTCGTGGTGGGACAGTGACAGCAAGCTTTGTCACCCAGGTCAGGTCACACATTTCTGGTGGTCTGTTTCCTGTCCAGCAGGTGGGGCATCCATCTGTCCATCGGTGCCAGGAAATGTAAGGGTGGGGTGTTGGCCAGGGCAGGCCCTGGGATGTCTGCTACAAGCACCAAACAATGTCCCCACAGGCCTGTTCTCTTCATCTTATACACGGGGGCTGGGAATGGTCAATGCACTACATTGATACGGGGGTGTGATAGGATTGCTGGTGTTTCTTTTTTCCCCCTCTTAATTTCCATCATTAAAGTTCTAATGTTTGGGCAATAAAGGTTGGATGCCAACAATTAAAATGCCTGATAAGAAGATTTAGCTCTCATCTGCAAGGATCTCATCTGTGGGTAGAGTGCCAGGGAAGAGGTGTCCACGATGGGGAGCAATCCATGGAGGTGACCTGCCTCTGGCACGAAAGGACGTGACAGTCGGGGGCCTCACTCAAGACTCCCACGTAGCTGTGATTATATGATTGTATCTCAGTGACCTTTCCGAGTGATTGGCTACAGAAGTCACGTATCTGCTATAATTCTGGTTAGTGTTTCTGCTGACAGAGTGCCCAGGGAACAACTTGAAACCTCCCTGCCTTTTCTCCCTTTCTGGACGTCAATCAGCATCAGATCCCAACTTTTTCAACGCTTTTCATCAATATCTACCTCTTAATTCTCAGGCCTCTTCACTTTTGCTAGAATCTTCCTTCTCTAAAGGTAAATTGAGTCCTGTCACCGTGGCGACCTGTTTCCTTTGGCCCTGGTTTGTAAATCAGAGAGGTCTAGGTCCTGCTGCTGCTGTTTATCTCCTCTGTGATACTTACCAAAAGAGTGATTCCAGTCATTATTGGCATCTCCGATCCTGGACGGTGAGCTCCGGGATGGCCGGGATCAGCTCTTGTTTCTCTGTCCTTCCACAGGGTCAGGCCGTCATAAGAAGGGACCTCTCTGGGCCTGTTGGGCCAGGGGAAACACCCCTCTTCTCATAGGCACATGCTCTATCCACCTAGAGCTTAGAAGGGTCCTGTCTACCTCCAGCCCTGTCTATCAGAAGGAAAAGACAGACACAGTTCCTGTAATTGAGGTATTTTTAGGCTAGAAGCTGCTGGGATGAGCCAAAGTTTTGTTCTCACTCCATGGTGGTATGACAGACATCATTTCTTTGTGTCTCAGAAACTTCAGACCAACAAGTCCCATTGGGGGAACAAAGCAGGCCCATGAGAAAAAAGAGGTGCAAATTCTGAATCCATAGGATGGAGTTTCCAAGGCCTGGAGAAAATTCTTCTCATATATGGTGGGAGGAGGGTAGTGATTCTACTGACTTTATATCCAACACTGAACCTAATAAAAACCTTGGGTAGTGGTATTTGTTTAAGACAGTGAACTCTCTCTCCTTAAAAGACTTTGGCTCCTAAATCACATGGCATATATAAAGATAGAAACTCCTGTTTCTGTGACCAAGGCAGGGAAAAAAAAAGAGGGAGAGGGCGTTCTAGCTTTTGTTTTGCCTTAAGGACTCTCTTTTCCCCAGAGTATCTAATATTAAATATCAAATATTAATAAATTTATATTTATAATTACTCATATAGTAAAAGCTGAAGATAGCCTATATTTACTAAATACCTACTTTGTTCTTTTTTTCTTGCTTTTCTTTTTTTTTTTTTAATGTTTATTTATTTTTGAGAGAGAGAGACAGACAGAGTATGAGCAGCGGAGGAGCAAAGAGAGAGGGAGACACAGACTCTGAAGGAGATTCCAGGCTCTGAGTTGTCAGCACAGAGCCCGACGTGGGGCTCGAACTCATGAGCCGTGAGATCATGACCTGAGCCGAAGTCGGACACTCAACCAACTGAGCCACTCAGGTGCCCCTTTTTCTTGCTTTCCTTAGTTGAGATGTAATTGACATATAACATTATATTAATTTCAGGTGTGCAATGATTTGATTTCTATATCTACTGCAAAATGATCACCATAGTAAGTCTAATTAACATCCAACACCACACATAGTTACAAAATTTTTTTTCTTGTGATGGGAACTTTTCAGATCTATTCCCTCAGCAATATATGATAGTGTATTATTAATTATAGTCACCGTGCTATACATTATATCCTCAAGACTTATTTATTTTTATTTTTTACTTATTTTTTAGGACATATTTATCTTATAAGTGGAAGTTTGTGCCTTTTGACCCCCTTCACCCATGTCACCACCCCTAACCCCTGCCTCTGGCAACCACCAATCTGTTCTCTGCATCCGCGAGTTCTGTTTTTGTGTTTTAGACTCCACATAGAAGGACTCTGGAGGACTGAAAAACCAAAACCTATAGGGGAGGATTTGCAGCCTTTCCTCAGGCTCCTCTGCCAGATCTCCCCCCAGGGGACCAGCCACGCTGAGCAAGTGCTGTGTGACAGGCCCGTGTTGGCAGAGTTGACCAGGTATCCTGGGGAAAGGATGCGGGTGGGTGGGTAGAAGGTGCCAGCCCATAAGAAGTGCCAGGGGGGAGAGATGAGAGTAAAACCATGGAGGGGTATGTACGCAGGGTGACAAAGGGTATAACTGACTTTCATTTTGATGCTGTGACTTCTCCTGGGGAGTCTCCAAATGCTCAATGCTCATCATGTTCAGAGGATAGAAAACATTTTCATTTTTAAATTTAAAATGATAGGTGAGGGGCGCCTGAATGGCTCAGATGGTCGAGTGTCCGACTTTGGCTCGGGTCATGATCTCCAGGCTCGTGACTTTGAGCCCCACATTGGGCTCTTTGCTGTCAGCGTGGAGCCTGCCCCTCCCCTGCGTGCTCTCTCTCTCTCTCTCTCTCTCAAAAAAAAAAAAAAAAAAACAACAACAACAACAACACATTTAAAAATAAAATGATACGATAGGTGAGGTTTCCTACTATGAAGAGAAACACTGGACAGTTCCAGAAACTCAAAGCCTGCACCAAACTATGGTTGGAAAGTGTCTGCATGAAATTGTCATAGAGCGCTGATTATAATTCAGAAGATTCTCAGTAGGTTAAAAGAATGAGGACCGGATACCAAAGATTCTTTCCAACTCTATGACCCTATTAAAAATAAATAAAAGTATTAGCAAAACAAAATGGATTGATATGGTTTGGTGATAGGGAGACCTTAACTCTTATTTGATGAGGAGAGAGAGACGAGCAAGACTACTCCGCAAAGCTACCCCATGTTTCCTGCCTTTCTCACTAAATTAGGCAGAAGAGGAATTATGGGTCTGGCTTCTCTGACAGATTATAAGATTTTTTTTATAGCTATATTTGAAACTTTTCATCATAGAAAATTCCAACCATATACAAAAGTAGAGCGAATAGCATATTCAACACCTGTGTACCCATAATGGAGTTTTATCGGTCAGTGATCAACACCCACTTAAGTTCTCGTTTTTATTAATCCTCTACTCCCCCCTCAACTGGATTATTTTTTTTTATGTTTATTTATTTTTGAGAGAGATAGAGAGAGACAGAGCGTGAGCAGGGGAGGGTCAGAGAGAGGGAGACACAGAATCTGAAGCAGGCTCCAGGCTCTGAGCTGTCAGCACAAGTCTGACTTGGGACTTGAACTCATGAACCATTAGATCATGACCTGAGCCGAAGTCAGACCGATGCTTAACTGACTGAGCCACCCAGGCACCCCTCAACTGGATTATTTTTGAGTAAATTCTAGATAATATTATTTCACTTGTAAATACTACATTATGCATCTGTAGGAAAGGCTCTTTATTATTTTTTAAAGGTTTTATTTAAGTAATCTTTACACCCAATGTGCAGCTGGAACTCACAACCCTGAGATCAACAGTTGCACGCTCCACTGACTGAGCCAGTGAAGCACTCCTGGGAAAGGCTCTTTAAAAATATGTAACCACAGGGGCTCCTGAGTGGCTCAGTCAGTTGGGTGTCCAACTTTGGCTCAGGTCATGATCTCACAGTTCATGAGTTCGAGCCCTGCGTCGGGCTCTGTTCTGACCTTAATATATGGTTGCTATATAACGTGCAGCAATCAATGTGTTTATGAAGAACTTGTAGTGACACAGAAAAATATTATATCAAGTTTGAAATGATTAAACAATTATACTACCATATAGCCACAATCATGTAAAAAAAAAAAAGTGTCCAAAGTTAATATACCAAATGACAATTTGTTATTGAGTGGTAGTCCCCCCTCACCAAGATTGGAAAGTGCAGAATAGGGAAAAGAAATGTAAGATTTGATCCGTTAAGAAGGGAGCAATCTTGAGTTTTTCTTTGGAAAGACCTCAAGATCTAACCAACCCCAACTATGGGCCACCAAGCCTGTTAGCGTCACCTTGTGGTCAAAGTAAGCAACTACTCTTAGACAAAGATGAAGAATTAAAAAGACCATTAAAAGGTATATATAGCTCCATAGACAGCATAAATGTCACGCTAAATTTTCTGCCAGGGGACTTCCAGCCCAAGGTCCATCTCAGTATGTGGGCACAGGGTTATCCTGGGGACCTCACATAAATGTCCTCAGGTCAGAAACATGGCTCATGTCATCTCATATGACATCCTGCATGAATCTAGCTCACCTGTCCCATTGGTATTCTATGTTCAGTCTGAGCTTTTCTGGAAACTTGTGCCGTGTGTGTCCAGCTTATAGGGGATCCTGAATGCCCAGGGTTTACCACCAGTGCAGAGAAAACCCAGCTGACACCTGCCCACCAGAAAATCACCTGAGAGAGGAGCTGCCTAAGAAGAACCTGCACCTTGGTCACCATAGCTCTGCCACACCAGATCCTTCCCAGGTCATCTCTGTTCTGTAAGGAGCTAAACCAGCTGCCAAGTCACCTGTCCTGTAAACTGGAGGGAGTAGACCTGAGGCTCCATGAAGTTGATGCCCAGATCAGCTGCATTAGAGCTGTTTGTGGTACTATGACATGAGTTTTGTTGCTTCCGTCCAGAAATTCTGCAGGGGGACCTGGGAATCTGTAATTCACAAGACCTCAGCAACTTCAGGGATCTGGGAATCTCCAGATGACGTCCCTTACAGAATTGTCGGTCTCTCTCTTCTTCCTGCAGAGTCTGGAAAACTTCCTCCAAGTACGGCATTGTTTCAAGTGCATCCAAAAGTAACACATATATCATCATGGTTAAAAGCAGGGATCTGGAGGCGAATAGATTTTCTCCTGGATCTGTCCCTTAACCTTGCTCACCCTTGTTTTTTCATCTCTGAAATGAAGATAATAATAGCATACTTACCTCACAGGGTTGTTGTGCAGTGAAGATTAAATTATTTATTATAATCATTTAATTATACTTACATTTAAATTTAATTACAATTATTATCATATGCAAAGCCTGAAGCCCTTAGAACATGTCTAATACATAAGAGCTATTATCAGTAGCTATTATTTTAACTATTATCATTATTACTATTATATACAGATGAATATCTTTAGATAATAATAATTTTTGTCTTGTTTTGTTTATTTATTTTGAGACAGAGAGAGCATGAACAGGGGAGGGGCAGAGAGAAGGAAGACAGAATCTCAAGCAGGCTATGTGCTGCTCGCACAGAGCCCAATGCAGGGCTTGATCCCATGGACTGTGAGATCGTGACTTGAGCTGAAACCAAGTATCGGATGCTTAACTGACTGAGCCACCTGGGCGCCCCTAGATAATGGTAATTTTTAAAAGATACAAACCTTAAATCTTGAAAGAGAACTTATGATATATATAGTTAATATACAGGGTTCAAACCATCCCCCCATTTCCACTCCCAGAATGAATCCAGATGCAATACCCAGGACAAGAATTAGCTGCACCATCTACAGAGGCAATGGTCTCTGAGGAAGGGGACACCACTGTAGGCACCTGAGATGTTTCTGGTGGTCCAAGGACCAGTCGGTCAGTAAGACCCACGAACCACACCACTGTTTTGACCCTGTCCATGATGGGTCAGCTGACCCGGGTGCTCAGGGCTCTGGCTGCTCTGTTTCTTTCTGAAATGAATTAGCTGCAAATGAATTTACTGTACTGCCTGCAAGGGTGGGAACGTTGTGCCTTTCATCTCTATGTGCCCGGCCCCTAGAACCATGCCTGACAAACAGAAAATGCTAATAAATTTTGTTGAGGGGCGCCTGGGTGGCTCTGTTGGTTGAGTGTCCGACTCTTGATTTCGGCTCAGGTCATGATCCCATGGTCGTGGGATCGAGCCCTGCTTCGGGCTCCATACTGAGCGTGGAGCCTGCTTAAGATTCTCTCTCTCTCTGCCTCTCTCTCTCTCTCTCTGACCCTCTCCTCTGCTCATGCTCTCTTCCTCTCTCTAAAAAAAATTATTTTAGGGGCACCTGAGTGGTTCAGTCGGTTTAGGGTCTGACTTCAGCTCAGGTCATGATCCCATGACTTGTGGGTTCAAGCCCCACGTCAAGCTCTGTGCTGACAGCTCAGAGCTTGGATTCTGTGTCTCCCCCTCTCACAGCCCCTCCCCTACTCATGCTGTGTCTGTATCTCTCTCAAAAATAAGTAAAAACGTTAAAAAATTTAACAGAAAAATTTTTTTTTAGATATATGTTGAGTGAATGAGTCAATAAAAGTGGCTTCCTAGATTATTTGTCCAGCTCTTGATGGCTTGATTAGTGAGCCTGATGAAGTGAGCTGATAAAGAAGTTCTGGGGAAGGTAAGGCCTGAACTAGAGCACTGCCTGGAAAGACACTCTATTGATGAGTAAGAAAGACCCTTCCCTGCCCTGCACCCCACACCTGGGCTTCACGGGGCTGTGCTGGGGACAGTCACAGCTGCCCCACTGGCCCTTACCTCCAGCCCTTTCATCCCTGCTGGCTGGGTTTAAATGGGCACCTGCCGAGGGCTCACAGGCCGTCTGTGGACTCAAGGCCCACAAGGTGAAGTCTGAGAAGTGGTTTTTATCCGAAGTCCCATCACGAAGAGGCAACATCTCAGAGACAGGGATGAATGGGGCTGCCGGGAAATGGGGTACGCTTCTCAAAAGGTCATCTTCAACCCACCTGGGGAGGACATAGCTGTTCTCAAAGGAGAGGGCTCAGAACAGAGAGGGCCACCCTTACCTTCTCTGGCGATCAATCCTAAAATTCGTTTGTATTTATTTATTTATTTATTTAGAGAGAGAGAGGGGAGGGGCAAAGAGAGAGAATCCCAAGCAGGCTCTGAGATGTCAGTGTGGAGCCTGACGCGGGGCTAGAACTCACACTGTGAGTTGATGACCTGAGCTGAAGTCAGACCCTTAACTGACTAAGCCACCCAGGCCCCCCATCAATCCAACAATTAGAACAGTCATCCAGGGGCACCACAGCAGCTCACCAGAGATCTGGGGAAGCGAGAACACCAACCTGGGCCGTCACACAGTCAGGATCGGCCACCGTCCTAGCGTCCCAGAATGCCTGAGGAAGGATGGTCGCCTGTCTTGGGAGGAAGCGGCATGACTCGGAAGAAAGAGCACTGCCCTGGGGGTCCAGGCAGGGCCCATGACAAGACAAGCCATGACAGAGAGCACAAGACAAGCCATGACAGAATCACTCACTCACGAAAGTTTCCAGAGCAGCCGATTGAAGGATGGATGGACCTCTCCCCTGGCTGTAGGAAGGTTTTGAGGACTTCCTGCCCTGAGGGGACATCAGGAGGCAGTTTCTGGGGCCACTGCAAGAACCAGCAGGCCCTTTCCTCACAGCCCTAGGCTCTGGGCATGTCAGACTCCTCCTAGGCCTTTGCTGTGGACCTGTCTCTGCTCACAGAGCCCCCTCAGCCTCCTTTCACGTTGCAAATTAAAGGGGACCCCCATCTGAATTGGATCCTCTTTCAAACAAAGCAATCATCAATAACGTTTTTGAAATAATTGGAGAAATTTGAATATGAACTGGGTATTAAGGATATTAAAGGAATATTGTGACTTATGCTCAGTGGGATAAGAGTATTGTACACAGGAAAATATCCTCCTTTTAAAAATATGTACTGAAGCGTTTTTTTGTTTGTTTCTTTGATTTTTTTTTTTTTTGAGAGAGAGAGAGCATGAGTGGGGGAAAAGGGCAGAGGGAGAGAGAGAATCTTAAGCACTCTCCATGCTCAGCATGGAGCCCAATGTGGGGCTCAATCTCAGAACGCTGGGATCACGACCCAAGCCAAAATCAAGAATCAGACGCTCAACCAACTGAGCCACCAGGCACCCCTGTGCCCCTGTATTTAGGGGTGAACTGCCACAATATCTGAAATTTGCCTAAAAAATTTTTCAGAAAAAAATCTGGCAAGATTTTGAGTCCTTAAACACTGGTAATGAGCATGTCAGGTTTTCTGTAAGTTTAGAAATTTGTATAGTATAACGTGGTAAGAACAGAAGTCACCCCCTCTGAGAAGCCTTCCCTGATCCTCCAGAATTGGACTGAGTGCCCCTCTCGTGGGCTATTGTTGTTCCAGGACAAGAACTATTGTCACCAGGGCACTTACTGTCCTGAAGTCAACCACCTGTTTCTCCCACTAGGCGAAGACCCTTGGGCGCACCTCCTAGAGTCTGGCAGGGAGTAGAAGCTAATAACGAGTATCAAGAGGAAGAGAGGCAGAGGCTACGGTCTCAGCACCCATCTCAGTGCCCACCAAGAAGCAGGTCTTCAGCTCCTGTCTATGAGGCTGAACTTTCTAAGCAGCAGCTTGGTCTTCCCCCTCCTTTCTCCCCGAAACCTCCATCGGTGTGACAGAAAACGGGCTGGCTTTTGCAGCCACCTTCATGGACCTTGTCTCAAGCACGTCCCCAGCCAAACTGCTGATGGAGATTGATGTTAAGTATTTATGTCTACCCCCAAAACACTCATGCATGGATGTTCCTGGCAGCATTACTCACAAGAGCCCAAAGGGGGAAACAACCCAAATGTCCATCAACTGATGAATGGATAAACAAAATATGCTACATCAACACAATGAATGATATCTTATTTGGTAATAAAAAGGAAATGGAAGTCCGGCCTGAGCGCCGAAACATGGTGATTCTTGAAAATAGGAGGCTAAGTGAAAGGAGCCGATCACAAAGGACCACATTCTGTCTGAGACCCTTTTATATGAAAGGTACAGAAAAGGCAAATCCCCAGAGACAGAAAGCAGATTGGTGGTTTCCTAGGGCCAGGGGCATTAAGGGAATTGGGAGTGACTACCAGCGGGTACGGGGTTTCTTTTGGGGGTGACAAAAATGTCCCAAGATTGATGGTGGTGATGGTGGCACAACTCGGTGAATATACTAAAAGTCACTGAGTTTGTGCACTTTAAAGGGATGATTTTTATGGTATGTGAATTATATCTCAACCAAGCTGTTATTACACATATCTACATATATGTTTATGGCTGCTACCCAGTCTATACCCCCTGGCGGCATGGCAGACAAAGATGGATGTGGCATTGGCTATCTCCCCAATTTAAAATAGAATAATAAAAGATGAACTTGGTAGGGAAGGGGGGGTGGTTAGTATGTAACAGAGCCTGTAAATAAGACCTTGGCTTTTAGCTGTCAGATGCAAGGTGCTGATTAGGGCTGGTTATCTGTGACCCTGTAAGGGGTGAGGTTAGATCTCAGTCTACTCACTAAAGAGCAAGTGTGATGCGATGGAGATAGGAAGGAAGAAAACTCCTTCCATGATGCTGGAAAGATATAATTAAAAACATAAATTATACTTTCTAGGCTTTGGAGGCATTCATCATGCTGCTTTCCACAGGCGCCACAGATAAAGCAGTTTGAAAAATTCTATTAATTATCTCAGGAAAGAAAAGGAGGGGCCACCATTGTGGGCACCATGTCTGGAGGAGGAAGGGAAGGAAAAATAACAGAGCCGTAGTTCAGTACGACTCAGGGATGGGGAGAGCTGGAGGGGGCTTCACAGCCTGGTGGGCAACACCAGAATACATTTTGTGGGCTCACACAGCAGTAGAGATTTGCTTAATCAGTTGCTGTAAGAATGTCAGCTCTGGGAGGGCAGAGGTTTTTGTTTATTTTGTTCACTGATGCATCCAGATGGCTGGTACTCAGTAATTTTGTGTGCATGCAGTGAATAAATGAATATTTTACAATTAGGAGGTTTGAAGACAGAGTACTAGGGACCAGCCTGAAACAACTTAAAAGTTGGACAAAATACATGAAACAATGGTTGTCAAGACATTGGACACTGGGCAGCAGAGGACAATGACCCTTGGGAGATGGACGGATGGAGGGAGCCCTATGATTGCTCCAACTAACTGCCCGGAGGGTTTGCAGGCCATGGTGTGGGTGGTGGGAATCAGGTGGAACTTGGCAACCTCCCTGAACTGAGGAGATGGAACCAGGCGGCCAGGGCAGCTATTTTGCAGGACAGAGACTTGGAGAAGAGAGCTTCACAGAGAGAAAGTTCCAGAAATCTGCACAAGGTCCCACTCAAGTCACCAGCTAAGTACCGATCAGCCCAACCATGTGAAGAAACTACCAGAAGCCAGAGAAAGGACCACCTGAAAGAAGCAGAGAGAAGAATCTTTGGAGCCCATACAGGACCAGGAATAGTCCATGTTGCTACCAGCCAGAGTAGAAAACCTTGTAATTTGTGGGGCTAAAATTTGATGGGGGTGGTGCCCCCCCCAAGGTCTCCATACTTGACTGGCAGCCATGCAATAGGGGTAAGAAGCCAAAAAAAGTACATTAGAATAAGGAAGAGAAGCCCTTTGCCTACATCATCTGTCTAGTGCTCCTATTGACGAAGCTTAATATGGTGCCAGCTGCAAAGAAATGCTCGGAGTCCAGGGCAGACAATGAAGAATAAATCTGGAGCTGCCAGGGAATACATTGGTAACTGGTACAGTCACAATCTGACATCCGATAAAAAATTATCAGGTATTCAAAGAAGAAAAAAAAAAAAAACAATCCACAATGAGGAAAAAAATCAATCAGTAGAAACAGATGTAAAAATTACATAGATAGTACAACTGGTAGACCAGGACATCAAAACAGCTACGATATACCCTATGGTTGAGGAAGGTAGTGGAGAGTGAGCATGTTTAGTAGAGATATGGAAAAGAGGGGGAAAAAAATCCAGATGAAACTCCTAAAGATGAACAATACGATGTCTGAAAAGAAATGCTGGGAAAAAGATATGCTGGGTGTTATTAATTTCAGATTAGACACTGCAGAAGCAAGGATGAGTAAACCTGAAGACATAGCATTAGTAACTACCCAAAATGAAACGCAGAGGAAAAAAAGACAGGGGAAAAAAAATGAACAGGGGGTCATTTCCCTGTTTCCCTTATCTCCCTAGTGCAGGGATTGGGATAGTTGTTTTTCTTTTTTCTTTTTTTTTTTTTTAATGTTTATTTATTTTTGAGAGAGAGAGAGAGCAAGCAAGGGAAGGTCAGAGACAGGGAGACACAGAATCTGAAGCAGGGTCCAGGCTCTGGGCTGTTAGCACAGAGCCTGATGCGGGCTCAAACTCACAAACCACACGATTATGACTTCAGCCGAAGTTGGACACTTAACCAACTGAGTCACCCAGGTGCCCTGGGATTGTTTTTCTCAAAGGGCAGATAGTAAATGTTTTAGGTTTGTGGGCTATATGGTTTCCACTGCAATCATTCAACTCTGCCTATTCAACTATGCTCGAAAGCAATCCCAGACAGTACGGAACAAATAGGCATGTCTGTGTTCCAATAAAACTTTACAAAAAACAGTCAGCCAGTGGCCTTAAGTTTGCGGATCCCGTCCTGAGAGTATCCAGTGGGCACCCTGACTGCTCAGTCAGCACCCCTAAAACTCAGAGGGGCTGTCTGGCTCACTAGATGAGAGCCCACCCCAAGCTTCTGCCCTGTCTCCTTCTCTTCCTTCCTTTCCCCTGCCATCTGACATTTTCCTCCCAGCTCCCATCCCCCAGGGCCTTCAAGGATAGCTAGCAGATAAGTGAATTTATCCGGCCATTGTGATTTGCTGAAAAATGGCCCCTCAAAGATACCACATTCTAATCCCTGAACCTGTGAATGTTTCCTTATATGGGAAAATGATCTTCGCGGATGTAATTAACTTAAGGACCTTGAGATGGGAAAGTCATCCTGCTTTATCCCAGTGGGCCCTCTATGCTGCCACAAGTGTCCTTTTGAGATAGAAGCAGAGGGAGATTTGACACACAGAGGAGAGGACAATGTGAAGACAGAACAGAGGGAGATGTGAAGACGTTGGCCCTGGAGTGATGTGGCCACAGTGAAGGAACCAGCAGCCCCCGGAAGCTGCAAGAGGCAAGGAACAGATTCTTCTCTAGAGTCTCCGGAGGGACCACAGCCCAGATAATGTGTTGACTTATGCCTTGTGATGCTGATTTTGGATTTCTGGTCTCCAGAACTGTGAGAGAAAAGAAACTGAGTGTTGCTTGAAAGCCACACAGTTTGTGCTCATTTCTTACAGTAGCCCTAGGTGATGAATACAGCCATCTATAATTACCTGCTATCATCAATACAGTTAAATGGCCTCCCCCTATCCTGGCTAATGTAGGTTTAGAGCCAAGTTAAGTGAGGCTTTCTGGAGCCTTTGCCTTAATCTAAAGCAGGCCTCATGGGAATGGGAAGGCAGCCCACTCAAGAAAGTGGATGGAGTCCCAACCAGGGAGTCAAGAGATCTGAGCATGGCCTGCTCTGCCCTCCTCACTGACTGAGCCCAGGAAAGTCCCAGCTTTTGGTTTCCTTGCCTGTAAAACTCGCAAACTGGGGTAGAGGAAGAGGTTTTTATCCAGCTCCAAGTACCATTAAGCTTAAAGGAAATGCTGATGAGGACCCTGTGCAGAAACATTGTGTTTTTACTACCCGTGGGGCTGGGGGTATTGGGGGGGGGGGTGGGGGCGGGACATAGTAATTCTCAGATTCTACACTGGTCGCCGTCCTGCTCTAAGTTTTAGGAATAACAATACTGATATTAGGAACAGCTACCCTTTACCGCGGGCCTACTATGTGCCAGGAGCCGTGCCAAACATTTTATTTGTGCCCATATCCAAAGACATGAGGACACGGGAGAGTGGAGTTTGCACTTTTGGAACCAGAAAGACCTGGGCTGGAATCTCCAGATCTGCCACAATTATAGTTATGTGACCTCAAGCGAGCGACTTAGCCCAGCTAAGCTTCAGCATCCTCACCCACAAAATGGTGCTGCCTTGCGCTACCTTCCTGGGAGGTTCCAAGCATCAGATCTGCCTTCTGCAAAAATGTCTGGCACGGCCCTCTTATTACCATTTGTTCTTTATAACCAGTGGTGGATTTGTGGCGAACACACACGTCCATGAGGAGATTGCCGATGTCTCTTGGCGTGGGAACATCTAAGAGCCACTGGCATCCGTTCAAAAACACTCCCACTCCCACTCTGCCCCATGGCTGCATTACTACAGAATCTGTCTTCTATAATAGCACCCAGACACCTGCATATGTGGTAATTTTTTTTTTTTTTTTGCAAGAGCTGAGCACCTAATTTCCCCACCTAAAATTTATTCTCCCTTCTTTTGTTATTACAGACAAGGGAAAAGACATAATAAAAACCCTCCGAGTCTGGCAGAGAGAAACAACATGAAATGTGATTTGAAACTGGGAGTGATCGTTGTGTCTACAGTTCTAATAAAGTTAATAAATCAAAGAAAAGCTTTTACGGCCAGGCTTAAGTCACGCAGAAGGGCCTGAATTCAACAGAGGGAGCTTCACGCATCCAACGATTTTTTTTTTCTCCCCAAAGTGCCGCTCTGCCTGGACTTTCTGTCCTGGCTAACATTCCCACCAACCACCCCCCCCCCCCCAAAGACCCTCTGGTGTTAGACTCAGGGGTGCCCTCCATATTCCCTTTCTTGCTTCATCAGGCCATCCGGTCCTGCCTCTCACAGCTGCGGGATGTTTCCCCCGGCCTCACTGTCCACCTCCCCTGGCAGAAGCAAGACGTGTGCCCTTGCCTCTGGGCCTGCAAACTTGGCTGAGCACTCCAGGGCAGCTGCCAAGGGATCTTTCTGAAACACAGATGAAAAGATCATAACGGTGGCCGTCAACTACTTACACCCTATTGCGTGCCGGCCATCTTGCTCGCATTTTCATTTCGTCTCCAAAAGTCTACCAGGTACCAGGCTTTACTGATGAGACAACTTGCTTCAGTGACTTGGCCAGATCGCCGAGCTGGTAAATAGGGGAGCTGGGATTTGAGTCCAGGTCTGTGGGACTTTTGAGTTTGTGCTTCATTCATTCCACTGGTTTCCCTCGCGGGCTTTCTATTGACCACAGCTGAGTTTGCCAAACTCTGCCACTGGGAACACCACTACGTAAGATGTTAATGATGAGTTTTCTTTAAAACAGCATCCACAGCGACGAAATGTGTATATGGTGGTGGTGGAAGTCTGTAGTTACGTAAACCGGGGACATGTTCCCTATGCTGCCTTGTCTTGGAGAACTTCTGACATATTAGTATATTGAAGGCTTTGATGTGTCCTGAAAATAAAATCAAAGAGCACTTTAACCGAGAGTCTTCCAAAGGCATTTTGCCATGGGACCCCTTGAAGCCCTGAACATCTATCCATCGATCTGAAGGAGAACTGGTGTTCCTTGGCACACAGTCTGGGAACCACTGGCCCCTTGCTTCAAATGCAGGTCCTTAACCTAGCTCACAAGCCCCAGAGCTGGCCCTACCTGCCTCTCCCAGGTCACCTCCTCTTGTGACTTCGTGCAACCTTCTGCTCTAGCCACACCTCACTGCTCACATTGTCTCAAACATATGAGGGTGTTCATGCCTCAGTGCCTTTGCATGGGCTGTTTCCTAGGTCTGGAATGCCATTTCCCTCCTTCTCTCCTAGATGTGGAGGACTGACTAAAATGCTCCATAAGTGGTTTTCCCAGGGCTTCTAGCCGGAGCTAATTACCTAATTACTCCCTTGATGGCACCATACCTAGTACTTACCTAGTAGGACATGTTTCTCTTTGTAGATTGAAAGAATATTTGTTTTCTCACGGCTTTCTCCCGTGGAAGGCTGTGAACTTCTTGAAGGGCCAGATCGTGCTTTCTTTAGTTCAGAATCAATACCCGTAGAGGGCCTAGTACACAGTAGGAGTTTGCCAGCTGAACCTCCTATTGTCTTCTGGTCTATTTTCATAATATCGTTTTCTGATTATAAAAGTTCATGGACGCCTGGGTGGCTCAGTCTGTGAAGCGTCGGACTCTTGATTTCTGCACAGGTCATGATCCCAGGGTCTTGAGACTGAGCCCCATGTCGGCATCTGCGCTGAGCATGGCACCTGCTTAAGATTCTCTCTCCCTCCATCTGCCCCTCTCCTCAGCTTGCACATGCTCTCTCTCTAAAAAAAAAAAAAAAAAAAAAAAACACAGAAACAAATAATAAATTAAAATGTATCCCTCATTAAAAGTCACTGCTTAGGTGATTTCCAATATTTTTGTACTATAAACAAGGCAGTGATAAACATCTTCCTACATAAATATTATCTGTGGGTCTATTTGTTGCCTCAGGATAGATTCCCAGAAATGGACTCACTGAGCCAAAGGGTGGGAAGGTTTTTAAAGTTCTTGGAAGGAGTTACTCTACAGAAGGACTGTGCTACTCCCCTCTCCCACCAACAGCTTAGGAGGGTGGCGTCTCATCACACCCCATAATTATGACCACTTTGGATGAGAAAGAATACAAGAATAGTTGCTGTCAAACGTGAAAGAAAAATTGCCTAGCTGGGCGGTTCTTTAAGAGGGACATTTAGCAAGCTTTTGAGGTATAATTACTGTTTAATCAAGCTTAGGGACATACGGACTCCTTATTTTCTCTCTGCGCATGGTGGGTGACTTTGCCCACGCTGTTAGCATCCATCATCACTTTGTCCGTTCTCCCAGGGTTCCTGTTGCCGCTGTGCTTCCCTGGAGGGGCTGCTCTCTCTGGGTGAGGGATGTAGCTGCTGAATGTCCTCCTCCCCAGAGGCTCAGCCAAGGAGCAGGTACCCCCACCGAGATGCTCACCCCCACCCTGCAGGCTCAGGGCTGGCTGCCCACCACCTAAGCTCAAAGCTCAGTGTACTTGGCTGTCCTATTTCACACTTTTTCCTTTCTGCCTCCGGAACCTCTGGGAAGTAAGGACGCCCCTGGCAGAGCTTCTTAAGTTCTGGACCCACCTGCACCAGAAGCTTCTCCAGGCCAACTCATTCCTGCCTTAGGATGGAAAAGGTCCCAACTCCCTCCCTTGTGCTCAAGGGGCTGTGGGTCTCCACGGTTCCCGTGTGGTAGAAAGGGAAGTTTGCGGGAGGAGGGAACCACCAGGGACTGAGTCCACAGGACAACAGCCATTCAAATGCTAAATGTGCTCATCCTCTGACCCCAAATTCCCAGTCCAGAAATTTATCCCCGAGAATACTCACACAGGTGCATAATGGTGTTTGCAAGAACTTTCCCTGTTGTTAGCGGTGGCGGGGAGGGGAAAGCCCTTTAATGGGCAACTGGTTAAGTAAGTGAAGGTCCTTCCATATTATGGGATGCCAGGCAGCTGCACCAGGCAGTTAAAAATAATGAGGCAAAAAAGACAATGAGGCGGACCTGTGCTGGCTACAGGAGACTATCCGCTGTTAAATGAAAACAGCAGGCAGAAGAAAAATATGTTCAAAATGATCCCATTTATGTAAAAGAAAATACTTATTTTATTTAACCAACATTTAATGAGAACCTATTCCAGGCCGGGCACCATGGATAAAAAGGCAACAGCTACACAAAGCCCCTGCTCTCGTGACATGCACATGACCAGGGTTTATGAAGGAACACAAACCAGACCAGAAGGACCTGTTCCCATGGGTTATTTCTAGGCGGGGCGTCTGGGAGCAGGGACATAGTTTTAATGAGGGTTTTTCTATTTTCATCTCTGTGCTTCTATATTGTTTGAATTTTCCCACAATAAACATGCATCGTATTTGTAATTTTAAAATAATACACAATGAGGGAATTAAATGAATGAGAAATGCAGGATTGGGGCCCAGGATACAGCCGGGGCCGGAGACACAGGGCTGAGCCCCATGTCCCCCTTCTACTCTTCGCACGGCCCAGAGAGGTGGGACCTCCGTCGCTTCAGCCTTCCGTGGGCTCTTGGGTTTGATCTCTAGTCTCTTGAGGAAAACAAGTCAGAGAAATGGAGATAACCATTCCACCATGGGGGTGGGGGTTGGAGCTTCAAGTTGACCCCAGCTGTTACGACCTGGTCTTCTTAAGTAGTTTCTTGCAATTGAAAGTGTGTCCGAAGATGATAGTTCTTCCTTTCTTCTTCTGGAAAATTTCCAGACCTCAGAAAAGTGACAAGAAATAGTACAATGAACAATTGTATATCCTTCGCCTAGATTCACACTAGTTGTTAACATTTTGCCCATTTGCTCCCTCTGTCTGTATATATATATAATTTTCCTTTCCTTTTCTTTTCTTTTCTTTCTTTCTTTCTTTCCTTCTTTCTTTCTTTCTTTCTTTCTTTCTTTCTTTCTTTCTTTCTTTCTCTTTCTTTCTTTCTTCTTTCACAGAGAGAGAGAGAGAGAGAGAGTGTGTGTGTGTGTGTGTGTGTGTGTGTAAGGGGCAGAGGAAGAGGGAGACAGAATCTTAAGCAGGCTCTACCCTCAGTGCAGAGCCCAATGCAGGGCTCAAGCCCACAATCCTGGGATCAGGACCTGAGCCAAAATCCAGAGTCGATGCTTAACTGACTGAGCCACCCAGGTGCCCCTATATAATTTTCATTTTTGCTGAATCATTTGAAATTTAGGTACAGACATCATGATGCTTTGTCCCTAGTATTTCAGCACGTATCCCCTGGGAACAGGGACATCCTCCATAACCACAATGTATTATCACACTTGGGAAGCCTAACATTTAATACTATCCTGGTACTAACATACATTCCATATTCAAATTTTCCAAATTGGCCCAATAATATCCTTTGATAGCTTTCCCTCCCCTCCCCCCCCCCCCTTCTTCCTGCCTAAGATCCCATCCAGGATCACCTACATGTTGCATTCAGTTCCCTGAAACTGAAGAGTTTCCTTTAATCTAGAGCAGTTCCCAGCACGTTTTAGTCTTTTCTGATATGGAGATTTTGAAAAGTCTAAATTGTTTTAAAACTACAATTACTTTAGGGGCCTCTGGGTGGCCTCAACTGGTTGAGTGTCCAATTCCTGATTTCAGTTCAAGTCATGATCTCCCAGTTTGTGGGCTCCGCCCTGACGGTGTGGAGCCTGCTTGGGATTCTCTCTCTGCCCCTCCCCCACTCTCATGAGCATGCACACACTCTCTCTCTCTCTCTCAAAATAAATAAACTTTAAAAAAGCAACTACGGGGCGCCTGGTGGCTCTGTCAGTTAAACGTCCCACTCTTGGTTTCGGCTCAGGTCATGATCTCCCAGTTTGTGAGTTCAAGCCCCACCTTGGGCTCTGTGCTAACAGTGTGGAGCCCGCCTGGTGTGCTCTCTCTCTTCCTCTCTCTGCCCCTGCCCCGCTTCACGCTCTGTCCCTCTCAAAATAAATACATAAAACTTTTTTTAAAATTAAAAAATAAAGATAAAAAACAACCACGATTACTTTAAATATGATATCATTTTAATCCTAAATGTGATCCTTGTCCTAGAAATGTAAATTTTCCTAAACCACCACTAGGTGGCGCTCTCAACAGTCCTTGGGCCAAGAAAGCCATCCTGGAAAGGCAATTTAAGGCAAGCAACCCCGCTTTGTCTTAATCAGATAAGGCTCTTATTTGGTAAAGCATATGATGTTAAAAATGCCCGTGTGTTTATAAAGATGCTATTCTTTTGGGCATGACTTCTCACATATGATTCATAATCCCCCCTCCCTGGGATATTGCACATCAGGGCTCTGACTCAGTGGAACTGTGGTAGGTTCCAAGAGTTTGCATTTGTAACAAGCTACTGGTGACGGTGATGCTGCTGGTCTACAGACCACACTTGGAGGAGCAGGAGTTTAGAACAAGCATGTGAAGAAATATATCTATTTACAGTTAGGCAACTTTTACTTTTATGTCACAATCAGTAAGGAAGCTGCTCCCGTGTCCTCCTCCCTACACCCAGCCCTTTGGCCTCCTTGTTCCAAACAGTGGGGATTTTGCTCTAGCTGTTCTCTCTGCCTGGAATGCCCTTCCCCTCCACAGATGTCCTTCTGCTTGGATAACGCTCTTGGCTCCCTCCAGCCTTTGCTCAAATCTCACTTCTTTAACGTTTATTTATTTTTGAGACAGAGAGAGACAGCGCATGAACGGGGGAGGGGCAGAGAGAGAGGGAGACACAGAATCCGAAGCAGGCTCCAGGCTCCGAGCCATCAGCCCAGAGCCTGACGCGGGGCTCAAACTCAGGGACCGCGAGATCGTGACCTGAGTCGAAGTCGGACGCTTAACCGACTGAGCCACCCAGGCGCCCCTCAAATCTCACTTCTTAATGAGGGTTACCCAGACCACCCTATTGAATACCACCACCTACCCCCATGCCTGCTTCCATCTGCTCGATCCTTTTCCCCTGAAGCCCTCACTACCTTCTCACATACGTATGATCTGCTTATTATGTTTATCGCTGATTTCTGTCTCTCCCGGCTAGAATCTAAGTTCCATGAGGGCAGGGATCCTTGTCTATTTCCTTTACCAATATATCCCAAACACCTAGAGCAGTGTCTGGCACATGATAGGCGCCCAAGAAAATATCTGTGCACCTTAATGGGACCTTCAAGATAACAGAGCCCAATCCCCTGATTTTGCTGATGAAGAAATGAGCTCCAGGTCTCTAGGCCAGATAAAGACTTGCCCGAGGTCACACAGACTGTAGGGATATCGCTCCTGTTCTTCTGAATGAATCTAATTTAAAAACAAGGGTTTGTTTCTATCAGTTAAATTGTAAGCTATTATTTTTCATTTTTATTATTTGGCTTAGGCCTTTTCCAAAAAGCCTCTGAAGCAGCGGACAAGATTAAAGGTCATATAAAATGGAACAGTTAGGAATCAAAATGGAAGAGATACCATCTAAAGGAAGAGGGAGTCCACGTAACAGGCACTTGACAGTAGTTAATTACTCTAATGGGATGCGGGATTTGGCTCTAACTTCTCTGGCAGCTGAGTTAAACAGGAAGCACGTGGGACTATAGAGTGTTCATTGTCTGACCTAAGAAAACCTGAGCACTCAGCAGGGACTCACTTCCAGGAGGAACCGGTACCGGAGAACTCCGTGTAACATCCACGGGGCTCCAAGTTGGCCGATGTTTACAAAATACCCAAAGTCATGGTTAAAGAATGTGGTGCCTTTATCCGTGAAGACTGAGAGTATAACATTAAATCACGTAGACCATAGACAGCTCTTGTGGTGCAAGTGACTCCTGTCCTAATGCTCTAACGGAAAATAAAGATGGAAACTCGAGAATCTAGAAGAATGCATAGTTCAACACATCTAAGAATATCTTTGACAAATTATCTGATGTCTTAAATCTTTGGTAAACATTGAACCCCAGGCAATTCATGGATTGGATTTTCTTATGTTCAGGAAATATCTGTTGAGTTTCTGCCACAAACTATCTCTTTCCTTTTCTGACTTCCCCGCAGGGAACTCCCTAGGCCCAGCTATCTCTGACGTAGAGAGAACATGGGAGGAAGCCACATCTGTTTCTCCAGGTTGCATCAAGTATTGGCTAGGGTTTGTTATGCGTCCAAAAGAGAGAGACTGCACGTACGACAAGTTCACCTCTTCTGGCCTCTGGGAAGTTGTGCCCTGCACCAAGCAAGGACGCAGGTGCTCTTTCAAAACCCAATTCTTTTACAAAGCCTCTAAATACCTTGTGAGTAAATACTAGCCAACATATTTGAACAACTGAACAAATGACAATACGTTATTCTCTTAGCGACCCTTTGTCTTTTTTTTTAATTTAAAGAAATCCTAAGGCTTTTTTTTTTCTATGTGGTTCACCCCAAAATTTGTGTGTGTGTGTGCGTGTGCCCATACCATGTGTGATAAAATACACATGACATAAAATTTAACACTTTAGCCACTTTTCAATGTAGACTTCAGTGGTATTACATACATTCATAATGTTGTGCAGCCAGCACAACTGTCCATCCCCATAACTCTTTTCATCTTGTGAAACTGAAATTCTAGGGGCCCCTAGGTGGCTCAGTCGGTTGAGCCCAACTCTTGATATCGTCTCAGGTCGTGATCTTGCAGTTCATGAGATTGAACCCCCCGTGGGGCTCTGTGCTGATAGCACAAGACTTGCTTGGAATTCTCTCTCACACTCTCTTTCTGCCCTTCCCCTACTCACGCTCTCTCTCAAAATAAATAAATAAATAATTTTTTTTTTTAAAAACCCTGAAACTCTATATCCATTAAATAATACCACTCCCCCCGCCCCCGCATTCTCTCCCAAGCCCTTGATGAACACCCTTCTACTTTCTGTCTCTATGATTGTACCTCGTTTAAGTGGAATCACATAGTATTTGTCTTTTTGTGACTGGCTTATTTCACTTAGCATAATGTCCTCAAGTTTCATCCATGTTGTAACATATTGCAGAATTTCCCTCCTTTTAAAGGTTAAATAATATTGCGCTGTATGTATACACAATGTTTTGTTTATTCAGTTATCCATCAAAGGACACTTGGGTTTCTCCCATGTTTTAGTTATCATACATGCTATTATGAATATAGGTGTACAGATACCTCTTGGAACTCTGCTTTCAATTCTTTTGGGCATATATCCAGAAATGGAATTACTGGGCCACAATGTAATTAATATTGCACTGTAATTCATAAATATTAACGCGTTTTTAATTTTTTAGGAATTACCATATTGTTTTTCATAGTGGTTGTACCATTTTACATTCCTACCAACAGTACACAAGTGTTCCAATTTCTCCACATCCTCGCCAACACAGTATCGTCTGTTGTTTTTTTTTTTTAATAGAAGCCATCCTAATGAGTGTGAGGTGGTATCTCATTGTGATTTTGATTTGCATTCCCTAATGATTAGTGCTGTTGAGCATCTTTTCATGCACTTATTGGCTATTTGTAGATTTTCTTTGGCAAACTGTCAATTCAAGTGCTTTGCCCGTTTGGAAGCAGGTTGTTTGTTTTTTTTATTATTGTTGAGTTTTAGGAGTTTTCTATATATTCTGGATATTAATCCTGTATAAGATATTTGATTTACAAATTAAAAAAAATTTTTTTAATGTTTATTTATTTTTGAAAGAGAGAGAGACAGAGCATGAGCAGGGGAGAGGCAGAGAGAGAGGGAGACACAGAACTCAAAGTGGGCTCCAGGCTCCACACTGTCAGCACAAAGCCCAACGTGGGGCTCGAACTCACAAACTGTGAGATCGTGACCTGAGCCAAAGTCAGACGCTCAACCAACTGAGCCACTCGGGCGCCCCTACAAATATTTTAATATACTACTTAATACATTTCCCAAGGCATTTTTCTGTCTGGTGCTTTTTAAAATAGAAGTCACTGTGACCATGTCTTTAATTGAGCCCCCACCACACTGTCCCTCTGCCCATAACAGACGAATCACACACATAGAATGTTCTTTCTCCACTTGGCGCTGGTTCTGCCATGTTAACAGTCCTTGGCTGTGAGAGGGCCCAGAGCTTCAACACAGTTGTCAAGTGGCCTTAGTCACCAACTGGTGCTAGGTTTTGCACTGATCCAAACCTGGTCTTTTGCCTGAATGACCTGGATCCCTCTGCTTCAGTTACATGGATCAGTTGCTTCCATCTTGAAAGAGACCTGGTTGGGTTTGCCATGAGCCTGCTGTGTGCAAGGCATTGTGGCAAGGGCGGCTTACTGCCCTTGGGTTGGAGGGCTGAGTAGGACTATAACAAGCTCCTGGCCCATGTTGGCTATTTGTGGGCTCCTGTTTCCTCGGGGCATCTGCTTATCTTGGCATCTTCCACACAGCCGTGCAACAAAGCCTCACATAAGCCAGATGCTCAGTGTTTGTTGAAAAAAAATCAGATGAGCAAAAGTGATACGTGGACTGTTTGGAGACATGCTGTCTTGATTTTCACTTTTTGACTTAAATATCACCTATCCATATGCCAACACCTTCCTACAAAACAGAGAGAAGCACCTGTGTTGGTCTTGGCACACCATCTCCTCAAGGGCAGGGCTGGGGCATCCTTGTTCTCTAGCGTGCAGTGCACGTGCGTGTGTGCATACGGATGAGCACACGCACACGTGTGCGTTCACGCACGTGCATACCTACCAAGGGCTGGACAGACACATCACCTCAGGACAGACACGGAACGTCTGACAAACTCAGAGATGAATATAGTAGACTGATAGGTCCCAACCTGTTCAAGTACAAGGATTCTTCTTGAATATAAAATAGTTTGCAGGGCACCTGGATGGCTGAGTCAGTTGAGCGTCACTCTTGATTTCAGCTCAGGTCATGATCCCAGGGTTGTGGGATCGAGCCCTGTGTAGGTCTCCATGCTCAGCCTAAAACTAAAAAAATAAGTGAATAAATAAATAAAAGAGTTTGCAAAGATTCCCACATGAGTTTAATTGACCTTTTTAGCATTATTAGGTTGATAAAAATACATCCCTATGCATTTGAGGACCTTTTGTAATGATTCCAAACCTCTCCAGGTCTGGGGATCCACTTCATGAGAGGACATTAACACTAAAAAGGGATAACTACTGTGAACATTTGACATTTTGACATCTTTCCCCCTAAGAAGCATGACTAAAAAGCATGACTTCTCCGAGCAAAGTATCACAAGCACCAGAGACCCTGTCTGTCTGGTTGTCTGATGCATCTTTTTCCTTTTCCTAGGACCCAGTCCTGGGATCCTTCAAAGTCCCAACCGTGGGAGGTTTACTTGTGCTGCACATTCTGGCCCGAATAACCCAAGCCCTGAGAAGGAGAGTGTTAGTTGTACCAGAAACTAGTGGAATAGTTTCTGGCACTAAACCAGACCCTCCTGTGCCAAGAGGTTCCAGGAAAACTAGCACATCCCAGGATCGGGAGGAAGTAAGGCAGCAACTGGGGACTTTTTCCTAATAAATCTAATAAACGCTTGGAAAAATAATCCACCAATGGTCAAATATAGACAGAAACGAAAAACAACTTTGCAGGTTTTGGGAGGCATTTTTTTTTTCCTGAAAAGAGAGAAAAATGGAAAATATTCCATGCATTGGTTCTCAAAATAAATGAGAATGAGAAATATATAAAAAGTTAAAAATGGAAATTCAACTACTGGCTATTTACCCAAAGAAAACAAAAACACTAATTGAAAAGATATATGTCCTGCTATGTTTATTGCAGCATTATTTACAATAGCCAAGATATGGAAGCAGTCCAGTGTCCATCAATAGGTGGATAGATAAAGAAGATGTGGTGAGTATATACAGTGAAATATTACTCAGCCATAAAAAATGGCATCTTGCCATTTGTGACGACATGGCTGGACCTAGGGGGTATTATGCTAAGTGAAATAAGTCAGACAACGACAAATACCACACGATTTCATTTATATGTGGAATCCAAAAAACAAAACAAAGCAGAAAGACCCATAACTACAGAGAACAAACTGATGGTTTCCAGGAGGGAGAGTCAGGCAAAATGGGTGAAGGGGAGTGGGAGATACAGGCTTCCAGTCATGGAATGAATAAGTCACAGGGATGAAAGGTACAGCAGGGGAAATATAGTCAATGGTATTGTAATAGCGTTGCATGGTGACAGATGGTAGCTACCCTTCTGCTGAGTACAACATAATATACAGAATTGTTGAAACTAATGCAATACTGTGTCAACTATACTTCAGTTTTTTTTTTTTTAAGGAAAACTTTCACAGTGAAATAAAGGAATAAGAAAGAGAAAAAAAGAAGTATATAAACTTCAATTCTGTATTATGGTCAGGTAATTGTGGATGAGGGAGACAGGAAAAAGATGAATTGGAGGGGGAAAAGGAAAGAAGAAGCAAGAAAAGGATGGGAGATGAGAGCAAGGACATGAAGAAGGTTAGAGACAGAAGCACAGTGATGATCCCAGAGGCAGAGACACCAAACACACGAAAGCAAAGCACAGTGAGCAAACATCAGACTGCGATGGCTTAAAAGACTAGGTTATGTGCAGGTAAATCACCGGTGCTATACCTTTCTATTTATAGGAGCATCTTAGAAACATGGAAAATCAGAGCTGCAAGGAGTTGAGCTCATCTTGTCACGTTCCTTCTACATTGGGTTGAATAGTGTCCCCCCCCCCACCACCCCCCGCCAAAATTCATGTCTACCTGGAGCCTCAGAACATGAGTTTCTTTGGAAATAGGGTCTTTGCAGATGTAAGTAGTAAAGGTGGGGTTATCCTAGATTAGGGTGGGCTCTAAATCCAATGACTGCTTTCTTTATGAGAAGTCCATGTGAAGACACAGACACAGATACGTATGGAGAAATGTCTTGTATGACAGAGGCCAGGATTAGTGATGTAGCTGCAAGCCAAGGGATGCTGTGGCTTACCAACAACCACCAAAAGCTAGAAGAGGCAAGGAAGGGGTCTTCCCTAGAGCCTTTGAAGGGGGTACGGCCCTGTGGACAACTTGATTGGGGACTTCTGGCTTCTAGAGCAGTGGGAGAATAAAGTTCTGTTGCTCTAAGTCAGAGTTGGTGATAATTTGCTATGATAGCCCTAGAAAATGAATGCAACTTCTTGTAGAACTCTAAGATGTGTGACAGCTCAAGGTCACAGAATCAACTGGTAGCCAATCCCCTGTTGCAACTTGCCTTTTCCTTCATGCTCTGCAAACATGGAAATCATTTTTCTCCTCTCCTCTCCAAATTCATGTTGAAACTTTTATCAGTGCATGTTGGCTTTTATCAGTTTGAATTGTGAAATCCGTATGAAGGTTTTAGAAATACTTTGGACTATGAAAGTTTTAAATTAATTTACTGCCTATTCCTTTGGTGTACCAAAAATAACCCAATAGCTCATTACTTTTGGGAGATGAGGGCTGTCTCTTTTTAACACTGAGATCACCGTTTATTTATTTTGAGGCATTTTCTGAAGGCAAGCCAAGTTCCTCTAGGGATATTGGACTTAAAACAATCCACAAAGTAGACTCTTTGAGAAGAAAATGGGTTAACTACTCTTTTGGAGTTCTTAACAGACATCAAATCACATGGAGCACACTTGAGTTGTTAATTATATTGTAGTTCTTAACCTTGTTTTGGACCATGTCTCTGGGAAACTGATAAAAACCATGACCATCTTCCAGAAAATGGCATGTTCTCACAACTTCCTGCCCCTACTCTCACGGTGTTCACAGACACTGTCCCTTACCACCATCCCCACTCTGTGGACCCCCACTGTGGAGGCTGTCCTCAGGTGGCTGGGCCTCCATTTCCCCCCAGTTCTCCTTTTCACTGGAGCCATGTGGTGGTGAGCAAAGGCAGAACCTGATCCTGCAGCAGAGAATTTCTCTCCAACATATTAATAACACACACGGGGAGTCCTAAAAACAACCGTGCTCAGGAACTGAGTGCTGGCTGAGCAACTTTCAGGAAGCTTCTCCTGAAGACTCTCAAAGATTGAGTCAGGCCAGTGGGGTTCCTGACAGAAATTTCAAGGGACAATGGTGGCTTTTTGAAGAGGACTAATTGATCCCTGGGCTGGAAAGGACCCAGGGCTGACAGCCTGTTTTCCTGCTATGTTGAAGGCACTGTCCTCTCCTTTGCCTCAAGGTCTTAGCACACACACTCTGCCCCCTTGGTCAGCCATGCTCACCCCACCTTTTCCACCTGGTATTCTCCCTACCCTCAGGTCTTTGGTTAGACACAACTTCCCCTTGGACGCTTTCTCTGATTCCCTAATGTCAGTGTTCGAGGAGCCCTTTCCCTGTGCCCCCATTGGCCTTGACTTTCTCCACTGCAGTCCTTGTCCTGCCTGCTATAATGGGCACTCTACTCATCTGTAGCTCTACTGGATTGTGTGTTCCAGGAGGAGTAGAGGCCAAGTGATTCTTATAAGCTGGCCTATTCCCAACAGTGTCAGGAAAATAGAGCGTGATGGAATCGAAATAAATAAATAACCGGTTGGTTCAACGCAGGCATTATTGGCATTTTGGACATGATAATTCTTTGTTATGGTGGACTGTCCTGTGCATTGTAGGACATTTAGCAGCATCCCTGGCTTCTACCCACCAGATCCCAGTAGCGCCCCATCCAGTGGTGACAACTAAAAATGTCTCCAGACACTGTCCAGTGGCCCTGGGAGGCAAAATCACCCTGATAGAAAACCACCGCTTTAATGGATGAATGCTGACCTTGGAGTCACTTTGCCGATCTTGCATCTATGTCAGGGAGTGAAAATTCAGGTCATCAATTAATGCTGATGGAGTGGGTGGCTCCTGAAATGGGTGGCTGACCTCTTGTGGATCTTCAAAAGAGCCCCCCCCCCCCCCCACCAAAATCTATTACATGTTTGCAAAAGAGTGGTTAAGTCGTTTAATGACCTATAACGATGTAAGGACACGAGAGGGAGCTCTAACAAGTTCCAACACAGACGAAAACCAGCCACTCCCAGAAAGGGTGACTGAAGCTCTTCCATAGTGATGAGCTCTGGAGGTTTAGACGCTTGGTTATGCCCTAGAGTGAGGACAGCCGAACCAGAGTCTTGGATTTTTATTTTCTGAATCTACTACGAAAGATCCCTGTGTGTGTGGCTCCCCCCTCCCCCGCACCCGCCCCAGAAATATAGACAAGAGGGGGAAAACAAAGATCCATTTGTGTTCCATAAATAA
This sequence comes from Leopardus geoffroyi, assembly GCF_018350155.1. Classification (NCBI taxonomy): domain Eukaryota; kingdom Metazoa; phylum Chordata; class Mammalia; order Carnivora; family Felidae; genus Leopardus; species Leopardus geoffroyi. The sequence goes on from NC_059330.1 coordinate 46,707,322, forward strand.
GTCATAAGCATCAGGAACAGGGTCTTCCCAGCTTCCAGGGCAATGGCCTTTCTCTGGTGACAGCAGGGACTGAGGAGTTGACACTGAGGCTCTGGGCTCTCCCCAGATCATCAACACATCAACCTTCAGGCTTGAAGTTCAATACAGACCATCACATTCTGGGGCTCCACCCTGAGTCCATGCCTGGCTCTGGAACCGGGGAAATTATATAACATTTTCATGCTACTTTGTGTGTGTACACACACGGATTCATACCTTTTATCATATTTTCAAAGGAGTCTAAACCCTCCAGATACTAAGAACCCCTGGCCCAAGCTCCTCATTGTAGAAGTGAAGAACCTGAAGCTCAAAGGTTAAGAGGCTCCTTCAAGTTCCTACAGCTGCAATGTGGCAGAACTAGGACATACACTCCTATCTCCCTCTGCCTTCAGGCCCAGTGGGGCGCTGTTCTGATGGGGACCTGGGCTGTGGGACAGTGAGGTCTGGTCTGAGGCCACTGAGGATGGCTTAGAGGGATAGGAGGGGGTGCTTTGCCAGTAGGGTTACCAGATAAAATGAGATGCCTAGTTACATTTGACTCTCAGATAAATGAATACTTTTACAGCGTAAGTATAAGCCGAATGTTACACAGGACATACTTACACCCGAAGCAGATTCATTGTTTATCTGAAATTCAAATTTAATTGAGCACCCTGGGTGTTTCGGTGTTTTCTGTTGGTGTTATTCGCTCAACCTGGCAACCCTATCTGCCAGGGACAGCCTGGCAGTCTTTGGCTGGGAAGCAAACGCTGAATCGCAGCCAATGGATATTAATGACTCAGTGTTTGACGCTCAGACTACCTCTGGCCCTGCCTTCAATAAAGGCCACGGAGGCCCTTGGCCTGTGTGAGACAACCTGATAAGACCTGCTTGGTTCTTTGTGACTTCAGAAGGCCCGAGGCGTCCTCAAGCACTACAGATATTCTATGTGTATGTGTCCTCTTAGAAGATGACATTTCACAGGTCTGTGAAGAGTAAAGATCAAATTTATTTAATGCAATACCCTGCAGCTGTGTCACTGAGGTGGACGGGACGTGGGGGGAAAATGATCTCAGCTAGGTGTGCTCACTAGTGAAATTCCCCTGCAAAATGGCCGAGGCTACTCGTCCACCCCCTCAAGACACCCTCAGAAATATCGTAAGACCTCAGGGGACCATTTCTTTAGCAAGGAATAAATTAAAAAAAAATTAGTAAGAAAAATACGCATTTCATTTTTCTATTAAAAACAATATTTGCTGTAGGCAAACATCTTCCCATCTTGCAGCCTGCAGCATGGTAAAGGAAAAGAAAGAAAGGGTATAGAAAAACAGCATAAGAACATCTGTGCTCTGTCCGACTTCATTTTCTCTTCTGTGCATTGCCCGGAATGAACCTGATCTTCAGGTTGGCATCTCAAAGGGGTCGCTCCCAAGCAGCTTTGTTGTGATATTTGTGGCAGGCGAGGTCGTGGAGGGAACAGAGGGCGCCATCTGGTCAGTGCTGTTCACTTCCGAGGAACAAGGACCACCCAGAACCACAGGCCTTTGAAGGACCAAAGGCAAAGAGAGAGAGAGAGAGAGAAAAAAAAATAGCCCCTCAGCCCAGCCATTCGCTAGAAACGATTGGCTACAAAACAAAAAAATGGTTTCTGTGTGTGAAGATACTTGGACAAGTTCTTGATCTCCGTGCAAGACAAAAATATTCAAGTTTCAAAATATCCCAATGGCCGTTTAACCCTGAACCTCCTTCTGCGGCTCCCCACTCCTGAGGATGCCCCAGCTTGGTGAGAGGGGGGCGCTGTGGGGGGACTTAACCAGCCCCTCCGTATCTCTTTATACCCCCCATAAATGTAGGCAGATGGATTTCAGAACTGGTGACTTGGCCTGAGGAATTGCTCTGTTCAGTGGGAGCAGGGCAGGTTCATAAATAAATGCACAGAGCTCTTGGAATACAGGAATGATCTCCTCTTCTTGGAACGTGGGTGTCCTTCCAAGGAGGAACATCTGTCCTCGCAGCCCTAAGTTCCATCAAGGGAGCCTTCCGTTCTCTGCAGAGACAAGAGAAGACAAGCTATGGTCACACCCTTCAGGGCTCAAGACTGGCCTGGAGGAGGGGTAAGCAATATTGCAGCAAGCGCTTCACAAAGGCTCTCTGACAGCGCCGTCTTCCGCTGGTACCTCCACCCTGTGGGGTCAGCTCCTGCCCACATTCACTTCTCCCTTCTCTCCACACCAGCTCCGCCCAGGGCTGTGGCCTCCACTGCCTGTAGACGCGCGCTGCCCATCAGGCTATCAGCCAACTTTGTCAAGCACCCACTGAACACCCAGCATTCTGCCCCGTGGGTGCCACACTTACCTACAGAGCAAGACTAGTAGAGTTAAGAGAGACCTGGCTTCTTGCTCCAGCTCTGCTTCTAACACAAGCTGAGGCTTCTCTAGGTCTGTTTTCTTTTCTTTTTTTTTTTTCCAACTTTTTTTTTTTTAATGTTTATTTATTTTTGAGAGAGACAGAGACAGACTGCGAGTGGGTTAGGGGCAGAGAGAGAGGGAGACACAGAACCCGAAGCAGGCTCCAGGCTCCAAACTGTCAGCACAGAGCCTGACGTGGGGCTCGAACTCACAAACTGGGAGATCATGACCTGAGTGGAAGTAGGTCGCTCAACCAACTGAGCCACCCGGGCACCCCCGTTTTCTTTAAAAAAATTTTTTTAATTAATGTTTTTTATTTATTTTTGAGAGAGAGAGAGAGACAGAGACAGAATGGGAAGCAGGCTCCAGGCTCCGAGCTGACAGCATAGAGCCCGACGCGGAGCTCGAAATCACGAACCGTGAGATCATGACCTGAGCTGAAGTTGATGCTCAGCCGATGGAGCCACCCAGGCACCACCCCCCCACCCAGCCCATTTTCTTTTTTAATCGCAAAATCAAAGAGTTTTAACATGGATAAACACTGAGGATGCTTATCGTCACAAAGATGAAGAAGTGGGAGAAGCCAGACGCAGGAGGAACAGATATTGTGTGATTCCACTTACACGCGGTACCCAGAGTAGTCAAACTGATGGAGCTAGAAAGGAGAACTGTGATTTCCAGGAGCTGCGGGGAAGGGGGAAGTGAGCGTGCAATGGGTAGACTTTTGGGTTGGAATGATGACGAAGTTCTGTGGGCGGATGGTGCTGACGGTTGCACACGATGCGAATGTACTTAAGGCCACTGAGCGGTACACTTAACAATGGTTAAAATGGTACCTGCTGTTGTGTCCGTTTTGCCCCCTCCCCAAGAAAAAAAGTAAAAAACAAAACAAAAACAAAAGCCAGATTCCGCACGCCATCCTGCAGTGTTCTCTAACTGCTTTGTGTGATATTGTTGACACCTCCGTATCCACCAGTAACTGGACCCCCATCTGACCCGAGTACTGTTATCTATACCGAGGACGCGAGAACCCGCCAGGAATTTTATATCCTATCCGTTACTGACAAACAGTGCTAGCACGTGGGAAAGGTCCTAACAAACTGCAGGAGTTCAGAGGTGGCGAGACGCCCTCGCTGTACCACGAGGGAATCACAGAAGGCTTCGTGGAGCCAGCCTCCAAGGTGAGGCGGGTTTGGACGAACGGTTGCAGCATGGGGGCAAGAGTGGGGCAGATGGAAATGCTAGAGCAAAGGCGCCCTGGGCCCCAAAGGGCAGGCAGCAAATGAGTCCGTGACCCGACCCTCTGTGAGTGCAGGTGGACCTCGTGGGCACACAAGTGGGGGCACTTGTGGGGATCAGCCAGCGTCTTGGGAGCCCCATGGCCAGGCTGGTTGGCTCTCTGACGGTGGGGGCTGAGGTCCCTGTTTTGTTCTGGTCCCTGCGCATCTGAGGAGCCCCTGAGAACAGGATGCGGGTCCCACGGGCTCCAGCTGGCAGGCCACGGTCCTGCCTCTGCCTTCGCCAGGAGAGACCCTGGCAAGCGGGCCAAGAGAGCTGTGTTGGCCCCAAGGGGCTGGAGGCCCGCCAGCGCTGGCAGCTACCTTCATTTCTTCCGCTTTGCCCAGAGGGGTGACCCTGGTGTCCAGGCTTCCTGCAGGCCCCAGACCAAGTCCCTCCCTAAAGCACTCGGTAGCTGCAGCAGGACTAGCCCCACGGATGGGAAGGGCTGGGTCACAGTCAACCGGACCTTGAAGTAAAGGTTAACATACTCACATCCAAGACCTGTCCTTCCTTGTACCTAAATCAGAGGCCAGCTGTCAGCCACCCAAGAACAGCCATGAAATCGCCCCACTTCGGGCCAGAACATGGTATAGATGCTCTCGAAGGTCATTTTACTTCTAACACCCCTGGGTTTCCTGATTCTAGAATGTACCCCTTATGGTGGGGGGGGGGCGCCTTGGTCGTTCAGTTAGTTAAGCTCTTGGTTTCAGCTCAGGTCATGATCCCACAGTTCATGGGTTCAAGCCCAGGACTGAGATCCCTGCTCGGGATTCTCTCTCTCTCTCTCCTTCTCTCTCTCTGCCCCTCCCCACTCACTCCCTCTCTCAAAAAATAGATAAACTTGGGGCGCCTGGGTGGCTCAGTTGGTTAAGCGTCCGACTTCGGCTCAGGTCATGATCTCGCGGTCCGTGGGTTTGAGCCCCGCGTCGGGCTCTGTGCTGACAGCTCAGAGCCTGGAGCCTGTTTCAGATTCTGTGTCTCCCTCTTTCTCTGACCCTCCCCTGTTCATGCTCTCTCTCTGTCTCAAAAATAAATAAATGTTAAAAAAATTTTTTTAAAAATAGATAAACTTAAAAATAGAATGTGCGCCTTATGAGCACTTCCAATAAACCAAGTCTGTGATAGGTGCTCATTTAATCCTCACAACAACCAGGTGGGGTGGGGGTGGTTATTATCTCCAATTCCAGATGAGGAAATGAAGGCCCTGAGACATCTGCCCAGCGTGACTCAGCTGGTAAACAGCGAATCATGGAAAGGTTAGGTTTTAAGCTGGGTCTCTGATTCCCAAGTCAAAGCCTGGCTTTGGGTGAATCCGATGAAGAGGCATTTCAGGGCCAAAATGAAGTAAGTCTCCCAGTCGGGCCTCATACTGCCAGAGTGATGAAAAGAACTTTAAACAGACCATCAAGTAGCATTTATGTGGTACATTGCAAAATACTTTGTACACGTGTTCCTCATTTTACCTTTAAGAAACTTCTAGTAGGGAGCTATTACTGTGTTTGGGGTTCTCACCATCTCTGTTTCACGAATTGGAAAGCTTAGTTGGAGGAGGGCAGGATCACCCAAAAGATGGCCAGAGAGCTGAAGCTCAGACGCCAGTTCCCACTGCTGGCTCCCAGGAGGGAAGGGGGTGAGCTGTAACTGGGAACTGCCTTTTTTTCTGTAAGAAGACAAGGCTGTGTCCAAGATCCCGAGACCCACGAAGGTCCAGATTCACCCCTTTCTTTTAAGTACAAGGTGTTCTCTTTCACATTATCTGTCTGCCTGGGCCACAAACACAATTTATAAACAAGGCAAAAATGGCAGAGGAAAAATGAAGTCAGAATGTGCCATTGAAGCAAGTCAAACAATACTAAATTAGTATTTGGCTAAGCGGCTATCTCATTGTTAAGATATTTCCTCCAATGTGTTTTCAGAAGCAACGGCCATTAAACTACTGGGAATGATCGCCAGGTTTGATTTCAGGAAGGAAATCCCCTCCCATTTCCCTGCTGGGCAATTCGATTAATTTTCTCCTGACCCTCACCAGCTGATTATTAGGAAAACTATACCTCCTTCTTTTCTAAACAAATTGTATTCGCTTAAAGCGTCAAAATCCCTCTCCCAACGGCTGGGAACCCCTGAGCTCCTGCCAAAAGTCTTTATTCTTTGGGAGGGCAGGACCAGCTGGTGGGGGAGCTCTCAGGAGCATCCTGGGAGCAGACTTCTGGATCCACGGGTCAGCTCCTGGGGGAAAAGGAAAGTTCTATCTGTCCTGGAGCTCAGAGCCTTTGTCCAGAGAGACCGTTTGGATTGCAGACAAAGTAAATAAGTCAGTCCTGCCGGTCCAACAGACTTGCCTGGGGAGGACACAGCTATGTTTATAGTAGCGGGAGAGCATCTCTTTTTCTGGGTCCCACGTTGCCTATGGAGCAAAGATCTCACTTTCCACTCCCTCAAGGCCATGATAGCTGGAACAATGATGTCACTTCTTGGAGGGAGTCTTGTGTTGTGGACTAGCCAAGGAATCTGGGGACCCAGGTTCTAGTCCTGGCTCTGCTATTACCTGGCTGGGACACCCCAGCCAGGCTGTTCTGCCGATTCAGCCGTCAGTTTTTGCACCTATAAATTGGGCTCCGGACCCTTGCCAAGGCAAGTCACTGGTTTCGGGAGTCGGGGTGGGTTTAGGCTAGAAAAAGACCTTCATTTTATCCCTCTTTTCCTTAAATTGATAGCTTTCCTCCATAAGAAGAATGTCAGTGGTTTCCTGCCGTCAAAGGCATAATGAGTTCTCTGTTTTATAAGAATTCAGACTCCAGCAAAACAAAGGAAGCCAGGGGGCCCATTGGAAAGGCTACCAGCAATCTTGCTGAAGGTTCTTTCTTCCCAGACCTTAAAGCAGCGGCTCCTCATTTCTCAAGATACCAGCTGCCCAGTTAGTTAACCCCTGAACTACTGGGTAGTTCTTCAAAAGGTTGGGAGTGGGAAGATAGGAGGAGACAGGTCTTAGCATAATTTGAAGTTGGACCTCCACATTAAAAAAGTATATATTTGGGGCGCCTGGGTGGCTCAGTCGGTTAAGCGTCCGACTTCAGCTCAGGTCACGATCTCTCGGTCTGTGATTTCGAGCCCTCGTCGGGCTCTGGGCTGATGGCTCAGAGCCTGGAGCCTGCTTCCGATTCTGTGTCTCCCTCTCTCTGTCCCTCCCCCATTCATGCTCTGTCTCTCTCTGTCTCAAAAATAAATAAACGTTAAAAAAAAAAAAAGTGGGGCGCCTGGGTGGCGCAGTCGGTTAAGCGTCCGACTTCAGCCAGGTCACGATCTCGCGGTCCGTGAGTTCGAGCCCCGCGTCAGGCTCTGGGCTGATGGCTCAGAGCCTGGAGCCTGCTTCCGATTCTGTGTCTCCCTCTCTCTGCCCCTCCCCCGTTCATACTCTGTCTCTCTCTGTCCCAAAAATAAATAAACGTTGAAAAAATTTAAAGTCAAAAAAAAAAAAAAGTATATATTTCCATCTGCCAACTAGCAGCATCCTAAATCCTCAATTTCTTACAGAGTGAAAACCTCAGGGGCACCTGGGTGGCTCAGTCGGTTAAGCGACCGACCTCAGCTGAGGTCATGATCTCACGGTTTGTGGGTTTGAGCCCCGCATCACGCTCTGTGCTGACAGCTCAGAGCCTGGAGCCTGCTTCCGAGATTCTGTGTCTCCTTCTCTCTGCACCTCCCCTGCTCGTGCTCTGTCTCTCTCTCTGACTCTCAATAAATAAATAAATGTTTATTAAAAAAATAAAAAAAAAAAAAAGGAAAACCTCATAATGAGGTGTTTGAGTCCTTTGCATGTAAGCCCTAACTGACCTCTTCCTAGTGCTTCTCCTGGATGTCCTTTCTCCTATCACCCTGAGCTGCTTGGACTGTTCCTTCCCTCGTGGCTCTACTCCTGCTGATCTTTCTACCTGGGCCTGCTGCTGTGGTTGGACCCCTTCCTCACGGCCGATCCCAGTGACCCCTTCCGTGGGGAGGAGACCCTAACCAGAACCGTCTTTCTTCTGCGTTTCCATAGCTTCTGGTGAGCTATCATCACCTTGCTTTCTCATCTGTGTTAACTCATCTGATTCCCTCTGTGGGTCAAGGACCTTGAGTGGCCTCTGCAGCAAAGGGCCTGGTGTGTCAGGGTGACTGGCACAGGCTCTCAGAGTTCAAAGTTCAAATGCACTGTTGGATCCTCCCTTCCTCCAAGCATTCCCCCCACCCCACAACAATGTCTGCCTCACTTCCAAAGCCTGAACCTGAACTAGGAGGAAATGTGCACTTCGCTCAAGGGGGGCTATATGTTCTAGATTCCTGATCCTTTGAGGGGGTCTCTCTTCGTATGAGGGCTGAGATGCAAGCATGGAAACAGTGGGAGAGAATATTTGAAATCACCAGGCCCAGAAAACCTGGCCAGCCCGATGACCAAACACCCTCCATACAACATCTAGGCTATTGTTGCCCGGGGCTCCTGGTCTAAAACAGACCAGGCCGCTGTAGGGGTGTGATTCATGGGAGTGCAGAACCTGGCTGAGTTTGGAAATAGTTCACTGTTCAATGGACCATTTTTAAAAATTGTTTGTGAAATGTGTACTTACAGAATATCTGTTTTCCACGAAATCTGCAAAACAAAGCATAACATGGAGGGTGAGCGATTCAGAGAGTACATCAGGCTCCCCCCGCCCCCCAACCATCTCAGGAACCCCATGGGTAAAGGCAGGGGGTGGGGGCGGTGCAGAAGGAGACACCAGAGCTTTACCGGGTGCTGAGCTGCATGGCTCCTTTGCCCACAGACAGCTTCCTCTGGGCTCTATACTCCATGTGACAAGCATATTAAAATCCCTGGAAGCTCACTGGACGTTTTAAACAGTTTTTTTTTTAAGATTTTATTTTATTTTTTAATATTTTTTAATGTTTGTTTATTTTTGCGAGAAGAGACAGAGCGTGAGCTGGTGGGGGGGGGGGGTGGGCAGGGGTGGGGAGCAGAGAGAGAGACCCAGAATCTGAAGCAGGCTCCAGGCTCTGAGCTGTCAGCACAGAGCCTGACGCGAGGCTCGAACCCATGAGCAGTGAAATCATGACCTGAGCTGAAATAGGACGCTTAACCGACTGAGCCGCCCGGGCGCCCAAAGATTTTATTTTATTTTTTAAGTAATCTCTATATCCAATGTGGGGCTGGAACTCATGACTGCAAAAACCCAAGTCGCATGCTCCATGGACTGAGCCACCCAGGCGTCCCGGCAGGGTTTTTTTTTTGTTGTTTCTTTTTTTAATTAGTACTTCAGGTTATTTCAAGAAAAAAACTGAAAACTATAGAGGAGTAGAAAGTAGCCGATAAGCATGATCTCTTGTTCCATTCTTTAAACTCTGTTGACACTTTTGTCCCCCAGTCTTTTTCTGCTCTCCCGTAGGCTTTTGGTTCTGAGTCATAACATACAACATATGCCATTTTCTAGCCTACCCTTTTTACATAACGTGATCTTATAAATATTTCCTGGTACCTTCTTAAACATACTTGGGAGTGGCCTGTGTAATAATCATTCAATGGGTGTACAATTGTTTACTTATCCAGCTCCTTACTTTAGAAATTTAGGTTCTTTCCAAGTTTTTGCTGTTTTAAATAGCGCTGCCAGGGGAGCCTGGGTGGCTCGGTCAGTTAAGGGTCCGACTCTCCGTTTCGGCTGAAGTCATGCTCTCACGGTTTCTTGAGTTTGAGCCCCACGTCAGGCTCTGTGCTGACTGTGGAGCCTGCTTAGGATTCTCTCTCTCTCTCTCTCTCTCTCTCTCTCTCTCTCTCTGTCCCTCCCCGGCTCATGTTTTCCCTCTCCCAAGATAAATAAATAAACTTAATAAAAAAAAAAGATGTAAATAGTGCTGCCACATCCTCTTTGGGAATAAGGCTATTTCCTTATTTCGTAGTAGCTTCTCCATCCCCACAAGTGGGAGCAGGGGAGGAGAAGGTATAAACACTGCCACCACTCTCGGGATAGACAGCCCAAGCGCTGCCTGGAATGACAGGGCCACCTCTTCCCCCTTCCCCCGTAGGCCACCCTGTCTTCTTGCTAGGGTGCACGCCGGGACCTGCTGGCCCAGCCAGGCTGCAAGGATGAACATGGGCCTGTCAGGTCCTTCGAAATGTCAGGAAGATCGGAGCGAGGTGAAGAAAGGCCAAGGAGAACGGGAGGTGTCGTGTGGGGGGCGAGCCATCCCGCCAGTGTTAGTTAGAGCCGGTTTTCACTACAACAGGCGAGAGAGGGCTGTGGTTTGCCCTTGGAAAGGAGCAGGCCCCCACCCACTGCAGTTTCTAATCGGGCAGTGGCCCCCACGGCTGGGGCTGATTCCCCAAACAGTCCATGCAGGACATAGACCTGAAGACAGAGAAACCATGGGGACCTCCTGCTGTCTGGGAAAGGCGCCCAGAGCGTATGTGGGTGTTGGGGGTGGCAGCCAGTCTTGAAGGTGGAAGAGGCAATGGCAGGAGGGCCATAACCTACCGGACCCTAGTCCTCAGGGCTACTAGGTGGATGCACTCCAAGGGGCCTCGGGCTCTGCGAGGCCGCCCAACCTTAAACCCAGTCCCTTCTGGGTCTTGGGCGGTCTTGGGGCCCACCTGTCACAACGGGAGTCACAACTCTTCTGTTTCTCTCTCTAATTTAAAAATATCCTGTTTCCAAAAGTCCACTTCCCCCTCAAACCCTGTCTTATCACAGCCCTATTGTGCGTCCCCTGGAGAGGGAACGGGGCCAGAAGTTCCTAAGGGGCCCCCTTCTGTCCTGGCTGGGCCAGAGGCAGACGTCAAACAGCCAAATGGATGAATCAGCCGGACCACACGAAGTCGAGCCATTGTGTAAACTTCCACGCATTGAGTGAGGCTCGGGCAAGGCTCCCACCTGCAGCCCAAATCCGACCCAGGAGGACCTGAAGGACCCCGTGCTTCCCACTCCCCCCAAACCCCCGAGGGCTCTGGAATCAGACTTAAGAGGGAAAGAGGCTTAGTCTGTGTTTCCTAAAGTAATATGAATACAAAAGACGGAAAATTTCGAATATGCTAGTAATACTCAAGGAAACCCTAGGTTTATGCCCACTTGTAGTTTCTGCTACTTTCTTTTTGGTAATAGAGCAATCACTGCAGAAATAGAATCTGGTGGGTAGTACCTATTTTTTTTTTTTCACAGACTACTTTTTTACCCTCTTGGATTCTGAAGTAAAGAAACGCACCCCCCCACCCCGGCAGGGGCAGGGCTGGCAGTGTCCGCCAGGCTGCCTGGCTCAGTGCCACACAGGATGGGTGGGGACCGGCTCTCAAGTGCTCTTTTCTCCCTCCCACAGGGGTTGTGAGAGGCCCTCTGCACTGTGGTTCTTTCTTGATGACAGCTACTCTTAGTATATTAGACTTCTGCCCCTTTAGAAACATTTGGAACACCAAAGAGCGAGCAGAATGTGAAGGCCGAGTGAGCAGATCCTCAGGTGGGAAGATGGCTGGGTCCAACCCCAAAAGGCATAACTTCGTGTCTGGAGCAGGACCCGGCATCTCTTCCAGGGCCTGGCATTGTCAGGTGGGATGTGCCCAGGACACCTGTGGAGGTGGGCACAGGGCATCTAGAGAGGAAAACCAATTCTCCTGTTGGAGGGCTCACAAGGAGGTGAATTACGAGAAGCCAAGGTTTCTTAACACTGACATTTGGGGCTGGATCATTCTTCTTCTTCTTCTTCTTTTTTTTTTTTTTTAGAGTTTACATACTGTTTCTTAGCAATATCTACACCCAACGTGGGCCTTCAACTCGTGACCCTGAGACCAAGAGTTGGATGCTCTCTCAGGGCGCCTGGGTGGCTCCATCGGTTAAGCATCCGACTTCGGCTCAGGTCATGATCTCATGCTTTGTGAGTTGGAGCTCCGCGTCGGGCTCTGTGCTGACAGCTTGGAGTCTGGAGTCTGTTTCAGATTCTGTGTCTCCCTCTCTCTCTACCCCTCCCCCACCCTCTCTCATAAAAGGAATAAACATTAAAAAATTAAAAAAAAAAAAAAAAAAAGAGTTGCATCCTCTCCCAACTGAGCCCACCAGGCACCTCTGGGCTGGATCATTCTTTCTTGTGGGGACTGTCCCATACATTGTAAGATGATAAGTAGCATTCCTGGCCTCCACACATTAGATGCTATAGCACCCCTTTTCCTCCCCCCCAGTTATGACAACCAAAGACGTCTCCTGCCTTGTGAACCAGTGCTCCAGGCCGATGACTCCTAGACCTGAGTTCTTTCATAGTGAAAGAGCTTGACTGCATTGCTGATAAATGCACTCTTCTGTTAAAATCCAGTGTGAATATACATTAGTAGGTTTTGCTTTGGATGACCTGCGGGCCATTTTACAAAGTACTTTTAGAATAAGCCGGAGCACTATAAAAGGTGAAGTCCCGAATCAGAGTGAAGATACAAACTTTCCTGATGAGCCAGAAATTGCGGTTCCTACAAGGCTCAGCCAGGCTGAGTGAAGTTGTTGAGAAAGCCATAGACAGCCTGTAATTGCTCTCTTTTCGTTCTTGTCACCAGAAAAGCAAGGGGAGGAGAAGGAAATCAAACCTTTCCCTGGATGAGTCAGAGAAGGAGGAAGTTGATGACAGGTAAAAAGAGAGGTTTGGGGGGCACGTGCTTGCGGGTGGGGTGGGGGACTTTTGATGTCAGGTTGCCCCACAACCGAGAGTGTCTAAGCTATGAGCAAGCCCTGAAGGACACTACCATCTAAATCAGGAGAACTCAGGCGAGTAACAGAGCATCCTGTATGAAGTCCAAGGTTACAGGGGATGGGAGGAAATTGGTTCCAGTTAAGTGTTAAAGAGAGAAAGGTACCAAACCAACCTGGATTGCTTCCTTCAAACGCTCACTTTTTAGGACCACCCACATTGCTGCTTAAGAAGAGGCATAAACACAGGCTTAGTTCCCATTTCTGTAAAGCCAAACCGCAAGTCATAACCAGAGCTACTCTTGCTGCCTGGAATTTGCAAATCCTCATCTTAGGCAAGTCATTGAAAAGGGAATAAGTACTTCAAAGAGCCTGAAGTGTTAACCTTGCAGATCTAACTTACCAGAAATTATCGGCAAGTTTTCCTTTACCTTAAGAAAGCTGATGGTTATGTAAATGCAAAAGCTCTTTCTCAACCAGTTCTGGGGGCATTCCAGGGCTTGCTGTCCCTTCTACTTAGGCTTTTCTCAATTGGGCCTCTTCTGGATATAAATTTCCTAGTACTGAGAACCCCTCTCCTTCTTTCCCTAACGGTTTGTAAGGAATCACCTAACAGTTGGGAAAGTGGGAAAGGGAAACGTTCAAAGATCAGAGGTTTCTTTGTCCCAGACTGAGTTGACTGCTGGGATAAGATGTTAACTTAGCTCTCTGTCAACAAAACAGTAGGCTCCCAACAGAAGAGCAGACCTGTCTAACCATGGCCATGACCCAGCAGGGGATACTCAGTTGGAAGAGATACCAATTTTATTGAACCCACCTGCCCACCGCAGTGCTTATCCACCTACACACACTCCTGAGGAACACTGCAGTGTTCACTGTGACAATTCCATATGAGGGAGGGACATTTTATTGAAAATTAATAAGAAAACTGACGTCCAGGGGAGAAGTAAGGGTCGGGAGCCAAGTCATATAACTGGGTAAGGGCAGTGCTGAGACCAAACCCTAGTCTCTATCTCCCACTCAGGGTGTTCCTCTTAGGGTTACAGTGCAAAGAACCATCCAGCTGGACTCTAGCCAAAACAAACGTACCAGAAGCCCAGTGAGTTGGCCCCTGAGGTCCATGATTTAATTCGGATTTGGAGGGAAAACTCAGGCTTAGTAGAAGCAAATACTTACTGGGTCTTGGAGTCAAGGGTGAGTAAAGGATTAGAATTGCCTCCAAGGGACCTAGGAGGTGACTCTTAGACGTTGCTTAGAACAAAACATTTAGGGGAATGGTTTTGGATGGACCAAAGCATAGACAAATGACCATGACTTCCAAATGCCAGGACATTGAGACTCTCCGAACGTCATCACCGGAAGGCAACTTAAGATCATCCATTCAACCACCTCACTCAATACAGAAGCACTGAGCTTGCTCAAATTCACAGATAGACAAAGTAGAATGGTTGTTGCCAGGGGCTGGAAAGAGTAGCGAGTTATTGCTTACTGGGTCTAAAGTTTCATTTGGGGAAGATGAAAAAGTTCTGGAGATGGATGGTGATGGTTATACAGCTACGTGAATGTATTTAATGCCACCGAAACGTACACTTAAAAGTGGTTAAAATGGCAGGTGTTATGTGTATTTTGTCACAGTTAAAACACACAACCAAAGCTGTGAGCTTAGAGCCTAAAGCCAAGATTGCAAGGACCTGCTTCCCCCCACAGCCTACAGATGCCCCCACACTCATGAGCCAGCAGTCCACCTCGCTCCCTCCAGGACGCCGGTCCTGTCCAGATTCCCGCCCTGGGGCTGTTCCTTGGAGGCAGGCCTGCCCAATGCCCTTTCCCTTATCTAGAGGAGCAGTTTTCCTTTGTATCACTCAGGGGAAAAGGGGGGTTTAAGAGCCAGAACTACGCCCTGTGAGCCATTTCCCAAAATAGTCAGCCCTGACGTGCTGCTGGTTGGAAGGTGGGGAGAACTAAGAAATTAAGATGGGAAGAATAAAAAATTAAGAAGGAAAGGTTAGATAAGCCTTAGCTCTGTACTCAGCCCATTCACCGACCTGTCCAGAGACCCACCTCCCTCAAGGTCTTTATTTTATTGTGTGTCACCCTCCTCCCCCCAACACACACACACACACACACATGCACACACATGCACATATGTACGTGAGTTGGAGGATTCTCTCTGTTGGCCCACCCTGAGGCCAGTCCTTCCAGGATCCTTTCAAGATTGCTGAGTAAGAAAGACCCTACCTCTTCAAGCAAGAAGCAGAACATAACAGAGGTATAATCAGAAGGGAAGTGGGGCGCCTGGGTGGCGCAGTCGGTTAAGCGTCCGACTTCAGCCAGGTCACGATCTCGCGGTCCGTGAGTTCGAGCCCCGCGTCGGGCTCTGGGCTGATGGCTCAGAGCCTGGAGCCTGTTTCCGATTCTGTGTCTCCCTCTCTCTCTGCCCCTCCCCCGTTCATGCTCTGTCTCTCTCTGTCCCAAAAATAAATAAACGTTAAAAAAAAAAAAAATTAAAAAAAAAAAAAAAAAAAAAGGGAAGTGAGGGCATCTAGAAAATGCTTCTAAAAGTGTGGTGCCCAGAACAACAGCAGCAACATGTGAGAATTTTTTAGAAATACAAATTGGGGCGCCTGGGTGGCTGGGTCGGTTAAGCGTCCGACTTTGGCTCGGGTCATGATCTCGCGGTTTGTGAGTTCGAGCCCCGCGTCGGGCTCTGTGCGGACAGCTCAGAGCCTGGAGCCTGCTTCAGATTCTGTGTCTCCCTCTCTCTCTGTGCCTCCCCTGCTCACTCTCCCCCTCAAAAATAAATAGACATTTTAAAAAAATACTAAAAGAAATACAAATTAGTCCCACTCCAGACCTACTGAAATCACAAAGTCTGGGTGGTGGTACCACACCATTTGTGTTTTAACACACCTGGAGAATGCTCCATCTACATTTGAGCCCCTGCCCCTCATTTCACAGACAAGGCAACCAAGGTTCTGAGAGGTTCCACGACTCACCCAGGGTCACCCAGACCATACCGGGCTGTTACTCTTTTTTTTTTTTTTTTTAACTTTATGTATTTATTTTGAGAGAGTCAGAGATCGTGTGAATTGGGGAGGTGCAGAGAGCGGGGGAGAATCTCAAGCAGGCTGTCAGCTCAGAGCCCGACACGGGGCTCGAACTCATGAACTGTGAGATCCTGACCGGAGCTGAAGTCAAAGACCGGACGCTCAACCAACTGAGCCACCCAGGCACCCCCAGGCTGTTAATAGAACTGAATCCTCTAATTAAGCGGATGGTAATGTGAAACCGAACAAAGCTGGAAAGGGCAGCAACAGGCAGTCCCTTTGGCAGGACCGGGAGGAAACGTGAAGCCCGGCTCCCGGCATTGGAGTCCCTGCTCTGCCATCACTGGCCTTAGGATTGGGATGAGTTACTTAGCCTCCGGGCCCATTTTCCCATCTGCAGGACAGGAACAGTAGTAAAACCTCCGTCAACCCTAGGATGGTTTTGAGGACTGAACAAAGAGCAGGCGTCTCGCAGTAAGAGGGACAGAAAGAAAGAACAGGAAGAGGCCTGAGGAGCCTACGGCTTCCTGTCTTGGAGCAGCCACCGAGCAGGAAATGCTGGGAAACAGCAGCTCCCCTGGCCTCCAGGACGGGAGCCTCTTAGGCAAGGTGAGCACACGACTTTCACAGCAGCACTGTGGTTTTGGCTACAACATCCAGGGCTCTCTCTACCCGCAACCTCTGGGGCAGGAGCCAGCTGCCTGTTCAGAGACCAGGTTACAGAGGAGCCCCAGCCCCAGCTGACTCCTGATGGCCCAAGTGGGGCTCTGCCTGGGAGTCGGGGTGGGGAGGGAGACGGCTGTGCCTGGTCCCTGCCCTCAACCCTAGGGCTCAAGTTTCTCCTGCATCTTTTGGCCAACACGGATTGGATGCTCGCTGTATGGTAGGGATAGTAGACGGACTCGTGCCTGGGGTAATTAGCCCCATCTCCCCCCAAGCTAACCTCACCCCCTGTTTCTCATTTAATCTCATCTCCATGCAACAGCTGAAGAACCTGGAGTCTCAGAAGGGTCAGGCATCTTGGTCACAGTCACACAGCTGCTAAGGGGCAGCACCAGGACTGGGGCTCAGATGTCTGTGAGCAAAACAGGGCCCTTCACCACCCTGAGCCCCTGGGGTCCATTCCTGCCCTAGACCAGAGGGAGCAGCGAGATTCCCAGGGTGGGGCACTGAGGACTCAGGCACGGAGAACCGTCTGAACAGCTGCCCTAAAACAGGTGTAAATGCCACCCCCGAATATGCCACACTGACATAGGATTATTTGGGGCCGGAGGATGCAGAAGGAAGCCTTCCAGGAGTTTCCCTTATCTGACCAGAAGCCGAAGTTCCTAGGAAATGAAGACAGCCATGAGTCCCTCTCCCAGGGAAGGCTTCTGGCCTCCAAGATGACAGGCGGTGCTGAGATGGACCTGCCTAAACAAGCCTTATTCCATTCGTTTCCCCCAGATATTTACCTTCCCATTTGTTTTGTCACTTCTCCACAAATGTATTGTTCTTGCCTAAGGTGCTAAAGAAGTCCCCAGTTCTAACCACACCGAGGGCTTACTCATCACTGTTTTTCTCCTTGTTAATCTGTCTTTTGTCAGTCTCAGGGCAGGGCATCTCCTACTGACACTGGGTGTGGCCCTCACCAGCCAGCTGTAAAGGACCTCCAGCTGCTAGCCCAGGCCACGGCAGAGCCCCAGGCCTCCGGTCCTGGGGCGGGGGATCCCTGCGGGAGCCTGATCAGGAGCCTGGAGTTCAGGTCCAGGGTGGGCCAGTCTGGGGACTTGCTTCCTGTGTGAACTTGGTCAGGTGTTTTCACTGCTCTATGCCTCAGTATCCTCATCTGTAAAATGGGACTTAAATGTGAGGATTGAAAGAGATATTGTAACACAGACCACTTGGCATACACAGTAAGTGCTCAATAAATGTGAGGTTTTGCATAACCAAAGCGACCCAAAATGAACGATTTCAGGGACCATAAGAAGAACAGAGGGGTTTCATACAATTTTCACACAATTACCCAACAGGGTGTTGTATGGAAACCAATTTGACAATAAGTTTCATATTAAAAAAAAAAAAAAAATAAGAGAATGTCTTGGGGAAAAAAAAAATTACCCAACAGGACCAAGCATGAGCCCTACAAGAACTCTAGCTTTTTATTACACTGGAAGGACAGAGAAGGCCTATTTATTTCTGAATTTGCATTTTGCTGGCTCTGAATACTTTGAGAATACAAAATGAGACACTGAGGCCAAAAACTCCCCCAGGGGATGGTTTCTGAAAATCAGTCCGAGTCAGTGTCAAGTTCCACAAGGAAGCTGGGTTTCTGCTCTACCCATGAAAATACCATTAAAATATATATATAAATTAAGGGGTGATTCCTCTTTCAGATAAAAAGTAGGCTCTTCTGGTAAGACAGTGCTCCTCAAACTCTGGCAGCACCAGCGATATCTGGGAGCCTGTTAGAGTTCAGATTCTGGAGATTCTGATTCTGTGGGGCTGGACTGGTCCGGAGACACCCACGGCTGCTGGTCTGGGGACAGCACTTGGAATGGCCAGGCCCTCCCAAAGTTTCCACTTAAATACGGGTCTGTTATACAAAGCAAGATACACTCACAGTGACTATTTCCCCCAGAATCTTATGCCCTTTGGATTGTGACTGATTTTCAGAATTTACTTATCCTAAAGTTTATTTGAGAGACAGAGAGAGTGAGTGCAGGGGAGGGGCAGAGGAAGAGGGAGAGCAAGAATCCCAAGCAGGCTCTGTGCTGTTAGCACGGAGCCGACCCTAGGGTCCCGACCTGAGCCGAAATCAAGAGTCGGTCGCTTAACCGACTGAGCCACCCAGGCGCCCCTATTTTTTCAGAATTTAAAAGTAATCTTTGTATTCATTCATTTCCCCAGGATGGAATAGAATAATTACACACACACACACACACACACACACAAATGTTATTGCTGCGAGCTTCCCCAGGCCCATGTCTGCTTGGGCACTGGGCTCAGTCCTTGGGGGGAGCTCCTCATGAGGAAGTAATGGAGATGGGAACTGAATCGGGGTCTAGAATCAAAGAAAGGAAGAATCAAAGGAAATGGGGGCAGATCTGTACCCCACCCCCAGGCGGAAAGGGGGTTCTCAGAAAGGCTGAAGCTACCCAAGGTCTTCAAAGCACAGCACTAAGACCTTAGGGCACCCCCGCCCCGGTCCCGTGCACCAGGGCCCGTTGGGGGAGTGGGGCAGGTGAGGTGCACTGATTGGCCTCCGAGAACAGACAGGGCCGCACTGCTTCTCTCGGGGTCACGTGAGCACACAATGGCACCAGGGCACATCCCATCAGCTGGGTACGAATATGCAAAGTCCTATTTGCCTGGCCTGCAGCAGGCACTTAATAAGCATTCATTGACTAAATTATAGCACATGTAAAACGTGGCTACATTTGGAGAGTGGTGGGGGAGAGACAGTCAACAACTTCGGTGTAAGGGGCCTCCTTTGCTCCTTCTCCTTGCCCACTCCCAAGGCCCACGTGGATGATTCAGGAGGAAGCGTCCCCCAGGCTCGGGGAGTCAGAAGCCCTCACTCACCAGGATTAGTTTTCCGGATTTCACTATACACCGTCTCTGTGCCCTTGGTTTCCAGACCTGGAAAGTGATCAAGCATAGGTCAACAGCTGCCTCTGGGCACCAGGTCGGCCCACTGCCGAAGCAAGACAATGTCTGAGGCTCCCTGCTTACCCACGACCCCACCCCACGAGTGCCTGTCTCCAGCAAGCCCTGGAGACCTTAATGCCACTAAGCCCAGGCCATTCCCTGGCTTTACAAGATCCTGGTCTAAGTAGCCTCACTCTCTGTCTGGAAGTATGAAGTCAACAGGCCATTATGGGTCCACCTGGACCACTCACAGGTGGAGGGGTTCCCAGCATAGGCCTGCAGCCTCCTGCTCAGTGGTCCCATACCTCCTTCCCTGCCAGTGCGTTCCTGTGTCCAACTGCTCTCCCCGCCCCTCCCAGGAGGCTGGGCTATGACTTCCCAATCACCCGAGGCCTGGGTTCGAGCCTGGGCCTCATCTGTGATGTTAAGGATCAGCTGGGACCGAGAACCACTTAAAATCTTGACAGCGGGGCTAGTTGATTTCACACGCCAACACGTGGGCCTCATTCTGATTCTGATTAGTTCTGGAGTGGCCCTGGCATTGGTGGGTTTTAAGAGCTCCCAGCGGATTCCAATAGGCAGACGGGGTTGAGATCCTCTGGTCTGGGCTCTTTTGGACTGGCGCACAGATGACCAGCCAGGGTATGGATCACACTCAGGGGAGACCCAGGGTTTGGAGGACAAAGCACCCGTATGGTCATCTGTTTCAGTTGAAGTAGGTGTACAGGTTGTGTATACACACACATGTACACACACTCGTAGTGTAGCTACACGCATTGTATGAATCATAGAGGGTGTATACACACAGCATGTACATACATACACACCCACGAACCCTCAGGAAACAGGATGGGACCCCACTTCTTCCCCCACCTCCTCTCACCTGCACAAAGGACAAGGAAGCCTCATTGTAGAAAGGTGGCTCATGCCATGAGGCCAACATTCTCTTTCTACAGATCCGGAAATGAAGCCCCAGACCGGGTAAGATGCTTCCTGTCACCGTGCTCAGCGCCATGTGATTTTTCTTGGTGGCAGGTGGCTGGGGCATGTCCACGGACTCTAACTGCACCAAGATACCCTTGACTCCCTAGGCCCCAGGGATGCCCCCTGACCCTGAACATAGCCTTTCACCGCTGGCCCGGCCCTTTCTCTTTGCCCCATTCCTCCTCATCCTCCAAGTCTCAGGACAGGCTTTGCTTCCGCACTTGGGTACACATACCCTCACCCACCTGCATACACCCCAACACATGCACCCCTTCTCAGGGCCCAGGGCAGTTGCTAGGCCCCCTGTGCTCCCACGGCAGTTTGGGGACACTTGTCCACAGCCACACTGACATTATTTGTCCCCACGACTGCCTGTCCCCTGATGGGCCCGGAGCTTCTCCAGGGGTCTGGTGCACCTCCCAGTCAATGCAGTTACCTGGAGGCACCCGTAAAGGTTTCGCGAGATAGTGACGGCACCAGTCAATGCGCTTGCGGGTGCCTCTATCTCAGGTCCCCCGAGCCTCAGGAAGGCTTTGGCATAATCAGCTTGCTCCCTGAGGTTTTAGATTTTGGAATTGAAATCATGGTCATTCATTAGACACTGAATGGCGATGGTTCCCGTGCCAGGACCTGAACACCAGGAGGAAGCCTGAGGGGGTGTTTCAGACTCCAGCAGGTGAACTTGGGACATTTTGGGTGGCCAGGGCCTCGCACAAGTCTTCATATGGGTCCCCCCCCCCCACCCAGGGCACCAAACAGGAGTTGGTACTCACTAGAGCGACTGAGATATCAGGTGCTCTCAGCTTAGAGAACGGACACCTGCCGTTCTCTAAGAGGCCAGCAGAGATGCTTATACCAGGCTCCCTCCGTGGCACCAGATTTAGGGGTGTAGAGGGAAGCTCCAGGGTTTCCCATATCTCCTGGGGAAATCTCTCACATTCCCAAGGGATTCTGCTCAATGTCAGGCCCGGGGAAGTCACTCCTTCAGTATGATCCTGACACCTATTGTGTGCTGGACACGGTGGAAGCTGAAGCTGAAGCGGGAGGGAAAAGGCAAATCACACCCACACTGGAGCTTTCAGAAGCCCCAGGCCATGGGACAGACAATGCTGTGATAAGCAATATAGGTGCTCTGGGGTCTCTGCCAGCTCCTCCTCCGACCCCGCCCCACAAAGGGAGTGGGGGCCACAGGGAAGGAATCGAGGGAGGGGGCTGGGTGGCCAACGTGGGGGCCTGGACACCCTTGTAAGCTCCACCGCCCCCCGGAACACAAGAGTTGCTGGTAGACCTCTCTGGCCATCTTGGGGACACGCTAACAGCCTCTGGACTCAAGAGTCACGCTTGACTCCCTTCGTCCTTATAACTGCAGATCAGCCTGTTGGTTTCCGTCCTTGGCTGAGCAGCTACACTTGCAGCTGCCCCAGCGGCTCCTCCCACTGCCCCCCTGCTCTGCCCTTCGGTGATGGGCGGGAGCCCCCCCCCCCCCACCCCAGGCCGCTCGTCACCACCTCCCCTGCAATGCAGCTGCCTGCTAATGACTAACCCAGGCCAGCAGGCTGTTTGTCTCTGCTGTCAGGGATGTTTCCGGATGGTGCTTTATTTTGGCTCCTGTTTTTCTCTGTTAACAGAGAAAGAGAAGTCTTCAACGTCATGGGGTTTTCCCAGCAATTAGCCTCACAGCAAACAAGCAACAAACCGGTTTAACGAGTTCCTTCCCACCCTGCCTCCATCCCCAAGTGACTCCTTGAGCAACTGCCCAGTCAGAGTCAGAGCTGGACTGGGTTCCCAGCCCCTCCTCCACCCCAGCTGTAGAAGAGGGAGCTTTGAGGACAGGGAACTGGATTGGCCAAGACCAGATCAAGTTTACTCATCACTGGCCTTGAACCCACAGAGCCCTTTCCTCACCCACCCACTTCAGGACTGCCCTACCCTTGCTGTCCCTTAGCACCAACAAGGCTGGGTTCCGAAAGCTCAACTTGAATCTTCTAGAAACTCTCCATTTCCACCCACGAGGCACTCATTTTAGCTCTCCCGAGGCCCCCACAGCAGCCTGGGGAAACGTAACCACTTGGCTGGCTACCTGCACACAGCTTGTCAAGAAAAGCTTCCCTCCTCACCCGGTCCTGGGACTTCTTTTCCCTTGAAAGCCCCCCCGCCCCCGACCTTCAAGCAAGAAAAAGAAAACCAGACACTCTAACATGGAAACATTCCCAAAAGAATGGAAAATGGATGCTTTTCCAAGGAGAAACCCTGCTTCCTTTCTCCGTCAGCTACTTTAAATCCAAGGCCTCCCAGGCACTGGGCAGAGCGCTCATGAAGCCACCTTGCCCTGAGCTGGCTAGCAGCCCCAGAGGGGCAGGGCCTGGCCCTCTGTGAGGAGCTTCAGGACTGTCTGCTTGAGCTCCCAGTGGAGTTTGGAGGGTCAATGGGGACAGCAGAGTTTTTCTACACATCATCAAAACCCTGGGGCAGCCCTGCCCTCCTGTTACAGTTCCTTTTTCCCTCTGAGTCTGAAGTCCCCTTAAAGGGAAGTAAGCTGTTACTCACAGGACTGAGCCCAAGTGACAGACGGGCATGTGCATCGGGCATTGGCAGGACCAGAGAAGGCCGGAGGGGAGCCCCCTTCCAGCCCCTGTAGCCAGAGCCAACCCATACTCAGTTCTGGGCACCAGAGCCCTGTGCTGTCTCCTCTTGGGCATCTCATACTTAACCCAGCTGAACCTGCTGTTCCTCCCTGTCTCAGACCTCATGACCATCCACACAGTTGTCCACTCACACAACCTGTAGTGATTCTGTCTCCCTGGTCCTTGCCATAAAATTCATCCAGTGTTGTGATGTCTCTAAAATAGATCTGGAACCCATCCACTGCCAGCACTTTGGCTCCGCCCCCATCCCTTGTTGCCCGGTGTTAACACACGGGTCTCTCTGTCTCCATCCCTGTCTGCTTTCAGTCTGTCCTCTGCACCAGCCACATGGAACCTGTCAATTTCCTGCTTAGAGGCGTCTAAAGGCCTTCTGCTCCACTGAGACTAGAATCGCAAAGGGAACCTCAGAGGCCCCGCAGGCTGCACACGTACCTTTGCTACTTGGCACAGGGGTTGATCCAACACCGCCCTTAACTTGCTAACAGGCAAACCACTTTACAATGAAATAAGGAAGAAGAGAATTTCAGGCCTGCCATGGCCCCCACCATTCCCAGGTCCAGTCCAGACTTGGAAGTGGGACGCCCTGTGTGGCATTTGTGCAGATCAGGCAGTACCAACTCTAGGGGGCCATTCTGATTGCAGACTGTAGGATCAGTGCCCCACTGCGCGGCGCACAGCCTAGGGGCCTTCGGGGACTGCCTTACCGAAAGATTCTGTGCACATAGCTGCTGACATGGTACCCAGAGCCTAAGCAAGGGAAGAAAGAAAGAACCCCAAACTCTTCCCAAATCATGGAGCTAGAGATAACAAAGGGATGCCCTTGCCATGTGGCTCTGGCTAATGCCTGGTCTGGAAAACGGCTCTCAGCTTGCCAGGCAGAATAGACACAGCAGTGGCCTCAGCCTCAGCAGGAAGGGGGGTGCATGACAATAGCCCTAATGAGCTTCCCAGGAGGGGAGGAAGGCTTTGGAGAGCTCCTTTGAGCGCAGGGGCCTGTGGGAAAGCAAGGGTGGAGAGCTAGGAGGGTATGCATGGTTTTTTGTGGGACCAAAAGCAACTGAAATTGCTGTTCTAGCATTTGCTATGGACCAGCCCACTCTGAGTCAGTCTCAACCAGCACAGGACCAGAACTAGTGGCCTCCAGGCCAGCCCGCCCCTGAGAGAACCACACACATGAAGTGTGAAGCTAGTGCCACTGTTTACACAGCAGGGTACTCTGTACTTTCAAGAGCCTTTACCCAAGCGTGCCTTTAAAGAGCCAAGCCCTCACTACCTTCAAACGTGCATTTCATTTACACGAGCTCAGTGTGCAAGCAACTTTTTCAGGACGATGCTAGGTTTGGGCAAGGAACATACCTCTGGAGGAAAGTCCAAACGCCCAGGGGTAAGGCTGCCCTCAAAGTCTCTCACCAAACACATTTCTTAGCGCTTAGTAGTTGCTCAATAAAACTTACTCATGGTTAGTAGTAGGTAAACAATAATTAATGAAATGTTACACCCCAAAAGCCTAGGCAGGGGGGGGTCACTGCTCTTGTCATAGGCATGTCTAACAGGCCTGTCTGCTGACCACCCCCCTTCTGACCGACTGAAGGGACCCTTGTCCCCGGGTCATAGCACACCTCACTCTGTTGTCTACACCCAAGCAGAGAGCAAAACATGGGGAATCGCTCCAGGGATGGTGTTTACCTTGGTAAGGCTCAGATGGGGTCACTTGCACTTCTGTGTATTCAACATCCATGGTCAGAGGCTCTGCTCAAAAGAACCACAGCACCGGTGAGACAAAATCTCCTTGGGGAGCCTCAGCCTGCCTTAGAGATTTCCACTCAAATGATTATAACATTCCATATTTCGAGGAGGAAGCCAGACACAGGCCTAATGCCATTCTAAGTAGGGGAGAAATCTTGGGCTAGAGAAGACAGTCACAAGTCCTGCTTTCTCCAGGATGTGGAAAGGCCCTCCGGCCCAGGTCCCCATTGTTTCTACAGGGGAAGGATTTGTGAAAGCTCAGTAGACACAGAAAACAGCCAGTATCATCCATGGCAGTTAACTCTAGAAGCCTCCTCCACAGCCACAGGCATCGAAAGCTATCTCCAAGATGGAAAGGATCTCAGGAAATGGGGAACAGGGTCCCCCGGCCTAAAAATGCTCTGACAGTATGAGCCACACGCATAGGAAAACAAGTTAATGAGAGCAGTTGGGCCGCTAGAGTGAAATCCAGTAAATTAGTTTGTCTCAACTCAAAATTACATTCTTGTTTCATTTTTGAAGCCTCAGAGTTGGGGTTTCTCGCCAGCACTGAAAACATCGATATGTGGTCAAGGACACAGGTGTTTACTTTTTTAGATTTTTTTTTTTTTTTTTTTTTAAGTAGGTTTCACATCCCGCTCAGAGTCTGACATCATGACCCAGAGATCAAGACCTGAACTGAGACCAAGAGGCAGACTAACAAAGCCACCCAGGCGACCCTGCTTCTTTGGATTTAGCTCCTGTGATACAGAGCCCCGGGGTGGGGGGGGGAAGAATTTTGAGAAACGATTTATGATTTAGCCCAATCCTTCTGAGGTTTAACCGTAGCAGGGAATCTACTGTTAATTGTCTTTAAAAATTAGCAGCAATGCTAGTTTATTTTTTTTATAGTGTATGTTTTATTTTTATTAATATTGAGACACAAAATAATATTTTTAAGTTATGTATAAGATACATGGGACGCTTGGGTGGCTCAGTCGGTTGAACGTCCAACGTCAGCTCAGGTCATGATCTCCTGATCCGTGAGTTCAAGCCCCGCGTCCTGTGTCTCCCTCTCTCTCTGTCCCTCCTCCACTCACACACACACTCTCTCTTTCTCTCTAAAAAATAAATAAACATGAAAAATAACTAACTAAATAAAAATAAAAAAACATCTCTGCTTCTACTATCCAAAAGAAAGGAGGTCCTCTACAGTACTACTCAGTAACCCATTCTGAATCAGCCAGTTCCCTGTTAGGTATAACCCAGTTCTTTCCCACTAGAATTTTGGTTACTTTCCATTAAGGACACAAGATAGCATCTTTGGAGAAAGCAACCAGCCATCTCCATTTATACACAGTGGCCAGGGACAGGGTCACTGAGAGCGGTGGGGAAACATCCCCAGGCCTTAACAGTTTCAGCTCTTTCCCTAGGGGTCTTTTTTAACGTAAAGTTTCTAATTAAAAAAACTTTTTTAAATTAGATAATTACCTTTATTTTCATTTGCTGGTTTCGTTGCATGGTTTCCAACATCTTCACTGTAACCTAGTTGAAAAATAACAATTAGGATGAATGGCAATGGAAATTCTAGCTTCTCATATAATGTTTAAAAAACTTAGTGCCACAGGGCATCTGGGTAACTCAGTTGGTTAAGTGCTCAGGTTAAGCTCAGGTCATGATCTCGCAGTTTGTGGGTTTGAGCCCCACATGGGGGGGGGAGGGGAGCTGGGAGCCTGGAGCCTGCTTTGGTTTCTGTGTCTAACCTCTCTCTCTCTGCCCCTCCCCAGCTCACACTCTGTCTTTCTCTCTCTCTCTCAAAAATAAACATTAAACAACAACAACAACAACTTAGTGCCACTAAGAAACGAAGTCAGGCCTAACTTCTTTCTTCAGTGTAGCGGGCAACCAGCAGCATATCTGATTCTGGATTCCCTTCTGGTCCCCCTTCAGCCCCATCCCACCCACTGTGCGGTCTCTTTCTAACACCAGGAACACGCTTACCATCCCATGGGAGGAAAACTTCTGCCTATGGGTTGTTCAAAATTCAGAATTGTTCACGTTGAGCAACCCCATTAGAAATGAAGCTAAATTCCTTTTTTGTTTGTTTATTACTTCTGAGAGAGAGAGACAGAGTGTGAGTGGGGGGGGGGGGGGGGGCGGGCAAAGAGAGAAGGAGACAGAGAATCAGAAGCAGGTTCCAGGCTCTGAGCTGTCAGCACAGAGCCAGGTGCAGGGCTCGAACTCACAGATCAGCAGATTGTGACCCGAGCCGAAGTCCAACGCTTAACCGACTGAGCCACCCAGGGGCCCTGAGGTTAAGCTTAATTCTAAAGGAAGGGGTCCATAACCAGAAACTAGCAAACTTGCCTGCTCCAACCGGAGGACTGAATGCATGAGAACACGGTTTAAAAAATTACGGTACCTTCAGGCTGCCACCTCAGTGGGTAAAAAAATTTTTTAACATTTTTTTAAATCAAGTTATTCTTTATTAAAAATAATTCTCAGGGTACCTGGGTGGCTCAGTTGGTTAGGTGTCTGACTCTTAATTTCAGCTCAAGTCATGATCTCACAGTTTGTGAGTTCAAGCCCCGCGCAGGGCTCCACGCGGACAGTGCAGAACCTGCTTGGGATTCTCTCTCTCCCTCCCTCTCCCCTGCTTACATGCTCTCTCAAGAATAAAAACATAATAATAATTCTTACGGATGTTATAAATAATACTTCTGAAGAACATATGATTTTCCATTATGTATTAAAACTAATTACTTATTGTGATTATTAAAATATTTTATAAGGGGCGCCTGGGTGGCGCAGTCGGTTAAGCGTCCGACTTCAGCCAGGTCACGATCTCGTGGTCCATGAGTTCGAGCCCCGCGTCGGGCTCTGGGCTGATGGCTCAGAGCCTGGAGCCTGTTTCCAACTTTGTGTCTCCCTCTCTCTCTGCCCCTCCCCCGTTCATGCTCTGTCTCTCTCTGTCCCAAAAATAAATAAACGTTGAAAAAAAAAATATTTTATAAAGTGAAATAATCCATGCAGAGACAATATAAGAATTAGAGTATTTCTTGCATTTTGGAAATTTGGGGGAAAATCCTATTTTAATATACCTCTTAGCATTTAATTTAAAGTGTCTATGTATTCATGTGTAAATAGTATAAATCACCAAAAGAATCCCCCTTAAACCACAAAAAGGTATTTTCTCTATAACACTGGATTACTTTTTACTAAATATTCACCAAATGTTTCTGTATGTAGTTTCTTAAATGATATATTTTCCCATTTCTCTCTTTATTGGCCCATTACTTTTGCTATTGCAAATGTTTTATTCACTTTCTAGTAAGGATTGTCTCACATTTTGTGCTTTCTTTAGTTCCTGTTCTATTTGATGGCCTTCAGGAATACAGTTTCCCAGGTTCTTCCATTTATTTGTTTGTTTGTTTGATTATTAATTAGTAGGCTCCACATCCCATGTGGGGCTTGAACTCATGACCCTGAGGTTAAGAGTTGCATGCTCTACGATTGAGCCAACCAGGCCGTTTTATTGACTTTTTAAAGGTTTGATTTGGTACTATAAGAATTGCTCAATTCTTAAAACATGTTTCTCAAGTATGCCCTGTAAAAGGCATATCCTACCTAAAATTCTCATTCTTGTGAAACACTTACACAATTAGAAAAGAACATGAGCATTCTATTCTCAGACCTGCTGATAAAGAAAACTGCCCCCAACGTGGTCTGGGACAGGATGTCTTGGGTGATATAATTATACCCCCCCTCTGGGAAGTGGCTGGCACCCTTCTTCAAAGGCTTGAGCAATTTTCTCCTAGACTTAATGGGATTAAGAACTCCAGGGATTGGCTCCCCACCCTACGGAGCTGACTTTCAAGCTTTCACTCAGCCTCTAAGCATGCATTCCTTTATTGTAACTTTTTTTTTTAATGCCTCCACTATCTGAGAAATACTTTAATTAATTGTGGCCAAGTTTGAAAGGAAACTGTCTTGTGCTTGTAATAAACAATTCTATCCGAGAAGATGTTTTACCAGTGCCCTAATTTGGTAACTGGTCCCTTCTCTAACAAAAGGATAATGATTATACTTGGGCACTGTTCGAAGTTTTGGAAGATAACCCAGGATGGGTATCCACGGCATTACAATTATTCTCTACATTCCCTGGGATGTTTAGAAGGTGGTAAAATTAGGATAAAATGTTCTGCCTGTCTTCTGAAGTTTTTGGTTTATTTATCAACTCACCCTTCCATGACTGATTGGATTAAGTGCCCCTGCTTGAGGACAGGGCTTCCCTTCCAACTTGAACCCCATTACCTACATATTCTGTTTCTAAGACCGGTAGGGGAGTGTGTAGCCAGCTGGGGAAAACGCTTAGCAACTACAGGAAACCAAGACTGTACCGTAATGTCTGTTGGCTTCGGTATCGGGATCTGACAACATCTTCTCATTGCTGGAATTCAGAAGTGGCGCTGCTGGCCTTAAAATGAAATTTAAAAAGTAAAGAATAGATGACTTTTTTTTTTTTTGTCTCTAACTTCAAACTAATAAAATAACCAAGGAAAGATCATGAGAAAACCAGGAAGAGTTTTCTTTTTCTCTTCTTCTTTAAAGAGTTTTCTGCAGTTACAAAAACTTTACCCTCTCCTGTGGAAAGCTAACATTGTTTTCAGCTCTAAGATTATTTGACAAAAACTTTTTGCCGTTAAAATAAATGTCAGGGCCAAGGGGAACCTGAACTGCAGGCAGCCTTTATCAGGCGAATCCCACCCCTCTGAGTTCTTCAGCCTGTGCTACTGTTTTTCTCCAGAACCATCAGAGCTATCATTTCCATACTTTTGGATTTGAGGTTTCAAAAACAGTAAAATGATTACAACCATTTTTTTTTTAGGCCAACTCTATTTTACCAAGAAAGTAAATTCTAAAAATTCCCTCTACTGTCAGTATAATTTCATAAGGAAAAGGGGATTTGACAGGTAAGAGTGTCGGAAGGACATGGCCTCAGAATAAGGCCATTCTTTCCCAGGGAAGGGCGATTGGCAATCTTCCACGGAGACAAACACACACGCATGCACACACGTACACACACACACGCACGCATGCACACCTCCACTACTCACACCTAAGACCTTATTTTTCTGGGTTTCCCAAGAAAAAATTCCTGAGGACCAGAATTTCCCTACAGTTTCCACATGTCTACAGAGCCACCCACGTCTCTTCCAAATACGCACACTGACCTGGCCATCTCCACTGGCGTCTGCTTGGCTTTAAAAGAGAAAGAGAAAATCCAAAGTCAGTATAAAATAGCCATGTCCATACCAGATAGGAACACTCATCTTGACCATATTTGACTTTCTTGAAGGCTGAATACCCATAAAAAGAGAAAAGAAAGCCAAATCTGTTCCTGCCTTTAAAAGAGAAGAAAATAAACAAATAAACAAAGTAAGCCTTTTCTTGCTCTTATACTGAGAGATTTCACATTTCCTTCAGGAATATGACATTTTGACTGTTTTAGCCAGGAGCGATTTTCCTTAGTGGAATGTGATTGAGATGAAGATAATGATAAAGGAACCAGATAAGCCAGATATACAGGCAATTATCGCTTTGATTCAAGAAGATTTCAAAAAGTAAAAGTGACGTCAATCCTTCTGCTTTTAATTCCAAGCTGGCCTGAGACCAAGGCCAGGGTCAACCTTAGGAAGGGGTTGGTTCTGGAGCCCGTCTTCCCAGAAGGGTGGCAACTTTCTTGCTCCAGAAAAAGCCCAGGGCCCCACCTCATCCATCTGCCCCCACCCATCCCAGGTAGTAGCCTTACTCCACAAACATTTTTGCAGAATTTACTGGGACTGTGCCCTTTTCCTTGAGTTCAGGCTAGCTGACTCTGACTTCTGAGGGTCAGTGGGTGATCCTGGCTTCCCTTCCGTGCATGGTTAACCCTCAAGCACAGGGTAGAAATCATGGCACAAGTGGCAGATTAATTGGGAGGCATTCAGTGTGTGTGTGTGGGGGGGGGGCGTGTCTCCATAGCACTCACAACCCACTCTACCAACTGCAGGACTAGGTGTGGCCAAATCCACAGAAACAGCTTCTTCTGATCACATGTAGATGCAATCTTCCAGATTCATCTTTTCTGGGTTGTCCAACTAGAAGAACCATTGTGTTCACATGTGCCTAGCTAAATCCAAGGGGCAATAAAAGCTTTGTAGCTCAAATCTTTGGTTATCAAGGTGACCCCCCCCCCCCCCCCCAAGGAGAAAAACAATTGTCTCCTCAGTTCCCGCTGGGGCAGAGCACCAGCTCTCCATGAAGCTGAAGCATTTCACATCCATGGCCAGTTTCCTGGCCAGGGCGACCTGCCAGAATGCAGTGAAAGAATTGTACTTACCCTTGGCTTTCTTCAGAAAACAGCATCTGGCTCCAAGTATCAAGGTGGCAATTATCACTCCGATGACAACCACGGCAATAAGTCCTTTCTTCCATGGGGCAAGAAAGACTGGAAATGAAGAAAGAAACACACACACGCACACATGCACACACACACACACACACACACACACACACACACACAGGTTTTTCCTCTGTCAGCAAGAAATAATATCAAATTTAAGCAACAAATAAGACTGAATTTTATAGTCCTTGTAACCAGCATCTTACATGAGCATCTACCTCCAAAGGACTCTTGTGTTCATAGCTGGTGCAGAATGTTGTTTTTTGTTTCTTGGGTTTTTTTTTGTTTGTTTGTTTTGTTTTTGGTTTGTTTTTTTGCTACAGCTATGGTCTTAAAGGACCATTGGACTGAAGTAGATTATTTTTGGGAGGTCTATTCATCCCTTCTCCTTCACTAGGAAGCCACCTCTACCCACATTGGTGGGCTCCTGAAACTATGTCCCTTCTGCATGACCCAATCCTCTTGGCCACAGGTGGTCCATGGGTGGACATTTGACCCAAGACAGGCCAGTTGATATCTCTCTACCAAGAATTTGGAGTTATGATTATATGAGAAATTTCTAATTTTTATAATAACCAATTCCTCTTCTATATTTAATTTGGGTGCATGTCTGTCACTTGCAATCAAGAACCTTGAGAACATTGGTCTCTCAACCCTCAGTGAAATGAGCTAAACAGCCACCCATTTCCTCTTACAAGGGATGAAACTTTGGCTTTGCTCTTGGAAACCACACTATATCTCATTGTTGAGACCCTGACTCACCTCTGACTGTCAGTATGTTGCTTTGGGGATTGCTTTTAACAAGGTTGGCTCTGTTGAAGGCTGTGCAGTAATATTGTCCCTCATGTTCCTTGCTAGCCTTCTCCTTGTGCCAAATGGCATAGGTATCATTTGAGATGATCTGGTAGAAGGGACTGCCCTCCTTTTCTCTGTAAAACCTGTAGGTGATGGGACCAGAGGCATCATTCACGGAGCACCGAAGCACAACCTCCTTCCCAGACTCCACCTCTTCATTCAGCAGGATAGTGAGCTTGACCTCATCCACAGGGGCTGAAAGGCAGAGAAAGGGACAGCACTGAGAACCGGGGGAGTCACAAGGGAATGAACATGACACAGCACTGCCCATGGCTGTCCTGCTGCTGCACTGTGACCAAGACTGGGATCCTTTTACTCAGTTCATTCCCACCACCCTCCCTGCCCCATCAATCCCACATTCTTCAGAGCCTCTCCTCCCCCTTAGCCCATAAGGGCAGCAACAGATGCCTCCTGTCCCCACGTGTTTTTTAAATACAAGATGCTATGGACGCATCCCCTCACTTAGCACCTCAAGTATTACTCCATCTGACTTTCAGTCCTCTGCTTTGGAAACTGCCCTCTATCTCTGGTTTTGAAGAAACCCCAAAGGTCACCAATCCCCTGACTATCCCATCCCTGAGTCTCCAGCAGATTAAATCCAGCCTTTAATAGGCTCCCATCTAACCTTCCCACCTGTGGCCTCAACTGCTACCCAGCTTCTTCTGGGGCTTCGATGATGTCTCACTGCCCAGATTCTCTTGCCTTCCCACCTGTCACTCCCTCTTTTTTCACTAGTTTTTCTTCCTTTTGCTCCTTAAATATGGACTTTCTGCAAAATTCAGTCCTCAGCTTTCCATCTCCATTCTCCTTTCTGGTGATTTCACCCACATTATAGCTTCTGTTTGTGCATTTAACACGTAAACATGTGGCATTCAATGCCTAAATATATAGCTCTAGTCCAATTACTCCCCTGAATTCCAGGTCTGGATTTTGACCTGGGCATTTCCACCTGGAAGTCCTGCCGGCCTCTCATTCCCAGCAGATCTAAGCAGAACTCGATGTCCTCCCCTATATCTTTTCCATGTTTAATTACTGAAATTTTGATCCTCAATTGTCTTCCCAAGTAGACCTTCCTATCAGTGTGAGAACTGACTGGTCAGCACACTGGCATCTGACCATGAATCACCTCCCTGAAGACTACAGTGGGTCACTAGACCACAGAGCTGCTGCTCCCACAAAAAGGGAGGACCAGGCCCCGGATGGGAGAGTGGGGTTCCACCACAAGGGCAGATCCCAGAGGGTGCAGCCTGATTCGACAGCATCTCTCCTGATAAAGTACAAAGGGGCGGTGGCAAGCCAGCTTCAGGAGCCACGCTGCCTGGCCTTAATTCCCAGCCCCATTGCCCACCAGCTGTTTGCCCTAAGCCTTAGCTGTCTCATCATAAAACAAGGATAATATGATCATGGGCCTTTCATGGCTATTGTAAGTATTAATGAGGATAATTTACTACAACACTTCACACAGGGGTGGGCACATAGTCGGGGTCAGTAAATGTCAGCCACTAATGCTGACCCAGTTTAAACCAACAGTTTCACTTGGCATTCTGCATTAGCTTTTTCTTTTCTTTTTCTTCTTCTTCTTCTTCTTCTTCTTCTTCTTCTTCTTCTTCTTCTTCTAATGTTTATTTATTTTTAAAAGAGCATGAGGGGGGAGGAGCAGAAAAAGAGAGACAGAGGATCTGAAGTGGGCTCTGCGTTGACAGCACACAGACCAATGTGGGGCTTGAACTCAAGATCATGCAACTTACCTATCACCTTGACCCGCAGAACTTCACTGATCATTTCAGTATGGGAATGACAATTATCTGCGATACATTGGTATTCTACATCTTTTGTTGGCTTGTCTTTGAATACCGCAGGCTCATTGGAGTCCATGTTACAACTCTCCAAAATGCTATTTGCTTTTACAAGGTGATAGCTAATAGGTGCGGTTCCATTTACGGACTGGCAACTGACTGCTATGGTCTGTCCTTTTATCACCTCAGGGCCGGAGTCATAAAAAATCCTGGGCTTGGAGAGCATTTCTAGAACGAAAGAGAGAGAGACAACCTGAATGATGACTGAAAGCAGAAACAAAACATCCAGCCTAAGAGGGTCCTTCTCCAAACTCTAACATTACTATAATTTATTTTATTTTATTTAAGTTTATTTATTTATTTGAGAGAGACAGCATGAGCAGGGGAGGGGCAGAGAGAGAGGGAGACAGAGGATCTGAAGTGGGTTCTGTGCTGACAGCAGACAACCAATGTGAAGCTCGAACTCATGAACCTTGAGATCATGACCTGAGCCAAAGTCGGATGCTCAACCAACTGAGCCACCTAGGCGCCCCCCTAGGTGCATTTACTATAATTTTAAATGCCTACCTGCCTTATCAACCTTTATAGGACTCCTTTAAGATTGGCAAGTAATGTGTGTGTGTGTGTGTGTGTGTGTGTGTGTGTGTGTGTGTGAGAGAGAGAGAGATGAGGATGGAGGGGGGAAATGAAGGCTCTCAATAAAAAAGGATGACACAAGTTCAAGAAAAACATGACATCCCCCCTAAATACGTTTTTATAGGGGCACCTGGGTGGCTCAGTCGGTTAAGCGGCCGACTTCAGCTCAGGTCACGATCTCGAGGTCTGTGAGTTCGAGCCCCGTGCCGGGCTCTGTGCTGAAAGCTCAGAGCCTGGAGCCTGTTTCAGATTCTGTGTCTCCCTCTGTCTCTGACCCTCCCCCATTCATGCTCTGTCTCTCTCTGTCTCAAAAATAAAATATAAAAAATAAATAAATAAATACGTTTTTATATTTCCATGCATCTCACATGCACACACATCCATACGTTGTGGCAGTTATATTGAGAAAAGATATAAGGAAATGCATTAAAAATATAACAAGTACCAAACAGATTTTATTTGAAAACAAATCCTCAGTACCTCAGCCTCTCCTGATCATAAACTGCACGCCCCAAGAAGCAAGAATTCTACTAGGTCCTTATTTAGAAGTTCACTTATTTATAAAACTTATAAAACGAAATGACCTCCTTCCAAGAACAACAGAGAAAATGAAAATGTAATGGCCCACATTTGTCTCTTGCATTATTTCCTTTGGATTTCCATGATGAGAGAGTTGACAATAGACTACAATCCTCGTTGAGTTGAGACTAAAATCTTGGCTGGCTAAAACCACAGCCACAGGGTAAACTGAAGGACAGTGACTGAATAACAACAGAGCCTGTGACAGCTTGACCAGAGCTCTCCATTCACTTAGACCCCTCTACTCAGAGGGTGGTCCAGGACCCAGCATCCCCAAGGCTCTATCTAGTTAGAGATGTGGAATCTGGCTCCAACCGGACCTGTGTTCTAACTGGGTTTTGCATGCACAGTCACTCTGAGAAGCACAGCCGTAGGTGGTTCTGGTACCTATGTTCGGCCCACCAGGAGTCCCAGCCCTGCTGGTCAGCCAGGATATGGATCAGGATATGGAATTGAGGTCCTAAAATTTAGTGTTGAGTAAGCAGTGTTTCCTCCCTGACCTTTCAGAGGGTGCCTGTTCCAGCAGCCAGAATCTTGCCAACTCAGCCCCATCAACAGCATGCAGCCACAATAAAGCCATGAACTTGATTTTTGCCAACATTTTCTTTGTACCACCTCTTTCCTGTCCTCCAAGAAGGAATACACACTTGTTTGGTCTCTTGATATCACTGCTTCCTCTTACCCCCAAGTTGTTACCCTGTGTCAGTCTGATCTGCCTTCAGACTGGAGAGGGTGGCAGCTGGTGATAAATTGCCTTTCTCTCATTCCACCCCAAGACTCTCTGAGCCAGCGAGGATGTACTCACCACACACAGTTATCTGGACTGCATTGCTTTTCTTGACCACCTTGCCAATGCCTGCATTGCAGGTGTATGTCCCTCTGTCCCTCTCTGAGGCTATCTTGGTGAAATTTTGAGACAGTGACACAATCGTGTTTTCCTTCTGGATGGTAAAGTTGGCTGGAGGTGCTCCTGGAATGGAGCACCACAGGTTCAGGCTTTCACCATGATCCAGGCGGGTGGCGGAAGATTCCAGCTTCGGCTTGGAAAACAGCTCTGGAAGACCAGTGAGTGGAAGGAGGTGAGACGTTTCCGGGCACCACTCCCGCAGCCCCCTTCCAGAGAGACCCTTGACCCAGCTGCTTTTGTCAGAGCCAATCCCCAAACTTGCTGCAGAAATTTCTCTTTAGCTTCTCATGAAACCCGATAATCACACAATTCAAGAGTTAGGGTTCATTCTTTGCCTGGGATTGCAATGGCAGGTTTTCTACCCTTGTTAATCCAATTTATTTCATAAAAATGAATTAGAAAAGTTTTTCACTGTGTAATGCAGCAGTGATGATTCATGCATTCACCCAGGTATTCATTCACTCATATGCTTTATTTCATAAGTATTTAGTACACACTTTCTCTGTACTGGGTACCTTGCTTAGCATCAGAGATAGCTGTGAAAAAAAAAAAAAAGTCCCTGACTTCCAAGTGCTTACGTTTAGTGGGTGATTCAGACATGGTTATCTGCAGGAGAGCCCATGGAGGGGATAGCTGAAACTAGGCTCGGGGAATCAGGAAAGGACTCTTACAGGAACTATCCAGGCAAACAGGGAGTGTTCTAAGCAGAGAGAAGAGCCAATGCAAGTCCTGGCAGGAAGTTGGAGCACCTGAAAGTCCTGGAACTTGGTGGGAGTAGAAGCGGCCAGAGGAAGACCTATAGATCTTGAAGGACCTTGAGAGCCGTCTAAACAAGTGTGAATTGTATCCTGGGGCAATGGGATGGGAACCATGGAGAGTTTGGCTTGGGGGAATGACATCAGATGTGTGTTATAGGGAGATATCTGGAGGGAGAATGGATGGGGCTGAGAGCCTGGACTGGGAGCAAGAAGGATGAAGTGCAGGCTTGAGGCAGAGAGCATGAGGTTGGGGAGAAGTGGCAGCTGGTCACCATCCCTCCAGCACTTCCCACAGAGAAGATAACACCTGAGGTCGTGTACTTTGTAAGCTGTAACATTCTATGCCACTTTAAGGAGTCACTAGCACCATAGTTGAGGTTGGATGTCAACAGCAATAAAGACAGAAGTTGACTTTTAAGAAGTCTTGTCATCTTATTTGAATATTCCCTGAAATACATCAAGATTTCATAGTCATGGACTATGTTTTTAATTTCAGCTACTGGAAAATTACTAATTAACTACTTGACCAGTGTGCAGGGGTCCTTCACGTAGGCAAATGCACGCTGGCTTCAAGATTATTTCCTGTGATGCAGAAGGACAAAGTCAGTAATTTTTGAAACTATCTTCATATTGAGAAAGGAACTGAGACCCAAAGTCCCTCTTTGGAAAGCTTCTTGGGCTAGAGGCTTGAGAGTGCAGCCAGGAGTCAGGGAATCAAATTCTACATTTGGTTCTAAATTTACCTTCCATACAGGTTTTTGGGAGGTACAAATCAACACTGTCATTGTCATTGATGTTAAGTAGCTATCTATAGGAGTTATTTCCATCAAAATCAATCCCCAATGCCTTCCTAGTTTCCTCAACAGGGGATAAAATAAAACTTCAAGTAATGTGGTAGTCCAATAATTAATCTATGTGTTATTAAGACACATTCCATCCTTCCTTCCACATAAGCATTGACTTATCTGTTTTCCTAGCACCATCAAAAGCTCTAGTTTAGGAATGGGAAAAAGAAACCAAAGAAACTGACACCCTAAAAGCCTTTACAATCCCAGTGGGCAGTGGGGGCAGATACCCCACAACTTTTCACCTAAGTGAAAAAAATCACTTAGCAAAAAAATTCCAAAGCAATGACTATTTAAAAATATGTAAACGAAAATGTGAAAAATGAAACCATCTTTCAGAAGTAGGTGCAAGATGGTTTGTAGGAATGAAATGTAAGGAAATAATAGTCCATTTGTAAATGATCCATTTGCAGGTAATGTAACAGACCAGCAGGACCATCACATAGACTAATAAGAATTAGTCTTTTATTCACTTGTTGAATGAACACTTACTGAGCTCCTCCAATGTGCCAGTCTGTGCTAAGTGTCAATGATGTAAGGTGAATTGAGCCACAGATCTGGTCCTTCAAGAGCTTACCCAAAGTGGTGATGGCAGACTCTAGACCTTTGTAGTGACTACTGACATAAAGATGGAAACCGAGTGTGATAGGAACTAAGGTGTGACCATGGAACTGTCCTGGGGGACCCCCGAGGGAGATCTGGGGTTTGGTCTTTAAGGACAATAGAAGTTTTTCAGTGGCCGAGGGGAAAGAGTGGCCCAGGGAGAGTGGGAGGGACATTGGGAAGGGGATGGGGTCAAAGTGAAGGATCATGACCATTCAGGGTTGAAGCTCATGAACAGTGATGTCAAATAGGTATCATATTAGGAGGGCTTCTCCTATAGCTGGTTGAAGAATGAACTGGAACAGAGATACTCCAGGAAACCCCTGCAATAGGTAATCCTGGTGTGAGGGCCAGTGTTAGGGTGTGATTACCGAGACAAGAAGACAGAACAGAGCTGAAAGACCTACAACACCTGGTGACAGAACAGATCTGAAAGGTAGACAGTGGGGGATGAAGGTGTCTTTTCTATCCAAAGACAAATGACTAATTCAATGACTTCTATTTTCATAAATCTATTGTGAGCTGCTAACATCACTCAATAGAGCCATTGACAGTGAAGCTTGATGGCAACAGGGGCATGGATCACTAGATGCATCAGTGGGCCTGGAGACCTTTCCAAAGGCCTGGTGGAACTTGAACAGGAGGGTACTTGCCTGCCAGCCCTGGTGTGGCTCAGTTAGCTCTGGGTGGAAAGGGCAGAGCTCAGGATCACAGAGCACTCAGGCTAAAAGGACAGAGAGGGCAGGCTCTGTGTAACACTCTGTTATCTTGGGCCAGGGAGACTGATCTACTGAATGGCTTGTATACCCCACCCGATACAGACTTCTGGGGGTAGGTGATCACCTACAACAGTAGTATCCTAGGGTCCAATGATGCTTTATGCTTTCCCAAAGTAGCCTGGCCTGAGGGGTAAAGATGCTGCTCTGGCTGATGCAACCATCAGTTGGTCCGCCACATGGTCCCTGTTGCTCTCACAGTAGTATGTCCATCCCTTTGTTGTACTTGCTCATTGCATTGCATTCAAATAGTCTGTTTATGTCTGTGAGTTTGTCAGGAGCAAAGCCTGACCTTAGGCAGCTGTCTATCCCCAATAAGTTGCCCAGCATGCGGATGGTACTCAATGTATGTTGAATTGAAAACTTTTCTCTAATGAGATAATACATGTCTTATCAGCGAAAAATATCATGTACCATCAAGATATTTATCATTATCAATAATAAACTAAATTATTAGTACACACTATAGACCAGTGGGATCCAACACATATGCCAATCACCCAGTTGGGTAGTTGACAACTTTCCTATGATACTGTGGACTGTCCCTGTGACTACACTCAGTGCTTTACACATAGAAGGCTTTCAGTAAATGTAGAAATGAATGAATACCTTCACATGGCAACCACGAAGTGCCGACTCTCTCTGCCCTCTGGAACACAGTCATCCAATGTTCATTCATTCATCCAACAAATATGTATTTAAGTCCTACTATGTGCCAGGCTCTATTCTAGGTGTTAAGGACATAGCACTGGATAAAATGGGTAATGTTCCTAGTCTCATAGGCTTGCATTCCAGTGCCTGGATACATACAATAAACAGGAAGAGATAGAATACATTTTTTTGGTAATAGGTGCTATGGAGAGAAGTAAAGCCAGGAAAGGGGGAAAGGAGTCCAATAGAACTTTTAAGTGCATGGGTTTGGAAGTCAAATGGGCCTGGGGTGACTCTTGTTCTGCCACTTGGTAACCCTATAATCGCTGGGGTGAGTTACCTAACACCTCAGCCTCAATTTCCACACCCATAAAACCAGAATCATGATCCTTATCTCACAGCATTGTTATGAGCATGAAATGCAAATGTATGTAAACCAGTCATAGAGTTTTCAACAAAAGGGAATTGTTGCTATTGTTCTTGAATTTGCTAATGCTTTCTCACTCCTGATCCAGTCTTAGGACCTGGGTCTGGGATCTAGCATAGCGCCTGGCACAGAGGAAAGATAAATATAATAGCAGACACACTGGCTAACATTCACACAGAGTGCTTATTCTGTATGAGGCTGTTTATAGCAGAGTCATGTCATTTCATCATTGAGACAGTCCTACAGGTGAGTGCTGTCATTATCCCCATCTCATAGAGCTGTGCCAAGGAGAAGCTGAGTAATTCACCTAGGGTCACTGAAGTAGTGGGTGGCAGTGTTGGGATTTGATGTCAGAACTTGCACCCTCAACCACCACAGCTAATTGCTTACTGACTTTGCATTGACTTTTCCCCTTGAGCACCACGCCCCCACCTGAGTACATTCATTCAGACCAGCAGGAGCAGAAATATCTGCTCTCATTGGCCATTCTGGATTCCAGCATAGTGGCTGCTTGAGCCTACCATATTCACACATCCTCCAGCAGCAGCCCTACCTGTTATGTTGACCACGATGCTGCTGACCTTGGATATCCGGCTGGCTTCCACTTTGCACGTGTAGTTGCCATTATGCTCCACCATGGCCATCACTGAGTAGGTGGCCTCATTGCCATTCTTCTTGTGTGCTACAATCGCCTTGTCCTTCTGGATTATGATTTCTGGAAATGACTGCACCAGGTGTGTCACTTGAATGGTGCACTTAATGTTGAGCTGATCTCCTTCTGTGATCACTCCCTTGGGGCTGATGTGGAATCTGGGATTAGAGAAGGATTCTACAAGAAGAGGACAAGCTGGTTGGACTCAGGTTCAAAGCTGAGTGAGTGGAAGAGGCATTTACATCCTCCCCTTTTGTGATCTTTTTTGTTGCCAACACTATTCTTCCTTATTAATTAAACAAATTCAATCTTTTCCCTTAAAAACCTTCTCCTAAGTTGCTCTGATGCTTCTCACTCATTCTTGCAACTTCAGCCTTCTTAGCTGCAATCTCCCTTGACCTTCCCAAAGCCAAAACCACCTTCTCTAGATCTCATCTGCAGAATCCTCTTCAAATGACCTCAAAAATCATCAGAGCATTGGAAACAGACTCTTGCCCCTGCCCGCCAAGGATTTTCTAGGCTTTTCTCACATAGTTTCATGGAACCATGGCATTTCAGCACAAATATTCCATAGTTTTCTAAAGTGACAATGATGTAAACTGTGCCACTTCATGGAAATACATATTTAAATAACGATATGCACCCCCCAAACTGATTTCTGGTCTATTCTATTTTTTTTTTTTTTTTTTTTTAATGCTGGCTGTGACTGACTAAATTGATTACATGACTCATGCAGCTTGAAAAACACTGTTTTAATAAAATATTGGTCAGATACCAGGGTGTGGGATCATCAGGAGATGGTAAGAGAAGTAGGGATCAGCCTTTGCTTCCACAAACAAATAAAAAAATTGCAGACCATTAGAGTACACACACAGATTGCCAACTATGCAAAATGAAGCCAAAAGTGAATTTAGAGTGATATACTTTCATTCACTTGTCTTTTTTAAAAAATTTTTTAAATGTTTATTTATTTTGAGAGAGAGAGCACAAGCAGGGCAAGGGCAGAGAGAGGGAGACACAGAATCTGAGGCAGGCTCCAGGCTCTGAACTGTCAGCACAGAGCCTGATGCAGGGCTCGAACCCACAAACAGCAAGATCATGACCTGAGCCAAAGTCAGACGCTTAACTGACTGAGCCACCCAGGTGCCCCTAATTTGCTAGTTTTTTACTGCAAAGTCATTTAACTTCACAATAAATAGCTATCATTAAAAAAATAGTCTGTCGTCGTGGAAATGAAAGGAAACAAAAGCAAAAAAATGAACTATTGGGACCTTATCAAGATAAAAACCTTCCGCACAATGAAGGAAATAATCAACAAAACTAAAAGGCAGCCTACAGAATTGGAGAAGATATTTGCAAATGACATATCTGATAAAGTGTAAATATCCAAAATTTGTAAGGAATTTATCTAACTCAACACTGAAATAACAAATAATCCAGTTAAGAAATGGGCAGAAGACATGAACAGACGTTGTCCAAAGAAGACATCCAGATGGCTAACAGACACATGAAAAAATGCTCAATATCACTCATCATCAGGGAAATACATATCAAAACCACAATGAGATACCACCTCACACCTATCAGAATGGCTAAAATTAACAACACAGGGAAGAGATGTTGGCAAGGATGTGGAAAAAGGGGAACCCTCTTGTACTGTTGGTGGGAATGCAAACTGGTGCAGCCACTCTGGAGAACAGTATGGAGTTTCCTCAAAAAATTAAAAATAGAACCATCCTATGATCCAGCAATTGTACTACTACGTATTTTACCCAAAGGATACAAAAAATTTTGAAGGATGACATGCACCCCAATGCTTATAGCAGCATTATCAACAATAGCCAAACTATGAAGAGAGCCCAAATGTCCATCGACGATGAATGGATAAACAAGATGTGGCATATAGGGGCACCTGGGTGGCTCAGTTGGTTAAGCGTCTGACTCTTGATTTCTGCTCAGGTCATGATCTCACAGTTAGTGGGATCAAGCCCCACAATGGGCTCTGAGCTGACAGTGCAGAGCCTGTTTGAGATTCTTTCTCTCCCTGTCTCTCTCCCCCTCTCCTGCTCATGCACACATACACTCTCTCTCTCTCAAAATAAATAAACGTTAAAGAAAAAAAGATGTGGCATACACACACACACACACACACACACACACACACACAAATGGAATATTACTCAGCCATCAAAAAGAATGAAATCTTGCCATTTGCAATTACATGGCTGGAGCTAGAGAGTATTATGCTAAGCGAAATAGTCAGAGAAAGACAAATACCATATGATTTCACTCCTATGTGGAATTTAAGAAACAAAACAGATGAACATATGGGAAGGAAAAAAAAAAGAGGGGAGGGGAAGCAAATCTTAAGAGACTCTTAACAATAGAGAAGGGAGATGGGAGAGGGGGGATGGGCTACATCCCATGATGTGTACTAAGGAGGGCACTTGTGATGAGCACTGGGTGTTGTATGTAAGTGATGAATCGCTGAATTCTACTCCTGAAACCAATATTGCACTGTATGTTAACTAACTAGAATTTAAATGAAAATTCAAAAAAATAAATAAATAAATAAATAAGGCTACTTCCCTGAATGGAAGTTAAAAAACAAGAAAGGGCATCTTTTAGGATACTCAACAAATGTCCTCTGGAGAAGGGAAATCATCACTAAAGGTTTTTTTTTTTTTTTTTTCTTACATCCTAATTAACTCCAGATGCACCAGAAATCTAAACGCAGAAAAAACAAGCAAACAGTTAAACTACAGAAACAGTAAGAGCAAACATACGTGCATTTTTTCCTTTAATTATCTTTAATAGGCTTTAGGTGTGAATCATGAAACTGAGATGCCAAAAAAGAAAAAGATGGACAAATTTGATTCAGTAAGGATGAAACGCTTCTGCCTGAAAACTGAGCATAAAAGAAAGACAGATGACAAACTCAGGGAAATATTTGCATAGTACTTGACAAAGAGCTAATGCCTTTAATTTATAAAGGGCTCAAACAAATCAATCAGAAACAGTAAAAATGGGCCAAGTGTATATAAACAGGCAGTTTATGAGGGGAAATGTAATAAGTCAATAAACACCAAGAACATACTTGACCTCAGTAAAGACCAAAGAAATATAAATCACAAGAACAATGATATATCACTGTGTCTCAGATCGTCATAAACAAGAAAATGTTGATAATGCTACGTGAGAGTAAGGATGTGGGAAAATAAACAGTAGCATCAGTTTTGATGGAAATGTTCAACCATTTTGAGGAGTGCTTTGGCAATATATATCAATATTTAAAATGCACAAAACATTTGAATCAACAATTTGACTGCCAGGAATCAACCTTATAAATAATAATGAAAAAAAATACTCACAGAAGTATACAAGCTATAAGTCTGTATATTGCAGGACTGTTTTAGTAGCAAAACACTGGGTTGGCAGGGAGTAAGGGGGACAATGTGCCTGGGTGGCTCAGTCAGTTGAGCGTCCGCCTCTTGATTCTGGCTGAGGTCATGATCCCAGGGTTGTGGGATCAAGCCCCACATCAGGCTCCACACTGAGCTTGGGATTCTCTCTCTCTCTCTCCCTCTGCCCCTCTCCTCCCTCACACAGGTGCTCTCTCACTCTCCCTCTTAAAAAAAAAAAAAAAAAAAAAAAAAAGGAGCAAAAAAACTGGGAAAATACCTAAAAGTCTATATTAGAAAAATGAAGTAAATTAGGTAAATGAGGTAAATCCTATAATAGGATTCCGAGATGCCACTAAAAGGATTTAGATCTATATTTCTTGATATGGACAAAGCTCTATAACATACCGTTAAGTTAAGGAAAAGTTACAAAACAGTTATGTTTGACAGGTCACATTTTTTGTAAAAACAAAGAAAAACAAACAAAAATTTTGTGTGTGCATGAACATAACAGTAGAGCAAGTCTAGGACAACACAAGTGATTCTCTAAGTATTGGTGCTATGAATGATTGTCACTTGATACTTTATATGGTGCCATATATTCTGGAAGTTTAACCCACACCATGTATTATAATCAGAAAAATATGATATATACATAATATCATATGTATACATATATACACACACGATGGGAATGAAATGAGGTACCAAAAGCAGAAGGGTATCCGTGACAAACTTTGGGGCTCCTATAGAAAAGACTCGAGGCTACTGCACTAGAATATGCCTTCCCTTGACTCTCCCCTGCTCACGAGTCCTTGGGCCATCCTACAGGCTGCCTGTGCTGGAGCTCTTTTCATCCTGGACACGCACGCCCGGGCCTCCCTCTGCTATTTCCTTTCTCTCTGAAGAGCATTCCTCAGGCCACCTCATCTGCTTCTTACTTGTCCAACATCTTGGTGCTGGAGGGTGGGTAGAAGAGGGGAGTCCTTCCTCAAATGTGGGAGGCGAAGGCTGGGGATAGGGACCCCCTTCCCTCCCA
The DNA here is from genome assembly GCF_018350155.1 of Leopardus geoffroyi. NCBI lineage: Eukaryota > Metazoa > Chordata > Mammalia > Carnivora > Felidae > Leopardus > Leopardus geoffroyi. The sequence continues at coordinate 46,752,108 of NC_059330.1, forward strand.
AACCCCTCCAGACTCCACTTCCTGGTGTCTGACCCATATTGGCTTGAAGCCGTGTTTTCCAAACTGCAAATCACACAATGCATCATTTCACTGAGTCAAGGTCAGTGTTTAAAAAAAAAAAAAAAAAGAATAGAATAGAAAACAGCAAAATGCTCCATACATTAAGGATTAGTTGTGAAACTTTTGCTTGGGAAATTTTGCACACACACACACACACACACACACACACACACACACACACAAATTTTTTGAACTATATCGCAGTCAAAAAGTTTGAAAAGCATGGCTTGTAAGTGGTTAAGAACAGTCTTGAAAACAGCAGCCCAGTCAGAAGGCCCCAGCCCCTTTCCAATTTCTGGGCTTTCTCCCCATCCCAACCAGCAAACCAGAGAGTGATGAAAAGGAGAGTAGGACTCTGACCCGTCACGGTGACCAGTTCACTCTTGATGGCTTTAGAGATCTCCACATTGGTCCCAGAAAAGATCCTGGCTTGACATTGGAAAAATATGACATGGTCCTGTTCCTCCACTGTGAATTCCATCACCATAAAATTCTGGTTCTGAGAAACTTTTTCTCTTTTTTGCTTGAAACCTTTTGCATCTAGCTTGAGTTTTTCAATTGTGAAGTATATCGGGGGATTTTCCTCTGGGACAGAACAATTGACCGTCACGACCCCGCCTTCTATTGCCTCTTTCTTGTCCAGTGTCACTCTGGGATCGGACACTCCTTTGGGGAAAGAGAAAGTCCGTTAGTATCAGTTTGATCTAGTGATTCAAGCTTACCTCGGCTGCACCACTGTGATCGACCCATCTGAGAGTCTTCTCTTTTGTTCCCAGAACCCCAGGGCTACCTACCAGGTGATTACTGAGCAAGTATGTTCCCAGAGCTATACCAGCTACTTTGAAAAATATGAAATATGTTTCAGATGTGGTTGGTGCTTTCAAAGTTTACAATCCCACTGGGGAGACAGGTCTTGCCAACTGATACAATTAAAACAAAACAGCCATATCTATAGGCATTACTGTGGTTGGTGTTATAATTTATTGACTGCCAACCACGACCTAGGATAGACTTTTTATCCGTGACCCCATGTAATTCTCATAATAAATCTCCAGGGTGGACATGAAAGATAAAAGTATGCCTATTTTGAAGAAGGTGAAGCTCAGTGAGGTCCAAGTTTCATCCAAAAGCTCCTTGCCAGCAAGTTGCAGAACCGAGATTCGATTCCAGGTCTGTCTAACTCCAAAGCCAGGAGTTGGGGTGGGAGGTGGGAGAGAGGAAGGACACATCGCCTCCTGGTTCACAAAGTGAAGCTAAAAATAACTAACCATTAGAATGTGTGGTAGAGATAATGAGTGATGAAGCAGTCAGGAAAAAAGGAGGCCCTCTTTGCCTGAGGGATCAGAGAAGATTCTAGAAGGGAATAGTGCCTGAGAGTAATCTTGGAGGAAGGGTGTTATTTGTTATTTGGACAGATGAGGTGGGGGCTATTTGTTATTTGGACAGATGAGGTGGGGGCTAAGAACAGATGAGGTTGGGGGCTAAAGACAGGGATTTCAGGGTGCGTGTGCACGGGGACTGCTTGTGTCAAGGAATACGATGGACTTTTCGGGAGGGCCATCTAGAAAAAAGAAAGGGGTGTGGGGAGAGGTACAGTAGGTGGTGAGCCAGGGTCAGATGAGGGGGAGCTAGGATGGTCTAGCTGAGACTAGATGTCTTGTCCAGGCTCCGTGGTCTGGTGGTCATGAGGTCCACCTCAAGAGTCAGACAGACTAGCTGGTATCCTAAACCTTGCCACTTCACCTAGTTGCTTATGACTCTTCTGAATCTTTGTTTCAACGCACCCAGTTCGGACATCATGGGCTGTCCTCTTGGGAAGGTGACCTATACTGTATTCGTACCGCTATTTTCACCTGTGGTGGCAGCTGTTTACAAAGGTGTTCCCCTGCTTCACACTGATCTCCCCAAGGGAAAGGATCACATCTTACTCATTGTTGGTTCCTCAGCCCAGCCCAGAGTGGGACTCAATACACGTTGAGTGAATGAATGAATGAATGAATGGCCTCTGGTCTACCTCAAAGACCTGAATAATAATTAAGAGTTAGAGAGGCCAGCTTTGGAGTCAACGAGATCTTGGTTCTAACCAGCTTTGCCTCTGAGGAACTTCAAGGCATGAACATGCCATTCAACCTCTCTGGGCCTGTGCCTGCACCTGGAAAGGGTCACATTTAGCTCTCAGCGCTATTGCAGGGCTTAAATGACGTGTGTGAAGCACTTATAACCGTTTTCCTCATGAGGGTCTGATAGGTGACAGTTCTTATCATTGGAAGTAACAATAAAGTGAATGACTATTCTGATGACAAAAGTGAGCACACAAAATGCAGAAACGACCGTTATGGTAGTCGCTGTCAAGGAAGCACAGGATTCAATTCACTAACAATCCATTAAACCATCCAAGTTTTAAGAAAAATCACCCTAAGTTTCTAAAGCCTGCCAGCACATTTCTTTTCAACAGACATTGCCCAAATTCAGCCTGTCAATCTTTCCTTATCACTAAAGTCAGTGCTGGGAGCTGTTGGCCCGGCAAGGCCCTGTCCTCAGTGGAGACGAGAAGGGCTGGTCTGCATCCCTGTGCCTGTTGCCCCTGGCGACTCTGAGGGATGTCTAGCCAGCCATGTCCCTGTCTGTCCAAAGGACACCCATGGGGGAATTGGCCTGGGGGAGGGTGATGTCATAGTCTCCCAAGTAAGCCTAAAGGCCTGACCAAAAATGTGGCCAGAGATTGTATGCTCATGAAAGGAAAATGCCCCTGAACACTTACCTGCTGGTTCTTCCCGCTTCCTATATGCTGAAAGGGTTATCCCTTTCTAAGGATGGCCCAGCTGAACCCCTCACACATGATGGGCATTCATTCATTCATTCATTCATTCATTCATTCAATACTTGGTTACTAAGCACACTTCGATGCCATCACATTTAATCCTCAAAACAAAACAACCTTCAAGGGTACGTGTTGCTACCTAGTGATCTCTATTTTAAAGACAGGAAATGAAGACTCCAAAGGTTGGGGTATTTCACTGAAGAGCAACTCTATTGGGATACTCTGCTCTTTCTCGGCCTCTGCTCTTCCATTCATGTGACATTTCCATTTCTCTGCCCTTGCTCCATTTCACCATCAAGCAAACTCCTTCATGATCTTCTGTATCTGGACTCAAAGTCCCTTCCTCCAGGAAGCCATCCCTAACTTCTCTAGGAAGAATTGTTGCCTCTCATCTTTGTGCTCCCAAGGCCCTCAGATCATATGACCACTAGACCGTAATTATTTTTTTAATGTCTCTCTTCCCCACCAGACAGTGACCGCCACCAGAGCTGGACTCGACTTGACACATTTTCATGTCTTGCACCTGGTTTTTGTTCCTGACTTGCAGCCTTGGGAAATGCTTCTTGAGGGAGTAAAGCAATGAGTCACTGGATGGAATCCTATATCTCAGAACCCAAATTTCTCATGATTTCCCTCCCACTTCTACATTTCTATCCATTTCTACTTCCCCTTTTTCATCTGCCTAATTTATTCCACAATCATTTACTGAGTGCCTACTATAAGCCAGATTCTTTGTTTGAAATACAGAAACAGACCGAACACCATCTCTTTCCTTGGGAATCTCACAGTAGAGCAGACAGGTGTGAGAGAAACATTTGCAATTGAGTGAAACAGTAATTGCCATTTGGGGGGAACTTAATTATGTGTTGGAAATTATACTAAGCACTTTATCTAGAAGGTATCTTTTAATCCTTGCAATCACTCCCTGAGCTGGGTATTATTATTATCTTCATTTCACTGATGAGAATTTTAAAGTTTACAGAGGCTAAGGGACTTGCCCAAACTGGACTCCAGGCAGAACGACTGCAGAATCCAATGTGAACACTCGGCCTGTGGCCTTTATACAAATGCCACGGAATGTCCAGATTGCATAAGAGCTGTAAGGACCGGGACCCTGGGGGAGATTGGTTTTGCTTGGGAAAGTGTCAGAGAAGAGATGATTGAGTTGAGTCTTGAAGGAGGGAGAAGACGAAGAAGGGTATTCCCAGGAGAGGGAATATAGTGTACGCAAAGGCAAGGAGGTGAGAAACAGCCTGGCGTATTGGGAGCATGTCTAATGCCTACATTTGCAGGTTAGGAAAATGCCAGGCAGAGGAGTGACAAGGGTGACGGATGGGCAGGTAGGTCCAGTGTTACCCTCCATTCAATTTCTATTCCTGCTACCGAGTGCACTATGCTGCATCCACTTGAGCTACATTCAAATGCAGGGACTCACCTTTCACCCACACCTGGTACTCCGATGTGGTTTTCTCCTTGTTGTTCAGAATCACGGTGCATTTATATGTCCCTGCATCACAGACCCGGGCTTGGGGAATAAAATAACTCTCTGTGTTCTTCATGGAGGAGACGTTGTGAAACAGCACATCATCCTTATAGAACAGCACCCAGTGCTGAGGCTTGACATGGGAGGTGGTGCTGATGTCCACGACGCACTGCAGGGTCAGGTTCTCCCCATTTTGCACCTGCAGTCCTGGCAGGATATTCATGTTGATGTCGTTGATGGTGAAGGCTACATGCCAAGGGAAGGAGAGCAGACACACCTGTTATCTCAGAAACATCACCCTGGTGACCTTTACACCACATCAGATTACAGTAGATTGGTATTCTCACATCCTCTGCAGTGTAGTATCTGGGGATCCCAGTGCCTAGAGGGACCAGACAGGCAAGGATGGTATGTGATAGCCGTGGAGGCTATCTATCTAGCATCAGGACTTGGGCTTAAGAACTACTGTGTCTCCCATGCTTTGTTAGCCTCCTTTCTCATCAATGTCCATGAAGTATGAATAAAACAATCCTGAGATTATAAACAGTTTATGTTAATTTTTGAGCGGATAGTGCAGTCAAATGTTTCAAAATCCCCAAGGGCAGATGATATGACGTCTATGTGAAAAACCCCAAAGAGCCTAAAGATAGATCATTTGAAATAATGCAGGTTTAGAAAAGTGGATGGGAAAAAAAAAAAAAAAAGGTGGATATAACTAATATTTAAAAAATCAGGATAGTGGGGGCACCTGGCTGGCTCAGTTGGTAGAACATGTGACTCTTGATCTCAAGGTTGTGAGTTCAAGCCCCACGATGGGCGTGAAGCCTACTTAAGATTAAAAAAAAAAAAAAAAAATCAGGGTAGTGGTCACTTCTGAAGGGAAGAGGAGGGTAGCATTAGGAATACACGGGGTGATATAGTATTGGTGATGTTCTAATTTTCAGGTTAGGTGGTGGGGTCACGTGAATTCATTATGTTATTAAAAGCATGCATATATAAATAAAACAAAAGGTAATTGTGCACAGATCAAAGATGAGAGTATGTTATGAGCCAGGGATTATAATCAATCCAATTCTGTGTACTTGAGTTTAAGCCCCTCATCGGGCTCTGTGTTGACAGCATGGAGCCTGCTTGGAATTCTCTATCTCCGCTCCCCCCCTCCCTTTTTTTTTTTTTTTTCAACGTTTATTTATTTTTGGGACAGAGAGAGACAGAGCATGAACGGGGGAGGGGCAGAGAGAGAGGGAGACACAGAATCGGAAACAGGCTCCAGGCTCTGAGCCATCAGCCCAGAGCCCGACGCGGGGCTCGAACTCACAGACCGCGAGATCGTGACCTGGCTGAAGTCAGACGCTTAACCGACTGCGCCACCCAGGCGCCCCCCCCCCCTTTTTTTTTTTTTTTTTTTTTGCCCCTACCTGTTCTCTCTCTCTCTCTCAAAAATAAATAACATTAAAACAAAAAAAGAAAAAGATACAGTGTAAAGTCTCATTCCCATTCTTGTCCTGCCCACCCAGTTCCCACCTCCCCTTGCAGAAATAACGACTGAATTTAGTTTCTTCCAGATGGTCTGTACAATCTATAAGCAAATACAAAGATAAAGTCTTATGTACTCCTTCCTGATCTTTTACTTAAAAGGTAGATCTTCATATATAGAGTTTGGCACCCTACCTAAAGTTTATGTGGCCCATGAGGGCTTTAGGGGCCAGAAATAGTGTGGGGCTGTAGACACCAGGTGTTATTTAAGCAAAACAGGGTCCTGTGGCTTAGGTAAGGCTCCTAAAGATCAATTCTTAGCAGATACTTTGATAACAAAAATATTCATGGGCCATGATGAATGTATATTTATTGAGTCTCCTTACATATCCCCAATCTCCTTATCCTTGGACAGAGGAAGATCTCAGAAATCTGCATGCTTGGACCACTTTGCTATGGTCCCTCGTTTACTAGTATTAATGGAATGAAGCTTTGGCCCTCTACCAAGGGACGCTGTTAGTAGGGAATGAACTGCGTCCTCCCACACACAACATTCATATATTCAAAACCTAACCCCTAGTACCTCAGAATGTGACTGTGCTTGAACATAAGGCCTTTAAAGGTGATTAAATTAAAATGAACCCAATCCAACCTGCCTGGTGTCCTTATAAGGAATTTGGACAAAGAGAGACCAGGGACATGTGCACAGAAGGATGACCATATGAAGGCGGCCATCTGTGAGCCAAGGAGAGAGGCCTCAGAAGAAACTAAAGCTGCTGACATTTTAGTCTTGGACTTCTAGCCTCCAGAACTGTGAGAAAATTAATTTCTGTTTTTGAAGATAACCAGTCTGTGGTATTTCGTTGTGGTAGAGCTAGGAAACTGATAGATGCTGGTAAGAAATTGTCTTATGGAACCCGATATTGTCTAGTCTAGGATGCCAACGGGATGTTGTCCAGGATTTCACATAGTGTTTCAACTACATCAGGAAAAGCTGTGTTTATTCATTTCTAGCTTGTAAATTCCAACATTTTTCTTTCTTTTTTTCTTTTTTTAAAATGTTTATTTATTTTTGAGAGAAAGAGAGTATAAGCTGGGGGGGGGGGGGGCGGGGTCAGAGAGAGAGGGAGACACAGAATCTGAAGCAGGCTCCAGGCTCTGAGCTGTCAGCACAGAGACCGATGTGAGGATCAAACTCACAAACCGCACGATCACGACTTGAGTCAAAGTCAGATGCTTAACTGAGTGAGCCACCCAGGCGCCCCCACAAAATTTTTCTAATGGATCTTGTTTTCCTTTTGGCTTTGACTGCTAAGAAGCATTAACCCAAAATTTCACCTATGCTTCTAGCAAACTTTGGGATGAATTTCTGTGTGTTTAAAGACTCATAGTGTTGGGGCGCCTGGGTGGCTCAGTCAGTTAAGCGTCCGACTTCAGCTCAGGTCACGATCTCACAGTCCGTGAGTTCGAGCCCCGCGTCGGGCTCTGGGCTGATGGCTCAGAGCCTGGAGCCTGCTTCCAGTTCTGTGTCTCCCTCTCTCTCTGCCTCTCCCCCGTTCATGCTCTGTCTCTCTCTGTCTCAAAAATAAATAAACGTTAAAAAAAAAAAAATTAAAAAAAAAAAAAGACTCATAGTTTCTTTGGCCTGCCTTTATTTACCTTCCACTCTGATTTCCTCATTTATGTCCTCTTCATGAACAACAGCACATAATTTTTATAAGTGGTCCCAAATCATTTTTCAAATAAGAAAATGGATAGCTAGCTAGCTGACCAGAGAGACTGGCAAAAATTGTCTTTCTTTCTCTCTCTTTTAATAAAAGTCAAGTCTTTTTGAACAGTTTAGACTTTGTGTCTAATATGTCTCAGGTTTTAAAAGGAATACAACTGTCCACACCTGTCCCTTTCTTCTGAGCAATTCATTTAACAAAAAACAGCATCTGATCAGTCCATGAAATGAAACGAGGTGATTGTTTAAAATGCAAGTTGTTTCCCGCAGCATTAATCTTTAGAACTCCCTTTTTTGTCTTTGCTATTCCTTACCAGCTCCTGGTCTGAGGAGCCTGCTGGGTGAGCTCTCAGAACAGAAGTTTCCCATCCATTAATATGGTCCCTTCCAGGTAGGGACAGGCCATCTCACTACTCCTTCCTCACCTCCTCCTCATTTTAAGCCATGCTGTTTAGTACAGTGATTCTAACAGGAGAAGAAGGTACGTGCAGAGCCACACTGCCTGGGCCAAATCCCACCTCTGGTCACAAACTGTGTGGCTTTTGGCAAATTCCTGAGCTTCTCTGAGCCTCAGTTTGCTTATCCACACAATGGACATAATAATAGTAAGTGTAAATGGGAGCCCAAGTTTAAGTACTGGGAACACAGTTCCTGGCACAGATGAATGCTTGAGAAATGTTAGCCAGGTTTCTGTCTGCCAGTCACAGATATAAAAGCCAACTTGAGTCTTGAGGTCTCTGAAACTCGATATCCACTCCTTTGGCTAATGAATTTTTTCAAAAGAAAACCATTTCTTGATTTCCCAGGTTAATTACAGTGGCTTCTTCAGACTCCCAGTCTTAGTCGTCCCTGCCGTGTTAGGCTACATCGTGTCATCAGCCTGCGTGAAGTACACACCCGTGGCTGGCCATGCCCTAGACTGGGACACAGACCTGGGCGGATACAGGAAGAAAGCAAGTCAGGCATGTCTGGGTCCAAACCCCTGTCTCCACAGCCATTATCTGAGTGCTCTTGGGAGTTACTTAACCTCTCTCAGCTACCACTTCTCCTCCTGTAAAGTGGGAACATTAGTACCTGCCTTCCCTCCTATTTCTGTCTTCAGTAATGACTGAACCAAGATGGCTGAGGGCCCTGAAGGGACAGTGTGTACTGCCCAATGCCTGGCCCTGGCTGACATTCTCTTCCCTCTTCCTTGGCACTCAGCAGACATTTAAGGGGGCTTCTCTGTGCCAGGCACCGCATCTAATAGTGGGGGGTTCAGGGAAGAGTGAGATCGGCACAGTTTTTGCCCCCCTGGAGCTCACCATCTGCATTCCCGGGTCTTCTCTACTCGGGAACCTCCGGCCTCAGCACCATCCCTGCGTGGGTCTCCTACTGACCGGGCCTCGTTCATTTCCATCTTACAGGGGCCCCAAAGCAAACTTGGCTAAAGCATCAGGTGGTGGTTTTTTAGAAAGGATGAGATCCACTAGCACGGGGCACTTCTGCCAACTGGTCTTTCTAAGCAACAAACACACATTTGCTTCATAAATCAGCTCAACTGATTCATTGGAAGAAACATCACCGTCCCATGGTCAACTGGAACAGACAAGGGTGAAGAAAGGACAGCAGGATTGGGGCTCCTGGGTGGCTCAGTCGGTTGAGCATCCAACTTCAGCTCAGGTCATGATCTCGCGGTTTGTGGGTTTGAGCCCCACCTCGGGTTCTGCACTGACAGCTCGGAGCCTGGAGCCTGCTTCAGATTCTGTGTCTCCCTCTCTCTACCCCTCCCCTACTTGTGCTCTGTCTCTCTCTATCAAAAATAAATAAAATGTAAAAAAAAAAAAAAAAAAAAAAAAAAAAGGACAACAGGATGGAAGAAGGAAAAGCATTTTACAAAATTGATCAATATGTTTATCGTAGATTTATGAAACCCAGCTCTGTGACAAAACACAAAACCAGTGACGTGATGTAACTAAAGCAGCACAGTTTCGACACCACCACCGCCACCACAACCCTTGTGGAAGCCAGCCTTCAAGTTGGCGCCCATTGAGCCTTGCCCTCTGCTATTCACACCTGCATTTTTTGAAATGTTGATTTATCTTTGAGAGAGAGAGACAGAGCGCGAGTGGAGAAGGGGCAGAGAGAGAAGGACACACAGAATCCGAAGCAGGCTCCAGGCCCCGAGCTGTCAGCATAGAGCCCCACACAAGGCTCAAGCCCACGAACTATGAGATCATGACCTGAGCCGAAGTCCGATGCTCAACCGACTGAGTTGCCCAGGTGCCCCTCACACGTGCATTCCCACATCATACCTTCCCACATCATACCAGGGTTATTCTTGTGACCCCAAAATATTGACATGCTTGTTCGCTCCTTCTGAGTTTAGGTTATAAAAGACTTTGCAACTTTTGTCTTGAGCACTCTTTCTTTTTGGGGGGATCACTCACTCTGTGCAAAATCAGCTGCTCCCTGAGCATCCCGATAGAGAGGCCCACAGCCACATGAGTTAGCTTAAAAGCAAATCCCCTGGCCTTAAAGAAGCCCTCAGATCATTGTAATACTGAATAGCATTTTATGGGCAATCTCCTGACAGACCGTGAGCAAGAACTCCCCAGATTCCTGACCCTCAGAAGGTGTGAGATAATAAATTATCTTTTAAGTTTATTTATTTTTGAGAGAGAGAGTGCACACATGTGTGCTCATGCAAGCCGGGGAGGGGCAGAAAGAGGGGGAGAGAGAGAATCCCAAGCAGGTTCTGCACTGACAGAGCATGAACGCATGAACCGTGAGATCATGATCTGAGCAGAAATCAAGAGTCAACTTAACTGACTGAGCCACCCAGGTGCCCCATAAATCATTATCTCAAGCCACTAAATTCCGGGGTAATTTGTTAAGCAGTAGTACACCACTCAACTAATCTTTAAAAATCTCTACCTGATTATTAAGATAATACTGAAAACATTGTCCTCTTTGTGAATAAACTGTCCAGGAAGAGCCAAGCTGGATTACCATGTATAGGTCTCACTATTCATGCAACAGAGTGAGTGTTCACATCTGGGCTCCCTGGGCCTCCTGAGGCTCATGGGTAGGTGGTAGGGGGCCCACGAACCACCTTCGAGTAGATGCAAGTGTGCATTTGTTCTAGAGAAAAGGATCCACGGCTTTCTTTACCGAACAATTGTGATGAAAGATTGGGGTTAGGCAGCAGCCTAAATAGGTCAGATCTTTTCAACCTGGACAGATGAAGGCTGATGGAGGGGGATCCATGGTAACAAAGTCACCACAGCCCAGATAAGGGACCATCATGCCAAATGCCCAGACCCTGAAAGAAGGGGCTGCTTCCTCGTACCTCAAGCTCCCCGTGAGCGGATGCTCATGTTTCTTGGGAAGATGAGGCATCATGACTCAGCCAGTGTCTTGGCCAACCTGGAAATGACTCAGAAATGGGGGGAGGAAAGGTGCCCCCCCCACTGTAGTCAGGAAAATTACAGGGAGCTAGTTAGCAGGGAGCCCCTGATGAACTTTGGTGCTCAGCAGAGAATGCACGGACCCATCTCATCTGAATCTCAAGCATCTCCAAGCTCAGTTGGGGTCTCCTTCAGTGAAACATTTAGTGAGCACCTGTGTCAGGTGCTGGGATTACAAGATGAGTAAGAAATCATCCCCTCTGTCCTAGACCATATGGGCTGATGGGGACCTAGATGACCGAAGTACAATGAATTAAGCACCAAAAAAAAAAAAAAAAAAAAGGTGGCTCTAGGGAGGCCAAGGAAAGTGTGAAGGAAGTGACCCTTGAACCAAAGCTTGAATCAGGCCAAGAACGGGTGGTGGGGTGCTCCAGGCAGGAGAACAGCATGTTCCAGGGCACAGGGGCATGAAAGGTCACATGTTTGGTATTTTCATGGTAAGGATCTTTGCTGCAAACATTTTCAACACCTAACTAATTTGTCTTAAAGCCATTTGGCCGTAAAAGATAAAATCACGGAAAATAAAAGAGGGACATTCATGTAAGAGGACATAACAAAACATGAAAAATGAATAACAAAATCAGAAAAACTATTATAAAAAAATAATTGAATACATTTAAAATGTGTGTAGATTCATGCCAATTCTACGTAAATAACTGATTTTATTTCATGGATTGTACCTAAGTATTTGTCTTCAAAGTCTTTCATTCATAGTGTTATACTTTTTTTTTTTTTTTTTTTTTTTTTTGCTTATTGATGGGTCTCCTCATTCTTTCTTTACTAAAGCTTCTTCCTCATTAAGAGAGGTATAGTTTTGAGGTGACTGGCTGGCTCAGTTGGTAGAGCATCCAACTCTTTTTTTTTTTTAATAATTTTTTTAACGTTTATTTATTTTTGGGAGATCGCACAAGTGGGGGAGGGGCACAGAGAGAGAGGGAGACACAGAATCCCAAGCAGGCTCCAGGCTCTAAGCTGTCAGCACAGAGCCAGACGCGGGGCTCGAACTCATGAACCTTGGGATCATGACCTGAGCCGAAGTAGGATGTTTAACTCACTGAGCCACCCAGATGCCCCTAGAGCATCCAATTCTTAATCTCTGGGTCATGAGTTCAAGCCCCACATTGGGTGTAGAGCCTACTTAAAAAAACATAAAAGAGAGAGAGAGGTATAGTTTCCAAATACTAGGATGCATATTGGTAACAGAGTTTTGTACTACACTGTGAAAGTGTATTGCCTCCTATCCTGTTGTTTGTTCTCGGAAGATTGTCACATGTCCATTGATAGCTGTTCCAAAGTTCTATGGGAAGTGTGGGTTCAAAATTCTACACAACTGTATAGACCATCATGAAGACTAAGATTTATAGAATATAAAACAGAGCACCATGTCAATGGAGAAATGAAACCAGACTCAACCAGTTGTTAAAACCAGCTGTCAACCAATTATTTTTTTAGCCTTGCATGACAAAACTACCTTCCGGCCTAGTAGTTATGCAGCAAAAACGCTTATAGCAAAGATGTTTATGGCAAAACTACCTAGAACCAAGACATCAATGTATTCTGGGCACATACAATTACAGAAACCAGAATATGGGGCCCGAGGGGCCAGGCAAGCTAGGTAGGAGGTGCCAGAATGGAGGGTGTTTCTTAGGGTGCTGACAAGCTGGACCTGCCTAAGGGTATTTGGCGGGGGGGGGGGGAGGTTGGGGTGACAGAATGACATTGGAGCTTTAGAAAGATCACTATAGGTGGTGACTGGGTGGCTCAGTGAGTTAAGCATCCAACTTCAGCTCAGGTCATGATCTCACAGTTCATGAGTTCGAGCCCTGCATCGGGCTCTATGCTCATGGCTCAGAGCCTGGAACCTGCTTTGGATTCTGTGTCTCCCTCTCTCTTTCTGCCCCTCCCCTGTTCGTGCTCTGTCTCTGTCTCTCTCTCAAAAACAAATAAACATTAAAAAAATAAAATTTAATTAAAAAAAATAAAGTAAAAAAAAAGAAAGATCACTATGGGCTGGAGGGAGAGACCAGAGGCCTATAAACATCCTGGACCATGGTTCAGGGCTGAGTGGGGGAGACTGGGATAAAAGGAAGGGAAAGGGCCAAGGCTGACCAAGGAGTACGAGCACAGAGCAGGCAATGTGGAGCAAGCTGGCATCTACAAAGACTGTGGTAGGGCAGGTGCAGTGAGACTGGGGGAAGGGGTAGACTTGAGAATATTGAATGGATGAGAAAGGACTTTTTTTCTGGGGTGATAAAAATATTCTGGAACTAGACAGTGGAGATGTTTGCACCACATTATGAATGTACTGTCCTTAATAATAGAAGCGGAGGGTTTGTCAGAGGGGTGGGAGAACACCAAGGAAGAGTCTAGAAGGTCAAGGAAGGAGGCTTTGTGCAAAGGCAGCAAAGGGGTCCAGAAAGGTGAGGGACGGGAGTGTTCGTGGCATTTGGTAGTACAAGGTCTTTGGTGAGCCCTTAATGAGAGGATTCTGGTGGCAGCGGGGTGTGGGGGCTAAAACCAGAGTACTAAGTGAGGGCAGACTAAGAGCTGAGGAAGCAGAGACTGCAGTTATAAACCAGCCTTGACAGAAATTTGAGGAAGGGAGTGGATTCATTGGGGGGAGACACAAGATAATGAAGGGAGGTGGGTTGTTTGTGTTTTTTCTTTTTCCTAAAAACAAAAACAAAAACAAACAAACCCAAAACTACCATTTGTGTTTGTAGACTGAGGAGAAAGAGCCAGAACGGAGTGGGAAACAGAGATACTAAAAGTGGAGTGGTGGACTAAATAAATGATAGAGCGAGGGGCACCTGGGTGGCTCCGTCGGTTGAGCCTCTGACTTCAGCTCAGGTCATGATCTTGCATTCCGTGGGTTCGAGCCCCTTATTGGGCTCTGTCCTGACAGCTCGGAGCCTGGAGCCTGCTCTGGATCTGTGTCTCGCTCTCTCTGCCCCTCTCCCACTTGTGCTCCGTCTCTCTCTCTCTCTCTCTCTCTCTCTCTCAAAAATAAAAATAAACATAAAAAAATATTTTTAAAAAAATGGTAGAGGGAGATCGGGGCGGATGAGTGATGGGCTCAGAGCCCAGGTGGACAGGCTGGCCCCGTTCAGCCACAGGGACTGACATCTCTGAAGCAGGGAGGGAAGCTGGGAGGATGGGTGGGGAGACAGATAAGCCTGTAGACAGGGCAGGGCGGGAAGTAGAGGGAGTTCCCTGCAGACAGCAGTGTTTTCTAGGTGAAGGATGGAGCTGAGGTCATCTCCTGAGGCAGGCAGGCGGGCTGGGGCTGAGTGGGGGAGACTGGGATAAAAGGAAGGGAAAGGGCCAAGGCTGACCAAGGAGTACGAGCACAGAGCAGGCAATGTGGAGCAAGCTGGCGTCATGCGTGTCAAACGTGTGGTCAGCACGGTCTTGGGGGACCTGAGGAACGGGAGACCTGGTCCTAGTCTTCACTCTGCTAACACCCAGCATTGACCACACACAAGTACCTCATGGCCCCTGAGCCTCCGTCTCCTCAAGTGTAAAACAAGGTGATAGCCTGAGGAAGCAGTGGGAGAGTCTCCCTGCTCCAAGTCCTACCGTTCTGAGGTCTTCCCTGAAGATACAGAGGCCTTTCTCCAGGAACCCTGGGAAGGGAGTGATACCCTCCCATGTGAGGTAGGGAGGTGGGAGAGACTGGAGGTCCTGGGAAGCAGAAGCCCAGCAACTTGCATGTTTGCAGGGCATGGTGTGGACGAGAGCTGAGGTATGTGAACAGCAACGGACAGACAGGGGCAGTGCAGGAGCCATGATTGTGGAGGGCTAAGACCAGATACTAAACCATTGTCAGTCATTGCATGCCACGCAGGTAAGTCACTTCCTTTTATCTAATCTCATCCTCATACAGACACTATGGGATCAATTCTCTTATCATCCCCATTCTACAGATTGGGGAAAAAAGGCTCAAAGAGGCAAAGTGAAAGTGGCTTTAAAGATCTGAGTTGGGGGGCGCCTGGGTGGCTCAGTTGGTTGAGCCACCGAATTCGACTCAGGTCATGATCTCGAGGCTTGTGAGTTCGAGCCCCACATCGGGCTCTGTGCTGACAGCTCAGAGCCTGGAGCCTACTTCAGATTCTGTGTCTCCCTCTCTCTCTACCCCTCCCCTGTTCATGCTCTGTGTCTCTCTGTCTCTCAATAATAAATAAACGTTTAAAAAAAATTTTTTTAAAAGATCTGAGTTGGGCCTCTGGCTCTAGACAGAGAGCCATATTTTACACAGTGAAAGTTCTAGTGCCAATGCCCTGCTAACTGGCTCTCACCTGGGCGAGTTGGTTATTTCTTGGAGTCACAGAGACATCATCAGTCCATTAGGATGCTTACAAAGATCAGGGATATCCTGTCTCCATGAGTTGCCCTGGGAGTCAAATGCCCACTAGAGCACATGGACAGGAGACCAGCAGACTGGCTTTGTTAGTAGCCGCACTGGCCAATCCCAGAGCCACTGCTCCAAGCCTGGGCTCAGCAAACTAGCGTCATCTGTGCACATCATCTCCAAAGAACTATACAACTGTCTGCAATCCAGTCAACCCCATTCTTTTGCCGAGTGACAAGGGGATCCTCTTCTGTGGGCTCTCCCTCCATTTAGCCCCCAGACCCCATCAAACATCTGATCTTGTCTTAAAGATTCAAAATTAGCTCTAAAGTGGATGATAAACCAGACTTCCAAGATGGGCAGAAGCAACCCCCCTTCCTGTCCACAAGCACAAAACATTACAAATATTATCATAGCCTCACAGGCCGATGGGAAGTGAAATCCAGGATCTGTTTCAGATCATTTAGAAGAAAAGTCGTAACAACAATTTATGTTCTGTCTTCAAGAATCTAACAAATTGATTATGTCTCATTTGAACAAAAACAATGGGGCATAGGGGAGAATATGAAATTAAGAAATTTATGGTAAAACAAATAATGGAATCACTCCTTTTTTATCACTTCCCCAATCCTCACAAATAGCAATGCACTTGTTTCTAGAGAAAATGTATGCGACTCCTAGAACACGCTGATTAGAACTTGGCTTAGAATAGGGGCACCTGGGTGGCTCAGTCGGTTAAGCCTCCGACTTCAGCTCAGGTCACGATCTCGCGGTCCGTGAGTTCGAGCCCCGCGTCAGGCTCTGGGCTGATGGCTCAGAGCCTGGAGCCTGCTTCTGATTCTGTGTCTCCCTCTCTCTCTGCCCCTCCCCCGTTCATGCTCTGTCTCTCTCTGTCCCAAAAATAAAATAAACGTTAAAAAAAAAAAATTAAAAAAAAAGAACTTGGCTTAGAAGAAGCATTTTATTCTAAAAGCCTTCTAAAAATGCCAGAAAGAAATAGACTTTAGCTCTCAATATGTTTCTCAGTTGTTATAAACATGAAACCCAAGCAATTCGTTGTGAGTTTTAAGAATCCTGAAAAGACACAGTGAAGCTAGGTAGAGACTTTACAACTTACGGTTTTCTTGTCCTTCAAGGCCTGGACCTGGAAAAGACAGAAGAAATATGTTCATTTCCTCAGCTTTGATTCTCATGAAGTTTAAGGACTGTGGAAAGAGAATAAAAACTCACAAAGCATAAGTGCCAGCAGCAGTCCGAACCACATCTTGCCGTCTTGGGCTGTCTCCAGCTGCATCCCGAGAGCAAAGACTTCAGGCAGTTAGTTCTGCCTTTGGCCCATGCCCCTGGGGCAGAAGACACTTTCCTCGTGGCACAGATAAATCTGCACTGTGAAAGTAGAGAAAAGCACTCTAGTAACTTCTGGCACCACAAGCTGAGACTGACTATAGTGCTGATCAGGTAATGGCTGCCATTGCTGGAAACTGGAAACAATGAAGCGTGGGGCGGCTCGATATCCCCTCAGGAAATGACTGGCCTTCCTGAGGGGGCTGCTGAATGCAGACTCTTTGTTTTAAAGTTACAAGTGACATTTGCCTTAGTGCTCCTGACCCTCCTGTCTCACCTGGGTTTAGAGCCCCTTCTCACGGCAGGGTGAGAGGCTTCTTCCCTCTTTCCAACCTCTACCCAAAGGACTTCTCTCTTTGGACACCCAACAAGATCTCTTGATTTTCCCGAGCCATTCCCCCCACCCCGCCATCCCAAACCCAATGGGCCTGTCTACACAGCATAAGTTTGGACCTCCTGCCTTTCCTGGCAATGCTATCGGACAGGGCTGACTTTTCCAGACAATTGCAGGTTCACCAGACAGACCTGCCACCTTGGGGAAAGCTCAGCTTGGAACTTGCTGGACCTAGGAGGCTCTCCCTGGCTTCTGCGGTTGGTTTCAGCGTGAATGAAGGCAGCTCTTTGAGGTATCCATGCCTTCTGGTGGCTCCCCTCCAGCCTGTACCTTTAAACATACAGAGTATATCAGGCCACAGGGAGCTTTCTAGGACATAAATCAGATCCTTTCACTCCCTTGCTTGAAACCTTGGAATGGCTCCCCACTGCTCTCCAGGGAAAGTCAGTTTATAATCCTCCACAATCCGGCCCTTGCTTACCTCTCCAGCCGGGTCTGTCACCCATTCTTTCCTTGCCCCTACATTCTGGTTGCTAGAATTTATAGTTCCCAGAACACATCACGTGTCTGCGCCTTTATCTTTGCCATACCCCTCCCTAGAGTACTCATCCCCTCTCCTTTTCCGACCTATTCCTACCCAGGTGTCGTAACTCAGTAGGTATCCACTCTTCCAGAATTCTCCTCTGTCTCTCCCACACTGAACCACCCTTCCTCCGCATCCCTGTCTGCATTCCTCACCCCCCTGGGCTTCCCTGGCTGAGACATTTTCTACAGTATGCGATAATGGCCTGTTCTCACCCACGTGGACAGGACGGCTGGCTGGCTGCATGATCACAGGGACAGTGTCTGGTCAAAAAACATTAATAGAGTGGATGATCGGGTGAATGAAGACAAGTTAACAGTATTGTCTGAATTAGACTATTACTGCCTTGAGGTCTGAGGGCAGTGTTGTTTCTGAAATGCTACTCTCTGATACTGACACAGGGTAAATCTAAGTCAGGTTCAAACTGGGACAATGGAAATCAAAGACTTCTCTGCTGCAGGGCAAATACCCAGAAGGGATGGCTTCCAGCTAGAAAACAATTCCTCTCTCTGATCTTCGGTTCAATGGAAGTTATGATAAGAGCTGTGAAAGAGCAATGTAACACAACAGAACTTTTTCTATTGTGCTATTTACTTTTGTTGTTTTGTATTCTCTATCCCCCTCCCCACTGTAAACTCTCTTCTTAAGCAACCTACTGGAACCCCACCCCGCCCCCCGTGGCCCACACATCTACCAAATTTCTACTTGGCAAGAAAAAAAGAAACACCATGAGTCCTCAAATAAAGGTTGGCTTCAAAGATAACTTTTGTATACTGTGGAGTAACCAGCTTGTGCTTCTCAAGGTGACTTTCAAGCAATGGTGATAAATGTCCCACCCGATGCCCCTAAGTTCCAAAGTAAACTTCTAAAACTTAGTCATTGTTTCATATACAATGTTAATAGTTTTAGCACACCATGAGAAAATAAAGCTTCCTTTCAAAATAAATGCTAATATTTTATTGATTTAATGTCTATTCATTTTTGAGAGAAAGTAAGAGAGAGAGTGAGCAGGGGAGGGGCAGAGAGAGAGGGAGACAGAGCATCCGAAGCAGGCTCTTCACACAGCCCAAAGAGGGACTCAAACCCATAAACTGTTAGATCAGGACTGGAGCCGAAGTCAGACACTTAAACGACTGAGCCAGCCAGGTGCCCTAAAACAAGTGTTGATACTCTATTATTTTTTTAATTTTTAATTTTTATTTATTTATTTTGAGAAAGACAGAGACAACGTGAGTAAGGGAAGAGGAGAGAGAGGGAGAGAGAATCCCAGGCAGGTTCCACATGTCAGCTCAGAGCCCGACATGGGGCTTGAACCCACGAACATGTGAGATCATGACCTGAGCCGAAACTGAGAGTCGGATGCTTAATTGACTGAGCCATGCAAGTGCCCCAATACTTTAAAAGAAAAGCAGAAAAAACTATATCCCCCAACTCACACCATGTACCAGAATAAATTCCAAATGGACTGACTCTCTGAAGGTATGAACAAAACCATAGAAGATCTAGAAGAAAACGTAAAAGAATTCCTCATGACCTCGAAATGGCAAAGGCTGGTTCAAGTAGGACTTAAAATCTAGAAGTTATAAAATAAAAGACTGACAAATTATACTCCATGAAAAAAAAAGTTCTACTTTGCCCCTCCCTTCCAAAAAAAGGTCAGTCAAGAGAAAAAATACAAACTGGAAAAAATATTTGCAATTCACATCATCGACAAAGAGCTAACCTCTCTAATACATAAATGAATATGTAATCTCTCTAATATCCACCCCACAGGCACCATTCCTCATTGCAAATACCTGCTTTCTGTCACTCTAGGTTAGTTTGTATTCTTAGAATTTTATAAAAATGGAATCATACAGTATGTAATATGTGTGTGGGGGGGTGTCTATCTTCTCTTATCAGCATAGTCAAATATTAATTTCTTCTTATTGCCAAGTAGTATTCCACTGCATGAATATATCAGTTTTTTTTTAAATCATTATTTATCAATGAACATTTGAGTTGTTTCCAATTTTGAGCTCATAGAGAGCTGCTATGAACATGCTTTTGCACAGACACACACTTTGATTTCTCTTGGGCAAATACCCAGGAGTAGAATGCCTGGGTTGTATGGTAGGCGTATGTTTCAACATTTTAAGAAACTGCCACACCGTTCTCCCAAGTGGCTATATACTATTTTACATTCCCACCAGTGAGGTATGAGAGATCCACTTGTTCCCTATCTGTTACCAATTCCGGGCCTTGGGCTCTCCAAGGAACAGAGATTTTCTAGAGGCCATACTAGAAGTTCCGGTTTATGCCGGATCTAGAGGGAGACAGCACAGAGGAAAGGGTCTTCATGCTGGGTCTCTGAACAAAGGCTGGGGAAAGTTTTTTTTGTTTTTTTTTTTTTCCAACGTTTATTTATTTTTGGGACAGAGAGAGACAGAGCATGAACGGGGGAGGGGCAAAGAGAGAGGGAGACACAGAATCAGAAGCAGGCTCCAGGCTCTGAGCCATCAGCCCAGAGCCTGACGCGGGGCTCGAACTCACGGACCGCCTGGCTGAAGCCGGACGCTTAACCGACTGCGCCACCCAGGCGCCCCTGGCTGGGGAAAGTTTTTAAAGAGGCTGAGGCAGGAAAGGAGTGCGGTGCAACAGGTAAAGGTGGGGAGAGATACAGGAAGTTGGGCGCACAGGTGCAGTGGACAGAACGTGCTTTGTCATGCATGGCACGTCTCAATGGCATGTTAAATCTCCACCAGGCTTGATTTTTAGTATTATAATGAGGGGCAAAGTCGGTGACAGTTCAGTGCCAGGGGCCCAACCCTAGTGCAGACTGGTTTGGTTCAGTCTTCACCAGTCTTGGTAGGGGAGTCCCTCCTTTGGGAGGCAGCCTCTTTCCGCATTCCTGCAAGATATGCTAGTAGGAGGCACTGGGTTTCAGTTATCAAGGAACGCTGGATTTTGTGGTCTGGGTTGAGGGCACTGGAGTCCAATCGCTGCTCTGTCTCAATTTGGGCTATTCTAGGCCCTTTGTCCTTCCCTGTGCATTTTAAAATCAATTTCTCTGGGCACCTTTGTGGCTCAGTCGTTAAGCCTCTGACATGATCTCACACTTGGTGAGTTCAAGTCCTGCATCAGGCTCTGTGGTGACAGTGCAGAGCCTGCTTAGGATTCTCTCTGCCTCTCTGTCTGCCTCTCCCCCATTTGTGCTCTCTCTCAAAATAAATAAATCCTTAAAAAAATAAAATCAGGGGCACCTGGGTGGCTCAGTCAATTAAGCATCCGACTTCAGCTCGGGTCATGATCTCACAGCTCATGGGTTCAAGCTCCGCATCGGGCTCTGTGCTGATAGCTCAGCTGCTTCGGATTCTGGGTCTCCCTCTCTCTCTGCCTTTCCTCTGCTTGCTTTCTGTCTCTTTCTCAACACAAATAAACATTAAAGACTTAAAAAAAATTTTTTTTAATAAAAAAATAAAATCAACTTTTCGATCTCTGTCTAAAAAAAGGCCTTCTGTGATTTTGACTGGAATGGTATTGAACCTGTAAACCATTGTGGGGAGAAGTGACCTTTTAGTCTTAGAGTATTCTGGCCCACAGACATAGCATACCTCTTGACAAACAGCAATGTTGTTGTAGTTTCCGGTGTGCTTTTCTTTAGAAACCTCGTGTCTTTTTTAGTTTTGAAATCATGTAAATGTATTACCTATTAAAAATCAAACTAAGAAATTAAAGTCTAAAATAAAAGCTGTGCCTCGGGTGCTGGACATTATTTGGAATGACTGTTGTCCCCACCACCCCGGCCCAGACAATACTTACTACAGGGTGACTTGTGTTGAGGCCCCCCGGGAGCCAAGTCAACATGAGGCTGATCCTTCACAGGAGAGCCTCCCCACCCCCACTCACTATGGGTCTGCCTCCCTCTTAGTCTCTTTCTATGGGACCCACTCTTTCTAGTTATCCCAGCAATCTCTTCCTCCTCTCTTCCCCCAGCTATGATGTAAGAACTGGACGGTATATTCTCCTTCATTTATTTTATCTATCGAAAAGATGATCAGGCTCCTTATTCTTTATTTGTACAGTCTGAATGTCTTATTCAAAATTAAAAATATATAAATGGAATGTTTTCCAGTTCAGCTTTTTAAAACTCATCAATTAAGGGGTGCCTGGGTGGCTCAGTCAGTTAAGCATCAGACTTCGGCTTGGGTCATGAGCTCACAGTTCATGCATTCAAGCCCCACATTGGGCTCTCTGCTGTCAGCACGGAGCCTGTGTCAGATCCTCTGTCCCCCTCTTCCTCTGCCCCTCTCCTGCTTGCAAGCTCTCTCTCTCTCTCAAAAATAAACATAAAAAAAATAGTCAATTCAGTGGCTTTTTATATGTGTGTGGCCCTCACGTATCTCTCCCCTTCTAGCTCTTTGTCCTCAGTGGACTCCATAATCAAAAAAAAAAAAAAGTTCCAGAAACTATTTTAGCTGTTTGGTAACTAATTAAGAAACTATATTTCTCCTTACAGTGCTGTTCCCTTCTTCCTCTTTTCGGTAAAGGGAATTGAAGGAGAACAGAGTGGTTTCTACATGCTGTGCCTCTGCCCAAATACCAGGAAAATCACACAAATGTGTAACACAGCAATTCATTAACCACAGGAAAAAACTGCCTGCTGTAATAAGGAAAAAAAAACCAAAACAACAACAACTCAGGAAGTGCTTCTTCTGAGAAGCTAGGAGCCGTGTTGGGTAAGAAGGGGGTGGGGGCGGGAAGATGGGGGGAGGGGCAGAGAGAGATAGAGAATCCCAAGCAGGCTCTGCATTGTGAAAGCAGAACCTGATGCAGGGCTCGATCTCACAAACCGTGAGACCATGACCTGAGCTGAAATCAAGAGTTGGACGCTTAACTGGCTGAGCCACCCAGGCGCCCCAATAAACATTTAATAAAAACTAATAATAAAATAAAAAGGGTAAAACCAAAATTAAAAAAAAAAAGATAATAATAAATGTTGGTGAGGATGGAGATACTAGAACCCCTCAGACATTGCTGGTGGGATTGTAAAATGATACATCCACGTTGGAAAGCTTAAAAACTAGAATTGCCATATGATCCAGCAGCAATTCCATTCTTAGGTATATATACCCAAAGGAAATGAAAACACGCTTACACAAATACTTGTATGCGGACGTTTACAGCAGCATTACGAATAATACCTAAGAGGCAGGAGGAACTCAAATGTCTATCAACTGACGAATGGATAAATAAAAGTGATGTATCCATACAATAGAATATTATTTGGCAGAAAAAAGAATGAAGGATTGATACCTGCTACAGTATGCACGAACCTTGAAAACGTCATGGTAAGTGAAAGAGACCAAACATGAAAGGCCACATGTATATGATTCTATTTATATGAAATGTCCAAAGTAGGCAAATCTATATATAGAGAGAAGTAGCTTAGTAGTTTCCTAAGGCGGGGGGAGTGAAGGGAAATAAGAGTGACTCTGAATGGGTATGAGGGTTCTTCGTAGGAGGGATTACAAAGTTCTCAAAGATGGGGCACCTGGGTGGCTCAGCTGGTTAAGCATCCAAGTCTTGGTCTCTGCTCAGGTCTTGATCTCAGGGTTGTGAGTTCAAGCCCCGCATTGGGCTCTGTGCCGGACGTGGAGCCTACTTAAAAAAATAAGTTCTAAAAGTTGAGTGCGATGATAGTTGCACAATTCTGTCAATACACTAAAGACCACTGAATTGTACACTATAAACAGTTAAATGGTATGGTGTGTGAAATACATCTCCACAAACTGTTATTTTTTACAAAGTTTTATCTAATGTTTATTTATTTGAGAGAGAGAGAGTGCAAGCAGGGAAAGGGCAGAGAGAGGGGGAGACACAGAATCCGAAGTAGGCTCGAGGCTCTGGGCTGTCGGCACAGAGCCTGACGCGGGGCTCGAACTCACAAGCTGCGAGATCATGACCTGAGCTGAAGTCAGACGCTTGACTGACTGAGCCACCCAGGTGTCCCTGTGTGAGCCTCAAGAGGTGTCGCCCCTATTAGGCTGTCAGCTCTGTGAGGACAGACGTGGGTCTGTTGGGCTCACCGCAGTGTCCCTGCAGTCAACACAATGCCTGTGATGTAGGAGGCCCTGCGTACACATTTGCTAAATGAGTGAATGTGCTGGAAGCGCAGATGGGTTGTAAAGAGTCATCATGTACGATGGCGATGCACGGGCCACAGTAGCGGATTTGCTCTCCATGGCTGGCCTCAGGCTGACCTAGACTAAGTGGGAGCTTATAGAAAGCCAGCGTCCGCCCCTAGCCCGATGAGGCAAGATGCAGCCCTGAGGGGGGGTGCAGGCCCAAGGCCCCAGTGGAGGAGACCAGGGCCTGAGGAGCCCATCGGAGTGAAGGAGGAAGCATGTGTGTGTGGGGGGAGGGGTGGTTTGAAGGGTCTGCATGCTCTTGTGTGAGTGGTGGTCTGGGTTGGAAATGAGCTGGGCCAGGCATCCTGAGAGGCCGCCCTGGTAGGGCTGATCCGATTTCGCAAATAAAAATGCCCGACCCCGACTTACATCTGAATTTCACAAGAGCAACAAGTCATTTTGTAATAGGAGTACGTCCCACATATTGCACAGGACAGACTAGAAAATGATTTGGGCTATCTGAAATTCAGATGTACCTGGGCATCCGGCATTTTACCTGACAACCGTCACTCGGGACCCCCTCTGTTTCAGGAACACTTATGCCAAACCAGAGTCAGGTGCAGAAACGCTAGAAGGTTCAGGGAGCTGAAGCAGTGAAGTTTCCCGTGCGTTTCTTTTTCAGGTTATTGAGGGGACAGGAGGGAAAACAGGCACTAAGTGGGGCTGCAGATGGGAGGGAGGGTCAGAAATGCTCTGCTCCAGGCCCGGCCCAGGACCAGGAGGGCAGTGTCTTCTAGGAGTCCCCACCTAATGAAACAGCAAAGATGTGCCTGCAGAGGGACGGCCTCATCCCAAGCAGGCACCCTGCTAAACACCAGGAAAGACAAAGTCCTGGCCCTGCCCTCGAGGGGTCTGGAGGCTGATTTATCAACAGACTGATCAACAAAGAGTCAGGCGTGCTGGGAGAAGCTTCCTGCAGAAGACAGAAAATGAGGGGGCCAGAGGTGGCCTTCCCTGGATATTTCTCTCTGGTTTTCCCCATCAGTCTAAGCGGAAAAACGACATCTACTTCTACAACCAGGGTCTTTATCCATCTTCTTGACAATTGACTATCCTCTGACTCCTTCTTCCCAGTTTTGAATCATCCACAGAGAGAATCCCGAGCAGGCTCCTCACTGTCAGTGCAGAGCCCGACGCGTGGCTTCATCCTGATCATGACCTGAGCCGACATCAAGAGTCAGACGCTCCACCGACTGAGCCACCCAGGTGCCCCTGGATCATCCTCAGATTTTATCAGAAGGTCAGCAGGGTTCTCATCCAAGTCATTAATAAAAATACTCAGTAGGGGAGTGAAGATACAACCCTACAGCACTCTACAGATTTGCCCCAGGCTGATCCTAATAAAAATTCTTTTGATATAAATGTTCAGCAAGCTACAAATCCCCTTCCTCTGCCGTCATGTATCCCACCCATCTCCATGAGGACGTGAGGCTTCCTCATGACGATATCATAGGTGCCTTGATCAAATCCAGAAGTACTAGCAAACTATAGCTCCATTAGAGGGTGATCACTCTCAATACCATCCAGGCAGCAGTGGTAACAATAACAATAATAAATAAGAGAATTTTTTTTTTTTTTTGTCTTCACTCTCCTTTGTTGTCCTTTCTATCCAAGACACAGTAAACTTCACTAAAATAAGAGGAAACCCTAATCGGTTTATCATAAGTTCAAGGAAAAATTACCCTGCCAGGAACAACTCTTGGGGAGTGTGCGTGGGGCAGGGGTGGGGGGTGGCAGGCAGGGCAGGGGGGGAATGGTCATGGTTTATCTAGAGATCAGTAAAACGAATTTTAGATACAAAGAGTGACTTCGGTTTAAAGTACAGGCAGTTTCCAGCTTATCATCAGGTTTTGATCCAGAAGTTTGTTTTCAAGTTGGCTGTTGAGCAAATACAAAATGTACTCGAAAAGCAGTCTGACAAACACTGATTAGGTTCCCTGCTCAACCCCAACAAGCCCTTTATCGGCAGTGAGGCTGAGATTGTAACTGAGCCCCGAGTTTCTTCGGGCTCCCAGCTCTGAGCCTCTTCCTATCCAGGGGGAGGTCTGGGCAGTTTCCCTCCTCTGCACGTGGGACTCAGCAGGCAGCTGCCTGTATGCAGGGATTAGTTTTAAGCCCGCTGTCTATAACTTAAAGACATTTTTCATGGCGTGTAGTCCCCTCTTTTGGGGACTTTCCAGCAGGAACGGTGTCCCCATTCCTCATGTCACCCCATCAGTGTCTGTAGATTCCCATCTCGATGGGTACCAGAGCCTCATTTTGCCTGGGGACAGGTGGCAGCCATTTCTCCAAACTGTTTTCTTAAGCCCACAGCATTAGGCTCTAGAAATCCATCCTTCTCCTAATATTTTACTGCTAGAGATTGAAGAGAAGTAGCAGAAAACACAGAAGGTGAGAGATAGGAATGTTGGCTGACGGCTGCTGTTCACAAGCATCCCTTTACAGTTTGTTCTCTGTACACATAGGCTCTGGGGATCTAAGAGAGAAAAGCACTTAGAAATAGTTAAAACATTACCAACCGGGGTGGCTCCCAGTCCAGCGTGCATGTGTTGCTTTGTCCTTTCTCATGGGGCCGGCAGAAGTGTAGGTCGGCTTCTTATGACCAACTATCACCTCGGTCTGAACAGGAAATCTGGTTGGGGGAGCTGCGGAGAAAACAGAAGCCGGGAACGATGTGAGCTGAGCCACAAGGATGTTCTCAATTCTCAGCAGATCCCTCCATTGCCTGCTTTGACAGCAACTAGTAGCTTCTGCTAACACATTGCCTCTCAGAGGTTTCCCCTCTCCACTGTTTTGGCCAGGCAGGCTTGTGCTATCCCTGGACTGGGCCTCCCCGTGTTGCAAGCTTAAGGGCAACCTTGTTCTCTTCCAGTATCTAACCTGAAACCCCAAAAATGGCCTGAGTTTAAAAGGTGGGGGAGAGGGGCGCCTGGGTGGCTCAGTCGGTTGAGCGTCCGACTTCGGCTCAGGTCATGGTCTCACGGTTCGTGGGTTCCAGCCCTGCGTCGGGCTCTGTGCTAACAGCGTAGAGCCTGGAGCCTGCTTCGAATTATGTGTCTCCCCCTCTCTCTGCTCCTCCCCTGCTCATGCTTGGTCTCTCTCTCTCCTTCAAAAACAAAAACAAAAAAGGTGGGGGAGATAGGGAATCCTAAAACCACAGATGACAGGGGCCGTGACATCTACCCTCCATAAAGCTCCAGCAGATTATTTCTTAGGCATGTAAAAACTTCATGTTGTGTCTATGCATCCCCTACAATCTTTTCCTAGTGAGTTATGATGGCTCACACTTCAATCAAGAAGTGTATAGAGCTTCAATAAAGTCCTTGTAGAAATAAATGAAATTATGGAGAGGGCCCAGACCTCAGCTGTTGAGAGTTTAGGGAAGGGTGGAGGATGGGGAGTCTGGGCCAGGCCTGATAGAGCCGCCTGTGAAGGTCACGCCCCGGAAGGGTCAGGCCAGGTGTTAAGGGTCAGACACGGCCTGGGTCATGAAGTAGGCAGAACACGAGGAGTGCCCAGTGCAAGGACCGACAAAAGACAGGTGCAGATCACGTCAGAACTCTTACAGGAGTGGGCAGAGAGCACTTGCGCTTCCAGGCAAGAGTTGGAGATGCCCAGAAACCGACAAGGCTCTTCTAAAAATAAGTCATGACAGTTGCACCTGGTTTCTTTTGTTGTCAAGGTCACTAGATTGTCAAAACCATAAAATCCTGTAGGTACAGGGCTCCTCGATTTTAGCAAGACATCTAGCCAGGTCTGTCCCGAAGCCCTTGTGGAGAAGTATGTGCAATCTGCGAATTGTGGGACAATTAAATCAGGAGAGTTTTTAATCAGGAGCGTCTGGGCGGCTCAGTCAGTTAAGTGGCCAACTTAGCGGCTCCGGCCATAATCTCACAGTTCTGGGTTCGAGCCCCGCATCGGGCTCTGTGCTGACAGCTCAGAGCCTGGATCCTGCTTCGGATTCTGTGTCTCCTTCTCTCTCTGCCCCTCCCTCGTTCATGCTCTGTCACTCTCTCTCTCTCTCTCTCTCTCTCAAGAATAAACATTAAAAAAAATTAAAAACAAAGTTAAACTTCTGACCTTAATTCCCAGAGGCCACTGAAGCAGGCTCCAGGCTCTGAGCTGTCGGCACAGAGCCCGAAGCAGGGCTTGAGCCCATGAACCATGAGATCATGACCTGAGCCAAAGTCGGACGTTTGACTCACTGAGCCACCCAGGCGCCCCTGGGAAGGTTTTTAAAGACAGCTGAGGGAGGGAGGGCATGTTTCTAGAGGGCTGTGGAGTACCCTCTGGGCCAACGTTGGGCAACACAGCCTCCAGCAAGAAAGCAAGTGTGCAGGCCAGTTCCCCGGGGACTCCAGCGGCCACGTAAGCCACTCTCCTCTCCAGGGGGAACGTGTACCTGTTGAACATCTCTTCATCTTACTGATAAATAAGCTTCTAAGAAGGCAAATATTTGTCAAAACCAACACCTGGTGGGTCAGAGCAGTGTTCCCGCTGATTGTCAAGGTTAAACACAAAGAGAAAGGAAAGAAGAAAGCTGTTGTCATTGTGAAGGTGGTTAAGTGGCCTCTGTTGATTGTGGCGGGGGAGGGGGGTAGTCACAGTTCTGGCTGGATGCTAGGAAGGGCCATGCAACAATGAACATGCATCTGTGTCCTCATTGTAGAAACTTGAGCAGATCTGTCTGACCACTCAAACAGCAAGCAGGACAGGAACAAAAGCAAAAACAAAATGTAGCCTAAGAGCTCAAGTCTCATGTGGAGCCAGCAAAGGTGGCAGAATGACAAAAGTTCTGGATGTACCACACAAAACTCAAGAAGAAAGGAGCCCATCTGGGAGTGAGCAAGACTGATTGGTTGACTTTGAGAGGGCCGGCCTGGACTTGATTTTGAGGGAAAGGCCTCAGTACTGGGACTTTCTCTGGGAAGTGGGATTCTCCCCTCTAAGTCCCCTTCAAACAACGTTCAGTGAAGCCCTGCCTTATTTTAAATTGACTTGGAGAGGGGTTTCTGCTAATTGACTTGGAGAGGGGTTTTTCAGGAGACAAACAAGACTCTCAGGGAGGTTAGTATGCTTGCCCAAGGTCCCACAGTCAGTTTAAGTGGTAAAGTCTGTTGGAGTGTTGGATGCCTGACTCCAAGGCCTGAACTCCTTGTACAAATGCCTCTAGAAGAAAAGCATTTCAGGGGTGCCTGGGTGGCTCAGTGGGTTAAGCGTCCAATTTCGGCTCAGGTCATGATCTCGCGGCTCATGGGTTCAAGCCCTGAGCTGGGCTCTATGCAAAACATCTCAGGACTTCTTGAAATGCCCCACAATAGGAAAATCTTCGGCTTTGAACAAATACCAAAGGGGTCAGAGTCTGAAAAAGGTGAAGAACACAGAGTATAAAATATTTATTTACCAAGGTTATTCTAGGATGTAATCCTTCAATTTGTTCTATACAACTGTCTTGCTGTTTCCTGTTTCTTTATAACTTCACTACCCGATTAAACAAAATTAAAATAAATAGATGCATACAAATAAAAAAGGCAGCCAAGTTAGGGTATGAGAATATGCACAGGAAACAGTGCTAATAGACAGGCATGAGATTCATGTGATTTAGGACCAAGCTGCGAGCCCGTGTAAACATTTCTAATATTGAGAATGTGAGAACACGTGGGGCTTTCTAAATGGATCCCTCACAAACCTCAGTGATCTGCTTTAATTAGAGCTGTTTACTTTTTTAATGTTTATTTATTTTTAATTTTTTTTAATGTTTATTTATTTTTGACAGAGAGACAGAGCATGAGCAGGGGAGGGGCAGAGAGAGAGACACACACAGAATCCGAAACAGGCTCCAGGCTCCGAGCTGTCAGCACAGAGCCCGATGCAGGCTCGAACTCACAGACCGTGAGATCATGACCTGAGCCAAAGTCGGACGCTCAACCGATTGAGCCACCCAGGGGCCCCAAATGTTTATTTGAGAGAAAGAGAGAGCATGCGTGCGCCAGCATGAGCTGGGGAGGGGCAGAGAGAGAGGGAGAGAGAGTCCCAAGCTGGATCTCATGAACCATGAGATCTAATGAGAGCTGTTTAAAAAGACACCAATTTGCCCAGAGAAATAAAAAGCATGTTGGACACCTGGGTGGCTCAGTCAATTAAGTGTCTGACTCGATTTCAGCTCAGGTCATGATCTCTCAGTTGTGAGATCAATTCCTGCATCAGGCTCCTCCCTGGGCATGAAGCCTGGGTATGGGGTTCTCTCTCTTCCTTTCTGTCTCTCCCCCGCTGGTGTTCTCTTTCTCCCTCTTTCAAAAAAAAAAAAAAAAAAAAAAAAAAAAAAAAAAAAAAAAAAGCACGTGTTCACACAAATATCTGTACATGAATGTGCACAGCAGCTGTGCTGGAATTATTTATAATTCCAACTTTTCCAAAAAAAGCTTCAATTAGCCCAGATGTCCTTCAATGGGTGAATGGTTAAGCAGCGGTATATCCATACTATGGAATATTCTTCAGCAATAAAAAGGAACAAACTATTAACGACAAACTGAGCAAATCTCCAGGAAAATATGCTATGGCCTTCCACCCTCCAGTTCTCCTGGGTCTTGTGTGGAGTGACGCCAGGTGGTGACAGGGAAGCTGAGCATTACGTGAAAACCTTCCATTTCTTTTTTTTTTTTTTTAAGTTTAATTATTCATTTTGAGACAGAGACAGTGCGAGTGGGGGAGGGGCAGAGAAAGGGAGCATCCCAAGCAGGCTCCGCTCAGGGTTTGAACCCACAAAACCTTGAGATGATGACCTGAGCTGAAAGCAAGAGTTGGACGCTTCACTGACTGAGCCACCCAGGTGCCCCGAGGGTCCTCCATTTCTGCTGGTCCCACCGGCACAGAGCAAATCAGGGAGAACCCGGATGCTCTCCTCCAAGAGGCTCCTTTTCTTGTACTAAAAGGAAGAGGTGATCTGAGCTGCTCTGAAGGCCTGTGGCAAGACCACGTCTGTCACCATCTTCTCTCTAATGCTGGGGCCCTCCTGGGATCTAGGGGTTCAGGCCACTCCACTGACAAAAATAAAACATGAATGTTCACACTGCTACTTCCAACCTGGAAAAAACCCGGAAATCTTCTCCCAGGGTGACAAGGAACAAACATGTTCCAAATAATGGGACATTCTAGGGGGAAAGTGAACAGAAACATTTTGAGACCTAGGAAAGATCGTGGATGTTCGAGGAGGTAAAGGGTGGGGGGGTTGAACATTATTCTAGAGATGCACTAAAATGCCCCAGCTCCTCAGTGGGATGTCTCCCTCCCAGATAATTTCATGATCAGTTGCAACCAGAAAATTATCCTCACGTGGACCTCTGGAACAGTGAAAGGATAAATGTAAGGTGTCCTTAGTCTCCTCCTCCCCCATAGATGAGGCCAAAATGCCATCCCTTAAGCTGGCTTACAGAGACGGCCCCTGAGGTTGGCCATGACTTACCTGGGCAGCCACAGAAGGGCCTGATGAGCCTGACAGTGTCTCAAGAACTCCTTCCTGGCCAGGGAGCTTCCTTCATTGTCTCTGGGGTCCCCACTCATCGCCTGACCAGTGTCCTCACATCAAGAACCTGGCACAGTGTGTGTGATACCAGGGCCAGGGTGCTCTGAGCCGGGTGCTGGCTTCTGAAGAATGGCCTGAGTGCTGGGCCCACCCCAGCAGAGCCAGCTGTCACCAAGCACCAGGTGATAACCCCTGAAACTCAAGTAAATGTGGAAGTGATGACACAGGGTGCCTGCCCTCTGAATACCAATCACCCAGGCATTTGCCTCTCCCCCCTCCCCCCTCCGCATCTGCCCTCCATCTGCAAAGCCTTACCCTCCAAGAACAGATTGCTCTTGGGGGTGGGGGGGTCTCCGCCAGTGGGTAGGCACTTGCCGTGGAAGAGACCCTGCGCTGCCCATAGATCACATCTGCCTGGCCCTTGTAGAAAGGCTCTGCCCACACAAAGGGACTTTGAGTTTAAGTTTTCTTTCGTTAACACAATACTACCTGCGACTGCCTGAAAGTCCATTTTTTAAACGCAGCTAGGAAAGCTGAAGGAAGGGGAAAAGCGGGGGCCTGGTTCAGCCCCGGAGGCTGCATTGTTCTCGGGCCTCCGCTTACCCAGAAGGCCCCCACAACCCCTGGGGAATCAAATGAGATTGTTTTTTCCCAAGATCCAGCTCTTCAGGTGTGAGCTGCAGTTCTTGGACAACGGTCACTGTGGCATTTCTGCAACAGGAAAGAGGAAGGAACTTCTGAGCTCTGAGCAAGCCCCCAAGCAGCCGCCAGCGAAGAGGAAAAGAGCTCAGTTTCCATAGCGATAAATCACGAGGAAGCCAGCCAGGGATAGTCGGCAGGAGGACTTTACCCTTCCGCTGGTTCTCTGCAAACACATTCCCAGCTCCAGGGTTGGTCTCTTGCCTGCTGCCCCTCCAAGCTGCGCCTCCAGAACCACAGGTAGAGGAAGGCTGCCTGTGGATGAAGTGACACACGCTGAATAAAAACCCAGTAATAGTAACTGCCCTTTATCATAGTGCACTAAATCATTTTACGTGCACTGTGGCCCGGTCCTATGTCAGTGCAGCTAACAGTAACTCACCCATGGTGCCATGGCTGGTTAGGGGCCAACCCAAGGGCCTTTGTTCTTACCACCCAGTTCAAGTTCGTCCTGTTTTTAGCTGGAATTATATCATCTTGGCAAGGCTGTTCCCTGTCCATTAGAAACTTTAATCAGGGGCACCTGGGTGGCTCAGTCGGTTAAGCGTCCGACTTCAGCTCAGGTCGTGATCTCACATTTCGTGGGTTTGAGCCCCGCCTCGGGCTCTGTGCTGACAGCTCAGAGCCTGGAGCCTGCTTCCGATTCTGTGCCTTCCTCTCTCTCTGCTCCTCCCCTGTTCGAACTCTGTCTCTCTCTCTCAAAAATAAATATTAAAAAAAAAAAAAAAAAAGAAACTTCAATCAATCAAATCCATACACACATAAACACAAAATAGAAAAATCATTAACATTTAGCTAATGCCGTTTGGGATAAAATCGTCCCAATAATGAGATTTGTGAAATGAAAATAATGGAGGGGCTGTTGATGGTGAAAGAGTAGGAATCCCCAGTCTGCCCAGATTTACGGAAAATTCCAAAGGAGCAAACAGCCCTTTGCACTTCTGATAATCAGGCTATCAGCAGTGAAGTTTTTACAGGACCGAGGGAAAGTAACTCGTTCCTAGTTGTCAGTCTTTACATGCATCTGACTGTATTTTTCTTCTAATGACTAAATTCCTTTAATAAGCATTCATTTCATTGACCCCTCTGGCTTGAAATAGTAGGACACAGCTGAAGGGAGATTTAACTTGTTCCCCCACCCCCACCCCCACCCTGTGACTTAAAAGAAAAGCAAACAATAACAAAAACAAAGTGGTTGCAGGCAGAAACAGTTAATGGGTGCCACCTGTCCTCCCCCTGCTCATTTCAAACTACAGACCTTTGACAATGGCGCCATCTAATGGAAGATTAGGTTAGGCACAAAAATCGTTTCTTTTACCTTCACATTTATCAGCAGTAGCTTCTTCTAAGCACTTCGTTATCAATGGACACTGGACTCTGTCACTCCAGGACTTATGTCACTCTTGGCTATTATTTGTTTCTAAACATATCATTGATGTAAAAAATTATATTAAAATATAGCATAGGGGCCCCTGGGTGGCTCAGTTGGCTGAGCGTCCAACTTCAGCTCAGGTCGTGATTTCACGGTTGGGTTTGTGAGTTCAAGCCCCGTGTGGGGCTCTGTGCTGACGGCTCAGAGCCCAGAGCTTGCTTCGGATTCTGTGTCTCCCTCTCTCTCTCTGCCCCTCCCCCACTCCTGCTCTGTCTCTCTCACTCTCTCTCTCTCTCTCAAAAATAAACGTTAAAGGGGCGCCTGGGTGGCGCAGTCGGTTAAGCGTCCGACTTCAGCCAGGTCACGATCTCGCGGTCCGTGAGTTCGAGCCCCGCGTCGGGCTCTGGGCTGATGGCTCGGAGCCTGGAGCCTGTTTCCGATTCTGTGTCTCCCTCTCTCTCTGCACCTCCCCCGTTCATGCTCTGTCTCTCTCTGTCCCAAAAATAAACGTTGAAAAAAAAAAAATTTAAAAAAAAAAATAAAAAAAAAATAAAATAAACGTTAAAAAAATTTTTTTTAAAGTATTTCTAAAACATAGCATAGGGATGCCTGGGTGGCTCAGTAGGTTAAGCGTCCAACTCAGTTTCAGCTTAGGTCATGAGCTTGCTGTTCATGACTTCAGGCCCTGCATTGGGCTCTGCACTGAAAAAAATCCCTGTTTGGGATTCTTTCTCCCCCCACTTTCTCTCTCTCTGCCCCTCCACCGCTTGTGTTCTCTCTCTCTCTCTCTCAAAATAAATAAACTTAAAAAAAAGATATATATGTAAGTATACATACTATAATAAATAAATAGGATAATGTTTTTTTAATTTACCATTTTTATCATTTTATTTTATTTATTTTTTATTAAAAATTTTTTTAATGTTTATTTTTGAGAGAGAGAGAGAGAGCTAGAGCATGAGCACAGAGCCTGACATGGAGCTCGAACTCATGAACTGCCAGATCATGACCTGAGCCGAAGTCGGATGCTTAACCAACTGAGCCACCCAGGTACCGCTAGTTTTTATTTTATTTTTTAAAATGTTTATTTATTGGGGCACCTGGTTGGCTCAGTCAGTTAGGTGTCTGACTTTTGGTTTTGGCTCAGGTCATGATCTCACAGTTCTTGAGATCAAGCCCCACCTTGCTGGGCTCTGCTCTGACAGTGCAGAGCCTGCTTGGGATTCTCTCTCTCTCTCTCTCTCTCTCTCTCTCTCTCTGCCTCTCCCCTGCTCATGCTCTCTCTCTCTCTCTCTCTCTCTCTCAAAATAAATAAATAAACATTAAAAAGAATTTAAGTAAATTAAAATGTTTATTTATTTATCTTGAGAGAGAAAGAGAGGGAGAGAGTATTTGTCCATGAGTGGGACAGACAGCGAGATAGAGAGAGAAAATCCCAAGCAGGCTCTGTGCTGTGAGTGCCGAGCCCAACGTGGAGCTTGAACTCATGAACGATGAGATCATGACCTGAGCCAAAACCAAGAGTGGGATGCTTAACTGACTGAGCCACCCAGGCACCGCTGGATAATATGTTATATATTTCTGCAATGTGCTTTTTTTTCACCTTTTGCCCATTATGAATATATTTTCATTTATATACATCCAGAATTACCTTATTTTTTAAAAATGTCTCCAAAAGATCTCATTATGTATGGGAATCATTTTTGGGGTAATAAAAATACTCTTTTTTTTAACTATAATTATTCTCATTTTATTTTATTATTTATTTAGAGAGAGAGGGTGTGAATGAGGAAGGGGCAGAGAGAGAGAGAGAGAAAGAGAGAATCTTAAGCAGGCTCCACACTCAGTCCTACACAGGGCTTGATCCCACAATCCTGGGAACATGACCTGAGCCAAAATCAAGAGTCCGACGCTTAACCTACTAATCCACCCAGGTGCCCCAAAAACGTTCTAAAGTTAGATTGTGGTGATAGTTGCACAGCTTTGTGGTTATACTAAAAACCCCAAACTGTGCACTTTAAATTTTATGGTGTGTATATCTCAGCAAAACTGTTTAAAAGAACAGGATGTCAAAAAACATACCATTGTAAGGAATGCCTATCATTTAAATAACTAGTTCCCAATCGATGGGCGCTTAAGTGTCTGCAGTTTCTCATGATTACAAGCAAAACTGTAGGGATGCCCTGTGCCTACCTTGGCACACTTGTAGATCAAGAGGGAAAGTTCTAGGTCTATACGACACAGCTCTGGATGCAGGATTCTGTTGCTAGCTGGTGTGGTAGAAGCCCCTTCAACTTTCTTCCAAGAAGATAAATGTTTTGACATTCGCTGAAGTAAGTTTTCTGTTGAGGATGGGCCTGTGTTCCCCCGTGATCGTAGGTAGGGGAGGAGGGAGATGTGGTTTAGTCTTCTAACTACAATCTACCTTAGCTAGGTATGGCCAGGCACCTTGGTTAGTGCCCCAGATCTGCCTTACCAGCTGCAGACTTAGATCCGTCTGTTCCCGAATGGTTTTTCCCTTTTCGAAACAGAACAACTCACAGTGTTACGTGGACGCAGGGAGCTGGTCCATCTGATGGACCGACCCCTGGCTAGCAAGAGCTCAGTACATGCTAGATTCTCCCCATGGGTTCTCGAGAGACTCTAGATGAGTGTGCGGCAAATTCAGAGGCAGGGCAGACCCTGGTGAATTCAGTCACATGATGCAGTTCCTGAGTGGTGACCCCCACAACTGGGAGGTCACCGGCTCAGTCCAGGCATGGACACCAAAGTCGCTTATTCCCAGCTGCAGACAGATGGAGGAAAGTCCAAGAAGAATCAGGAGAAGGAGGGCAAGGCCTGCATCTGGCCTTGTGAACTCCTCCTACCCACCCCAGAATCTTCAGCAGCCCCTTCCCTGGGAGGGGTTAGGGGGTCAGTTGAAATCATTCTGGGACCCAGGGATGGGGCTGCCTTCTCAGCAGCAGCCCAGGCCATCCTGGATGCAGGAAAACTGGAAAACAGACAAAATTACCAGAGCCCCTGCCAGACCCTGCCGCTGTGAAGAATCACAAAGCCTCCTTCTTGTAAGGACACCAGTATGACTGCATTTTGACTAACTACATCTGCAAAGACCTCACTTCCGAGTAAGCCCATATTCTAAGGTTCTGGACGGATATGAAGTCTGGGGAGCACTAGTCAATCAAATACAGAATCCGTGGGAACAAATAAGATACAAAACAAATAATGAATTGCAGCCCAGAACATCTGCTATAGGGCCCAGCCCAGAGTATCTTTTTACACTGTGCAAGAAAAGTACAAAATACAGTAAACAGTTTCTGCTTGTGCAATGAAAAACAATTGGATTATCGTAACAAAAAACATGAATAGCCTTCAGAGGTTGTGAATAAATGGGGTTCAGCAGCTGTAATGTGAAAAGTTGAAAATACTAAATATATTTAATCGGAATGGTAATCATATGCTGGCAAAGCTCATTGCTCTAATAAATTCTACAATGTCAGCGAGCAAAATAATGAAAAGAATACCTTAAATCTGACAGGTGTGAGGTGGTATCTTATTGTGGGAATGCAAACTGGTGTAGCCGCTCTGGAAAACAGTATGGAGGTTCCTCAAAAAATTAAAACTAGGACTACCCTACAACCCAGCAATTGCACTATTAGGTATTTATCCAAAGGGTACAAAAATGCTGATTTGAAGGGGCACATGCACCTCCATGTTTAGAGCAGCACTATCAACAATAGTCAAATTATGGAAAGAGCCCAAATGTCCATCGACTGACAAATGGATAAAGAAGATACGGTACATATACACAATGGAATACTACTCAGAGATGAAAAAGAATGAAATCTTGCCATTTGCAACAACATGAATGGAACTAGAGGGTATTATGCTAAGTGAAATAAGTCATTCGGAGAAAGACATCATGTGATTTCACTCATATGTGGAATTTGAGAAACACAACAGATGAACATAGGGGAAGGGAAGGAAAAATACGATAAAAACAGAGAGGGAGGAGGCAAACCATAAGAGACTGTTAAATGCAGAGAACAAACTGAGGGTTCCTGGAGGGGTGTTGGGTGGGGGATGGGTTAAATGGGTGATGGGCATTAAGGAAGGAACTTTTTGGGATGAGCTCTGGGTATCCTATACAAGAGATGAATCCCTGGGTTCTACTCCTGAAGCCAAGACTACACTGTATGCCAACTAACTTGAATTTGAATTAAAAAAAAAAAAAAAAAAAAAAAAAAAAGAATACCTTAAATCTACTTCACACAGATAAAAATTCTGGAAATTTTCAAATCAAAATTGTGTCTATACAGCAAGTGAGGATATTCAGAAAATGCTGTCAGAATTTTTAACACAATTTAATATGTAGTTTTATCATTTTTTTTGAATTTTTTAAATGCTTTCATTTACATACAGTATATAGATAGCATGTTTCTTTTTTTTTTTTTTTTTTAAGACTTGATTTATTTAGTCCAGTGTTAAATTTACAGAATAACTGAGCAGGTAGTACATAGAGTTCAATATACGCACCCTGCCTCCAACTCCATAGTCTCCCTTACTATTAACATCTTGCATTAGTGTAGTACATTTGTTACAATTGATGAACCAATACCCATATATTATCATCAACTATAGTCCTTTATTTATGTTAAAGGTCACTCTTGGTGTTGGGCACTTCTGTGGGTTTTGACAAATGCTCTATGACATGTATCCAACATTACAGTTTCTTAGAGAATAGTTACACCAACATAACAATCCCCTCAGAAATTAGATTCCATGAGGCCTTTTTCTCTCCATGGCACTTCATCTCCACCCGACAATATTCTAGAGTTGAGTTATTATTATTATTATTATTATTATTATTATTATTAAAATCCAAGTTGGTTAACATATAGTGTAATAATGGTTTCAGGAGTAGAATTTAGTGATTCATCACTTACATATAACACCCAGTGCTCATCCCAGTTAAGTGCTCCTTAATTCCCATCACCCATTTAACCCACCCCCCACCCAACACCCCTCCAGGAACCCTCAGTTTGTTCTCTGCATTTAACAGTCTCTTATGATTTGCCTCCTCCCTCTCTGTTTTTATCATATTTTTCTTTCCCTTCCCCTATGTTCATCTGTTGTGTTTCTCAAATTCCACGAGTGAAATCATATGATATCTGTCTTTCTCTGACAGACTTATTTCACTTAGTATAATACCCTCTAATTCCATCCATGTTGTTACAAATGGCAAGATTTCATTCTTTTTCATCTCTGAGTAGTATTCCATTGTATATATGTACCGTATCTTCTTTATCTATTTGTCAGTCGATGGACATTTGGGCTCTTTCCATAATTTGACTATTGTTGATAGTGCTGCTCTAAACATGGAGGTGCATGTGCCCCTTCAAATCAGCATTTTTGTACCCTTTGGATAAATACCTAATAGTGCAATTGCTGGGTCATAGGGTAGTTCTAGTTTTAATTTTTAAAATTTTGTTTAATATTTACTTATTTTTGAGAGAGACAGAGACAGAGAGAGACAGAGCACACGTGGGGGAGGGGAAGAGTGAGATGGAGACAGAATCCAAAGCAGGCTTCCAGCTCTGAGCTGTCAGCATGGAGCTTGATGCAGGGCTCGAACTCTTGTGAGATCATGACCTGAGCCAAAGTCAGATGCTTAACAAACTAAGCCACCCAGGAGCCCTTATTTTTGATTTTTTGAGGAACCTCCATACTGTTTTCCAAAGTGGCTGAACCAGTTTGCATTCCCACCAGCAGTGCAAAAGTGTTCCCCTTTCGCTACATCCTCACCAACATCTGCTGTTTCCTGAGTTGTTAATGTTAACCATTCTGACAGGTGTGAGGTGGTATCTCATTGTGGTTTTGATTCGTATTTCCCTGAGAATGAATGATGTTGAACATCCTTTCATGTGTCTGTTAGCCATCTGATGTCTTCTTTGGAAAAGTGTCTGTTCATGTCTTTTGCCCATTTCTTCTCTGTTTCTTTCTTTCTCTCTCTCAAAAATAAATAAACATTTTAAATAAATAAATAAATAAATAAATAAATAAATAAATAAATAAATAAAAAGTTGTAATTATTATTGGTCATCAGGGGTTGAAGATTTAACATCATGAGTAATATCCTTGATGGGAAGAGGAATTCTCTATTGAGACTACACGTGGCTATCTATTTAAAAGAATTCATTGGAAAAGTTCAAGGCACTTCCCCATATCAGATCATCCCCGACAGTGAGCCCTGTATCAAAAGACTGCACCAACCATTTCTAAACATCAACCAAATTTTGGACAATATGAGAATGATTTGATTAACAATTTGCAGAAATATGTATATCACTTCTTAAGTAGCTTTGTATCACATGGCTTAGTTTACTTAGAAATAAAGCAGGGGCGGTGGTGGAGTGTGTTTTAAAATTTTTGATCTGTGCATTGAGTTAATAATTATTTACATTACTCCGTAGGTTGTTAAATCTTTTGGAGGGGGGGTTGTGGGTTTCTTTCTTTTTTTTTTTTTTTTGGTTGTTAAATATTTGTAATACCTCCACACACCTCACAGATTTTGTAAGGATTGAATGAGATTATCAGTGTAAAGTTCTCAGGTAAGAGGAATAGACTAACTTTACTATTAGTAAGCATGACAAGTCCATGGATGGATTTTTCTCTTTCCATTTGAGACTTCCCTCTTGATATATCTGTGTAACCTTTGACAAATTACTTTCCTCTTATGGGGCCTCGCTAACGCACCCCTACCAATCAGTACTTACCAACAGCTGTTAGTAGCACTTCCTCTGGTCTCTAAGCGTCCAAGCTGTGGTCTGCAAGTTTCCTGACCCAGCTGAGTTTCATACAGGGAAAATGTTCTAGACACGTCAGCTCTTCTGAATGTACCCCTGCCCCTGCCCCCCAGTCCTCCTGGGCATGAAATCATCAGGGACTGGCCCCGTCCACCACCCAGGCAAGGATGCACGAGATACTGGTGGGGAAAGTGTCAAACCGGCCATGCCTGCAAAACCTCCAATTTCCTTTGGCAACAGTTCTGACATGGAGAAGGATCATCCCACCAGAGATTAAACTTGTGAGGTTCCTTCCCTCCCTCTCTTCAGCAAGAGAAATTACCACCACTATCCCAGCATGAAAATCACCACTGGGGCGCCTGGGTGGCGCATCCGACTTCGGCTCAGGTCATGATCTCACAGTTTGGGAGTTGGAGCCCCGTGTTGGGCTCTGTGCTGACAGCTCGGAGCCTGGAGCCTGCTTCAGGTTCTGTGTCTCCCTCTCTCTCTGGCTCTCCCCTTCTCACGCTCTGTCTCTCCCTCTCTCTCTCTCTCTCTCAAAAAATAAATTAACATTAAAAAAAAAAAAAAGAAAATCACCATCAATCACTGTTGTGTTTTTTACAAGAGGTGCCCAAAAAGCAACTGAAAAAAAAATTTTTTTTAATGGTTATTTACTTTTAAGAAAGAAAATGTGCCAGCAAGGGAGGGGCAGAGAGAAGGGGACAGAGGACCCAAAGCAGGCTCTGTGCTGGCAGCAGAGAGTCTGATGCGGGGCTCAAACTCACGAACTGCAAGATCATGACCTGAGCCAAAGTTGGACGCTTAACTGACTGATCCACCCAGGTGTCCCAAAAGCAACTTTTTAAAAAAGTTTACTTATTTTGAGAGAGACGGGGAGGGAAGGGGCAGAGAGAGAGAGAGGGAGAGAGAATCCTAAGCAAGCTCTGCACTGTCAGTGCAGAGCCCAACGTCGGACTCAAATTCGCGAACCATGAGATAATGACCTGAGCTGAAATCAAGAGTCGGGTGCTTAACCGGCTGAGCCACCCAAGTGCCCCCCAAAAGCAACTTTTACTATCAGAAGGGAATAAGGGCCTTCTATGCACTGAGAGTTAACTAATGATTTGCTTCCAGACAGTGGCTGGGTGGCAGACCCTGGCTTTGCTCAGTCCCCCAGGGGTGGCTAGGTGTGAGACCCAGAATGACTCACCACCACAGGATGGGACGTGGGGAGGCCAAGCAAAGAGCACCTGGACTGAATGCACACAGTAGGTTGGACGATGTCCCAGAAGGACATGTACCTGGGCAGGAAACTGACTTCCCCCAGAGAGAGCCCCTGTCCACAGAAAAGTGGGAGACCTATAGGGCAGGCCTTAGAGGGGCAAAAGAAATCACCACCAAAGTGGCCTGGCCAGGTCACAGCTCCCTCCACTTGGGAAGCCCCTCACACTTCCTACTCCCCACTTCAGACTGGTGACACTGGAATATGTGGCTTTACTTCTTTTGTTTAAGTTTTTATTTATTTATTTTGAGAGAGCGAGCTTGAGCAGGGGAGGGGCAGAGAGAGAGGGAGAGAATCTCAAGCAGGCTCTATGTTCAGTGTGGAACCTGCCCTGGGCTCGATCCCATGACCCCGAGGTCACCACCTGAGCTGATATCAAGAGTCAGATGCTTAATCGGCAGAGCCACCCAGGTGCCGCTATGTGACTCTACCTCTGCATACATTTCACAGAGCCAGGAGAATTCTAGATGGAGTAGAAGTGAATCACAAGCCTCTCTGGGTTGTAACGTAGAGACTCAGAGACTGCTGGGGGCCCTTGTTACAATTCAGAGTCCCAGGTTTTATTCCTAGTAAGTCTGGAGTGGGGCCTAAGAACCAGCATTTAATATAATATTTAATACAAGGCATTTCTTTTTTTTTTTTATTTTTTTTAATGGTTATTTTTGAGAGAGAGACAGAGTGTGAGTGGAGGATGGACAGAGAGAAGGGGAGACACAGAATTTGAAGCAGGCTCCCAGCTCTGAGCCGTCAGCACAGAGTCTGACATGGGGCTTGAACCCATGAACCACCAGTCTCTTTGTACAAGAACTCATTGGGGGAACACAGGTCAGTCAAACCAACCAATCATATTTTGTTTCAAACTTGTCTAGGCACCGCCAATTTCTTTTACGTTGTCAAAAAAGAGGAAGTTCCCTAAATGACTCACCAGTATGGGGTCATCATGCCTCCTGTGTCCTCCTCCCTAATTTCTTCTGGAGCTGTTTCAAGAAACTGTTCTTTTAGGGCATTTTTTTCTTCTCTCGCCATGTATGGCTCATTTGCCATTTTGAAGCTTGTGTCTCCAAACCAAAACGTGATGTGGAAAAAGAGTTTTCTCATGTTCCTTTTCTCTCTCTCAGTTCAAAGAGCTGCCCTGGATTGTGAATGGAGGAACAGTAAGTTTCATTTACTTCCTTCTCTCTTTTACCAAAACTCTTTTCACCGACACGTGGAGATGGTCAGCTTTCAGCACGACCATTCACGAATAAGTCTTTCTTTGCTTTTAGACGAACAACCAAAGTCAAGTCTTTTCTGTTACCTACAGTTTAAGAGGAAATGATGGGAGGGAGGGAGTTGAAGGCTCTTTCCTGAGGTTCAGAGATTAAATGTTGAGATTGTTTTTACGCTGAAATGTTTCTTTCTTTCTCTGTTGTTATTGTTTTTTTTTTTTTTAATTTAGAAAATCAACACATAATCATTGTAAAATAATTCAAGCAACAAAATAAAAATATATATTGGGAGGTGGTTTATCATCATGGAACTAGACCAGCCAGGGTTGTGGTCCTAACCCCGGTTTCTACCGTTTTCCAGCAGGCAGGCTGGGTGTCTGATGTAACCACCTGACACTTAATCTCTTTCCTCTGTGATGTGAGGATAATAAAATCACCTACCTGAGAGGGTTCTTACGAGGACTCGGTGGGACAAGCCATGTCCCTTAGCACAGAAATTGGTATATGGTAAGCTGTGAGTAAATGCCAGCCCATGCTGCTGTGACTAGATGAAATATGAAAGTGCTGTTGTGCTCTCCAATTCTCCATTTCCAGAAGCAACCACTTATCAACAGTCATTCTCTATTCGGTACCATAGGAAACAAACTCTTCTGTGACGTGTCCTTTTTAATTTATTTTAAAGTTTATTTATTTACTTGAGAGAGAGAGAGAGAGAGCAGGGGAGAGGCAGAGAGAGAGGGAGAGAGAGAATCACAAAGCAGGCTCTCCACTGTCAGCGCGGAACCCCATGTGGGACTCAAACTCACGACCCTCAAGATCATGACCCGAGCTGAAATCGAGAGTCTTGATGCTTAACTGAACCACCCAGGGGCCCAGTCCTATTTTTAGATGACAATACATCACAGAAATCCTTGTAAGCAGTAGATGTAGACTCACCTCTCTTTTTTCAACGGCTGCTTGGCATTTCATAATGTGACTCAGCCATAG
This sequence comes from Leopardus geoffroyi, assembly GCF_018350155.1. Taxonomy (NCBI): domain Eukaryota; kingdom Metazoa; phylum Chordata; class Mammalia; order Carnivora; family Felidae; genus Leopardus; species Leopardus geoffroyi. The sequence goes on from NC_059330.1 coordinate 46,795,763, forward strand.
TTCATGTAACCACCCCCCTTACTGATTTATCCAGTTTTTTCTTTGTAATGTAAACAATGCTGCAATGAAAATCCTCATACAAAACATCCTTTGTGGACACAGGAGAGGGGGAGAGCATCTCTGGAGGATAAAATCCTGGAGGTGAAATCGCCGGGTCAAAGGGCATGTACATTTGAATTGTTAAGTTGCCCTCTCAACACACAGACCGGGTACCCAGTCACAGGGTGAGTGTGTCCCAGCCTTCTCCAACAGTGGACACAATCTGTTTTTAAATTTGTGCCAATCCGAAGTTCTATGGAAAGGAAATTTAGGGACAGCCGTCTGGTTGGAAGGAGAGGAGAGGCTTTATCTTGAAGCTGAGCTTATAGAAGCTGAGAAAATGTCAGTTGTCCAGATCAAAAAGGGCAAGGGAGCTTGATGACATTTTTGAGGGGCCTAAACTCCTCCTCCACCCAAACTGTCCCGTGGCCCTAGCATTATTTAATGGCCTTTTGCATTCATTCTTCTGGAAATTACCTATTCATATTATTTGTCCATTTATTTGTCTTTTTCTTATTCAGTTGCCATTGACATATCTATCTATCTATCTATCTATCTATCTATCTACATACGTGAAAATATATATACATGAAAAATCCCTTGCTTTCAAGGGATTTTTAAGTTTTAGGGGAGTCAGTTTTTCAGTCTTTTCTTTGTGGCTCCAATTTTTGTGTCTTATTCGGAAGAGCTTTTCTTCTCAGGTGATATAAAAACATTTTCTAATATTTCTTTAATTCCTTAATAATTTTATTCTTTTACATTAGATTTTCTGATGAGGGTTATTTTTTTCCTTGGCATTTTATTTTATTTTATTTTATTTTATTTTATTTTATTTTATTTTTAACGTTTATTATTTTTGAGACAGAGAGAGACAGAGCATGAACGGGGGAGGGTCAGAGAGAGGGAGACACAGAATCTGAAACAGGCTCCAGGCTCTGAGCTGTCAGCACAGAGCCCGACGCGGGGCTCGAACTCACGAACTGTGAGATCGTGACCTGAGCCGAAGTCGGATGCTTAACCGACTGAGCCACCCAGGTGCCCCTCCTTGGCATTTTAAAATAATAAAATACAAACATACAAGCTATCAAAGACTACTAGCTAGTGTCAAAGGACTCATGAGGGGCTCCTAGCTGGTAGAGCATGTGACTCTTGGTCTTGGGGTCATGAGTTTGAGCCCCATGTTGAGCCCCATGTTGTGCCCCATATTGAATATAGAGCTTACTTAAAAACAAACAAACAAACAAACAAACAAAAAACAAAACAAAAAAGGACTCAGGAGCTGGTATAGAGATGCTTCTCATGGCCAAAAAATGGGATAATAAAAATAATAATTGCAATGGATTGAAATACATCAAATATGTAAACTATGAGTTCATAATGATTCTTTTTTTAAAACAATTTTAACATTTATTTATTACTGAGACACAGAGAGAGACAGAGCATGAGCATGGGAGGGACAGAGAGAGAGGGAGACACAGAATCCGAAGCAGGCTCCAGGCTCTGAGCTGTCAGCACAGAGCCCGACGCGGGGCTTGAACTCACAAACCATGAGATCATGACCTGAGCCGAAGTTGGACGCTTAACTGACTGAGCCACCCAGGTGCCCCAAGTTCATAATGATTCTTAAACAAAAAAATAACAACAGTGAAAGAAAAATATCCTGTTACAAGATGCTAGGAAACCAACTCATTATTTTCAGAACCAGTCAATAAAGGAAGAGAATCAAGCATTTATCCTGCTTTTTCAATGCAAACCGTATCTCCATATAACCATAGTTGATGGGGGCAAGTTTCTCTTTATAGAATTATTTCAGATAATAAATGGAAAAGGAATGAATTAGTATATCACCATTTTGCAACCTCTAATGAAATAATGCTTCCAAGTGATTATTGTCAAAGCCGACTAAGAAACAAAAAGAGAGATGACCAGACATTATGTGCCTCGTAATGGAAGTGCACACTACCCTCATGCATTCTTGCTAAATAAAAGCTAATCTGGGGGCACCTGGCTGGCTTAATAGGAAAAGCATGAGCCTCATGATCTTGAGGTCATGAGTTCAAGCCCACATTGGGTGTAAAGATTACTTAAATAAATAAAACTTAAAAGAAAAAAAAGCTAATCTGAATTTCATTAAATTCAGGGGACAAGGGACAGAGGATCAAGGTAAAGGATACCATGGGAATGTGATCAACAAAATCCAGACCATGGAAAACACTATCGAACAAAGAGCTTGCCATCTTCCACAAATAAATTGCAGGGGGAAAGAAAAAGATGGAAACATCTACAGATTTAAAAAGACATAAGAAATAGGGGCACCTGGGTGGCTCAGTTGGTTAAGTGTCCAACTTCAGCTCAGGTCATGATCTCACAGTTCGTGGGTTTGAGCCCCGTGTCGGGCTCTGTGCTGACAGCTCAGAGCCTGGAACCTGTGTCAGAGTCTGTGTCTCCCCCTCACTCTCTCTCTCTCTCTCTCTCAAAAATAAATGGACGTTAAAAAAATTTTTTTTAATTAAAAAAAAGGTGGGGAGGGACCTGGGTGGGCTCAGTCGGTTAAGCCTCTGACTTCGGCTCAGGTCATGATCTCTCAGTTTGTGAGTTTGAGCCCCTTGTCAGATTCTGTGCTGACGGCTCAGAGCCTGTGTCTCCCTCTCTTTCTCTGCCCCTCCCCTGCTCACTCTCCGTTTCTCCCTCTCGAAAATAAATAAACATCAGAATTTTTAAAATAAATAAATAAAAATAAAAATAAGATGTAAGAAACATATCAAGTAATTACAATGCACCGTTTTGGATCCTAAAAAAACAAAACACAAACACAAAAACAAAAACAAAAACAAAACCCACCAGGAGACAGGAAAATTTGAATACTAACTAGATGTTTGATACAACATTTCAAAAACAATGTTAATTTTTGGGTGTGATAATGGTATTTTTACAAAAAAGAATCTTTACCTTTTAGAGATACAAACTATCACTGTCCTCCAGGCAAAGATCACCAAGGACACATGTGTAGTTGAACAAAGCTGGGTGTATTGACTCTTGGAAGTGACAGCAAGTGTGTCCCATGGGAGCCACGGGATGTCTCAGCAAGAAGGTGTTAGAATCTTATGATAAGATTTGGACTTATGTTAGGTGATTTTGGAGGGAGATTTAAAGCAGCAGGCTTTCCTCTGGATTGGATTCTTTCAGGGAGTGAGGATAGTGATATGGTTGGCCATCTCAATAATTACGATCTAAAAGACAGGAAGAACAGAGCAAGGCAGAGTCAGGGCTGATGAAGATTCAGTAGTCACTCATATCAGCCAGTTCAGGGGGATGTTTGGCCATTTTTATGGTTTGGACGATGCTCACGTCTTTATCTGCGTTCGGAGATGATCGTGAAATTATCTTGTGTTTGTCTCAATCCAACATGGTCACAGGGTCTTTGTCTGGTATTGGTGTTCTTAGCGGTGGGTCACTTCCTAGCCAGGCCGGTTCTCACTTGTCAAGGGCTGTTTTTATTCTCAATACTGAAATTTGTGGAGGAAATAATATGTGGTCTTGGACTTGTTTTAAAATAATGGAAGGGGAGGTGCCTGGGTGGCTTGGTCGGTTAAGTGTCTGACTCTTGATTTCGGCTCAAGTCATGATCCTACGGTTGTGAGATCGAGCCCAGAGTTGGGCTCTGTGCTGGGCGTGGAGCCTGCTTACGATTCTCTCTCTGCCCTTCCCCCACTCACATGCCGCTCCCCACCCCCCGTCAGAAAACAAAACAATACAAATAAAAATAAAAATAATAGAATGGGATGGGAGGCGGATGAAGCAGTTGTGACTACGAGTTGATACTTGTTAAAATGGGTGGTAGGCCCCTGGAGGATCATTACGTACTCTTCTCTACTGTTGTATTAAAATTTTTCTGAAATAATAATTTTTTTTTCCGGGGCGCCTGGGTGGCTTACTTGGTTAAGCACCCGACTTTGGCTGAGGCCATGATCTCACAGTTCACGGGTTTGAGCCCCGCATCGGGCTCTGTGCTGATAGCTCAGAGCCTGGAGCCTGCTTCAGTTTCTGTGTCTCCCTCTCTCTCTGCCTCTCCCCTGCTTGCCCTCTGTCTGTCTCTCTCTCTCTATGTCTCTCTCTCTCTGTGTCTCTCTCCCTCTCTCAAAAATGAATAAGTATTAAAAAAAATTTAAATAATTTTTTTTTCAAAATAAGAAATTTAAAAGAAATAGTGGTCCAAAAAGGTCACCAGACATAATGTTTGGTCAGAGAACCTAGAATTTTAATATTTATTTCAAAAAAATTTTTTTAATGTTTATTTATTTTTGAGAGAGAGAGAGTGAGAGTGAGAGAGAGAGAGAGAGAGAGAGACAGAGGGAGAGTGGAGGAGCAGAGAGAGAGGGAGTCACAGAACCCCAAGCAGGGTCTGTGCTGTCAGCACAGGGGCTAGGTCTTACGAACCATTAGATCATGACTTGAGCTGAAATCAAGAGTACAGACTCTTAACCGACTGAACCACCCAGGCGCCCCGGAATTTTAATATCTCTAAGTCAGCACAGCCAGTCTTAAGGGAGTGTCTTTTATCACACTGTACACCTGCAACTAATATCACACTGTGCGTTAAGTAACTGGAATGAAATTTTTTGTAATTTATTTATTTCAAGAGAGGTAGAGATAGCGCGAGTGGGGGAGGGGCAGAGACAGAGAGGGAGACAGAGAATCCCAAGCAGGCTCCTCACTGGCAGCTCGGAGCCCAATGTGAGGCTCGAACTCACGAAACCGTGGGATCGTGACCTGAGCCGAAAACCAAGAGTCGGATGCTTAACCGACTGAGCCACCCAGGCGCCCCCTCACTAGGATTTAAATTTAAAAAAAGAAAGAAGGAAAAATTAGAGTGTCCACTTAAAGCTCTCACCAGCAGAAGAGCTAGCAAGCACGGAAGAGCTGGTCAAGGCCACCCATCCGTCACTGGAAGGAGCCTCTGTAGGTGCTGAGGCTTTCCTCACACACTGGTCAGCCTGGCTGTGCCGACAAGAAAGTTCTCCAGGAACGAGCGTCTCTACCCCTTGACCCACAAAATGTGGCCAGATTACCACTTAGTTATTAAGCGACATTAACAAAGACTTTTTTCTTGTGTTACTCTGTTTTCCAGAACTCCTTTCTCCAAGTTTGAACTCAAAAACAAATGCAGTCACGAGGGGTCAAAATGTGTCTTTAATTTGTTCCAGCCAGAACCCATCACTACAGATCACCTATCTTTTGTTTCGGCATGAGAAGCACCTGAGAACCCAGGAAGGCAAAGGTGAACCCATGATTTTTAACCTAAGCGTCTCGGAAGCCCATGATTTGGGTCCCTACAAATGCAAAGTCCAAGTTTCTAACTGTTCAGTTACCAAATACAGTCATGAGTTCAACTTCATCTTTGTTGGTAAGTAGAGACTCATCCCTGGGGGGCCCCTGTGATTTGTGGGATTCTTTCCTGTCCTAGAATGGGCTCTCTGCTCTCCTGCGAATACTCCCTCAAGGGCTTGGAAAGTATGTCACTGAGATCTTTAGTCTTATTAATTCCATTTTGCTTGCTCTTCCGAAGACTTTTTTTTTTAATGATTAATAGACTTCTTTAAGCTATTATAATACATAGGGTCATCGTTGCCAGACTTAATATGAAATGTTAAATGGTCGATCCAATTTTCCTTCCTAGATAAGTTTTTCTTTCCTATTTCTGTCAGTTTTGAAAACATAATACCAGAAGAAGGGGGACCCAATTCCTAACAGAGCTCCTAAGAGTGAGGTCTTGGGATTGGGATAGATATTTGCTGATCTTGCATAGGGCCCAATGAATTAAGGCAGGATCTTTGGTGAGCCCTCTGCGGCTGAGATCGTTGTACTGAAGCAAGTACTCCCATTTAGGTTGGGATCTTTTTTTTTTTTTTTTTTAACGTTTACTTATTTATTTTAAGAGAGAGAAAGAGCGTGCATGCAAGGGTGTGAGTTGGGGAGGGGCAAGGTGAGAGGGAGAGAATCCCAAGCAGGCTCTGCAATGTCAGCGCTGAGCCCAACGCAGGGCTCAATCTCCCAAACAGTGAGATCATGACCTGAGGCGAGATCAAGAGTCGGGAGCTTAGTGACTGAGCCACCCAGGTGCCCCAGGTTGGTGTCTTATGACCAACCGCTCAGTTTGCGCCTTCTGGGCTTCCACAGATGTGCCTGTCGTACTCGGCTGGGTGGAAGATAGCAGGCAGGGTGGCCAACCGCCACGGCTGGTATTTGGGGAATGACATCGTGGCAATCCGGCATACCTCTTCCAAAGACTCATTGCTATTTCAAATAATGATAGCCTGATTGCCTTAGACAAAAAGCCTTATGTGAACAATTTGGGAAATTGTTGAGATCTTTTCTAGATGCTTTATTCTAGGATTCCCATCACGTAGGCAAAAACTACTTTTTCTCTGAAGGTGCAAGAAGACTTAGAATCAGTATTGGACCCTGCGGCAAAGGTCTTCAAAGCCCCAGGTCTTTTCCAACTTCTTCCCTTTGCAGTGACCACCCAGCAGGCATCCCACCAGCCAGCACTCTTCCTGCCCAACCACATCTTATTACTGCTATATTTTTCTCTCCCATCTTCCCACCCAAGCCTCTCACAACCTAGCATTAATGGTCTCATTTATAAAGGTGACCTTGTTAAAGGACTTCTGAGAGAGGGAGAGAGGGTTTCCAGGTAATATGTGGGCATGGAACCTGGAGGCTTCTAAACATAAGAGCTCTGACTCGCTGACTGAATCTTTGAGTGATTCTCTAGGTCTGTGCTCTCTAGCATAGTAGCCACTAGCCACGTGTGGTTATTTACATATACATCCAAATTAATTAAAACTAAATGAAGCAAAAAGCTCAATTCCTTAGTGTATTCCATAGCCACAGCCGGCCGGTGGCTGCTTTGTTAGTGCAGACAGAACGTTTCCATCATTACAGAAAGTTCCGAGCGCCATTGCTCTAGTGCAAGCGTTCTTAGCATTTTAGGTTATAGCTGTCTTAACAATCGAATGATAGTGATGGGTACTTTTCCTGAAACATATTCATGAGATTACAGATGCAAATCTCTGCATAAGGCTTTTAGGAGATCCAGGTTAAAACCAACCATTTTAGGAGTTTTGAACCCAAAATGAACAGAAGCCATACTGTAGAAGAAGAGTGAAGAAGGGGCAAATCCTTACAAACATGGTCTTAGGATGTGGTACATGACGTGAGGGCAGGCCCTCCGCTGATAATAGTCCATCTAGGCCACCAGGCTGGACTGAGCCGCCTTGTACTGCAGAAAGAGCAACAGGGTGAGCGTTGGGGAACCTGTGCACCCCTGGCTTCCCGTGCAACTTTGCATATTCCCTTTAGATGCACCTTTGCTATATCTCCAGCCCTCAACCATTAAAATGGGTTAAATGGTAAAATACCATTTAACATGGGTTTTAACTCTGGGTGGGAATCTCAGTCTATTGTGGGCAGCATGGGGTGAGGAGAGTAGGCACTATGGCAGAGAAAACATACGATTGTCCTTCAAATCACTGAGATTCAGTGTGAGAAAAGATGTCAAGACCCACTATTAGTGTGGGTTTCCTCCATTTGAATAATGGGGACCTACACTCCTGTAAGGAATAAGCCCAGTTTTAGATGGTTTATGAACTTGATGGCTGAAGCTTTAAATCAGCTGATTAAAAAAACCCCAAGTCTTCATTTCCTGAGCTTCTGTCCCACAGATATGTATAAAGTCTTCCCACATCCTGCCTTCCAAGTAAATGCACAAGTTTCCTGCAATTTGTCATGGTAACTACACTGTCCTGTAGAATTATTTTGATAGATTATAAGACTGTTTCAGCCCCATTTAGATCCAATTAGTAGATATCTATTGAGTGCTTACCCTGTGCAAGTAATTGTGTTGGGTATTGGGTGTTGCTGGGGTTTCAGTGATGCCTAAGACATGTTCTTGTCCCCAGCCCAGTAGGGGTATGAGCCATGAACACAAATTCACTAATTATTGACTCAATCATCAAATATTTGATGATATCCCAAATGTGCCAAACCCTGGATATACATTAAGTTTCTGCTCTGGTAGAGCTTACAGTCTTGTTGGGGAGATACAAAACCCAAGTACCCAAACAGATTCATAATCACAAACGGCATTGCTTGTTATGAAGAAAAAAGAAACTGGCACAGTGATGGAGTGAGGCAAGGCATGGTGGAGTGATCTACTTAGGTAGGGTAGTTAGGGAAGGCCTCTCAAAGGGGATGGCATTGAAGTAGAGCCTTGAAGAATGAGGAGTTAGCTATGCAAGGAGACAGAGAAAGAGGGCTCTAGTCAAGGGACACTAGCCTGTTCAGGAGCTCCAACTTAGGAAAGAACTTGGCTGGTTGGGAAGGACCTGATAGGAAGCTGGTATGGCCAAAGGTCAAATGAGGGGAGTGTAACCCCAGGTGAGACTAGAGTGGGAAGGGGCCAAGTCAGGCAGGGCCTATGACCCAATTTATCATCTTCAAAGTACATTCTAGGCGAGGCAGGGCAAGAGAAGTTGGGGACTGGTTAGGAGGCTCTTGAAGTCATCCAGGAGACAAACAATGGTGAGGACGGACAGACATGGATGGATTCCAGGTATATTTTGGAGGAAGAAGCAGCAGGATTTGTTTGATGATTGGATTTGGATTCACAGTAGTGAAGGTGAGGAAAGAATCAAAATGATTTCCAGATATCTAATGTGATCCACGATAGGAGTGTTGCATTTACTGAGATGGGGAAAACTAGAAGAATGGGAGGTGGGGGAAATGGAGAGCTGTTCAATGGGTATGTGCAAGATGAGTAAGTTCTCCAGATCTTGCTGTACAACATTGTGCCTGTAGTTAATACTACTGTATTGAGCACTTAAAGATTTAAGAAAGTAGATCTCCTGTTAACTCTTCTTACCATGGTAAAGTGAGTAAATGAATGGATGGATGGGTGGATGAATGAATATATATCTAAATAAAAACATTTCTTTTTTTAATAAAAACATTTCTTAAAGAATGGGATTTTGTTATATGTTTATCTACCTACTGATTTTTCATTAACTAGCAGATCAGCTAGAGTTCAGTTTCAAACAGATTACACTTGAGGGGACCATGAGACACCCAAGTGTATCATATAAGAGGATGGGCCAAAGACGAGAGGAGGCAGAAGAGGAAGCACTTCTGCCTGGAGGATTTAGGCAAGTCTTAAAGGAAACGTGGCAGCTGAATGAGTCTTAAAGGACTCCTTGAAGTTTTTAAAAATATAACTGGGTTAGTGAAGAGTAGCAACTCCCTTACTCTGATCACCATGATGCTGTGACGCCCTTTTACCAGTCAGTCCTTTTACAAACTCTCAGGAAAGTTTACATATTTCCAGTCACTTTAGATATCAGTCCTTGGTCCAGTTTGGATCATCCCATCTCAGCGAGGAGTCCATGCGCCCTGCTTCCTCATGAATTGTTTCAACTGCTCCTTCCTGGACACTACAGGATATAGATTTCAGTTCCATTGGAAGAATGTCCTATCAGTGCTCTTCCCAAAGTTGCTCTCTGAGGCCACCATCACCAACCAGGTGCTGCCTTGTCAAGGATGTTGCTTCAGGGATTCTGCTCAAGGGAGGGGTGGAGCAAGGAGACTAAATCATTTTCCTTGATTTTACTTATACTTGGGTCCTTGTATTTCATTGTTTCTGTGCCAAACTGATATTGTTAAAAAAAAAAAAAATCTGTTTGAGTTGGCCCTGGATCTGCTGGTTTACTAGCTGTGTGAGTTTCTTACCTCTCTGAATCACAGTGGGTTCATCTGCGGAATGGGCATGATATTATCCTCTTTGTAGTACTGTTGTTACAAAGTGAAATGAGGTAATGTGAATAGCAAGCCTGGTACATGAATGGATACTCAACAATTATCCTTCCTTTCCTATAATACTGCTTTATTACTGAATTATTAAATAAATAATATAGCTGGATTCTCCCACAAAATACCCATACCACAGGGTTTTCCCTGACAGAGTTAAGCAGACCCACACACTTCCTGTTGAAAAGTTCTCTTGAATCTATCAGAGTTACTTCCTGCTTGTGGGAGGAAGTAGAAGATAATCATTCAGCTGAATTCTATAAATAAAAATACAGTTAGAAAAGATTATATTTTTAGATTTCTTTGATAAAAAAAAAAAAAAACAATGTAGCCTTATAAAGACTGGGACTAAGAGCGCCTCTCAACTTCATACTTGGAACTAGATCTTTGACAGAATTACACTCGTTGTCAACAATAAACAGATGGAGAATTCTGCTGAAAGGCAAGTTTGTGCTTTGATTCCTCAAAGTAAGAGACACCCTCCACCCTCTGGTGTTCTCAGCACCCAGCTTGTGCCACATTGAGTGGAGCTAACCATATACCATCGGTCTTTCCCACTGGGCTGCAAGCTCCTTGGCTTCTCAAGAAGGGTGTCATTATCTTTGCGTCCACAGTCAGGAATAGAGGTTCAATCCATGCTGGTGGACTGAGTGGGTGAATCCATTCTGCTCATCCCTTTAACACATACTTTCATTTGCCTAGACACAGTGATTACACCAGTGCTGAACGTAAACGTCATTAAAATAGAAACAGACCGACATATAATACTGCATTGCATCTCATTCAACGGCTCTCTGCCCATCAATTATACTTTCTTTGAAAAAGATACTGCCATATCACCAGCCATTTCCAAGTACGTAAGGGAGCCCGCTGAATTCAACTTAACCAAGAAAAGCACTGGCGGAAGGGAAGAGTATAGGTGCAAAGCTGAAAACAAATTGCCTGACCATGCAAAATACAGTCAACCAGTCTTCATCAATCCCTCAACAGGTAAGGGCTACCTGAACTCTTTCGACAGGCTCTGGATTTGCTTCCAAAAACTGCAGCCAGCCTCTCCCCTGCCCACGCACTTCCCACTTTGGCTGTATGCATCCAAAGGCCTTTCCTTTGGAAGGTTCCACACAAATTCTGATGGGGTTTCTTTCTGCCATCCAAAAGAAGACGAAAAGCCTAGAAGCTAGGTCAGGAAGAAACCTTGCAGTGAGATTTCCTGACTTGACCCTGCTTCCTGCCTTGATCTCCCACTGCCCAGGTTCTAAGCTAGCACATTAGAATTTGCATCTTTCTTGGGCTTGGAGCCCGGTCTTGATTTTCTTCTGCTTTTTCATTGACTTCTAATGTCTGTGCCCTCCCGTTTGGCTGTTTCTTGCCCACTACTAATGCTTGGTGAGTCTAGACTTCTGGGGGACCACCCTTGTGGTGAGAAGGGCCCCTGTCCCAGTCCTGTGTTTTGGAAGGCACTGCTTTGGTGCTTCTTGGCCATGTGTCTTCCCACAGGCTGAGGGGCCCAGGGGAACATGAGAATGTGCCCACCTGGACCCTGTATCTCCACTTTCCTAAACCATATTCTGGGTACCTGCACCTGAATTCCCTACCCAGTCACATCAGAACCCTCCTTCCAGGGCCTACACAAGTCTTGTTCCCAGCTCATCCTCCCAAGATTGTACCAGGGTAAGGAAGGATAGGAGCATCCCTAGACTCAAGTGTAGGGAGCTGCTTGTGGGGGGTGTGGACAGCATTTGGACATGCAGGCTAGAGGATCCATGTGTAGGCGAGGCCTCTTGGGGTGCACATCAGAGCTCGAGTGGAAAGCTGGGCTGGGCCTGGGGCTAGGGCTGACTCTCTTCATGCCGCCATATTCTGGCACAGAAGTCTGAAGAGTCTGAGAATTCTAGACTCAAACCTGGCTTTCCAGGTCCTTATGAAGTAACACTTGTCGAGGTAGGAGGAGGGTAGAACAAAAATGAGGTTAGCTAAGGCAGTAGGCACACTTGGGCATTGAACACTTCACCTAGCCTCATCCACAGAAGAACAGAGCCCACACCCTGCTCTTTGGTAAGTTCTAACAGATGAGGCAGCCTGTTGGACTCAGGCTCCAGAGTCCTGCTTTTGCCTACAAACCACAGCCCTTCCATTTACTAGCTGTGTGACTGTAGGAAAGTCCTCTATCCTCTCTGAGCCTTACTCATTTGTAAAATGGGAGTGATATCAATGAGATAAATAAGGCAATGCATGCAAAGTGCTTAACACAGCATCTGGCGTGTAGTTAATAACGAATGGTAGCTGTTTAGGTGACATAAATCATGCCAACATGACTAAGGGCTTTGCCCAATAAGTGGCCAGGCTGTTCTGAGCCTTATGACTCTAACAGTGTTGCCAGGAATCTGGTTCAAGGCCGTGCTGTTTTTTCTCTTCCTTTGTGCGACCCCTTGTGGAAGATGTATTTGGTTGTGACTTTAAGAACTTCACTGAGGGGCGCCTGGGTGGCGCAGTCGGTTGAGCGTCCGACTTCGGCCAGGTCACGATCTCGCGGTCCGGGAGTTCGAGCCCCGCGTCGGGCTCTGGGCTGATGGCTCAGAGCCTGGAGCCTGTTTCCGATTCTGTGTCTCCCTCTCTCTTTGCCCCTCCCCCGTTCATGCTCTGTCTCTCTCTGTCCCAAAAAATGAATGGACGTTGAAGGAAAAAATTAAAAAAAAAAAAAAAAAAAGAAAAAAAAAAAAAAAGAACTTCACTGACTAACAAGTTACCTCTCAAGAGTTGCAGGTGTCCATAGTGGTCTGAGGCAATTAAATTAATTTAGGAGACGGTTGTAAACTGCCCTTTCCAGAACACTCTACAGTTCAATGTCATTGGAAAAGAAAGCTGTGCGGTAACCAATGAACCGCTATCTTCTTCCAGGTGGAGGCAGCTGTCCTTTCTGTCTGCAGCTACTGCTTCTGGGATTATTGCTGGTGCTAATGGTAATAATCCCAATTCTGACATTTTGGATACTACCAAAGTACAGAGCAGGTAAGTTCTTTTGGCAGCTTTTCACGGTTTTCCGTGGGCGTTGGATACAGAGAACAGGAGAGAAGGTGCAGAGGAAGGGAAAGGAAAATTAAAAATGGGATACGACGAAGGGGGCGCCTGCGTGGCTCAGTGGGTTGAGCATCCAATTTCGGCTCAGGTCAGGATCTCGCAGCTGGTGAGTTCAAGCCCCGCACTGGGCTCGCTGCTGTCAGCTGAGAGCCCGCTTCTGATCCTCTGTCCCCCTTTCTCTGCCCCTCCCTCCCTCCCTCCCTCTCTCAAAAATGAATAAGCATTAAAAAAATAAAAGCAAATTGTAAAATATACATAAAAAACCAATAAACATTACCATCTTAACCACTGTTCAGTATACAGTTCAGTATAAGGACACTGCCACTGCTCCACAACCATCACCACCATCCGTGCACGGAACTTTTCTCATCTTGCAACACTGAAATCCTGTCCCCATTAAACCCTCCCCATTCAGCTGCCTTGACCCCAGCCCCTGACAACCAGCATTCTCCTTTCTTCCTCTATGAATTGACTACTCTGGGGACCTCATCTAAGGGAATCCTAGGGTGTCTCTCCTTTGGTAACAGGCTTATTTCACTCAGCGTAATGTCCTCAAGATTCATCCATGTTGGGCATGTGTCAGAAATTTCCTTCATTTCTAAAGCTGAAGAATATTCCATCACAGATACATACATAGATACAAATACATATATCCGCTAAATTTATCCATTCGTCTGTCAGCGGGGCCTTGGGTTGCTTCCGCCTTTGGGCTATTGTGAGTAATGCTGCTGTAAACATGGGCACACAAATCTGAATAATTTTTTAACAAAAGGCCCCGCATGTTCGCATTGCACTGGGCCCTGCAAATGACGTGGTAGGTCCCGACCGCCAGCTCCGCAAAGGCAAGAGCTTTGCCTTGTAATTGTCCACCTCCTTGCTGGCCCTGCCCCTCCGAGGAAGCTCCGTAATTGAAGATGAACTCAAGCAACATGCCTCTGCCTCACCTCAGGTGCTGCATCAAGCCCCAGGCACTGCTTTTCGCCAGTCACCTCTCGGGACCACCTCTACTTAAGATTTTGAAATTTGGCCTTTTCACTTGGCCCACAAGTATGGAGGAATATCAAGATTTGCACAAAAAACCAGGATGTCTCCGTACCAGTGAGCCGAGGGGTGTTGGGCAGGTTCCTTCACTTGCTGGAGCCTCAGTGTTCTGACCTGTAGAATGGGGAGATACTGTCACAGCTAGGGAGAGACCTAAGTGATGCATGTTAGCCACCTGTGCCTCCCCCTGTGCCTCCTCTAGAGAGTTTTAAGGCAGAGAAGTCAGGGACTCAGTTGACACAAAACTTGAAACTAGATGTCAAAATGTATACATCTTATACCTTTTTACAACCTGTCTTCCCTTCTTACAAAAAGCCCAGGGTCTTGCAAAAGTGGAATTAGCATTCTTTGATTACTGGCCAGGATTCAATAGAACTCGGCTGGGTAATTTACTGTCTCTTGCAGATATTACAAAGGTTTTTACAGACTGTTCTTTTTCAGCAAAGGAAAGAAAATGTGTCTCTGGCCAACCCAAATGCAATCTGCGTAATCTGATGGGCAAAGGATGTTCCTTGCAGACCCAGGGAAATAAATCAAAAGGGCTTCTGGCTTGGAGAAGCGGGTGATATGGATTCCTCGCTAAGCCCATGGTTTTCCTTCAATGGATGACAGTGTAGGCCATTGGAGCGGGGTCATTCTTTGTTTCGGAACTTTGGGGGATTCGGCTCCTTGGCAGAGGAAATGAGAAAAATGTGGCTGAATTGGTTTAATGTTTCTGTACCAATTTATGTAGGAAAAGCTATGAGAGATCAGGCACCCAGAGACTATAGAAATACACCCATGGAAATTGGAATATACGCAAATGTCTGTGAAACTCAAGCAGGTAAGAGAACTTTGTTGGGTATTTTGATTGGTTTGGTTGGTTGGTTTCAGGTTTCGTCTTTTTAAAATTTTTTTAAGGTTGTACAGACACACGGGTACAAAAAAAAAAAATGAAGAAAAGTTATAGAATACAAGGGCTCCCTCCGACCCATGACCTCCAGTTCCACCCTGCCGGTTTAACCATCAGTTTTTAAAATCCTTCCACAGATACTCTATGCATATGGTAGCAGGTCATAGCCATGCCATCCTACGCCTTGATTTTTTTCACTTCACAACATATCGTGGAGATATTTTAATGTCAATTCGCAATGATCCGCAGGGTGTTCCAGAGCCTCTTATGACCCCCTCTTAATGCAGGCATCATACGCTGCTTTATGGTAAATAGACCCAGGGCAGGGCCTTGGTAACGATGAGAATAAACCCGGCCAACTGACTGAGGGCCGGCCTTGTCCCCAGGCATGGCGCTAAGCAAATTACCTGCTCTGTACTATGCAAACACCACTGACTCCCAATTTATCTCGTTCCCATAGACTCTGTGCCAGGCTTGGAACCAAGGCAGTGTGTTCGCACAGCCCAAGATGGTGAGTGCTCTCTGGGAAAAGTCCAGAGGCTGCACACCATTTCGAGGGCAGATGGCTAAACCCTGCCCTCGAAATGGTGATCAGAGATTCGGATGACAGGCCTAGTAACTCTGTTCCCTGTCTTTTGCCCAGGAACCGGACACTCCCAGGAGATACATTATGCTACCCCCATGTTCCAGGAGGTGGCACCTGGAGGTCGTGGTGAGCCAGTTTGGGATAAGAGATGCTAACAAAATGAGACCGCGGTCCCTGTGAGGCCACCATACTCTGGGGCTTTAGAAGCCCAAGGACCGGGTAGATGGGGGCAACATGCACACCCAGGGTACCAGTAGCAACCAATACCACAGCTCCTAACAAATGACATTGGGAGATGGGTGGGTAGGGAAGAGGGAAGGATGTGACATAGTGACGTATAAAAAACTCAGAGAGGAGGATACCGGGGTAGTCCTAAACCATTTTAAAGAATAAATTGTTTGTATACAGTCCAGGAAAAAAACCCAGTTAATTCTTGGTTCTGTCAATCCACCCAGCTACTAAAATGAGATTTTTTTTTTTTTGAGGGGTGGTGGTGGTTGGTTTTTAGAGACTCTATGGATATATACATTAGTTTTACTGAATTATTTTCTCTTTTATATTTCAGAAGCCTGTAATGATTGTAAAACTGGGTCTATCTATTCTGAGCTCATCAGAAGATGACATTTAAAGCTACAAGCTACATCTCAGAGTAAGATGCTTTTTCTGAAGCTGATTTACATGAAGAAAAAGCAAATTTGACTAATACTTAAAAATATCTCACTGGTTACCTAAAATAAATTACTATTTTTCATGATCAAACACTATTCCTTTGGCCTATTTGGGTACATCCAATCCTGTCGTCAGATAATAGTTTTGTCAGGTGGGATCCTGACTGGTGACAGGTTTTAAATGCTTTTGCTATTTTTATGCATGGACCATTCTCTCCCCATTGCCACATCATTAAAAAAGAGTACTTGTGGGGCGCCTTGGGTGGCTCAGTTGGTAAAGCATCGGACTCTTGATTTCAGCTCATGATCTCACAGTCGTGAGATCGAGTCTCCCCCGGGGCTCCACTCGGCATGGAGCCTAATTAAGATTCTCTCTCTGTGTCCCTCCCATGCTTTCTCTCTTTCTCTCTAAAAAAAAAAAAAAAAAGAGTAATTGTTAGACCACTGTGCTTTTTGTGTCTAAATTCTAAAACAAAAATTGGTGCCTTTGAAAATGTGTCTGAAGAAAACAGTCCCTATAGTTACACACCAAGTACACATTTATTACCCATTGCTGTTTTGGTTTGCTCTCAGATTTTGGAAGGCTGCAAAAACATTTATATTGATTTTCATGGACTTCCTCAGTCCTCAAGACTTAGCTAATATCAAAGGCGTGCCTTTATGCGCTGCATTTCCCATCAGCATTCTGTGGAGAGAACAGTGTTGTGTGGGAGAAAGGAGAATGGATTACTTTGACTGTTTTAACAAATTACCACAAACTGGTGGCTTAAAACAACAGAAATTTATTTTCATAGTTCTGGTGACCAGAAATCCAAAATCAAGATGTCGGCAGCGCTGGGCTCCCTCTGAAGACCCTAAGGGAGAATCCTGCTCGTCTGCTTCAGTTTCCCGTGGTTCCTGGTGTTCCTTGGCTTGTGGCAACATCTCTCTAGTCTCTGCCTCTGTCTTCACATGGCCTTCTCGTCCTTTGCCTTTCTTTTATAAGGACACTGGCCATTGGATCTCGGAACCCCCTGGATAATCTGGGATGGCCTCATCTCAAGATCCTCAATTATAGCTGCATAGACCCTTTTTTCAAATTAGGTGACATTCACAGGTTTCAGGAGTTAGGACACGGACTTAATCTTTTTGGGGAGCCACCCATTCAGACCCCTACAGGGGACAAAATGGTTCCTAGTTTAAGCCTCTCATCCTAGGAGTTATTAGTAACATCCAATAAAAGCCAAAAGGCATTTGTAGACAACCAAAACAACATGGCCAACATTTTTCTGCTCTGCTCTTCTTCTGGGTGGTGCCTGAACCTCTGTCTTAATCGCTCCCAACAGTGGACCTCTGACTAGAAAAAGCACAGCTACCAGTTATTAGACACCAACTGTATAACATTCTGTAAGGCCGATATTAAGAACTTGCTTTTACAGGTAAGGAAACTTAGACTCAGATGAGGTAAGTAATTTTACAAGGTCACCCACAGCTTAGTGGTGGTTGAATTGGGAGTTCAGTCCTAGCAAAGATCAGCAGAAGCACTGGCCATGGAAATGCCTCTTAGGGTGGGAAGGGATACTGTGCACACAGGTCCAGACTAGAGGATTGTGTTGTCATAAGGCAGCATTCATGAGCATAATTTCTGCCCTTTCTCTGTTGATATTTGTATTTGGGGGAAATCAGTATGTCACAGAGGCTAAGAGAGTAAGGAGTCAAACAGACTGAGCTGAATTCAGGCTCAGTCATGTTTTAACTGTGTGACTCTGGATAAGTTATGGGCTTCAGTTTTTTTTCATCTGGGGGGTAAGAGCAAAGTGGGGAGCGGGGGAGACAAATAAATACCTGCATCATGGAGCCACTGTGAGAATTAGCTCAGGTAATGAATGTAAAGGGCTTGCAACAGGGTCAGGCATATAATAAGAATTTTTAAAAGGCTACCTCTTTGTGGTATGATGCTTACTCTTGAGTCATACCAGTTGGCTGCGCCCCTTAGAAATCTTGAAGTCTTTGTGGTCATAAACTTGGCAACTCAGTCACCATTGGCCTCTTCTGTCTTGGGCTCCCTCCTAAAGCAGAGCCTGAGACAAGGACTTGGGTGCAGGTAGCCTATATGTCAGGTGACCCCAGGCGCTGGGAGTGAGAGAGCAGGTACAGTGAAACATTTCAGAGGAGGGAAAGTCAACCCAGGGCGGGGAGGGGCCAGCAAGCTAGAAACCTTACTGGGAATTGGATTTGATCCAGTTAAGACCTTCTGAAGTTTTGAAGTCCAGAATGCCTCTGGGTTTCACAGCATGCCCTGAATCGACAGCCTCTCATTTTCTCCTTGCAAAGCTTTTAAAGCACTTAGTAGAAGCCAACCAAGTCCACAATCCATATAATTACGATTGCCCTGTGCCTTTCAAGTGCTAAAACCATGGAAGAGCCTAGTGCTTCACTTTCTACCCCCGTCCTCTTTCCCACTGCAGGGGAAGGTGTTAGTAATTGTAAAGTAATTGGGAGGCTATGGCGTGCAAGTGTTATCACCACCCCCTTCCAACATCACATGTTGCCATCCATCCAAGGAGTAATTCCGCTTCCCAGCACTGCTTTCTAGGGCCTTCTGATACCCTGTCTTTTCCTGGGCTAGCCCTGAAAGCAGAGCCTGAGATAAGGCCTTCTGTGCAAATAATTTATCTGGGAGGTGACGCAAGCATCAGGTACTGGAGGAAAAGCCAGTACCAGGGTGTACTGTTGAGTTGGGCAACTGGGGCTTGATCTCACTGGAACCTTCTGAGCAACGAGAAGATGTTTCTTAGAACTGTCTGCCTAAGGACTGATAGTAAGAAGCGGTTATCCATTGACTTCCATCCCTGATTGGCTGAGGGGTGTCCCAGGAGGGGATGCCTCCCCGACTTCTAGGCTGTGCATGTGGACATTCCAAGTGGGTTTCCATGGGCGTCTCATGCAGGGCACTGCAAAGCACCAGGGCAGAAAATGGTATGTGTTGCACGCTTGAAGTGAGAAGCTGTCAACACAAAGTGAACGAAGTCCCAGATGCGGCTGGAATCAGAGGTGAGGCCCCGAGGATGTGACACAAGATACAGAGGTGGTGGCTACGCCATCTCGCCAAAGTTCCTTTGTGAAAACAATAACTGCCATGTGTTGAGCACATACCAGTGTCCAGCTGCTATTAAGTGCTTTGTGTACCTTATATGCTTCCATGGTCCTCACGATTCCCTCCCCATCCAGCTGCGACTTCCTGTGGCTTCCCACTCCACACCCCCCCCCCGCCCCCCACCACCCCCCCACCCCCCCGCTCCCCACACAGGTTCTGGCTTTCGGATTGAATTGTTCAGGAAGGGAAGAAGAGGAAAAGGAAAAGGAAAAGACCTACTGAGCTTTCATTTCAATAGCTACTTTGTTTTCAGGTCTATTTCAGCTTCACTTTGGTTCTTTTTCCATACTGTCTTTAGTTCTGCCTGTTTTTGCATTGAATACAAATGGAATCATGGAGCAGTCATTCTTGTGTCTGGTTTTTTTCTGCCCAACATTGTATTTGTGAGATGTGTGAGGTGCAGCATGCAGCTTTAATTGTGTATTTCACTACTAAATAGTATTCCATTGTTTGAATATACTGTAACTTATCTATTCTGCAGCTGACAAACATTTGGGCTGTTGTCAACTTGGGGCTATTACAAATAATGAAGCTGTGACTGCTCTTATGCAACAACATGTCTGCTGCTTCCATGTGCGTGCGACTATGTTGAATATGTATAGGAATACAATGACTGGGTCATGGGATTCATCCCCATGTTTATCCCCAATGTAAGGAGATGATGCCATTATATTTTCCAAAGTGGTTCTATCACCTTTCTATCACCTTTCCATTCCCTTGAATGGTAGACGATGTCATTTTATTTATTTATTTATTTATTTATTTATTTATTTATTTATTTATTTAGAGAGCGTGAGCAGGGGAGAGGGGCTGAGGGAGAGAGAGAACCTCTAGCAGGCATCATGCTCAGCACGAGTCCGATGTGGGTCGTTACTTATTTATTTTTTAAATTAATTTACTTACTTACTTAGAGAGCATGAGTGGGAGAGAGGGGCAGAGGGAGAGAGAGCACCTCAAAGAGGCATCATGTTCAGCATGAGCCTGATGTGGGTCGATCCCATGACCCTGGGATCATGACCTACACAGAAACCAAGAGTCGGATGCTCAATTGACTGAGCCACCCAGGTGCCCCGCACGGTCATTTTAATTGAACCATTCTTGTGGCCATCTAGTAATATCTTTTTGTGATTTTAACTTGCGTTTCCCTGAGACTAATAAGGTTGAACACACTTTCCCATATTTATAGGTCATTTGGATTTCTTTTTTTAATGAAATCCCTGTTTGAGGCCCTTACTTAGCCTGTTTTTCTGAAGCGTTTTGACTTTCATATTTTGGTCTACATCCACCCAGATGTGTGTGGTGTGGACATCATAGTTCATCCCTCCCGTGCACGAACATAGCCAACTCTAGCACCATCCACTGAAAAGCTGTCCTTTGCCCGCCAAACTGCTGTATCATCTCTGTCACACAATCAAATGTCCATGTACAATGTGTGTTTCCTTCTGCGCTTCAGATCGTTTCATTGTTCTACTTATCTCTCCTGCGTTAGTACCATATACTCTTTTTTTAAGTTTATTTATTGTGAGAGAGAGAGATACTGAGTGATTGTGGGAGGGGCAGAGAGAGAGAGAGAGAATCCCAAGCAGGCTCTGTGCTGTCAGTGCAGAGCCCGATGCGGGGCTCGAAATCACGAACCATGAGATCGTGACCTGAGCTGAAACCGAGAGTCAGACGCTTAACCGACTGAGCCGCTCAGGTGCCCTGCCACCATACTCTTCTAAATAAGTTTTGATAACTGGAAAAGCAAATTTTCCCATCTTGTTCTTTTTAAGAATGTCTTAGCTATTCTTGACCTTTTGCATTTCCAATTAAATCTTAGAGTCAGCTTGTTATTTTCTTAAAGAAAACAAAAACAAAAACAAAAACAAACCCTGAACATTAGAGGGATTTTGATTGATACTGGATTGAATTTATAGATCCATTTGGGGAGCATTAACATTGTTATAATAATGAGTCTTGCACATTACAAGCATCTCACTGCTTTTGTCTTCTTGGATTCTCTTAACATTTTATCATTTCCTGCATACCCATCTTACACATCTTTCGTTCCACATCTTATTTATTCCTAGGTACTTGATATGTTGATGCTGTAAGTTGTATTTTATTTCATGCTGTTGATATACAGAACACAGTTTTTTTTTTTTTTTTGTCTGATTTTGTATCCTTTAGCAACCCTGCTAAACTCTCTTCAACTTAAATAACTTAACTGTAGGGGCGCCTGGGTGGCGCAGTCGGTTAAGCGTCCGACTTCAGCCAGGTCACGATCTCGCGGTCCGTGAGTTCGAGCCCCGCGTCAGGCTCTGGGCTGATGGCTCAGAGCCTGGAGCCTGTTTCCGATTCTGTGTCTCCCTCTCTCTCTGCCCCTCCCCCGTTCATGCTCTGTCTCTCTCTGTCCCAAAAATAAATAAACGTTGAAAAAAAAAATAAAAAAAAAGATAACTTAACTGTAGATGTTCTTACAATCTGGAGACTGGAGAGCTACTGCTGCCGTTACCCTGGCTGCCTCCTGCCACAACAGCCTCAGGCCCAGAAACTGGAGGCTCGACATGGGATGTGGAGTTCTGCCACCGCAGACATTTGCTTCTCAGCGACAACCACCACCTTCCCTTCTACTTGCCAGATCCCACGCACGCGTGTCTAAATGGAAGACATTCACAACCACACACACCCTGGCAGTAAGGGAATTGTAATTTTTTAGGTTTCTGATGCCACCAAATAGGAGGGTCATGATGACACTTAAGAGAGCCAAAGAATCTACCACATCAGCCAAAATATCAACCAAGACTGAGGGTAAAATGAAGGCATTTTAAGACAAAGACTGAGAAGGAGGTTTTCCAATCATGTTCTCAGTGAAACAAGTACGCCGTATACTTGAAGAAGAAACCTGAACGCAGATAAAGGGTGTAAGATTCAAGAAGATTCATAGAGTAAACATAAATGACAGAAGGCAGGGGGGCAGAAAGAGAGGTGTGCCTGAGGTTTGCAAACATTATAAAGCTACTTGATGGGGGGCTTAAAGTCACCAACCATGAGATCACGACCTGAGCCAAAATCAAGAGTTGGACGCTCAACTGACTAAGCCACCCAAGTGTCCCTAAGTGACGTGGGTCTTGACCACCTCTCTGACCTCTTCTACCCATCTCCCCTATGCTCATCTATTCCGGCTCCCCTGGCCTGTTTTCTGCTCCTTGATCGTTCCACACCTTTTCCCTCCTAAGGGCCTTGGCTCTTGCTAGTCGCACCGCCCCAGATCTTCACACACCTGACCCCTTTGTATCATTCAGCCTCAATTTGAAGGTCAGGTTCTCAGAGCTTCCCCGACAACCTATGCAAAACACACTACCCAGCCACGATTTGGCACATCATCCTGTTCTATTACCTACAACACTACCACTATCTGAAATTACCTGAAATTGTCCATGTGCCTCCCGCTTAGCATCTGTCCCCACCTGCCCACCCCTGGAAGGGACTTGTCTGTGTTGTTCACCACTACGTCCTTAACACTTACAGTCCCTGGGACTCAGGTGCTCAGAAAGCCTTTTTGAATGAACACGATGAATAAATAGAGAACCATAACAGGCCGGTCTTCAGGAGAAGCACAATTATCTGAGAGAAATTTCTCCCATGCTTCCTTACAGGACGATGTGGTATAACAGCAAACAAATGCCTTCAAAAACACTCTTATGGCTAAATCAACAATGAGTTCACAGGACTATTTCTTAGTAACATCTTTCAATGGATATTGGTGTGGTGTAATACGTGAGAAGGGTATTTGGTAAAAACAAATGTATTAAAAATAATTGGATTGGAGGGAAAATACATCAAAACAATACCATGCAGGTGTGCAGCTCTCGGACAGATTTAATGGGAATTGCTGCTGGAGTGAGCATCAGAAATCACCTGTAGGTTTTAAAAATATACTTGCGTGGGCCCAACGGTCAGAGATTGTTATCAGAAAGAATAGGGCTCAAATATATTCAGATTTTTAAAAGCTCCACAGGGGATTCTGATGTAGAACTCCAGCTGGACATCTGTGATCTGGAAAAACCTCCATAAATATTACTTACCTCACCTGCAGTGTAAACATTCTATGTTGCCAATTAGTGCAGATGCCTTAGCAGTCAAACCAGGAATACAATCTCCTGTGAAGGCTGAGGCCCCTAAAAGGAAAAGGTACCTAAATAAAGGGACCTGTCAGTACAACGGAGAGCTTTAGAAAAATGTTTTAAAACTTAAAAAATTCTTAGTTATATTAAAACTAAGTATTGAACCCCAAAATGCAAAAATGAAATTTAAACTTTTAAGTAGACGTACAAGGGTCATATTGGTATTACAATTCTGAGACTGATGTAATTAAGGTAAAATAAAACAAATGAGCAGTTGTGGGATGTGGCTTTCTAATTTTATCATTACCCTCAATAGTCCTGAGAACTGGGATTTTGGAATGGGAATACAAATGTCTGATAAAAGAGATTAAGTAAAACCCCTGCAGTCCTAAAGGGCATGAGGGGACTTTTTGGGGGTGATGGAAATGTTCTATATTGTCACTCTGGTAGTAGTTACCCATTTATCTAAAATGCATAATTTGTACATTTAAAATAGGTAAATTTATTGAAGATAAATTATATCTCAATAAAGCTGATTAAAACATATACATACACACACACACACATGCTCGTTGTGAACACTGAAAAGGCCTAGACACAAAGTCCACTTTCTACCTATCAGTACCCCTAGTACCCAGAGTACAGCATCCAAATACTGTTTTCCATTAAAAGGAACCAGGGTTTCTTGGAGAAACTCTGAAATATACAATCTCTAGATCAGACATTAGATACCAAGGAAGCTATCAAACACTACTAAAGTTATGTCAAAAGGACTCCAGGCCAACTTGAAGAAGCTCCCACTGGCTAAAGATAGGACAATTTGAACATCAAAAGGAACAACTTTAAAGGGGACGAATCAGCATTTATCCTACCTCTCTCATACCTCTAAGCAGGTAAGAGATGTTTTTTTTTTTTAAATTTTCAATTTTTTTTTTTAACGTTTATTTATTTTGGGGACAGAGAGAGACAGAGCATGAATGGGGGAGGGGCAGAGAGAGAGGGAGACACAGAATCGGAAGCAGGCTCCAGGCTCTGAGCCATCAGCCCAGAGCCTGACGCAGGGCTCGAACTCACGGACCGCGAGATCGTGACCTGAGCTGAAGTTGGACGCTTAACCGACTGAGCCACCCAGGCGCCCCAAGAGATGTTTTTCTTTACAGAAGTATTCTAACTAATGAATGAAGATGTAAGAAAATCAGAATATCACCATTTTGCCACCTCTAATGAACTGACTGACCTAAGCATTGATCAACGACTTATTGCTAGCATCCCCAAAAGAGAAACCACCATTTATTACTGCCTCCTGATGGGAGAACACAACCTAGGAAAAATCTTGTCTCCCCGCCCCTGCCCCCAAATTAAACTTGAAACTGATCAAGCCTCTGGATCCAACTTCCACTCTACAGGAATTATATATAGAGAAGAACAGGTTAAACCCTCATGGGGATGCAGTAATCACGGTCCAAACAGTGACAAAGCCTGTAAAATAAGCAGCCCAATTTCTTAAAAAAGGAAAAACGGAGAGAGAGCTCAAATTTATGGGATAAGAGAGACTAAAAGACCTAACAATCCACTTCAATTTTATGAAATTATGAGACAATTGAAAATCAAGTGGATATTTGATATTAAAGAATTGGTTTTGGGGTGCCTGGGTGGCTCAGGCAGTTAAGTATCCAACTTGGGCTCAGGTCATGGTCTCACAGTTCCTGAGTTCAAGCCCCGCATCGTATTCTGCACTGATAGCCCAGAGCCTGCTTTGGCTTCTCTGTCTCCCTCTCTCTCTGCTCCTCTCCTGCTCTCTCTCAAAGATAAATAAACATTAAAAAAAAAAAAAAATTGTTTTTAAAAACTTTTTATTATGAAAATTCTCAAACATATGCAAAAAATAGAAAAGCATTACAATGAACCTCCATGTACCCATCACCCACCTCCAACAACTCAGAGATATTTTTTTTATCTATATTCCACCCCTTTTTTTTTAACTGGAGAATTTTAAGGCATGTTTCAGATATCGTATAATTTCACTCAAAAATATTTAAGTATGTGTCTCTTTCAGATAAGGATGTTTAAAAAAAAAAAAAAAAGCCATAATACCATCATCAGACTCCCAAGGAAATTGTCAATAATTCCTTCATATCATCTAGTATTAATGTTTTTAGGTGGGATAACGGTTAACAAAAGATACTTAACTGAAATCCTTACAGACGAAATGATACCCGTAATCTGCTTCAAACTGGAATGGAAAGGTGGTGTTAGGGGGAGGAAGCAAGATGTTCACAGGCTGATGGTTGCTGGTGCTGGGCCATAGTATTTGGAGTCAATTACACTATTGTCCATATATTTGGAATTTTTGCCAAGTGAGTAATGACAGCATAATTAACACAAACATAATCAGCACACAAAAGTCTAAAGATTTCTTTTATCTATGAGAAGCAGACACAAAATACACTGTAACACTAGATCATGCCATCTAACATTTTATTTTGCGTTTTAAAAATAAATGTGCTAATTTTTGAAAGTTTAGTTTTACGTTAATCTTCAGTATTTGACAATATACATGTGGCAGATTCTAGAAAGACTCCTTCTTTCCTGATAGTAGAACCCATTTCAGAGAGAAGACACTACTAAAGCCCCAAAGAATAAACTGTGTTTGATCCAAATTAATCATGATATTCTCATCCGCTCAGATAGTGACTGGCCTACGAGTGACCAGATGACCCAGTTCTGACCAATGAAATGTAAATAAGTCTTCTAATTGGGATGCCTGGAAAAGCTTTTACTTTCCCAATTAAAAAGGAAAGAGTTGGGGCACCTGGGTGGCTGTCGGTTGAGCGTCCGACCTTGGCTCAGGTCATGATCTCACGGTCTGTGAGCTCGAGCCCCGCATCGGGCTCTGTGCTGACAGCTTGGAGCCTGAAGCCTGCTTCCGATTCTGTGTCTCCCTCTCTCTGACCCTCCCCTGTTCATGCTCTCTGTCTCAAAAATAAATAAACATTAAAAAAATTTTTTGAAAAAAAAAGGAAAGAGTTTTGGCTGGTTAGCTCTTGCTTCTTTGACTTTCTTCCTAACCAGAATGTGGACAAGAAGCCTAGACAGGAGTCACCTTATGTGCATGTAGCAGCAAGTACAAAAATAAAAACCCAAATACTAAAGATGGTAGAATAGAAAGATATCAAGAGCCTGGGTCCTGGGTCCCTAACTATAATTGAAATAATTTATACCAGCTCTGGACAGTCCACCCCCTGGACTTCTTTTTTTTAATTTTTTTTTAACGTTTTTATTTATTTTTGAGACAGGGAGAGACAGAGCATGAACAGGGGAGGGTCAGAGAGAGGGAGACACAGAATCTGAAACAGGCTCTGGGCTCTGAGCTGTCAGCACAGAGCCCGACGCGGGGCTTGAACTCACGGACCGCGAGATCATGACCTGAGCCGAAGTCAGCCGCTTAACCGACTGAGCCACCCAGGCAACCCCCCCGGACTTCTTGTTATGAGAAAAACAAACTACAATTTGCTTAATCCAATATGTTGGATTATTTTTAAGATTTTATTTTCAAGGAATCTCTACACCCATTGTAGGTCTTGCACTCACAATCCTGAGATTCGAGAGTCACATGCTCTTCCAGCTGAGCCAACTAGGGGCACCCAATATAGTGGGATTTTTGTTTCTTGTAGCTGCACATATTTCTGATAGAATGGAATACATCAAGATATATAAGGAATAAAAACTGAATTTTAAAAAAGCACTGAAAATGTCTACTTCATAAGTGTAAAGGTGCTAAAAACAAATCTAAGTTAATAGAAGACAATCAAATTAGGAAGGAAGAATATTTATTATATAAACATTAAAATCTATACATTCTTAGCTGATGATATATACTTGATTAAAAAGTCTTTTACTTTGGATATATGCATCATTTCCTTCATCGTGGTGTCTCTACTTCTCAGATGTATTAACCCATTCTCCAAAGTAGCTTCAGTAATCAAAACTGTGAAGAGAATACTCATTTCATCATATCTGAGGGAAAAAGTAGTCAAACAAAACACATGAGCACAAATTAAATTGTAAATTCACCATACTACCAGCTTTAATTACTTTAGAATCCAGTCACTTTCCAGAGTCACAAAACTCAAAGGCAGGGCTTGAAAGGTAGACCAAAAAACTTTTTCAAAGTTTCCAAATTGTATTCAAAGTAAACTTTTCATAAAGTTTCTCTGAATTATTGTAATAGATGGAAAGTCATAAAAAACTAAAATTTGAGAAATAAACACTGGTACCTCAACGCATCATTTGGGGTGAAATTATGGATGAACCTCAGAATAACTGTAGCCTTTTGGTACTTGGATGCAATTCAAGAAAAATTACTTTAGACTAAATTCTCTTATAATACTACTGTAACAAAGATCTTGAGTACAATACATTATACCCAAACCATGCTTGCTTAATACAGAACTTAGTATGCTAACTTATAGTTTCTAGTTCAGCAATAACTGAATATATTCGCACTGGCCTTCTTTCTGCTTACCCAGTTACACTACCTCATTGTTTTCTTTCTAGAATTCCATCAGCAATTATCCTATTTATCTATTTACTTGTTTACTGTCTACTTTGTCCCACTAGAATATAGGCTTCATAAGAACAGGAATCCTTTCTGTCATGTTTATTGCTGTTATCAAAGTGCACAAAATATAGTAAGTGTGCTTAATAAATATTCCATTAAAAAGCTCTTGGGCTTTACCATTCAAAAACAACTGTAACTTGATAATATTCAATTATCCTTTAATGACACAAAGGATAAGATTTTAGAACTCACAGGACTGGCAGGTTCAGGCAGCACCTTTCAGTTTTACATACAATGAAACCATTACTTGCTTTATCTATAGAAACCTGTTTTTCCTCTGACATCGTCTGAAAGGCATATTTTAACAAGTTGCTAGAGAACTGAAGAGAAAAACATAAAGCTTCCCAACTTTTCACCCAAAAGATAGTCAACACAAAAAGTTATTAAGATAACAAAATAGGGGCGCCTGGGTGGCGCAGTCGGTTAAGCATCCGACTTCAGCCAGGTCACGATCTCGCGGTCCGGGAGTTCGAGCCCCGCATAGGGCTCTGTGCTGACAGCTCAGAGCCTGGAGCCTGTTTCCGATTCTGCGTCTCCCTCTCTCTCTGCCCCTCCCCCGTTCATGCTCTGTCTCTCTCTTTGTCCCAAAAATAAATAAACGTTGAAAAAAAAAAATTTTTTTTTAAAAAAGATAACAAAATAAACCCAAAGGAGGGAAGAATGGATTATTTGAAAAACAGAAGTTAATGAAATGGCAGGGGGTAAGACTAGAGACAGAAGATCAATCAGGAGGGGCGCCTGAGTTAAGCGTCCGACTTCAGCTCAGGTCATGATCTTGTGGTTTGTGAGTTCAAGCCCTGTGTCAGGCTCTGTGCCAATAGCTCAGAGCCTAGAGCTTGCTTTGGATTCTGTGTCTCCCTCTCTCTCTGCCCCTCCCCAACTCATGCTCTCTCTCTCTCTCTCTCTCTCTCTCAAAAAATAAACATAAAAAAATTAAAAAAAAAAAAAAAAAAAAAAAAGATCAGGCGATTACTGCAAGAACCAGCCAGAAGACACTGTTGACTTTAACTTGGGCAGTGTACTAAGGATCGAGAGATGGGTCCAAGATACTATTCAGGAGGCAGGCTGGCATGTAGTGATGAACTGGAGGTGAAAAGTAAGGAAGAGGAAAGAGTTAAGGACGATAAATCCAGGAATGTGTCTGGATCAACTGGGTGAACAGAGGTGCTGATCACTGAAACTAGTCCTCTGTCCTTTGTCTGGGATGGAATTATCTTCCACTCAGCCTCAGAATAAACCACAACACAAGCAAGGAAAAGGCACTCCACTCATGTTCCCTCACTCCTAATTCAATAAATGTGTCTAATACACACAAATGCATCCTTGATAAAATGATAAACTCGGGTACACATAGTCCATGACATTAAGTCTTAAAGCTGCACATAGTATGTGCTCAGATATACCTGATGAATACTGTTCCTGCTATAGCAATTAACTAGGGGCACATGGTTCTGTAAATGGGAGAGTTAGGAATAATTTTATGTAGATATACATAGATATTTAGAAGGATATTTAGAAGAGATTTTTGTTACTCATAAAGAAACATCACAGGATCAAAAACTCTGAACACAAACAATTCTTGGGGTGCATGGGTGGCTCAGTTGGTTAAGCATGCAACTTTGGTTCTGGTCACGATCTAGCAGTTTATGAGTTTGAGCCCCATGTTGGCCTCTGTGCTGACGGCTCAGAGCCTGAAGCCTGCTTCAGATTCTGTGTTTCCCTCTCTCTCTGCCCCTCCCCTGCTCACGCTGTTTCTCTCTTTCTCTCCCTCTCTCAAAAATAAATAAATGTTGGAAAAAAAAAAAAAAAAGACAATTCTTACTTTGAATAAAGTTGTTCCAGTGAGGAGTGCACAGTTTCCAAATAACCAGGCCACACAGAAATTCCATTTTCTAGTAATTCACTAAATAGTCCTTGACAAACCTGAGAAAAAAATACATAAAATTCAAATACGAAGGAAGTAAAAGTAGCTAGGATGATTACCCTGTTTTCATGAAACCACTAATCACCTTTTCCAGTGTTTAAAATGGGCATAAATTCTTTTAGTTATGTGATAATAGTGTTCACAATTCATATACTATATACTTATAAGCTGCATACTTCCTCTGGAAATGAAGAAATTAAGCACTGCAAAGCTGAATACTAAATGCAAATATTCTCTGAGAGAAAATTTTATACCAAATACAGGAATTTTTGTCATCATTGTTATCATTCAAAACACCAACAAAACCAAAGCAGATTCTGTTGGAGAAAAAACAGTCCAAAGCGCTGTGCTAACTGTGAACTCATCTGAGAGCAGGGCACTGAGCCCCAGGGTTGTACAACCATGTCAGGCAGAGAGGAAACAAGGGAGAAGTAGTCAGACGAGCATGATGAAAACGGGGACAACAGTGTTCCTGAAGCCAACTAAAGAAAACGTTTCCAGGACAGAATGACTGATTTTGGTGGAACGCTGTGCACAAAAGCCTGACTGGAAATACAGAAGTAGTAAGGAGTAATATTACATAATTTACATATTAAACAGTTTTCTTAACAAGCAATGGTGAAGCAAAACAGAGCAAAAACTTTAAACATCCTTAACAATCTGGAGAAGGGTTTCTCCCCCTCTGAATGCTGACGCAGGATACTTAGCAGCATCCCTGGCCTCCATGAGATACCTTTAGCACTCCTCTCCCCACAACTGACAACCAAAGCTGTCTCTAGACAACACCAAATGTCCCTGGTGGGGAGGCTGACCATCGCGGACTGGGGAGTGTGGAGGGAGTGCCTGAGCGACAGTACTGTTTCTCAAACTTCAGCTAGCATTAGAATCCCCTGGAGGGTTTATCAAACACATGTTGCATCACCAGAGTTTCTGATTCAGCGGCTCTGTGGCGAGGACCAAGAATCTGCCTTTCTAACAAGTTCCGAGGGAAAGACCGTAACTAAGTAGGTGGGTGTTAAGGTACTTGATATTTTGGGGATAGGTGAGAATATAAATATTAATAAATCTAAGTAAGAAGTTAACAGAGAAAGGTAAACATAATTGTGGATTTTAACAGGTTAGTGGTTGACAGCAAACAATTTGCTCTTTTGGGGCACCTGGCTGGCTCATTAGGTTGGATGTTCGACTCTTGATTTCGGCTCGGGTCATGATCTCGTGGTTCGTGGCATCAGTCCCCACATCAGGCTCTGTGCTGACAGTGCAGAGCCTGCTTGGGATTCTCTCTCTCCCTCTCTCTCTGCCCCCCACCCCCTGCTATATATAAACTTAAAAAAGTTTTGCTCTTTTGGAAGGTAGAAGAGAAATGGCTCTAAGCATGATTAGGTGCTGAAGACATGGGATAAGGACAATCCCCACACCATGAGTGAGAATACAAATACACCATGCAGCCAATATGGAGACAATCTCACTGACATAGTGAAATTAAGGATTCATATCCATTTTACCCAGTAATCCCATCTTCATATATATAACCAGCAAAAAACCCTTGCATAGCCCAGAAACTTCTGTCATACTGTTGAGGGAAAAAAGTTAGAAACAGAGTAAGATATACAACATGCTCCCTTTTGGTAAATTAAAAACACCCACGGGACACAATACTATTATATTCTTACACGTAAACAAAACCAAAACAGAACAAGGCCTGCAATTACAATGACAAATATTTAAGGAGCAGAGTTCTTTTTTGTCCTTTAAGCAAAAAACCCCAAGGAACTTCTACCTACAAGGGTGCTGGGGAGTCTGCCATGACCCCAGGGGGAAAAGTGGAAGTTAAACCATTACCTTCCCTTCCTCTGTGTGCACTACCTGCCCCTCCCCCCAAGACCTCTCCACAGGACCCTGAAGAAAAAAGCTGGGTGAATCTTGCTAGGGTCCTCACTCAGTTGCTAGATGGGTCTGAGTCACCCAGGACCCAGCATCACTGTGAAGGGGGGTCTCAAAAGAAACTAAAACCACCCTCCTGGCTTTTCTCAAGAGTATTTCATTAGGCTAGATAGATTAGAAAAACCAAAACAAGATTACAGATCTAGAACTTGTGTTTATATCAACAGGTATCAAAAGTGTTACGTTAAAATTGTAAGTAGGCAAGAAATAACTCACTAGACATCTGTACAAATATTTGGATTACCAAAACTATACACACTCATTTAAAAAATCCAACTATCACTAAGCATGACTTAACAGTAAAATCCGCTGAACTGTATGCAGCTTCTTTTATATACTATAGTTCCAATTATCTATAATTAACCATAGAATTTATCCATAGCCATTTAATTAAATTTTTTAAGAAGCCAATGAGGGATGCCTGGGTGGCTCAGTCAGCTGAGTGTCCAATTCTGGATTTCAGTTTAGGTCACGATCCCAGGGTCATGGTATCTATCCCCAGGGCTTGGAATTCTCTGTCTCCCACTGCCCCTCTACCCCACTTCCTCTCTCTCTCTCAAATAAAAAAATACTAATTTAAAAAATCAAACAAATCAAAAATTTTAAATGGCAAGCTACCCATTTGTTTGAAATAATGGTAATAATTAAAATCATGACATTAAAATTCATTTAACCCACCTGTCTTAATTCCACTGTTGGGCCTCTTCCCACATCCAAAGCAACCTTAACAGGGGCTAAACAAGGGTGAAGTTTAAGTACCTAAAGCAATTTAAAGGCGGGGGGGAAAAAGACAGCACACCTCGTTTAAACATAACACAAGCACTAACAAACATAGAGCTTCTTAAACAGTAAAATCTTGTATGAAAACGGAAGCTAGCTGAGGTCAGAAAAAAATCACGTAATGATGTACTTAGCTGGCTACATCCAGGTGCTCATTGACTTCACTTAAATGTTCTGCAGAAATAAGCTCACTTGCTACTCTCCCATTTTCTGACAACTCCCATTTTCCCTCAATCAAAATGCCCCTTCCTGGCATCACTGCCTTCCCTACCCAGCCAGAGCCATGTGGCTTATCGTTTGGACTCTCTTTTGCCAAAACTTACCACTTTTCTTATTCATCCATCCACTCAACAAATATTGAACAGCTACTTAGCGCCAGAAACAGTTCTACGTACTGGGGGACAAAACTCCCTGCCCCTCATGGAGGGGATAAACGGATAATAAACAAGTAAATCATATATTTGAAGGTGGTACGGGAGGAGACAGGAAGTGCTGGTGAGTGGTGGATTGGAGAGGCTGTTTGCAATTTTTTTTAGTTTAACTTTATTTTTTTTTTTTTTGAGAGGGTGCACGCACATGAGCGGAGAAGGGGCAGAGAGAGAGGGAGACAGAATCCAAGCCGGCTCCACGTTATGAGCACAGAGCCCAACATGGGGCTCAAACTCACGAGCTGTGTGACATGGGAGATCACGACCTGAGCCAAAATCAAAGGTCGGGTGCTTAACTGACTAAGCCACCCAGGCACCGCTGCAATTTTAAATAAGGTGGTAAGAGAAGTTCTTCTCTCTGAGGTGACACTGGGGCAGACTTGAGAGGTGCAAGTGGGTCCTGGAGGAGGCGCATCCCAGCCAAATGGAAGCATGACCTGCATGTCCTAGGAACAGCAAGGAGGTCTGTGCTGCTGGAGCAGACGTGTGAGGTCAAAAGGGAAGGGTTTTGTGGAACACTTGGGAGGCTTTGCCTTTTCATCTGAGTGAGTGGAGGAGTTGAGTGGAATATTCTGAGCAGCCGGGCAAAGTAACACGTACCTTTTAAAAGGGTCATTCAGTGCCAGAGGGAGGGGATGGTGGTGGCTTAGATCAGAGTGGAAGCAGCTGGTGGTAAGAAATGGTCAGACACAGGATGTATTTTGAAGACAGAGTCCGATGGTTTTTGCTGACGGTTTGGATGTGGGATATGAGAGAAAGAACGGATCCCCCTTGTTTGCTATACATCCTATAAATCCCAGCCCCTGAACAATTCTATAATCCAACTTTAGGGGCCTATCAGGCTAAATGAACACTGCATAATAAATCACTTAGCTCTGCAGCGTGGTAGGACAAATTCAGTTTCCAGTCCCAGTTGAGTACCCAACATGTCGAAATTGATTTGGGGCAGCTCCCTTTTGCATTCAAGGGGGATATGAATACTCTAAATTCTTGCCAATTAAACCGTACTCCTCCCCAGTTTAAGTTAATAATCCTGCCTTCTAATTCCCTAAGAAAATAGAGGGTATGAGGAAAACTTCCTTCAAAGGCTAACCAGCCCTGGTAGCCTATCTATACAATCATTTCTCTCCTCCCTGCTTTTTCAAATAATTCCTTTTCAAGACCAATCCCTCCCACTTGTGTTCTTGATCCTGCCTTGACTCCTCATGTTTCTTCCAAAATCTTGCTCCATTAGTCATTTATTTTCTTTCCTCCTCTCTCTTGATTTTGAGCCCTTAAAAATGTCCTTTATCCAGGCCCATAGCTAGCTCTTATGATCTACTCAATAGCCACTTGGGGTCCGACTAGAAGCAGGAAGGTCAATACCACAAGTCTTACTAGTGTGACATAATCCTACTTAACACTCTGATACAAACGGAAGCCACCGAGGGAAAGGCTCAGGAGCTAAGAATCAGAGATTTCTGTCTACCTGTCTGCCAGGATCAAACAGAAATGCCTCTGGGATTACCCAATAGGAATGCCTTGTTCTATTCTGTGAGAACCTGCTTATCATTCCCGTGGCCAGATTCTAAAAATCTGAAAAACAGTAAAATAACTTGCACTAAAAGAAATTTATTATTCACAGTTTGTGTTAGAAACCAAGTATACTAATAACATGAGTGAAAAAAACATATACTTCTAGTTTCCCAAGTTTATCTCTGAAATATTAAAAGCACCTTTCTATGAAGATTCTTCTTTCTTGTAAAGGAGCTCTCTGTTAGCTGGAAAGAATCGTAGAGATAAGCCAGCATGCCTCGGTCTAGATTTCCACTAACAGATAAAACATAAGGAACCACATTTTTTCGTCCATCTCGGCCCTTCATAGAAAAGTAGAAGAAACATAAAGTATCATTTAGCAGAGCTATCTCTTAAAACTATAGACTTAGAGAATCAGAACACAAACTTACAAATTCATTTAAGAAAGTATCTACTCTGGGCCAGGCCTATACTAGTCACTGGACCCACAAAGATGGTTATGACACATTTCCTGCTTTCAGGGAGATTAGGATTTAGATTAGATCATTAAATCTCAATTGACTATGTATTAGTACTGTCTTGAATTAAAAAAAAAATTTTTTTAATGTTTATTTATTTATTTTTTTAACGTTTTATTTATTTTTGAGACAGGGAGAGACAGAGCATGAACGGGGGAGGGTCAGAGAGAGAGGGAGACACAGAATCTGAAACAGGATCCAGGTTCTGAGCAGTCAGCACAGAGCCCGATGCGGGGCTCGAACTCACGGACAGTGAGATCGTGACCTGAGCCCAAGTCAAGACGCTTAACCGACTGAGCCACCCAGGCGCCCCTAATGTTTATTTATTTTTGAGAAACAGAGCACGAGCAGGACAGGGGCAGCAGGTGGGGTGGGGGGAGACACACAGAATCTGAAGCAGGCTCCAGGCTCTAAGCTGTCAGCACAGAGCTCAATGTGGGGCTCGAAACTGAGCCATCCAGGGGCCCCATAAAACTGCCCTGAATTATAAAATGTAAAGGTTTTGGGGCACCTGGGTGACTCAGTTGGTTGAACACCTGACTTCGGCTGAGGTCATGATCTCACAGTTTGTGAGTTCTAGCCCCAAAGGGGCTTGCTGCTGGCAGCACAGAGCCTGCTTCAGCTCCTCTGTTCTGTTTTTCTCTCAAAAAAACAAAAACAAAAACAAAAAACAAACAAAACCTGTTAAAAATAAATAAATGAATAAAATGTAAAGGTTTTGTGTTGGGCCCCACTCCCAGAGGTTTTCAACTACCTGGACAAGAGTAGGACCCCAACATCACTACTTTTCCAGTGCTCCCTACATGAGCGTTATAATACAGATTATAATATTACAATAAAGTTCAGAAAGGCCCTTAGAGGAAAAAAACAACTGGTACACTTAGGGATAGGGGTTTGGAGTATAATCTATGTAAATGTAAAGTTCTTATAAGAAGCAAACATCTTTTAAAAACCTGCATTGGAGTTATTACTTTAAGGCTACAATTAAGAATGTAAAATATACCATAATGTATGATATAAATCAGATACTGATAAGAGACCGATTATTTCCTTCCTTTTATTTAAAAAAAAATTTTTTTAATGTTTATTTGTTTTTGAGAGACAGAGAGACAGAGCATGAGCAGTGGAGGGGCAGAAAGAGAGGGAGACACAGAATCCAAAGCAGGCTCCAGGCTCTGAGCTGTCAGCACAGAGCCCAATGTGGACCTTGAACCAACGAACTGTGAGATCATGACCTGAGCTGAAGTTGGACGCTTAACCAACTGAGCCACCCAGGCACCCTTCTTTCCTTCCTTTTAAGCTGATAAACAACCATCTCAAAATTTTTAAAATGTCAATTCTAAAAATTAAAAAGGTTCTGCATATAAACAGTTCTACCTTCATTCTTTTTTTTACTGTTATCACTGTCATCTGAACATTCATGTAATTCTGATACTTAAAAAATTTGCCAATCCTCAACTTCTACTATCCATGATCAAGCATAGTTTTCACTAATACATATATGTACTGACATTTTAAACCCATCTTTATGGCATATGGTACCGTAAAGATTAATGTAAATTTGTTCTCAAAAGGCAGTAAACTTCCTGAAATCTGGGATTCTATTATAACTCTATTAATTGACATCTTGTACACATTTATAGATATGATACTTAATATAACTCTTGAGGCACTGCAAGCTTCTGTGGTGCCATTTGAATTAAAAAAAGACTAAATTGTGTTTAAGTATTCGGAAGGCTTTAATGTTTTCCTTTTTCAATGAAGATTTTATTTTTATTGTTACTTTTTAAAGTTTATTTATTTTTGAGAGAGGGTGAGACACAGAGAGCAAGCCGGGGAGGAGCAGAGAAAGAGGGAAACACAGAATCCGAAGCAGGGTCCTGGCTCTGAGCTGTCAGCACAGAGCTCGACAGGGGGCTTGAACTCACAAACTGCCAGATCATGACCTGAGCTGAAGTCAGACGCTCAACCAACTGAGCCACCCAGAT
Organism: Leopardus geoffroyi; assembly: GCF_018350155.1. NCBI lineage: Eukaryota > Metazoa > Chordata > Mammalia > Carnivora > Felidae > Leopardus > Leopardus geoffroyi. The sequence goes on from NC_059330.1 coordinate 46,832,888, forward strand.
GCCCCAAAGATTTTAAGTAATCTCTATACCCAACGTGGGACTTAAACTCACAACCCCGAGATCAAGAGTCACATGCTCTACTGACTGAGCCAACCAGATGCAGCTAATGTTTTCTAATTCTTTGATAACTGGATATCCAAGGATGCCAAGGTATCCAATGGTAACTCTTCTTAGCTAGAATATCTGATTTCTTATACCATCCAGAATAAACTTCTTTCTATACTCACTTTGTTCTTCAGACGTTGCTGATCTACTTCACCATTCTCAAAAAAATCCAAGAATGTATTTAGATGTTAACTGTAAAATTTACCAAAAACAAACACCAAATAGCCCAAGAAGCCTTTCAAAAAAACATACTAAATAGCAGAAATTCTACTTATTATTTTATAACATGTTCAACTAATGATGAGCAATTTTGAGAACCACGGAAATGGAAGAGCAACAATTTAATGGTGAGTATGGAGAATTTTTCACGGAGATAGTGAAAAAATGAACAAAAATTAACAGACTAATAGCCATAACAAAGAGATTATCTTCAAATTTCTAGTGATAAGACTGGGGCCCTGGCTGGCTCAGTCAGAAGAGCATGCCACCCTTGATCTGAGTTCAAGCCCTGTACTAGGTGTAGCGATTACGTTAAAAAAAAAAAAAAAAAAAAAAAAAAAAAGACCTAAAAAAATTAAATTCCTAGTCACAAGACTGATTGGTTTTTAACTATGATAATGATTATTTAACTATGACTATGCTAACCAGGTTTCATAAGAGTTCTGAATATCCCCAAATGAAATGTGATGGTGTTGGTGCTATGGGAAAATATTCAACAACGAGAAAACTCGATTAGTCACCAAATAGCACATAAAAACTCCACCTGTCGCCAATCAGAAAATCTAAACATTCAAATCTGCAACAGCTCAAAAATGGGCCAGCATAGAGGCATTTGGGTGCCTCAGTCGGTTAAGCATCTGACTCTTGGTTTCAGCTCAGGTCATGATCTCATGGTTTGTGGGTTCAAGCCCCACGTCAGGTTCTGTGCTGACAGTGCAGAGCCTGCTTGGGATTCTTTCTCGCTCCCTCTTTCTCTGCCCCTTCTCTACCCCCACCCCCCTCTCTTTCTCAAAATAAATAAACTTAAAGAAAGGGTCAGCATGGGGGTGCCTGGCTGGCTCAGTCTGTTGAGCATCCCAGTCTTGATTTCTGCTCAGGTCATGATCTCATAGATCAAGCCCCATATCAGGCTCTGTGCTGACAATGCAGAGTCTGCTTGGGATTCTCTTTCTCTCTGCCCCTCCCCTCCTCAAAATAAATAAATTTTAAAAAAATTAAATGAAAGACTGGGTCAGCATATAAGAGGGCTCAGCCACAATTCTATCCATCCAGGTGGCTTCTAAAACTTTGTATCCATGGGTACCTTGAAAAATATTATAGACATTTATAAAGAACCCTGTGTGATGGAAAGGCAAGGTTCCTTCTCTAAGAAAACTATATCACCTGTTTAAATTTTGAAAACTTTGCTCCTTTTAGGATGTAAATGAAGCACCTTTCCTCTGTGGCCAGGGCTCAGTTTTTGGTCAGCTGGCTAGTGTATCCAACTGGGAGAGATCCAGGGCCCAACTTCTAGCCAGTGTGACTGGTAAAGAAGGGGACACTGAGGCCCAAAGCCAGGCTTTCTAACTTTCCTCCTTCTCTATATTCTCACCAGAGCACCTAGTGATGGGGGTTGTAAAGGGAGCGGGCAACAGCCTATCTACGGTCAAGTTCTTTAGTCTTTCTTCCTTGTTCCTTCCCCTGCTTCAAACACTCACCTAGAGTGTCTGATGGGGTGGGAAGAGGGATGTATCAGGGCTGATCTTTGTATAACAATGGTAGGGACTTTGGTTACATACAAGAAATGAAAAATCAATAACTGAAGATACTGGGAGCCAGGTTTCTCACTGTCAGAGAAGAGAATTATAAATTTGGAAAGAGGTGAAGCTAGAATAAACCCTGTGACACTAGACTAGAACTTGAAGAACTGGTGTGCACTCCTAGCTTTTAACAGGTAAATACAGACACAAATATAGAGGTGAGTGTGTAAACATGTATGTACAGAATCGCCTACAAATATTTCTTAGATGGGTCCACAGAAAGGGCCCAGAAACAATGATACCCACTTGCAAGGAGTACACCTTGTAGCAAAATCTCAGTTTTTAAATACATTTTCCTCTAATAAGAATTAAGGTTCCTTGGAGAAATGGCTGACTCCACAGCTAGGCCAAGAAACAAGATGATCCTGGAACAACTTGTTGCTACAAAAAGTAAGGAAATGCTCAGAGAATGATAGAGGTATGTCAAAAGGACCCTGGCCAAGTCTAGGACAATTTCAGCATCAAAATAAATAACGCTAGTAACAGATTATAGCCCTCTGAGAGAAACTGGAATGGGTAAGTCCATATTTACAGAAAGGGGGAGAAAACTCTACCCCACAGTATACTGTTGAAAAACAAATCTAATAGAGCAATAATACAATTAATAATTATAATAAATGACACCATTTAGCAACCCTCATAGTAACCACTGATTTACACAAGAAACATCAACGCATGCTCCAACTGGTAGGTCAAAATGTGGTGAGAAACAGGTTATTGACATAGTCTTAAACTGTCTGCCCACAAAAGACATATTAATTGCTCATTAATTACTAAGTACAAAGTATTTGTCAACTTCATATTGGAGAAACCTGGTAGCACAATCGCAACCAAGAGATAAAAGTTAACATCCACAGTAAAAAATCTGATTATCATTTGCCTTGTAATATGATACACTGAGAGGGCAGCACCATTTCTGTGGTATTCCTAGCAAAAACACATAAATCATAAGGAAACATGAGAGAAATTCAAATTGAGGGACATTCTACAAAGTAACTACAAAGACATATACTCCTCAAAAATGTCAAAGTCATGGGGCGTCTGACTGGCTCGGTCAGTAGAGCATGCGACTCTTATAATCTCTTGGCTGTAATTTCAAGCCCACATTGGGTGTAGCAATTACTTAAAAATAAAATCTTTAAAAATAATGTCAAGGTCATCAAAGATAAAAGGAACTGTTCATCTGAAGGAAACTAAAGGGACATGACAACTACACGAAATCCTAGATTGGATATTGGACCTATGAAGGACATCATTAGGACAACATTTGAAGGATTAAGTGGATTGGATGGTAATAATTAGATTATCATTACATTCCAGATTTCGACAGCTGTGTTGTGGTTAAGTAGGTGAGTGTCCTTGCATTTCAGACATATATACTGTAGTATTAAGAGGTCATGGGCCCCATGTCTACAATTTATTCTCAAATGGTTTCAGAAGCGATCAGTTAGGGTGCCTAGGTGGCTCGGTTAAGTTGGCTGACTCTTGATTTTGGCTCAGGTCATGATCTCATGGTTTGTTAGTTCCAGCCCCACATCGGGCTCTGTGCTGACAGTGTGGAGCCTGCTTGGGATTCTCTCTCTTTCCCTCCCTCTCTGCCCCTTCCCTGCTTGCATTCTGTCTCTGTCTCAAAATAAATCAATAAACTTAAAAAAAAAAAAGATCAGTTAGAGAACCTGGGTAAAAAATATATAGGAGCTTAATATAAAACATACGTGTAATTGAGACTCATTTCCAGGACACATGTTTAAAAGTTCATGGTCTCCTAGATTCCACAGGGTCTCTATTGGCTCCTTTCCCCATGGAAAATTGTAGTAAAGTTTATTTCCTTTTCGTCCCTCTTCGTCCTGACAATCACTGCTGCTGAAGTTAGATGGACTCTTGGCAAACTAGAAAAGAAACTTGTTTTATTAACTTGTTAAAATAAATGTTAAAAAGTAAAGTTGAGGGGCGCCTGGGTGGCTCAATCAGTTAAGCGTCCAACTTCGGCTCAGGTAATCATCCCGCAGTTCATGAGTTCTAACCCTGTGTCCAGCTCTGTGCTGACAGCTCAGAGCCTGCAGCCTGCTTCATATTGTGTCCCTGCCCCTCCCCCACTCATGCTCTGTCTCTCAAAAAAAAAAAAAAAAAATTAAAATAAGAAAAGTTGTGGGGCACCTGGGTGGCTCAGTCAGGAAAGTGTCAACTTTTGATTTCAGCTCCGGTCATGATCTCATGGTTCATGTGGTTTTGAGCCCTGCATTGGGCTCTGCATTGAGAGAGCAGAGCCTGCTTGGGATTCTCTCACCCCCCTCTCTGCCCCTCCCCTGTGCTCTCACTCTCTCAAAATAAGTTAAAATAAACAAACAAAAAAAAAAAAAAAAAAAAAAAAAAAAAAAAAGGAAAGCTGCCTGAGACTTTCTATGCAGGAACTGAATGAAATTGGTCAGATTCCAAATAAAAATTATGACGTTTAGTTAAATGAGTGAATATATTGCTAAAAATATTGTTTTTAGTTTGAAAGAACTACAGAGAAAAACTGTTGGAGCTATCTAACCTTTCTGAGGTCAGTTAGTAAGAGGGGAAGGTGACCATAAACTAAGTGGGGTAAAGAAGAAAGTGTATACTCACCATTCTTATCCTTTGTGAAGAGTGTGATTATTTGTAATTATTCCACTCAGTTTAGTGGGTGTTTGGGGATTTTAAGAATTGGAGAGAGATAAGACAATGGTGAGCCACACATGCTTACTTCAACTGTTTTCCCTTCAGCAGGTACTAAAACTTAATTATAAATTACAGAACCATTTTGACAAATACAGAGTTCATGGAGTCAGGGTACAAAAGTTGAAGCTGTAGGGTGTGCAAGGGTCAAACTCTACAGCAGCCAGGAATGCCAAGTGAGGGACTTGAACTCTATCTCTAATGCAAATGCTTACTCAACAAAAGCTTCTGAGCAAGAGAGACATCAACAGGTATCTTTACCAAAGAAACTTTTTATATGCAACAATGAAAGTCATTACAAAGAGGTTTTTACTTGCATTTATCTATTCGTTATAGCTCTTACAAGCATAACGTAGCTACACCAAATAAAATTTTTTATTGTAGAGAAATATTATCTCTGACATACCAAGACACTCTACCTATTAACTATTAAATTAACGGTACCTTTCTCCACCACAGGAGTCGATGACGTAACCAGAAATCAAGCCACTGGCCTGCAGTTCTTGCTGAAGTAAACCAAACCAGTGAAGCCTCAGTCTTCTCACCGATTCTTTGGATATCAGAAATATCAGAGTTACTTACTTGGAAATTATATAATCTATCTGGATCAAAGGGACAGTTACTGGTTCTTGACTACTTAAATACAAGGCCATGTTATTTGTTATTTTTCTGTACCTTTTAACACCATCAGGTGTCTGCTTAGTATCAGAAACAGGATGAAAACACACTCCAATCTGAGCAAGGCCATAAGGTAGCCTCCTGTTTACCAGATCCAGGCAATTAACATAGTGCTCCAAAGCACCTGTCAAAAGATAAATTCATCATCATATAAATCTATTCCATATACCCAAGTCATAAGGGTCAGTTTATGAACAAGTTAACAATATAATAATGCCAGCAAAGCGGTACAAGTAGCATGGAACTATTAAGGCAGATCTTAATTGATTACCACTTAGTTTTAGGTGGTTTCCCCACAACTTCTTGATTTTCAAATCAATAAGAAAGTTGAAAGTATAGTACAATAAATATCTGTAAACTCTTCAGCTAGATACACCAACTGTCAACATTCTGCCACATGTTTTCTTGTTCACCCCGAAACATTTCAGCATGTGGCTCCTGAAATTATTCTCTATCATTACTGCACCATAAAATTAATCGTGATACCACAATTTCATCTAACACATGGTCAATATTTTATTTTCTCCAATTGTCACCCAAAATGTCATTTATTGCTGTGGTTCCTGCTCTGCATTTTTACCAGGTCTCTTTAATCTATTTTAATCTAGAACATGTCCCCTTTCTCCTCCCTCCTTCTCTAACTTTGCTTTTAATGACATTGACTTGACTGGAGTCCAGGACAGTCATACTCAAGATCTGGCTAATTGTTTCATTAATTGGGGTAAATCATTTTTAACAGAACTAAATACTACATAGTTGATATGTAGGTCTTCTTGCATTTTAACAGGAGGAACATAATTTCAAATTATCCCATATTAATGAAACCAAATTTGATTACCTGATCAGGTAGTAATATCCATTCCCCAACAACAGCCTGCTCAACAAACTTCCACCCAACATTTTAGAATCCATTCATAATCCTGCTTGAATCATTATACTGGGGATTGCAAAATCATTAAAAGGTGACTTTTCTGTCTTTCCTTCTACATTTATTTCATAGCTTCTGTAAAAACAATGTTTTTCCATCCCTTTCCCCTACCGTCAGTCTCAACTATTTATTTTTTGATTAACACTATAAATTTCTATTTTTAATGTGTTATAATCTATTACTATTACTAATTAATATTCAGCTGGATTCTCCTTCAAGCCATTATCTGTGTCCTTGTGATATAACTCTACTAGTCTTCAAGTAATTCTTTTGCTTTCTAGCACCATAAAATGTCTCAAACTCACTTTGTACTTTCCCTGCCCCAGATCTGGGATTAACCATTTCTCCAAGCACTGGTTCATTTTAAAAATCAAAGTCTGGGTACTAGTTGTGTTTATTGCTATTGTCATTACTTCTAGGTCCTTTCAAAATGAAGAAAGTTAAGAAATGTTTTTCAAAATTATGAGGTCATACTAATATTAATATAATATTGCTGATTCAAATTTAACATTACAAAGTTTATCCTTGCCTTCTTTTATATTTGTATCTTTTATATTATATTTGTATCTCTTTTTTCTTACAGAGAAAATCTTGGTTCCTAATAACCTTAACCTATCCATCTACTTGCTTTATCATCTAACATATATGAAACAGCTTCAGAATTATATTTCCAACATTTCTATTTGGAATAAATCTAAATTCAAGAGTTCTTTGTGGTTCTTTATGCACTGAGATGACATCCCACTAAATGACAGCATTGTGTTCAAATTACTTGAGATTTCCACTTCTGATAATAGCACACTAGCCTGCTGATAAGAAAAGCTGGTAAAGAAATTAAAAAAAAAAAAAAATCTGTTTAAAGACTATCAAGGCAGTAAGGACTTGTGGGTCCAAAACATGGAGAGAAGGGTAGAGCAGAGAGGTGAACCCAACAGTTATTGTTGCTTTTCTAATGCTCAAGTAGCAGAGCTGAGAAGCTGAAATGCTGAGAACTTCCTGACAAGTTATGGGACTGGTAAGTACAAAAATTGTAGTTCCGGGCTCCTGAAGGAGGAGGTGCCAAGGTAAACACTCCAGCCTTTCATGAGGGACATTCAAAGAGCTATAGTGTAGGAGTAAAGATGAAATCACTTAAGACCAGCCTCCAATAAACTCAATCTTGAATTGCATTAAGATATGCTCCCACGATAGCTGCCTGCCAAAAGCAAAAGTAAATCCTCCCAGGAAGAAGAAAACACCACCAATATCTCAATTTCTCTCTCCAACTTATACACAAATTACAGAGAATATCAGGAGAAAAGTCCAATGACCAAAAGCCGGAGATACAGACACTAGAAACAGATACATCTCGGTTATTAGTCACAGACTTTAAAATGTGATTGTGTTCAAGAAAGCTGATGACAAGATGGGGGAAAAGGTTTAACACGTGTAATTTGTCACAGAAGGACAGAAGAAAGAGACAATTAACAATAACAATATCTGGAAACAAAAACATAAAAGACAATAACAATATCCAGAAACATAATGGCTGAGAATTTTAAAAAGCTATTCATAAGTAGAGGCTACCAAAGTTGTCCAGAGATGAAATAAAGAAAGCAAGGACCTTGGGAATAGAAAGTAGCAAACTGGGTTAAGTCTAAGCTAAAAACACCAGTCAACTAAAGGATTCTGCAAATAAGTGTTTTTAAATTTGCTAAAGAAAAGGTCTGATATATCAAAAGACATTTTGATGAATGGGCATCTAAGCGAGCTAAGTTTCATTTTCTAATAGGGAAGAAAACATTGATTTGTTTTGGACATAGTAACAAGTGGTGATTTAACTCCCCCAGAAAAAAGACATGGAATAATTAAAGTAGCACAACTCAGAACTGTCACAAATACTCACCAGTTTGTTTTATTAGGGAAATCTTTAAAATATGGGTACTAATTTTCAGACAACCATGGACATTGGGTTATTTTAAGTTACTTTATAGTGCCACTTAATTAAAATAGCAAGGATAGCATTTTGCAAAGATGAGAAGCTGTGGCTGCAAGTCTGTCCTGTAAAGAACCGTTATTTTTTGTTATTTTATTTTATTTTTTACTTTTTTCAGAATCTCTGCTATCATGTTCTATTTGACTCCAAGGGCAAATTGTGACCTATAAATTTCTGTGTATTCACTCAAGAATTATTTATAAAGCTTGATTAGTACTATTATTTTTTTAACTGACTCAAATCACTTAAGGGGCACTTCAAACAACTGTGGACCAGTTTTCTGTAAGAAAAAATTGGGGGAGGGGGAATTTTCATTTTGCTCTAGAAAAATAAGCTTTTGATTAGTCTATTGTGTGTAAAATTAAAGATAACTAAGTATTTACAAACGTTTTAGTAACGTCGTACAAATGATTCACATCATTTAATTTAGGCCCGAATTCTGGAGCTGCTCAATTGAACTCTAGTGTTGTCCAGTCAAATGGACCAGTTTTCCCCATGGTAGGAAGTCAATATACCCAACTACATCAAAAAGATGAGAACCAGACAGATAATTTCCTTCCCACGAGAATACAGGGCCTGTTGCAATTCGCGAAATCTACCAAGACTGCCTTTCCACCCCATCTATTTTGTTCCAATTTTAGTATATGTGCTGCCGAAGCGAGCACTCCACCCCATCTATTTTGAAGCATGAAATCGTGAAGCATACCGTGAAGAAGGTTCTCCCGTAGTTTCCCAGAAGTTTTTAGTAAGTTGTCAAGAAATGCTACTAGCTGTTCCTTACTCAGCTCTTTGTCTTGCAAGAGTTCGCGTAGAGTTGCTGCTGAAACTAACCTGAAGGTACTGTCCCCGGGCAGCAAAGGGCCTGGCTCATGGTGGAGGGCGTCTACCGGGAAGACCTGCTCCCTTAACACCACCACGGAGGACCACCATTCTGCCGCCAGGTTCTTCCGCAACTCTATGCCCAAGGGGCCAAAACCGGGGTGGCACCCGCTCAGAAGAGAATGTCGGCTAAGCTGCCGCCTGCTGCCGCTGAAGAAATGCCTTCTCTGACAGATCTCTAGCAGCTCCTCGCTCCCCTCACCGGACTCGGGGACTTCGGTCGGCTCGCTCCCCCGGGGCAGCTCCGCTTGCGACCGCAGGGGCACTCCGAAGGAGCCACTCCCTTCCGTCAAAGGCTCAGGCTGCCCCCCATCCACTCGACCTCCAAACCCAGACAATAGGCACCTGCAGACTTTCTGGCAGGCCCTGACTGCAGCACCAGAACGCATCGCCCACGGGAGTTACACAGCAGTATCCTATTAGCTGGCTGGTCCCGGGAAACGGCCACAAACGTGAGCCCAGGAGCCAACTGCGCAGGCGCGACGGAAGTGCGCGGACGCCCGGCTGGCCACGCCCACGGAAGCGCGTCCGTGTTTCGGTTGTAGCGGCTGCAGGCCTAGGCCAGTAGCTATGGCCGGCGCAGACACGGTACGGTTTCTCGCCTCAACCAAGTTCGGCCCCTACTTTTTAGCCATCATTAGCACCGATAAAGATCATCCTCGTCTACTTTTCACTATCGTGCTGTACCAAGTCCGCTTTGCTTCTCAAGTGTTTTGCAAATCACATCAAAATACTTGTGTTCGCCAAATCGCCATTTACACCTTTTCAATCTCAGGTGTTTGCGTAAATAACTGTTACCTCTTTTAAAGTCTTAGCCCTTTATAGATTAGAGACACAAGCTTTAGTTGCAACTCCTTGTAAATGTTGCCGCCATGGTACCTACCCCCAGAGGTTCTCTGCTCTCTGGGGTTGGGGTTGTGTGACAGGGAAGGGTATGGACCTTTCACATTTTGGGAGTGGTTCTCAAAAGGGAGTCCTCGGCCAGCAGTGCCTGCACCCCCCGGGAACACTTTTGGAAAAGGAGCCCTGTGACCTTTTAAACAAATGCTCCTGGTGAATGTGGAGGCACACTGATAATCAGTGGTAAAGGCAAGTTTTCCCACTAGAGGATCCTTCCACAGGTCCATCAAAGCGTAATGCGTGACTCCCAGTCTCAAAACCAAACCAGGATTACCTAGCAGGCACTTAAGACTTCACAATTTTCATTTCCACACTTAGAACCTTTAGAATTGCCCAAATGGTGGAAAGGTGCCTCAGCCCACTGAGGAAAATTGTTGCTTCCCAAAGCCCACAACTCCCAATTTCTAAGCCTCCCTTAGAGCAGTTAGGGTAACCTTGTAAGACTAATTTGGGTTAAGAGACATAAGCAACTGTATTTCACTATACTACACCAAAGGGCAGTTTGTGAAAGGAGGGTACAATGGCTGAGGCAGTTGAATTAACCTTAGTTAAAATTTATCAGGCTCAGAAAATCATTCCATACAAGCACATGTGCATTAGTTTGTAAAAAGCTTTAAGACCGTATTGCGCATTGCTTGTAATTCTATTACAAGAACTGCAAAGCTGGGCTCTATCAACGTGTTTTCCAATCAGGAAACACCAGGGAAGAGGCCTATACACAAATAAATAAAAGCGAGAACGGGGAGAAAAATCACATTTATTAGTTCAGACAACCACAGGCTGGACACAACACACATGCTAAAAAGTGGACTGTCTTAAAACTTACTTCAAAGGTAAATAGGTAAATGTTTTCCACAGCCCCACAATCATTTCAATAAATGTTTACAAATTAAAAGGCCGTTAGACATTAAACAGTAAAATATGTAATAAATACTCCAACCTACCCCAAAAGCTTCTTAAGTTAAAAGTCATAATGAATTTGACTAACCATGCTATTGAAAACTGTTCAGTTACTAGACAGGCTGAATCAGTTTTCAATGTATTAGTCCTAAAAATACCAATCCCCATCCCCCACCCCAAGCAAATTCTAGTTAAGTTTTACATTTTAGAGATAAGGCATTGACACCAATTAAAGCCTCAGTTTAATAATCAAAATTTAAATGAAGTCTCATGAAGACCTCTCCTCTCCTGACAAAAAGGAACATAAATACCAGACTGTCTGGGAAGACATTCAGACCTATTTCTAGTCATAATTGAAATGTAGTATTAGAAAGGTTGGTGAGCCAAAATTATATCGAAAACCACCACCCCTCCCTTGACCTTTCTAGAAATAAAAACCCATGTTGACCCTAAGAAGACTTGTACAATGGTCACTGTGCTTTTGGTTATGTTGCCTCCTCTTGGTTAACTATTAACTTCAACAAGATTTTTGTTTATGAATAGACCCTCCAGTCTGAAGTCTTTAGAATTCCCTGAATTATTGGAAAGATATTCATGATTTCCCATATAACTAGTTAAGAGCCCCAGCAAGCCTGAAGACTACAATCTACATAAACTGAAACTTAGCTCTTAGCCAAACGTCTTACAAGGTGTAAAGTTTTTAGCTTTAGTCACCATTTCAGTTAATTCACAGTAGAGCCAAGAGCAAAAATATATTCTGAAACAGCAAGGTATTTGGAGCTTTTCAAATGATGACATTTACAAAGGAATAAAGTCCTCCATGTGGCTCTCACATAAGCACTTTGAGGGTGGGGCTACACAGCTGGTTATTTCCTACCTTAATCTCACTTTACCATTCTGCTACCAGGCTATTAAATGACTCACCTGATGAGGTACTTACAAAAAGCCTTGATGCAATTTTGCCTAAAATTATAAATTTAAACTCATTTTACTTCTTGCAATATAAATAGACCGTTTTGAGGGCCTTCTGATCTCCCCACTTCCCAAACTTAAATTATAGAAAGGAGCAGTCTTTTTAGTTTTTATGGTTAAAAAAACAGACCATCTAAGCAAAGTTTTACATGACATTATATATGTAAAATAAAGTACAATTTCCACTTAATTCAGTCTTCAAATATTTTTTATTGGAAGGCCATGCGTTGCCTTCATTTATTGTATTTCAAATCACTGTACATTTACTTGTGAAAACACTGCCTGCATTTTCTAGTACAAAAAAAACCTAAAAATTGTTTCAGGAATGTAGAGAAATATCCAACTTAAATAGCGAAAAAGTGCACCATAATTACTGCTGCACTGCAGTCATTTCTGCATTTCCCATGTTTCTTAAATAACTATCTTGTCTGATAACACACAATATAAAGAGCAATTATGAAAAACAGACATTTACATATACTTCTAAAGTCTTATTGAGAATATCCTGTTGGCATTGGATAACCAATCATAGGTGCAGCTGCAGTAGCAGGATATGCATATGCCTGTTGGTTCATACCATTGTGCATATTTGGAACGTTACTTCCATATTGCTGAGTGCTATCATAACCGTTCTGGTAAGTCCCTGTTGGATTACCAGTCCTAAAACTGGTCTGTATACCAGCAGACACAAAATTACTTCCAAAACTCCCATTGGTGTAATTTGCAGCACTGTAAACACCATTCTGAGTTTTTGCCCCAAAATCTCTCTTAAGCAGACTAGAATAACCTCGGTCATAATTTTCCCTGTCTCTAAAGGTATTAAATCCACCCCTTTTGCCCGCAGAGTATCTGTCCCGACGGTCATCCTTCATGCCTCCTCTACCCCTGGAACGACCTGTGAAGAAAAAAAAGATAATTGCATGCTGATTATTTCCATGCCACAAATCACTACTGACACAAAAAGGAATTAGGTAGCAACTAGCTCTATTCACTCTGTAAAGGGTTTCTCAGTTTCATATTAAAGATTTTTACTCACCCGCCAATCCCATTTAAATGGATTTGTAGACCATCATGTGACCCCAAATCACCAACATTTCTTATTGAAGGTTGGTCTTACCTGAACCTCTGTCTTCGACCAACTGAAGCAACTTGGGATTAATTGCTTGATTAGCTTCACGAAGCACAGAGATAAGGTCGCTCACTTGCTTTATGTTATTAGGTGTAAAGAAAGTGTATGCTGTGCCTGTTTTGGTACTGCGAGCAGTTCTTCCAATTCGATGAATATAATCCTCTGAGGAGTTAGGGTAGTCATAATTGATGACAAATTTCACATCTTCCACATCTGTAAGGTGTTGCAGTGTGGCAAAATAGCAATGTACGGAGTTTTGCACACCACAACAGCCAGACCAAAAATAAAAAGTTAGACAATTGTATTCCCAAGAAGGTACGGGCTGCAAAAAATACAGTTAAAATGGTTATCCATTCCCTGTAGGAATACCATTGAAATTGGAGAGGGAGAAAAAAAAAAAAAAAAGCACACACCATCTACCTGGATGTCTCATTACCCACCCAATGATAGACAGCCTGTCAGTAAGACGTGTATTCTCTAACATGTTCCCAAACCAGCAAGTCCCCTTACAGATCGTCAAGTGACATCTGAATGCTTCTGCGCAGTAGGGCCACTTAAAGGTTCACAGCAACCTCTTCATGTGCTCATTTTGAGGACCTTTAAACAAAAATGTACATGGTCCTTTGCATTACACACTCATCAGAAGTTCAAAATTCTGGCCACACTGCTTGTCTTGCCAAGACCTTACAACCGCAGCTGCAAGAAAAACATACCTGTCCCCCAAAAGTTGTTTTTATGCACTGTGTCTCGTCTAGGCAAGCGCTTCCAAGAAGCCAGGATTCACTTGAGAATGTGTCTCTCTCTGGCAGGTCTCGACATGACGACTACTGTGTAGGTGAGGGAGGAACTTTCAAAGCACTGCTTTCTTTTCCCACTGACTAAGTGTGAGAAGTTGCTCCTGCTCTAGATCTCATGTGCCAGTACTCACCAATTTGTAAAAGGCTTAGTACCTTTTAAAGCTGCTCTCTCCATTTCAAACTTGAACAAAAATTTCATTGAACATTGAAGTTTGGAAATAGTTCTTCAACATTTCAGCCAACTCACTGAAACTCAAAGACCCACAGATCACAGTAAACAGTTTGAAACAGTGCTGTACCATGGCAGTCATGCAAAGCATGGGACAGAAGAAATACCACGGCAGTGAACTGTGAGGATAACTTGCACTTTTTTCCCCCGGAGAGAACAGTTTACGGGGCAGAGGTGGTATGTTCTGCCTTTTGAAGATTACTGGCACACTTTCAGCTTTTCACCTCTCTAATCGACTGGAAGCAGCCAGCCGACCACTAGTCCTCCATCCCCCTCGAGTCCTCCGATTGTCATGCCTAGGCCTTGCCAAAGGCTGCACCTTTATATGAAAAAAACTTGGAAAAAATGCAGAGGTTAAAGAAAGCAATAAACTTTCTTTAAAAAAGTATATGGAGATCTTCTGGGAAACCGAGCCATGAATTCGAGTTTTTACTAACCTAGCCCTCTGGAGGCCACATCTGTAGCAATCAGAATAGGAGCTTTTCCATGTTTGAATTCTGTGAAAGAAAAACTATCATCAATAATGTAAGAATGACAAGTTTTAAGAAACAAATTTTCATTTTCATTTGACTTACCATTTAGAACCCAGTCACGTTCCTGTTGACTCTTGTCACCATGGATACCCATGGCGGGCCACCTACATTAAAGAAAAACTATCAGTAAGTTCACCTTTAAAACCAGATAGATTTTAGTCTGCTTAAAAAACTAATCACAATTTCCTTTAGTTTTACCTGATGTACAGTTTTATTTACACCAGATATAACTGCCATCCATGAAACTCAAATCTGTTACTTTCGATCTGTTTGCCTCTCCCTCTAAACTCAGCTCTCATACACCTGCTTCAATGGAAGAAGCCCACATACCCGTCTCTCCTCATTTTTCTAGTAAGCTCATCACATCTTCTTTTGGTTTCGACAAAAACAATGGTTTTATTCTCCTTCTCACTCATGATCTCTTCCATTAGACGAATAAGTCTTGGAAAAACAAATTGTGAATTTTAATAAAAGAAGTCCACAGTTACAGACACATATTTACGGTCAGTGAAATCAATAACTTCGATTTACACAACTCAAGTAAAAACACCTGCTTGAACACTTGTATCAAGCAATTCTATCCTTGGTCCTTAAACCATAAAGGAGTTCCTTTTCCTTCTTTGCTATATGGTGATAACCAATTGCGCGAATGAAGGAAAGTATTTTAATAAGGATCGACAGACTAATTTTAAACAAACACACCCAACGTTGCACCAACTGAAAGTCACTTTTAAGATAACCTATCAAACGGTTAACTCCTGAATTTGTACAGTGATGTTTTTAGAACAATACTTCTACAGAAAACTTACTTTTCATCCTTTTCTACATCATGACATACATCCACAATCTGAAGAATATTGTGGTTTGCACTCAGTTCTAGTGCACCAATGTTTATGTGAATGTAGTCTTTCAGGAAATCTTCAGCAAGCTGTCTTACTTCTTTTGGCCAAGTTGCACTCCACATTAGGGTTTGCCTATCAGGCTGAAGAATTTTGGGTTAAAAAAAGCATTGTATTCTAAGAACAAATCTTTGAGATAAGTTTGAAAAGGAAACATTTTTAAAGGTAACTTACTCTTATCTGATCCACAATCTTCCTTATTTGGGGTTCAAAGCCCATATCAAGCATTCTGTCTGCTTCATCAAGGACAAGGTAGGTGGTTCTTCTCAGATTGGTTTTCCCACACTCCAAAAAGTCAATCAGTCTTCCAGGTGTTGCAATACAGATTTCCACACCTTCAATGAAACACACGACGTAACTACAACACGTAGTGTAGAAGTTCTAGAACCAACACTGACAAAATTATTGTTACGTGCCTCTCTCCAAATCACGAATTTGTGGTCCCTTTGGAGCACCACCATAGATGCAAGTGGACTTCAAGCGACATGCTCTACAGTATTCAGCAGCTACTTGCTGTACTTGTTGGGCCAGTTCCCGAGTTGGTGCCAGCACCAAGCACTAAAAGAAACACAAAGCAGAGCAGATTTTAACAGAGTCCCGGATCCTAGTTTTAAACTTACTGGCATTATGCTGGCAGGTAATTGACGTTTGCTGTAAAGACAGCTTTGTCTCCAACTAAGTTGAATAAGACAACTAACTTACAACTAACTTATAACTACGTAACTAACTTATAACTGCATGTAAAAGCATGAGTTTTTTGCTACATACAAACATTTGCTACAAATCTCTCTGTCATACTCCTAAGCAAAAGCTAATGAAAATATGTCTACTTACAATAGGCCCATCACCTCTCTCTAGGAATGGCTGATGATTGATGTGGACGATAGCAGGCAGCAAATACTATGGGGGGGAGGCAAACAACAGGAATTAAGTTAAAATGTTTCCGGTTTCTTTATATTCTCAATTTGTTTTCTCTAGCACATCACCACCGAATAAAACTCGAGTTATCCCAAACTTACAGACAACGTTTTCCCGGATCCAGTCTGTGCTACTCCAACCATATCTAATCCACTTAGAGCAACGGGCCATCCCTGAGCTTGAATAGCAGTGGGCTCAGTAAAATTCTGTCTTGCAATGACATCCATTACGTTAGCTAAAATTAGCAACAATAAAAAATTAGCAAAACCAGAAGAAAAAGAATAAATGAAGTGGGGGGGGGGGAACCTCAAAACTAGGCACTTACCAGGGAAGTTCGCTTCATAAAAATTCAGAACTGGCTTTGGGCAGTTGTGACCTCTAACCGTAATTTCCTTACTCCTTCTGTATGTCTCCACCTCTTGCTAGAAAACAAATTTTAATGATCTACTAAGTACCATGACAACCTTCACTAATATGCAAGTCACCAGGTCCCTAACTTTTTAAATGATTAACAAACCTTAATAGGATTTTAAACCTGTATCCACATACAGACACCACACAGCATAAGATTCACCTATTATGGTTATAGTCAACAACTCTGAAGTACAAAAATCCAAAGCCACCTGTTTTTATAAGTACCACCTCTTTCTTAGCTACCATAGAGTGTGAATTTCCCTTAATTTGGTCATTTCCAAGACCTCTCTATTTAGATTTTGATTTAAGTCATTATTGAATTATAGCCTGATAAAACCATGTGAAATTACTCACTGCTGTGCGCCTAGCCAAATCAGGGTGCTCTTGATAAAAATTCTTCTCAAATTTGGGCAGCTCATCAAGATTCCACTTCTTTTTGACTAGTTTTTCCCCAGGGTTTCCAAACTTCTTTCCAGATAGGGGCCCTGCCCTACTTCCCCCGAATCGAGGTGCACCAAACCTGGAAAAACAAAAACAAAAACCTCACATTTTCAAATGTCTACATAGTGATTTACATACAGACTTTTCATCCTTTGGCACACACTAGAGGTAAATGACTTTCACAGTTTGAAGACTTAGCACTGCCCTTGGCGATGATCATGCTATCAAAAACCACCATTAGCACCATCTCTCTCCCTTCCCGTTGTCCCAAGTACACACTACTAAAGCCAAATCAACAGCCCGGGATATAGCAGGTCGGAAACTGGCTGCCCAAACGCCCGAAGTTCCGATTACAAGGATAGACAACAGCTTATGGTTACTAGCTTCTCCCATGAGCTTAGGAATTAAATGTCTGGGAAAGAGACAATACAAGGGAGGAGCTTAACAGCGATATTATTTTTACTGACTGTTTTCAAGCAAAGAAGCTTTGATTTTAAGGAATAACGGGACGACACAAACAATGAGAACAGAACAAGGACGGTGGTCTCAGGGACACTTACGCAAGCCAATCGAATTGGGGGTATCCCGCGGAAGGGCTCCTGATTCTGATAGCAACATTATATAACGCAAAGAAAAAGAGGAGGAGGAGCTGGCAACTACCGGGGGAGGAGTCCCGGACCGGGCGGCGTTCCCGCTGGGGCGGCGCTTCCCCCTTTGTCTCGCATTTCTCTCTGCGCCACATTTTCTCGACGCTGCCATTTTGAGCTCCTCCGCCGGGCGGGGTAACAAAGGCGCCGCCGCCATGTCCGACGCCGGCATTTTGTACCCGCGACCCAACCACATGGCCGATTCCCGCGGCGCTGGCCACCCTGCTGCCCCTGTCACATCAACGGGTTCGAAGGCGAGCCCGGCGGCTCTCATAGAATTCCCGGGGCAGCTAAACCACATCTCAAAGGGTTGCACCTAATAACGACGACTTCACCCTCTTGGAGACGTCGCGCTTTCCTCCCCTCGAAATACCCTCCCCCAAATTCTCCCAACAGCTACTCAATCGCCGGGGAAACTTCGATGTCCTCCCCGCCAGCCCGCCAACAAAAGGCGACCTTAAAAGCCGTTAACAGAAAAACCGCTTTCAATCAGTTTTTGACAAATACCAAAATGGCGCAAGCCTTCGGTCACAAAAGCCTAAGGATAGGCTGAGAAACCCAAGTTCCTGTCGCCCCCGCCCGCCACCTTCATCGGCCTCCCATCCCCCACTGCCAGGCCTGACAAGTCCGTTCCCACACTCACCCTCGATCCCGGCCGCGGTCTCGGTCACTCGAATAACCCGACATGGCGTCAATGGTTGCGGTTGGCGGGGAACGAAATGGAGAGAATCGGGTGCGACGAGTCGCTGCGGGTGGCTCTGGCGACAGCAAAGCCTTGCGGGGGCGGCAGCGGCGGAGGAGCGGCGATGACTGAGGCCGGAGCTGCTCAACGAGAGACCGGTGGAAATGAATGAGGTGCCGGCCGCGTCCCGGCAGCCGGTTTTATAGTCTGGACCGCCTCCTCCGCCGCAAAGAATGCTGGGAGCCGCTCTATGACCTAATCACTCCGCCCCTGCGCAGAGGCCGCAACGCCCGCCGGCGTTCCGGGATCCGCCATGTTCTCGCCCCACCCCCCACCGCCCCTCCCTCGGAATCGCCGGTTTAGGGCCCCTTTCATGGCTGGACCCACCCACACTGAAATTTCTCAGCCTACACCCTATTCTTTACCTTTTTCTCGTTTTTCCACACCTCAGGGAGGCCACCCTGCCCTTTTCCAGGTTCAGCCTACCCAACAAAATGGCCAGCACAGGCCAACCCACTCAGCCCACTTGGAGATGTTTACGTCTCCAAAGAGCCCTCACGCTTCTAACCAAATGAGACGGGAAGGCGGAGCCAGACGTTGTCACGTGGCTGCTCCCGCCCATCGGGTAAGCGGACCGCACTACTTCGCCAGTTGGCGTCGGCGGAGGAATACGAAACGAAATAGCTCGCCGGAAGTTCCGTACTAATGCCCCCGGGAGACCGACCTGGGCTGCTGGATGTGACCAGATATGTGAAACCCACCCACCTGAGAATCCCTTAGCGGGATATTGCCCGCGGCGAAGGGTATCTAGAGCCCACAAACCGCCGCCTCGGCCCGTGCTGAGAAAGGAAGTCCTCCTGTGATGACCAATCAGCAGCGAGAAGCCGTTTTAAAGTCCCACCCTCTTTCTCCCCCAGCCCTTTCGTTTCGTTCCCCCACCTCGGCGGTGCGTCTGCGCTGTTCGGCCCTTCCAGGACGCCGTCCATCGCGCGCCCAGTTGGGAGTCTAGCGGCAACCTGCCTCCGTGACATGGCCGGCTCAGAGGCTGGTGAGTCTCGGCCCGGAGCCCCGGTGTGTGTGGACTGAAACCGTTTAAGAACCCGAACGCCCCTATTCCTTTTATCTCGAGTCCTCCGGCTGGACTCACTGGTCTGGCCTGCCGACGGGTCTCGTCACAGACACCCCGTCGTGGTCGGCGGGTTTGGGTCTCTTAGCCCCGCTCTTGGTTCGCTTAGTCTCTTAGCCCCGCTTTTGGTTCGCTTAGTGGCCATCGAGCGCATTTTGGGGTGTGAAGAGGAGGGCCCGCAGCACGCCTGCAGCCTGGCTGCAAAGAGGGCAGTCAGAAAGCAGAAAGTGTCCTCCTGGCACCTGTATTCTCGGGAATCCAGCCACTGTCAGCGCGCTCTCTGCTTCTTGAATTGTGGAGACTGAGGCCGTACCTGCCTGTGCATTGAACTTTTGAGCAACGGCACCCTTACGGTGTTGTTGATGCCCTTGCCAAAGTAGAACGGTGGTGGATTTTTCTCTTCGGCGCTCTGTGTCGTTACCTGGCTTTTTCTAGCAACCACTTTCGAGAAGCGAGTTGATTGGGTTGCCTGGGACGCCTTCATCCTTTTCTTCCAGACAGCTTGAAACTTCAAACCCTTTGGTTTGGTCAGCTTGAGAACTGGGCACGGGGAGAGAGAACGTGATTCTTGGAAGATACTCTCATTTGTTTCTGGGAAGAGGGAGATGATGTGCCTTGAATACACAGACACATTTTTAGAACCTGCTGAGCATGTCAGATACAGAGTAACAGAACTTTCTCTTTAGTTGCTAATTATATCAGGGCGCAAATATTTCAAGCTTTCTAAATTGTTCGAGAAACCCTTGAAGTGTGTTTGCTATAATTCCAACGGTGTCTGGGGGTGGGTTGCGGTGGCACAGGAAACTTCAGTGTTGATAATGTGCTAGCTCTGAATTTAGAGACATTTTTAGGTATTTTCTATGTTTTATTTCTTATACATTAAATATAATTAAAAACTAACAAATGTTTTAGTGTTAGTGTCATTACTTCATTTCTTAACAGCCTGCGTTAATCAGCCTATTGGGCACCAGAGAAATTCTGACTTGCACAAGATAATTGGGTAAAAACATGACTAACGCTATTGGGAATTTGAAACAGCATTCATTAATTAGTTTCTGGTAGCCTCAGACTATCATTAACAAAGTGTCTTGCTTATGACATAATATTTGCTTACTTATACGTATGTTTTAAATAAAAACAGCTTTGTGTGGCTTGTAAAATAAGAAAAGGGTACATAACTTAGCACTTTAGCTTATAACGGTAGAAATTGGATTTGCATCATAGTTTTTTACTACATTGAAATTCTAGCACTCTAGCACTTGCAGAGTGCTAGAAATTAAATAATGTATTTTCAAAATTCATGCCTTGGAGGGCCTTTGAACTTTTATAGTAACCAAATTTCTTATCTTGTGCTGCATTCAATGTCTGTCTTTGTGGGGTCGACTTTTGCTATTTAAGGCTTATCTTTTTCCTTTCCTAACAGAGTGGATAACCGTTGCCAATAACCTTCTTTTGAAATGTCACATACACCTGAGGATACGAGAACTGGAAGACTGTGATGCTAATGTTTTTATTGCTCTTTATCAATCCATTTTGGGAGAAAAGGTACCAGGTAAGGGTACTAAAAAGTGGGAGTAATAGTGACTATATGTTAGGCCAGGTGTTTTGAGTGCCTTAAGTTAGATCCTGTGGTGTTTATAAAATCCTGTATTTTCTCTTTGTTTACATTTTATTTGTATGTAACTGTTGCATTCGTTACCATAATAAAGACCCACATAGAGTAACAGCCTTGTTCAAATCAGTTTGAGTGGTCTTGGTCATTGTGTCAGTCATGGCTAATACCTTGTGAAAGTCACACCTTTTCTGTACATATATTTTCAAAAATTCTAAAATTGAGTAGAACTTGGAAACTTGTTGGGTCCTGTTGCTTAACCAGTATTATGGATATGAATTGATGATTGTACTGCATCCCTGCTTGAGTAGCTCAGAGTCTTTATCCATAGATCTCTACTGTCTCTGCTATAACCATTAGTATTAAAGCTCTGTGTAGTCTCTTTTCCTTTCCCACTGTTACCATGAGTTAGTGCCCTCATCACTTGGAATAATGGAGATGGCCTCTAGCTAGTATCTTTGATGCTAGTCTTAACCTTCATTTGAGCACAGAGGCCTATAGTTATTAGACCAGTCTTTTAAAATACTTTTTTCAGGGCACCTGGGTTGCTTAGTCGGTTGAGCATCTGACTCTTGGTTTTGGGTCCAGTCATGATCTCAAGGTTCGTGAGTTTGAGCCCCACATTGGGCTCTGTGCTGACAGCATGGAGCCAACTTGGGATTCTCTCTCTGCCCCTCTCTGTCTGTCCCCTCCCTGCTCACTTGCTCTCTCTCTCTCTCTCAAAATAAATAAAAGAAAAACTTAAAAAATAAAGTACTTTTTTCTTCCTTCCCCCATTCATCTCCCTCAGTGCCAGAGGAGAAACTCCAAACACAAGTTCAGTGTTAAAATCTTTCCTCACTGTGGTCTTTACTGACCTTTTGGGTTTTTTTAAGTTTATTTTGATTTATTTTTAATTTTTTAAAGTTTATTTGCATTTCAAAGTAAGTTTTACTTTGTTTTATATTTTTATTTTTTAATTTACATCCAAGTTAGCATATAGTGCAACAATGATTTCGGGAGATTCCTTAATGCCCCTTACCCATTTAGCCCATCCCCCCTCCCACAATCCCTCCAGCAACCTTCTGTTTGTTCTCTATATTTGTCTGTTTTGTTCCCCTCCCTGTTTTTATATTTTTGTTTCCCTTCCCTATATGCATTTGTTTTGTATCTTAAATTCCTCATATGAGTGAAGTCATACGATATTTGTGTTTCTCTAATTCTGCTTAGCATAATATTCTCGAGTTTCATCTACATAGGAGCAAATGGCAAGATTTCATTCTTTTTGATTGCTGAGTAATACCCGTTTGTATGTATACATAGATATATATATATATGTACACATACACCATATGTATACATACACCACATTTTCTTTATCCATCTGTTGATAGACATTTGGGCTGTTTCCACATTTGGCCATTGTTGATAGTGCTGCTATAAACATTGGGGTACATGTGCCCCTTTGAAACACCACACCTGTATCCCTTGGATACATACCTAGTAGTGCAATTGCTCGGTCATAAGGTAGTTCTATTTTTAATTTTTTGAGGAACCTCCATACTGTTTTCCGGAGTGGGCTCACCAGTTTGCATTCCCACCAGCAGTGCAGAAGAGATCCTCTTTGTCCACATCCTTGCTAACATCTGTTGTTGCCTGAGTTGTTAACATTAGCCATTCTGACAGGTGTGGGGTGGTATCTCATTGTGGCTTTGATTTGTATTTCCCTGATGATGAATGATGTTGAGCATTTTTTCATGTGTCAGTTGGCCATCTGGATGTCTTCTTTGGAGAAGTGTCTATTCATGTCTTTTGCCCATTTCTTCACTGGATTATTTGTGTTTTGGGTGTTGAGTTTGATAAGTTCTTTATAGATTTTGGATACTAAGCCTTTATCTGATGTGTCATTTGCAAATATCTTCTCCCATTCCGTCGGTTGCCTTTTAGTCTTGCAGATTGTTTCCTTCACGGTGCAGAAGCCTTTTATTTTGATGAGGTCCCAGTAGTTCATTTTTGCTTTTGTTTCCCTTGCCTCTGGAGACGTGTTGAGTAAGAAGTTGCTGTGGCCAAGATCAAGGAGGTTTTTGCCTGCTTTCTCCTCGAGGATCTTGATGGCTTCCTGCCTTACATTGAGGTCTTTCATCCATTTTGAGTTTATTTTTGTGTCTGGTGTAAGAAAGTGGTCCAGGTTCATTCTTCTGCATGTCGCTGTCCTGTTTTCCCAGCACCATTTGTTGAAGAGACTGTCCTTATGCCATCGGATATTCTTTTCCTGCTTTGTCGAAGATGAGTTGGCCATACGTTTGTGGGTCCATTCCTGGATTCTCTGTTCTGTTGAATTGATCTGAGTGTCTGTTTTTGTGCCAGTACCATACTGTCTTGATGATTTCAGCTTTGTAGTACAGCTTGAAGTCCGGGATTGTGATGCCTGTAGCTTTGGTTTTCTTTTTCAAGATTGCTTTGGCTACCTGGGGTCTTTTCTGTTTCCATACAGATTGTAGGATTGTTTGTTCTAGCTCTGTGAAGAATGCTGGTGTTACTTTGATAGGGATTGCATTGAATATGTAAATTGCCTTGGGTAGTATTGACATTTAACAATATTTGTTCTTCCTATCCAGGAGTATGGAATATTTTTTCATTTTTTTGTGTCTTCTTCAATTTCTTTCATAAGCTTTCTGTAGTTTTCAGTGTATAGATTTTTCATGTCTTTGGTTAGATTTATTCCTAGGTATTTTATGGTTTTTGGTGCAAGTTTATTTATTTGAGAGCTTGCACGGGGAGGGGCAGAGAGAGGTAAAGAGAGAATCCCAAGCAGGCTCCATGCTGTCAGCATGGAGCCTGATTCAGGGCTCAATCCCAGGAACTGTGAGATCATGACCTGAGCCAGAATCAAGAGTTGGACACTTAACCACCTGAGCCACCCAGGGGCCTCTATTTTTATTTAGAGAGTGTGTGTATGAGTGGGGGAGGGACAGAGAGAGAACAAGGGAGAGAGAATACTAAGCAGGCTCCATGCCATCTTAGAAGCCCTGAGATCATGACCTGAACCAAAATTAAGAGTCAGACGTTTAACCAACTAAGCCACCCAGACACCCTTATATACTGACCTTTTAAATCATTATGCCATTAATTCCTACTAGGTTACCTTCAGAAGGTTGTGGGGTTTTTTTCCTCTCATGGAAAGCAGCCCATGATTATGGGTTAAAGTCTCACTCCATTATTGTTTCCCTTACTAGAGTATTAGCACCTCCTTGAATTTAGGGACCTCTTTATCTTTCTGTAGCATGGTGCTTATTGTAGAGCATGTTCATATATATGTTGATTGACTAAGTATTCAACCACTAAAGGTGCTGTGTGGAATTCAGGCTCTGTTAGCTTTATCTGAATTTTATAGCCTGTTTTGTTTGGGTAGAGCTTATGTTTGTAGCACTTAACCTGACTCAGAAGCCTGGTCAGAGACAGATGAAAACTTGGACCCTCAGATGAAAAATGTGTAGCCTTTTTTCCACAGACCTCATAGCTATTCCCAGGAGTCAAGAGGATGAAGCTCACAATGTACAAGCAGTAATTGATTCGCTGGCCTTGGATTACCTGCAAGTCAGCTTGTCTCACATAACAGGTCGGTGTATACTTAACCATCAGATAATTTTGCATTTGACTAAATTAATTTGTTGGGTAGAATCCTAGACATTGTTTAGTTAACCAAATGAATAAGCTTATGATATAAACCAAGTGGCAAGACTGAGCCAAGATAAATTGACTGGTAGAGTTAAGGCAGCCATTCTTGAGAGCTTTTTTAGGAGAGTCAAACATTGAGTTTATGATGGACCTGAGTCTGAGATGTAAGAATTCTGGCTGGTAGTTAAAGGTATGTTTTTTGTTATTTTGTTATTTTGTTATTTTAAAGCTAACATGCTGCTTGTTTGTAGTAGCTAAGAATTAGCTACATCTAAATATCCATTAAATAGGGACAGGTTAAATAAGTTATGATAGCTCCATGCAGGGAATTACTCTGCTACTGTAAAAGATGATTGATGATGCTCATTATGTACAATGTTCCATATTAGTGGAACAGTCTCCAATGTGTGCAATGTCAGAAAGATGTGCACTTAACAATGATAATGTGCAGAGTAGGGTGCTGCTTATAAAAACAAAGGTAAGGAGAGGAAATATGCAGTTGATTGCTTGCAGAAGGACTCTTTGAAAGCATGTGCAAGAAACCTGTAATGCCAATTGCTTCCAGTAAAGGAACTTCAGGGCTGCAGGACGAGGGTGGGATGAGACTTCATTATATAACTTTTATACTTCTTGAATTTTATTTTGTTTTTTTAAAGTTTATTTATTTATTTTGAGAGAAAGAGTGCATGAATGGGGGACAGGCAGAGAGAGAGAGAGAATCCCAGAGACCACACTGTCAGCGCAGAGCCCGGCATGGTGCTCCATCCCACAAACTGTGAGGTCATGACCTGAGCTGAAATCAAGAGTCAGATGCTCAACCAACTGAGCCACCCAGGCGCCCCTCAATTTTAAGCCTCATGGATATTTTCTCTATTCAAAATAAATAAAACTGTAAATTGTTTTTGAAACTTTTTCCAAAATAGAGTATATCATGCTTGTATTCTAAAGCCAAACATACCAAATATAAATATATTTGTAAATCCCTGTATTCTAGATAGAAAATGAGGATTATTCCAGTCAATTATTTCAAGCTAAGGAAAAGAGGGAATCTGTGCATTTGAACCTACATTTGAATCACTTAGAGAAGGCTTACACCATTGGTTTGTTCTTGGGCAGTTAAATGTTAATCAGGATTTGTCACTCACATCTCTCAATGTGATGTTGACGACAAGTTTTGCAAAAATACTCTGTCTTAAGTTTTGAGTGCAGTTCTAGGAGTAAAAATGGTAAATTAGTTTGAAGATAATTCATTTTGAGGGATAATCCCAGGGTTTTCCTGTTCTTTTGCAATTCGGAATTGCTTTATCACTTGAATAGGGTAATTTCTGGTATTTGTGCTTTTTAAACCTATAGCATAGTGTATCTGCTTATGTAACTTTTTAATGCAGAGCTGCTCCTAACAACTCTCACCCACCCCATGAAAAGTTGCAGAACTGCTTATCTCCTCCAGTATACTGCAGAGCAGCTTTTTACTCGTTGTGTTCTTGTTCAGTTTAAAATACTTTCTTCTGTACCATGAAGCACTGCATTTTGGTGGGCGGTCTTAGTTGCTGGGTTGGCAGAGGATGCTCCCCATCCTGGCAACTGAGAAGTTCTGAGTATGCCCTTGGGGTATACTTGTGTATCTCATTAAGCCAGAAAAACAAGGCTTAAGAAGATTTGTTTGCTTTAAACCAAAAAAAAAAAAAAAAAAAAAAAGAGTCAAATACTGTCTATCTGTATTGGTAATTTTGTAAAACATCATATTTCTGGTTTAGGTTTGTTTTGCATCAGGAGTGAAATTTTGAATGGCTAGATTCTCTCAAATATCAAGTTTCCATTGTGTCTTTCCCTTACTGGTTTGAACTTAAGAGAATGCAGGCATGACCTCCCAAAGGACAACCCAGCTGTCTCAAGAGTTACATTCCATCCATACCTGATGTTGATTAGAGTCCATTTTAGGTGATACTAAGCAAGCTAAGTTTCCATGCTTTTACCAACCCATTTCTTGTCAACATATCAATTTAGCATGTATTAAAAACTTATTATGAGACAAGTATTGTGCCAGGAATTGTTTAAAGAGTAACTCCTGGGTGTAAAGTGGATGTGGTGGGAGGTGAGGCTGGAGAAGTTGGGACTGAGGTGAGATTAAAAAGTTTTACGTGCATGGCCAGTGTTTTTAAGAAAATTTATTATTGAAGTTTAGTTGACATAGAAAATTATATTAGTTTCAGATGTACAACATAGTGATTGGACAGTTCTATATATTACACAGTGCTCACTGTAATAAGTATAGTAACCAACCACTACCTTACAACGCTATTACAATGTTATTGATGTTATTTCCTATGCCTTATTTTTCATCTCTGATTTATTTTATAACTGGAAGTTATACAAACTGTATACAAAGCTGTATAAATTGGAAATTTGTATGAATGGACAAGTTTTTTAAATTAGTATTTTATTTATTTTTTGAGAAAGAGAGAGAGCGAGAGCACCTGGGTCTGAGCAGGGGAGGGGCGTAAGGAGAGGGAGAGAGAATCTCAAGCAGGTTCCATGCCTGACATGGCAGTGGGGGGGGGGGGGTGCTCGATCCCACGACCCTGGGATCATGACCTGAGCTGAAGTCAAGAGTCAGACACTTAACTAACTGAGCCACCCAGGCATCCCACATGGGCAGTTTTTAAATTAAGAAAAATGACATGACCTATATAAAATGAATAGGAGTTAACAAATAGAAAAAACGAGGAATTCCTGATGAAAATATCCCAACAAGTTTTTTGTTTTTATGTTACTCTACTGCTGTTATCTTCAGAACAAACCACTATCTAGAAGTAGGATCCCACAATCTGAAACTGTGTTGCCTCCTGCCATTTTTTTTCACCAGCCTAAAAAAGTTCTGCTTAGATACTTTATATCTTGGTATAAATCTTACCAGAGGATGTTTTATTAAGTCTACTTATTTTGTTTCTTGGTAAAGGAAGGAATATGCTAATTAATTACCAAACATTATATTCAAGACTGCTTCCTTTGTTTCTTCAAATATAATTAGGTATCAAGACATTCATGTTTTTAATATTTATAATATTATTCGTTTTCCTGAATTAGTTTGTAATTCTTTTATCTGAACAGTATTTACACAGTGGTATATTTGTTTTGAAACTTTGAGACTTTTAGTTTCTTCGTTAATATTTTTAATAGCTTTTTATCCTGTGTTTAGGAGAAAATATAGTGAAGGGAGATAAAGAATCTATTAAGAATCTGCTAGAAATCTTTGATGGGTTGCTGGAGTATCTTACAGAACGCATCAGTGAGACATCTCACGAAAAAAGTAAGTTTTAAAATTGTAATTTGAATAACTAATGCATATACCTGGTAAATTAAATCTCACTTCTTTTTTTTTTTAATTTTTTTTTTTTCCAACGTTTATTTATTTTTGGGACAGAGAGAGACAGAGCATGAACAGGGGAGGGGCAGAGAGAGAGGGAGACACAGAATCGGAAACAGGCTCCAGGCTCTGGGCCATCAGCCCAGAGCCCGACGCGGGGCTCAAACTCACAGACCGTGAGATCGTGACCTGGCTAAAGTCGGACGCTTAACCGACTGCGCCACCCAGGCACCCTAAATCTCACTTCTTAACTGTTCTAAGTGGTTGGAAAAAACTATCTTAGACTATCATCATGTCCTTTGTCAGTTTGGATGTGCTAATCTATAAAAAGTTCTGATTAAAGTTGCTTACTGTCCTATTATTGCATGAAATGACTTATTCCAAAATTTCCTGTCAGAACTGCCATTTTTGTTATGAATTTGGATATTGCTAAAGCATTAACAGGAGGAATTGGAGTGTTTTTGTCTTTAACCTATGTTTAGGTTTGTGACAGCCTGAAAGTTTTATTTTAGCCTTTGAGTAATCCAGTTCTCCAAAAAGTTATCCAACAAGTTTTCAGCAGCAATAACAAACAACATAAATTCTGATATGAATGAAGACAAAAAAATGTGGGTAGGCTCATCGTTCCTACTTCTCACGTGGCTGTGATAACATCTGACCTTAAACTCTTTAGTGATAGTTTTCTACCTTTTATCATTGTTGCTGAAAAGATTTAAAGGCATATGTAGGTCTGGCCTGGAGGGAAAAACTGCCACAGGGGATATTTCTTATTTCAAACACTTGAGTGTTCTGAGTGTGGAGGGTTTTGAGTGTTTAATATCTGTTAAATATGTACCAGCCTCGGTATGCTGGGAGGATTCATAATTGCATGCCATGTTCTATTGCTCTCAAAGAAACCTAAGTTTCTGACTTAAGTCAGGAAGACAGCCATAACTGCATACAGTAGTCCCCCTAGATGCAGTTTTGCTTTCCACTCGCAGTCCCCCTTGGTCCAGAAGCAGATGATCCTCCTGAGGTATTGTCAGAAGGTCGGTCATTAATAGCCTAATGCTACATCACAATGCCTGTGTCATTCAGCTCACTTCGTCTCATCACGTAGGCATCTTATCCCACATCATCACAAGAAGCAGGTGAGTACAGTACAATAAGATATTTTGACAGACCACATTTCTATAACTTTTGTTATAGTATGTTGTTATAATCGTTCTATTTTATTATTAGCTATTGCTTATCTTAATGTGCCTAATCTAGAAGTTAAATTTTATCATACATATGTATAGGAAAAAACAGTATATATAGGTTCAATCTTATCTGTGGTTTCAGGCATCCTCTGGGGGTCTTGGAACGTATCCCTCGGGGGTGGGGGGGGGACTGTTAAACAATAAAAACCATTATAGGAGAATTGGGGGAGAGTGAAAGACGTGAAATTTACCTAATTCAAGGCTACTTAGTAGGTATTTTGAGGCTTGGTGGCTTTAACCATTTTAGCAACAAGATTAAGAGATGGAAAACTACCTTTGGTGGAAATTGATTAATTTGAAGTTTTACACTAACAGCAGCGGTTTTTTACAATGTAGTGCTTGATTGCAGGTAGAAGAGGAATGGTAGTGGCTTTACCATGAGTAGGGCAGTGGGGATGGCGAGAGGAGGGCAGAACTGAGAGATACTTAAATGTGAGTCTGGTTGGGGCGCCTGGGTGGCGCAGTCGGTTAAGCGTCCGACTTCAGCCAGGTCACGATCTCGCGGTCCGGGAGTTTGAGCCCCGCGTCAGGCTCTGGGCTGATGGCTCAGAGCCTGGAGCCTGTTTCCGATTCTGTGTCTCCCTCTCTCTCTGCCCCTCCCCCGTTCATGCTCTGTCTCTCTCTGTCCCAAAAATAAATAAAAACGTTGAAAAAAAAAATTAAAAAAAAAAAAAAAATGTGAGTCTGGTAATAGTGAGACGTGGAGGCAGGGCATGCGGGAGGGAGATTTCCAGGGGAGGTCAGTAGAATGTGGTGAGCTTAGTGCTGCTAGGAGGGGGTTGCAGAGGTGGGACCTCCCAGTGCAGTAGTACTGTGGTTGGATGGTGTTTTCTGAAGTGTGATTCTCACCTTTGCAGGTCCAAGTTGATATGGCAGTATTACCTAGAGCTAATCAGATTCTTCAAAATGCCAGTTAATAATGGGAAGTCAATCTTTATTACCATGAGTCACATCATGTACAGAGCAGCTTTTTCCTGGTACCTGAGCTAGCATTATCATTAACTTACCACTGAAGAACAGGGATTTGAAAGCAGACTTTGCGTCAATGCTAAGTTCTGCCTCTCATTGTTTCAAGCTCTCTAAGCCTCAGTGTTTTCATTTGAAATTCTTCCATGGCTGTAGTGATGGTTGAGTAAGTAGATATATAAATAGTTTAGTTCCAAGCCTAGCTCCGAGTCAGTGCGCAGTGAATGTTAACTAATGTTATTACAGTGTTGGTTATTTTGAATACAGAAATAGAAAAAAATGAAGGTAGATGCTCAAATAGAGAAATCTCTAGAAATGGGGATGGGAATATTCAGAGGCGTCAATCTGAATCATAGGAAGTTTCACCCACGTACCTCCTGAAATCAATTCCCTAGTGTGTTGCTGCTGGCGAAAGTGTATTCCTCAGAAATGTTGAGTTGAAAAAGGAGTGATAGTCTGAAAGAGAACTTGAGCCAAGCTTTGATGTACTCTGACTCTTAGCCTGGGAGGGATAGTCTTGGAGCTTGAGGCTCACAGTTGTGTTCTGAAGCCACAGCCTAGTCCTCTTGCTTCAGACATCCCTTACTGAACAGGGAGGTTATAAACAATAAAAAATAAACCTACCACCTATCTTAAAAAAATAAAACATTGCTAGTACAACTGTAGACCTTGCTTTTAAAGCAGCATTTATCTTGCTTCTGTTACCCAAGTAATACATGGTCTTCACAGGTGATAATTTGGTTCTTTCTAATTTCGTGTTCACAAAAGCCCAGTTTACCAGGAGAAGATGAGGGTGCTTAACTGTTCTTACCTCTACCCACCCCCATATAAAAATAGCATTATTAATTGAGAGGTTTTTTGGTTTTGTTTTTATCTATTCTAAACAGGTGAAACTGGACAGAGTTTTAAAGAATTCCATCAAGGACAACCTTTAGAAGAGCCAGAAAGTACTAAGGAATCCAAATCATCATGGAAAAAGGTTTCTTTTGGGAGGTAGCACTCAATGTCTATGAATTTAATCAAAACAAGTTATGCTTTTTCCTTCTAAGAATTGGCACACAATATACCACAATGGCAGCAAAAAACAAAACAAACTGATGGGAAAATCTCAGTACCTTCTCATA
Organism: Leopardus geoffroyi; assembly: GCF_018350155.1. Lineage (NCBI taxonomy): Eukaryota > Metazoa > Chordata > Mammalia > Carnivora > Felidae > Leopardus > Leopardus geoffroyi. The sequence goes on from NC_059330.1 coordinate 46,864,506, forward strand.
TTTTAAATCTCCCTGACGGAATTTTAAGAACCTTGAGCTTATATGTAATACTTAAGTCTCAGTATTAAACACCTGTGTATTTTCTTCTTCCTAGTTAGTTCTTTTATTCCAAAATACATCTTTTAAAAAAAAATTTTTTTTTTAAACATTTATTTATTGTTGAGAGAAAAGGGAGCGTGAGTGGGAGAGGGACAGAGAAAGGAAGATGCAGAATTGGAAGCAGGCTCCAGGCTCTGACCTGTCAGCACAGAGCCCAACGCAGGGCTCAAACTCATGAGCAGTGAGGTCGTGACCTTAGCTGGAGTCAGATGCTTAACTGACTGAGCCACCCAGGTGCCCCTTTTCAAAATACGTCTTTAGTGGGGCGCCTGGGTGGCTTAGTTGGTTAAGTGCACCTGCATGTTTTTTTTATTTTTCCCTTGGTCATCAAAATAGTTTATGTTCCCTGTAGAAATCCTGGAAAGTACGAAGAAATAAACAAGTGAAGAAAAAAAAGATGAGCTCTACCATTCAGAACTAAACAAAGGCCTGTTAATGTTTTGTTATACTTGAGTCTTTTTTATAATGTTTTGGTTTTTTTTTTATTTAGTCATATTGTTTACATAGTTTTGTTTCCCACATTTAAAAATTTTACATATCAAGTCTTTTTCCAAGTTGTTAAATTCTTTGTAATAATGTTTAATCCCTGTATAACAGACCATATAGGTGCTTCACAATGGGCTAAACCACTCCTCTAAAGTGGAGGTGGATGTTTCTGGGTTTTTTTATAGTTTTTGAAAATGTGATACATGCTTTTGTTTGCTCTTTAAGCTACATCCAAAGAGTATGAATGTGATAAGCCTATTAAAAGTTGCCAGACTGCTTTCCAAAAAGGCCATGACAGTTTATACACTCACTGGCAGTATAAAATTGCTCGTTACTGTATCCTCATGAATCAGTAACATTAACTCATTAACAAATATCAGAGTTTTAAAATACCTGCAACTTTTATAGACAAAATATAATGTCATTACAGATTTGATGGTAGTTCTACCTACGGGTTGAACATAATGCTATGACTTTTAAATGTATGACTTTCCATTTTTTTTATGGAATTTGTCATGATTTGAAAGACACAGGCAATATCTTCCTGTTTAGGTATAGTACATTGTGGAAAACCTGTCTTAAAGGAGACCACCATGAGATGAATTTCTTGACTTTATTTTTTATTAGATTTTTTTTACAGTGCAAAAGTGAAACAATGCAAGGATATTTAATGCAAAATTCATACCCTACCCAGATTCCACCCCCACACCCGTAGAGTATCCAATGTTTATTGTTCTCTGTGTGTAATCTCCTATGCATTTAATCCTTGACACTTTCTACACGGCTATTTCTACTATACGTGTATGAGTTAAAACAGATAAACACCAAAAAGTGATAAGCAACAGAAGGGAGTGTCTTGCCCTTTTTCTGCACGTAGCAGTGAGCAGTCTGAATACTCATAGGCAGGCTGTTTAAAGCAGCTTTCGTCAGGAGGGGCCCTCTGGTTAGGCTGGGCCCAAGTAAGTAAGGGAATTCTTTCAGGTGCTCCTTGTCATCTGAGGCTTTGGGCCCCTCTTGGGATGGAGATGAAACAGAATCCACTGGTGAAGTAATTAGACTCGGAGACACAGCACACACCTTTGCTCTAAGAAGTAATGGTAAGTAAACTTCAGATACCTGTTATTCAGCATACAACTATGAAAATAAAAATAGTTATTCTTAGGAATGTTTACAGTTGAGAAGAATAGAATTGTAACTCGACCTTAGAATTGAATTTCCAGAGTATACCATGATTAACCTAAATATGAACAGTTACCTGAAATCAAACAAGTAGGAGTTATAGGCACATGAGCAAGTTTGTCATATAATATGTGGGACCTGATACCCTGAGAAGAGAATTCTGAATGCAATTTAATAGTCTACTCACATTCAGATTACCCCCTAAGTATAGTTTTCCTAAACTGGATGACTCACTCTTTTCATGGTTTCAAACAACAAGTCAGTATATCCAGTGGCAGTTCTTCCAGGCATCAGGCTACATTTCCAAGAGTCTGCTGCTCATACACAGTAAGCCTGAATATCTTTGAGGCCCATTTTGAGCCTCGTACCTTGCTGTCCTTCATCCCACTTCCTGTCCTGCCTACCTTAGTTGTCATGCTCTTTTCTGCCTTCATGTTGTTTCTTCTGCTGGGGTGCTCTTTCCTCATCTCTATTCCTGGCAAATTCACCCTACAAAGCCCAGCCTCCCCCACATGCCTACATTCTGGGGCTCTATTTCTACACTGTGGCCTTCTCATCTTATTTTGGTAATACTATTCTCACATTGTATAGTAATTTTGAGTATGTTTGTTTTATAAACTGTGAGTTCCAGGGACAGTAGCCACACCAGACTCATTCAGCAAATATTTAGTGCTTTCCCTGTGCCACGCAGTGGTGTTATAGTGGTTAACAAAATAGACACCGATCCCTTTCCTCATGGAGCTTGTATTCTGCTTGGGGAGGCAGCCAATCAGTAAGACAAGTAAGTGAAATACATAGTAAAATTATTCATATTCATCTTAGTATTTTAGAGCTTCTCAAAACACCAAGCCCAAAATAAGTTGTGGTTTGTATTTTTTTAATGGAAGAACAGGAATGCTGGATAGGCATTAAGTATATTAAATTGGGAATCCAGTGGCCAAATTCTCATCCAGACTCTGCTACTGGCTAGGTGACTTTGGACAAGGCCCTTATCTTTCCTGAGCCCGTTTCTTAACATGTGAAATTGGAGAATTCAGCAAAACCATCTGAGAAATCCCTTTGAGCATTAGTACTTTGGTTCCAAAGAATAGACATTGAAATCCAAGGAATTAATGTTCAAAGAACCTCAATATGGAAGGTTAGACAGTAGACTAAAGGCATGTACTTGCCACTGGGATGAGCGAAGTAACAGAATGACCAGAGTCAATTGAAAGTAACAAAAGAATGCTTCTTGAAGGAAGAGAGTCAGGTGGATTGACAGAAGATGGAAGGGACTATGATTTTAGAAATGGTGTTCTGTGATAGCAACTACCGTGTAGAAAGGTTGCATCTGTAAGAAGTGAGTTGTTTTCAGATTTTAACTATTCGGGTTATAATGCAATTAAGGCAAAAGAGAAAAGGTTGAGAGAAAAGCCAGGCTGAGGTGTTTTGGTTTGGTGTCATTAAGGGCTATGGTAACTTCCTTTTATATTTGGATTTAAGTCATCAGATAACTGTCACCGTATACATTCATAGGCATCTAACTTAGGCTTCAATTTCTGGGCTATGAATCTTATTTTTTTAATTGAGATATAATGAACATGTAAACTTATGTTAGTTTCAGATATACAATCTATGGATTTTATGTTTACATGTGTTGTGAAATGACTGTCCCAATAAAAGTCTAGTTAATATTTGTCACCATAGATAGTGATGACAACTGTTAAAATCTATTCTCTTAGCAACTTATAGTATTAATTATGGTCATGCTGTATATTTTATTCCCATGACTTAACTGGAAATTTGTACCTTTTGACCATCTTCACCCATTTTTTCCTACCCAGGGTTCCCCCTTATTTATGAAATGTCATATATGTTTATTATAGATACTTACTAATGCTTGCAGTAGACAAGTCCAGAGACTTTTCAGTAATAAAACAGTATATCCTAAAACAGTCTAAAAATTATAAGGAAATTTGAGTGTGTCACTTTCAGTCTGACAAATTAAAAGTGCCAAATGTTAACTAAGCATGAAATTTTGGAGAAATTTTATCAAAAAGAAACAGCATATGAGTTTCTTTGTCATCCAAGAAACTGAAGAAAAAATGGACTCAGGTAAAAATGAATTAGCCTGGAGTCAAGTTGATGACAAATTTAGTTTAGGTAGTAGAGAAATTGTGGACCACATTATGAATTTTGAATATTAGATCTTAGATGCTCTTCGTGTAAAATATGAAGTTATGGAGTGAGATTCACATATTTTATTTTATTTTTTTTAATTTTTTTTATTTAAAAAAAAAATTTTTTTTTTTTCAACATTTATTTATTTTTTTTGGGGAGAGAGAGAGAGACAGAGCATGAACAGGGGAGGGGCAGAGAGAGAGGGAGACACAGAATCGGAAACAGGCTCCAGGCTCTGAGCCATCAGCCCAGAGCCTGACGCGGGGCTCGAACTCACGGACTGCGAGATTGTGACCTGGCTGAAGTCGGACGCTTAACCGACTGCGCCACCCAGGCGCCCCGAGATTCACATATTTTAAACATGTTGATGTGAAAATGGCCCTGTTGCTCTGGGTTGTGGAAAAGGAGAGCATAAAAAGATGTGTTTGCTGGATTTTAAGAGACATCAAATGAACGTCAGACATTTTAAAATATGCAGTGTCTTGAAATACATTGCATGGAGTTTGTGCAAGGTGAATTTTCCATTTTTAGTGTGATTATGTCAGTTAACCACTTTAGTAACTGAGTTTTCAGGATACATTCTCATACCTTCAAAGTGAGGAGTAAGTTTATGGTGAAGTCTTTCATTAAATTGAAGAAGGGATAAATAGTCATTTGTAGAGGAGGAGTCATAAGTCTGTTTTGTTTGTGGGAAGTTTATGTATTGTAGATTTCTAAGGGAGCAAAGTGGATATTCCCTCAATTTCAGAACTATTTTAATACAGCTCTCTATGTAATAACATTATAAAGCCGATTAAATATTAAGCATTCAAAAGTTAGACAAAACAATTTGACCTATAAATTTTTTTTTATGGTATCAACCAGGATTCGTAGCTCAGAGATATACCCACAGAACAGCATTTCTACAATTCTCGCACCTATTTGTATGAGTATATTCCAGTAAAACCCAAGCTAGGCACACCTGGCTAGCTTAGTCAGTACAGCATGCAACTCTTGATCTCAGAGTTGTGAGTTTGAGCCCCATGATGAATGTAGAGATTGCTTAAAAATAAAATCTTTAAACACACACACACACACACACACACACATTTTATTTACAAAAACAGTTGGTGAGTCAGATTTGGACCTTGGGCCATAGTTTGCCAACCTCTGACCTAGAGAAAATCACCGTTAACATTTTGATTTCTTTACTTACGGATATGCAAATGTGCATCGCATATGTTCTTTTTTATTTGTTTTTAAAGTTTATTTATTTTTGAGAGAAAGTGACAGTGTGTGAGCGGGAGAGGGGCAGACAGAGACAGAGGGAGACACAGAATCAGAGAAAGGCTCCAGGCTCTGAGCTGTCAGCACAGAGCCCGACATAAGGCTCAAACCCACGAGCAGTGAGATCGTGACCTGAGCTGAAGTCAGATGCCCAGCTGACTGAGCCACCCAGGCGCCCCTCACATATGTTCTTTTAAAATACAGTCATACAGTGGGGCACCTGGGTGGCTCAGTCGGTTAAGTGTCTGACTTCCATTTGGGTCATGATCTCACCATTCGTGGGTTCAAGCCCCCCATCTGTCTCTGTGCTGACAGTACAGAGCCTGGAGCCTGATTCAGATTCTGTGTGTGTGTGTCTCTCTCTCTCTCCCCCTCCCCCAGTCATGGTCTCTGTCTCTCTCACTCTCTCTCTCAAAAATAAACATTTCTCTCTCAAAAATAAATAAACATTAAGAAAAAATTTTAATGTTTATTCATTTTTGAAAGAGACAGCACAAGCAGGGGTGGGGTGGAGGGGCGGGGCACAGAATCTGAAGCAGGCAAGGCATATGAGTAATTTTATTTTGCTTTTTTTTTTTTTTTTTTTTTTTTTGCAGGGCGATCTATGTGGTTTTCTTTTTTTTAATTAAAAAAATTTTTTTTAATTTACATCCAAATTATTTAGCATACAGTGCAGCAGTTATTTCAGGAGTAGGTTCCTTAATGCCCCTTACCCATTTAGCCCATCGTCCTCCCACAGCCCCTCTAGTAACCCTCTGTTTGTTCTCTATATTTAAGAGTCGCTTATGTTTTGGCCCCCTCCCTGTTTCTGTATTATTTTTGCTTCCCTTCCCTTATGTTCATCTGTTCTGTGTCTTAAAGCCCTCATATGAGTGAAGTCATATGAGATTTGTCTCTGACTAATTTTGCTTAGCATAATACCCTCTAGTTCCGTCCACATAGTTGCAAACGACAAGATTTCATTCTTTTTGATTGCCAAGTAATACTCCATTGTATATATATATACACCACATCTTCTGTATCTATTTATCCATCAGTGGACATGTGGGCTCTTTCCATACTTTGGCTATTGTCAGCGCTGCTATAAACATTGGGGTGCATGTGTCCCTTTGAAACAGCATCCCTGTATCCCCTTGGATAAATACCTAGTAGTGCAATTGCTGGGTCTAGGGTAATTCCATTTTCAATTTTTGAGGAACCTCCATACTGTTTTCCAGAGTGGCCTCACCAATTTGCATTCCCACCAGCAGTGCAGAAGAGATCCTCTTTGTCCACATCCTTGCCAACATCTGTTGTTGCCTGAGTTGTTAATGTTAGCCATTCTGACAGGTGTGGGGTAGTATCTCATTGTGATTTTGATTTGTATTTCCCTGATAATGAGTGATGTTGAGCATTTTTTCATGTGTCAGTTGGCCATCTGGATGTCTTCTTTGGAGAAGTGTCTATTCATGTCTTTTGCCCATTTCTTCACTGGATTATTTGTGTTTTGGGTGTTGAGTTTGATAAGTTCTTTATAGATTTTGGATACTAAGCCTTTATCTGATGTGTCATTTGCAAATATCTTCTCCCATTCCGTCGGTTGCCTTTTAGTCTTGCAGATTGTTTCCTTCGCTGTGCAGAAGCCTTTTATTTTGATGAGGTCCCAGTAGTTCATTTTTGCTTTTGTTTCCCTTGCCTCTGGAGACGTGTTGAGTAAGAAGTTGCTGTGGCCAAGATCAAGGAGGTTTTTGCCTGCTTTCTCCTCGAGGATCTTGATGGCTTCCTGCCTTACATTGAGGTCTTTCATCCATTTTGAGTTTATTTTTGTGTCTGGTGTAAGAAAGTGGTCCAGGTTCATTCTTCTGCAAGTCGCTGTCCTGTTTTCCCAGCACCATTTGTTGAAGAGACTGTCCTTATGCCATCGGATATTCTTTTCCTGCTTTGTCGAAGATGAGTTGGCCATACGTTTGTGGGTCCATTCCTGGATTCTCTGTTCTGTTGAATTGATCTGAGTGTCTGTTTTTGTGCCAGTACCATACTGTCTTGATGATTTCAGCTTTGTAGTACAGCTTGAAGTCCGGGATTGTGATGCCTGTAGCTTTGGTTTTCTTTTTCAAGATTGCTTTGGCTACCTGGGGTCTTTTCTGTTTCCATACAGATTGTAGGATTGTTTGTTCTAGCTCTGTGAAGAATGCTGGTGTTACTTTGATAGGGATTGCATTGAATATGTAAATTGCCTTGGGTAGTATTGACATTTTAACAATATTTGTTTTTCCTATCCAGGAGCATGGAATATTTTTCCTTTTTTTTTTTTTGTTATTTTGTTTTTTTTTTTAATTGAAGTATAGTTGACACAATATTACATTAGTTTCAGGTGTACAACATAGTGTACAACATAGTGATTTGACAACTATATATGTTACGCTATGCTCACCCCAAGTGTAGTTACCATTTGTCACCATACATTATTATTAATTCTGTTGACTATATTCCCTATGAGGTTCCTTTCATCCCTGGGACTTTTCAGTCCATAATTGGAAGCCTGTGTGCCTCCCACTCCTCTTTACCCATTTTGCCCATCCCCCTACTACTTCCTGTATAGAAACCATCAGTTCTCTGTATTTATGCATCTTTTTCTTCTTTTTCTGTTTGTTCTTTTGCTTTGTTTTTTGGATTCCATATATAAGTGAAATCATATGGTATTTGTCTTTCTCTGACTTATTTCACTTAGTGTGATACTCTCTAAGTCTACCCATGTTGTAAATAGCAAGCTCTCCTTTTTTTTTTTTTTTTTATTTTTTTAATTTACATCCAAATTAGTTAGCGTATAGTGCAACAATGATTTCAGGAGTATATTCCTTAATGCCCCTTACCCATTTAGCCCATCCCCCCTTCTACACCTCCTCCAGTAATCCTCTGTTTGTTCTCCACATTTATGAGTCTCTTATGCTTTGTCCCCCTCCCTGTTTTTATATTATTTTTGCTTCCCTTCCCTTATGTTTATCTGTTTGTCTCTTAAAGTCCTCATATGAGTGAAGTCATATGATATTTGTCTTTCTCTGATTAATTTTGCTTAGTATAATATCCTCCAGTTCCATCCACGTAGTTGTAAATGGCAAGATTTCATTCTTTTTGATTGCTGAGTAATACTCCATTGTGTATATACACCTCATCTTCTTTATTCATCCATCGATGGACATTTGGGCTCTTTCTATACTTTGGCTATTGTTGATAGTGCTGCTATAAACCTGGGGGTGCGTGTGTCCCTTTGAAAAAGCACACCTGTATCCCGTGGATCAATGCTTAGTAGTGCAATTGCTGGGTCGTAGGGTAGTTCTATTTTTAGTTTTTTGAGGAACCTCCATACTGTTTTCTGGAGTGGCTGCACCAGCTTGCATTCCCAGGCAAGATCTCCTTTTTTATGACTAATACTCCTCTGTGTGTGTGTGTGTGTGTGTGTGCGCGTGCGTGTGTGTGTGTGTGTGTGTGTACGCGCGCCACATCTTTATTCCTTCATTTATCAATGGACAGTGGGTTTGTTTCCATATTTGGCTATTGTAAATACTGCAGTAAATATGGGTGCATATATCTTTTCAAGTTAGTGTTATTGTTTTCCTGGGGGTAAATATACAGTAGTGGAATTACTGGAACATAAGGGATTTCTATTTTTATTTATTTATTTTTTGAGGAACGCTCATACTATTTTCCATAGTGGCTGTACCAATTTACATTTCCACCAACAGTGCACAAGAGGTCCTTTTTCTCCACATCTTTGCCAACACTTATTTTTTGTCTTTTTGATTCAAGCCTTTCTAACAGGTATAAAGTGATAGCTCATTGTAATTTTGATATGTATTTCCCTTGATGATTAGTGATATTGAGCACCTTTTCTTGTGTCTGTTGGCCATCTGTATGTTTTCTTTGGAAAAGCATCTATTCAGGTCCTATGCCTATTTTTTAATTGGATTTTTTTGGGATTTTGATGTTGAGTTATAAAGTTCTTTATATATTGTGGATATTAATCTTTTATAAGATATATCATTTGCAAATATCTTCTGTTCAGTAGTTTGTCTTTTTATTTTGTTGATGGTTTCCTTTGCTGTGCAGAAAGTTTTTATTTTAGTGTAATCCCAATAGTTTATTTTTTGCTTTTGTTTCCCTTGCCTGAGGAGACCTATCAGAAAACTGTTGCTAAGGCTGATGTCAAAGAGATTACTGCATATGTTTTCTTCTGGGAATTTTGTGGTTTCATGTCTCACACTTAGTTGTTTAATCCATTTTGAGGTAATTTTTGTGTATGGTGTTTCATTCTTTTGCATATAGCTGTCCAGTTTTCCTACCATCGTTTATTGAAGAGACTATCCTTTCCCCATTGTATATTCTTACCTCCTTTGTTGTAGATTAATTGACCGTATAAGCATGGGGTTTATTTCTGGACTCTCTTTTCTGTTCTTTTGATCTATGTTTCTGTTTTTGTGGCACCTATTTTTCTAAAGCAAAGCAATGTGATGTGAAGCTTTGTTTTTAATTTGTATAAATGGTTCTGGGCTATAGAACTAGATCTTACTCTCTGGTGGTTATTAAAAGTAATGGGTAGTTTGAACAATCAGACCAACATAGTTCTAGGATTACGTCATTCCTGAGCTTTATATCCTCTGGATACAAAATTCTTGGTTTTTAGTACATCATTCGGCAGTAAAAAAATTCTTTTTAATATTTTCTTTTCTAGGTGCCGAAGGCCCTAACCAAATGCAGTCCAAAAAAGCCCCAACTCTATTACATGAAGAAGTGCCACACCCTCCCTCGTCTAGTTTTTTGTCCAAGAGTAGGACATCCTTTGTTGAAGACAGTGAGTAGTAACGTGTTATTAGTGAGACTACTGCCATGAGTTAGAGCCAAAAGTTATTTCCTGGGATACTTTCGGATGCTATTAGTCTTTTCACTTCTGTTGCTTTACGCTTTATGTGATTCTTTTTGGTTTTACATGATTATATTTGTAAACATTTCCTATTATGAGTTCTGATTTCTTAAGATGGTTTTTGGTCACATGTTGTGCATCTACTATTTTCTAACTCTTCTCTCAAAGACTTTAGGACAATACAAGTTTCTCATATGTTAGCACATCAGTTTACGGTCTTCCAGTTATTAAGGAATGACAAAACATAGCAATTTGAAAAATATTCTCATTTCTTACTGTTATGTCTGGGATTTTTATTAGTTAGTATTACATAAAGTCATTGTTAATGGCGAACTAGCTGTATAACCTGTGGATGAACCATAATTTCTGTAGCTGTTATTCCAGCCATTTAGGTTTTTAGTACCTATAGGCATGTATATATATCAAATGATGTGTTTCTTACAGTTTCATCTTAATGTCCACTTTATTTTTGCTACTTAGTGGAAATTCCTTCTGTGGATGTGATTCCAAGTGCTAGGAAACTAGGGGAGCCTATTCAATCAGCTATTCCTTTACATCCACCCTACCACCCTTCAGAGCCTCGAGCACCCTGTCCCATAGGAAAAGAATACTTGCGCTCAAGTCACATCTCCCCTGCTGTGAATTCTACTGGAGAGGGCACTGCATTTTCTGTGGTAAGTGGAAAAGCTTACTTTCAATGAGATGGATGTCTATCAATTTAAAGGTGTCTCTGCTAGAATGGTAATTATAGATACTGCACTAACCCAAGCACTGTACTTCTTAAATTTTGCGTCTGGGTATACTTACATGTTCTTACTCTAGAACAGTGGGGATGAATGTATAGAAAGGAAAATAGTAAGAGCTAACGACACATTGTTTATTTTGTGTCATGCACAGTTCTAGGTACTTTACTGGTATTGAGTAATTTACTCCTCAACAGCTGTGGAGTAGGTACTATTTTTTTTTTTTTTTTTTTTTTCCCAAGGGGAAGCTGATATAAAGAGATTAAGTATCTAGTCTGAGGTCACACAACAACTGTAGAGTCGGGATTTGAACTCCATATTCTAGGGGCACCTGGGTGGCTCAGTTGGTTGAGCGTCCGGCTTTGGCTCATGAATTCGAGCCCCTTGTTGGGTTCTGTGCTGACAGCTCAGAGCCTGGAGCCTGCTTACGATTCTGTCTCTGTCTCTCTCTTGCTCAGGCATGCTCACGCTCGCGCTCTCTTTCTCACTTTCTCAAATATAAATAAATATTAAAAAAAAAACAAAAAACACCTTTTTTTTTTAATTCAGTATTCTAGTTTCAGAACCCGTATTCTATGTCCCTAGTTAAATCACTGAAAATTTAATAAGAAAGTATGAAAAACAACCTTTCATCCGTATTCCTATTATCCAGTGTGAACTGCTAGTAATATCTTGGTCTTTTTGCTTCTACTGTACTTTAGGAAGAAAAAAATCCATTTTTATAATTATCCTGTCCCTATCCTCCTAGAAACGAACATGTAGGGATATGCAGGTGGTGAATTTATAAACAATGATACATTGTCATTATTAAAAAATTCAGAGTACGTAGAAGTACGAAGATGAAATGAGCATCATTAGCATTAGGTGGCCATCATTCTAAACATTCTGTGCATCTATTCAGGTAGGAAGGTGGATAAGTTAGAAAAAAGGGATCCTAGGATTATGATTACATTTGGGGGACTTTTAGAGAGGGGTGGTAGAAGGGCTTCTGAGTTGCTGGTAATATTCTATTTCCTGACCTGAGTGGCATTTAAATGGGAATACTCCTTTTGAAATAATTCTTGAGCAGGACACTTAAACTTCAATATAAGTTTTTTAAAATGTGATTGTTTTTATAGTTGTTATTTACTAAAAAGTGTTAAATTTAATTTCACTTACACAAGAAACACATAAGTGAAGTTGAAGAGATTCTGTTTTTTTTTTTAACTTTTTAAAATGTTTTATTTATTTTTGAGAGAGAGAGACAGAGCACAAGTAGGGGAGGGGCAGAGAGAGAGGGAGACACAGAATCCAATGCAGGCTCCAGGCTCTGAGCTCTTAGTTAGCACAGAGCCCGATGTGGGGCTCAAACCCACAAACCATGAGATCATGACCCGAGCTGAAGTCGGACACTTAAACGACTGAGCTACCCAGGCACCCTAAATTGAAGAGATTCTTAAACATCAAATGTCTCTTCATAAGATTTCCTCTGAAGTTAAGAAATAAATTGTTAAAAATGTTAAGTATTTATATTCATAACGTTTGATTTTTAACTGTTTCAATTTTAGACAGTTTCTGTTGACTTCTTGATACCAAAGAGAATTATTTTAGTACTTACCACTTGTGATTTGATCACTTTTTCATTGTCCAGGTTTAGCCATAACCCTTGATTTTTCTTGTTTGAGAACACCTCACCTGCCTTTATATTTGAATGGCATCCTGACCCACACTTTTTATCTGAGTACATGTTTATAGACATTTGTTCCTTTGGTATTGAGGATCAAGAGAGTATTTTGACAAATATGTTTAAAAAAATAAAACGTGGAGAATAAAGGTACCTAGTTGTGTGCCATAGGACCTCCCTTTTCCTCCCCCACCCAAAATGTTTTTATGTGCCATCTTTGTATCCTTTTCAAATCAACTCTTTTTTGTTTTTAACAGGAATCAGATAATAGAGTTCTCTTAACTTCTAAGTTGCCTAAAGATAGCAAACAGGAAATGGTTTCAACTCAGATCCAAAGCCCTAGGACAAGGAAACTTCCCACAGGAAAAAGGTAATATTACTGCACTCTGTTTTTAGTCTGTTTGCAAAGGGATTTGAAGAAAGGTGTGTACTTTCTGACCTTAGCTGTGAAGACCAGTATGAATCTGTTAAAGCATGCATTACAGTTATTTTGTCTAAGTAATGTTACTTGGCTACTTAAATGTCACATGGTCATTTTACTACAGATATGAAGGTAGACCTACAGTCTCATCCTGGGATTCACCCTTCTCCCAAAGGGCAAGGAAGAGGTTAACAGAACAAGAAATACACGCAGTTTCCGAGAAACTCTCTCAACGGCTCTCTGAACTAGATTGGGCAAGTCTTGTTTTTTATCTATATTGCAATTGCCATAGTTGGTGAGTATTTAAGTGGTCTTCCAGTCGAAGATGGAAGCTAAGCTAAGGTACTAAAATTAGTTGTGTCTTAATTACTGTAAAAATGTTCCATTAATCAGGCAGATAGGACATAGGATGAGAAGTCATCTCCACCTAGCCTTTCATGATATAACCAAATTTGGTATGGATTTAACCAGATTTTTGTTGAATTCTGATGAAAGCTATTCATTTAGTTATTTACTTTTTAAAAAATTTTTTTAATTATTTACTTTTTTTAAAGATTTTATTTGTAAGTAATCTCTGTACCCACCATGGGGCTCAAGCTTACCAACCCCAAGATCAGGCGTCGCATGCTCTACCAACTGAGCCAGCCATGCACCCCGAAAACTACATTAAAACCTTTATTTTTTTATTTAAAAAAAAAAAAATTTTTTTTAACGTTTATTTATTTTTGGGACAGAGAGAGAGACAGAGCATGAATGGGGGAGGGGCAGAGAGAGAGGGAGACACACAGGATCGGAAGCAGGCTCCAGGCTCTGAGCCATCAGCCCAGAGCCTGACGCGGGGCTCGAACTCACGGACCGCGAGATCGTGACCTGAGCTGAAGTCGGACACTTAACTGACTGAGCCACCCAGGCACCCCTAAAACCTTTATTTTAGACACATCTAAGATTTGGTATAAAATTAGATCTCTGCTTCTTACAAAATCCAGTATTACAGTTTAGGGGTATCATTGAATAAATGTATTAAATCCTTGTGTGATTTACTCTAAAGTTGATTGAAACTGAATAGTCCATAGCACTGGTTAATATACACACTTGATAAACTAAATATGCATAAGTATCTAAAAGTTATTAATACCTAATTATGAGAAGCTTTTTTTATTTTTATAAATTTTTTTTTAACGTGTTTATTTATTTTTGAGACAGAGAGAGACAGAGCGTGAATGGGGGAGGGGCAGAGAGAGAGGGAGACACAGAATCGGAAGCAGGCTCCAGGCTCTGAGCCATCAGCCCAGAGCCCGATGCGGGGCTCAAATGACCTGAGCTGAAGTCGGATGCTTAACTGACTGAGCCACCCAGGCGCCCCGAGAAGAAGCTTTTTAAAGATTCTGTCTACTCTTTCTTACTTGCATTCTGCTGAAATCAATGAAAGATGTTAAAAAGTATTTTCTCAATAGATGTTAAAAAGTGCCCTGGGTGATCGAATTAAAGAAAAGACTGGCTACGAAGAAGATGATATTGGAAATGAAGAGATGGAGAGTGGAAATGATGAGACACTGTCTCAACACAGTGACAGCATCATGGAGTATGGGCCGAAGAAGCGAAGGCCAGGTACTTCTTCTCCCAGAGAAGCCAGGATGAGGTCCTAGAGAACCATGCAGGCGCATCCATTGGTCTATAATGACTGGCTTTTTCATTTTAAATATTTTAGAAATACGTAAAAGGATAAAAAATAATAGCTCTATCTTCACCATCTAAAAGTAGCAGATGCTAACAATTATATGTGTGCTTTACACCTTTTGTGTTTAAAAATAAGAGTTAAAATCCCCTCTGTCCTCCCTGCAGTCCATTTTTTTCCTCCTTCAAAGAAACAATTCTCTCAAAGTTGATATCTTCTTATCCCAGTTTTTATTGTTTATTGATTTTTTGTTTGAGATAAAATCGACATATAACATTGTATTTGTTTAAGGTGTATAGGTGCTTGCTTCAGCACACGTAATAAAATCATTTAAGGTGTACAGTGTAATGATTTGACATGTTTATATGTGTGTGTGTGTGTGTGTGTGTATATGTATACACACACACACACATATATGTATGTATTTTTTTTTTACATTTATTTTTTTTGAGAGAGAGTGAGCAAGAGTGGGAGAGGGGCAGAGAGAGAATCCCAAGCAGGCTCTGTACCGTCAGTGCAGAGCCTGATGCAGAGCTGGAACTCATGAACCATGACATCATGACCTGAACCAAAATCCAGAGTCAGACACTTAACCAACTGATCCACCTAGGCACCCCTTGATATATTTATATATTGCAAAATGATTACCACAGTAAGTTTAGTTAATATCACTTCACATAGTTACAAATTTTTTGTTAATAACTTTTAAGGTTGATTTTTTTGCAACTTTCAAATATGCAATATAGTATTGTTAACTATAGCTTCCATGCTGTACATTATATCCCCAGAACTTATTTATCTTATAATTGGAAGTTTGTACCTTTTGAGCACCTTCACGCCCACCTTTGGCAACCACTATTCTATTCTCTGTGTCTGTGAGTCTGGTGTTTTAGATTCCGCATATAAGTGAGATCATACATTATTTGTCTTTCTTTGACTTACTTACCACAATGCCCTCAAAGCCATCCATGCTGTTATAGATGGCAAGATTTCCTTTTTTTTCTATGGATGAATAATACCTGTTTATATATGTTTTTTTCTTTATCCATTTATCTGTGGATGGGCACTTAGATTGTTTCTGTATCTTGGCTATTTTAGATAATGCTGCAGTGAACATGAGGGTGCATGTATCTTTTTGAGGTAGTGATTTCTTTTCACTTCTGGGTCATTTGGTGTTCTTAAGTTTTTAAGGAACCTCCATACTGTTTTATTTATTTTGAATACTGTTTTACTTAGTGGCTACACCAATTTACATTCCCCCTAACAATGCACAAGGGTTCCCTTTTCTCTCCATCCTCTCCAACACTTGGTATCTTGTGTTTTTGATAATAGCCATTATTCTGGGGCGCCTGGGTGACCCAGTGGGTTAAGTGTCCAACTCTTGATTCCGGCTCGGGTCATGATCTCACGGTTCATAAGATCAAGCCCCACTTCAAGCCTGCTTCGGATTCTCTCTCCCTCTCTTTGCCCCTCCCCCACTCGCACGCATGCTCACTTGCTCTCTCAAAATAAACTTAAAAAAAAAAAGGTAATAGTCATTATTCTAATCAGCGTAAGATGACATCTCATGGTGATTTGGATTTGCATTTCTCTGATAGTGATGTTGAACACCTTTTTGCATACCTCTTGGCTCTTTGTGTGTTGTCTTTAGCAAAATATTCAGTTCCTCTGTCCATTTTTTTAATTGGATAGTTTTTTTTTACTATTAAGTTGTATGAGTTTCTTATATATTTTGGATATTAATCCTGTATCGGATATCTGATTTGCAGATATTTTCTCCTGTTTGGTAGATTGCCTTTTCATTTTGTTGATAGTTTCCTTGGCAGTGCAGAAGCTTGGTATGGTACCACTTGCTCATTTTTGCTTTTGTTGCTTTTGCTTTTGGTGTCAAATCCAAAAAAATGATTGCTGAGACCAATGGCAAGGAGCTTACCCCGTTTTCTTCTAGGAGTTTATGATTTCGGGTCTTACATCCAAATCTTTAGTTCATTTTGAGTTGATATTTGCGTATGGCGTAAGATAGGTTACAGTTTCATCCTTGTGAAATGTGGATGTCCAGTTTTTCTAGCACCATTTATTGAAGAAACTCTCCTTTCCCTATTGAATATTCTTGGGTCACTTGTTGTAAATTAATTGACAATATTTATGGGGGTTTATTTCTTGGCTCTCTCTTCTGTTCCATTGATCTGTGTGTCTTTTACGTCAATACCATATTGTTTTGATACTATAGCTTTGTAATACAGTTTGAAATCAGGAAGTGTGATGTCTCCAGCTTTGTTCTCCTTTTTAAGGATCACTTTGGTTATTTGGGGTGTTTTGTGGTTCCATATAAATTTTGTGACTATTCTGTTTGTGTGAAAATACCATTGGGATTTTGATAGGGATTACATTGAGTCTGTAGATCACTTGGGTGGTAATGGTATTAATGCTTTCAATCCTTGAGCATGGAATATCTTCCCATTTATTTGTGTCTTTCTTCCATCGGTGTCCTGTAGCTTTCAGTGTACAGGTTTTTCACTTTCTTGGTTAAGTTTATTCCTAGGTATTTTATTCTTTTCTGAATTATCATTCAAGTATAATTAATATACAATGTTACTTTCAGGTGTATAGCGATTCAATAATTCTATAAATTTCTCAGTACTTATCAAGATCAGTATATTCTTAATCTGCTTTATCTATTTCACCCATCTCCCTCCTATTCCCCTCTGGCAACCACCAGTTCTCTGTATTTAAGAGTCTGTTTTTTGTTGTTGTTGTCTTTTTTTTTTTTTTTTTTTAATTCACATACAGGTGAAATCATATGGTATTTGTCTTTCTCTGATTTAACTTAGCATTCTATTCTCTAGATCACCCATGTTGCAAATTGCAAGATTTCATTCTTTTTTATGGCTGTCTTTTTGAAGCATTATAAATGGGATTGTTGTCTTAATTTCTCTTTCTTACAGTTATTAGCATATAAAAGGTAACTGATTTTTGTATACTGATTTTGTATCTTGCAGCTTTTTTTATGTATTTTTTTAATGTTTATTTTTGAGAGAAAGAGTGTGAGCTGGAGAGGGGCAGAGAGAGGGAGACAGAGGATCTGAAGCAGGCTCCAAGCTATCAGTGCAAAGCCCAATGTGGGGCTCGAGCTCATGAACCATGAGATCGTGACCTGCGCTGAAGTCTGACACTTAACCAACTGAACCACCCAGGTGCCCCTAAAGATTTTATTTTTAAGTAATCTCTGCACGCAACCTAAACTCACAACCCTGAGGTCAGGAGTCACATACTCCACTGACTGAGCCAGCCAAGTGCCCCTGAATGCTTTCTTTCTTACCTAATTGGTCTGGCTAGGACTTCCACTACTATATTGTATACGTGTATATATACAACATATGTATATGTATAAAGGTAGTGAGAGTAGGTATTGTCTTGTTACTGAAATGAGAAGAAACACTTTAGCTTTTCACCCTTAACTATAATGTTAGCTGTGGGCTTATCAAATATGGCCTTTATTAGATTGAGTACATTCCCTTTATACACAGTTTGTTGAGAGTTTTTATCATGAATGGGTGTTGAATTTTATTAAATGCTTTCTTTGCATCTGTTGAGATGATCGTATTTTTATCCTACATTTTGTTAATGTGAATCACATTGATTGGTGGATGTTGAACCATCTTTGCACTCCTGGAATAAATCCCACTTCATTATGGTGTGTGATCCTTTTAATATAGTGTTGAACTCATTTGCTAATTATTTTGTTAAGGATTTTCGTTCACATCAGTGTTCATCCATATTCATTTTGCATTGATGTTCATCATTATGCTGGCCTTCTAGAATGAGTTTGGAAGTGTTCTTCCTCTTCTGTTTTTTGGAAGAGTTTGAGAAGGACTGCTATTCTTCTTTAAATGTTTGGTAGAATTTACCAGTGAAGCTGTCTGGTACTGGACTTTTGTTGGATGGTTTTTGAGTACTGATGTAATCTTACTTGTAATTAGTTTTTCCGGTTTTCTATTTCTTCATGACTAAATCCTGGTACATTTGATGTTTTTAGGAATTTATCCATTTCTTGTAGGTTCAATTTGTTGGCATAAAATTGTTCATAGTAGTTTCTTAGGATCCTTTGTATTTCTGTGGTATTTATTAGTTGTAATGTCTCCTTTTTCATTTCCAATTTTATTTGAGTCTTTCCTCTTTTTCCCTTGGGTAAGTCTGGCTAAAGGTTTATCTCTATTTTACATGGCACCTGGGTGGCTCAGTTGGTTTAGCATCCAACTCATGGTTTCCGCTCATGTTATGGTCTCATGGTTCATGAGTTCGAGCCCCACATCAGGCTCTGTGCTGACAGTGTGGAGCCTGCTTGGGATTCTGTCTCCCTCTCTTTCTGCTGCTCCCCTGCTTGCTCGCTCTCTCTCCCAAAATAAATACATAAATTTAAAAAAAATTTAAATGTCTATCCTTATTTTTTCAAAGAAACACAGCTCTTAGTTTCATTGACCTTTCTTTTGTTGTTGTTGTCTGTTTCACTTATTTCTGTTCTGATCATTGTTATTCCCTTCCTTCCAACTTTGGGCTTTGTTCTTTTTTCCTGGGTCCTTACAGTGTAAATTTCGGTTGTTTGAGATGTTGTTTCTTTTTTTCTCCCAATTTTTTTGAGATCTAGTTGATAAATAGCACTGTGTATGTATATGGTGCAATGACTGGATTTACCTATCATATGAAATGATTACAATAAGTTAATATCCATTGTCTCCTACAGATATAAGAAAAAAAAGTTTTCCCTTATGTTGAGAACTCTTAGGATCTACCATAACTTTCAAATATACCATATGGCAGAATTAACTATAGTCATGTTTTACATTATATTCCCAGTACTAATTTATCTTATAACTAAAAGCTTGTACCTTTTGACCACCTTCATCAAATTCCTCCACCCACCCCCTGCCTCTGATAACCAGAAATCTGATCTCTTTTTCTATGAGTTTAGCTTGCTTTTTTTTTTTTTTTTTTGTAGATTCCACATCTAAGTGTTTGGTTTCTTTTTCTTTTAGATCCTACAAGTGAGATCATACAATAATCCTCCGAGGGTCCACCCATGTTGTCACAAATGATAGGATTTTCTTTTTTATGACTGAATAATTCATCCATCATTGTACACTTATGTTTCCGTGTCTTGGCTATTATAAATAATGCTGCTGTGAACATGGGGTAGCAGATAATCTTTTCAACAGTGTTTTTGTTTTCCTTGGATGTATTTCAAAAGATGAAATTGCTGCATCATATGGTAATGCATCTATTTTTAATTTTTTGAGGAACTGCCATCTGGCTGTACCAGTTTACATTCCCACTAACAGTGCACAAGGGTTCCCTTTATTCCATATCCTTTCCAACACTTTTTATGTCTTGTCTTTTGTTGGTAGCCATTCTAATAGGCATGAAGTGATACTTCATTGTAGTTTTAATTTGCATTTCTGTAATGATTAGTGCTGCTGAGCACTTGATGTACCTGTTGGCCGTTTGTAGATCTTCTTTGGAAAATGTCTATTCTGTTCCTTTGCCCATTTTTAAATTTGGTTTTTGCTATTGAGTTGTATGCATTTGTTTTTTGGTTTCAGTTTGTGAGAGAGAGCACACACGTGAGCAGGGAGGGGCAGAGAGAGAGGCAGAGAATCCCAAGCAGGCTCCCCAGATGTAGGGCTCAATCTCACAGTGAGATCATGACCTGAGCCAAAATCAAGAGCTGGAGGTTTAACCAACTGAGCCACACAGGCATCCCAAGTTGTATGAGTTCTTTATGTATTTTGGATATTAACCCCTCATCAAATCTCTAATTTGCAAATTTTTTTCCCATTCCAGAAGACTTTTAGTTTGATGTAGTTCCACTTGTTTTTTATTTTGCTGCTTATACTACTTTAGGTGTCCTATCTTTCCTGTTTTCTAACGTATGCATTTATTGCTATGAACTTCCATCTTAGAACTTGTTTTTGCTACATCCTATAATTTTGATATGTTGTATTTCCTTTTCCATCTGAAGATTTTTAAAAAGTTCTCCTTTGATTTCTTCTTTGACCTTTTAGTTGTTCAGTAGCATGTTGTTTAATCTCCAGATGTTTGTGAACTGATTGTCCGTTTTCTTCTTGTAATTGCTTTCTAAATTTCATACCATTGTGGTCAGAAAAGATGCCTGATAGGATTCAGTTTTCTAACTTAAGACTTGTTTGGTGCCCTAACATGTGATTGGTCCTGGAGTATGTTCTTGTATGCTTAAGAAGAATGTATATTCTGTTGCTTTGGGATAGAATATTCTGTAAATGTCTGTTATCTAGTCAAAAATGTGGAATTTAAGCATCTTTATATGCTCCTATGTTGGATACATAAACACTTAGAAGTGTTCATAAACAGTATATAACATTTCCATCATTATATAACAGTCGCCTTTGTCTCTTGTTACTGTCTTTGTCTTAAAAGTTTTTTTTGTTTGATAAAAGTATAGCTACCACAGCTTTCTTTTGGTTTCCATTTGTGTGAAATGCCTTTTTCTATCCCTTCACTTTTATTCTGCGTGGACAGTGTCCCTAAACCTAAAGTGAGTCTCTATTTAGAGTCAGTGTGTAGTTGTGTTTTCTTTTTAATCCATTCAGCCACTTGATTGGAAAATTTACTCCATTTACATTTATAGGTGTCAACTTAGTGTTGCCATTTGGTTAGTTTTCTGGCTGTTTTGTAATACCTCTGTTCCTTCTCTTTCTTTGTGATTTGATGATTTTCTTTAAGGGTATGCTTACACTTCTTTATTTTTTGTGTATTGTAGGTTTCTCTTCCTGATCCTATACTTTGTTTTTGATACCATAATTTACATCTTTTCATCTTGTGTATCCAGTGACAAATTATTGTAGTTGTTTCTGCTACTTCTTTTAACCTTTATGCCAGATTTACATGTGCTTTACCCACCATTGTCACAATGTTGGTCTTTCCTGAATTATATATTTACTTTTACCAGTGAGATTTTACTTTTACCAGTGAGATATGCTTTCCTGTCACTAAATAGCACCCTTTTATTTCTTTTTGAAGAGGCGCCTTTAAAATTTCTTTTAAGGCTGTTCCGGTGTTGGTGAACTGCTTCAGCTTTTGCTTATTTGAAAACTATTTCTCCAGTTCCAAAGGACAGTTTTGCTGAGTAAAATAGTTTTCCTTGGCCAGTTTTTTTCTTTCAGCATTTTGAATATATTGTGCCATTCCCTTTTGGCCTGCAAACCTTCTCCTGAAAAATCTAAGGATAGTCATATGGGGGTTCCCTGGTAAATAACAAGTTGTTTTTCTCTTGCTGATTTTAAGATTCTCTCAAATTAAATTTGACAGTTTAGTTATAATGTGTCTTAGAGTGGGATCTTTGGATTCATCTTATTTGAAAGTTTCTGGGCTCCCTGAATCTGGGTGTCTGTTTCCTTTACCCAGGTTAGGGGAGTTTTCAGCCATTATTTCTTTGAATTAGCTTTCTGCCTTTTTCTCTCTCTCCTCCTTCTGGGACCTCTATAGTGTGAATATTGCTCCACTTGATGGTGTTCCACAAATCCCTTAAGCTGTCTTCACTCTTTTTCATTCTTTTTCTTTTTGCTCATGTGTTTGGATAAGTTCCACTGTCCTGTCTTTGAGTTTGGTAATTATTTTTTCTGCTTCCTCTAGTTTGCTGTTGAACCCCTGTATGGAATTTTCAGTTTAGTTACTGTATTTTTCAATAATGTGACTTTGGTTTGGTACTTCCTTGTATTATCTATCTCTGTTGAAATTCTCACTTTCACTTGTGAAATTGTTCTCCTGACCTTGTGGAGGCTCTTTATGCCCATTATTTTTAAGTTTTCATCAGGTAAATCCCTATTTTTGTTTCATTAAGGTCTGAGTTTTGTCTTATTCTTTTGTTTACAACATACTCTTTTTGTTCATTTTCCTGTGTCGGTCTCTGTGCTCTAGGTAACACCCACCTCTCCCAGGCTTTAAGGAGTCATCTTGTGTAGGAGAGCACTCATCATTCAGCCCATCCCTAGTTCTTGATTGTGCCAAACTTTTGTGATTGTCAGACTGCCGTCTTTGTTCTTAATGGCTCCCAGAAGATGAGGTTGGGTTTTTTTTTTTTTCTCATTCATGTGAGGTGGAGAAGTCATTCAGCTAGTTTCTGGATTCCTTTCAGAGGGAATTGTTCCATCTATGTAGCTGTAAATTCAGTGCATCCTGGGGAGGTGGTGAATTTAGGAGCCTCTAAATTGCCATCTTAAACCAGAACCTTCTCATCCCTTTTTTTATACTTGTAACAGCTCATATTTATAAATGCTATTGTTTTTAAATTTATATAGATACCGTATTATTCCGTAACTTTTTTCTCTTGTTTTGGAAATCTGTGTTGATACAGATACATAGTTAAAATGAATGAACTGTAAGTTCATATGATATACTCCATTTGTATGAATATATATAGATCACCCTTTTCCTCTATTTCAGCACATGTAGATTGTTTCTACTTTTCCTAACTACAGTTTTGCAGTGAACAACCTATAATGTGCAAAGTTTCTCTAGGATCTCCAGGCCAGGTTGTAAAGCATGGAACTCTTGATCTCAGTGTCATGAGTTCGAGCCCCATGTAGAGGGTAGAGTTTACTTTTTTAAAGAAAGTTTCTCTGGGATCTATATCTAGTAGAATTTCTTTTTACCCCAAAATTACTTTCTTCCCTTGGTTATTTCATCTCCCCCCCCCCCCCGCCCCTTAAACTTTCTCAAGTAATCTCTAGGTAAGCCTCACCTAGTAAGCTACATGTTTCGCTTGCTATACACATACACATCTATCCTATTTTGAAAACTCATAGTAAGTTACAATGCTATTTTAATTGGATCTTCAGTTTCTAAAGAATACATTGTGGACATAGTAAGATGTCATGAAAGCATCATTTAAAGTAAATTGTGGGGGTGTCTGGGTGGCTCAGTTGGTTGAGCATCTGACTTCAGCTCAGGTCATGATCTCATGGCTCAGCTCATGAGTTTGAGCCTTGCATCAGGCTCTGTGGTGACGGCTCAGAGCCTGGAGCCTGATTCAAATTCTTTCTTTGTCTCTGTCTCTCTCTGCACCTCCCCTGCTCACTCACTCTCTCAAAATATAAACAAACATTAAAAAAAATTAAAAAGTAAATTGTGCAAGTCAGTTTTTCTTAATATCTTTTTGTTTTTTTTAATTACGAATATCAGTGCCTGACACGGGGCTTGAACTCACGACCCTGAGATCAAGAATCATGTGCTCCACTGACTGAGACAGCCAGGCACGCCCTTAATACCTTACATTCAAAGTGAATTTAAAAGATTTGAATTAAAAGACTGAAAAAAATAAAAGCTTAGGGAAATTTTAGTTCTCTTGGAAGGTTTATTTAGCAAGATACCACACTAGTTTCCTTGATCTTAGAATTACTCACTTTTCTGAAAAGGCATGGAGTCCCCCTCTACACAACTACCAGATGCCCTAGCACAACTATAGACAGCGGAGCATTAAAAACATTTGTGAAGAAAAGTGATTTGTTAGATGTCTCAGGCAGTGTGCAATTGTTAGGAGGGCTAAATTACTTAGTAGGGAAAAATTGGGACTTACTTACAAAATGCTGACCTACATTAACTTTGTCTTCTAAGCATGCTGCTTCGTAGGGATGAGATGTATATATACTTACGTCCTGCCTCCTCAGGACCGAGATAGGTATAAAGGGATAGCAGACATGCAGCTTGGATGGTGTAACATTTTCTTCCTCCACCACCATTTCCTTCCACTTCTTTTAGGCTGTATACATTTATGTGCCTTTATCTGTTTACTTGGTATGACTAAACATATAAATAAATACGAATTCGTTACAGGAGAGAGTATGTTTAGCACATTCACAGTCATTCTTTTTTGGATTTGGTAAAAGTCAACTTAGGTTTCCACCTTAATATTTCTGGCTATCAGGAATTAATGGTGCATGTCTCTTCCGTGTTATAGGAGTTCCTGTGCATAGAAGGCCACCCTACAGATCTCATTCGCTCTCTCCATCTCCAGTTAACAAAAACACACAGTTCCATATGGAGAGAAAACGGCAGCGAAAGCCTAAAGAGGCAGATATCCACCAATTCCAAGCAAAGGTACATCCCATCTCTTGATTCCTATTGAGTAGCAGGCAATACCATTTACCCTCAACCAAGAGCTACAGTGAACATGCTTCAATTGCATTTAATATTCTTGAACTAAGTGAATGATAGGAAATGATGTGGCAAAGCTTTTATGTCTCCCATTAGGCACCATAAAACTTGTGATATTCTAAGAAAACTAACCTTGTCACATATAATCCAGCACTCCAGTGGATTCAGAAAGAGTAGATCAATGTGGGTTGATATTTGCAGAGTGCTTCAGAGAGGATGAGAATTTGAGGTGGGTTAAAAGTGATAGGGTTGCTGAGTTACAGATAGGATTTAAGTGTTCAAGACAGGAATGAGAGGAGGTGGTTAGAATTCAATATGGAGAATGCATGAGTACCAAGGAAGACTTCTGCTGTGGAACAGGGAGTTTGAAATGCAGCATAAATTTAGAACACTTACATTGTTTGCTATAGTATATTTTATAATTAGTGAAAAACTAAAATGCATTCATATGTCTTATAATGACATGTAACTTCAACTCAGCATGTAACTTCCACTCAAGGGACTATCAAAATAATTACAAAACCTGAGTACAAAAAAGTGTATTGTGTAAAACTTTATGTCCCAATTACATGTCTGTTAAATAATGTACATTTAGGATAGTGGAGTCTGCAAGGAACTTAGGCGAATTTTGTTCGTTATATTTTCATTTGTATATGTTTTTAATAATTATAATATATGGCTTTTTCTCCTCTAGGCAATAACGGAAGCATTTGAAAGGGAGCTAAGAAGAAATAAAGTTCAAGAGAATATTGGATCTCTAGGAATAAATAATGATGAGGAAACAGTGGGTAAAAGTCTCTGCTGTAATAAATGCAATTTGATCAGATCAGTGCCAAGTACAGAGATGATCTTTTTAAAAGGAAAAAAAGAACAGGGCCTTACTCATTAGCTCCTTAGAAAAAGGATTTCACGAAGCAGGATTTTCTCTTATTTATAGGGTAGCCAACTTGCTAAAATGTGGCAAGACATGGTATCAGAGAATACTAGCATTTTTCCTTCCTGCCCCAAACTGCCATCAGTTCTTATGTGGTTCTGTTGTTTAGCAGTTGACCAGTAGTTGAAAAGCTAGTTGAGGCTGACAGGTTAAAGGGGAGTTAGATAATCTCAGTTGTTCTATGCCTGATGAGAAGAAACCCAAAGCATAAATTTTCATTGCCTTTCAAAAGGATGGTTACAGAAACTAAGTGAAAACAGGAAAAATGCTTATGCTGAAATGTTCGTGAACAAAACAGGATATAAAATACATTATGATTGCAACTAAATGTTATTTAAGCACTTTTTTAATCTACATGGAAAAAGTTGTCAAGCAAGTACATCAAAGTATTACTGGTGGTTGTATTTAGGGTGTGGGACTCTGGTGACTATGAAACTCAAAAAAGATTCAGCGCTTTTTCAAATTCCAAGAGGTGCCAGAAGCCAAAAGATGCTTTTAACTTAGAGTAGACAAACACTAACCAGATTTTAGAAATGTAAAGTACGACAGTTTGGTTGGGGATTGGTTAGCTATTTTTATCAATATGTAATAATATATGAAAGTTATTAGACTTCTATCTTATTTCTATCCTGTTTTATGTCTGCTTCCAAGGAAAAAATATACAGAGAAGCTGTTCATAAAGGAACTCCAACAAAACGTAGTCAGCCCTGGAAGACTTACTCTAGAAAGACCACAACTCCAAGTCCAAGAGGTGGCTTGCCAAAGCCAAATAAAGCAGTTCCAAGTAAGAACCACAAAATTGTGCTTCACGGAAAACTGGCATCCTTTGAAAGTGTGTGCTACATTCCAAGGGACACAGCACTGAAAACTTCACATCTGCCAGTTAGCTGGAGAAAGTGCCCTCTTTTATCACTGCCATATGCTTGATATCTGTAGAGAGAGAGAAAACTCTTAAGGCATTTATTTAGAACTCTTAATACCTTAGGGAGGCCTATATATTGGTACCAGAGACAGGGTAGGCCTACTACCTGTTGCTGCAGCTTCAGCCTCACTCTGCTCACTCACACTTTAATTGCCTTATCTTTGTTTCTGGCAAGTCGGTAGAACCAAAGAGAAGGTCCAAAGCAAGCAGATGGCCCATCCAGCTCCTATTACATCGACAGTTGGTGCCAGTGAGCATTCGAGTCCTGTTAAAAGGAAAACAAAGTCATGTGAAATGCCAGGGTTCAGTTTCAAACACTGCTGGCCTTCTGACTACATCCCATCAGACACAGACTTTGCCGCCCAGTAGGGCCGGGAAGCGTGTGTGTGACCACACACACAGCGTCCGCCCCAGTCGCTGAGTCAGCCGAGCAGTCAGGACGGACTTCATGAGAACCATGTGTCATCAGTCAGATCTCTTGGGCTTATTTTCATCCTTTCTGGTAGTTGGTGTGCTGGGATCAGAGAAGGAGGGCAAAAGTTAATGACGTACTTCTGGAAGTATTCTTTTCAGGATCTGAACTGCATCACTTAGATAAGCTCTGCTCTACCAGGAAGGTAGAATGAGAGTTATTGTTAAAAGCTGTCAGCAAATCTCTCAGGTGAAGGGGGGTTTGGGTTTTTTTTGTTTTGTTTTTTTGTTTTTTTTTTTTACCTTGCAGTGAAAGTGAATGAACACAGCCTCTTGCCCCTCATGCTGGAGCAGTTTCCATTTCTCTATGTTTCTGGTGAAACACTAAGCAAAATGTGGAAACAGCAAATTACACAGGTTGAACAGCTCAGAAAAGATGCATGTAGAGAAAATCGATCAAAGAAGAAACTCCAGGATGAAGTAAGTTACCTGTCAATTTCAGGCATAGGATTAGAAAGGAGAAAGGGGAAGAGCTAATCTTTTAGAATCTAGTGAATAGCATTATAACCTCCTTCCTTCCTTTCCTCCCTAAAGATAGAAGAAGCCTTAAAAAAGCATGACCTCCTTACTGTACTTGTCAAGAAAGAATATGAACATAACAAGAGACTGGTATGTTAAGAGCAAGTTGAATATTATAATTTTGACTTTATAAGTTATATTAATTACTTGGATTTGTACAGCTGGGTGATAGTCCCACAGACTTACCTTTAACACTTGCCTGTGGAAGCATCTAGGGCTGTAACCAAAACTGATGAGGGGGGAAGGTGCTAGTATAGACAGTTTCATTTGGTCTTTATAGTAACATAATGCAGATGTTTTCTTCGAGATGCTTACACTTGGTCCCACTGTGATCAGCAAGGGGCAAGGTTGTGGTAAATCAGGTCTGTCTCTACCTCCACAGCACCTTCAAGGTACCAGGTGGTTGTAACTTAGTGTTTTTTGTCCTCTCTGATCTTTCAGGTCATAAGTAGAGAGCTGAGGTAGCCTAGCACCTTCCCTCATAATGTGGATTGAGAACTGTCCGTGGCGCACCATCCTCTGTTGAGTATAATGGAGTGGACAGAGGTCAAAGACAGTATGCCAGAGGAGGAGATTTTAAAACTCTTGGTTGAGATAAGCAATGACAACTGTAATCCTAAACAGTTCCAGGGAAAGAAAGGGAAGCCATCTGAAAACAAGTATGAGTCTGAACACTGAGTTGAGGGCTTTATGTAGATGACCTTATTTCATCCTCTCTGCTTTGCAAGATATAGTCTAATTTCCTTAGTTTCAATGTAAATAATCTTGGTAACAAGTTTTGCTTGAAAGTCAGAATGCCTTTTTTCTACTGTTTTTAACCTGGCTTCTGAGTGGGGCTTAGGTGACCCCTGGTGGACATGGGGAGATGCGATCCTCAGTTCCACCTGGATCACCTGCGGCAGTAGGGGCTCGTTGGGGTGGCCCTTCAGACTGGTGATGAACCTACCAAAGGCTGGAAGGCTTCTGGGGGCCAATAGTTTTTCAGGACCTATGCCCAGGTGATAGGCCCCTGGCTCCGCAGGCCTGGCTTACAAGGACCTCCTGGTGCAGAACAGGGCAGTTAAGAATGCCAGAGTCTGTCTTCCTCTTGTCCTTAAACCTCTTTTTCCCTTTCCCTTTCCTAGCAAGACTTCAAGGACCGCATTCATAGGCAGAGGTTGACACAGTCAAAGATAAAGGAAAATCGGCAGCAGATTGTCCGTGCCCGAAAATACTACGATGAGTACAGAGTTCAGTTGCGTGCAAAAATGATGAGAATGAGGACCCGGGAAGAAATGGTAAATATGGCTTTTTATCCAACCCCTGTCAAAAGGATGAATTTTACCTGTTACCTTTCAGGATGACCTTCTTTGTGACTCCTGTCCCAATTTGAATCCATAACCCAAATACAAATCCTCAAGTGCTGGCTACGAAAGTTTCTTATTACCTGTGTGGTGCCTCCCAGTCTGTTCTCAGTCTCCACTGCCCTCGTCTGAATGTGAGCCCTTCATTCCCTCTGTTCTGCACTTATCCTCCAGGACAATTGCTATAAGGGGTTTGCGAATGTGTTAGAAGGAACAGGAATCAAAGGTGTGACTAGATGAGCTGGATTCCACATAAAATCAGAAAAGGAGTGTAGGTTGTTGTCTTAAGCTGAAATGCTTAATATTTTGAGAGTACAAACTGGTAGTAAATTTCATCTCTAGAGTAAAACATTGAGGTAATTACAGTTGACTGGGCTGCTACTATTAGCATTACTAAATGATGCTGCTAAGGCTTTGAGAGGTTAAGTAACTTGACTGACACCGCTGACTGATGAATGCATGGCCATAACGAAAGTGGGCATATCCAAATCCTTTGAATAATCTGTTTTCCTCTGGCTCATATAACCACCTCACCCTCAGTTGTGCGCATCTGTAAATGCGCCATTTGTTCCTTCTCTGGCTGGGGTTCTTCCCCTATATACATGACTCCTTGAGAATTGTTTTCTGAGATCAGTAAAGAATTCTGGGGATACAGGAAAGGATGCTGAACACCGCTGGTCATTAAGGAAGTACAAATCAAAACCACCATGGGAAACCTCTCACTAAAATGGCTAAAATAAACAAGGTGTTGGCAAGGTTATGGAGAAGTTACAGCCCTCACGCAGGGCTGGCAGAATGGTGCGACCACCTTAGATAACAGTCTGGCAGTTCCTCAGGAGGTTGAACACAGAGCTACTGTAGGACTCCGCAGTTTCACTCCTAGATACATGTTCATGCAAATAACCTATAGCACCTTATTTATAATACCTGAAAAGAAGAAAGAAACTCCAGAGGCCCGTCGGCTGACGAATGGATAAACAAAATGTGATATACCCATAGAATAGGATGTTATGTGGCAATAAAAAGGAATGAGGTATTGATACCTGCTACAATATCGATGAACCTTGAAAACATGCTAATAAGCGAAAGAAGCCACATACAAAAGGCCACATATTTTAGGATTCCACTTATATGAAATCTCCAGGGTATATAGACCTGGAAAGTACATTAGTGGTTGCAGGGAGTCGGGGGGTGATGGAGGAGTGGCTGCTAATGGGTGTACGGTTTCTTTTTGGAATGATAAAAATGTCCTGAGGTTAGTGACGATGGTTGCACAAGTCTGAATATACAAAAACTTTCTGAATTGTACCTCTTCAAAGGGTGAATTTTATGGTATGTGGGTTGTATCTCAACAAAGCTGTTACTTAAAAAGACTTTGTGAAATACAATCAGTGTAGCTGGACCAGCTGGACAAAATGTTTCTATTCCTCCATGAAAAGTTCAGCATTAACTTTATTTTTCTAACAACAGATATTTAAGAAGTTGTTTGAAGAAGGTTTACAAATTCAAAAGCAAAGATTACGAGACCTAAGAAACTATGCCAAAGAAAAGCGAGCTGAACAAAAGAGACAGCACCAGAATGAACTGGACTCCATGGAGAACTACTATAAAGACCAGGTGGGCTCACTGTCGCTTGTTCACATCCTAATGTGCTTAATCCTGACCACGTTGTGTCAAAGATCAGCTTTGTATGTTTAATAAAAAGCCTCTATGTATCCATTCAGAACCTGTCCATACAGGTTGCACTGGTGATTCACAGTAAGCTAGTCCTTGACCACGGTACAGAATCTGCATTGCCCTGGTTCTGTTAAAGATTTTAAGGGGCACCTGGGTGGCTCAGTCGGTTAAGCATCTGACTTTGGCTCGGGTCTTGATCTCCTAGTTCGTGAGTTCAGACCTGCATTAGGCTCTCTGTACTGACAGCTCAGAGCCCACTTTGGATCCTGTGTCTCCCTCTCTGCTCTCCCCAGCTTGCACTCTCACTCCCTGTCTCTTCAGAAATAAACTTAAAAAAAATTTTTTTTTTAAGTCTATGAACTTTCAATATAAGAATTGTTCTATTTGGGCTATAGGTAAAACATTTGGTTTTTGTCCTCTCTATGAACAGTTTTCATTGCTGGCAGAAGCCATATCACAAGAACGCCAGGAACTCAAAGCCAGAGAGAGATCCCAGGCACAGGTAATAATTAATAGAAATCATTGATTTATAGTTTTCAGAACTAGAAAACAACTATAGTACACGTTTTAAGGGAAATGGAGAAGATCCATCTACGATCCAGAACATACGATGGTTAATCCGATAAATAGGATTTATCATGTGTTCATTTTACCTGTGAAGTCTCTGTAAGAGCTGCTGCTAAATTCCTGCAACTGCAGGGGCTGGAGGAGCTAGAAAGTGGCGAGGGTGTAACAAGAGTTGGGCCCGGACAAACGTGAACAGCAGGTGACGTGAGTTCTCTTGCAGACACTATATAAGGTGAAGAGGGAGCTGAGGTCGAAGATGGAGAAGGAGATCCAACAACTTCAGTGCATGATCACCCAGGATGACGACGATGCTTTCTTCCGGGAACTGGAAGCTGAGCGCTTCAGATCGCGCCTTCATCTGGCTTCTTTTCAGTACAGTAAAAATCCCTTCCCATGAGACCAGATTTTGTAAGTGAAGTTTCTGGAGGACGTTACCAGGACAGAGCTAGAACTGAGCCAGTAAACACTCGAAACCAGGAGACTCCTTTCCAAATGCTTTACTTCTACATTCATTCCAGTACTTTTTATGACATGATTTTTTTAAATAAAAATTTTCTTGAAGTACACTGCTGTGAATTTATAAGTTAAAGGGGGGGGGGGGGGCGGGGAATAAAGGCACACACTCTTCATTAGTCATATTTGCACCAAAGCAGTTAGTTAATAGGCCTTGATTGAGCAGCAAGCTCCTGAAACCTATTGCTGTAGTTCGGTAAAAACAATACAAATCTCTAATTCAGAAAAGTGCTGTAAGTGTGGGCTCATCATCAGCAGTGGGAGCTGGGGTTAAACCTTTAAAAGAGCATGTGTGTGTAGATTTTTCACCTGGTGGCTGAAGGTGAGAATTTGTGGCTGTGGCTTCTGTTCGTTGTCAGGGGACGGCGTGAGAAGAGGCGGAGTGTGGAAAGCCAGAAGGCGTGTGCCTCGAAGGAGCACTCGTGCCTGCAGGTAGGGAGGAGGCACAGTGGACTGGAAGTAGGCAAGTGCACACCAAGCCTATTTCTGGTGTGGAGGAGGAGAAAACCCCACACCCAGCAGGAAGGCACCACACCTTCCGTGGGGAGGAAGGCTCCAGAGCAGTTGAAGACAGGGGGACTTTGCTGATCAGAGCCAGAGAATGGCACGGGACCCCAGGAAAGGACTGAAGGGGAGAAGAGAGGCTCCGGTTAGGGAACGTAGAGAGTAGCAATGGCGATGAACCACAACAGAGGCCCTGGGAGCATGAGCCGTGGGATCCGCTGGTCTTGCAGACAGACATCCAGACAGCTGTGATCTACCAGGACAAGGGAGTGAGTGCAGGTGAATGGAAAGGATCAGGGACGTGCACAAGACAAGGCTAGGTCTGTAAGGGCTACAACGTGAATTCTAAAAATGGTTATGAAGAGAAAAAATGAAAGTAGATCTGTTATCCACGATATATTTGAGTAAAATGAGCAAATGAAACTATACACCGTGATACTATTTTACTTTAAAAGCTGTGGTATGGGTGGATCTCCCATATAATGCAGTATGTAGTTGACCTTTGGACAACTGCCCCGTGCAGTCAAAAATCCATGTATAACTTCTGACTCCCCAAAAACTTTACTACTAATAGCCTACTGCTGACCAGAAGCGTTACCGACAAAAATTAAGACATTTTGTATATGTATTATCTACTGTATTCTTATAATAAACCTAGAGAAAAAAATATTAAAATACTATAGTATTTTATAGTACTATACAAAAAAATTCATGTATAAATGGACCCAGGTAGTTCAAGGGTCAACAACTATAACCAATAGAGACGTCTGGAAGAATAGGCCCCAAACATTAAGAGGTGTCACTCTGATTATACAAACTTTCATTCTGTGCTTGATATACTTTAATACTATTTGAATTTGTTAAAACAAGTATAATGATACTTTTATTTTTAAATATTACATGTTTTAGGAGTACTCTTTTTTTTTTTTTTAATTTTTTTTTTTCAACGTTTTTATTTATTTTTGAGACAGAGACAGAGCATGAACGGGGGAGGGGCAGAGAGCGAGGGAGACACAGAATCGGAAACAGGCTCCAGGCTCCGAGCCATCAGCCCAGAGCCTGATGTGGGGCTCGCACTCACAGACCGCAAGATCGTGACCTGGCTGAAGTCGGATGCCCAACCGACTGCGCCACCCAGGCGCCCCTAGGAGTGCTCCTAAGTTGCTAGTTCCACCAGCTCTTTACCAAGCTAAGAAATAACTAGGAATAACCAAAAAGAATGGGTGAGGGAATTTAGCAGGAAAAGGATAGGACTACTAAGCAAAGGTCAAAGAATAGGAGAGGAGGACACATTCAAAGATGCCAACTTCTTTTCAAAAAACAGAAAGCAAATGAAGTGGTAACTCAGCAAGTAGAAGATGTTTCCATCCAAGTGCCTGTGGAGAGGGAAGAACGCAGGAAACGCTCCCAATCATGCATGCATTTGAAAATGTACTTAGAGGGGCGCCTGGGTGGCGCAGTCGGTTAAGCGTCCGACTTCAGCCAGGTCACGATCTCGCGGTCCGTGAGTTCGAGCCCCGCGTTGGGCTCTGGGCTGATGGCTCAGAGCCTGGAGCCTGTTTCCGATTCTGTGTCTCCCTCTCTCTCTGCCCCTCCCCCGTTCATGCTCTCTCTCTGTCCCAAAAATAAATAAACGTTGAAAAAAAAAAATTAAAAAAAAAAAAAAAAAGTACTTAGAACTGCGATATGACATATGAGTGGGGAGGGAAAGAGGCGGATTGGTGGAAGTTTATAAATCCTTAACTACCATAAAAGGAAACTAACCAGACGGTTTAAAATTAATGAGTAATATTAACATGTCACTTAGAAACATGGAAGAAACAGCAGAGCTGACCGAATATTTGGGATTAATGCCATCTGGAAAGCAAGACTGGGGCCAGGGGGAGGGGCGATGAAGGTTGTTTTTCTTTTTTCTTTAAGGTTCTTAAGTGTATATGACAAACTTTGTATGTTTAGCTGTGTATATGCATTACTGTATGGTGGGGCGCTGGAGAATTAGCTGCCTCCTCTGAAAAACATGGGAAGGAAAAGGAAGAACCAGCGTTGAGGTCAGCCAAGAGAACAGAGCGTTAGTGAGGGGGCTGAGGATACAGGGAAAACTTATTTGCAGTGACAAGAAGCACCACAATAAAAAAATGAATAGAGAATGAGAAGGGCACAGCAGACAGAAGAGTGTCATTAAGAGAAATGACATAAACTACCAGAAGAATCCAAAATTGGGGCTAGAGCTGCAACTCAATTTGTGTTAAAATCACAAATCTAGACGTGCTGAAAACCTGTTTTATCTGGCATTCTCAGCCATTCAAACCTTACCCAGCTAATTGGATAGGACCAATTTCTTCTTGTCTTAAAAAAACAGGAAACTCATCTGCCTTTAAAACTTTGCCCTCTGAACAAACCTGGAAGCATCATGCTCCCTGATTTCAAACTATACTACAAAGCTGTTAATAATCAAAACAGTATGGTATTGGCATAAAAACAGACACACAGATCAGTGGAACAGAATGAAGAGCCCAGAAATAAACCCACACATACGTGGTCAGTTCATTTACAACAAGTGAGCCAAGAATATATAGCGGGGAAAGGACAGTCTCTTTGACAAATGGTGTTGGGAAAACTGGACAGCTCCATGCAAAACAATACATACGCAAAAATTAACTCCAAACGTAGTAAAGACCTGAACGTAAGACCTGGAACCATAAAGCTCCTAGAGGAAACATGGGTAGTAAGCCCCTCGACATTGGTCTTGATTTTTTTTTGGCTTTGACACCAAAAGCAGAAAGCAATAAGCGGGACTACATCAAACTAAAAAGCTTATTCTGCACAACAAAGGAAACCAACAAAAAGGCAACCTATTGAATGGGGGGAAGTATTTGCAAATGAGATAAATCTGATAAGGGGTTAATATCCAAAATAGAGAAATTCATACAACTCAGTAGCAAAAAAACTATCCAAATAAAAAAAGGACAGAGGGACTGAAAAGACATTTTGCCAAAGACGACACACAAAGGGCCAACAGGTACACGAGAAGGTGTTCAACTCTAATCAGGGAAATGCAAATCAAAACCACCTCACACCTGTTAGGATGACTGTTACCAGAAAGAAGTGTGGGTGAGGACGTGGATTGAGAG
Source organism: Leopardus geoffroyi (assembly GCF_018350155.1). NCBI lineage: Eukaryota > Metazoa > Chordata > Mammalia > Carnivora > Felidae > Leopardus > Leopardus geoffroyi. The sequence goes on from NC_059330.1 coordinate 46,899,861, forward strand.
GAAACCGTTGTGCACTGTTGGTGGCAATGTAAAATGGCGCCGTCACTACAGAAAATAAGGAAGTTCCCCCAAAATTAAAAATAGAATTACTGCATGGCTCAGCAATTCCCCTTCCAGGTATTCATCTGGAGAAATGAAAACACTACCTGGAAAAGATGCACGCACCGCCTTGTTCCTTGCAGCTTTAACGATAGCCAAAATATGGAAACTTAAGTGTCAGTAAGAGAAAACAGTGTTTAAACATAATGTAATATTATTCAGCCATTAAAAAAAAAGGAAATCTTACTATCTGCAACATGATGGACCTCAAGGGTGTTCTGCTAAGTGAAATAGGTCAGAAATACAAATACCTAAAAACGAACGAAACGGAGCTCATAGAACCAGAAAAAAGGTTGGTGGTTGCCAGAGGTGGGGGACAAAATGGGTGAAAGGAATCAAAAAGTACAAACTTCCAGTTATAAAATGAATTAAGCCGGGGCGCCTGAGTGGCTCAGTCGGTTAAGTGTCCAACTTCAGCTCAGGTCATGATCTCGCGGTTCACAGGTTCCAGCCCTGCGTCGGGCTCTGCTGACGGCTCGGAGCCTGGAGCCTGCTTCGAATTCTGTGTCCCCCTCTCTCTGCCCCTCCCCCACTTGTGCTCTGTCCCTCGCTTTCAAAAATAAACATTTAGAAATTTTTAAAAAATGAATAAGCCACAGGGATTAATGTACAGCATGGCGACTATAGTTAATATTGTATTGCATATTTGAAAGTTGCTACTGGGTCTTAAAAGTTCTCACCACAAAAAAATTTGTATGTGGTGACGGATGTTATACTAGATGTTACCGTGGTGATCATTCCGTATCTATACACACACCAAATCAGAAAGCTGTACAGCTGAACCTAACATTACGGGTCAGTTATACCTCAATTAAAGATAAAAAATACTTTGCCCGTCTGGTCTCGCTCCTGCACCTGGCCGCGCCGGCATCATCTCTGGGAGAAGTGAGCGTCTGAAAGGTGGAGTCTGATGTGCGTCTTCACTCCCAGTTCCTGTGTTGAAAGTCAGAACACTTGGAGAACACCTGGCGGGGGGGGGGGGGGGGGGGGGGGTTGCAGGCAGGAGAAACACCCTGGAAGGGTCCCTCACCCACCCGGTGGGGTTTACAGCTCATATTATAGACTAATGTGAATCTAGATAAACCGTAGCCCAAATACCCACAAAAGTATGCGATCGGCAACCGTTGAGCACATTACCCTGGAAACGTAGCCAACTGTATAATGAACACAAACACAAGGAAGAAGCCATATCCCCCGCAGCTGGCACAGAGCCTGACACGTAGTAGGAGCACAGTAGGTATCTGCTGAATGAACAGAAATAAGTCCATGCAAATACCTAATAAAATGTAATTGTAAAATCTGGCTTGTCCAGTTTGCTAGGAGTATTAACATAGGAATGTAACCTTTTTCTGTATAATTACCTCTATCCTGTTAGGAGGCTCTCGTTCTGTTTTATATATCCTAACTAAGCGTTTAGGATATAAAATACAACAAATGCAGTGGGTACCAAGGTTACGCTTCGTTATAATGAAGAGACAAAGCTTCTAGGTCGCCCCACAGCAGAAAAACAGAACACATACCAAATCAAACTTCTGGGTAATTTACAGATTATAAAAATACTAAAATGCTGGGGCACCTGGGTGGCTCAGTCAGTTGAGCGTCTGACTTCAGCTCATGATCTCATGGTTCATGAGTTCGAGCCCCATGTTGGGCTCTGTGCTGACAGCTCGGAGCCTGGAACCTGCTTCTGATTCTGTGTCTCCTTCTCTCTCTCAAAAATAAGTATTAAAAAAAAAAAAAATCCTTACTATACTAACACTACAAATTGTAGATAATAACCAGTAAACGTGGCAATGAGACAAAGCAAAAAAAAAATTTTTCAAAATGATGTAAAAAACGGACACTATGCCATCCTATGAACTGTAATAAGCCACTACCACTCACACTGCATCTCCCGACCTTCCTCTCTGTGTGGCCTGTGCTACGGAGAGACTCACACAGGCTACACGCTGCATGGAAAACATCGCACCCGTTCCTTTTTCCACCTGTATATTTAGTGGACTTTGATCCACTATCATTTATAGAGTTGTGGATCACGATCCTTAAGGTCTTGGTTTCTCGGAAAAATGTAATTGGTTTCTCCTTTTCATTTCGAGGATTTGACCGCTCAACGCCACGGGAGCAAATGAGGCCCCCCAGGGGCCTGGACAGGCACGGTCACGGGATGGCCCGCTCCCCAGCGAGCCCAGGGCAGCCTCAGACACCCAGCTCCACACGGCCTCCCAACGGCTCCTGCCAGCCCACCGACGTGCCGTGGCAGGAGCACACCAGCCCCTTCCCCACTCTACCTGGAGACACGGGGGGGTCCCGGGCGCTCCGGAGCGCTGCAGCGCGACATGGGCCACAACTAAGGCAGGCATGTGAATCCCCTTAAACTCCTCACTTGATGCCTCATACGCTGTCACTCTTTGCAAAGCCAGTCGTGAAGCTTTTTTGTCCAAAGCAATTCATTATAAACTCCATATTCTTTAAAAACTTCGATGCTGTGACAGTGCAAACAGCATTCATTTTATTGCTCAACTTCGGCATGGGCACATACATAGTTAATTTTTAAAAACCATTTATACAGATGTTATTGATAAAGCTCATGTAACAACGGAGTGAAAATACAAAGAATATCAAAGCTAAAACACTCTGTAATAAATACAAGTACAATGAAAACGATAAAACTTTGTTTTTAAAGTCAGTTTGAGAGAAGGAAGAATATTACATTAAGTGGACTAATTACATCTAGAAACAAAACAACTCAGCGCTTGGTACAATCGTCACCCTCACGTAAGAGCGCTCGATACCACAAATGGCACCTGTCGGCCGTGTGCTGCAGCTGAACAAAACAGGCAGAAAAGAGCTGCTCTATCAAACCGTAACGACGACCGGAACAATCTCTAACTCCCAACAGTGCAACCAGTTCAATGCACTGGAAGGTCAAAGCAGACTTAGTGTTGTAAAAGAAAGCAAATTACCTTGGATTTAAAACGAAAGGAAATCTGTGCTCTGAACTGTAGGGGGGTAAAAAAAAAAAAAAAAAAAAAAAAAAAAAAAAAAAAGACGATAAAAATAAAACCCAATCAGGGCAACAAACTATGTGCAAAACAAAATGTACACTATACACAGCACTATTTAAAAAATTCAAGAAGACCCTTTGCAACAAAACTCACCTCTGTACTGCACATGAGCGCTCAAAAGTTCATACTTAAGCATTCATGATGGAAAGGCAGGGTTAAGGAAAGGTGACCTCTCATACCGGAAATAGCACGGCCAGAGGAAGAGATTGGGAAAAAGCCCAGCTAAGAGGGATATGTGGAAATAAATATTCACATTAAACATGAGGTGCAAGTCCAAAATTCAATGACACATTGGGGGGTTTGGTTTGCTTAGCACCTATTTGGAAGAAATCAGGTAACCTCATTTTGAAAATGAAATCTAAGTCGTGTCTTTATAAATTATGTTGGTGATACCATAGACCGTTAGGGTAGATTTCTTTTAAAGCTCTATTAAGTCATTATTATAAAGTTAAAAAGGCACTCAGAAGCGATGGTATGAGCCTGCTTTATTGTCCATTATGACAGTAGCATTTATCACTGCATCCGTCAGTCAAGATTTCTCTAAAGCGTTCGTCGCGTACTTACTTTTTAGAAGATTAGAAGAGTGGGCACAATCATGCTGCACTAGTGCTTTAATAGGAGACAGACAGACCTGAACCAGTAAGGTACTATTGTGAGAGCTGAACACTGACCATCCAATAGCTCAGAAACCTTTTCTGTACATTTCAAGATGTTCTCAGGTACTACGAACAACGCAGCGGGGAAACACCAAGTGTCTGGGAAGGAAAAGGTCCGCGTAAGCACGTTACCCCCGCACAGTTATGACTATGACTAACTAACCTGCACGCAGCAGTCCGATCTGGCTGAATGAAATGGATTCAAATACTTAGAAACCACACAAGTAGTTCTCAGCTTTGTTTGTTTTAAACGGCAAAATTTCCGCTTCCTTTATCCCCTCCCCAGCCTCCCACCCCATGAAGGCTTACTTGGAATCCCAATACACAGAACAGACAAAGTGGGGGCTGCTCTAGGGAAAGGGGGTAGGGGTGGGGAGCTGGCGGCTCCTGCCCAAAGACCAACGAGGCCTTCCTTGCCCTCTCTGTCTCTCCTGTCTTAAGCCAGTACTTCTGATGCACCTCGCGGGAACCCCTTGGCTCCTGGACACAGACTGAAAACCAATCCATCAAACGAAAGAACGCAAAGGACCTATCACTTGATCATTAAGCTGCAAAATTTAAACAGAGCTCTTGTTAAAATTAGCCCTTGATTCACATCAATGTAAGAAATGTATATATATAATGCAGATTTCTGATAGCTGAATTTAAAAATTCATCCATGACTTCAGATTTTTTCAATCCCTCACTCCAGAACTTTGGCTGCCTTCTGGGTCACGCACCTTGAAAGCCGAATCTGGAGATTTCAAAATCAGATGCTGATCAACACCCAGGGAACTGGGATTCCCTCACCTCCCAAGTGAACTCTCCGGTTCTAAAGTAATTTATACCAGAGATCCAGAATCACTATTGCTTCAGTAATCCTACCCCCTGCCCCATCCCATGCCCACTTTATTAGGTAAAAACAGGATTTTCTAAGCTTGCTAAATAAAATTTTTCCTTTTTCGTAATTTTAGCTGATTAAAACATCATGAGCAGCTAAACAAAGATTCTGGATGGTTTACTTGATAGAAACTCAGACCGTAATTCAAATATAATATAAATTAGGTGCACTTGTTATAGGAGACTTTGGTTTACAGAAACAGCATCTGTATTAAAGATAAGCTGACCCAGCAAAAGAATGAAAATCCCATCCCATCTACATGATCTGAGGAGCAATAAAAATGCAGTATTTCCATTTAAGATGAAAAGTAAATCCAAAATACCTGATCATATTGATTCAAGATAAAAAATTAGGGTTTTTTTAAAGTCTCTTAAAAACAAGGAGCCCTGAATGCATCTTACTGTATCAAATAAGCTAGTTAAGTTTAGACTAAATGGTTGCATTAGGAATCTGACAACCAAAATTATGTAGCTGTATTCCAGGAAATTCGTGCTTGAAAAAAATACAAAAGACTCGCTTAGGCTAGGTTGAAACATATAATGCTTTTAAAATATAATGCTTTGCTATAGAAAAATGTAATTAAACGTGTAAATGGCTTTTTTTTTTTAAGATAATGATTCCTTTAGCCAATTGTTTACAAAGTAGAATCGTTCAAAATAATTTTATTTCTTTTTACAAAGAGCAAGTACAGGAACTGTTCAAAATCATGTGTTCGATCCAAATGAAATGTGATGTGTACCGACTGCTGGAGTTGTCTTGATGTTTGAGAGACTTGAAATCTGTGGAGCGATCTGAATAGATTACCTTTTTATAAAAATAGTAGTAGTCTTTAAGTGTAGAATACTGCCTAACTCTGGAAATGTAGGAAAAGTCAGCATTCTTTAGGTTCAAGATATTAATTTTAAATAGCAGCTGAGTGTGGCCTCATGGCAAAGCATAAAGACCTCTTTTTTCCTTGAAAAGGAATTTCAAAATTGTCCTTTCCCCTCACAGTGTCCTAAACATTTTTTTTTTTTTTAGGGGGGGTGGGGCATTTTCCTGTATTTCAGCATTCCGGGCAACTTTGCTGAAAGGAGGCTGTCGGTCAGGGTATAAATAGAGTCCGGGGTAAATCCGTGAAGTTCATCATTCCACAGCAAACCCACATGTCTCTTCGATGGCCGTTAGCAGCTTTTCGTATAACTTTTCATAGCTTTCATAGGGCGGAATGTCTATTCGATTGAAGCTGGAAATAAGCACATTAGATATAACGCAGTTTATTCAAAGTCAGCAAACTGGCCTCCTAAGTGTGTACTAATACGGTCATATCACTTTTTGTGACACGCAGAAAATTACAAAAAAAGGCTGTATTTCTCTAAAGTAGAAACTGCCACTTTTGGGTTTTCCTACCAATTTCTGAATAATCTTAAATCACTTAAAAACTGCTTATCATTCCTTTTAGAGGTCCTTTTAGTAATAAGAACAGAAAATGAAACATCGGTTTAAAACTAACACGCACATATGAGGAAGGATGGGAAAGCTTCAAAAATAGCTTACCACGTGTGGGCCTTTGGCAGGTTGTTGGTGCAGGCATCGATCTGGTGTATGGTGAAGAGTCGTGGGCCAGCAGCACCTGCAAAGCAAGTAAATGTGGGTCACGTCACCGCACCTGCCTGCATTGGTCTCCAAAATCTGGGAAGAAAACTGGTACATAAACCACAGGGCCTATGGATGGGGATACTGGTGACTCCACATAAGCTGCCAAGGGCAGCAGGCAAAGAACCTGGGTTTTGAAAGCTGGAAATGACCTTGGAAAACACTGGATTCCTTAATATGCTAGCATTTCATTTGACAAACAGTCCAGGATGGAAATCCTTCACCAACTTCTATCTTCTAAAAAAAATCAATGTGCCAAAAGCGTGAGAAGAAAAGTAAATGGACAAATCCAAGATCAAATACACACACACACACACACACACACACACACACACACACAAACTCAAAAAGATGACAACCTAAATACAAATTCAGGTTTCATGCCTCAAACTTGGCTGAGAACAAAAGATTAGCAGCCTATGGAATAAATCTCAGTTAACGTAAGACACCCCATCAACGGGTATGCAGAAATACAGCTTCACTTTACGCATCTGGGTAGTCGGCTAATGAGAGCTCTCCAAATGGGGAATGTGAGCACAACTCCAAGTGCGCTTTCCCCATGGACTTCTGACAGGTGTACTGAGGCCAACACTGCTGAATTATGCATCAGTCTTGCTGTGTGCGTCCTCAGTCACCGCCAGCAGCTTCGGAGGTAAAGGAAGCAGCCGCCCCTGCGTGAAGCTCCACTGTCATTAGCAACATTACCAACTCTCCCCCAAACGAAACCGCTATTCCATGGAAAACAATTCTTACAGGTGGAATAGGTTTGTAAATGAATGGTCTGATGCCATGCAATAATGGAAGTGCTCTGGCCAAACAGCTTCCACAACTCATGCTGCCTCTTTCTATTAAAAGAAGAAAAAAGTAGAGGGAAGAGGCATCCCAAGTGGGTGTAGGTTTTGCAGGGTTGAGGTGTGAAGGTGGAAGGGGACGGGCTTTCCCTACAGGAATGTGCGATATGAGTTAAGGGCAGGGTGACCACCCGAAAAGAAAAGGCAAGCATCGTCACATATGGTCTCTAGCGTGCGGCACTCACTACAACCACAGAGAACCCCGGCAGCAGAGCCTCTTGGGAGGGAACAAAGGAAAGGAAGGAGAAGGTATCAAGATACGAGAGCTACAGCTACAAGGCAGAATGAAGAGATCTGTTTATAAGCCCATGGCTTGTAAACTATGGGACCCAAATATCGACGCCCTCCCCCAATCCTCGGACACCATATCGCGTGTTTCTTCTGGCTTTTCTACCTTGTAAAGCCTTGAAGCCCTGCAGAGGCACTCTAGATGATCCTGTCACAAACTGAAGTAACCGTGCTCTTCGCTCTTCATCAAAGAACTCCACAGCTTTCCAGAACCACTTGACGACATTGCTGTCTGGCGTGCAGTGTTTTAACCGGGTGTTTACCTTCCAGTCATTAACATCTATCTTTCCAAGTCCACAAATAATGAGCTGTTAAAATATTGCACAAATAATGAGCCAAAGGAAATCCAAGTCAAGCCAAAAATTCCTCAAAACAGAACTTTCGATCTGTAGTGCTGGCTCCCATATGGCGGTTCTTTATCATCAAGGGTACACATCATAATCGTCTGGAAAGCTTTTCAACATACACACACCATCAGGTCCTACGTTCAGAGGTTCAGATTCTGGGAGCCTGGGGCGACAGGAGGGATCTGGACTTAAAAAGCTCCCTGGGTCCCTACATACTGCAGGTCCGTCCCCAGGGTCTGAGAACCAACCACGCTCACAAACATGACAAGATCAAAGTTCCGAATTTCCACAGAACTCTAAATTCTGTTTAATGGACAGAAACCAGACTCAAAGAGTAAATACGGTCTGCCTGTGCCTTCCTTAATACCTGCATCATACTACTATGGGTTTTAACACTTATTCGCTTGGGGATTTGGACAATTCGGTTCACCTCCCTCGGCCAGCGGTTTCCTCTGCTCCGCTACATCCTGTGAAAGAACCGTACTGCTCGCTCAGGAACTCAAGAAATGGGTGTTGAATAAGCAGTCCTGATCATCTTCAAGTTGTATCAAAGTACGAAATACATGACTGCACTGACAGAGAGCTCTGCCTGACATCCTGATGTAGGGTCAGCACAGATGAGCCGTATCAAAATCGCTCTGATACTATCAATACTCACATATCCTTAGAACCCAAGACTAACTCACCTCAATAATGTGTTTAGAAAAGTGAAAGATGATAGGGTACAATGTAAAGCATAATGTAAGCTGCACATCCTATATTTTATAATTAGTTCTAATCCCATATCACATACATGCATATATACATATATATACACATACATACACACACTTTAATAAAAAATTTTTAATTTCATTAGCAGTAGAAAGTATGTAATAAACCTTAGGCCTACTGAATAAAACGTCCACCAAAGCTTTCATAGGGTTCTAGAAAGATTACTGAATCATAGCCACACTTAACAGGGAGGTGGTGATCCAAATAGGATTACAGAAGTTATTTATATCACAAAAAATATTTCCTAAATTCTTTTCTTCAGAGGAATGGTAATTATAAGGCCAAACTCCTCATCTGTTGTATGAACAGATAAAAATGGACTGTATTTCAACTTTGCTGCCATTCCTGCTATGTTTTCTTCCTCTTCCTGACCACTTCCTACTGGCCATTTCCCTAAGGAATAGCTCAATCATGAAAGGAATGGGGATGATACTGAATCAAGCCAATCTTTTGAGATTTGCTAACAGGTCTGTTAAAAGATTTATAGTTTAGGGGCGCCTGGGTGGCGCAGTCGGTTAAGCGTCCGACTTCAGCCAGGTCACGATCTCGCGGTCCGTGAGTTTGAGCCCCGCGTCAGGCTCTGGGCTGATGGCTCAGAGCCTGGAGCCTGTTTCCGATTCTGTGTCTCCCTCTCTCTCTGCCCCTCCCCCGTTCATGCTCTGTCTCTCTCTGTCCCAAAAATAAATAAACGTTGAAAAGATTTATAGTTTAGAAAGCACACTGAAGTTAATGAGTAAAATCAGGTTTTACATTTATTTGTAGATTTCAAATATTTATGCTATCCCTAGCCACTAATTAAAATATGCCCCTGGAAGAATAAAACCTCATTGTTTTCTCAAAGTAGTTCAGTGGAAATTCAGATGTATTTGGTTAAAGGTCTTAATTATAAAACCAGACTACAGGTGCTTTAAGGGCCAGCTTTAAAGAAAACAAAAACAAAAACAAATCAGTTAACTGTTTATTACTGCTATTGTTAGTAATGCATATTTCCAAAGAGAGGAAAGATGTTTAGACGCAGTTTATCCTCAGTGTTTTAACTACTGCCTCTATGGTCTCGATTATCAAATGCTTTCTTGCAAAAGTTAGTGTAAACCAATTGAGACTTGGCTTCTAATTCAAATAAACTGCAATATGGTAGAGACGAAGTAATGAAGTTTTATTTAATTAAATCAACAGCCACTTAATTAGGGAAGAGAAAACAACATTAGAAGAACGTACACCTAAGACATGAAATCGGTTGAAAATGAGAAAGGATAATATGGCCAAATAAGTTAAGAATGTTCACAGTGTAAGAGAGATGGCTTATTTGTAGCAATTCCAAAGCAGGAAAGACTTTTCCCGTGAATACCAATTCTCATAGCAGCGCACCGTGAAGCTTCAAAAGCACCAGCAATACGACTTTCCTCTAAAACTAAGTTAACAGAAAATCCCCAACCTTTCCTTGTTACACTAAATGATGTCATGACATTAATACACTGACCTCTAACTCCTTCTCATCGAATGTCTTCAGCAGATGCTGTGGAATTACTTCATTAAATCCTTTCTGCAGAGCCAGGAACTGTGCCTCAATGCCTCGTAAAAATCTCCAGTTCACGTAGAGCCTGTAAACATTGGGCGGGGGTTTCACATGATCCATATATTCAGATTGAGTAACTATTACGAATCTCTACTTCAGCAATCTTGCACATCACAAGCACCTGGCATTAAGAATTTAGTCCAGAGTCTAAAGGAATTTCAGATTCCCAAGCGTGCTGGAGGCCGCGCTGTGAGGCAGTTCACTGTAAGTTAAAAGTTGGAAACCTTCTGCTAACAAAGCAACTCTGCAGATCACAGAGAGGGCAGGTCAATGGCAAGGCGGCTGGAGATTCGATGGGTCTGGAGTTAAAATCTTGACAAAACTTCTCTCTGAATTCTGCCACCAACCAGAAAAAAAAAAAACAGCCCGTGCAACCAAAACTGATTATTTTTCTAGTTTCACTTGAAAATGTCATCTGCGTGTGCTGGGTGTTTTGCTTCTATTTTGGGGGTGTTGGCTCGGGGACAGGAGGTAAAGAGACTCCTCCTATCAATACAAAATGACAACAGTAAAAGCCAACAGTGTGCACTTTCTGATTACACACTCCTTGTTCCCTGGAGGCTTTATAAAAACTGGAAGATGTAACTAAATTAAATAAGTACATAAATAAAATAAAAAGTACAATAAATAAAATTTTAAAAGTACACCAAACTATACCTAATGTATAGCTTCACTTATATTTTTTCCTTGGACTTATAACTGAATTGCCTTTTTAAAAAAAAATCTGTCTACCCAGGAAAACTTCTCCATCTCAAAAATCTCAGAACTATTCCCCTGCCAAATATGTCAACATTTCCTCCTGGCTTGGAGAAATGATTCTCTACTTTCAGTAATAAGTTACTTCACATGAGACCCTTTGGCGGATCTCCTTTTTGTCTGTTTAAGAGGACGGCAAAATGACACCTCCATAAAAAGTCTTTCTCTGTAACTTTTTTTTTCTCCCAAAACTGTATCTGGTAAGAGAGAGGACAGCGTGCTGAAAACATGACAGAGTCTTGGCAAATGGGGTCTAGGACCCTAAAGTGACACATTACTGAAATTCAGGAAATTCCCATCCATTCTTTTCTTTTCCAATTTAGAAACGTAATACATGCTTATTTTCTATGTAAGGAAAAAATCAAACATTAAATGTGAACAAAGAGTCAACACTGAAAGCCCGTTCTATTACCCTCTCCCCCCTACTTCCAGGCCTGGCACCTGCACCCCCTTGCCCCAGGCAAACATTTGACCTGGTATGCAGTCTTCCTGGACATCTTCCGAATAATTATAAAACAACAACACAGAGTTTTTCCCCCCACAGCTTTTTTTTTTTTTTTTTCCCTGGAGTCTTGGAAGCTTGACTACCCTACGTTCTCCTACAAATGGACCTTGAGAGCTTGTTTGGAGGTTCTAGCAGGGGAGCACAGCTACTCGTATACCCTTGACCGAAGAACGGTCCTCCTCTATCGGGGAAGGTCGTCCTCTTCGACCGAGCGCGCAGCTTCGGGAGGGACGCACATGGAGCGGTGAGGGAGGAAGGGGACACCCGCCTAGCCAGCCAGATCAGCCGAATCAACCCTGGCGATCAATGGGGTGACAGATGTCGCAGCCAGATCGCCCTCACATCCTCCCCCCATAGAATTCTTATAAAACTTGCTTAAAAAAAAAAAAAAAAGTGTTCTGTTGTTGTTGTTTCAGTAATCTCTATACCCATTGTGGGGCTTGAATTCATGACCCCAAGATCAAGAATCACATTCTCTTCCCAATGAGCCAGCCAGGCGCCCCTAAAACTTGCTTTTTAAATCTGACATCTTCTACAGTCTATTTATTTGTATTTATTTTGAGAGAAAGATTAGAGAGCAAGAGGGGGAGGGGCAAAGAGCAAGGGAGACAGAAACCCAAGCAGGCTCCGCGCTGTCAGCGTAGAGCCCGATGCCCTGCCTGAACTCCTGAACCATGAGACCATGACCTGAGCCGAAATCAAGAGCTGGACGCCAGTCAGTTAAGTCTCCTTCTAAATATCAGTCTCTTTCTTCTACATATCCATATAGTATTCCGTTGAATGTATGTATTTAATCATTCTCACCTAAAAACATTCCACCAGTTTTCAGTTGTTTTCACAAGTAATATTTAATTGAACATCCTTAAATTTATTTCTTTAACGTGTTTCCATAGACTAGATTCCTAAAAACAGGGCTGCTGGTTGAAAGGCGGATGCATTTTCATTTTGACAAGCAAGGTTATTCACCACCATACTAACGAGGATGCATTTTCACTTTGGTAGCTGTTATCAAATTGCTTTCCAAAAAAAAGCTATTCCAACAGACTGTTGGGCCTCATATGTCAACCAGGAAAATTTAAGCCAATGAGACTTAGAGACATTTCTTGTGTACATGTGGTAAAACAGAGTTCAAACTCCCATATTTGATTACCACGGTTTTATGTTTAGAAGAACTTTAGTTACCACAGGCCAAATGATCTAACGCAACTTCTAAATTCCTAAATCATCTGGTGATTATGTAAAATTTGAAGAGTATTTTCTCATACTTATCCCTTAAACTCACAATGTGCTTACTTCTAAACAGGACAAGGGCTGGTGTCACAGCCCAGAAGTATTGTCAGCCGGCTGCGGCAGCTACGTGACAACTAGCTGCATGCACCATCTCTCTTGGTGTTCCTGCCTCTACACCGCCCCTCTTCCACGTGAGCCTGCACTGGCCTGTGACTTGCTTTAACAGAAAGAACACAGCAGAGGTGATCTGGCCAGTTCCAGGCTTAGGCCTTAAAGAGATCTGACAACTTCTGCTCTTGTGCTCTGGGAAACCAGCCACCCCGTAAGAAGTCTGGTTATCTCGCTGGGAAGAGACAAGCCATGGGGAGCATTAAGAAGCCACCTGGGTGGGGCGCCTGGGTGGCGCAGTCGGTTAAGCGTCCGACTTCAGCCAGGTCACGATCTCGCGGTCCGTGAGTTCGAGCCCCGCGTCGGGCTCTGGGCTGATGGCTCAGAGCCTGGAGCCTGTTTCCGATTCTGTGTCTCCCTCTCTCTCTGCCCCTCTCCCGTTCATGCTCTGTCTCTCTCTGTCCCAAAGATAAATAAACTTTAAAAAAAAAAAAAAAAAAAAAAAAGAAGCCACCTGGGTGGCTGAGTTGGTTGAGCACCTGACTCTTGATTTCGACTCAGGTCATGTGATCGGGCCTTGCATAGAGCGCCACACCGAGCATGGAGCCTGCCTGGCACTCTCTCTCTTTGCCCCACCCCTGCTCACGCTCTCGCTGTTAAAAAAATAAACATTTTTTTAAAAAGATGGGGGGGGGGTGGTTCTCAGGCACCACTTGGAGATAACCAGGGAGGCCCAGCCTACAGTGAGAAGTAGACCCCAGAGGGTGACCCAGTGGCCATTCCAGCCAGTCCCCAGCCATTTGAGCCATCCTAGCTGAGGCATCAGATATGTGAAAAAAGAGGCCATCTTGATGTGAGCCCCAGCTGACACCACAGGGAGGAGCAAAATGCTGTCGCTGTTGTTCTCTATCCTTATTACTGACCCACTGAATTGTGAGAAAAAATAAATGGTGGTTGTTTTGAAGATACTAAATTCTGCAGAGGCCTATTTTGTAGCAGTAAGTAACGCTACCTAAATACTTCAGTGTTTCTCCGTACAGCCGTTCAAGAGCATTAAAACAATTCTTAGGCTTGAAAATATAAAAGTGTTTACCTGACATATTCTTTTTTATTTTCTTCAGTAACAGGGATACTCTTGCCATTTGGTTTAAGTTCATGCTGAATAATTTCACCATATGCATTATGTTCGACACAGAAGGTATGGTCCAAAACACCTGTAATATCATTCTCACTAGAAAGGAAAAAGAGAAGAAGATATTTAACTGGAAAATCTAAAATACAGATCCTTCCAATCTCTTAATTGGGGAGACAGATAAAATGAGACTGTTTTAGAACATAACAAGTACAAGATCAGATTCCTTTTGCTAGTACTTATGCTACCATACCTCCCAGTTCTTGCGCACAGAAGTCAAAGAGCTTTAACCTTCATCAACACAGGAAATGTTTTACTTCCTGAGTAAGGACAAAGAGCCCTGCCCAAAGCTGGACTTTACAAACAGGGAAAACTTAGGTTATGTTTAGCTTTTAGGTAAGAAGCCTTATTTGAATCCGGGTATTCCCGAGCAACCAAATGCCTGAGTATCCCAAGAGAAAGCTATTCATGTATTTGGTAAAAGTAAGTATGGCCCATGTATATTCATAAATAAATATTCTGACAAAACAGAACTCATTCTTACAGATCCCTTTTTTAAAGTATGGCTTCAACAATCACTACTTCAGCAGGAATTTACTCTTCTCACACGTGCGGGACTGGAACAGAACTTGTATCATGTCAAGAAAATCATTACATGTGGTAATTTTTAAAACAGAATATACTACCTTTTTTTTTTTTTTTTTCCTTTTTAAAGTAGTAACATTAACTTTTAGGGATTTGAAACACACAGGAAAGCAACAGAAAGAGGGAAAGTCTTACGTGGTCCTAAGACTCAGATAATCTCTCTCAATATTTTCTGTGCATCATTTAAAAAAAAATTTTTTTTAAGTACATCCATTTTGATGGGGCGCCTGGGTGGCTCAGTCGGTTAAGCGCCTGACTTCGGCTCAGGTCATGATCTCACAGCTTGTGGGTTCGAGCCCCACGTCTGGCTCTGTGCTGACAGCTCAGAGGCTGGAGCCTGTTTCGGATTCTGTATCTCCCTCGCTCTCTGCCCCTCCCCCACTTGCACTCGATCTCTCTCAAAAATAAACGTTAAAAATTTTTTTAAAAAACAGTACATCCATGGGGCGCCTGGGTGGCGCAGTCGGTTAAGCGTCCGACTTCAGCCAGGTCACGATCTCGCGGTCCGTGAGTTCGAGCCCCGCGTCAGGCTCTGGGCGGATGGCTCAGAGCCTGGAGCCTGTTTCCGATTCTGTGTCTCCCTCTCTCTCTGCCCCTCCCCCGTTCATGCTCTGTCTCTCTCTGTCCCAAAAATAAATAAACGTTGAAAAAAAAAAAAAACAAAAAAACAGTACATCCATTTTGAAACAGTTATCTGTAAGGCTCACATTCTATCTATAAGGAGCAGACACAAGACTCAATACATACAGAATCCACACCAAACTGTTGTGAAGATCTGGATCAACTAACTCCATGTCATCCAAAGTAATGGACTTCCCGAGCAACTGTTTATAAAAAGGCAATGTGAAGCCACCATCAATGTAATGTCCATGAAACACGGCCATTCCCATTATTCGTCCAACAAAGTGGAAATAGGATAAATGTTCCTGAAATTGAGAGAAGTTTACATATAAATATTCAAGTTAGACACTACACAGGGAATTTTTAATAAAAATTATATACACAGCATTCATCTTTTTTATAAGTAACAGTTTATACATTCTACAACTTATTTATATGGAGTAGGCTATCATATCAAAGGTTAATAATCATCAGGGAGAGTTTCTATAGCACACGTTCAAGATCCTCTCCATTGCTAAAATATTACACCAGGGACGATGCTTCTCCCAGAGAGTACAGTCACTTTGTAAAAATTATCTTTAGAAATGAAGTCCAAACTACACTCCCACTGTCGCTTCATGAAACCACTCAACAGATGCATCGTCTTCCTCTCCTATCTTACCTGCTGAGCCCTTTACAATCCTGGCTCTGTCCTAACACATGGTAAACACCTCACAAATACAAGCTCTAATTACACTGGCGTAATGGGCTCCCCAGGCACAACCTTCACCTAAAATCTTCCCAACTTTATAAGGGGTTCCCTGCAATGAATCTAGCATGTTTGGATGTATTTGTCTATCATGATAAACTGTTAGTTGGATATTTGCATTTTCAACTCTTTTTACTTCTCCAGCTAGTAAGTAATCTTTAAGCTCTTTAAAAAAAATTTTTTTTTGAGAGCAAGTGAGCAAGTGAGCGCAAGCAGGAGAGGGGCAGAGGGAGAGGAAGGTAGAGAATCTTAAGCAGCCTCCACGCCCACCATGGAGCCTGACACGGGGCTCAATCTCACGACTGTGAGATCATGACCTGAGCTGAAATCAGGAGTCACCCAGGTGCCCCTTAAGCTCCTCTTTAAACCTCCCTTTTAGCTTAAAAATAGCTTTTGTTTCTCTTTAAAAGAAAACATTTAGAAAATACTGACAAGCAAAAACAAAAAATCACCCATAATCTCATACCCAGAAATAACTTCCATCAGTATGATACTACAGAGCTTTTCAACGTTCATACACCCACATATCTACCAAAATTGTATCATACTGTTCTGTAACCTTCTTTTCACTTAGTATATCATGAATACCATCTTTATAGGTCATTAACTATTGTCCCATAGTGTCATTTTAGTGGCTATACAATATGCCATTCTATGGAACGATAACAAATTAGTAAGAGCTACGAACTATTGTTGAGTGCTCAACAGTATGTAACAGGGTTAACAACGTACAGCGCTATGCTCAATACCTAATGTGCACGGTCCCGTTTAATTGTCACAACCCTTCTCTGAACTTCAAGCTAAGATTATTATTATTAGCAATGATAAAATGGAGCCTTAATCACAAAGCTAGTATAGGACCAGGATACGATCTCACATCTTTCTAATTCCAGAACCGTTCCTCTTAAACCATTACCATAATTCTGCATCATGTGATCATCTACCCAACCCCTCTCTTATGGACAATGACGCTGCTTCCAGTTAGCACTACTATAAACAACGATGCAGCAAACATCCCAAAGCACAAATTACTGCACACACCCGTGATCATTTACTTGAGAAAATCTTCTACAACAGAACTTGCTAAGTCCAAGCTTGCGACTAGGACAAGGACAGTGACCCTTCATCATAAACCACACTGACATTTCAACATCAAAAGCACTGCAGGTCACAGGTTAATTCACATCGTCATAACCACCAATCTTACCGGATTGACTGCAGAATCAGGATTGATCTGCAATGTATAGATATCATCTCTTGAATACTGGAAGAGGCCATAGTAAGGATTCAACATTTCATGTGACAACAGATATAACCACTCCCTAGAAAGCAAGATGGAACACAGGAAACTTTTTGTTAATGAATGTTTTTATTAAGATATGCTATTAATTCATCATTTTAGCAAGGAAATTTTTAAATAAAAGCACATAAAACACTAACTAGTTATATAAAATGACACTGGAAAAATCTATCATGCCCCAAAAAGCATGAAGACTCTTGTTTTGTTAAACTGAAATCACTTCTCACTCAATTTTGGGCAATTTTATGACATTTCAGTATCAGAGAGGGCAAGTATTATTCAGAAGTGCCAATTACTCATTAGACGCTGCAGCCTAGTGGTCTGTTAACTTTTAATTACTAAATACATTTCTAATCCAGGATAAATACAAAACGAAGAGAAGAATATGGTTTTGTTTCAAAACATCCATGTGATCTATACTATCCTGGTCCATTCCTATTATGGCAGATTTATACTGGTTTATACTGATATATAACAAAGCATTAATTTACTCTCTTTTGGACAAGGGTGTGTTTTGTTGTTGGTATTGTTTAGTAAGGAAATGATCCCATTTCATCTTTTTTGTGTGAACTTTAAAATATACCACAATAAAAGTATAAGTGGTCAGAGACTGGAAGGCATTTGGTACAGGTAGGAACACAAGGCAAGCCTGCATCTGGGGGGCTGGGGAGGGTGGAGGGGGGTGGGCTCCACACTACTCATTTGTTTCAAGTGTACACTGGTGTTTTAAAAGGCATGTAATAGACAAACACTATCACCTTAAACTTATTAAATTCTTTATTTTTTCAAAGTATGAAAGATAACTTGTTATTCATCTTGGAGAAACAAAATCACTAGTCTAGGACTTGAAAAGATGTAGTTCTAGTCTCAATTCCTGTCATTCTTCCACTAGGAAAGGTATTTAAATATGTTCCGATATCATGGATTAAACAGACTGAGTAATATGTTTTTAGGAAATGTAGTGAAACACGATTTGCAAGTAAAGAAAAATGTCTCAAAGTTCTGTAAGTGATGGAGTCTAAATCAAATCACCACCATTTATGTCATACTCAAAAAATTCTAAAGATAAAAAAAAAAAAAAGCGGTCTCCATATAAGCAAGCTTACCCCCACACCTAACACTTACCTGAAATGTCTTCTATGTTTTTTTATGGATTAACCCAAATTTTTGTTTTACCAAGTATTTAGAACACACATATAAGCAGATTCCAGCTACTCTGGGGTTCTACTATGCAATAAAGATCAGAATGAAGCAGTTCACTGTCACATCCCATGCAGTCTGCCCAAACCCTGACAGTAGTGAGGTTAAGAAATGAACAACAAAAAACCAACTATTTATTTGACTTTACACAGAATTACAGCATTTAGAGTCTATCAACAGATAATTAACAAGCTGTCTCGACAAGCATTCAAATCTAGTGATGAGTAACTCCTAAGAATTCCACAGAAACTAGCAAGTCCTAAGTATGATGTACACATGATCAACTCTACAAATCTAAACTAAACAAACTATCCCATTTATAGGTAAAAAGGCCACAGAACAAAAATACAGGTAAAAACAAGTAATGCTAAGTAACAATTATGGGACTTGGTGGAAACGCAAATTTAATTTAGGCTACATTTAGATTGGGGGAAGCAAATTATCATGATGGTCCCTGGGATGTTTCAGTACAGAAGTTATGATGTTTCTGCCACATTTACATAAAGTGAATTTTCACACCTGTAAAAAAAATATATGTATGAATATATCATAAATATTAGCTTCTATATGGAAACATTAAAAAAAATTTTTTTAATGTTTATTTATTTTTGAGAGAGAGAGAGACAAGAGTGCGAGCAGTGGAGGGACAGAGAGAGAGAGAGACACAGAATCTGAAGCAGGCTCCAGGCTCAGAGCTGTCAGCACAGAGCCTGACGGGGGCTCAAAGCCATGAACCGTGAGATTGTGACCTGAGCCGAAGTCAGATGCTCAACTGATTGAGTCACCCAGGCACCCCTGTATGGAAACATTTTAAAGACCACTTATGATATACACGTATGTTCACACATTTTTACATGAACTTACATGCACACGCAAACATTACTTTAACAAGGTCAAAAAGCATGGCAATGGAAGCCAAGGAAAACAGCATTCAGTTCAGAATATATGTCATTAAAATCTCAACACGGCTCCTAACAATGGAAAGCAGAGGGAATAACATGTACTGAAGGAGAGAGAGAAAATACAGAGCCCGCAGGTCCTAACATGGCCCATGTACGGTTGCAGCCAGTTTTCAGAGAAAGTCTCACTGGGCTATACGAGCCATTAGGGAGTTCTCAATTACCCTTGTGGCGGCTCTACTATTCCAACCTCAGCATGAATACATCTATTAGGATATCGTCTGTATTGCAAACATTTGGGAATGTTACACCAGAAAATAAATTATCAGTGAGAAGGTTCACCAGAGGAAGTATCTTAAACTTATAAATGTAACTATATGTCATTTGCTCAGGAGCAAGTCTTTACCTGGCAACCCCTCCATAGTCAAGGCCTTCTTCTCCACGAAATTTTATCATTAATCGCTTCCACAGATCTTTTGGTCTCATTTTCATGACCTGCCGATATGATTCCTGAAAAAATGTTAATAAACTATTGTTACTAGGTGCTTTCAACTTGTTAAACTCTCCCTCGCATTCTACCTACAAAATGTACATTTATTAAAATAAGATGAAATGTGTTCAATAATCCAATAGATAAGCTCTAAGTGTTTGAAATCTCATGGAACTCCCAAAAACAAGATGGATATAGCTTAATACTACTGAAATTAATTCATTTGACAAATATATTAAAAGCCTAAGGGCAAAACTCCATACTTAAGTTCTATGAACCACAGCAATCACTACACTTACATTATTTTTTTTTGCGTTTCATTCTGACAGTTTATTTTTTTTTTTTCAATATATGAAATTTATTGTCAAATTGGTTTCCATACAACACCCAGAGCTCATCCCAAAAGATGCCCTCTTCAATAGCCATCACCCACCCTCTCCTCCCTCCCACCCCCCATCAACCCTCAGTTTGTTCTCAGTTTTTAAGAGTCTCTTATGCTTTGGCTCTCTCCCAATCTAATCTCTTTTTTTTCTTCCTTCCCCTCCCCCATGGGTTTCTGTTAAGTTTCTCAGGATCCACATAAGAGTGAAAACATATGGTATCTGTCTTTCTCTGTATGACTTATTTCACTTAGCATAACACTCTCCAGTTCCATCCACCTTGCTACAAAAGGCCATATTTCATTCTTTCTCATTGCCACGTAGTATTCCATTGTGTATATAAACCACAATTTCTTTATCCATTCATCAGTTGATGGACATTTAGGCTCTTTCCATAATTTGGCTATTGTTGAGAATGCTGCTATTAACATTGGGGTACAAGTGCCCCTAGGCATCAGTACTCCTGTATCCCTTGGGTAAATTCCTAGCAATGCTACTGCTGGGTCACAGGGCAGGTCTATTTTTAATTTTTTGAGGAACCTCCACACTGTTTTCCAGAGCGGCTGCACCAATTTGCATTCCCACCAACAGTGCAAGAGGGTTCCCGTTTCTCCACATCCTCGCCAGCATCTATAGTCTCCTGATTTGTTCATTTTTGCCACTCTGACTGGCATGAGGTGATATCTGAGTGTGGTTTACTACACTCACATTAAAAACAGAATTTGATTGGGGCGCCTGGGTGGCTCAGTTGGTTGCGTGTCCAACTTCAGCTCAGATCATGATCTCATGTCTCGTCAATCTGAGCCCCACATCAGGCTCTGTGCTGACAACCTGGAGCCTGCTTCGGATTCTGTGTCTCCCTCTCTCTGTCCCTCCCCCACTCATGCTGTCTCTCTCTCTCTCTCTCTCTCTCTCTCAAAAATAAACATTAAAAAAAATTTTTCATAAAAGTACCAAATTTTTAAAAATTGGTTGACCTAATTTTAGGTCATAGGTACCAACAGAAAGTAAAGATGAGAAAAAGAAAGCTCAAAAGAACAAGACGAGTCATTAATGTGACCTTCATTAAGCCAGCATCTTCATATTATTTTAAAATACAAATGACTGACTTGCAAATAAGGTCAGAACTGTTCCAACAGAAAAAAGTTCAGGGGCACCTGGGTGGCTCAGTCAGTTAAGTGTCCAACTTCAGCTCAGGTCACTGACCTCACTGTTTGTGAGTTCAAACATCGTCGGGCTCTGTGCTAACAGCTCAGAGCCTGGAACCTGCTTCAGATTCTGTGTCTCCTTCTCTCTCTGCCCCTCCCCCACACATGCTCAGTCTCTCTCAAATAAAATAAAAATGTCAAAAAGAAAAATTAAAAAAAAAAAAAGGAAAAAGAAAAAAGTTCATCCTTTAGGAAGAGGGTTATCAAATCCCCAAACATCTTTTGCTCCCAAATCCTGAGTGGGAAACCCCTGCCTTGGACCTCTAGGGCTATCAAGTCCAAAGATAAAAGAATATACTAGAAAGAAAGATTTTCAATAAATTAAGGAAGTAGTCCAAAACCAATTAAAATGATTTTTTTGACTTAAGAGTCCCTCATCTTTTGGAAGAATTAGAAGGTAAGGGATGGATACCATTTGCGGTCTTTTAAAGTCCATCAACAGGGCAAGGGCACCTGGCTGGCTCAGTTGGTATGAGCATGCGACTCTTGATCTCGGGGTTGTGAGTTTGCCCCATACTGGGTGTAGAGCTTACTTTAAAAATACATATACTAAAATTTATTAACAAGTATTTGCAACGCAGAGACTAAGCTGAACCAACTGGAATATTTCACCCTCTTCATCCCATTTAAATGTTTATCTTATATACTAAATCTCTGATATTATTGTCTTTATTCCCTACAATGAAAACAGAAATTAGTAAAAACTCTCCCATTCTTGAGAGATAGGAGTTCCAGAAAGCATTCTTAGAAAACAGAGTGAAACACTGTAATTTTTCTCTGTTTTACAATAAGACTTGTCCATTTACCTCAAAAATCTCTTCCCTGGAAACCTCAATGCGGCAATGACCAGCCTGAGGCTGTTGTTGGGAAAGTTCTTGCCGCAAAATTTTTAACTTCTGAACCAGGTCTCGCTTGTACCGTGGGACTGTCAGACACTCTGCATCATCGGGACATAACGATACCACCTGCTGTTGCTGTTGGTCTTTCAACTGGTTCTGCCGACTAAAAGGAAACAGAAATGTGACTATTTGAAATGAAAGAGATTGCGGTTATACATTTAAAAGAACATCATCCTATAAAGCAAGTCTGCCTGTACGATTTTCAGTCCTCACGCTATTCTTTGCTTGACATTTGTGAGGACAATACACGAGCTCCGAAGTTTATGTCTCAGAATCCACACACACTTATGGCATTGGATAATGGAGTTTTACCCATCCAGCTTTGTACAGCTGCTAAGAACAAATTTCTCAAATGCCATCTCCATTTTTTTCTGCATACTTTACCATCAGCCATTTTAAAATTCAGGCGTATGCCAAACGCTGTGCCTGTTATCTCGAGTCTGTCTCTCTGAGAGAGACAAACAGTTGGAGCTGGCAGTTTGGCAGGAGTCCCCTTTCCTATACGTGCTAAGTCTAGACCACAAGAATGTGGAAAGTCACGTGTAAGTTACTGGCACAGAGAAATGAGCACATTACAAGCAAGTCTAAACGCTTTACAAAGTGACTACTCTTTCTTTTTATTGTGGTAAAATATACAACACATA
Source organism: Leopardus geoffroyi (assembly GCF_018350155.1). NCBI lineage: Eukaryota > Metazoa > Chordata > Mammalia > Carnivora > Felidae > Leopardus > Leopardus geoffroyi. Next base: position 46,922,797 of record NC_059330.1, read on the forward strand.
AAATTTACTGTATTAACCTCTTTTTAATATAGTCAGTGGCATTAAGTACATTCACACTGTTGTACTAAAGTGACTTCTAAGTGTGCACATACATGGTTTACTACAAATACAAGAAAATAATCTCCCAAGTACAGCAGAAATAGAATACTTTCAAAAACGGCACACATTACCTAGAGATATTTTTATTCTCCCGGCAAAAGTATTCTAAGTTACACCTAAGAACTTTTTTTTAAAGAACCTTATGATATAATGAACTACTTAATTCCAATAAGCTGTCAGGAAATAAAAAGTCTGATAATTCACTATGGATATCCATGCAGGCACTGAATCATCTTGGAGTTTAACTTTACACACAACAGATAGGAGCATCATCTCCTAACTTAAAGGTAAAGGGCAATGGTAGTCATAATAAAACAAACAAAATTAACTTTAAGGTTTCTAATAAATCACCCGAAACGGTTTTTGTTTTTGTTTTTTTTTTTTTTTTACAAACAGTGGTTCTTATGTACCAGGCCAAATTGTATTCCTAAAACATGTATCTACCCAAAGAAAATGCAGCTTTGATGAAAATCACAAATCACTATTTACTACTCTCATAAACATGAAAGGTGTTTTTTACACACACAAACAAAAGCAAAACAGAGTATTAAAGATGCTCCCTAAATAACTGTATTAATCCTATGCCAAAAACAAAACAAAACAAAACAAAACAAAAAAACCCACAAACTTGGGTATACCTCATACCACATACAAAAATTAAATTCAAAATCAATCAGACCTCCATGTAAAACTGAAATCCATAAAACTTTTGAAACACAGAAGAAAATTTTCATGACCTATGTTAGGCTAAGATTTCTTAGATATGACAACAGAAGTACAATCCATAAAAGAACAAATGGATAAACTGAACTTCATCAAAATTTCAAAAGAAGGGTGCCAACTCAGTTAAGTCGGATGACTTTGGCTCAGGTCATGACCTCATGGGTTCGAGCCCCGCAATGGGCTCTCTGCTGTCAGCACAGAGACCGCTTCGGATCCTCTATCCCCTCTCTCTGCCCCTCCCCAAATCACATTCTTGCTCTCCCTCTCTCAAAAATAACTATTAAAAAAATTTTTTTTTTAATTTCAAAAGATACTGTTCAGATAATGAAAAGACAAGTCATGGACTAGAAGAAAATCTTTCCAAAGCACTTATCTGGTATTTTGGCACTCTAAAATATCTAAAGAACACAAAACACTGAAAAAATTAATGAACTACTCAATTTTTTTAAAGAGGAGGCAAACTATTTCACCAAATAAGATACAAAGACGGCAAATAAGCACGAGAAGATGCACATTAGTTACTAGAGAAATGCAAATTACAACCACGAGGGGGCGCCACCACACATCTACAAGTGGTAAGGTGAACCACACCAAATGTTAGCAAGGACACAGAGCAACTACAAGCCTCACCCGCTGCAGGAGGGAATGGCAAATGGTACAATAGCTCTGAAAAACAACCTGCCATTTCTTTTAAGTTAAACGTAAACCGTATGATGTAGCCGTTCTACTCCTAGTCGCTCATTTATCTTAGAGAAGAGCATATGTCCATACAAAGACTTACACATAAATGTCCATAATAGTTTTGCCATAACCAAAAAGAGGGAATAATCCAAATATCAATAGGAAAGAGGTAAATAAATTGTGGTATATCCATACAATGGAATACCATCTAGCAATGAAAATAAATTATACGCACATCAGAGATGAATCTCAAATAATTATGCTGGGTAAAAGAAACAAAACAGACTACATACTGCAGGAATCCATTTATCTAACACTCTAGAAAATGCATACTAATATATAGTGACAGAAAGTAGACCAGAGATTAGGTGATGATGGGGTGTGTTGTGGACTGAACTGTGTCCAAAAAGATGTGTTGAAGTCCAACCCTTGATGCCTGTGAATGTGACCTTATCTAGATATAGAGTTTCGGCAGATGTACTAAGAGGAGGTCATACTGCATCAGGGTGGCCCTATATGCAATCAAGTGGTATCCTTATAAAAAGAGGGAAATTTGGATCCAGACACACAAAAAGGTGTGGAATAAGAAATGTACTTTGGCATTCCTGGTTCCTGACATGCAACTCCTAAAATCCTTTCAGTTTCCGGTGTGGCAGAGATGACAGGAGTGTCCTTTGTTCTAATATTTGGTCTTTGCCTCCAGTTTGACACACAGCTCCTAAATCCTTTACAATTTCCTGGGTAATTTTGGTTTGTTGTTTTGTTTTGTTTTTAATGTTTATTCATTTTTGAGAGAGCGAGCGAGCACAAGCAGGGGAGGGGCAGAGAGAAAGAGAGAGAGACACAGAATCTGAAGCAGGCTCCAGGCTCGAACCCACAAACTGCGAGATCATGACCTGAGCTGAAGTTGGATGCTTAACTGAGCCACCCAGGCGCCCCAAGGGCATTTTTTGTTTTAATGAGGTGACTTTTATAGTGGGGCCCTAGATATCTTCAGAATGGGTGCTGGTCACTAGAAAAATCAAAGCTTGATTAGAAGCCTGGAATTTTCAGCGTCATCCTCCCAACCTCTGAGAGGAGAGAGCTGGAGACTGAGTTAGTAACTGATCACACATAGGTGATGACATGTCCATAAAACCCCCTAAATGACAGTGTGCAGAGAGCTCCCAGGTTGGTGAATGCACTGAGGCACTGGGAGGACGAAGCACCCAGAGAAGGCCTGGAAGCTCTTGGCTCCCCCAGCACCACACCTTGCCCTATGCACCCCTTCCATTCGGTGGTTCTGAGTTGTATCCTTTATAATAAACTGGTAATGGTACATAAAGTATCTCCAGGAGTTCTGCCAACCATTCTAGCAAATTACTGAACCCCAGAACGAAGTCATGAGAACTCCCCGATTTACAGCGGGTCAATAAGAACCAGAGAAGTCCTTGGACTTGGGATTGGCGTCTGAAGCGGTAACGGTCTTGTGAGACTGAGCCCTTAACCTGTAGGGTCTGGCGCCAACCACAGGTAGTGTCAGAACTGAATTCACTCATCGTATACCCAGCTGGTGTCCAGAGATCTGGAGAACTGATAGGTTTGAGGGAAAAACCCGTTTGGAGTCAGAGGTTTTGTGTGTGGAAACAGATCACAAGAGGCCACGTGAAGACGAAGACAAAGATGGAGATGATGTGTCTACAAGCCGAGGAACAGCAAGTTTTTCCAGCAACCACCAGAAGCTAGGAGAGAGTCACTGAACAGATTCTTCTTCAGAGCCTCCACAGGGGACCAGCCCTGAGGACAACTTGATCCTACACTTCTGGCCTCCAGACTGTGGGAGAACCCATTTCTGTTGTTTTAAACCACCCAGTGTGCAATATTTTGTTATGGCAGCCGTACAGGAGGAGGACTTAAGAAGCATGAGGGAATTTTGGGGGGTGATAGATATGTTCACAATCTACATTGTGGTGATGGTTTCGTAGGCGTATAATATGTCAAAACTTAAATGGAACACTTTAAATACGCAGTTTATTGTATGTCGATTACATTTCAATAAGGGTGATTAAAAAAAATACCTGGGATAGGGGCGCCTGGGTGGCTCAGCAGGTTAAGCAGCTGACTCTTGACTTCAGTTCAGGTCGTGATCTGAGGGTTTGTGGGTTCAAGCCCCATGTCAGGCTCCATACTGACAGTGCAGAGCCTGCTTGGGATTCTCTCTCTCTCCCTCTCTCTACACCTTCCCTGCTCGTGGCATGCTCTCTTTCTCTTAAAATAAATAAATAAGCTTTAAAAATTTTTTTAACAAAAAAACCATAAAAAACCCCTGGGATGGATCCAGCTATCCTGGAGCTACGTCTGATGTACTCAGGGGAAAGATAAAAAACATCACCCCTAGAAAGCATCCTGTCTCTTCAAGTGTGCTATAAGCACCTTTGATACACACCCTTTCCTTAATGCTTCAGAACAGGTTCCTACTTAAGTGCAGTTGGGCTACTTAGGTACAGTGGGCTTAAAATGTTTCTGTATCAGAGTAGAACTTGTCATAGTCTCAAAATTTTGTCCAACAAAAGTAACTTACAACTGGAGAGAGCAATATTCTATCACATTACAAAAAGCATTTTCAGTCTTCTCTTGTTCAGGCTTGCATTTTAACATATATTGTTTCAAAAACTTACTTTAAAACTAAATGCAAGTTAGCAGAGAGCCGAGGATCTGTAAATTGTGTTGTTCTGTTGTTATGGTCAACGAAATAAACTCTGCCTGTTGCAGTATTACGGATCTCCCATCCAGGAGGCAATGGACCAAGCTCTTCACAATTGATGTTGCTAAGATCCCTGCAAAAACAAATATAAAATAAAAAATACCTCATTGCTGGGCCTACTGAGCCAAGCAAGTGTAAATGACACAGAACAATTCCATGAACTCTGAGAAAACGTATTGTTCCAGAAACCTGAGATGTCCAGCTAGAATCTTTAATTCCCAATGGTTTAACAAACTTGCATATTCAAAACCCAATTCATAAATGGCTCAGGAACTTATCACATAGCCTCCATTTTTAGTAAGTTCATTCCTGGGCCTTAATGTAATACAGATTTCAAATTAATATAAAAGCAATCACAACATTTGCCAACATAAACTGTACTTCAATACTTGTCTGACAAAATATTGTTTTACAAATGTCAGTGACATAAGGAATGAAATGTTCTCTAAACTCTCCCTTCAATTATTTTTCTTTATTGCACCATCAAATTTGTATAAATAAATGTTTATTCCATATTAATTTCTAACAAAGCAAAACTGGAAATGTTATTTAATTTACAGATCCTGAAAATAATCACAGTGTATATTTTAAGGGAAAACTGCTCCACTGGGAATTTTGAAAGCTATAAAGCTAGTGAATGAAGAACCTGTTTAAGACACCCAGGGAAGAATGCTCTAATGCTTACTGATACAGTAAGAAAAAGCAGAAAGGCTTTTAATGAATCAAAGACCATTGTTACTGTACCGCACATTCTTAAAATACTACTGTATGTAAACAAAGATTCACAGGACCTTAAAGAATAAGATAAAAACGTGTCTAATGTAAACTTAAACTGTAACAGATAATCATACTGATAAATCTCATCAAAATCGTGTTTTAAAAGTTAAACTAGAAAAAGATTTTTCCTGAAATAACCTCTTCTTGGTCATGGTGAAACATAATGGCAGACACACATAAGCACCCATAGATTTGTTGCAACAGTGATCTGACTTGTGCTTACAGGTGCTCCAAGAGACTCTTCTGCTACAAACTGAAGCTTAGAAAAAAACAACGCCAGTCTCCAAAGAGGAGGAAAAGTTTCAAGGATCCTCCTCCTCAAAAAAAAAAAAAAAAAAAAAAAGTGACGAGCTGGAGCTGGGGCCATCAGCTGGGGGCGGGGCTGTCAGAGAGTAGTTAACTGGGAAATTCAGCCCCAGGCCAGCAGCAAGTTTGGAAAAGGAAATCTGGAACTTCCCTACTACACTGAGAACTCAAAAGGAAGATGAAATGAGTCCAGGAAAACTTCCTCATTTCCCACTTTAGGTCCATAGACCTCCAACCACTTAAGACCAAACAAACTCACCAAGAGCACCACATACTCCTGAAAGAAGACATGATGATTAAGAGTGAGTGGGAACAATAAACCACAAAATTACATCAAACAGAATGGCTAGGCTATGCAACGTTTAGTAATAATTTCATAAAATTGGGTGGGGCGACTGGGCGGATGTCAGTTAAGCATCCGACTAGATTCCCACTCAGGTCATAATCTCACATTCGTGAGATTGAGCCCCGTGTCGGGCTCCATGCTAACAGCACAGGGCCTGCTTAGGATTTTCTCTCTCTCTCTCTCTCTCTCTCTCTGCCCCTCTCCCACACTCTCTCTCTCTCTCTCTCTCTCTCTCAAAAAAAAAAAACAACTTAAAAAAGGAACAATTAAACACATGGATTTTTTTAACAGAATTTTTAGAAATGAAAAGTGATTACTAAAATCAAAGAATGAATAATTCTTTTGATATAATGCAGAATTTGGTTTATAAAACCAAATGACATAAAGTGAAAATTATATAATCATTTTATTCAGAATTTTATAAATTCATAGTCATACGTGGAAGAGCTCTAAAGAATGGATTAAAAGAGAAGGAGGCTAACTGGAAGCAATCTTTATGTCCAATCGGGAGATGATTAAAGAAAACTGGAATGTTATGCAGCCATAAAAATACCGATCTGGACTGCAAGACTACATTGTGTGCAGAGTAATGAACAACAAGGCACTCATCACTGTGTTAAAGGGAAACGCCAAAGATGATGAAATGGGACTTCTCAGATAAATCTAAGTTTACTGGGTACCTTTAAATAAAAGTGTCTGAGTTATACTACTTTATAAATGTCTTTGAACAGGTTTTTTAATATAACCTAAATAATCGACCTAAATAATAATAATCTGCTTTGATACAAGATTCTCCACACAAAAGGCATATTTAAAGGATCCTCCAAAAGACATGATACACATTTTTAGGGTTAACAATTTAGAACACAGAAACTGAAGAAAAATAACCCAGAGCACTATTTTATAAAGTCATTATCCAATACTCAAAATATTCTCAAACCTTTATAGAAACCCTTTACTCGTTAATGAAAAACTGACGTTTCCTTAGGAATAAGAAACATTACCAACACTGGTAACAAAATCTCTCTCAACTTCTGATGCCAGCTTCCACACTTTTCTTTCAACAGATAACTCAAAAGATCAACTTTCTCACTATAAATAATTTAGTTAAAAAAAAAAAACACAATCATTTTTCTTCTATACATTGCCTGCCAATGATTTTAAATAATTTTATAGAAAAGCTCATTATTGACCTACAATTGTATACACACACTCCAAAACACTTCTTTTCATAAGTTACATAACAAAACTCTTGTTTCTCAAAGTTAGGCCCTTGGATTTCTTTTCAGTGAGCTTATTAACAAAACAAAAATTTCTTCCCCACTATTTTTTTAAACAGTTTTTATCATCAAGACACAGAAATGACAACCTTGATAGAATAATTAATGATAAAACACATTCCTTGGTTGCCACCTTGAAAGATTCTAATTAAGCTGTATCACAAAGTAAAACATTTACATTAGAATGGCTTCATTTATAAATACCAGTTAACCGTTGAATAATACAGGTTTACAGTGTGCAGCTCCACTCATATGCAGATTTTTTACAGTACAGTACTTACTATAAAGTGTTTTCCCTTCCCTATGATTTCCTTAACATTTTTTCTGTAGCTTACTTTAAATAGCACACAAAATATGTGTTAATCTATCGTTAAGGCTTATAGTCAACAGTGGGCTATTAGCAAAGTTTTGGGAGAGTCAGAAGTCACACACAGATTTTCAACTGTGCGGGTGGTCGGTGCCCCTAACCCCTGCATTGTTCAAGGGTCAACTGTAAATACAGAGTATCAAAGCAATCCAACATCAGCTTGTCACATCTGTTTTTGATTCAAATACATGACTGCTTGACAAGTAGAGCTCTGAGTACAAGCTTTAGGCAGAAAAAAGATCTCCTGACCCCTTCAGAGGTCATTTTTTGGGAGGAGGGGAATGCTGCACTTAAAATATAAAATATCTTCATCTCACAAGAGTGTATGTGCAGCTTATCAAGCTGATTTAGAATTTAGAACTCAACTTTTTTGCAGTTTCAGCTGAACTACCTGACACTTTGCATCTGTTCATTAGAAAATAATAGCTCCTTTGAGAGCTAAATAGTGTTTGAAAACTTATTATTTGATACTAAGATGTATCAAAAGTTATGTTAAATTACTAAATTGATTTGTGTGTCATTCCATCTTCTTAGTTAAAAGATAGCTCACATTTTGGTTAGTAAATGCATTCAACAATGCCTACAGTTTAAATGTCCAAGTTCTGGTATTTAAAAGAAATTTAATTCATGAGACACCATGACCAAATGAGGTTTATTTCAAGGGTGCAAGAATGGTTCAATATTTGAAAACTTATCCATGTAATCGGTCATATTAACAGATTAAAAAAGAAAAATCACGATAGTACCAATTGATACCAAAAAAAAAAAAGAAAAAAAAAAAGGACAAAGGTTTTAAGTAAATAAATAAATAAGGGGCGCCTGGGTGGTTCAGTCAGTCAAGCGTCCAATTTTGGCTCAGGTCATGATCTCATGGTTCATGAGTCCCAGTCCTAAATCAGGCTCTGTGCTGACTGTTCAGAGCCTGGAGATTGCTTTGGATTCTGTTTCTCTCTCTGCCCCTCCCCAATTCGCACTCTGCCTCTCTCTCAAAAATAAACATTAAAAAAATTTTTTTTAATATAATTTAGGTTATTTCCTTTATACATTAAAACAAAAGTTGATTAAGGAATACATAAGAGAACACTGAATATTCTCATATTAGGTTAAATTAAATAAACCTTTTTTTAAAAAGCCTAACCAGGGTCACCTGGGTGGCTCAGCAGGTTAAGCATCTGACTTCAGCTCAGGTCGTGATCTCTCAGTTCATGAGTTTGAGCCCCACATAAGGCTCTGTGCTGACAGCTCAGAGCCTGCCTATTTTGGATTCTGTGTCTCTCTGTCCCTCTCTGCCCCTCCCCCACTCGTGCTGTGTCTCTCTCTCAAACAAACATGTTAAAAAAATAAAAAACAAATTTAAAAAGCGTAACCAGAAATAAAAATATCAATTTGCTACCCTTTAAAAAAAAAAGGAGGGGGGTGTATAATTTTAAGGTTTATGTTATTCTCCAGGTCAATTTTCAAACTCACAAAGACCCATGTTTTCACCCTGATTTTTTTTCAGGGTGAGAGGGTAGAAGGACTGGGGGCTGGTTAGGGGCAGGGCACTGGGGTGGGACTCCGGAGAAACAGGAAAGGCTTTCCACTAAATGTTACATGAAACGACTGTCACAAACAGCCTTTTACATAAACCATTTTAAATTGAAAATTAAATAATCAAAGAAATCCCAGGTAAAACAGGGATCCAGTGGTGTGAAGAGTGTTTGGATATATTCTTACCTAGGCACTCTTGGATCATGCCACGTGCTCACACCGGTCTGAGTATGTAAGAAATACACCTGACCTTGCTGTGTTGTCCTCTGCTCTGTAAAATTAAGAAACACTAATAATAAAAACATATTCAGAAAGTCCAAATCAAAGACAGCTATAGATACTAGAATGATATTAATACATTCTCCAAATTACCAATTTACTATATTACCAAAAAAAAAAAAAGTGCTTTATAAATCATTTTTTTTCTCAACTCAATACATCTTCTCCTGGAAAACAACCTTATAAATGGTGATGAGAGCCAGAGGCCAGCTAACTAAAAGCCAACAAATTTACAACGTGGCTCAAATACTAAACATGTTGCTATGGAAAACAGAAAACAAGATTGTCACAGTACCAATATTTAAACAAAACAAACATGAAGAAATGATCTTTTATTTTTCTTAAAGTGGAGCCTGAAGGGAACAAAAGAAAGCTCAGAGGAAGAGGCTAACCAACTGTGGGAGATGCTGACAGGATTTGCAAAAGCTTTCAAAGGGTTTGCAGGCTGGTAATAGTTGTTTATTATTCCTAATTTTATACCAAAACTTATGTATTTTCTTTTCTTGAGAGAGGTATATTCTCAAGACTATATTTAGACTCAAACAAAGGCAAAAAGATGGAATACTCCACTAGGAGAGACACTCTATAGTCAAAAACAGACAAAGATACAAAAATAAGCAAGCTGGAAAAAGAAGGACTAAAAGAACAGGCATGCATTCTGGGGAGAAAAAGGTCAAAGGCGAAATGAACTCCGAGCTCTCGGGAAGAGAATAAGGAAGTCAGGGCAAAGAGGAGGTATCTGCTGAAGAGTTTCTTCAACAGTGGTTTTTAGTCTATTTGTGTTTTTAAGCAACAGAACCACTTGTCTTTAAACAAAATCTAATGAAAAATTCTAACATATGAAGTGGTGAAACTACTAATATTTATCAGTATGCCTTTGTTTATAAGCCTACAATAAAGTCAATCAATTTAAAGTTTATGCTTCTTAAAATTATAAACATAAAAATGTCTAAAATTGGTGATAGATGACAGCTGCAAAAACTTCAGCCCTGGCGCCCACTTTACTCCTAGGTTTCAGGTGTACAAAATTTGTTTTTAATTCAAATCACACAAGTAAAATAAAAATATAACCACCCCACTCCAAACAGCTTGCCTTATAATCTCAATTACAGAGAAATGACAGAAGATACTTTATTCTGGGTCTGAACATTAATAATAACAGCCAGAGTTTACTAAGTGCTTCCTATGCTGGACCTTGTATCAGGCACTTCACATGAAATCACCCCTCCTCTCTTGCAACGAACCTACATGGTTGGGACTATCAATTTCCCCATTCTGTGGAAGATAAATTGAGGCTCAGAGAAATTAATGTGCCCAGTGTCACACAACTAACATGTGGCAAAGCCAGGATATAAACCCAGGTCTGTCTCCCAAGTCCATGCTCTCATCACTGTGCTACCTGGGTCATTAAACTGTGCAGCACAGCACAATTAATGGGCAAATTGGGTTTTTTTAACTAAAGAGTTAAAATATATGTAAAAAATAAAGCTAGAATTCTGCATTTGCAGAACAGTTTACAACATACTGTAGAGGAAAAAGAAAATACAAGTTAGATCAGGCGATTCCCAATGTTGGTCATTAGGTGTCACCATCAGCCCAGAATGGTTTATCTGCAGGCAGTTGAGAGGGCGAGGATGTAATTCCTTTGGTTAACTTTGAGCAAGAAAGGAAAAGACAAGTTCATAGTATCTACAAGAGCATTCACAAGTTGTGACTAATTTAGAAAGTTCTGTATTCAACTAGAAGATTCAAGTCATCTTCCATGTGAAATTCTACAATTTAGGAAATTATATAAGATTATAATAATTTTATGCAAACATAGAAGTGACTAAGTCATTTACAACACGAAGCCAAATCATTCAGATGATCCAAAATTATAGACAACACAAATATACAGACACTGTCAGAAATATGCTTTTGAAGTCACTTCTAAATATGCAGGTCTAGAAAATTACACTGTGGGTCTGCCTTCAGATTATCATCATCGATAACTCTACCATTTTACCTTTACATCATGCCTATTGGCAAAGTAATCTCACATTGTTCCGTGTACTCTTAGCAATAGCTTTGTGACCAGGAGAGGTATCACTCACCTCATTTCTTTATAAAATAAGTGCCAAAGGGTTGAGGTTAAATGACCAGCCCAAGTCAAACCGCTGGGCAGGCCGACCGCTACCACTTCGAAGACTTTTCAGATTGGGAGGTTTTACACATTTATTTTCATGCCGAATCCCTAAACCCAGATTAATAACTTCTTTACGGCTGATTTTCTGGCTTTCTTAGCAAGCTGAAATCAGTAAATCACACTTTATTGTTTCCTCTGCTAGTCATACCATAGCCTTCTGGTAGGTCTGGAGGAGTATGTAAATGTGTCCTGCTCATGTAATTTCTATGTCGTTGTGACCGGACTCTCCTCTCGGCCAGTCTGGGATCCGAAGACTGTCCACACGTTGCACCATTTGTTCCACTAATTGGAGTGTTCTCATCAACAAAGCAGCTAAGAGGTCTGCCGGGACTAGAATATTCAGATGCTGGTCTATTGAAAAGTAACAGGGAAAAAAAAGTTACTCAAGTGCGATGTCGAAAGTAGAGTTCTCTAGACGACGTATATACTGCAGGGACAATCACAAGGAAATGGAGTGATCAATGCAAATAGAATGATTTCAAGAACTCTGAATCAAAGTAAACCTGACACCTCTAAGTACAAACTCATATGATAAAGCAGACGGTCAGTTATTTATTGAAATCATTTTATACTGATTTTAATTACATTGTATACAAAATCCACATATATTTACAGATGTGAGTACTAGTTTACAAAGCATTACCTGACTTAGCCTCGGCCTGCCTCTCAGATCTGACTTCCCACCTTTCTCTCACTCCACTTCTGGACATTCTTCCTGTTCCCTGAACTTGCCAAGATCAGTTTACCTTTAGTACTGGAAAGGAGCTCTTCCTCCCACCTCAAAAACTTTTTTCTCTTATTCTCCCTAGGCCAGACAGGCTCCTCCTTGTCATTCAAATCATAGCTTAAGCTTAAATGTCTGAGAGGTCTTTCCTGACCTTCAATCCTAAAGTAGTCACCCAGGCATTTGGTAAGTACATCACCCTAGTTTCTCAGCATAGCAATTATTTGACACTTTTTTTTTTTAATCTGTACCCTTGTTTTCCCTTACTAGAATATTTACTGAGAGAAGAAAGTCTGCCTGGTTCATTTCCCACTATATATATCCTCTGTACCTGGAACAGTGCTTGGCATACACACACACACACACACACACACACACACACAATGAATAAAGATGATGATGTGACTCTTCAAAGAACTTCCAGTATACTGGTAGGTAATCCAAAATGTAAGAGGATAATCAAGAGTTAATTTTTTTTTTAATGTTTATTTATTTTTGATAGAGAGCACGAGCAGGGGAGGGGCAGAGAGGGAGGGAGACACAGAACCTGAAACAGGCTCCAGGCTCTGAGCTGTCAGCACAGACCCTGACACAGGGCTCGAACCCACAAACCGTGAGATCATGACCTGAGCCAAAGGCAGACACTTAACCAACTAAGCCAGCCAGGTGCCCCAAGAGTTAATTTTTAAACTAACATTTACAACCACAATCAACTTTATACTGGTGGAAATTAAAGTGAATTTCATCAGTTAAAGGAGTTAGAAGGAAATGGACTTCACTAAAGCACTGACACAGGTACACATTCATTTATACTCAGACACAATAAAAAGGTTCTTGGACTTCAGTAAAATCCTTGGCAGTTTAATACTAGAAATACAACTCTCGAGTATCTTTTAAAATGCCAACGTGAGCTAAGCTTTTACCTGAGAATCATAATATAATAGGGAAAACTGTGATTTAATGAGTTCGGCAATTAATCCCCAATAAATAAAAGTGGGTATAACTTAGAGAACCATTTGATGATCTATGTCTGGTGCCAGACCTGCTTAGGAAAAGGGGGTGGAGGGCTAAACAAACACTTACTAGAAGTGGCAAATAAACTCTGTTCTGACTTTTAAAGCAAAAAAGGAAATTCAGCCACTTATCCTATTCATTATCAGTTACTTTAAAAAGTACTTTCTTGGAATTTCCAAAAATTCTCTTACTTCCTCATGTCTCTACACATTAAGCTCCATGAAGGCTGTTCAGCCTCGTTCCCTGTTAACAGAGCAAATGATGAGCACAGTGCCTGGCATAGAACCATTTGGTGAACTGAATGATCACGGTTACCACCATTCTGAACACTCTTCACCGCCTTCCCCTCACCTGGTAAAATTCGAACATTCTTCAGGATTTAGTTCAGAAATTCCCCTCCTTCAGAGTTTTCCTTTGCAATTTCTACCATCCCCTTGCTCCCCGCTCTAAGTTAAGGGGCCCTCCATATGGTCTCAGAGCATCTGCATTCTTATCTTGATCACAGACCTTACTAGATGTAATATAATGATATAATCGTACCCCTACATGACTGAACAAATGAAGATCTGGTATATATATTCTCTTACAGCCATTCAATAACAGACTCAAAAAAATTTTAACAGTCCCAGAAATGAGATGGCTTCTCAATTTATTCAGTTAACTTATTTAATCAATACTTACTAATTACCTTCACAGGCCCTAGAGCTGCAATAACAGGATGACTTGCTAAACAACCTTCATCGAAAATTACTTTTTGAAAATAATAATGGCACTTGCTACGGGTGCCCAGGTGGCTCAGTCGGTGAAGCGTCTGACTTCAGCTCAGGTCATGATCTCACAGTTCGTGGGTTCGAGCCCCACGTCGGGCTCTGTGCTGACAGCTCAGAGCCTGGAGCGTGCTTCAGATTCTGCGTCTCCCTCTCTCTCTGTCCCTCTCCTGCTCACACTCTCTCTCTCAAAAATAAATAAACGTTAAAAAATTAAAAAAAAAATAATAATGGCACTCGCTGTAAGATCTACTGATCTTGAGCAGTATAAACCAAGAAAGGAAATCTGGTAACACTGACAGATAAACAGAAAGTGACAACTTCAGGAAGGCAAACAGCACGACCAGGGAAAGATATTTGTATGTTCTTACCGTGTTGGGCGTTCCCACTGTGTAGTTCTTGTTATGTGGTTTAGATACTGGATTCTTCCAGAGGCAGTTCGCCTTTCTTCCCAGCTTAAATAAAAATTGAGAGATAAGGCATTAATAAGAAGGTGGATACAGAATGTTTTTAAGGCAATAACCGAGCCAGGAAGACATCTGCTGTTATAAATCAGGAATGACAAACTGAAAATCATTACACAGAATACAGGAATATTTTTCAACTTATTTTTAAAATGTACACTGTATCTTCTGGAATTCTGAAACTTCTACAATATTTACACTGAGGTGTGCCTAACATTCTCCATTAGCCAAACTCAGAATTTTTCAATAATGTCATTAAGGCTCAACTAAATTACACTATTTCTTCAGAATTTAGTGGCAAAAAAAAAAAAAAAATGCCATACTAAAAATAAAAATCACATCTAATTTTTAAAATTAAATCTAACATTAAAGCATATAAAAGCTTTTTAAAACATTTAGCCTACCCAAATTAGTTTTTTAAAAAGATTGGTACTTCCTCCTCAATAACTTTTTAATGCATGTAACAACAATAAAAAAAAGGGCAAATGACCACAGAAATGTAATAATATTAATACTTCCACCAAAACCCAAGCAGAGGTTTAGAGGCCATAAAAACCAGGAAATAAAGAAATGCTAAGAGGTCTTTTCCTGTGATTACAATCAGAATACAGTACTGGAGTATTATTTATCAATTAATTTGTAAATTATACATATGTATGACTGTATTATAAAATGTACACCAAGTTTTTAAAGGATACATCATAAAAACAAATGGGAAAAAAAGTACGATAAAGAACCAAAAGCTTAGAAAAATAAGCCTTGCATTGTTGTAATCTCTTAACACTGTTTAGTTATTTCGTCCCAAACTTCCCCTTCAAAATTACCAAAATCTACATCCCATCCACAAAAGTTAACATATAGATCAAGGAGCTAAAGTGAGGTATAAATAGAATTAAATTATGGCAATTTTTAAGAATTTAAACAAAGTGAGCAAATACCCTAACTTGGATGTAAAATTCCATATCAAAAATAATTGAAGTCAAAACTCAACCAATTATATACTTGAAATAATTCATTGTACGTAAACTACACCTCATTCAAGTTAAAAATGAAGTCAGAAAGTGTCAGCACTAGTATCAAACAGAGAAAGCAGTGATCAAAAGCATGAGATGTGGAATCAAGGCTTAATTAAGTCTGTGTTCCAGTCTACCATCCACTATATGGCCTTTAAGGCAAGTTTACTTAACTTCTCTGACCCAGTGTTTTTAATCTGTGTAATGAACGAGGGTAACAACAGTAGTGGCAGGAGTAATAACAGTAGCTGATCATTTATATATATTATCTTAATATTATATATATTTATAATATAAAATATATTACTATATATTAAGCACTTACTATATGCAAACATTGTGCCAAACATTGTGCTAAGTGCTTTACACGAACGATCTCATTTAATCCTCACAATTTATGGCATATACACTATTATCACCATCCTCTTCTAGAAGTAAATATAAACCAATGCTCAGAGAAGTTAAATGAACTGATTAAATCCATAAAGCTTGTAAACAGAAGAGGAAGGACTGGAATCCGGATGGTCTAATTCCAGAATCACATGCATGTGAGTTAAACGATCTAATGTCTGACATAAAATGCTTACAACAGTATCTGACACACACATACTCCACAAATGTTCCTATGTTTTTGTCATTTTTACTCCACAAATCTCTATTCCATCCCTCTAAATGGAGTTATGTCTCAGATTCAGCATTTATATGCCCTGTTTTGAATAATTTAATCATGCAAAAAAGTTGTTCTTTTAAATACATAGTATTTACAAGACAGAGATATCTGTCAAGAAATTTGATGGTCTCCTCGTCAAAACTCTTAAAAAATAAATGTAACACATTTAATTCATGGTTTATTTTATAAATTTGACTTGACAAGGTTCCTTGCTAATTTTCCAAGTACAAGGAAAATCTAGATTCTGGAACTGATCAGCAAATTTCTAAAGTATACAATAAATGTCAACTTATTTGTCATTATTTGAAGGACATTATCAACACATTTCTCTAATGATTTCAGCTTACCCATCTGGTAAATCATTATCAAATAAACGACTGCAGTCCACAACTTGTCCTCCTGTGCCTATCCGGTCTCTGGACTGAAGGCTTACTATAACACAACAAAAAAATTACTAAGAATAATTACTAGAAAGATTTACTACAATTTAAAATATGTATCTTTAAAGACATCTGGCTTATCTTAATACTTTAGAATGGATTCTTTAGCTTCTAATAATTCTATATTTTCTTTTTCCATGAGATGTTTCCCTTTAGGAGTGATATTAGAATTTTATGATTTTCTATGCTTTATCATGTTCATGGAGGGGAGTCTAAATCCTTTCTGCCCATTGTAATGGGGCAATGCAAGCCTCCTACTATACTTAAGAGAGGCATTAAAGGTATATTCACATACAGAAGAACTGGAAAAGTTCGTATCAATTTGGGTTTAATTCTTGACCCATCTTTAAAATACTTAACAAAACACACCAGATTCTGGCAACAGGGCAACACTTAGATTCCATAAGTCAAAACCCTACATCAGTATCTAGTGTGGTGTAAAACTACCACTATAAATTTGGAAGCAAGAGACGTAAACTCTAGACCAGGCTCTAATACCTAGTTTAGCACTGTGACCTTGAACAAAACACTTAAAATCCTAAAAGTTTACATAATCCCAATCTAAATAATGAGGAAGCTAGGCTAACTGATAAGCCTGAAGTCCTTCCTTGCTGCTTTAATATTCTTTAATTCTATTTTTGGTAATTCTCCTCAAAGATAGAAAGGAACGGGCAAATTTGACTATAACCAAACTTTTTTTTTTTTTTTAACGTCTATTTCTTTTGAGAGAGAGAAAAAGAAAGAGCACTCATACAAGGGGGTGGGAGGGGCAGAGAGAGAGAGAGAGAAAGAGGGGCGGGGGGGAAGGGCGAGGGGAGGGAATCCCAAGCAGGCTCTGCACCATCAGCGCAGAGCCCAATCTGGGGCTCGAACTCATGAACTGTGAGATCATGACCTGAGCCGAAGTCAGATGCTTAACTGACTGAGCCACCCGGTACCCTAACTATAACCTAACTTCCTAAATAGTTACTACATAAAGTATGATATTTTAAGACCCTTCATTCTAGGAAGGATCTCAAAATTCTAAAATCATCCAGTTCTGTAAAACTTTTGAAAAATCAGAAAGTTCAACACATCACTCCTTTATATGAGTATCATTTATAGGTGACAACATGGTAATACACCTCTCTTCAGTGAATATAAGCAAAATGTTATATGAAAGTTGTACTAGAAAACATTAACCAGTTTTTATACAGAAAAGCTAACTGAAATGCTTACCAATATATAATCACTGTAAAAACGATGTATTTTCTCATTAGCATTGTTTAGAATAATATTAAGGCTCAAAATTAAGGATTTCACGAGCTTCAGCTCCAGAATGCTATATTACAAGACACCTAAGCAATTTCTAGGTGGGTTTGTGTTTTTAAATGGTCTAATTCTAGCGATATAAGGAGTCATAGAAGTACTATGTTTATAAGAGCGCTGTTCATTAGCACTAAAACATCAGAAACAATCTAAATAAACAGCAATAATAGACTGGCTACATTAATTATTTGCCCACCATGGACTACTATACAACATTAAAAATGCTACAGAAATGGGGGACCTAGGTGGCTCAGTCAGTTAAGTGTCTGGCTCTTGATTTTTGTTCAGGTCATGATCTCAATGTTCACGGAATCAAGCCCCGCATCAGGCTCTAAGCTGACAGTGCAGAGCCTGCTCGGGATTCTCTCTCTTCTCTCTGCCCCCCACCCTCCAGCTTGCACTCTCTCTCAAAATAAAAAAACATATAAATTTTAAAAACATTAAAAAAAAACCACTCTTTCAAAAATGCTTTAGAAATAAATCTATGAACAACAACAGCAACAACGAAAGATGTTTAGGACAGATTAAAACAGGTTATTTAAAATTCTGCACAGTATAATCTCATTTAAAAAAAAACAGAAAAGGTAATACATCAAGCTAATAACAATGATGGCATATTATGGGTGTTCCTTATCTTCTCTATTTTTATATTATAACAAAAAAAGAAAAACTTCACAAGACATGGGAAGAACGGAGTAACAGTTTTAAACGTAACAGGGAAAAGATTTATAAACTTGAATCAGTCATCTCAATTTGGTAGATTTTTTTTTAACATTTTATTTTTTGAAACACAGATAATGAACAGGAGAGGGGCAGAGAGGGAAACACAGACTCCAAAGCAGGCTCCAGGCTCTCAGCTGTCAGCACAGAGCCCAATGTGGGACCCGAACTCACTGGCTGTGAGATCATGACCTGAGCCAAAGTCGGACGCTCAACAGAGTGAGCCACCCAGGCACCTCTGGGATATCTTTTCCTAAGGTAATACTCCAAGAAAAGGATAAAGCTAAGTGTCCAAAAATGCTTACAACTTTCAATGTTATAATAGCAAAAAAATGACTTAACTGTCCAATAATCAAGTTTTGATATATTGATATAATTCACCCCTTGGACACTAATAATGGTTACAGTAAGTGAAGGAAAACAAAATTTTACATTCACTGAACCAAAACCATAAAAAATATACACACATAAAAGTATATAAAATTACTAGAAAGGGATATATATTTTTTAAAATTAGTATTCTAGCATACTTCATTTCTCAAAAAGTGTTATGAATATGTATAATTATTTTTTTAATGTTTATTTTGAGAGGGGGAGAGAGAGAGCATGAGCAGGGGAGGGGCTGAGAGAGAGGGAGAGAGAGAATCCCAAGCAGACTGTACTGTCAGCACAGAGCCCAACACAGGGCTTAAACTCACAAACCATGAGATCATGACCTGAGCCAAAATCAAGAGTTGGATACTTAACAAACGAGCCACCCAGGTACCCCTATAATTATTTGCAAAGGTCTAATTCAGCAAGAACTGGAACTCATTCTGTTTTTAAATGGCAGAGTCCAACTCATCTCTACTATGAAAACTAAATTCATACAAAAGCTTCAAATTTAACTACACATGCACACATTTTAAAGTAAAACATTCCTTTTTTATACAGTATACTCCATAGATATATTTCTAATTGCTGACAAAGGAAAGCTGATTGTTTTTATAAATCCCAATTTACACCTAGTAAACCTATTTTGTTACTACTGGACATTAGTTGGCAAATATTATATGACATGCGAAATCAAATTAAATGTGATTGTTCTTACTTTAAAGTTTTATATGCCAGCATTTATTTTTGAGGGTTTTTTTACTCCCTTCTCAATCTAAGAATGACAGGAATTCTCAATAAGGTTGCAGTGTAGATACTTCCCTGTGGTAACTACAACAGGGCTTTGTTAGGTCGCTACTCTGGCAATTCACTAACTATGAACCCAATTCATTTCCTGGGAAAATGAAGCCCTTCAAAAGTAACTTCAGTAACTGAAACCTCTGACAGGTTCATAACGCAATCAACTTATCCTAAATTCTGCTCTGTAGTGAAGTGGTGGGATCCCACTTGCATTTTATTGCTTTTAAGAAGCCTCAAAGGAGTCCATCTCAGTGTCCTACCACATGATGTATCTTTTTTTAATGTTTATTTTTGAAAGAGAAAGAACACAAGCGGGGCGGGGGGGGGGGGGGGGGGGGGAGGGAGACAGAATCCTAAGCAGGCTCCAAGCTCTGAGAGCCTGACGCAGGGCTCGAACCCAAGAGCCGTGAGATCTGACCTGAGCCAAAGTTGGACGCTTAACTGACTGAGCTACTCAGGCACCCCTACCACACTATGTATCTTGATCAAAGCTCAATCCATCAATTCTTAGGTCTCAGAAAATTTTACCTTTAAGCCCTTCCTCTGAATCAATTCAAGACAGACCTTATGAGTAAAGTAATAGCTTCTCCCCTTTTTCAATCAGTGCTATACTATCCTTCATTTTTTTTTCCAATTAGCACAATTATTATAAAACTGTAAAGCATAAACAAAGTTCAATAGAATATTCTTATCAAAAACCAGTTTAAGGATTATTTTTAGAAAACTTTCAGATTATCTGTAAAAGTTTATCTTAGTGTGCTACCATATATTTGCATACTTTAAATGAATGCCTAAGGGATCAATAGTTCTTTACATTAGGAGCCTCTATTTTTTTTATATTATTCATAGTTTGAAGGGGTTTTTTTAAATAATTTTTTAAATTAAGGTAGCCAGGAACCTGGATCCACTGTTTGAAATATTTTATGTGACTCATTTAATTTAAGCCAATACAATGAAGCTATAGTTAGTGTACTTGGATTTGAAAGATACACAGAGTTTAGGTCAGTCTGAATGATGCCAAAATTTCACATAACTTTAAATTTCCACACTTACCTACTATCTGTCCTCTAACTGTATCGTTGTCATTTGGCCCAAGTTTGCATAGATCCAACCTCTGATCTATTTGAAATCAACAAAAAAAGCAATTAAAAAAAAAGCTGATATCAGAGCTTCTAACATCTATAGAGTGATGGTAAATTTCCATAATCCAATGGCAACCAGGCCTATAATTTAAATAACAACATTTTAAAGATGAAACAAACGTTTAAAATCTCTAACTGTATTTGGTACAAATGTCTTAACAGTTTTGATAAATTTGGGTTTCAAAAACTCTAAGTCACTGGTGTATATACATTGCCAATCTGCAATTACTTTTTCTCCAAAGATTTCTGACACTTGTCTTGAGTCTTGGCTTGTCACTTAATAGCTGTTGTCCTTAAGCAATTTATCCCTGAGTCTTGATTTTCTCACGTAGTACCTACACCTCATATTTTTGAAGGATCATATCAGGTAATTATGTAAAACTCTTAGGTACCTGGCATATAAGTGTTCAATAAATGTGAGTTATTATCACTGTTATTTTTTATCTAACCATTTCAAATGACCTCCATACACATAAAGTAAATATTAATAAGAAGCCAAATATAAACTGTAAGATAAGGGTTTGAGTCAGTTCTACTAACTCATTTAGGAGCAACTCATTTATTCTCTCATGCCTCATCAATAGAACAGACATAACACTGACCTGGCCAGTTATAGGAAGGAACAGTGTCACCCACAGCACGCTGCTTTTACTTTGATTATAGCACTTAAAACTGAATTCTTTTACAAATATATATATATACATATACATATATATATATATATATACATATGCATGCCATCTATTCAAAGAAGTCATGAATTGATAAAAAGGAGGAGACCATACATTAGTCTTTGAATTCTCTGCTCCTAACTGGCAGAACGCTGTACAGTGTGCTCAACAAACGTTTGATAAATTAAGTATTATTGCACATCAAAAAGGTCAAGGAAATAAATGCAATGAAACATCCACAGGCAGCACAAAGAAAAATCTGTGTCCCACCAGATTTATCCAGCCAAAAAGAGACACTTTTTCCCCTTGCAAAATAAACGCTACCAAATCAACTGTACAGTAGACTTCTGCAAGGCAATTCCTCTTCTCTTGTTCAGTCTTTCCAGTGTGTCCTGCTCCCTCTGCCAGCAGAGGCCAGTAGGCTTTTGCCCTGGTTTCTCAGAGGACAGGATCCATGCCCCTTTCACCTTTACATCCACCATGGATTTGAACAGTACCTGGCACATTAAAGGTTTGATAAATGCTGGCTAAACTGAACCAAAGATAAGGTCATCCATGTGGCCTGTAAGTCTTCAGTTTGCCTGCTGGGTTGGGTAATAAAACAGTTCGTTTTTATATACTAGACCTCTTCCCATCCCAGCGTCCTCTATTTCCTTTTGGGTCAGCCACCTTGTCAACTCAGAAATACAAGAAATTCTCAAGTGCCTTTAAATTCCCCTGACTCAGAGCTTCTGGCGCAATTTTCTCCCTTTTTCTTCTTAACAGATCAACACTTATATATCTGGACTGTGGCATCATACTACAGTAAAAGGGATTGTCTCTTAATGTATCTAATATTCCAAGAAAAATTTACTCTTTTTTATTAATTTCTTTAGCTAGATTCCATCTGAATTTCTGTTTAGCAGAGGTATCTGGACTAAAATCCCATGACAATGAATGACTAGCAATATTTTTTACATTATATGAAAAAGAATTCTGTAAAAACAACAAAAAATTTTGTCAAAAAAGTTATCTTCAGCTATGTCCCAAAAGAAAGACCCCCAAAAAGATGTTTTGTCACCTGGCTACTGCCAATCCAATACAAAAATCATTTCTAATGTCTTAACCTTGGTCTGATCTTCTAAATGCCCAGGCTAGTGTAAAACTAAGCTATAATTAAGCAGTTAACACAGCTGTCTTACAATCAATGTCTTACCTTTCTAGAACTTTTAACTTTTTTTAGTTTTATATATCATTCTTATTCACTAATAATTCTCCTTTAATTGCCACCTTAAACACTCCAGTCACCTAAATAAAACTCATTTTATCTCATTAATCCACCAAAACCAGAGAAGGGTGCTAAGAAATTTTAAAAAGGCATATACACTTTGACACCCTTCTTTTTACTCTTGGATATCAAACATTTCCTAACACTTATAAATTCACTGTACACTAACTATCAGCTCTGATTCAGTTCAAGTCTCACTATTTTAAATGTTTCATTTTTTTATAAAGTCCATAAAATAAATTTAAACAAGAATTTTTACCAATGTTTCAAACATACATAGGAAGTTAAATTTTTGGATCCCTGCCCCCCCCCAAAAAAAAACATACACATACATATTTTTTTTTTTGAGGGGGGACACAAGTGAGCGAGGGGCAGAGAGAGAGAATCTCACAAGGGGCAGAGAGAGAGAGGGAGGGAGAGAGGGAGAGAGAGAGAGGTGGGGCTCACCGAAAGCAGGGCTCATGTTTTTTTACCTGAAGCAGGGCTCATGCTCACACCAAGTGGGGTTCAAGCTACCTGATATGGAAATTGAACTCACGAACAATGAGATCATGACCTGAGCCATGTAAGTGTCCTGTATTTTTAAAAAAAAATTTTTTTAATGTTTATTTATTTTTGAGTGAGAGAGACAGAGCACGAGCAGGGGAGGGGCAGAGAGAGAGGGAGACACAGAATCTGAAGCAGGCTCCAGGCTCTGAGCTGTCAGCACAGAGCCTAATGTGTGTGCCCTATATTTTTATATTTTAAAAAACACTCGTATCTACTCACAACCAGTGTCTTTGAGGCGGTTGATGGCATTGGAAAGAAGTCGAACACAACCAAGAAATCCAGCACCTTGTTTTTTATGGATCTTCTTGTGATTCCATACACTGATCGTAACTGAATCAGACTTTCCAATATACCTAAAAAACAACATAACTGAATGAGTAACTTGGCAACTACAAGTAGTGAATGTAAAATTTTTTCTTTTGATTTTGTAGTCTAAAGTCACAAATGTTTCAGAGTATGGTTAGATAATGCAAAATATGTTTGAGTTCAATCAATCCCACAGGATTGAATTTAAATTTTTTTTAAATCTTGTAAGTAAAAATCTATAAAGAATTTTTAAAATATCCTTCATCACATCTGCCACTCTCAGACTGGCTAACAATGTGGTGGAAAAAAAAACTATTTTAGTAGCTAGTGTCAAATAACACTACAGGTTTCTGATGTTTCTTTCCAAGAACAAAAATCTTACAAGAGCTTTTATCACAGTCACATTTAAAAAACATTTCAATGACATGGCCTATCATTTCGAAGAGTACTCAGTTTTCAAGGGGCATTGTCAAGGCTGACAGACCAAAAATCTGACATACCTGGTGGGTTTTAAAATGCTGTAGAACAAAAGCTGATTGTAACGCTTTTCCCCTGCTTCTTTCCTGTATGCAGGCCTTGAGCGAGCAGGACTCTTGCAGATTTCACTTCACTGCCTGCAGACAAGCAGAGCAGGGGAAAGCGTTACTACACTTGTCTGTGCGTATACCTGCAAGTACGTTAAGAGCTCTACCACAGCCAATTGTTCACATGGTGCCATCCCATGCAAAAATATAATAAAATAACATAATTATATCAGTAGAATCCTAACTATATTTCATTGCCTCTAAGTGGTCAAATTTTTGGTCCAGCAACCTTGATCTTCAAGTGTCATTCAGTAAAGCAGTAATATCAGAAAAATTCACCTAGTACGTAAAAAAGCCAAAACCACTGAAGTGAGAACTAAAACTTTTCAATGAGAAACAGGGAAACCACACTTAGATCCAACTGTGCATAAAGCATGCCTATCCCTACTGGACTTTTAATTATGCAAGCTAATCCATTCCCTTTTTAAAAATTAAGCCAATTTGAATTTCATTTGTTGCTTACAAATGGGAAAACTCTGGTCGAAAACATCCAATATGCATGCACCAATTTTCAAAGAGACCTAACAGGCCTAACCTGGCAAGTATCTACTGCATGGTATATCAAAATTCTACAACCAGAATCAATTATTAAACAGCTACAGCACCCCAGATCAAGCATTAAAACAAAATCACATTAAATCGGTTCCCCAAGCCTGATTCCCCAGCATGATAAAGTACTGATCCCCGTGCCTTAGAACAGCCCACCACTGGCATAAGCACCCTTATGCTGTCAAGGCCCAGAGAGACCTTGAGAACGTACACTGAAAACAGAGGAACGTCTGTCAATTGTGTCCTGGAATGACTGTGAGACAGTGAAATCACCTCCCTGCCAAATGAACTTTTATACAAAATAGATTGCTCTTGTATGAAGCCACTGACAATTTGGGTTTGCCTATTCCATCAGTTAGCCTGCTCTAACCAATCAGGCACAAATCATAAAGGGCCTTGTCAGCCATGGTGTGAACTCTGGCCTTCTCTCCAAGTAAGGCAGGAAGCCAATGGGAGACGTGCAGCAAAGGAGTAACAAGATTTGAAATCTGTTTTAACAACATCACTCTAGCTGCTGTGTTGAGGACTGTAAAAGCAAGGCGTGTAAGGCAGGGGTCAGCAAACACAGCCTGAGACCCAAACCCGGCAGAGCACAAAATATAGTGTGATTTCAGTGTATATAGTGTGACATAATTTTTTTTTTTTTAGTTTTAAGGCCATAATCAAATATTTAGAATGTCTACATTCACATTACCACTTTTCTAACATGAGGTCATCATTTCTATTTGCTGGACCCAACAATTCCACATACTAATGATGGTCCAACAAGAATTCCAGCCCATACCATCAGAGAGTCCCCTCCCCCTAAATCCCATGGACCTGGCCACCAGGGAATCTCGCTGATCAGCACGTTAATATAATACCATGCTCTGGTCTATAACTGCACAGAACCCCTGATGGACTGACAGGTTTAGGTAGGGACACCCCTCCCCTAGGTCTAGCATGAAGCAGATACTGAAGATGAGCCCTCCGCCCAAATGCCAAAGATTTGTGATTGTCGACCTGTCAGGGGGGAAAACAGGGGCCCCTTTTAGTCAACAAGCTTGAGCAATGAAAACCTGAGTAAGGTAAGAGGGGCCGGCCACAGTGACCACCCAGCTGCATGCAAAGGCTCATGAAGAGACCCACCTCAAAATATCCACAGACCCCAGCCGACCAATGGGCTAGGGTGAGGTACAGGTACCAAAAAAGGAAAACTCCATATGTTCCTATACTCCCACACTCCCTCCCCCTAATTAGAGCCCCCCACCACTGCCTCCTGGCAGACAGTATTTCCTTTGCTATCCTGCCCCCTGCTCCCCTGCAGCGTATCCAGTGGATTCACTACCTCCTTTGTTTTGCCTATATCCATGCTTTCCCCACCCGATCAGGTCGCCCCACACTCCACAGTGTAGGAACTAGTCTCCTTGCCATCTTTGTCTCCCTCAAAGCCCTTCTCCACGGTTACTGCCTAAGTGTCTGCTCTTGGATATAAACCTGATGATAGCATTTCCCCACTTAAAACCTTTTTTCATTGCTCTCCGCTGCTTTAAGGAGAGCATTCAAACTTATTAGTAGGCTTTCAAGGACCTTCATGAGCTGGTTCCTACTTGCCTCTCTTTGCTTGTCCTATGCCGAACTCCACTTACCTGATGTGAACTCCCCAATGCTGCCCCTCCCAACTGTTTTCAGAGTCATGTTCTCTTTCACCTCTGGGTCTTCACACAGACTACTTTTGCTTAGAGCCATCCCCCGTTTCCTTTTTCAAACTAACTCCCACATAAGGTCTAAGCCTAAATGCCACTTTTCTAGGAAGCTGTCCTTAACTCCTAAATTCATATAAAAAAGTTCTGTATATTTCCAGGGCACCTATACTTCCCCATATTCTTATCATACTGTTTATAATTTCCTATTCACTTGTGTCTATATACCACTTAGCTGAAAGCTTGTGAGACTACGTCTTATGCACTGTTATACCTGGGTCTCTGGCTGAATTTAAATGTGACTGAAGCTTAAAGAGACGGCTTAAAACAATCTGATTAAGAACTCAAAAGCTGAGTCAGTTACACAGACAGTAGCTTATTACAGTTGGGATTTCAAAATCACCACAGGTCAAATCAAGTAATAAAAAAGGTGCGACCTAACATATTTACTAAAAGCGTCTGACATTTGAGGATTACCTGTGAGGTACTAGTCTAAGCACTTTGCAGGGGTTATCTCACTGCATCTTCCTATCAGTCGTCTAAAGTAGGCATTGTTGTTGCTGTCACCAATGGAAACTGACACACGAGGGGTTAAACACTGAGCTAATGATCACACAAATAAGTGGGGGGCTGGGGGGTCGGAAGCCAGGTAGTCTCACTTCTCTCTATTGCCTACTTTTTTAGTTCCTATTTATTTGCCTACTAACTTGGAGTCACTGAGCCATAGCACTGAGGGGCACACAAAAAAGCCTTATTCTGAACTGCCTCTCAGTATCTCAATGTTTTAGGAGAAACATGTTTGTTCACATGTGGTTTAGAAGGTCAAATTTAAATAACTGTCCAGAGTCTAGGCTGAGCTGGGTACTCTGCTAGAAGGGTGGGTTAGAACTAAGTAAGTCTAGAAGTAAGACTAGAAGTAAGTAAGTGAGGTGTCAGGCATAAACGTTTGATGGGAGATGTAAAATTCATTTTTGTGGGTAAGGCAAGTGGAACATTTTGAAGAAAAACTGAAATTGATGAAGAGTGAAGTAGAAAGCTCAAAAAGCTTAAAAGACCAAAGACTTAAAGGTCAGGATATCAGGGCAGTTAACATGTTTATAACATGAGATATGCTGACAAAATGGTAGAGGTATAGAAAACATATAGTAACAGAATTAGCAACCTGGAGAAAACTGACACCTATACCTGCAGGGAGCAACAGATAAGAAACAAGACTATTACTGCCACCCCATCCCTGAAATATTTCCGACTTATTAGCCCAAGATACTCTAACAGCGACGGTGGGGCTAAAACAGAAGGACTGGTGAAATTACTAAAAAGGAATGGAAAGCCCTCCTGAATCCCCTCCTTGACCCAGGTCATCCTCAACCCCAGCAGGAGATGTACGCTTTACTCTCTGAAAAGTTCTCTACTCAGGGACACCAGGCACAGCTGAGGGAGAAGGTAAAAGTCCATTATAGAAGCATGGATACTAAGAAGAGGTTACTACAGTCAATAGAGGGACCTCCTAGCATTCTTACACTCTTCAGCTCCAAGAACACTAGCATCCAAGAATATATAGCCCCGGGCAGGAAACAGCAGAATTCTGTGCAATGAATATGTCACAGCCACACCTGATTACCCTAGCAAGCGGACTACCTCTACCCATGGGCACACAATTTCCAATCAACATGGAAGTGCCTCCCCTTAAATATAAAAAAACAGAAACCCAAATCAAACTAACAGAAAAAAAAAAAAGGAACCTTGACAAAAGAGAGGCAATACAAGCAACAAAACTCACTTCTCTTGCATCCAAGAAATAAGACGAAATTACGAAAAACGGATAGTCAGTAAGCAAAGTGATCTTGCAAGCTAAAAATATGAGAGCAGAAATGACAATAAAAGGAATGTTGGAAAACTAAGTAGGGGAAACAGCCCAGATAGTTCATCATAGTTTTTAATTTTTTACTGAAACAAAAATATTTTATTCCACTGGAGATACAATATGAGAGAAAAGAGATAGGACAACTAAATGATAATCAATTCAGAAGGGGTAACATCCAAGTAACAGGAGTTCCAGGAAAGGAAATAGAAAATGAAGAAGAAATCACCTATAATAAATAAAGACAGGGGCACCTGGCTAGCTCAGTCAGTGCAGCATGCAACTCTTGATCTTGGGGTTGTGAATTTGAGCCCCAGAATGGGTGCAGAGATTAAAAATAAAATCTTTAAAAAACAAATAAAAAAGACAAAATTTCCTCATAACTAAAGAGTTTCAGCATCCAGAAGAGGCACAGGCAGTTATTTCTCTGACATCAGCCATAACAACATCTTTCTAGACATGTCTCCTGTGACAAGGGAAACAAAAGAAAAATAAACTACTGGGACTACATCAAAATAAAAAGCTTCTGCACAGAAAAGGAAACGACAGACAAAAATAAAAGACAACCTACCGAATGGGAGAAGATACTTGCACATGACATACCCAGTAAAGGGTTAGTATCTAAAATATAAAGAACTTACGCAACTCAACATCAAAAAACCCACAAACAATCCAATTTAAAAATGCACAGAAGAGGTATGCCTGGGTGGCTCAGTCGGTTAAGCGTTCGACTTCAGCTCAGGTTATGATCTCATGGTTTTGAGTTCTGCTGTCAGCACGAAGCCCACTTTGGATCCTCTGTCCCCCTCTATTTCTGCCCTTCCCTCACTCGCAAATGCTTGCTCTCTCTCACTCTCTCAAAAATAAATAAATATTTTTAAAAAATAATTAAAAAATAAAAATGCGCAGAAGATATGAACAGACATTTCTCCAAAGATATATAAATGGCCAAGAGACACATGAAAACTCACTCATCGTCAAGTAAATGTGTATCAAAACCACAATGAGTATTACCTAACACCTATCAGAATGTCTAAAATCAAAAATTCAAGAAATAGTAAGTGTTGGCGAGGATATGGAGAAAAAAGAACCCTCATGCACTGTTGGTGGGAGTGCAAAGTGGTGCAGCCACTGTGGAAGACAATATGAAGGTTCTTCAAAAAGTTACAAACAGAACTACCCTACAATCCAGTAATCACACTACTGGGTATTTACCCAAAGAATATGAAAACATCCAAGGGATGTATGCACCCCCATGTCTATTGCAGCAGTATTTGCAAAAGCCAAATTATGGAAACAGCCCGTGTCCATAAAGATATGAATGGATAAAGAAGGGAATATTATTCAGCCATAAGAAAGAATGAAATCTTGCCATTTGCAACAACATGGATGGCTCTAGAGAGTATAATGTTACAAAATAAGACAGAGAAAGACAAATACCAAATGATTTTACTCATATGTGGAATTTAAGAAATAAAACAAACGAACAAAGGAAAAAAAAAAAGAAGAGAGAGAGAGAGAGAGAGAGAGAGAGAGAGAGACAAACCAAAAAACAAACTCTTAACTATAGAGAACACACAAATGATTACCAGAGGGGAAGTGGATGGGGGGACAGGTGAAAAAAGTGAAGGGGATTAAAAGTACATTTATTTTTTATTATTATTTTTTTAGAGAGAGCATGAGCAGGAAGAGGGGCACAGGGGAGACAGCAAGGGAGAATCCCAAGCAGGCTCCACGCTCAGTGTGGAGCCCAACGCAGGGCTCAATTCCATGACCCTGGGGATCATTACCCAAGCTGAAATCAAGTCAGTTGCTCAACCAACTTAGCCACCAAGGAGCCCCAAGAGTACATTTATCTTGATGAACACTGAGTAATAAATGGAAGCTGAATCACTGTACTGTATACCTGAAACTAACAGAACACTGTATGTTAACTATACTGGAATTAGGGGCGCCTGGGTAGCTCAGTTGGTTAAGCATCCGACTTCAGCCCAGGTCATGATCTCACGGTTCGTGGGTTCGAGCCCCGCGTAGGGCCCTGTGCTGACAGCTCAGATCCTGAAGGCTGCTTCAGATTCTGTGTCTCCCTCTCTCTCTGCCCCTCCCCCACTTGTTCTCTCTCTCTCTTAAAAATAAACATTAAAAATATTTTTTTAATTTAAAAATAAAAAAACTATCCTGGAATTAAAAACTTTTTAATTTTTTAAAAAAGAGTTTATCCAGATTAAAAGGTCCCAATAAGTACCAAGCACTATGTAACATATATACCAAGTCCATCATCAAAAAATTTATTATGCGGCATAAAGAGAATACCCTGAAATCTTCCAGTGGAAAACAATAATCAAGAAAGACCAAAATCAGGATGCCATTAATGATACTCTGAAACTGCACTATTCAAAAGGGCAGTCACCAGTCACATGGAGCTATTGAGTACTTAAGGCTAGTCCAAATTGAGGCACTCTGTAAGTGCAAACAAACCCCTAAGATCTCAGACTTAGCTGAGAAATGTTTATTTTTTTAACCTATGCATTTATTTATAAGAAAAAAAGACCATAATTATTTTATCTTGATTACATGTTGAAATGAGAATATTTCAGATATACTAAATTAAATATGTTTATTAGGCTTAATCTTTTTTATTAACTTTTATTTATTTTGAGAGAGAGAGAGACAGAGACAGAGACAGTGGGGAGGGGCAGAGAGAGGGAGAGAGAGAGAGAGAGAGAGAGAGAGAGAATCCCAAGCAGGCTCCGCACTGTCAGCACAGAGCCTGATGTGGGGCTCGAACTCATGAACTGTGAGATCATGACCTGAGCCAAAATCAAGAGTTGAACACTTAACCAACTGGGCCACCCAGGTGTCCCTATTAACTTTTTTAAATGTGGCTATTACAAAATTTAAAATTACAGACAAGCTTCTATTTGTGGCTCACATTATATTTCTGTTCAAGTGCTGATCTAGACCTAGACAACAATGGAGCATATATTCACAATTTGGAGAGAAATGCATGTCTTACCTAGAAGGTTATAATCAAACTATCCATTGAGAAAGACAAAGTACATTTTCAGACAAGATCTCAAAGAAATTTTCCCTATCTTTGTACTCTTTCTCAAGATGACCATGAAAGACAGACTTCATCGAAACAGGGAATAACTAAAAATGGGAAATCACTGAACCCAGAAGAGACAAAGGAAATTCCCAACATAATGATAAAGGAGGTTCCTGGACAGTTGTGCAGCAGGTCCTAGACCAGCTTAGACCACCAGACCAGCGTGGAGGAAGAGGCCAAAGGTTTTAGGAGGGAGATCTCCAACAAGGAAACAAAGCCAATAGAATAGCTCATGCGGTTGAATATATGCAGAAACATCCAGTCCTGTAGGAGAGTCTAGGAATTAATTAATGAGACAGATAGAAAACTAAACAAATGGCAAAATAAGATAGTTAATTCCAGAAAAACAAAATTTATCAAGAGAGGAAATGTAATCACTGCACACCATGCGACTCAGTTATGAATAGTTACATGATCATAATGTAAATACAGAACAATGATTTAACCAAAAAGGTTCAAATGGAGGGCTCGGAGAAAGGAAGGGCCACGTGGGTGCTGTAGGAACAGGGATGAGAGAGATCAGTTGTAAAAGCTAAATCTTCTTCTATGGTAAGAAATGTAAAAATAATACCTAAAAGTATGCATACACTAAATCTCTGCATCTCCCCCCCACCCCCGCTCCTCCCCATATACAGAGAGATGTATAAAGTAAGCATGAGATCTAGAAAGAGAAGAAAATACCAGACTAAACAATCAAAGTAACTCTAGTTACCTTGAGAATGGGAATCAGGAATCAGAATGGGGCAGCAAACTGCAGTTTCCCATTACAAGCCTTACAACATTGGGGCACCCCAGTGGCTTAGTCGGTTAAGCGTCTGACTTGGGCTCACCTCATGATCCCACTGTTTGTGGGTTCGAGCCCCGCGTTGTGCTGTGCACTGACAGCTCAGAGCCTGGAGCCTGCTTCGGATTCTGGGTCTCCCTCTCTCTCTACCCCTCCCCTGTTTTTACCCTCTGTCTCTCTCAAAAATAAAAATAAATATTAAAAAAAAAAAGCCTTACAGTATTATGCACCTTTTTAGAATGGTGCCTATAGCACTGTGATTAAAATTTGAAAAAAAGAAACCATCCCTATAAAAGCACAAAGAATGTCTATGAGTGCACTCCAATTACAATTTCTGGTTTTATACTCATAATTGACCTAAAGTAAATTAATACCTTTATTTAACCGAAAGAAGATGGGACGGGGTTGCTCTATACTGCATATACGTTTTTTTCTCCATAGGCTTACTAAGAGCATTTCATCTTCCAAAACCAGCTATCAATAAGTCACAGTACCTTCCCACTAGGTTTTGTGCCCCTCTGTGAAGACCAAATTATACCACAGATCAAACTCTGATCATTTTCAGTGATTCTTTTCAAATACTATATCAAATAATATTGATTCTATGTTTCATTTCAAATGAATCATTTAAACCTACAGGTCATAATGCTGATTCCACTTTGGATCAAGTGTATTCTTCACAGTATCTGTAGAATGGCATTGCCCAGATCCATCAACCACCACCTTAGCAAATGGATCAGGAAGTCCTGTGGGAAAAGGGGAAGAATTTTTTTTTAATTAAAGAATAATGTGACATGGAAAATAGAAGATTAATTATATAAAACTTACTATTTGCTACAAAAGATTATTCCATTCTTTATAAAAAGTGTAACATTTAGCTATAAATGAAAAGTGGTCCATTTTGAACGAAGATTAAAGTTAATTCTACATTAAATACCAAAAGCTACGTTTTTCTTGTTGCTATCTCAAAACATTCTCAGCTTAAACTACCAAAGCCTAGAGGTTACCTCATAATAGGGAAGTGTTTATACATCTTTACCAGCCCTTTGACCCCAGGAAGCTTAAAACAGTTCTGGTTCTCTTAGGGCCTTCCCAAGGTCCTCCTTAGTAGCATTTTTAAAGAAAGAGCTTCTTACAGGTTTTCACACAAGAATATGGGCTACAGAGAAATCAAATTAGCCAAAAAGTTTTCCTGAATAACTACCATGAGTGATGAAAAACTGAATCGAAAAATTAAATACCCTGCCTTAAAACGTTAAGAATGCCTCGGAGGAGAGGGAAACCAGAGAATAAACAAATGTTTGTATAGATTCTAAAGAAAATACTTTTAACACTATGTCAGGCACTATTCTAAATGCTTTACATATATTAAATCTCTTATTCCTCACAATAATCCAATGGGGTAAATGTTACTATAGTCTCTACCCTACTGATGAGGAAACTGAGGCACAAAGGGGTTTATTAACTAATCCAAGGACAAACAATAGTACGTGAAAGAGCCAGGGTCTAAAGTTTAGATTTTAAACCCATGCACATAAAATCTGGTTCTCAATTTCATGCTCTCAACTACTATACTATAGTATACCTCTCACGTACCATGCAGTTCAACAGTGAGTACAAGTAAGAGTTCAGAAAAACAGAACTGTTGGAGAGTTTGAACAGTAAATCAAGGTGCTTTTTTTTTTTTTTTTTTTTTTTTTGAGGGGATGGTACTCATTGGGCTTTAAAGGACAAACAGGAAGATCACCAAGAAAGGTACGACCGCATCTGAAGGGCTGTGAGGAATCTAACCAAATCATTTGTGCTACGATGTTAAAAGTAAATGCTGTGGGTAAGAGAGGCTTAGAAATCAGAAAGTGACTGAGGTAGATAATAGGGTGTCATATTTTTCTATTAGCGGTATTCAGGGTGGACTGGGAGAAGGGAAGACTGGTACAGAGACTATCTAGGAAGCGGTCATAAGTTTCACACAGTAGGATAAACGAACAGTAAGATGAGCAGACTCTGAACTAGGGAAGCCACAGGAAAAGGGAAAGGACAGTGAAGTAATAAACTACTCTGAAAGATCTAATACAAGTTTATAAGAAACTAGGGTCAAAGATGACACTATAGTTTTCAGGCCTAAGTAACAATGAAAACAGTGGTTCTTTTGGAGAAAAAAAAAGTTAGAAGGTAGAACTAAATAAAGTTTTAACGAGACAAAAATGACATTTTGGGATAGCATAGATCTCCTATGGACAGTTGAAAATACTACAACGGGGCGCCTGGGTGGCTCAATCGGTTAAGCGCCCAACTTCAGTTCAGGTCACGATCTCGCAGTTTGTGAGTTCGAGCCCCGTGTCAGACTCTGTGCTGACAGCTCAGAGCCTGGAGCCTGCTTAAGATTCTGTGTCTCTCCCTCTCTCCGCCCCTCCCATGCTCATGCTCTGTTTCTCTGTCTCTCAATAATAAATAAACGTTAAAAAAAATTTTTTTTTAAACAAAGAAAATACTAGAACAAAATGTTGGTATGGGTTGATAATTGGAGAAATTCTGCACCTTGATATCATGCTAATTTTTTTTTTTTAAAGTCAAGATACCAATGTGCCAAGATTCGAGGTCAGGCATAAATCACATCATCAGTTCCCCAATCCTATGACTCTGTGATCTGTCAACTTCAAATAAGAGAGGACCAAATTTTAAGAGTGTTAAGTATTTAAGAAGATACTTGGAAGTTAAGGTATTGATGTATTTAACTATATTCTTTTTAAAAAAAAAAATTTTTTTTTTTAACGTTTATTTATTTTTGGGACAGAGAGAGACAGAGCATGAACGGGGGAGGGGCAGAGAGAGAGGGAGACACAGAATCGGAAACAGGCTCCAGGCTCTGAGCCATCAGCCCAGAGCCCGACGCGGGGCTCGAACTCACGGACCGCGAGATCGTGACCTGGCTGAAGTCGGACGCTTAACCGACTGCGCCACCCAGGCGCCCCACTATATTCTTGAAGTTTACTGCTATTCATATTATTTCAGTAATACCTACCATTTTTAAATGTGTTTAATGGAAGAATATTTTTCCCACTACCTTCAATAACATTAAGTATTTTCAAGAATCTATTCTTTTTCTTTTGATTCTACTATCTCAGCAAACATACAAATGTATGTTTGTAAGCAAAAACAAAAATCACATTTCAAGCTTTCCTTTTAGATGTTGTTTAAAGAATTAAGGACTAAGGGGAACAACTTTTCCACACAAACACACTAGGCATGGTTTCCAAGTCCTTAATTAACTATGAAATTCTGAGTCCCAACCTCCTATGTTTCTTTTCTGTTAAATAATACAAAACACAAGCTCTATGCCCTAACAAAAAAAAGTACCTATATTTCAACTTACCTGTTTCTATTAGTCCACAAAAATTTACCTTGAGAGCCAAGTTACTGTGATGTGATCAAAAGCTATCAAGTTTTCTGAAGTTAGTGAGGCTTCTAGTGGTAAATATCAAGTGGCTAAGGTATTTTCTGTATTTTTAAAAATTTCTCAATCATCCCCATCATTTCTGAGTCATACAAAAATAGCTAAAGCTGAAGACTTCCTCGCTATACAAATGCACTTGAGCTGCAAATAACAATGAAACAAAAATTTCAACTTAAAAGTGTGTTACTTTCTGGAGAAAATAAAGCTTTATTTTTGATTGGGGGAAGAAAAAGAACATTCACCAATCACCATGGTTCTGAGTGACTTCAATTCGGCCCCTAAATATAGTGACTCAACACAGTATCTTACACATAAATCTTTTATTTAAATGTTACATAAAAGAGGGGCACCTGGGCGGCTCAGTCAGTTAAGCATCTGACTTCGGCTCAGGTCATGATTGCACAGTTCGTGAGTCTGAGCCCCACCTCAGACTCTGTGCCACCCGCTTTGGATCCTCTGTCCCCCACCCCTTCTTTGCCCCTCCCAACTTGTTCTCTTTCTCACTCTTTTTCAAAATAAATAAACTTAAATAAACAAACAAATGTTGCATAAAAGAGAAAAAAATTATACTAATGAAAACATTCTTTAAGAAACAGATAATGGATAAAGACAGATACAGGATCATGTTAATGGTAGAATCTAGATGGTGGATATTCACTATACAACTTTTCCATGTTCTTATACGTTTTGAAAGTTTTCCTTCTAAAATTTTGGGGAGAGGGGGAAATAATTTATTTTTTAAAGCCAATAAGCTTGAAAACAATTCCAAAAAGTGAGTTAGCAAATTTTTTCTCAGCAAGGGTAGATACCCAGAATAAAGAGTATTATCTCTAATACACAAATTACAAGACAGCACTTGGCAGTGTATTTTTTCCTATAATTAAATATATACACACACATATGTTTCATCAGCCTATAGTCATGCTTGATATTAAAGTTTACTTTTCTCATTCAACATGATTTAAACTGCATTACAAGCAAACACTACATTTTGATATCAATGATAACTGCATTCTGGCAATAAACACACTCTCACTCAAATTTCATGAAGAGATTTAGGAAGTACTACAATTTTTTCTCTGGAATTAATGTGGGCAACCTTCAACTTATAAACAGATCAATGACAAACTTAAGTTTGTCAGCAGAGGCCATTCCCACTGTGAACCCAGGTGATAGCCCATCCCTGGCTGAGTGCCTTCTGAAGGCCTCAAGATTGGCTTTCCAATTTCCCTTTCCAGAGCCATCAAATGTTTCTTCCATTCTAGGTTTTCAAGATAATCATATAGTTTCCCCTAATTTCCTTATCCCTAGAAGCAAACTCACAACTCTTAAGAAAACTTTTATCAATTTTTACTGCCTACGCTAACAAGAGAGAGAAAGAGTCCTTTCTTTCTTTTTTTCCCACCTACAACTTAAGGGCAGATAAAGATCGTGTAACTGATATTAACTGGCTCTCCAAGGTTTACCAAAAATCAAAGTAAGATTCTTCTAGATTTCCTAGGAAAACTCAGACAAGTAGATATGGATATTATACTGGAGAAACTGTGTCTTAGGACTCTGGAGGAAAGAAAAGAACTTGGGAAGGAAGGCTGGGAGACAAAATGTTAGATTTTATCTGTAAAACCAAAGCAGTCATCTTGGAGGATGCAGAAGGAGCTATAAAAGAGTGCATGCCTCACTTGTCTCCCTTTTCTCCTTGTCACCTACCTATCCAATCCTATTTGCCACTTCACAGTCCTACTAATCCTACCTCAAATCAACCTTAAGAATGGTAAAAAAAAAAAAAAAAAAAAAAAAAAAAAAAAGAGTATACACTGGTTATTAGTGACAGGGATGAAGTAGGTAGTTCAGAAAAAGCCTGTGAAGACAGAATTTGGTGGCAGCATGGAGAGAGGCCACTGGCCTCTCCTGCTGTGATACGCAGTACGGTAGACAGCACCTGGTACACATATTGGAGACTGCTTAAAACTTTCTTAACTATGTCCCACAGCATCCTATTTAACTGCTTTCCCATATAAGCACAGAAACCAGAAAAATTTCTAATTATACAGTTTTATGTTATTTTATAAGCTTTAATTCTGGTTCTACTCTAGATATCTTAGAAGAAAATTTCAAGTGAGATGAATGAAGTATGATTTTAAAATGCATCAAGAGCTTACTATTTCTTTTAATGAAACCCCTGAAAATTAAGTAATATCATATTAAATTAGCACTCATACCTAGTTTCTGGGGGCTGGTAGAACTTGAATTTTAAAATCTAATGAATCTTCTTGGGGCACCTGGGTGGCTCATTCGGTTAAGTGTCCAACACTTGATTTTGGCTCAGGTCATGATCTCAGGGTCATGGGATCACTCCATACTGAGTGTGGAGCCTGCTTAAGATTCTCTCTCTCTCTCTTTCTGCCCCTCTCTCCTGCTTGTGAGTGTGCACATGCTCTAAAATAAAAATTTTAAATAAAATAAAAAATGAAAATCTAATGAATCTTCTCAATTTATAACTTCAAATATATTACATATAAAACCTTGTTGGCTTCGAGTTCTTTACTAAAAATTATATCATTTTGACTCAATTACTTATTTATATATATTTATTTTATTTTTTTTACTCAATACCTTAAAGCTATTGTGAAGTATGATATTACAGGGTAAAGATTTTAAACACACGTGAGGGGTTCTTCCCAATCCTCCTTCACAAAACTTAATCCTAAATAAAGCCACAAAAAAATTTGACAACTTATTGGCAAAGAGACTGCAAATAGGGGAACCACATGTCTGCTTTAGAGGCCGAGACATAAGAGCATCTATGATTGAATGTGGCAGAGATTTCTTTCCTACACTCTGGAAATTCTAAGCAGGCTGAATAACTTCTCTACTTTCCAAGGTATGGTGAATGCCTGAATAAAATTTCCTATAAAATGTTAGAAAAGAAAAAGTGTTTACAAAATAATCTCCACCCTTTCTAGAAACCTAGTAGTATGCACACCCTCGATATTCTTTACACGTCTCATATACACACCTATACACATACACATTTCACACAAATATGTGAGAGGGGTGGATAAAAGGAAAGGAACAAAGGCTAAAAAGGCACAAAGTCCTCTTAAAAAAAAAAAAAAAAAAGTATTGCCAAAAGGGTCCAAACCAAAGCATTCATAAAACAGTATGAAGTATATTTCTGAATAGAGAAATCACTAAAGCCAGACAATTCTGAAAAAGTTATCCAAAAAGTCTACACACAACATACAAGATTTAAAGTTAATTTACTTACGGAAAAAATCCTTTTTCACCAAGTTTTTTGCACAGAGTACTGTAAAGGAAACAAAAAATACATGGAAAGAATTAAAATGGTAAGACTGCACTGTCAAAACGTTCATTTTAAAACACTGAAAGTACCAGTGAATGATAAACATTATAGCAAGGTTTGAAATATGATCACAAGCTTTTATTAAAGACTAGCAAAAGACAGCTGAACCAGTGGTTCCAACTTTAGCAATGATCACACATAACAGCTGACAGCCAGAAAATTTATAAATCTGGTATTCTAATAAGGACCAACTTCCAATCAATCTTCCATCAAGATTTATCTCAGAGCAGCTCGGTGAAAAGGGGAAAATAGTTCCAAGAAAAAAATAAGCAAACTCAGGTTGACATATACATTTTTTAATGAAATAATTTTATACTGAAGATCATAAATAAAGCTTTCTTGATATAGATGAGATTTTTAAAAAAATAACATTGTTATTTAGTCTCCACCTAACTCCACAGAAATTTTATAGGAGAGATAAATTACCTTCTTCTAAATCATCACT
This sequence comes from Leopardus geoffroyi, assembly GCF_018350155.1. Taxonomy (NCBI): domain Eukaryota; kingdom Metazoa; phylum Chordata; class Mammalia; order Carnivora; family Felidae; genus Leopardus; species Leopardus geoffroyi. The sequence continues at coordinate 46,962,173 of NC_059330.1, forward strand.
CAATGAAAAGACAGATTACTGTATCTACCAAAAATTAAAAGTTAATACACTGAGTAGATATCCCAAAGCCACATTCTCTGGATTACCCTGCATGAAATTATTACTCATAATAAGGTGATGGATGCACAACATTACGAATATATTAAAACCACTGAATTGGAGGTGCCTGGGTGGCTCCGGTTCAGGTGATCTCGTGGTCCATGGGTTCGAGCCCTGCATCTGGCCCTGTGCTGACAGCTCAGAGCCTGGAGCCTGCTTCGGATTCTCTGTCTCTCTCTCTCTCTGCCCCTCCCCTGCTCGCACTCTGTGTTTCTCTGTCTCTCTCAAGATAATAAATAAACATTAAAAAAAATTTTAAAAACCATTGAACTGCACATTCTAAAGGGGTGAATTGTATAGTTTGTGGTTACATTTCACTTTAAAAAATTATTGCTTATATAGAGTTATAAACTTAACTTGTTTAATTCAAACTTGTTAAAAGTGAAGGGAAAACATTGATTTCTGTATGGTTTATAACTTATAAAATATCTATACATGTAATATTTGGCTAATTTCTACCCACTTCTACTCGGTTGAAATGGTCTGGAAGTTTAGTGTTATTTAACATAACAAACCTTGGGAATAAGTCTATACATAACTAATCACTCTAAAAGTTCAAATAAAGGGGAGCCTGGGTGGCTCAGTTCGTTAAGCCTCCAACTCTTGATCTCGGCTCAGGTTATGATCTCATGGTTCATGGGCTCTGTGCTGACAGCACGGAGTCAGCTCGGGATTCTTTCTCCCTCGCTCTCTGCCCCTCCCCTGCTTGCATGTGCTCTCGTTCTCTCTCTCTCTCAAAATAAATAAACTTTTAAAAAAAAGTTAAATAAAAATTATTTTAAAGACAGATGCCAGGCACCTGGGTGGTTTAGTGGTTGGTTTAAGCATCCGACTTTTGATTCCAGCTCAGGTCATGATCTCATGGTTCATGAGTTCAAGCTCTGCATCTGGCTCTGCACTGTCAAGCAGAGCCTGCTTGAGATTCTCTCTCTCTGCCCCTCCCAATTGTCTCTCTCTCCCAAAATAAGTAACTTAAAAAAAAAAAAAGAGACATGCCATTGGTAAATGAGTGAAATTATTAAGTAAGTACAAGATAGTGATTTAGTAGTCAGTCATTTAGGCCCTGTCTTAGAAACAGTTTTATTTTTAAAAACATAAAAACTCAAATATGAAAACTAAGAGCCGTAACTGAGAGTACCAAATCACTAATTGGATTTAGAAGAACTTCTCTCTAACCTTCATTGTCACCACATAAACCATACAGAATACTCAGGATCAATACATTTACAACACATATAGAATCCAAATTCTAATCTTCAGTACTGCTGAGGTAATGACTTTTTTTAAAACCACCGTCCTATGATTCCAGAAGTGAACTGATTTCACATCCTACTTTAGAGAAACCAAAAATATATGCGAATTCTCCAACTTCTTATTGCTAACCCTACAAAGTTATGTTTTGATACTCATTCGTTTTGTCTTCCTTCTGCTTATAATATCCACCCTCCTGTCTCACACTGTCCTTCCCCCTGTGTCCTAGATCTTTTTTTTTTTTTTTCAATGTTTATTTATTTTTGGGACAGAGAGAGACAGAGCATGAACGGGGGAGGGGCAGAGAGAGAGGGAGACACAGAATCGGAAACAGGCTCCAGGCTCTGAGCCATCAGCCCAGAGCCCGACGCGGGGCTCGAACTCACGGACCGCGAGATCGTGACCTGGCTGAAGTCGGACGCTTAACCGACTGCGCCACCCAGGCGCCCCAAGATCTTATATCCAAATCACCATTTTCTCAGGGACCTGTTCTCCCATCTCCTCTACTTATGGCCTCATCAACATTTAAACATACTCTCAGACACCATCCTACTTCTCCTTCAATGTAACTACTTAAGGGGCGCCCGGGTGGCTCAGTCAATTAAGCATCCAACTTTCACTCAGGTCATGATTTCGCAGGTTCATGAGTTCAAGCCCAGAATCAGGCTCTCTGCTGTCAGCACAGAGCCCACTTTGGATCTTCTGTCTCCCTCTTTCTCTGCCCCTCCCCTGCTCACACGCATTCCCTGCCTCCTCAAAAGTAAATAAACAGTAAAACAAAATTATAAAAACGCAACAGATTTCTGTATATTGATTTTGTATCCTACAACTTCACTGCATTCATTTATTAGTTCTACTAGTTTTTTGGTGGAGTCTCTAGGGTTTTATATATATAGCTATCATGGTATCTACAAATTGTCAAAGTCAAGGTTTTACTTTTTCCTTACCAATTTGGATGCCTTTTATTTCTTTTTCTTGTCTGATTGCAGCAGCTAGGACTTCCAGTACTATTTTGAGTAGAAGTGGTAAAAGTGGACACCCTTGTCTTATTCCTGATCTTAGAGGAAAAGCTCTTAATTTCTCCCACCCCCACCTCAGGACCAGACGGACCTAACAAATATACACAGAACATTCCACCCAAAAACAACAAAATACACATTCTTTTCAAGTGCACATGGAACTTTCTCCAGGATAGACCAGAGGTTAGGCCACAAAACAAGTCTCAATAAATTCAAAATGACTGAAATCATACGCATTTTTCCTACCACAGCAATAGACATCAATCACAAGAAATAATCTGGAAAGAACACAAACATAGGGAGGCTAAGTAACATGCTACTAAATGATGAATGGGTCAATCCAGAAATCAAAGAGGAAATAAAAAAATATATGAAGACAAATAAAAGTGAAAACGCAATGGTCCAAAATCTTTGAGATGCAGCAAAAGCTGTTCTAAGAGGGAAGTTTATAGCAAAACAGGCTTACCTCAAGAAACAAGAAAAGTAAACAACCTAACTTTATATGTAAAGGAGCTACAAAAAGAAGAACAAAGTCCAAAGTCTGTAAAAAGGAAATAATAAAGTTTAAAGCAGAAATCAATGAAAAAGAGACTGAAAAAAACAATAGAAAAGATCAATGAAACCGGTAGCTGGTTCTTTGAAAAAAACAAACAAACAGTATTTTATTTTATCTGGATAAAACTTTAACCAGATTCATCAAGAAAGAGAGAGGACTCAGGGCACCAGGGTGGCTCAGTCGGTTAAGTGTCCGACTTCGGCTCAGGTCATGATCTTAACGGTCCATGGGTTCAAGCCCCGCGTCGGACTCTGTGCTGACAGCTCGGAGCCTGGAGCCTGCTTCAGATTCTGTGTCTCCCTCGCTCTCTGCCCCTCCCCCATTCATGCTCTGTTTCTCTGTCTCAAAAATATATAAACATTAAAAAAAAAAAAGAAAGAGAGAGGACTCAAATAAATAGAATCAGAAATGATGGAGGAGAAATAGCAATGAATGCCACAGAAATACAAAGGATTTTGGGGCGCCTGGGTGGCGCAGTCGGTTAAGCGTCCGACTTCAGCCAGGTCACAATCTCGCGGTCCGTGAGTTCAAGCCCCGCGTCAGGCTCTGGGCTGATGGCTCAGAGCCTGGAGCCTGTTTCCGATTCTGTCTCCCTCTCTCTCTGCCCCTCCCCCGTTCATGCTCTGTCTCTCTCTGTCCCAAAAATAAATAAACGTTGAAAAAAAAATTTTTTTAGAAATACAAAGGATTCTAAGAGAATATTATGGAAAAATTTTATGCCAACAAATTGGACAATCTAGAAGAAATAAATTCCTAGAAACAAAGAAACTCCAAATGTGACTCAGGAAGAAATAGGTATCTCAACAGATGAAGTACTAACAAAATTGAATCAATAATCAAAAAGTTCGCAACAAACAGAAGTCCAGGTTTCACTGTGAATTCCAGACATTTAAAGAAGAGTTAATACCTATTCTTTTCAAACTACTCTAAAAAACAGAAGAAGAAAAGCTTCCAAATTCATTCTATTAGGCTGGCATTGTCTTAAAACCAAAACCAGATAAAGACACTATAAAAATTAAAAATTAAAAAAAAAAGGAAGAACAACACTATAGGGCAGTATCTCTGATGAATATAGATGCAAAACTCCTCAACAAAATATTCAAACCCAATCCAACAATACATTAAAAAAAATCATTCACCATAATCAGGTGGGATTTATTCCAGGGATGCAAGGGACAGTTCAATATTCACAAATCAGTCAATGTGATCAATCACATTAACAAGAGAAAGGATTAAAACCATACGATCATCTCAATAGATGTAGAAAAAGCATTTGACAAAGTGCAACACCCATTCATGATAAAAACTCTCTACAAAGTAAATTTAGACTGACTCAACTTCTTCACTTCCCACTAATGCCTCAACTCATTAACAATCTGTCTTCCTCTGTCACCATTGCCACTACGTGGCTTCTCTAAAGCCCAGGGGACATTAATTACTAAATCCATCCAATGGACATCTTTCATTCTTTATCACACTTGACACCTGAGGAGATTTGCCATCACTCCCTCTTCTGGAACCCCGCTTTTCTTTTGGTTTCTGTTTAATACCACATTTCACCTGGTTTTATACCAGGCATAAAATACATTCTAAATCCTCTTTGCCAGATTGTTTTCCTATATTCCATCCACGCAAGTTGAGGTTCTTCAGGATTTTTGCCCTGGATCCTCTTCTACTCTATAACCTGAGAAGCACAGATGCCCATCTCTGCAAACCTTGGAATATATGTAAACTGTTATATGTATGTGTATTTTTCTGGGGGAAGAACCCACATTTTTCCTAGTAGAAAATTCGTAGCTTAACAGACTAACAAAGCTCTTTCTCCTCTCTAAAATATAAATTTGAAGGGGCACCTGTGCGGTTCAGTTGGTTGGACGTCCAACTTCAGCTCAGGTCACGATCTCATGGTCCATGAGTTCGAGCCCTGTGTCGGGCTCTGAGCCTGGAGCCTGCTTTGGATTCTGTCTCCCTCCCTGCCTGCCCCTCCCCCACTCATGCTCTCTCAAAAATAAACATTAAAAAAATTTTAATAAAAAATAAAAATAAATAAATTTGAAGAGCCACATTTCATGCATTCTCCCTGACCTTTACCATTTTAGTGACACCTAAATATTAAGACCCAAACTTAACTCTCTCCTGAACTTCAGGTCCACACAAATTAAACATGCCCCCAAAATAAAATCACCATCTCTCCCTCCCCAAAAACTGCTCTTCCAGTTTACTTTCTTTCAATAAACATCCTTGCTTTTAACTCCTCTCCTCCAGTCAGAAACCTCCATAGCAACCTTCACTACTCCTCCCTCTCCCCATCTCCTGGCAGATACCAATTCTAATCAATTCCACCTCTGAAATATCCTTCATCTGTCCACTTCTATTACCAGTGCCACCACCCTTGTCCAGGCCACCATCAACTAGTCTAGGCCACTAAAACCAGCCTCCCAATCAGTCCCCTGCCTCAAGCCTCCACCAGTTCTTTGCAATGGACCCAAATTTGAAAAATGCAATTAAGGCCTTTCATACATGTCCTATCCTCCTAATAACATTCCAAAATACCCTTCAAAAATTCCTCAAAACTATCCTTCCATCTGTGCTCTGGATATCACACCCAACCTACCACTCTGGAGGTAGTTGACCTCCATCTTCAAAACCATCCCAAGGTTCCTGGGCCCAAACTTTATATTGGTTTACAATGCCCTTCAGGCCCTGGCTCCTGCTTACCTCTCTGATCTTATCTTTCATTACCACCCCTCCTCTCTAACCTAAGTCCAAGATCCAACCACACTAAACTTTCACTTTCTCAAACAAACTCCATCCCTCACCCAGAGAGTCACATGCCATTCCCTCTGCCTGAAACATTTTTCCCAGGCTTCTTCACCTAATCATCTCAAAAGGGAAAGGAAACCTTTTAGAACATATTTCTCTCAACCCTCCACCCATTTGTATTTTCACAGAATCCCCCACTTATAACATGCACTCATCACACTTCATTATAAATGCTTAAGTTTAGAATACCACTTGTAACTATGGGGGTGGTAAACACCATACAGCATAAATCAGGTCTGCCTCAATGGCGCACAAGCACACATTGCACCAGTTATTTGATGGGTGCTCAATAAATTTACTGGATGAATGAAACAGACTCCAAAATAATCTAAAATTTCATTGAAAGGAGGACTTTTTATGTGACAGATAAATTAATCCTCAAGTAATCATAATTTTAACTTATGAAATTTTATTTTTATCGTTTCCTTTTATTTAAAACAAAGTAGTCAGATCATATTTGACAAATTTTCTTTTAAAAATCATTAAGATATTGTTAATATAAGTTTCAAAGGTCAACCGAAAAATAAAAAATATAATTTTTTTTTTAACTTTTTTTTTTTTTTTGGTACAGGGCCCACCTGGGTGGCTCAGTCGGTTCAGCAACCAACTTCGGCTGAGGTCATGATCTCACAGTTCGTGAGTTCAAGCTCCGCATCAGGCTCTGTGCTGACAGCTCAGAGCCTGGAACCTGCTTTGAATTCTGTGTCTCCCTCTCTCTCTCTCTGCCCTTCCCCCGCTCACGCTCTGTCTCTCCTTCAAAAATAAATAAACATTAGGGGCACCTGGGTGGCTCAGCTGGTTAGGCGACTGACTTTGGCTCAGGTCATGATCTCACAGATCCGGAGTTCAAGCCCAGCGTCGGGCTCCGTGCTGATAGCTCAGAGCCTGGAGCCTACTTCAGATTCTGTGTCTCCAACTCTCTCTACCCCTTCCCTGCTCATGCTCTGGGTCTGTCTCTCAATGATAAATAAATGTTAAAAAAAATTTTTTTTAATAAACATTCAAAAAATAAAAAATAAACCCTTTTTTTTTTTAAAGTTTACTTATTTGAGAAAGAGTGAGAGTGCACAAGGGAGAGAAGCAAAGGGAGAGAGAGAATCCCAAGCAGGTCTCCCACTGTCAGCACAGAGTCAGACACGGGGCTCGATTTCACAGCCAGTGACATCATGACCTGAGAGGAAACCAAGAGTTGGATGCTTAACCGACTAAGCCACCCAGGCACCCCATGAAAGAATAACTTTAAAATCAGATTCAAAGTTTATAAAGATAAATTGAATTTTAGTAATCCAGAGACTAGGAAGCCAGTACCAGGGTTCCAGAAGAAACAAGATTAACTTAAAACATAAATATCAAGATTGGTCAGATTGCTAACTTTAACACTAGACCTCAAAAGCATCAGCCAGTTTTTGCTTCAACTGTTTTTATACTCTAAAAGCAAAAACTCTCATTTGCAAGTTTTAAAAGAGAGACTGTTAAACATGATTTGAGATTTGGTAATTTTAGCTATTTGCATAAATAAATAATTTTCACAGCTAGAAGCCTTTTCTGTACTGTTCTTTTTCTTGGGAATGTATTCTGGGTACTAGAACCACAGCCTATTGCTCTTTCCATCTTCAGTACCAATTATGAGAGCTCAGTAAATGCTCAATGACTTGGTGAATTTCAACAAGACAGACTCCTCTCTGTCACCATAACAAAATCTCAACCAAGGAGGTGTGTATCAGAATCTCCTGGGAAATGTACATACAATATTATAATGTAATTTTATGTTTGTAACATAATTTCATAATTATATTGATACGAATTTGTATTTGTAAACCTATCCTATTGTGAAGCATAAACTATAGAAAGTTGAGCCAAGACTGGGAATCCTGCAGCTAAGGAGGGAGGGGTACCACTACGAAGGATATCTTATTTTTGTTTTCTAAACAATCATTACAGGAAGAGAGATAAAAATAATGTTGAGAAATGCTAGACTAAGTTACAGGAAGGGACTGGCAAGAGAGACAACTTATAAGCTGGGAAGGCCTGGAACAAAGGCTAAGGAGTACAGACTTTCTCCTAGACAGTTATCAATATTTCAGTATCTCTCAATGTTTAGTAAGCTTTCCATTGAAGTAATACATATAGGAAAGTGAAGAAATCTTAACTACATAGTTCAATGAATTTTCACTGATTTCTGTACTAAAAACATTATACTGGACTCCAGATATTTAGCAGTCATGTATTAATTTTGATTAATGCTAACTACAAATGTGGCATTATATAAGCATAGTACCGTTACTCCAGAATCCACTGGGGACCATGTCTCACTCAACCTGTAGATTTGTACTAGATTAATCTCACTAGACTACTTTGATCACGTTATTACCCTTCTCAAATTCCTTCACAGCATTTCTCATTCTTAAGACTACACACCTAAAACCTAGCCTGTTCTATTCTGCTCACCTCTTCTGCAGATAAATGGTTTTAAATCAGTAGAGGAGGTGTTCAAAATAAACTAAGATGAGCCTTGTTGGTGTCCTGGTCCTATTTCACAGGGAAGCAGATGTGATCATTGTGAGATGCTTAATAAGAAGGTAGCACTTCCTATATCATTCACTCTTTCAATATTTCCTAAGCACCTACTTTGTGCCAAGTGCTATGATAGATTCTGCAGATACAAAGATAAATAAGACCTAGTACTCTGCTCTCAGAGCTTGCAGGTCAGACATAATTCCAATATCATGCCACCAATGCCCGCCCCCCTCCTTTAATTTTAACATTTACTTATTTTTAATGTTTATTTATTTTTGACAGAGAGAGACAGAGCATGAGCATAGGAGGGGCAGAAAGAGAGGGAGACACAGAATCCGAAGCAGGCTCCAGGCTCTGAGTTGTCAGCACAGAGCCGACGCGGGGCTCGAACTCACAGATTGCGAGATCATGACCTGAGCCGAAGTCGGACGCTCAACCGACTGAGCCACCCAGACACCCCATCATTTACTCATTTTTGAAAGAGCCTGAGCGGGGGAGGAGCAGAGAGAGAGGGGGACACAGAACCCAAAGCAGGCTCCAGGCCCTGAACTGTCAGCACAGAGCCCGACATGGGGATCGAACCCACAAACCATGAGATCATGACCTGAGCCGAAGTCGGACGCTTAACCGACTAAGCCACCCAAGTTCCCCATCAATGCCCTTTTTTTTGTTGTTTTCTCAAGAAATGACTTTAAATTTTGAAAAATCTCCTTTAGTATATTTGATTTGAGGCAGTGACTGGAGAAAACCATTTGCAGAAGTGCATATGCAGTAAATATTACTGTTTAAATCAATATTTTTTTTATGGTTGGATAGGAGTTATCTATATGCAACACACCATGTAGTAATATCAGAGTAAATCCCAGCTGTAGAAACAGAATGCTATTGCTGTTCTTACTGAGTTGTACTCATAATGAATGGCTGTCTATGCTTAATCTGAGTAAAACTCCCAACTGTTCAGTATCTTCTTGCCAAAAATTCCCCTTCCTCCTCCAGATTAGAGTTGCATTCCAATTACACTGCCGACTGGAATGAAACTGCTTGAGAGAAAGAAAAAAACCACTCAGACATCCCGTCTTCTGTCGCCCCACGAAAACAGATTTTATAATACTGTTCCTGCAACTCAAAAGTTGTACTATTTTTGAACAGAGTGGATTTCTCTGTTTTTTTTCCTTGAACTTATATTATCATTGTAAATTAAAACTGAAGTTCAGGATAACAATCCTATACATATACCAACAAGATGGCCTAGTACTGTAAAAATGTCTACTAATATGCACCCTTCCTGATGGCTAGCACATGACAGCAATTTAGATTTTCCTGCTCCAAGAAACAACCTCTACCCCAACTCCTACACATGGAATGAAAAGGAAATTTAAGCTCTTTAGAAAACTCATAAACAAATTTTTCCATGTACGTATTCTACTTATTGCTTTACACAGGAGCACTAACAAAGATTCACATTCAAGAGCATTATTACAAAATGCTGCAATGAGCAAAAATGTCAGCTACAACCCTATGCACATAACAAAAATGAAACAGTTAAAGATAACAAACAGCATGCTGAAATATTATTACACATCCATTAAAATTATGTAAATATATTTATTGACAAGAAAATATTTCTTGAAAACACTAAAAGTCAATTTACAAATACATTTAATAAAATATAATTTTAGCAAGGAATATAAGAAGATTAGCTAACACTTACTGAATATTTATTACTGAATATTTACTGTGCGAGTATATGCCAACTATTCTGTGAAGAAAGTGGTATTATTACCTACATTTTAGAAATGAAGAAATGGAGATTCAGGCATAAAGACTTGCCAGAGATTACAGTGTAAGTACTAGAGTTGAGATTCCAACTCAAACAGACTAATTACAGAATCCAGTCTCTTAACCATCATATATAAAATGAAACAGTCTCCCAGGTTACTTCTTCCTTTATAAGGGAACTTAACGCTGGTTAAAGCAATTACTGGTGTGATCCAAGTTCACAAAATGGTCAACAGAAACTTAGGATGCAAAAGGGCCTTCTCCAAAAAAATGAGCAATTTCCTTCTTTCAACAGATATATAACAGTTTACCTATACAGTCATATTAGACCTGCTTTTAACTAAATATCTTGCCACAGTGCCATTTAATCCAGGAATTTTAGGCAGTTTGTTTTATGCATGTTACAAAACAAACTGGGCCACTAAGTTTACCGTAATATACTTAGTACCTGGCAGGTAGTTCATTAAACTAGTGTATTAGATTTATTAAAAGATAAAGGTTCTACTATAACAAGGTAAATATTCTTGCTTAAAAAAAACCAAACTGTCAGCTTTTAAATATTTCACCAAAGGCAAAATGGGTTCTCAAGTTAACCAATTAAAGGCAACCTTTCCAGCTCACTCATACCAAACAACTTTATTTATTTTCTTTATTTTTGAGATGGGGGAAGGGCAGAGAGAGAAACAGAGAGAGAATCCCAGGCAGGCTTCACACCATCAGCCCAGAGCCGGACGTGGGGCTCGAACTCACAAACCATGAGATTATGGCCTGAGTCGAAACCAAGGGTTGGGCACTTAGCTGACTGAGCCACCCAGGCGGCTCAAACAACTAAAACAGTTTTTCTTGTAATTTCAAACATATGAAGATTTTGGTCAAAAGAATTTTCCAAAGAAGTGTATTTTAACCGAATAAAACTGAAACAAGATTAGGGTGTACAAATAAACTTTTTAAAATTTAAGTGCAAGTGGGGTGCCTGGGTGGCTCAGTTGGTTGAGCATCGGACTTCGGCTCAGGTCATGATCTCACAGCTCGTGAGTTCAAGCCCCGCGTCGGGCTCTGTGCTAAGAGCTCAGAGCCTAGAGCCTGCTTCCGATTCTGTGTCTCCCTCTCTCTCTGCCCCTAACCCACTCGCATTCTGTCTCTGTCTCTCTCAAAAATAAACATTAAAAATTTTTTTCTTAGTTCAGGTTGCTATAACAAATCCCATACACTGGGTGGCTTAAAATAACATCTATTTTGTACAATGCCACAGGCCAGGAAGTCCAAAATCAAGGTGCCAACAGATGTGATGTCTGGTGAGAGCCATCTTCCTGTTCTGCAGACAGGAAGACACCTTCTTGCTTTATCATCAGATGGCCAAGAGAGGTATCTTCTCTGTTGAGTCTCTTCTTATAAGGGCACTAATCCCAATCATGAGGGCTCTACTCTCATAACTTAATTACCTCCCAAAGACCCCACCTTCAAATACCATCAAATTGGGAATTAGGCCTTCAACATATAAAATTTGGGAGGACACATTCAGTCTATAACAAAGTTTCTGTACTTAAGCTTTCAGTATGTATCGATAAGTGAGTCTCAAGGTATATGTCTAGCCTCACTCTTCTCCCAAGCTCCAAACCCACATTTCAATTGCCTACCCCACATACCCACTTGAATATCTCGCCAGCACTGAAAATTGTATTTATTCAAAATTGAATCAAACAGCTTTCCTACTGAACCAGCTCTTCTTCTTTTTGACCTTCCTAGTTCTGTGAACTGTACCACATGCTTCCAATAATCCAGAAAGCAAATGTCTCTTTTATCTCTCCCTCTCCCTGACCACTGCACATCTAAAGCAGTTGCCAGATTATATCTGGTATCATATACAGATCACTCTGCCTATTTCCATTTTCAATGTTCACATTTAAGTAATACATCTAGAGTATTTTTTAATTCTTTTTTTAATTGTTTTTTAACGTTCATTTATTTTTGAGAGAGAGAAAGAGAAAGAGAGAGGAGAGAGAGACCAAGCGAGCAGGGGAAGGGCAGAGAGTGAGGGAGACACAGAATCTGAAGCAGGCCCCAGGCTCCGAACTGTCAGCACAGAGCTGGATGCAGGGCTCAAACCCCCGGGTTGCGAGACCATGACCTGAGCCAAAGTCAGACGCTCAACCAACTAAGCCACCCCAGGTGCCCCTTTCTAGAATATGTTATAATGTGCTCCCCAAAACTTCCACAGAGTCTCTTGCTTGATCCTTGCAAGTTTGTGAGTTATGTTGTAATATCCACAGAAAAGTAAACTACAACTAAGAGCTAAGGCTTGCCCTACCTGTCATCTAGTAAATGAGCTTATTAAGCATTTTGAATCCAGGCTCTACCTGGATTCTATAGATTTTTTTCCTTTTTCTATACACTCCTCATCTAGAAGGCTGTCAATTATCCCAGCCTTCTCTCTCATTAACCCCTAGACTGAAAATACCAGCCTCTTTGTCCCCTAAAATAAACCCAGGACTTTTCTGCCTTTGCTTTTATTTAAAACATTCCTCCTACTTCAAGTGTTATTATTCTAACCATAGACCCTCAAAATCTTATCCATTCAAATCTCAACTTCATGTGAAACTTTTTCTGATCTCCTCCTTTCTCACAATCTGATTTTCTCTCTCCCCCCCTATGAATTTCCAACAACACTTTGACTCTACTTGTTTCGTATGTCCCTTCTCACTATACTTGTATTAAAGTTATTCACGTGGGGCACCTGGGTGTCTCAGTCAGTTGGGTATCCAACCCTTGACTTCAGCTCGGGTCATGATCTCGCAGTCGTGGGATCCAGCCCCACATTAGGCTCTGTGCTGAGCATGGAGTCTGCTTGAGATTCTTTCCCTCCCATTGCCCCTCTCTCCCGCTCATACTCTAAAAATTAAATAAAAAATTAAATTATTCATGTGATATCCTCTCCATCCCTCTATGTTCCCACTAAAATATACATTTCTTTTTTTTTTTAATGTTTTATTTATTTTTGAGAGAGAGGGAGACAGGGTGCAAACAGGGGAGGGGCAGAAAGAGAGGGAGACAGAATCCACAAAGCAGGCTCCAGGCTCTGAGCTGTCAGCACAGAGCCTGACGCGGGGCACAAACCCATGAACCACAAGATCATGACCTGAGCTGATTCTATAGAATCCAGGTAGAGCCTGGATTCAAAATGCCTAATAAGCTCGTTTACTAGATGACAGGCACCCCAGCTATACATTTCTTAAAGACAAAGCCATGATTTATTTTTATTTCTCCTACAGTTATACATATAGTATCATAAACATGATATACAAATAGTTATTGAAATCCATGAAAATCCTCAGAAAACCACTGACAAGGTATAAGGATGAGCAAACTAAAAGGTAAAGAATAAAATTCACTCTTTACTTCTCTGAACCTAGCAAGTCTTTTTGTTGAAATCAGGGTGGCTTTCTCAACTGTTTGTAACCACTGCTTATTTTAGGGCCCTTTCCTAAAAACAGATCTCATTGAGGGGCGCATGGCTGGCTCAGTCAGTTGAATGTGTGACTCTTGATCTCAGGGTTGTGAATTCGAGCCCCATGTTGGGTGTAGAGATCACTTAAAACAAACAAACCACAGATTTCATATACAATAAAACGGTATATTACCACCTTTTATTACCACCAATTATATTAACCTTATTTCTACAACAGTAAGAATGAGCTCTCAGGTATTCCGCATCCTTCTAGCTTCTAAAAACGGTAGTCACTCAAATACCTGATGATCAACTCTAACAGAGCAAAGTGCCAAAGATATTTAGTTTCCCAAACAGACCCCATTTGTAAATACAAGCTACTAATACAAATAGGAAAGAAGACTGCAACTATAAAAAAAAAAGCACTGTGATTTATAATAATACTTCTCTATAGGGGTGCCAGAGTGGCTCAGTCAGTTAAGCCTCCAACTCTTGATATCAGCTCAGATCATGATCTCACAGTTCATGGGATCAGGCCCCGCATTGGGCTCTGTGTGGATAGTGTGAAGCCTGCTTGGGATTCTCCCTTTCTCTCTGCCCCTTTCCCTCTGTCTCTTTCTCTCTGTCTCAAAATAAATAAACATTAAAAAAGTAAAAAAAAACAAAAAAACAAAAAAAAAAAAACCACTTCTCTATAATTTCATACTTTTGAAGTATTTCCTGGGTTGATTAGTAATTACTAATTTTAATAAACTTATTTTAGGATAATTTTAGACTTACAGAAAAGTTACAAAGATAGTATAGTGTTCCCATATACCTCACACCCATTATCCCATTACTCATAACATCTTACATTAGTATGGTACATGGAACACAATTTAATGAATCAATATACATTATTATTAACTACAGTTCATATTTTATTCAGATTTCCTTAGTTTTCACATACTGTCTTATCTGTGCCAAGATCCCATTGAGGAGGTCATATTACATTTAGTCATCATGTCTCCTTAGGCTCCTGTGGCTACAGCAGTTTCTCAGACTTTGTTATTATTTCTCAGGCTTATTATTCATGACCTTGACAGTTTAGAGGACTATTCATCAGGTATTTTGTAGAATGAATCTGTCTGATTTCTCATGATTATTCTGGGTTATGGGTCATTGGGAAGAAGACCACAACGGTAAAGGTGCATTCTCATAGTATCACGTCAAGGGCATATACTATCAATGTGACTTACCACTGTTGATACTAACCTTGACCTGACTGAAGCAGTGTTTGTAGCGTTTCTCTACTCTAAAGGTACTCTTTTAACCTCCTTTCCATACTGTGCTCTTTGGAAGGAAGTCACTATGTGCTATCCCCCTGATTTAAGAACCAGGCAGTTATTGGGGCATCTGGGTGGCTCAGTCGGTTAAGCTTCCAACTTCAGCTCAGGTCATGATCTTGCAGTTCATGGGTTCGAGCCCCACATCGGGCTCTGTGCTGACAGCTTGGAGCCTGGAGCCTGGAGCCTGCTTTGGATCCTGTATCTCCCTCTCTCTCTGCCCCCCCCCCTCCCCCCAGCTCACGCATTGTTTTGGTCTCTCTAAAATGAATAAACATTAAAAAAAAATTTTTTTTTAAAGAGCCAGGGAGTTATTTTCCCACTCCTTAACAGTGGACTGTCCACATAAATTATTTGGAATTCTGCATGGGAGATTTGTCCATCCTTCTCCATTTATCTATTTATTCAACCATTTATTTATACCAGTACGGACTCATAAATATTTATTTTATACTCTGGGTTATAATCCAGTATTACTTCACTTTGTTGCTCAAACTGTCCCAGCTTTGGCCACTGGGAGTTCTTGCAGTTGGTTCCTGTGTTCCTTTGACAAATGTGCATCACTGTGGGAAGAGCGCACACACTTGCATACTTTCTGACACTAGAAAATGCTCCAGGTTCATCTTGTGTGTTCTCCGCCCCTGCCCTAGAATCAGTCACTTCTCCAGGATCCCCTGGGAATTACCAATTTTAAACATCCATAAAGACTCACATTTTCCAAACGTGAACAGTTCAATTAACCCTTCAGTTCCTAAAGTCTTTCCCCACTAGAACATTAAACTCCATGAGGCTTGATCTCCACTGCATCCCCAGAGCCTAGAAAATTGTGCAGAGTATGCCTTCAATAACCTCTACAAATACTGAGGTCTTACAAATTCTGAAGCCCTACAGGGGGCTCAGGATTGAGTCACAACATAACTTGCCATCCGATGAAATTTGCTTGGATGCGTCATGTTTAGACTCTTATTCTAACATCACTATGGCTAATTCACTGCATTGTTTTACAATAAACAAAAGGCTTCCTTTTTCCACTTCTCCTCCCTCTCACTGCACTGCAAGCCAAAAGTTTAAGTATTTCCCAGTAAAATTTTCAGTGCAAATGACTAATCCATCACATTTCCTAGATTCTTTCTATAATGGCATACTGCCATTTACATCACCCTCTCCAAGTTCTATTCAAATGATCATTTTTGACTAAGTAGAGTTTAAATGAAAGGCATAATGCTAAATCCTTACCAACACTGGCAGAAGAAAAATTACTGACAATGAAAGTGCCAAAAATCTACTGTTACTTGTTTATATACAATGCCCCCTCAAACACTCAGTATGTATATAAAATAAAGCATCTGAAACCTACCAATATCTTTTTGTAAAAATTTTTTAATTTTTTTAATGTTTATTTTTGAGAGAGAGAGAGAGACAGAGCATGGGGAGGTGGGGGCGGGGCAGAGAGAGAGGGAGAAACAGAATCTGAATCAGGCTCCAGGCTTTCAGCTGTGAGCACAGAGCCCAATGCAGGGCTCAAACCCACAAACCACAAAATCATGACCTGAGCTGAAGTCGGATGCTTAACCGACTGAGCCACCCAGGCAGCCCTATAAATCTTTTTAAGTAATATACAAATTTTTATAGATTTATAAACAAATGTAGTATGTAGAAAGGAAAAAGCATAAGCATATACTGTCTCATGTTTACATGGTTTGATTATAAGGTGAAGACATGTTCTCACAGCCTATTCAAACACATGCAAAAATAAGCCAAGATTACAATGGGATGATGATTCTACAAAGCAACTTTATATCTATTACATAACTACAATATGCACTAATTTGTGATGGTTTATTTTGAGAGAAAAAGAGAGAGCTGGGACAGGGGACGGGCAGAGAGAGGAGGAGAGAGAGAGACAATCCCAAGCAGGCTCGGTGCTGTCAGCACAAAGCCCAATGCAGAGCTTGATCCCACGAACCCCAAGAGCACAACCTGAGCCCAAATCAAGACTTGGAAACTCAACCGACTGAGCCACTCAGGCACCCCGAGAAAACTCATTCTCTGAAAGCTCTCTGGGCCACTGGAAAAACTGAGATGCATATCACTTTTACATAATGATCTAAATATCATTATGGATAGACAGGATAAATCCTGCAAGGGCAGAATATTTAGGCTTTTTGTTTCAAAAGGTTATTAGGTCTTTGTATCCTCAAGAGTATCTATCATAGCAACTAAAATGTGACAGGCCCTATAATAAAATCTGTAAAAAATGAAGAGCTATACTGTTTCATTATTTGTAGTTCATAAACCTCTATTTCCACATTTAGACAATCTCAAATAATGTTGTTTTATTTTTAGTAAAGTTTTCTTTTATGGAAATCAGAGTACATAATTTTGATATAGTTGAAAAATAAGTATGCTATAGACTGAATGTTTGTGTCCTTCCAAAATTGGTATGTTGAAACCTATTCCCCAACGTATCATATTTGGAAGTCATTTGGTTCTCTGAGTACTCACCGTGGAACTGACCAAGGCCACATAAAGAGGCCACTTGTAGGAACTTCAGCCGAGAGTCCCAGCTAAGGTCCCAGCTGACAGCCCACTGAACTGCCAGTGAATATTAGTGAATCTTAAGATAACATTAGGTCCCAGCCTTTAAGCCACCCAGCTGATGCTGAGTGGGAGACAAACTGAGCCTGCCACCCCTTGTACAAATTGCAGTTTCTCAAGTAAAATAAATGTCACTGTTTTAAGCCACTAAGTTTTGGAGTGGTTTACTGAACATCAACAGATAATAAGAACACTACTAGAGGAGTTAAGAACAGATTAAGACCCATGAAAGCTGGTATTTTTTTTTTTTTTAATTTTTTTTTTTCAACGTTTATTTATTTTTGGGACAGAGAGAGACAGAGCATGAACGGGGGAGGGGCAGAGAGAGAGGGAGACACAGAATCGGAAACAGGCTCCAGGCCCTGAGCCATCAGCCCAGAGCCTGACGCGGGGCTCGAACTCCCGGACCGCGAGATCGTGACCTGGCTGAAGTCGGACGCCTAACCGACTGCGCCACCCAGGCGCCCCTGAAAGCTGGTATTTTTCTGTACTAGACCACACTGCAAAGTATACAGCTATAGCACCACACCCAGACCTCTCTCCTAATACCCACCCCCTCATATCCAAAAAACTACTAAAGTCTTGATAAACCCTGTCCTAGCCACCTAGCCTGATACCAGTGATGCAGATGGGTGACATATTCCTAACTCACACATATGAAGTACAAAAACAGAGGCAGCTAGACAAAATTCTGTACCGCACATATGCTACAGACAATCTCCAGCCAGTCAGCGTTTACCAACCAACAAACCCAGATATCACCTGCAATCAACAACACTCAAAGATTTGGCTCTTTTTAGCCTAAATGTCCATCAACTGATGAATGGATAAAGAAATTGTGGTTTATATACACAATAGAGTACTACATGGCAATGAGAAAGAACGAAATATGGCCCTTTGTAGCAACGTGGATGGAACTGGAGAGTGTGATGCTAAGTGAAATAAGCCATACAGAGAAAGACAGATACCATGTTTTCACTCTTATGTGGATCCTGAGAAACTTAACGGAAACCCATGGGGGAGGGGAAGAAAAAAAAAAAAGAGGTTAGAGTGGGAGAGAGCCAAAGCATAAGAAACTCTTAAAAACTGAGAACTGAGGGTTGATGGGGGGTGGGAGGGAGGGGAGGGTGGGTGATGGGTATTGAGGAGGGCACCTTTTGGGATGAGCACTGGGTGTTGTATGGAAACCAATCTGACAATAAATTTCATATGTTGAAAAAAAAAAAAGATTTGGCTCTTTTTATTTTATTTCTTTTTAAGTAGGCTTCACACCCAGCGTGGAGCCCAACTCAGGACTTGAACTCACAGCTCTGAGATCAAGACCTGAGCTGAGATCAAGAGTCAGATGCTTAACCAACTGAGCCACCCAGGTGCCCCACAGATTTGACTTTTCTAGTACAAAAGATAACTCATGATCTTTTGGATTTAAATTTGGCTACCCCATTTCTCCTGCCCTGAACCTCATCCTTGAGAGCCTGCTTTAACCCTGGGCTGGATTAGGTTCCATGCTTGGCAATAAAGCTTTTTCATATAGTGCTCGGTCTTTGGTCTCTAAGAGTCGCTATGCTTTAACAGTTTGAAGGTCCCACAGAGATATGATTGAGCTACCGAGTGAAGCTGACAGACCACTGACACTTAAGAACCTATTGAGCCCTGGAATTAGCAAGTTTCTGACACCTTCTGAGAATGATTCAGCTGATTTCAGTTCTGAGTTTGTTCTATTCTGTCCCACAAGTTTCTGTTTATTCTGGCTCAGAGCCATCTGGTTTCTCATGGATACAGATGGAGAGGAAATATGGTCTCTTTCTTGAGTGACACAAAGAGAGGGGATGTGTCCTGTATATGTTCTATTGTCAGTCCACCTGTGTCTCGTCTAAGATTCTTCAGAAAACTCATGGTTTGGGCCAGATTCAAGGACTGCAGGTACTAGAATACTGGCTCCCTCCCAACTGCCTAAACACTCTGTATATACTTTTGTCTACCAAATGGTAAAGGAATCTCCTTTTTCGTATTTGTTGTAGGGACTGTCAGCTCAAAGAATCAAGTACATGTATATTCACTATAGTCTAAGTTCATGTGCGTTTCTAATAATATGGCATAATTACACCATGGATAGTTTATAATGGCAGCAGCCACTTTGGGGAACTTATGATTTCAATAAAGACTTACACTTCTGCAAATGCCTTAGAACCAAAGGAGGTAAAACCCCCAAGACAATAGGTCTACCTTTTTAAACTGGTACACCAAGATATCTTACTGTTTCAATAGCTCATAACTAACTTCCCTGAAGGATTGCCTGGAAAAAGCAAAGGAAAAAGCAGCTTACTCTGTGCCTAACTTCCTGCCTGTAAAGCTCAGCTTTTATTCCATCTTCTAAAATGTTAATGTTCTGATTCTTCAGATGAAAAACCTCATACTTTTCTCCATTTATCACCATGGGTTTCCCTAATATCTTCCTCCCTTAAACATGATGGTCCTGCCTCCTCCCTTGTTGCTGAGCACTCATATAGTGAGGCATAGACAATGTGCAATTTCCATTAAGGACTTATCACTCTTCAAAAGAAGGTCATGCTATTATTTCTGAACTTTAGTCCCTGAGGGAATCCCCAAACCCACTGAGAACCAAAGGTTTTCTCAGGAATTTAGAATACTTTTAGACACTTATGTTCCCTAGCCTTCCAGAACTTCACAAGCTTATACAGACTACTAATTTCCCCCAACAGAATGTCAGAGATAATTCGAAAAAAACAAGGTAGGATCCTAATGCAGATCAGATATCCCAAGTCAGAAGAACATTTAAAGAAAGTTAAAGACACAGAAAAGTACTTCTGGTCATCCCAGAAGCCTTTTTTACCAAAGTAGATGGGACCAAAATCTAAAATTGCAAGCAAAATCATCATAAACAGAAGGTTTTAGGAATTTTAGGAGATATTTTGATATAGACCACCAGACCATCACAAGGTCTTTTCAGCTCTTTAACAGATTAAAACTAAAAATAACCAGATTGGCAAACAGATTTAATAATCTGTAAGTAATTACAACAAATTATTATCAAAGAACTACAAAATAATGAAAAGGGTAGGGGAAGCCAACACGTCCCTTCAGTGTAAACAACTTACTTAAAGTCCAATACTCCCTCCTATGGCAGATTAAGAACTGTCCCAAGGGAGATGCTGAATCTATAAAGAGTTCAGGTACTAGACAACTGAGTGTCCCTTAAAAGCCAAGAAAGGAGTCCAACAATCCAAGTTAGAGATACAGTACAAACATGCCTCTGAGAATCTCAATAATACTCTATTACATCCTCTGCTGTTACAAGATGAAAACCATTTTCTGTCCAAGAACAGACCTACAAATTCCTAGTAGGTATAGGGTCTTCTGTTTCTACCTTAAATTCATTTCTACTCTTCCTCACTGTACCAAAAGAATAATAGTAATAATAATAATAGTTATCACCAATAACTCTCTTATCTTCTGAGTCTCCATTAGTGTGACCTCTACTCTGTATAATTTGCTAGGGTGAGGCATGTTCTTGTCAAATTAAATGCTCTACAGAAGGCATATGTTTAGAGATCCCAGATGACAAGTGCACGAAACCAAATCATAGCAGCCCCAGACACCCTTGTTGTCTTGTGCCTAGTGGCCTCTCCTAACCCACTGTTAGATACCTGTACTCTTTGGGCTAAAAATTTTTACTGACACAGGTAGAATACATGGTGCTGACTCCAGTAAGAGTGCAAACTGATCTTTACAAAACTCTGCCCCAGTTACTCCAAAATTTTTTTTAATTTTTTTTTAAAGTTTATTCATTTTTGAGAGAGCACAGACAGACACAGAGTGAGTGGGGAAGGGGCAGAGAGAGAGGGAGACAAAGACTCAGAAGCAGGCTCCAGGCTCCGAGCTGTCAGCACAGAGCCCGATGTGGGGCTCAAACTCATGAACAGATCATAACTTAAGCCAATGTCGTATGCTTAACTGACTGAGCCACCCAGGGGTCCGTCCCTCAGTTACTCCCAATATTTAAACCTGAAGTGATTATCAAGAATAAATCTCATATTGAGCCTTTATTAGAGCAAAGATGTATTGCCTTTCGTAATACTCCCCTATTGCTCCTTCAAAAAACTAATGGAAAAGACTAAAGATTTGTTCAAGATTTCAGGGCATCAATGGAACCGTGATCCTTAGAATCCCCAATAACTCTTTTTTTTTTTTTTTTTAACGACTGGAAGCTAAACAGTGCCTCCTTTTTTTTTTTTTATTTTTTTTTTCAATGTTTATTTATTTTTGGGACAGAGAGAGACAGAGCATGAGCAGGGGAGGGGCAGAGAGAGAGGGAGACACAGAATCGGAAACAGGCTCCAGGCTCTGAGCCATCAGCTCAGAGCCCGACGCGGGGCTCGAACTCACGGACTGCGAGATCGTGACCTGGCTGAAGTCGGACACCTAACCGACTGCGCCACCCAGGCGCCCCAAGAACCCCCAATAACTCTTAACAAAACACCTCACTTTCCTCAATTCCTTCCATAAGTAATCTAACAGCACTGTTCACGCCAGAAGCCTATTGCTTATCTACCATCCCTGTTTGCATTTGGTAGCACTTTCTCTACTCACTCGATGGGTCCCAAAGCTACTTAAAACTTTTTGTTGTTGTTGTTAAGCTTATTTGTTTTGAGAAAGTGAGTTCACACGTGTGAGGGAGGGGCAGACAGAGAGGCAGAGGGAAAATCCCAAGCAGGCTCCATACTGTCAGCACAGAACCTGACATGGGGCTCGATCCCACAAACCGTGAGATCATGACCTGAGGTGAAATCAGGAGTCAGACACTTAACTGACTGAGCCACCCAGGCACCCCTCTTGTTACTTCTGAGCAAGAGTCAACATTTCCATCAACCACCTTACCTCTTATGAAATCCTTTCTTGTTCACTTTGTGTAACACTTTTCAACTCTGTTCAAAACCTACTCTTACAGTATCAATTCCTCCTCAAATAAAGGGGAACTACATGATTGCTTAGCATTAACTTTAAAATTAATTATGACCACCTCTGAACCTATAGATACCCCTTTTGTCAATTCTGATTTAATACTGTTTGTGGAACAACTTACCTTAAAAATGACAAAGGCATTCCCCATGCAAGATACTCTGTTACCACTGAACATGCAGGCACTGAAACAGGTTCACTGTTTAATGAAATGCAGGGAATCCCTACCTTCCTATCAAATGATCAAGGAATTCATTTCACTAAAGGAGTTAAACAGAAACTCTAATATATTTCTCTTAACTTAGAAACTCCACTGTTCATATGATCCCGCAAGTTTCAGAAACCCTTCATTCTTCCTAAAGTTTTGCCACTAGCACTAATTACCCACATAGACTTTCTCCCCTATGAAATCATTACAATATGCCCAACACCACTGGGCCCCAAATCCACTAAAAACTATACCCTTATACGCAAATATAGCTAAAAACTGTGTGAAACTATACTGAGAGTTTTGAGGAGGGTAACCTGAGTTACTCAGTCTTATCCCCAAGAAACAGAAGTTCCCTTTCCTCTGTAAAGGACCTCACCTAAAAGGTCCATTTCAAGTCCTCCTGTCAACAGCAACTACAGTCAAGCTTCAAGGTGCTGATGTGTATGTTTATGTGTCATAGTGAAAACAAGCTACCAGTCCAAACCAGTGGATTTACTAAAATAATTTCAGAAGCAGACGACTCCAAGCAACACACAACTTGCCCCAGAACCACAGATCAAGCTGATGGCTGCACATACAACAACTTCTAAACAAGATACTGGAACAAAACACAGAATGATTGGTTCTTTTTAAAAAATGATTGTTCTAATATTTTTCTGGTGATTTACATCAAATACCAAGTGGTCGTTGTGTTCTCTTAGCATAGTGAGACTGAGTTTAACTAGATTTAGTTCCTTGTATGGTCAAAACATATGTTTGCAGGTTAGCCTATGCATTGGCCGCTGGCTATACACCATAATCTCAAGATGGGCACATCCATAAATACTCAAGACACATACACAGACCTCTTCTGGCCAGTCTATGGCTTCTCTGACCAGCAAAGCCATGTCACCAGCCTATCAACAGCATTTTGCTTTCCTAGTATGAAACAGAGATACCTCATAGTCTTTCACTTTAAAAGATCTCCATTTCTCGCTCCTCAAATGCTGTCTTCCAGAGCCCCCCTAGACTCTGTGCTAGATCAGGTTCCCTGTTTAGCAATAAAAGTTCTTAATTCAATGCTCAATTTTTGATCTCTAATAGTCTTTATTTTTGTCTTTAGTAATGATGTCTAGGGTTCTCCCCACTATCAAATTTTATCTTTCCCTCTCCTCCTCAAGTTTAACAGCATCAACCAATCCACAGTCATCAAGGAAGCTTGGAAATTAGCCTTTACCCATCATCCGTACACCTTCCACAGCAAAATTTCTAAAATAACTCAGACTGTAACATTCACTTGCTTAAAATCCTTCAATGACTTGCCAAAACACCTTAGCACACATGGTACTTTATAATTTGACTCCTGAACACCATCTTCTCAAGCCTAATCTCACTATACTCCTTCACTACTACCCAGCTTATATACCTAGCTAAATCCTAATAATCCTTAAAAATTGAGCACAATCATTATTTCCCAGCAGAAAGTGATCCTTAACACCTACTGAGTTACTAGCCCAGTTTGAGTTTCCTTTCTCAGTCTCCTCATGGTACTGTGTTTATCTCTATCATAGCATTTACCAAAATATACTGAAATACACACAGTAAGCTACCTTAGAAACAAAGATGTTAAACCTCTTCTCCTACCACAGTGTCTGACACAGATCAAACACCCAACAAATATTTTTTTACTGAACGAATGGTGCTCTCAGGATGTTGGATTTCACTACTTTAATGGTCTAAGAGGTCCATTTCTTCCCCTGCCCCAGCTTTATTAATATACAGTTGACCCACAACATTGTGTAAGTTTGAGGTACACAACTGATGATTTGGTACATATACATATTGCAAAATGATTACCACAATAAGGTTAGACAACTGAAGTCCACTCCTTAAGGGGAAAAAAAAAAAACTTTTTATATAGATACTATCTTCTAGGTATCATCTTTTATAAGAGCTGTCCTTTTTAGTCCTACAACAATCTTAGGAGGTGGATATAATTCTATTGGTGAGGAAAAAAAGACTTACAGCTTCAAAAATACCAACCGGAAAAGGAAGACTTAAAATCCAAAATTTTCTTACTTCAAGATCCATACCCTTTCTACCACATTTTGCTGTTTACTTATGGATAAAATCTAAAGAGAAAATAGCTCCCCTCCTCTACTGTGGCAACTTTATCCTTCCGCAAAGCATGATTATAAACTGTAAAGAGTATTTAAGAATCCTTAAAACAAGTTAGAGCAATTTCACTGCACCAGAATTAAAGAGACAACCAGATCAGTGTTAAGCCACAAGTTTCTAAAAAGACAAAATTTCCAGAGGAACCAAGTGATGTCCTGAGAAAGAATCTTGGGAGACTGGGACTGATGTCCTAAGTCAGAATCTTAAAGAAGACTTTTTAGTAATACAGCAGAAGAAAGGCTAGAGAGAACGACAAATTTTAAGAATATGAGGCTAAGAAGAACAGCAACATTAACAGAATTTTAAAAACAACATAGCAATAGGAGACAGAAAGCAAACAGAAAAATAGAAGTAAGAGAACAGAGGCCAGGAAAAACAATCATGATAATAAACAGGTAAACTATTCAGAACCAAAGAAAGCCTAGTCAGAAACCTCCTACAGGAAGAGCCTAGAACACCCACCAAACAAGGCTGCCTTGAGACGACAGTTTTGACCTACAGTCTACAGGAAATTAATCTGGTGACCTGACTGCAAGAAAAATACTTATCCAAAAACATAGGCTCCTGGTGGAGAAAGTAAAGGCTTAGACCCAGAAGACGTCGATAAAACCTATAAAGACAATAACCCTAAGTGTTAGTTCGGTTTAGAAGAATGACCTGAGAAATCACAAAAGATTCCTGGAAGGAGCTATTTAATATTTTAAACAAGCTTCAAGCTGAGAGACATGAAACTAGTTGCATTTCAACTATATGTAGTTTGAACCCAGAAATGCTCTCATATGTATGAAGATTAGCTATAAATCTGAACTCAGTGAACAGGGTGGTTTTACGAAAGGAGACAAAGAATGACAGGAAAGACTAACCACTTGAGGTGACTGGAGGAAATAATCATCTGCTTTTTCTGCCCCTAGGTTGTGAAATATAAAGTTAATGTAGATTAAGTGGTTACCCAAGATCCTAGAAGATTTTGGTTTTTTTACAAGAGGCTTCCAAAGTCATGCCTGCATCAAGCAGAAAACCACTTCACTTGCGAGATTATCAGTCAATTGGGAATTTCTAAAATTATATGATCCTATTCAAATTAGATGCCACAAAAGAAAGGGAACCTGCAGGTCCGCAAGCACGGAGAGCTAACCTGCCAAAACACCAGAAGTTAGTTCCCACCACCACACCCAAACTGGTACAACAGGTTGGTGTAAGCAGTAAGGCAGAAGAACTGTGTGCTAATACTATCAGACCTAAAAATTTCTATTTAAAGGCTCTAGGACAACCACAATGGGAGAGAAAACAAATGACAGCCCAACCAGAATAGAACACAAACAAATGTACCCCAAATAGGTTTTTTAAACTGTCCTCAGAAAACCAGAGGAATTGCCCAGAGTTTGCCTCTCAGTAGCTGAACCGATGAAGAACAAACTGCTTTTAGAAACTTCTTGAAAGCTCCAGCTAAGAGCTTTCCTTGTACATGACAAAAGAGAACTTCAACATCCCCGAGGCCCTATTTTCACCAACTCTAGGGTATTCCTAAAATCAACTACTAGTCAAATTAATTTGTGAGGTCAAGAAAGCTAAAACAGAAGTCCATTTGTTTTTGTTTTTGTCAATGAGGTCACCAGTATCCTCACCAAGAGCAGCTTTGGAAGAGTGCTGAGCAAAGACTGGACTAGCGCGTAATGAAAGGTGATACGTGGATAGAAATGAGAGTAGACTGCTCTTCTCTAAAAGTCAAACTTGAAAAGAAGAAACAGAAATTAAAAGAAATGGGCTAAAGAAAGGCATTTTTTTTTCAATATATGAAGTTTATTGTCAAATTGGTTTCCATACAACACCCAGTGCTCATCCCAAAAGGTGCCCTCCTCAATACCCATCAAGAAAGGCATTTTTAATATGACAGGCATATGTGGATATTTAAACTCTAAAATAACTGTAAGAGGGTACTTGATAGGGCCAAGTTTCAGAATCCAAAAGGAAAATTAACCAGCCTTGACAAATGAGCAACAAACTTCTTGATGGCTCTCCTTCAAACACCAGCTCCTTGACCTACTCTTTCATGAGACAAAAGGCATTTAACCAATGCCCACCCCCACCCCCAAATAAAAAAATAAAAACAAAATAAACAGTGAAATATGACAAGATCCTAAATTCTACTTTGGAATTCATTTTCATATACTCTATCAAGTAGAGAAAGTACTCACATAATAACTAATATTCACTGAGTGCTTACTATCTTCTCAGGCACTTCATAGGAACTAGCTCAAAAATTCTCTGGATTAATAATATTATTCCCATTCTACAGAAGAAAATGAAAGTTTAGAGAAGATCAACATATGGTCACCCTATGCTTCACTATCAGATACTGCCTCTCAGATCATCTATTAGCCACCCATCACTCCACTGTTAAGACTTTCTTTTTAAAAAGGGGAAAAAGGGAAATTTCAATCTCCAGAAGTTTTGACTTGATTAACTTTTGACATATTAATCATAAATTCCTCCATTAGTTCATAAGTCTAAAGGTAAAATGGCCAAAGTGTTCTGTGTAATCCACACCACATGGTTAACAACTCACTGTGTCCCAACACACTCGTAACATCAACCCTCCCAGGGAATAGTTCACCAATTAAACAAAATGAATCTCCAACTGATTACGCCAGCTGTAGAAAGAGACATGGGCAGGGAAAAAACAAAACAAAAAAACGAAAAACTTCTCTTAATTCAAAATTCTCACTCAGTCTATTTGACCTAAAACCTGGTTCTAAATGAACTTACAAACGTGGCTGTGTCCACCCCTACCCCCCCATTTTTTTTTGGCTGGAGGGACAAGTGAGACAAAAAACTGCCTAGGGAAGGGGGAAAAAAAACTACTCAAAGGCCTCCAGACCTGCCAAGAAATCTAAACGATTTAGGAAGACCATATAAAACAAACCTTAAAGAGAGCAAAACACATCTGCATTCAAATTCTATCTCCCCCACATTTACTAGCTTTGAGCCCTTATACAAATGACTTAATCATCATCAGTGTTTTCTGATGATGATATACTGATAATATTTGTATCTACCTACTTCATAGGATTACTTTGAGAATTAGATGAGAGAATTTAGGTAAAGAATTTAATACAAGTTTCCTCCACTATCTGAAAGTTTGCTTTACCCACTAAACTTTTAGAACAGAACTATATCACTATCTGTTTTCACTAACCAAGAGAAATCTGAGGATTTTCGATTTTACAAAATGGTAACTGTTTCTTTGTTTTAATCCAATTTTTCAGCTTATAAAAGGTTCCATACAAAAATGCTCTACTTTTGGATAAGAAGGGGAAACCTATACTTGGCCACAGAGGTACATGGTATTTATTATTACAATAAAAGGTAGAATCCCTAACAAGAGACTCCTCACTCCTCTATAACCAGAGTGTTGGGAGTTCATCAGAATCCCTTAAAATCAGAGAGAACAACTTTAAAGAGTAAGTGCAGTATGAAAACAGAAGCAGAGGCAAGAAACATCTTTTCACTGACACCCCCCCAACACACAGTATCATTTGATCCCAGTGAAATGTCTGCATTAGCTGGGTAAAAATAGTAAGTACATTCATTTACATAAACCCCTTAGCATACATTTACCAGGCAACAGAAGAATAACCATTAAATGTGTCATAGTCACTATACTGCAAGCCTAAATTCCAGGACTCAACCACCTTCATTGATTTGCTGTTCACATGCCATGAATGATTTCAAACTTCAATTATTTAGTGGCATCAGGGGTGTCAGTAAAATTCTCATCTCTACAATTCTGAGGCGTTAATAGTATGCTTAAAACACTCACTGCACACAACTCTCAATACTATACTTTATTTAGAGGTAACTTAAGAACATACACAACTACCAAGAAATTAGCCCAAAAAAAGCTATGAAGAATTTTATATTCTCCATACATACTATAAAAACAGAAAATGCAAATAAAACACTTCAGAAAACTGTGCCCCCCCCCCCAAAAAAAAAAACCAAACACAATGAAAAAAAAAAACTAACAAAACACTTCAAGTTGAATTAAATATGCTCAAGAGTTTGGAGATGTACAAAAACAAAGAACAGAAAAAGAAAGAAAAGAGAGGATGAAAACAGTAAGAAAGAGGAGGAAGAGGAAAAGGGCAACAGTAATTGACCAAACTCAGGAAAGAAACTGAAAAATGAGAAGACCACTGCAGAAATGGAGGGGGGCAGGGATAACACAGCGTCCATGGGAGAACAAAATCAAATGAAAAGCTAGTAAGGGTCACTGAAGAAAGGGAGGAAGACAGTCAAGAGAACAAAAATGAGATAAAAGGAGGCAGGCAGAAATAAAGAGACTGACATGGAAAGGAGACAAAGAAGGTCAATACCTACACATATAATTAGAAATCTAAGGAGGGAAAACAAAATAAAAGATTTTTAGAGCTAGTATTTAAAGTCACAGTACAAAACAACTTTCTAGAAATGAGAGAAAGCAAATCTATATATGTTTTCTACATATTGAAAACAGCCCATGGTATATCTGGGAAAACTGACTCAAACAATAAACTCTGACACATTATCCTAGTAAAACTAGACTTTAAAGACAAATCCCCAGAGATACCAGGCATGATCAAATTAGTACTCCTAAGAAAACAGGTTGATATCCAACTTCTCAAGAACAACCCATAGCAAGGCAACTGTGGAGAAGCATTTTCAAGAAATCCAGGAAAGAAAGTGCAAGCCAAGGGTTTCACATCAAGCAAAACAATCTTTCAAGTATCAAGACTTAAAAAAGAGTTCTTTCCAAATGTACAAGAGCTCAAGAAATATTCTATCCATGGACCCTTCCTGAGGAGTCTAACTACAGGATGAGCTTCATCCAAGAAATAAGTAACTAAAGCAACTTAAGTAAAAAAAAAAAAAAAAAGTGCTGAGCATTTTATTGTATTTAAAGAATTCCAAAGAAGACAAAGGCAGGAACATAGGTAAAAGCACAGTATACAAATACTGTATGTTCTGACAGACTTTACATATAATACTCTGAAAACAGGTAATATTAAGCACACATACACACAAAACCATCACAGAAACTGATCATGTATTAGGACCACCCTCCCGCAAAAAATCGGACATTTATAAAGTAGAAACATTACAAACATCTCTGAAAAACAATTAAATGTAATCAATGAAATGAAATCCCTTATTATTGATTAGAATGTTTCACTCATCACCATTGAAATACCACCCCTAGTTAATTTATGAATTTAATGAAATCCCAATAAAAATACTGGCAATTTTTTTCTGGAACTGGAAAAATGGATACCTAAGTACACGTGAAAAATACCACAGGAGCACCTGGGTGGCTCAGTCGATTGGGCATCCGACTTCAGCTTGGGCCGTGATCTCACAGTCCGTGAGTTCGAGCCCCACGTCGGGCTCTGTGCTGACAGCTCAGAGCCTGGAGCCTGCTTCAGATTCTGTGTCTCCCTCTCTCTCTGCCCCTCCCCTGCTCATGCTCTTTCTCTGTCTCAAAAACAAAAACCTTAAAAAAAATTTTTTTAAAAAGAAAAATACCGCAAAACAGCTAGGAAAACATGGAAAAGGAAAAGCTATAGGAGAAAAGGAGAGTAGTCCTACCAGATACTGAAACAAACTACAAAGCCTCTATAATTAAAACCACTAACAGATAAACAGACATCAGTATTGGTGCATTAATAGACAGACTGACGGAACAGAATAAAAAGCCCAAAAACAGACCCAATTACTTCACTGTTTTCCCATGATATATTTGATATATATCCCTCATATAAAAATAGCACATATACCAAATGAATCATTTGGGACATGAACAAATGAAACATCTGTTTACATAATTTTTGTCACTAAAGCTATAACTGATCTCCAGAAGGGAGAGATTGCCTCATTCATCTTTCCATACATCCATATAGCAGCAATACCACATTCAGGGCCTTATTTTGACAAAGCAGGCAACAGAATGAATGAATGAATGAATGAATGAATGAATGGTGACAATGAGGATAATTTACCTCAGAATCAACTGAGAACTACAAATTCACCAATTACTGTGAATACCACTAGGTAAAGCTTTTTTGCCAAGGAAGTGTAATGACATCCTGAAGTAATCTCAGAAATCATTTGCGGCTTGCTCTGTTTAACACTTAAAAATGACATCCTAGACACAAAAAGACTTCTTGGTGCTTTACTCCCAAAATGAGGCAAACGTTGAAGATTAAAAGTAAATGAAAAACTTCAAACTATCAAATACAGTAGCAGAAATATGTTTATCACATTTAAATTTACAAATCAGTTCAGCGCAACTCTTGTTGGGTCCTTTATTCTACCCTCAAATACGGCGGTCATTATCCCACAGTATTGTCTTTAGCCTTAGGTTTTTATGCCATTTGTGATTTTAGGTCTTCCTTTCTAATTCCTGTATTTGTTCTTGCAAGTACTGTCGATTACTTCCAGTACAATGATGAATAAAAGCAGTAATACTGGACTTTCTGAACTTACCCCTTATCCTAATTCTACCATTTGATCATTCAGTGTGATTTTTCCTTTAAGATTTTGGTAGATAATAATCCATTATCAAGTTAAGAAAATTTCATCTAGGCTTAGTTTTCTAAGCATTTTTTAACATAAGTGGGTGTTAAAATCTGTTCCTGGATCAATTATGATGAAAATATGCTTTTCCTATTTTATTCTGTTAATGTAATGATCACTTAACATGTCTGCTATAGTTAAATTAACCCTCCATTTTTGGAAAAAACCTACTTGGTCAAGATAAATCTTTTGTCATTTTCTAGCTTTGATTATTACATATTTTTGAAAGGAGTTAAACATTACTAGAATCAGTTTACTAATCATTTATTTAGGACAGAATTTCCTTCAGAGTACCCACACAAAAAATATGCTCAAATTTGTTGAAGAGACCACAAATTCTCTTTATATATGCTTAGAATCAATCTCTTGTTCAAGTAGCATATTTACATGCTTATTACAACATCAAAAAAGAGGCTTCAGTCCAAAGAGATCAAAAATTCCACATTTTTTTCCACAGGAAACAAATTTTCTACTCTTTTACCTCTCAGAAAAATGTATCAATTCTAAATGAAATCACCCGTGTGGGAAAAAAAAGAAGTTTAAAAAAAAGCTATCCAGAAACTACTGCCTTTAAAAGTCATTTTAGTATCACTGGACATAATCCAACCATTTAAATTGCTATCCTCATTATTTAAAATTAGGAACAAAAGGAGACCTGAATGCAACTTTATACTTAGAAGTATGATTTTTAAGTGTCCGTGTTATATAACGCAAGAAAATAAAATGAAGCAATGATCAGTTTTTATTAAACTTTTCTTAAGAAGTCAAAATCTGGCATAGTAATTATGTCAATTTTATAATGCCAGACTAGATCTTTATGCAATATTAAATGTGAATCTCATCACAACAATTGTTTTTAAACGGTTAATTTATGGTTCTGTATGGCAAAAGTTACAGTAAAATTTTATTTTTTATTTTTTTAACGTTTATTTATTTTTGAGACAGAGAGAGACAGAGCGTGAACAGGGGAGGGGCAGAGAGAGAGGGAGACACAGAATCTGAAACAGGCTCCAGGCTCTGAGCAGTCAGCACAGAGCCCGACGCGGGGCTCGAACTCACGGGCCGTGAGATCATGACCTGAGCCAAAGTCGGACGCCCAACCGACCGAGCCACCCAGGCGCCCCTACAATAAAATTTTAAAAGAAATGACAGAAACAAAATAGAGTATAACAAAAACAAAACAGAGTATAACAAAGGATTAATATCCAAAACCTACAAAGAGCTTCTATCAATCAATCAGGGGCACCTGGGTGGTTCAGTTGGTTAAGCATCTAACTCTTCGTTTTGGCTCAGGTCATGATCTCATATTTTGTGGGTTCAAGCCCTGCATTAGGCTCTGCACTGGCAGTGTGGAGCCTGCTTGGGATTCTCTGTCTCTCTCTGTCCCTCCTGTATTCTAAATAAATAAATAAATAAATAAATAAATGCGGGAGGGAGGGAGGGAGGGAGGGAGGGAGGGAGGGAAATTCAGAATAGGGGCAGGTGCCTGGGTGGCTCAGTTGGTTGAGTGTAAGACTCTTGATTTTGGTTCATGATCCCAGGAACCTGGAATCAAGTCCCACATTGGGTTCCATGCTCAGCACGGATTCTCTTAGATTCTCTCTCCCTTTTATCCCTCTCCCCTGCTCATGCTCTCTCTCGCTCTCTAAAATTAAAAAAAAAAAAAAAAAAAATTCAGAATAGAAAAATTGTTAACAACATAAACACAGAATTTGCAGAAGTGGAAAAGGCAGATAAAAATATGAAAATATGGGGGCGCCTGCGTGGCTCACTCGGATAACCGTCCAACTTCAGCTCAGGTAGGGGCACCTGGGTGGCTCAGTCGGTTGGGCGTCCGACTTCAGCCCAGGTCATGATCGCGCGGTCCGTGGGTTCGAGCCCCGCATCGGGCTCTATGCTGACAGCTGGGAGCCCAGAGCCTGTTTCAGATTCTGTGTCTCCCTCTCTCTCTGACCCTCCCCTGTTCATGCTCTGTCCCTCTCTGTCTCAAAAATAAATAAACATTAAAAAAAATTTTTTTAAACAACTTCAGCTCAGGTCATGATCTCTCAGTTCATGGGCTGAGCCCCACATGGGGCTCTGTGCTGACAGCTCAGAGCCTGGAGCCTGCTTTGGATTCGGTGTCTCCCACTCTTTCTGCCCCTCCACCACTCATGCTCTTCTCAAACATGAATAAACATGGAAAAAAAATGAAAATATGATTACCACATTAAGAATCAAAGAAATTAAACTTAAATATCATAGTAACATTTTAACCCATCAAATTGGCAACAATTATAAAGATCTGTTAAAACTCAATGTTTTTCAGGGTTATAAAGAAACAGATTATTTTTAAATATGCATAGCCATGAATGTAAATTAATATTTGGAGGGAAATTTTGCACTATCTCACAATATTCAAAATTCAGTTACCCTTCTCAGGAATTCTATAAATATATTCTGTAAACATTGAAACATGAACCAAAAGATGCACACACAAAAATGTTCACTGGGCCACTATTTATTACAGCTGAAGAGGGACAACCTAAATATTCAGCAAAGAAGACAAGAGTCCTCTATTTTTAGTCACTGAATTGTATTTTACACTATTTGTAGTATGGTTAAAATAACTTCAAGACAAAGTAAATGAAAAAGTCATAGAACACCTGTACAGTATGATTCCATTTCCATGTTTTATTAAGAAAAAAACCGTGTGAGTGTGTACACGTCAAATGCATAGAACAAATCGAGAAAAATACAATGAGCTATGAACAGTGGTTACCTCTAGGGAAGAGAGATTCAAAGACCTCTATACACCTTTATATTGTTTGAAATTTTTAGTGACCATGTATACATGTATAATTAAACAATGAAAATTAAAATATTGAACATTTCCTACTCTCTGGGTTTTTTAATAATTTAGATTTCAAAATTTTGCATTATAGAGACTATATTTGCAGTTTTTAAAACAATGGGTCAAGATTATTTTTTAATCTAAACTTTTTAAATTTTTTTTTTTTAGTGTTTACTTACTTTTGAGAGAGAGAGAGAGAGAGAGAGAAAGAGAAAGAGACAGAGACAGAGACAGAGCATGAGAGGGGGGAGTGGTAGAGAGAGGGAGACACAGGATCCGAAGCAGGTTCCAGGCTCCAAGCTGTCAGCACAGAGGATGATGTGGGGCTCTAACTTATGAACTGCGAGATCATGACCTGAACCAAAGTCGCATGCTTAACTGACTGAGCCACCCAGGCTCCCCTCTCTAAACTTTTTTTTTATTAGGGTGTAGTTGACATATAATATTGGTTTTCTAAATAATTATATATGTACCAAATTGTTTCTCCTTTTGTTCTCTGAATAGTTTTAAAGCTTTTGAAAATTGAACACAAACTTCTCAATTCCACTTCAAAAGCAGACTATGTTTGCAATTTTATTTCATACTAACACTTGTCTGTTACAAAACCAGACAGCCGGCCACACAATCCAAGAACCTTGTCAAACGTTCATATGTATTTATGTTGTTTTTTTAATTTATTTATGTTCTAACTCCAAGATGACTGGCCCAATAGTCATGAATCAGTACCTACATGAAAGGTACTGATTTTTCTGTGGTTTTAAAAAAAAGAATCACTAGGCAAAAACAAAGACATAAGAATACACATTATTCAACTCATTAGTATATAAATTCTCATATACACATACCTCCTCAAAGATAAAAAAAAAAAAAAAGATAATATATTTACTAAGTAGCAATACAGGATACATTATGACAAACTGTCAACAACAACAACAAAAAAGTAGTCATAAAACCAACCATCCCATCAAATTCAAATTCAAAACACAGAAAAAAAAGATACTCTTGTCACAGATTAACTCCTATACAAGTACATAAGTTTTTGATTATTTGCACAAACATAAATTATAGAAAATTATAGATTATATTTACAAAATATACATAGAAAAGGGCACCACACTGTGTATGTGTGTATGTGTAGCCACAAAAGGCTACGTGAACCTGTTTCCTTAAAATATAACCTAACCTAATGCCACAGACATTTCATATTTGTGTTTACTTGTCATACAAATATATTTTTAAAATGTGTTTTGAGAAACCAGTCTTAAAATTTTTTCAATTAAAAAAACTCTAAGTCCCATAATCAGTTGCCAAATATTTCATGCCAGGCAGAAGCATCTCAGCCCTATTTTTAAAAGACAAAGAACATTATGCATACGCTACGAAAGGATTCTGGAAGTACAGATTAGACATATTTCCTGCCCTTAAGAATTTTATATTCTAGTTGGGAACCCATGACTAAACATCTATCAAACTAGATAGATAGATGTGCTAATTGTGTTTAGCTAAACAATTAGTGTTAAACTGAACTACCAAAACACATCAGCACAAAAGTCAGTCCAAAATAGGAAAATCCAATTAACAAAACAAGTATTTATCAAGCACCCAAGTATATGAAGGCACCGTGTGTGGAAAATAAACACCATAAAGTTCTAGCATCCAGCAAGGCAAACAAGCACAGTTAAGACAAACAAGCACAATAGAAAGCATTAAACAAGTGCCTTAAGTACA
Organism: Leopardus geoffroyi; assembly: GCF_018350155.1. Taxonomy (NCBI): domain Eukaryota; kingdom Metazoa; phylum Chordata; class Mammalia; order Carnivora; family Felidae; genus Leopardus; species Leopardus geoffroyi. Next base: position 46,998,106 of record NC_059330.1, read on the forward strand.
AGCAAAGAATTCTGAGATTTCAGAGAAAAGAACTCAAACTAGCTTCTAAGTTATCTGAAGAAGCTGTGCAAAAGAGGTATAATTATAACTCTAAGGATGGGTATGATTTTTAATAAGTAAAGATGAGACTAGAGAAGAGATAAGCCAGGGGAAAGAAACAAAGACAAAATTTTTAAATGGAGGGGGCAAGATGTATGAGAGGGTAAAAAGAAACATTGCAAGTTCTCTAAAACCTAGGTTAAATGAAGGGAAAAAGAGAAGGCTTTAAAAAGGGTAGACCGGGTTATTTTTTGGAATGGCCTGAATGGCAGATGAAGTCTGGATCTTACCCTGTCAACAACAGGGAGATATTAAAAGTTTCTTTCTGAGGAGAAAGACATGATCAAAGTGAAGCTCTCGGTAAGATTAATCTGAGAGTGATGTCCAGAATGGACTGCAAGGATTCAAAGTAGAAAAACCATTTGTTAACTACAGCAACAATCTCAGTCTGATGTAATAAAGACTGACTTATGGTAGTGGAATGAGCAAGAATGGAAAAGGAAGGGATGGGTCAAGAGAAATTTCAAAGCAGAAAAGGCAGGGCTTGCCAGAAAAGGCAGGGCTTGACAGTTAGGGTTGGGAGGAATGGGGAATTAATTATAAATCCAAAATTTCTCCCTTGTTTGGAAATGTTTATTAACTTCTGACTACCTACTGGATAAAAAATCCAGACTCCTTAGCCTATCATTTAAGTCACCGTACAATCTGACCTCAGGTGTTTCTTTTCTTCCTCTCCCTACCCTACTCCATACATATAACTTGGCATTTTATATCCTTTGCTTTAGCTCATGCTTCTCTACCTGAAGATTAGAACAGCTTGAGTCTAGTAGCAGGCTTAAAACACTGGAATGACTTGGATTGAGAATGGGACAGAAGAGGCTATCAAAAGAAATAGAACAGGTTAACAAGAAAAGGGGACAAAACCCACAAGCATCCTCTACTTCAGCAGTAGTCAATAAAACTGGTAACTGATTACATCTGGAGGAGACACATTAAGAAACTAGGCAGCAGAAGGAAATTAATAATTTCACTGTGTAATCTCTGTACAAGCTAAATTTGCCATGCATATACATTTAGCTCATTCATTTTTTAAATTTTTTATAATTACGTACAAAATATACAAAATCCAGGTAACAACTCACCTCAAATCAATCACAAGAGCAGAACAAGCAGCAAGACTTCATAGTTCAAGCTAAATTACTACCCCAAGGGAACTCTGATCTTTTCCCGTCTCACTATATAGCAAAAGTAAAAACTGTTAGAGAAAAAGGCAAAGAATGTCTTTGCCTATCAATATAAATCTATTTTTAAAGTAATTTCCCTGTTAAAGCACACTTATGGGCCACAGATGATTAACAAAAGAAAATGTTTCAATATAATTCCAAAATATAAGGTAATCCCTGGGTAATGTCTTCTTTTTCAAGTACTTTACAGTAATTTTCAAAACTTCTAAAATATATCTCTCTTATTTTTTAATCAATTTTTCTTAAATGATATTATAAAACAGACAATTTCGGCCTTTAAAATACATCCTAATGGACTTAAACTCAGGTTTTATTATTTAATAAACAAGCTTTGAACTCTCCTTACATGTTTGATACAAATTACTTAAAGTAAGTTCCTTACCAAGTATGTTTCCGCCTAGATACAACACTAAACTCAGTAGTTGCTCAAGGGGTATGTCACAGAAAGGTACACTAGCCCTTAAACTCTATCTCCAAAATTAACCAAAAGCTTAGGAATATGTAATGTGTGTCCAACCCAATTTCCTAGATTACTTAAGGCATCAATGCTAAAATGCATTCAGACTGATTATGCAAACTAAAGAATGCAAGATCCTGAAACAGTCATTAAGATATTACTAACTAGGGCAAAAAAGGAGATTTACATTTTTACAAAAAAGTTCCAATACAGTAGACAAAGAACCCAGGTTGTCCCTAAATACTCATTCTTCAGCAATTCCAAAATACACATTTTTTTTTTCAACGTTTATTTATTTTTGGGACAGAGAGAGACAGAGCATGAACAGGGGAGGGGCAGAGAGAGAGGGGAGACACAGAATCGGAAACAGGCTCCAGGCTCTGAGCCATCAGCCCAGAGCCTGACGTGGGGCTCGAACTCACGGACCGCGAGATCATGACCTGGCTGAAGTTGGACGCTTAACCGACTGCGCCCCCCAGGCGCCCCCCAAAATATACATATTTATAAAATGTGTGTGAAACGCAGACTTTAACCCTATAAGACTGTTTGCAGAATTTTTCTGCAAAACAGAAGTGTAAAAATTTTTATTTTCCATAATGCTCAGGACTATTTGAAATGTCTATTTTAGGTTGTCACATTTTTTTTTTTTTTTTAATCTTTCAGATGTTTTAACATAACGTATCACTGAAGAGAAACCCACATCAGTTCTTAGGTTCATCTTAATCGTTAAACACACTGTTGAAGAAATTTAAAATCAATCATATAATAAAAACTATACTAATTCAGGACTCCGCAGACAGCATGATGTAACAGGAATGCACACCAGAACAAGAGTGAGGAGACCATAGCTTTGTAAGTCACTTAACCTCCCTGAACTACTTTTTCGGTAATATGAAACTGGACCTGATACCAGGAAGAAAAAAAAAAGTGTTCGCATATACAATTTTACATACAACTCAACGGATTCACAGTACTAACCTGGAACCAATCCACAGACTTCTTAAATACCTACATACCAGGTTAATGTAATTACTTGGTTGTCGGCCAGCTTTAAAACTTGAGTGTTTCTACTAGCAAGTATTTTAGCAATAAAGCCATAAGGTAATTGACCAAAGCAGAGAAAAAGGAAAAAGTTCTGACAGTAAAAGTGATTAACCTGCCTAATAAAAAAAGATTTTCAAACTCAAACATTTTTAGGCATACCATCTGTCTCACCTACAGAATTGCTAAATCCTAAAAAAAGTGATAATGATGGGAACGCCTGAGTAGATCAGTTGGTTAGTATCTGACTTCGGCTCAGGTCATGATCTCACAGCTACCAGCCCCGCATTAGGCTCTGTGCTAACAGCTCGGAGCCTGGAACCTGCTTTAGATTCTGTGTCTCCATCTCCCTGTCTCCCTCCCTCCCTCCCTCCCTCCCCCTCCATCTCTCTCTCTCTCTCTCTCTCTCTCTCTCTCTCTCTCTCTGCCCTTCCCTGCTTGTGCTGTCTCTCTCCCTCTCAAAAACAAATAAAACATTAAAAAAATTTTTTTAAGTGATAATGTTCATAGTTGGCCAAAGTATTTTCACAAGTTTGGTTTTCGGTCATTTATAAACAAGACTCCCAATATATACCCTCTCTCAAGAAAAAATACACAAGATGTTGCATGAAATTTCAAGGTAGAGTCTCCTACCCTGGACTGTTAAGGTTTATTGTCCTAGGACTTTGCCTCCTTCTGTCTTTCCCTTTGTGTACAAGGGTACAATCACCCACGTATTCCTCTTTCATAGTATGCTTCCTCATTTTGGTAGACATATCTTTCAGTACTTTGCTAAGAAGGGATAAGTGGACACGATTTTTTTGAGATCTGGCATGCAAAATACCTTTACTCTGCTTTCATACTTGATGGAACAAATGGTTGGGTTCTAGGCTACAAATCAGCTTCCCTCAGAATACCGAAGGCAGTGCTCAACTCTTTTCTCAGTTCTGATGCTGCTGTTGAGAAGTCAGTGCTTTTTTTTTTTTTTTTTTTTTTGAGAGGAAGCAAGAAGGAAAGGGGGCAGTGGGGGGAGGAGAGGGAGAGAGAGAATCTTAAGCAGGCTCCATGCCCAGAGCTGAGCTGGACACAGGGCTCAATTTCACTACGGTGACATCATGACCTGAGCCAAAATCAAGAGTCAGACACTTGGGGTGCCTGCGTGGCTCAATCGGTTCAGGGTTCGACTTTGATTTCAGCTCAGGTCATGATCTCGTGGTTTGTGAGTTTGAGCCCCACATGGGGCTCCACGCTGACCCTGCTTGGGATTCTGTCTCTCTCCCTTTCTGCTCCTCCCCTACTTATTCTCCCTCCCTCTCTCAAAATAAATAAACTTAAAAATAAAGAGTCAGACACAACCAACTGAACCACCCAGGCTCCCCATGAGAAGTCAGTGCCATTTTTAATTCTTTACGTGAAACTGAAAGTTTAAGGACTCAGTGGTGAGGCTCCCCCCACCCCGCCCCCACCACTGGCAACTGAGAACTTTCACTGTAGGGTGCCTGGCAGGGTGACCTAACTGTTTCAATAAGAGGCTTAGTAGAGTATTTGTGTTTTCTCTGGAGCTGTCCAATATTTTCTAAAAACAGCCAGTTTGGTTAACTTTCTCCACAAAGTAAGACTAACTTTTTATGAGGGCTGAGGAAGAACAGTCACCTGGCTGCCTGGGATGAAGTACATTGAGAACCTTCTACAAACTAAACCATTTCCCATTTTCAGCCTTACATCTCACCTGCAGCCTCAGAGATAGAGTGCCTCCAATTCCTGAGCCTCTTCTAGAGATCTAGATATGAACTAGTTGGAATACTGCAAGAAATTTGGTATATCCAACTACAGATACTTTCTATATATTCTACTTTGTCAGCTAAATTACCTACTCCAACCACCTTCCATTTTCCTGAATTTTTTTCACATCATGTATTTGCTTTTTTCTCTTCTGTTCTTTTTGCTCTTATAAGTGTACGTTGTTTTCATCCCCTTACTCTCATGGAATGGGGTTTTGGGAGAGAACAGAAATCAACGTTTGTTCAATCCCCCATGCATAAAAAGACAAAAGCTCTTGAATGATTTTTATTTGATGCTAATATATATCCTAGGGTGCATCCAGGTTTTGTGAAGCCTGGAGTTTATAGTTTGAGGGGCCCAACTTGAAGAATAAGAATATAGAATTTGCTTTCACACCTAACAGTCAATTCAAAATGGGAAAATCATAATTTTAACAACCTGACAAATACCACATCATAAAAACAGAAAACAACAGTATTTTTGTTAATTACACAGCCCTATAATACCTTTTTTCCTAGTTTTCCAGCCCCATACTCTTTATTTCTTCCCATATGACAGATTGTTTGCATTTTGTTTTATTAAGATAAAACTCACATCATATGAAATATGCCATTTTAAATTGTGCAGTTCAATTTGTCTTAGTATATTTCCAATGCTATACAACCACCACCATTATCTAACTCCAGAACATTCCCATCACCACAAAAAGAAACTCCATACCTAGCAACCCCACTAATGATCCACCTCATGTCTCTACAGATTTGCCAACTGGAATCATAGAAGAGGTGACCCTTTGTGTCTGGCTTCTTTCACACAGGATGTTTTTGAGATTCACTGATGCTGTAGCATGCATTACTACTTCATTCCCTTTTATGGATGAATAATATTCCATTATATAGATACACTACATTTTGTGTATTCATCAGTTAATGGATATTTGGGTTGCTTCCACTGAACTATTTTGGCTATTATGAATAATGTTGGTATGAAATTTTTGTGTGAACCTAGGTTTTCAATTATCTTAGTTATACACCTAGGAAGGGAACTGCTGTGTCAAATGTTAACTCTATGTTTAACTTTTGGAGGAACGGCCAAACTTTTGGCCACAGTGGCTGAACCATTTTCAATTCCCACCAACAATGTATGAGAATCCTTGCCAATGGGGCACAAATGTTTTAACTTTAATGAGATCCAATTTGTTGGGTTTTTGTCTAGTTTGGTTACCTGTGCTTTATGGTGTCATTTAAGAAATCATTTCCTACCCAAGGTATTATATTTCCATCTAAGAGTTTTCATGGTTTTAGCTGTTACACTAGGACATTAACCCATTTTGAGTTAATTTTTACACCTGGCGTGAGGTGGCAGTTCAACTTCATTCTTTTCCATGTGCACATCCAGTTGTTTCCAACATCATTTGTTGAAAAGACTAACCTTTCCCCACTGAATGGTCTCGGCAACCTTGTCAAAAATCAACTGACCACAAGTATACGAGTTTACTTCTGGACTCCCGATTCTATTGCATTGACCTGTTAATGGTTGTGCCAGTATCACACTTTCTCAAGAGTTTTATACTGCCACTTCTACAGAGATAACAAAAAAGTAATTCAGTCCTTCCTCTAGTGTACTTGAACCTATTTTTCTTGTTGTTTACAGCTTAGAAAAATTTCTTCTAGCACAGGGCCATTATTGGTAATGTTATGTAAACTTTTAGGATGGTGGTCAAACTTGGGAAAACTCTTAAGTCTTTTTCATACAAAGCTTTAAGATTTGGAAGAATATTCACCAATTGGCTTTTGGCACCAAACCTTGCTCTTCCTCCACTAACCCACATACTTCAGGTGCCAGATACCATGGGACACATTCATGTTACTGTACCACTCCTAAGTCTGCACATTTATGTCACAATGCCAGGTGAGTTAACATAACATAGAGTACTCCTAGAAACTATCCCTATACTGGGATGGCTAACAATACCTTGACAATACACGAACAGACTATGAACCAAAAAAATAAATCCTGCTGATACCCAATTAAATGTATCCCCAATGTCAGTTTCCCCCACACCAGATGTCCTAAAATGCCTACAGCCATTCCAATGCCACCAACATGAGGACAAGTATGATAGAGGGGAAGTCGGTGAAAAAAGAGACAGCAATCTTAATTGATTGTGCTCAGGATAGCTTACATTTGCAAATTCTTCATAACTATGTGATAATGTACAGAAGTTCTGTTTCTTGATCTGGGAGCTGGTTATATAGGTGTGTTAAGTTTGTAGGAAGTCTTAAGCTGCACTTATGATCTTTGCATTTGTCCATGTATATAATATATCCCAATAAAAGATTTTTTTAGTGTTTATTTATTTTGAGAGAAGGAAAGAACAAGCACGGGAGGGACAAAGAGAGAGGGAGAGAGAGAATCCCAAGCAGGCTCTACGCTGACAGCGCAGAGTCTGACACAGGGATTGATCTCACTAACTGTGAGATCACGACCTAAGCCAAAATCAAGAATTGGACGCTTAACCGACTAAGCCACCCGGGCGCCCCAGCAATTAAAGATTTTTTAAAGTGACCATGTGAACTCATTGCTAGGGTCCCTCCCAGGCCCTCTGATAGAATCTTGAAAGTTAAGCTTCATTAGTCTCACGAATTTCGCTAGTTTCATGAGATTCATAGTAAACTCACCTCTATATATAGCAGATTAGATATCACAAGCCACCCTGCCAACTAGCCATGGAACTTAGAGAAGACACACATGATGTCCCTAAGCAAGTTACTCACCTATGGGAAAGAGATTAGACTATAACTCTAAGACATCTTTCTAGTGGTCATTCTTTCAAGAAATATTTACAGAGTACCTCCCAAGTGTTTATTTAGTATTATACTAGGTGAATGAAACACACACAGTCCCTGTCTGCAGGAGCTCCCAATCTAGTAAAGACAAACGACAGTGACCAACATTAGGAAAAACTAAGAAAATTTAAGTATGGATTTTAGTAAATAATAATGTATCATTATTGGTTAATTGTGATAAATGAACCATACTAATGTAAGATTAGTTAATAACAGGGGAAGCTGGGTATGGAATATACAGGAACACTGTCATATCTTTGTAGTTTTAAAACTAGTCTAAAATTAAAGGTATTTTTACCTTTAAAAGACAATAATCATGTAAAGAAATTAATATAAAAGTGAATTTATTAAATCCTCTGAAGTTAATAGGATATAGCAATAGACAATGAGGGTAGAAGCTACTTTAGACAGAATACTTAGGAATTCTTTAGGATGACACAGAAAAATAATAATAAGCAACAAGATAAAGAGGTGCGCCTGGGTGGGTCAGTCGGTTGAGCATCCGGCTTCAGCTCAGGTCATGATCTCGCAGTCTGAGTTCAAGCCCCGCGTCAGGCTCTGTGCTGACAGCTCAGAGCCTGGAGCCTGTCCCCTGCTCATGCTCTGTCAAAAATAAATAAACATTTAAAAAAAAAAAAATCCCTCCTTCCCCCCACAAAAGAAAATACATATAAAGTCCTTGAGATGGGAAAGAGACTGACCTTTTCAAGAAATTAAAACAAAATCAATGTGATTATAACATAATGAGCAAAGGAAAGACCAGTCAACAGAGGCCAGATTGTACAGGATCTTATGCAAATAATTATCTACTTCATTTAAAGCATAATGGAAAGCCACTGGAGGATTTGAAGGGAGGATAATTATCCAATTCACTTTTTTTTTTAAACATATGAAGCTACTCTGTGGAGAATGGATTAAAAAAGGTTAAAGTAAAATAACATGGATCTGATGGGAGAATACTAAAATTATTTAACTTTTAGCCCTGAACTATAAAATTTTTTCAATATAAAAATCATTCCAGAGAATTAAAGAATTGGTATATTTGCATAATTTTTTTCAAACAGTATCTGCCTTCTTTCTTTTTACCAATCTGCTTTTGTTTCCATTATCTTTTTTATGCTTTACCAAAATTTATGGATATACACACATATATACACACACATATATATATACACACATATAGATACATATACATACATATAGATACATATACACATACATATAGATACACATACATATAGATACACATATATATACATACATATATACACACATACATATGTACACATACATACACATACATGTGTATGTATATAGATACATACACACACACATACATACACACACACATATTTTTTTTTTTGGTAATCTCTACCCCCAACATGGGACCCTGAGATTATGAGTCATATGCTCTACCAAGTGAGCCAGCCAGGCACCCCAATATACTTTAATAACAAACTATCATAACTCTTCTAGAAGCTGTTGAGTATGCCACTTGTTAAGTGTTCTCTAATAAAATTCCTGGAAACTTCAAAGGCAGAACATAAAATAAATTATAAAAGCTGAAAAATGCTATCTAGTAGATTAGGATACCAAAGAGTATGCAGTCCAACCCACAAAACAAAAAGAAATAGCCAACAGCTGCCTCCTATGACAATTTTTTATGGCTGCAAATTCTTGGACCCTTTTTCCATCAAGAGATGAGGTCTATGTTCTTTCCCCTTGAATCTAGAGGAGCTTGTAATGAACCAACTTGCTTGTAACCAATAAAATGCAGCAAGGACTTCCTAGTCTACTTCAGAAAAGAAGATGCAGCTTTACCTTATTTTCAGGACTACTGCTGGTGCCCTAAGCCTGTCATGCCAGCAGTGTGATTGCCCTAGAGCTGCCATAAACTAGCCTATGCAGAGAGGCCTAATGGAAAGGCTCTCCGATGACCTGAAGACAGACAAATGCCCAGCCTACCCCCAGCTATTCCAGCTTCAGACACCATCTGAATAAAACACATGACAGACTCTGAGCCAAAACCACCCTTCCCAAGCCCCTGACCTCCAGAAACCATGAGATAATAAAATTATTATTTGTGTTTTAGGCCTCTAAGTTTTGTAGCAATTTTTTTAAATGTTTATTTATCCTTGAAAGAGAGAGAGAAAAGAGAGAGAAAAGAGAGATTGGAGGAGGGAGACACAGAATCTGAAGCAGGCTCCATGCTCTGAGCTGTCAGCACAGAGCCCGATGGGGGGGCTCAAACTCAAGAACTGCGAGATCATGACCTGAGCCAAAGTCGGATGCTTAGCTGACTGAGCCACCCAGGTGCCCTTGCGGTAATTTTTTAAGCAGCAATTCTAACAAGCCTTTATAGCAAATATGATAATTACTTCAACTAATTAGGGGGAGAGAAAAAATTTGTTTGGTGAGCAATGAGGGAGGATTTTCCTGATAGAGCCCGGCTCTATTTGCAAAAGCTATGTCATAACCCATAGAAAGTCACATGGGTTATGTGACTAGTAAGGCACATTCTTCCTAAAGTCAACATAATTAGCCTTACAGCCTCCACAGATTCTCGCCCTGCATCGTGATTCTCCTATAGCAAAAGAAAAGTGCATAAATATACTTACCACGCCACCAAGCAGCCAACTCAGGGTCTTGCGTTATAATCCTTCTAAATTTAGCTACTTATTAACAGACCAAATCAATCCCTGGCCTCTCTTCAACTAAAATGAGTGAGCCAATTACTGCAGAAGCATCAAAACTGCCAAATGATGCAAAAATTATCAGGCTTACTCTCTTTTAAAGAATCATCACACATTACCACTAAGAGAGACAGACCTTTTAATTTATGTATCTCATCCAGCTCTTTTTAAACTTTTATTCATTTAATTAACAAATATCTAATGAGCACTGCAGGTATGCAAATGAGAATAAGAAATAGTTCATAGCTACAAAGCAGCTCACAGTGCTATGAGGAAAACATAAATACAACCAAGGAATTTTAAGTCAGTATGATACATGGCACAATGAAGTGTGCTAAAGTGTTGTAGGAGTATAAATAAGGGTGTACTGGATGTTCTCTATTTGTTCCTCCAGATCGTTCTCCACTCTTCACCTAGGACTTAGTGTCCCAAGAGGCTGACTTTTATGGACTACATAAACTAGGCTCCCTTGCCCCCTGGCTTCAAACTGGGTTCAGTGAATAAGAAGCAAGAGTGAGGGTCTCTCTGGGTTCCTGTAACTACTCTCTTCCTCTGCCCTTGCTAGCCCAAAGATGGTGCTAGTCCCTAGGTGCTGCACTACACCTTGTCGTATTCCTGTAACCCTATCCATTTCTTGTCAGTGGTCCCTTCATGACGTTCACTTTCACCTATAGTGAGAATGTTACCTATTTTCTATCAGGACTCTAACTGATAGAGGGGCACCTAACTCTGCCTGAGGAAGTCTGGGAAGACTTCTCAGAGGAGATAATGCTTCAGCTGTGTCTTAATAGCTGAGTAGATTAGACAGGAAGACTAGTAAGAAAGGAAAGTAAGGAAACAACACTGTCAAAAATTTGGGAGACAGGAGAAAATGTGAAAAGCATAAGAAAGGGTGAGGAGTTCAGGGTGGGGGGAGGGGCTGAGGGGGTTACAGTGTAAAAGAGACTTGAGACATACCAACCGAACAATACATAGACCTCTCCTGCATCCTGATTAGAACCAATTAGTCCAAAAAAAAAAAAAAAAAAAAAAGGGAGGAAAGGAGGAGGAAAAGAGGCAGAAATACATCTCTTCATGAGATGGATGGGGTTTTCTTATTTTCAATTAGTTCACATATCTATGAGTGAATATTTATTGTAAATATTCTATTCCTATTTTTTCATTTTTATAACTATCGGTGCTAAGAAAACTTATTCACATAAATAAGTAGATGAGAATGAAAGGAGTTTTATTAGAGCCATGCTGTCAAATTATTTTAATTCTTTGAGTTACAGGACAAAAAAAAAAAAAAATCACAATAATCATGACTTTTTTAACTTTCTGGAAAATAATGGCATTTACTTGACATTTCTATATTTTATGAAAACTATTTTTAGTGATTAGCTAATAACTTGATCAAGTCCTTCGATTTTGTTTAAAATTAAGGACTAGAGTACCTGACTTGGGAAAAGATGTTAATCAGTCATTGGAGTCACTGCCTTCTCAACAACCCAACCAGTACTCTGATTTGTCTCTTTGATGCCCTGGAATGCTTCTCACCACAGGACACTGTACTATTTGGGGTGGCCAAGAGATGTACTTTTCTTCTGTAAAGTAGAAGAAAATTTTAAAGACTGATCAACTTTAGAATCTGAAAATTGAGCTCCCTTAAAATTATCCCTAGGCCTTCATTCTTGTATTTCACCCTCACTGTGTGTACCACTAACTCTAGCACTAACTGGTTACTTCATCTATCAAGGCTTGTGTCTGTTTATAATGCAAGTTCCCCAAAAGCAAGATCAAGGTCCAAATCTCTTCTTGAAATCCCAGTACCTACACCTCAATCTTAGGTACATGTAAAACTCTCAACAGATGTTCCCTGAATGAATATGTAAATATTTTTGTCAACATTCCACATCCTCTTTCTAGTTAGAGAAAACACACTTAAGAGTTAACCAAACTGGAAATCAGAAAAAATTTGAAATATCATCACCAATCCCATTTTAAAGTACTAAAAAGGTTAGTTTCCTACCTAAGCTTTTTTATCTGCCTCAAATAAAAAAAGAAAAATTCAAAACTAGAAAATAGAAAACTAAAATATAGAAAGTAACAAAACTAAAATGTATTTCTTTTTTTCTTTCTTTTTTAAGTAAGCTCTACACCCAATCTGGGGCTCGAACTCATGACCCTAAGGATCAAGAGTCACATGCTCCACTGCCTGAGCCAGCCAGGCACCTCTAAAAGGATTTATATTTCATTCCAAAGGACTTTTGGTTCAACTAACTTCATTTATACAGAACTGGAATAGTTGTACCAATTGTTTCCTCAAAAATCTATTACTATTCATGAGATTTAAGAAAAAAATTTCAAAATAAAAAATTTCGTCAGATAAAGGTTCTCATTTCACTTTCATTGTTTCAGAATACTTATAAAGTTGGGGGGCGCCTGGGTGGCGCAGTCGGTTGAGCGTCCGACTTCAGCCAGGTTGCGATCTCGCGGTCCGTGAGTTCGAGCCCCGCGTCGGGCTCTGGGCTGATGGCTCGGAGCCTGGAGCCTGTTTCCGATTCTGTGTCTCCCTCTCTCTCTGCACCTCCCCCGTTCATGCTCTGTCTCTCTCTGTCCCAAAAATAAATAAACGTTGAAAAAAAAAATTTAAAAAAAAATAAAAAATAAAATAAAAAAAAAAAAAAAAAAAAAAGAATACTTATAAAGTTGGGATGTGAATAGTACTTAGATTATAAATGAGAACACTTTAAAACTATAGAGCTCTGAAAAAATATCATCTCCCTAACACTGACAGACGTGTTATATACATGAATTTTCTTAGGTGATGCTACAAAAACAGATCTCTTTGCAGTGAATATCAGACTGATATTTGTTAAGAAGTAAATTTTGGGGCGCCTGGCTGGCTCAGTTGGCAGAGCATGTGACTCCTGATCTCGGGGTTATTAAGTTCCACCTCCACACTGGGTGTAGGGATTACCTAAAATCTTAAAAAAAAAAAAAGGAAATTTTGCAGAGTATAATGAAAGAGTTCTATTCATGAAGTCAAATATTAACTTGCAGGAATACTTCAGTCCTCTTGTCCTTCGTAACTTTTGTCAAAATTACTAAGGTATAAATGTCAGTTAATTCAATGACATCACAAAAAGAGATCCTATTATTTGTTTCAAATGAGGTCCTACAGACCATGTAAGCTTTTTTCAATTTCCTCATTCTTTAATTCACAAATATTTACTAAAGATATACTATGTATCAAATACTACTTTAAGCATGGTACTTTGAATGTATCACATGTATTAAATGCTATTTTACTTTTCTTAAATTTAAAAAAAAATCTCATACTTCTTCCTTTACAAAATTCCCAAAATTCAATTTTTAAAAAATTTAACCTTATAGTATTAAATTCGTATGATTCTGAATAATCGGACCAATCAATAAGTTTTCTTTGTTCACTAGGGAAATAGTTATATTTAAAGCCTGATGACATAAGATCATACACAAAAAATGAAAACCGAATTAACTACTGTTTGCAATTCTAATATAACAAGAAGAATTTTTGTATCTGTTCCTACAACACATGTAGCATACAGTTTATATAAGAAAGTTTACCCTAGGGGTACCTGGGTGGCTCAGTCAGTTAAGTGTCCAACTCTTGATTTCCACTCAGGTGACGATCTCAGGGTTAGTGACATCGAGCCCCCAGTACAGCTTGACTGACAGCATGGAGCTTGGGATTCTCTCTCTCTTCTCTCTGCCCATCCTCCCACCCCCTTTGTGCGCATGCTCTCTCTCAGAATACTTTAAAAAATAAAATAAAGTTTATCCTAAAATATGCCAGTGTCACTTATGATGGATTCTAATTCTCCATCTCCATTTATTTCAAGTACATTCATTTGGACTTTAGGTTTCAGTTTTATAGGTCTTAACTCAGCCTGACATCTACCTGTGCCGAAATATCCCCACCTACTGACAAGAGGTGAAACTACAAGCCATTCTTGAAAGTACCAGCAAACTACAGGGAAATGTATTAAGTCATTAAAGGCTGGATTTGGATCCACACAGTTCCGCCACCTCCAAAAACCCTGAACTATTCCAACTATTCTCCAAAGCTCTTCTACTTTTCACCATAGGTACAGGGGAGGGAAGAGAACACAGTTAATTGCCTAAATGTTCACAATATGAGTTAATGATAAAAGTTATAACACAGTGGCTAATCTAACTACATGACTTCTTTGATATACTGGGCACCCCCAAGGTATACAAGACATCTGTGCCCATAAGACATGATATCAATTGAATAGAAACCTATATTAATCTTATTAATGTTGTACTTGCTCCTACAGATAACAGCGTATAATTGGTTATGACTAATTTATTTTTATTTTTAACTTTAATGTTTATTTACTTTTTAAGAGAGAGGGAGACAGAGCATGAGCAGAGGAGGGTCAAAGAGACAGGGAGACACAGAATCCAAAGCAGGCTCCAGACTCTGAGCTATCAGCACAGAGCACAACAGCGGGGCCCAAACTCAGGAACCGTGAGATCATGACCTAAGCCGAAGTCGGAGACCCAATCAACTGAGCCACCCAGGAACCCGATGACTAACTTATTTTTAAAAGTCTTCGGTCAAAAATGACAAAATTCATTAATACTTTACAACTTGAACGGTATTTTTCACATACTTCTCATCCAGGAGAATCTTAAAATAAGTAATATTATCATTTTAAGCATGCCCTTAAAACTAAAAGCACAGGCACCAAGAAAGTAGGTGATAAAAGGCATAAAGCTTATCAGTGGCCTAACTAGGATCTAAACCTAAATTTTCTGCCTGCAAGTTCTATAGTCTTTCTATAACATCCCAACTGCCTCCCAAAAATTACCAAGTATATCTTACAGAGTAAATAAGATCTACATTGTGGATGTCTGTTTTGTGACAGTTCCTAAGAATGTATTATGGTCAAACAAAAAAGTCGGCTTAGATTTTAATAAAATTAACTTTCTTGGTCTTGCAGAAAATACTTGCTCATAATATAATGCAACCCGAAAAATACCCAGAAGTCAACACACTTGTAACAATATGTCATTTCCTTTCTATTGCTCCATTCTTTATGTTTATTCTTTTTATCCCACTTTTCCCCAAAAATGATCTGAAGGGGCTGATAACTCATAAATAGGCATCCCTTGTTAATTCACACTTGTTGCAATTCACTTCAATCAGTAAGAAATAAAATAGTTATAAATTAGGGGCACCTTGGTGGCTCAGTCAGTTGAACATCCAACTCTTGATTTTGGCTGAGGTCATGATGCCAGGGTCATGGGATTGAGCCCTGTGTCAAGCTCTGCACTGAACATGGAGCCTGCTTAAGATTCTCTCTCTCCCTCTGTTCCTCTTTGCCACTCAAGCTCTAAAATAATAAATTTTTTAAAGGTCCATAACAGAAATTTTCAGGAGAAAAATACAGACCCTAATCTAAGTTTATTCTGATTTCTTACATCTCCATTCATGGTACTATATAATAAAAATAATCAATGCCTACAAATGTCAAGAAATTGATAAATATTTGTTGGTTGAGTAAATGAAATAATGGCTCCAACGCATTATAAAATTCTAAATTAAAGACTCAATTATGCTTATTAAACTGTTATCAAAATGTCTATGAAAAACTTTCTAATCATTGTTTGAAATCAGAAGACTTATTTTAAAGCTATAGTTATCAAGAAAGTGTGGCTCATAAATGATAAACTTAGAAAGGATAAAATTACAGCAAAAAGTGAGACGCTTGGGTGGCTCAGTCGGTTGAGCGCTGCACTCTTGATTTCGACTCAGATCATCATCCCAGGGTTGTGGGATCAAGCCCCGCACTGGGCTCTGTGCTGAGCGTGGAGCCTGCTTGGAATTCTCTCTTTCCCTCTTCCCCTCCCTCACCTCCCCCTCTCAAATTAAAAACAAAAACAAAAAACAAAAGAATTATAGCTAAAAGAAACAGAACAGAGTCCAGAAATAGATCTACATATATATTGTCAACTGATTTTCAGCCAAGGTGCCAGGACAATGCAATGGAAGAAACAAAGGTATGTGAACATATAGTGCCACCAGGAAAATCAGATACCCATATGGGAGGAAAAAAAACCTTGACCATTACCTCTCACATCATATTAAAAAATTAACTTTAGAAAAGCCACAGATGTAAATGTAAAAGCTAAAATTATAATACAGAAGAAAACATAGGAGAAAACTTTTAGGACTGTGGATTAAGAAAAGATTTCTTATGAGGTGCCTGGGTGGCTCAGTCAGTTAAGTGTCCGACTCTTTGATTTCAGCTCAGGTCATGATCAGGCAGTTCATGGGTTCGAGATCTGCGTCAGGCCCTGTGCTGACGGCTCAGAGCCTGGAGCCTGCTTCGGATTCTGTGTCTCCCTCTCTCTCTGCCCCTCTGCCACTCATGCTCTGTGTCTCTGTCTCTCTCTCAAAAATAAACATTAAAAAAATTTTTTTTAATTTCTTAGCACATAAAAAGCATGAATCATAAATGAGAACTTGATGAACTGGGCTCAATCAAAATTCAAAACTTCTGCTTTTTGAAACACTATTGAGGGAAAGCCCCAAATTAGAAGAAAATATTCACAAAACACATATCTGATAAGGGACTTGTATCCAGAATACAAAAAGAAATCTCACAACTTAATGAAAAAAAAATTTTAATTATGAGCAAAATATTTGAACAGATATTCACCAAAGATAAACAGATGGCAAGTAAGTCCATGAAAAGATGCTGAACCCTGCAGGTCAATAAGGGAATTAAAATTATAGCTACAGTGAAATCTCTCTACACATCAATTAGAATGGCTAAAACCAAAGATGACAATAGTACGTGTTCAAGTGCTGGCTAGGATTGGGAGCGACTGGAACTCTTACGCATTGCTGCTGGAAATGGCACAACTTTGAAAATCACTTTAGCAGATTTTTTTAAAAGTTAAACACATATTTACCATACGACCCAACAACCCTAATCATTTACTGGAGAGAAATTAAAACATGTTCACGCAAAGAGAATGGTCACAGCAGCTTTATTTGTAATGGCCAAAAACTGGAAAGAACAAATATCTGTGGATATTTGTGAATGGACAAACAAAATCAGCCATACGTGCACAATGCAACATTCCTCAGGAATAAGAAGAAACAAACAACTGATACACAAGATGGATGGATCTCAAAAGCACTATGGTAAGTGAAAGCGGTCTGGGCCAGAAGACTACATACTGTAGGATTCCACTGACATAAAATTCTAGAAAAGGCAAAACCCTAGTGACTGAAAGTAAAGTGGTTGTTGTCAAGGACTGGGGATAGGAGGAGACTGGCTGTGAAGGGGCATAAGGAAACTTTCTGGGAAAAATAACCTTTGTGCAATCTATGTAGTTAAATCCTACCTAACATTTTAGGTACTATTAGATTCATTATCATCAAGACTTATTTTATTTATTGTTTTGTTTTAATGTTTATTTATTTTGAGAAAGAGAGAGTGCAAGCAAGGGAGGGGCAGAGAGAAGGGAGAGAGAATCCCAAGCAGGCTCCACACTGTCAGTACAGAGCCTGACTGGGGGCTCAATCCCACCAACTGGGAGATCACGTCCTGAGCCAAATCAAGAGTCCAACCAACCAACCCTTGAGTTGAGTCCAAATGAGCCAACCAGGAGCCCCAAGATTTATTTTAAAACTTGAGTTTTATGTCTGCTGTCAATTTTTAGTAAGAAATCAAACTGTTAAACTTAAGATACACATCAATACTTCTTAGTGTATCAAATGTGGTTTTTAAAAAAGTAGGCCAGGACTGCCTGGGTGGCTCAGTCGGTTAAACATCCAACTTTTGGTATCAACTGAAGTCTTGGTCTCAGAGTTGGGAGTTCTAGCCCTGCACCCAGCCTGGAACCTACTTAAAAAAAAAAAAAAAGCAGTTCAAGCCTCCAGAAGCTATTCTAAAACAAACATAAAATTCCTCTTTTTGTTCAATTAATTATACATTAGTGGAAAAGTTCAAAAGAAATGTTTTAAATGTAAAGATTTTACTGTAAAAAATGCCAAGTACTCATACCCAGAAAACTAGCATTCAGTGAAATACTAACAGGATTAGCTTGCAACAAAATTGCTCTAATCAAGCAAAATACCTATTGCTGTGTTCCTAAATATAATAACTAAAATTAGAAAATACAATGAAAATGTCACAAATATAAATTAGCTGGAATTACATTCAAACATATAAAATACCTGAACTGTCCTGAGCAATACAGACAAAAGCTTAAATAAATGTAAAATAATAGCGTCCTCCTAGGAAGGAAATTAAGTACACTTAAATGCCTCTTTTTCCCTCCAAAGCAAGGCAATTCTAACACCAAGGAAATTTCTTCTTAAACCTGACAAGTTTAATATTCATGTGGAAGAGCAAATAAGTAAAAATAGCAAAAAAAAAAAAAAAAAAAAAAAAAAAAAAAAATCCATCACAATGAGCGTATTAAACTAAATTATAAAGCTATAATAATGAAAAGAGTATGGCAGTGAACAAGAGATAACCTGACTCTATTATAACTAATTTAACATAACTAAAAAGATAGCACATCACTGTGAAGAGGAAGAATTAGTTAATAAATGATGAGATGACTAAACAGAAACTGGGGGCGGGGGTGGGGGGAAGGAATATCTTCCTAAACCATTTTTTAGAAACACTAAAATAAAATGTACTTAAATACTTACTAAACTTCTTAACGGAAAAGGCCTTCCAAATAATAGAATAAGAAAAACAAAAGAAAAGTTGAACAGATTTGACTCCTAACTAAAACAACAAATTTGTGCATGTCCAAAAATGGCCAGAATTAAAAGTCAGATAACAGACTGGGGAAAATGTTTGTAGCAAATATAACAACAAATTAACATCTTTTTAATTCTCAGGCAAATCATTAAGAAAAACACGAAGGCCCTAACAGACAAGTAGGACAAGGCCAAACAAGTCAACAAAAATAAATATAATAAACAGGAAAATATTCAACTTCACAAGTTAATGTTTAAATACTGTATTCCATGAAATTAGCAAAAAATTTTAAAAACAAGAGCCAATGCTTGCAACAGTATTATAAAAATGTATGTTTATTTATTCATTGCTTCCCTAAACAGGCACAATTCTTACAGGAAGCAGCATGAGGAAAAATTTATCAAGAACTTACAAAAGATTCACACTCTTTAACGCAAAGCACTCTTTCTATGGAAATATCCTAGAAAAATAATCCTTAAAAAAAAAGTTATCTACACCAAGATGTTTAGGGCAATAATCTGTAATAAAAATTTAGAAACAGGGGCGCCTGGGTGGCTCAGTTGGTTAAGCGGCCGACTTCGGCTCAGGTCATGATCTCGCAGTCTGTGAGTTCGAGCCCCGCGTCGGGCTCTGTGCTGACAGCTCAGAGCCTGGAGCCTGTTTCAGATTCTGTGTCTCCCTCTCTCTGACCCTCCCCCATTCATGCTCTGTCTCTCTCTATCTCAAAAAAATAATAAACGTTAAAAAAAAAATTTTTTTTTAATTTAGAAACAAAAATTAGAACAAGAAAAAAATAAGAACCAGTTTTGTAGCATCCTCTTAACTGGTTATCCTAAAAGCAGTCTTCAGAGTTCCCATCCCAGCCCATCATCCCATTGCCTCAAGATTGATGTTTCTAAAGTTTATTATTTTGAGATAGAGAGAGATAGTGCAAGTGGGGGAGGGGCAGAGAGAGAAGGACAGAGAGCATCCCAAGCAGGCTCTGCACTGTCAGCACGAGCCCAATACAGGGCTCGAACTCACAAACCATGAGATCATGACCTGAGCCACCCAAGCACCACCCAAGAATAATGTTTCTAAACATCAAAGATATGAAAGCTTACAATCCTTCCTCCTTAAAAAAAAACTTCTTGGCAAAATATAACAAGTTCCTAAATGGGTTGGTCCCTGTCTATAGCCTCAACTCTTGCCACTCATACCTAGTGCATTAGCCACAAAGAACACATATAGAATGACAGAGAAATACTTCTACGCCTCCAGTGTTCATTCAATAAAATGCCAAAAACCCTTAATCCAAGCCGAAACAAAGACTCTGGCTTCCCAGAGCTGACAGCATAGAAACAACAAATGCCCTTCAGTGAGCTGGGTCTGACACTAGAGGAAGAGCCTCTTAGTCACAGAGGAAAGGCCAATTCAGGTCAAGGAAAGTTCTAGGGATAAGGGTAAGCTTTGAGTTGAACCTTAAAAGATGAGCCAGAATCCCAAGGGCAAGGGTAATTCCAAATAAATGGAATGTATATTTTATTTTTCCACACAAAATCTTAGACGTTTGTAACAGGCTCTCTAGACAGACAACTTGGGATTCTGACATGTACTTAACCTCTCCAAGTTTTTTCCTACCTCTTGGAGCTACCTCTTGGAGAATTAAAAGTGATAAAGGATATAAACTTGATACAATGTCTGGCACTTAATAAGCATTTAATATATGTCAGTCATACAGAAACACAATGCTGATTACAACAGTGTATTTCAAGGGTCTAGCCTTCTTAGAACAGAGTAAGTAACAGTAAACAAAAAACGGGAGCAAAAAGAGAAAAAGTAGTAAGAATGGGGTTAAACAACATACTGCCATGTAGCCAGGGTCAAACAGTTCTCTGTATACACCATGATGATATCCTCATACTACACGTTATAATACCATAATTTATATTCATAATGATACCAAATCATAAATAAAACATTAAGTTCTGTTAAATATGGTCTACATGAAAAAAGTAGGACATATTACAACTTTTGAAAACCTTCAAAATCTTTAAAAGACATCAAAAATGGCCACAATAGAAATCTTGTGTGCCTAAAGTGTGGCCCTTCATTTACCTTGAAAATTGCGTTACATGCTAAATGATAAACAAGCTAAATAAAAGACATGCTAGTATATATTATGATAGTTACAGTTCCACCAACAGGAAAAAAGTAGAATCCATGATTAAAACACATACACACCCTTTACTCACCAATGCAAACCAAACTACATGAGGCACCTACACAGGTTCAACTGCATGTCTGAGTGTTAGACTAGAAGAGGTAACTTAAGAGAAAAGTCAGGAGCTTAAGCTACCTTAGAAACCAAGAAAATAAAATGGGGACATTCAAATTACAAGCACCCTTAATTAGAAACCCGTGAGACACAATTCAAGTTGTAATTTTTAAGGCCTTGAATCAATAAAATATACAATAAAACAATACTAATAATACCAGCATATCTAAACTGAGACTTTTAATGTTGATTTTCCTCAAGCTACACACAGGGTTAACCTCATTACTTCCAAGGGTTTTATAAATTAATAACATGAGGAACTGCATATAAAAACATTTAAATTACAAAAAGGTTTGCAATATATGTTCTGGAGAAGTCAGTTATTTCTCCATATCTAAGACACTTAAATATTAGAAATTATACTAAACTGCTTTTTTGAGTCTTTGGTTCTCAAAAACATCAATGATATAAAAAAATTGCCCCAAATTTTTTATAGTAACTAAATACAAATAATATTTTCTATCCAAAGCATTGTAAGAAAAGCCTGTATCAGATATTCATAAGTATCATGTATACAAATTTTACATTTTCTAACCAATTTTCTATAGAAATAGTTGAAATTGGTAGCTTTACCATACAGCCCATTTTAATGATTAAGTGTTAATGTGTCATAAGAACCGAAGTAACTTGATGAACCAAATCAGATTTTAACCACCAATGGCCTGAGGAATCTCAAATGTGGGATTCAATTAACCCTACCTTCTTAGCACCAAAAATACCAAACAGGTCACTAGGTGATTGTGGGCTAAGGACTAATACATGGGGAAAGTATAATATCTGTCATGGGCAGAGATCTCGTGATTCAAATATTTCTTCTTCTTCAGTGTGTGTGTGTGTGTGAGAGAAAGAGAGAGAGAGAGAGAGAGAGAGAGAAAGTGAGGGAGAGAGAGAGAGAATGTGTACGCGTGCGTGCGCATGCACGTCACCAGGCAAAAATTGTTTACACCTTTCAGGAAAGAGACAGCTCTATGTTAAAGATATAATTGAGTAAGTACAGTTCATAAAGCACCTTGGAATCAAAGGCACTCTATAAATTTAAAATGCTAGTATGGTACTGACTTAAAGCAAAGAACAATAATTTTAAAGCATCTTACAGCCCAAGTGTATTATAAACCAAATAAAAATCCACTCTGGGATGTGCCTTTTTTATTTTTTTTAGTGATCTTCCTCTATGAGGGAACCCGGATCTAAACAAACTATTAAACACTTAGTCTAAAGGTATGCCAAACATTTCTTAAGGTCTTAACAAAGAATCAACTTTTTTTTTTTTTTTCTTAAACAAAACGAGGCCTAGGTTAAATATTTTATTTGGCTTCTCAAGATGGACTGAGAAGTTGGGCACCAGCTCCAGACCAATTCCTGGACGCACATCAAACACAGCCCTGTCATTTATCCAGTCAGTCAAAACAATCTTTTCCATCTAACCCTTTAATGTTTATGTCCTAAAAAGCTGCTAATTGAATCCAGCTCTTGAAATCTATTTGCTAAAATCTATACCATCTAATTTGTAAATGGACTAAAATGAAAAAAATAGAAGTTAACTTTCCTGGCAAAACAGAAGAGAATCCACCAAATGTAACCAAAAAGGAGAGGGCAATGTTTTTATTATTTGAACAGTTTTTTCTTGAAATATGACAGAGACAAATTCCCAATGGTTTTTAAAAATTGAGAGTACCTCCAACTGTTTTTACAATCAAGGGGACACAGTGTATTTAATATTCCTCAGAAAAATCTAAAAATACAAAATCACTCTACAAATTTAGTCCAATGTGTCCTCTCCCCCGCAAAAAAGAAGTGTCATCTTTTCTCCTAAGTGAACTCACGAATTCTTATAATGTAGCATAGGCTATAAGGAAACCACAGATAAACACTTTAAGATCTATTGAGTCACAGTAAAAACCTCAAACTCATTTTTAAAAAATTAAAATACCTGTTTTCTCCCTCATTTTCTCATTATGCATATAGCCTGCAAGGAAGTAAATGGCCAACAGCCTATTTCCGATGCTTTCTGCAAACCTGCAATCACAGGTTCTTCCCATGATCACTGACACAGCAGTGAGTCTACAGAGGAACAGCTGTAGATAAACTCTAAAGCAACAAAGATCCCTAATAAAGGTTTCATAAGAAAACAAGGAAACTGATTGGGGGAAACGGAGGGGGGCGGGGAATCCCCAGTCCAGGTTTTCCATTCAGAACCACTCAGTGAAGGGGCGCCTGGGTGGCACAGTTGGTTAACTGTCTGACTTCGGCTCAGGGCATGATGTCACGGTTTGTGAGTTCGAGCCCCGCGTCGGGGTCTGTACTGACAGCTCAGAGCCTGGAGCCTGCTTCAGATTCTGTGTCTCCCTCTCTCTGTCCACCCTCTGTCTCTGTCTCTCAAATATAAACATTAAAAAAAAATTTTTTTTAAAGAGCAACTCAGTTAATGATTCGTTGCAATTTTCCCTAGGAAAAGTAACACTGTCATAAAAGTAATATATTTTTTAAGTTGCAGCCAATTTACAGTCAGGCTAAATTCTCAAAAACCAAGTTCACTGCAAGTTTTTATCTGTAAAGTTCACCAGTGGACTGGGATGTGACACACAAGCATTCAATTACAAAATTAGTCCATATAAATCTCTACGTCCACTGTAGGCAAACATAATTACAGTTTATTCTTACACACACAAAGACACACACACACACACACACACACACACACACACACACAGACCTTTAAGAGAAACCATCTTTCCCACCACACATTCGAACATCAACGTGGATAATTTAGTGAATGGTAAAACCAGGATAATTATACTGATTTCAATTCCACTTTTCAAATCAAAAATAATTTTGTCCTTAAAATGGGGGGACACGACCATGTAAGAATACCAAAAACGGCACCGTGTAAGCAAAGTGTACCTGTAATGTCAAAGATTTAATGCACTTGGAATCATAAACACTTTGTAAGAGAGAAGCCTCCTACCTAGCAACCCCTCCAGACATTCTTTTCCATTTAGAAAAGGGAAGGGGAGGAGGTGGGGAGGGAGAAAACTTCGCTTGCAAGTCTGTATGAGCACATACTTAGAAATGTCCACCAAAAAAAAAAAAAAAAAAAAGTGTGCTTTCAAAGCAGGTCTGGAGTTAGAAGTGAGACACAAGTTCTGCGGCCTACAAGGAACAACCCAAAACATGCTACCCTACAATCAAACACTTCCAAAACACAGAGTGTACAATGAGCCGGAGTCGTCCGATCAGGCGGACGCACCGGAAAATCATCCACCTCGGTCTCCACCCTTCCCAGAGTCGTGCGTTTCAGGTGTGTGGCACCAGCTGCTGTGGCTGGCGGCAGAGAATGAAGGTTTTGCACGCGGGCATAAGTGGGCGAACAAGTTAACAAGCAGGGAACACACACACACACCCTCCCGTTAAGCGCTCCATCTTTAAGGAGTGTTTACTGCGCGCAGTCAGCGACCGGATTCAATAAGCCCCGCCACAGGAGCTCCTCATCCCCCCGACGACCCCACCTGGGCAGCAACCCAGGGGTTGCTCCCCGAGGCCCGGGAGAGAGTCGTGCTCCTCGGCCAAGGCTTTCCGACCTCCACTCCGCCTGCGATTCCAACCGGAGCAGCCCTCCCTCAACAAAAGACCCCCGAGACACCGTCGGTTTTTTAAAGAATTTCCCCACAAGGGCGAGTGGTTTTGCCATTACTCCCCCTGAACTAGGCCTTCCCACGTCCCCGACCCCCAACTCACCATTGATCACGACCCTGGCCCTTCCCAAGGCCACAGGCACCCCCCGCCGGTTCGCCCACCCCATGGCTGCCCCGGCCCGGCTCCCGCCGCCCCCCTCACCTGTCAGGCGCAGCTTGACGGGCCCGTTCCTCCGGCCCCCAGGGTTAGACATGTCCCCGGCGGCGGGGGCGGCGGCGGCGGCGGGGCTGCGGCCGCGGCGCGGGGCCCGGGGCCGGCGGGCGGGGCGGGGGCGACGGCGAGGCGCGGCGGAGTCACCACAGCGGCCGGGGCTGGGGCCCGAGCAGCCGGCGCCGCGGCCGCCACGGCCGGAGGGTCCCGGATGTGCCGAGCGTCGTCGCCATGAGCCGCGGAGGGAGCGGGACGCCGAGCTCCCCCCTCCTCCCACTTCTCCTTCCTCGGCCCGGGCCGCACAACAAAGCGGCAGCCGCGGCCGGCCGCGCCGCCTCCGCCCGCGCCCCCGCCGCCCGCACGCAGCCGCCTCCGCCTTTCCCTCGGCTCGGCGAGGCCCAGGAGCCGACGGCGCTGCTCGGCCGAGGCGGGCGGTGCTCGGCGGCGCCGGAGCAAGACTCGGGGCTCGGCCGCTTCCTCCTCCACCCGCCCTCTTGTCTGAGGGAGCCGGGTCCTGGGGCCGCCGCCGCCACTCGTCGGCTCCGAGGGGCGGGGAGGAGACGGGAGGCGGGGCCGGAGGGGCGGGGCCTGGGCGGGCGCGCGCAGGGTGCCCGGGGCGCGGGGGCGCGGAGCCCGGGCGGGCCGGGGCTCTGGCGGTGGGGGGCGGTGCTCGCTGCAGCCTAGGGTCCCACACAGAACTTGGGGGAGAGAGAGGGCAAAAGAACAAAGTGGCGGCGCGGAGCTCTGTGGCATCGGGAGGGGCTTAGTGTCCTGCCCACTTAAGGCAGAGCTTTTGTCCGTGCACCGCAGATTGCATTTATTAGACGCCTACTGCGTGCAGGACGCTCAGAGAGACTGAGGCGAGCAAGGTTGGAACCGAGTCCGCTGCCCTCGGGAATTTAGCGTCGCTGGGGTGAGGAAAAAGACACTGTTCTCGTACCGAGGGCTAATGCAAATCTCCTGGGATGTTTTGCTCCTGGTACGGTAGTTGCCACCTCCATCCAGGACTCACCTGGTGAACGGGATCAGGTTACCTGCTTGCTCTGGCTCTTTTTCCAGCTGTAGTGCAAGGATAGGAGATTGATAATAATGCTTGAAAGGAGTATCAACATGATAAACCTTGGAGAGCAATGTATGAAAAGCTTTTCATACAGTACTGTATTTCGTTATCTCAGGAGGAAAAATAGAAAATGAAATGAGTGTACCTTACCCTTTGACCCTGTAATTGCACTCTTGGGAATTTATTCTTGATATATAATAATACAGAAGATGTTCTTTGCAAAGTTCAGTTAATAACAAAAGGGGAATGAATGAGCAGCCTCCTGATGAATGATATTACATCATCCGCATCGATTTTTAAGCAGCCATTTAAATGGTAATTATGAAAATCATATAATAGCTTGAAATGAACAGTTTACAAATAAAGTTTAAAAGCAGAACAAAAGGTTGTATCCATGCAAAAATATCTAGGACAATGAAAACTAAGAATAACTGGGGGAGACGGGAGATTTTCATATGCGCTTTGTTAGTTTTGCTTAAGGTTGTTATTAATGCAATTTTAAAATTTAGTAAAGTCTAATATATTTTAATGCTAACTCAGTGTCAGGTCATTACTTTTTTTTTAATGTTTTATTTATTTTTAAGACAGAGAGAGACAGAGCATGAGTGGGGATGGGGCAGAGAGAGAGAGACACAGAATCTGAAGCAGGCTCCAGGCTCTGACCTGTCAGCACAGAGCCCAACGTGGGGCTCGAACTCAGGAACTGTGAGATCACGACCTGAGCCGAAGTCAGACACTCAACCGACGGAGCCACCCAGGCGCCCCAAGTCGTTACTTTTAATTTATTAGTAATGTCTCTTCATTCTCCAGATGAAGTACCTCCAAGAGCATCACATCAGTCTGGCTACAGCCCTACAATTAAAGTATCCAAAAAATTATATAAAGTTCTACAAGTTAGACTAGAAATTCAAAGGAGGTGAGATACCACTTCATACCTGTCAGAATGGCTAACATGAACAACTCAGGCAACAACAGATGCTGGCGAGGATGTGGAGAAAGAGGATCTCTTTTGCGCTGCTGATGAGAATGCGAACTGGTGCAGCCACTCTGGAAAACAGTATGGAGGTTCCTCAAAAATTGAAAATGGAACAACCCTAGACCCAGCAATTACACTACTAGGTATTTATGCAAGGGGTACAGGTATGCTGTTTCAAGGGGACATGCATCCCAATGTTTGTAGCAGCACTATCGACAATAGCCAAAGTATGGAAAGAGCCCAATGTCCATCGACAGATGGATGGACAAAGAAGATGTGTGATATATATAAAATGGAGTATTACCCGGCAATCAAAAAGAAAGAAATCTTGCCATTTGCAACTATGTGGATGGAACTAGAGGGCATTATGCTAAGCAAAATTAGAGAAACACAAATATCATATGAGTTCACTCATATGAGGACTTTAAGATACAAAACAGATGAACATTAAGAGACTCTTAAATATAGAGAACAAACAGAGGGTCGCTGGAGGAGTTTTGGGAGGGGGGATGGACTAAATGGGTAAGGGACATTAAGGAATCTACTCCTGAAAATATTGTTGTACTATATGCCAAGTAACTTGGATGTAAATTAAAAAATAAATAAATGATTAAAAAGTAAAATAAATTCAAAGGAGGGTACTAGAAATTCATTCAAATTCAAATACTAAGTGCCTACTATGTGCAAAGCAGTGAACAAGTTCGAGAAATGCTTCTTCGCACTACAGAAGCTCTGAAGTTACACTAATGAATTTGAACAATGGCTGCTATCACAATTTGAAAGACTGGATGGACAATGGCAATAAAATTAGCAAACTGACAGATAAATACACATTTGCCTTACTCTTATGGCACACGCTACGTTCCCAACCACCCACTAACATCATTTGTAGCTTTGTATTATTAAGCAATAGTTAGGATTTCAGAAAATGATGGGGGAGCTGGGGAAGCTACCTTTTGTGAAGTTTAAAGCGGTATATTCAGATATGTAAGTAACATTGCAGAAAAGTGTATATATGCTTAATACGCAGAGGAGGACTCTGTTTAGGCTTGCCGGTGTATAAGTTTAAATCTCATCGTGTAAAACAAGAGTCAGATGAGAATAACACTATAAAACCGTACTGTTCAGCTAAACTTTCATTAGATTAAATTTCAGCATTCAGCATTAGGAGCATGCTTTGCTTCCTCATGGCAACACTTTTAGATAATAAGTTTGAGAAAAAAGGGAGGAAAAATAATTCTTAGGGAATTCACCCTTTTCTTTCTTCCTAAAATAGAAATCCACTTCCGACATAAGTTGTACCTAGACATGTCTGTAATGGGAATGAGGATTGCAGAAAATCTTTTCAGAGCGATCTTACTCCCTTATGACTTCTAATTTGCTCTTGGTAGAATTGTGCACCTTTTATCAAATCATTATTCTAGGCATCTGTCTCAAGTTTACTAACTCCCCCTATTTCCTACTAATAAAATAAGTCTTTTTTCCATAAATGCCACTTACTAGAAACTTGCAGTGAAAATACTATAACAACAACTCATTAAATAGCATTTTGGCACAAAAATTTTAAGCTCTTTTATTTACATATTTTAATCACTTAAAGTTGCACTCTTTATGATGGAATCCTAGACCAGAGGTGAAAATCTACACATGGTCATAAGAATATTTAAAACCTTTTGTTTGAAACATGTTTCTGTTTTCCAAGGCTAATGTTAAATTTGATGTGACTTTGCAAGAAAATGCTTACCATCTGTAGTTGGTATTTTTCTTCTGCTCCCGCCATTAATATATTTTTTACATAGAAGAGTTGTCTCCAGTAATAAAAAATCTGTCTGAGGTAAGGTTATGTTAATAATGGTACCCCTGTGAAGCCATTTTTTTGAAGCTATTTTTGTAGCGTAAATTTTTAATTTAATACAGTTTATGCACCATGGAAAAAGCAAACGTCAAGCACTCAGCAGTCTCTACCACTGCTTAAAATTCAACTTTTTTTAATGGTTAAAATATCATGAATTTAATTTAATCTAATGTAGTATCTAGTTCTCGCTTTAACTAACGAAGCAGCTAAGCAGAACTCCCATGTACTTATAGCTGTTAACCTGACTTTCCCTCTCCCATCCCCACTCTTTTCCTCTCTGCCTTTGCCTGTCCTGGGTACTGAGAATTAGGTTTACTAAAAACCCTTGTGGGCAGTCCTGTCTTGACATGGTTTAGAATTAGGTTACGTTCCAAGCTGTTCTTTATGACCCCTTCCCTGATCCCCTCCCAGTAGACCTGGTTCCCAGTGATGGAAACTGAGGTCACACCTGGGACCTGTGTTTCTCCAGGTCTGGATTCCCCCCAGGCCACTGACTTTGCTCTTGCCTTTGATGGTAGTCCCTACCCACATCCCTTCCTGAAGGAATCTACCCTCACCTACTGTTCTAACATAGTGTTCTATGCTCATCCCCAGAGATGCTAATTCAACAAATTAGGGTGGGGCCCATGAATTTGCATTTCTAATGCTGCTGGTGGGGAGAACCCACTTTGAGAACCACTGCCTGATATCATGAATGAGCTGGGTGGCCCTCTTTATACTAGGTGAGCTTGGCTTCCTGGCTATGAGATGACTGATCAAGAGGCCAGTCCGATTTTATCGCCTTGGAACTTGAAACGGGGACAGTGGGAGACTTAGTGGTGTGGAGCTGGGTTGACAGGTTGTAGGGCTGGCACCTGAGAAAGACATTTTAAGGTTCAAGTAGATGAATACATGAGGAAATCAGTGAGTAGAAAGAGACTAACAAAGCAGACAAACCAAAATGGGGATGAGGTTTCATAACCCCAAAGAGGGAGACAAAGAGAGTGATTATTTGACCAGAATTCCCTCTGGACTCCTGGTCCACGAGTGACTTCTTACAATTCATTTCCAAGGAATCTCACCAGGCAGAACAACCATCCTACCCATACTTAAGCAGGTTTAAATGGGTCTCTGTCCCTTGCATTCACTCTGTCTACACTTGGAACACTTTTTCCTCTTCAGGCCTGTCCTGCGCATTTCTCCAAACACCCTTGATTGTCTGCCTTACTCCCGCCGATGTTCTTCTCCAGAAATGAGTCTCACCTACAACCTAGCCTGTGGCTTGGGATCCTACCACTCGGTGGTAGTGCTTTTAGAATCTACAGCACTCCGATACATATGGCTATCAGGCTCCTGGAATACGGCTAGTGATGTGCTGCAGACATAAAATGCCCACTGGGTTTGGAAGACTTAGTCTGGGGAAAAAAGAAGGCAAGATGTCTCAATATTTTTATATCCATGGCATTGAAAATAATATTTTGGATATATTGGGCAAAACAAAATATAGTATTAATTTGCCTATGTCTTCTTGCTTTTTATTTATTTTTTAAGATTTATTCATTTATTTTGAGAGAGAGAGAGAGACAGAGAGAAACAGAGAGCACCAGCAGGGAAGGGGCAGAGAGAGAATCCCAAGCACGCTCCGTGCTGTCAGTGCAGAGCCTGGCACTGGGCTCAAACTCATGAACCACAAGATCATGACCTGAGCCGAAGTCAAGAGTCGGACACTCAACCGACTGAGCCCCCCAGGCACCCGGTCTTTTTACTTTTTAAACCATGACTAGTGGAAAATCTGAAACCACCAATGTGACTCTTTCTGTACTTCTACTGACCAGTGGTGAATCTAGAGGGTGATGACGATCCCACCCATCTACCTCCAGAATATTCACCACCATCTGGACTCCCCACCACTCTGCCCAGCATCTGACTTTCCCTGCTATGCTTTTTAGAGTTTATCTTACCCACCCAAGTCTCCAATCAATTTCTATAGCTAGGTCAGTTCAATAGCAACTACCTCACCCTAGTGAGAATGGGAAGATCTGGTATCAGGATCCTCTCCCTGCCCTTACCCCGCCTATCTGGTTTTGATTTAAATCGACTATCATGCACTGTACCTAAGTCTTAAGATGGGACAGATCTTGTATGGCAGCTTCATATGTTCAGTAGAGAAGTAGACTCCATGTTATTGATTGAATTATTCTCCCCAAAAGATAGGTCGAAGCCCTAAACTCCATCCCCTGTATCGGTGAATATAACATTATTTGGAAATAGGGTATTTGAAGATGTAATCAAGATGAGGCCATGCGGGCGGGTCCTAATTCAATACGACTATTATCCTTACAAGACAAGGCAAATGCCATGTGAAGCCAGAGACACACGGAAAGAAGGTCATGTGACAACGAAGGCAGAGATTGGAGTGTGAAGCTGTAAGTGAACGAATACCAAGGATTGCTGGTCACCACCAGAAGCTAGGAAAAGGTGGGGCACCTGGGTGGCTCAGTTGGTTAAGCATCCCACTTCGGCTCAGGTCATGATCTCCCGCCCACGAGTTTGAGCCCCACATTGGGCTCTGACAGCTCAGGGCCTGGAGCCTGATTCAGATTCTGTGTCTCCCTCCCTCTGCCCCTCCCCTGCTCACACTCCGTCTCTCTCTCTCTCTCTCTCTCTCTCTCAAAAATAAATAAACATTAGGAAAAACATTTTTTTAAGAAGCTAGGAAAAGGCAAGCAAGGACTCTACCCAGAGTCTCAGAGAGAGCATAGCTTTGCTAACACCTTAATTTTGGAACTGTGAGAGAATGAATTTCTGTTGTTTTCAGCCGCTAAGCTTGTGCTACTTAGTTATAGGAGCCGTAGAAAATAAACATAACTTCTAAGTTCCCTGTACACCCAATTATATTAAGTGCCACACAGGTAAAAAGGCAGATTGCACAGCTGATTTTCATTATTTATTGCATTCACAATACAGTGCTTTCAAAAAATAGAAAATCCTGTAAATCAAGGCCATTTTTATGCACCCATTTTCAAATGCCTTAAGTATACAGACTTCCCTGTTATATTGTAAATTCTGAGTTAAGAGAGAATGTCATTTGAAGAGATTGCATATTTTCCAAAGCCAATTTGGTGATTTAAGCATGGAAGTATTACAATTAAATGTTTGAAAAGTTATCTGTGCATGGTTTGCTGTAAGCTGATCTCATGAAGCAATACATCTTTTGGGGATGAGGTAGCAGCCCCAACCCCGGGGGAAAGGGAGCGGGCGCATCACTTGACTGCAACTACTTTGGACAACTGGGCAACATGAGCAGGCTCAAAAAAAAAGTCAGATCCAATCATCTTCAAAATAAGAACTGTAGTAGCTACAACACAATCCTCTAAGGGCGGGATGGGAGGAGGAGATGTGGAAATATTTGTATGATGCAGTCTTTATGGGTAATGCAGAGAATATGGGCCAGAATGAGATCAACATGGCTCATAAGCCAATGGGTCAATGTCAACCATTGCTTGAAAACCTTCAATGACTGCTTGTTGCCTCTCGACTCCAACCCAAACAGTTTACTAACATAAAGGAATGCTCATGGTGTGTGTGTGTGTGTGTGTGTGCTTTTAAAAAGCAGAAAACAAAAATATGGGTGAGAAATGATCCCAATCCCAACTTTTAAATAAATATGCTTATATATTCATTCATTCAAAATTATATTGACTAAGCACATACCAGGTGCTGAGCACTGTTCTTAGAGCTTGTAATCTAGTGAGAGAAGACAACCGACATATAAAATGCTAAGTGTACAAAGGGATTATCTGTTGCTTTCTAGAGAGCATTTTCAATACTTAGGTCAAATAAATCACGGTGATTCTCCAAAGTTTTGCTGAAAATGTTGAGACAGACTTTACCTCTTTCCCACTAGACGTGAACTAGAAAAGATAGGCCCTACTGGGCCATATTGTGGCCCTCAATGGCAGACACTGAGACTGGAGTCAACATAGAGGAAGAGGGGCCAAGAGATGGAGAGAATGGAATCTGATCCCTGATGATCCCATTTGAACCCTGTATCCTGAAGCCATCAGGTCGCTTGGGTCAGGTTTTCAGTCGCTTGCCCGTAAGAGTCCTAACTGATCCATCCAGTGAAGCCGCGTCTCTGGGGTAAAAGCTGCAATCTGCATTATTAACCAGGTCCCCGTGTGAATAATCATTGAAGAATTGACTCCAGAACACAGGCCCGCTTAAGGTACAAAAGCGGGCAGTGGGCTAGACTTGGCTCACCGACCATGGTGCCAACCCCCGCTCTAGATCTGGAGCCATAAGTAAAGAGAACAAACAGTACCGTGCCCGAGAGGGTCAGTAGAATTCAGTAAAGTGTTTGTCCAAGATCTGTAAAATCTGAAACCATTTAACAGTTGAGGGAAAGAAGCCAGTACAATCACAAGAAGAGCTAATATTTATCGAGGGCTTACTACGGGCAAGAGGGTGTGCTAAGGGTTATCTCACTTAGGACGCTTTGGTTAGCCAGGAACAGAAAACCCTCCTCAAACAAACTTAAATGATACGAAGGATTTGTATTTCATATAACAAGTATTTCTGAGATTGGGGTGATTCCATGGTTGAAGTTCCAGTGGTTTAGTGATATGTTCAAGGACCCAGGTTCTTCCTATCTTATGCCTCTGCCTCCCTCAGGGTTTCGGCTTTGCTTTTAAGTAACTCCCTCCATGGCCACAAGATGGCTACTACAGTCCCAGGCCTCCTATCCAGACCAAATCATCTTTAGGAGAAGAAACAGATCATTTCTTCCTCCACCTGCTTCTTACAAGTGAAGAAATAAGGATGCCTGGCTGGCTCAGTCAGAAAAGAATGTGTCTCTTGATCTCTGGGTTGTGAGTTCAAGCTCCAAGTTGGGTGCAGGGATTTAAGTAAATAAATAAACTTAAGGAGAGAAAAAAGTGAAGAACTATTTCCCAAAAGTCCCTCCACACTAGTATCTTCCTTCTCATTTCTCATTGGTCAGAATTTGCTTAGATGCTCACTTTTAAACTAAGCATTGGCAAGAGGAATGGAAGTTCCCAGATTAGTTAAGACTAATTAGGAATCACCTCCTCATTTAAGCTATGTAGAGAATGCAGAAAACAATACAGAGGATGCATAAATACCTGCATGCAATCAGGGTTCTGCTAGGAAGGAAGTACAGGGTGGGGGTGGGGCTGGGGGCAGGAATGGATACTGGATAAGCAACCACCTGTGATATTATTAGGTGATATTCTTTTCCATGCTTTACACACTGTGAGAAAATAAAGTTCAGAGAGAGGAAAGTGACTTGCCCAAGGTCATACAGCAAATGAGTGGGAGAGACTGATTGCAAACCCAGGTCTGCAAATACATGCCCAAGACCTTGGCCACCACACTAAAGTGCTGTGGCAGAGCTGAGGATGTCAGGGAAGAGCAGGATAGCTCCAGAGTTTGCTCCAAAATCAAGAAAAATTGAGCCAGTTATTCAACCTGTGACCAGGTCTCTAGTAGTATGTACCACTTGCCTTTTGCTGTGTAAGAAGCAACCTCGTAATTCAGTGCGTAAAACCATAGTAACTTATTTCACTCAACATTATAGGGGTCGGCAATTTGGACTGGGCTTCTGGTCTCAGCTGGACTCACCCAAGCATCTTTGGTCAGCTGTCAATAAGCTGGCAGATCAGCTAGGGTCTGGTTAGTCCAAAACCAACTCAGGTAAGATAGTTGACCTTTTTCTCCAGCAGGCCGGCCTGGGCTTGTTTACATGGAAGCTGCTCAGCGTCCCAGGAGGGAGAGTGGAAATACGTAAAGCCTCTCAGGACGAGTTACTTTTTTTTATTAGGGACTGAGCTGAGAAAGGATTTTCTTTCCATATTCCCCAGAAAGATTGAAGCTATGATGTTCTCATGCAACAGTATTATGCCCCGTTCCCATGTTTGTAGTTCAGGGAGTGTTCAATAGTTAGCCCTAGTTTGTGGCCAACATGACTTAGGCTCCCAGAGGATAAGGACTCTTAACCACAGCTGACAGATGATATTAGGGGGTGGAACATAGTTTTTGTACAGAAAGTTAGAAAAGCAGCACCATGGTCAATGGATTGAGGCTGGGGTAAGACAACATGAGGCGAGCACCTGAAAGGCAAATATTTAAACCCAAACACAAAATTATATCCAGTCGACTTGTGTCCCCACCACATATACCATGTAACAATCAAGAAACCAGAGCCATATTTTCTACTATCCTGGTAAAGTAAATATAAACTATACATTCATGTCTCAAATATTTATTATGCCAAATCCTGTCAAACTTGAAATGAGTGGAATTCTTAATTTTTAAGTTATTGTCTTTAAAAATATCCTTTACGGGCCCCTAGGTGGCTAGCCAGTTAAGCCCTGACTTTGGCGTAGGTCATGATCTCGCAGTTCATGAGTTTGAGCCCTGCATCAGGCTCTGTGCTGACAGCTCAGAGCCTGGAGCCCACTTCAGATTCTGTGTCTCCTTCTCTGCCCCTCCTCCGTGCTCTCTCTCTCTCTCAAAAATAAATTAAACATGAAAAAAGTAATATGTGTGTGTGTGTGCGTGTGTGTGTGTGTGTGTGTATCCTTTAGAATGACTTATGTTATCTTTAGAAGGACCAAGAGCGTTTCCCCTCAAGGTCAGAACTTCCTTATTTGCAAAATTATTAAACCGTGTGGTCTAACCCATCTGAAAACACTGATGTCTTTTTTTCTGTCATTAGCAGCTTCAGTCTATAACTGTAGGCATTTAAAACATTCTGGAATTAATTTCTCAGGAAAGGAGTGAGCACAAGTAAGTTCTATTTCATCTTATGAACCCATTCAGAAATTTACAGTCTTTAGATATGAACTTACACAGCATGAAGTTTGGCCCACAGCATTTCTGAAAGTGGAATTTGGCTCATGTGAATTCTCATAGCAAAAGAGAGATTGCCAAAGCAAGCAACTTTCTCTAAATACAGGTGAAATAATATTCTTACAGAGTAAATCCTCACAATGTGAAAACATACAGAGTAAGTTCACTGAACGTTCTCTAAAATAGTTTGCCATAGAATTGAAACCCGGAAAAGTGATTTAGGTGTCAAGACTAAAGGGAATTCCTTCTCTGCCTCATAATGTGGGAGACACAAGAGAGAACGCTGAGTAAACTGAGGTGCCCACCCCACGGCTGAGTGGACTGAATGGAGAAGATCTGTTGGCTTGAGGGATCTCAACTTTAACAAGCTTGAGAAAAAGCACGGATATAGAAAATGCTCGGGGCACCTGGGTGGTTCAGTCAGTTAAGTGACTGACTTCAGCTCAGGTCATGATCTCAAGGTTCATGAGTTCGAGCCCCACATCAGGCTCTTTGCTGATAGCCCAGAGACTGCTTAGGTTCTCTCTCTCTCTCTCTCTCTCTCTCTCTCTGTGCCCCTCCCCTGCTTGCACTTTCACTCTCTCAAAAATAAATAAACTTTAAAAAAAAGAAAATGGTAGAAAATGCTCATGGATATTAATACAGAAAATATACAGATACAAATATAGAAAATGAAACCTAAAGCTATCTACTATACTGCATAATGTTCGTTGTTAATTTTCTTGTTGAAAATAGCAGTTTCTAATGTGCCATTTGTGATTATATTATAGCTAAGCAATCTATAATATATTCAATTAATAGAACGCCATAAGGATCGGTAAAGACACCAAGTAGGTAAACTATATTAATGCATTTAAATGTGTATTTGTAATAAAGTTAAGTTTAAAAACTGTTTAAAAACTTGAGGTAGGCATCATCAAGAAGTTCATATTAACAGAGAGGTTAAGAACACCTGATCTAATGCAGTGATCCTATTTAGAATAAAAAGTTTTGGGGCACCTGGGTGGCTCAGTCAGTTGAGCGTCCGACTTCAGCTTGGGTCATGGTTTTGCGGTCTGTGAGTTCGAGCCCCGTGTCCGGCTCTGTGCTGACAGCTCGCAGCCTGGAGCCTGCTTCGGATTCTGTGTCTCCCTCTCTCTCTGCCCCTAACCCGCTCGCACTGTGTGTGTGTGTGTGTCTCTCTCTCTCAAAAATAAATAAACATTAAAAAAAAACTAGAATAAAAAGTTTGTATTCCAGCAAGAAGATTTTAACTCTCACTATCTAACCATAGAGGAGAAGTTAAATAAATTATACATCCATTAAAACTACATTGTAGGGGCGCCTGGGTGGCTCAGTCGGTTAAGCGGCCGACTTCGGCCCAGGTCATGATCTCGCGGTCCGTGAGTTCGAGCCCCGTGTCGGGCTCTGTGCTGACAGCTCAGAGTTTGGAACCTGCTTTGTG
The DNA here is from genome assembly GCF_018350155.1 of Leopardus geoffroyi. Taxonomy (NCBI): domain Eukaryota; kingdom Metazoa; phylum Chordata; class Mammalia; order Carnivora; family Felidae; genus Leopardus; species Leopardus geoffroyi. The sequence continues at coordinate 47,035,320 of NC_059330.1, forward strand.
TTCTGTGTCTCCCTCTCTCTCTGCCCCTTCCTCACTCATGCTCTCTCTCTCTCTCTCTCAAAAATAAACGAACATTAAAAAAAATTATGCATGATCATTAACTGTTATATAAGTAAATAAAAGTATAGATTCTGTCTTCAGAAATGTCTGATTGTCAATAACGAGATTCCAAAATAAAGCTGAAAAAGGTGTAATTTGCAAATATCAGTGACACCTTTTTATTGGTCCAAATGGTAGTGGGATCCCTGACTCAACACCGCCCCCTTCCTGTGGTCGTAGCATCTTTCTCTGAGACAAGGACAGCTCTATGCCGAATTCAAGCAAGAAAATCCAAGCTTAACAAGAGTCCCTTGGGTTACTTCGGTTCAAAGAGTCCATTGCTCAAGTCAAAGTTGATGAAGATGTGAACCAACAGCAGTCCATGTGGAAATGACTTCAGGCTCTTAGCTGACAATGGGCTCAGCATGAGTCATTCCAGTAACATGGGCTCTTAGCTGAATTCCTAACAGAATTCTACTGGAGATGAAGGTCATGATGGTACCCTTCTTACCTGCAGCCCATCAGCCTAGATGATAAGCAATACTTTCAGTTCTGGGAGCTGCACTGTAAAAGGGACAAGGGAGACAGAAATCAAGTTGCTGAGGGACTTTATGTCATAGCCCGTGCGGAATATTTGGAAAAGCAGAGAAAGAAAACTCAGAGGAACTCATCAGTTGCCTTAAAATAACTGAAAAACCTTCACGTTCAGGTAAATTAATCTTGTGCTCTGTGGTTTTGCAGGGTGTAGCTGGGACTAGAATTCCATTGAGACAGAACTTGAGACAGGAGGAAAGCTTTTTGAAACTTGAATTGGCAAATGATATGCTGGCCATGGAAGTGCTTCTCAAAGCACAGACTTCAAGGGAGCCCATTAGAAAAGTGCCAGATCTCGGGGCCAACCCAGACCTACTAAATCAGAACCTGACATTCAAAAAGATGCCCAGGCAACTCACATGCACATTCATGTCGTAGGTCACACTGGTCCAGACTGCCCATCTGGAGAGGGAATAAATGCCCTGTTCCCCTGGAGAGAAATCCAAGGCCGGGCTGCCCTCATTCAGCAGACTGTAGAGAACTCAAAAACTGCGAGATTGTCTGAGAAAGACTGTTGAGTAAGAGTGTTTATTGAAGTACAGTTTTAATTAGGAAAAATATTTTTAATCTAAATCTGGTAAAAAAAAAAAAAACTGTAATAAAATATTATGCAGCCAAGGTGCCTGGGTCCAACACAGCTCAGGTCCTGATCTCATGGTTTGCGGGTTCAAGCCCTCCATCGGGCTCTGGGCTGAGAGTGCAGAGCCTGCTTAGGATTCTCTCTCTCTCTGCCCCTCCCCAACTTGCAAGTGTGTGTGTGTGTGTGTGTGTGTGCGCGCGCGCACGCATTTTCTCTCCTCGATAAATAAATAAACTTTAAAAAATATGCTGGGGCACCTGGGTGGCTCAGTCGGTTAAGTGTCTGGCTCTTGACTTGGGCTCGGGTCATGATCTCACGGTTGGTGGGTTTGAACTCTACATCAGGCTCTGTACTGGCAGTGGGGAGCCTGCTTGGGATTCTCTCTCTCACTCTCTCTCCCTCTCTCTCTGCCCCTCCCAGCTCACGTGCTCTGTCTTTCAAAATAAATAAACTTAAATACACAACATATTATGGAGCCATTAAAAAATGATATTTTAGATTAATGTTTAAGGATGTTAAAGATGTTCATAATACAGGGAGCCTGGGTGGCTCAGTCAGTTAAGTGTCTGACTCTTGATCTTAGCTCAGGTCTTGATCTCAGGGTCATGAGTTCAAGCCCCATATTGAGCTCTGTGTTGACAGCTCAGAGCCTGAAGCCTGCTCTGTGCTGGGTGTGAAGTCTACTTTAAAAAATGTCCAGGGGCGCCTGGGTGGCTCAGTCAGTTAAGCATCTGACTTCAGTTCAGGTCATGATCTCATGGTTCATGGGTTCAAGCCCCATATAGAACTCTGTGCTGACAGCTCAGAGCCTGAAGCCTGCTTTGTATTCTGTGTCTCCTTCTCTCTCTGCCCCTCCCTCACTTGCACTCTCTCTCTCTCTCAAAAATAAATAAACATTAAGAAAAAAAGTTTTCGATGTTCGTAATATACTAGGGGAAGCTAAATTACAAAATATAATATGCATATATTTACCATGTATATTTAGCATCCACTTAAAAATAATTATGAAAAACTTAAAATATATAATAAAAATGTTATCAAGTTATCAAGCCTATGGAGACTGTTTTTTAAAATGCTTATAATAAAAATAATCATTGCTCGTTATGCAATATGGAAAATGGTCGACATTACAAAGGAGAAACTAAAATAATTTATTATCTACCACCCAAAGATAACCATTGTTATTATTTTTGTATATTTCCTTTTATTCCTTATTCTATACAAATTTATGCCTTTTAAATAACACTTTTTTGATTATAAAAGTAATACATGTTTAATACAGAGAATTTTGAAAATAAGAAAAGTCCAACAGAAAATTTTAAATCTTTTTTTTTTTAAGTTTATTTATTTTGAGAAAGAGAGAGAGCACGAACAAGCACAGGAGGGACAGAAAGAGAGGGAGAGAGAGAATCTCAAGTAGGCTCCACACTGTCAGCACAGAGCCGGATGCAGGGCTCGATTCCACCAACCATGAGATCATGACCAAAGCTGAAATCAAGAGTTGGAGGCTTAACTGACAGGGTCACCCAGGCGCCCCAAACAGAGAAAATTTTAAATATTCAGATATAATGACTACCGACATTTCTATCCAACTTGTGTTTTTATGCATCAATGTAAAAAATTGTTTTAAACAAGTTGGGATTATATTGTAAAATCAATTTTATATCTAGATTTTTCACTTATCATGAGACTATTTCCATATCATTAAATGTTGTTTGAACACAAACTGGGTGACTAGAAAGTATTTTGTGCTGTAAATATCCTTGATTTATTGCCCATTTTCTTTTTTTTTTTTAATGTTTATTTATTTTTGAGAGAGACAGAGACAGAATGCGAGTGGGTTGGGGCAGAGAAAGAGAGAGACACAGAAGCAGAAGCAGGCTCCAGGCTCTGAGCTGTCAGCACAGAGCCTGACATGGGGCTCAAATTCACAAGCCATGAGATCATGACCTGAGCCGAAGTCGGACGCTCAACCGACTGAGCCACCCAGGCACCCCTATTGCCCATTTTCATAGTAAGGAATATTTTTGTTTCCAGTTTTTCACTATTTAGAGCTATAAAAGTACTCTTGCTCATAAATCCCTGTTTACTTGATTAGAATGAGAGGCAGAATTGGGATTATCTTGAAGTCAAAGGCCATGAACTCTTTTGGGGTACCATCTTGTTTTGGAATCCTGAAAAGATCTCACCACGTGCCCACAAGTCTTGCTTTTCCTAAAAGCTAACAGGATAGACTGGCAATTGTCTGGACTCAGAAATTTTCTTGGAAGCGACATTTTTCCCCAAAGACATACACAATCAATTTCTTCCATACCTGTTTGCTTATTCTGATACACTCCTTTGTTTTTTTTCTTAAGTAGGCTTCACACCTGCACACAGCCCAAAGTTGGGCTTGAGATCAAGACCTGAGCTAAGAGTCAATCATTTAACTGACTGAACCACCCAGGGGCCCCTGATACATTATTTTTTCATGGATCAATTTTGGCAATTCATATTTCTTAGAAAAAATGTTCACTTCATCAAGAATTGGAGATTTACTGGAATCGACTTGAACATGATATATTTTAATTTTTAAGGGGTTTATTCCCATCTGACATTATATTCTCGTTCTCATTTCTAACTCTGGTTATTATGGGGGGGGGGGGGTTGGTGTTTGTTTGTTTGTTTGTTTTTTCTTAATTAGACAACCAGATTAGTTTGGTGTTTCAAAGAATCAGCCCTTTAATTTAAAAAAAATTTTTTTTTTTATTTTGAGAGAGACAGGGATAGAAAGCAAACAGGGGAGGGGCAGACAGAGAGGGAGAGAGAGAATCCCAAGCAGGCTCCACACTCTCATCATGGAGCGCCATTTGGGGCTCAAACCCACAAACTGTGAGATCATGACCTGAGCTGAAATCAAGAGTCAGACACTTAACCGACTAGCCACCGAGGCGCCCCAGCCCTTTAATTTTTTGCCAATTCAACTTTATTTCTATTATTTTTTTTTATTATTTCCTTCAGAGAATAACTTCCCAGTAACAAAACAATAAAAGTAGTTACAAAAGGAAAAAATTTTGCATTGGACCTTATAAAACTATTTTTTTCAGTTATGCATTCCCACGAAAAATTAACATAAGAGTAAAAGAAACAGAGTGTACTCTGTTCCCAAATGTGATTAGGAAATTTTAATATTTTTTATTATGCACATAACTTAAATTCACAAGAAAAAACCCCAATCACCTGAAAGGTTAATGGGCAAACTATTTGCACATACAGCTCACAAAGACATACTTTTATTTCCAAAAAAGTTTTAATTATTCAAATATTAAAGTATTTCTCATATATAAAGCAGAAATATATAACAACAAAGAAACAACCTCATATTAGGGTTTCAGAGAACTCATTGCCTTTTTTGAAATAATAGTCCTTATTTTCAAAAATAATAATAATAGCCCTTGTTGAGGTATAATTCACATACAATTCATCCTTTTCTAGTGGGCAATTCGGCGGGTTCTAGCATATTCAGCGCTGTACAACCATATCATGATCTAATTTCAGAACATTTTCACCACCTCAGAAAGAAACACTGCACTCATTGGCAGGCACGTCCTACCCTTTTTCCCCCAGCCAGGGACAGCCACCAATCTGCTTTCTGCCTCTATAGATTTGCTTTTTGCGCGCATTTCAAATAAATGGATGTACAATATGCGGTCTTCCGTGACTGGCTTCTTTCACTTAACATGATGTTTCCAAAGTCCATCCGTGTTGCAGCACGTGTCAGGGCTTCAGTCCTTTTCATTGTTGAATAGTATTCCACCTTAGGGACGTAACACATTTTTTTTTTTAACGTTTATTTATTTTTGAGACAGAGAGAGACAGAGCATGAACGGGGGAGGGGCAGAGAGAGAGGGAGACACAGAATCTGAAGCAGGCTCCAGGCTCTGAGCCATCAGCCCAGAGCCCGACGCGGGGCTCGAACTCACCGACCGTGAGATCATGACCTGAGTTGAAGTCGGACGCTTAACCGACTGAGCCACTCAGGCGCCCCTGGGACATAACACATTTTTGTCTATCCATTCATCATCTGGTGGGCATTTGGAATGTTTCCACTCTTTCCTGGTGACGAACGTTCACGTGAAGTTTTCATGTGGAATAACTCATTGTCTTTTACATGGCTGGAAATCTGTAAACTGGATGTAACCCTTTGACAAAGTCATACGTAAAATGTCCGTACCTTTTAACTGCATAACCCTGCTTCTCAGAATCTGATTTAAGCAAATAAATTATGTCTAATATAAATAAATAATATGCAAGGTGGGAAAGCCCCAAGTAGGAAGTTGCTGATCATGATATTATTTAAACGTAGCCAATTTGTCGTGTTTCTCCAGCATCAGGTACAAAAATAAGAACTTATCTTCTTTAAAATTGAAATGACCGAAGACACTTTGCTGTCTTTTCTCCCAAGAGTCTTTTCCCAAGAGAAAATCGATCGGTCGCCAAAGGGTCCCATCTCCGCCATGGTTGCTGGGGTGGCTCTCCCGCAGGGTCACTGTTGGAAGGGGGCTGTTGGACACTTGGCACAGGCGGGCCACCCTTGCTCATTTCCACAAGAGGTCTGGGTACCAGCCTCCCCGCACCTCTGTGGCCCACCCTGGCGAGTTCGTCCTCCAGCCCCCCGTGTCCTTCAAATGAACTCAGTGAAGAGCAGCTCAGCGAGATTCTAATCCCACTAAGCCTCATTAAGGACAGATTTGCCCACCCCTCCCCAACAACTTATGAGCTGTACCTTCTAAGGATTTTTGGTGGAGTTGCCTCACATTCCACATTCTGGAATCCTCCACAGTATGGGGTGCCCTTTGCCTTATATCTACCTAACCACAAGGAGACACTCCTAAAGGCCTTCCTAAAGATCAGCCGCACTGCTGACAGCTTCTGTTTTAATTTTTAAACAGTAAATGGTATTTGGGGTCCTTGGGTGGCTCAGTTGGTTAAGCGTCCAACTTTGACTCAGGTCATGATCTCACGGTTCGTGGGTTTGAGCCCTGTGTCGAACTCTGTGCTGACAGCTCACAGCCTGGAGCCTTCTTGGGATTCTATCTCTTTCTCTCTTTCTCTCTCTGCCCCTCCCCCACTAGCGCTCTGTCTCTCTGCCTCTCAAAGGTGAATAAATGTTAAAGACAATTTTTTTTAAGTAAGTGGTATTTATTTTTCTGTGAAGAGGAAATAAATTCCACGCAAAAATCTAAAAATACAGGGGCGCCAGGGTGGCTTAGTTGGTTAAGCCTCCGGCGTTAGCTCAGGTCATGATCACATGGTTCGTGGGTTTGAGCCCCGCATTGGGCTCTGTGCTGACAGCTCAGAGCCTGGAGCCAGCTTCACGTTCTGTGTCTCCCTCTCTCTCTGCCCCTCCCCTGTTCGCGCTCTGTTTCTGTCTCTCAAAAAAAAACATTAAAAATTTTTTTAAATTAAATCAACAAATACAAAGGGGTACACCATGAAAAGGCATTCTCCATTCCTGTCCCTGCTTAGGGACGATATTAGAGACAAGCCAGCATTACATTATGGAAATTGATAATATGTAATCTTTTTTCACACCTTGTTTTGATTACCATCTGTATCAGTGCACAATTTGGATATATCATAACTGATTTAACCAATCCCTTATTAGGTTGTTTTCAATCTTTTGCTAATCAATCAACCATGCAGCAAAAATACCCTTAGAAGGGTAAACTGGTTCTGTACCCAAATTCCAATGTGTAGAGGAGGGTTTTCCCCCCACAGCACCAAGCAATGCTTAGATACCAGCTGAATGAATACCCTACAATTCAGTTCAATTCTGACACTATCTACCTGGAGATAGCATGAGAGCCCACAGGGTCAGGGCTCCGTCCGAAGAGACTACCTCCCACTTTCACAGGCCATCCAAGTCCACATTGACACCTGTGTTTCTGACCCACCGGCTATAGATCAGAGGCCCCAATGACCCCATCCTTCTTCGGTTCCATTCATTTGCTAGAGTGGCTCACAGAGATCAGAGAAATATTTTACTCACTAGATCACCAGTTTCCGTGAGATCATGACCTGAGCCGAAGTCGAATGCTCAACCGACTGAGCCACCCAGGTGCCCCAATCACCAGTTAATTTTGAAAGAATATAATTCAGGAACAGTCAGATGGCAGAGATGCGTGGGGCAGGGGGATAGGGAAAGTGGGCAGAGCTTTCATGCCCTCTCCAGGGTACCACTCTCCCTAATCTCCAAGTGTTCACCAACCCAGAAGCTCTCCAGACCCTCTCCTTTTGGGTTCCTATGGCAGATTCCTTACAAAGCCACGACTAATTAAATCATTGGCCGTTGGTACTTGAACTCAGTCTCCAGCTCTGCTGCAGGAGGTCCCCTGCAGTGGGCCTGAGCGTTCTAACCCTCTAATCACACAGTTGGGTCTCTGGGCAGCCAGCCCCCATTCTTAGGTGCGGTCCAAAAATTCACCCTGTTAACATAACAAAAGATACCTTTCCCTCTCTCACCACTTAGGAAATTCCAAGGGTTTAGGGAGCTCTGTGCCTGAACTAAGATCAAATGTATATTTCTTACTGTAAATCACAATATCACAAAGGAGCATCATTGCTCAGGATAAATTAATGAATTAAAGGGTAAACATACTTTAAATTTTAGTAGATATCACCAATCCACTCTCCGTAGAAATTTATTAACCCAGCTAATAACAGTACACCTGACACTCAAGCCCAGGTTCCCTAAGTCCAAATTCAGGCTCTTGGTCACTGAGCTGAACTGCCCTTTCAGTCTCTCCCAAACTGAAAAATCAAGACTGTTATTACCCGGGTAGTTTTTCTATGAATCGGTCATCCAATGGAAGAAAGTGAACATTTTTTTTCATATATTTAAGAATGATTTGTGTTTCCTTTCTGTGAATTGTCTGCACATAGTCTTTGCCCATTTTTCCACTAGATTATTGGCTGGTTTCCTTACCAGTTTGTGGGAACTCTTAATATATTAGGGAAATTAATCCTTTCTATATGTGGAATTAAAAATATATTTCCCAGTTCGTCATTTGTCTTTTGACTCCATCTATAATGGTCTCTGCCTTGAAGAAATTCGAGTTTTATATAATCATATTTATCCATGTTTTATTTTATGGATTCCAGACTTCATTTCATTCTTGGACAAAATTTCCACTTAGGAAATAATAAAAAATTCTCCAATGGATTTTTCAAGTACTTTTATAGTTTCTTTCTTTTCTTTTCTCTCTTTCCCTTCTTTCTTCCTTTCTTTCTTTCTTTCTTTCTTTCTTTTTTGACATCTAAATATTTGGTGCATTTGGAATTTATCCTAGTTAAAGAAATGGATCCAAATTTTCCCCTTCCCCCACCTCACATGGCCACTCAGTTATCCCCGACACTATTTTGAAAGATTATCTATATTTTCCCATTGATTTATACACTCTTATGATAAATTTCACTGACAACATTCAAATAATAGCTTTTTCTGGTTAAAAAAAAAACTACTAGGTGTAGATACCCCACTTTATTGCTCCTCCCCACTACATGTATGAATCAATACCAGAAACATCTTAAATATTTGGCAACAGGGACCGACAATAGTATTCTGCTTAAAGTGTATTCTTGTAAATCTCCCTGATGGACTTGTGTACAACCTTTAAAGAAATGATTATAAAGATTATGTCAAAATGCAGGGGAAATGCTTTTGATGCAAAAGTTAAGTGAAAAAGGAAGGATATAAACTTTATGCAAACCAAGAACATGACCACAGTCTGAAAACACGCATAGCAAGGAATCACATGAGCAGCACACCAGAATCATAACATGGTTTTGTTGGCATGAGAGACGAGAGAGTTCCCCCACCTTTTTTACCTCCGGATTTTCTGCGACGTGGTGCTATCGGTATAATGTTCCAATTTACTTTTTAATAATGGCAGATTGTCCCTCTGGGTTTTTCTCCTGTGCCTCAGGAGACCTCACTAAACAAGATTACGAACCTACAAAGACAAAAAAAAAAAAAAAAAAAGGAGGGGGGGACAAAAAGATCTCACGGTTGAAAAATTCCGACACGTTTTTGGGAGAGAGTCTGCGGATTGAGGAGTGGTAACAGACACCACGGGGCTGTGAAGGAAGCGACCAGAAGGCGCTGGGTGGGGTGGTGATTAAAGTAAAACAGGTCACTTGTGGACAGGACTCCAGACTCCCCTCCTGGGAGACACTGCTGACTCACCGTGTGTGCCCTCCAGCCAAGACACTTAGAAGTGCTCTGGCCTCTGCTCCCAACGAAACAAGGAACACTGTGTTTAACATCCCCAGCTTCCACTTGGGGCTGTGGGGAGGTTAATTACTGTTTGAAAAGGTATGTGAACCAGTGGGATAAAAGACCCGACAGGCAGAAGGAGGGTTATTACCAGTCCTGTAGCCCTGTAAATCCTGTGATTCTCTCGTCCACCCAAGAGACCAGCACCCCAGGTTCAGAGCTGGGCAGCTACAGGTGCAGCCTCATATGCAGGCTTTGGCCAAACGCTCACATCACTTGAAGAACAGGGCAGAGGTGGCCGCTGGTAAAGGGATGAATGGTGCGAAACTCCCAGCTAGGACACCAGCCCAGGCCTCGCCTTGGGCGGCTTCTTTCCTTCTTTTTCTCTTTCTCTCTTTCAATTAAAAAAAATTTTTTTTTAATTTTTAAAATAATTTTTAATTGTCTCAAAGAGAGAGAGAGAGCATGAGCAGGGGAAGGGGGCACAGGGAGAGAGAGAGGTAGAGAGAGTCTTAAGCAGGCACAAGCTCAGTGCAGAGCCCGATGTGGAGCTCCATCCCACGACTCTGGGATCATGACCTGAGCCAAAATCAAGAGTCGCTCAACTGACTGAGCCATCCAGGTGCCCCGCAGCTACTTTTTTTTTTTTTTTTAATGTTTACTTTTTTTCTTTTGAGAGAGACAAAGCAACAGCGGGGGAGAGGGAGGAGCGGAGAGAGAGGGAGAATCCCAAGCGGGCTCCACACAGTTTGCACAGAGCCCGACATGGAACTTGGACTCACAAAATTGTGAGATCATGACCTGAGTCAAAATCAAGGGTCGAAGCTCAACTGACTGAGCCACCCAGGCACCCCCTGCCGCTACTTTCTGTAGAACGAATGACATGTCCTCCTTGGTCCCCTGTTTAGGCGCCTAGCCTTTGGCTCTCATCTAGAGCCCCTCGTTGCCCTGCCTTGCTCCTACTCATCAAAGCAAATCCCGTCTCCACACACCAGGAGCTCTGATGCCCTAGACTTACTGCTCAGAATCCGATGGTCTTGTCAAGATGTGGAAATGTGGTACAATTCAGTGAGCTCTCATCAAGTGATGGTGTTGGCAGTTACATCTACACACACACACACACACACACACACACACACACTCACCTGATTTCAAGAACTTGCTGGTAGGTTTGGATCCAGTCTCTTTTCTATGGCTTGGAAATTGATGGGGCTAAAAATATTCATTCATTCATTCATTCATTCATTCAATTGTCTTCATTCTTTCTTTGAGAGGGTAAATTTCTAAGCTCAGAAATGTAGCTTTAAAGACCGCAATAACCACTTGCGGAAAATTTACTCCATAGGTCAGTCCCTGTCCTACACCCTATGAAAGTACAAAGAAACACAACTCCTACCTCAGAGCTACCTAGACTCTTTATGCTCCTTTTAAAGATCTAAGCCACTCTTTCCTCCATGAGAACAGGAATAATGTCTGTCTTATTTACTGCTGCCTATTGCATTCATCCCTCCAGTGAATATTTACCGAGCACCTACTATGCTCCAGGCCCCAATTCACGCACTGAAGATACAACGGTAAACCAAGTACCGATTCTCATGCAGCTTAGATTCTAGTAATAGAGACAGACAACAAATCAATGAGCAAACAAACACATAATATGCAAAGCAGTGGTTACATATTTGCACAAGATTAAAAAGAGCAAGGGGACAAGAGTGGTGGAGGATGTTATTTCACATAGGTTTATCAGGCGAGATTTCTCTGATAAGAGGAAGTTCCAGCAGAGACTTGAATTAGGTGAGGGAGTAAGCTATGTGGATATCTGGGAACAGATGAATCTGTAAGTGCAAAATCCTCAAGGAAGGAAAAACCAGCAATGGTGTATCAGTGAACCATGAGAGAAGGGTCACAAGAGTGGGGTGAGCAAAGTTGGGGTGCAGCCAGAAATAGGGGTGGGGCAGAGGGAGTGCCATTATCACGTAGGGCCTTTTCGCTGAGGACTTTGTATAAGATTTTTATGGAACTACAACACACGTAGAGAAATGTACACGAGTCATAAATGTACAACTCCGTGAATTTTCGCCACCTGGACCCACCCATTTAAACCACCAACCTGCCTGAGCTGTAGAACATTGCCAGCCACCCTAAAGCCTCTCTCCTGCCTCTTTTGTCATTATCCCCCCGAGGATAAAACCATTATTTCAACTTCTGTTATTGTGGATTCGTTTTGCCTGGTTTCAAACTTCATGCAAATGGAATCATACAGTATTAACCTTTGATGTCTGGCTTTATTTGCTGAATGTTATGTTTGGGCATTTGTCCATGTAGCTATGGATGGTCATGGTTCATTTCCTTCATTAGTGGGTAGTATTGACCATATACATATACCACAATGTGTCTTTCTATTCTACCAGTGATCAACATTTGGACTGTTTCCAATTGGGGGTTATTTCAAATAATACTGCTATGAGGATTTTTTTTTTTTTTTGTATCTTTCAGAACACATGAGTATGCATTTCAGTTAAGTAAATATTGAGGGGTGGGATTACCGGGCATAGCTTTTGCTTTGATGAATACCCAAACTGTCTTCAAACTTTGCTTTTTAATCTGAATGAAAAGGGAAATCATTTGAAGGTTTAAAGTAGAGAAATCACATAATCTGACCTATATCTTTAAAGAAATTTATAATAGAAATTTTTAAAGATTATATATTTTTAAGTTTATATAGATTTTTGAGAGAGAGAGAGCGGGGTGGGGGGGGGAGGGGGACAGAGAGAGAGAAAGGGAGAAGGAGAGAATCCTAAGCAGAGTCCACACTACCCAAGACTGACAGAGCTACCCAAGCACCCCAAAGATAACATTTTTTAAATGTTCACCATATGAGGGGCGCCTGGGTGGCGCAGTCGGTTGAGCGTCCGACTTCAGCCAGGTCACGATCTCGCGGTCCGGGAGTTCGAGCCCCGCGTCAGGCTCTGGGCTGATGGCTCAGAGCCTGGAGCCTGTTTCTGATTCTGTGCCTCCCTCTCTGTCTGCCCCTCCCCCGTTCATGCTCTGTCTCTCTCTGTCCCAAAAATAAATAAACGTTGAAAAAAAAAAATTTTAAATGTTCACCATATGAAATAAAACCCAAGATGACCAGTGCCAGCATGAAAAGCATGAGCCCAGGGGCACCCATGTGGCTCAGTTGGTTGAGCATCCAACTCTTGATTTCAGCTCAGGTCATGATCTCACTGTCGTGGGATCAAGCCCCATGTCAGGCTCCACGCTGAGCATGGAGCCTGCTTAAGATTGTCTCTCTCCCTCTCTCTCTGCCCCTCCCCTCCCCTCCCTCGAAGAAGAAGAAGAAGAAGAGGAGGAGGAGGAGGAGGAGGAGGAAGAGGAGGAGAAGGAAGAAAAACAAGAAAAAGCACGAGTCCAAATCTGTATCTCTAGCCAGAACCTCTACTCTGAACCACAGACTCATGTCTCCAAAGCCTACTTGATGACACATGGATGTCTCATGGGCATCTCAAACTCTCTATGGCCAAAACCCAGCTCCTGACCTGCCCTGGGCCAGCCCCTCCTATAGGTTTCCCTTTCTTAATTAATAGCAGCTCCATTGTTCCATTCACTTGGGCTGAAAACCCTATTGGTGTCGTCTTTTTTTTTTTTCCTTGTATTTTTTCACACCCCATATCCTGTGTATCAGCACATCCTGTGAGCTCTATCTTCAGAATATTCTGGAATCACTGCTCACCGCACCCCTGGCCACTACCTGTCTAGGCCACCATTATCTCTCCCCTAGACTATTGCGGTCCCCTCCTCAGTGGTCTCCCACCTTCCACATCCTGCCCTTACCTTCTTCAGGCTACTCTCCATGCGGCTTCCTAAGAGAATCCTGTTGGGACATAAATGAGATCCCGTCATTCGCTATTAAAACTCTCCTATATCACAGGGTGAATACCAAAGTCCATGCTACCACTCACAGCGTGGAATGTCTCCTTTTAGCCTGACTGTCACTCCTGTGCCTCTCGTCTTCTCACTCTGCTCCAGCCACACTGGCTTTTCTCCTGTTCCCCAAGAAGTCCAGGCACACTCCTACCTCAGGGTCTTTGCACTTGCTGTCCCCTCTGCCTACAATGCTTTTGCCCCTACTGCTGGCTTCCTTGCCTCCTTCAAGTCTTATTTTCAGGATTTCCTTTCCCAGCAAGGACTTCTCCAGCCACCTTGCTGAACATTTCACACTTCCCTCCATACCCCACGTTTCGTATTTGCTTTCCCAGCTTTGTTTTCTCTGCGTAGCATTTATCATTATCTTACACGCCATAATTTTTTATCTTGTTTATCAGTTGTCCCTCCCAGTGGAATGTAACTGCTAGGAGGACATTGATTTTTATGTTTTGTTTACCTCCGTAGCCCAGCATCTAGAATGGCGCTTGGCACACAGTAGGTACTCCATAAATATTTATTGCATGAATGAGTGAATGGATGGATGGATCCTTGCCCTAGATCCTTTCCCGATTACCTGTGCCTGAGAAGCTGGTGGCGAATCAACAGTGGTCTCTAAGCACCTCTTGTAAGTTGGAGTTGCCAATAGAAACACGCTCTTCTGTATGCTCCCTTCCTGGCGTGCAGGGACCTGGGAAAAGCGGAGATGCTGATTGATATCTCTGACTGGGAAGGAAGATGGGATTAGGTACTAGAAATTAGAGGAAGGATGTCTCCGCCCGTCTGCTCCCAGCAGCAGAGGCTGTGATCTGCCTGGCAAGTCGCCTGCTCCCAGAAACAGGATGTGTCCAGAGAGGAAGTGACTGCAGACATAGTTCGGGGGGGAAAATGCCCTGTGCCTGAGACAGAACACTTGAGGCTAGTCATTCTGGAGCCTTCCAAGGGTCCATTCCTGGGGGATGAGTAAATTCCGCTCCACGGTCTTGCAGTGACTCACTCTGTATCTCGGGGAATTCGCGGCCCATCCCTAAGACAGGGCGAACAGGTGTTTCCTCCTCTGGGGTTCCCAGCTTGGGCCACTGGGGGCTGAAGGAGAGGCAAGGCCCGTGCCAAGCCCACAGCCAGCTCGGGTGGGCTACAAGATTAACCTGCTTCCGTGCCGGCGTCTTCCTGGGAATGATGTGGATGAGGAGGTAGCATTGGGAAGGCAGCAGGGTCTTGGTGCTGTGACTGCCACTGCCAGGAGGAACAACTCCGTGCCGGAGACCGAAAAGAGCACGCGAGTTTAGGGCTCTGCAGAAACTGTCAGAGGGAGCAGCTTTTTAGCAAATCATTTCACCAGTCTTATTGTCTTCCTTGATTCGAGATCAGAGTTTTGATGGTGCAAAAGGTCATCACCCGGGGTCTCTAGGAAACCTGCTCTCTCCCCCTTCCCCAGGAGTGGGCAAGAAAGCAAGCTGAGCCTGACTGAGCCCTGGGACCTCACGCTCAGGCGCCCAGCAGAGGGATCTCCCTGCTTTAATAAGGCGGTCCCGCTTCCAGACCACGGAGGCTGCGGCCTGAAGTCTTATTTTGCAGCCAGAAGAGAGAGAAATAGTTCCTACAGACGCTCCACGGTAGCTCTGCCTTGATGGGCTCAAAAATGTGGCCTCTGCATTTTGGCCAAAGGGCATTAATGTCATACCACCCACTCCAGGAAGCTTTTGATGGAAAGCAACTTGGCTATTTAAGAAAAGAACTGGGGCGCCTGGGTGGCGCAGTCGGTTAAGCGTCCGACTTCAGCCAGGTCACGATCTCGCGGCCCGTGAGTTCGAGCCCCGCGTCAGGCTCTGGGCTGATGGCTCAGAGCCTGGAGCCTGTTTCTGATTCTGTGTCTCCCTCTCTCTCTGCCCCTCCCCCGTTCATGCTCTGTCTCTCTCTGTCCCAAAAATAAATAAATGTTGAAAAAAAAAATTTTTTATAAAATAAAAAAAAAAAAAAAAAAAAAGAAAAGAACCACAAACACGGTGTTCAGCATGGAAACGGGCAGATGCATCAATTCAAGTTCCCAGAAGAATAGAGCAAGAAAAGTTTCCCAACACCCTGCGACACCGCAGCAATCTCCAGACAGCTCTGGGCCTTCTGTTTCTGGAGAAATGCAGGGAGCAACTCAAAGCTTGTGTGAGCATTGTGATTATTACAATAAAAGCGGACGCGTTTTCTTCTTCCTCTCGGAAAACCAAAACAAGCATTTTTAAGCTTGTCTTAGGTAAGAGGTTAAAGAGAGCTGGAGGTGTCCTCCTGGCAGGCTGCTTCTAACTTAGTCATTCACAGAAAAGAGCTCGTATGGTACAAAGCATTCTGCAGCCTGCTTTTTTTTTTTTTTTTTTTTTTTTTTTGCTTAAGTAATTGCCCATGAGCATCTTTTCATGTCAGTATGTATATATCTACATCCTTTTTCTTTTTAAGTGTATTCATTTATTTTGAGAGAGAGAGAGAGAGAGAGAGAGAGAGAGAGAGAGAGAGAGTGCAAGCAGGGGAGGGGCAGAGAGAGAGGGAGGGAGAGAGAGAGAATCCCAAGCAGGCTCCGCATTGTCAGCACAGAGCCCAACGTGGGGCTCGATCTCACAAATGGTGAGATCATGGCCTGAGCTGAAATCTAGAGACAGACACTTAACCCACTGAGCTACCCAGGCGCCCCTGTATCTACATCCTTCTATGTACTTCCTGTAAACTAAGAAACTAAGGGGTCTTCCCCGATGGAGAAGACGGAGTCACCCTGGGGATGGCCTGAAGGCGAGCCCCAAGCAGACATCCACGCCACTCAATGCTCTCTGCAGGATACTCCCCCACGAGGAGCCACCTCTTGGCTGTCTTTGAGCTCCTCCCCGCTGCAATTTCCCCTCACCCTGCTCCAAACTCACTTTTTCCTTTCCAGAGGCTAGAAATGAAAAGCAAAGAAACCATTCTCCCTGGTGGAGTGAACAGCCCTTCTGATTTGCCTGAGAGTGAGGGTTTTCCCAGGACATAGGACTTTGAGTTTTAAAATGAGGACAGTCCCATGAAAACCAGGCGGGCTGGTCGTCCTATTCCCAGAATCATGGCATTGGCAGGAGGGAAGGGAGCTCAATCCTGACCGAGTTTCTGGAGATCCCCTTCTCACAGTTCCACCCAGGTCAAGCTAGAAGTTTCTGGAAGGCACACTTACAGAGATTCTCATTGACTGGGCCTGCTTAGGTCCCATGCCCACCCTGGAAACAATCACCAGGACAGGGAATGGAAGCCTGAGAGGCTTAGAACTATCCACCAGGAGGGGCGCCTGGGCGGCTCAGTCCGTTGAGCATCCGACTTCAGCTCAGGTCATGACCTCCCAGTTCATGAGTTTGAGCCCCGCATCTGGGCTCGCTGCTGTCAGCACAGAGTCCGCTTCTGATCCTCTGTCCCCCAATCTCTCTCTCATTCATTCTCCCCCATTCATTCTCTCTCTCTCTCTCTCTCTCTCTCTCAAAAATGAAGAAACATGAAAAAAGATAAAGATAAAAAAGAGCTATCCACCAGGAAAGGGATCCAAATGAAGATACTGTCTGCTTCCCACTCAGCAAAGCTGTCACTTCTCTAAAGCCAGCCACAGCCTCTCCCTAGATTATCTCATTTTTCATCAAACGAGGTGGCTGCCAGGCCCTTCCCCACTGCAGTCCGTGGGACGTGGGTCCTGGTATCCTCGAAGGAGCAGAGCTGGGAGCAAGATGGACCCCCTAAGAGGCAGGAGATGCTCACAGGCAGGACAGACTTGGCCACCACGGCAGGACTCATCACTTTGTGGCCAGCAAGGTCAGGAGACCAGGCTAACTTAGGTGTAAGCCATATGTCAGGAACGCTTTCAAATAACAAGCTCCGTTTGCTGGCAGTGAGCCTTCCAATATCTTTCAGGCAAAAGGCCTCTCTCTACATTTAAACCAATGAATCTAATTACTATTTGGAGAATACCCAGTAAGTACACAACTTTCCCTGTGTTTCCAGAACTTCTGGACATTCTGTGGTACATTTATTGTACTTTCTTTCTCTCTCTTTTTTTTTTTTTTCAGCTTAACAGACCCAATAATTTCAATTTCAAGTACTTTATCTGAAAACATAATGAGGTTATTATTTGAAAATGTAAGTCCTTTAAAATTTTTTTGATGTTTATTTATTTTTGAGAGAGAGACACACACAGAGCATGAGCAGGGGAGGAGCAGAAACAGAGAGAGAGAGAGAGAGAGAGTCCGAAGCAGGCTCCAGGCTCCGAGCTGTCAGCACAGAGCCCGATGCGGAGCTCGAACCCACGAACTGTGAGATCATGACCTGAGCCAAACTTGGCACTTAACCCACTGACCCACCCAGGTGCCCCAAAAATGTAAGAACTTTTATAAAAATAAATAATTGAATAAATAAATGAATGGAGGACGAAATACAAATCTCCCAGGCAGAAAAATTCCAAATAATTTGTGTATATACTCTGCCCTCAAGGCTCCCTGGTCCCTGGTCCTTAAGCACCAGTTGTGCATAGTGACTTCCTTCCAAGAAACAGCCGGAAAATGGGAGAAAAGAGGAACTTTATAGTGGAGAAACCTGACTAACATGACCTCAGCCAGGTGATTTTATTTTAAAATAAATAAAGGTGTATTTATTTATTCTGAAAAAGAGGGAGCACTCGAGCAGGGGAGGGGCAGAGAGAGAGAGAGAGAGAGAGAAAGAATCCCAAGCAGGCTTCATGCTGACAGCACGGACATGGGGCTCAAACCCATGAAATGTGAGATCACGACCTTAGCCAAAAACCAAGAGCTAGATACTCAACCGACTGAGACACTCAGGTGCCCCCCCACCCAGCCAGGTGATTTTTTTTTTTAAATGTTTATTTATTTTTGAGAGAGAGAGAGAGAGAGAGAGTGCAGGAGGGGCAGAGAGAGAGGGGGACAGAGGATCCAAAGCAGGCTCCATGCTGACAGCAGAGAGCCCCATGCAGGGCTCGAATCCGCAAACTGTGAGATCATGACCTGAGCGGAAGTCCGATGTTAACCAACTGAGCCACCCAGACGCCCCATCCCAGCCAGGTGATTTTAAAAGAGTTTGTCCCATGGGGCGCCTGGGTGGCGCAGTCGGTTAAGCGTCCGACTTCAGCCAGGTCACGATCTCGCGGTCCGTGAGTTCGAGCCCCGCGTCTGGCTCTGGGCTGATGGCTCAGAGCCTGGAGCCTGTTTCCGATTCTGTGTCTCCCTCTCTCTCTGCCCCTCCCCCATTCATGCTCTGTCTCTCTCTGTCCCAAAAATAAATAAAAAAACGTGGAAAAAAAATTAAAAAAAAAAAATAAAATAAAAAAAAATAAATAAATAAAAGAGTTTGTCCCATGTTTCCCGACTTTGCCAACACTTACACAGCTGTGGGGAGGCAGTCTGGTTCAGCAGAGGGTCAGCCACACTGTCAACACCCTCTCGGACAGGCGGTTCCCCTCATCCTCCCAGATCCCCCCCGGCCATTCACTCATTCTCTGCTAAAGGCAGCAAGGTCAAGGGCCTTTCAGACCCTCTGGGTCAGTTTGGTTAGAGGTGGTTTGCACAAAGCGTTGCTGGGACCCGGAGGGCATACTTTATAGGACATGCTGTTCACGCCAGCATCTGAGACCACAAAGCCCAAGAGTCTGAGTGTGGAGACACCCAGGAAGCTGAAGGGCCCTCTCACCTTCAGAGGCCCAGCTCAGCTCACAGGAATGGCATGCATCAAAAGGCAAGAAGGCCTTACAAGTCCATCCCATCAAGCCACCAGACGCTGGTCACCTTTATGTGGTTGCACAGAAGGTCAACTTCTCCAGGAGGGGTGCGGGGATCTGTGACCTTTGGAGCCAGGGTGGAACCCATGCCTGAGAAGCAAGGCCACCACAGGAAGTGGGGACCCCCCCCCCCCCGGCAAGAGAGGGACTCAGAGCTGGGCCTTCTATTCCCTCGGGGAATAAGTGGTATTTTGGTTCTTGGTTCCTTTTCTCTCTTCTTTTTGACCCCCACACATTTTCCAAGGAAGTATTAAACACGTTCTGCAAAACAAGCCCCCAGAGAAACACGGAGAAGAGTGGGTGCCCTTCCTTCAAGATCTGATATATCCAGGTGGCTCAGTCGATTAAGTATCCAACTTCAGCTCAGGTCATGATCTCATGTCTCATGGGTTTGAGTCCTGCGTGGGGCTCTCAGCTGTCAGATCTTCTGTCCCCCTCCCAACTCTCTGCCCCTCCTTTCCTCCCCCCACCTCAAAAATAAATTTAAAACATTAAAAAAAAAAATCTGACATATCCAAGGCCCAGCTGGGGCCTTGGATAATCCAATCTCACCACCGGCTGGGTGGAGGGCCCGGGGCACAGCTCCCTGGGGACAGCTCCCTGTCCTGGCCTTCCCTGGGGGAGACAGAGAAGGTAGAGGCAGGTCATCAAGTTGGGCTTAGTCACAATTGCCCTTGGGGAGTTCTGTGCAGGCGACCGCCTTGTGAGGAGAGAAAGAATCTCTTAGTGGGTTGAAGCAGCATCTCTGTAGAAGGAGGGAGAAGAAACAACAGGTTAGCTTCCTGAGGGAAAGAGAGGACAGGAGAGCAACACAGGAGGGGGGACAAGAAGGCAGAGAGGGAGACGCAGGGCAACCCTAGGGACAGAGGGCAACGCCTGCTTGTTACAGGCCTGCTCAGGGCCACGGGATGTTGCTAGAAGACTGAGTAATCATGGCTGGTTGCCTCCTCATAGCATTTTACAGATAAGAAAACTGAAGCCCATGAGGTAAAAACCCTTCACCCTGGGACCACAGGCAGTGGTTAGCTGAATCAGATTTGAACCTAGGAGTGTCAGACTCCAGCGTCCGGGCTTTTACACGACTCTGTGCTCGGTCAGTAATTGCCTCAGAATAGCAGGCTGCCTGCCTCGGGTCCACGCTTGACCCGTGCCTGATTTTGTGATTTTAAAAATAACCATCATGCAAAAAAAAAACAAAAAACAAAAAAACAAAAAACGTTTTAAATAATAAAGTTAAGTTGAGAGCCAAAGTAACCGTGGCTGGAACAAACGATGTTTCCGTCTGTTAGCTGTCCTCAGTTGTCAGGGATTCTGACTCCTTCTCTCTTGTTGCTGCCCCTTCCCAAGGGTATGGTGCAAGGGGGCTCCAGCCCCCTGTGTTCATATTGCAAGCAGCAGAAAGGGAATAAAGAGGAGGGGGAGGCACACTTTTCCTGCAAGGGCACTGCCTGGGAGTTGAACACATCATTTCTCCTCAAATTTTATAGACTAGACTGTAGTCGTAAAAGCCACAACTAAGGGCAAATGGATGACAGGTGAGTCTAAAACATCCTTGGGCAGCCGGGGAGGCCTGGTGTGATGGGAGCCTTCCGCCTCAAGCAGCCTGTTTCATTACCCCAGCATTCTATGCAAAAGTATGACTTTCCGGGGGTGCCCGGCCAGCTCTGTCAATGGAACATGCAATTCTTGACTCTGAGGTTGTGAGTTTGAGCCCCATGTTTGGCATAGAGATTACTTTTAAAAGAATCAAAAGTGAGGAGGGGGGGCACCTGGGTGGCTCAGTCGGTTAAGCACCCAACTTCAGCTCGGGTCGGGATCTCACAGTTTGTGAGTTCGAGCCCTGCATCGGGCTCTGCACTGACAGTGCACAGCCTGTTTGGGATTCTCTCTCACCCCCTCCCACTCGCTCTTTCTCTCTCCGTCTCAAAATAAACTTAAAAGAATAAAGATTTATATTTTTTAAAACATCGAAAGTATGACTCTCTATATGTACTGTCATGTGTGAAAGTTAGATTCCACTGACTTACAAGGCTGTGACTGAGCGGCATAGGGGTCTGGAAAAGAGTAGGGAAACATTCTCATGGAACTGTATGGGGGCGGGGGTAAAGGGATACCAAGGACAAGAACATTAGGGCAAACTCCATCACCTCTCAAAGGATCATCAGCACAGGATATGTCTTCCAAAACTAATTGCAATTGGGGAAACCCTTCCTTTAGTTGGCTAGAAAATAACAACGGATTTAAACATCTTAACAGTATACTTGCCAAATGAACTCATCAGGGAACAAAAACAAAATTAAAGGGGCGCCTGGGTGTCTCAGCTGGCTAAGCGTCTGACTTCAGCTCAGGTCATGATTTCGCAGTTTGTGGGTTCGAATCCTGAGTTCAGGCTCTGTGCTGACAGCTCAGAGCCTAGAGCCTGCTTCGGACTCTGCGCGTGTGTCTCTCTCTGCCCCTGCCCCACTCTCACGCGTGCGCGTTTGCTCTCTCTCTCTCTCTCTCTCAAAAATAAATAAACGTTTAAAAAAATGAAATTGAGATGACCAAGTAAGACTCATCTCTGGAATTCAAGTATTGTTAAACATCAAAATTATAATTATAGCCTTGCTGGACATCTGCCCCTTCAAAGCCACTCTTCAACCTTTCCCCATCCTGCTCTATGTCCCTGAAGGTTGTCCTCTAAGGACCACATCACTGGGCCTTCTGGCCCCGGCTTCTTCTTTTTTTTTTTTTTTTGAGAGAGAGAGAGAGAGCACAAGTCGGGGAGAGGCAGAGAGAAAGGGAGACAGAAGGTCCAAAACAGGCACTGCGCTGACAGCAGCGAGCCCAAGGTAAGGCTCGAACTCACGAGCCGTGGGATCATGACCTGAGTCAAAGTTGGACACTCAACCCACTGAACCACCCAGCTGCTCCTTGCCCTGGCCTCTGATAGGCTCAGCCAATGCGGGCACCAAGAGAAGACAGGAGGAAGGGAGGAGCGAACTGTCGATTCCTCCAGCACTTGCCACTGGGCAATCCTTGCCTGAAGGTCACAGCTCCTCTCGGACCCCTCCATCCCCCGATTTCAGTAACCACTCCCATGCTTTCCCTTTCAGGCCCACGCATGGCAAAGCATTCCACCATTACCAGCGTTGGGGTTCTATGCTCTTCCTTGCTGTTTTCCTCACCTGCCTCTCATTAAATCTCCTCAAATGACCCAGTTGGAGGGTGTCACCTGTGTCCCTGCTGGTAAATGGTACCAGGGGTGGCCCAGTACCCAGGGCAGCCCCTCGAGATGGAATCCCCAGATTAGATTGCTCACATATTTAAGGAGAGCAGCCAGGACCTCCTTGAAGGCAGAGGTGGGCATGGGATGGGTCATGTGAAATCAGTGGCATCATAACCGCTCAACTTATCAGTGGTGGCATGGGATGAAGGGCATGTGGGGGATAAGGCACCAGGACCTGGGGTGACTTGGGCCCTAAGTTACTACAGCAGTTCTGATTGTTTCAAAGATTGTGGTCGCTTGGCTTCTGGCAGCACTGGAGAGGACACGCAGGGAAAAGGAAAACTTGAAAGCTGTGGATGTCAAACGGAGAATGCAGTGGCCAAGCGAGAAAGGCTTGGTGGCAGCTTTGAAGAAACCCTCATCTCCTGTCCTTGCAGAGTAGATGTGGCCGAAGACTGAGCCCAGGGCCTCATTGTACATGTAGCAGAGAACCTTGAACTCTCAAATCCCCTGAACCTCCCTTGTCAGCTCAGTTGGGCCCTTCCCTGTCTGGGGGAACCAACTTTGCCCTGCCTACGAGCCTCAGTGACTGTACCCAGGACAGCTGCTTCACAAAGGAGATGGCTAATATCCTCCTCAATCTCCCAGGCTCTAAAGGAGAGTTAGATCCCAACCCAACCCAGATGGGGAAATACCAACCCTGTGCCAGAAGGAGATGGCCTATATACAGAAAGAGATACAGGACCTTGCCAATTCAAATCAAGAGTCTTGGGAGCATGTATGGAATGGATGCTAAGCATTACAGCCCAAGGAGCGTAAGTACAATGCTTCATTGGGCTGAATTCGCTGACGTGAGTATACACACCCGGGTTTGGGCTTTGGAGTTTGGCAAGAATAATCTCCTACAATGGTTAATTCAGGCTAGATTTAATAGCGACCTAAAGTTAATGAGGCTGAGATGCCAAAAAATCCCTGGCATGTTGAGTGTAGAGGAAGGAGTCTGAAAGCCCAAAGAAATAGGAATGCTCAGTGAATGGATTATGTGTGACCTCTCAGCCACTGCCAGCCGTGTCTCCCTTCCTTCACCCCAAGGCCCGGACGACATTCTCTTTAGCAGGATGTTAACAAATGCATTGTGACGGGGGCGCCATTATCTTTCAGGAGCTCTGTAGTGACCATCACTGTGGGCTGGAGTTGAGGTCGGGGATGCTACAAAGAAGTTAGAGTCCTTGATCTCAATGAGAATAGCCAAATTCCAGAAGGGTAGTGGTCAGATGGGTATTTGTCAGAGACCATGTGGCATATTTCTTCATAAACAGCAGAGAGGAATGGTAATCAGACTGTACTGACTAGTGGTGGCCAGCTGATCACAGGGTTCCTGGGGATCAGGTAGATGAACAACCTAGTAAGATGCTTCTTGACACATAAGGAGGAAAAATTCCAGGTCTGGGAGGCAGAACTCTAATTTGCACGGCCTATGATAGGGATTCATGGCCTCCTATGCAGTTCCCAGACCCAAGTCCCATTGACTGAGGGAGAGGCTTTTTTTTTTTTTTAATGTTTATTTATTTTTGAGAAAGTGCAAGGGGGAGAGAGGCAGAGAGAGGGGGACAGAAGATCTAAACCAGGCTCTGCACTGACGGGCTGTCAGCAACCCCAATGTGGGGCTCGAACTCACCAACCACAAGATCCTGACCTGAGCTGAAGTCAGACGCTCAGCCAACTGAGCCACCCAGGTGCCCCAAGGCTGAGACCTTTTGAGGAAAGGTCTGCAATGCAGTCACATGTATATGCTGTGAATCTTTCCCCAAAACCTCCCTAGCAGATCCCAGGGCCATTTGCCAGAGTGGCAGTGGGTGGAGGAAAAGGAAACACCCAGACTTTCTAGGGGATTTTAGATGTTGGTTCTATATTAATGTCTCTGGAGACCAAAAATACCACGGTAGTCTACTGATCAGAAGAAGAGTTTATAGAGACCAGACGCAAATGGAATCTTGGCCCAAGTCTAGGGTCTGGTGGTGATTTCCCTAGTCCTTGAATGTATACAAGGAAGACATACACTTAGTGTGGTAGGTGGAATAAAAGTCCCCACAAAGATATCTATGGTCTAGGGATGCCCAGGGGGCTCAGTCGGTTGAGCATCCAACTCTTGATTTCAGCTCAGGTCATGATCTCACGGTTCATGGTATTGAGTCCCATGTCGGGTTCTATGCTGACAGCACAGAGTGTGCTTGGGATTCATTCTCATTCTCTCTCTCTCTCTCTCT
The DNA here is from genome assembly GCF_018350155.1 of Leopardus geoffroyi. NCBI lineage: Eukaryota > Metazoa > Chordata > Mammalia > Carnivora > Felidae > Leopardus > Leopardus geoffroyi. The sequence goes on from NC_059330.1 coordinate 47,059,971, forward strand.
CTCCCTCCCCTGCTCCTGCTTACGTGCTCTCTCTCTCAAAATAAATAAATAAACTTAGAGAGAAAAAAGATGTCTACAGTCTAATCCCCATAACCTGGGAATATGTTACAGTTCATGGAAAAGGAGAATGAAGGTAGCAGATGGAATTAAGCTCACTGATCAGGTTACCTTAAAATAGATTATCTGAGGGCGCCTAGGTGGCTCAGTGGGTTAAGCCACGGTCTCTTGGTTTCGGCTCAGGTCATGATCTTGTGGTTTGTGAGTTCAAGCCCCACATTGGGCTTGGCAAACAGTGTGAAGCCTGCTTGGGATTCTCTCTCTCTCCCTCTCTCTGCCCCTCCCCTGCTCCTGCTTACTTGTTTCCTTTCTCTCTCTCTCTCTCTCTCTCTCTCTCTCTCTCTCTCTCTCTCTCTCAATAAATAAATAGGTAAATAGATAAATAGGGAGATTATCTTGGATAATGTGGTCCCAATGTTATCTCAAGGGTCCTCAAACGTGGAAGAGAGAGGCAAAAGAGTCAATGTCAGAGTGACAAGACATGAGAAAGACTTGCCCAACCATTTCTGGCTTTAAAGATGAAGAGGCCGCAAGCCAAAGAAGGCGCACGGCCTCCAGAAGCAAGAAAAGACAAGGAATGGATTTCTCCTAGAGCCTCCAGAAAGAAATGTAGTCTTGTTAACACCTTGATTTTAGCGCAATGAGACCCATCACACACTTTGGACCTCTAAAACCATAAGATAACAAACGTGTTGTTTGAAACGACACAATCGGTCACTATTTGTTACAACAGCCATACACTATTATGCTTAGTAAAGGGCAGCATCCCCACATTGGTGCTCGGACCCGTGCCGTGAGGCTGTTAGGATAAGGAGAAACTGTGCAACTTCCCCCATTCCCAATGCCCAAGATACCAAACCAAAACCAGCTCTAAACCCCTAAAGAAAACACAGTCATTAGTGCCACCATCAAAGACCTGAAAGATGCAGGGCAACCCTTCCCACCCACGCCCACGCGGCATGCCTGTTTGAATGGCACAAGCCCCGTGTGGTTACGGAGAATGTCAGAAGATGCCTTAAGCAGGTGCCAGTTGTGACTGGCATAGCCACAACACTATAATATACAGCAACTCACCAGAAAAACACGTTTTAGAAAACCCATAGTATAGTTGCCATATAATATCATGTTAATTTCAGATGTACAACACAGTGATTCAACAGTTCTATACAGTGTTTGATGCTTGCCACCACACCATGGTCACCATCTGCCACCAGACAACATCGTGACATTATTGGCTATATTCCCCACGCTGTACTTTTTATCTCTGTGATGTATTTATTTCGTAGCTGGAAGTTTATACTTCTTTTTTTTTTTAATTTTTTTCTTTAATGTTTATTTATTTTTGAGAGAGAGAGAGAGACCGAGTGCAAGTGAGGGAGGGGCAGAGAGAGAGGGAGACACAGAATCCGAAGCAGGCTCCAGGCTCCGAGCTGTCAGCACAGAGCCCGATGCGGGGCTCGAACTCACGGACCATGAGATCATGACCTGAGCCAAAGTCAGACGCTCAACCGACTGAGCCACCCAGGCGCCCCTATACTTCTTAATCCCCTTCACCTATTTCACCACTCCCCCACGTCCCCTGTTCTCTGCCAACCACCACTCTGTTCTCTATGAGTCTGTTTCTGTTTGTTTTTTTGTTTGTTTGCTTGCTTGCAGAAAAACCTCTTTCCCCACACCCATCAATAAAAAACCTCAGAAGCAGGGGTCAATATAGATGATCTTTACTGTTTTGCCTTAAGGCTCCATCAACGCCTTTCTCCCATCTTAATCTCGTCTAGGAGGCTTTAATCATCTTGATAACCTGCAGAGTATCAGGCCTGTCTATTACGTGAATGAGCTATATATAGTAATCACCTTAGATATCTCAGTCAGCCCCATGCATCTAACAGAGCGGGAGAGAAACCCCACCCACAGACTCTCAAAGCCTGCCATATTGAGAATCCAAACGTTTCGGATCCAAACGTTTGGGGCACATCAGAACATCTCTTCCAAGGTAAGAGACAAATTGTCATGCTTTGCTTTGCCCACCCTGGGGGATTGGATCTCTGAGTTTTGGAGACAGATATCACATGTGAGCATACTACTCTGGGCGACCTGCGAAGCTGCCGGTGTTGATGAGGCCTGCAGTAAGAAAGGGCCTGTAGCGGTCCAGGCTCCCATTCAGGCTGCCCTGCCTTTGGGCATTTTGACCTAGCACACCTAATGGAACCAGAAGAGTCTCAGGCCAATGGAGATACTCTAGGAGCGCTGACAAGGCCCAACAGAAACACGATAAATTGCAGAAAGTCATGCCCTTTTCTACCAATAATTATTCTCCTTTGAAAAGCAGGTTCTGGTTTGTTCCTGGGCCCAAGTACAGTGTGAACACCTGACATGACTGGGCCCATGTCACTGTGAACCAAGTGACATGCACAACAGTGTTCCAGCATTCTGTGATAAAATACAGTGGGTACATCTGGATCCACGCCTGAGAAGATCCAGAAGGCACAAGTCAACTGTACAAACAGGTAACAAAGAGTTCCTCCGGCTCTGTCGTCTCTCCCTCTACCCATGCCTACAGATTTATGGCAATTTCCTTATGTTAACGGAGGAGGGCCTGGTTTCTGGCTGAGTCAGTACAACGTGCTGACATCAGCAGGAAACAGATGACTCCTGGATTGCCTCCCACTGGAGCGTGGCCCTGAAGACAGTGGTGAAGGAAAATCTTCCCAGGGGGCAGAACTTCAGATCAAACATGTGATTGTCCACTTTGTGTGGAATGGAAGATGGCCTGTGGTCTGAATCCACACTGATTCATTGGCAGCGGATAATGGATTGGCTGACTGGTCAGGGGCTTGGAAAGAACAAGACTGGAGAGCTGGTGACAAGGAGATTCTGGAGGGGAGGGAGATGTGGGTGGACCCGTGGGAATGGACCTACAGTGTGAAGGTATTCATGTGCCACATGTATGCTCAATAATGACCACATATATGCCCCCAAAGGAGGTAGACAAGATGACTTATCTGGTGGATGTCATTTGGGCTCTTTCCCCGGGCATCCCAGTACTCCTTCAATAGCCCGTGGCCAAAGTGGCCATGGCAGCTGGGCTGGAGTCCATGCATGGACTCAACAACATAGACTTCCCCTTACCCGAGCTGAATTAGCTACTGTCACAGCTCAGGGCCCCGTCTGCAAACAGAGGTCAACGCTGACCTTCTAATAGGGCATCATCCCCAGGAGGGAGGGACCAGCCAGCTCCCTGGTAACATGTTAATTACACAGGACTCATGGACAGGGCTGTGCTGTGTCCTCAAAGAAACATGCATATTCCAGGTTCTGATTACCTTCCCTGTTAGTAGCGCTTCTGCCAGTCCCATCATTTGTGGATTTACAAAATAGCTTATCCATCACTATCCATTTCACACAATGGCGTCTCCAACCAAGGAACCCTTTTAAAGCAAAAGAAGCATAACGGGGGGCTCAGATCCACAGAATTCACTGGTCTTTTTTTTTTCAAGTTTATTTATTATTATTATTATTATTTTAGAGAGAGGGCGCAAGTGAGCAAGAGGCAGAGAGAGATTGAGCGAGCAAGAGAAGCAAGGCTCACCCAAGGTGAGATTCACGTTCACTCGAAGCAGGGCTCGAACTCATGAACCACAAGATCATGACCTGAGCTGAAGTCAGATGCTTAACCGACTGAGCCACCCAGGCGCCCCCTGGTCTTAACATATGTCCCAACGTCCAGAAGCAGCTGTTTTGGAGAGGCTGGAATGGCCTGCTGAAGGCTCAGTAACAGGGTCAGCTGGGAGACCACACCTGCAATGTTAGAGTGCCTACTGGATACAATTTATGTCTTTAAAAAGCTACCAGGTGAGGGACACCTGGGTAGCTCAGTCTGTTTTCAGCGTGTGAATCTTGATTTTGGCTCAGGTCACCATCTCATGGTTTGTGAGATCGAGCCCCATGTCAGACTCTGCACTGACAGCATGGAGCCTGCTTGGGATTCTCTCTCTCCCTCTCTCAATGTTCCTCCTCCCTCCTCAAAATAAATAAAAGTAAACATTTTTTTAAAAAAAGGTCTCGGGGCGCGTGGGTGGCGCAGTCGGTTAAGCGTCCGTCTTCAGCCAGGTCACGATCTCGCAGTCCCTGAGTTTGAGCCCCGCGTCAGGCTCTGGGCTGATGGCTCAGCGCCTGGAGCCTGTTTCCGATTCTGTGTCTCCCTCTCTCTCTCTGCCCCTCCCCCGTTCATGCTCTGTCTCTCTCTGTCCCAAAAATAAATAAACGTGAAAAAAAAAAAAAAAAAAGGTCTCATAGAACTACCCTACAACCCAGCAATCACACTACTAGGTATGTATCCAGAGGATAAAGGACTGCTGTTTCGAGGGGGAACATACACCCCAATGTTTATAGCAGCGCTATTGACAATAGCCAAAGTATGGAAAGAGCCCAAATGTCCATCGAATGATGAATGGATAAAGAAGAAATAAATAAATATATAAATATATATATATATTATATATAAAATTTATATGTGGAATATAACTCAGTGGTTAAAAAGAATGAAATCTTGCCATTTGCAACAACGTGGTTGAAACTAGAGTGTATTATGCTAAACGAAATAAGTCAGAGAGGGACAAATATCATATGACTTCACTCATTATGTGGAATTTAAGATACAAAACAGATGAACATAAAGGAAGGGAAGCAAAAATAATATAAAAACAGGGAGGGAGACAAACCATAAGAGACTCTTAAATACAGAGAACAAACTGAGAGTTGCTGGAGGGGTTGTGGGTGGGGGAATGGGCCAAATGGGCAAGGGGCTTTAAGGAGGACACTTGTTGGGATGAGCACTGGGTGTTATATGTAAGTGATGAATTACTAGATTCTATTCCTGAATTCCTGAAATCATTATTACACTATATGTTAACTAATTTGGATATGAATTTTAAAAATAACAAGGATAATATTTTAAAAAGACCTCATTTTGGATGAGATCCAAAGAGTGCTCATCACCAGAAAAAAAATGTTTTTGCCTTTTTTTTTTCTTGTATCTTTATGAGATGGTGGATGTTAGTAAACTTGTGGTAATCGTTCACAATGCATAAGTCAAGTCATTATGCTCTACACCTTAAATGTATACAGCACAACACCAGCTCTAAGACGCTTAAGAATAAACCTAACAAAATACGTTCAAAACTTCTATAGAGAAAATCTCCAACCGTTATTAAAGGACAGAAGAAGACCTATATCCAGAAATGGAGAAATACAACCTGTTCCGACCTAGGAAGACTCAATATTGTAAAGATGCCATTTTCCCCCAAATTAATTTATAATCGATAATGCCTAACTTATCATCTATAATGCAACTTCACTAAAAATCCCAATAGGTTTTCTTATAGAATTTGATAAAAAAAAAAAGAACAAGGTCTAAGAAATATCTAAGGAAGGGCAGTATAGTAGCATTTGCCCTTCCAAATGCTTTCAGACTGTTTTAATTAAGACAGTGTGGTATTTCTGTAGGGAGAAACAGAGATCAATCGAACAGAATAGAGAGGCCAAAACTGCCCGTGCCATGTGAAAACAATCTACAGCAGAGGGGACATTACTAATCAGTGGAAAGAAGATGGTTGGACTATTCAAAAGTCGTGCTGGCAGAATTAGTTAAGGAGAAAATAGATCCTTACTTCATAGTATACACAAAAAGGAAGTCTAGATGGATTGGAGGCCTAAATGTGGAAGCAAAACCTTAAAACTTTTAGAAAGAAAACAGAGAGGATTGTTTTTATAGCATTGGGTAGAAGATTTCTCAAACAAGACACAAATAGGATAAACTATACATTTTTTTAAAAAATCTGTACCAAAAGAAAGAAAATTAAAAAACCGTAATCACAGAGAAAATAAAGCCACAGGCTTTAGGACTCATTTTCAGAAGATATAAAGAACTCCCATAAACACAAGAAGAAATGACAAACAACCCAAGTGGAAAATGGGCAAAGGATTTTAACAGGAAACCCAGAGAATGGTCAAAAGCATGTGGAAAGAGTCCCCAAACTCATTAACAGGGAAATGCAGATTGAAACAACCCTGAGAGACCACTTTACATCCTTGAGGTTGGCAAGAATTTAAAAGACCGACGATGTCAGGCGTTGGCAAGGACGTGCAGCAATGGGAACTCACATACCCTGCTGGCAAGAGTGCAAATCGGTACAACCACTTTGAAGAACAGAGGTAGTAAAATCAACGGGGAACAAATCCTTCAGTCCCCGGGTTCTACTTCCGGCTACACACCTCGAGCAAGCTGTCACACACGTGCCCAAAGAGGGATCAACAAGAATGCCCACTGCCACTCTGCCTGTAATAGCAAAAAGCTGCCGGCAACCTAAATATCCATCAATACAAGACTGGATAAATAAATTGCAGCAGAATTGTGCTTAAAAAAAAAAAAAAAAGAAAAGAATTAGAGCTACATATATCACCAGGGGAAAAAATTCAAAAACATAACTTTGAAAGCATGTTGAAACATAATATATACATGTTATAATTTAAACAGAGTTAAGGGGCGCTTGGGTGGCTCAGTCGACTTCAGCTTGAGTCATAACCTCACGGTTCGTGAGTTCGAGCCCCGCGTCGGACTCTGCGCTGACAGTGTGCAGTCTCTCTCTGCCCCTCCCCAACTCACACACTTTCTCTCTGTCTCTCAAAATAAATAAATAAATAAATAAATAAATAAACTTTCAAAAATATTTAAAATAATAGTTAATAAATAACCCAAACGACGACTCTAGATATTATGTGTGGATGCCATATATGTTGTAAAATGATGAAGATATCCTAGATATTCAGGAAAGTAGTTACCTCTAGAGGAGAGAGCAAGATTGGTGAAGCTTACCCAGCAGGAGTAGCGGTGGTGAGCTCTATCTGTAATGCCTCATTTCTTTAAAAATAAGCAAAAACTCAGAAGCATATATGGCAAAATATTAAAAGTTGCTCAAATAGGTGACGGGTGCAGAGGACGTTATATTAAACTCTGAACTTTTGCTTGAAATATTTTGCAACTAATAAAATGGAACCCTCTTTTGTAGTAATTGACAAGCTGGTCCTAAGATTCATATAAAAAGGGAAGGGACTCAGAATAGCTGAAACAATCTTTTTTTGCTTTTTTTAAAGGAAAACATTGGAGGATTCACACTTCCCAATTTCCAAACATAAAAGTGGACCTATAGATCAATGGAACAGAATTGGGAGTCCAGAAATAAACCCTGGATGTTTGTGGTCAACTGATTTTTTTAAAATTTATTTTTAACGTTTTATTTATTTTTGAGACAGGGAGAGACAGAGCATGAACAGGGGAGGGTCAGAGAGAGGGAGACGCAGAATCTGAAACAGGCTCCAGGCTCTGAGCTGTCAGCACAGAGCCCGACGCGGGGCTCGAACTCACGGACTGTGAGATCATGACCTGAGCCAAAGTCAGCCACTTAACCAACTGAGCCACCCAGGCGCCCCTGTGGTCAACTGATTTTTTTTGACAGGGATGCCAAGACAATGGAATGATTGGGGAAAGATTCATCTTTTCAATAAATATTGTTGGGAAAACTGGATATCCACATGCAAAAGAATGAAAGTGGAGTGCCTACCTTCTTTCATATACAAAAATTAAGTCAAAATGGATCAAAGACCTAAATGTAAGAGTTGAAACTATAAAACTCATAGGAGAAAACAAAGATATAAATGTTTGTGACTTTGGTTCTTTTTAAATTTTTTTTTAGTGTTCATTTATTATCGAGAGACAGAGTGTGAGTGGGGGAGGGAAACACAGAATCTGATGCAGGCTCCAGGCTGTCAGCACAGAGCCCGACGCGGGGCTCGATCTCATGAACTGTGAAATCATAACCTGAGCCAAAGTCAGTCACTTAACCAAGCGAGCCACCCAGGCACTCCACATCTTTGTGACTTTGGATAGACAACAATTTGGCACCAAAACCACAAGCAATGAAGAAAATAGATAAATTGAACTTCATCATCATTTAAAACTTTCGTGCTACAAAGGACATTTATAAGAAAATAAAACAACGGCCCACACAATGGAAGAAAATATTTACAAGTCATATATCTAATAAGGGCCTAGTATCCACAGTATCTAAAGAACTCGTACAACTCAACTATAAAATGACAAATAATCCAATTAGAAAATGGGCAACGGATCTGAATAGACATTTCTCCAAAGAAGATATACCAGTGGCAAATAAACACATGAAAATATATTCAACATCAGTAGTCATTCGGGATAAGGCAAATCAAAACCACAATGAGATATCACTTCCCACCCACTCAATGGTGATAATCTAAAGGATGGATAATCAGAAATACGGGTGAGGATGTGGAAACATTGGAACCCGAGTGGGAATGTGAAATAGAGCCACCACTTTGGAAAACATCGGACAGTTCCTCAAAATCTTAAACATAGAGTTGCCCTATGACCCAGAATTTCTGCTTCTACCTATATACCTAAGAGAATTGAGAACATATGTCTACATAAAAACTTGTACCCAAACATTCATAACAGCATTATTCGTAATAGTCAAAAAAGCAGAAATAGCCCAAGTGTCCATCAACTGATGAATGGACAAACAAAATAGGGTACATTCATATAATATCATTTGGCAATAAAAACGCATCAAGTACTGATACATGCTACAGCCTGGATGAACCTAGAATGCATCGTGCTAAGTGAAAGAAGCCAGACACAAAAATCCACATTCTGTATGATCGCATTTGTATGAAGCAAACAGAAAAGGCAAATCCACAGACACAGAAAGCAGATGGCTGGCTGTCTATGGCTGGCGGGGGAGGGGAGAAGGGGAAATGGGGAGTGACCGCTGGTGGATACAGTGTTTCTTTTGGGGAGGTGATGAAAATGTCTTGGGATTGCATAGCGGTGATGGTTGCAAAACTCTGAATAGGGGTGCCTGGGTGGCTCAGTTGGTTGAGCGTCCGACTTCAGCTCAGGCCATGATCTCATGGTCTGTGAGTTCGAGCCCCGCATCAGGCTCTGTGCTGACGGCTCAGGTTTCAGATTCAGTTTCAGATTCTGTGTCTCCCCCTCTCTCTGCCCCTCCCCCACTCATGCTCTGTCTCTCTCTCTCTATCAAAAATAAACATAAAAAATTTTTTTTAAATAAAAAAAATAAAAAAATTTTAAAAACTCTGAATATACTAAAAAGACTGAATCATCCACTTTAAAGGGGTCAATTTTGCGGCACATGAGTTATATTGCAATGTGAACACACACACACACGTTGAAGATCCTCCACTGGAGGTTGTGGCCTGCTCTGTCCCTCCCCCACTCTCCCCCAGGAGGAGGTTCAAGACGGTTTATGGGAGCGTGACTTGGAGGTGGCTCAGATGCCTGTCCTCCCACAATGACCGTGAGGAAATAAAGCTGGAGGCCTGTGTCAGAAATCCGGTTTTGCAGGCTGCAGTGTGGCACCAAGAGTGTTTACCGCTTTATCCTATAGCCAAGCAAAACACATGCTCGGCTGCAGGAAGCAAACTGCAGTCTGAGTGACTGTGATGCTTTTGCAAGTTAGTCCCTATTTTAGACCTGCACAACTGCCTTGGGTTTGCTTACGAAACCGCCACGGTCGGGTCACAATCGTCGGGGCTAGTCCTTTGATGTGCAATCATTTCCACTCCTTTTGCAAACAGATAGGAACACGGTTGTATTTCAAATAACTGAAAGATTTGTAAATGGAAATAGGTGTATTTTATTTTTGAGAGAGAGAGAGAGAGATTGTGAGCAGGGGAGGGGCAGAGAGAGTCGGAGACACAGAATCCAAAGTAGGCTCCAGGCTCTGAGCTGTCAACACAGAGCCCGATGCGGGGCTTGAACTCAAGAACTGTGAGATCATGACCTGAGCCCAAGTCAGATGCTTAACCAACTGAACCACCCAGACACCCCAAAATAGGTGTACTTGATACATGTGCATATTTGTTCATTTATTCATCCATCCAACAAACACACACACCTATCAAATGAACACCTACTACTTGCGAGGCACTGTTCTAGGCACTAGGGAGACAAGAAGAACAACATAGAAAAAGCCCCTGCTCTATTAGACATTATATTCCAGTGAGGGAGACCAAAAATGAACATAGAGCATACAAAGTCGATGGGGATAAATGCTGTATTGACGAAGAGAGCAGGTTGAGGGATCACGTATCGGGATAGCAGACAGAACATCCGTGATAGGCTTCTCTGATGAAGGTGACACTGAGGCACAGGTCCAAATGAGGAAAGAGGGAACCTATAACGAGCTCTGCATACACCAAACAAACACAAACACCCAGAGGTAGGAGCAAGCTTGGTGGGTTAGAACCACCGCAAAGAGGTAGTGTGGCTACACCCAAGTGAGCGAAGAAGAGATGGGTAGAAGATGCAGTTGGGGAAGATGCTAGGTGCCAGCCATGCCCAGATGCCAATGTCTAAGTTGGCATAAATACAAAGTGAGATGGGAGGCCCATGGAGGGTTCTGGGCAGGGAAACCATATGTTCTGCTTTGCATTAAGAGGCCCCCTGTGATGCTGTATGGGGACTGGGGAATGCGGAAGCAGGAATGGAGAAGTTAGACACAGCCTTCCATGTACAAGCACAGACAAAACCAGATGGGTCACTCTCAATGCGGTTCCCTCCAAAGAACATCTAACTTTCCATTCTTCCTTACAGCTTGGATTTGTTATGATGGGAATACGTCAGTTTGGAACTTAGAATAAAGATGTTGTAAAAGATAGCCACTCTTTGAAATCCTTGGGTACTTCTAGTGGGAATCTAAAATGGTGCTGTCACTGCAGAAAACAGTATGGCAGTTCCTCAGAAAGTTAAGCATGGAATCACCATTCGCTCTAGCAATCCCACTGCTAGGTGTATACTCCAAAGAACTGAAAAATAGAGACTCAAACAGATACACCAAGGTTCACAGCAGCGTTGTTCACACTAGCCCAAAGGTGGAAACAACCCAAATGTGTATCAAAAGATGAGTGGGTAAAAAAAGAAAATGAGTAGATAAACAAAATGTGGTATATACATACAATAGAATGCTACTCAGCCTTAAAAAGGAAGGGAATTCTAATACACGCTACAACACGAATAAAGCTAGAAAGCACTAGAAGACCACATGAAATCCACTCTGCGAAGTGGAATGAACCAGACACCATAGGACAAATATGACTCTACTTGTATGAGGTATCTAGAACAGGTGAACTCATAGAAACAACAAATATGATAGAGATTACCATGGGCTGGGGCAGGAGAATGAGGAGTTGTGTTTAATAGGTACAGAGTTTCTGTCTGGGATGATGAAAAAGTTTTGGAAATGCTGGTGATGATTGTACAATATTGTGAACGCACTTAATGCCAATGAATTGTACATTTTAAAATAGTTTAAATGGTAAATATTATGTGGTGTGTATTAACTACAATAAAAAAATTCCAGGGGCATCTGGCTGGCTCTGTCAGTGGAGCATGTGACTCTTGATCATAGGGTCATGAGTTCAAGCCCCATAATGGGTGTAGAGATTACTTAAAAATAAAATCTTTAAAAAAATTCTAGGGGCGCCTGGGTGGCGCAGTCGGTTAAGCGTCCGACTTCAGCCAGGTCACGATCTCGCGGTCCGGGAGTTCGAGCCCCGCGTCAGGCTCTGGGCTGAGGGCTCAGAGCCTGGAGCCTGTTTCCGATTCTGTGTCTCCCTCTCTCTCTGCCCCTCCCCCGTTCATGCTCTGTCTCTCCCTGTCCCAAAAATAAATAAATAAATAAATAAATAAACGTTGAAAAAAAAATTCTAAAAATAAGAAGAAGGAGAGGAGAAGGAGGAGGGGGAGGAAGAGGAGGAGGTAGCGGGAGGGGGGAGGAGAAGGAGGAGGGGGAGGAGGAGAAGAAGAGGAGGGAAAGGAGGAGGAGGAGGAGGAGGAAAGCACTCAGGAACAGTCAGGAGACAAGTTCCCTTTCCCCAAATTTATCAGGGAAGGGTGACATTTAAAAATGGTAGGGAGGGGCGCCGAGGTGGCTCAGGTTGTTAAGTGGCCAACTCTTGATTTCTGCTCAGGTCATGATCTCAAGGGTCATGAGTTTGAGCCCTGTGTCAGGTTCTACACTGACAGTGTGGAGACTGCTTGGTATTCTCTCTCTCCCTCTCTCTCTCTGCCCCTACCCTGCCCATGCTCTCTCTCTCTCTCTGTCTCTCTCAAAGATAAATAAACATTTTAAAAAATTTATAAAAACAATAAAGGTGGTAGGGAGGGGCACTTGGGTGGCTCAGTCAGTTAAGTGTCCCACTCTTGATTTTGGCTCAGGTCATGATCTCACGGTTCACGGGATCGAGCCCCAAGTCGTGCTCTTTGCGGAGTGCGGAGACTGCTTGAGATTCTCTCTCTCCCTCTTTCTCTCTGCCCCTCAGAACAAACAGGTAAAAAAAAAGAAAAAAAAAGATGGCAAGAAGAAACCCACAAGAATGCCATCTAGAAGGCAGACACTTGGGAATGGGTATGCTTTTACGAGAAAATGAAATCATATGTTTAAAACTCTCCTCTATTAAAAAAATGCCTGTGGTGGGATCTACAGCAACACTGTCCAGGAGTAACACAATGTGAGGCATGTGCAATTCACGTTGCTGGTAGTCACGTTAAAAAAAAAAAAATGAGGGGATTCATTTGTGTAAAAACTTTTTAACCCAACATATCCAAAATACCATCTGGGCTTGTAAAAAATATGAAAAGTCATAGGGGCGCCTGGGTGGCTCAGTGGGTTAAGTGTCCGACTTCGGCTCAGGTCATGATCTCACGGTCCATGAGTTCGAGCCCCGTGTCGGGCTCTGTGCTGACAGCTCAGAGCCCGGAGCCTGCTTCGGATTCAGTGTCTCCCTCTCTCTCTGCCCCTCCCCTACTCACATACACTCGCTCTCCTTTCCTCAAAAATAAACATTAAAAAATTTAAATATATATGTACATAATCATTAATGAGATATTCTCCGTTCATTATTTTTTTTATGTCATCAAAAGCCAATGTGTATTTTCCACTAGCAGCATATCTCAGCTTGGGCTCCAGGCTCCGTGGCCACACGTGGCTCATGGTTTTTGTACTGGATGGCGGTGGGCTAGAAGGAGGAGCGAGGCCCTGAACCAGCACTCAGACCTCTGGCTTCCCGGCCCAGTGACCCCACTTACAGCCGCGAGAACCATGGAAAGCGCCTCAATAGTTAGGAATATTCCTCAGACTCCTGGGAAATTCCTGATAAAATAGAGTTCACAGTCCACCTGCTTGTACAGTAAAGGTTATTGCTAGCCTTTGGCAACATAACATAAAACTAGAAACGTTCATTCAGTTGTGGTGTCTGATCGAATCTATTCACCAACACTAAAATGCAATGTGTTAAAATTATAGCGTTAGGTAATAGCCACAGACAAGATAAATACTTCTGGACATGTTAACTCTGGGGGAGGCGTGCAGGGAGGGTGGACTGGAGAAGGTCATGGTATTAAGCGTCGGTGAGCAATTCCACGATAGTCTTCTCCAGAAGAAAAAGGAAAAAAAAAAAAAAAAAAGCCTCAGAGCCACCTGTCATTGACTTATGGGTATATAGACCCCAAGGAACACATGGGCAGAACTTCTCTGCAAACAGATTTTCTTTCAGGCTATAAGATGATATTTCTCAAAGGAAGGAGCTCAGAGCTTCCTTGTTTATGAATTTGTCTTTATTTTATTGAAGAGCCTCAGCTGTTTCCTGACACTGCACACTGAGGAGGTCTGGAAGCCTCAGGCCCCAGCCGGCCTGACCACGAGCCAGACCCAGAGTAAGTTTCGTCCCACGCTTCCTGTTGAGTCCGGCAGCCTGGGTTTCCTGGTGACCCTTCCCTGCACCCAGCTGATTCAAAGGCCTGGCAAGACCCAGTGCCAGCCAAGAAAATTTGAGGCAGCCACGTTTGTTATTTCAAATCTCTAACCCCGCAGACCCCTGTATTCGGCTAATAAATACGAAAGTTAAAACAAGGATGCGTGTAACAGCCGTGATTAGAATACAAGTGAGCAAAAACCCCCGTGCGAGCAGCCCTCGAAACGTCTGCTCATTTCAAAGTTCACTGACTTAACCAATGTAGTAAAATCATAAAAATGATGAACAGTAGGAGGGGCGCCTGGGTAGCACAGTTGGGTAAGCGTCCAACTTCAGCTCGGGTCATGATCTCACAGTTCATGGGTTCAAGGCCCGTGTTGGATGTAGAGATTACTTAAAAATAATAAATAAACTTTAAACTCATCCAAAAATATCCTCAGAAAAATCCAGGATAATATTTTACCAACTACCTGGGCAACCTGTGGCCCAGTCAAGTTGACATATAAAATTAACCGTCACAAGTCAAAACCTGGAAACAAATCATATGTCCTTCAGCAGGTGGATGGATAAACTAACTGTGGTATATCCATACACTGAAATATCACTCAGCAATAAAAAGGAATGAGCTATTGTTACATGGAACAACCTGAGGGGATGTCAGGGCTTTATGCTGAGTGAGAAAAGCCAATCTCGAAAGATTACAAGGAGGTGATGGATATGTTGATTTGATCTTGGTAATCATCTCACAATGTATACATGTATCAAATCATCACGTTGTAGGCCTTAATATATACAATTTTTACTTTTTATTTTTATTTTTTAATTTTTTTAATGTTTATTTATTTTTGAGACAGACAGAGACAGAGCATGAATGGGGGAGGGGCAGAGAGAGGGAGACACAGAATCAGAAGAGGCTCCAGGCTCTGAGCCATCAGCCCAGAGCCCAACGTGGGGCTCGAACTCACGGACCACGAGATCGTGACCTGAGCTGAAGTCGGACGCTTAACCAACTGAGCCACCCAGGCGCCCCTACAATTTTTATTTTTTAATCATACTTCTATAAAGCTGGGTGGGGGGTAGGGAAGAAAAAAGATTAGACCTTGCCCATAAAGCTGTTTTTGCTCCTTTTTGTTTGGTATAGGTACACATTTTTAAAATAACTCCTTTTTTGGGGGGCACCTGGGTGGCTCAGCTGGTTAAATGTCTGACTTCACAGTTTATGGGTTTGAGCCCCGCATCGGGCTCTGTACTCACAGCTCAGAGCCTGGAGCCTGCTTCAGATTCTCTCTCTCTCTCTCTGCTCCTCCTCTGCTCGCACTCTGTCTCTCTCAAAAATGAATAAACATTAAAAAAATTTAAATAACTCCTTTTTTGAGATACTAATATGTTGATTATTAAAAATGGTTACATACCATTTGATTTTTTTTAATTTAATTTTATTTATTTTGAGAGAGAAAGCGCAAATAGGGGAGGGGCAGAGAGAGAGAGGGAGAGGGAGAGGGAGAGGGAGAGGGTAACACAGAGGAGTTTCTTAGCAGTAATGGAACAGTTCTGTATCCAGATTGTGGCAATAGTCACTCGAATCTGCCTGCCCATGCGATAAAATATCATAGAACCATACACCAAAAAAAAAAAAAAAAAAAAGAATGAACGTTTAGAAAGAAATTGGTGAGTATCTGTTTGCTAAGTACCATGTTCCAAACACAGTCTTAGAACTTCACGTACATTACACAGGCTACTGACAGCAACCTGGTGAGTAAAAACTATAGCCCCCACTTGAAGGGGGAGCAAACAGACACTTGGAGAGTGTCATCAGCTATACACGCTCACCCGGCAGGTAAGTGGCAAAGCCAGGACTTCCGCCAAATCTGACTCCAAGTCTTCTGCCCCTTCCCTGCCTCGTGAAACCTCTTAATCCATAAATAAACCCAATGCGTAAATAAAAATCAACAGCATGGAACCTCCCCTGCTCCCACAACAGGGCATCGTAGCCCTGATGTCATCTCACACCACAGCTGAGTATCTTGCACTTGTCCCTCTCTGGAACTCCTCACAGCTGTGGCGGGGGCCCGAGATAAACACAGAAAAGGAGAGGCTGCTGTGGAGAGGCTGGAAAAATTAGCAGAGAGATGAAGCCATTAAAAGCAAACTACAGGACAAGTCCAGACAGGCAGATGGCTCAGCCCGGGGTCAGGGGGCCCAGAGTCAAGGGAGCAGCTTTCCCTCAAGCTCACTTGAATTTAGATGACGACAGAATTGTCAAGGATGTGCCCCCCCCCCCCCCCCCGCACCTTGCAGGATGCCTCCCCTGGCTCCCTCCAGGCTGAGCTACCGGCCAAACTTCAGTGCTCCCAGATCAGCACGATTTTTCCATACAGTTCTAGAATCACCAGTGTATAAGCTGTTGTTGATCTCGGAGCCCAGCATAGACTGTGGCCTGGGTTGGGGCTCAGTGAGTGTTGAGTGGATGAATGAACCGCAAGAATCTAGCCCAGGACTGTGGACTCAAATGCCTTGCAAGGCCAGGCAGACGATACAAATGAATGGGGTTGGGGATGGTTAACGGAGGGAGTGACAAGGAAGACACTGGAGCCCATGTACCGCCTCTAAAGGGGCAGCCGCTACTCAGCCATGGTCATTTGCCTCCGTGTGGGAAGGTGGATCATCTATTGCCACATCTGATTTTTTGAGAGGAGCCAAAATCCAGGCTTTTATGATGAGCTCCTGATATTTCCATGTTGTGAACTCATTTTAAACTTTTTAAAATTAAGTGAGGGCCAAACACAACACATATGCTGGTTGACCACTGCCCAGAGGACGTCTGGAACATCCACTCTGAGACTTCAGGATGTTTCAGAGTTTCTGATGCAGTGATTTTGCCGATATACTGCTAGGCAAAGAGTTCAAGAGCAGGCAAAGGAAAGCCAGTGTCATCGACATCCATAAGCCAATTCCCTTCGATGGCCTCTTCTGTAAGCAAACCACTGGGAGAGGCCCAAAGAACAGGCAGGAACTCGGAAAAGGGGGGTGGGGAAAAGGGGGGGGGGACGCAGATGACCACATGACTGCTAGCTGGTTTGGTTATAGGATTCTTGTATAACTTGAACCCTCATGAAAAATGCATCTTTTTTGAATTATCAGACTATTTTCATCCCAGTGCTAGAGGCACAAAGACCAGACAATCCCATCTAATGGACAAAAGATGGTCTTGCCAGATCTATTTAAAGAGGAGCCCTCATTGCTATTTGCACAAGACAGAGGGAATTTAAGACAAGACTGGACAGGGCCCTGGGGAAGAGGCCACGGGTGGTGAATCAGCCCTGGTCTGAGGACCTAATATGGATGTAAAGTCTCCCCACCTCCCACCCTTCACTTTAACACCAGTGGCCTCTTGTCATCTCCTTCACTGGCCAGTCCTTCCTCTCAAACTCAGGAAAGCACAATGCTCAGACTCGCCCAGCTTCTAGCCCTCCTTCGACCATCTGCCGGCTGTGTGAGTCTAGGCAGGTGACAGCTTCGGAAGTTCAGTTTCTCCATCTTTAAAATGTAACCAACACATGCTGGTATCATGCACCCCTTCATACGCTACAATAAAAAGGGCATTTCATCTCTGTGGTATTCTTCTCCCAAATCTATATCCGCAGCCTGATCCTGAGAACGCATCAGAGGAGCTCAAATTGAGGAACATTATACAAAATACCTGAGTATACTCTTCAAAAGTATCAAGGTAAAGAAAAACAAGGATAGACTGAGAAACTGACCAGACAATGCAATGCAACATGGTATCCTGGATTGATCCCAGGATGGAAAAAGGCCACAAGTAGAACAACTAGTGAGAACTGAATGAGGTCTCTTCAGTTGAGTTTAAAAATCATGGGACTGGGCGCCTGGGTGGCTCGGTCGGTTGAGAGTCCGACTTCGACTCAGGTCACGATCTCGCGGTTCGTGGGTTCAGACCCCACATTGGGCTCTGTGCTGACGGCTCAGAGCCTGGAGCCTGCTTCAGATTCTGTGTCTACCTCTCTCTCTCTCTCTCAAAAATAAACAAACATTAAAAAAAATTTTTTTTTAAATCATGGGACTAATAGCTCTTCCTCTTCCCTTCTGGAACAATTCAATCCTAAAATGTAGATGAGACAGCAAGGTAGGCATCTACGGTGGAAGGGGGTGGGGAGCTGCGGTGACATAGAGCGGGCTTCGCCACAGAGTGTGGGTGCCCTGACATGAGGATTCAGAGCCTGAGCAGGGTAGGAAGAGTGTCCACGCAGGACATGGCCTGGAGTGGGCAGTCAGAGCCCACGCACGGAGGAGAAAGCATTACTCTCGGAGAACAGAGTTGCAAATATGGAAAAAGAGAAGCCCGGGACAAACCCTGTGGTGTTGGATAGGAATTGGACGTATTGGTGTGAACTCATGTTGGTGTGAACTCTTTCCATATATAGGGACATAAAAGTAATTATAGAGATGAGTATTTAACAGAGTTTCAGTTTTGCAAGATGAAGAGTTCTGTGAACGGATGGTGGTGAGGGTTGTACAATGTGAGTGCACGTAATGCTGTTGAAATGTACACCTCAAAATGGTTAAGACGGTAAATCTTATGTTATGTGTGCTTCACCCTAATTTCTAAAACTACTAAGTAGGGGTGCCTGGGTGGCTCAGTAGGTTAAGCGCCCGACTCTTAATTTTGGCTCAGGTCGTGATCTCACGGTGTGTGAGTTCGAGCCCCATGGCAGGCTCTGTGCTGACAGTGTGGCACCTGCTTGGGATTCTTTCTCTCCCTGTCTCTCTCAAAAAATAAATAAACTAAAAAAAAAAAATGTTTTTAATCAATAAACTAATAAGTAGATGTAGACACAAATGGTTGTGTTTGTGTGCATGTCATGTTGTATGTGCTCTGCTGTGTGTGCAGTTGTGTATATACACCTACACTCACAAGTGTTCTCCCCTGAGAGGGCCAGGGAAGCCTCACCCTGGTAGCAATGAGCACACCCAGCAGCCAGATCTTGACTTCTAAACACCATTCACACTGAGATGAACCAGGGTCCTTGGAGAAATGACTGATTTCCCAGGGCCGGGACAGGAAAAATGCGAGATGAGCCTAGAACATCTTGTGCTAGAAAGCTCAAAGAATGACAGGCCTGGCAAAAGGACGCAGCAATTAGTTTGAGTGGGTTCCCAGTGGCCAAACGGGGAATAATGATCAAAATAAGTAATGAGAGTAACAGATTATAACCCACTGAAGCTGAGAGTGCACGCAGACCTTCCGTCTCTTGCCAAGATGGAGAGAAGGTAAGGTGGCACTTGGGGGAAGAAGGACGCTCACTCTCATTTTCCTTTTTCCTATTTTGTTTTTAAATGCTGAGTGGAAAGGACATGACACATAGAGCAAACTAGAGGCCCAGAAAATTCCTAGAGAGACTGTCCAAGGCATATGGACTTTTGAGATCTGTCCAGTGTTATTTCCTGTTGGTAGGGAGGAAAGATACAGGGGGTGCCATGAGGAATGGAGTGTGGGACGGGGGGAGGGGAGCAGGAGACAGGGAAGGGGGCTGGGCCACCAACTGCTGCTTGCAGCGAACCCCCTCCCCAGGTGCTGAGGGGCCGGGGGGTGGTAAGGGGCCTCTGGGAGCGGCCTCTGCCCTGCTGAGTGGAGGTGCCCCACATCTGGTTCACATTGAAGGGTAAAAGCAAATGGGTTTCTGAGCTGGAAGGAGCCCAGAAGACTTGGCCAAGCCATGCTGCTTGGACACCAGGGCACAGCATCACCTCTTCCATGGGTCACCGGGCCTGGCCAGCTCCCAAGGGCCTACAGAGAGGACGTGGTTGGAAGGAGGCCATCTTCTCTGCTTAGAACCACGTTATCCAGGACCAGCTCTGCCTAATGTACAAAACAGCCATGGGTCCAGAGGGGCTGGTTCTGTGACGTGCACATGACTCATTTCAGGCCGGGAATGAGGCTGGAGTTGCACACACACCAAATGTAACCACCTCCACCCACAGGGATTGTTTGTTCTTGTCATGGTGCCTCCCTTGGCTGGGAAGAGGCAACTGCTCGCTGGGGAATCTTGAGCAACTTTCTTAATTTCTCTGAGACCGTTTCCTCATCTGTATAATGGGAATGATGGTTCCTTCTTCGTGGGGCCATGGTTAACCTATTAAAGTCACTGCATGTAAGGCACAGTCATGGCTCCAGAAAGTTCTCCATCAGTGTTTGCCATTCCCATTGGTCATTTGGATAGCAATCTTATCTTATCTCTTCTGTTGGGTAGTAAATGTTTTAGGGGAAAAGTAGGACTTTGTATTCTAGGCTTTATGCCCCAAGTACCTTCCATGGCCGTATCAGGCAGGGGGCAGACAGATGCCAGTTCACTTTCCAGTTTTGCTCTTTGGTGGCTGTGTGACTCTAGCAAGCTTCCTCAACCTCTCTGAGACTCCATTTCTTTCTCTGTTAAGGTGGAACCCTTCCCCTGCATCCCTGGGGTTGGCAGGAATTGACAAGGTAAATGCCTGTCAGGGGATGGTTTATAGTATAAAATATAGTATATATTTTCCTTCCCAGACTCATTTAAAAAGCTCAGAAAACAGTGTTGGATTGAAGGGACACACATCAGGGAAGCATCTTTTAAAAACCGTCCAGCTCTGGCCCTTTCTCTGCCCAGCATTATTAGCCTCCTCAAAAATCAGCAGCAGCCAGAAGAGTGCTGATTCATTCTGGGATGAGCACTGGGGCTCAGCATCCCGGCCGGCACCCCTCCGCTTCCCATCCCAGCCTCGCCTCTTGTTGTCCTCCAACCTAAGAAAGGACGTTGCTTCTCCACCGGATGGAACCAGCTTGCTCTTCCCCAGTGCCCTCCTGGGAGTTCAGGGGGAGCCACACAGCCGAGGTGGACACGCGTGTCCATTGCAGGGCCCTGACCAGGAGCCAGGCCTGCAAAGCAAAGCAGTCTGGGTTCGGGGACACCACCTTGGTGCTTAGGAGAAGAAGGCAAGGCCAGAAAAGCTGGCTGCACCTTGGCAAGTCATTTGACCTCCTTGTGCCTTAGTTTTCGCATCTGTAAAAATGGACGCTACCCACCTTACAGAGTGTGATGAGGTTTTCCTGAGAGGTTCGAGTATATAAGGGCGTACTTAGTGCAGTACCTGGCACATAATAAGTGTTTAGCGAATGCTCGCCATTATGAATATTAGCTCTCGTTTGGAATCTCTCCAGCCCTAAATAATTCCTGCGAAGCAGCTCAGAAGTTGCCAGGATTCAAGCTCTGATTTACCCAGGCTACTGGGGGAGAGAGAGAGAGAGAGAATCTGTCACTTGCTTTCTCTCACTTCCATTCACAAGTGAGAAATCCAGTATTCCACCAACATCTAATCTACTCCTCTAAACCAGCCAATCCGCAGATGGAACCAGTATCCAGTCAGGTAATTAAGTCTTAATTCCTCTCATCTGATCGCTCAAATCCCGCCACACACATTTAACCCTCTCCTTTTCCCCAAATTTTATCAGTCCCCCAATCACGCACTTAACTACCAGCCCCACCCCTGCCTCCGCTGGGACACAGCTCAGTGTAACCAACACACAAAATTGCAAGCTTTCACTTTAAGCGCTTTCTTTGAAAACATAAACAACAACAACAGCGAACAAAACAAAACAGAAAAAATAGCCTTTCCCCACCTCTGTGAAATCCTAGATTAAAAAAGGATAAATTTGATATATAATTATGTTATAACTATTACATATAACAAGATAATTATAGAAATTATTTCTCTGTGTGTGTGTGTGTGTGTGTGTGTGTGTGTGTGTGTATGTGTGTACACTCAACCAGGGCTAAGAGAATGCTTGTCACACTCAAGAGTGAAATGGAACAAATTATACAAACTTTGCATGATGAGAAAGCTAGGAGAATCACGTTATGTAGGGTCATGGCTTCTCTGAAGCCGCTGTTGAAATCGACTTCATGACCGGAAAAGAATGTGATCATAGATGAGGATTGAGGACAGGCTGAGTAACTGCTTAGAGATTTGGGGGTTAAATCATTCTGTACAGCTTTAAAAATATTGCACCCTCAGAGCGCCTGGGTGGCTCAGTCGGTTAAGCCTAGCACTCTTGATTTCTGCTTGGGTCATGATCTCTCTGTGTGTGAGTTCGAGCCCACATTGGACTCTGCCCTGACAGGACAGAGCCTGCTTGCGATTCTCTCTCTGCCCCTCCCCCCACAAAGTAAACTTTAAAAAACATTACACCCTCCAAAATAAAACAAACCCCTATCTAAGCATCTATCTGACATTTTTTGCCCCTGCCTTAAACTCCTGTCTTTTCAACTAACACTAATTGAGAGCTTACTTGTTGAGCTCTTTAGTCCATTCCTCCTTAAAACATCCTTAGGAGTTAGATAGTAGCTTCATCCCATTTTGCTGAGTTAGAAGTGAGGCACAGAGCAGTTAAGTAACTTTCCAGAGGTCACACAGCTATTAAGTGCTAGAATCAGAATTCAGACTCAAATCTGTCTGATTTGAGCCCATGTTACTAACCACTAAGCTCTACTGCCTCCTTGTGGTGGTTTTTCCACTTGGGAAGCCGTCAGCACCTTTCTCGATCCCTCCCTATGCTATAACACCCAGAACAAAGCAGCTCCCGTGTTGTTTGGCACAGCAAACCCCACACCCTGTATTCACATTTTCAACATGCAAAACGTTAACCCACCATGAGAAAAAAAAACCACATTTCTTTCTTTTTTAACCAATAACTTCTACTTTCTCTGATTTTAGACCATGATAGGAAAGCGGTTTTTTTTTTCATTTCCTATGGAAGACCAAAAGAATTCGTGGTCAACTCACAGTATGTTTTGGAAGCTGTTTAGAAGTCCTGGGGGTTGAGTCCATTAGGAGGAGTGTGGTGACACGTGGCCCAGTTTGGGTGACTGTGTCATTTCGACACCTGGATCCGGAACACCGGAGTAGGTGAGTGTCCAAAGCTCTAGAAACTTCTTTTTAATTCACATCGGTGTTTTAGCTACCTCGGGTGGTAGGGAGGAGGGGTTATTTTTTCCTGTTAAAAGCTTCAAAGCTCAAAGTTTACGTTTTTGGCCTCAGAGGCTGGTTTCGGAGCGTGGCAGGTGAGGCCTGGTCACCGGAGGGGGAGGGTCCTGACTGGGGGAGAGGTTTGAGCCCTCTGATGGGATGAGGAAGGAACAAATGTGGCCCCCTTAATTCGAAGATTAGAACAGAGCCCACAGTGGGGGCACCTGGGTGGCTCAGTCGGTTAAGGGTTGGACTTTGGCTCAGGCCGTGATCTCATGCTTCATGAGTTCAAGCCCCGCATCGGGCTCTCTCCTGGCTCTCTGCTGTTGGCACAGAGCCTGCTTCAGATCCTCTGTCCCCCTCTCTCTCCCCTTCCCCTACTCATTCTCTCTCTCTCTCTCTCAATAAATAAATAAACTTTTTAAAAAAGAAAGAAAGAACAGAGCCCATGGGCTCTGGGTGGGATGGGCTGAATTGAGGCCTGATTAGGCATTTGCTTCCTTACCACATGGTGTGGAGGGTGAACGGTGACAGAAAACAGTTCAAGAAGAAGGTGGAAGAGAGAGTTGGGGAGACCCACTGATGGGAATCTGAGGCCCAGAACAAGCGTCAGGACAAGGGCAAGAGGGTTTGCAAACAGGGAAAATAAAATGATTAAAAGGATGCAGACATTTGTTTCCTTTACCTTTTGCAAACGTGTCTGCCTCCGAATCCAAGCTTTCTTTCGGGCGTGAACTTTGCTGAGAACGTCAGGCAGGCCCCTCAGGCAAAGACCACCTGATGACAGTGATAATGGCTGAGCTTTATTGGGCACTCAATGGGCGCCCTCCCCTGGGCTAATGGGCTAATCCCCTCCTACGCAGTGACCCTCACAACAACCCCCTGAGGCGAGGACTGCTGGCCTTGTTAACAGGCGAGGAGAGTGAGGACCAAGAGGTTAAGTAACGTCCCAACATCACAGCAAGTGGGTGACTAAGCTGGGGCAGATGCTTCTACACCAGACATGCTACCCTCCACGCCGCCAGATGCCAATGTTGGCAACTTCTCCCTTGCAGGTCCCAGGACCAATCCGTGCCTTCTCTTCATTACTCCCAAAATGAGTTGACGAAAATGGGTTTCTGAGTTTTCATGGACAACATCATGTGTGTGTGTGTGGGGGGGGGGGGGGTGTTTAGCGGTGAGTGATTATTTTGTGCATATCACGTGCCTGGAACTGTTGGAGGTATGGGGGTGAGTACGAAGTAAAACGCCGTGTGTGCAAATATCTGTGTTCTCTTCCTGGACACATCACTCAACGACACTTCCCACACTCCTGGGAAGTTACACGGGACCGTGGAATTGAGTTCTGGCCAGTGACATGTGGCCAGAAGTGATGAATGGGACTGCCGGGCCTGGTCCGTCAGAACCTGCCTGTGGTCACCCGAGCTCTTTCTCTCTTTGTTTGGTTAATCAGGGGCAGAGACCCCCAGAGAATGATGGAGCCAGTGGATGGAAGAAGACTAATTCCCTGAATGAGCTTGTAGAACGGAACTCCCCTACACACACACACACACACACACACACACACACACTCCAACCTGCATCAGAATGTGATATGAGTGGGGTGCCTGGGTGGCTCAGTCGGTTAAGCATCCGACTTGGGCTCAGGTCATGATCTCGCAGGTTTGTGAGCTGGAGCCTGCTTGGGATTTTCTCTCTCTCTCTCTCTCTCTCTTTCTCTCTCTCTCTCTCTCTCCGCCCCTCTGCCACTTGTGCTCTCTCTCTCTCTCTCTCTCAAAATAAATAAATAATTAAACTTAAAAAAAAAGAATGCGGGGGCCCTTGGGTGGCTCAGAAAGTGTCCGACTCTTGATTTCTGCTCAGGTCATGATCTCACAGTTCCTGAGTTCAAGCCCCGCACTGGGCTCAGCGCTGGCAGCATGGAGCCTGCTTAGGATTCTCTCTCTCCCTCTTTCTCTGCCCATCCCCCACTTGCATTCTCTTTCTCTCTCCCTCTCTCAAAATAAATAAATAAACCTAAAAAAGAACAGAATGTGATATGAGCAAGAACTAATCCTTTTGTGTTAAGCCACTGAGATTTTTAAGTTCGGCCTATAAACAAGGCTTTTTCCAATAAGAAATAGTATTATTGCAAAATGAAACAAAATAAAGGGGTAGAGATTAGGGAAAGGGGTGATGTCTTGGAAGGCCTTTGGAGGAGGTAACATTTGAGGCAAGACCTAATGATGAGAAGAAAGGAGCCATATGAAGATATGTGCAGAGACTCCTGCAGGAATAGGGAACAGCATGAGCTAAGGTCCTGTGGCGGCAACAAGGTTGGATAGTTTGAGGACTAGAAACAAGGCCAGTCTAGCTAGAGCACAGTGAACTTGGGAAGGTATGAGAGAAGAGGTCAGAGATGTGGGCGCCAGATGGGGGCCAGTTCATGGAAGGCCTTATAGACTACAGTGAATTTTACCCGAGGTTGATGGGGAGTCATTGGAAAGTATGAAACAGAGGATAGAGTTTGTGCTTTAAAAAGATCCCTCTGGGGGGCATCTGGGTGGCTCAGTCAGTTAAACATCCGACTTCAGCTCAGGTCATGATCTCACGGTCTGTGAGCCCGAGCCCCGCGTCGGGCTCTGTGCTGACAGCTCAGGGCCTGGAGCCTGCTTCGGATTCTTTGTCTCTCTCTCTCTCTGCCCCTCCCCCACTCATGCTCTGTCTCTGTCTCTCAAAAATGAATAAATGTTAAAAAAATTTAAAGAATAACATGAAGACTATTTTGTCACATTGGTGCACATTCTCTCTCTTTTCTATCTATATGATTTATATATATATATATAATTTTATATACTATACATAACATATACAGTATATGTATGCTTTATACAGTATATGAATATATAATTTATGTTTCTATGTATAACTTTCTAAAGATTTTTAATTTTTTTAATGTTTATTTTTGAGAGAGAGAGCACACACGTGCACACGAGGGAGGGGCAGAGAGAGGGAGACAAAGAATCCTGTGGAGGCTCCATGCTGTGGCAGCTCAGAGCTCGATGCAGGGCTCGAACTCACCAACTGTGAGATTCTTTTTTTTTTTTTTTTTAATGTTTTTATTTATTTTTGATACAGAGAGAGAGAGCATGAGTGGGAGAGGGGCAGAGAGAGAGAGGGAGGCACAGAATCCAAAGCAGGCTCCAGGCTCTGAGCTGTCAGCACAGAGCCCCATGTGGGGCTGGAACTCACAAACTGTGAGATCATGACCTGAGCCGAAGTCAGATGCTCAACCGACTGAGCCACCCAGGTGCCCCAACTGTGAGATTCTGACCTGAGCCGAAGTCAAGAGTCAAATGCTTAAATGACTGAACCACTCAGGCACCTCTTTAATTTTTTTTAAGTAATCTCTACACTCAACATGGGGCTGGAACTTACAACCCCGAGATCAAGAGTCACATGCTCCACCGACGGAGCCAGCCAGGCACCCCTATATATATTCATAATTTTTAACATTTTTTCCCTCTGAATTATTTTAGTGTGCGAGATCCATACTCCTTTATGGCTAAACACTTCCGGGTTACCATCTAAGGGCAGGGAAGCCTTTTCTGTACAACCACAGTACAATTTCCAAACAAGAGATGTAACATTGATATAATGATAATATCTAACATAGAGTTCATATTCAAATTTTACTAATTGCCCTTATAATCTTATTAATGTCATTTTTTTTTTCTCAGTCAAGAATCCAATCCCAGATCATGGACTGCATTTAGTTGTTGTTATGGGTTGAATTGTTCCTCCTTCAAAAAGTTATGTTGAAGTCCTAACCCCAGGACCTCAGAATGTGTCTTTATTTGGAGATAAGGTCTTACAGAAATAAGTTAAAGTGAGGTCATTAGAGTGGGCACTAGTCCAATATGACCGGTGTCCTTATAAAAAGGGACAATTGAGGGGCGCCTGGGTGCCTCAGTCGGTTGAGCGGCTGACTTTGGCTCAGGTCATGATCTCGCGGTCCGTGAGTTCGAGCCCCACGTCGGGCTCTGTGCTGACAGCTCGGAGCCTGGAGCCTGTTTCGGATTCTGTGTCTCCCTCTCTCTGACCCTCCCCCGTTCATGCTCTGTCTCTCTCTGTCTCAAAAATAAATAAACGTTAAAAAAATTAAAAAAAAAAGGGACAATTGAGAGGCACTTGGGTGGCTCAGTAGGGCAAGTGTCCAACTGTAGCTCAGGTCATGGTCTCATGGTTGGTGAGTTTGAGCCCCACGTGGGGCTCTGTGCTGACAGCTGGGAGCCTGGAGCCTGCTTTGGATTCTGTGTCTCCCTCTCTCTCTGCCTGTCCCCATTCACACTCTGTCTCTGTCTCTGTCTCTCTCTTTCTCTCTCTCTCAAAAATAAATAAATACTTGGGGGGGGAGGTTTAGAAATGAAGTTCCCCAATATCTTTCTACGGGCCCAATATCCCTGTGGCTGCCTCCTGCTGACGGCTGGACAAACAGCAAGCGACAGCCCGAGGTCTCCCTGGCAGTAGGGCCTTAAGGAGGAAGGAAATAAATAGCTGCTCCCTGAATAGGCCCTGTGGGAGAAAAGGAATACCTCGCTGTCTTCACTGAAGGGAAAACAGGACCTCAAAGCTCTGGGGCCCAACGAGGAACGATGCAAAAGTGTTCCTTTTTCAGAAAGACCACTCCCTAGATGCACGATGCGTCTGATTCCCAGGGGATGTATGGTGTGGTGACAGGTGTCTCCAACACCCCATGGCTTTGGAGAATGTCGTCACTGCAGATGCATCTACAGCAGGGCTGAGCCAGGAGCCCAGGGTGCTCCCAGGAGCTTGGATCCTAATTTGCATGGGCTAAAAGATCACCAACACGAGATTTAGGGCTGAGAGAGGACACAAGCCAACGGCAAATCACTTTGAAACCTTAGACCAGGGTTTTCCCACCTCAGCGCTATTGACATTTTGGACCAGATAATTCTTTTTTTTTTTTTTTAATTAAAAAAAATTTATGTGTATTCATTTTTGAAAGACAGAGAGAGACAGAGCACAAGCAGGGGTGGAGCAGAGAGATGGAGGCACAATCTGAAGCAGGCTCTGGGCTCTGAGCTGTCAGCACAGAGCCCAACGTGGGGCTCAAACTCACGATCCGGGAGATCATGACCTGAGCTGAAGTCAGACCCTCAACCAACTGAGCCACCCAGGTGCCCCTGGACCAAATAATCCTTTATTGTGGGGGTCTTTCCTGCAGCATCCCTGACCTGTACTCACTTAGATGCCAGTAACATCCCTCTCTCCAAGATGAGACAATCAAGAATGTCTCCAGACAGTCAAATGTTCTCTTGGGGGCAAAAATTACCCTTGACTGAGAACTATTACTTTAGATAAAAATTAATCTTAGGAGAGGCTGGGTGGCTAAGTCGGTGAAGCGTCCAACTTCAGCTCAGGTCATGATCTCATGGTTCATGAGTTTGAGCCCCGAGTCAGGTTCTGTGCTGACAGCTCAGAGACTGGAGCCTGCTTCAGATGCTGTGTCTCCCTCTCCCTCTCTCTCTCTCTCTGCCCCTCCCCCACTCGCCTTCTGTCTGTCTCTCTCTCTGTCTCAAAAATAAATAAACATTAAAAAATTAATCTTAGGGGTGCCTGGGTGGCTCAGTGGGTTAAGCATCTGAAGCTTCATTTTGGCTCAGGTCATAATCTCACAGTTCGTGGGATCGAGCCCCATGTCGGGCTCTGCGCTGACAGCCTGTGACATCATCGAGCCTGCTTGGGGTTCTCTCTCTCCCTCTCTCTCTGCCCCTTCCCCAATCACTCTCTCTCTCTCTCTCTCTCTCTCTCTTTCTCTCTAAAAAATAAATAAATAAAACTTTAAAAAAAAATCTTAGACTTGTTAATTTTTTTTTTTTTTTTTGCAATTACCTGAAATCTTGCTCAGAAATCTAAAAGACCCAACTGCAATAGCAGTATCTGAACCCTGCCACTGATTGTGGCAAAAAGCAAATCAAAAGGCAGTTAATGACATGGTGTCTCACTTGCTTTTTCCTTGCAGGCTCAGTGACATCAGGCAGTCCGCTTCCCTCGCTCTCCACTGTTTGCATTCTTGCCGAGCTGGCCGGGTAGGGCAAAAACCTCAGAGCTGGCTGCGTTTCAGAAACGGCTGCAAGGACTCTCGGGGGCTTTCCAAGCTTAATTAGTTCTTATTTGTAAAGTTCCTTAGGAAGCTCAGGCCAGGATGCTATGGGAAGCCCAAGTCACTCGGGTTCTCGCCACACTCTTAAAAAGAACATTCCCGCCCGAAAGGGCTGGGAGAGCCAGAAAAAGAGCTTATAGGAAGGAGTGTGTGTGTTGAATAGTGAAGGAGGCCTTGTGAAGCGCATTTGAGACCATAAAGAAAGAGGGTAATACTTTCCAACTCTCTGGGCCTCCTCCTATTCTCTAGAGCAGGAAATTATGTAAAGTATTTCCTGAACAGCTGAAGTATGTTAGAAACGTGCTAGCGTCCTCTACATTATCTCCAGGAAATAGACGCCGAAGAATTTCTTTGCCACAAGGAACTATTCGGGTGCCGCTGCCCAGTTTCACCTGAACGGGAGGCATGTCTGCTCTGGGGGGTGAAGACAATGATCTTTTTTAGGTCGTTTTGACGTCATATTCAGTATTGTAAAGAACATGGCCTGAAAGAGAACTCTTCGTGTGTGTGTGTGTGTGTGTGTGTGGAGAGAGAGAGAGGAATAGGAATAGGAATATGAAAACTTTCTCTGCCAGGTAATTTAGCAACGTCAGTAACAGCTTGCTCGTTATCTACTTATCCTCACTTAATCTTCGGGCGGGGTAAGGATGAGGTCAACCTCTTCTGTTTCAAGCATCATTCTAGAGCGTGCAACCAAAGGAAACTGATGAGCCCCATCCCACCTCTGGAGATTTGCTCTCTCCAAAGCCTGAGCCCATACATCTCCCAGGGTGGGGGTCTACAGGCATCCTGCCCCAGCAGGCCGAGTTTAAGCCGCCCGAGCCCATCAACCGCAGGACGTTGGTGGGGTCACGGTACGAGAGCCATCTGGGAGCCAGCTGTGACTTTGGCTAGCAAGTTCCCCTGGTCTCCTGTGAGAAGGGAGCGGCAGAAACACCAGAGGAGAATGACAGTTGTTACCTCCAGAGCAAGAAGGAGGCCGAGGAAGGAAGCCAATTGCTGAAGAGAATGACAGATCCGATTCTGCTGGTGAAGGCCAGGCAAGTTCCCTGCTTCCTAGTATCAGTTAGGAGCCGTTTCCCCAGTGGTAGCGCGGCCCGGGATCCAACAAGGCTCAGGAAGTGTGCGATTTGCCTTTCAGAGACCTGGCTGTCAGCAGGAGGGTGAGAAGCCAGACGAGTACAGTTTATACTGCCCATCCTCTGGGGCCTGCAAGGGAAGCTGAACCGGAGGCCAGACGGAGAAAGACAGACCCCTGCCATCTTCTCTTTCTGGGAACAGAGGCACCACATTCTTACTGTGTCAACCAAACGCCATCTCTTAGGGACAGCAGTTAAAACTCCTGTTCAACCAGACTCCTTCCGTCCAATTATAGCTAAAGTCATTGGTCTGAGGTCTTAAACTACTT
The DNA here is from genome assembly GCF_018350155.1 of Leopardus geoffroyi. NCBI lineage: Eukaryota > Metazoa > Chordata > Mammalia > Carnivora > Felidae > Leopardus > Leopardus geoffroyi. The sequence goes on from NC_059330.1 coordinate 47,090,483, forward strand.
GTATGAATCCGGGCACCCGGCTGGCTCAGTCGATAGAGCTGTGATCTCAGGCTCATGAGTTTGAGCCCCACTTTGGGTGTAAAGATTAAGGGGGGGAAAAACATTACGGCAGGAAGTGAGCTCAGATGGTGACATTAACAACAAAAAAAAAGTGCACTACAAATGTGCAGAAAATAAATTGGAAAGATCTAGACCTGAAGTTTGTACTGTTTTGAAGGTGGCTGCCCCTTTGAGAATCTAATTTCCATCAGGCTAGGAGCCCCTTTTCTGGAAAAGCTCACGTACACGTGTTTCGCAATACCTTGCATACAATTTCGGGGACTCGTGGGCCCCATGAAGGCCTACCCTGAGTCTCAGGTTACTCAGGTTAAGGATTCCCATCTACGAAAAAAGGTACAAACTAATGGTGGAACTTTAGGCTATTTTTTTAGTTTTTAGGGTGTTCTGAGTTTTTAAATTTTCTAAAATTGGTATTACTTCCGTAACCTGGAAACATTATTTTACAAACTTACCAAAAAGTCTAAAGAAAAGGCAAAAACTTCAGACTCACTAAATGAAGGTTGCCTCACGGTGACAGAGACAAGTGGTTGAGAGAAGGGTGCAGGATGGTCACGAGTCACCTAGAACTGTGGTTTAAGTCAAAGAGTTTGAAAAGAGCTTCTTTTTCTACATGTTTCCCCACATCTCTCCTGTATTCCAACAGTTGTGCAAAAAAAAAAAAAAAAAAAAAAAAAAAAAGGTATGTGCTTTTTTGAAATGCTTATTTATTTTTAAGAGACAGAGTGCAAATGGGAGAGGGGCAGAGAGAGGGAGACACAGAATCCAAAGCAGGATCCAGGCTCCAAGCTGTCAGCACAGAGCCCGACACGGGGCTCAAGCTCACAAACCGTGACATTATAACCTGAGTCAAAATCAAGAGTCGGATGTTTTTTTTTTTTAACACACTTTATTTTTTTTATTTTTATTTTTTTTATTTTTTATTTATTTTTTTTTTTCAACGTTTATTTATTTTTGGGACAGAGAGAGACAGAGCATGAACGGGGGAGGGGCAGAGAGAGAGGGAGACACAGAATCGGAAACAGGCTCCAGGCTCTGAGCCATCAGCCCAGAGCCCGACGCGGGGCTCGAACTCACGGAACGCGAGATCATGACCTGGCTGAAGTCGGACGCTTAACCGACTGCACCACCCAGGCGCCCCGAGTCGGATGTTTAACTGATGGAGCCATCAAGGCACTCCTTAAAAATAAAACCTTAAAAAAAAGTACAGTAAAACCTTGGTTTGCAAGCATAATTCCTTCTGGAAACGTGCTTGTAACCCAAAGCACTTGCCTATCAAAGCGAATTTCCCCATAAGAAATAATGGAAACTCAGATGATTTGTTCCACAACCCAAAAATATTCATATCAAAATGATTACAATACTGTAATATAGGGGCTCCTGGGCGGCTCAGTCGGTTAAGCGTCTGACTTAGGCTCAGGGTATGATCTTGAGGATCATGGGTTTGAGCCCCGGGTCGGGCTCTGTGCTGACAGCTCAGAGCCTGGAGCCTGCTTCAGATTCCGTGTCTCCCTCTCTCTCTCTCTACCCCTCCCCCATTCACACCCTGACTCTGTCTCTCTGTCTCAGAAATAAATATTTAAAAATTTTGTTTAAATACTGTAATATAGGGGCGCCTGGGTGGCGCAGTCGGTTAAGCGTCCGACTTCAGCCAGGTCACGATCTCGCGGTCCGGGAGTTCGAGCCCCGCGTCGGGCTCTGGGCTGATGGCTCAGAGCCTGGAGCCTGTTTCCGATTCTGTGTCTCCCTCTCTCTCTGCCCCTCCCCCGTTCATGCTCTGTCTCTCTCTGTCCCAAAAATAAAATAAACGTTGAAAAAAAAAATTAAAAAAAAAAATACTGTAATATAATACAAAATAATAAAGAAAATACAAAATATAAAGAAAAATAAACAAATTAACCTTCACGTACCTTTGAAAACCTTCGTGGCTGGTGTGAGGGAGACAAGAGAGAGGAGGGTTATTGTGCAGGACGACTTTCACTATCACTAATGGAATCACTGCTATCTATTGGCTCATGGAATCTTCTTCTGAATGGGGATCATTGCATACACTGGCACGGATGTTGACCAGATTACAGTATTAAGAAACTCTTGTCCTATACTGTATTTAAGGTAACTTGGCAATCAGGCAGCAGAGGAAAGGGTCTCTATCTGCAGGCAGCCTGACCTAGGATGAACCAAAGCATTCGTAAGCTTATTCCTCTATGGAAAAGCAAAGGATTGTCCGCAGGTGCTTTGAAGTGACAAAAAAATACATTGTGCCAGTCGTGGGCACCTTCCGACATCCTGACAAATCACTGATTCTTGCCAAACACCACAGCCTGAGACAAAGCATCCAAGCATGGGAGACGATCACCCACAATCCCGTAGTTAGAGAGAGAAAGAGAGTGAGAGGAGAACCATTGGCTCAGTTGTGATCGTGTGACGTTCGGGGTCATGTACTATTCATATCGCAAGACATCGTTTGTTTATCAAGTTAAAATGGATTAGAAAGATTTGCTCGTCTTGCGGAACACTTGCAGAACAAGTTACCCGCAACCGAAGGTTCCACTGTAATAGTAAACAGCCTAGAAGGTAAAATCTGTTCTGTGGTAACACTACACCCTGAGCTATCAATATCACATAGTATTGGCTGTCTGTAGAGAACTTATTTTATACCAGAGATCGTGCTACTTTGATGGCCCAAAGGCCATTCACTAACCTTCAGAAGAGGCAGCATTTGAACTCAGGCAGATCTGGCTCCTAATTGCTAGTCCTTTCCACTGCACATCCCAGAGCTAGGATGGGAGGACATTCCTGGTTGTGAAAAGCCTGGACGGGATGCACAAAGTGATTGTTAGGATAGGGTTTGGTGCGCACAACTCCCCTCCTGCACAGCATTATGAAACTGTCCCAAATATCTAGGAGGAACTGGGCGTTTATAAGACACCAGAATTATGCTTTCAAACTAGGCCAGCAACATGCCATTTAACATACAAATGCTCAAAATTAAATGGCTCCTCTGCCCTCCCCCAAACCCTCCTTGATAGCTTGAGTGTTTTTTATCATCTTTATTAGCAGGGGTTATGAGGTTTTACATCAGTGATGTTACTAAACACTTTTCACTACACTTTCTCTTGGGGGAGAGGGGGTGGGGGGGTGCTTCAGGATTTGGCCAGGTTTTGCTCATCACAAATTGGGTCAACAGCCCAATCTCAAAAGAAAGCGCCATTAATGACATGTTTCAAAGGGCTTTCCAAAATCAGCCAGCTGGGTTCTGACAAACTTCAGCAGGGCGGAGGGAGGCAAGGAGTAGCCAGCTACACTCTCCTTAACGGCCTTCTGAACCTGGGGTACTGCAACCCCACAAGGTTTCTAACTGCCCAACAAACTGAAGCTTTTGCTCCTAGAACTATTATTGGGAGGGGAAAAAGGAACATACCGCCATTTTGGTTTAATTGACCTGGTTCTCATAGGCAAAAAAAAGAAGAAGCAATTTGAGGCCAAATGCTAACGCAAAATCCTAACACTGAGGATCTACTATAACAAATTATCCACAGCTTTTATCATTTCAGTAATGATGCAGCCACAGAAGCGTTGAAGAAGAGGGAATAATCCGACAACCGTAAGAAATGGAATGTTTAGGGGCGCCTGGGTGGCTCAGTTGGTTTAGTGTCCGACTTTGACTCAGGTCATGATCTCACAGTTCGCAGATACGAGCCCCCCGCATCAGGCTCATACTGACAGCTCTGAGCCTGGAGCCTGCTTCGCATTCTGTGTCTCCCTCTCTGTCTCTGCCCCTCCCTGCTCACACTGTCTCTCTCTCTCTCTCTGAAAAAATAAACATTTAAAAAAAATGAAATATTTATTCCCTACTTTGGTCCAAAAATAGTAGCTTGTGGGGCACCTGGGTGACTCAGTTTGTTGAGCATCTGACTCTTGATTTTGGCTCAGGTCATGATCTCACGGTTCATGGGATCGGGCCCCGTGTCGGGCTTTGCACTGACAGCATGGAGCCTGCTTGAGATTCTCTCTCCCTCCCTGTCTCTCTGCCCCTCCCTGGCTCTCTCTCTCAAAAATAAATAAACTTAAAAAAAAATAGTAGCTTGATAGGATATTTAAAGCTGATACAATGTAGCAACAAAAAGAATCAACACTTGGTGCAATGTTTAACAATAATGGATGTTCAACCTCTAACCACAAGGTAACTCTTTGAAGATTTTTGCAACAAGCAAAGTGTTAGTTTTTTCTTTGATATTTGCCTCATGAAAATTTAAGTACAACTACTACAAAAGGGAAACAGTAATGGGCAAAAAGATATAATTTATTAAAGCCTCAAATGGGGTTTAAAATTGATAGGAGCTACAAAACGTTGTGCATTAACAAAAGCAGTTTAGACATTAACACTCTGTGAAAGAGAAAAAGGTCGGTGGCTACATAGCATTTTACTGGACTTTTAAAACTCAAGCTGAACATGAAAACTCATTCTCAAGAGATAGAAAATTTTATCCAGTTAAGTTCAATAACAATATACAAACGCCTCCGTGGATTTGAACTCCAAGGAAACTAACATGCTAAAAATGTTACCTAGAGTATGAAAATGTATTTCTGGCAATCAGCTGTCTCCTGCCCATTACTTCGCTATCGTGTTATGCTCTCACTCGAAAACCTACAGACCTTACACTTTTTACTAGTGTGCACTACACCGGTCCCTCTAAGCCCACTAGGCTCCACCTACCTTAAAACATAAACCTACTGTGTCCAGGTTTACTTCCACATTATCTTTTCTCACCTTCAAGACTTCTGGACCCAGCATCTAAGGGACTTGCAGTGGAGCAAGTAGGTGGGACGGGGAGGGAAGTCTGTGCGGTTTTGTGACTTCTCTCCTGCCTCCTCTTTAGGGAAGGCTTTGTACAGAGAAAACCGAGGAAATGACCAGGGCTCCCGACAAGAGGCCCTAAGCTTAGGAGGACCCCATGTAACGCAGCTTAGCATTCCAGATGAAAACCCCAGCTGCAAGTGCTTCACATAAGCATTAGCCAAAGCGTTCTTGATTTCTACACCCAAACAAAGCACTAAATAATCTAGCATTCTCTATCTCTACACCCAAACAAGCGCTAAATATTCTAGCATTCTCTATTTCTACACCCAAACACTAAATATTCTTTTTCATAGCGGGAACTGCAAGAGTCTGTTATCTGCAAAGGGCAAAATGAATTCACATGTAGGTTGGTGGATGAACTGGGGTGGGGGAGAGGGGGAGGAGGGGCAGAGGAAGAGTATCCTTACGTGTGTACCCACCGAGAGAAGGTAAGTGGGTATCTGTTGCATTACACTACTGACTTGAAAAATTGTCTTATTGGGGCGCCTGGGTGGCGCCGTCGGTTAAGCGTCCGACTTCAGCCAGGTCACGATCTCGCGGTGAGTTCGAGCCCCACGTCGGGCTCTGGGCTGATGGATCAGAGCCTGGAGCCTGCTTCCGATTCTGTGTCTCCCTCTCTCTCTGCCCCTCCCCCGTTCATGCTCTGTCTCTCTCTGTCCCAAAAATAAATAAATGTTGGAAAAATAAAATAAAATTAAATTAAATTAAAAAAAAAGAGAGAAAGAAAAAAAAAAAAAAGAAAAATTGTCTTATTTTACTGACTACAGTGCCCTTTGTGGTCATAACTCGCTTTTTAGTCTTCAACCCAAATGCCCACCTCCACCACCACAGCTCCTGACCTTCCGTGGGAAAACAAGCAGGCAAAGCTGTTCGATTATCAGCAGTGGAGACTCGGCTCAGTATGTTTCCACCAAAGGGGCAACAGACAGAAGTGCTTCTAAGTGTTATTTCATTTGTCCTAAGACTTTTGGGGCCTGTAGTCAACCTTCCCTCCCTCCCCCAAATCCATTTCCTACACTGCTAATAGCGTAACTCATCCTTATGGTGGCTTTCAATCCAGACTGTATGGGAGTATATGGGAATCAAATTCAAAAGAGGACATTTAGACGCCCACTCCTTACCAATTAAACACAACTTCTGGGTAAACTTTCCCAGGTGACGTCAAGGCACAGCTTTTTTTTTTTTTTTTTTTTTTTTTAAACGTTTATTTATTTTTGAGACAGAGAGAGACAGAGCATGAACAGGGGAGGGGCAGAGAGAGAGGGAGACACAGAATCTGAAACAGGCTCCAGGCCCTGAGCGGTCAGCACAGAGCCCGACGCAGGGCTCGGACTCACGGACTGTGAGATCGTGACCTGAGCCGAGGTCAGATGCTTAACCGACTGAGCCACCCAGGCGCCCCAAGGCACAGCTTTGAAACCATGTTCAGCCCTGAAGTTTGGGAGGAGTGAATTCCACTTCTTGCTCCGAGATACTTGTGATTTTTTTTTAACGTTTATTATTGGGAGACAGAGCATGAACATGGCAGGGGCTAAGAGAGGGGGAGACACAGAATCTGAAGCAAGCTCCAAGCTCTGAGCTGTCAGCACAGAGCCGGACGCAGGGCTCAAACTCATGAACCGGGAGATCACGACCTGAGCCAAAGTCAGTCAACCGACTGCCACCCAGGCGCGCCTAAATTTATTGTTTTTAATCCCATCTCCCTGGCCAGTGAGATTTAAGGAGATACTGGCTGAGGGCTTCTGGGAAATTTTGTTCATTTCTCTGTGAGAACTTCTGAAAAATTCTTTTCTAGCTGGTGTGTAGAGGCTATGAAGTCTGGAAGCGCCAACAGCCATTATTTACAAACCCGCAGCCTAGAACAAAGTGGGAACTCAGAAGTGGGCGGGGAAAAAGTGATCACCCCTATATCCTTGATGACATCACAAACCTCACACCAGGCAACATCTCCAACCAGAACCACACCTCTGGTTCGTCACATTGGTTTGGCTGGGTCACCCTTCATCTGCAAGCTTAAGGACCCCAAATTAGAAAGCAGTACACAGAAACGGTGAAGTAAGGAAAAGGGTGGAATTTAATCTTTATTTACAGGACACTGCAAGATATGAGATTCCACAGAGAAATAAGAAACCCACCGAGAGGAGAAGCTTCATACAGTTTGTACAGTTCAGAACTGTTCAAGTATAGTTTCCATTGTAAAAAGTGCTACAATAACAAAACACATTTAAAAAGAGTTCTTAGTAGAGAAAACAGTAAAACAAACTTCTACCAAACATAGTACACAACAAACAACTTTATGCCTCAGCTGTACAATCTAGAAGTTAAAGGTCCCGGGAGTGCCATCCTGAACTTGGAATGTGTAGCTTTCAGAGGTAGTTTCTGGCACAACATTTTGATCTTCTTCTTCCTGGAAGTATTAAAAAACAAAACCAATCAATATAATCCCGCAAGTATGGCACATTTCTAAGCAGCAGCCTGCCTAGAAGTCTGTATTTACTCCTAAGGTCTTCACCTACGTTACCCCTCTAATCAATCCTATAACGTATTTCAGTATTTCAAATAGTGATCGCAGAGCTGCTGAAAACCTGCCAATTCAGGAGTGCCTGGGAGAAGATTCTGAATGGATTCAGGAATGCTACCACAAGAACAAAAAAAAAAAAAAGATTCTCTTCCCCACCGGCCACTTTCCAGTAGGAAATGAAAAGGCTTATTAACTCCTGAATGTGGTGATGGGGTTGGGCCCCTCCTCCATCAACTCCTACACAAACTTACTCTCCAGACATTCTAAAATCCCTATAAAGCTATTCATTTGAAAGTACAGTGGTGATTTAAAAAATTTTTTTAAATCTCTCAAGATATGATCATCAAGCCAAATATTTGAGGAGCAAACATATACATTATGTCCTACTCACGGTGATATTTTGCTAAATTTAACAAGGTCACGAGGCTCATTTAAAAAGTCTAAGGAGGGGCGCCTGGGTGGCTCAGTTAGTTAAGCATCCGACTTCAGCTCAGGCCATGGTCTCACGGTCTGTGAGTTCGAGCCCCGTGTCGGGCTCTATGCTGTCAGTTCACAGCCTGGAGCCTTCTTCGGATTCTGTGTCTCCCTCTCTCTCTGCCCCCCCACCCCCCCACTCATGCTCTGTCTCTATCAAAAAATGAATAAATGTTTAAAAAAAAGCGTAAGGAAAAAATCTTATGGGATTGACTTTGTGTATTTTCCAACTTCTGTTAACACTACCCTGTTACTCACCTCTACAGAGAAATACTTCTCAATCAAGTTTAATGAAGCTTTGTACACAGACTCATTTTCATGGTTTTGTAGAGCTTCAATTTTGTCCAAACCTCCGCATTCTTCAATCATTATACTGAGTTTCTCAGTTTCACCTAGTTTCTCAGCAGCCTAAAAAACATTCTCAGTTTACTTGAATTTACTGAATGTTCCATTTTAGTGATAAAAACAAAGTTTATGTTTGGCTGTTGATATATGTATCAGACATACACTTGGAAGTTCCTGCCAATAACCCTATGAGATCATTTTATCTCCAGTTTACATTTTTTTAAAAAATTCAAGGTGATCAGGTGCACCTCGGTGGCTCAGTCTGTTGAGCATCCAACTTCGGCTCAGGTCATGCTCTCATGGCTTGTGAGTTCCAGCCTGGAATCAGGCTCTGTGCTGACAGCTCAGGGCCTGGGGCCTGCTTTGCATCTCTGTCTCCCTCTCTCTGCCCCTACCCCTCTCACGCTGTGTCTCTCTCTCTCTCAAAAATAAACATTAAAAAAAAATCTTTTCTTTAAATTCAAGGTGATGAGATCTGTACTTGCTCTCAGCAGCTACTTCTGGAGATCTCAGAGATCTTCCAAGTAGTTCTCAGTAATTTCTTTGCATCAAAATCATCCGGACAAATTTAAAAATGACACCATATCGGGTTGCCTGGGTGGCTCGGTAGGTTAAGCATTCGACTTCAGCTCAGGTCATGATCTCATGGTTCGTGGGTTCAAGCCCCGCGTCAGGCTCTGTGTTAACAGCTCAGAGCCTGGAGCCTGCTGTGGATTCTGTGTACCCCCCTCTTCTCTCTGCCCCTCCCTGCTCCTTGTACTCGGTCTCTCTCTTGCTCTCTCAAAAACAAACATTTAAAAAAAAAAAAAAAAAAACCCACTACATCCAGGTTCAATTGATCTTTGATGGGAACAGAAAATTACTGTTTCATAAAAGCACCTCAGATAACACCAAAGTGTAGTCAAGGTGGAGAACCACCATCTAAGGGCAAAGATGGCCTATGCTGCATAAAAACAAATTTCCCTGAATGGATTATTTGCTGACATCAAGAATTTATTAGTATAAAAATGATATTATGGCCTTTTTTAAAGTCCTCAAATTAGAAGATAAATATTTACAGATGAAATAACTTTCTTCAAAATAACTTAGAGAGGGCTTGGGTAAGGGAAAGTAGGAAAACAGGCCAAATGTTGACAAATTATTTATGCTGGATGATGAATACACCAAGCATCATCATTCTAGACTCAACTCTTTGTAGGTAAAATTTCCATAATCAGAAGTCGTTAGGTAGGACCTACCTCCCACCAACCACTGTGACTAAGTGCCACAAGCTAGGTCAATTAGGAATGGAATCAGAAAAAAAACAATTAGATAACTAAGTCATCAAAATCTAATTTCACCAAAATTCAGTAGGATATTGGAGAATTAAAGATTCTTGACAAATTAGATGGGAATGAACAGTGTCCACATACGGATTTGATTTCAATTCAGGTCATCCACTTAGATCTCTTATAATCCCTTGTCACGTCTTACCAAGAGTGTGGCCCACATTAAAATAGCCTTTCTAATTCTGTGGCCTACTAAGTAAACTTAGCTGCCCTACCCTGAGTTTAAATCACTTATCATCAAGCCCAAATTCCAATGCTACCTTAACACCTACCTGAAAGATGTTTGAAATGGCATCCAGAATAACCAGAATGATTTTGGTATCTTTTGCAGTTAAGAGGTTCATCAATGGTTCTATTATGCCACAGTGAACGAGGTATACAATCTGCTCAACTGTTCCGCCACTCGTATAGTTGGTCACAGCCCACACAGCTTCCTTTTGTGTCTTAAAGTCTGCCTAATAAACATAAGGAAACAAGTTTACTTCAGAAACGATTGTAAAACTAAAATTCCAAAAGTATTGTTTTAGAAAAACAAGGACACAAACTACCAACTGATTCCATCCAACCTTAAATGTAAGAGGTCACTGGCTACTATTTAGCAAAGAACTACAAGTAGAACCAGCACTGGCACATCAAGAATCTTATCAAGCACAGCTCTACCAAGTGTCCATCCATAAATACTAACATCCTTCGATTAAGTTAAGACTTCATCACCTTAGAGAGAACACCAACGAGGAATGGAACTAATCCATGATTCACAACTTGCTGTATCTGGTCCTGGCGACCAGCTGTGATGTTTGACATTGTCCACGTAGCTTCCTTCTGAATATTAGTTTTGGGGTTCGTTAGTAGGCTGGGAAAGACAGCAAGTGCTCCCGCATCTATTACAACCTGAGTCTGTTCATCTGTCCCAGTGACAATATTTCCTATGGCTCTTAGCGCAGGAGTCTGAAAAGGAAATGTAGATGCCAGCTGTTAACTTTTATTTTTTCAGCACTGCTCCAAAAGTCTATACCCCAAAGGTTTTGTCAAGTCAGAGCCTCATCATGGCCCTAAAATAGGTAATATGTCAGTATCAGCTTATTAATTGACCATGCTTATGTTTTCTATTCTCATCTAAAAGTTAACAACTGGGGTGGGGGCGTGGGGTGGGGAGGTGCCTGGGTAGCTCAGTCACAGTCAGTTAAGCATCTGACTTCAGCTCAGGTCATGATCTCATGGTTCGTGAGTTCAAGGCCCACGTTGGGTTCTGTGCTGACAACTTGGAGCCTGGAGCCTGCTTCGGATCCTGTGTCTTCCTCTCTCTCTGCCCCTTTACCACCCACACTCTCAAACATAAATAAACACTCTCTCCCTCTGAAAAATAAACATTAAAAAAAAACTTAATGTTAACAACTGGGGCACCTGGGTGGCTCAGCTGGCTGACTGTCCAAATCTTGATTTCAGCTCAGGTCACAATCCAAGTGTCATGGGATCAAATCCCCCCATCTAGCTCCCCATGGAGCGTGGAGGCTACTTAGGAATTCTCTCCCTCTCCCCCTTTCCCCTGGTCAAGCTCTCTCAAACTAACTAAACTAAACTAAGCTAAGCTAAGCTAAACAACCAACTAACTAACTAACTAACTAAATAAATAAATGATAAAGTTAACAACTTACCACAATGGGCAATTCAGTAGCTCCTAGAAGCTTCACAAGTTGGGGCACAACTCCTGTTTTCACGACCATTTCAATCCGTTCATTTGGACCATCAGTAAGGTAGGAAATGGCCCAGCAGGTATCCGCTAATACTTCTGGATCATCATGATGCAGAAGACGAACTAAGGTAGGAAGAATCTGCTCAACAGCATCTAACGGGGGTGCAGGATTCTTGTTGCGACAAAGGTTTGAAAGTGTCCAAGTAAGGTTCCGTAAGTAACCACACTGAGGGGAAAGAAAAATGCAATGAGAAGTCCTCTGTATTTTGAGGAGATGGGAAAAACTGGAATCAAGAAGCGAGTAACCAGACTTATGTTAGTAACTTACTGCTAAAGATGACATATCAGGAACAGCAAGGAGAGCCAACAGCGGGTCAACTGCACCATACTTGATAACCAAGTCTCGGAAAACTGAACCATCACCTAAACAAAGGCAAGGTTAGTTTGTAAACTATTTTTCTAGCACCATTAGTGTACAGTGACTGAATGGGTCTTAACACAAAGACAACACTGGGAAATCCCTAACTTACTTAGCCACCACTTTCACCCCTGATAAGCATGGGAAGCAAACAAACTCAAATCTTAACACACAGGTCACTATTACTTATGATAAGCCACTTCTTCCAACCTCAGTAGGATTAGAAACAATCAGTCAAGAGAATTTTAAATCTGGGGCGCCCGGGTGGCTCAGTCGGTTAAGCATCCGACTTCGGTTCAGGTCACGATCTCAAAGTCAGAGAGTTCGAGCCTTGCCTTGGGCTCTGTGCTGACACCTCAGAGCCTGGAGCCTGCTTCAGATTCTGTGTCTCCCTCTCTCTCCCCCTCCCCCACTCACGCTCCCTCAAAAATAAACAAATAAACATTAAAAACAAAAAAAAACTCTCTTAAAAAAATCTGTTTTAAATCCAAGTACCTGCAATGTTTCCTAGAGCCCATACAGCTTGCTCACTGATGTGGGCATGGGAAGAGGCCAACAGAGAAATGAATGCTGGGATAGCACCTCCATCTACCACAGCCTTGGTCTGTTCTGATGTACCAGAAGCAATGTTAGTGAGGGCCCAAGCAGATTCGAACTGAATGGGGCTACAATCAGTTCTGCCCAAGAAGGACACAAATTTTGGAATCAAACCAGCTCGGATTATGTTGTCTATGGGAGGCTGTTTTTCCCTAGAAAGCAGTTTCCTAAGGGTAAGCAAAAAGAAAAATGAAAGTTGAGGAGGAATAACAAAAGTTTGTGTAAAAATCGATTTAAAATGCAATTCAAGAGTTTAGAACTATAGATAACCTTTTAAAGTCATGCAATAATGTTGAGATATCATGTAATTTAAGAGGAGATTAACAGACTGGTTGCAATGGTGCTACCCAGGTGGTGTCTTTAACTACCTTTTATCCAAAATTGAAGAATTACCGGTAATGGAAATTAGCCTCTTCGCTGCATCCGAGGAAACTACTTTAGATCTTGTCACTTTAAAATTTCGGTAGTCTGACAGAATTACACTACTAGTGGGGTGACCTGTGTTTCCCTAACTACTGGTGAGGTTAAACATCTTTTCCTTCATCATTTGTCACTTGGATTTTTGAGCACACTGCCAAATTATAGAAATTATTCTTTCTGTTACAAATGTCACAAAATATTTGCGTTTGATGGAAAGTGAGTAAATGCACCATTCTAAATGCATGTGCCAATCCCACTTACTGATTCCTTTCTCTGACACCACTTTGAAATGCCACTTTGACAAAACTTTGTAATTTACTTAAAAGGTATACCAAAAGGTTGACGGTGATTATCACTGGGGGTGGGTGGGACTTGAGGCAATTACAAAATTACAGTTTCACCTACAGAAAGACTCTAATGAAATCAGGCTTTTGGCCAAATTAACCTTTATTTTACCCATGCCATCTGTCTCTTTCCCAATAACAACAGCAAAAATCTAAAAAGGCTGGTATCTTAGTGATGTCATTCATGCTATAGCCGAAAAGACTTACCTAGCAGCTTGAGTAGCCTGGAGCTGGCTTTCCAAATTGTTGCTATTTATGCCTTTGACAATGTCATCAACAGACCAATTGACAGTGCCCTGCAAGGACAATGGGATCAATTTTGCAAATTATCATTTTTAAGATTAAATATAAACAATAAAATCTCTACCTGGCACTGTGAAGACCTTTTCTGTGAAGACCCTTTCAAAATCAGTTACTTTAAGTTTAGACTTATGCGGAATTGTGGCTGTTAACTAAATATCCATTATTTTAGATGTAGAAGAGCACTCAAACTTGGTATTATGAATCCCTGGAATCTCAAATTATGGAGTATTAAAGCATTTTGTCACTAAAAGAGGAGACTGTGAACAATCTAGTAAATTAAATTAGAGCAGTTTGGACGTTGTTCTACATTAGTCTCAATCACCCACATTCAGATATGCTGTCAGGGAGAAAAGGATGCAGTTATATAGGCAACGTGCTAGGAATTTTCACATCTAAGCTTATAATCTATGCATTTCCACAGTACAGTGCTACAGAAATGTCTCATGTTGTGAACACCACAGAAGAGCTTGAGAACCAGTACTAGAGTTAACTCAAAAAGACAGTGCCCCTTTTTCCATAACAGCTTACAACTTAATAAGGGAAATGTGAAAAATAGACACCATAAAATAAGTGGCAAATATACACACATTCACTCTCCATTTGTAATGCACAGCTGGGGTGCTATGCGAATTCTGAAAAGGGGACATTTTTCCTACCAGGTTGATCAAGGAGTGCTGTAAGAAGATAGGATTTGAATATAGTACTCTACAGATAGCACATAGGTACTATTTCATGAAAAAAAAAATATTTGGAGCTCTAAAGGAAAGCATAATGTAAAAAAAGCAGGAAAGTTCCCAGTATCTTTTAAAGATAAAAAAAAAAAAAGATAATCTGAAAGCCTAAGATGGATCGAATTTACAAAAATAAACCTTCCCGGGGCACCTGGCTGGCTCTGTTAGCGGAGCGTGCAACTCTTGATCTCGGGGTTGTGAGTTTGAGCCCCACATTGGGTGTGGAAATTACTCAAAAATAAAATCTTAAAATAAAACTTCCAAGAATATGGATTTAAAACTACCAAAGTTTTTGAGGTGTGTGGGTGACTCAGGTTAAGCGTCCAAAACGATTTAGGTTCAGGTCATGATCTCACACTTGGGGAGATCAAGCCCTCATCAGGCTCTGCACTAACAGCACGGAGTTGCTTGGGCTTCCCTCTCTTCCTCCATGTCTCTCCCACAAGTGCATGTGCGCTCGCTCTCTCTCTCTCTCAAAATATACGTTAATAAAAAAACCTACCAAAGTTTTTTCAGCACAGAAATAACAAGTCTAAACAGTATTTCAAGAATATTTTTAGGTATATAGTGTGTGGCATAGAATGAAGGAAAAGATAAATTAGAAGATCACTGAAAACATTGCAGGAGAGGGGCACCTGGGTGGCTGAGTCAGTTAAGCGCTGGACTTTGGCTCAGGTCATGATCTCGTGGTTCGTGAGTTCAAGCCCCGCGTCGGGCTCTGTGCTGACAGCTCAGAGCCTGGAGCCTGCTTCAGTTCTGTGTCTCTCTCTCTCTGCCCCTCCCCTGCTCATGCTCTGTCTCTGTCTCTCTCTCTCTTTCAAAAATAAACATTAAAAAAAGTTTTCTTTTAAATATCTCAGGAGGAAAAACATCTGAACAAAGATGGTGGAAAATACAAAAAATAGAGAACATCCAAAAAATTGGAAAATGATTGGTTCTGGACACACTAACTTTCAGTTAACACTGGAATGGCCAGTCAAGGTACCGAACTGGTGGCTAGAAATGCAGGGAAACCTCAAGGGAGTTTAGAGCTAAAGGAGACCTTGGAATCAGTTATGGAGAGTGGGCAAGAAAGAAGACAACTCATTAGAATTACTGATTGGGGACAGAAAAAAAGATCTTCGCAAAGTTGATAGTTAAAACCATTAGGCTAGGAACGTTATTTAAATTCCTAAGAAAAGCACCATATTGATCTTCTGAATCGACCATAACTCATAACCTACTACATATTTACCTGGTTGTTGCGGTTTTCCTGCAGTGGGGATGTCGCGTCATCAGGAAACGAGCTTACGTTTCTCCTTTTCAGCATCTGGTCATCCTTCTTAGCTTTCCTCAGCTCCACGTTAACTTCTATTCGGCGGCGCCTCATTTCCTTGAAAAAAGATACACCACTTCACCTATCGTATCAGTTTTTCTGGCCAAGTGAGAGCACTTATTTCAAATTTCCTCCGAGTTTCGACCCCTTCCCAAGTGTCTTTGCATTAAAAAAAAAAAAATAGCATAGAAAAGCAACAGAAGGTACTCACTGTACTGTCTTTCCCCTTATTCTTGAATCTGTTAAGGCGGGCAGCTGGTGAATTAGCATTCTCGTTGGTGGACATGGCTGTGAAACAAAGGGAGAAAGCTAGAAGACGGAAGAAAGGTAAGATTTCTCCTTCATCATTTTGCTTTGTCAGTAAGAGGAGCACTAACAGAATCATCAGGCATGTATTGCATCCACACTTGTCTATTAGAGGAGCAATTTCCGCCTTCAGCACTACGAAGCACTGAATTGGCCAAACTGTAGTAGTCCCCTCCCCTCCCAAGGGCCGAGACTTCCTGGAGCAGGGCTGTCCATCAGAAATAGAGTGCAAGCTGTATAAATTTCAATTTCCAGGTCTGCATTTTTCAAAAAGCAACAAATGAAATTAATTTTAACGTCTTATTTAACCCAACACACCCAATATATTCTCATTTCAACATGTTATATTTCGAGTCATTGAGATATTTTACACTTTCTTCATACTAATCCTCCGAAACCTTGAAATCCTGTGCGTACTTTAAGCTTACAGCATATCCCAATTTGGACCAGCCACTTGGGTTGGCTGGCTACCACACTGGGCAGTGCAATTGGACTATTTCAATTAAATAGCTAATTGAAGACAAAGTAGGAGAACTGAGCTCACAGTTAAAATCAATGTCCTAGGGGAAATAAATCCAATATCCATCCTCTGGAGGCTCTACCTACTGTTTTTAAGTGGCCAAAACAGGTACATTCTCCACACTTGAAATTTAAGGAGAAACCTGGCTCCTCATTACACTACGGAACCTTCCCTAACATTTCCTGTCCACACTGAAAACTTGAGACGCAGTTGTCCACCTTCAGCATCTCATTTCATTTCCAGGAATTTCGAGTGAATGCACTTAATTAGGCGGATCTCAACTGTGCTTCATTCAGACTGAGATCTTTAAGAGCAATCGCCAAAAAGTGCCGAGTACAAGTCCCCCTTACAATTTGTTAGCTTTCATTCCGTGTTCTTTGACGAAACGGTGTCACAGCCCGCCCTGGGCCTGCGTATTAAGAGAGATTTCTTCCAACTGCCACCCCCATCGCCAGGCCCTGCCCCTGCCCCCCACCCGGGAAGACGCAGCGGGGAACGGGCGGAGGAGGGGGCCGGGCCGCCTCCCCGGACTCTAGCCCTCGGGCCTCACCGATTTGCCGGGCCGCGATGCGCAAGGGCTCTCCGCTGCGGTTCGCACAGCCGCGGCGCCCTAAAGCCCAAGCACTCGCATCGCAAAACAGCCGCTTCGTCAACGAACGACGCCCCCGAGGCCTCGTCAACGAGGGAGGCCAAAGCCAGGTCGGGCGTGTACTCGGGCCCTCCCCTCCCGCCACCCGCAAGCGGAGCGCGGCCCGCAGGCCTGCCGTTTTCGCTTCGGCCGGACTCCGGCCCGAGTTCGTACCTACACGGCCGGCTCAGGATTCCACAAGAGGCGGTGCGGGGCGCGCAGGGTGCAGGTCAGCTGCCTGAAAACGTCCACCACGGCTCAGCCCAAAGACGGTGTGGCTCGTGCTGCCGGCCGGCGCGATTTAAATTTCCCGGTGTTCCCGCATTCCGATTGGCTGGTTCGAGTCTACGCCGTGTGCCCATTGGCGGATTTGAAAAACACGTTAGGGGGGTTGGTCATAGGGCCAAGAAGAAGAGAGGATAGCATCGCGAGATATGGGAGCGGCCGGGCAATCCCAGAGCACTTTGCAGTTCGGAGAGGAAAGACTCCAGATCCCAGCATGCAGCGGGCAAGTTCTCCGCCCTGCTTTGGCCCGAACCTTGGGTCTTTGCAGGGAGATTATGCAAGTGAGGTCACTCGCTGCTCGTTTGCTTGGGAGGCTGCTTCAACCAAAACACCACAAATGATTTCCAAAACGATTCCCTTTAAAAACCTTGACATAGAGGAGGTAGATTAAAAAAAAAAAATCTTGATATAGAAACATACCGCAATGCGTTTTTTCCCTGCTAGGACACAGAAGGAACTTGGCAGGGGTTTCTGACCATTATGGAGAGAAGGGATAAGGCAGGCTTGTGTTACATTTTTTAGTTTTAATTTTTTTTAGCTTGTGTCGTAAAAGACTGCATAGAAGCCACAAATATGCTAACAAAAGGCTTTTTATGGCTTTTTCTTCAGACACTCATTTATTTTTAAATAATTTCAAATACAGAAGAATTACAAATCTTTATGCAGATTTGCCAAATTTTAACATTTTGCCACCTTTGCTATTTCTCTATGTACACACACGTGCATGGGTGTATAATACATGTATGGCTTTTACATTTACTTTCCAAACCATTTGAGAGTAACTTTCAGATATCATGTCCAAATACTCCAAATACTTAAGTGTGTGTCTTCTTTTTTTTTTTAAGTTTATTTATTTTGAGAGCACAAGAGGAGGAGGGGCAGAGAGAGAAGGAGAGAGAGTCCCAAGCAGGCTCCACACCATCAGCAAAGACCCCCGACTTGGGACTCAATCTCACAAACCATGAGATCATGATCTGAGCCGAGATCAAGAGTCAGTTGCTTAACCTTCTGAGGCACCCACGTCCCCCTTCAGTGCGTATCTTCTAATGACATTCTCTTATATGACCACATCACAGTCATCAAATTCAGGACAAATGAATTTTTTTTTTTTTTAGTAATCTCTACACCCAATGTGGGGCTCAAACTCATGGCCTGGAGATCAAGAGTCACATGCTATCCTGGCTAAGCCAGCCAGGGACCCCAGGACAACTGAACTTTGATGCTATCATTTATTATATAGTCTGTGTTCAAGTTTTGACAATTGTTCCAATATGTTCTATGTGGTATTTTACACATTTCTGAATAACACGTTTGCATTCTCTTGCCTTGTACTTTTTTTTTAAAGCATCATGAATGGTTATCAGAGCATCAGAATTAAATCTTTTTGGTTTTATTTCTGGAATTTTTTTTTTTTTGTATTCTTAAAAGGGTGTTTTTAGAAATGTACTGGTTTATTTTTTAATATTAATAAATTCACTACAAATTATTTATGATAAATAAATTCATCTATTGTTGAAGGCATTTTGCCAGCCTCACTCATTGTGTCGCAGCCATGGGATTCATAGACGGTTGATTCTACTCCCACCTACTCAAGCAGCATGATCCCATCCCCCTAAGTGCAAAAATGTGAAAGGAATTCACCCCGAAACCGGTCACTGCAAGGGATTCTCTTGGCTACTGTGAATGGTTTAGAGGCAGGCATGTGACCTAAATTCATTCAGTTGGGAAGCCTATGCCTTTTGTTTAATGACTGGAGGTAGGAAAGCAGGCTCTGTTCTTCTGAACTGGGGGATGTGAGGCCGAGACATCTGAATAGGACAGTTGTAGAGAAACTATGAAAGCTCTGATCAACAGCCTGCCCTACCTCTGAAGGTTGCAATTATATAACTTTGCAATTTTGTCATCCGACACACTTTCTTGGTTGTTTACGCTGGTTATATCAGGTTTTCTTTTGCTTCAAAATACGGAGTACTATGTGCCCAAAGCTGTTCTAAATGTTTTACATATATTAATACATCTAATCTTCACAACTCTGTATTGTAGCATTATTATTACCTGTACCATTTTACAGAAGAGAAGACTGAATCGTGAGTGGTTAAGTAGCTTGTCCTGGTTCACACAGTCAGTAAATGGCAGACGGGATTCCGACCCAGGCTGCCAGGCTCTCAACCACTATTCTATACCCTCACCTGAAAACAACCTGAAACAGAAATACAATGTGGAATCTGAGAGAGTTGCCTTTGAAAGATACAACGTTCCCCTGGGGTAACCATAGACCTTCCCTCTTAGCTCTTCTAGTTTGGATGGAGATTCAGGAGAGAGCCTTGTCTGACCAGGGCCAATCAGTACCTTCCATCCTCAGACACAGGAATCAGTTTGGTGATAAAGATGCAGCATAGTGCAATAAAATGTCTACGGAGGCCTTTGAGTGTGAGATATCCTCTCTCTTCTATAGGACTGTGTGTGCTAATAGTATAGCTGGAAACTGCTTTCAGGGAAGCAAACCCCAGTGTGCCCAAGTCTGAATAATTAGTTTGTCAAATTGTTCTTTCAAGTAAAAACTATGTTCCACTGAAAAAGTTAGTTTAGCCTGCAACTCAAACATCACACAATTGTTTTTTCCTTCAAGAGAAAACCATTGTGGGGTGCTTGGCTGGCTTAGTTCCTAGAGCCGGCAACTCTTGACCTCGGGGGTTGTGAGTTCGAGCCCCAGCTGAGGTTGGAGATTGCTTACAAATGAAATGTTAAAAAAAAAAAAAAAAAAAAGTGCAGGGGCACCTGGGTGGCTCAGTCAGTTAAGTGTCCAACTCAGCTCAGGTCATGAGTTAGCGCCCTGCGTTGGGCTCTGTGCTGACAGCTCAGAGCCTGGGGCCTGTTTTAGATTCTGTGTCTCCCTCTCTCTCTGTCCCTCCCCTGTTCGTGCTCTCTCTCCCAAAAACAAACATTAAAAAAACATTTTTTAAAATAAAAAAAGTGCAAAAAAAAAAAAAAGTCAACCATTGTATTTTGGTATGTGGTAGAAATGATTTATGCATATTTTGTCACACAAAATATTAAAAAGGTGTGCACTCAAGTGTGGGGATTTAATACAATTGACAATTCTTACAATCATCAAGGATATTCTTAAGTGAAGCTGGCTACCTCCACCCCCACCTTTGCCAGGGCACAAACATGAAGGATGACTATTACTACTTTGGTTCCACTGCCGTGGTTCACTGAGATGTGAGTTTTACCCACTATCATTTCTGCACCACCAATGCTACATGATGAGTGAATTGTTATTTACTAAATAGCGTCCTAGTTTTCATTAAAAGCATTTCCTGAACGACTCAGGGTCCACAGGTAATAAAAGTGACATACTGACACACAGACACATAAAATTTGAAAGATGCATACCAATATGTTAACAGTGGTAAGCTCCAAATGAGAGAATCATAGTCAATTTCAGTTTTCTTCATTTGGTTTACTCATACTTTGTACAAGTTTACAACTAACAGGCGTTAGGTGTCTAAGGAGAAAACGAAATTGTGTATTTTTAAAAACCACGAATGCAGCATCTTTACATGCAACACGCATGGGCATACTGGGCGTGGAAACAAAGTCTCTAAGTCTTTATCCAAGACCTAGGATGGGATAAAAACAAAATCCGTATTATTTTTGTATTGACGGACGTTGTTAAATCCATTTTCCCTTTAATCCGGAGGGAAAGAAGAAACAAGGGAGGAAAATGGATGTAAATGAGTAAGGGAGAAGGGCAGATTTGGGGGAGGAAAAAAAAAAAGCCTGTTCACCCTGGAACCCCCCAACAGTCCCCAGCACATAATAGTTTATCACAATGCTGTATGTAGAATAACTGCGGGAAAGAAAGGGGAGGAGGAGCTACAAGGGACGGGAAGGTTGCGGGTGTGTAGGTGAGGAAGGACCTCAGGCTCTGCGACAGGCGGCACTAGGCGGTCCCAGGGAACTTTGTTAAATGCAGACGCCCGGGCCCAGCCAGGGAATCAGAACGGAGGGAGGACAGGCATTGGAATTTCGTTTAAAGTTCCCCAAGAGCGCGGAATGCGCAGCCAGGACAGACGACCTTCCGAGTAGAACCCTACAGGTAGGAGGCGGCCCGGAGCTGCCCGCGTGCCGGCCATGCAGCCCCGGGGGCTGTGGGGTAGGTAAGGCCACGCGCAGGCGCACGGGGCCGCGGGCGACGGGCCGGGCTCAGCGCAGGGGGGCGGCTCCCAAATCGTACGGCGCCCGTCTCGAGGCCGCGGAGCTCGGGGCGGGGCGCGATGATGGCATCGCGTAAGGAGACGGTGTGAGAACCCGGATCCTGTGGTGACCCAGTGGCCTAATGGATAAGGCATCAGCCTCCGGAGCTGGGGATTGTGGGTTCGAGTCCCATCTGGGTCGCACGGAGATTAGTTTTGGTGGAGAGAAAGGCGGTGATGGGCACTGACGGCAGTGAAGTAGATTTTGAATTGTGGTCACTTCACGTCTCTACAGCGATCTCCGAAACAACTGTATTTACAAGTTAGGAAATGTATGTCCGCGCTTTAAAAATACCGCAGTTGGGACCTTGCGAATGAAGGGTGAGATGGGGGCCAAAAGAGGAGCGTTTAACTTCTGCTTAGATTATAATGGCTTCTTATTAAAAGAAAAAAATCACTAGAAAGCACGAACTAGACACATGGCATTACCTCTTTTTGTCTACCGTTTCAAGCGTAGCATGGACAGCCACACATCCAAAACCTCCCCATCCTACTCCAAAGGGGTAGTGTGAGTAAATCCAACTGTGCTGACTCCAAACGGATTTATTTTCAGTACCAAGGAGAATTTATTGAGAAGCAACAGTGCTGTTGCAACGGACAAATATAATAAACATTTTACGGTTTCTATCCCGAAGCGTTATGAACAACAAATTGTAGTTAGGACCTATGTTTTTTGGGTATGTGTAGGGGTGTGTGTGTGTGTGTGTGTGTGTGTGTGTGTGTGTGTGTTTGGTTTGCAAATTAATGTAGTAAAAGAAATACAGAGTTTAATCTTTTCAGACCGGTTCAGTTGACCAGCTTGAAAATTTTAAACTCTTCTTGCAAAACTTGGACAAGAGGAGTATCACTGAGTTAATTCCTACTCTTTAAAAACAACTAAATACTAAATGCGTTGTGCCATCCTGGATTTCAACCTGAAACAGGAAAAGGATGTTAGTGGGACAAACAGTAATGTACCAATGTCGATTTCTTCATTATGTCAAATGTACATGGTAATATAAGACGTTAACATTAGAGGAAACTGGGTGAACGGTATACGCGAGCCCGCTGTTCTGCCTTTGCAACTTCCGTGTAAATCTGACATTATTCCAAAGTTAAAATTTTATTAAGAGCTCAACAAACGATGGAGAAATGTAACTGATATCTTTACCCCCTTTTTAAGATTAGGAATGTAGTGGTGAATTTTTAAACCAGAACTCATTGATAAAGATCAGATAAATTTCAGCATCTGGGGACATTGGACAGTGACAATGCCTCCCGGGTTCCCAAAGGCAAGATGGCTCTCCTAACAGAATACCCATCCCCAAGGACTGGGCAGGACAAACTCCTCACTGGATCTCTGCCCTTCTGACTTTTGACTGGCCCGCTTAGGCTTCCAGAGTGCTCACCTGACTCTCCCACGCCATTCCTCTCCTTCAACCTCCTTCTCAGCCTAGCTCCTTCTCTAAGGTAAATGTTTTGTGGCTCACTCACCACGGTTCATTTAGCTAAAGTTAGCAAACATTGAGTGGCTACTAAAACCCCCAGACCCAGGTCACTTAATGCAAATTCCACACTTTCCTCTCCCCTCACTGCTGTCATCTCCTCCGTTTCTTCCCTTTCCCGTGTCAGATGCAGACTTGTCCTCCTCCAGTCACAGCCCAATCCCTTTCTGACCTTGCGCTGAACCCATCCCCTCCCTCCTTAGGAAACGTGTCTGGCACTCAGTGGACCCTCAAAAGGTAGTAGCCCATTAACATCCCTCTTGCTTATGCCTTTAGCTTGCCCCATTACTGGCTCTTTCCTCTGAGCCCAGAAACACTCTCCAGTGTCTCCATTTCTTAAAAGCTCACCCTTGGTCCTGGGTATCTTGCATGAGTCCTGGGGTGCTCCCTCTGTGCAGCCTGGGGGCTTCGTTGGCAGTCCCCACGTGTCCAGTGTCCCCTTTTACCCCACCTGCCATGCTCTCCTCACTCTCCTGCTGATGGGCAAACTCCTTGAAGGTGACCTCTTTTAAACATTTATTATTTTTTAATTTTTAATGTATGTTTATTTTTGAGAGAGAGAGGCAAAGGGAGAGGGAGACACAATCTGAAGCAGGCTCTAGGTTCTGAGCTATCAGCACAGAGCCCAGTGTGGGGCTCAAACCCACCGACCATGAGATCATGACCTGAGCTGAAGTTGGATGCTTAACCAACTGAATCATCCAGGCACCTCTCGAAGGTGACCTTTTAATCAGCAAATTTAAGAAACACCTTTCCTGGGGTGCCCGGGTGGCTCAGTCGGTTACACGTCCAACTCTAGATTTCAGCTTAAATCCTGATCTCATGGTTCCTGAGATCAAGCCCCTCCTAGGGCTCTGCACTGACCACACGGAGCCTGCATGGGAGTTTCCCTCTGCCTCTCCCCCACCCACCCCCTCTCTCAATAAATAAACTTAAAAAAAAACAAAAAAAAAACAAAACACCTTTCCAATTCTTATCTTCCTTAACTTTACCCCCAAGTTTGAAGTTCTTGACCAATCCTTCCTTTTTTTTTTTTTTTTAAATATGATTCTTTTTTTCTTTATAAGTAAGCTATGTGCCCAACGTGGGGCTTGAATTCACGACCTTGGCATGTTCTACCAACTGAGCCAACCAGGAGTCCTGACCAGTCCTTCCTTCTGGAAACACATTCTTTCCCCAGACTTCCAGGAAATCCCATTTCCTCAGTTTTCCAAACAACTTCTCAGGCTCCTTTGCCAGTTCCCTCTAGGTGCCAACAATGGAAACCAACCAGCTCAACCCAAGCCAAGCAAATGATAATTCTTGGGAAAGACATGGGGGAAGAGAGGTGCTCGCTAAATAGCGGGGCTAAGCTGGACCACCCCACTTGGGGACCGGCAAGAATCAAAGACACACGAACGGCCCCCCAAAAAGTAAGAAGCTGAAAGCACAGTGACTCTCAGAGCCAGAAACACCAGGTCAGGAGGCCGCCACTGCTGTCATCATTGGCACTTGTCACTTGGCTAGAGCTGTAATAAGTCTCATCCTACGGCCACCTGCTCCAGAATCCAGGTTCCGGCCAAGTGCTTGGGGCCCAGCTCGGGGCATGGATCTTCCTCCTGTCGGAGGAATTACCACAGGGGAATTACCCTCCCACCGAGTCATCCGTTAAGGCAAAGAGGTAACTCCTTACAAGGAAAAAGAGGCATGGGTGTTGGCTAGCCATTGAAGCACCTCTACCTTTCCTCAGCATGAAATGTGTACATTTTGATTTTAGTAATCCATATTAATTGGTCTATCGCTACTGTTGATGTTAGGTGACGTAGACCAGGATTTTTTTTTTTTCTTTTCTCATTGAACTTTGTCTTAATGGGTTTCAAAATTCTGAGACAGATTTTTGGGCAAGTCCTTTCCATTAAAAGTTGCTGATTTTAAAAACTAGTAACTTGGGGCATCTGGGTGGCTCAGTCCGTTAAGTACCCAACCCTTGATTTCGGCTCAGGTCATGATCTCACGGTTCGTGAGTTTGAGCCCTGCGTCAGACTCTGCGCTGACAGTGTGGAACCTGCACAGGGTTCTCTCTCCCCATCTCTGCCTGTCTGATTCTCTCTCTCTCTCTCTCTCAAAAATAAATAGGGACACCTGAGTGGCTCAGTCGGTTGAATGTCTGACTTCAGCTCAGGTCATGATCTGCAGTTTGTGAGTTCAAGCCCCATGTGGGGCTCTGTGCTGACAGTCCAGGGCTTGGAGCCTGCTTCGGATTCTATGGCTCCCTCTCTCTCTCTGCCCCTCCCCTGCTTGAGCTCTGTCTCTTTTTCTCTCTCAAAAGTAAATGAACATTTAAAAAAAGAAAAAAATTGCCACTTGTTGAGTTAAAAATCATAAATAAATAAATAAATAAATAAACACTAAAAAAAAAATCCCTAGTAACTTAAAACTGCCACACACACACACACACACACACACACACACACACAAATGGTCCACACCTTTCCTTCTGAAGGTTTTCTGATGCATCATTATCTGCAACTAGTCTTTTGCTATGACACGGAAATGGACAATTGAGACAAAGAGTTCGGAGACCACTCTTCCACTGCTGATTAAGATTGGGGTGGCAGGTATTGGGGATAATATCTACTTAGCCTTCTGAGCCCTCTGGGCAGACTTGAGACCTTGCCAGCTGCCTTCCTGTCCGCTGCTTTGATGACACTCACAGCAACCGTTTGTCTCCCGTCACGGACAGCAAAACGACCTGGACAGGGATAGTCACAGAAGCTCTCAACACACACGGGCTTGCCAGGAACCGTATCAGTGACGGCAGCATCCCCAGATTTCCAGAATTTGCGGCCACCTTCCAGTTTTTTCCAAGAGAGACAATCCACCTTCTCCTTCGGCTGGGCAAATGTACAAGCAACGTGCACCAGGTGCCTATGCACACAGGTGAACC
The DNA here is from genome assembly GCF_018350155.1 of Leopardus geoffroyi. Taxonomy (NCBI): domain Eukaryota; kingdom Metazoa; phylum Chordata; class Mammalia; order Carnivora; family Felidae; genus Leopardus; species Leopardus geoffroyi. The sequence goes on from NC_059330.1 coordinate 47,116,298, forward strand.
CGGAAGGTTCCGGATAATCACCTGAGCCATGAAGCCACGCTGCTTCCACTGGTGGATCATTTTTGCTGTTGCCGGCCACTTTGGCGTGATGGACATCTTTGGCAGACACATTTTTGAGAGAGACAGAGCACGAGCAGGGGACGGGCAGAGAGAGAGGGAGACACAGAATCGGAAGCAGGCTCCAGGCTCTGAGCCGTCAGCACAGAGCCCGACGCGGGCCTCGAACTCACTAACCGCGAGATCATGACCTGAGCCCAAAGTCAGACGCTTAACCGACTGAGCCACCCAGGCGCCCCTGGCAGACGTGTTCCTGACATTGAAGCCTACGGTGTCCCCAGGAAGAGCTTCACTCAAAGCTTCATGGTACATTTCAACGGTTTACTCTTTTACTTTACTTATCCGTACTTCAGTCATAGCATTGACGGGAGCAAAGGTGCCTGCCGGGCCGGCTTCGAAAACACCAACCTCCACATGGCCCACAGGGACAGTATCAATACCACGAGTCCTGCAGATGTAGAGGGGGTGATGCCAGGGCTTGCCAGTTGGACGAGCTGGTGACAGGAGGCGACCCAGAGCTTCAGGCAATGAGGTTCCCCTGCACTGCCCTGTGGGACTTTCTACCCCCCGAACCAAGCCATGTTAGCACCTGGCTCCACCGTGCTGTCACCATTCCAACCGGAAGTCGGCACAAATGCCACTGTCAGGCTTGGAGCCAATTTTCTTAATGTAGGTGTAGATTTCCTTAATGTTCTCATATCTCTTCTGGCTATAGGGAGGGTCCTGTAGGCGCCCTCTGCTAACACCACAATTAGTTGTTTTGCACCCCGTGTGTAATCCAGACGAGCATGCTCACCGGTCTGCCCATTCTTGGAGGCACCTGCTTCAAATTCACCAGCACTGGCAGCAACAATCAGGGCAGCAGAGTCAGCCTGCGATAGGCCTGTGATCATGTTTTTGATAAAGTCTCTGTGCCCTGGGGCATTAATGATGGTAAGCTAATACTTGCTGTTTTCTGGTTGTTGGTTTTTTTTTTTTTAATTTTTTACAATCTATTTATTTATTTTGAGAGAGACAGAGACAGCATGAGCAGGAGCCAGGGAGAAAGAGAGGGAGAGAAAGAGGGAATCCCAAGCAGGCTCCTCATTGTCAGCACAGACCCCGACGCGGGGCTCGAACTCACAGACCATGAGATCATGACCTGAGCCGAAAGTCAGACACTTAACTGACTGAACCCCCCATATTAGAGCACCCCTAATACTTGCTGCTTTCAATGGCGATACCACACTCAGCTTTCAGTTTATCCAAGACCCAGGCATAGTTGAAGGAGTCCTTTCCTGTCTCAGCAGACTCCTTCTCAAATTTTTCAATGGTCCAGGAGTGATACACCTGCCCAAATCTACACGTCCGATCATGGTGATATCGATGGAAGTCTTTTCCTTTCCCGTTTTGGCTTAGATTTAGTGGTGGATTTCAGGACACCTGTCTCCTGGCAGTAAACTTATGCCCCCCCCCCAAAAAAAAAACCCACTAGATTGTGAATTTTTAAAGATCACAGACTCTCATTACGTTTCAGAATATAAGGTGTGTGTCCTTGACATTATACAAAGAATAATCTGGCCCCTAATATTGCCCAAATCTAAGAACTCTCCTAGAGGCTTGACAAACAGGGATGGTCTGAATATGTTACTGGTGTTACTTACGAAAAAACACTTCAGGGCTTCACCAATTGTTCCATTTCCTATCATTTTTCCTTTGTCCCCAAACAGTCTCAGGGACAAACTGAGGAGTTGGTCAAAGGTGTTTCCAAATAGGCATCTGGGGGTGCTCAGAGTAAGCTTGGTAGGAAGCTGCCCTTGCTGAGGCCCTTGTTGAGTCTAGTGCCTGATTATGCAGCCCCAGCATCACCATGGGAGGCAGGCTGGCATGCGAGGCAACAATGGCAGAACCCAAAAATGCTGGAATTTGTTGTGTAGTATATAAGCGGGGATGTTTGTACCCACTGGCATTATATTACCGTGGGCCCAGTTATTTAGAGAAATCCATGTTCCCCATGGAAAAGATATATTATACCTAGAATCTACAATAGCATGCTTAATAAATGGAAGAATATGGCAAAATTCAGATATTTGAACTTTTTGCATAAAATTCTCCCTTTCCTTTTAATCGAGTTAGACAAATACCAGCCTTTTGCCAGGATCATGACTTTTTTTTTTTTTAACATTTATTTAATATTTTTGAGACAGAGACAGAGCATGAACGGGGGAGGGTCAGAGAGAGAGGGAGACACAGAATCTGAAACAGGCTCCAGGCTCTGAGCCGTCAGCACAGAGCCCGACGCGGGGCTCGAACTCACGGACTGCGAGATCGTGACCTGAGCCGAAGTTGGACGCTTCACCAACTGAGCCACCCAGGCGCCCCTGGATCATGGCTGTTTGATCTCTACCCCCAATGTGGGGCTCAAACTCATGACCCTGAGATCAAGAGTCGCATGCTCCATCAACTGAGCCAGCCAGGCGTCCTGATTTATTTTAAATTATAGGCTGTTCTATTTGGGGGTTAAAAACGTAATTGCTACCAACATATAACATACAAACAGGAAAGTCATGTATCGTAAGCATGCAGTTCAACCATGTTCACAAACTGAGCATACTTGTATAACCAGCACCCAGATCAAGAAAGGGGATATTACTCACTGCAGAAGCCCCCCCTTGACCCCTTCCGATCACTACCTCCTCCAGGGTGACCAGTAGCCTTATTTCTAACAGCCTGGGTTAGTTGTGCCTCCTTTTGTACTGGATCACTTTGGAATTTAAAATTTTTTAAGATTTTATTAAGCACAGCTATTTGTTACTATTGTATCAGTCTGAAGTTTCAAAATTCATTTAGGAATGTCAGAACAAGGGCCAGAGTTCATATTAAAATGCAATCCAGGGGCGCCTGGGTGGCACAGTCGGTTGAGCGTCCGACTTCAGCCAGGTCACGATCTCGCAGTCCCTGAGTTCGAGCCCCGCGTCAGGCTCTGGGCTGATGGCTCAGAGCCTGGAGCCTGTTTCCGATTCTGTGTCTCCCTCTCTCTCTGCCCCTCCCCGTTCATGCTCTGTCTCTCTCTGTCCCAAAAATAAATAAACATTGAAAAAAATTTAAAAGAAAAAAAAATAAAATGCAATCCAGTAGTATTAATATTCAGAATTATCATACTTTGAAATTGACCAGATTCCAGTATTAAAACTACAGTAAAGTTAACATTTTTCTCTACTCTTCTCAGAAGCCCCACAAAAGCAACAAGAGGAAGGAGAAGAAGAACCACATGCAACATCATCAGTGAAACTAGGAGGAGACATCTGAAACCCCTCAAGTAAAAGGAGAAAGGGCTACCAAAAGCAGTGAGGAACTAACGGATTACAGGATGCTCATGGCCGCAGATGTTAGGAAAGGCCAGCAGAGGGCGCTTCTCCAAAGGGAGGGTCACAACCCGAGAAGCAAAACAATAATCCCTTGTTTGCAATGACAAGACTGGGGTGTGTGGACAGCGACTCGTCCTCACAGGGACAGATCCATGTTCTGGGTATGGGTTTGCCTTCCCTGCCTGCCGTGTGTCCGCTCGCACCACCATTCCTGGACTTACACATTGCCAGGACCCACTAGTCCAGGAACCAAGGAGAGATGGGAGTGGTCCCTCCTATTATGACCCCTAAATACTGGCTGAAGAACTGTTTTCTTTCCTGGCCAGTAATCTGGGACTCAGTGGGTCTAGAGGTCCTAGTGCCCAAGGGGGAAATGTTCAGACCAAGAAACACCGTCACTGGTCCGTTCATTTGGAAGCTGAGACTGCCCCTTGGCCATTAAGGATTCCTCACGCTGCTGAATCATACACAGACAAAGGGGTCACTGTTACGGACTGAATGTTTATGTTACCCCAAAATCTATATGTTGAAGCCCTAACCCACAATGTTATGGTATTAGGAGGAGGGCCTTTGGGAAGTAATTTGATTTAGATGAGGTCATAAGGATGGAGACTCTTTCTCTCTCTCCTCAAAAAATAAACATTAAAAAAATTTTTTTTAATTAAAAGTAATCGTCATTATTAACAATCATTATTAACAATAGATGTTCTTTTTTATTTCATTGTAACATTAGACCAGGAAGTCCTCAAATTAAGAAAGGACACTTTTCTCAATTTTATTATCATTAATTTAAAGGGTTATTTATCGGGGCACTTGGGCAGCTTCGTCGGTTAGGTATCAGACTTCGGTTCAGGTTATGATCTCACAGTTTGTGAGTTCGAGCCCTGGGTTGGGCTCTGTGCTGACAGCTCAGAGCCTGGAGCCTACTTTGGATTCTGTGTCTCCCTCTCTCTCTGCCCTTCCCCTGCTCACACACTGTCTCCCTCTGTCTCTCAAAAATAAATAAACATTTAAAAGAATTTAAAAAAATAAAATAAAAGGTTATTTCTTGAGGGGCACCTGGGTGGCTCAGTCAGTTAAACAATTGACTCTTGATCTCAGTCAGTTCAGGTCTTGATCTCAGGGTCATGAGTTCAAGGCCTGCATTGGGCTCCATGCTGGGCATGGGGCCTACTTTTTAAAAAGATTATTTATTGAACTACAAGTATATGTTTATATTGGGTGTTCCAAAAATTTGGAATCAGAATTTTTTTTAACCTTCAAAAATATTTATTTATTTTTACAATAGTAGTTGGTATAGTCATGATAGGAGAAAGCATCCAACAGAATGGTAGAAACCCCAAGTTGAGCATAATGATTACCTCTAGGAAGGAAAGGAAATTGGATTAGGAAGGATGTAAGGGGCTTCAACTGTGTATTAGTTACCTACTGCTGCAAAAATAAATTCTTACCCCCAAATTTAGCAGCTTAAAATAATAAACACTATTAATCACGCTTTCTGTGGCCCTGGAATCTGGAAGTGGTTTTGCTGGGTGATTCTGCTCAGGTCTCTCAAAGACTTCAGTCAAGTTGTAGGTTGTGGCTGCAGTCTCATCTGAAGGCTCAACTGGGACAGGATCTGCTTTCAAGCTCACTTATTGGCTGTTAGCAGGCCTCAGTTTCTAACTGGCTATTGCCAAAGCTGTCAGTTCCTTATCCCATGAGCCTGTCAAAGACTGCCTGAGTGCCCTCCCAACGTAGCAGTGGCTTTCCCCAGAGTAAATGATCTAAAAGAAGGAGAGAATGCACACCCAAGATAAGAGTTCAGACTTTTCGTAACTTAATCTTGGTAGTGTATATTATCACTTCTTCCAAATGCTGTTGGTGACTCGGGCCAGTCCTGCTACAATGTGAGAGGGACGACTCAGGGTGTGAATACCAGGAGGTGGGTATCACTGGGGGCCAGCTATCTTGGAGACTGACTACCACCAACTATATTTATCATTTTTTAGTGTTTATTTATTTTTGATAGAGGGAGAGAGAGACAGTGTGACTGGGGGAGGGGCAGAGAGAGAGAGGGAGACAGAGGATCCAAAGTGGGCTCTGTGCTGACAGGAGAGAGACCGATGCAGGTCTTGAACCCATGAACTCTGAGATCATGACCTCAGTTGAAGTCGGACGCTGAACTGACTGAGCCACCCAGGTGCCCCTATTTATAATTTTTAAAAATTAAATGTCGGGGCGCCTGGGTGGCGCAGTCGGTTAAGCGTCCGACTTCAGCCAGGTCACAATCTCGCGGTCCGTGAGTTCGAGCCCCGCGTCGGGCTCTGGCTGATGGCTCAGAGCCTGGAGCCTGTTTCCGATTCTGTGTCTCCCTCTCTCTCTGCCCCTTCCCCGTTCATGCTCTGTCTCTCTCTGTCCCAAAAATAAATAAACGTTGAAAAAAAAATTTAAAAAAAAAAAATTAAATGTTTACTCTGAAATTATGATACCTAAATTGTATTAACTAACCAGTAGTTTCTTTTTTACTTAGACCTCGCTTTGGACATTAAAATTCTTGGAATAATGGAAAAGGAGAGTAATTTTTTAATACTAAGAAAATATGAAGCCAGTATGGAAAAAACTGTTATGATTTGACAATATTGGGTCATGTATATGCGAATATTCACTGTATTATTCTCAATAACTTTCTAAATGCTTGTAATATTTCAATATCAATATTTCAATAACAATCAAAAATATCTTCCCTAGGGGCACCTGGGTGGCTCAGTCAGTTGAGCTTCCGATTTCTGCTCAGGTCATGATCTTGCAGTTTGTGGGTTCGAGCCCCGTGTCAGGCTCTGTGCTGACCGCTCTGAGCCTGGAGCCTGCTTCGGATTCTGGGTCTCCCTCTCTCCCTGACCCCAAACCCCTGCTCATGCTCTGTCTGTCTGTCTGTCTCTGTCTCAAAAGTAAATAAACATTAAAATATATATAGATCTTCCCTTAAAAATGTGCAGGGGAAGAGCATACCTCAAATAATGATGACAGGGGCGCCTGGGTGGCGCAGTCGGTTAAGCGTCCGACTTCAGCCAGGTCACGATCTCGCGGTCCGTGAGTTCGAGCCCCGCGTCGGGCTCTGGGCTGATGGCTCGGAGCCTGGAGCCTGTTTCCGATTCTGTGTCTCCCTCTCTCTCTGCCCCTCCCCCGTTCATGCTCTGTCTCTCTCTGTCCCAAAAATAAAATAAACGTTGAAAAAAAAATTAAAAAAAAAAATGATGACAGAACTCTGAAGACAATTTTAAGAAACAGTTACGCATTCTCAGAAAAGTATGACAAGACATGCATGATCCTTGTAATCAGGAAATTACAAGAAGGCAGTAGATTGAGATGAAAGAACAATAGGATGGACCAAAAAAGAAACTAACTGAGAATTCTCTAGCCTTAAAATCCATATTGGAAGGAGCCAAAGGCAGAGGAGATAATACTGAACGTGAAATCAGTGACATGACGTGCAGATTCAAGCAAGTCTCCTAGAACAGAAAGGAAAAAGATAAAGAGATAAAGATGATGATAGAGAAGACAAAAGTAATTAATCAATCAATTTATTTATTTATTTATTTTTAAGTAATCTCTACACCCACTGTGGGGCTTGAACTTACAACCCTGAAATTAAGAGTCACAGGCTCTATCAACTGACTCAGCCAGATGCCCCGAGAAGATAAAATATGCAGAAGACATAACCAGAAGATCACTATTAAGGGGCGCCTGGCTGTCAGCAGAAGACCGTGTGCTCTCTATTGTGGGGTTGTCCCCAAGTTGGGCACAGAACTTACAAAGAAGATCAATACTAAAATACTAACAAGAGAGTAGGAATATTTGGCAGATCCTTAAAGTGAAAATGGTGTAGGTGTACAGATAAAAACAGCTCAATGCACCTGAAGCAAAATCAAGCTTTTAGCCTCTTGAAAGAGAAACATTTGAAGTGTTCTTCAGAAATGGTGAATATCTTTTAAAAAATGTTTTTTAACTTTTTAAAAAATTTTCAGAGAGAGAGAGAGACAGAGAGGCAGAGCGCGAGCAGGGGAGGAGTACAGAGAGAGGGAGACGAATCTGAAACAGGCTCCAGGCTCTGAGCTGTCAGCACAGAGCTGGACACGGGGCTCAAACTCATGAGCTGTGAGATCATGACCGGAACCGGAGCTGGATGCTTAACCGACTGAGCCACCCAGGTGCCCCTGGACATGGTGAATATCAGTAGAACAAAGGGGAGGACTACGATCGATAGTATTCAACAAGGTTTTGAAAGTTCTCATTAATGCAATAAAAAAGTTACATAAAATTTGAGAAGAGGAGGCGAAATATTTTTTATAGATTACATGGTTTCTTTGGGAAAACCCAAGGGAATCAGTTGAGACTAGTTTGGAATATTTTTGGATATACACAAATTGGGATATACAAAATATAGGGGTATACAAATCGTAGCTTTTCTATACATCTACCAAAACTAGTTAGAAAATACAAAAGACAGGGGTGCCTGGGTGGCTCGGTCAGTTAAGCGTCTGACTTTGGCTCAGGTCATGATCTCACAGTTCATGGGCTCGAGCCCTGAGTCGGGCTCTGTGCTGACAGCTCAGAGCCTGGAGCCTGCTTCGGATTCTGTCTCCCTTTCTCCCTGCCCCTCCCCCACTCACACTCTTTCTGTCTCTCAAAAATAAATAAACATTAAAAAAATATATAGAAGACAAAAAGATCTTTTCCGCATTACATCAAAAATACAAAATATCCAGGAAATAAATTTAACAAGGTATGTTTAGAGCTCAGAAGAAGAAAATGATAATGTTCTAACAGAGGGAAAAAAGGCTCAAATATAGAGATATGCCATTTTCATGGACAAAAGACAATATAGGACAGTTGTCCTATACTTCCTTTACAAATGAATCTATCCATTTAAAGCAAATTCGAAAAAAATCCAACAAAATTTTTAAAATTTAGCAGAGTACAATTTGGAAAACAAAACACAGTGATAGACAATTTTTGAAAAGAAAAACATGTTATAATATCACAATATCATAATATTATAACAATGTCCTGATGTGGGCATACAGGCATGAGAGTAGATAGAGGGAGTAACAGAACAGAGTAGAAAATCTAGAAGTAGACTCAAATTTATTAGATGTTAATACTCTCTATGTTAAAGGTGACATCTCAGATTTAGAAAAGGATGGATTTATTTGCCAATCGAGTGAGACAACTTTCTAGTTATTTTAGAAAAAAAATAAATTAGATTCTTACCTCATACTACATATCCAAATACATTCCAGATGGAATCAAGATTTAACTATAAGCACTAGAAAAAAACATATATATATATATATTTTTTTCTAAGTCTAAGTATGATATAAAAGACACTAGGGACACCGTTAAACAAAAGACCGATGTATTTTACCGTACAAAATTTAAAAGTTTGATGGCAAAAAAAATCGCTAACAGGTTAGAAATCACGAAAATTCTGCGAAGAAATATTTGCAATATATATATATATACTGGACAAAGGGTTAAAATTCTTGGGCTAGAAATAGCTCTTAAAAATCATAAAAGAGGGGCGCCTGGGTGGCGCAGTCGGTTAAGCGCCCGACTTCAGCCAGGTCACGATCTCGCGGTCCGTGAGTTCGAGCCCCGCATCGGGCTCTGGGCTGATGGCTCGGAGCCTGGAGCCTGTTTCCGATTCTGTGTCTCCCTCTCTCTCTGCCCCTCCCCCGTTCATGCTCTGTCTCTCTCTGTCCCAAAAATAAATAAACGTTGATTGTAAAAAAAAAAAAAAAAAAAAAAAAAATCATAAAAGAAATCCTAATAAATAGACAAATAATAAGAACAGGCACTTAATCAAAGAAGAAATCCAAATGGCCCATAAATCCATGAAAAGATATACAATATCACCAGCACTCAAAGGAATACAAATTAAAACAAAAAGAAACCTTTTTGTTTTTTATTTTTAAAGGTTTTACTTTTAAGTAATCTCTATACGCAACACGGGGTCAAACTCACAACCCTGAGATCAAGAGTCACATGCCATACCAACCGAGCCAGCCAGGTGCCCCAGAAAGAAGCCCTTTAAAAAACAACTCTTTAAAACAGCAAGGATATCAAATAATGATGATTTGATGTCCCAATGAGGAGAAATAGGCATTATTACCTACCTGCCCTGATTGTCGGTCAGCGTAAACTGGTACAACATATTTGGGGGACATTTCAGCAATATGTGGCAAAAATATTGAAATCATCGTATCTTTCGACTCAGCAATACAATGCCTAGGAATTCAGTCATTAAAAATGACCATGGGGGCACCTGGCTGGCTCAGTTGGAAGAACATGCAACTTTTGATCTTGGAGTTGTGAGTTTGAGCCCCACGTTGGGTGTAGACATTCTTTAAAAATCTTTAGTGGTGCCTGGCTGGCTCAATGGGCAGAGCATGTGACTCTTGATCTCAGGGTCATGAGTTCGACCCCCCATTGGGCATGGAGCCTTCTCAAAACAAAATAAAATTGAAAATAAAAAAATCTTTTTTTTTTTAAGTTTATTTATTTATTTTGAGGGGAGGAGGGACAGAGAGAGGGAAAGAGAGTCCCAAGCAGGCTCCAGGCTCAGCTCAGAGCCTGATGCAGGGCTCGATCTTATGACGATGAGGTCATGACCTGAGCCAGTTATCAAGAGTCGAACACTTAACCAACTGAGTCACTCAGGTGCCCTGAAAATAAAAAAATCTTTTTTTTCATGTTTATTTATTTTTGAGAGAGAGCGAGACAGAGAGACAGAGCCCAAGCAGGGGAAGGGCAGAGAGAGAGGGAGACACAGAATCTGAAACAGGTTCCAGGCTCCGAGCTATCAGCACAGAGCCCATCGCGGGGCTCAAACTCACAAACCACAAGATCATGACCTGAGCCGAAATCGGGAGTCAGACACTTAACGGGCTGAGCCACCCAGGCGTCCCACCCCCAACCAGTCATTCTTCAAACCAGAGTTTACGTGGTGTCCCCCAGCCACCCTAACTTGCCCCAGCCACATTGCCAACCACTCCTTTCTCTCTAACGGGTACAGCTTTTTAATATTGCATTTAACACTATAATTGAATGTTATTTTTCCACAAGCGCCTGTGAGCCATGTGAAGGGAGGATTTATGCCCTAACATCCCAGGACCTAGCCCAATCCCCGGGGGGAGTAAACCTAGCAGTTGTCTTTGAAAATCTGACGAATCTGGGGAGACCCCGGTCTCCAACAAGATGGTCCTGAAATCAAAGAACTAGAACATGACCGTAATTTACCTAATGGAAACTAAAGCAAATATTGTATGTACTCTTTTTGAAGAATGATTATGACTGGTATTTCTGGCTTCTAAAACAGTGTCTGGAACAAAGTATTTTGATAACAACCAGTGGTCTGTAATTCGATTCCGGCACTGACCACCCAGAGTTAGTGCAGACCCCACTATTTAAAGGGCACGGTCCACAGCAAGACTGCTCCTAATTCAGACCAACTGGCTACAGATCTCGGGGCGCTCATGATCTCCCTCAGGTGCGATCGTTTTCTACAACTCGCAGAACTCAGGAAAGCACTATACTTATGACTGCAATTTTATTATACAGGGTACAAATCAGGACCAGCTAAATGACGAGACACAGAGGGTGAGACCTGGAAGGGTCCCACATGCATAGCTTCAGTGTTCTCTTTCCACGGATTAGGGAGTGTCACCCTCCCGGCACATGGGTGTGGTCACCAACCAGGAAGCTCCAATGGATTTTCTTTGGGGTCTCATTAAACAGGCTGGGTGGAATAAATCATTGGTCATCGAACTGAACCCAATCCGTAGCCTCTCTTCCCTCCCTTGGAGGTCAGGCTGGCTCAAAATCCTGACCCTCTAAATGGCAGGATTGGCCTTTCTGGTGAAAGCTGGTGATAGCTCCCATCCTGGAGCTCTCAAGGGGCCCTCCAAGAGTCACCTCATTAGGATAAACTTAGGTGTGCTCCAGGAAGCTTATGAATAACTAAGACACTTCTATCGCTTGGGAAATTCCAAGGGGTTTAGAAGCTCCACGCCAGGAACCTGGCACAAATTCTTTATTATACAACACACAGTAGACGCTCAATAAATATTTGCTAAGCGGAAAGATACACTAAACATACTTGAAATTGGCAGGGGAGAGAAAGGCAGTTAGGCTCTTAGACTCTGCCACCTGACAAGTGTATATACCTATTACGAAGACGGACACATCAGGCTACAAAAAAACCCAATACCGTTAAACATTCCAATCTTATGACAAACTCCCCCTGTTCTGGTTTCTATTACCAAGCACCCTGATGATAATTTGACTTCTCATGTGACTTGTTTATAGAAAGACAATGCTAGCCAGGCTGATACGAGAGTGCGTGTCTGCCCGAGTTGATTTGTCCTTGGAAATTAATAAAGTGGCATCCTGGCTTACACGGATCAGTCTCTTTGAGTTCTGTGTGCCCTGCACCATTTGTGTGGTTTCTGAGTCAGATGCCGCCCCAGACCCAACCCTGGACTCTGGCAAGTTCTTCCAGGCTGGTGCCACCCCAGCAGCCTCTAGGAGCCCGTGGGAGCCAGCCAGCCAGGTCTCTCTGCCTCTACATTTCAGGGTGTGGGGCTTCAGGGCATTCACAACATTCCTGCAACAGAAGAGTTTCGGGAACACCCCAAATTGGATCTGGGAGACTTGAATATAATCTCACGCAAGCAGGTATGTCTGAGATGTGGTTGTAACTGAGAAAGCTTAAGCCTAATTAATTTTATTCCACTTGACTTAAAGAAAGAACACGTGAAAGAAGGGGGATCTGAGGACACCTGTAAACTGGACCTCGAGAACACAAATTTCACAGTGTTTATCCGGTCCTGGCCAGAGTCTGGAGACATTGACGCTGGTATACACAGGCCTTGCAGTAACTGGAGAGATTTGCTCTTTTGGAGGAAATAGAGAACTCACCCCTCTAAAACCCGAATGGGGAAGATTAGCCCACCATGAGCTGCATTTCAGTGTTGTGCTCAACAAGAAAACTTGTGGTTAGTAATTAGATCTCTGAATCCTCTTTACTGTATCCTCTCCATTGCAAATTAGTAAATGACATTCTGGTTTATACATCTTCTTTTTATGAGTTTGGTTAATATGAGTCAGTCCTACAAATCTGATGCATTGACATAAGTGAGTTTCAAGCTGAGGAAAGTTGAGGATCGGACGGCAGAAGATAGTGATCCCCTCCAACATATTGTCAGCCTGTGACTAGCCGGCCAGCTCCTCTCTAGATGAACGTATTTACCTCACTGTCTCCCTCAAACCACAATACGCGGAATTCAGGAAACTGTTCCACAGTATCCCTTTAAAAAAAAAAAAGTTTATTTATTTTTGGTGATCTCTACACCCAACATGGGGCTCAAACTCACACCTGGAAATCAAGATTTGCGTGCTCTTCTGACTGAGCCAGCCAGGTGTCCCTGTTCTACGGTATCCTTGAATCACATTCTCTTTGGATGCCTCCCGTGGCTCCGTGGTCTCACAACCCTTCAAAGCAGTCTGCTTTCTAGGAGATCTTGGTTGGGATCCTGAGGATCTTTTGATCCTCAAGGATCTTGAGGATATCTTTTCTTAAATTAATATGAAGCCTGTCACCTTACAACTTTTACCTACTGGTCCTTTCACAAAAAAATCACAGATGTTTTTGTGTCCCTCGGCTGCTTAGCCTCAGTTCCTGTGAAGGAACTTGGTGGTGGAATCAAGCCTTCTCACTCCCCTGTTGTTCTCCCAGCCTCCCAGGGTCTTTCTGGAAAACGTGATCCCCCCTGAATCTGGTCAGCCCGCGAGCACTATTATTTTTGAGACATGAGATACGGGTGCAGCAAAAGTTTGTTATTTCTTTTAGCAGCTACATCTCACTGCTGGCTCGTACGCTCCAGTTGAAATGCATTCATCTCAGTGCATTTCCCCTTCCTTTTGGATTTGAAGCTGTTGGAATGAGATACACAGTGGCAAGGTTGTAGGCTTACCTTTGGGGAAGGTCCCCCTTTGGGGAGCGCCCCCTTTGGTGAATGCTGTTTCTGTTCAGTCTGAGGAAGAGGGTCCTTAGCTCAGGACGGATATGTAGAGCTGTTCTGAGAATTCAGACCTAAGCTGTGAATGAGTATATTTTTCTTAGAGAGAGAGAGAGAGACCGACCTACCTTTCTCGGGGAGAGGAGCCATCGTTAGAGACCTGGGAAGGTGTTTTCCTCATTTTTATCTCCTAGCACCTGGTTGGGTAAAAGGCACTCAGCATGGGCTTGATGAATCTAGCCAAGGAGATACCAATTTCAATTGAGAGAGAAGGAAAAAAAAAAAAAAAAAAAGAGAGAGAGAGAGAGAGAGAGAGAGAGAGAAAGAAAAAAAGAAAGGAAGGAAGGAAGCAAAGGAAAGGAGAAGAAAAGGTATTTTGCTTAAGGCTGTTTTTCCTTCTGGTTCTAGAATATAAAAATGGCATATATAGTAAAATAGTTTAAGCAAACCTAGGTTTGGTTTCTCTTAGAATCCCTGACACATTCCCGGATGAATTCTTCCCTGTCATCTTGAATCCCTTCCACAAGCCCAAGTTGTCTTCAGCACTAATTTGCCTATTTGTTGACTTAATCTGGAAAAAACTTCCTATCACTCATTCTCCCCCCACCCTGTCCCTTAGCCCCTCAACACCCTTATTCCCTCCACTTGCCACCCCACCCTCTCCCCACCCCCCACCCCAGTCCGCAAACCCACACGGGTTTCAGGTTTAGGATTTGATGTTGTCACTGCCCACGGACATTCGCAGGGACAACTTTGAGAGGCCATGTGCTCGTCCCCCCTTAGGAAGTGGGAGAAATCCCTGCAGCTCGGTTTTGTTCCAATGGTCTGTTCAGTGAGTGATTCCCGTTTCCCCAAAGGCTGCCCCTCATTAGCATGAACGGGGGTGGGGGTGTGGAGAAGGGGTGGGGGGAGAGAAAGAGCAAAAGCCCAGGCTCAGTTTTAGAGCCTGGGAACCGTGTCTACGAAAATGACAGCTAGAGCTTTCTGGCTCCTCTGTTTGATCGTTGGATCATCTCCCGAAGCCCCAGTGGCGGAGAGAAAAGGTAAGATCGGTGAAATGCTGAGTCCTGGGAGAGGAGCAGGGGTGGGGTGGGGGGTGGGGGGACTGGGGAGAGGGCGCGCTGAAGGGCGGGACGAGAAAGGGGTCAGAGTTTGCAGGAGAGGGGACTCCCGGTCCGCGTTCGTGTTTGAAAGGAGCAAAATGTGTCCCCAGGATTTTGTGTGTCCTGGCAGCCTTTTCGGAAAGAAGCCAGTTCAGCTACTGAAATGATCTCGAGCGAGCCGGGCAGGCTGGAGAAAACTTTGCATGTTAAGTAGTTGCTCCATCGCAGAGGAGGGAAAGTGTCAAAAGGGGTCGCGGCGTGCCTTTCGGGCGCCGTGCGGGCCGGGCTCGCAGGACGCGGCGGGCGGCGGGCGCCCCGAGGAGCGCGGGGTCCGCCCTGCGCCCGGGCCCGGGTCCCGCGGGCGATCCGAGGCGCTGGGTGCGCCCGCCGGGGCTGAGGGCGACGGGGAGCCCAAATCGGGCATTTCTCCCCTCTCACTGCAGCCCCAACGAATGGCCCAGGGATACCTGAGTCTTTAAAACACACACACACACACACACACACACACACACACACACACACAATTTCATGCATGAGATGAAAAATAAGTTACTGAGGGTATGAAACAGGGGTTCTCTGCAGGGAGAGGTGTTTGTTTTGCTTTTATTTGGATGTTCTCTTCGACTCACTATCTCTGGGAAAAATAGCTTCCGCACCTCACGGGGGCAATTTACTTTGGGTTATTTTTCCACATGGAAATTGAATGACTTCAGTGGCATTTAACCCAAATATCAGACAATCTTTCCCATGACAACAGATGGTGATATCAATGGGGAAGCAGTTGTGAGGTCAACAGTTGACAGTCAGGAATTGGATATCTACCAGAACTGTATTCAGCTGTGTATGGCACAGCGTTGACCATAATGAGTCAGAATCAACCTCTCTGCAAAACATGAACTGTAACTAGCTATTATTGCTGGGTGAAAGCTGATTTTAAAGGAGATTGTCAATTGGGCAAGATAAATCACTTTAAATGAGGTGTTGCGAGAGCTGCGAACCGGCAGACCAAGCTCTTCAATGCAAGAGGAGAGAAATGCCAAAAACCAGCCGTTGAAACAACTGAGAAAGAAAAATAAAGACTGGTTCTTGTGCCTCCTTTGGAGGGGCACTGGGACCCAGGCAAACGGGGAGGTGATATTGTGTAACTGGGCATGGAAGGCTGCCCAGCTCCCAGGCTGGCTGAAGTTTGCTCACTAACCTGTCTGCAGAGCTGGGGGAAATCATTAATAATTCTAAAAATTTGTTCTCATGCCATAATCATTGAAGATATTTTTTTTGTTTGTTGGTTTTCCTCCACCAGGGCAGGGCGGGGAGGTGGGGGGGTGGGGAATGTAAGTGATGTGTGTGTGCTTTTATACTTAACCAGGGACCTCTGCCTCCCAGCCATGCTTTAAAAATCTTTCGTAGCTGTGGTTTACTAGTATGTGGTGTCCAAGAAGCCAGATAAAAATCCACTCACAGAGACCAAGATGACAGTGTAAACACGGATGGGAAAACCAAATAGTTCTGTTGTCAGGGGCGCTCAAACAATTAGGAGAACCTGTAATATGAGACCTTTCCCCCTGGGGTTTGCTCTTGGTACTTTCTCAACAAACTGTACATAGCAAAAAGGCGGATGTTTACATATATATATATATATATATATATATATATATATATATATATTAAACGGCAAAAAGAGTTTGTTAACCACAGCCGTTAGTTGTGTTTAGTCCTTAGAACAGATAGGTTGGTGCAATTTTAAAAGCTATAGATTTCAAAAGGTTCCCTAACAAAATGCAATGTTCCCATGTGGTGAGAACTTCTTCCTTGGTTGGCCTCGTTCTCAGAGGGCAAGACCCTCACCTCGGTCTTCCTGCGGGGCCTAGGAAACCCGTGCTCCGCTCGGACCTGAAGCCGGGGAGGCTTCCCTGCCCTCATCACAGGGGCGCCTTCGTCTCCCCCTCGCGTTCCCTCTCCTTCACTTCCAGGGCTCCCGGCCTCCCCATCGCTCCTCTCGCAGGTGCCTGCTAAGTTTCTACGGTCCCCCATCTCTCCTCCCCCAGGGCCCTTTCTCCCCCACCCCCGCCCCCGCCATCGGCCTCTCCTCCCCTCCGCAGCCTCGTCGGCTCAGCCCGCCTTCCCACCTCCCTCAACCTCCCCGGCCTCCCCACTCGGCCTCCCCACCCCTTCCCACTGGGTCTCCCTCCCCTCTCGGCCCCTCCTCCCCTCCCGTCCCCACTCGGCCTCTCCTCCCCTTCCCACAGAGTCTCCTCTCCCCTTCCGGCCTCTCCTCCCCTGACGGCCTCCCCGGCCTCTCCTCTTTTTCCCCTACAGCCTCGCCGCCCCACAACAGGAAGCCCGACCCCGGCGGCGGCCCGAGCGCGGAGGAGACGCCGGGGCCCCGGGCGCAGCCGGTCCCTGAGGCCCCGCGGCGGCCGCGCGCAGCCGAGGCCGCTCCCCGCGCTTGGTCCGACCCGCGACGCCGGAAGCCCCCGCCACCCGCCGAGAACCGGGCCGGCTTCCGGGAGGCCGCGCGCGCGCCCGCCGGTCCGCCGAGTCCGCGCCTCGCGCAGGCCGAGAACCGCGCCTCGTCGCGCCGCGTGCCCGCGCTGGAAGACTCCCCGCGGCGCGCGCGCTCCCGGGCCCTGCGCTTCCCGGCCGCGCGGCCGCCCGCGCGCGCCGCCGAGGATCCCCCCGGCCCCGCCCACCCCAACCGGCCGCGCGCCGCCGCGCCGCCCCCGGGGCCCGGGCCCGCGCCCGCGCCGCCGCCGCCGCCGCCGCGCCTCAGCCTGCCGCGGAGGGACGCGGGACCCGGCACCGAGTCCTGCGAGCGCGCTTGCAGGACGGACCTGGACGAGCGCGAGTCCTACTGCGCGAGCGAATTCGGTGAGCCCCGCCCCGCAGCTCCTCCCGGGTCCGGGCTGCAGAGCCCTGGCCGCGAGGCGAGCCTCTCCGAACCCAGAGTGCCGGGCTGTGCTCGCGGACTCCCTTAAGGGCAGACCCTGGAGAAACCCACCCACTCGATCCTGCAGTCCTCAGACCCGTGTGGACTATTTCGTGGTGTGTGCAAAACTCACTGGGGAAAGAGAGGAAATGCGTTTCTCCAAACTCTTTGTTTTTTGAAAGCAGCAGTGAACGGAATCGTGCATGACGTGGACGTGCTCGGCACAGGGATCCGGCTGGTGACTCTTCTGGTGGACCGGGACGGGCTGTACAAGATGAACCGCCTGTACATCACTCCGGACGGGTTTTTCTTCCGAGTCCACATTTTAGCCCTAGACTCCTCCAACTGCAATAAGCCATGTCCAGAATTTAAACCTGGTATTGAAACTGATCTGACCACTTTCTATACGGACTTTGTCACCACTTGTAGCTTGGGTGCCACAGCCTCGTTTGTCGGTCACCCCAGTACCGGTGGGTGGGGGAGAGTACTCGAAAATGAATAGTTTGCAGACGACAGGCATATATTTCGGTCACTCCGATTTCAGCTCCACCAGCCTCCCCCGTGCTTCTGGTTTAAAGGTGGGAACGGCGTGTTTTGGCACAAAGCGGGCACTCAGATTTTTTTGTTGACAAACGGAGTGATGAAACAGCGTTGCCAGAGGGATGCCTAAGAGGCTTTTCGGAAAAGTTTAGAAAAGTCTTTTTTTGGAGGATGGGGGGTAGGAAATACCCACTCCCACATCTTCCTAGAGGTGTGCTCTGGAAAATCCTCCTGATACATTGTGATTAAGACCTTTGTTTTGTCATGTTGGCAGGTTACAGGCTGATTATCTGGTTATCTTCTAAAAGGTCACCAGACTGTTTCCACCTGTTGTTTGAGGGTGAAACGTCTGAGAATCAACATATGCAGCAATAGATTCAAGCTTAGGCTTTTTTTTTTTTTTTAAGGATTTTATTTTGGGGGCACCCGGGTGGCTCAGTCCCTTGAATGTCTGATTTGATTTTGGCTTAGGTCCTGATCCCAGGGTCCTGGGATTGAGCCCTGCTTCCAGCTCTGCGCTGAGCGTGCAAGCCTGCTTGAGATATTCGCCCCCCCCCCCCCCCCCCCGCTCACGCGTGCTCTTCTCTCACTAAAATAAAAATAATCATGAAAAAAGACTTTAGAGTAATCTCTACACCCAACATGGGGTTCGAACCCACAACCCCAAAGATCAGGAGTTGCACACTCCACCGAATGAGCCAGCCAGGTGCCCCAAGCTTAGGCATTTCTTGACAGTCTCAACATTTTCTGTTCCTTGGCTTTTAAAAGACACTGTGAATTTACATTTTGGTTACTTTTTTTTTTTTAGGCAGCAGGTATATTGTGATGGGTCACATCTACCATAAGAGACGGCAGCTCCCTACAGCTCTCCTTCAGGTCCTGAGAGGACGGCTCAGGCCAGGAGATGGCCTCCTCAGGAGCAGCAGCAGCTATGTGAAGAGATTTAACCGAAAAAGGGATGGGCAAGTTCAAGGTGCAATTCACACCCAGTGTGTTTGAAATGTACTACTGTCCTTGCCCTTCTGGATCATAAGAGACTTGGCTGTCAGCAACGAGACAGGCAAGGTCTGTCTTCGTGTAATGGGGTCTTCCTGTGGAGTGGGGCACACAGCTCCTTCGGGCAGTGATTGCGTAGTTCCAGCTCGAATCCTGAAATTGCCACTTTCTTATTTACAAAATGCTTCTTCCGTGGTATGCTTCTGAGCTGCCTGGCAAAGTTATTCAACTCTAGGGGCACTCACACGGCTCAGATAACTGACCTGTCCAGTTAACAGATCACTGCTTCATGGTGTTTATTTTTAATTATTTTAATTTAAATACATTCTTCAGTAGAAATAGTTCACAAAAAAACATTTCCTTGATTTTAAATATACAACTTTGAATAGGTTATATCGCGTATCAAACCAAATTTCATACTAAAACCATCACATTTTAAATTCTGTACATAACAGTAAGTGCACTAGTCAGAAGACATATATGAAATGTCATTTAGATCAAACACTAGGGTCAGAGCTCAAGACAAGTATTGAAGTTTTACACTTAAAAAGTACTAACGGGCTTAATTCAACCAAAATATTATTCAACCAAGTGTTCCTGATGTACCAAAACGTAAGAAATAGTTTGTTTTCATGCCTCCCTGCTCCTAAAACATATTTTGCGTGCCGAACTGGCAACACAATGTCTATCCCAATGCTAGACATATTCTGGGCGTATCTGATGTCATTTTTCTATTAAGACCAAGTATCATGTTTGTGTTTGTCAAGTAGTAAATCTTGCCTTGAAATCAGATCTTGGATGCACCTGTTTTGTTTGTTTGTTTGTTTGTTTTTTTAGCCTCACTCAGCTCTAAAGGTTTAGGAAAAAGCCCTTCTCGAACCTACTCCAAAAACCCTGGAACCAATAGTCAATGACAGCTTGCAAATATGTGAATTTTAAACACTTGCCGGTTAGTTTGCAAAAGGTAGAATCACTAGCTGTATTTAATATCGATTTTATACTGGAGTCCACAAAGACATTAACAATTTTTTTTCAGAAGACCAAGCTGCACATCAGTTAATTTGAAACCTGTGGATAGAGACACGGATAATCCATGGCTGAATCCATGGTTGCATGAGGAAAGATAAACAGGAACTGAGCTGAAGGGAAAAAAACCAGCCTATGTGGTCCTAAAGGAGATGTGCTCCGGGAGCTCAAGATGTGTCTTTAGACAGTCTTGATGGCACACGGAAGCACTGTATACATGAAGGATGTTGAGGCCAGGACGATAGAGCATCCACAAGGAAGTTAGCAGCAGTAGCGTTAAGATGTAAAATCTGATTGTGTGGGAGATATTATTACCTGGTGTGTCCCAAACGGGGTGGGGGGGGGGGGGTGGGCTGAGGGATAAAATAACATTGGAGAGGTTCTGACTGTTCTGTGGTAAAGCGTTATTCAGGGATTTTTTAGAGAATTTTCCAAAAGTGAGTCTTGCTAAAACTTACTAAAAATCATGGTAGAATTGCTTCTTGGGAATGGATCAATTGCATTGTAACACCGACTATCAGCCAGTAGAGTAAGCAGCAATTGAAGAGCTTCTGTCGTTTTTTTTTTTTTTTTTTTTTTTTTTTTTTTAACAATAAAGATTAACAGACATAAGTTGTGCCAGTCACAAAAACCAAAGTTGAATTTTTCAGCGTGAAAAAGCTAAGTGGTAATCTCGACCAACGCGGTGGGGAAAATTGCAAAATGGCCAAACGGATAAATTATCAGCTGGATGGTTGGAAGTTAGAATAGTTACAAGGGTTCTTCTATAAACAGCTTTGGCTTAAAAGGGAGGGGAACACATCACTTTGACAGAAGCCTGAGGGTTAGGGTTAGGGTTTGATTAGACTGATTTGATGATAGTTTCTGACTTTTGGAAACACACAAAACGGCAGAACTGTGTGATCTGTGTGACGCATGGTCATACGGTTAGTGCGTACGTCCCGGCAAACACAAGCAGGCCAGCTTTTTAGGAGCTGCCCAGGGTTATGGCCATCGTTCAAGACCAGGTTGCAGCGAGAGACAAGTGAGGCTCCAGTGAGAGCAGTGGTGGGCGGGGGTGTGTGTGCACAGGAGGTGGTAAGATGGAGAATCCCAAGTTGGGCAAAAAAGGTTAAGAAGAATTTCATTGGCCACAATCTGTAATTTTATGGAAACATTTAAGTAGCGAATTTATTGTAGTTCCTAATCCTTTTGTCCTGATAGATTTTTCTTAGCACGTGTGTTTGTGTGCCAAAGACTAAAAGGCTATGTGCGCTGGCAGTAGTCTCTCAATAGAACACTCCATTGCCTTCGAGAGGAACTCGGTACCATCCCTCCTTTGAATTAAGCTGTTAGAACTCAAGAAAAAAAAAAGTCTTGCTTTCAGGTCTATAAAAAAATATATGCCTTTTTTGGGTACTGACTTTTAAGTTTTTAAAAGACGTCATTTGGCACTGTTTAAATTCCTTCAATCGTTCTTAAGGTGGATCAAACAGCATATATGCAGACACCTAAAAACTGGCCTACC
This sequence comes from Leopardus geoffroyi, assembly GCF_018350155.1. Lineage (NCBI taxonomy): Eukaryota > Metazoa > Chordata > Mammalia > Carnivora > Felidae > Leopardus > Leopardus geoffroyi. The sequence continues at coordinate 47,137,861 of NC_059330.1, forward strand.
AATTGCAATTACAATCCCCGTTTCAAGTCTGGGACTTTATTATTTAAAAAAATAGAGCTTTTCTTTAGTTGAATTTGGTCCAAATTGGATCAAATGGGGTGTGATCTTCTAAGAAATGTCTTTCTCAGTAGTTTATCCAGAAGTATTGCTCAGAATACTTCGTATTATTAAAAATACTTCTCAGCTGGCTCTTCCCCTCCAAACACTTAATAAGACACTGCTTTGCCCATGAGGTGGCGCCATTCTCACATTCAGGACTAAACTGGACGCCTCCGGGGAACACCCTCAATCACGGAAAGAGCAGGGGCCACCACTACCGTGCAGCTGTGTCTAGCTCAGCCCGTCCACGCACACTTAAAAGGTCACCACGAGGCTGGCTCCTTTAATATCAGAAACACACAAAGATGAATACAAAGAGGGAAAGAACATCGATTTACAGATCCTGGGAAGGTAGATTATAAACAACAGCAAAATCTCAGGGTCTCTAACCCTCCAGGCCATTTAAAATATAAAAAGGCATTGTTTTACTTTAGAAAATAGCTCTGAAAGTTCACAAAAAAATTTTTTTAACCTATTGCAGGGCATTAGCTAAAATACAAATCCTGCAGAATCTGGATGGGAGAAAAAAGCTTTACCGGTATTATGAAAATACTTATTATTATGAAATGTTTTCAAGGACTGTGAACTTGGCAGATGAGACCCCCAAGCACCAATACTTTTGGCCAAGGACACCTACTAGATGCAAATTCAATATATTTACAAGACAAAGTAGAAAAACCCTAACCATGTATCACAAATGTGCATTCTACTATTCGGACTATTGAAAGGAAAACAGCTATAATACGTGTATCTTACGGAATAGGAGGAGCCTGTCAGAGAATACTCGTAGAAAAGCAGCTTGTGAAATTCATTATATAAGAGTATGTTTTTCAAAAATGACTTTTGAAAGACTGAAGCTCTATTAAGTTGATAAAACTATAAAATGCCTATTTATATGGTGGCAGAAATTGCCAAAGGCTTTGTTATTAAATGCACACATGAAACTAACAACTTCCTGGTCTGAGGATCCCCATAATATTTACCTTTTTTTGGTACAATTTGGCAATGCCAATGGCTACAGAAAATATATCAACCAACCAACCAACCAACCACTGTTTCATTAGAAACTGCACCAAATCCAATGTCAAAAACATTACTTTATTTTTCTAGGATGAAACGTCCTATTACGTACAAAAAGAATTGCTGTTTAGAATTTGCCACAATCTGTTAAAAACATAGCAATCTATTGCCTACAGGTAGGAAAGTTCTTGCCGCAACAAGTTTTAAATGATTAAGCCCATATATATCTATATCTATATCTATATATATATATGAATAAATAGTACAGAAATACTGTGACGTGATGAGATGCAGAATAATTTTATAATTCATTAAATTGTAGGACTCTTGCATCAGCACAGTGCATACAATAGGTAACATTTTCTTGAAAAGTAAAAGGACAAAATAACCTGTAAATAACCTGTATTTGACTACTTCCGTGTTAGTATTTTAAGCAAAAACTCTGTTTCCACGTTTTCATATTGAGCAGTTAGTCTCCTTAAGTTTGTAAGCAGAGCTTTAAGTGACATTCGTATGTACAAAAAGGAATGGGCTTCTTGAGATAAAATGAACCCAGAACACCTGCACACCTGAGTCTGTAATAAGGAAGAACTGGGAACTGGAGCCACCTCTTTAAGAAACTAAGGTCTGGGAAAGGCTTTGCATAGCAGGGTGATATTAAACAGAAGGAAACTTTAAAAACATGATTAGACAAATTCCAGAAACTGGTAGGACAAAGCTAATGCGCATTAGTGCAAAATCTAGTAAAATTTTTGCAAAGCTCCACAAACCACCTACGGCAGATGTTACAGAAGCGATTATTACAACACAGTAACACAACATGGAAGGGTAGAACACCGAAAGGAAAAATCTGCAAAGTATACCTTCCTCTGTTGTTTCCATCTTTTCCCATACTTGCTTACACTACTTTTTATGAGGAAAAAAACAAACAAAAAACCCCCCAAACCCAGACAACTCAACCAATAAACAAAAAATACAAAATGGATCATGTCATCTAAAAAACGCCCTTCATAAAATAGAAGTAGCTGTCCATAACTGCTAATTTGCCTGGTATGATATAACGTACACATGAGGGCAATGTGTATTTTGCCACATTACCTCTTTTATTAGTACGATCAATTGATACAACAGGATTAGCACCCCTGAAGATTTTTCTTGGATGTAGTGACAGTGGGCTGGGAATTCTAAAACGAAGGGCCACTATCATCCTGGAGAAACTCAGGTACAATGAAGTTCGTTGGCCTTTTGTTTACCTTGTGGCCCTCCCTTTCCCCTCAAAGGCTTACAGATAATCATTAGCGCACATTCAAAGACACCATCTGTGGGAGAAAAATGATCTCCATTTATTTTGTTTCATATACATCCATAGTTGAATTTTAATACAAAAAGAAAAAAAATTAGAATCTGACAAATGTTTACAAACAAGATACCTTCAAATAGATTTTACTCAGTTTAGCCTGGTGCAGAGTAAATGACAAATTGTACTGTTATATTCAAGGCAACAGAGTCTGTAGTCCAGGACCACTTAGCCCAACCTTTATGCAAGCTTAATTTTTATCTACCATGAACAATAAACTCATTGTTGATTCCCAGTTGTGTGTGTGTGTGTGTGTGTGTGTCTGTGTGTCTGTGTGTGTCTGTGTGCACATGTGTACATAGCAGCTCCTTTCATAGAAAGAAAAGACATCTAGAGGTCGTCTTGTACTTTTACCTACAGGAATCATGATAAGATACAGAATGGATTACATGTAACCGGGGCTGGATTTTATAAGAAAAAATAATTAGCTGACAAATGAGGGCAGCAATAAAAAAGCATCTTTTTTGCAACAATAAATAAATACAGTCAAAAGTTTTCTGTGAGACTAAACCAGCTTCTTCACTGAAGAGCAGACGTGGCATTTCCATGGAGTTACACTTGACCCCATATTATCTTTTTTTCTTGCTTTCTTTTTTCTTTTTTTTTTCTCAATAAACAAAGTTTTCCCGCTTCTGCCACAATAGTAAAACCATTTGATCTTGACAAGATAATGGTGTCGTTGACTTTGCTTTTCCCTTGTCCGTTGGACAAAATTGGCCAAGAATATAATTGGACTGTTATGACCAATAAAAACGAAGTTTAGGTCAAGTCTTGTCAGGATAACCTGACTAAAAACATCTGGCTCCTTAATTTAAAATAGTTCAGACAACCAGATTCTTGCTGTGTTTTATGTTAGGTTAACACGCTGAACTTTAAGAAGCTGTAGACTGCAGTTTGTTGTTATGAGACCTACAGAATACAGAAAAAAGGGAACAATTAAGCACCCTTCATTTTTGAAAACAATGATGCTTTATGTGGATGCCAAGGTCAGTCTGTCTGGGGGAAGAAGCAGCCATGTTCTTTCATTTCCCCTTGGCAAGCAAATATATGAGAACAAGTAAGAAACTGTTAACCTACAATAGAAATTTTCACTGTACACTGAAACATGATAGTTCACTGGAAAAAGCCATTATTAAAATATATATATATGTATATATATTCATCTAATAAAGATTATACATTTTTAGCCAATGGGACAGATAGAAACATTTACAGAGGCATTACCATTGTGGTAAAGGTGTGTGTGTGCGCGTGTGTGTGTGTGCGTGCGTGTGTGTGTGTGTGTGTGTGTGTGTACGTACATGCTTATTTACATTGATTCGGGGAATATGAAGAAAAAATTATATTAAAAAAAAAAAAGAAATAGCAGTATTAAAATCACATTTTTCTATTGAAGTCCAGAAAGTCTCCTCTCTAGTTTCACAGTTTTATTCACAACTTTCGTTAGTAAAAACCACACTCCTGCACAGCCGCCAGGACTAAGTCAGAGTGCGGTCTACTGCAGCAGTGTGGATAAATACAGCATTCCAGGAGTTTACAATTCTTAAGTACATTGTTCAACATGGCCGCTAGAATAAACCATTTACTACTGTACATATATTTTTAACATTAAAACATTAAATTAACTAGTATGAACTTTGTGGGGGGGCAATTTTGAATTAGGTAATCACGTGGAACAATAAAAGAAAGAGTGACCCCAACATCCAGTTCTGATTCCAGTTAAAAATTCAGACTAAAGATATCAGAATCTGTAAGAAAAGAAAGAACATGGATGGTATAAATGATGAATTGTAACAAAGCACAGTAATGAAAATAATGTGCGAACAATGCTAGAGATCATAAATTAAAAACGGGGAAAATATGGCAATGGAAATACTGGAAACCCATAAATCAATCCCATTTCAATGAATGGCTACATGTAGGTTTCATTCTTAAATGCCTTAAATCTGGAAAGCAACAAAAAAATTTCTTAAAATCTCCTCACATTTCATCTTATAGAATTGAGCAAACTTGTCAATTTGCTCCCATGTTCCTTAATGAAGATTCTGTGAACTCAAATAAAATAAAAAGCTGCAAAAAATAAATGGGTGACAAGCTCTCGTAAGCGGCCCCTGTACTGTGCAGACCCAGCCCCTGGACCTCCTCCTTTCCCCAATTTCTTTGTTTCGCCACAAGCCCGCAGATGCTTTCTCCTCCTTCATCGGCAGCTGCTACCATTCCCACTCTGGGTTCTGCCTGCAAGCCTGGCATGGCAGCAGGGTGGGATTCAAATCCCCCAGTTTCCACCTCACAGTTACTAGCAAAGGCCAAAGCCTTTCCAATTAAAAAAGGGCAACTACAGAAATTCAACTGGAGGAATAACTGCAAGAGGTGCAAATAAAAAAGCAGGGAGAGACTGAAACTAAGTTGTGGTCCTCTTATCCCAATATTTACTCAACCTGAAGCCAAGGCTCCCTAGGATCAATTACTTTGAACTCCAGTTCGTCGGCAGGTAGAGTTCTCATGCTGCTATTTCTCGTTTAAGCAACTTCATATTGCTTAAATCCTGCTACAGCAAATGATAACTGAGCTCACATAACCATTTTCCCACCTCTCTTCTTGAATCCAACTTTTACTTCTAATTTTAAATTAAATCTTACTGTGCTTTGTCTACAGGTTGATTCTAAAAGCTGAACATCAACGCACCGTTTACATTATGTGACTATGTAAATATTTTTCTCCTTGTGCCACCTACTCCTTTGCTAAGAGGGCATTCTTAGCATTCCTACACAACTTTATGGTTTTCATGGGATCTTGAATTGCCTTCCATCTTTTCCCTCTTGCATTCTTAAACTAGTAATTATCTGATGTATGAACCATTTCTCCCGCCAGACACCTTCCTCTTGAGAATGCTCCATTCTCCTGCTCCAGTTTGGACTCCCTGCTGCATTAGCCTGCTGTACCAATGTCGTCATGAGTTAGAGTGATTCATATTATTTTCCTGAACCGCTTGTTTCTTGGATCCAAGATCTTTTGTTTTCTTGAGTTATTTTGCTAGTGCACATCTTAAAATAACTTGCAAAGAAAGGATTCACGGGAAGGAGTCCCTTTATGAGTCCTTCCATGACTGAAAGTGCATTTGTTCTGCCCCTGCACTTGATTGTTTGGCTGGACACAGAATCGTAGGTTGAAAATCATTTTTCCTCAAACTTTTAGACGTATTCCTCCAAAGTCTTCCGGCATTCCATGTTGTTAGAGAACAGTCTGATACCGGTCTAATTCTTGTTGCTTTATAGGTTGTTTTATTTTCTTTAGAAACGCTGAGAAAAACTTCTTTTATCCTTGGCATCTGGAAATTTTACAATGATGGATATGTGGGATGGACTTTTTCCCATTTGTCCAGCTGGCTTATATGTTTACCAACTGTCCTTATCATTCCATACCCCTCTCACCCCACAAGAATGAAGCCCCAGAGGGATTCAATATCTGACACACGGCAGGGTCTCAATAACCATTTGATGAATGAATGAATCTGTTCTGCTTGAACTTGAAGTCTCGTGCCTCTCATCAGCTCAGGGAATTTTTCTTGTATTAGTCTTTTGAAAATTTATTTTCCTCAGTCTTCTCTCTTCTTTTCTGGAATTTCCATTAAGTGAGTACTGGAAATGCTACAATGCATTTTCTTCCTTTCACATTTTTCATTGACTTGTCTTTTTGTTCTTTACATTGAGAAAGTCCTTGATTTTAACTTTCACTGTTTACAGTAAGTTTAGTTTCTTTTCTAGCCACTCCTTCTAACTGTTCTTTATTCCTAATATCCTTTTCGCCATTTTGTAGATTCAAGATTTTTTTTTTTTTTTTTAAGTAAACTCTACTTGCAACGTGGGGCTGGAACTCATGACTCCAAGATCATGCTCTACCAACTGAGCCAGCCAGGTGCCCCTAGATTCACTATCTCATAAAATTTCTCTTGGGACATGATTTAGAGGCTTGGTTTTTTGTTTGTTTTTCTTAAGTTCTCTTTTATCTGTTCTGCTACACCTTGACCTTTCTCTTTTACACTGCAAGATTTCCTTACGTATCTGGTCATCCCTGGCTCTCTGTTCACACTGAAAGAGAGGAAGCTGAAGGACCAGAAAGGTGCCTGCAGAGCCCTATGCACCTGTGTAAGGCTGACTGGCAAGTGTTGCCTTCGATCAAGGTTTCTTAATTTCAACACTACTGACATTTGGGGGCTGGATAATTCTTTGTTGGGGGCGGGGGCGGTCTGGTGCACGAGGACGTTTAGTTGCATCTCGTCAGCATTACTTCCCACCTCTGAGTGACCAACAAAAATGCCTCCAGGCATTGCTGAACATCCCGTGGGAAGTATGGGGGTGGGCAAATCATCCCAGTCGAGAGCCACAGCTCCAGAGTGACAGGGCCGTGGACCCAACCAAACCTCAGGTCGGGGGACTTTACTCCGAGTCCAATTCTCTTCTGCCTACTCCAGTTCTCTGCAGAAAGCTTATTCCATTTCTCCAGGGAAGAAACTTGTGTTCTTGCAGGGCTTCGGGCTGCCCACACAGGGCTGTCTGTACACAGGTTACAAAGGGTGACTAGCCCATATACAGACCTTTAACTCCTCTCTTGCCTTTTATTGTATTTTGGACTCTTCGTGTTGGAGGCTTGCAGCAGGTCTACTGGTCAGCAAGCGGTCACCTCTGCTGAAGAGCCGGCTAATGGCCTGTGGTACCCCTGGCTTTGTCAGACGATCCTTTCATCTGCTTTCTGTATTCTAGAATCTGTGGAAACCTCATCAGTAACATCTACCATATTCTTCTCATATTCTGAGTTTATCCCTTTTTATTCCTTCATTATTATTTTACGAGGGACTTTACCATATTGAGTAAGTCGTCCTCTTCCACTTTAGGTTCTACGGCTAATGGGTTAACAGGAGAGGATACAAATGGGAGTTTCAGAGATTCTGTAAACTCTCTTCGTTCTTGGTCTAGAGCCTGCCTACCTACCTGGTTTCCTTCCTTCCTTGCCTATACTTTTGATTCCCTGGGACACCTTAGCTAGGCTTGTCCTTCACTTCTGGTTTATGTAAACGGATTTCAAAATGCAGTTCTTGATCTACCTTGCTGCAGGACAAGGAGAGAGACAACACCCTATGGATTTTCCTCAGAAGAAAATAACTAAGCACAGCACTGATTCTTACACTTTGATATGCAGAGTCCACTAGATAATAGAGATGCCCAGGTCCCAGACCAGCCAAGACCTACCCAGTCCGAGTACCTAGGGAGGATCAAGCATGCAAGCTGGTGGATGGGGGATGATGGTGAGTAGTGAATATCAGGGCTACAAAGTGGTGGAAGTTATCACAGGAAAAGAGAACAGGGCTCTGTTGGAAAGAAGAAAGTCATGGGCTTGAGAAGGGGAGACTGAGGTTCAGAAACAAAAGGCACGAAGATGCTGTATCTGAATACCATGCAAAGTTGCTCACTGCTTCTGTGTTACCGGAGGTTCAGAGTAAAGGCCGGTGGACTTAAAGTCTAGTTTTGCTCACAGGAAAAATACCCAGAGAAATAAAACATTTTATGATTTCAAAGATGTAGCAAGCATAAATTAAGAAGAAAGTGCTTAAATTCCCTTTCCTAGTCTTCCCCTTACTCTACCCTACAGAGCAGTAATTTTTATGCTTTGGTAAACTCAGTAAGGGCAAGAGCTCTGTCTTGCTACTAAATTTTTGTGTGCCCCATGGCATGTTTCTTTTTTAAATATAAATATATATTTATTTAAGTATAAATATATATTTATTTATTTTATCAAGTAAACTCTGCACCCAACATGGGGCTTGAACTCACTGCCCCGAGATCAAGAGTCGCACACTCTTCCGACTGAGCCAGCCAGGTGCCCCTGCCCCGTGTGGCATTTAAGAGAGCATCTTGCATTCTATAAGCATCTGATAAGTGCTTTTTTATTAAAACAAAAAACAAAACAAAAAAAAAACAACCAAAAACTTTAATTTTCAGCAGATCACAAACTCAGCAACTTCTCGTTACTGAGTCTGTCCTCTTGTCCTTGGCAGTGTATTGTAATGCTAGAGTCTTGATTTTTTTTCTTTTTTCACGATTCTTGATTTCAAGGTTCAAATTTATCACAGACTGCACTGGCTGATCTAGACAAAAACAGTAGTAAGAACCGGAGGAACTGGGTTAATTCAGAACACGGAACGCATTTGCTCACCTGCTAGCCTTGAATCCTTTCAATTTCTGTACAAAGAATGATTCAAGAACTTCTGCACATTGGTAAAAAGGCGAGTCACTAGGATTGTAGTAACGACAGTTATCAAAAATTTTGGTCATGTCTGCCACAAATTCCGTCAGCTTTTCATAATACCGTCTTTGTACTCTTTCTTCCATGGTGGCGAGGTCTTAAAAACACAAAACACAGAACATTTTTAAAGCTTTAAGGCAGTTCCAATATGAATACTGCCCACAGTTCTAATAAGAATATAGGTTTCCTGCCCCAGCAGCCCCTGAAACCAAGCTGATTCACCACTGGGGACTGTTCAGCAATTCATGAAGAAAAAAGGAGCACTTCTCCAATTTTGGTTTTGATTGGGGGAGTCTAAAATATAAACCGTGGCTACTATTAAGAAGGTTCTTTTACTTTCAGTTAACGAGAGAACAGCTCTTCATTCAGTTGGGTTGAAATAAAGGAAACTACACCCACACAATCAATACACATCTAAGCACAATACATTTTTACATGCAAACAATTATGTGTATTACATGTACAAAGAGGAGGCAATCCAAAATTAAGACCGAAACATCTTTGGGGCTTTGTGATACCTGTATTAGATTTTAATACCATCATTTTGCTCTCTTTACTAATTTTTATTGTTACCTTATATTGGTGGCAAGTGACACCTTAACAACAATTTTTGTAATGGTTTCATTTATTTTTGAGGGAGAGAGAGAGACAAGAGTGCAAGCTGGGGAGGGGCAGAGAGAGAGGGAGACACAGAATCCGAAGCAGGCTCCAGGCTCTGAACTGTCAGCACAGAGCCCGATGTGGGGCTCGAACTCATGAACCACGAGATCTTGACCTGAGCCGAAGTCGGACGATCAACCAACTGAGCCACTCAGGCACCCCAAGTGACACTAATGTAACACTTAAGGTGGCAAGGATATAAAGTGTCCACTTAAAGGGAAAAATCTTAGCTGATATGAATAAAAATATTACTATCTAATACTACAGGTAGTATGCAGAGAGGACTAAAATCATTCAACTGGGACAAAGGTAACTGCTTTGGAATATACTGAGCTTAATCTTTTGAAACAACATTAGGTCCTAGGAGAAAGTTATGTTTGAAGGAAAATTCCACATATGATCTCACATAAAAACCTGGGAGAATATGGGGCGTCTGGGTGGCTCAGTTGGCTAAGTGTCTGATTTTAGCTCAGGTCACGATCTCGTGGTTTGTGGGTTTGAGCCCCGCATTGGGCTCTGTGCTGACAGCTATGAGCCTGGAGTCTGCTTCAGATTCTGTGTTTCCCTCTCTCTCTCTATGCCCCTCCCCTGCTTGTGCTCTCTCTCTCTCTCTCTCTCTCTCTCAAAAATAAATAAACATTACAAAAATAAAAAAGAAAAAGGAAAAAAAAAAACCTGGGAGAATAAAAAGCTGGTGATCTCAAATCAATCTAGGTTTGACAGATTGAAAGATAATACAATTTCAAACTAAGTTTCAGTGATTATTTTAGAATTTGAGAAAATGATTTTAAAGCCCAAGAATATCTAAGAAACATTTGAAAAATAAAAGGAGAGATTTTAATCTATCATACATTAAACAAATATTATAAAGCTGTGACAATGGAAAGTGTGGCATTATGTAGGGTGACACAAACGTTAACGAAACTATTCAAAACAGGAATAGACCTAATCATTTTCACCAGAAGAATTTTATATATGTCGAAGATGTCATGTCAAATAAGCCAAGGAAGGAAAATTCATTAAGAAACTGGGTTGAGGCGATAAATGATTAGCTGAACTATAGGTGCCATTGACCAATCTGGACAAAATACCTGCTACGTGACTAGACTATACTTTAGTTAAACTTCTCTCTTTCCTCCAGAAGCCTTAGCTTTGACCTACTCTCATCGTAACAGACTCAGCCCTTCCTCCATTATCTCTCCGAGAAACAGGCTAATGCAGGGGGTCTGCCCCCAACCACACCACTATTCTTCATCCTACTTGCCACATCCCATTCTTTCTAGCCTTGTTTACTCTTCCTTATAAAAGAAAAGCCCTTTTCTGCCTAGCCTTTGAGATGCCTACAGATCTATGGTTGGCAGATTCTCCCTATTACAATTTCCCCACCTCCATTTATTGTAGTCATCTTCCAAACAAGGTCTGGAGTGTCTGGGTGGCTCAGTCTGTTGAGCATCTGACTTTGGTTCATGTCAGGATCTCCCAGTTCCTGGGTCTGGGCCCTGTACCAGGCTCTGTGCTGACAGCTCAGGAGTCTGGAGCCTGCTTTGGATTCTGTGTTTCCCTCTCTGTGCCTTCCCCCATTTGTGCTCTCTCTCAAAAATAAATAAACCAAAAAAAAAAAAAAAAAGAAAGAAAAAAGAAAAGAAAAAAGAAACTGGGTTGAGGCAATTGCCTCTACAGCTGAAGAAAAAATTCTTCACACTAATGCCAAAGTAATTCCAGCTGGATTAAAATTTAAGGACGACGATGAAAACCATACGGAGGGCTAAAAGGACTACATCATAAATGTAATTAATCACTGAACTGTGCATACTAGGTAGTTATGTTATGTATATTTTGCCACACGTGTGCACGCACGCATCTGTCTCTGGCAGTGTCTGTAGGGAGCAGAAAAATACAACCGCAAACATGCTTCCGGCCTCATGAAATCCCAGGCAAGACTTGGGCACGTCTATTGTGTGCAGGGTATGGTGGCTGTACAGAAAAGGGTAAACATCTGACACAACACATCATTCTTGCGCTTAAATTCTGTGTGCTTACCGTCTGGCTAACTTTAATAATGTATGTGAATAGTGCTTGGATGTTTTGTGATTCCAACTTAATTAGATATCCCTTAAAAAGAAAGTACCAGGAGAACATATATGTGAGTATTTATATACCTGGGAAGCGCAAAAGACTAAAGGCATGACTCCAGAGGCAAAATTCATAATGATTAATAGATTTAAATCCCAAAACATTAAAAATGATCATATGCCAAAAAAATCAATAAGAAGCTTTTAAAAAACTATTTTTGGGAGAGGCAGAGTGAGTGAGAGTGGGGAGGGGCAGACAGAGAGAAAGAGAGAGAATCCCAAGAAGGCCCTGCGCTGTCAGCATGGAGGCTGACACAGGGCTCGATCCCATGAACCGTGAGGATCATGACCTAAGCCGAAATCAAGAGTTGGACGCTCAACCGATTGAGCCACCCATGTGCATCAGTATGAAACTTTTAAATGTCCCTGGCGTATAAAGAGCCCTTAAGGAACACTGACAACAATATGAACATCCCAGAAACATTCTGTATGGGCAAAATACATAAATAGGAAACTCACATCAAGTTCAAACGGTAAGTACACAACACTAATTACTGAAGTCATGCAAAGCCAAAGAACCACATTCTTTGTCCAAATTGGCAGATATTAAAAATTAATACATCAGCCTATTTTCAACAATGACTCCAAGACAGAGAACGAGAGTGGTAGTACACTTCAAATTTTACTCTCTGCACCTCTGTAACATCTATACACCTAACATATTATTTTGAAATAATTATTTTCCAAGAAAATATTTCCTATCAAAAGCACGATAATACTTAGGGTTTTCAAGAGTGGACAGAGAAGGATACAGTCATACATTATTATTGGAAACGGGTTCAATGTGCCGAAGTGCAATTCAAAAATACCTATCAAAAACGTACGGAGTATAAATACCATTTGACCCAGAAATGCTAATTCTAGGAATTTCTCCTCAGAAAACAAACAAGTGCAGGCAAATGCATGAAAGAAGATATTCACAGAAGTGTTGTTTATAACAGCAAAAACTGCACACAACTGAAAACCCCATTAATAGAGAGGTGATTAAATACAGTATCTTAATTGCATACAATGAAAAACGATGTAGGTCTATACTATAGCTCATGTGAAAAAGGTACTGATAAATTTATAAAGTATGTTATAAAACAGGATTCATTCTGGGGCGCCTGGGTGGCACAGTCGGTTAAGCGTCCGACTTCAGCCAGGTCACGATCTCGCGGTCCGTGAGTTCGAGCCCCGCGTCAGGCTCTGGGCTGATGGCTCAGAGCCTGGAGCCTGTTTCCGATTCTGTGTCTCCCTCTCTCTCTGCCCCTCCCCCGTTCATGCTCTGTCTCTCTCTGTCCCAAAAATAAATAAACGTTGAAAAAAAAAAAAAATTAAAAAAAAAAAAACAAACAGGATTCATTCATATAACCCTATTTCTGTTTAAAAAAAATTTATTAGAGCTGCTCTTATTGGTACCCTCCTTCTCTGAAAATAAACTATTTTTAATTAATTTATTTAAAAAAATTTTTTTAATGTTTATTTATTTTTGACAGGGACAGAGAGAGACTGAGTATGAGTGGGGGAGGGGCAGAGAGAGGGAGAGGGAGACATAGAATCCGAATCAGGCTCCAGGCTCCGAGCTGCCAGCACAGAGCCCGATGCAGGGCTTGAACTCACGAACCGCGAGATCATGACCTGAGCTGAAGTCGGACGCTTAACCGACTAAGCCACCCAGGCGCCCCAAGCTATTTTCAATTTAGCCTGTATCTTCGCAGACATGTTTATGCATTTCTAAACACATTTATGTGCCCTTACAAAGTATATAATTGTTTGCTGCTTAAAACCTAGGTATTTTTCTGTAACTTTTATTTTTCTTTCAAGAGTATATGTCTTGGAGATCTATATTATCTCCATGTATATACCGAATCACAAGAGAATGTTTATCTTGATGGTTAATAAAGATGAAGGGGGAAAAAAAAACCCAGAAAACAATCCAGCTCTTTAAGAAAAGAATTTTGGTTAAATAAGTTAAAGTATATTCAATTCACAGACTACAGAAAGTCCTCGAAATCATGTTATTGAAGATTAACGGCACAGTGACGTGTTTGTCAAACAGAGGACAATATTTATTTATTTACTTATTTTTAAGTTTTAATTTTTTTAGTAATCTCTGCACCCAACGTGGGGCTTAAACTCATGACCCTGAGATCAAAGGCGCATGCTTCCCCTACCGAGCCAGCCAGGCGCCCCTCAAACGAGATGATATGATCTCAGTTTTCACACATACACACACATGCACGTGCATGCACTCCAAAATGGGATTCAGTGAGGAAAAGATCCAGGTGTGTTCTATCTTTTCCTACTTTTTTTATTTCCTAGTTTTCCTATAATTGTGTTATGTTAAGAAGGAGAATTATCAGAGCGCCTGGGTGGCTCAGTCGGTGAAGCGTCCGACTCTTGATTTCAGCTCAGGTCATGATTTCACGGTTTGTGGGTTTGAGCCCCATGTCAGGCTCTGCACTGACAGTGCGGGAGCCTGATTGGGATTCTCTCTCTGTCTCTCTCTGTCTCTCTCTTTCTCTCTCTCTCTCCCTCTCTCTCTGCCCCTCCCCTGCTCCTGCATGTGTGTGCTCTGTCGCTCTCTCTCAAAAATATAACTTAAAAAAAAGCAGACTTATCTATCATCTAAATAAATATCCCTAGATATTTCTCAAAAGAGATTACAGAGATGTAAAATATGTACAGGGAGTAGCGTCTTCTACCTTCAACACCAGACCGTTTAGCTGCCTTTTCAGACCGTTTTAGCTAAGCCCTCACGCCTACCTCCCCTTCAGGGTTTCCCCTCTTTTTTTTTTTTAAATTTAAAAAAAAAAAAATTTTTTTTTTCAACGTTTATTTATTTTTGGGACAGAGAGAGACAGAGCATGAATGGGGGAGGGGCAGAGAGAGAGGGAGACACAGAATCGGAAACAGGCTCCAGGCTCTGAGCCATCAGCCCAGAGCCTGACGCGGGGCTCGAACTCCCGGACCGCGAGATTGTGACCTGGCTGAAGTCGGAGGCTTAACCGACTGCGCCACCCAGGCGCCCCGGGTTTCCCCTCTTTGAACTAGCCGTCAAACACAAACTCTTCCCATTTCTTGAAACTGAAATACAACTGACATATGACGCTGTATCAGTTTTCGGTGTACAACATAATTATCTGATTATACGTAGGTACTGCAAAGCGATTGCCCAGTAAGTTTAATTAACATCTATCACCAACCGCATATAGTAAAAAAGTTTTTTTTTTCCCCCTAGTGATGAGAACTGCTCAGATAATTCTCTTAGCAACTTGAAAATATACAATAAAATCCTTCTCATTTAGAAGACGGTCAGCTGGAGCTGCTTTTCTCTCTGGCAATTTTGGAAGCTTTGACGTACATTTTAATTTTTATAATTTCATTTGCAGATAAACTACTTTGAATGTAACCATCTGAGGCTGTTCATCAATACAATCACTTGTGACTGTTACCTGTTACCATTTTTTTCCTGGGAAATGAGGATATATGCTCTTGGATCTCTACCGCAGGCCCATCAAATTTGCTTTCCTTCAGGAAAAGATGCGGAAGAGGCCAACAGGGAGCGATAAGAGACTCAGACCCTGACTCGCTCATTGATTTCATTCATCTTTTATATGGCTGTAGGATGCTCTGCTTCCATATCACTGATTCAGCTATTCCTCTATGACGGCCACTGATGTCATTTCTGGTATTTCTGGGATTGACAACAGTACTGTGGTGAACAACATACTTGTGCCCATGTAAATCCTAATAAATGAAATTGCTGGGTCCAAGGGAATGCAGATTTAAACTCAATACACACTCCTAGTACATCCCACAAGTTACCACACCAATTTATTCTTCCACCAGCCTTGCTCAACGTATCGTCACGACGTATCACGCGTGACAGATATCTGCGGAGACTTCTGAAAAAACTCCATATTCAACTCAAGTACCTACCCATAGGTTCCTTAATAACACCGTAATAATCTGGTGCGTCATTAGGATCCACTGGCTCAAGGAAAGGCCAGGCCATCTTATGGGCCTGTGATGGGAGGAGAGAACATCATTATTGTCAGGTCATTTAAGTTTCCCATTTGAATTGCTTTATCAATCAACCCTTAAGCCCCAAAAGTCAGTTTTCAACCTGATAGATGAGATTATTTATAATGTAAACGTGAGTAGAGTTTTGTCCTACTTACAAATCATCTCGGGTGAGCATACTCTGTATTAACGGTTCTCAAAGGGTTGGTCTGAGGACCTCAACTGTGGGGCTGGGGCACTAGCTTAGAAGACAAGAAGTCTGTCCTCTCATTCCTACATGACAACCTGCTACCTGTAAAACTGGGGTGGAACAGTCACCATTGCGGACGAATGAGGTGTCAGACATGCTAATAAATAACTTCACCCACATACTGAGACCACTGTTGTCTTTTTAGTTCTTTTTTTTTTTTTAAGATTTTATTTTTAAGTAATCTCTACACCTAATGCAGGGCTCGAACGCACAACCCCAAGGTCAAGAGTCGTACGCTCTTTCAACTGAGCCAGCCAGGTGCCCCCTCACTAGAATCTAATCGAACTGTTTTTTCAATCTATGGTAGTGAGGAAAACTTTTCTTTAAAAATTACATTTAGGTTAAAAAAGTGAGTCGTTTTAAATACGAGTGTCAGATAAACACCATTCGAGCTAACGTGTGGATACGGTTAACCTGCTCGTGATATCGGCATGTGAAGGACTGAAGTCTGGAGTACTTCACTAGACTGGCTGGAGGTCAGTAAACGATCACAGATTCTGAGACCGGAAGGTTCAAACCCCAGAAATGGCTCCAGAGTCAACGCTGGCTGATTTCAGCTGCAGACAACGCACACACGGCGTCTTCTTACCTGTAAAGAACGCAGCACCCTTTTCAAACCCTCGTAATCTTTCTCCGTTAGCGGCGTGAGCACTGTCATGGCATCCTCGGTTGACTGGCACTGTGGACAGACATACTCGTCAATGAGCTCTGCCTCACTCTGCAAGATGCCCACGCAGCGCCCATGGTACCAGTTCTGACACCGATCACAGCCAATATAAAATCTGCAAGATCCGAAATGGAAATGTGAGTTCAAAACGGATGGGATCACGTTACTTCCATCTACCTTAAAAAGTAACACATGCACCTGAAGAGATTCTAACTCTGGGTATAAAATAGTTTTAGTATCACAATTGTTTTAATACTTCTGAAGATTGACATTCAAATGTGTTAATTTAGTACTTCTGATGTTAACAAAGCACTAAAAGCTTATTAAGAACACTGTGTAATATTGGAGAATACGAAGAAAAACGTAAAACATTTGATTGACTTTAAAGCTCAAAACAAAATAAAGCCAAAAATCTTTCAACTAGTACCGTATCAAATGGGAAGCTGATACTGGCCACCCAACTGGGAGCTCAAAATCCTGTAAGCTAATAACAGAGTCTCAGAGCTTTTACCCAAATTAGTGTTTTTTTCTAACCTACAACAATGCACCATTTCAAACACTGATAAAATCCAAACAAGGCAGGCTGTTTTCATCTCATTCGTTTCTGTTACATATTGAAGAATCAAGTCTACCATTAAACCGTATTTTTTCCCAATGCATCTCAAACATTCGCTATGAAGCAACACAAATTTTGAAGGGGAGGTAAAGAGAGAAAAAGAGAAAAAAAATTGGAAAGGAATTTGTAATGTAAGTGTATAATATATGCAGAAAAATACCTTGCTTTTTATTAAAATAAATAAGTAACCAGTCAGAGCAATTTGGCTTCCTAAATTATTAAATATGATGCTCTTATCAGAACTCACTGTGACTCATCATAAGGTGTTCTGCAGATACAGTACAATTCCTCACTGCTGCCCTCTTGTGCCCGTTTACAATCATTACAGATGTACACATCCATTTTCTTAGCCTCCTTTTCTGTGATGCCAACACATTCTCCATGATACCAGTTAGTACAAAGATCACAGCCAATATAGAACCTAAAAGTATTCACAATGAAAATGACAATGTAATTGTCATTTTGAGCTGCATGATACTTAAACCTGTCTTCCCTGTCCTGATTCACTTTCTTACAGGATAACTTTTCTGCAATGAGTCAGCTAAACATCCTGAATCCAACCATTGTACCCCTGGCAAACTACAGCATCTGACACTGTATCAAGTGTGGAAACATAAAATCACTCACATCAATTTCAACAAATACACTGTTTGGTGAAATATGGGTCTTTAAAAACATACTGGAATTGGAAAAAATAAACAACACGCTGATGGTAATGTCTCCCTCTTAATGAATGTGTGTAAAACTGTAACAGGCACAAAAACCAAAGCCAAAGAATCAAAGACTTACATCTGTCAAACCTATGCCACAGAAGCCATTTCAAATTCAGGGCTATTTCTTAGATAGGTTTGAAAATGTATCTCACGATTTAAATTTGAAAACAAAGCAAAGCGCAAACACCAAGTAGAAGTTACACTACGAGGAACATGCAGGTCAGCCAGGTGCAAAAGATACATGGTCAAAATATGGCATGAAGAAGACAACTAAGAGAGGTACATGTAGTGACTCACTTTCTACTAAGTTTTCTAAAGAAACACTGGAATTTAACCCAATGGTAACAGATTATGATGTGGGCCAGTTTTTCAGTTAATGTAACATATGTGACAGTGTGGAGAGTGACCAGGTTAACTAACTGGTAAGGAACTGCTTCGATTCAAAACAGGGGGTACCCGGCGTGGACAGTGATACAGGATAGGTATCCAAAACAGCAAGAGGTTCCACAGTACTTGGCACGGTGGGGGTGTCGGAGTGTGTGACTGAGGGTAATCGCACTCAGCCAGGCCTCCAGGCTTTTGTAACAGAAGACCCCAAAGGATGGAACGAATGAAAAGCATCTCTATGGTAAACACAGAGTGCATTTAAAAGCGTTGCCAGGAGCTGTGTAGGAACGCCATGTAAAAATCATAGCAGGAATTCGCGTGAATCATAAGGACCCGGACTGGCCTTGCTGACACGGTTCCACCAAAGTATTTCTTGGCGGATTCCTCTGGAGCGATGGAAGCAGTCCTCAAACTTCAAACTAACCTTCCAAACGAACGTAAAGGAATAACGTGTGGTTGTGTGGTTCATCCTACTCCCACCAATTTTTTTCTTTTGAATTAAGACTCCCCCAGGATTTTTGCTGCCACAGGTGGGGGTTGGGCCTTCCAGGTGTTTTGTATGTTGCCTTCACGAGATGGTGGGCTATGTGTTCTGGAAGTGAGCTCAGGACTTGAATTTCAAGTTTTAGGCATTCTCACTGGCTCCCCAAACCAACCTAGTTTGGTACAAGAGATTATAAAATACTCCTAAAAAACGGTAACTCATCCCAACTAGAACAGGGAGTGAATGAACCTGGTATACTGTTATTTTAATAACACCCAACTAAATATATGAAATATCCACAAAATAATGAGGCAATCTCAGTAGAAGGAGCACATACTTTCATGCAACTGAAGTATGACAAAGATGTTGGTGTGTGAAATGAATTTCTGTGATGTGAATATTTTAAATAAGCCACATTTGTCTAATTACTTAAATAAGTTCCATACAACACAGATCTTTGTGTAAAGAAAGTAAATCATGTTCTGCTTTATTCTGTAAATCATTATTATTTTGCTTAAAGGGAGGCAACTTATATTAGAACTAAGGGGGAAAGAATCAGTTAATAGGGCTCCACCTTTCACGTTATATACAATTTCCAAGAGAGACGATGAAAAGGGAAGATGCCTAAGCTGACGTGTCTAATTCACCACATAGCTAAATCTACCAACAAAACGGTGTGACCTAGAACTTGCACGTTATAATTTTAAATAGCAAGCACGAAGGCAGCTCCAATGTTGTAACTTAAAAGCTCACTGGAGAGATCACAATTTTATTCTATAAATTGGTTAGGCATCCACTTAAGGTAGATATTAAGCATTGCTACTTCTAAAGAATCATATATTTTTAGCACGATCAAACATTTTGGTCCTGCAAAAAATATCGTAGTTAATCTTGGCTTTAAAAAGCTGGCCTACGTTTAAACGCTCAAAAGGAAAGCTGGACAATGGGGTGAATGATAAGGATAACAAATGAAACTGCATTAATGGATTAGTGTTTCTAAAATCTTGTATATATATCACCAAATACAAGTCACAACGGTCAAAAAAAGCTTCCAGCTGCATGCTTGTTGTCACATTTTTGAGGGTCATTATTAAGGACTGAGTGAAAACACTCCTTGTATTTTTCTGGCTTTTGTCCCCAGTAAGAAAGTGGGAACTTTGACAAAAATAATATTAAGTTTCAGTATCCCAATACAAAAACCACAGAATTGCTTGAAATTAAACAATAAAAAACCAAAACTAGTCGAACTTGAAACCTTGTACACCATTTCATATTCAGATAGTCTCTAAGATGTGATGTTATCGTAAGGTTGTGAACAGATTCCAGAAAGGATGCTCTCAACTTTGGGCAGCGATAATAACACACCTCCTTCTCCCGACAGCATTACCGACTGGTTTGGAGTTAATCGAGAGAGAAGAGGAGAGAGCAAAACAGCAACAGAAAGCTTGTTTTTGACAGAAAAGAATATGATGAAGAACAAACATGGATCATGAACACGTAAAATACAAAAGTTTTACTCTTCTAGTGTCACGTTTAAGAACATCAGATGCAAGACCACAGAGAAAACATTATTATCCCTGCTTTCAACTACTTTCATTGACATGCCTACCAATACACTCCTTTTCTTCACAACTGGAAATTTAACAGCTAAGCTTTTAAGAAAATAAACTAAAGCTCAAAAAAGATGTACTCACTTAGATTCATCGTAAGGCGTTTTACAGATACAGTAAAGCTTTGTGTCCTTCTTAGTTTCCTTTGAGGTAGTAGAGATCATTTTCTTCTTCTTGGACTTGGAGCTCGAGTCTCTTTCCTCTTCTCGCTTCCTCTTCTGGGAAGCGGCAGGCAGCGTGGCCGTGGCCGTGGCCGTGGCCGTGGCCGTGGCCAGGGGGCCCGTGTGCTGTGGGGGAGGCGGAGGCGGGGGTGAAGGCGGAGGGGCCGGAGGCGCAGGCGGCGCTGCGGGGGAGGGAGCCGCTACCGCTGTGGCCTGCACCATGTCTTTTTCTTTCTTAATCCTCAGGTCTCTCTTGAGCTCTTCCTGTTGTCAATTAAAGACAATACAAAGCTGTCATCGAACTCACGTACATGTCGGACTCGGCCAGAGGACTCTGCGTTCCCTCTCTTCTCCCCTCCCCTCCCCTTGTTGGAGTGGCTCCACGGTCAGCCTCGTGTGAGGGGGTGTGTAATTTTAGCATCATCCTCACTACACCCTGAACCCAGTCAAAACAACGAGAAGTATAAAGCGAAGATTACAGAACAACTCGAGATCTGCCAGTATCTTCGAAGGACATCTGCAGAAAGATGATCCAGTTGCTGAAAACAACGTGCCCCGGTTATTTCTGTTGTTGCTCAGAATGGGGTTACAAGTGTCTTCACCCACTAGCTAGCTGCTTTCTTCTGGCGGCTCACCGTCTGTGTCTTTATAAAAATTTCTTTTTAACGTTTATTTATTTTTTTGAGACAGGGAGAGACAGGGCATGAATGGGGGAGGGTCAGAGAGAGGGAGACACAGAATCCGAAACGGGCTCCGGGCTCTGAGCTGTCGGCACAGAGCCTGACGCGGGGCTCGAACTCACAGACCGTGAGATCGTGACCTGAGCCGAAGTCAGACGCTCAACTGAGCCACCCAGGCGCCCCCGTCTGTGTCCTTATAAACTGAACATGATTCTTAAGATTTGGCCTGACCAGCCACAAGTTGAATGAGAGACAGATTTGTCTAATTTATTAGGCTCCTAGGTCTAGAATTTAAAAACGCAGGAAGAGCTATTTTATCAACACACACTCTGATATAAAGTAAAACCCTTACTTCTCTTCACGTGAAATACTTTACAGATACACGTGTTACCTAGTGCTACAACTTATTCTTAGAAATGATGATTATTTCTCTGGAAAAGGCCACTGGCATTGGCATCCATGAACAAACCTGCTGTAAATAAATCACTGCTATGACCAAGGTTTTTAAAAATTTGTTTATTATTTATTTTGAGATAGAGAGCACGAGCAGGGGAAGGGCAGAGAGACAGGGAGAGAGAGAATCCGAAGCAGGCTCCATGCTGTCAGCACAGAGCCTGATGTGCGGCTCGAACTTATGAACTATGAGATCATGACCTGAGCTGAAATCAAGAGTCAGATGCTTAACCGACTGTTAAGCATGGTAAGATCTTTTGAATATCACAATAAAAAAATTACAGTAATTTCTACACCCAACATGTGGCTCGAACTTATGACCCTGGGATCAAAAGTCGCATGTTCCAATGACTGAGCCAGCCAGGCGCCCTGTAAACATCACAAAAATTCTAACAGATAAACCTGAATGGTCCTGGTTTAATGAATCTTATTTTCTCTATTTAGCATCTAGATGGTCCGGTAAGTGAGAAGGTAAGCTGCATGACTACTCAGCAGCCCTTCTCAATGTAAAAAGTCTAAACCTTGAGTGTCATTTTCCTAATCAATATGATGCGTTTATAACGTAGTGAAATGGATTTTAGTAAAATCAAGATGATCAAGATGGTTTGGTGGGGTGGGGTGCCTGGCTGGCTCATTTGGTAGAGCATGAGACTCTTGATCTCAGGGTCATGAGTTCAAACCTCACATTAGGCAGAGATCACTTAAAAAACCCAAAGATGGCTGGGGCGCCTGGGTGGCGCAGTCGGTTAAGCGTCCGACTTCAGCCAGGTCACGATCTCGCGGTCCGTGAGTTCGAGCCCCGCGTCAGGCTCTGGGCTGATGGCTCAGAGCCTGGAGCCTGTTTCCGATTCTGTGTCTCCCTCTCTCTCTGCCCCTCCCCCGTTCATGCTCTGTCTCTCTCTGTCCCAAAAATAAATAAACGTTGAAAAAAAACAAAAAACAGTCTATTTAAAAAAAAAAACAAAAAAAAAACCCAAAGATGGTAAGTTGGGTATACACTCGATCCCCCCTTCAAGAACACACCAATGACAGTAAACTATAAAACAGAGAAAAATTGAAAAGATAGAGCCATGTTTGATAAAATAAATGTCTCTATGAAATGGAAACACAATACTGAACAGGGCAAAATATGCAGGCCCGGTGGACTCCAGGTTCAGAGGTAGGAGGAGGTGGCCCAACAACAACCGGTCTCTGCAGGGAGAAAGGGATTCAACATGCTGCATTGGGGGGGTGGGGGGGGGGTCACGAGAACAGGCTCCCTGCTTGATGTGGGGCTGGCTGCTCTACACTGGGCTTCCGGGGAGGAAACAGAACTCCTCTCACTTAAATGCCAAATGCAAATCAAATGAAAACATGTGATGTGAAAAAAGGCAAAGTCAGTAACTGAATCTGAATTAATTCCAAATGAAATCAATTTTATAGAACAATTTGACCAAAAACTTCATAATATGTAGGTTTGAGATGTTCAAAGAGCTAAATGAAGGTTTAATTTCTATTAAGAGATGGTAAGAAATTGCTTTATCAATAAGAGAAGCAGAGAGGGTTGGAGGAAAGATAAAAAGGTGGAACACAGGACATTTTTAGGGCAGTGGAACTATTCTGTCTGTAACTTGGGTTTGACATTACACATTTGTCAAACTCCCAGGACTGTGTAACACAAAGAGTGAAACAATGTAAACCGTGGACTTTAGTTAATAGCAATGTACTACCTGGCTCATCAAATGTAACAAATGGCCACACTGATACAAGATGTTAATAATAAATGTGTGTGTGTGTGTGTGTGTGTGTGTGTGTGTTTTGAAGGGGGGTGAGTATACAAGAACTTTCCTGCATAATTTTTCTGTAAATTTCAAACTCTAAAAAACAGTCTATTTAACAAAAAAGAGAGACAAGCAGAAATCATACAAGAATAAAGATATAAACAGGGCGCCTGGGTGGCTCAGTTGGTTAAGCATCTGACTTCAGCTCAGGTCATGACCCCATGATTCATGGGTTCGAGCCCCGCAATGAGCTCTGTGCTGGCAGCTCAGAGCCTGGAGCCTGCTTCGGATTCTGCGTCTCCCTCTCTCTCTCTGCCCCACCTCCCCTTGTGCTCTGTCTCTTTGTGTCTCTCAAAAATGAATAAACATTAAAAAAATTTTTTTAAAGTATAACAAATTTTCTTACTCATTAGATTATGTAATATACGGTTAAGAACACCATCCTGTATAATAGAGTATTTACAGAAGCGCTGTTTTTTAAATGGCTGCACACTGTAATGAGTACAGAGACATATTCTGTATGTGTTGTCTCTAGTGTGATTCTGTTTTTGTATAAATTGAGTTTACATATGGATACATTAAAAATAATGTAAGTTATATTCTAAAATTATTTAACAACAGTCATCTCTGGGGGATGCAATGACTTATAAATTTTTTAATGTTTATTTATTTTTGAGAGAGAAAAAGACAGAGTGCAAGTGGGGGAGGGACAGAGAGAGAGAGAGAGAGGGAGACACAGAATCCAAAGGAGGCTCCAGGCTCTGAGCTGTCAGCACAGAGCGCGACGCAGGGCTCGAACTCATGGATCATGAGATCATGACCGGAGCCAAAGTCGGATGCTTAACTGACTGAGCCACCCAGGTGCCCCAACTTACAGAATTTTTAAATGTTTATTTACTTTTTTTTTTTTTTTTAATTTTTTTTTTTCCAACGTTTATTTATTTTTGGGACAGAGAGAGACAGAGCATGAACGGGGGAGGGGCAGAGAGAGAGGGAGACACAGAATCGGAAACAGGCTCCAGGCTCTGAGCCATCAGCCCAGAGCCCGACGCGGGGCTCGAACTCACGGACCGCGAGATCGTGACCTGGCTGAAGTCAGACGCTTAACCGACTGCGCCACCCAGGCGCCCCTTTACTTATTTTTGAAAGAGACAGAGAGAGAGAGAGAGAGAGAGAGAGAAAACACGACGAATGGGGGAGGGGCACAGAAAGAGGGATAGAGAGTGGAGCCTGAGACAGGGTGAAACTCACGAACGGTGAGATCATAACCTGAGCCAAAATCAAGAGTTGGACACCCAACTGACTGAGCCACCCAGAATCCCTGACTTAGATTGTTTTCATTTGTTGGCCAAGCTAATTGTTTTCAAAGACATCTGACCGTACGTGTCCAATTTATTTACTTATATGTAAAGAATACAGATTATAAATCAATCCCCATTCTGTGCAGAAGATGGAGTAGGAATAGCACACGACACACATTAGATGTCAAATACCAGCTGCATGAATTGAATGGATAAGTCACATTTATATCCTATTCCGCAAGCTGAATTTTTCATTCAAACTTTTCTCGTGGAGAATTTTCCCCAAGGAATTAAACACACAAAGTACCAATTCTGCACTCACCCTTTTGTTAAAATGGCAGTCCATTGTGTGGACACCCAAATGCATTTAATCCAGTGGTTCCCAACTGAGGTACCTCTAGAGAGTATTTGAGAATGTAGGTGGAGGGGCAAGGTCATTTTTTGGGTTGAAGGTGATACTATCATTTAGTAAATGCTTTGGTTCTTACAGTGTGTAAAAAAAACTGACCTATGGAAAGGGCCTAAAGTCCTTCTGTTGAGAAATACCGATTACTATGTGGATTTCAGGATGATTCCAAACTTTTATTATTATTATCATTATTATTATTATTATTAACATTCATTATGTCCTTGCTTACATATCTTGCCTAATTGTTTCTTAGAAGAACTTCTAGAGGTGAAATTATGGATCAGAATATCCACATTTTAAAGAATTTTCATACACTGATGCAATGTTCTCTAGAAATACATATTTTCTCTAAAACGACAGACAGTCTTTTCATTTCATTCCTTGGTATTTAGGTTGACTATCTTTTTGTATATTTATTGGTGTTTGGCATTTTTTAATTTGAAAATTGTGTGTTTCACACATTATTAGAGTGTTTCTTTTTTTTAATTTCAGCTTTATTGAGGTATCCCTGATAAAACTACAAGATATATTTACAGTATACATTGCAGTGACAGGATTTCCCCTCATCTAGTTAACTAATGTTCATCTTTTTCTTTCTGTTTTTATGTTCTCCTTTTTCTTACTGGCTTAAAGAGCTCTTTAAATTTTAGAAATACTAATTGTCATAAATATCATAAAATGTTTTTCTTGTTTGCTATCTGTTTTTCAATACTGTTTATTGTCTTTTCTTTATTCCAACAAAAAATTTTTTCTTTTGTCTTCAAATCTATCTTTTTCCTTTGAAGCATTTGAGATCTGTGATGCGCGGGAGTGGTTTTCCCCACTTCAAGATTACAAAGATGACAGGCCTGTTTTCTTCTATTATTTTTGTGGTTTCCTTTTTTACATTAAAATTTTTGATCTGAAATGAATCTTTAAAAAAAAACCCTCCCTACTTAAAACTTAAAATTTACTCATTTATTTTGAGAGAGAGAGCACGCACAAGTGAGAGAGAATCAGAGAGAAAGAGAGAGGCAGAATCCCAAGCAGGCTCCACACTGACAGAATGGAGCCCAATGCAGCTCGAACTCACAAACCGTGAGATCATGATCTGAGCTGAAACCAAGTGTCAGATGCTTAACCAACTGAGTCACCCAGGGGCCCTGAAATGTATCTCACACACAAAAAAAATTTTTTAAATGTTTATTTATTTTTGAGAGAGAGAGAGAGAGAGAGACAGAGAATGAGAAGGGGAGGGGCAGAGAGGAAGGGAGACACAGAATCTGAAGCAGGCTCCAGGCTCTGAGCTCTTGGCACAGAGCCCGATGTGGGGCTCAAACCCATGCACTGTAAGATCATGACCTGAGCCGAAGTTGGACGCTTCACCGACTGAGCCACCCAGGTGCCCCTGCTATGAAATGTACCTTAATTTAAGGTGAGAGGGAATATTTGCTACTAAGAATTGGCTTTTGTTTATTGCCCTTTGACAACGGTTGTAGTCTCGACATTTATCTAGTGAGTGACTACCTCACTGAATCCTCTCATAAAATTTAGGGTGGGGCTGTTGATATAATATTATACATTATGATATTATATATACAATATAATATTGTATCATATACAATAAACATTTTACCTTCTTTTTTTTGACTTAATACACTATCTAGAAATTTCAGGAGGTAATAAATAATAATGTTGGTTTTCGGCACTGTCATCTGGTTTTTGACTTTAGTGAGAAGGTCTCTTAATGTCTCAGAGTTGTGGAACCATTGGTTGCTGGGCTGATCAATTTAAAAAAAAAATACTTCTCATCTTTTTAAAATATACAAGGCACATTTAGGTATGCTTTAGATAGCCTACTTCTAAGAAGCTGTTCAAATATGCATGAATAGATGTTTTCTTTCATTTTTAAATAACCCCCCCAAGCAAGCAGAGGGTTAGCAATGCCTACAGGATCAGTTACAAGACAAGAAAATACGGGGTCTTATTTAATGGGTGCTCTTCTTCTTCTCCTTTTTTTTTTTTTTTAAGTTTATTTATTTATTTATTTTGAGAGAGAGAGAGAGAGAGAGAGAGAGAGAGAGAGAATCCCAAACAGGTTCCACACTATCAGCGCAGAGCCCAATGTGGGGCTTGAACCCATGAACCATGGGATCACGACCCGAGCCAAAACCCATTGTTGGATGCTTAACTGACTAAGCCACCCAGATGCCGCTTATTTAATGGGCACTCTTTATTTTTCATTCTTCCGACATTGTTTTATAGTTCTTGGTCTACCTTTCTCATGAAACTTGGCTTCTGGTAACTTTTGGCGAGACTATGTCATAGAGAATAAATGCTATCCCCAAGAAGGTGCTCAAAATGTTTTTCTTTTAATCAATAGACTGACCTCTCTTAGAGTGGTTACTTGAGCGATTACTAGATGCCTTCAGATATAAAAGCTCTGTCGTGTTTGAAAAGACATGTGTCCCACTGCTTTTAGTTTATGCACAAAGATGTTAAGTTCTAGAAACTAGCTGAAATGTAAAGCGTAACCAAAGAGGCAAGGGAAAAAAAAAAAGAATATAATGACATGCTAAACACTGGCCATGGAAGGAAAGGAAATCCCTTCTTACCTGCACTTGAATTTGTAGGTCTTTGTCCAGGAGCGCTCTCTTTTTTAGTATTTCCGCTTTGAGTTGTTCTTTGTGTTTGAAGAGCAGCGCGGAGAGCTTGGTGGCATTCTGCTTGCTACGTTTCTGTTCCACACTCTCTTCGCGCTTCCGTTTTTTTGCTGCCTGTTTTTCTTCTTTATCTATCTTATCCAAAATATACTTCATCACCTGGTTACAGACAATCATTCTGGAGAGAAATACACAATCCATGTAATGCTGGGCATGTCATTCTGAAAAGCTCAAGACATCATTTTTCTATGTCTCTACGGCTGATACACAAACTTTCTGTGACCGGAAAGCTTCAAAGAGTGATTCAGACCAGTTACGAGCACCCAGTATTGCCAAGCATCCACGTTTAATGAACTTCAGGCAAGTGAAAAAACCAAAACAAACCAACAAAAAAACTTAAACTCAGATGTCCTGTCCGTGTACATGCTAAAGAGGAAAGGCCGACGTACAATGAGACCCTGTGTTGCTGGGTTATAAACATGTCTTCCTACCTTTGATTCTCTTCTCTTTCAGCTGGAGTCATGGTCTTTTTCTGCTTTAAATGTTCTATTACAGCATTATGCTTCATCACCACCTTCAGGACAGAACAAAATCCCAAAGTGCATATTTTATAATGACTACATGTTGGTATACAGATTAACAGCAGAAATCTGAGCACATGTATGTTTTCCAAAGAAAACTGTAAGAGTTTTACGTCAGAACATAAACAGAATTAGAGCTGCAATATGGCCTGAGTGCTTACCGTGTACTGGGCACTGTGCTACGTAAGCACCTGACATTACCTCAATTATTCCTCCTAACAACACCGAAAGGGATAATCTTATAAATGAGATTCTGAGGCACGAAAAAATTAACTCACTTGTTTGACACGAAAAAAGGAATAGAAGCTGTAATTTTAACCCAGCTATCACTCTGCAACAGCCATTTTTGTTAACATTATGCTCTCTTCCTAGGTATTAATTTCCCCTCCCCGTCCCACTTTGCACAGAGATTAGGATAAAGACAGATATTGTAGTAATTCTAAGTTTACAGACTACACGGTACTAAAAGCTGGGTAATAATGCATTTGAACATACATAGGACATCGATTTGTAAGAATATTACCACACGCCTTTAAAATCCCTTTGTTGTTTAAAAAGTACTTCTAACGACGTTGCATTAGAATCATCAAACGTGCTAGGAGACAAGATCTCAATGAATCCAACCACTGCAAAGGAATGTCGCTCATACGGAGTGACAGAGATGCTGACTGCTGCTACAATGGCAATCATGTTCCAAATATCCGTGTACCAAATCAACGTGTTGTACACCTTAAATTTATACACTGCTGTATGTCAAACATATCCCAATAAAAAATAAAATGCAAAGTGTTTCTATACACATGACCTCATTTAATCGTTACAATAATCTCACGTGGCTGTCAAGAGAGGGAGTATTAACGAGGATACGGAGCTCAGGGCAGAGAGGACAGTGTCGTGGACTGTGAATGGGAGACCCAGGAACTGAACGCAGGTCTCATGACTTGGGAACACTGGAAATCCACACTCAACCTCCTGACTAATGCTGAGTGGTGCACGCTGCTGACGCAAAGAAAGCTTCCCTCAGCAATGCTTCAGGATCTCGTACATGTGACTTCATTTTAAGTAGAGTAATTCCAACTCCTCTAAATTGCCTTACTTCACTAAGACGCTATTGTAGGATGCCACTTTTTATTTGAGCTATGGGATAGAAGAATCTCCACCTCTAACAAAGGTGTGGGTAGAAACGCAAATGAGTTTCAATCGTCTGTAATGTGTCCCTCACGCAAACTAAGGAGTGACAACTGCAAATAACTTCAGAGCGCTTCTGATGCCTGAGCGGCTGTAAGCTTAGTTGACCTTCAAGTCCTATATCAATGGTGCGGAAACTCCTAACTCCATCCTTCCCATCTTAGTTCTCCCCCAGTACAGGCAGTTTTTCTAATAAGCACTGATTGTCACATCCAAGAAGAGTTCCAAGCCATGGCAGTCATTCAGTATTTTTTCGTCAATCCAGTGCTGCTTTCTAAATAGAACCGTCAATGACTTTTGTCTCCTGTAGGAAACC
Source organism: Leopardus geoffroyi (assembly GCF_018350155.1). NCBI lineage: Eukaryota > Metazoa > Chordata > Mammalia > Carnivora > Felidae > Leopardus > Leopardus geoffroyi. Next base: position 47,167,655 of record NC_059330.1, read on the forward strand.
TGATACAACCAACACTAGGTCTACTGCACAGCACAATCATTCAAGCTACTGAACATGCTGCTTTTACTTAATAACTTTACCTGTTTCTGAATGATTTCACTTTGATTAGAAGCTTGGAGAGTGTGTTCCCGCTTAATTTCTATCTGTTGCTGCTTCTTCTTTTGCTGCTGATCCCTGAGTTGCTGAACCCTTTGCAACTGCTCTTGCACACTGGCTGCCTGCACTGTAACCACATTCTGAATGTGGTGAGTCTGCACAGGACTGCTTTGCTGAATTTGAATAGGTAACTGGAGTTTGATTTGCTGGGGCACACCACCTTGCTGAGCCTGTATCTGAGCCACAACCTGCGACTGGATCTGAGAGAGAACCTGGACTTGTTGTTGCAGCTGGGGCACAGCAATGACTTGGGGCTGCGGCTGCTGTATCTGTAGCTGAGGACGGGATGGGGATGAAACAGTAACTTGGTTTAACGTCTGTCCTGATGAAAGAGTTTGAGTTGGAGACTGTACCTGGGGTTGTGATTGTGGCTGGCCCTGGGAAGGTGTCTGAAGAGATGTATGTGGTTGAATTGGAATCGGTTGTGAGGTTGTAGTCTGAACCTGGGATTGCTGTCCGGGAGACACTTGGGATGGAGTCGATGGACGTATTCGAGTCTGTGGTGGACTTTGGACGCGAGCAGGAGACTGTCCTTGGACATTACTTTGAGGCTGACACTGTACTGCGACTTGGGGTTTGGATGACTGTGCTTGGGCGGGTTGTGCTTCAGAAGGGACATGGGATGCAACAGTTGTTGGGGTCTGAGCTTCAGGCTGAGTCTGCACTTCAGGCTGAGCTGGGGACGGGGGCTGGGTTTGGGGCTGGGGCTGAGCTGAAGGCTGAGCAGTCTGTGGCTGGGCTTCTGGAGGACTCACACTTGATGACTGAGCTGGTGGCAAGGTTTTGGCTTGTGGCACCTGTGTCGGGGGTGATAATTTACTCTGTCTTTGTTCACCTGTACCTGTGAAAAAGAAAGACCAAATGTTTCTATGACTCTACAACACAGAACCTTGGTGAAAGAAGAATCTGCAGGGGATTTCCTAAAGGTGCGAATTCTGAATTTCAGTATAGAAGACTGACACCTTAGACATTCCACAGACACATTTGAGTTAGGACTCTCCTAACCGGGGAGCCAGGCCCTGTCTCTAGAAATCAGCCAGGACTTCTGGGACAGGCTGACGTTACACCCTCATTGTTTTCCTGGGGAGTGGTGAGGGCAGCCGGCAGTGGGAGGCTAACACAGTGGTCGGGACCTGCAGCTACGTGTAGGCCATGAGCTGGATACATCAACCTTCCCCGACATTACCTGCGTAATCCATTGGTGCCCCCGAGGCACCATGACTCCAGTGGTGCCCACAAGGCTGGGCAAGAAGCAAGTGTGGGCACAGTTACCATGATACCCACTGTTTTTGACCCCCCGCCCCAATTTTCTGTATTTTTTATGGGGTGATGGAGGTGACAGGGAACCTGTAGGAACAAGAGATGTTGTGAGGTTGACCGGACAGCTCTTAAGCTCACTGGCTTCAGGCATATCTTCCCAAAGATAAACACTGGGCCTCCTTTCCCTCTATCAGCCCAGCAACTTGTGCAACGACAAGCGGCACTTCTGATAACCCCAAGTTCTACCTGCTGCCGTAGTGGAAACGGTGGTGGTGGTGCTGCTGGCTGCTGTGGCTGTTGTGGCCAAAGGTGTGAAGAGGAACCGCTGGACAGTACCGTTTGGCATGGCAGCTTGCATCAGCTGCTGTCCTGGGCCCGGGAGTATAGTCACCCCTTGAGGTATCAACTGCAACTGTCCAGTCGTTTGACCTTGTCCTTGAATTACTACTGTCAAACCTTGATTGCCGCCCTATGGAAAACAAAGGACAACGGGTAAACAGTGTTCAAAGCATCAATCTTTAAGTATACCATTTTTACGTTGGAAAGATCCTTTTAACGTAATGAAACTACGTATCTGAAGGTCTAGAGAATGGCATCAAAAGGAATTCAGATAAGTTAAAGTAAGAATATTTATTTGGAAAGACTGATGTTGTTTAATGGAGAAAATATGAACTAATGGCCCAGAGTTCCAGTCCAAGCTATCCAAATGGACAGCCAGGTATCTGTCTACAAGTAACACTACTCCTCCAGATCTAAATTTCCCTACTATCTACAAAATAAGGGCACTGAAGTGAATGACTAATGTCTCCACAAAATTCTGATTTTAAACCATCTTATATTCGTATTATTTTGTAATTTTCAAAGCATCTTTCTATATACTGTCTCGCTGGATTCTCACAATGGACTTGTGACTTCGTGGAGTAGGGAGAGAAAATATTACTATAATCTTATCACCAATTAAGAAACTCAAGGTTAGAAAGTTCAAGTCACTTGCCCAAAGGTAGAGATGAACTTAAAGGTGAGAAAAAATGAGGAACCCAGGTCTCCTGGTTTCACTTTTTCAGTATGGACCAGATTACCTATGGTGTGTGTCTGTGTGCACTGAAGGAGAAAAAGCTTAGGATTTCGACAAGTCATGGGTCGCTGGGCATAGGGTCGCTAATGCCCAGGTAGTTACCAAAATGGGGACCAGGAACTAAGAACTCTGTATGTACTGCCACTTCTGTCCAGGACCTGTTAATCCAGGAAAATTAACTACTAGGGACACGGCGGAGAGTTAGAAATCAAAGTAAAACAACCCACCCCAAATTCTCAACAGCCTAGGCTGACGCCACCAAGTTCATATACTAATGCACATATACTTTACTCATGAGTCCCTCGTTTACTCTTGCACATTCAAAAATGCATGAAACACCAAGTATAGTTTAAAAAATAATTATAAAGTAAACATCTATAAAATCAGCACTCAGGTCATCGTCGCCAGTATCCAAGAAGTCCCTGATGAGATCTGCTCCGATCAGCGTTCCCTTCCTTTCCTCTGGAGGGAACCACTGTTCTCACTGTTACGGTATCATCACACTTCTTCATAGTGCGACTGCTTAAGTACAGACCTTTCTGGGGTTACAGGTTCACAACTTCAAGAATGCCATCCATGAAAAACACGATGGGAATGAAGCTTCTCTCGACGGACAATGCAGCAGCCCTGTATCCCTATACAGCACAGCTGGTTTTGCCCGTTTCTGAATTTTGTGCAAATGGAATCATAATGTAAGTTTCATACTTGCTCCCTCAGCTCAACAATGTGGTTCTGTGTGGCCACGGTTTTTCATTTTCATTACCGTAGGACTACAACACAATTTATCGAACTGACAGTAGACAGACTTTTGGGCTGTTGTTACTTTTCTACTCTGGTGAACCATGCTGCTATGAAGACTCATGTTCATTATCCTGGTGCTCACGTGAACAAGAACTTCGTTAGGGAATATAGGAGAACTCCTGGACCAGAGGTATGCATATCCTCAACTTTGCCAGGTCACGCCTGGAGTCGTCCAAACGGCTAAACCAATTTATACTACCGCGGTTGCACATGGAAGTGTATTTTGTTTCACGTCTTTGCCAGCTCTTCATCTTGACCAACATTTCAATTTATACCAACCTCTTACGTACACGGTTCTCATATCCATTTCCCTCGTTACCAATGGAGTTCAGTAGTTTTTTGATTTTGGATATTTAGATTTCTTCTCTCCTCGTCAAGTTTGTATGCCCCAACTTTTTTTTTTTTTTACTGAGCTTTGCTCTTTTGCCTTATTTTTAGTAATTCTTCATGTGTTTTGGATAACAGTCTGTTTGTGTTACTTTTTATAATGTCTGATGAACTGAAGTTCTTATTTTTAATGGAGTTGAATTTATAAATCTTTTCCTTTATGGTTAGTGTTTTTTGTGTGTAAGTAAGAAAGCCTTTCTTTCCTATCCTAAGGTTATGAAGGTGTTCTTCTCTCGAATCTTCTGAAAGTATTATACTCTTACCTTTCACAGGTAGGACTTTTATCCTCCTGGAAAGGAGTTTGGAAGTGAGGTAGTGGCCCAGTTTCACAGTTTTCCGTATAAATTCAATTGTCCCAGCACCATTTACTGGAAAGTCTGTTCCTTTCTCAATGGCTTGTAATGACATCTCTACCATGGAACAAGTGTTCACATAGGCATGGGCCACTTTTTGCATTCTCTGCTGCGCTATTCATCTATCTGTCCTAGTTGTCTGCACCTTTCTGTACTAATGTGTGAGGCATTATCATAAATATTTTGATATCAGGTCATCATACAGGGCAAAGCCTCCTGTTCGTCAACAGTTTTATAACTATTCCTTCTCCTTTGCAGTTCCATTTTAAATTTTTAAAAAATCAGCCTGTCAGTTTCCATAAGAAAATCTCCTTGATTTTTAAAGGAACTGCATTCAACCTACTGATTACTACTACAAGAACTGAGAACAGTTGAATCTTGCAAGGAAGCAGCTGATGTACTCAAGTCTTATTTTTCCAATGGAAATTGGTCAACTAATAATGTTTTGGTACTTAAGAGGATTATCCATCTGGCTGTTTTAGCTCACAGTCTAAGGGCTCTAGATGACTGAAACTGATTATATCTCGCCTTTAAGAAGTATTTTTGACTCTACAAAGCAGCCATTTCTTTAAAAAGTACATTTTAATCTTTTGAGAATAAGTACCTGTTTTTAAACTTACTGCAAGAATAAAACGGATCACCTCTAGAGTTAACTAAGTGGAATTACAAATGAAAACTGGAAAAAGAGAGTTACCATGAAATGCCATTACTTACGTGGCCCTGTGTTAACTGAGTGAGTTGAGCCATGGTGAGCTTCACCTGTCCCTGTTGGGGACGAGGGGCCGGGGAGGGTGAAGGCTGCAGATTTGCACTGGATGTCCCCGAAGTTAATCCTTTCTGTCCCGGTGCTGAGGAAACTGCATTAGGGGTAGAGATCGCGGTGGAAACGGGTTGCCCTCTAATGATCTGGGTCACCACTTGCTGAGGGGCACCTACACAAACAGCAAAACGTTATGAATGCTTATATGCCCCCAGGCAGTCAACGCGTCAGGTGAAGGCACTCTTCTCAGTTTTTGAAAAGACTTATGTGATGCTGTCAGCCCAAGGATGTGCTCAGACATATATCCACGCCCACAGTCCCACCTGGTTGCCAGTGAAGCTACTCTCGCTCAGTTCACACAGCCATTCCCCAGTTCCTGCTATCTGCAGGAGACTGAAAAACCAATATTCTTCCTGGGAGGCCAAAGCTAAAATGACAAGAGGGAAGACTGAAGGAAGAAATATATATCTAATAAGCCATTTTATAAGGCTGCCTTTCCTGAGGAATATTTAAAATAAGATGACAATCTAATATAGGGTGACTTCATATGACTTTTAAACATAACAGGACTATTCTGAACCAACCACGTTTATGAACGAGCTCTTCCTACAGCTTTTCACCAGTTTGGGAGAACCACGGGGTCAAGATCACTATATCCTTAATATTAGGGCAAAACATTCAAAGAATGCATCCATAGTTCATTGCTTAATAAACATCTACTGGATGAATGAATTTTAATTAGGATGGCTCAACAGTCTTCTAAAAACTTTAATTCTCATTTAACTTGCTGAAACTGGAGGAAAAGACAGGTGGAATCCGCTGCCCCCTGCCGTGGAACAGCTGCTAAGAGTAATGATCTGGCAGCTAATTTTATATTCATAATGTCCTAATTCATTATTAATTAGTGAATCACATCACATTTATGATGTTTTACATTCACTTTCTGTCTTTCGTTCCATAGGTGAATACACAGGTATTTCTGTATGTATTTCTTTTAATGAATGGTGTTTAATATTCTTGCCTATGTATAACATTGAATGTCTTCTGTTATTCAAAATACCTTCCCCTTTATCTTTTAATAAATAATGCTACGGTAAAATCCCTGTTCCTAAATTTTTATGCACTTCTAGTTCTTTCCTTAAAATAAACTCCTCTCAGTATTACTGCGTTTCTAGTAGGAACACAGTACCAAACGGAATTTTAGATAGGTTATCCCAACTCACACTCTCACCATTACTGAGATTCTATTTCACTGGACCCCTGGCAACCCTATGTACTATCAGTAAAGTACAATATTCCAGCAACCAGAAATGGTCTGATAGTATCATGGTATCTGAATTTCTTCAATTACCATAGAGGGTCAGCATTTAAATCCCTGTCAAGTCATGATGCCTCATTTGTGAGCTCTCTCTCCACACTCCTTCTCATTTCTCTACGTTGCCTACTTATTTATAGTTGTTTTTAGAGATTAAAGATATAAATTATAACTATATATTTTTCCTACTTTAAAAAAAATTTTTTTAATGTTTGTTTATTTTGAGAGAGTGAGAGTGGGCAAGCAGGGGAGGGGCAGAGAGAGAGAGGGAGACACAGAATCCGAAGCTGGCTCCAGGCTCTGAGCCAACAGCACAGAGCCCGACGCAGGGCTCGAACCCACGAACCGTGAGATCATGACCTGAGCCGAAGTTGGATGCTTAACCGACTGAGCCACCCCAGTACCCCTATTTTTCCTACTTTGCATTCTGCCTTTGTTTCTTTTTAACAAAGTTGTGTGTGTCTGTTTTCTTTATTGTAGCTTTAATTATTGCTTTTAAAATTTTCCTGCATTCTCTAATCAGATCTATCCTCCCAAGTAAGTGCTTAGTTACGATATGTGTTGGCAGATGTCTAGCCAGCCCCCTCCCCCACAAAAATATAAACTGATTATTCTAGGATCATTTACTGTAAGTACTGTCTTTCTTTCTTGATTCAAAATGACAATTTTATCACACTGCAAATTCTCACATATAATGCCTCTTTAAGTGAGTCTATCGGTTTAGTTTCCTTTGGTGACCAGTGCTGATCCTGGTCGTGTATCATATGTTCTAACAACCAGCAGCATATGTTTTCCATCATTACGCTTTCTTCTAAAACTTTTCTCCGTTATTCTCTCCCATTTATTAACATGAACCAAAAAACAAAGTACATCATGTGAAGTCAAGTGCTTTAATTTGAGAACTTCTGGACCCCACATTATGTCCCTGTACTGCAGTTTGAGGAACAATGCATGAAAAATTACTTTACTTGATTCCCCTGGTACTGATATGATGTTATCATAAACACAAATGGATTAAAGGGTTGGTAACGATCATACAATGGTCATTCAGATGATCCCCAACATGTACATGGTTGGTTTGTTCTTAATACGAAATTTACTGTCAAATTGGTTTCCCATAAAACACCCAGTGCTCATCCCAACAGGTGCCCTCCTCAATGCCCATCACCCACTTTCCCCTCCCTCCCACCCCTCATCAACCCAACATGTACATGTTAATTTGTTTTGAGATAATCACCAAAATGCAAATTCAAATATTAAAAAAAATTGTTCTGGGGCGCCTGGGTGGCTCAGTCGGTTAAGCATCCGACTTCAGCCCAGGTCATGATACCACGCTTCGGGAGTTTGAGCCCTATGTTGGGCTCTGTGCTGACAACTCTGAGCCGGGACCCTGTTTCGGATTCTGTGTGTCTCTCTCTCTGCCCCTCCCCTGCTTGTACTCTGTCTCTCTGTCTCCCAAAAATAAATAAACATTTTTTTTTTTTTTTTTTTTTAAATTGTATTACATCCGGGGAGTCTGTGGATTCCATTTTGGGAAAGGCTAGTGTGGTGGGAGGAACAGGATAAGCCGATCGATTGGACCACAATCAGACGTACGCTACACACATCCACCCCTCCTCCACCTCTCTGGCCACGACTCCTAGAATTCCTCCTCGTCTCCACTGGGCCTCACCAGACCCACTGGCCATCTGGCTTTTCCTTGACACACAAGACACACTCATGTGTAATTATGGATTTACGGACTCACATATGCAAGTCAAACACATAACTGAAGCTACAGAAGGCAAAAGGGAACAAAAGGCAAAAGGGAACAAAAGGCTCTGTACATCTTGTGATCACCCAATTTTTTGTTTTGGAAGTTTCTTATCATTTGTCATCTATAATTCTTTTTCTCCTTTACATTACTTTTACTGTTCCCTTTAGTTACCTGACAGCTAGTTTTGAACAATAACAGATACTGAATTTTACCAATTGTTGCTGCAGCATTAAGTGAAATAATGAATCATACTTTCTTTTCTGGGGTAAGTCCTATTTAGGCTTTAGAAAATTGACTTTAAAAAAAACAAAACAAGGGCACGTGGGTGGCTCAGTTGGTTAAGCATCTCTCGATTTCAGCTCAGGTCATGACCTCACAGTTTCTGAGTTCAAGCCCCACATTGGGCTCTACACTGGCAATGCGGGGCATGCTTGGGACTCTCTCTCCCTCCGTCTCCACCCCACCCAAATAAATAAATAAAATTTAAAAACAAAAACAAAACAGTACTTTTTATTTCATTTTAGAACTGTGCTAAAATTACAAACTGAACGGAAAAGATTTAATCTTTTCTGCCCCCTATTCCCTGTAACTACTTCTTAATAAGAAATTCCTTCCTAATCACTTCAAAGAATTTTACCATAAAACCAGGGTCTAGAATTCTTTTTTGTAGGAAATCCTCTAGCAACTTTGCAGATTTCTTTCCTTGAGATGAGTCATCGAGACTTGAAATTTATAAGCCTAGTATACACTTCTGCTTCATTATTCAAACATATTTAGTTCCTGAATATGGATAGTGAAAATTCTCCAAGGTCTTTGTTTTTTTTTTTAAGTTTATTTAGTGTGAGAGAGAAAGAGACAGCACGAGTAGGGGAGGAGCACAGAGAGAGGGAGAGAATTTCAAGCAGTCTTTGTGCTGTCAGCACAGAGCCCAATATGTGGGCTTAAACCCACAGACCAGGAGATCATGACCTGAGCTGAAATCAAGAGTCAGATGCTTAACCGACTGAGCCACCCAGGTACCCCTCTCCAAAGTCTTATTAGAAGAATAATTCTACTTGATTAAAAAAAGTTCATTCTATTTTTATAGCACTTTTTCTCATTCCTAATTCTGTAAACCAGCATTTTGTTCCCCTTTCTCAAGATTAGACTTGCAAAAGAATGGTTTATTTTAATAACATGTGCCCTTTTCCATTTTCTTTTCTTCTTCTTCTTTCTTTAAAAATTTTATTAATCTTGGGGCGCCTGGGTGGCGCAGTCGGTTAAGCGTCCGACTTCAGCCAGGTCACGATCTTGCAGTCCATGAGTTCGAGCCCCGCGTCGGGCTCTGGGCTGATGGCTCAGAGCCTGGAGCCTGTTTCCGATTCTGTGTCTCCCTCTCTCTCTGCCCCTCCCCCGTTCATGCTCTGTCTCTCTCTGTCCCAAAAAAATAAATAAAACTTTGAAAAAAAAAAAATTAAAAAAAAAAAAAATTTTATTAATCTCTACACCCAAAGTGGGACTTGAACTCACAAACCCCAGGTCAAGAGTCGCATGCTCTACGAAATGAGCCAGCCAGGCACCTTGCCCTTTTCTGTTTCCTAATTATTACTTGTATTTTATTTTACTTCCTCCTGTTTTCTTTCAAAACTTGTTTTATATATTTTTCTAAATGCTGATTAAGACTTAAGAATATACTGGGGTGGCTCAGTCGGTTAAGTGTCCAACTTCAACTCAGATCACGATCTTGCAGTTTGTGAGTTCGAGCCCTGCGTCGGGCTCTGTGCTAACAGCTCAGAGCCTGGAGCTTGCTTTTGGATTTGGATTCTGTGTCTTCCTCTCTCTGCCCCCTCCCCTGCTCACACATGCGCGCTCTCTCTCTCTCTCAAAAATGAATAAATGTTAAAAAAAATTTTTTTTTTAAAGACTTAAGAATATGGGTTTTGGTCTGTTTTGTCCTCCAATGTATTTTAATTGCCTAGGATAGGTGCTCAAGTATTTATTGAATAAATTTGCCTCTGAGTTTAGCTTTGGCAGCATGACTTAGGGGCTACTTAATGTGCTTGAAACTATACATTTGATGTTTCCTTCACCTAAAAGTTACTTATAAAAACACCCGTTTTTAAATTTCTAAGCAAGTAAAAATTAGTAGAATAAGTTATTAACTTCTTGCTTTACTTTGAAGAATGTGGCCTATACACCTTCTACTGTTTGGAAAGAATTCATCAGGTTTTACTATGACTCATTATGTGACCATTTTGGTACAAACAGCCCATAAATATTTAAAACCGATGTGCATTCCTGAAGGTTGAACAGTTGACATGCAGCCTGTTTCTCGTCTACAACGCTCCTGCTAATCCCTCCTTCATATCAAATAGTTTTTGCTTTATACACTCCAATGTGATCTTATTTGGTTCTTAAAGTTCCCAAATTACACCTTCGTTGCAAGTTTTTATCTTTAAGACAATGTGAAAATCACAGACTTCTACTCTGCTCAATATTAGTAGGGTAATCCTTATCTTCTGCCCCCAAACCTCATCCCCCTTTCTTTCTTTCTTTTTTTGGTCTTTGCCCATCTTATTATTGTGTACCTTTTGTAGTAATTCAACTTTAGGTATGTTTCTCATAAATGTACAGTTGGGATTTTCTGTTCAATCTTTTAGCGTTCAGCTTTCAATATGGCAGTTTTAACTTATTCACATTAATGAAAGGCTGACACTGTCTCTGTAATCTTTTTTTTATACTTTCCATTTAAATGCTTCTTAGCTGTTTCCTTGATTTTATCTCCGTCTTTTGCCAAACAGACTGTTGTCTTTCCTCATTTTCTTTATTCCAATGACTTGAATTAGTATATATTCCATCTACTAGAGGTTTTTAAAACATTTTTATTAAGCAAACTTGGATCTATTTTCTCTCATCGGCACAGCCAGAGATGAAATAACATCTATGAGTGTACTCCACAATGGATTAGAAATTTAGTATGCTTTGAATACTCATTCACAATGCAGAGTAGTAACCACTATATGATCACAGCCTGAAGTATTCATCCAAATTAGTATTTTCTAGTATGTAAAGTAGCCAATACAGAGTATTATAGATTTCCCAGACTGGATGTTTAGATGTAAAATGAAAATGCTGGAGGGACGAATACCTGGCTGTACCATCACGGGTGTTCGAATAATTGCCTTTCCTAGTGTTGACTGTTGGAGTGGTGTTCTAATCACCGTCATACCAGGGCGGATCTGAGGCCCTGTGATTACCTATAAATGACACAAAGGAGAATGAATTAAAATGCTTTTAAAAGACTAAAAAAGCACGATGGACTTAGAACACAGTCTTTAAACATCCTATGTTGATAATTACATCTACAGAAATGACAAAGGCTCTTGGGCATTACATTTTAAATTATATTAAGCATCAGAATAACGATGGAATTCTGAAGGAAGAAAATTTAATCCAAATGAGATCATACAAAATTCTTTGTCACTGATATCAAGTACAGCCTACAGACCAGAGGGAAGGCACAAGGCTCAGTGAAGCTCTGTCCTATAACCACCGTAGTTGTTCAGAGAAAAATGTTGGGTCGTGTTCTCCCTGAGGTCCAACACATATCTGTCACCCACAGCATACAAGATCGGAAACCAAATGTCCTTTCACAGTTTTAGAGGAGAGACTACAGAGCATATTGTTTTCAGTTTTACAGTTACGTCCAGAACATTTTCAAGTCTGCAAAACTTGAAACCTTTTCCATGATACCAGAGCCAAGGAAATGATGTATCTAATACGTGTGCATGTCGGCTGATAACCAACGAGCTCTAATGCCACGGATTCTATTTTTCATTCCACTTCTCAGTTGCATACCAAGTTTCCCTCGGGGCTCCAATGCTGTCTGCTGTTTTATATGAAGGAATTTTCTCTACAGAATCCTAGAAAGCATTTCTTCTGATTCATAAACTAATATGCTATTATGTTGAAAATTAACATTTCATATATCATTTATGCTTAGATATATAACAGATTTTTTAAAAAGTCAGTACCTTGGCATAGATGAGTAAAAGGTAAAGGAAGATGAGGAGCTAAATTAATCCTGGAAGAGGCCATTCTAAAATCTTCAACTTGATGTGGTTAACGCTTTAAAACAAAAGAAGTCTGTAAAGCATTCTTACTTGTGAAGTGCTTGTGGTTGCTCCAGAGCCTGAGGTATTGGGCCTAATTGTGACTGTTGCTGTCCTGGGCTGGAATGAAGTAAAGGTCTGCTGACTTGTACCTGTACTTGATGGAATGATACCCAGGACTTTCTGCTGTACTTGAACAACGCCTTAAAAAAAGATGAAGAAGTCATTAGCAACTGCCCCTTTCATAACAAGCATCAGGTGTCACTGGGTTTCTGAGGAGAAACTACGTGTGGCAGGGTTTTATAGTGGGCTACATAGAATGTGAGGTCCAAGGACTGAAATCAGTGAAAAGGAAATGAAAAATAATGGCAACAGTATGATCTGGCAAATGTGAATTAAAACTCTTCACATTTCCCTTACCTCCTTGTGTTGCTGGCACATTTACAGCGACAATCTTGCTGTTTGCAGGAAGTGGCAGTTTGGTAATTACTTTTCCTGCCATAGTGACTGGATTGCCTGTAATTTGGAACGTCTGACCTGTGCTGGCAATGGTTGTAGCAGATGTGGCAGCTGTGCTGGTGGCTAATGGGGTATAAGACATTTAATAAGCTTTAGATTTAAAATAACCAGCAACGTAGTGACTTCTAGGAAGGGCACCAAGGCATGAAATGTGGCTCATTCTTGTCTTTTTAAGAAAAACATTCCTCTCCACTCAAAGTAAGTGAACTATGTAAATGTTGAGAGGGAAATAATGGAAGAGAGGAGTTTCGCTCATGTCATATCATGAATATTATCTGTAACAAACCAACTGTGGCAGCTTGATTGCTCAATCAGCTGCAGGAAGAAAACAATTCTCTAAAGAAATGTTTCATCTCAGTTGGTAAACGATCGAAATTTCTTTTTCCTGAATGAAAGCAATCTTTTCTTTAAGAACAGTTGTGTACCTGAGTTTGACTGGCCTTGCTTAACCCACGTAGCGAAGGTCTGATGGAAGTTCTTGTTTTGCTGGAATGTCACTGTCGCTGGAGATCCAACTTTGGTAGTTAGTACCATTTTAGTTCCAGTTGTAACGGAGCCACTTATGGGGGCCACCATCACTTTCGGCGCTGGGGAGATGGTACTAGTTGTACTGTTCGTTGGGGAAGTGGTGGAAGCTGCAATTGCTGTAGGCTTCTGCTGTTCCAATCGTTTCTAGAAAAGTCAGGGAGAGAAAACATGAACCGAAACAGTTCCAAATAAAAACAATACCATTCTGCAAGAAGTCCACCCACTATTTCTCCAAATCTAAGAAACTGCACCAAATTTCTCAAATATTTTATTTCTGAACCTATGTATTTAAATTTGCCCTTCAATTTAATTTCTTGATGCAGGCCAATATTTTTATGACTCTAAACCACACCTATTTTATTGAAAGTAGTAAGTCTTTCATTCAAAAATGAAGAACAATCAAATTTTTCCAGCCTATACAAACGTCCAACCTTTCAGATGGCAAATAAAAGAGACACAGGTCATCTTATTGAAGACAGGAACACCTTGCGGCTCAGCGGTGGGATTTAGAGCACACAGCAAATGATGGGAACTGTACAACGTTTCTGGTTTACTGTAGTGTTAATTTATCCAATTATAAAACACAGGTCAGTACTTAAATAATCACTATCCAAGTTGACAAACAGGCAAGCAAGTTGAAAATTATAAGAAAACATCTTTTCTAAACTTCTTATATTACTCAGTTTAAACATTTTTTTTTACAGAAAAAATACTGTAGACTATTTTACGCAGGGAAGCATAGCCTGATTACAATAGAGGGTTATTAAAGCCAATTTGTACACCTTCCATCATAGATTGCTAACATTTCCTGACCTTACCAACATGACAATGTAAACTTCCACACGTAAAAAAAAAAACATAGGTGCCAATGATTTCAAACCTGATGGCAAACGCTTTGTCAGAATTATCTTCTTTAATGCTCAGGCTGACCCAACAGAGTTGCTGGTATTATAACTTAAAGATGAGGAAACTGAGACTCAGAAAGACTCTGGCCTGGGCAGAGCTAGCTACTGCTGGAGGTGAGAGGTGTACTAAGATAATACGGCAATGCTGAACTATCTCCTGCCACTGCAAACTGCTCACCGGCGACATCACAGCCAGTCTCGACAGGAGTGCTTTTGTAAACATCCTATGCGCGTGAACAGAATGTGAGGTATTTCACACAGTTTCTCATTCCTCAGAAGAAAAGTTTAGTTTTGTATATTTAGAAATGTCACCTGATTCAATCAGTTAAAAAAAAAAAAAAAAAAGACAAGGAAACTGAACACATATTAGGTAGTTATTTCCTGAGGGTGCTGAGGATATGCCTTCAAAATTGGAAATGTTGACTGCATTTGTAAATGAGTATTTTAAATATATTTTTAAAAATCACACCAAACTCTTACAGAGTTTTAGTAGAATTTGTTTCTTCAGAGACTACAGAGATTTTACAGATTGGAACTTTGCAGGAAAACGTATTTCAAAATTACCCTCAAACTAATGTAACACTGTGTGTCAACTATACTTTAGTAACAACAAAAAATTACGCATTGAATTTTAGATAATAAGTCAAACCACACGAATATATCAACACTGTGCTTTTGGTGTGCATGGATTTGGCTAAAAATGTCAACTCGCTGCCAGGTGGGACTAGTACCAACTCCCCCACCTGCCGGGCAGCCAAGCGCTGCTGTTTGAGGTGAGCCTCCATTTGGGCCTTGAAGTCCTCTGCCTTCTTCTGTTCACTAACCTTAGCCTGTTGCTCAACTGCTTGTGCCTTCTCTTTCTCCACTCTGCAGGAAACAAAGGAGAAATTTTATCAGAAACTACACTATGAGGCATTCGGCATCAAATATTAAGTGACATCTGGTTGACTCTCATGTTCTAAAAAGATGTGAAATTATTTCCATTTCAAAAATGAACATTAAAAGGTAATTAGAAACTGACAAGTGGATACAACACATTAAAATTAGAAATAGGACTTTAATAAATAATATATATCTAGCACTTAAAATCCAAAGGCGAAGTAAAATTAACTAGGACATACTGAATAAACTTTTAAGGTGGCAATTCTTCAGTTCTGAAGTGATAAAAGCTTCGAGTATCTGAGCACATGTTAACCATTTCCTTACCTTTCAGCAAATGCCCTGATCTCCCATAATTCCAACTCTTCCTCGGCTACCCAAGTTTCGATAATAACAGGGCCAGTTTGCTTGGGCGTTTCTGGTCTCTTTGGCCGCAATGCACTCGATCGAAGGCCTTTTCTCTGAGGTGTAGGTGTTTCTTTGGAAAAGAAATCAGAGTATTTTAAGCAATATAGCTTCTAAAATTGCAGTACTTCTGACATCTCCTCTTATATCATGAAAAACAAGAGTTGGCCAACTTTTTCTTAAAGAGCCAGATGGTAAATACTTTATATTGTGTGGGCCAGATGGTGTCTGTAACAACTATTCAACTGTGCCTTTGTTTTCATGAAACGAGCCAGAGACCATACATAAGTGAGTACATATGGCTGTGGTCCAATCAAACTTTATTAACAAAAGCAGGTGACGGGTCAAGGCTCATGGGCCAGGTCTGCTCGCTCCTGATATAAAAGGCCTAAGAGCCTGTTACATCTGCCCGTAACATTCCTCCTGGCTTCGCTCCCCCTCACGTGACTAATGCCTGTTCATCCCGCAGACCCCACTGTGGATACAACATTCTTCAAGAAGCCTACCGTGTTCCTCGCACCTAGTTGGGCTGAGTGTCCTTGCCATGTACATACAGCTCTGGCAACGTGTATCTCCCCATCACAGCACTGAGAAGGGGAATTTGAAAGTTGCCCGTGTAAAGAAGGGATCAGAAACTACTAACTATAGGTAAAATCTCCTAATGTAAGATTTTAAAAAGAAAAAGCAGGGAGAGGCGAGCATTGAACCTTCCCATTTGTTCAAGGAGCAGGGAAGCAGCTGAAATAGCAGAAGGACCTAGGTTATCCAAAGTGATAAGAGCAAAGAAAAGTGACTCAAGGAGACTGCAGTGGTTTGAATTGAAGGCTCTGGGGTCAGAAACTTGCCTCTTCCATCTGTTTCTCTGCCTATCGACTGAGCTACTTCTGTTCCAGGACAGCACTGTTTTAATTACATTACTATTTATTTCATCATTCTACTAGGACAGGTACCCCTTATTGAAGTTCTTTTCAAAAAATCTACTTTCATTTATTCTCCAGGATAAACCTTTGAATTAATTCAATCAAATTTCAAAATTTAAATTTATACATTTTGGAACAGTTAACTTCTATTAAATAGTATGTTTATATCTAAGGACAGCATTCTCTTTTTGCCCATTTTGTAACAGATTTTTTTCCTGAATGGTTTTACTGGACTTCTAAAATAACACTGATTTTAATCTATTTATAGCTCTTGAATCTGGTCACCTGACTGAACTCTTTCTAGCGCAACAGTTTGGATGCTCGTGTCGTAGCATTATAACAACACTGTAACGTTTTCTCTGCTTCTTTGAGAATAGGGGCCACATCCAGTTCTTCCATGTCTTCGCTGTCTAATGCCCCCACGTAGGTGGCTCCCTAAATGTTTCCTGAATCACTCTTTGTGCCTCTTAGATCATTTCTTCCCCCTGACGTTATTTCAAAACAGCTTTAACTCTTGAGCCAACAAATGTTCAGTGACCACTCCTGCATCTGATTCTGCAGCAGGTGTCAGGACTACAACAAACCAGACGGACTCGGTGGCCGCCCTCTTGGAGCCGATGGTCTGGTGTCAATCACTGTTCCACAGCCTGATTATAAGAAGTTATTATTACAGCTCTGTACCCCTCCCTGTGTTCGGCGCGATGCCTGTAGGTATCACTGTGTGTCTAGTGGAATCTTGTTAACTTTATTGAGTATCAAAAGATATCTTCTTCAGAAGTTGAATGAAGAGATAAGGAAACAATTTTAATTCATAAAAGATGTGGCCAACAGGTCAGTAACAAAGAACAGAGTTCTTTCTATTCCTTACCTTTTGGTGCTTCTGGAACTCCAATGGGGCAAATGATTTTCCGGATACAATATTCAGATCGAATGCCATAAGGACCAACATCTCGCCTCTTAATTATCTCTGTCGTTGTGATTTCAGTTTCAGAGGTTTCTATGGTGATTTAATTCACATAGTATTAATAACCACCTAAAATAGTCAGAGACTAGAAAAGTACAACATCTGGTGCTTTAAGAAGGAGACACACGTGGAATAAACTTTTGAAAATATTTGGTTAATTAATGACTTCAGGATCATTGCTGGACTGCAACAATACTGAGTTTCTTCCTCACTGAAAATTTCTAAACTGAGCTGATTGGGGGCAGCTTGGTCTCCGGTGGCAAACAGTCAAAATAAATAAGAGAAGAGAGAAGCAGCAAGCATAGGGTTCCGGATGTCCCAGTTTAACTGATTTGTTCTCTGTAATAAGATCTTTTAAAAATTCAGACTGATTCACATGTAAGTGCCTCACCTTATAATTTGACCCCCCTTTCCTAGCCCCCAGTATCTCACAGCACGTGTTACCAAACTTTAGCGAAGCTGTATTTTAAAAACACAAGCCATATATATATATATTGGGTTTTTTTTTTTAATTTTTTTTTTAACGTTTATTTATTTTTGAGACAGAGAGAGACAGAGCATGAACGGGGGAGGGTCAGAGAGACAGGGAGACACAGAACCCGAAACAGGCTCCAGGCTCTGAGCAGTCAGCACAGAGCCTGACGCGGGGCTTAAACTCACGAACCGCGAGATCATGACCTGAGCCAAAGTTGGACACTTAACCGACTGAGCCACCCAGGCGCCCTATATTGTTTTTTTTTTTTTTTTTGATGGCGGTGAAGCACACATGGGCACGAGCTGGGGAGGGGCACAGAAAGAGAGAGAGAGAGAGAGAGTCAGAGAGAGAGAGAGAGAGAGAGAGAGAGAGAGAGAGAGAGAATCCCAAGCAGGCTCCACAGTGTCAGCTCAGCCAGACGCAGGGCTCGAACTCATGAACTGTGAGATCATGACCTGAGCCGAAATCAAGAGTCGGACGCTTAACTGACTGAACTACCCAGGTGCCTCCCAAGCATTATATTTTAATAAATAACAAAAATGCTTAAAATTAAGTGAACTGTCAAGTGATTTTCTCTTTTCAACTTAGACTAGAAAAGGAAAAGCCCTTACCTGTCCGTGTGGTCCCTCCTCCTGGAGGAGCCTTGGCTGCCATGTCATCCCATCTCAGGCTTGCCCACAGTAACCGTAACATAAGGCTCACTCCAGCTAAGGACTTTACAGTCTGAAGTCTATACCTGAAAGAAAAACCCAAGAAAAACTACATATGTATTGTGCATGCACGCGTGCGCACACACACACACGCTCTATTATTAAACTGAAGGACTATTTCTAGTTCTCATTATTAATAGTTATAATACAATTTTGTAAGCACTTTGGCTATTACATGTCCCTTAATAAAATAACTTTTTTATTCCTAGGCATACCATGCATCTAACAACTTAAAAGGGGTCTGTATGTCACTTCAAACGCCATATAAATTTGTAAAATGAGCATGTTTCATTGTAAGACTGATACGGCAAGAATTTATGAAGATTTTATAACGTTTAGCCTAATTCCAAAATATGTGCTAGAGAAATTACAAAGGAGAACAAAATACAGAGACGTAATTGTGTTACTAAATGTGGTAAGAGTTTTGAAGGATAAAATCTTAACTAATTGATTTGTGCTGAAACAAACTGAAACTGTTTAAATTTTCTCAAAACCCAAAACGAAAAGACCCCCCACAAACCCAGTAAGACCTTTCCATATGAACAGAAATTCTGTATCCAAATGGTGGTTCTGGAAAACATGAACTACTGGATGATGAATACCTGTCAATACTAGTAACACTTGAACCACATTAGTAGCTTTAGAGTTCTACAACACAACGAATAATAAAAAAGGGTAATGCTATATTAGTTATTGATCAGGAGACAAAGGAATCTGTGTGCAGGTTTTTACTAAGCACTGTGTGCAAAGTTATTGAACATTTTAGATATTCCTTTGAAAATAATATTAAAGATACATTTCAAAACGAATTTACAACGGCAATGAATATTTTGTCCCAACATGGAACTGACCGTAAAATAGTTTTAAAAAGCCCTTGGGTCTCAATTCTCTATTAGTGGTCTTTGAGTAATTAAACACTCTGTTGACATATCCACATACATAAATAAATAAACTGGTTGTGGTGTACAGAAAACCTATAAAACTAAAATAATTCCCTCCTCTAAGAGAGGTAGAATAAGGTAGACCTTAGATAATTTGTATTTAAGAGGCAATGCTTTCTATTCTAAACATGAAGCTGGGGAAATGACCAGTGTGAGAAGGGGACCGCTCTAGCCAAAAACTTGCTGCAGCTTCTTACATTCCCATCTCCACCTGGGACACCAGTACCTCCTTTGCTGTGCTGCCGCCCTGTGAATCCTGTGACCTGGACAGAACAATGCTCGAATGGGAGGGCGAACGCTAACCGCTGCAGGGGTATCCTGGTGGGGGGGGGGGGGGGTAAGTACGTGTCACTTTGAGACCACACCCTACAGAAATGCCTAGGGAACTCTGGACACCAAATGGGATGTACTTGAAAAGAGAAATGTTTCTCATTCTCTCTTCTTCCTCAGATCACTCTCTACAGTCAAACAGCAACTTCAGTGCGTCTCTATTTCACAAGGGAAACACTGCCAGGTGAGGAACACACCTGAAGCCTGTTCATTCGTGCATTCCTTGGAAGAATACTTGCGTGCCTTCCATGTGCTTTAGACTAACTGAAAGGAGCTGGAGACAGGGATGTGAATTATGATCTGCTCCTGTATCCTCAGGAGCTGTGACAGAGGAAAGCACGAGGGGCACCTGACTCGGCTCAGGGATGGGGATCAGAGCTTTGCTGGAGTCTCAAAGGACAAAGATGAGGGGGTGGCTGCACAAGGGCAAGGGACACACGTATGTACGCTCAGGAGGAAAGTGTGCAACAGCACACGCTTCCTCCGGGAACCACATCTGGCGTGCTATGACCGGAGGGCAGGGGGGTGGCGGTGCGGCGAGAGATGAAGCTGGCATGAGAGAGGAAGGCAGAGCCAGACGTGCCGCACCAAGTGGAAGGGTAAGAGAAGAGCATTAAAGGCGATCCGTATCAAGGCCTCGGGAAGTGTCTGCAGTGTAGGATGGGTCATGAAGGGAAGTGCTTCTCACAGATGGGGATGTACAGGCGAAGGCTGTCCCCTACCTGCCCCGCAGCTGAAGGCTTGCTCAGCTCAGTCAGAACATTCACAGGGTAGATCTGCCTTTTAGGAGGATCACTGGGGCAGAGCTGGGGAGACAACTACTGGTTCAAAGTGATAATGAAACACAGAATCAGGGCCCAGGAGAAAGGAAGTAAGGGAATGGACAGCGTGGAAGAAAAAAGAGGCCTAATGAGTTGACAAGACAAGTTTTCGCTTTTCACTGCTGCTCAGCCTTACCATTAAATTAATAAAGATCAAACATGCACCTCTGACATTCTTAGCTTCTACGCTAAGCATCAGACATAATTGATTCAAGTGTGAGTATAAAAATGCATTTCACATGCATGATTTTTACAGCAATACACTTTTTAAAAATGCATTCTAAAGTCAAGAATAGTTTACATATTTACCCATGCCTCTGTTAGATAAAAGGGATTATGTTTCTCTCAACTTCAGCAAATTCAGACGTTAGCATGTATCTGATGGCAATATCTGTTTAAAATGTACAGGAAGGTATTTCCTTCCATTAAAAAATGAGAAATTAACTAAACAGATACCAGTGGTGCCCACAGTGCATATTAAAACATAACAATACAAGGCTCCTGAAACCCAGCCGTGCAGAAAAGGGCCCTGGGCAACACGTGATCAGAACTGGTTCAGAGAAAAGTACTTCCCAGTTGAGCCTACCTTCCACTTGAGAAAAGAAAAGAGCAGAAAGGTCGGCCTCCACAACTGCCAGGTCATTGTAATTAAAGTATTTGTACATAGTAACTTTTCCAGTGGGAAAGAAGTTACCTGCAGGACAGTCAAGGATACATTTTGGGACCGCTCTCAATGAAGAAAGCAGAAAAGTGCAGAGTAATCCTATAAATCCATGAACTGTAATGAAGAGTTCCTTGATTCCCTGCAGGATTCTGCAAATCCTTCATTGCAGGCCCTGCAGAGAAATTGTACTTTTCAGCTGTCTCTATTGAATGTGTAATGGAGTGATATTTTAATTCAAATCAAAAGATGAGTTATAAAAACCTTGGTCAAACCAAATATGACTGGTCATATTAATAAGTTAATTTCTTTATCGAGAGTACTCATTTACACTTCGTTTTGGTTTTGGTTTTCTTTGATCATACTAGCCAGCTGTAATATAAAAGAAACACACACACACACACACACACACACACACACACACACACACAGGTATGATTTTAACTTAAAGAAAGTGGAACCACAGATACACAGAAATGAAGCCTAACGTGAAATGGAGTCTGCTCAGTCACTTGCTGAAATAATTTTAGGTTCCTATCAAAATCTAGCAGAAATCAAGACTGTTCCTGACTCCTGAGCATGCCCCACACAACTCTTACGTCTTCGGTGTTTATGTTTCATCCTTTCCAGTGGTGAGGGTGAAAAGATAAAAAGACAAGGACATGAAAAAGGACAAAGCAAGGACAGATATGTGAAAATGTGATATAGCAGATAAAGTACTGGACTGGGGGTTTAGGAAAACCGGGCACTATTCCTAACTCTGTCCCTCTGTGGCCAGAGGCAAATTATTCCACATCTATAAAAGATAAGAATTTCTAAGATCCTTTCCAATATAGAACTACACGATCTTACAACTGACAGTACTACGTACTTATGACTCATCCCCAAAGCTTAATGCCCAGAAAACCTTAATTTAAGACTATTTCTGGGTTTTAAAAACTCGTTCCTCAGGACCCTCTTGGGACCACCTCTTCGCACATAAATAACAGAGAACTCCAAAAACACATGCTTATCATGCAAATAAATTACATTAGGAAGATTTCCACATCATGATGGACCTTGTGTGATTCACAGGCATGTCTCCTGTATCTTATGTTTTTATGAATTACCTAATAGAAATAAAATACCAAACTCCAGAAAGTTGATTATCCAATTCTGTAACTCTCTCATTCCCCAGGAAAACACATGGCAGTAACTTGGAAAGTCAGACCACAAAAACAACTACGTTTTCCCTGTTTCTTCCGTCTTGTGAAAAGTAAAACTGAATTTCATTTTAAAGAATTCCCACATATTTTTTTCAGTCTTTTAACATTTTTCCCTAAGTAAACTTTGGTACCTCCCAGCTGGCCAAATTCAAGATTCTCTGTATCTTATTTCCATTACTAACTTGGCCCATTAAATTTCTGCTTCCCTGTCTTATCTCAATTATACCTCATTTTTTACCAAAAAAAAAAAAAAAAAAAAAGAGAGAGAGAGAGAGATATGCTTACTAGATACTGCTTTTAAGACTTTCTCCCTTCCCCAAATACATTTTAAAGTACATACCTCCAAGTGATACCAAAGGTTGGTCTAGGAGAAGGATACGGCCATATATCCAAGGCAGGTTTTGCATTGTAATTAAAATAAGGGACTTCTCGGATTCCTCCTTTCCTGGCCAACTTTTTTAAGTCATCATTAGGCAACACAAATATGCTCTTCTTGCTGCTCTTGGTGATAAATTTTCTATAGGATGGCAGAGCAGTACCTGAACGAGTCTTCTTGGGTCTTGAAAACTTCATGAGTTTCACTTTGTCCCTTGTGGAATATTCTTTGCTCACGGTCATAGATGTTACCAGAGTGCCTCCTGCAGTGGTCAGTGAGTCTGTCACTGTTGTGGTAACCACAGTTTTGCTTTGCTCCTTCACAGAGATGATGTCCACGCTGCTGCCCGTGGAGGGTGTGGAAAGCTTTGTTACCGTTGTAGTGGTGGTCGTGACAGTGGATTTGGCACAGTTTTCTGTGGAAGAGACCACAGTCTGCTTATCACCTTTTGCTACTTTGATTACGGTTTTTGATTCCGTGGCCACCGTGGATGTCATAGTGGTGACTTCTGTGATGACTGTTTTCCTCTTAGACTCTCCGTTGACATTTTCATCTTTGCTGGTAGGCAGCCCATTTTCATCAACAAAATCATTACTGAGGTTAGATTCCTCTCCAGAAGTAACAGGTGAGGGAGTAACTTTCTTAACTTCTGAGGTTTCAATTTCCATATCTTCTACCTGATTTGTTGAACTGCTTTCTGGACAAGACAGTGGAGGTGTGGTAGTATGTATACTCTCAGACTCTTTGGTTGAAGGCAGGGTCTCTAGGCCATCCTGGTAGTCACCTCCAGCATCAGAAGATCTCAGTAAACATGATTTTGTTTCCACGTTGTTTTTTTCATTAAAATCTTCCATGATGACATCACCATTCATGAATGGCTTCACAGCAGATTCTTTAATGGTCAAAGACTTAATATCATTTTCAGGAATTATTTTACTTATATTATTGAGCTTTGGTTCAACATCGCCACTTACTACTTTACTCTCAGAGATTTCTTTCAAGCATTCCCCTTTCAAATATACTTTAGATTTATTATCTTTTCCATTTATTTGAAAGGTACTCGCTTTCTGTCCTTTCTTTTCAGACTCTCGATTTTCATTATTCTTTTTGTCAGTGCTACTTTTTAGATTGACTTGATCAATACATTTAACTGATCTCTCCTCTAATTTCTGTTCTTGACTTGTTTTTTTACCATTTGCTTCAGTTACCTTACTCTGTGGTCTCCTGTCACAGTTTCCAGTGGACTGATCTGAAACAAACTCACGTTTCAACGGTTCCAAGCCTTCAATACCTTGTTCTTGAGTTATGAACTGTTCAGAAATACTTTCACTGCTATTCTGAACAATCATATCTTCTTCACTGCTGTCTTGAATAGACATAGTATCAGAACTATTTTCCAAAGTGCTATTATATTCAGAGTCACATCCCAGTTTTCCTTCAAAGTCCATTGCTTTTGACAGAGATGGGAGATCTCTATCATCGATACTTTTAGGTACTGATGGAAGTGAAGGGCTCTGGGAAGGAGAAACAATGGTGTCATTATCCTCCTGTATGAGTGGTTTTTTGTTCTTATAGATCAAAGTACCAATTTCATCTGTACTGGCTAGTTTGGAGTCATCAACGAGAAAATCACTTCCTTTGGTTTTAATCTTACTAGGTTCCTGGCCTTTACTGGTAGGTTCAGAGAGACTCTCATCTATGTCATTTCCAACAGAATTTTGTTTCTGACAGTTTGTCTCTGGACTGTGAATGGAGACGTCATCTAACATTTGATCTTTTGGATAAAGTTTGTTTGTTGTATGATCAGGATCACTGACTCCAAGAATTGAGGAATCGCTCTGTGAACATCCCCGAATCAAATCTTCAGATTTATCATTACTTGCATTAGGGCTTTGTTCTTGTTTAATAAGCAAGTCACTTTGACACCCTTCTTTTGCTTTAGTTATTACTGGAGACTCAGAAAGACTTTTCAGAGAACTTGTAGAGGTCTTTCCGATACCCTTAATTCCACCCTCCAACTTCATCTTTTCAAGGCGCTGTTTTTCTTCCAGTGTAAACTGTTTAATTCTCCTTTCAAGAAGTCCATCTAGTTTGGATGATTTAATTTTCTTTTTATAACTAGTCCTTAGATGAAAACCCTCACTGACATTGACCACATCTACTTGAGAACTTTCCTGACAATTTATATGTGGCTCTGTTTTCACATCATCATCTATTTCCATTGGTTCTTCCTTAAAGGATTTATCATTGTCAGAATCTAAAACTTCTTTTACATCTGTGAAATAAAGACATTTATGTAAGTGAAATTTTTTACTCTCAAATGTGGAACTCATAATGTTTTTATTTTAAAAACTACCAATGGTTCTTATTTTCACTCAAGGGCTTAAATATAAATATATATTTGAAAGCTCCTGACATAGGATTAAGATAGGTCAATGGACAGGGCTAAACTTTAGAAAATGTTAAAAAACACACACATATTGTAAATATTTAAAAATTCTGATTCTTAGCATCTGAAAATAGAATGTTACAATGAAAAACTACTTAGCCTGTGACAGCTACTCCATACACCAGTACCTTCATGTCAGATTCTGTATAAAATATTTTGTAGTCGTAAAATATCTTAAGGCTAGTATCTTACCTAGTTTTTAAAATATAGCTTTTCACAAAAGGCAATGTAAGTTCCTCAGAAGGTTGGACACAGAGTTAGCTTAATGACCCAGTAATTCCACTACTGGGTATTTACCCAACATGAATGTTCATATCAATATTCATAACAGCCAGGAAGTAGAAACAACCCAAATGGCCATCAACCAATGAGTGGATAAGCAAGATGTGGCACCATCCACAAAATGGAATACTACGCAGAAATAAAAAGGAATGACAAAATTCTGACACCTGCTACAACATGGATGACCCTTGAAAACATGACGCCAGGTCAAAGAAGCCAGTCACAATGGACCACATATTACATGATTCCATTTATACGTCATGTCCAAAACAGGCAAATCCAGAGACAGAAAGTACATTAAGGCTGGTGAGGGGAGTTAGGGAGGACTGGAGACTGACTGCTAATGAGTACGAGGTTTCTTTTTGGGGTGATGAAAATGCTCTAAAATTCACTGTGATGATGGTTGAACAACTCAGTGAAATACTAAAAACCACTAAATTGTACCCTTTAAATGGGTAGATTATCTAGAATATGAATTATGTTTCAATAAAGCTGTGATCATCAGAGAAAGACAAGGCAGTACCTCTCCTGCCGTGCGAACTAGATCCCGTGCAACCTTAGCATCCCCAGGCTGCCCTCCACCCCAGACTCTCCTTACCTTGGTCCTTCTTCTCAGCAATCCTGGAAACATCCATTTCACTTTGGTCTGCTCCTTTTGTAGCACCTGAATCTTTTACCTCATCTTTCTCAGAATCAGGCTCTGTTTTTATTTTTTTTGGACTTCGTGGACTTTTTCTTCTATCTGATTCATCCATATTTTCATCCACATTATTTTTGGCTGAAAAAGAATGAAGTATATAATAATGACAGGTATTCTGAATATTAGCAATTTACTGTAATAAATCTAGTTTAGTGGAAATTATCAAGTATTTTCAGCAATTTATACTGCTTTTTTAAATTAAAAACACACACACACACACAAACACTGAAGACAGTATATACTTCCCTAATATGCTTGGCTGACCTACAGCATTAAAAGAAGACTGCATTTTAGATGTGCTTCAGAAAGAAGCTTTCACATAGGATGACTATTTCAACCTGTTCGATGACTTTACAGATTCTATATCAGTGTTTCTAACATATTTTGTGTTAAAGAATCATATTAGAAGGATAAATACTTAAGTATTTTTCACCCAGACTCCATGGAAAAACTTCAAAGATATCCAAGATCCAATGAAATTAATTACAAAAGTTTGTTTACATACTTCCCCTGTCCTCCACCTCCCCCAGGTAAGGAATCATAGCATTTATCACAGAATAAAAGAGACTTAAGGGAAATGACTAAATGCAATGTTTGGCCTTGTTTGGACCTGGTTTACTGCCAAGAGTAAAATGGCCTCTCTGACACAACGGGGTACCTGGGGTAGGAACCGAGAATCTCAAGATGAATATGTTAAATAGTGTCAGTTTGCTGACTGGATAATAGCATGATGGTTATGAACGTCCACTCTAACTAGAGAGATATATTGTACTGGAAAATAACATGATTTCTGGAATTTGCTTTAAGTACAAGGGAAACAACTCTAGGAAAAAAGTAGGGAGTGCAAGTGAATGAAGAGTGACAGAACTTGATAACTGTTAAAGTTGAATGATGATTACATGGGAGTTCATTATTCTCTTTTACTTTTGTGTAGCTTCAACTTTCCAGAAGGAAAGAAAAAAAAAAAATCAAGACTACAATATAGAACTATTGTCTAGATGAATTTTCTTAGGCCTTAGAGGCATTTCTACCTTTTCTTTTCACTTGAACCCGAATATCCCAAGGACTTAGCAAGGTGAACCTATTTTTTATTTAAATAAAAATGACTCCTTCCAAAAAGATCTGCCTGAAAGGGGAAAGAGTGCAAAAAACAAAGCCAGTATCTGTCAAGACAGCAGGATATTGGTGAGAGAAGAAAAGAATCACAGAAAATGGTGACAGGATGTGTCTAGACCCCACAGGTAACGAAAGGACAAAAAACTAAACTGATACTCTCTTTCTTCAATGCTTCTGTAGTTATTTCAGAATAACTGGGCAATACTTTTTCAATGATTTCAAGTTGCTCACAAAGAGCTTTATATGTCAGTAGTACCCCATTTATAAGCTTTAGGATCCTGGACACTTAAATGGACGATTTATAAAACGTTTGGGATTTCCTCTCCATGAAAGGTCTCCTTGATAGACTATTAACAAAGGGAGCCCAGGTGGCTCAGTCCGTTAAGTGTCTGACTCTTGGTATTGACTCAGGTCGTGATCTCCCGGTTGTGGGATGGAGCCCCATGCTGACAGCGTGGAGCCTGCCTGGGAGTCTCTCTCTGCCCCTCCCCCACTTGCACGCACGTGCTCTCTCAAAAATAAATAAATATAAAAATAAATTAAAAAAACGATTAATTCATATCCGTTATTAACCCTTGCACACTAATACCTGTATTGACACTTATAAATTAATGTGCAAATCAAAGGTATACAGTCTGAGTTAGAATGGAGGTTAGAGATAAGGGACACAGCAGTCAAGCAAGTCAAACACTCTATAGTCTTCTGATGCTGTCAAGTGTTCCCTGAACTGTGTTTCTCTCTGTTCTAACACACCTGTGCCTCGATCAGACTAGATTAGCCATTATGATAGGGACTAATAGTTCTGAGATTATAAATTGGTGGTTACTAATGCCTTTGCCGTAATTCCTATTCTGTAGTTAAGCTAAACCAACAATGTGCTACCACCTGAGAGGAAAGGCTCCGAGGATGCTAGAAGACCAACCTGGTACCTGAATGGATAAAGGCCCGCCATTTGTACAATAGAAACCATATGCTAAGGAAACTGGATTCAAGATCAATCTGCAAAAGCCTAAATATTTTTGCTTATTGATAATCTGGATTTTACTACACAGACAAACCAGGTCAGACATAAGTAAACACAGAGCTCTCTATAATTCTAAGTGCTACATGGGCGGCTGGAGCAACAAAATGGCAATAAAAAAATTGTAACCATCTTTCAGAATTTATCAAAATGTACATTTTGCTTGGATATGATCAGATCATAATAGAATTTAATATTTGCCAAGTACCTACTATCACCTAGGCTTTTTAGGAAAGAACACATTGCACCAAAGACTAGCAAATTACACTGCATAGCAAGCAGAACTACTTTTGAAAATTGCTCAGATTACAAAGGAGATCTTGCAATGTAGTGTGCAAAAAGGACAATGGAAGCCAGGACACACGGATTCCAGTCAGGATTCTATCCCTGTGTGAACTGTACGTCACTTAGTATCTCCATGAAATAATCTGCTCGTGTGCTGTGAGTTTCAAAACATATGGTCTCTTGGGGCGCCTGGATGGCTCCTTCGGTTCAGCGTCTGACTTCAGGTCATGATCTCATGGTTTATGAGTTTGAGCCCTGCATTGGGCTCTCTGCTGTCAGTGCGGAGCCTGCTTTGGATCCTCTGTCCCCCCCCCCGTCTCTCTCTGCCCTTCCTCCACTCGTGATCTCTCTCTCAAAAATACATAAAACATTAAAAAAATTATATATCTATATATATCTATAGACATAGATATTTATAGTCTATAGATATAGATACATATAGTCTCTTAGTAGGGTAGTTCCCCTCTAGAGTTCTGTGATTCTAAATACTAATAAAATTGTTAGCGAGTAGCACAAATTGAGTTAATACCTCGTTTATGTGGAAGTGTTACTGAATTCTCCACTACTTGCTATTTGGTTTTGTTATGTGCCACAATGCTGAGGTTACCAGATATGTAGCTCCTTAGGAAGTCAAGTAATACTGAATTTAAGATTTCAGAAAAACAACTAGGTGGCTGAAACCTTTTTTCTTTTTTTTTTTTTAACAAGTCCTATTCTAGCCTCTTTCTTTAACTGAAACCCTAAGCATCACAATCCTGAGAATAAAGGTTTAAATATTTTATAAAGGTTTAAAATATTTTAGAATTTATACCAACTACATTGGTAGTTTTGCCATGTTCTGTTAAAAACTTCAGAGAAAACTTTCATCTAAAATACGGTCAGTAAACCTCATTTTGTAAGAAACAGTACAAATCAGAAACATTAATACAGGAAAAATAACTTCAATTACTTACTTCCTTCTAATGACTTTCTGTAATTCACATTAGTATTGCCTGGCAATTTAGGAACAAACCTATAAACATGAGTTTTACTAATCCAGCTCCAACCACCATATCCCGTAACTCTGTATTCCTCTCCTTTTTGTTTCCAAACCTGGTGTGAATGAAAACACTCTGATTAAACAAGAATGAGGATGCTTATAAAACATATGTGGTTTTATACATTTTTACCAAACAAGATCCACAGTCAAATAAGTTTACCAATCAATTTTATTTTCAACAGGAATCACACATTCATGAAAAAACTGAAGACAGCTGAACCCTGAACAACATGGGGGTTTGCTGACCCCCCACGCAGTCAAAAATCCACGTATAACTTGCAACTCCCTCAAAACTAACTACCAACAACCTACCGTTGACCTAAGCCTTACCAACAACACAGTCAGTTAACACATATTTTGTATGTTACGTGTACTATATACTACATTCTTTACAACAGAGTAAGCTAGAGAGAAGAAAATGTTATTAAGAAAATCACAAGGAACAAAAAATACACTTACAGGTACTATACTGTATTTATTGAGACAACCTGTTTGTAAGTGAACCCATGCAATTCAAACCTGCGTTGTGCCAGGGCTGACGAGACCCCTTTCTAATATGAAAAATGTAACACAAGTTTTACAGTTTTAGAACAATTTCAACCAATTAGTCTAATAGCCCACCTACATTCTACCGAGACAAACCTCTGCTTATAGAAATCGCCAGAAAGACTTACTTCATTCCAACTATATTAAATAAAAGACTGTGCCAAAAGCAAAACAAAATTTAAGTACCTAAAGTTGCAGAATACAAGCCTCAGAAATGGCTAACACTATTTTAAAAGACTATAATAAAAATTACCTGATGTTTAACTGGAAATGTATATTTTACCCACGTGGCTTGTTGCATTGTTTCTTCCTCTTCTTGTTTTTTCTCTTTTTTCTTGACTTTCTCCTTCTCTTCTCTTTCAATTGATGTCATTCTGTGTAACCTAAGAATATATGAATAGAAAGAACTGCATTTAACTTTGAAACATACATTAAAAAGATAAAAACACAGTACTGCAAGTCAGGAAGTTAGAATCAAAGAAAGGTTAGCTATAATCCCACAACCCAGATAACCCCAGTTCACAAAAATCAGTAACAATTCCGTAACAGGAAAAATGAAACAGCAGAAAAAGGCAAAACCATGCCATCCTTCCCATATGCCCTCCAATAAGAAATACACTCACTTATGGCTTATTCCTGAAACTGTTAATACATATATATACACCAATATATTTACACAAAAGGGATATGTTACAATCACAACTACACAGTTTTTAATCAATGAATAATTGCATTAGAAGATCTTTCCATATACCAGAAGATATGGATATTCTTAAAGAATTAAATAATCTACACCACTGCATGGACATACTATAATTAAACCAGTTCCCTATTAAAGAATACATTATTTCCTTCCCTCAAAAAAGACCAAAAAATCCAAAAACCTACCAACTAGTATTTCTAATTCTATCTAGCACTGGGGGGTTTAAAGCCTTTACACTAATGTAGAATTCAGGCTTTCTACATCCACAGAGAAAAGGGCTGACAAGGTTCCTGCTTTTGGGTAAGAGGAAGGAAGGACCACATTGATGAGGCCACCAGTCACTGAATAGGGCATAGGCCACACTCTTTTTCCAGGGTGGGAAACGGATATCATTGCACCCAGTAATAAGGAGACAGGCAGGCCTGTGGTGAGGCTCTACATTAAGATGATTAGACTGGAGGGATGCCTGGGTGGCTCAGTCGGTTGAACGTCTGACTCATAGTTTTGGCTCAGGTCATGATCTTGTGGTTTCGTGGGTTCGAGCCCTGCACTGGGGTCTGTGCTCGTAGCATGGAGCCTGCTTGGGGATGCTCTATCTGCCCCTCCCCCACTCACGTGGTGTCTCTCTCTCTCTCTCTCTCTCTCCCTCTCTCCCTCAAAATAAATAAAACTAGACTGCATTTTTGTGAATGGGAATATTCCCCATAAACAAGGACACTGACCAAAACCTATGAAGAGAGGACCCTGTCTCTGAGACCTCTAGTGGTAGAAAACCTGCTTTATTACACCCTACCCAGCCAGATGTAGCCAATCTTGCATGCATAACTTTGTGGAAAAAAATAGAGATCTTTTGTCAACCTGGGGGACAAGCTGCTAATAAGATATCAGAGGGGAACTTAATCCTGTTGATCTCCATCCCCCCACCAACACTCCCTACTGAACTCCACTTTCAAGAAAGCTTTGTGCCCCTGTGAACATAGGACCCTAGAATCTAGGCTACTGCATACCGAGAGCTCATGCCTGTCAGCCGCACAACCCTAGAACAGCATTCTTCATTCTCTCCCAGTTGACGGAAGGAGAGGAAAGGGAGGAGATTCTCCCCGGAGGCTAACTTACTCAAATACCACCCATCTGCCACTACTCGTGGAACCAGGGAGCGGGCAAGCTCTGTAGGCGCAGCATGGTGGATAACCTGGCAGCCTCAGCCTGCCAGAGGAAGCAGTGACTGACCCAGGCTCAGGTAGCATTTCTCAACAGAGTTTTTGTGGGCTAAGCTTTCAAAGTCTCTGCAAGTTGAGGTCTGACATGGCAACTGAACTATCTTCGCTGACAGTGGCCAGGAACAGAGTACTGTGGGGGGAGGATACGGGAGCAGTGACACTCTGAGAGCTCACAGCTGGGCTGGGTGCTCAGCCTACGCTTTTGCGTTCACATGGGAAACAGGTCCATTTTCATCACCAAATATAAAGGCTCCATTTTGCTGAGGACGCCAGGCCACTGAGGTAGTATTATAGCTAATCTGTGATGTTAGCTACTCCTGAGTAAATTCTATTGCTCTCACTGCCACCAAGCCAATCTTTAGGTTTCGGCAGCAAAAATGGTGAGCTCTGAAGGAATTCAAGTCCATTTGGTTGGGCAGAAACCTGGGCTACCGCTGGCAGCCCGGAGGCCCCAGAAAGGAAGAAGCCCCGTCGGGCTGGCAGCGCGTAGCCTCTAGCTGCCAGTCCATACGGGGAGGCACACGGGGTGGCAGGTGTCTCTTCTGTACCTCCATGGTTCAACTGAGAGCCTGACCGAGAGTACGGACCAAGCTTCAATCCCACTCCTAATCTCCACGTGGTGCCCAGGGTCGTGTCGTGCCTGCTTTGCTACTACAAACAAAGCCATAATGAACAATGTTTTATGTCTTTCCTGGTAAACTTGGAGAGTGCTCACGGTGTTCCCCAGCGGTGGGGTAGCTAACTCCAAAGGTCCTTGAACTTAAAATGCTGACAAGTAAAGCTACATTGTTCTTCAGAATTGCACATTTCACGCTGCCATCAATGACAAAGCCACCATGTTTTCCCATACCTTCACTCAAATTAGTAACAAACTTCTAGATGATCAGCCCAAGTGAGAGATGAGAAATGATATCCCACTGTTTTGATTTACATTTCTTTAATTGCAAGAGAGTAAACATTTTGTTAATGTCTACTGGCCTTTCGTATTTATTTTTCTGCAAAATGCCTGTTCAAATCCTTTGTCTTGTCTGTACTGGACTATTAGTCCTTCTCACTTATAAAAGATCTTTGTCACTTAAGGTAACTTTCCATTTGTGGTGCAAATATTTTTCCTCAGTTTGTCATCTTTTGAGTTTGATTATAATATTATTTTTCCACTCAGAATTTTAAATACATATATCCACTTTTTTTCCTCTATGGCATCTGGGTTTTATATCTGTTTAAAAAGAAAGTATCACAACAAAAACATAAATTAATCCACGGTTTCTTATTGAAGCTTTTTGGTTATTGTTTTTTAAAAAAATCTCCGTTTATCTGAATGTTTTTGCCAAGGCAGGGGGCTAGGCTGAAATTTTCTAGGTCCTGCTTCCTTCTCTGACATGCAGTGCTATCATTGCTAGATGCTCACATGTGTTCAGGTCTATTTCCAGATTCTTTGTTCTACTCTACTACCCTAAAATCTTATTTTTATTGTAGCTTCGAAAATGTTCGAATATTGGGGCACCGGAGTGGCTCAATCGGTTAAGCGTCCGACTCTTGATTTTGGCTCAGGTCCTGAGATCAAGCTCTGAGTTGAGCTTCACACAGTGCATGGAGCCTGCTTGGAATTCTTTCTCTCTCCCTCCCCCTGCCTCTCTGCCCCTCCCCAACATGTGCTCCCCTTCTCTCTCTCAAAATAATGAACGTTGAAAACAAGTGTTCCAATATCTATTCCTTTCTTCCTCATACCTACTTCCCTTTTCTTGCAATTAATTTTCCTAGATGATATATTAGTATCATTTTGATCAAGCCTGTGTGCCCCTCAAGGAGGGAAAATCTTATTCAAAATGCAAATGAATATTAATTTTAGAAGATTAATATAATTAACATAATACATGGTTTCAGAAAATGTAATATACACATCTAAACATAGGATATATCTTTATCTTTCATTTACTGAGTATCCTTTCTATCTTTTTTTTTTTTTTTAATGTTTTTTATTTATTTTTGAGACAGAGAGAGACAGAGCATGAGCAGGGGAGGGGGAGAGAGAGGGAGACACAGGATCCGAAGCAGGCTCCAGGCTCCAAGCGGTCAGCACAGAGCCCGATGCGGGGCTCGAACTCACGGACTGTGAGATCATGACCTGAGCTGAAGTCGGACGCTTAACCGACTGAGCCACCCAGGCGCCCCTCCTTCCTATCTTTTTTTTTTTTTTTTTTTTTAACATTTATTTATTTTTGGGACAGAGAGAGACAGAGCATGAACAGGGGAGGGGCAGAGAGAGAGGGAGACACAGAATCGGAAGCAGGCTCCAAGCTCTGAGCCATCAGCCCAGAGCCTGACGCGGGGCTAGAACTCACGAACCGCGAGATCGTGACCTGAGCCGAAGTCGGACGCTTAACCGACTGAGCCACCCAGGCGCCCCTCCTTCCTATCTTTAATAAAATTTTAATGATTCCTTTACATGATCCTAAATATTTCTTGTTAAATTCATTCCAGTTGTTTGAGTTTGTTTTTTTTTTTAATTTTCTTTTATGTTTATTTATTTTTTTGAGACAGAGACACAAGCATGAGCAGGGGAAGGGCAGAGAGAGAGGGAGACACAGAATCCAAAGCAGGCTCCAGGCTCTGGGCTGTCAGCACAGAGCCCGACACGGAGCTTGAACCCACAAGCTGCGAGATCATGACCTGAGCCGAAGTCAGATGCTTAACTGCCTGAGCCACCCAGGCACCCTGAGAGTTTTGTTGTTATGGGGATCTTTTCATTACAATTAAAAAATATATATAAAATGTAACCAGATTAAGAAAGAGAACTTTATCAATAAACCAAATACATCTGAAGCTAGTGTGTCCCACTCCCAGGCAGTCATTATCTTGACTTTAGGGTTATTATCCCCTTTTCTTTATAGTTTTACCACCCATGTGTATACCCCAAACAGTAGCAAGTTTGGCTTTTGAAAACTCAGTAGCAAGAATAAAACTAGCTGCATGAGCATAAGAGCAATGCTGTTACTATTAAAAGAAGGTTCCCAGGAAAAAATAAACCTGTCTCTGGGTCACAGCTTCCAAGAGCCTCTTCTGGTGAAATCCGAGGGTGAGGGCATGAGCAAGGTCTGGAAGACACTGGGCTCACCACACTCTGGGTCATCTGGTAGGGCTGTAAGCAGGTACGGATCCAAAGTGGACTGCTATGGACTTCCTGCTTCTGTGCCATTTGATTATTCTGTGGTATAACTTGGGAAAATTCTCAGCTCTCCCCATTGACTTAGGATATGGTCCTCTTTGGTAGGTTATCATTTGTCTACCTGGATTACTGCTTCCATGGCTTTATTGGTGCTTTATTCTCTATTGTTCCTCTTTTCTCCATGGGTTTATGCTTTAAAAAAAAAAACCCTTTGCCATAGTTTCCATGGAGGTAAGCAGGGAGCAAAATTAAATGTGTTCATACAATGTTATTTTCACTCAGGACTCCTACAGTATTTTCTACATAGTTACTGTCACATAAAATGTATTGTTCAATATGGCAGCCATCTTATTTAGTTTTCAGATTGTTTCTGATAGTTTTTCAATTTTCTTGGGGTTTCTAAGTGTCTACTTAGGTCAACTGCATATAATTATGCCTTCATCTGCCAACATGTACATACATACACGTATACACACACATGTATATGTATATGTATGTTTTATTTCTCTTGACAAACTCCCATCAGTTAATACTTTAAGAAAACTTGGGAATTCAAGCTGGTACAGCCACTCTGGAAAACAGTATGAGATTCCTCAAAAAACTAAAAATAGAACTACCCTACGACCCAGCAATTGCACTACTAGGCATTGATCCACAGGATATAGGTGTGCTGTTTCGAAGGGGCACAGGCACCCCCATGTTTATAGCAGCACTATCAACAATAGCCAAAGTATGGAAAGAGCCCAAATGTCGATCGATGGATGAATGGATAAAGAAGATGTGGTATATATATACAACGGAGTATTACTCAGCAGTCAAAAAGAATGGAATATTGCCATTTGCAACTACGTGGATGGAACTGGAGGGTATTATGCTAACTGAAATTAGTCAGTCAAAGACAAAAATCGTATGACTTCACTCATATGAGGACTTTAAGAGACAAAACAGATGAACATAAGGGAAGGGAAACAAAAATAATATAAAAACAGGGAAGGGGACAAAACAGAAGAGACTCATAAATATGGAGAACAAACTGAGGGATGCTGGAGGGGTAGTGGGGGAGGGTAGTGGGAGGGGGGATGGGCTAAATGGGCAATGGACACTAAGGAATCTACTCCTGAAATCATTGTTACACTACCTGCTAATTTGGATGTACATTTTTAAAAATAATAAATAAAATTTAGAAAAATACTTTAAGAAAAGTTAAAAAGAGGGGCACCTGGGTGCTCAGTCTGTTAAGCATCTGACTCTTGATTTTGGCTCAGGTCATGATCTCACAGCTCGTGGGATTGAGCCCCACATAGAGCTCCACACCAATAGCACCAAGCCTGCTTGGGATTCTCTCTCTCCCTCTTTCTCTGGACCCTCTTCTCCAATCCTTCCACCCAAAACTAGAAGCCCAGTGAGCCCTTCTTCTATGGATGTAGGAGGCCTGAATACTATGTTAGTGGACCCTCTGAGGGTTTAAAAGCCCTAGTGCCAGCGAGAGAGAATCAGAAATGCTGACTGGCATATCCTCCCTTCTATTCTAGATGTTGGTTACTTGTGTTTTCCCCTTTGTGTTTTCTTTCCCGATAATCTCATCAGATGGGCTCTAAAGTATGTTTATTTTCTGTTTCATCAAATATTTAATAATAGTTCTTAAAATTTGCTTTCTTTGAGGTGACTTCTTGAGATGTATGCCTAGCTAACTAATTTGGAGTTTTTCCTTTCTAACGTACACATTGAAGGCTATCAATTTCCCCTAGGTACTCTTTGGTTGCAGCCTACAAATTTCAATGTATGTAGTATTCTCATAAACTCTCAATTCAAAATGTTTACTAGTTTCCATTACGATTTTTCTTTGACCATTTGTTATTTATTTAAAAGTGTATTTCTTTAAAAAAAAAAAGAGGTTAGAGTGGGAGAGAGCCAAAGCATAAGAGACTCTTAAAAACTGAGAACAAACTGAGGGTTGATGGGGGGTGGGAGGGAGGGGAGGGTGGGTGATGGGTATTGAGGAGGGCACCTTTGGGGATGAGCACTGGGTGTTGCATGGAAACCAATTTGACAATAAATTTCATATATTGGGAAAAAAAATAAAAATAAAAAAATAAAAGTGTGTTTCTTAAGTTTCAAGCATATAGCTCTTGCATTTCTTTAAAGTTTTACTATAAATCTCTGTATCCCCAAATAACATTTTAACATGATATCAGCATATACGCTTTGAAACTTTACATAAATTGAATCCTACTCCATGTATTTTTTAAGAAAAGAAGTGTTTCACTCTCTTGTACACGTATGAGAGCCAATCTCGTTGACACTTACTCTGGCCTCACTGCTGTATGTAACGGCCCATTACAGAACCACATCGTAACTTGAAGGTGCCTCATTATGGGCATTTAGGGACCGTTACCAAATTTCACCATTACAAAATATTATCAGAAACATCTTCCTACAGGTCTTCTCATGCACACATGTAAGGTCTCTCTGACGTACTTAATTAGGAGTAGAATTGCGTTTTCAACTTTGTTTTTGCCAAATTATTCTCTAAAATGGTTGCAGTAACCAGTATACTACTCGCTCTTTTATCAACAGTGTATCAATTCTC
The DNA here is from genome assembly GCF_018350155.1 of Leopardus geoffroyi. NCBI lineage: Eukaryota > Metazoa > Chordata > Mammalia > Carnivora > Felidae > Leopardus > Leopardus geoffroyi. Next base: position 47,205,365 of record NC_059330.1, read on the forward strand.
TTCCTATTTATGTCACATATTTACCAATACTCTTTAAATTTTTAACAATCTGATGGGTGTGAAAGAACAGACCCTAGTTTTCTTTTCTTTTCTTTTTTTTTAAATATTTTTTTAACGTTTACTCATTTTTGAGAGACAGAGAGAGACAGAGCATGAGCGGGGAAGGGGCAGAGGGAGAGGGAGACACAGAATCCGAAGCAGGCTCCAGGCTCCGAGCTGTCAGCGCAGAGCTTGACGCGGGGCTCGAACTCACAAACCGCGAGATCATGACCTGAGCCAAAGTTGGACGCCCAACCGACTGAGCCACCCAGGCGCCCCAGACCCTAGTTTTCATGTGCATTTATCTCATCTTACCAGGAAGGTAAAATATGTTTTCATATTTTTTACTATTTGTGTCTCCTCTTCTGTGAATTATGTTTGTATCTGTAGCCTTTTTTCCTACTAAGTAGTTTGGTTTTTTTCTTTTTGAACTGTAGAAATTCTTGAATATACTGTGAATACTAACCCTCTTTTGATTATAGTACAAAAAAATGAATGTACCTTTAACCTTTCTATGGCTTAGTTTTTTTAGAATGATTTATTATTACAAAACTCAAACAACAGAAAACAATCCACCATTCACTGATCTATACATATGTGATAAAACTACATAATAAAAGGGAATAACAAACACTTATAAATTATGGTTATCTCTAGGGGTGCCTGGGTGTCTCAGTCGGTTAAGCATCTGACTCTCGGTTTTGGCTCAGGTCATGATCTCGTGGTTTCCGGAGTTCAAGCCCTGTGTTGGGCTCTGCACCGGTAGCATGGAGCCTGCTGGGATGCTCTCTCCCTCTCTCTGCTCCTTCCCTACTTGCACTGTCTCTCTTTCTCTCTCTCTCAAAATACATAAATAAAAAACTTAAAAAAAAATTACAGTTATCTCTAGAAGGAGGCAGGGTAATGTGAACAGAAAGTAGATGTAATAATGATAATGTTCTTATTTGTAAACTGGGTGATGAATTCACAGGTGTTCCTTTAATTATGACCCATTATTGCTTATATATGTCAAAATATTAAACGTGAAAAAAGAAAGTCATTTGTAACTGCAGATACACAGACACATAAAGGTACACTTATTCTTACCTGATAGATAACAGTTTATAAATGGAAGAAATAATCCCACACTTAGGTACATTTTGGGACACAGTGAATGAATCAGGAAGGAAAGAAAGCAATGGAGAGTAAGAGAAAAGGATGAAGTGTGGAAGGGAGGATGGAAGAAAGGGAGAAGGAAAGAATACAGGAAAGAGGCAAAGGAAAAAGGGATGGAAGGAAGAAGAGAGGGAAGTAGAGGAGCCAGAAAGGAGAGAAGGAGGAACTGTCTTCATTCCAAAATCATAAAGAGAATCTTTTGTATTTTCTTCGTGCAGCTTTGCTTTTCACCATTTAGGATTTACTCTGCCTGGAGGGGACTATAAAGATACGGGATGTGTAGGATACAAAAAATGAAATCCAATTTTCCTCTATGTAGATAACTCAAATTGCCTCATCACACTTGTTACTGAAGAATTCACCCTTTTTAATGCTACTCTCTATCTATTATATTTCCATATATGGTCTGGTCTCTTTTTGGATTGTTTACTCTGTATCACGAGTCTATTTCTTTGTATCTACACCACGGCATTACTACCAAGTAAGTTTTGTTACCTGGTAGGACGGGTCTTTCTACCCTGTCCTTCAAATTTACCCTTTCTATTACTGCCCTTGTCCATATAAATTTCTTTCTTTAAAAAAAAAAAAAAATAAGTTTATTTATTTTGAAAGAGACAGTGCATGAGTGGGGAGGGGAAGACAGAGAGAGGGAGACAGAGAATCCCAAGCAGGCTCTACAGCTGTCAGCGCAGAGTCTGATGCAGGGCTCAAACTCATGAACTTTGAGATCATGACCTGAGCCAAAATCAAGAGTTGGATGCTTAACTGAATGAGCCACTCAGGCGCCCCTCAATATAAATTTCTTAATCACCTTCTCAAATTCAGCAGAAAGCCCAATGATAATTATCAATGCTATCGAAATTAATTTATGTAGTAACATGAGGAAAATTAACATTATTAAGACACTGAGTATTCCTATAGATGAACCTGAGATGTATTTCCATTTATCTAGGTATACTTTCATCTCTAGTATTGTTTTTCAACAAAAACTTTATAGTTTTCTCAAAAAAATCATAACTTATCATTATTTTTTAAATGCTCTGCAACTGTTAGATATTTAGAAGGCTCTCAAAGCTTTATTATTGACTATCACAATAAGCAACCATTTTAAGAATAAAATATCTGGTTGACTTTCTAGACTGTTCTTTAGGGCCAAATCTTAGAGGTCTGTCACCTGGAAGTTTTTGAGGAGAGTACTGAGGAAAGTGAAAGTCCTATTACTAATTTCTATTTTTTCTGAATCTCGGTGTCTAATTTTTTTAAAATTCAGAGTATTCTAAGGGCACCTGGATGGCTCAGTCGGTTAAGTGTCCGACTTCAGCTCAGGTCATGATCTCGCAGTTTGTGAGTTCGAGTTCTGCATGGGGTTCTGTGCTAACAGCTCAGATTCTGAGCCTGACTCTGATTCTGTGTCTCCCTCTCTCTCTGTCCCTCCCCAACTTGCACTCTGTTTCTCTCTCTCTCTCAAAAAAATAACATTGAAAAAAATTTTTTTTTAATTCAAAGCATTCTATTTTATCTCACTTCATCATATTAAAAAAGAGTTCTTTTGGGGCGCCTGGGTGGCTCAATCGGTTAAGCGTCCGACTTCAGTTCAGGTCATGATCTCACAGCCCATGAGTTTGAGCCTCGCGTTGGGCTCTGTGCTGACAGCTCAGAACCTGGAACCTGCTTCAGGTCCTGTGTCTCCCTCTCTCTCTGCCCCTCCCCCACTCACACTCTCTGTCAAAAATAAACATTAAAAAAAAAAAAAAAAAAAGAGTTCCTTCACATATATGACCAGGTGTGTCATACTAATACAAATATAATTCATGATATAATTTTATAGCTTTAAGTAACCTGTTTAGAAGACTAGTCCTAATGACAAACCAGGAAGAAAAAAAAATACCTTGATTTAAAAAAAAAAAGTCAAATTCCATCTTCCATTAGAATGCTTAAAATTGAGAAATGAATTTATAAAAGGTAGGATTTAGTCACTTTAAGTTACGTGTGAGTATTGGAGTTTATTTAGCAACATTTAGCTAAGCTCTAGTTCGCAAAGCACTGATCTCTGTCACCAGAGACATGGCTGCTTAGTCCACCACCAGTAGCTTCCGGATGATCGCTGAACAGAAGAAAGTTGGGGCAGAACTGTTTTGGTCATGTCTCGAGGTAAATGGAAGAAGGAGCAACAGCCTTAGACTCTCCTTGTTCTATCGTGATAAAAGAGATCAGTAAGAAGTAGAATAAAGGTATTAACTGACCAGAATTTCAATAAAAATGTGAAAAAAATAAATAAAATCTTAAGAAGAAGTAAAATAAAGGTATGCCACCCATTCAGCTCTCCTCTCCCAGTGAGCACCATCTGTAGCACCTGAACTCAACCCTCTGTTTTTTAATCCTAGGAAGAATTAAATCCATCCCATTTGTGAAAGCCTCTATGAGTAGCAGCAGTTACATTCAAAATAAGAGGGAGAAAAGAAAGAAAATAAGTATCCATAAGATTTATGTGAGGAAAACACACACACACACACACACACACACACACACACACACACACACACACACACACAAACCTTGGAGCAATCCTTAGCAGATGAAAATTTAGCAGGTGTAAACGACTTTTCTTAAAATACTTTTCATTGAAAAACAATAAAACTTTGTAACATAAAATAAAACACAGATGTGGGAAGCAACACAAAATCTGTGTATATTAACAAAATAACAGTGTTATATTTTCGGAATGGGATCTGTAGAGGGGCATAAAATGATTCTTTTCACTTTGAATAGTAATTGACATTTTTTTACCATAAGCTCATAGTAGTTCTGTAATAATAACTTTTTAAAGACTAATTAAAGTTAAATCCATTAGAGCTAAAAAGTAGAATCAAGCCACAAAATTTATCTGTTTTTTTTTAAGTATCTGCTGAAGTCACACAGCTCTGGGTCTACTTAGGAGATGAATGATCTCTGGACATTCAACTCTAAATCACATGCCTAGCACAGTACCTGAAACATTCTAGAATATTAAATGTGAATACTCTATTCAATAAAAATGGTTTTTACTTTAAAAAGTATTTTAATCTCTTTCCATCTTCATCCAGTCCTTTATCACAAAAAATACATATTTACTCATGTTACATATCTCATGGAGGGGAAAACGAGGCCAAGAAGAGTTAAATGTAACATGTAAATGGCTTTTTCAATACATGAACTTCCATTATTAAGAGACTAATATTCCAAAAGGGAGCGCGGCCCACCACGTACAAGGCTCAGAACTCACTTACCTGGTGTGTCCTAAAGATTCTCGCCATATTGGCAGCATCACAACAGGCTTAACCGCGCACTCCAAAATAGCTAAAGCCAATGCAAATTCTCTGGGTTTGCTACACATCTGAACTGCCTTGATCCAATTCGCCCTGTATGTCAGAAGAAGACAAAAAAAAATTCTTTCACTTGTTGGTCTTCAATTAAAAGCACAAGAGTTGTGATTCATGACTCCACCTCATAGGGCAGATGTTTCTAGGCCAAGCAAGTATCAATACACTGCTACTGGAAGTTCCTAACTCACCGAGTCACAGATTTTGAACACTAGAAGGAATCCCAGAGGTCAGTTAGTCTTTCAAGTCCTTAAATGTTCTACAGTGTTCTGGAACTTTGTCTTGCCTTCACTTGACTCCAGGGATAAAGACTTTGCTTTCCAGAAATCTTCCAAATGCTAATGCTGGTTCAATAACTTGGAAGTACACTCACATCCCTCATGTCCTCAGTGTTTTTGCTGCCTAAACTGACTGCATTCAATTTATTGGTAACAAGTTTAAAGTGAGCACCTGCAATAAGCATTTCGCAAATATTTAGTATATTCACAGCAATAAATGAACCTTAGTGTCCTTTACCTGTGTGAAGCCCAATTTGGATGAAGAAAGGATGAAGGGATATTGTTTTCCAGTTGGGTGATAGTCAGCCTCAGTGTAGATATGGTAAGAACTTTGGACCCATGGACAGAACCATTCCATTTGAACTCTCCTGCTGGAGTCAGACAGAATTTATGTGCAAGATGCCTTCTCTTATCATGATCTTCTCTGTGCTGGTGCTTATTCAAAGCAAATGAATTGGTGGAGTACTGATTGTGGTAGACTCGATACTTCCCTTCTTGACCCAACTTAAAATAATTGTTGATATTTCCTTTCATGACCACTTCCTTTTTGGTGCTCAACCGTGAAATTTCTCCTTGAGAGTTAACTACCAGTACCTGACCAAGAAGATAAAGAGACTCATTATTCATATCAAATATGTAAACTTGATCAACTGTCTTTTAATAATTTGTAATTTATCATTCCAAATAAGGTATACCTTACGACTGAACTTTTGAAATGTTACGTTTATTTATTTTGAGAGAGACACAGAGTCTACAAACAGGGGAGGGGCAGAGGGAGAGAGAGAGAGAGAGAGAGAGAGAGAGAGAGAGAGAGAGAGGAAGAGACAGAGAATCCCAAGCAGGCTCCACACTGTCAGCACACAGCCCAACCTGGGGCTTGAACTCACGAACTGTGAGATCATGACCTGAGCCCAAATCAAGAGTCAGACGCTTAACCGACTAAGCCACCCAGGTGCCCTGTGAACTTCTGAAATTTATAAGCGAAATTAAAAGCTAAAGCTAACTGTTTACAATTAAACAACCAAGATCTTCCCACAAAGAGAATCTCTATTATATGTCAGACATTATTATTTTCATGCATCTCAAATACACACACAAAACTGCATGTGTACATCATTCACCAATCATTAGTTCCAGCCTAAAAAACAAAGGTTAGGGAAGAAGGAAAGCATGGCATGTACTATTCCCCAAAAGATATATTCCTAAAAATATCTTTTCTTCTGCTCCTTTTATCATTCCAGGTTTAGCATTAGAGCCCACAGATACTTTAAAATCATGTTTTTTCAAACAGTTGATCCCAATCCTTTAGTGAACCATGAAATCGACAGTGGATCATATTCAACTTTATAAAAAACAAAGTATAATATACTCGAGTAGACTAGAAGAGAAAACACCAGAGTGCATCACACACAGTAAGGTAAAATCCTTTTTCAGGGGGCGCCTGGGTGGCGCAGTCGGTTAAGCGTCCGACTTCAGCCAGGTCACCGATCTCGCGGTCCGTGAGTTCGAGCCCCGCGTCGGGCTCTGTGCTGGCAGCTCAGAGCCTGGAGCCTGCTTCCGATTCTGTGTCTCCCTCTCTCTGACCCTCCCCCGTTCATGCTCTATCTCTCTCTGTCCCAAAAATAAATAAACGTTGAAAAAAAAATTAAAAAAAAAAAAATCCTTTTTCAGGAAACTATTGAATAGGAGTCCTGGGTTGCTAAGAAAAATGTCATACTAAGGGTCAGAGTGAAAAACCAGCTTGAAAACTGCTGCTTTAAAGCAACTCCTATAGGGGCGCCTGGATGGCTCAGTTGTGTAAGCATCCAACTTCAGCTCAGGTCAAGCCATGATCTCACGGCTCATGAGTTCGAACCCCGTGTGTCGGGCTCTGTGCTGACAGCTTGGAGTCTGGAGCCTCTTTGGATTCTGTGTCTCCCTCTCTCTCTGCCCCTCCCCCACTTGTGCCCTGACTGACTCTCTCTCTTTCTCTCTCTCGAAAATGACCATTAAAGAAAAATAAATAAATAAATAAAGCAACTCCTACAATGTTTATAAAAGAATATTGTATATTCTTGCATATCTACCTTGTAAATAATTCTTAAATGTGGGAGACACATTGTGGCATTATTCTGCCACCCTGGCTAGCTGGGGGGCAAATACTAAGAACTAGCTGGGGTGCCTGGCGGGCTCAGTTGAGGTTTTGAGTTCGAGCCCCACAGTGAGTATGGAGATTACTTAAAAAAAAAATTTTTTTAATTACTAAATCCTAGCTTCGGTCTTTTTGTTCATAATCAGAGCTAGGATGCTGTGCTGTTCTATGCACTGTACTCTGCTACTATCATGGGGCAAGCAGAGACCCATCCACTAGCTGCGGGTTCAGCTAAATTTATTATAACCAGCACTGAGCATTAAGTCATCTATAACTCTTTACTAAAGCCCACAAACAGGGTACTCATTACCATATGTGTAAAAGAAGGCTCTCTCTCTTTAGAATTATATACAATAAAAGTAGCCATACAGAAAGAAAGTATACCACCCATTTATAGCATTTCCCTGCATGAACTGAAATTTGGGTACACAACTATACTTACTGTAATACAGGATGAAACTAACCACTTTCAATCTGGTTACCCACTACACTCTTGGAAGGAGAGCAAATAGAATTCAAAAGGAGGTCTACAAACTTCCCATCCCTATTTTTTTTTTTCAACGTTTATTTATTTTTGGGACAGAGAGAGACAGAGCATGAATGGGGGAGGGGCAGAGAGAGAGGGAGACACAGAATCGGAAACAGGCTCCAGGCTCTGAGCCATCAGCTCAGAGCCTGACGCGGGGCTCGAACTCACGGACCGCGAGATCGTGACCTGGCTGAAGTCGGACGCTTAACCGACTGCGCCACCCAGGCGCCCCCCCATCCCTATTTTTAAGGCATGATAAATAAAACTATTTCACACTCCAGAGATTTTTGTGTTAAGCAGAAAAAACATACCTCTTTGCCCTCCTTAAATAATTTATTTGCTTCATGGGCTGCAGCAGCCACCTGTTGGCTCTTCAGCTGACTCAGCTTGCTGTCTGGATTCCGTAATCTGGTGATAATTCGAGTTGACCCAGATGTCCCTCTTCCAGCTCCAGGAGACTCACTTATTTCTCCATTAGACTTCTCTGATTTGAAATCACCTGTTAGCAAACGAAAAGCCAAAAGTAAATACTAAGAGTAAGTAAGTTATAACAATTTCTGATTTATCCAAAACTCATACCTGATGCACATCTAAGATCCAGAAAGTAAACAAAATGTCCTTGAATAGCCAAAGCAAATGTATTCATTCTTAAGGGTTTTGCTTAGAAGAAAGTATGTCAGAACTTTACTGTCATTTATTATTTTACAGAAAATTCAAACATGCCAGGTTATCTGTATCAAAGCACATCTACTAGAAAACATGAAGGGCTGCTACAAATTTATAAACATCATAACTCAAAATGCACACTAATAAAATGTTGCCTCATATATTCAATGTGGATTTTGTATAAAAAGTAAATGGTATAATTAATTTTAGAAAGATGTCCACTGAAATTGTTTAAATACATAATAGTTTAAAGCTTATAAACATAAATGCCAAGTGAATTTTCACCTAAGAAATCTAGATAGTTATCTGTGTATACAAGTAATTATACATGCAAAATCAACTAAATCAGGTTTTTTTAATGTTATAAAGACCTCTCACATTTTCATAATAACTTAATTTTTTTTTTTAAGTGACAGATTGTTATGCCAAGGGACATTTTCTGCTTTTCCATGAATCTCACTTTGGCTGAGAATTTCTCTACATTCTTAAAACTTTTGCATCACTATCCAATTTCCACTGGCCAGATAGCTGAACAAGATTTCTTTTCAACTTAAAAAATTTTTAAAATTTGGGTCGCCTGGGTGGCTCTGTTGGTTAAGCATCCGACTTTGGCTCAGGTCATGATCTCATGGTCCATGAGTTCGAGCCCCACATCAGGCTCTGTGCTGACAGGCTCAGAGCCTGGAGCCCGCTTCCAATTCTGTGTCTCCCTCTCCCCTTGCCCATCCCCTGCTCACTCCCTGGCTCTCTCCTTCTCAAAAACAAATAAACGTTAAAAAAAAAAAAAAAACTATAAAGTTTTTAAAATTAAGAATTGTGTGGCACTGGAAAATGAAAGATCAAAAAGAAAACTTGCTATATTTTATAAAAATTGCATTTTGAGTAGAAAAAAAATTAGAATGGGAAAACTATTTTAGAAAATATAAAATTCAGGAAAGCATTTCTTAATTTTATCTGACCAACACCCCTTCTTTCCTTTGGAGATATGCTTTTCCCCTACTTCAGTCATATTATTCAGCCAGGGCTACAAAATAATTATCCTGCTATATTGGGTAAACAATGTCACCCAGCTTGGCCAGAGACAGCATATCACTGCCTGGCCACAGTGACTGTCCAGATCTGGCTATGTGGCCCCAGCCATTCAGCCCACTACTCTAATTTTCAAAATCTGGTGACAGATAAAGCCTCTTGCTTTTTTAAAATTCTATTTTATTTTATGTACGTATGTATGTAATCTCTACACCCAACATGTATGTATGTATGTATGTATGTATGTATGTATGTATATAAACAATCTCTACACCCAATGTGGGGCTCAAACTCTCGATCCCAAGACCAAAAGTTGTATGCCCTTCTGACTAAGCCAGCCAGGCACCCTGGTCTTGTTTTTTGTGTTAGTGAGCAGAAAGAGTATAAATTAGGGGTTGTCTACTTTTATCTCACAACATGGAAAAAAGTTTCAACAATAAGAGACAATAAGTTATTGGGGAGGGAGGGTGGATAAGAGGAAGAGGAAGACCCATGGTAACCTCGTTTGGCTCCCACGGTTCAATAATGCACCTGAGGCTGTCACTCCCTCTAGACTTCCCAGAAGCATGAGCCAATTAAATTCTCTTTTTATTGTAAGCAAGTCTGGTGGATTTCTGTCACTTACAACCAATAAATTCTAAATAATCCAGTAGAATATTTAAAAATGTTTGAGCCCAAAATATGGCACTAACTAAATCAAGGTAGGGTACAGGTATTATCAGGTGTTTTTCTGGCCCAGGTTGAAAAGCCAGAAACCTTAGATGTGTGACATCAAAGCGGTTGGTCAGACTATCAACAATTTTCTCTTGGGTCTCAGACCATGAGCCTACCAATGTTGAAGTTCATACCAAGATGTTGAACTACAGTAGCTATTTCCTGGGACCATTAATACGGCCCTACAATAAACACTTTATAGAAAGCATCTGATCTAGGCTAAATTTCCTAAAAGCAGCAAGGGCAAGCACAGTGCTTTTTAAGAGAAGCCCTTCAACTAAGAACCTGAGAGTCCATCCTTTGACACTTTGCTAAGGTGCCTTTTTTTTTTTTAAGTTTATTTATTTATTGAAGTAATCTCTACTCCCCATGTGGAGCTAAACTCAAGGAACCAAAGATCAAGAGTCGACCCGAGGGGCACCTGGGTGGCTCAGTCGGCTGAGCGTCCGACATTTGACTTTGTCCGACTTTGACTTCGGCTCAGGTCCCGTCATGATCTCATGGTTCGTGAGGGGAGTTCGAGCCCCACACTGGGCTGCCTGCTGTCAGCCTGCTTCCGCACAGAGCCCGCTTCGTTTCCCCAGCTTGAGCTCTCTCAAAAATAAATTAATATTAAAAAAAAAGAGTTGACCCCCAAGATCAAGAGTCACAAGCTCTCGCCACTAAGCCAGCCAGGCACCCCTGACGCTTGCTAAATTGCATGCAAATAAGAGAAAGGAGGTATAAAATTCATCCTTAGGGGTAAGACTTGAAGTGGCAGAGAAAGGGAACAAGGCCTGTCTAACACCCCCTACCCAGAGGCCACATTCCTCCTATTATAAAGGAGTGAATCACTTCCATGCAGCCTGGAGGCAGAGTACAGAGCGGCTTTAAGCCAGCCTCTGGAGCTCTCGTTGTTTAAGGATGGCAGGAGGCAGAAGCCTAGGCAGACTTCATTTACCTGAAGGCTAGGGAATCTGGTCTGAAGAGCAGACCCACAGAGCAAGTATGGTGGCTACACCTTCAGAGACCCTGAGCAGAGCTTCTGGGTATTAGGTGCTAGGCTGGGAACCCAGGCAATCTAGCAGGGAGTGCTACTGCCAGAAAAAACTCCCAATCTGCCATGCTGAGAGAGATGATTATTTAAACCTACAGCAATCCCCAGCAACCCGTTCTGGAAAACAGCCAGCAAGAACCAGGCTGCTAAAGCAGATTGGCCTCTGGAAGGGGGATCTTCCCAGGTACTTCTCACATTTCATCCACAGCCATCCTCCAAAACACCAAGGGCAGCCAGATTCACCAGAGAATACCTTCCACTATCAGGATAGCAAGTGTTATAGAAAGTTTAAATTCATAATCTGGCTCACAGATTGTGAGATTGAGAGAAGCTACATCCAGACCAAATCAAAAACAATACACAATACCCAGAAGTTCTAGATAAAGTTACAATTACCAGATGTACTTTTGGGAAGTTTTTGAAAACCTCTTCAGTTGTGGTGAGATCTTCACATTGTGTTCAGCAGAAACAGTTTTAAATTTGAGTAAATATGTTTGTGCCGAGCTACCAAAGGGTAGAGCTGTGGGTACTTGTTTCCTATCTTTGCAGCATCCCTCTTTCTTTGGAAAACCACTCCTACCCCGCTCCAGTCATACACTTTTGCTGGAGCCATCAAGTATAATACCTTGCCTGCCCTGGCCACAGGACTGGGAACAATATGTCCAAGAAAGGCCACTCAAATTTCTTCCTCAAGGACTTTTGATTTGGAGCAGGAGTAGGGGCCTTGCCTTTGGGTCACAGACCTTGGAAAGATAGGAATACAAACCGCTGGTGCCATCTCCCCTGCCACTTGGAAAAAGCCTGTCTGCATTAGGAGAGAATGAAGTTAACACACAAACACATGCCAATCAAAAGGTGGGAGAGAAAGAGAAGAAGACAGAAAAGCTTTGATACCTGGGGGTCCAGGTATCTGAACTTCCCAATTACATGAGCTAATTACATTCCCTTTTCACTGAAGCTACTTTGAGCTGGTTTGGCAGCTTGCAACTGAAAAGAAGTTCTAATTAAAACAGATCTCTATCTCATACCGTACACAAAATTATACAGGATTAAAAACAAAGTTACAGAAGTACTATGTGAAATTACTATAAAACATGTACATGCTTGGGGTAGGGTTTTCCTGAGTAAAACACAAAATCCAGAGAAACCTTAAAGAAAGAAATTTAACTGTATAAAAATATCTGTATGACAAGATAACAGGAAGAGTTAAAAGCAAGCAGTGACTATGTAAGTATATACATAAAATCAAAGATAATAGCCATAATACATAAAGCATTCCTAAAACTCATGAAGAAAAACTGTCAAAACTCAACAGGAAAAAACGAACAAAAGATATGAATCAGCAATTCACTGAAAGTCCAACAAACACATAAAAAGAAACTCAACCATATTAGTAAGCAACGATATGCAAATTTTTAAATGAGATATTTTTCACCATTAGCAAAAATGTAAAAGGTGGATGATGTTGAATTCTTCTTCTTATGTATGAAGAAATAACCTATTATGTAAATTATTGGTATAAATCCCTTTTAATGTACAATTAAGCAGCAGTCATCACTATTTTTAAAATGTACCTACCATTTGACCCAGCAATTTCACTTACTGTTCCTATACTGCCAGAAATACTTACATAAATACACAAAGATATATGCTAAGGATGTTTAAAAAAGCACCACTATTTGTAACAAGAAAAAAACTGTTAACAGACTCAATGTCCACTAATAGAGAAATAGTAAATAAATTACTGTTCATCCATACTGTGGAGTACCATGCAGCAGTTAAAAAAAAAAATGAACAAATTCAATTTATATCATGAAAAGGTCCCCTACATGGAAAAAAAGCAAGATGCAGAACCATACATGCAAAATGATTCCATTTTTGCGAAAAAAATAAAATAAAATAAAATAAAAATAAACCTTCTTGTAAACACACATACATTATGTAACCACGTGGAAAAAAATAGAAAATGTTACACACCAAACTGTTGACAGTGGTTACCTGTGGGGAGGGGGCAGTAAAAAGATTTTTTCCTGTGTGCTTTTGCATTTTTTTAAATAAAGACAATGAATGCAAGTGCTATTCGTGCTTTAAAAAAAAAAAAAAAAAAGAAGCAAAAAAGGCAAAGAAAATCTAGGTCTTCCCACCCCATCAAACTTTTATTCAAAAAATTAAAAATTAAAAAAATTAAAAAGCTCGCTTGAATGGATGAAGTGTATTCTTACCTATCTCTTCTTGAATAGAGACAGGTGTATGAGACTCTCTTTCTCCATTTTCAGGCTCATCAGCTGCCTTAGCAGATTCGCTCTGGGAAGAATTTAGTTCACTGCTGCTGTTACTGTTTTCCAGATTAGGCTGGATGGAGGTAGTGGTAGCACTAGTGTTACTGCTGTCACAGGTCTTGTTAGGGTCTTCTAGAAAAATAGAATATCTGATTTTTAGATTAGAAATCACATGAAAAGCCACTGCTTTGCCAGAAAAGACATTTCGCTGTTTTAGGTTTGCATTACAAAGCTAGATTTCAAAAAGAAAAGCTGCTCATGTAGGAAGGATGTATAAATGTCTGAGATTTATAAGCAACACCCTAGGAGTTGTTTTTTAAGCCTTTCAGTCTATTAACTCAGACTCTTACCATCTTAGTCTCTAGCACAAGGCAGACAGCCTTTCAGTTACCCCAGAGCTGAAGAAGAAGAATAAAGTGATAGAATTATCCCACAAAATGTAGAAATGGTTTTGAGATAATCCCTCAAAATCTGAAATTTATATTCTTTCCAAAAAGTAGTCAAACAGTATTAGGAACAGTATTAAACAGGATTATTTATCTCTAAGATTTTCTGCTTGAATTCTGTGTTCCCAAATTAACTAGAAGGTAATGCTTAAGTCATTGTAAATTTTAAGAACAATTTAATAGTTAGCAGTAAGAGTACTGCTCCTAAAAGAATCATCAAAATGAACACTACCATGAACGCAGAGCCTAGGTCTTTCCATGGTAGTTCAGAAATTAAGAGCCTCCCTCCCTCTGTATTTCATTTTGCCACTAAGATACTTTTAAAATCAATCCCCTAAATTAAAAAGTGGTTGGCCGTATATCACAAAGGCTATCTCTAATGAATAATGAGTTCCTAGCTTTTTTTGAGAGAAGAATCCCAACAACCTGATAGGAAAATGAGAAAATCTATAAGCAGTCACAAAAGAAGTAAAAATGGCCTTGAAACATATGGAAAAATGCTCACTTAATTCAAACTAACAGAAATGCAATGGAAAATTATACGGAGCTTCCCAGCTATCAGACTGGCAAAATTCCAAGTCTCACAATACATTCAGGTGAAGAGGCAGTTTGCTAACAGGCACTCCCACACACAGCACTGTGAGAGTGAAAAATGGGGCAAAGCGCATAAAAAGGAACTGACAATATCTACACGTGCACTCACTCGTAACCTACCAATCCCGTGTCTAGAAATCTATCCCAAAATACGCTGGCAAAAAAATACTAAATTACTTCTTTACAGAGCTACTCATTCCAGCATTATTTATAATGGCGAAAGACCAGAGACACAATGTCCATCAATGGGGCACTGGTTGAAAAAAAGGTGACCCACACATGAAATATCATGCACCATAACAGGACTAGGGAAATCACTATATCCACATATGAATGGTTAAATGTAAAAAAAGCAAAGTGTGAAATAGTACTTATAGTATGCCAACTTCTGTGTAAGAAGGGGAGAAAAATACAAGTTTAAGGACAGATTTTTGCCTTTACTTATAAAAATTTTTAAAATACTGGAAAAATAACCAAAAATTAATAAAAATGACTACCTAAGAGGGAAGGAAAGGAAATGATTACCTAGAGAGGGAATATACACAGTTACACAGCTTGATTTTGGAATCATGTAACTGTTTTACATTTTTTTAAAATTAAAGTTAGAAATGCAATCCCTAAAAATTGAAAACTGGGGCGCCTGGGTGGCGCAGTCGGTTAAGCGTCCGACTTCAGCCAGGTCACGATCTCGCGGTCCGTGAGTTCGAGCCCCGCGTCAGGCTCTGGGCTGATGGCTCAGAGCCTGGAGCCTGTTTCCGATTCTGTGTCTCCCTCTCTCTCTGCCCCTCCCCCATTCATGCTCTGTCTCTCTCTGTCCCAAAAATAAATAAACGTTGAAAAAAAAAAAATTTTTTTAAATTGAAAACTGAAATAAACCTAATTGTATATCAAGTTGTTGACATAACCATAAAATAAAAATTATTTTAAGTGACTTTGAAACACAGTACTTTGACTATACATCCTTAATGGAAATACAGCATAAGGATGAATAGAGAGCTACAAAAAAAATCTGAAATGCTATTCAGTGGTCTTACTGTCAACAGTAATATAGTTATTACAAAATTGCTATGATATACAAAATAATTTCCTTTTTTTTTTTTAATTTATTTGAGAGTGCACACATGTGCATAAGCTGGGGAGGGGCAGAGAGAGAGGGAAAGAGAATCCCTCTGTCAGCACAGAGCCCAACATGGGGCTCGAACTCATGAACCATGAGATCATGACCTGAGCCAAAACCAAGAGTCAAACACTTAAACCGACTGACCCACCCAGGTGCCCACAAAATCATTTCTTATTAATGTATACCACGGTATTAATATTAATAACATTATTATTAATGGACATCTGTATGAGAATAAAGCAAAAATGTAAGTTACTACTCTGTTAAGAGCTAATAAGGCTTTCAGTGTGAGAGAAGTGATGCAAGTTTAAAAACAAAAACAAGCAAAAAAAAAGAAAAAAACACCAAAACTAAGTATGAAATCCTCAATCTGAATTGAAATGTCAATATGAATTGATGGTCTTTGTCTTTTCAAAAATACTTATTTGCTAACACCACCCACCAAAAAGGCCTAGAGGCAATGACAGCCCAAAGCAGTAATACTCTGGGTCCAGATTGTGGTCTCTAAATATCATTCCCCACTAAAAGGAACCAGGGCTTCTTGGAGGAATGACTAATTCCAGGTCTGGTGTAAGAAATACACAAGGGAAGGGGCGCCTGGGTGGCGCAGTCGGTTAAGCGTCCGACTTCAGCCAGGTCACGATCTCGGGGTCCCGCGTCAGGCTCTGTCTGGGCTGATGGCTCAGAGCCTGGAGCCTGTTTCCGATTCTGTGTCTCCCTCTCTCTCTCTGCCCCTCCCCCGTTCATGCTCTGTCTCTCTCTGTCCCAAAAATAAATAAACGTTGAAAAAAAAAATTTTTTTTAAAAGAAATACATAAGGGAAGCCCCACACGTCTTATTCTGCCAAAAAGTGGAGACGCTATCTAAGGTTACCAGGGTTATGGAAAAAGGACTCAAAAGCCAACACGAAGGGGACTGTGGTCAATTTAAGCAAAATAAATAACTACAACTGAATGAAAGAAACTGAATATATGAAGGTCCAGGATCTCAAACAGATTCTTAAAATGAGAAAGCCATGCCCTTGTGTAAAAGTCCATAACTCATGACTCACCACTGAAGGTAACTGTTATACCAACTCCTGACTCTGAAAATTGAAATTAAAGAGACATAATTTAAGCATTTATTCCTGCTCTGACTACAGTTCAAGGTATTCACACAGCCTTGGTTAATGAGGGAAAATTCTCCACAGAATTTCAGTTAAAAAAAAAATAGAAAAAAAAATCAATGTATTATAATCTCCAAATAGATAACTATTTCTGAAATGACCATGAATGAATGAGAGGTTAACAGGAAATTTTATAATGTCACTACCTGAACTCACTGATCAATTTCACCATTTATAAAGGCAAAACAAACAGACATCATATCATGAGCCTTTTGATGCTATATGATATGAAGTACCCAGAGCACATAGCTTGTGGAATATTCTTGCCAAAAACAGTTAAAAATGAATGTAATCAAGCTTTTAGAATAAATTAAAGAACACTAAGAAGAAGGAAACAGACAAATTCCAAATGCAGGATACCCATAGCAGGATTACACTAGTATTCTTCAACAAGTCAACAGCGTAAAGAAAAAATTGGGGGAAACAGAGTACACTAGACTAAAAGACTCAAGAGATGTAAAACCATATGTAATGGGGCACCTGGGAGGCTCAGTCAGTTGAGCATCTGACTCCTAATTTTGGGTCAGGTCATGATCTCACGGTTGTGAAACCAAGTCCTGTGTCCGACTCTGCATTCAGCGTGGAGCCTGCTTAGGATTCTCTCTCCCACTCTGCCCTTCCCCCGCTTGTGCACAGTCTCTCTCTCTCTCTCTCTCTCTCTTTCTCTCTCTCTCTCTCTCTCTTTCCCTCCATCCCTCCCTCCTCCCCTGCCTCAAAATAAATAAATATTTTTTTTGAAAAGGTTCTAGGGGTGCCTGGGTGGCTGAGTCATTTAAGCATTTGACTCTTGATTTCGGCTCAGGTCATAATCTTACAGTTTGCGGGTTTGAGCCCCACGTCAGGCTCTGCGCTGATAGCGTGGAGCCTGCTTGGGATTCTCTGTCTACCTCTCTCTCTGCCCCTTCCTCCCTCTCTTTCTCAAAAATAAATAAATAAACATTTTGAAAAAAGAATATATTTTTAAAAGGGTTTTAAATAATATGTAACACAATACACCTGCTATCAAGATTAAAACAACTAAAAGAGAAATATACAGTTTTTTAGCAAATCATGTAAATCAATTCAACGAAGCAAAAGCATGTGAATTATACATCACTTTGAGCTCCAGAATCAATAGTCTTGATTCTACTGTGAATCCCTTATAAAAACAAAACATGTTAGTGAACACAGGTTTCAGAGTGACAATTTACTTCAGGCAGGGGAGAGGGAGGCAGGGGATATGACTGGGGAGATGATTATAGATGCAGGTTAGTTTCAAAGCAGGGCTTAGCTCTTTGTTTTAAGTGACAGGTTCCTAAGTATTTATTTTCATTATCATTAAGCAATTTAAAACCTTAATGAATAAATTAAGGGGGACTATACAATGGTCAATGATGAGTACAATTAACAATTAACTAAGGATTATGATTTATCTAACAATGTACACCTAGGGTCAAAAAAGAAAACAATTTTGGAGCACCTGGGTGGCTCGGTCGGTTAAGCATCCGACTTCGGCTCAGGTCATGATCTCACGGTCTGTGAGTTCGAGCCCCGCGTCGGGCTCTGTGCTGACCGCTCAGGGCCTGGAGCCTGTTTCAGATTCTGTGTCTCCCTCTCTCTCTGCCCCTCCCCTGTTCATGCTCTGTCTCTCTCTGTCTCAAAAATAAATAAACGTTAAAAAAATTAAAAAAAAAAAAAAAGAAAACAATTTTTTATTTCAGCAAAAAAAGGGCAGAGTAAAAAAAATCACAGGTAAAGCAAAGATGACAAAATCTTGACAATTTTCTATCTAAGTGTTAGATATATGGTAGTGGGGATGCAGCCATTATACTCTTCTCTTAACTTCTGTGTATGTTTGAAAATTTTTATAGTAAACAAATTTTATGTGAAGGATGGAAATAATTTAATATCTGACAGCTGCAAACCACTAACACAATCAACTAACTCTTGTTGGAAAAATGCATATATCTGAAACAAAAGAAGTCTCACATGAATAATATCAAATTCTTCACTAACCATTCTTTTCACAGCTGTAAAGTCTAGATTTGTAAAGCGCAGCAGTCCTAATTTATAAAGGTCTAATTAACATCTTCTCAAATAATGAAACAATATATAAAGATAACCATCCCAAGAAAGAAAGAAAGAAAGAAAGAAAGAAAGAAAGAAAGAAAGAAATCCCCTCATTTATGAGCTCAGAGTTCAGAGTGTACTTTCTCACAGAAAAATAAGAAAAAGTGATTAGATTCTACACCAGCCCACAAAAACTTTTTTAACATAATATACTCCAAGTATGGTTTTAACTAAGAAAATACTTCTGGGGGGCACCTGGGTGACTCGGTTGAGCACCCGACTTTTGATTTTGGCTCAAGACATAATCTCACAGTTGCTCAGGCAACCCTGCTTGGGATATTCCCCAACCACCCCCCCCCCCCCATCGTCCCCTGTTTGCATGCAAGCTTATGCTCAAGCACTCTCTCTCAAAATAAGTAAGTAAACATTAAAAAGAAAAGAAAAGAATTCTGGAATAGGAACTTAAGAGATTCTGACTATACACATCTTAAAATTCTTTAGAGAAAGTGTTTTCTGCTAGTAGGGAGATAATGGTACTTCATAAAGAACAGGGAATCAATCCCTTACCAGGTATTCTGATATTTTAAAAAAGCCAATAACCCACTGAAAGCAAATGGGAGTTCAGATTCTATCCATTTAAACTTTCGAGGTGACAATAAGCTGAGGACTACCACAAACTCATAAAACATATAGCTTTTTTGTTAGTTTGTCCCCAGTTAATTTGTCTTGAGTGGAAAACAGTGTTGTCCTCCATTTCAGTGTAGAATACTGACTTTGGGTTTTGTTTTGTTTTGTTTTTAAATAATTGTTCTAGGGGCGCTTGGCTGGCTCAGTCAGAAGCGGGTACAACTCTTGATCTTGGGGTCATGAGTTCAAGCCCCACACTGGGTGTAGAGATTACTAAAAAATTAATAAATAAACCTTAATTGTTCTAGAACTCTTCACTTCTTTATTTCATTTGGCTACAGAATTAAAGGAAATATGAACCGTTTGCTTCAAAACACCACCAAGAAGGTACTGTCTACCAACATACATTTTTTAACATTTATTTATTTTTGAGAAAGAGAAAGAGAATGCGCGCATAAGCAAGGAGGGGAAGAGAGAGAGGGAGACAGGAGGATCTGAAGCAGGCAGAGCCTAACGTGGGGCTTGAACTCACAAACCATGAAATCATGACCTGAGCCAAAGTCAGACGCTTAACCTACTGAACTACCGAGGCACCCCCACCCCCGCAACATATACATTTCCAAATGTTCCAAAGGCCAAATGTTCTAGCCGTATGGCAAACATTGTAAGTTTTGGTACTTACGATACCATTTTCATTAGACATGATGTAAATGAGTAAAAATAAGGTAATTTTGTAGTCATCCCCCAAACCAAAAATACCCCTTGATCTTCAACGTCTGAACATTAACACCAAAGCCTAAAAAATTTCTAAGCAAAGTACTACAAAGAGAAAAAAAGTAAATTTGCCTTCTGAAGGTACTAAAGGAATTTTTTAAAGGAAAAAAATGAGGTAAAATAACCAGAATGTATATGACTAGAAACTAAAACCAAACATATTAAAAAGAATAAGAAACAAAAGAGTATTTAGCTGCAGAAGTTCCAAAAGCCTTTACCGATCAACTCAGTGAGCTAAAATGTGGCTACTACATGAGATCAACATCTAGTACCAATAGCTTCTTACCCACTGAATTTCCCTTGTAATAAAATGCAAAACTAAAACAAAGTGCCTATCTTTTAAAATGTCATTATCTCAGAAAGTTACGAAATAGATTAAATCAATGTTCTTTTAGTTGAACTTCACAGATGTTAGAGTTTCAATATGTCCATGGAAACGTTTTCAAACAATTATAGTTATGGAAATAAAGCCAGTTTTATCTACTACTCATATGTTCCTAATCCCAGTGATTAAATCTAGAGGCATGAATTTAAGACAGATACTGTATGCATTATGTTTGAATACAAACACTCAAAGTGGATTTGAGTTTAAAATGTTAGAAAGTTATGTGTCCTTCTCTATCCACTTATGAATTTAAAACTCAACATTCTGGTACAAAAAGCTTCTCATCTAAAATCCAGGAAAAAAGTCTAATTCCTAAATTGAGCCTTTGTTAACTATAACGAAGTTATACTAAACAACATACTTGCTACATGGGGTTGTTTTTGGCAACATAAGTATTTTCATGAACTAAAGTGAAACGTCTGGAACACAGATGCAAGAAAAAAATCTAAGGAATAGGTATATTAAGAGATTAATTTTTTTAAGTGATGGCTACCAACCTTGCCCAAAATATGGCTGCCAACTTTTCAGCTTAATCTTCAGTCTCAGCCACATAAAATCTTTCTGATCACTGATCGTACCCAATATGACATCATGAAACCTGCCCACTTTTCTCATGTTCCCACTCCCACAGATTTTTAGACCATAAATTTGTAGTGTTTCCTTTGCGTAAATTCATTAATCATATTACAGAAAAATGACAGTACTCTCTGACAAGACTTTATGTCAAAATACAGCTTGAAATACTGTACATTTACTCTTTTCTTTTTTTTTTAAGGCTTTAAAAAATTTTTTAAGCTATATCCAACGCAGGGCTCAAACCCATAATCCCAAGAGTCAGATGCTCTACCAACTGAGCCAGCCAGGCGCTCCAATACACATTTACTTCTAAAGAAATTCTAAAGTACATGTCTTTCTCAAGAGATTCTGGATATATTTCTAAGGAAATTTAAATTCTCACATTATTTAAAAAACGCCTTTCTATTCCAGAAAAGATATACAATATAAACACTAACCAAAAGCAGGCTATGGTAGCTTAGAAATGTTATTAAAGATAAAGGATTGGGGCGCCTGGGTGGCTCAGTCGGTTAAGCGTCCGACTTCGGCTCAGGTCATGATCTCGCGGTCCGTGAGTTCGAGCCCCGCATCGGGCTCTGTGCTGACCGCTCAGAGCCTGGAGCCTGTTTCGGATTCTGTGTCTCCCTCTCTCTCTGACCCTCCCCCATTCATGCTCTGTCTCTGTCTGTCTCAAAAATAAAAAAATAAAAAAACCAAAAAAACAAAAAAACGTTAAAAAAGATAAAGGATTATTTTACAATGAGAAAGTTAACTGAACATGAAATATAAAGATTATGTGCACCTAATTACACAGCCTCAAACTACGTAATGCAAAAACTGACAAAAAGAAACTCCACAGTAAACTGTTAGAAGTAATTTTAAAATATCTCACAGAGAAGGAAAACAAATACTAGGAAGGATATAGATTTGAACGACACAATTAAAAACCTTGACCCAGGGGTACCTGGGTAGCTCAGTCGGTTGAGCCTTGATCTGATTCTTGATTTTGGCTTGGGTCATGATCCCAGAGCAGTGGGATATAACCCAGCATTGGGCTCTAGGCTGGGCGTGGAGCCTGCTTAAGATTCATTCATTCATTCATTCTCTCTCTCTCTCTCTCTCTCTCTCTCTCTCCCTCCCTCCCTCTCTCCTTCTCTCTCCCTCCCTCCCTCCCTCTCTCTCTCCCTCTCTCCTTCTCTCTGCCTCCCTCCCTCTCTCTCTCCCTCCCTCTCTCCCTCCCTCTCTCTCTCCCTCTCTCTCTCCCTCCCTCTCTCTCCCTGTCTCCCTCTCTCTCTCCCTCCCTCTCTCTCCCTGTCTCCCTCTCTCTCTCTCCCTCCCTCTCTCTCCCTCTCTGTCTCCCTCTCCCTCTCTCCCTCTGCCCCCCCCCAACACCCCTCTGCCCCTCTCCCCCCTCCCCCGCTCGTGCTCTCTTTCTCTAAAAAATAAAAAAAATAAACAAATAAACCTTGACCCGACTGTCCAATACTGCACCCAACTAAAACACATATATTCTCTTCAAGCGTGCGTGAGACACTTGTCAACATTAACCAAATACTGAAACATTAAAAAAAGCCTCAACAATTTCTCTGATTACAGTGGGTAAGCTAAAAATCAGTAACAAAACGATAACCAGAAGGGGCAGGGGGGAGAAAAACGGTATCATAATGAAAATTAGAAAATAGTTTAAACTCAATGACAAAGACAATATAATATTTGTGGGATGCAGCTACAACAGCACAAAAAGGAAACTTACAGCCTTGACAGCGGAATAGAAAAACATAATAAAAACAGAAATAGAAAAAATAAATAAAAACTAAAAATCATAAAGCACCCATCTTGAAGAGCCAAGAGAGAAATAATATTTTCATCTAAATGCAGAAGGATGGGGGGCGCCTGAGTGGTTCAGTTGGTTAAGCATCCAACTCTTGATTTTGGCTCAGAACATGATCTCAGAGTTTGTAAGTTCAAGTCCCACGTTGGGCTATACACTGCTTGGGATTCTTGCTCTCTTTGCCCCTCCCCTGCTCCCTCTCTCTTTCTCTCTCTCTCTCTCTCAAAATAAATAAATAAATAAATAAATAAATAAATAAACAGATAAATAAATAAATTTTTTTTTGAATGTAGAAGGATAATTAGTATCAACTAGGATACTCTTTTGAGGAGGTTTTGTTTTGTTTTGTTTTAATGCAACCAACAAAGGGCACCTGGGTGGCTCAGGTCATGATCTCAAGGTTTGTGAGTTTGAGTCCTGCATCAGGCTCCATGCTGCCAGTGCAGAGCCTGCCTGGGATCCTCTCTCTCCCTCTCTTTCTGCCCCTCTCTCACTTTTGTGTGTGCGCTCCCTCTCTCTCAAAATAATAAATAAACTTAAAAAAAATAAGTGCAACCCACAAAAATGATAAAAATTTAAAAATTTTAAAAGCAGGGGAAAAAAGCCAGGTGACGAATATGTTTGTCACAGATCGTGGTGATGGTTTCCTGAGTGTATATTTATCTCCAAACTCATCGAGTATACATTAAATATGTACAACTTTTTGTATGCCAATTATAGTTCAATAAAGTTTTTTTAAAAAACAGGAGCAGTTAAAAAAAAACACCACAAAGATGCAAAGGAAATAATAAAGACAGGATCAGAAATAAACTGGAATAAACACAGAATCAAAAAAGGATCAACAAAGCCAAAAGTTATTTTTTTTAAAGACTAATAAAAGGTGTTAACAGTTTTGTGAGATTTAACAAAGTTTTGTGAGATGATTAAAAAGAAAACAAATAACCAATTTCTGGACTGAAAAAGAAGAGAACATCACTATAGATCCCTGCAGACATCAAAGAAACAGGATGTTATTATGCCAATAAAATTTAAAATTTAAGCAAAATAGGTAGATTCCTAGAAAAATGCAACTTACTAAACCTGACATAAAACAACAGAAAATATGAATAGCCCACTATCCATCAAAGAAATCAAATCTAAAATTAATCTTTCCCACAATAAAAACCCCAGGGCCCGGGTGCCTGGGTGCCTCAGTTGATTAAGCGTCTGACTTCAGCTCAGGTCATGATCTCATGGTTGGTGGGTTCGAGCTCCGTGTCAGGCTCTGTGCTGACAGCTCAGAGCCTGGAGCATGTTTCAGATTCTGTGTCTCCCTCTGTCTCCCCTCCCCTGCTCACGCTCTCTCTCTCTCAAAAATAAACATTAAAAATAATAAGAATTAAAAAAAAGCTCCAGGACCAAGTGGCTTCATGAAAAAAATAAAAAGCCCTTTATTTAAGTAATAAATAATACCAACTCACAGAAACTCCTGCAGACAACAGAAAAAGTGGGAACTAGCCCCAACTCATTTTGTGAGGCCAGCATAATCTGGACACCAAAGCCGGACATGGACATTAACAGAAAAGGAAAATTACAAGTCAATCTCATATATCAGTGCAAACTCCTAAATAAAATATTAACGAACTGGGTGCAACAATATATAAGAATGAAAATATACCACAACCAAATGGTATTTATTCCAGGAATAGGAGACTGGGCTAACACTTACAGAATCAACGTAGGAATTTCTGCTTCCAGAAGGAGCAGAGGGACTGGATTTAACCCTCTGCCATGAAACAACCACAAACGAAAAAGAGACCACGTAATAGAAAACAAAGGAACTAACAGGTACATTACAAAAGAGGGTTAACCAAATGACCTATATATACACATATATTTCGTATACATGAAAAGGTGCTCAACATCTTTAGTCCCCAGGGAATGGCAAGTCCAAACCACCAAAAGATATCCCTACATTGCCATCAGAACGGATAAAATAAAGGGGAAAAGGAAGAAGAATGATACTGACGATACCAAGTGTTAGCAAGGATGTAGAGGAGCTAGAACTCTTGTAGACTACTGATAGAAGGGTAAACTTGTACAACCACTTTGGAAAACCAGCAGCACCTATTACAGATGAGCATATGTAAAATGAATGGCCCAGGAAATCCACAACTAGATTCCTATCTCTAGAAAGGTACATATATGAGCATAAAAAACATGCGAAAAAATATTCATAGTAGCATTATTCACAATGGTCCCAAACTGGAAACCATTCAAATGCCCATCAACTCAGAAAATGAATAATAAATTAATAATCGTCATCTATCTATATAATAGAATATTATACTGCAATAAAAAGGAATGTACTACTATTACAAGCAACATTTGGATGACTCACACATATTGTGGAGGCAAAAAAAATTGGACATCAAAAAGTATATACTGTATGATACTATTTTTTTAAAGGTAATCCTAATTGGTGTTTATAGAAGTCAAGATGGTAAGTACTTTTGTGGGAGTGAGGGCAGTGGCGGCTAAGAGGGGAAATGATGTGGTTCCACAGGTGTGTTCCACCTGTGTAGATATTTGTAAATATCTATCAAGCTATTTACTGAATATTACTTAACCAAGTGCTATACTTTAATGAAAAAGTTTATCATAATATATCTTTCCATACCGAACACTTGCCAATCTGACAGTCTTCTACTGATAAACTTTAGTCGTTAAATTAGGTGTCTAAATACATTCTGAAGATTTAGAAAAGAAAACCCTGTGAGATGCCTTCTATCAGTTGTTATTTTTCATCCACCTAGAATAACCCCCCTCTCTAGTTCTTGTGATACCACATCTCATCTACTGACCACAGAGTGGTCAAGAATGGTAACAGAAATTGGTCCGGGGACACCACAAGGTACCTAGCACACTGCCAGGCACCATTACACTCAATAAATATTTGTTGAATAAATGAGCTCATAGAGAAAGAGAAACAGAAGGAAGCAGAGAGACACGTTATCATCTTCTCTGAGGGTCAGAACTCTACTATTAGGCCTGTCTACTGCCCATTAGAAAGTAAAGTCCTCAAGGGCCTTGACTTTGTCCATTTCGGTCACTAGTGTCATTAAGTTTTACAGTCAGGGACCTACCAAAATGTTTTTATCTACTTTAAATGTATCAAATTCCTCTTTAAAGACTGGTGTGGTACGTTTAATTAGTATCTTTAAAAATGCTTCATATTGTTTTGGAAGCAAGTATAAGACTATCAGGTTTCTAGGTTTGGTTTCATTTATTAGTCTAGTCAAGAAAAGAACTATGATTTACTAAATGGTCAGGTTTCTAATTTACAGCATCTTCAGCTATCTAGCACTCTGATCCTGCTAATGGCCCCAATCCACTCTGATCACAACTACTGACAATTGCTACTTGCTCCCATTCTAGCTTTCTTAACACTTCTTATTCGGGTTCTCATCTAAATCAATTTTTCATGACTACGCATGAAGAAAACCACTTGAATACAAAGTTTAAATACAAAGGATCTCATTTAGAAGAATTATGTTAACTACTAGTGAGTGAATCAGTAAATGTATAATTCAACTCACCCACTTTATTATTTTTTTACTTGCTGGGCTTTCTCACTCTTTCAAAGAGTTGACTATACAGCAATAAGGACAGTATCCAACATTTATTAAGCAGTTAACATGCATCAGATACTATGCTAAGTCTTTTATATATATTATTTCACTTGGTGCCCTTTAAAAGTGTTAAGTCAGATACTAAGATAAGAGTTTCTCCCCTTAAACCATTCTAATAACAAAAATAACAGGGGCGCCTTGGTGGCTCAGTCGGTTAAGCGTCTGACTTCGGCTCAGGTCATGATCTCACGAGCCCTGCATCAGGCTCTGTGCTGAGAGCTCAGAACCTGGAGCCTGCTTTGGATTCTGCGTCTCCCACTCTCTCTGTCCCTCCCCCCCAACCCCCCACTAACACTCTCTCTCTCTCAAAAATAAATCAACATTAAAAAAATTTTTTTTAATTTATGTTTATTTATTTTTAAAGACAGAGAGAGAGAGAGCACAAGCAGAGGTGGGGCAGAGAGAGAGGGGGACACAGAAGCGGAAGCAGGCTCCAGGCTCCGAGCTGTGAGCGGTCAGCACAGAGCCCGATGCGGGGCTTGAACTCATGAACCGCGAGATCATGACCTGAGCCGAAGTTGGACGCTTAACCGACTGAGCCACCCAGGCACCCCTAAAAAAATTTTTTTAAAAACAAGTATCTCAGAGAAATTAATAAGCTGGTAATAAATAACTTAAAAAGCAAATATCTGCTAAAATCTATGCAAAGTTGTTAACTGGTTTAAAAACCAAACTAACTAGTATATGAACCCACTATAAGACTAAGACATATTAAGTATTAATCAATCTAAAAAAATAAATATTTTAAGAAGTATTTACTAAGGATATAATCACAATTCTAATAAAAATGGAATTTTGGGGGCGCCTGGGTGGCTCAGTCGGTCAAGCGTCCGACTTCAGCTCAGGTCACGATCTCACGGTCCATGAGTTCGAGCCCTGCGTCGGGCTCTGGGCTGATGGCTCAGAGCCTGGAGCCTGCTTCTGATTCTGTGTCTCCCTCTCTCTCTGCTCCTCCCCCGTTCATGCTCTGTCTCTCTCTGTCTCAAAAATAAATAAACGTTAAAAAAAAAAAAATTTTTTTTTTTTTAAAATGGAATTTTGTTCACCAAATTATTTTGGGCCTAGTACTCTACTTTCAAATTCTGACTTATGAAGGTGTTAATGTCTTAATAATGCAATATTTTATTTAGGACCTAGAGATCTAACCATAAAATTATAAATTGAATTCTAAATCTCTGGGTCTCTAGTCCATTCAATAAAGGACTCTCACTGAAACAGTCTGATAGGTATTTACTAAATGCATCTAGTGAAAGGGAATTTATTATTCTCTAAACAGCTGTAATTTGAAGGAAGTTGTTAGCATTCAGTCACAATAGTCTTCACTCTTATTCCTACTTATTTGACCTAATACCCAACATTTCAAACATAAGTCTAATCTCCCCCTCCCCCAACTAACCTGTCAGTAGACAATTACAGAATTTCCATCCCACCTTCCCCTTGATAGCAAGTCTATTCTTTTCTAGGCTCAAAAATTTGTGGGAGCCTGGGCGGCTCAGTCGGTTAAGAGTCCCAACTTCAGCTCAGATCATGACTGGGAGTCTGAGAATTTGAGCCCCGCATCAGGCTCTGTGCTGACAGCTCAGAGCCTGGAGCCTGCTTTGGATTCTGTGTCTCCCTCTCTCTCTGCCCCTCCCCTGCTCATGCGCGCTCTCGCTCTCGCTCTCGCTCTTGCTCTCTCTCTCTCTCTGTTGAAAATAAACATTAAAAAAAAAGTTTCATTAAAAAAAAAGTTTTTTTTTTTAATTTGTTTCTGTATTCATTTCACCAGATAGCAGTTTCCAGACTTTTCTTCATCTTAGTGACCAGTCTCTCATTAGCATAAAACATGGTGAGCTTATTATTGTGATTCTTCGGGACCCTCCACACACATCACTGCATGTAACCTAATGTTACACTGGTGTTTTCAGCAACAGTTTACTGTTTATAGACACTCAGTTGAGAGCAGTCACACAAGCCCTGTTGATCATCAAAATCCTTCAAGTTAACAGAACAGGAACACTGAGGCCTTGCAAAATTAAATAACATTGACTTAATGACAGAAGCAGATCTAGAATCAAATCTTCCAACTGCTAATGCTATCTTCCTCCCAACACATCAGAATCACATCCCCAGTATGAAATGTAGCAACAAAAGTACTGCAAGTTGGAAAATATGTCATATTCTTATAATATACAGAAAAAAATCATTAAGGATTTCCATCAAGGTATTAGCTACAATTCTTAATTTCTGGTAGGATTACCAGTGTTTATTTTGTTTTACTCATCTGAACTTTTTAGTTTGCTTTTTAAAAAAATACACACTTCCTATAATAAAAATTCTTTCTCATTTAAAAACAAGGCAAAATGAAAGGTATAATGACATCCTTCGTGTGTGATAAAACTTACTTCAAGTATAATTTTAATTTTAGAAAAGCTTAAAATATGGATTATTGGTTAACTTACATTTCAAAATACATCTTGCACAAAATGTTTTGTGACAATGGTTTTCTATCATAACACCATGGTTTGAAATGTTTAAAAAAAACCACACAAGCACATGCAAACATAAAATTAATTTGTTAGTACGTACAGAATTGGAATGGTCAAATCATTCAACACTGAGCCATTAGTATGTAAGTACTTAAAACCAAAATGTCTGCCACTATGATCTGGTGATAAAATATACAAATAAGTCTATTAGTCAAAACCAGCTAAATGAACTTAAAAAAGCATGAAGATTATGATGAGTTTCAAGCACTAACTGCAAGAATGTGTCAAACTCCGAATGTTAGGTGACAATTTAGCAATCAGGGATGGCACTTATGTAAGCAAGCAGCATGAATGAACACATACTTTAAAATTCCAGGTGACATTCAGCTCTTACTACCAAAGGGAAGGATTCCCCCCATTACAGAGGCATTGATACACTGCCCTCTGTACCTGGCACATCCTGGGGGAGCTCAGATGCCACCTTCTTCTCTGCCATGTTGCTGCTATCATGGGTTTCTGAGAGACACCCCACGGGACTCCTCCCTTCAGAGGGACTAGTCTCTTCTGGAGAAGCATTTGTTGTGTTGTCGCCAAGATTTGCTGACACAGAGTTACCTTTATCCCCAACTTCTGTTGGCTCTACAGTAAAATGCACAACAAAACTTTAAAGATATCCTTTAAATTGCTCTAGGACAAATGGCCACATTCAATCAACTACTAAAAATGAATGATCACCAAGAAAACCTGCTTTTATTTGATGGCCATTTTGAAGCAATTAGATTTTGGGATATTTTTGCAGTAGGTAATCCAAAGAGTATTTAAAATATTAAGACCGTTTAAGTAATTAATATAAAAATGAACGTAACACATACAAAAGTGTATATTCTGGTATAAAAATAGTGATTTTTTTCACCAACATATCTTACAGGGAAAGGGTATCTTATTAGGAAGTATAAATAGAGATATGGGTATATTATAGCAAATCTACCAATACATAAAACTCATTACAATGATTATACATGTTACAAGAGGAAAGGATATCCTAATTTCTTTAGAAATATAAAATTATAGAGGTATTAGTAATAAAAAAAAAGGATTCATTTTCATTTTGAAAGCAAAATTGGAGGCTTCATAAATAACACTGATGAAATACTATTTTCTAGCCAAGTAATTTTTTTACCCTCGGATTTTCCTTGCTCAGGATCATCATCTGGTGCTTTGTCATCACCATCTTTTTCAAGGGACTGGTCTTCAAACTCCTCTCTGCTTTTCTCAGCATCTTTGGAGTTATTATTCTCAGTCTCATTCTTGTCCTTTTCTATTTCTTCTGGGCTTTTAACAATATCAATGTCTCCTTTTTTGGCTCTTATGGATTCCAAAATTTCTTCTACAATAAAAACAAAAAATTTTGTTTCCAGGTATACCAAATATAGAAAAAGTACTACAAATGTCACTCAAGAGTTTCAATACAAGTTATTAAAGTTACATATGTCAAAACACCGGAACTAAGAAATAAGGATCAAGATTACCGATACGATATTGATGCCCATAGAACACAACCAATGGGGTAATCTTCACTTCTAGAAAATATATGGTAGGGGCACCTGGATGGCTCAGTCGGTTAAGCATCTGACTCTTGGGGCACCTGGGAAGCTGAGTCGGTTAAACTCAGGTCATGATCTAGAGGTTTATGAGTTCGAGCCCCGTGTCAGGCTCTGTGCTGACAGCTCGAGCTGGGAGCTTGCTTCGGATTCTGTGTCTCCCTCTCTCTCAGCTCCTCCCCCACTAGTGTTTGCACGCTCTCTCTCTCTCTCTCTCTCAAAAATAAAGAAACATTAAAAAAAATTTTTAATAACAAAAAGTACACTACATGCTGAATTACACTGAAATATAACATGCTCACTGTAGGAAATTTGAAAAATATAAATAGAATACCAACTATAATCATTCTATGCTAGTTGGTTATTTTTTGATAAAAGCTGGTCTATTACCTAGTTAGAGAAAAAGAATTTTTTTAGAGAAGAAGAATTTAAGTACCTCAATGACCCAGGCACTGTTTTTGCATGGTATCTTACATAATTCTCCAATTCTCTAGTGTTCTACCACATGATAATCCATAATGGAATTAACTAATTCCTCTATACTGGACACTTTTAGTTTTTCACATTCCCCTAAGTCAGACCACTAAACATTTTAATTATACATCTTATTTTGGCTTTGTTCATTAATTAAGATGATATTATGTACATAATTGTGTGAATAGGCAAGCTCACTCTAGAAAATATTTCTAATTTAACATATTTGATAAAAACACACTTAACATTGCTTTTTAAGGGACTGGACAGTTCTTTA
This sequence comes from Leopardus geoffroyi, assembly GCF_018350155.1. Taxonomy (NCBI): domain Eukaryota; kingdom Metazoa; phylum Chordata; class Mammalia; order Carnivora; family Felidae; genus Leopardus; species Leopardus geoffroyi. Next base: position 47,236,617 of record NC_059330.1, read on the forward strand.
TTATCGTACTAAAAGCTGAGAATGCAAGAATAAAAAGGGATTTTTCGATTTTTTTAATGTTTTTTTTTACTTACTTTTTTTTTTTTTTTTAATTTTTTTTTTTTTTTTTTCAACGTTTATTTATTTTTGGGACAGAGAGAGACAGAGCATGAACGGGGGAGGGGCAGAGAGAGAGGGAGACACAGAATCGGAAACAAGCTCCAGGCTCTGAGCCATCAGCCCAGAGCCTGACGCGGGGCTCGAACTCACGGACCGCGAGATCGTGACCTGGCTGAAGTCGGACGCTTAACCGACTGCGCCACCCAGGCGCCCCTTTTTTACTTACTTTTGAGAGGGAGAGAGCACATGCGCAAGTGGGGGGTGGGGGGGGGGGGCGGGCAGAGAGCAAGGAAGACACAGAATCTGAAGCGGGCTCCAGGCTCTGAGCTGTCAGCACAGAGCCCAACGCGGGGCTCGAACCCATGAACCAACCATGAGATCACGACCTGAGCCAAAGTCGGACACTCAACCAACTGAGCCACCCGGGCGCCCTGAGATTTGCCAATTTTAATGCCATGATTCATGAAAGAAAACTAAGGGATATAGCCTGACTGAAAGTAATAAAATTTCTTATTATTTGATCTACTGTATGGAGAGAAAATAGTAAGAAGGGGATACAACCTCCCCAAAGAATTCTGACAACTAAAACTTATCTGATGAAAATGTTACATATTTTTCTAAACAGATGTAACAGAAAAATACTTCCTATCACCAGATATGAATAAACACAATCCTTGGTAATCAGTCTGCTAGTTTCTGAAGATGAAGTATATTTGTATGCAACAGTATTTATATATAACAGTATGACTATAGCATTCTCAAAAAATACACATGAATTAAAGGCACTATAGACGCAGAGCATGTAGGAACAGGCTCCGATACAGCTTAAGTAGATATATTTATTAAATATAAACATTCTACTTTAAGCAAATAGAAAATGGGGAAATTTTTCAGTAAATGGAGAATGGGAAAATTAATAGGATTATATGTATAGCAGATAACATATATAGAAGAGCAGAGCCAGGCAGTTCAAGTGTACTTTCAAAGTCTTAATCATTTTATCTAAGATTAAAATGCACTATTAGAAAACACAGGTGATACTTATTAAACATGCAGAGTATATCTGGCAGGATTTTAAAAATGGCAATAATAGCGTGTCTGGAAAAAAGCAAGGTGAAACGGGATTATGAAGGAGATTCACTTTTCACTGTATACCCTTTTATACTATTTGAACTTTTTAAAAAAATCGTAAGTATTTATTATCTTTTACAAAACAAGAAGTTGAGCAAGAAAGTAAATTAGGTATTGAAATATAACCCAAACTATAAAGTAAATATCCATAATCCAAGGTAACCCAAGGTAAATTAGGTATTGAAATATAACCCGAACGATAAGGTAAATATCCGTGAGTCCACACCGATATAAATAAATGACTGAATAATAAACTAGAAGAACAGACAAATCTCCTGTGCAGAAAAATCCCAAATAATTTATGTAGATAGCCACTACCTCCAGGAGGGAGAGCCTAACTCTCCCCTCCCTGAGTGTGGGCTGTGTGTAGTGACTTCTTCCCCAAAGCACAGCATGGGTAGAAGGAGTAATTTTATAGTGGAGAAACTTGACAAACGCTACCTGAGCCAGGTTAACATAATCAGTGATAAGTCACGTTGACGGCACATAATCTTGGTATAATGATAAGAATGGCACTTTTCACCTCTGTAGTCTTCCTCCCCAAATCCATAATCTCAGTTGGGAGAAGAACAGGAGACAAATCCCGACAGAGGGCATTCTACTAAATACCTGACCAGTACCCGTCAAAACTGTCAAGGTCATCAAAAATAAGAAGTCTGAGATGGGGCGCCTGGGTGGCTCAGTCGGTTAAGCGTCCGACTTCGGCTCAGGTCGTGATCTCGCAGTCTGTGAGTTCGAGCCCCGCATCAGGCTCTGTGCTGACAGCTCAGAGCCTGGAGCCTGTTTCAGATTCTGTATCTCCCTCTCTCTGACCCTCCCCCGTTCATGCTCTGTCTCTCTCTGTCTCAAAAATAAATAAAGGTTAAAAAAAAATTTTTTTTAATAAATAAATAAATAAATAAATAAATAAATAAATAAATAAGAAGTCTGAGAAACTGTGACAGTCTAGAGGAGCCTTAAGAGACAGGATAAGTAAATGCAATGTGGTGTTCTGGATGCGACCATGAGACAGAAAAAGGATGTCAGTAAAAATAAGGAAATATGAATAAAGTATAGAGTTCAGGTATTATAATGTATTAATATTGGTTCACTACTTATGACAAATGTGTCACACTACATTACTAATAGGGGAAACCTGGTGCAGGCTATATGGAACACTGTTCTACCTTAGCAACTTTTCCGTAACTATAAAACTATTCTAAAATTAAGTTTTACTTAAAATAAAAAAGAAAGCAAAGACTAAATTTTAAAAGAATACTATTTCTCATAATTAAAAATAGGGTTCCTAATAATAAGGTAACTTGAATTAAAGAAAACAGTTGGGGAAATATTAGTAATGACCGAGGCAATATACAAAATGCTAAAATGCATAGCATCCCTAATTTATGCTGGGATGAACAAGATTCTCTCGGGAAAATGAAAGTACTGGGAATTAAAATATACATATTTGAAATGTTAGTATCTTCAAATTTTGTAGTGACTTAATACCAAGGATTTATCTCAAATTTAGTAACAAGTAAAATGAGAAGATTTCCCTCTTACCATTAGCTGCCGCCAGAAAGGATTTGTTACTGCCCCGAGCCTTATTGGTCAAGTCTTCAGTTATGTCCATGTGTCGGTGGATTTCTTCACGCATTTCTTCCAGAATTTTGCAGAGTTCTGCTTCCCAGTAATCTTTATCTAGACAGTCAATTAATTCTGCAAGTTGGACCTTTGTGCTGTAGTACCAAATTTTCTTCTCATTTTCATTTTCTGTATCTTCTTCTCTGTTTAAAAGAAGAACAAAAACACTTTCTATGTTAGCTATAATGGCACTGATTTGACAGCTGCCATCTACGCAATGAAAGTTAAAATATGTCACACAAACTGCACGTTTTAAGGTGTTCAGTATATCTGCTCATAAAAACTCCCCTCCGGTCTCATTCAAACTCGGGTTACTTTTGTTCTAGTTGAGCAATCTCTAAGTATTTGGATTTCCTAGCCCACAGCAGCTTATGATAGAATAATCTGTGGGGCCTCTGGGTGGCTCAGTCATCGGTTAAGTATCCGACTCTTGATTTCAGCTCAGGTCATTATCTCACAGTTTTGAGACTGAGCCCCGAATTAGGCTCCACACTGGGCATGGAGCCTGCTTGGGATTCTCTCTCCCTCCTCCCCCCTCCCCTGTCCGCCCTCTCTCTCTCAAAAAAAAAAAAAAAAAAAAAAAAAGGAAAAAAAAATAATTTGTAATAGTGGGGAGAGAGGAATTAATATAGCAGCAGAGAAAGGTATCTAAAAATATGACACACAGAAACAGAATCTCAAGGGGCACCTGGTTGGCTCAGTGGAAGGAGCATGCAACTCTTCATCTTGGGGTCATGAGTTCGAGCCCCACATAGCATGTAAAAATTACTTACATAAATAAAACTTGAAAAGGGAGAAAAAAGAAACAGGACCTCAAAATTCAAAGTGTGGGAGTGCTCGGTGGAGGACAGTCTTGGTTCTACTTCAGTCGACTCTGATATCATCACTCTAACCATACGAATGAAATTTTAACCAGAAATATTTAAACTATACTCAGAGCAGGTTGACACTACAATCCAGTTTAGAACATTTCCATCAACATGGTATAAATGCTCTGCTAAATTCTGGTCCTTGAAGAGTGATCTCAATGAGCAATAACGTCTCGTGTCTCTTCCCTTCTTACGGACCAAGTTCAAAATGGGGAGAAGAGGAGCAGCCCCCAGCCCTGCCTACATCTCTCCAAAGGTCCCACCCACTTGTAACGGAGGTGTAGACTCCAGCAGGGATGGCCACTAACTACAATCCCAAGGCAAATTCAGGCCTACGACGGGACTATGAGAAATACATGCGATGGTATTCTCTCATTCGAAAGGAGTCCAGGAGCATGTGTGAGGTACCTGCCGAGAGTTTAACTTTCCTGTCTACTCAACAGCAAACTCACAAAGCTGAAAGAACTAGGCTTCAAGAAAGACTTGGCTTTAGGGGCGCCTGGGTGGCTCAGATGGTTGAGCATCTGACTTCGGCTCAGTTCATGATTTCATGATCTTTGTGTTCGAGCCCCACGTGGGGCTCTGTACTGACAGCTCAGAGCCTGGAGCCTGCTTCGGGTTCTGTGTCTTCCTCTTCTCTGCCCCTCCCTCCCTCTCAAAAATAAACATTAAAAAAAAATTTTTTTTTATAGAAGGATCTGGCTTTAAAATGGGTTCAGGCATTTATGAGACATGCAACCATGAAAAAGACACCACCTCTCTGAGCCTCACCTAGCTGCTAAAATGGGAATAACTATCTATTTTCAGGGTCGGCAATAAGAATTAGAGGTGTTATAATAAGGCACAGATTGTAGTACCCAGGCACATTGTTAGTAATCAATGAATATAAAATATGATTACTACTCTTAAGGTAGTAAATAAATAAAAATTGAGCAGAATTCCAGGAATGAATCATCCAGTAATTCTAAAGAAAGAAGGGACATATCAAGTCATGGATAAATAAAAGGATATCGAAATTATCAAAACTTTTCAAACATTAACAGAAAAAAAAAGAAAGAGCAAAGCGAGACAGCATTTAAGTTTTATTTAAGTAATCTCTACCCCAAACCTGGGGCTCGAACTCATAGCCCTGAGATGGGGTCGCATGCTCTTCCAACTGAACCAGCCAAGCACCCCCTGCTTTGCTCTTTAAAATCAGCATCTGCTAACATATGAAATTAGTATATTGCTCTGTTAGAAGCTTTCTAAAAAATTGCTGAAAATCATTTTTTTTTAAATCTGCTCTATAAGGGTATTTTTACTGACTTCTCATGACTGAGTGATGACAACAATCTTATCCCAATTTACAATGCTAAAGATGTCAGAGTCCTCTAATCAAAAAGACTAATAAAATGCTTTCAAAAGGCAATACTGTATCAAAACTCTAATTAAGTGACAATATCAAATCAGAAAGTACTTAGCTTTGAGCGTAAGAGTTATAGGACAGCCTGATTATTATCTAAAATATCAATCTTAAGGATTTCACTGTTACAAAGATGTTAAATTCTTTCTTTTACAATGTACTTTACCCTCTTTATTCAGAAATATCTACCAGTTTCAATGAAACAAGAGAAACATTCTGTATAAAAACATTTTGGGGTTAGAAAACATAATTTACAAGCATAAGATTTCAAGTGATTTCATTTTCACATGAAAATGGGGTTCTATGGGAGCCCATTTAATTAAATGGACATTCTATTTTTTCAAGTAACTCACATACTACTGAAAAGGTTCCTAATAGCTGACTTAATCCATATAGACACCTGCATAATTTCCATTTAAACAAAGAATAATTTCAATTTTAATCTTAAGTTTCATCTTAAAGGAGAACTCACTACTTCATATAGCAGTCCGTTCTGGATTGGAATTGCCCTTTTAGGAAGTTCTTCCTTTTAATGTCATGACACAAACCTGGTATTTCCGCCAATTAGGCCTGGTTCTGCCTGCTGGAGTTATGTGAAATAAAACTAACATATCCTCCACACACAGTCCTTCAAATCTTTCACTTCAAATCTTTCACATCTGTAATTTTGCTGTTTTTTCTCTTCAGGCCAAACATGCTCAAATACTTTAATCATTCTTTTTTTTTTTTTTTTAAGTTTATTTTGAGAGACAGCACGTGTGGGGGAGGGGCAGAAAGAGAGGAAGAGACAGAGAATCTCAAGCACTGTCAGCATGGTGTCCAATGTGGGGCTCGAACTCATGAACCATGAGATACTGACCTGAGCCAAGACCAAGAGTCAGACGCTTAACTGAGCCACCCAGGCGCCCTTAGTCATTCTTTACAGCACATTTTCCAGTCTTCACTCCCCTGATTTTCTTCCCTTAAATGTCCCTCTACAAATGTGGTGCCCAGTAACTTTTTTATTCTGCTCATCAAAGGTAATACACAACACTGAAAACTTTTTTCTTCTTGAAGCTGTGGAAGGATAAATTTGTTAAAAGCATAAAGTAACAAAACAGAGTGAACAATAACTGCTAATGTTTTCAAAGAAAAGCTGTTCTGTTTTTGTTTTTTGTTTTTAAAGCAATGTCTGTGCCCAAGGAGGGTCTCAAACTCAACCCTGAGATCAAGAGTCACATGTTCTACTGACTGAGCCAGCCAGGCACCTTGTGAAAAGTTGTCCCAAGGCTTTTTTTTATTGTTATATTTTCATTATTTTATTTTATTTTATTTTATTTTATTTTATTTTATTTTTTATTTTATTATTTTTTTCATTTCCACACCCAACATAGGGCTTGAACTCACAACCCTGAGATCACAAGTCACATGCTCTACTGACTGAGCCAGCCAGGTGCCCCGCCAAGTTGTCCCAATACTTGCGGACTTGGGCACACATTGTCAGAGTTTATATCATCAAAATTATTTGTTCTAATTACAAAAGTGACAAAAGCTTTCCTATATAAATATACACTGATGTGTATGTATATTTAGTTTGGGGGTCAGAATGTGGTTTCTATTGACGCTCTGTCCCTACAGTGCCTACAATGTTCCTTCTGCACACCCAAACTGGCCTGGCTTTCCTAAAGACACTAATCAGCTCAAAGGAGCTCACAGGGTGGCAGGGAAGACAGGTTGGAATGAAAACGTCTGCCAAAAACATAATTAAGAGCAAACATAAATATTACAGGTCTCCATGTTAAAGTCTGTTTGGCTTTCACTCAGGCAAGACAAGGAGGAGGTTAAGACTAACAATAAGTCTCCAGTTTCATTTTTAAACAAACCCACAGAAACTAAGAGTAAGGAACAGTAGTAGTGGGTTGAATAGCATCCCTCCAAAATTTATGTCCATCCGAAACCTTAGAACGTGACCTTATTTGGAAACAGGGTCTTTGCAGATACAATGTGATTAAATCTGGTATCCTTGTAAGTGGAAGAGAAGACACAGGGACACACAGGAAAGGTGATGTGAAGGTGCGGGCAGAGATTCGCATGATCCATCTGCCTATAGGCCGAGAAATGTCAAGGGCAGCAGGGACCACTAGCGCTTGGAACAGTCTCCCTCAGAGTCTCCAGAAAGAACCAGTCCTGCTGACACTGAGGTTTCAGACTCGTGGCTTCACAACTGTGAGAGACCAAATTCCTGTTGTGTGAAGCAGCTCCGTGTATGGTGATTTGTTACGGCAACCCTAGGAAACTCAACTTTCGGTACGGGGGAAACGGAGCCCTCTGACAAACACCTAAGAATGGGAACATGGCTTTGGAACTGGGTGATGGGGAAAGGCTGGAGGAATTTGGAGATACTGGATGGAAAAGGCTTCGGCTTCCCTGAAGAGACAGAGGTAAGCAGAGATTAGAATTATGTTGCTCACGAGCCAAGGAACACTTGAGCCTCTAGAAGCTGGAAAAGGCAAGAATGGATTCTTTCCTAGGGCCTCCAAAGGGAACACGGCCCCACTGCCACCCTGAGTTTAAACTTCCAGCCGGCACAACTGCCAGAGAATAAACTTCTGCCACCCAGTTTGTGGTACTTGGTTATAGCAGCCGCAGGAAACCAACTCAGCTAGGGCTTTAGCAGTTAAAGCACCAGCTAGGTCAGGCAGTCCGAGCGATCAGAAGCACACATTCTGGAGCCAGAATACCTGGGACTGAATCCTGATTCTGCTACTTATGACTAGTTGTGTGACACTGAACACATTATTTAACCTCTCTGTGCCTCAACTTCTCTGTCTGAAAAATGGGGTGGCAATACTTCTATCAAAATGTTGTTGTGAGGACTGAGTTCAAACACATAAAACACTTAGAACGCTGCCAGTGTCAACTGGGTATAATAATGCAGAGTTGCTACTATTTTCTTCATCTTATGAAGTATGTGATATCTACCTTAAAATGAATAATTACAAGTGGGATGGGTGTTTAAAAAAATAAATAAAGGAGGGGCGCCTGGGTGACTCAGTCAGTTGAGCATCCGACTTGCTTTTGACTCAAGTCATGATCTCGCAGTTAGCAGGTTCAAGCCCCAAGTCGGGTTCTGCACTGACAGTGCAGAGCCTGCTTGGGATTCTCACTCCCTCCCTCTCTCTCTGCCCTTCTCCCACTCACACTCTCTCTCTCAAAAATAAAAATCTTAAACTTTAAAAAAAAAAAATCTTTCAAGGTGCAAGAGGGAAAGAGGTTAGGGAAAGAAAGCCCTAGGAAAGGGCCTATATAGGCCAAGACTTGAGAATAAGCCAAAAGATTCTGGATGTTTTAGTTTGTTACTTATTTATTTATTTATTTATTTATTGGGGGGGGGGGTAATGGGAAGCAAGAGAATTAAATGTACGAAATTAGGGAACTGTGAACTTTCTGTTAAGAGCAAATGGAGGAATTTGAACTTTCTGTTAAGAGCAAATGGAGGTAACTGAAAGGTTTTTCAACTTGAGGGAGAAAGAGACCTGATCCAAATTGCTGAAATCATCCAGCTATGGAACAGAGACTTGAACTGGGTAGTGGGGAGTTACACACAGGGGCAACTACTAAAGGAGTTCAATCCAGATGATGTTGGCTTATGTTACGATAAGGGCAGCAAGAATGGAGAAAATCAGATTCAGAATTTAAGGAGTAATTAAAAGGTATAATAAACAATACAAAACAAAAGCCTATTCCTGAGTTTCTTGCTTGAGCAGCTGGTGCAATAGTGATCCCATTTACTACAGATAGGATCAATGGGTGAAGGGTAGGTAATGCAGGGGAAGTGACGAGTTCAGTTTTGGACATGTTGTGTTTGAGGTGCCTGCTGTGTGAACGTGTCCAGGAGACTGCGGGATATACAGAACTGGACACGGCCGGAAGGCTTACTGATGCAGGTTTGATGGCATTAAGCTAGCAAGGAAATAGGCGGCTTACAAGCTAGAACGGGGAGGTATGGGTGCAAAGCAATATAGGTTTAAAATTATAATTTAGTACATTTGAAAATGAAAAAAAGTTTTTAAGTATATTTACTTATTTAAGTAATCTCCACCCCCAACGTGGGGCTCTAACTCACAACCCCGAGATCAAGAGTTGCATGTTCCTCCGACTAAGCAGGGCCAGGTGCCCCCAAAAAACAGTTTTACTTTTTTTAAAGTTTACTTATTTATTTTTGAAAGACAGAGAGAGAGAACATGTGCACAAGCAGGGGAGGGGCAGAGAGAGAATCCCAAGCAGGCTCTTGGGCCTATAGGAAAGATAGCACTGCAATTAAAAATTGGTTCACTACCCCAGACTTTGCTTTAGGTATGCCCCTCTTGGGCAATAAGTCCACTGATTAATCATTTTAACCGTCCAGGGAGAGTATATACCAAATCTCCACATACTGTCAACTGAATAATTCACATGGTTTCAAGTTTCACCAGGCGTCCACATATAATCTACCACAAGAGGGCATCACACTGAAATTGTCTTATTTTAATCTAACTTTTAAAGAGATGTAAAATTTACTCAATTTATTGACAAGGAACACTTAATTATCACTAACAATAATATTTAAAGTTTTGTATTTGACTTGGGGCACCTGGGAGCCCGACAGCGGGCTCGAACTCACAAACCGTGAGATCATGATCGGAGCTGAAACAAAAGTTGGGTGCTTAACCAACTGAGCCACCCAGGTGTCCAGGATTTTATTACTTTTTTTTTTTTTTATAATTACTCCTATCTTATAGGTCTTTTTAATGTTTATTTCTGAGACAGAGAGAGAGAGAGAGAGAGAGAGAGGGGGGGGCATGTGCGAGCGCACGTGAGCATGCGTGGGCATGAGCAGGGGAGGGGCAAAAAGGGGAGACGGACAGAGGATCTGAGGTGGGCTCTGGGCTGACAGCAGCAAGCCCGATGCAGGGGCTCAAACTCAGGAACCGTGAGATCATGACCCGAGCTGAAGTGAGACGCTCAACTGAGTGAACCACCCAGGTGAGTGCCCCTTATTACTTTTTTAAAGGAGGAAGATTCTAAGAACAAAAGAGCTCTTAGAAAATAAAAATATGATAGTAAAAAAAGACAATCTAAATAGTAGGGCTGAAAGACTAAGACAGGGAAATCTTCCAGAAAAACTGAACAACACACATATATACTCACTCCCTCCCTCCCACCCCAAAGAAGAAAAAAGACAAAGAGGAAAACTGGAGGAAAAAGGTAAGAAAATCAGAAGACCAAAACAGGAAGACCAGTGTTCAACAAAATAATAGCACAAGATAAATACAACAGGGAAAAGGAGAGGAGGAAGTTCTCAAGACAAGTTCTCAACCGAAGGACTCAACTGCCAGATTTGAAAGTGCCCACCAAACACCCGGCGGATAAAAAAAAGACTCATACGAGGCCACATCACTCTAAAACCGCAAAACGCTACAAGCAAAGAGAAGATTCTAAGCTTCCAGGTAAGTCCCGGCAGGTCACATACAAAGAATCAACGGACAGATTCAGATTTGTCAACAGCAACACTGCAAGACGACGACTGTACAGAACTCAGGACCTGCTTACTCTGTACCGTCTTCATAAGTGAAGGGGGGGCCTGGCTGAGACGCTTCCCTCTACCTGGCGAGGCTTGCCCAGGCGCCGAGGAAGTTCCTGCTTATCTTCTCCAAGCCCTGCTCGAGGTTCCTTTCAGCCCACCACTGGTTTTATAAGATCTGACCTAATTCTGAGAGCTGCAAGAAGGCTGTGAAGACTTCAGAAGCTGAAAATACAAAGCAGCCCACTCCCTCCGATCGTATTTCTACAAGACGTCAAAACCAAGTCCATACTCCGACCCTGCCCGACACGTGACCGAGGTAAATGCTCTGCTTTCCATGACGGTCTCCTGTCCTTCCCCCTGACCTGCCTGGAAGAGCCTCTTGAAAACCCTCAGAAAAGCAGAAGTCAGGCTGCGACCATGAGTCTGGAGAGCTTCTCTCCTCCTGGGAGACTACAGCCAATGATGACAAAACCGATCTTTCCTCAGACGGCTGGTTTGTTCTTGCCGGTCCATTTTACGTATGGATGTAGCGAAACCGAAACGAGAGGAAAATCCTAACACCAAAATAAGGGTGGCGATCGCCTCACGATAGGCTGCAGGGATGCAGGGAATAAAGTCAGGGAAGGGCCCCCCGTGGCATCTGCCTTGTAACAGTCTATCTCCCATCCCAGGCAATTAATACCCTGGTGTGTAATTTGCATGTTGTCGCACACTCTTCTTTCCCTACAACTTAAAAAGCCGTTTTAAGGTACGTATTCCTTCAAGTCAGAAACTACTTAACTACGTAACTCGTTATTCGATCACAAAGGTTTATATTCCATCAGTGGCCGAGCTCGGTTTTCTCAGTCAGGAAGGAAACTGGCTCGATTTTAAACACACACAAAAATTAAGACCGTCACACTTACATTATGAGTCTCCGGTTTAGGAACCAGTATTTCCTTCGGCTTCGGTCATAGCCAATAGGTTCGTGTCGAATGTACGGTTTGTTTTTTTGGATTTCGGCGACACAGTCGGTCACACCAGGCACCTTATGCGCTACGCAGACTTCACACTGCCACTCGTCCTCCGGCACCTCCTCGAGAGGCGGCTTCACACATTCCAAATGGTACACAGCTGAGCACGTCTCGCAGCAAAGCAAATCCCCAAGTTTGTGGCAAACCCGACAGTGGTCGTCATACTGGATCACCCCTTCAGACATCAACTCCTCCCGCGCAATATTGGTGGTAAGAAACTGATCGACTAAGAACTGCAGAACTTTGATCTTGTTCTCTACTGGTCCATAGGGATAGTCCTCTGCTTCTTGGTAAGGAAGAACGTGATGGTACTCCTTATCGCTCTCACAGTACACCCGCAGCACCTCCGGCCACGTCATCCCGTCGATGAAATAGAGCGTGGAATTAACGCTGTCTTTCAGATCAGCAGGTCCAAAGGTAGTATTGGAAGTGTCCTCTTCGCGCAAAACCGCTTTCAAGAGCACGACGTGCATTTCCGCCATCAGCGTGCACTGCTCCTGACTCACCAGAGCCGCGCAGAAGTCCTCAAAGCGAAAAGGAGACAACCTTAAAACGGTGCCAAAGTTCCGCAGTACCTCATAAATGGCAATGACATTCATTATATGCTCATTAGGCACCATTAAATCCTCAGAGGACTTGGGAAACTCAAGGGGCGGGATGTCTTTTTCTTCCAATATCGGAGAACGAGGCCGATGTACTCTCGGTTTTCGCCTACCTGCGAATAAAGAAATGGCATAATTACAAATCAATCCGTCATTTCTGCAAACTACGGTTTTCTAGCTTTTCCCTGTCTGGACATACACCTCAAAAAACAGGTAAGCACACTCCGATTTTTCTAATAACTGTCAAGTTAAAACAGGATCAAGAAGCAATGATTCAGCTCTAGTTTTTAAGTCAAAAAACATCTGAACTCAAAGTTTTCCCACTGTATCACAAACTAGAAGTAAAAAAAAAAAAACAAATTTAATTGTAATCACCTCAATTATCTAGAGGGGGTAAGTGGTTTCCAGGTAACTATGGTAAAAAGTAACAGTGCACTCGCGAAAGATCTGTAAAGAACATAAATGAGAAAAAAACATCCCCATGTGAAGTAACAGGCACAAGAGAGCTCACACTGTGTCAGCTGAGATACAGAAACGGCTCTCGACAAACAGGAAGTTCTCTGGTATAGCACCCCTTCTCCTCTGCCAGAAATGCTTCCTGAGAGCCACGTATCGGAGAGTTCCACAGTGCAACACAAAGTTAGGGCCGAGACAGAAAGGCAGAAGAAAGGAAGAAGTACAAAAGAGAAGAAAAAAGGGAGGCTCACCTAGGAAACAGACACAGATTGTATGCATTTTTTAGCAGTGGGTTAAGCAACTGTAGGTACCTGTTATGAGATGTGATGTCCAGGAATATATATGTATATATATAAATGTATCAGTATACAGCGCATTTGAGAGCTTAGTTTGTACCAAGCATATAGGAGCTCATCTAATTTTCTGAATGAATCTATGAGGGATTTTAATAAGCCCTACTGTATAATAAGAAAACTTGTTGAGGGGCACCTGGGAGGCTCTGTCGGTTGAGGGTCCGACTCTTCATTGAGGCTCAGGTCATGATCCCAGGGTCGTGGGATCGAGCCCCACATTGGGCTCCAAGCTGAGCATGAAGCCTACTTAAAATATTCTCTCTCTCTCTCTCTCTCTCCCTCCCTCCCTCCCTTCACCCCTCCTCCCTGCTTGCACTTGTTCTAGAAATAAATTTTAAAAAGAAAACTTGTTGAAACAAGTGTCTCCTAAACAGCTGTGCCTATATTATTTTCTTTATTATTACTTCCAATGATGTTTACAGAATAGGGAAAGTATCTTTAAATATCAGAAACAATTTGAACAAGATAAGTTAACCTTAATTCACTGTTGTATAATTAGCTTCTACCAACCATGATTTGGGGCTAGTGGTAACCTCTGAACTGCCTGCCCCCTCCCCCATTCCAGAGACCTCCTCACTTTGAGCTTAGTCTCATAACTAAAAGGGTGTAGGGTGTCAGGAGAAAAAAGCATGCTAAAGAATATAAAAGGTGAAGATATTTTAATTTATCCAACGCACACCCAATATTCATTCATTGAAAAGATTTTCCAAATAAAAATGTATCCATTACTTTCTGCAGAAAAAAGTCCGAAGGATCACCCTGGGCCAGACACTGTTGGTGAGCCTCCATCTCGGCAAACTTCACGGAAGTGATACCATCTACACAGACGCACTTTTCACAGATTCGATTAAATCCCAGAATCACCGTGATAATAAGCACCATGATGGGTAACCCAGCCCATTTTAGTGCCTCCTGGAAATTATCTGGACTTCACCTGTATAAATATAAATGGGAGAGAGGAGTAAAAGGGAAGGCTGAACCTAGAGGGATTCCCTCAAATAAGAGAAGAAACAAGTCCGCAAACGAGACAAAACTGCTTACAGACCCAGTCTCTGCATTCCCTCAGCTGTTTATGCAAAACACTGTCAAAGAGCATCCAAGTAAAGAATTCCAGAAGGAAGGCTGGAAAGCAGTTCTGGGACCAGAATGTAGAGTCTTTAGGAGTCTGTAGAGTACTTTATTCTGGCAGTGATGAGGGTTACCAGGTTTTTTAAGCAGGGCAGGGACAAGGGTACACTGTTCCAGAAAGACTTCTCTGGCTTCACGGAACAGAAGGAACAGGACAAGGAGGAAGAGACCAGAGTCAGGGCATATTCTGCAATTAAGCAGAAGATAAAGACCTGGATTCAGAGTCTGGCTGTGAGAATAACAACAAAAAGATGGATCCAAGTGACTTTGGAGAAAGAAACCAACTGGTGTGGAATATACCACCACCTTGAGATTTAACTCTGTATTTACCATTACGTTCAAAAGCTTATTCTAATCTCCCCAGGCTCTTCTGAATTCATGTAGCCTTCTGTGAACCATGTTACCTCATATTATATTACCTTTTCATGGTATCTACTCCATCTCCCCAGCTGAACACCCAACTCTTTTTTTTTAAGTTTATTTATTTTTGAGACAGGGAGAGTAAGAGTGCACAGGCCGGGGAGGGGCAGAGAGAGAAAGGAAGACAACAATCCGAAACAGGCTCTTGGCTCGGAGCTGTCAGCACAGAGTCCGACGTGGGGCTCAAACCCACCAACCGTGAGATGACCTAAATTGATGTCGGGCGCTTAACCTACCGAGCCGCCCAGAATTTGGCATATTTCTTTCATTAGCAGTATTTTCCCAGCATCATTCCCTTTTGAGAATTTCCATTCCCCACGCCGTGATTGTGATGGGGCCCCTGTCACAGTATGGCATGGAGATATGACCCAGGGCAGGCCAGCAAGACTCTCCTTGGGATTTTATATTCAGATGAGAAGTGCTCTGAAGCCCTTTCTCTCCATGAATGAGGCCAGAGCTGTCCATGGCTAAGTCATCTCTACTTCCCTCATGGAAGAAGGAAGTAAAGATGATGGACAAAAGCAGAAGCGACATGTAAGTACTAACAATTCTTGAGTCCTTGGTGGAACCTATCCTTCGGATTTCCCAGTTACGGAAACCAAAACCATTTCCCTCGTGAGTAAGTGAACATGTTTGTCTTCGGTCACTTGCAAACGAGAATACTTAAAAAAAAGTATCTGACACTGTATATACAGCAGGCTTTTTATAATGAGAAACACAATAAATTACTGAAGACTATCAATGAAAGCAGTTAATGTTAAAAAAAAAAACTGCTGATAGGAATCTATTTTAAAGTGGTAACAGAAGTATTATCTAAATTAATTTAATGTCTAATTTTAAAGCATCAGCTTTCATACATTCTGGAAGACTTTGGATAACCATTGCATAGATCTGAATTTTAACGGATTATATAACTTCGTATTATTAATCAGCTAAAGTTGGGGCACCTGGGTGGCTCCGTAGGTTAATGTCCAACCCTTGATTTCGGCTCAGGTCATGATACCAGGGTTGTGGGATGAAGCCCCACATTGGGCTCCCGGCTGAGTGTGGAGGCTGCTCGAGGTTCTCTCTCCCTCTGCCCCTCCCCCAGGCTTGCCTTCCCTCCCTCCCCACTCCTTCCTTTCTCTCTCAAACTTAAAAAGATTCTCTGCCCCTCCCCCTCTCTCTCTCTCTAAAAAAAAAAAAAAAAAGCTAAAGTCTGTTCATTTTCTGTTGGGTTTAGAAATAAAAGGAAAAAAGGCAAAAAAAAAAAAAAAAAAAAGGCCCATAAGTTCTACATTCTATACATCTAGCTGGAAACCACAAAAGAGCTTCTATTCAAATCATGACTATAGTCATGTACATAGTAAACAGGGTGAGCACTTTTGAAAGTTAACATTAAATATAGGTCAGTTTCCTCTGAAGCATTATTGGGAAAGTATAAATTATTTCAAATTTTAAAACGCAATTTGGCAAAATCTATCTGAATGCATAACCCTTTGACCCAACAATTCAACCTCCCAGAATCTATCCTACAGATATACATGTATGCATTTAAGTAAGTACAAAAAAGTCTAATGCAAGGGTTTATGAAATTTGAAGTTTCGGGGGCGCCTGGGTGGCTCAGTAAGTTAAGCGACTGACTCTTGATTTTGGCTCTGGTTGTGACCACTGGGTCGTGGGATCCAGACCTGTACTGGGCTCTGCCCTGACAGTGTGGAGTCTGCTTGGGATTCTCTCCCTCTCTCTCTCTCTGTTCCTCTGCCATTCACATTCTTTCTCTCTCAAAATAAATAAACTTTAAAAAAAATTTTTTTAAGTTGAAGTTTTGTGGGTTTTGTTTTAGCCTGAATATACATCAATACCTACATGAATTATGAATTATGATACACTTACACAATGGCAGTTGGAAAGAATAAAGTGAAATTCATATATGCTGAAATGAAAAAGACTTTTTTTAAATTTATTTTGAGACAGAGAGAGAATGAGTGGGGGAGGGACAGAGAGAGGCAACGAGAAAGAGAGAATCCCAAGCAGGCTCCACACCATCAACACAGAGCCCAACACAGGACTCAATCCTACAAACTGAGATCACAATCTGAGCCAAAACTGAGTTGGACACTTAACCGACTGAGCCACCCAGGCGCCCCAAGAATCCTTAATATTTTTTAAGTTAATTAATTATTTATTTGAGAGAGAGAGAGAGAGAGAGCTCACACATGGGGGAGAGGGGGAGGGAGGGAAGGGGGAGAGAGAGAGAGAGAGAGAGAGAGAGAGAGAGAGAAGAGAATCTTAAGCAGACTCCACACCCAGTGCAGAGCCCAATGTGGAGCTTAATCCCAAAACGCTGGGATTGTGACCTGAGCTGAAATCAAGAGTCAGATACTCAACCAACTGAGCTACCCAGGTGCCCCAAGAATCTTTTTAAAGTACTTGTTTCTAGGATTTCAAGCTGTACTACAAAGCTGCAATCATCAAGACAGTATGGTACTAGCACAAAAACAGACACTCAGATCAATGGAACAGAACAGAGAACCCAGAAATGGACCCACAAATGTATGGCCAACTGATCTCTGACAAAGCAGGAAAGAAGGTCCAATGGAATAAAGACAGTCTCTTCAGGAAGTGGTGCTGGGAAAACCGGCCAGCAACATGCAGAAAAATGAACCTGAACCACTTTCTTACACCATACACAAAAATAAACTCAAAATGGATGAAAGACCTAAATGTAAGACGGGAAGCCATCAGAATCCTCGAGGAGAAAGCAGGTAAAAACCTCTCTGATCTTGGCCACAGCAACTTCTTACTCAACACGTCTCCGGAGGCAAGGGAAACAAAGCAAAAATGAACTATTGGGACCTCATCAAAATAAAAAGCTTCTAAACAGCGATGGAAACAGTCTGTAAAACTAAAAGGCAACCGACAGAATGGGAGAAGATATTTGCAAACAATGTATCAGATAAAGGGTTAGTATCCAAAATCTATAAAGAACTTATCAAACTCAACACCCGAAAAACAAATAATCCAGTGAAGAAATGGGCAAAAGACATGAATAGACACTCCTCCAAAGAAGACATCCAGATGGCCAACCGACACATGAAAAAATGCTCAACATCACTCATCATCAGGAAGATACAAATCAAAGCCACACTGAGATACCACCTCACACCTGTCAGAATGGCTAACATTAACAAGTCAGGCAACAACAGATGTTGGCGAGGATGCAGAGAAAGAGGATCTCTTTCGCACTGTTGGTGGGAACGCAAGCTGGTGCAGCCACTCTGGAAAACAGCATGGAGGTTCCTCAAAAAACTAAAAATAGAACTACCCTACGACCCAGCAATTGCACTACTAGGCATTTATCCACGGGATACAGGTGTGCTGTTTCAAAGGGACACATGGGGTCAGGTTCAAAGGGAACATTGGGGTCAATGTTCATAGTAGCACTATCAAAATAGCCAAAGTATGGAAAGAGCCCAAATGTCCATCGATGGATGAATGGATAAAGAAGGTGTGGTATATATATACAATGGAGTATTACTCAGCAATCAAAAAGAATGAAATCTTGCCATTTGCACTATGTGGACGGAACTGGAACTGGAGGGTATTATGCCAAGTGAAATTAGTCAGAGAAAGACAAATATCGTATGACTTCACTCATATGAGGACTTTAAAAGACAAAACACATGAACATAAGGGAAGGAAAACAAAACTAATATAAACAGAGAGGGGGACAAAACATAAGAGACTCATAAATACGGAGAACAAACAGAGGGTTACTGGGGGGAGGGGGGGATGGGCTAAATGGGTAAGGGGCATTAAGAAATCTACTCCTGAAATCACTGTTACATTATATGCTAACTAATTTGGATGTGAATTTAAAAAAAATTAAATTAAAAAAAATTAAAAATAGAACTACTCTACAACCCAGCAATCCAAGGGATTTATCCAAGGGATTTATCCAAGGGATACAGGTATGCTATTTTGAAGGGGCACATGCACCCCAATGTTTACAGCAGCACTATCAACAATAGCCAAAGTATGGGAAGAACCCAAATGTCCACTGATGGATGAATGGGCAAAGAAGATGTGGTATATATATACAATGGAGTATTACTCAGCAATCAAAAAGAATGAAATCTTGCCATTTGCAACTACGTGGACAGAACTAGAGGGTATTATGCTAAGTGAAATTAGTCAGAGAAAGACAAATATCATATGACTTCACTCATACGAGGATTTTTAGAAACAGAACAGATGAACACAAGGGAAGGGAAGCAAAAAGAATATAAAAACAGGCAGGGGGATGAAACATAAGAGACTCTTGGGGCACCTGGGTGGCTCAGTCGGTTAAGCATCCGACTTCGGCTCAGGTCACGATCTCATGGTTTGTGGTTCGAGCCCCACATCAGGCTCTGTGCTGAGAGCTCGGAGCCTGGAGCCTGCTTCGGATTCTGTGTCTCCTCTCTCTGCCCCAACCCTGCTCATGCTCTGTCTCTGTCTCTCAATAATAAACGTTAAAAAAAAATAAGAAAATTATAAAAGGAAACATAAGAGACTCTTAAATATGAAGAACAAACAGAGGATTACTGGAGGGGTTGTGGGAGGGGGATGGGCTAAATGGGCAAGGGCCATTAAGGAATGTACCCCTGAAATCACTGTTGTACTGTATGCTAACTAACTTGGATGTAAATTAAAAACATAAAATTAAATAAATAAAGTTCTTGTTTCTGAGAGGGAGAACTGGGGGGGGCAGGGGGAAAAAACTAATTTTTTTTTACTTTTTTATATTTTTTAATATCACATGCGTATATTTTTATTATGGTAATTTAAAAGAAAAATGTTAAACAGGTATCTGTGCACACATATGAAACATTAATATTCAAATCAGTAAAATGACACTGGTACTAATGGCTTACTGATGGTATTGTAGGAACACAAATATAAGATCACTATGCCAAATTCAAAGATTCAGGTTTATAGAACTGAGCGCAGATTAGAATGCACAAAGAGAAAACTCAAAATTAAGCCACGTAAGCCCCTCAACTGTCAATCATTAGTATTAGCAAATCATTTCAACGGTTCATTAAAATGTATCTATCATATGCCACCAAGGATTACACTCATTACCATTTTCAACGCTATTCTAGTATCTAGCAGATATATTAAATTTTCCTGTATTAAAAAAGATGGGCGGTGGGGGCGGGATTGACATCTGCCTCACTAGTTATCAGGACAAAGCAAACAAGACCACAGTGAAATACTGTGTCATACCCATCAATGGACACAGACTTAAAAATCTGTGTAAAAAAAAAAACTAAGTAAAATCTGGGGGAGAAGGCAGTACAATGGGAACAGCAATCCACCATCAGCAGCACTACATACGGACACCCCCCGTTCTGAGAGTAGCTCAGTACCGGTTAAGATGGTGCACATAACCCTCAGAGAACAGTCTGCAAACTCTATGTTCATGGCCCAAAGTAAAAAATAACATTTTACATCTCAATCCAGCACACAACACCAAAACAAAAGTCCTACAAAACGCTACTCTTAACCGTATGTCTTATAACCTCTTCTCTTCTGTCCTAACACCGTCTACTCTGTCAACTTTCAAAACATGCTGGTTGCAGTCCACAGTTTGAAAATCACTTCTCGAGGGAAACCTTCCTTGTGCATATGCAGAGTATTCAATTTGTTTAAAAGAGCAAATAAGTAGCGAATCAACCAAATCTACTACTTTGGTAGGAGAAACAACCAAAATGTTCACCAATAAGGGAAAGATTAAATTGTGGAACATACATTTGATAGGATTCCAGAGAGCAGTCTTGAGTAATTTAGGGCTACATATGTCAGCACGTATCAATCTTAAAAACAAAACACCATGGGACAAAAATGCTACAAAAGGATAAACAATTTGAAACCATGCAGAACTGTTTTATCTGTTGCTTATGGGAAAATACACACGTACATACATAAACGTACATAAAGTAGTAAATAACCATAAGAATGTAATCTTCTTGGGCCGCCTAGGTGGCTCAGTTGGTTAAGCATCCGACTTCGGCTCAGGTCACGATCTCACGGTTCATGGCTTTGAGCCCCTGTCAGGCTCTGTGCTGACAGCTCAGAGCCTGGAGCCTGCTTCAGATTCTGTGTCTCCCCCTCTCTCTTCCCCTTCCCCGCTCACACTCTGTATCTCTCAAGAATAAATAATAAAACATTTAGGGGCGCCTGGGTGGCTCAGTCGGTTAGGCGTCCGACTTCGGCTCAGGTCACAATCTCACAGCTCGTAAGTTCGAGCCCCTTGTCGGGCTCTGTGCTGACAGCTGGGAGCCTGGAGCCTGCTTTGCATTCTGTGTCTCCCTCTCTCTCTGCCCCTCCCCCGCTTGTGCTCAGGCTCTGTCTCTCAAAAATGAATAAATGTAAAACAAAAAAAAATTTTTTTAAACATTTTTTAAAAAAGAATGCCTTCTTAAAGGCAGGGAGTTTTGTCTGTTGTTGCCATGAATAGTGGCTAGCACACAGTAAGGTACATAATAAATATTTATTGAAACACTGTGTAGTTTTTAAGTGCTAGCCCACACAATTGCACAAATGTCAGAAATGTGCCTTTACTCCTCACTATGTAAGTAAACAGAGGACTACAACTGGAACCCCTGGAACAGTGGTCTGCAAACTTTGTACAACAGAATCGCCTGGAGAGCTGACTCTGGTTAAAAGAGTTGGATTTAATGGTTCTAGAATAGAGTCTCAGAATGTGCATTTCTAGTAATTCCCAGGTGCCGCTAACTGTGCTGGTCTGAGGCCCACGAGTTAAGAACCATTGCCCTGCAACTCAGAAAGGCTATCCCTCTGAGATCAGACAATCAACAATACACATCAGATTAAATGCACTAATTTCAAAGAGTACCTTCAAACCATGCTACTCAAAATGCGACTGGCATCATCGAAGATGCCTGCAAGAAATTCAGCAGCTCAGGCCCCGCTCCAGAAGGGTCTCCTACAGAAGGATTTGCAGTTTCTCTAAATCTTCAGACGATTCACATGCTCATTAAAGTTCGAGAAGCTGCCATGAAACAGCCGTCGTAAAACTGGAGATGCAGCAAAGTCACATAGTAAGCTGTTAGAAGTCGAGTGTCAACATGCATCCCAAATTTACTGAACCCCAGGTTAAGCTCAGTAATCTGTATTTTTATCTTTCTCCCCAGACAACTCCATTGTGCAGCTAAGTTTGAAAACTACTGCTCTCCAGAAACCAGATATCTCCCCTCTCAAACAGAACGTAAGGCTTTAATGGAAACTCAGGCAAGAAAACTAAGGGGTTGTCTCAGGAGGCAAGACTGGAAGAGGACTGATTTACAAGACAGCTGAAGCCTAATCAAACACTACAAAGCCTACAAAAAAGAAAATGCCAAGGATGGAAAGTGGTCTGCATGAATTCCGGGGGGAAAAAGAGAACCAAAGGGGAAGAATTTGTCAATGAATTTCCAGCATAGTCTAGGTTAAGGGAGAGAATTTCGTGCCTGAAAAACAAAGATTCTGGCCCATCTGAAATGTTACTACTTTAACAGGAGAAATGTGTTACTATGTATAGATACTTTAAAAAAAAATGACCAGACTTGCAAAACTTTCCACTCTTTTATATTTCATAATAAAAGTCTAACTGAACCTGATAGGGTGTTGTAGCGATGCTCTTTTTTGAACGCTTTGGAAGAACTGGTCAACAGTTCTCACCAAGTGTTAACTTTTGGTCGGGGGCCCTTTTCTACATATCTGGGTTTTTTTTTTTTTTTTTAAACGTTTATTTATTTTTGAGACAGAGAGAGACAGAGCATGAACAGGGGAGGGGCAGAGAGAGAGGGAGACACAGAATCTGAAACAGGCTCCAGGCTCTGAGCTGTCAGCACAGAGCCGGACACGGGGCTTGAACTCACGGACCGTGAGATCATGACCTGAGCTGAAGTCGGACGCTTAACCGACCAAGCCACCCAGGCGCCCCCATATCTGGGTTTTTAAAATATGCACTGTGGGCACAATCTGCACTTGTTTGGTTAATTTCTCGCTCTTTTTTTAAAGATGTTATTTTTTTAATGTTTATTTATTTGAGAGAGAGAGAATGAGAGAGAGAGAGAGAGAGAGAGAGAGAGAGAGAGAGAATGTGTGCGTAAGTGGGAAAGTCAGAGAGAGCGAGACAGAATCCCAACCAGGCTGAGCACAGAGCCCGACGCGGGGCCCGAACCCACGAACCGTGAGATCGTGACCTGAGCCAAAACCAAGAGTCTGATGCTAACCAACTGAGACACCCAGGAGCCCCCAAGATTTTATTTTTAAGCAATCGTTACACCCAACATGGGGCTTGAACTTACAACCCTGAGATCAAGAGACACACACACACACTCCAACTAAGCCAGAGAGGCACCCCTAATTTTTTAATTAAAGGGCGGGGGGGAACCCTTCTCTTTACACTTTAAACAGAAAATGTCTTAATTTGCTAAAGTTGTGAGAAATCCCAGACCTTTTTCAAGGCCCTGATCAAATGTCACCTCTTCTGTTCTCTCCTGTGCCTCTGAGAACAGTGCTTCCCTGGCACTTTGTACAGCTCTCCATTACAGTTTTGAGTACATTTATACTACAGGCAATCGCTCATGTGCCCCCAGCTCGTTTGTTGACTTTTTTAGAGCACAAATCATGTCTTGCTTACTGCAGTAACTAAAAAGTGGTTGTTCAGTGACACCCAGAAGCAACACTACGTATACAAGGTGGAGGTCCAGTGGCGAAGTCATGCCAGGATTAAAACCCTGATGCCACTATAGATTTTTCAAAATTTGGCTTATAAGTTTTTACTGAATTAATTCTATCTAGAAAATTGTCTGAAAGTGTTCAGACTTCTAGACCCCATAACTCTCTATATAATTTGTGTTTCTGGAGGGAAAAAATGTAATATTGTCTCCCTATTTCTCATCAGTATCTGAGAGAAAAATAGTATTAGTATAGGGGGTGAAGAAAGATCATTTTCATCAGAATACTCTAGATCTAATAAAATTTAATTACTTAATCTACTGTTACACATACATAAACTATGGATGGCATAACAAAATATCACCTATGATACCTTTACTAGTCATTTTTTAAAAATTATGAAAATGATTTGTCATAAATAAAAAGGATTCCTCCTTTCATCTTTCCCATTCTGGCTCAGTCCATAGAGCATGCAACTCTCCATCTCGAGGTCATCAGTTCAAACAAGCCCCACGCTGGGCATAGAGCATACTTTAAAAAGTGTGTTGTTGGGGCGCCTGGGTGGCGCAGTCGGTTAAGCGTCCGACTTCAGCCAGGTCACGATCTCGCGGTCCGTGAGTTCGAGCCCCGCGTCAGGCTCTGGGCTGATGGCTCAGAGCCTGGAGCCTGTTTCCGATTCTGTGTCTCCCTCTCTCTCTGCCCCTCCCCCGTTCATGCTCTGTCTCTCTCTGTCCCAAAAATAAATAAACGTTGAAAAAAAAAAAAAGTGTGTTGCAGGGGATGCTGGGGGGCACCTGGGTGGCTCTGTAAGTTAAGCATCAGACTTCTGCTCAGGTCACGATCTCACAGTTTGTGAGTTCAAGCCCTACGCGGGGCTCTCTGCTGTTAACACGGAGCCTGCTTCGGATCCTCTGTCCACCCCCCTCTCTCTGCCCCTCCTCCGCTTATTCTTGCACTCTCTCTCTCAAAAAATAAATTAAAAAACTTTAAGAAAAAAAAAAAAAAAGTGTGGTGGGGAGAGGAGAGGCACCTGAATGGCTCAGTGGGTGGAGCACGTGACTCTTGATCTCAGGGCTGTAAGTTCAAGCCCCACATTGGGCACAGAGATTACTTAATAATAATAAAAAAAAAAATTAAAGAAAACGGTACAGAAAATTTGTTCTAAAGTTCCTTATTTTTAATTATTTCAATTACTTGTTTTAATTTTTTCAATATATATAGCTAACAGGAAGTATGTTACAGCCTGAATACAGAATAAGATTAAATACAAAATATTAACTGTAAAAACTGACAAAACTTGTAGTTTTGAAAACATCAACTGAAACAAAAACATCAACTGAAAAAAATGAAAAAACGTCAACTGAAAGAAAACATCAACTGAAAAAAAAAACAACAAGAAAACATCAACTGATACCTGGGATACAAATTACTATAACAATTCACCTATTTTTACCTCGCCTTTCTGAAAACATCTAACACCTCTGGGCACATCATTCTTCAACTTCCTGCTGCCACCTACAATTCAATTTCTTTGACCAGTTGTTCTTCCGTCATACACTGCTTTTCCACGTGGGCTCTCCCCAAAACGTAGTCCTCACCACATTCTCTGGCTTTCCCTCAATTATCAGTGGACTAGATTATCACCAAAATACCAATGACTTCTAAATGGATTTCTCTACCCAGACCTCTCTTCTAAACCCCAGATACATTATTTCTAACTGCCTATTCGCTATTTTCAACAGGATGTCCCAGGTAAACTTCTGTGGTAGGAAATGAAAACGAAATGAAGTTATAAAAGTTTAATTCAAAACAAAACTTTAAAACCCCTAAATGGAACAGATATTTTATAATGATAAAGGATGCAGTCCACAATGAAGATATAAAAATCATAAACCTCCATAAAACATAAATGTGGGGCACCTGGTTGGCTCAGTCGGTTCACCGTCCAACTCTTGCTTTCAGCTCAGGTCAT
This sequence comes from Leopardus geoffroyi, assembly GCF_018350155.1. Classification (NCBI taxonomy): domain Eukaryota; kingdom Metazoa; phylum Chordata; class Mammalia; order Carnivora; family Felidae; genus Leopardus; species Leopardus geoffroyi. The sequence goes on from NC_059330.1 coordinate 47,261,945, forward strand.
GATCTCACAGTTTATGAGTTCGAGTCCTGTGTCAGGCTCAGCGTGGAGCCTGCTTGGGATTCTCTCTCTCTCTCTCTCTCTCTCTCTCTCTCTCTCACTCTGTCCCTACCCCGTCTGCATGTGCATTCACATGCATGATCTGTCTCAAAATAAATAAATAAACTTTAAAATAATAAAATACAAAATCTGAAAAAAAGTTGCTGCATGAATTAATAAACCAAATAAATTGGCATCAAACTGTATAAAGCAAAAATGTAAGAAATCTAAGAAGAAATGGAAACAGAATTACAGCAGACTTAAGACACTTCTTTCTGTCCTTAACATATCTAGTAGACTGAATCAATAGTTACATGGAATGCTGGTTACAAATTCAAATGTGTACAAAGAGGAAGTACAAGGAAAGTAAGAGGACAGAGGTATCTACAGGGTCCATTTAAACTGGAATTAACTTGGATGCCTGGGTGGCTCTGTCGGTTAAGCATCCAACTTGTTTGACTCTTGATTTCGGCTCAGGTCGTGATCTCAGTTTGTGGGACAGAGACCCAAACTGGGCTCCGTGCTGACAGTGGAGAGAGCCTGCTTGGGATTCTCTGTCTCCCTCTCTCTCTGTCCCTCATGCTCTCTCTTTCTCTCACTCTCAAAAATAAATAAATAAAAATTAAAAATTAAAAGAACGCTAATAAAGTGTAAAACCTGGGTGAAGGAATGTTTGTTAGAAAATTAGTTACTAATCACCAAAACTAAATCAAAACTAAGAAAACGACCCAGTAATGATGAGAAATTACATGATCGTCTCAAAAGAAGCTAGGAAAATATTTCAGAAAATACAATAGCTACATCTGATTTAACAACAAAAAAAAAAACAAACATAAAGCAAACAAAAATAGGTGAATATACTCACCACAATTAAAGATCTCAAACCACCAGCCAGCATAGCAATTAACAGTAATATATTGGCATCAGTCCATTAAATATGAAAAGCACAAAGATGCCCAGCATGACAACACTGTTTTGGAAGTAGTAGGCAATACAATTTGAAAAAGAAGAAAAGGAGACATAAACATAAGAAAAGATTGGGGGTTTTAGGATTTTTTTTTTTAAATATTTTTCACTTCATGAGTCCACAGCGGAAAATTCAGAAGTGGGAAATTCATTTAAATATATCACAACTCATCAGCTAATCCTCAGTTTCTTGTACAGCAATCATCCACCATTTCTTGTATAGATTTAAATTGCATTTAAGCTAATAACTGCAACACTAACAAAAGCCTTGTTGGGGCGCCTGGGTGGCTCAGTCGGTTAGGCGTCTGACTTCAGCTCAGGTCATGATCTTGCAGCTTGTGAGTTCGAGCCTCGAGCCTCGCGTCGGGCTCTGGGCTGACAGCTCAGAGCCTGAAGCCTGCTTCAGATTGTGTCTCCCCCTCTATCTGCCCCGTCCCTGCTCATGCTCTGTGTCTCTCTGTCTCTCGATAGTAAATAAATGTTAAAAAAAAAAAAAATTAAAAAAAAAAAAGCTTTGTAATGTACAGTATAGATAAAATAACATGAGTTTACAGTATTAGAATGTTCACTTACCAATATTATCATCATTTCTTTTTATCAGTCTTATAAATTTCTACTTAATGTTTGTATACCTTGCATTTTCCATATTTCATTTCAAAATTATCACTAAGAAACTAATAATTCAGGGGCACCTGGGTGGCTCAGTCGGTTGAGCAACCGACTTCAGCTCAGGTCACGATCTCACGGTTCGTGGGTTCAAGCCCCACATCGGGCTCTGTGCTGACAGCTCAGAGCCTGGAGCCTGTTTCCGGTTCTGTGTCTCCCTCTCTCTCTGCCTCTCCCCCACTCATGCTCTGTCTGTCTCTGTCTCAGAAATAAATAAACATTAAAAAAAAATTTTTTTAAAAGAAACTAATAATTCATATGGATATGTGTATATATGTGTGTGTGTGTGTGTAACTAATTACTATGTAAATGTACTAGAATTTGAAACGCATTGATTGATGTAATTTGATCTATGTCAAAGATGCTGTAAAAAATAGGATCATTCCTCATTTCTCCCTCACAGTATTTTTATTTTATTTATCTTTTTCTAAATTTATATCCAAGGTAGTTAGCATATAGTGCAACAATGATTTCAGGGGTAGATTCCTTAATGCCCCTTACCCATTTAGCCCTTCCCCCCTCCCACAACCCTTCCAGTAACCCTCTGGTTGTTCTCCATATTTGAGAGTCTCCTATGTTTCATCCCCCTCCCTGTTTTTACATTCTTTTTGCTTCCCTTCCCTTGTATTCATCCGTTCTGTGTCTTAAAGTCCTCATATGAGGAAGTCATTTGATATCTGTCTTTCTCTGACTGATTAATTTTGCTTAGCATAATACCCTCTAGTTCCATCCACGTAGTTGCAAGTGACAAGATTTCATTCTTTTTGATTGCCGAGTAATACTCCATTGTATATATACACCACATCTTCTTTACCTATTCATCCATCGATGGACATTTGGGCTCTTTCCATACTTTGGCTATTTTAATAGTGCTGCTACAAACACTGGGGTGCACGTGTCCCTTCAAAACAGCATACCTGTATCCCTTGGATAACAGATGCTTAACCCAGTAGTGCAATTGCTGGGTCATAGGGTAGTTCTATTTTTAATCTTTTGAGGAACCTCCATACTGTTTTCCAGAGTGGCTGCACCAGTTTGCATTCCCACCAGCAGTGCTAAAGAGATCCTCTTTCTCTGCATCCTCGCCAACATCTTTTGTTGCCTGAGCTGTTGTTAGCCACCTGACAGGTGTGAGGTGGTTATCTCGTTATGGTTTTGATTATTTCTCTGATGATGAGCGGTGTTGAGCATTTTTTTGGATTACTTGTGTTTTGGGTGTTGAGTTTGATACGTTCTTTATAGATTTTGGCTATTATGTTGTTTGCAAATATCTTCCCCCATTCCATCGGTTGCCTTTTAGTTTTGCTGATTGTTTCCTTCGCTGTGCAGAAGCTTATTTTGATGAGGTCCCAATAGTTCATTTTTGCTTTGTTTCCCTTGCCTCCAGAGACATGTTGAGTAAGAAGTTGCTGTGGCCAAGATCAAAGAGGTTTTTGCCTGCTTTCTCCTCAAGGATTCTGATGGCTTCCTGTCTTACATTTAGGTCTTTCATCCATTTTGAGTTTATTTTTGTATATGGTGTAAGAAAGTGGTCCAGGTTCATTTTTCTGCCTGTCGCTGGCCAGTTTTCCCAGCACCACTTCCTGAAGAGACTGTCTTTATTCCATTGGACATTCTTTCCTGCTTTGTCAAAGATTAGTTGGCCATATGTCTATGGGTCCATTTCTAGATTCTCTATTATGTTCCACTGATCTGAGGGTCTGTTTTTGTGCCATTTAAGATTTTTTTAAGCTTATTTATGTGAGAGAGAGTGAATAGGGGAGGGGCAGAGAGAAAGGTGGGGGAGGGAGGGAGGGGGGAGAGAGAGAGAGAGAGAGAGAGAGAGAGAGAGAGAGAGAATCCCAAGCAGCCTCCTCGCTGCCAGCACAGAGCCCAACACAGGGCTAAAACTCACAAGATCATGACCTGGGCCAAAAACCAAGAGTCAGCTGCTTAACTGAATGAGCCACCCAGGTGTCCCCATAAGAAAAGATTTGTGCATATGATTCATATTTGCAGATGATACAATTTCATTTCTAGAAAATCCACCTCAATCAACAAATAAGCTACTAGATACAAAAAAGAACAGGTGAGTAAATACAAAGTTTACTTCTAAAATACACGGGCTCTCCACTAGATGCTCCATGAGAGCAGAATATTTTTTTTTAAGTTAATTAATTTTGAGAGAAGAGCGTATGCGCATTCATCAGAGGCTTAACCTACTGAACCACTCAGGTGCCCTGAGAGCAGATATTTTTGTAGACAATTTTATTTAGATATAGTAAGATCCTATTGTATAAGTAAAAAGAACTACAAAGCCAATTATAGATATAACGATACGTATGTTTCTACACGTGACTATTCGTCATATACATACACACATTCAAAGACGGTTACCAAAGGAGAGCAACCAAAATATTAATGTAACCTTCTGACTTTTAAATTTTTTTGTTTCTTTCCTGATAAATGGGAAAAACAAAATATTCTTACTAGACTTTCAGAAGTGTTATTTTAAAAATTCAAAACTTTCTTCCAATTTTAATGATCCAAATCACAGATTAATGAACATCAAGAGCTCAAAAGAGGGTTGGCTAACCATGACTGGCCACAGCCTTATTTTTTTTTAAATAAAGTTTTATTCGAACACAGCCATGCTTACTTGTTTACTTACGGTCTATGGCTGCTTTTGTGCTACCACAGCAGAGTTAACTAGTCGCAAGAGGGTCTGGCTCACAAAACATAAATATTTACTATCTGACAATTTAAAAGAACAAAGTTTGACAATCCCCTGCCAATTAGATCATGTAGTCCAGCCAACAGTTTACAGATGAGTAAACTGAGGCCCACAGAGGAATGACTTTTCTAAGGTCAAACTCAAGCTAAGAAGCAATAAAGAACTCCATTCCAGCCTAGCCAGAAACTTCTCAAAACAAACATCTGCCCCCTCCCCCAGTCTGGAAGCTAAACCTCAGGCTCTCAAACCACACATATATTTACCAGCAAATGATGAGGCCTAATCCATATCCAAGACCACCTACTAAAGGTCTCAGTATAGTTGGCTAGATTCTAGAAAGAAGTTAATTTAAAAACCACATGGGGTGGGGGGGGGGGGGCTCATTCAGTTGAGCATCTGACTCCTGATTTCAGCTCAGGTCATGATCTCACGGTTCGTGAGTTTGAACCCCAACAAGGGCTCTGTGCTGACAGCACGGAGCCTGCTTGGGATTCTCTCTCTTCTCTCTTTCTCTACCCCTCTCCTGCTTGCATGTGTATGTGTGTGTGCTCGTGCTCTCTCTCTCTCAAAAATAGATAAACTTTAAAAATATATAAACGAAATAAATAAAATAACCACATAAGCCTAGGGATGTGTACTGTATAGCATGACTACAGTTTTAACAATATTGTATCATATACTTGAAAGTTGCTAACAGAATAGAGCATAAAAGTTCTCATCACAAGAAAAAAAAAGTATAACCATGTAGTGATAGATGTTAGCTAAACTTACTGAGGTAATCATTTTGCATAACGTGTATGTATTAAATCATTATGTTGTATATCTAAAACTAATACAATATATGTCCATTGTATCTCAAGTAAAAATAATTAATTTAAAACCATAAGTATACATTGGGGAAGGTTTAAAAACAACCAGGTGATGGGAGCATAACTTAGTTCAGCCTATTAAATATCACCCAACAATCCCAGTCTTAGGAATCTACTCTATAAGGGCGGCTGGGTAGCTCAGTTGGTTAAGCATCCGACTTCGGCTCAGGTCATGATATCACAGTTCGTGAGTTTGAGCCCCGCATCGGGCTCTGTGCTGACAGCTCAGAGCCTAGAGCCTGCTTTGGATTCTGTGTGCCTTTCTCTCTGCCCCTCCCCCGCTCGTGCTCTGTCTCTCTCTCAAAAACAAATGTTAAAAAAAATTTTTTTAATAAATAAATATCACTCAACAATCCCACTCTTAGGAATCTACCCTATAGAAACACTCAGTATCTAACTAACTACAGATACATCTCTAGCACATTTAGGACAGCACATTTCAATAGGGCTAAATGTTTTTTTCTTTTCTTTTTTCTTCTTTTCTTTTCTTTTCTTTTCTTCCTAAGTAAACTCTACACCCAACGTGGGCTTGAACTCACCACCCCAAGATCAAGAGTCACATGCTCTACCAACTCAGCTAGCCAGGCATCCCTCAATATGGCTAGTTTTTTAAGGCAAATAAATATTAACAGCAAATGTAGTTGTACTAACAAATTTTAAAAAGGCCATTTCAAGTCTTTAACTTACATACTTGAACCCTGTAGGCATTTGAGGTTGTAACCTCTGCCATAAACAATCTCCACTGTTAGGTTTTTCCTGAGACACAGGGAAGATTCACAACTTAAACTACTTAGGCAATTAAGGACAATACATCTGTAAGGAGATAATCTTCTAAGTTTACAGCAGAAATCAAAGGCATTTCACCTGGATAATTTTGGACCAAAAAGTTCAAATATGTATCTGAAATTACAGTAAAACTGCTTTCTAAATTTTTTATTATTTGCATAGCACTTTGTTTAAAATTTTTCTTAATGTTTATTCATTTTTTTGAGGGGGTGAGGGGCATAGACCAAGAGAGACACAGAATCTGAAACAGACTCTAGGGTCTGAGTTGTCAGCACAGAGCCTGACGCAGGGCTTGAACCCACAATCTGTGAGATTATGACCTGAGCCAAAGTCGGACACTTACCCACCTGAGCCACCCAGGTGCCCACAAAGCACTTTAAAAGCAGAATATGGTCATGAGTCGGAGAATAATATGGTCATGAGTCGGGATAATTTACTGAATAAGGCTTCAAGGAGTATGTGAAAATTATTTCAATGTCTAGAAGAACAGGGGAAAATGCTTTGATAGGAGATGCTAAAATTTTACTACCTATTTTAAATGTTGGGACTATTTCCTCAGACAAGTCTTGATATCGCTGTGCGAGCATTAGAAAGAAAAAGGACCAGAAGAGAAATTCCACACAGATTAATATGTGCATTTCTGAAATACTTTTTAAGTTCCATAAATAGAATATACTATAAACAGACAGATCTCAAAAGGAGGCAATGTTAATATACTGAACTCTAGCAGGAAGCCATGACAGGAAAATATAGAAATTGAACCTAATGAACACTGGCCATTTGGTATGAATTTCTCTTGGCCAAGCAGTCTCCCAAGTATGTGAATTCTAGAAAACATCGGTGAGTAGAAGGGTCTAATAAGCATTCAGTTTCTTAGCAAACCTCAGGAGGTTTCACAGTTGCAATTTAACATCAATTAACTAACAAAAGAATCCTACTCAAAAAAAAAAAAAAAAAAAAAGTGATGTATTTTCCTTGAAAACTATTAAATAATTTGGCCAGAGTTTCCGGAGATGTTTTATACAGCAGAATGAACACCCTGGAACACACCAGTAACTCACAAGTCAGTTCATACACCAACTGTTAAACTTTTACAACACTGCAATACTCTAAATTATCAAATTAAATTTCCCAACCCAAACCTCTAAATTGGAATCCTTCTTTCCCTTCCGTCCCACATCTATGACTCTTAGCTTAATTTTATCAGGATTGTGGCAGATTTTCTAAAACTAAGTATTAACTGATTGCCTCTCCCCCCGGCCCCCCCCACCACTAAGAACAACAAATGCAGTCATTTCAAAGATGATCCCAAGTCTGACTGCAGAAATCCCAATTACATATACAAATAGTGCTGGGCTGACGGTCTCAATGAAGGAGGACCAGGGCCAAACTATTGGAGCTACCCAGGCCATGCAGGATTCAGAGCAAATAACAGGCTAGAGGAAAAAAGATGTTAGGTAAATGAGCAGAGTCTAGCAGAAGCTAACTACAACAGTGCAGTCAGTCAAAGAGAACTTTCTGCAATAGTATTAAAAGATCCAAATGTTTTACATCTCTGTTTGTGCAATATGGGAACCACTAGCCACATATGACTACTGGGTACTTGAGATGTAGCTAATGCCACTAAAGAACTGAAGTTTGAGTTTTATTTAATTTAAATTTAAATAGGCACACGTGGGGGCACCTGGCTGGCTCAGTTGTACAGCATGAGACCCTTGATCTCGTGATTGTAAATTTGAGCCCCCCCATGTTGAGTATAGAGATTACTAAAAAAAAAAAAAAATCTTAAAAATAAATTTTTGGGGGATGCCTGGGTGGCTCAGTTGGTTGATCAACGGACTTTGGCTCAGGTCATGACCTCACGGTTTGTGAGTTCGAGCCCCACGTCAGGCTCTGTGCTGACAGCTCAGAGTCCGGAGCCTGCTCTGAGTCTCCCTCTCTCTTCTGTGTCTCCTTCTCTCTCTGCCCCTCCCCCACTCATGCTCTGTCTCTAGCTCAAATATAAATAAACATTAAAAAAACATTTTAAATAAATAAATAAAAATAATTTTTTCAATAAAGAAATAAATAAATAGCCACATGTGGCTAGTGGTTGCCATAATGGACAGCACAGAACTCAGAGTGAAAAGAATCCAGAGACTTTCTTGAACTCACACACTCAGCTGAACAATTACCTCTGCTGCCTATTCATACTGGAGACTGAACTAGGCATTAAGGGGAGGGAGATGAATGAGACCCCGCCCTAACGTAGGTTCTCATGAAGGAGACAACCATAATTGACAGTCCATTTCAGTAAAATATCTTAAGAAATAAAGATATAATGATAAAGGGGTCAAGTAATCTAGAGGATAAAATAATCTCTCCTAAAAGCTTATGTACTTAATAACAGAGCCTAAAAATACTGAGACTAATAGAACTCCAAGGAGAAACAGGCAAATCCTAACAACAGTTGTGGATTTCAACACCCTTCTCTTAGTAATCCATAAAACAAGTAGATGAAAACCTAGCAGGGATACAGACCTTAACAGCACTGCAACTAACTTGGCCTAACATTTATGGACCACTCCACCCAAGAGCAGAATACACCTTCTTTCCAAGTACATTTGGAACATTCACCTAGAGAGACAGTATTTTGGGGCACAAAATAAGCCTCTAAAAATGTTTTGCAAAATTAAAGGCATACAAAGTATATTCTCTGAACATAACAGAATTAAAAATCAGTAACAAAAAGATACCTAGAAAATCCCCAAACGTTTGGAAACTAAACAACATGTAAGTGTACAAGGTTCTACAGGGTAGAGGAAAGGTAAAAGAACTAGACTACCTGGGGAAAAGAGAATAGTGACCAGAGAAGGCAAGCTGGACAAGGTGATGGCTGGGTGGCTAGGAGTTAATCATCACAGCAGTATAAAACGATAAGGTGTGTGAGAAGAACGACAAAGAATTCCGTATTACCTGATGATCAAATTCAAGGTGAAGAGAAATGAGTTGTGAATAAAGAGAAGTAAGATTTAGAAGTCAATTCATCCTTGACCCCTTTCCTTCTTTCGCCACACCCCACCTAACCAATTTATCACTAAAATGAGTCATTCTAAACCTTAGAATATTTTTTTTGGCTTATTTTTCTTCACTCCTACTGATACCAACCTAGTACACGATCTGTCAAGTGGTTTACTTCAACAGCCGAATTGCCTTCATCCATTCATATCCCACTCCAATTCATTCTCCATTCTATAGCCAGAGAGACTTCTTTAAAAGCACAGATCTGGGGGCACGTGGCTGGCTCCGTCGGTGGAACAGGCAACTTTTGATCTTGGAGTTGTGAGCTCGGGCCCCAGGTGAGTGTACAGATTATTTTTAAAAAATAAATCAATAAAACCTGGGTGTCTGGGTGGCTCAGTCAGTTAAGCATCCAACTTCTGCTCAGGTCATGATCTCACGGTTCTTGAGTTCGAGCCCCACATTGGGCTCTTCTGCACTGACAGTGAGGAGACTCCTTGGGATTCTGTCTCCCTCGTTCTCTCTCTGCCCCTCCCCTGCTTGCTCTCCATCTCTCTTTCTTAAAAATAAACATTAAAAAATAATAAAAATAAATAAAACCTTAAAAAATAAATTAAAACACAAATCTAATCACATTACTTCTTACTTAAAATCCTTCATGGTTTTCCCTCCAGTCCACGGCACGTAATGATCCTAGGGCCTACAATCTTCTTTTCCTCTCTTTAATTTTGAGCTTAACTGTCAACTCTTCAGGGAGGCTTTCTCTGACCCCCACAGGCTAGATCATATTTATGTGCCCCCTTGCAAAACACTTCTCTTACTGACGCACTGTGCCTTCCCTGCCACATCAGGGCAGGGGCCTTATCTGATTCATTCTCAGCTCTATTCCAGATAGAGCCTGGAACACAGCAGGCACTTAACAGTTTGTTTTTTTTAATTGAACAAATCAATGAAGCAACAGAAGATGAAGTTGGGACATAAATGAAATGAAAGCAGGTCGGTCAGGCAAGCTGGTTCCTTCAAGAAGCCAAGTGATGGATGAAGAGGGCCTGATTTAGGAAACCATTAGCATGCATGGACAGAAGAGTTAAAAGATATGTGAACTGAACAGGACCTGATGACAACCCTGCACACTGAGGGTGAGGCGTGGGGAGGAGTTTGTTACTTCCTCACTTCTGACTTGGGCAATTCAGTGGGCAGTGCCGTTATTTGCCGAACAAGGAAATGGGACGTTGGGAGTGGTCACTAAAGAATGAATTCTATTTGGAACACGTTCAATGTGCTGTGTCTATAGAAGATCTAAGTGGAGGGGTGCAAGAAGTATTCACCCATTAATGAGTTAAAACACAGGAAAGAAATCATGACTACAAATAGATTTTGACATCAGAGGCCACGGAAGTATTAAATTTTATTAGCAAAGAAATGCAAATTCAAACAAGAGAGCTTTTAACCCATCGAATGCAAAGATGCTTTATAAATAACCAGTGCTGGCAAAATGACAGCTGGTGAAATATATATTTGTATACGGCTGGTGAAAATATATTTACTGTATTTATAATATAATGGTATATCATGTTACATACATATTATCACATGCATAGTATATATTACATATACGTATTTTACATACTATTTATAATATATTAATAATACATAGTGAAGCCTTAAAAAAAAAAATCAGGGATGTGAACCAAGATCTATCTAAAAGAATAGCCACTAAAGGCAACCATAGCCAGTAAACAGAGTACAGCTTAACTATTTTGACAAAGCCTTAGGATGGAATCTTATGTAGTTATTAAAAGTCATATTCTATCAGTCTTCTCCTATTACAAACATCCTATATGGGGCACTTCAGTGGCTCAGTTGTTTAAGTGTCCAACTCTTGATTTCAGTTCAGGTCATGATCTCACGGTTCATGAGTTCAAGCCTCGAGTCAGGCTCTGTGCTGACAACACAGAGCCAGCTTGGGATCTTCTCTCTCCCCCTCTCTCTGCTCTTTCCCTGTTGGTGCACATGTGCTCTTTCTCAAAATAAATACACTTTTAAAAAATGCTATACATAATCACATAAATCCTATAAACCAAAGCCAGACTTTTTTTTTTTTTAATCAGCTTTATCATGACATGTTCCACTTTTAAAACACTCAATGACTGTCAACTAAGTACAAATTTCTCAGACTGGCATTCATTCAAATTGGACCCAAATACAATCTCCCTTTCTCTATAGTCTTAGCTGAACACTCAAACCACAAGCATGTAGACCCTAAACAGGCATCTTTCTGTCCATCTGTTATAATTCATATCCTCCTTTCTCTTATTCAACCTCTACTTGGAGAAATCTTACCCAACTTACAAAGCATATCTAAAGTTCAACCTTATTCTTGACACTGGTTCTGATCTCCCAAAAGAACGTGACTTCTCTCCCTAATTTCTCTTTTTCTTACAACACTTACCATGGTCTACCCTACATTATAGTTATTTTTTTTTCTTCTTTATTTATTTTTGAGAAAGAGAGAGACAGAGAGAGACAGAGCATGAGTAGGGGAGGGGCAGAGAGAGAGAGAGGGAGACACAGAATCTGAAGCAGGCTCCAGGCTCTGAGCTGTCAACACAGAGCCGACGCAAGGGCTCAAACTCATGGACCACAAGATCAAGACCTGAACAGAAGTCGGACGCTCAACCAACGAGCCACCCAGGTGCCCCACGTTATAGTTATTTATGCACTGTGCTATCGTTCCTTCTTCAAAAGAATAAATGCCCTGAAAGCAAGGACCATTTCTTTTTGGGTTTTTTGTTTTGCTTTGTTTTTTTTGTCTGTTTGTTTGAGAGAGAGAGAGAGAGAGAGAGTGGGGGAGAGGGGGAGAGGGGCAGAGGAAGGGGGAGGGGAGAGAATCTTTAGCAGGTTCTATGCTCAGCATGAAGCCCCACACAGGGCTTGATCCCACAACCCTCTGATCACGACCTGAGCCCAACTGCACCACCCAGGTGCCCCTGCAAAGGCCGTTTCTTATCCGTGTCTGCATCTCTTTGAAGTTTTTAACCAGTACCCTGCACACTAAGTATTAAATTTTTTAAACTTTTTTTATAATTGCATTGTAAGTAAATACTTACAGAGACTTTATATATGACTAAATTATAACATAAGTTAACATCCTTTTCCTCTTAACACTTGGAAAATTAACAGTGAAGAAATACAAAAGGCAAAGACATACTAGAACAAAGAGAAAAAAAAACACAATGAGATATCACCGCAGAACTGTTAAATGGCCATTATCAAAAAGGCAAGAAATAACATGTGTTGGCAAGGGTGTGGAGAAAAGGGAAACCTTGTGCACTGTTACTGGGAAGGTACATCAGCACAGCCACTGTGGAAAACACCATGGAGGTTCCTCAAAAAATTAAAAACAGAACTACCATATGATCCAATAATTCCACTTCTAGGTATCTACCCAGAGGAAAAAAAATCACTATCTCAAAGAGGTATCTACACCCCCCATGTTCACTGAACATTATTTACACTAGCCAAGATTTGCAAACAGCCTAAGTGTTCATCAACAGGTGGATGGATAAAGAAAATGTGATACGTGCGCATGGGCACACACCAGAAACACTATGGAATATCATTTAGCCATAAAAAAGGAAATTAAAAAAAAAAAAAAGGAAATCCTGCCATTTGCAACAAACAACATGGATAAAACTTGGGGACACTAGGCTAAGTGAAATAAGTCAGGCAGAGAAAGACAAATACAGTAGGATCTCACTTACATGTGGAATCTTAAAAAAAACCCTCAAAGACACAGAGAACAGATAGGGGATGGGGGAAATGGGTGAAGATGGTCAAAAGGCACAAACTTCCAGTAAAAAGATAAATAAGTTCTGGGGAGGTAATATATAGCCTGTGACTATAGTTAACAATATTGTATATCTGAAAGTTGCTAAAAGAGTAGATCCTTGAGAATGCAAGCTGGTGCAGCCACTCTGGAAAACAGCATGGAGGTTCCTCAAAAAACTAAAAATAGAACTACCCTACAACCCAGCAACGGCACTACTAGGCATTTATCCACAGGATACAGGTGTGCTGTTTCGGAGGGCACATGCACCCCCATGTTTATAGCAGCACTAACAACAATGGCCAAAGTATGGAAAGAACCCAAATGTCCATCGACGGATGAATGGGCAAAGAAGATGTGGTGTATACATATACAATGGAGTATTACTCGGCAATCAAAAAGAGTGAAATCTTGCCATCTGCAACTATGTGGATGGAACTGGAGGGTATTACGCTAAGTGAAATTAGTCAGAGAAAGACAAACATCATATGACTTCACTCATATGAGGACTTTAAGAGACAAAACAGGTGAACATAAGGGAAGGGAAACAAAAATAATATAAAAACAGGGAGGGGCACACAACAGAAGACTCATAAATATGGAGAACAAACTGAGGGTTACTGGAGGGGGTGTGGGAGGGTGGATGGGCTAAATGGGTAAGGGGCACTAAGAAATCTACTCCTGAAATTGTTGCACTATATGCTAAGTTGGATGTAAATTTTTTAAAATAATAAACAAATAAATAAACAAATAAATAAAAATTTGAGTAGCTAACAATAAAAAAAAGAGTAGGTCTTAAAAAGTTCTCATCACAAGAAAAAAAATTTTTTAGTAATTTTTTTACGTTGTTTTTTTTTTTTAATGTTTTTATTTATTTTTGAGACAGAGAGAGACAGAGCATGAGCAGGGGAGGGGCAGAGAGAGAGGGAGACACAGAATCCAAAGCAGGCTCCAGGCTCTGAGCTGTCAGCACAGAGCCCGACACTCTCGAACTCGGGCTGTGAAATCGAACTCGGACTGTGAAATCATGACCTGAGCTGAACTCAGACACTTAACCAACCGACTGAGCCACCCAGACACCCCTACGTTTAGTTTTGAGAGACAGAGTATGAGTAGGAGGGGCAGAGAGAAAGGGAGACACAGAATCTAAAATGGGCTCCAGGTTCCAAGCCTGACGCGAGGCTTGAACTCACGAGCTGTGAGATCATGACCTGAGCCAAAGTCAGACACTTAACCAACTGAGCTACCCAGGTGTCCCAAGAAAAAAATTTTTTAACTACATTAAGTGATAGATGTTAACTTATTGCAGTAATCATTTTGCAAAATATATCAAATCATTATGTTGTACACAACTACTTTAATGTTATATGTCAATTGTATCTCAAGACAAGTGGAGAAGGGAGAAAGTTAACAAACAAAACAAAAAAAAAAAACAGAGGATAGAAGACATAAGCAGTAAAGCAATTTTTGAGAATTTGTGGAATGTGGAACTGGAAGAAGAGGAATCTGACTTCGCAGAGAGGAAGAACTTTCAGAAGTGGAGGGGAGGAATGAGACAGCTAATTCAGGGTTCCTAATGGGAAATTTAGTGACACGTGCATACACGTGAGAGCCCGAGCCACCTTCCGTCATCTAATTTCCCAGGATACTGGGCATACACACTCTCTCAGACCCCTAAGTTCCAGCCACAGGCAAGAAATTTAAGAAATCTTCCCTTAAGAAAGCAGACTCACAGGAGAAAAATAAAAAAGAGAAAAATGAAAATACAGAAAAATAACAAATACTGGTATCTAGGGTTCCACCAAAGAAAAGGAAGTCTCACTCCCCAATCACCTTACAGTGAAACTTACCAGTTGAGAAACCATGGCCACCCATTACCCAGAGTAGGTGCTATTCAGTGTCTCACTCCATGAACAGCTAAGGTTCATGGTATCCAAAAAAAGCCTCCACTATTAAGGAGAGAAAACTGAAAGAGAAGAATGGAATCTGGGGCACCTGACTGGTTCAGTCAGTAGAGCATGTGACTCGATCTCAGGGTTGTGAGTTCAAACCCCACATTGGATATGGAGCCTACTAAAACAAAACAACAACAACAACAACAACAACAACAACAAATTGGACACCTGGGTGGCTCAACTGGTTAAGCATCTGACTTTAGCTCAGGTCATGACCTCGCTGTTCATGGGTTCAAGCCCCACATCGGGCTGTCAGTCAGTACAGAACCTGCTTCAGATCCTCTGTCTCCCTCTCTCTCTGCCCCTCCCCACTCATCGCGCTCTCTCTCTCTCTCTCTCTCTCTCTCTCTCTCTCTCTCAAAAATAAACATTTAAAACAAACAGCAACAAGCAAAACAAAAAGAATGGAATCTGAGGTAACAAAAAAAAAAGCTCAAGAAAACTATAATAAATGTCATCAGAGAGATAAGAAGATAAGAAAGGGCATTACTTCCAAGAAGAGGATGATCTAACATAGGAACAGAGGAAAAAGCTTTGGGAAGTTATGTAACATAAATAGTTATTGTTAGCTAAACTTTCCAAATTCAATAATAAAAATTAAATATTTCAGTAATTCAATAATTAAAAATTGGGCAGAATATTTCAACAGACACTTCACCAAAGATTTGCTTCACAGACAAGCAAATAAGTATATGAAAAGATATTAAGCATCATTAATCACTAGGTAAATGCAAATTAACATGGAATTAACATGGCGGTGCACAGCCTTGTATGTGTTTGCCAAAACTTAGAGTCAAAATTATATACTAAAAAGGGTGATTTTTATTATATATGAAAGGTGTACTTCAATAATTTTTTAATTACCATTAATAAGAAACATAAGAAAATATATCGTTAAACAGGATGCTTCTATAAAAAGGCAACAAAAAAAAGCAACTTTTAGAAATTAAATAACTGGGGTGCCTGGCTGGTTCAGTAGGTAGAAGTGTACAACTCTTGGTTTCAGGGTCATGAATTCAAGCCCCATGTTGGTCATGGAGCCTAGTTACAATAAACATTTTTTTTTTAATTTTTTAACGTTTATTTTTGAGAGACAGAGAGACAGAGCACAAGCGGGGGAGGGGCAGAGAAAGAGGAAGACGCAGAGTCCGAAGCAGGCTTCAGGCTCTGAGCTGTCAGCCCAGAGCCCAATATTGGGCTCAAACCCACGAACCATGAGCGTTGGTGGTACAGTGGTGAGCATAGCTGCCTTCCACGAACCATGAGATCATGACGTAAGCCGAAGTAGGACACTTAACCAACTGAGCCACCCAGGCACTCCATAAAAAAATTTTTTTTAAAGATTAGAAATTAAATATCTGATAGCTGAAATAAAAACTTAACAGAAAGTCTGGAAAAGAAAAAGAAAAAAATCGCCCCGAAAGCAGACCAAAAGGACAAAAAGACAAAAAAAAAATTTAAAAAGACAAAAAACTTAGTAAGATCAGTCTAACAGATCCAACATCTAACTAGGAGTCCAAGAAGAAAACAAAGCAAATTTGGGGGAAAATGAGCAAATAACAGAAAAAACTTTCCCAAAATTAAAGAACACAAATAAATCTCCATTTTTTTTTTTTATTTTTTTTTTTTCAACGTTTATTTATTTTTGGGACAGAGAGAGACAGAGCATGAACGGGGGAGGGGCAGAGAGAGAGGGAGACACAGAATCGGAAACAGGCTCCAGGCTCTGAGCCATCAGCCCAGAGCCTGACGCGGGGCTCAAACTCACGGACCGCGAGATCGTGACCCGGCTGAAGTCGGACGCTTAACCGACTGCGCCACCCAGGCGCCCCTAACGTGTATTTATTTTTGAGACAGAGAGAGACAGAGCATGAACGGGGGAGGGGCAGAGAGAGAGGGAGACACAGAATCAGAAGCAGGCTCCAGGCTCTGAGCCATCATCCCAGAGCCCCACGCGGGGCTCAAACTCACGGACCGCGAGATCGTGACCCGGCTGAAGTCGGACGCTTAACCGACTGCGCCACCCAGGCGCCCCTAACGTGTATTTATTTTTGAGACAGAGAGAGACAGAGCATGAACGGGGGAGGGGCAGAGAGAGAGGGAGACACAGAATCGGAAACAGGCTCCAGGCTCTGAGCCATCATCCCAGAGCCCCACGCGGGGCTCAAACTCACGGACCGCGAGATCGTGACCCGGCTGAAGTCGGACGCTTAACCGACTGCGCCACCCAGGCGCCCCTAACGTGTATTTATTTTTGAGACAGAGAGAGACAGAGCATGAACGGGGGAGGGGCAGAGAGAGAGGGAGACACAGAATCGGAAACAGGCTCCAGGCTCTGAGCCATCATCCCAGAGCCCCACGCGGGGCTCAAACTCACGGACCGCGAGATCGTGACCCGGCTGAAGTCGGACGCTTAACCGACTGCGCCACCCAGGCGCCCCTAACGTGTATTTATTTTTGAGACAGAGAGAGACAGAGCATGAACGGGGGAGGGGCAGAGAGAGAGGGAGACACAGAATCAGAAACAGGCTCCAGGCTCTGAGCCATCAGCCCAGAGCCCGACACAGGGCTCGAACTCACGCACCGCGAGATCGTGACCTGGCTGAAGTTGGACGCTTACCGAGTGCGTCACCCAGGCACCCCTAAATCTCCATTTTAAAAGGGCCCACCAAAAGTGCCAAGATGGCTCAGTGGAGTAGAGTATAGGACTCTTGATCTCAGGGTCCTGAGTCTGAGCCCCACACGTGATGTCCAGTTTACTTACAATAAAATAAAAAAATTTTTAATTAAAAAGAAGGGAGAGGGACCACCAAGCACCCAGCGCAATTAATGAAACAAAACCCTACATCAAGGGATATGGTATTACTGAAAAACCTCATGAAAGTAGAGACCATAAAAAGAGCGTAAAAACTTTACAAAGGAAAAAAACAAGTCACACGTGAAGAAAGTCAACAGAATGGCCCTAGACTTCTCAGCAGCAACACTAGATTCTGGAATACAATCAAGCAAATCTTTCAAGTGAAACTGATTTTTAAATTTAGGATCCTATATACCCAGCCAAACTATCTATCAAGTATTAGAGTTGCAAAGGGCATTTTAAACATAAATGATTTTTTTTTTTAAGTTTATTTCTCATGCACATCCATTCTTAGGAAGCAACTAGAGGTTGTGCTGAAAAAGAGCAGTAGATCAGGAAAAATGTAAGACTCAAAAAACAGAATCTACATGGGGAAGCAGCAAAAAAGAAGTTCCAATGTGATGTTCAAAAAATCTACAAGAGCAACCAGTTCAGGTGAAAGCATAAATGGAGAGGGGTGCAGAAGGGAGATCAACAAGCAAAAAACATGGAACTGTTATATTTTTTTTAACATTTTATTTTTAAGTAATCTCTAAACCCAATGTGGGACTCAAACTCACAACCCCAAGATCAAGAGTCGCATGCTCTACCAACTGAGCCAACCAGGCACCCATGGAACTGTTACATTTGACAGTTTAGAAAATAGTAGGAGATATTTTACAGACTTGACAGTGCACTGGGCTAGATACATAGAACATTAACCAAGTAAAAAAATAAGGCAATGAACTCCAGGAAAATAGTTAGTAATAATAATTATAATTATAGCACGGTATTTGGTTCAATTGTCAATATTTACATACTTATGATAATGTAATATATTCCTCAACATTTATCCAAAAATCATGCTATAATGAGAAGATATGGAAAAGGGTAATTATAATAAGGCTAAATCTTCATCTATCATTAACAAAGTCAAAAGAGAAATGTCAGAAACTGATAAACCAAATATAAGCATATTATTTTAAAATACTGTGGTAAATCCCGGGGGGGGGGGGGGGGGGCATACAGCTACAGGAATTGAAAGTCACCTTTGGAGGGGTCTTGGGTGGAAAGAGGTAGAGGCAGGGAGCTGCTTTTGTTCACTATGAGCCTTTAATACAATTTTAATTTATGTTACCTATGTTCATACATTACCTTGATAAAGACCGTGACAGGGGAAAATCTCGCTATATATCAATTAAACACTGTTTGTTTGATATAATCCTAGTTGTACCTTTTTAAAAATATGTAGGTAAAAACATGTTATAGGAAATGGTATAAAAACATTCCTGATAGTTACCTCTGGTTGGTGAGATTATAGATTTTCATCTTCATCTTTGTATTATGTGTATTTTCCCAAAAGAGTAAATCTGCACTATTTTTATAATTTTTCACCACAATTCTTAAAAACAACTTGAAAACAGATGAGCTCCCCGGGGAAGAAGGGAGATAGTGAGAGGGCCATGCATGGGCTGGTTTGAAAACCTGGAAAACTGGTGTTGAAGGAACAGGCAGAGAAAGGCAGCACGAACTACCAAAGAGTTAGAGTAGCGAGAGTGCTTTCTATTACTTTAATTGACCATTGTAAATAACTGAAGGAAATATATTATTTATAATAGTTCTGGAACAAATCAGATGTGAGGTAAACCAAATTTTTTTTTTTTCAACGTTTATTTATTTTGGGGACAGAGAGAGACAGAGCATGAACGGGGGAGGGGCAGAGAGAGAGGGAGACACAGAATCGGAAACAGGCTCCAGGCTCTGAGCCATCAGCCCAGAGCCCGACGCGGGGCTCGAACTCACGGACCGCGAGATCGTGACCTGGCTGAAGTCGGACGCTTAACCGACTGCGCCACCCAGGCGCCCCAAACCAAATTTTTTTAATGGGTAAGTTAAACATTCAATGTTTCTTTGGGGGGGGGGGTATTAAAGCTCTGTTTTAATGCATATTTTTACTTAAATGGGGTTCTCAAAATATTTTTAGACCTGGCGAATCAGATGACATCTTCTGACAGAATAAAACACTACTTCACTAGACTGGAATTAAGGCCCTGATATCTTCACAGAATCTCCATCTTCAGTTCAGGAACGTATCAACAGATAATAATAGCTACTATCTGTTGAATCTTTATACCATGTGCCACTGTCCGAGGCATTTCACATGTATTAACCATTTAATCCTCACAACACCCTGAATTAAATGGTATGATATCTCCATTTTATGAGGAAATGAGGAAAGTGAGACACTGTTAAGCAAATGGCCCATTCACCACGGAGCCCAGATTCAAATTCATGAAGTCTGTCCAGATTCTCCACTTTAAATCTCTATGCTCCATGCTACCTCTTTAGATCCTTGACACACACAAAATTTATCTATACTCCTCAGATTCTCATACATCTTAACAGCCTAAAATTTTGTGGTGGGCTCACACACGCAGGTGCCTGCCACAAGTCCCCACACTCACAGTGTGGAAATCAATGGTATGACTCCACTTACAGTAGTCTTCTGACAAATCCTTCCGGAATAAATTATCCAAAATGACCTGAGGCAGTCCAAAAATCACAGATAATATGAAAGACTTACAACCCAGCTCTCATTCATCGTAAGAGAACGGTTTTAAAACTATCGTAACAAAATGTCTGATCAAAATGATTTTATCAAGACTGTATTTATAATGATCCGCCAATTCCACTCCCAGGTTACACCCTTAAGAAATGAAAACACTGTGGAGACAAAAACCTATACACAAAATGTTGATGTCAGCATTATTCGTTAACAGGCAAAAAGTGGAAACAGTTCAAATTTCCATCACTGGACGAGTGGATAAACAAAATGTGGTATGTCCATATAATGGACTAGTATTCAAATATAGTACTGCTACATGCTACAACATGCATGAGCCTTGAAAACATTATGCTAAGTGAAAGAAGCTACATGTTGTATGATTCCATGTATATGAAATTTCATCCAAAAAAGACAAATCAACACAGAATGAAAATAGTTATTGTCAGGGGGTGGCAATGGAGGAAAGAGAGAACCGGGAGTGACTGCTATGGGTATGGGTTTCTTTTGGGGGAAGATATGAAAAACTGGTATGAAATTAGGGAATGCCGATGGCTGCACAACTCTGTGAATATATTAAAAAACACTCGATTAGACACTTTAAAAAAGGGTGGATTTTATGAAATATATATATTTATATCAATAAAGCTGTTGTTTCAAAAAATGGAATTATTGGGGGGTGCCTAGGTGTCTCAGTTGGTTAAGCGTCCGACTCTTTTTTTTTTCTTTTTTTTTTTAATTTTTTGTTTTCAACGTTTATTTATTTTTGGGACAGAGAGAGACAGAGCATGAATGGGGGAGGGGCAGAGAGAGAGGGAGACACAGAATCGGAAACAGGCTCCAGGCTCTGAGCCATCAGCCCAGAGCCTGACGCAGGGCTCGAACTCACAGACCGCGAGATCGTGACCTGGCTGAAGTCGGACGCTTAACCGACTGCGCCACCCAGGCGCCCCGTCCGACTCTTGATTTTAGCTTAGATCATGACCTCACAGGTTTGTGAGTTCAAGCCCCACAGTGGACTCTTTGCTGACAGCATGGTACCTGTTTGGGATTCTCTCTCTCTCTCCCTGTCTCTGCCCCTCCCCCATTCTCTCTGTCTCTCAAAAATGAATAAACTTAAAAAAAAAAAAAAAAGACTTAAAAAAATGGAATTATTGGGGTTCCTGGGTGGTTCAGTTGGCTAAACCTCTGACTCTTGATTTTGCCTCAGGTCAAGATTTCATGGTTAGTGAGATCCAGCCCCAAGTGGGACTCTAAACTTATAGCATGGAGACTGCTTGGGATTCTCTCTCTGCCCCCCTCCCACTCATGCATGCTTGTGCGCAGACATGCGCATGCTCTCTCTTAAAATAAATAAATAAAACATTTAAAAAATTAAAAAATAATAAATACTGTTTGAGAGTTATTCAGTAATTTAGGTGTCCAATCAATGTTAGCTATTACTGTTACTATTTTAAAAAATCATTCAATAGTCAAAACATAATATTTGAGTAACAGAACTTAATAGCTAGAAAAATATAAAATAATTTTACATATACCAATAAACAAAACAATTAAAACATAATTACATTGAGTTATAGGCACTTTCATTCTTTCTATAAGATTTTACATATACGCACTTTTAAAGTGCATTTTGCAGGGATGCCTGGCTGGCTCAGTTATCTTGGGGTTATGAGTTCAAGTCCCACACTGGGTGTAGAGATTACTTAAAAAGATAAAATCTTAAAGTGCATTTTGCAAGTGTAAGTTTTGTGTTTTTTTAAAGAAATGTTCTGCCTCCTGAGGCTTAACCATTTTAAAGAACTGAAAGCATGAAAAAAATTAGAATGAGGGTCAATGCTAAACTAGTGCTCAACTATGAAGTTGAGCCTATGATATAGGCTATAAGCAGGCATTCAAAGAGAAAAAAAGACCAAGGTGAGCAACAGTACTCTGGGAAGACTTCTGGGAGATGCCTCCTGGAAAGCAGGAAGCGGGATTCGGGGTTCAGGCTTGGCTAAGGGGCAAGAAGGGAGGAATCAATTCAATGCAAAGAGGGTATCTGCTAGGATCTGCTCTGGTCTGAGTCCCCCACCACAATCACCACCTTACAGCCCCTGTATACCCCCTCCAGGGATCCGCAGGCACAGGGAGCACACAAGGTACTGAAGACGAAGAGAGAGTCTACTAGACTAGATCAGAGCTCCTGGCCTCAACAACCCCAGTCCCGCCGTCCGTACACGTTTCAGTACATAGCTCCGCTTCCAAGTACACACCGGGAAAGAAGATGAACGCGAACTGTACACAAGACAGCGTACTACTGCATACCTCAGATGTCCCTGCTCGCCACTCACAGATCAGGCTGCCCAACTTTTCAATAACTCGTTGAGGCCCTCTTTTCTTTCTTTCACTTCTCATGTTTAACCTCTTCAGATACAGATACCTGAAAACAGATCCCACTCATTTCCCTTATAATCCTGAATTCCTATTGCCACTCAAAACACGACCGTTCCTCCAGAAGCCTATGTGATGCATTCCTCTGTCTACACTTCTGATGTTGTCGAGGCCTGGAGAACTCTGAGGCACCTCCTGAACTGATCTTCCATTCAGTGCTTCCAAACCCCTCCGGATCCCCACTGGCTACCTCACCCTCCAATCCATCCTGCAGAACAGAAGCCATGCTAAACTTGCTAACATCCCACTAAAATCATATTCCACTTGTTTCCAGATCTTCTTATCGATCACCAATACCCGCAAATGAAACAGAATTGAAACAGATGGGGTAGGGGGCAGCTTCAGAAACTACCTCCTCCAGTAATACTCTCAATTTGGGGGGAATGAGCTGGCTGCAATGGTGACTTAACAAGAGTCTCCATGATTTGATTTGGTTTTGTTTCATTCTCCTGCGTGCTGCTGATGGGAATACAGCACATCCCCCGGGTGTTCCAGGAATGAAAAATGACAGAGGATCACTGATCCAGCCTGATATTTACCCTACAGATGAGAGCCGGAAAGTACAAACACTATAGCCTGGTTCTCTAGATACTGCCCAACGACAGACCTTTACGGTTTGTTTTTTTTTTAATTTTCTCTTAATGCATATTTATTTTGAGAGAGCAAGAGCAGGGGAGGAGCAGGTGGGGGGGGGGGGGAGGGAGGGAGAAAGGGAGAAAGAGAGAGAGAGAGAATCCCAAGCAAGCTTTGAGCTGTTAGCACAGAGCCCGACGTGGGTCTCAAACCCACGAAGTGTGAGATCATGACCTGAGCTGAAATCAAGAGCCAGATACTTAACCAACTGAGCCATGCAGGCACTCCTACAGTTTCTTATTTACATGCTCATGCTCTTGCTAAACCAGGTTACTTAAGACTGCCCACACTTTAAAATCAGTGCCTAGCTGGCTCGGTCTGTGGAGCATGTGACTCTTGATCTCAGGGTTGTGGGTTCAAGCCCCACGATGGGTGTAGAGGTTACTTAAAAAGAAAATCTTTAAAAAAAAAAAAAAAAAATCAGTGCCTTAGTTCATGTTCCTGCCTCCCTTGGTCTATCCATCATCACCTTGCACATGCCCATCCAGAAAGCATATACCCACACCAACTCCCCCAAAGAGGGTATGATCTTATCCTCCTCTAAATCTCTACTGCATTTTGTAGTTGACTTGTAGCAATCAGGAATTACACAAACACTGAAAAGATACTTGGTTGACAATGGTTGGAATAAATAATGCCAAACCAGTAACAAATTCTGCTTCAGATAAATCTACAGTTCGTTCATGGCATAGAGGCCACTGTTCTCTGTCATAATCCTTAGAGGATATAAATCACCTACTCTCCCAGGGTACCACCAGGTCTTTGGCTTTCTGAAGTCATCAGAGGTTCCAAATTTCATAATTCCAACTAAGTATAATACCTCAGAAGTCCCACACAGGTTACATGAAAAAAAAAAATTCAGTTTCAAGTATGATTTAATTTTTTTAATTTAGCAAATGCTTGATTTTAAGGTGCTGCCAGAATTCCACCAAATGCCTATTAAAACACATTTTTGGGGCACCTGGATGGCTCAGTCGATTAAGTGTCTGACTTCAGCTCTGGTCATGATCTCATGGTTCATGAGTTCCAGCCCCGCATCCGGCTCTCTGCTGTCAGCACAGAGCCTGCTTCAGACGCTCTGTCCACCCGCTTCCCTCCCCTGCTCGTGCTTTCTCTCTCTCTCAAAAATAAACATTTTTAGTTTTTTTAAATTTTTTTTAAGCATTTATTTATTTTTGAGAAACAGAGAGCATGAGCAGGGAAGGAGCAGAGAAAGAGAGGGAGACACAGATCTGAAGCAGGCTCCAGGTTCTGGGCTGTCAGCACAGAGCCCAACGTGGGGCTCGAACTCACAGACGGTGAGATCACAGCCTGAACCAAAGTCGGACACTTAATCGACTGAGCCACCCAGGCACCCCACTCAAAAATAAACATTTAAAAAATAAATAAAAATTAAAAAATAAAACACATTTTCTATATAGTCTTTCTCAGTGTGTTGACAAAATATATCATAAAACCTACAGGCTAAAATATTCTAAATTAAACAATAAAAATAAATAAAAGACTTTTTAGCCAAATGCCTCTAGCTGAAAAAACTAGATGATTTCAATTTTATATTAACAAACTGTCATCTCTATCATACTGTCATGTGAATACCTTATGTACCCATTTAAAATTTTTCTCCATAAAAGGTAAACCTTTAACTCTCCAATGAAAAAAAACTTGTTAATCTATGATTTTAGAGGTACCTAGCTGGCTCAGTTGGTGGAGCATGCCATTCTTGATCTCTACCCATTGGGAATAGAGATTACCAAAAAAAAAAAAAAAAAAACAAAAACAAAAAAAAAAAAAAAACTTAAAAAAAAAAATCGATGGTGGGGGGCACCTGGGTGGCTCAGTCCGTTGAGCCAGTCTTGATTTCGGCTCAGGTCACGATCTCACGGTTCAGGAGTCTGAGCCCTTTGTGGACCCAAATACAGTGCCTGCTTGGGATGCTCTCGCTCTCGCTCTCTGCCCCTCCCCTGCTCGTATGCGCTCTCTCTCTCAAAATAAATAAACTTTAAAAAAAAAATTGATGGTTTTAGAAAAGTAAGCTTGTAGTACCAACCAACGTCTCTGCATCATGAATAGTCATATTACCTACATAGTAGTCGATAGACAAATAAACTAGTGAATAATTTCTTTTGCTGGGAATTTAACATGTTAGTACTGAAGCCAAAGTTCTAGTCTACAAAAATTAATCAAGTTGTTCTAAATTACCAATAAAGAGTAATCCTTTGACAGTAGCTTTGACAGTACAGGATTCAAAGCCACCAATCCTATTTCTTTATGTGCTCTTGGGATATCAAGTCCCACAATGTTTTTTTCTTCCCAAGCATACACATATACACATTTACCTGACAGCCTCCTTCCCAGCCTTTATTGTCTGGAAGTACAGACAATAAAACCAATGAAACTCGTGCTCAGCCTCAACAACTCACTGTCATGCAGTGCTCATTCCAGCCAAGTGGACATATTCTCAAAGTTTAGAACACAAAATGCATGATCCCTTTTACCCTAATCTTGAGAAATAATGTGCTTTAAAAAGTAAATCATCCAACAAGTTAACACCACATCCAGTAGAGAGAGGCAATATGAAATAGCTGTACGAAATATGAAATAGTGTAAACGAAACACACTAACTCTGCTACTAAAAACACTCACTGGTCAAACTATCAAAATTTACTTAGACTAATTTTTAGTTTCCCAAATCCCAAATATTTAGGAGCTATGGCACCCATTGTAGAATCATCAAAACTTCCATCTATTACAGCTCTTACCTAACAATCATTTATCTAACCAATCTTTGATGAGTGGCTGCTATGTGCAAGATACTGTACTAGGAACTGCAAGGGACAGAAGATTAATACAAAAAGATATAATCCTTAACTTCATGTAAACATAGAACAAGAATCCTACCAGGTAGGATACAAATATCATTAATAAAAACAAAATGTCACGGAAGTACACAAATATACAAGTTTGCTTTTTGTTTTGTTTTTTTTTTAAAGGAAACCTAAACACAAATTGTAATTTAAGTCGGCATACACACAAGCTCTCAACCCTAAGTATTGCCTGCTGGTCCCTCAAAGAGAGGTCAAAGTTAGCTGAACAACCCTGCCAAAATGCCTCAGTTCTGTCTAGCCCCAAATAACTTGCTCAGATAGTGTAATTCAGTCTCTATGGGTCTTTCATTCTGGGCAGAAAGAACCACATGCGATTTCGTAAGGTAAAAACTATTACTATAAAAGATACTAACTTGGCGAGAAATGAAAAGTGGCATGCAGTTCCTTCTACGTGCAAGACATAAATACTTGAACTTGATTCATTCCCTTCAATCTCCTCCCAGCCTCCCTTCCTTCTCCCCACCCCCCCAACCGGGCAAAGGCAGGCAACTATTCTGTCAGGCAAAAAAATTACCTTCTGCACTTGCTGTTAAGACAACCCCTATGAGTCTAGTCTGGCTTAATACACTCCTCCATAAGTAGTTAAGCATTTATAAAAAAATGGAAATGTTTTAATTTAACCTCTTCTGCTACCCTAGTCCCTTTTTAAAACCAGTGACACACCTTAATTACTTTGTTAACATCCTATTTCTTTATAAACTTAACTTTGTAAATGCTCGTAAAACTGGAATCTAATTTAGTTAATCCAGACTAACGAAAATGTAAAGGAAGAATCTTGTAGGTTATTGTTACAAATTACTTTTTTTTTTCACAATTTAGTAACCTGCAACTGCGTATTTAATACAAAGCAGCAATTGTGTGTTTGAAATCAAATCAAAACAAAACAAAACAAAACAAATGCATCTCAGCACCAGCCCAGAGAAACTTTCTGTGAGAAAACAGGAGAGAAGTCACCCTGGAGAAATTCATTACACATCCAAGGAAGACTTATCCTTAGAAACAGAATGGGGGGGAAAAAAAGTCATTTTGTAATAAATCCCCACGTACTTCTGCTGTGTAACTTAGAAGTTAGTCCAAAAGTTCACCTTCAGCAATTATGTCTGCATGATCAACTATACATCTTCTGCAACAGGTGATCCGAAACTGCATTTCTCAGGCGAAGCAAAGGGATCGAATTAGCTAAGCCGCGTGTTGCTAACGCTTTCCTACTTTTATTTTGGATTTTACCAAAATGACTTGGAATCGAATGTACTGCCAAATTCGTTTTGGTTTCGTCTGGTTTTCTACGTTGCTTTTTAATCAGCCATTTACTAGCAACTGTTGCACGAGCCCATTAGCACCCGAGAATAAAAACAAACACACAGGACCAGATAAGGCTCCCCTACTAACCCAACTGATCCATTTCCTTAACACAATTTTAAAACCACACTGCTAGGAGTGTGAAGAGAAGCATGTTTTTGTGTATCTGTGTGCCACAATCTGTCTAAATCCTCAATTCCCTTTTAAGGAACAGATATATAATAAAAATCTAAAAGAAACCACATTAGAAATGCAAAGAGGTTTGCAAAACAAGAGGCTTCTTTCATTCCAAAAACCAAACCAAAACAAGGGGAGAAAAATGAATGCAATGGAAATGTGTGTGCCAAAGTTTCAATCCTGCCCGGTGGAGACACTGCACTGGCACAAATTTTGAAGAGGAAAAAGAGGGGGTTGGGGGGAGAGAAAGAGAGAGCGAGTGTGTGGCCTGCAAACTGCAACAATGCAATCTCCATTTTGAACAATGCGCCTCTTTCCTCTTGTAAATCTAGTTTTTTGCCACTTGATGTGCCGTCGCATTTCCCCTCCGTTTTGGGGGGGGAGGTGGGGGTGGGGGGAGACCAGAGAGGGAGTGAGCAAGGGGGGAGGGTAGAGGAGGTGGGGAAGGAGTCTGCAGCAACTGGGCTGGGTGGGTACCTGGAGTGCTGCTATAGGTGCTATGGCTCCTGAAGCTGCTTTCCGTGCAGTAACTG
This sequence comes from Leopardus geoffroyi, assembly GCF_018350155.1. Classification (NCBI taxonomy): domain Eukaryota; kingdom Metazoa; phylum Chordata; class Mammalia; order Carnivora; family Felidae; genus Leopardus; species Leopardus geoffroyi. Next base: position 47,290,124 of record NC_059330.1, read on the forward strand.
GCGTCGTCGTCGTCGTCTTCCATCTCCTCCGGATAATCGGAATCATCGTCGTCCTCCTCCATCTCATCCTCCTCGTCGTCCTCGGAATCTTGGGTCTCCTCGGCGTCGCCGTCCTCCTCCTCCTCCTCCTCCTCCTCGGAGACCATGTCCTCCTCCTCCTCCTCCTCCTCTTCGCTCTCGTGGTCATCGTACACCACTTTGTTGACGGCCCTCCGGGCCGGGGTGGTCCGGGCCAGGTGGCCGCCGCCGCCCCCGCCCCCCGTCCTGCCGCCCCCGCCTCCTCGCCCCCCCCGGCCCGGGGCGCTGGTGCTGGGGGGGGCCGGCGGCGGCGGCGGCGGCGGCTTCCTCCGGCTACTGCTGCCCCCCCTGGGCGAGCTCAGCCGCGTCTTGGGCGCCACCTCAGCCTGGGCGGCGGCCCACCTGCCCCGGCTGCTGCCGCGGTGCCGCGAGCGGAGCCCCCCGATGGGTCCGGACGTGGGCGGAGGCGGCGGCGGCGGCGGCGGGGCCGGGGTGCAGCGCTCCGCAGCGGGAGCCGCGGGCTGCTTGGGCGGCCTGCCCCGCCGGCCCCTCATGTCGGAGCCGAGGCGGGGGGAGAAGGGAAAGCGGAGGGGGGAGGGGCGGGCGGAGGGGTGGCGGTGGGGGGCGCCGGGGCCGGGTGGGGAGGCCCGCGGGGCCGGGCGGGAGGGGCCCGGCCGGCGGAAGCGGGTGGAGGGAGAAGGCTCAATCCGAATTGCTGGGGCCCCACTCCGGATCGCCTTCAGCCGCCATCTTGTTTCTTCCCTCTCGCTCGGTGACTGGGGGAACCGACAGCGGCCGCAGGCCCGGAGCGCGGTCACGTGAGCTGCGCCGCCGACGAGCCTGGGACGGAGCGAGGCCGCGCGGCGGCCGCTAGGGGGAGCGCGGGAGCGCCGGGTCGGGGGCGGGGAAGCAGGGGCGCCTCCGCGCGGCGCGGCTGGACCGCGGACTCGGGCGGCGCGGCGAAGAGAGGCGCAGTGCTCGCGAAGTGCCCCGGGGCACTGGCCAGGGGAGACCACTGCTTCGGCGGAGTCCCCGCCGGCGCCTGGACTCAGCAGATCCTCCCTCTCACGTCTCCTCTTCCCCAGCTCGGAGAGGAGGGCAGGAGCGGCTCCATACTCGTCCCCCTCCCGCCCCCTTGGGGGAAACTGATGCTGAAAAGAGCCAAAAGATGTCCGGAGGGGGCCGCCTGCACCAGCGCGAGAGGGAAATTAACCGGGGCCCGGGGAGACGAGCCCCCAGAAATGTGAAACTCCTAAGACCTGGTTCTAGAGAATCCTAAAATTGATCCCAATGACAACTACCCGGGGGCTGTGCCAGGAACCACGCCCTGGGCTGCCAGACCCTGGGGGAAAGTCGCTCTGAGATTCAGTGGATAAAATCCCCACCCGAAGAGCCTCAGCCGGAACGCAGCTACATTCCAGTCTCCTTCCACCTTTCCCAGTGTCCCAGCTAGAAACTCGACCACCTTGGCAAGAACTTTCCAATTTCTTATTAGCAGTAGAAAGGATGACTTCCCGCCTAAAACCTAGTTCGAAATATTGTGTGTTTGTGTTATCTTTTCTGGAAATAATTTTAATTTCTTAAAAGTCACTAGATCTCAGCTTAGCCCAGGGAACGAATCATGATGATGAAGTGTCAGGCACCGCCAGACCAAGTCAGGTGTTCAACTCACAGGAATCAAGGTCAGCTCGGGATTAGAGAAAAGTTTTATACATATATTAATATCTATCAAGGGGCGTATGGGTGGCTGAGTCGGTTAAGGATGGGACTCTTGATCTCAGCTGAGGTCTTGATCTCAGGATCCTGAGTTGAAGCACTAAGTTGGGATCTGCGCTGTTCCTGAAGCCTACTTAAAAAAAAAAAAAAAATCAAATATGTGACAACCAAAAAGTGATATTTTTTTAAATGTTTTTATTTATTTTTGAGGGAGAGAGAGAGAGACAGAGCACGAGCTGGGGAGGGGCAGAGAGAGGGAGAGAGATACAGAATCTGAAGCAGGTTCCAGGCTCTGAGCTGTCAGCACAGACCCGAGGCGGGGCTGGAACTCAAACACGAACTCATGAACCTCGAGATCATGACCTGAGCCAAAGTCAGGTGGTTAACCGACTGAGCCACACAGGCGCCCCCAAAAAGTGATTTAAAAATAGTTAGGAGGATTCTGTCCACCAAGTGGCTTAGTACAACCTAATTAGAACAGAACACAAGTGAAATGAGAATGAAAATACAAGCATTAATTGCCAAGTAAACTCAGTGTAATTCTATTTCATCAAGGGTGGCAAATTTATAGGCCTTCAAGGACCACGTAAGCAAAGAAAAAGTGGGCAAAGTGAAGACTGGCAAATGGAAGAGGCTGTGCTTTGTTTACAGAGGGCAGCTATAGAAATATGGGTGTAAAATAGCCAGATCTTCAAATTCTTCAAGAGAAGGTGGAAGTGTGCATTTCATAGGAAATCTCTTGGTTTATATAGGGCAACCAAGTTGATTAAAAAAACGAAAACACAGGGCGCCTGAGTGGCTCAGTTGGTTGAGCATCCGACTTCAGCTCAGGTCATGATCCCATGGTTCGTGAGTTTGAACCCCGCGTCCAGCTCCGTGCTGACAGCTCAGAGCCTGGAGCCTCTTTGGATTCTGTGTCTCCCTCTCTCTCTCTGTCCCTACCCCGTTTGCACTCTGTCTCTCTGTCTTCTCTCTCAAAAATAAACATTTTAAAAAATTAAAAAACAAAAAACAAAACACTTCAGACTGGTCAAAATAAATGCAGTTCAGATATAGCCCAGAGTCTACAAGTTTGCAACCTGTATCCTTCACTATGTAAAGCACAGCATTCTGGGACATCTGGCTGGCTCAGTTGGTAGAGCCAGCGAAGTGCCAAAAGTTCGTAGACTTCTAATTACGGGGTGTAGGTTTAAGTCCACATTGGGTGTAGAGATTTCTTAAAAACAGTCTTTAAAAAATAAAATCTTTAAAAAAAAGTTTAGAGGGGCGTGGGTGGCTCAGTTAAGCATCCGACTTTGGCTCAGATCATGATCTCGCAGTTCGTGAGTTCGAGCCCTACCTTGGGCTCTGTCCTGTCAGCGATGAGCCCATTTGGCATCCTCTGTCTCCCTCTCTCTTTGCCCCTCCCACCTCCCCCCCCCCCCCGTCTCAAAATGAAATAAACATTTAAAAGAATCTTTTTTTTTTTTTAACGTTTATTTATTTTTGAGACAGAGAGAGACAGAGCATGGACAGGGGAGGGGCAGAGAGAGAGGGAGACACAGAATCGGAAGCAAGCTCCAGGCTCTGAGCCATCAGCCCAGAGCCCGACGCGGGGCTCGAACCCACAGGCTGCGAGATCGTGACCTGAGCTGAAGTCGGACGCTCAACCAACTGAGCCACCCAGGCGCCCCTAAAAAAATCTTTTTTTTTTTTTTTAATTTTTTTTTTCCAACGTTTATTTATTTTTGGGACAGAGAGAGACAGAGCATGAACGGGGGAGGGGCAGAGAGAGAGGGAGACACAGAATCGGAAACAGGCTCCAGGCTCTGAGCCATCAGCCCAGAGCCTGACGCGGGGCTCGAACTCACGGACCGCGAGATCGTGACCTGGCTGAAGTCGGACGCTTAACCGACTGCGCCACCCAGGCGCCCCTAAAAAAATCTTTTTAAGCACAGTGTTTTATATACTATAGGGAATACAAAGATAGTAAAACTGCGGACAGCCTTTAGGGTTTGCAAGCTAGTAGTGGAGGAAGACCTTTACAAAAAAGAAAAAAATTAGATGCCATAAACCGAGGTTGGTTGGTTGTTTTTACGTAAGCTCTATGCCCAGTGTGGGGCTTGAATTCACAAGCTTGAGATCAAGAGTGCCATGCTCTACCAACTACGCCAGCCAGATACCCGAGAGGTATTTTTGTATTACTTGGAGGTTTTAGTTGCAAGCAATGGAAACTGACTCTGGCTCATTTAAACAGAAAAGGAACTCCTGAGAAAGATACGGACACCTCCAGAACTGCTGGGTCCACGTATAAATGGAATCCACGCTCTCGAGCTGTTGTCTCCCAGCTGGCTGGGTAGCTGTATTCCATGGACCATTCACTACAAAGCCAGTTGTTGGGGTCCACAACAGGGCTAGGAGTCCGATAGGACAGCCAGTTTCTTTCCTCCTTTCACTGTTTAGTTCTTTGGTCAGATGCTGTTTTGGACCCAATATTTGCATACCCAAAAATTCATATGTTGAAACTGTACCTCCCAATGTGATGGTATTAGGAGATGGGGCTGGGGCGCCTGGGTGGCTCAGTTGGTTAAGCATCCAACTTCAGCTCAGGTCACGATCTCGCAGTGAGTTTGAGCCCTGCATTGGGTATTGTGCTGACAGCTCAGAGCCCGGAGCCTGCCTCAGATTCTCTCTCTCTTTCTCTCTCTCTCTCTGCCGCTCCCCCACTTGCACTCTGTCTCTCCCTCTCTCTCAAAAATAAAGAAACATTAAAAAGAAAAAGATTCCCCAGACTATGGTAATTTGTCATAACTGCCCCAAGTGACTAAGACAGGTGCCATGATGTATATGTAAGATACCGGGATGGCGAATAAGGTCTGTAGGAAACCCATCTAGGATGGCGACGGTAAAAGCATTGCTGTTGGGAAAAGCAAATCCAAATTCAGTGTAAGCCTCTTCCCAAAGAGGCTTGACTCACTGTACCCACCATGATAGAAAGAATCCATTCTAATGATTCCTGCAAACATGGGCACTCAGCAGTAGCAACAGCCAGGTCAGCCTCACCGAGGAGAAGCCCATGTTTGTGTGACCCCAACAAACAGGCATTAGCTTGACTAGAAAAGGAGCTTGATCTACAACCACAAGGCGGGTCTTCTTGTCCACCAGCTTTAACCTTCTTTAGCCGTGGGACCATTCTGGTAAGTGTTCATGCAGGACACAAACGCTCTTACTTTCTCGGGCTCCTCTGAGAGGTTCGTCTACGTTCTCTCACTCAGACCTTGTCACCAACCTAAGTCCCTGACCACCTGCCCATGAATTGGTATAGAGTCTTTCTCCAGGCAAAGAGGACCACGAGAATACCCCTCAAAGCTCTACCCACTGGGCGATTCCCTCGTGCCATTGTCCTTCCAAGACCATTTGCAAGCGCAACTCTAACCCCTTAGCAATCCACTCCCGGCTGACACCATCTGTAAAACAAGCTCAAGGGACCTCCTTCGTCACATGGTCATAGGAGTTTCCCAGGAGGCCGCGGTTGTGAATTGAGGGAGGATGAGAGTAAAATGTGAGTAAACATATTGGGAGTTGCACGATTGTGTCTTCTCCAAAAAAATGCTCAGGCCTGCTCTTATATATTCCACGTCCTCTTGAGGAAGGGAGGACTCCTGGGCACTTGATGGCCAATGGGGACAGATAACTCGGCTCATGATAAGCCATGTAGGTTACATGGTCACCTGGTACTCCAGGGCCAGACTGTCAATCTTGCCAGGGCCCAGCAGCAACTTAAGAACAGTTTCCAGAGGGGCACCCGGGTGGCTCAGTGGGTCACACATCTGACTCTTCATTGCGGCTCAGGTCACGATCTCACAGCTCGTGAGTTTGAGTCCCACATCCGGCTCTGTGCCGACAGCTCAGAGACAGGAGCCTGCTTCAGATTCTGTGTCTCCCTCTCTGCCCCTCCCCAACTGGTGCTCGCTCTCTCTCTCTCTCTGTCAAAAATAAACATTAAAAAAAATTAAAACACAAAACAGTTTCGAAAAAGGAGAATGGTTGTTAGCCAAAGAGAGCAAGCTTTGCTCCAAAAACCCTAAGCACATCAAAGTGATGCTCTTTTGGGGGCTTGCCGCAGGCTCTATACAGCATCCCAGCATGTGGTTGTTCACGGAGCACCAGTGGACCCACTGGGTCATGAGGAACCACTTAGCACAGTTCCTTGCGCTGCAGCCTAGATCTGCTGAAGAACCTTTTGCTTCGTGCTGTTGCTCAACGTTAGCGAGCTTTCGGGTCATTTAGAAAATGTGTTAGGGGCGCCTGGGTGGCTCAGTCGGTTAAATGTCCAACTGCGGCTGAGGTCGTGATCTCGTTGTTGGTGAGTTCGAGCCCCTCGTTGGGCTCCCCGCTTCGGATCCTCTGTCTCCCTCTCTCTCTGCCCCTCCTCTGCTCAAGTTCTCTCTCTCTCTCAGAAACAAATAAATAAATAGAAAATGTGTTAAAGCAGCATAGATATAAATGTGGTATATATTTGTCTTGTGAATCTAAGAGAGTCGCCAAATATTCAGCACTGTTGGAAGAAAGCTCCACACCCCACAGTCAAAATTTTCACATCCATTGTATGTTCTATGGTTACAGCCATTCAGTCTTCTAAAGACTTGCCTTTAATTCCAGGTGACGCATATTCTGTTGAATTATTTTGCCGTGGGGTGTTTAAATCTCACATCTCGGGGCGCCTGGGTGGCTCAGTCCATTAAGCGTCTGACTTCGGCTCAGGGCATGATCTTGTGCTTCGTGAGTTTGAGGCCCACGTCGGGCTCTGTGCTGACAGCTCACAGCCTGGAGCCTGCGTCCGAGTCTGTGTCTCCCTCCCACTCTGCCCCTCCCCTGCTCCTGCTCTGTCTCTCAAAAGATAAAGAAATCTTATAAAATAAAATAGAAAATAAATCCCAAATATTAGGAGCCTTTTCTCTATCATCCAGCTCAAAAGACTCTCCAGACAGTCACAGACCATCCCCACCCCATTTCCCTGAGAGTCTATAGACTTCATCCAGTCTGGTTCCAATTTCTTTATCCAGTTGGGTTCTTGGTTGTAAGCAACAGAAACCAACACTGCCTGATTGAAGCTCACAGGATCTCTGGGAGTGCCCAAGAACCAGACTTTGAGTATGCAACCAGGAAGTGCAAAATCAGACTGGCGATAGCCTGGTTGTTGCCTCCTGGCACAGGTCCCAGCTTGTCCTGGTAACACACCGACACTAGGCCCCGGGCACTGCCCCACAGCGCTGCCAGCTTCCAGTTCCGAAGCTGGGATGTGTGTGCGTGAGTACAGAGTCTGGCTGCAGGGAAGGCCGGGAGGGGAGGACCTGGGTTTCAGCTCCCATAATGTGAAGGGTTCCTTCCCCCGGGGAGGGGATATAGACCGAGGGAGATCTGACACACAGAGAAAGAAGTCAACACGGGTTGACTTGGACTTGAGTGACTCAGAGAGTGACGGATCACAGACCTGCTGTTAAGACTCAGAAAGTCAGCACGGGCGCTGCTTTAGGAAGGAAGTGATTAGCTCTGTGACCTTAGCTCGCTCAACCCTGGTGAAGCCCGGGTTTCCTCATGAATAAGTGAGGGGGACTAGGTTAGACCTGTGCTTTCCAATCCTTTCACATGACAGCATCCAATGGAACTAGAGGGTCATTTCAGGGGCATACTGCATTTGTAAAAATAAAGTGTTCTCTTCCTAAGTACAATGGTACTAAAAATTAAACTTAAACATATAGCGGTAGATAGAAGATATCAAACAGTGAATTTGTAACGCTTCCCCAAAAGCCCTTTTTTGTATTAAATGAGAAACTTGAATTTGAATCCCGGGACCTAACTTTATATTCTCAGCTTTGTGTTTTAAATAGCTCTTGCAGACGCTTTAACAGTGATCTCTTTAAATGACAAGAAACTGTTTGCAGCAGTAGGTGATAAAAAAATTGAAGCGTCTTTTATAACCGTTGCAACACTTACCACGGTAGAAATTATACTTCAGTTATATTTAAAGCTCTTCCTTTTCTTTCATTGACAAGTGCGCCCATGAAATTTCTTGTGGATGTTAGAGCCAATCAAACTTTTTCGTGGCTAGTATTTCCAGATAACAACGAGACACAGGCATCATTAGAATGGTCACCTCACGGCTTGTACATCGTTTGCGGCACATCAGCCACAGGCAAAATTGTCCAACATAAAAGAGTGCGAGGGGGCGCCCGGGTGGCTCAGATGGCTCAGGTCACGATCTTGAGGTGTGTCAGCCCTGTGCTGGCAGTGGGGAGCCTGCTTGGGATTCTCTCCCCCCACCCTCTCTTCCCCTTGCTCTCTGCCCCTCCCCTACTTGAGCTTTCTCTCTCTCTCTCTCAAAATAAATAAACGTAAAAAAATAAAAGTACGCAAAGACAGTTTCTGAGCTTCCTGCGCTAGGATCTTCACCCCTACGCCCCCCCACCCCCCCACACACACTCACCCATACCCCCCTCTCCACCAGATTGCTCCCCACAACCCTTGGGCACCTGGGTCACAAACCCCTCCAGCCTCTCTCTGTAGACACTGATGTGCCCTGCAGCTGACTGCCAATGGTTGTCTTTTGCTCACAATCAGACCCCACTCTCTTAAGGCCATCAGAGAATGAGGCCATAGTGGACAGAGAGGTAAAATGTCCGGGGAGGATGATGAACTCCGAGGGCAGGGAGGATGAACATCTCCACCTGCCCAGATCTCATTCACTGTGCTCTAGTGTGTGCCATAGCTCCCTGGTGTGGCAGGTCTTGATTAGGTCATCTCTATGGTTCCTTCCAATGCTAACGTCTATGATCATGATCCTGCTTGGATAACCATCCATGATCATGGTTCATACTAAGTAGGCTGGATTTGGCTTGTTGGTGGGGAAATGAAGTGGAAACGTCCAGGAGATTGTTTGAAATGCAGACGGAAGCTCTGAAGAGATTGACACTGGAGGTAGAATTTGAGAACCGGCCTCATTGGGAGGTAAACGGCGGCCATGGGGGTAAATTAAGCCATCATGGAAGAGAGTGCGGAGAGAAAAGAGTACCTCATACAGACTTGGGGGAATCGCTTACATTCCAGGAACTAGAAGAAAAGGAAGAGAAGTCTAGAGACAGATCAGTCAGTATTAATAATGGCTCTGGGGTAAGGCGTGGCCCAACGGAAACCAAGAACTGATTGGGGAAACTGGGCCCCAAAACTGCAAACCTCAAATTCGACTTTTCCTGCTATCTCTTTAGCCACTCCCCTCATTTCTTTTGTGGATTTCTTTCCCTACACCTGTTGGCTCACACGTCATTATTTTCAAGCTGCTGTCCTAATTACAAATTTCCCAGATCCGCTAGTCCACTCCCTTGACTTCACGAGCCACCATGAGTTCACGTCCCGCAGACCAGCACCTGTTGTCCAGACCTATGCTCTGATCACTTGTTTCTCAAGCAACCTTTTGATTGGTTGTCTCACTTCCCTGGGAGCAGGGAAAAGTCCCCCGAATCCAAGCCTAAATCTTGTACTCACCTAGTCCTCTGTGTGATCCATCGGTCCTTACTCTGGGAGGAACACAGCCTGGCTCCTGCCGAGAAGACAAACCTCACCTAAGAACTTTGTAGCCTTGGAAGTTCCCTGTGCAGTGAGATAGGAGGGCCAACGTATCCCAGTTCGCTAAGGACTCTCCCAGTTTGGGCACCAAATGGCTGGCATCCCAAGAAGTGCCTCAGGTCCTGGCAAACCGGATGGGTGGTCACCCTACAGGGGGGCGTCCTTTGTGAGGTTGGCAAGGGCAAAGGCCTGGAAAAAGAGTGGCTGTATCTATCAAGTACCTACGTTTTGAACACTGGGGACATGGGATGGAGGGCAAGTATGTTCTAGCTACGCCCTAGGTCCCTTAGGGGCTTTGCAGAGGTCTGCAGGAGCAGGTGGGGGCAATGAGGCAGAGAAATTTGGGTACAAGGTGAATGTAGCGTCATTAAACCCACAGGCTGGAAAGGCCCAGGGACGTTGGGGATGTATTTACATAGCCAAGATGAGACCACATACACCCCTTTTGTTCAGTGCCTTTGTATCTATGACTCTACAATATGTTCTCACAATTTAATGGCTGCAGAATGCTCCAACAAGAGGATTTTGCTGGTTTCAAATTTTTGCCGGCACTTCACAAACATCTTTGTGCTGACAGCTTCTTTTGCTGTATGTAAAATTCGTGTTGATTCGGCTCAGGTCATGATCTCACGGTTCATGAGTTCGAGCCCCGCATCAGGCTTGGCGCTGAACGCTCCCTCTTTCTCTGCCCCTCCCTGGCTTGCTCTCTCTCTTTCTGTCTCTCTCTCTCTCTCAAAAAAAAATTAATTAATTAATTTTTTAAAAACATGAAAAACTTTTTTAAAAAAGTTTTTTGTCAGGGCAGCTGGCTGGCTCATTCAGGAGAACATGCAACTCTTGATCTCGGGGTTGTGAGTTTGAGCCCCACGTTGGGGGTAGAGTTTACTTAAAAAACAAATTAAAACTGGGGTGCCTGCGTGGCTCAATCAGTTAAGCGTCTGACTTCGGCTCAGGTCATGATCTCACAGTCCATGAGCTCGAGCCCCGTGTTGGGCTCTGTGCTGACAGCTCAGAGCCCGGAGCCTGTTTCAGATTCTGTGTCTCCCTCTCTCTCTCTGACCCTCCCCCTTTCATGCTCTGTCTCTGTCTCAAAAATAAATAAACGTTAAAAAAAAAAAAAAAAATTAAAATTTTTGTCAACAGTGATTCAAACATATCATTGATTAAGTGTATATATGATGAAATGTTATCTCATTTAACCCTCTCAGAGCTGCTCTAGATTAAGTATTATTTCCCCTAGGTAGAAACGAGAGCCCAGGGATTACATAATTTGTGTAGGTCACATAGCTGGTGCACGGAGCCAGGATGTGAAACCCGAGGCACCATACGTGTTTTAAAATATGTTGATGGCGAATTCTGATTCGTTCAGGGCTGCATCGACTCTTGCCTGGGTTTGCTATACTGAGCCTTACAGATGCGTCTCTTCATTTGTGGTCATATGTTGAGCAAGTGATCACATGTGTCTCTCTTTTGCACTGTTCTCGCCATGTTGTATTTGCTTGTTCACACATCTGCTCCGCCTGCAAGTGGAGAGAGCCCCTTAGAGTAGAACTGCCTGTTGTTCATCTCCTTCCAGCGTATCTAGCATGATGGAGGAGAAACTGAAGAGAGACTCGTGGTCGAAGGCACAAAAAAAGACATCGGTCGGTAGCTTGAGACTGAAGGGAAGGACTACTTCAGGGTTGAAGGGACTGGAACAGCTTGATGGGGGAAAGCTGATCATTTTGTAGGTGCTCAGAGGAGGTGGTATCCCTGGGGGGAAAGGACTTGAGCCAGGCAGACAAACCATCCTGGCCTGTGGGAATGGGGGAAGCAAATTTAGGGGGTTGGGAATGTCCATGGGGCACCATCCCTTACTCAATAAAGATTTACTTTTTTTTTTTTTTTTTCAACCTTTATTTATTTTTGGGACAGAGAGAGACAGAGCATGAACGGGGGAGGGGCAGAGAGAGAGGGAGACACAGAATCGGAAACAGGCTCCAGGCTCTGAGCCATCAGCCCAGAGCCCGACGCGGGGCTCGAACTCACGGACCGCGAGATCGTGACCTGGCTGAAGTCGGACGCTCAACCGACTGCGCCACCCAGGCGCCCCAATAAAGATTTACTTTTATTATTTATTTACTTATTTTTAAATAGGCTCCATGGGCAACGTGGGCCTGAACTCACGACCTGAGATCAAGAGTTGGATGCTCCACCAACTGAGCCAGCCAGGTGCCCCACTCAATATTTATTTTTATTTATTTTTTAATGTTTATTCTTATTTTTGAGAGAGAGGGAGACAGAGTGCGAGTTGGGGAGGGGCAAAGAGAGAGGGAGACACAGAATCGGAAGCAGGCTCCAGGCTCTGAGCTGTCAGCACAGAGTCCGACGCGGGGCTCAAACTCACAAACTGGGAGATCGTGACCTGAGCCGAAGTCGGACACTTAGCCACCCAGGTGCCCCTGAACTGTACGCTTTAAAATGCCTAAAATGGAGGCAGATGGATGGCTCAGTCGGTTGAGCGTCCGACTCTTCATGTCAGCTCAGGTCATGATTCTAGGGTCACGGGATGGAACCTGGAGTTGGGCTCTGTGCTGAGCGCAGAGCCTGCTTAAGGTTCTCTCTCTCGCCCTCTGCCCATCCCCGTTTGCTCTCTCTCTCTCCAAAATAAAAACAATTAATCGGGGTGCCTGGGTGGCGCAGTCGGTTGAGCATCCGACTTCAGCCAGGTCACGATCTCGCGGTCCGTGAGTTCGAGCCCCGCGTCAGGCTCTGGGCTGATGGCTCAGAGCCTGGAGCCTGTTTCCGATTCTGCGTCTCCCTCTCTCTCTGCCCCTCCCCCGTTCATGCTCTGTCTCTCTCTGTCCCAAAAATAAATAAACGTTGAAAAAAAAAATTCAAAATAAAAACAATTAAAAACTTAAATGCTTAAAAATAAATAAGTACATAAATAAAATGTTTAAAATGGTAAATGGATTTTATGTTAAGTGTATTTTTCCACGATTAGAAAACTTATGCTTAGTGAAAGAAGCCAATCACAAAAGGCCACATATTATATGATTCATTCACATGAAATGTCCAGAACAGGCAAATTCATAGAAACAGAAAGTAGCTTAGTGGGTGCTGGGAAATGGAAGAGGGGAGAATGGGGAGTGACTGCCAATGGTCACCAGGCTTCTTTCTGGGGTGATGAGAATGTTCTGGAACCAGATAGTGGTGATGGTTACACAACCTTGTGAATACACGAAAATCTACTAAATTGTACCTTTATTTAAAAGGGTGAATTTTACGGTATGTGAATTATATCTTGATAAAAATTAGTAAGAAATATGTAAGTGCTTCAAGGAATGGGGGAAAGTTATAGGTATGCTTCAAGTCTTCTTTTTTTTAAATTTTATTAAGTTATTTCTACACCCAATGTGGGGCTCGAACTTACAACCCCGAGATCAAGGGTCACATGCTCTACTGACTGAGCCAGCCACGTGCCCCACTTTAGGCTTCCTGTAATCAGTTCTCTTCACCCCTTCAGCAAAAAATTTATTTTCAGATGACAGTGTGTTGTTTTGTTTTGTATTGTTTTGTTTTGTTTTAAGTAAACTGTATCCCCAATGTGGGGCTCGAATTCACCACCCAAGATCAAGAGTCACATGCTGCATGGACTAAGCCAGCCAGTCTTACATTATTAACTATTATTACCTCTGATAATTCTGATAACTGTTATTACCCATTAGTAAATTTTCTAGTCCCTTTTCTAAGATTTAGAGAGACAGACACACACACAGAGACGGACACAGAGAAACAGAGAAAATATGCAAGGTGATTTGTGGATCTGTTTTTCTTTGTGATTTTTACACTCTTCAAAATTAAAAAAGTATTTATAATGATTATTAATTTTTGAGAGAGAGAGAGAGACAAAGAGACAGAGTGCAATGGGAGAGGGGCAGAGAGAGAATCCGAAGCAGGCTCCAGGCTCTGAGCTGTCAGCACTGAGCCCGATGCAGGGCTTGAACTCATGAACCGCAAGATCATGACCTGAGCCAAAGTCAGACGCTTAATGGACTGAGCCGCTCAGGCGCCCTGATATTTTTCAAATTTTTTCTTTTACTGTGTCTGCTTCTACACCTTCCTTTTTTTTTTTTTTCCTTCCCCTCCATGGACTTTCTTTCTGTCTCATTTGGACTCTGCTTAAACTGACCTAGTTTTGTCTTTAATCAAATCTTCAGGAACCAATTCATTACCATTAGAAATGATCTAACAAGCTTCATTTTGATCATTGTTAAAAACCCTTTTTTATTTTTGGATAACGCAATCACAAAGTAAAGAACGTTATCATTTATTTGACCGGTAAAAGGCAACACTTATGAATAAAATTTGAAAAAAAAACATATGCCAGCAGGTTTACCTTGATGATAAAAATGATTGCAGCTGAAACCTGCATCAGCCAGACAATGGTTTTAGATCTGCTGTGTGCCCTGAAAGCCGTGAAAAATGTATCGCCCGGCATCTTGATAAGGAAATCAATTACCTCCCTCATTCTGAGTGAAGGGAATGAAAAGATTAAAATAATAATAATAACAACCCAAAGGGCAAGGATAAAACAAACTGGGAAGAGATGCACATTTCAAGCTAGTGTTGCTTTGCCTGAAAATAGGCTTTATGCCTTCAAATATTCACAGTGATTTTTAGTCCTTCATTCCCGAGTCTCAGAAGCCACTGGGAACACCCATCCTAGAAGCAGCCAGCTGCCAGCCTTCAGCCACACCCGGTGCCATTCTTCTGAGATTGTCAGGACAGTTACAGGGTCGCCTCTGATCCTCCCTACCACAGGCGCACCATTCAAGAATCCGGAGCCCCCCCCCCCCCCCGGGGGCCTGGCAGTACAAAACAAATCTAGTTTCCAGGGGGGGCAGTGACACACAAGCTTTTTTTCTAACCGGGGACTCCATCATACTCTTTGGGACCTCGCTGCTCCCTGAACAGCCCTGGCAAATAGGCAGTGAAGCTAGTACAACTGTATCCAAGCCCCATTTGGTCTTCCTAACAGGTCATTTTCCCTGAGCGATACGGGGACGGAATATTTTTATTTCCTGTCCGGGGAAAGCTACCCCGAGTAACATCGGCCCCTTCGTTATCTCCTCACCCTCACGAATGCCGCTTTCTCAGCCAGGCAGCTCGAAAGCCAACGTCTTAGGAGAGTCCAGCTTTTATTAAACATTTATTTGCTTTACTCCAAAGTGAATGCATGGGAGCTTGGTCATAAAACGAATGACCTTTTTTTAGGGGAAGGGAAGGTGGTGAATGAAACATGGGACTCATTTGCCAGCTGATGCTGGAGGCATAGAGTAAATAAGAGGCTATGGGGAGAGCTCCCCACGCCTCAGCTGGGATGGTGTACCCGTGGATTGAGACTAGAAGGAAAGGGTCCGCTTTGCCCTGCCGTGGGAACGCAGGCACACACACAGGCACACACACGCTCACGCAGTGGATCACGCTTGAGGGCAGTCATGGCCAGGCTGGGCCTAATTTCACAGGCTCTGCTGTTTGGAAAACTAGAAGCAGATCACAGAGGCAGGGAATGGAAGGCAGTCTTGCAGACATGCCTCAACCTGTTTGCAGAGAGGGGGTCCCCTGGTCAGAGCAGTGGCCCAGAGATGGAAGAAACAGAAGCACACCTAGCAAGGGGCCTCAGATTGCCTGTAGCTCTGCCTCCTTCCTGACCCCTCCACTAGGGGACCCTGGGCTCAACATAACTGAGGAGGGGGCTGGCCAGGCTGCAGGACTCAGGGGAGGAAAGTATAGTGGATCCTCAATCTAGCCCAACTTGCAATCCTTTCCTTAAGGATGTCAGCTGTATCTTTGGCCTTTGAACACTCAGAGTGCATTTCGATCAAGAAGAATTTTTTCTTTAAGTTTGACTTATTTAACTAATCTCTGCACCCGATGAGGGGCTCGGGCTCACAACCCTGCAATTAAGAGTTGCGTACTTTTCTGACTAAGCTAGCCAGGGGCCCCTTAATCAAAAGAATTTTTAAGCTGTGTCATGGAAGGATTCGTGGTAAGGCCAGATTTGAAATGTTTTACGAAGAAATCGGGGTGTCATATTTAGAACCCAGATCACGCTGGATCTAAGGGGATGGGATTTAAACACAGATTTCAAGATAGACCTGGAGCAATTCAAAGACGAGGCAGTGCTCTTAGGCTTGGGCGATGCCCCTGTTCTCTTCCAGGAGATGAAAGGGACCAGGCTAGCCCTCAGGACATCTTCCACCGGGTAACATCCTCCTCCAGACCTGCCTGAGCCTCCGTCCAGTGGTTCCAGACCAACAGCAAGGGCGCCACCTCCAGGCCAATCCCAAGAAGTGTAGTTTGGTGATCCAGACTGATGTTCCTGGACACATCTGCATATCCTCAAGACGAAAGGTAAAAAGGTCTGGGCTCGTGGGTTAGGAGCACCTTCCCCCGGGGAATTCTAGAATCTAGGGTTTCTTTGGGGATCAAGAATCTGAACAGTCCATGCCCTATTTTCCCACCCTGATTGCCCCAAGTGACTTCAGAAAAGAGTTGGGATTCCTCCCATACCAGCCTCGCTGTGTGTTTTATTTCAGGGATTGTTCTTTATTTCTAACTTGTCCTTGACCTCCATCTAAATCACTCTAACCTTATATCCTCAAAGCCAACTCTTCCAGCCTGTCTCAAGAAGTCCCCAGCCTGGGGCGCCTGGGTGGCTCAGTCGGTTAAGCGGCCGACTTCAGCTCAGGTCATGATCTCGCGGTCCGTGAGTTCGAGCCCCGCGTCGGGCTCTGTGCTGACAGCTCAGAGCCTGGAGCCTGTTTCAGATTCTGTGCCTCCCTCTCTCTGACCCTCCCCCGTTCATGCTTTGTCTCTCTCTGTCTCAAAAATAAATAAACGTTAAAAAAAAAGAAGTCCCCAGCCTAAGCGACTTCTGTTGTGACATCATGTGAGGAAACACGTAATGGCTAACGTATATGACTCTGTCAGGGAGACATGGCTACTGAGCCAATGGTTGTCTGGGAGGGTAGTTCCCATCAGCTGACAGCCAGCTCCTGTGCCTGGAGCTCTCTTGGTTCAGTGCCTACCTCATCACAGTCTTCAAAGAGTTGTATATTCACATTTGCCAGCTGAGCAGCCCAAACTGTCCGGTAGATATCCTGTCGCATTAGCTGCACGTGGCAGGAAAGCCCCACCTCCAAAGCCCCATGGCCTGAGAACTTTGCATCATGCCAGTTTGGTTGCTGCTGGTCTAAGCAATTCTGCAAGACTATCACCGAGTTGGCTGAAATTCAAGTCCACCCAGAGGTAAGGAATGCATGGACCCTCTACCTCCTGAACAGCCACCCGTACCCCGGCAGCATATACTGCACATCAGTGTTGAGATCAGACGAGGCATCACTCAGCGTGTCATTGAGGATCATTCAAAATCCTGAACGTGATCGTTCAAGGGGACTTTTGGTGGCCCTGTGGTCTGGAAACTGCCCCTGAGGTCTATCAGCTCTTGAGTCACAGGTACTCTGGCTGAGGACAGACAGTAATGGTTCTAAGGATCAATGGCCGCCTGCCTTGATGCCCATGGCCATCACGTCATCATGGTGGGAAGCGGGTAGCCTAACTAAGGTGGCACAGTTCACCCTCACCACTGAGCCTTACCACTAGATTCCTGATGGAATACATCAGTCAAGCTCTAGAGAACTCTCTCTGCTGCTCCCTGACCACCAGGTGACGCAGCTGCACCGCCCACCTTAACTCTGCAAAATTTGCATAAGTTCACTACATTGCCATGTCTACAATATGCTGACACGCATCTCCCCTTCAACCTTCTAAATCACGAACCACCTTACCAGCAAATGGTCAGGACCCCAAGGGTGTACATTAGAATCACCTGAGGAGCTTTAAAAACCCAGAGGTCCTACCAGAAGTAGACACGTATATGGCCACCTGGTTTTCAACAATGGCATAAAAGCAATCCAGGGGCACCTAGGTGGCTCAGTCAGTTAAGCATCTGACATCGGCTCGGGTCATGATCTGGTGATTTGTGAGTTCGAGCCCTGTGTCAGGCTGTCTGCTATCAGCACGGAGCCTGCTTCAGATCCTCTGTCCCCCTCTGTCTCTGACCCTCCCCTGCGCACGCATTCTCTCTCTTAGAAATAAATAAACATTAAAAAAAAAAAAAAAAAGGAATCCAGTGGGGAAGGGAATGTGCTTTCAACAAATATTTCCAGGAAACTGTATATCCATATGGAGGTAAAGAAACAAACAAACCCCAACCTCTTACCTCACATCATATACAAACATCGATCCATGATGGATCCTAGACGTAAATATAAAAGCTAAAACTTTAAAGCTTTTAGAAGAAAACACAGAATATCTTCATCACTCAAATATAGGCAAAGGTTTCTTAGGACACAGAAAGCAACAACCACAAAAGAAAAAAAGCCAATAAAATAGACTTATCAAAATTTATAACTTTTGCTTATCAAAAGACATCATTAAGAAAATGAATAGATGAGCCACGGACTGAGTAAAAGTATTCTCAAAATATATATCTGACAAAGGAAAGGTATCCAGGATTCAAAAAGCATTCTTAAAACCCAATAATGAAAACAATCCAATTTTAAAAAAAGGCAAGGGATTTGAAAAGACACTTCACAAAGACAGATGGATAGCCAATATGCACATGAAAAAGTGCGCTCCATCATTTGATCGGCAGGGAAACTAAAATCACAATGAGATACGTCTACACTGCCACCAAAATGGCTAAAATTCAAGACTGAACACACCAAATGTTGAAGAGAACATAGAGTAACCAAAGTTCTTTTTGGGTAGAAGCTTAAAATGGCACAACACGCCTGGCTGGCTCTGTTGGCGGAGCATGCAACTCTTGATCTCAGGGTCATGAGTTCGATCCCCACGCTGGGTGTAGAGATTATTTAAAGTGAATAATAAAACTTTTTTTAAAAATGGCACAACTTTGGGAAAATGTGTGACAGTTCCTCATAAAATTGAACATGCACCTTACCTATGACCCAGCACATCTGTTCCCATGTATTTACCCAAGAGAAATGAAAACAGGTGATCACACACAGACTCAAAGTTGTACAGAAATGTTTATGGAACTTTTGTTTGTTTGTTTGTTTGTTTGTTTGTTTTCCTTTAAGTGGGCTCCATGCCCAACGTGGGACCTGAACTCACAACCCCAAGATCAAGAGTTGCATGTTCTATTGACTGAGCCAGCCAGGTACCAATGTAATTTACTTCGAAATGCATGAAAAATGAGACGGTTTGATGGATGGATAGATGGGTGGAGAGATGAATAATTGTGTAATAAGACAAATAGTAAAAGGTAAATTATAGAATCTTATGGTGAGGAGATCTATAATCACTACACAGGTTTTTCAATTTTTTTGAAGTCACAGGATCGCTAAAGTCAATTGGCAATTCTTATTTCTCCAGTGGTAAACACACGTGGATGTTTGTTACACATCTGTCATATTTTTGCTATTGAAATATTCCATAATAAATACATGAATTACCAGATAAATAAGTAAATGTCACCTGGTGATTCTGACACCCACCACATTGGGCCCTGACGGCTCAGAAGTCTCTGTGTATAGCATGATGAGGAGCTATACAGCACTTATCCTGAAGGCTGGAGAAGAGTTTCCTGTGTCTGTTGGAACAAAACATCACAAACGTAAAGGTTTACAATCACACATGTTTACTATCTCACAGTTCTGGAGGTCCGAAGTCAGAAATGGGTCTCACTAAGCGAAACTCAAGGTGCTGTCAGGGCTGTCTTCCTTCTGGAGACTCTAGAGAATCAATTTCCTTACTCTTTCCATCTTCTAGAGGTCATTTTCTGGACGCCTGGCCACTTCCTCCACCTGTGAGATAATGACCTGAGCCAAAATCAAGAGTCAGACATTTAACCAACTGAGCCACCCAGGTGCCCCCCAAATTTCTTTTTTAAGTAGGCTGTATGCCCAACATGGGGCTCAAACTCATGACCCAGAGATCAAGAGTCCTGTGCTGTTCTGACTGAGCCAGCTAAGTGCCCGGGCAGTTAACGTTATTTCCCATATAGAGTTCTATGTGTCAATGGGTCCATTATACTGATAGACTTTGCTTTGTCAAAGTCTATGTCACGTCTATGTTTTTAGCTTTAGGGACACTGCCAATCTGTGGTTATTATAAATATCTCTGGGGGTGCCTGGGTGGCTCAGTTGGTTAAGCATCTGACTTGAGCTCAGGTCATGGTCTCATGGTTCATGGGTTGGAGCCCTGCATTGGGCTCCAAGCTAACAGCACAGAGCCGACTTTGAACCCTCTTTCTCCTTCTCTCTGTGCCCTTTCCTCCCTCCCTCTCTCTTTCTCTCTCTCAAAAATAATTAAATAAACATTAAATAAATAAACAAATATCTCTGCAATGAACATCTTTATTCAAATTACTTCAGTTTCCTTTTGGGTTATTTACTTGGGACTAATCACAAACACAAGATAATTGGGTTGAGGTATTCATCTGTTCCTTCTTTGTCTGATGCACATCCCTTTCCACTGGGAACAGCCTCTCTCCACTTTATGGTTCTGATGTGCTTTCAAGCAAAAGTCCCCACCCGTCCTATCCCTGGGGTGGGCATTTGAGCCAATTTGCTCATGGTAGAGTGATAACAACAAACCACAAATCTCGGTAGTTTATTTCTTGGTCATATCATTGCTTGATAAGAGTTTTTGGGAGATAGAGGGGGTGGGACATGGGAAGGCCCTTTTATAAGTAGAAGTTCATATATAAGTTCCTTCCTTTTAGTGTCTTCAGGGTTCGCTAGGGCTTCTTTGGGGCCCTTCATTAGACCTGTCCACCATTAATGAGCAGAGAGTAGGGAAGATTGGGGGAGGGGGTACATTTTAGGAGCCAGCTCAGAAGTTGTACACTTTACTTCTGCCGTATTTCATTGGCCAGAATTAGTCACATGCTTTCACTAGACATGAGGGCCCCTGGGAACTGTAGTCTTCTATGCTGCCCAGGAAGAAATGAAACAGTCTAGTCAACACACAGCATTGTCTTTGCCAATTCGAGTACCCCATACTTGAACATGAGGTTGCTCAGTAATGGGCATATGACCTAAGTAGATTTCTCAGAGTTATTCTGTCGGATTGCTATGGATTCTGGGAATCTTTCTAGGGATGGTAGCTGTGTAGCTCTTGCCAACATGGAGGAGGCAGGGCTTCTTCCCCAGCAAAGAAAGAGAGGAAGGCTGCTAGAAAACAAAGCCAGAGGGGGAGAGCCCAGAAGCTCAGACCCCCAGGTATGTGCTTTGAACTCTTGGATCCAGGACCAACTCTCTTGGATAGATTCCCTTTGCTTGAGCCAGTCTATGTTGGATTTCTGTCACCTTCAAACCAAGGGAGTCCTGACAAATGATACATAGGTCAAGACACAAAAAGATTTAATAATATTTGAAATCTACTTCTAGATTGCTCTCTAAAGCAACCTAGTAAGTCAGCTTGTTCCCCAACTTTTGTTTTCATCACTTACATTTTTAAGCATGATACCTTAATATTGTCATACTCAAATGTTTTATTGCTGGGAGAGCTGAATCTTTTTCACAGTGTACATGCTGTGTTTTCTCGGGTTTATCTCTTCTAACCACATGTCAAAGATATTGACTATATAAGTCTGGATAAAAGCAGTCTATGAGTCTTACTTTCCTTATATATTTTGAAGGGTAACCTGTTATTGGTTACATCCATCACGTAGAAACGTGCACAGAGGCTTAGGTGGATGGTTGTAGCAGGAATGTCTTCCATTCTCTTAGCAGAAATTTACTTATTATGAGAGCTAGTATAGCACAAGGGTTGAGCATAGAGGCCCTGAAGCAGATTTCCTGGGTCCAAAATCTGGTCTATAGACTTACTAGCTGTGTAATCTTGAGCAATACCATTAACCTCCTCCTTGTCTTGGAAATGCAGATAACATCTACACTGCAGATTTTTTTTTTTTTTTTTTTTGCTACAAGGTTTTTTATGAGGATTGGATGAGGTAATGTATATAGAATGATCAGAACAGTAACTGGCTTCAGGAAACACTCATTAGGATGCTGGCTTTGTTATTATTATTACCAAGCACCTACAGCTGGCCAGACACTGGCCTAGCCACTTGGGATACAGCAGCAAAGAAACCAGATAAAACTCCTGATTACCCATATGGAGCTTATGTTCTAAAACAGACTGATTAAATAAGGGAAGTATAGAGCATGCCAGATGGTGATTAATGCAGCGGAGGGAAATAAAGCGAGGAAAGGAGATGCAGAGTAGTGGGGAGGGTGTTCTGATAAAGGCATCACTGAGACGCTGATGTTCAAGTTCAGACCTGAAGCTGGGGAAGAAATGAACCACATGGCTATCTGGGAGAAAGGTGCTCCAGATAGAGGGAGAGGCAAAAGCAGGGGTGCGAAGGTAAGAACAGACTTAGCCACGCTGACCTCCATATTGGTTAGAGTTGAATGGAGTGGAGAAGTCAAGGCGAGGGAGGGGGATGGGACCTGATCAAGTGGGGCCTTGATGGCCTTCTTTGTAACATATTTGGATTTTACTCAGAATAAAGTAGGAGCCATTGGAGGGTTTTGAGCAAGGGAGTGGCATGTGATGACATGTTTTAAGGGCACCGCTCTGAAGAAGCAGAGAGACTAGCTAGGGGGCTACTCAATAATCCCCTTGGAAAATAACGCCGACAGCTCAGAGCAGGCAGCCAGCAGTGAAACGAGCAGAGTGGAGTCAGAGTCCGTATGTATACTGCAGACAGAGATGACAGGATTTGCAGGTGGATATGACACAGGGAGAAAGGTCCTTCAAGAATGACTCCAAAGTTTCGGCCTGAACAACTAGAAGGAATGCCGGTTAGCAGATGTGGGGCAGACTAGGCAAGGAACAGGTTAGATCAGAGTTCAATTTCACACTTGTTCACTGTGAGAAACCTACTAGTTCTGCGTTTATTCCTCGTTACATTTGTGCAAACTTTCGCATAGCACGAGTGGTAACTACTTATGATTGGTCATCTTTGTTGTAAATAAAACCTTTATCTCAATATTTTCCCTATTATACTGGTTCTGTTGGTTTTTCAGTAGACAGAAGATGAAAAACCTCACAACACTGTGCTAAGGTCTCCGTGATTTCTCAGAGGGCTTCAGAGTTCTTTCATTCTGTGTTCTTTCCTGTTGCCCACGAAGAGAATTTTTTTTTAAGTAACCTCTACCCCCAGCGTGGGGCTCAAACTCACAACCCCAAGATCAAGTGTCGTCACTTTACCAACTAAGCCAACCAGGTGCCAGGGCACCAGGGCACCTGGGTGGCTCAGTCAGTTGAGCATTGGGTTCTTGATTTTGGCTCAGGTCATGATCTCACAGTTTGTGAGATGGAGCCCCCCCGCCTTGGGCTCTGTGCTGACAGTGAGCAGCCTGCTTGAGATTCTCTCTCTCCCTTTCACTCTGCCCCTTCCCTGCTCCCACACTCTCTCTCTCTCTCTCTCTCTCTCTCTCTCTCAAAATAAATAAACATTAAAAAGAAGAAGAAGGAAAAGAACATGCACCAGAGGGGATGCCTGGCTGGTTTGCTGGGTAGAGCGTGTGACTCTTGATCTTGGGGTCGTGAGTTCGAGCCCCATGTTGGCCGTAGAAATTACAAGAAAGAAAGGAAGAAAGAAAGATGTGCCAGAGGATGATGGAAAAGACCACTTTGTTACAGTTAGAAATAACCCTTTGGAAACTATTGGTTTTCATTTTACTCTAAAACTGCAAAGGTAAATGGGATTGATGGTAGATCTGACCTTTTCAGTTTAATCTCATCGAGTTTTAAAATTCCATGAATAGGAGGTCAAATATGTCAAATGACATTTACCACTGGCTTTTAACCAGTGTTTCATGGAGATGTTTGGGGGAGGGGAAGCACTGAAAGGATGGGACTCCAGGGTCACTCTCTGTGTCCACGGGGAGCTCGCTCTTACATATTACATAGACCCTGTCCTATATATAAAGCTTCTGAGCAGGAAGGACTTCCAATGAAACAAGTTTCTGCCATTTGAAAAAAAAAAAAAAAAACTGTGAAAATAATGTGGCACCATGTTATTTCAAGAATTAGGGTCACGGTCACATGTCCTATTTTCCCAACCAGTATTGTTTTATAATGGCTAAATTTGAGAAATGTGCATTTTCTTTTTCTTTCCTTTTTAAGTAGGTTTCACGACCGGTGCAGAGCCCAATGGGGGCTTGCACTCACAACCCTGAGATCAAGACCTGAGCTGAGATCAAGTGTTGGACACTTCACTGAGTGGCCCCCTGCAGGCCCCCCAGAAATATGCATTCTCTATGAGTGGCTCTTATATGTCCAAAGTGAAGTTAATTCCTAAATATTTACTGGTTGCTTTGCATTTACCATTGTCTGTGGGACCTTTCCCTTCCCGCTGAATTTTCTACCTGTTTTTCCAGCAGTGGACTCTTTATAACCCAAACTCTTTTTTTTTTTAATAATTTTTTAATGTTTATTTATTTTTGGGGAGTTAGAGAGACAGAGTGGGGGACGGGCAGAGAGCGTGGGAGACACAGAATCTGAAGCAGGCTCCAGGCTCGGAGCCTGTCAGCACAGAGCCCGACATGGGACTTGAACCCACAAAGCAGGGGATCATGACCTGGGCCGAAGTCAGACGCTCAACTGACTGAGCCACCCAGGCGCCCCTCTTATAACTTAAAATCTTGCTGAACCCATTGCTGAACTCCAGTAGGTTTTTTTTGTTTTTTTGTTTTTGGTTTTGTTTTTTTAATTTTAAGAGGACTCCACATCCCATGTGGGGCTTGAACTCATGACCCTGAGACCGAGAGTTGCTCGCTCTACCAAGTGAGCCAGCCAGGTGCCTCTGAACTCCAGTAGTATTTGGGAAGATTTTCCTAAATATAAATATCTTGACTGCCAAAAATGATACAGGCACTTCTTTCTTCTCAATTCTTTTGTATCTTACTTTTCCTTCTTAGAGAATTATGACAAGCATGTCTAATATAGCATCTACTAAACTAAATTGTATCAGTTAAGCTAATCAAACTACATTAAGTTAGGTCATCTTGGTTTCGCGCTTTGAAAAATTCATCTCATATATATATATATATATATATATATATATATATAGGTTTGAAAATTCAAAGGTTACAGATAAAAGCTAAGTGAAAAGCAGTCTTTCTTCCTTACTACTTATCCTACTCCCTATAAGGCAAATCGTTTCTTGAGCTTTGAAAACAAATAACTATATATGTGAAAATGTGATGTGTGTGTGTATGCACGAATTCTTTTTTTTTTTTTTCCAAAAGTTCTTAATTATACAATTACACCTGTCTTTAATGATTCTACTGCTTGTCAATTAAGTGAGGATTCTGGGTAGGAGCAGCACTCCTTAGCCTCTTAAACCAGGAAGGACGAGAAAGAATGCATTCACCTGGTCCTCTTCAGCATTTGCCATTTTGTGAGGAAATTCTTTCTGGACTGTTGCATAGCCTCTCTTATCATTATTATCTCTTTTCTGATTAAAAATACTCTGGTTAATGCTTTTTGACAAGTCTTTCCTTTCTTGAGATATGCTCATTGGGAGTTCCTTTTCAGCTCCCCTTCCCCTTTGTGGTGGACTTACTGAGGCTCCGAGGGGTGCCTGCGAGGGGGTGCCTGTGCTCCTTCGGGTCTTGGAATGTGGGCACGCCCCGGGCGGGGGCAAGCCCTGCCAGGAGCCTGGCTGCCTGTAAGCAAGTTATCTCCTGGGGAAGAATGGATCCTAAGAGAAAGCATCCTAAGAGAAAGCAGCAGCATCCAGGCAGACAGACCTGGCCTCAAGAATAAACCTCAGGTGACAATGTAGAGGGGGTGTTTGTCGCTCATGCTTGTCTAGTCTCCAACCTAGCCAACTGGACTGAACTGTCTCAGCCCCTAGGCAATATATATAAACTAAATCTGGAAGGAAGAGCTGTTTCCAGTACAAAGTCTATACAGGACTGGAAGAAATGACGGCCCCTTTTACTTTGCCCATGTGACACAGTATGTTGGTAAAGTAGGGAGAGTGGCCTTGCTCTCCACTTCTATGTGGACATGTATGGAAGACAGAGCCCTGAGTCTGCCAGAGAATACAACACAGCTTTGGCCTCCTGCTCATCAATATGGTTGGCACTCATGCATGATGATCTGTTCAATGGGTCAACGGTGGCTGTTAAAATATCTGGTTATTCAATCAAATAATAATCGAAGTGTTGCTGTGAAGGCATCTTGTAGATGTGATTAATATCTACAGTCAATTGGTTTAAGTAAAGGAGATTATCCTTGATAATCTGGGTGGGTGTTATTCAATCTATTGAAAGGCCTTAAGAACAGAACCAAGATTTCTCTCAGGAAGAAATTTGTAGATTGTAACATCAGCCCAAGAATTTCTTGCTCAAGAGTTTCCCCACCTGCCCTGCCCTACAAATGTCAGACTTGCCAGTCCCCACAATCACAATTCCTTACAATACATCTTTTTTTTTTTTTTTTTAAGTAATCTCCACACTCAACTTGGGACTTGAACCCACAACCCTGAGATCAAGAGTCACATGCTCTTTCAACTGAGCCAGTCAGGGGCCCTTAGAATAAATCTTTTTAAATCTAGGGGTGCCCGGGTGGCTCAGTCAGTTGAGCATCTGACTTCGGCCCAGGTCATGATCTCATGGTTCGTGAGTTCAAGACCCACGTCAGGCTCTATGCTGACAGCTCAGAGCCTGGAGCCTGTTTTGGATCCTGTGGCTCCCTCTCTCTCTGCCCCTCCCCAGCTCTCGCTCTGTCTTTCTCTCTCAAAAATAAACTAAAAACATTAAACAAACTAAAAAAAAAAAAATCTGTCTATCCATCTATCCATCCACCTTGGTTCTATTTCTCTGGTAGAATCCTGACCGATATACCACGAAAGTGGCTGTGCTCAAGAAAGGCAGTGGTGAAGCCTTCGGTAAAAATGGCAGTGCCTATATGACGTTGTCCTGATTGTGGGTATCAGAAAAATGCCAAGATGCGACCCTGTACCTTCTGCCCTGGACGTGTCACTGAAAGAAGGCAGGGTGGAAGAAACAGCTGGTTGGTGAACACGTGTGCACACCCTCCGGGGATGTTCAGACCTATCTAGGTGAGACTTGAAGGTTGGTCGGGGGGGGTCCTTCCTCATCAGCAGGTGTCAGTGGGAACCCAAATAATACAGTTAAGCCTCATGTGACCCCATTCATAGTTCCAGAACAGTGTGGTGCAGAAAAACACGGGGCTTGGGTTCCAGCAGGAAACGGACGGCACACCCAAATTATGATCACGCGAGGCGGGTCTGACAACCGGACTCTGCACTCCAGGGCAGGCCCTGCATGAAGACATCGCAAGGGACAGTCCAGTGCTCCGGGGGCTGGTAACGGCCTGTTACCTCTCCTGGGCTGAAGGGACAAGAGGAGAGAAAGATTCCCAAAACTGGAAAGAGAGTTGTGTACGGAAGTTTGCCTTGCAAGGACCAGGAAGCGGAGGGACAGTCAGAGCAAGGTGACCCCTTAGGAAGGGAGCTGATCTTCCTTTTTTTTCTTTCTCTGATGTCTCGATGGGCTCTTCCCATCTAGGAGCCAGGGACACAAGAGGCCCTTTATGAGATCCATACAGGTGAGCCTCTAGCTAGAAAGCCAGATAGAGAATGATGGAGAATCATCTGGAAGGGTAGAGAAATGCTGTCTGGCCTATACAGATTGCACTGAAATACTGAACTTAGGTAGATCTTTCCTCTCCCCAGAAGACATTTTTTTTCTTTAATTTTTTTTTTAAGTTTATTTATTTTTGAGACAGAGAGAGACAGAGCATGAACGGGGGAGGGTCAGAGAGAGAGGGAGACACAGAATGGGAAGCAGGCTGCAGGCTCTGAGCCGTCAGCCCAGAGCCCGACGTGGGGCTCAAACTCACGGACCGCGAGATCGTGACCTGAGTGAAGTTGCCCGCTCAACCGACTGAGCCACCCAGGCGCCTCCCCCCCGAAAACATTTTTTAGTGTTATGTTATATTTATAGTTTCTCTTTCTTCTGGAGACTTTTTTTTGAGTTTATTTGTTTTGAGAGAGAGTGACCAAGCGAGTCGGTTTTATTTACATATGTGTTGCATATAAGATGTCATCAATTGTAAAACACATCTCGATTTCAGACATAATATATGAAAAAAAAATCAAGAATCTTAGACTTGACTAAATACAGTTCTTTAACTCGGTTCTCTCAGCAACCCTAAAAAATGTAGGTGATGTTATTTCTATGTACCAATGAGAAATTTGAGGCTCAGAGAGAGTAGGTAACTTCCCAAACGGGAGGTTTTAATCCAACAGGGAACTTATTTCTTCCAGAGCTTTCTCTGGAGCCAGAGATGCTCTGACATGTCCGTTTAGCAGGAATTTGGGAACAGCCAGTGGATTGGAAGGAACTGGAAGCTAGCTTGTCTTGAAACCTATCTGGGAAAAGTCATAGGCTTACTTGGGGTGTGTTGGGGGACTCATAGAGATACCGGTGGGGATTCAAATATCCCCAAGCCACCCCCTTGGGGCTGCCACTGCTTGGAGATGTGAACCGTGAGCCCTGACTTACTTGTCAGACACCAGCAGTCCGGGCTGGGGACTCCACCCTTGCCAGACCCTCTCAGGACACTGACTGACTCCGCCCACCCCGCCCTTTGACCCCAGCTTGCCTGAAGCCGCGGTGAGTGTCAGGTTTCCTGGAACCAGGTTCCTGATACCTCAGGGATGACTCTGAAATGCTGAGGGATTGTGGGGACTCCACATAGGCCACACAGCCCAGCCAGTGCTTACTCTCTACCTGGGGCCCCACCGATTCCGGGCAGGCCCCGCTCTCCCTTGAGATCTTCTGTCTCTTCCAGAATCAAGTCTGAAGTGTCTAAGAAACAAGTCCAGGACCCTGGGCTCCATCCCCAGAGGCCCCATCAGCTCTACTTAGAAGAAAGACTGTGGCTTCAGGCTGTCGTCTGACCCTGCGTGTTACGGAAACTTCTGCTTGGATATTGGGCATATCTGAGAGAAACCGGACGCCCAGGCGTGCCTCTCCACATGGATGCCCTTGCTTCTAGAAAGGTGTGCTGGAGCATCTTTGCGTATAAAGAAAGCATGTTTGGCCTACATTGGCGTATATGTTCAGCTAAGAATCTTGGCTTAAGACTCTAATGTATTAAGAATCCTAGCGAATTGGCCCTCAGTAGGGCCTTGTGGTTTCTTCAGGGCTTTGGAAGCCAATGTAACATGAAAGCAAATTTCAGACAAAGAAAAAACCTCAAACCAGAAGAGAGTCTGAAATACAGAGAACAAACTGAGGGTTGCTGGAGGGATATTGGGTGGGGGGATGGGCTAAATGAGCGATGGGCATTCAGGCGGGCACTTGTTGGGATGAGCACTGGGTGTTATATGTAAGTGATGAACCACTAAATTCTGCTCCTGAAATCCTTATTACACTCTATGTTAAGTAACTTGGATTTAAATGTTTAAAAATACTGAAACGTTAAAAAAGGAAAAAGAGACAACCTTATCCCCAACCCCGGCACCTTAGCACTGTTTCCATAGCTACACATCACTCCTGCTACTTATTTATTGAGCACGTACTACGTGCCAAGCACTGCACATACATCACTATGTGCAGTGTTAATTACATCCATCCTGGTTCCATCATACATTCTGCTTAAAAGAGCAGGCTCGTAACTGATTCATAAACATTATCCACATTTTCACATAAGCCTCATGATTATTTTTTCATGGTGACTACTTTCAAAATGTAATACATTATACAAATTTCGCAAACTAAGCAGGAAAATATCCTATCTCAGCACCTAACAACCCATTACCTTCCCCGTGTATTTCTCTACGCACTTCTATACAAAACAGTAATCCCGCACGCTGCTTCTCCTAACGTTCGTGTCCAAAGTGTTTCCCCATCTCGTTACCCAGCCCTCTTTCAAAATAGCCTTTGCTTCTAGAAATTTCCAGCTTACTGGCATCTTCCTGCCCCTCACTTCCGAAGCATTGCTGGAAAGGTGCCAAGATGATTGTCCGAGTTGGGATTTGTTCTAGGTGGTTTCTTGTGTTCTCGCGGGAGTCCGTCCTGTCCCTGTGTGAGCAAGGGCTCTCCTCCATGAGCCCCCCTCAGAAAAAGGGATGAGACCGACAGAGTTTTGCAGCTTCTTCCTTTGCCCCCCTCGCTCGCCCTCTCCCCCCATCTCTGATGCCCATTTCTTCCGGTCGTGGAGTCAGATAGTCCCGGGCTCGGCCATTCGGCAGAGTGACCGCATCTCTGAACCTCTGCGTTTCCTCAGCTGTGGGACGCGGCCCCTGTCTTCACGGGGACGTCCCTACACCCGAGGGACGGTGCAGGTAAAATGCAAGCAGAAGACTTGCTACAATTGGTGCTCTGAAGTCATTCTGTGCCTGGAGTTTGATCTCCACCGCTGAGCCTCTCTGCCTGGACCTGACCCGTGGACTCCCAACCCTGGGATCCAGCTACGAGCGAGTTTGGCAGATGAACCGAGTTCTCTGGGCCCGAGATTCTATAACCCTGTTACCCAGAGCCTCCACATCCTGACCTCTGCCACGCCAAGACCTGTCCCTCGGTTTGACCTTGTCACTAGAACAGTAATCCTCTTACTGACCGGTGGCAACGTCCCCAGGCCCCAAACTTCAACAGCCCCGTTCTGTCTGTGCTGCCTAACTCCTTCCCCTCTTTGCTTTGGATCTCCTGACATAAGCACCCACCCAGACACCAAAGCACTGAGACCAGCCGATGCCTTCTACTCAGGACCTGGCTCCTGACGTGCCTTGCGCATTTGTCACGTGGCTGCCTACAGCAATGTGTCTTGCACACACGTCCTCGGCCGTGTTAAGAAAGCAGTATGATTCGACGAGTTACTAAGATAAATAAAAACAAAACCTTGCATGTGTAATGACAATTGACGCTATGTATAAGGCACGTGCTGGCAAGTTATCACCTTGGATTATCACAGCAGTTTCATGCGCGAAATAAGAATAATTTCACTTACTTTGAAGATGAAAGATGGAGGCACAAAGGAGTGAACTGCCCAAGGTTGGTGACTTCATGGTGGCGCCAGAACGAGTATCCCAGGGGCGCCTGGGTGGCTCAGTCAGTTGAGCGTCTGACTCTCGATTTTGGCTCAGGTCTGGATCCCATGGGTTCGTGGGTTCGAGCCCCGCATCGGGCTCCACGCTGACCGTGCAGAGCCTGCTTGAGATTTTCTCTCTCTCCTTCTCTCTCTGCCCCTCCTCCCGCTCTCCCTCAATAAATAAACTTTTAAAAAATTTAAAAAAAAAATAAAATAAAATGAGGGGCACCTGGGTGGCTCAGTCGGCTAAGTGTCAGACTTCGGCTCAGGTCAAGACCTCCTGGCTTGTGATTTTGAGCCCCGCGTCGGGCTCTGTGCTGACGGCTCAGACCTTGGAGCCCGCTTCGGATTCTGGGTCTCCCTCTCTCTCCGCCCCTCCCCCGTGGCTGCGTTGAAGGCTACAAAAGCTACAGAAGCGAGCCGCCATGCCAATTTAAAAAGGAGGAGGAGGGGCACCTGGGTGGCTCAGCCAGTGTAGGCCTCGGACTCTTGATTCCGGCTCAGGTCATGATCTCACACTTCAGGAGTTTGAGCCCCGCGTCGGGCTCTGCACTGACAGTACAGAGCCTGATTGGAATTCTCTCTCTCTGCCCCTTCCCCTCTCACGCTCTCCCAACAAATAAATAAGTCAACATTAAATAAAAATTAAAAAAATAAAAAGGAGGAGGACTGAGTGAGGAGCGACTCCGAGGGCAGCAAGGGGGGACATAGGGAAGCAGAGAGAACCTGTAGTCCCAAGGGTAGGGGCCCCCAAGCTTACACTTTGGCACGCTTCACAGAAATGGCAAGTGCTCAGAGGAGACGGCCCACTGGCGTCCCCAGGAGTCTAGAGCCTTGGCTCTGGGGCGCCCACTCCCGCCACAGTGAGAATTCCCGGATTTCAGACATGGCACAGACACAGAGATCTGCAAGACTTCAAGGGACTTCAGGGGTTTGGACAAAAACCATGGTGGACTGACCATCCCCCATATCTCTGACATCATCAAAGCCTCCTGGTAGCTAAGGAAGGTGAGGGAAACCCAATCGTGACTGAGATTGCATTGCCTAGAAGTCTGTTGAAACAAACGCTTGAAGTAGGATTTAAGTTGATTTGATTTAAAGAAGATAATTAGGATGGTTCTTGAGCCCCTGGGGCTGTGGATGCAATAGCTACCATTCTTCCTTCCTTCATTCATTAAGAATTTAGCTCATATGGGGAGCCTGGGTGGCTCGGTCGGTTAAGCACCTGACTCTGAATTTCAGCTTAGGTTGTTTTGTCGCTGTTGTGTGATGGAGCCTCAAGTCGGGCTCCGGGCTGGGTGTGGAGCCTGCTTGGGATTTTCTCTCTCCCTCTTTCTCTGCCCCTCCCCCACTGGCATGCTCACACGTGCACTCTCTCTCTCTGAAAAGAAACAAATAAATAAAAAGGGGCACCTAGGTGGCACAGTCAGTTAAGCGTCCAACTCGATCTTGGCTCAGGTCATGATCTCCCGGTTTCATGAGTTCAAGCCTCACATCGGGCTCTGTGCTGCCAGGGAGGAGCCTGCTTGGAATTCTCCCTTTACCTCACTCTCTCCCCTCTCCCATTCATGCTGTCTCTCTCAAAATAAACAAACCTTAAAAAAATTTTTTTAAAAAGAAAGAAAAAGAATTGTTTTAACTTAAAAAAAGATAGTGCCTTCAAAAAAAAGTTGTGTCTTCTTTTGGGGTGCCTGGGTGGCTCAGGTCATGATCTCATGGTTTGTGAGTTCGAGCCCCACAGGGGGCTCCCCACTCTCAGCATGGAGCCCACTTCGGGTCCTCTGTCTCCCTCTCTCTCTGCCCCTCCCTTTCTGTCTCAAAAGTAAATAAAAATATTTTTAAAATATTGTGTCTTCTGTAAAGAGCAATGGTCTTGACCTCATTGTTGCCCCAGTCCTTGGCCAAACTCAGCTCCTTCACACTGAGTGTCCCCTGAGCATCTATCCTGGACCTGCCTTAAGTCCTTACCTGCAACAGTAACACCTATAGGTCCTTTCCCCTGGCCCAGCCTCCAACTTTGCTTAGCTCAGTGAGAGTGAGAAGGAAAAAATTGTTGGCAATGAGGTCAGTAGACTTCTAAGAGGAAAGTAACTCCAGTAAAAATAATCATTCCTTGGGGCGCCTGGGTGGCTCTGTCCGTTAAGCGTCCGACTTTGGCTCAGGTCATGATCTCATGGTCTGTGAGTTCGAGCCCCGCGTCGGGATCTGTGCTGACAGCTCAGAGCCTGGAGCCCGCTTTGGATTCTGTGTCTCCCTCTCTCTCTGCCCCTCCCCCGTTCATGCTCTCTCTCTGTCTCAAAAATAAATAAACATTAAAAAAAAAAAAAGTTTAAAAAAAAATAATCATTCCTTTCAGAGACTCCTTATCATGAGTTCTGGGATTCCTTCCAGCCTACGGGTCTGGGGGTGAATGCCCACTGGGGGCGTCCTCCACGCAGAACACTTTGGGACCATTTGATCCTCTCCCACCTGTGTGGCCATGAAAGAAAACCCTATGTGGAATATCCCTGGGAGCGCCAGGACCACCTGGGAGGACCTGGGGAGAAGCAGAATTCAGAGAGAGCTGTGGCATGGGGTTGGGCACCCCAACACCTAGGACACCTCTGTGACAGAGTTGATACCCATTGATGATGCCGCCAATCACACTTTGCGTCCCACCGATGACAAGAATGAGAACCAGAATAACTCCAAGGACGTTCCAAGGACAATGGTTCAAGGGACCACTGCTCTCTCTAATCCCTTGAAAACTGACTATCTTGGATTTTACCTCTGAACCCGCCCACTAGCCACACGGGAATGAGCCCGTTTTCAAGGTGGAGGATTCTTCCCCAGACCACGTCCCTTCCAAATATCCGACCCAGGGGCCTCCATCAATCTGCCTAATGTGGTCCTACTCTCATCCAACTTCTTTTGCCCGGATCCTGACACCCTCTACTCGTCCTAGGTCCTCCATGGAGCGACCGGCCATCTCACCATCCCAGGAGCCAAGAGGCAGCCCCAGCTGTGCGGGGTGAGGTAGGAGATGCTCACGGAAGTAAGAATGGGGCCTGCGTTCTCTCAGACGACTGTGAAGACGAGGGAGAACTGAGGTAACAGTGCGAGACACTATCAACACGCTATGTCAGGTGTTCTTGTGTCACGCAAGCTTCTGTGGGCTGACCTGTGGTCTGCAAGCTCTGCATGAGCCAGGATCCACATCTTTCTTCTTTTCTTTTCTTTTTTAAAGTTTATTCATTTAGGGGCACCTGGGTGGCTCAGTCGGTTAAACGTCCAACTTTGGCTCAGGTCATGATCTCACAGTTTCTAAGTGTGAGCCCCGCAAACTGTTAGCTGTGCTGACAGCTCAGAGCCTGGACCTGCTTCAGATTCTGTGTCTCCTTCTCTCTCTGCCCCTCCCCAGCTCACCCTCTCTCTCTCTCTCTCTCTCTCTCTCTCTCTCTCTCAATCTCTCTCTCAAAAATAAATATTAAAAACTAAAGGAAAATTGTTTAAGTTTATTTATTTAGAGACAGAGAGAGAGGAGAGGGGCAGAGAGAGAGAATCCCAAGCAGGCCCTGCACCGTCACCACGGAGTCCGATGGCAGGGTTCGAACTCACAAACCATGAGATCACGACTTGAGCTGAAACCAAGAGCCGGACGCTTAACCGACTGAGACACCCAGGCGTCCCACTGGGAGCCACATCTATCTTGTTCAGTGCTGTATCCTCTGACCCCAGAACTATGCCTGGCACAAGCAGGCACTCATTTAATATGTGCTAAATGAGAAACAGCCTGGGATCAAAACTATTGTTTAAAACATTGGCTCTGGGGGCGTCTGGGCGGCTCAGTCAGTTGAGCGTCTGACTTCAGCTCAGGTCATGATCTCATGGTCTGTGGGTCTGTGAGTTCGAGCCCCACGTCAGGCTCTGTGCTGACAGCTCAGAGCCTGGAGCCTGCTTCGGATTCTGTGTCTCCCCCTTTCTCTGCTCCTCCCCGTTGCGCCCTCTCTCTCTCTCTCTCTCAAAAACAAATAAACATTAAAAAAATGTTTTAATAAAAATAAACAAATAAAACATTGGCTGTGGTCTAAATTCCAAATACCTAATTACCTTCATGGTTGACAGCTGGCACTCACACAGAGCCGACAGTGCCCCGAGCACTCGTTCACTAGATGGCTTCAAAGCAACCTGTAAAACAAGTCTTGTTATCCCACTTGCTGGATGTGGAAACTGAGTCTCAGGGTGTGACTTGCCTAAAGTTCCATGGAGATTAAGAACTGGGGTTTTCGAAGAAAGGCTAGGGGATCCCATAGTGTGTTTCTGTTAACACATGTTCGCTGGGATACAACCTGGGTCCAGTTCCTACAGATACATTCTTCTACGAATTTATTTTTTATTTATTCTGTTCTGAGTCCCCTCTCACTGGGTGGACCCCCATGGAAGCAGCCAGGCTCAGTGCTCCCCCGGAGTTGGGTTACTGTGGACAAGTCATTTGACTCATCCTGTTAGCTTCTTCAGAGAAGTTTTAGAGTCCCCATTCCCCAAAGAGATACTATGAATGTAAGGGGGAGAGAGAGATGAAATTGAATACTATTCATAGTGAAGTTTTATACACTCATAAAAATGAGGTCTTCAGATGTGACCGAATAGTGAACTTAAGAATACAAGTTAAGTAATTTTTAAGACTTGCCTTCGAACCAAGATTTGACCACAGCTCCAATCCTCTCCTATGGACAGGGCCAACTGGCCATTTCAACACACTTTACAAGTAGACTAGAATGAGCTAGAAACACCCTATATTTAGAAAGTATTTTGGGGCACCGGCTGGCTCGATTGGTAGGGCATGCAACTCTTGATCTCCAGGTCATGAGTTCACACCCCGCGTTGGGCAAAGGGTCTACTTAAAAAAGCAAATGCAAGTAGGAAGTATTTTCATATTGATGGAATATGTGCGTGTATGAGTGTATTCAATTTCTTTAAATCATTATGAAAATTAATTTTCGGATGTATACAAATGTAGAGAGACTAGTATAATGAATCCCATGAACTCATACGTAGATTCAACAATCATCAAATTCATGGCTAAGCACCTTTCATCTAACCCCCTCCTTTTCTCCCTCCCCATATTATTTTGAAGCAAATATTAGAAAGCATATTTCTTACATAAATATTTTAGTATATATCTCTGAAAGAGAGGGGCTTCCTTTCGAAAAATATAAAACAGCTAAAACAAAATAAAAATAATTCCTCTTATCGTCAAATATCTACTCAGAAATCCACCTTCTCTTTGTATTTATCATACGTTTTTTTAGGTTTGTTTAAACTGGGATCCAAATAAAGTTCCCGTATCGCAACTGACTGATGTCTTTTAAGTCTCTTTAGATGAGACTTTCCTGCTCTTTATTATACTCTTGCAATTTATCTTGTAGTCGAAAACCTAAATGATATTTTATTTATTTATTTTTTTAATTAAAAAAAAATTTTTTTTTTCAACGTTTTTTTGGGGACAGAGAGAGACAGAGCATGAACAGGGGAGGGGCAGAGAGAGGGAGACACAGAATCGGAAACAGGCTCCAGGCTCTGAGCCATCAGCCCAGTGCCCGACGCGGGGCTCGAACTCACGGACCACGAGATCATGACCTGGCTGAAGTCGGACGCTTAACCGACTGCGCCACCCAGGCGCCCCCTAAATGGTATTTTAAAAGCCTCGAAATAATTAGAATTATCCTGAGATCACATGTTGGTCTTAAAGAAAAACTGTATCAATTAAGAGAAGACAATCATCCATGCTTTCTATCTCCCTTTTGTAGTCAAACATGGATTCATTCACAAGGTGGTCATCAACAAAAAGATACATTACCTTGTAGTGCACAGGCGTCCCTGCTTAAGATAATTTTTAAATTGTATAAACCAGTTTTTAAGCCATGGAAACCCTATAGAGCTACTCCTTTCATTCGTGGTTTCTAAAAGGAAAAATAAAGTCCCCGAGCACATTGTATATGAAGGAACAGCATACAGAGCTATGGCAAGGGCGAATACCCAGGGCACAGGGCAGAGAGTGTTCTGCGTGGATAAGAGCATGGAAGTGCATAGAGATTAGCTGCTCTTTATTACGGGGCTCAAGGCTTCCAGAAACATGAAAGTTTAAAGACACCTGGTTGCTATGGCTGCACAAACTAAACAGAGACAATCCTCCTTTACCTACAATGTAAGGAAGAGTTTAAGGGGCTGCTTTTATCTCCATAATTGCTTTAATTTCCCATTACCCACTGCGGGAGGAGAACGAGCGGAGCTCCTGCCGCTAACGGGCCTTGGCGGAAGCCCTGTGGTCCCAGGGATGAGCCTGGGTGGGGGAGGGGAGGGAGAGAGGACCTTCTCTCCCTCCTGTCTTCTCTGGGCCCTTTCACCCCTTGCCCTTTGAGTCTTCCCAGGGTACACCCTGCCCCAAGAGGGTGTTTCCGGGCCGAGAGCAGAGCAGCTGGGCCTGGCGGTTGGTCAGAAGGGACTGGGTGTGGGCTGTGGTCTGGATGACGCGAGGGGCGCCTGCCCTGGGAACGGAGCCAGGCTGAATTATTTTTCTGGCTATTGTGGGTCTCAATATACATTCCTGCCTCCCTGTCCGGGCTGGAAATTCCATTGCGCTGAGCATGGTGTGTGTGAGCACGTGTGTGGTATGAAGAGCATGTAGGGAGAGGCTGGAAGGACCCGGGCTGGTGGCTTTCCCAGCCCTCAGCTCCCAGCCAGGGTGTCGCCCCTTTCAGGTAGAGCAAAGAGGCCCTCAGTCCCCTCCAGGCCACCTTGGCGGGGCAGGGGGTGGAGGGTGGGGGGCAGCGTCAGCTTGACATTGAGTGGAAAAATTACAACAATAACAGGCCTTGATGGAAGGCTCCGGACCACAGCCTGGCATTTGCTATGCATTGTTTATCCTCCTTGCAACTCCCCCGCTGGATGGGAAAGGCCTGGAGGGGGCGCAAGGAACGGGAGCGGGAGCTGGGTGAGGCCAAGCAACGCGCTCGAAGTGAAGCCGATGAGCGCATTTGGCTCTGGCGCTGCGATTCTAGGCAAGTCATTTGGCCCCTCGGAGCCTCGGTTTCCATAGTTGCGAAGCGGAAATAGAAATACCCACCTGGAGAAGTTAATTCAAAGAAAAGATGAGCTAATGCATGGAAGGTCGCGTGATGAACTAAAGCACTATCCAAAAATAAGGTCAGGAGGTCGGAAAGGAGCTTGCTCGGCCCAGACCCCGGTGCTCTCCTAGTAACAAGGCACAGCTTCTTGGATGAAATACTTCCGGCCGGCCAATTAGGTTATCTCATTGTAAGAATATCTTGTCTCTTTGCATAACATTCAAGATTTTCATATTATGTTTTATTTACTTATTTATTTTTGTTTTATTGGGGAGGGGCAGAGAGAGAAGGGAGAGCGAGAATCCCAAGAATCTCCCTCCCAAGGGGGAGAGAGAGAGAACCCCGACTCGTGGCTCACTCTCATGCACTGTGAGATCAGGATCTGAGCCAAGATCAAGAGTCAGATGCTTAACCGACTGAGCCACCCGGTAAATTTGGGGGCAGAGGGAACAGCCTGAACAAGGACTGGAGGTGGGCTGGCCCCAGGTGAGGCTCAGAGTACGGGACAGGTAGCCAGGGCCCAGATCACGCAAGGCTTGGTGGACTATAATCAATTTTTTTTAATGTTTATTTATTTTTGAGAGACAGAAGGAGGGGCAGAGAGAGAGGGAGACAGAGGATCTGTAGCAGGCTCTGTGCTGACAGCAGAAAGCCCGACACGGGGCTTGAACCCGTGAACCATGAGATCGTGACCTAGGCCGGAGTCTGACGCTTAACCGACTGAGCCACCCGGACGCCCCTTACTTTTATTTGTTTTAAGCAATCTCTGTACCCAACATGGGGCTCGAACTCAGTACCAAGGGGTGCATGCTCTACTGACTGAGCCAGCCCAGTACAGGCTTCTCAGAGGGCATGTGTGGACCAGTCTGATTTACGTTTCAGGGTCCCATTTACTGCTATGGAGAGAAAGGACAGGAGAGAAGCCGGAGGGGAAAGTAGGCAGGTGAGAGAGGAAGGAGGCGTGGGAGGGTGGTTGCAGTAGAAATGCCGAGGAGGCGCTTTTGAAATATTTTCTAGGTAAGGTCGACAGGACTTGGTGACGGATGCGGGGGCAAGGGACGTGTGGCATCAAGTCCCCATGGAGTCCAGGGCAGGGTTATTTCCCCGATAAATACAGTGCGGTGCTGTAAGTGTATTTCCCTCATGATTTTTTAAAACATTTTATTTTTAACAGAATTTATTTATTTGTATTTATTTATTTAAAAATGTTATTTATTAAAAAAAATTTTTTTTTGGTATTTATTTATTTCTGAGACAGACAGAGCATGAACGGGGAAGGGTCAGAGAGAGGGAGACACAGAATGTGAAGCAGGCTCCAGGCTCTGAGCTGTCAGCACAGAGCCCGACGCGGGGCTCGAACTCACAAACCGTGAGATCATGCCCTGAGCTGAAGTCGGTCGCTCAACCGACTGAGCCACCCAGGCGCCCCAAATTTTATTTATTTTGAGAGAGAGAGAGCACACGAACGGTGGAGGGGCAGAGAGAGAGGGAGAGAGAAAGAATCCCACGCAGGCTCTGTGCTGGTTTGACGTGGGGCTCGAACCCATGAACCACAAGACCATGACCTGAGTCAAAACCAAGAGTTGGGACGCTCAGTCGACTGAGCCGCCCAGGTGCCCCATAGTTACATTTTTTTCTCTAGCTCACCTATTGTAAGAATACAGTGTATAGGGGCACCTGGGTGGCGCAGTCGGTTAAGCGTCCGACTTCAGCCAGGTCACGATCTCGCGGTCCGTGAGTTCGAGCCCCGCGTCAGGCTCTGGGCTGATGGCTCAGAGCCTGGAGCCTGTTTCCAATTCTGTGTCTCCCTCTCTCTCTGCCCCTCCCCCGTTCATGCTCTGTCTCTCTCTGTCCCAAAAAAAATAAATAAACGTTGAAAAAAAAAATTAAAAAAAAAAAAAAGAATACAGTGTATAATACATATACAACACGCAAAAGATGTTAATTGACTATTTATGTTACCAGTAAGCCTTCTGGTCAAGAGTGGGCTATTACTGGAGTTTTGGGGGAGTCAAAAGCTATACGTGGATTTTCAACTGCAAGGTGGTCGGCATCCCAACCCCTGTGTTGTTCAAGGGTCGGTCAACTGTATTCATAAAGTGCTTCTACACCGTCATGTTTTCGAGTGATTTGACTCTTCCTGGACAATCCATGCTCCTGTATGAGCAGCCATCCTAATTGTGGACACAAAGTCTCTGGGAGAAGTCCTGTAACCAAACACCTGACAAGGGAGTCCACTTTCGCTCAAACAGCAGTGACGGGGCCCCACTCCAGCCTCTGGGTGGGCGGCACTGGGAAGGAAGGGAAGATGTAGATAGACTTCCAACAATTGTCTTCCTGGTCTTGCCCAAATCTGTTTACTTCAATCACTATAAAACCCAGGTGCAGGAACTCAGGCAAATAAGAGGAGAGAGCGGCGCAGGAGGAAGTGCCCTTGAACTCTCCAATCAAAAAGAACCCTTCTCCCTTTGCTGAAATGATCCTCTCGCGAGCAAGGGGCACGCGCTGGCGAGGAGGATGCTTACCAATC
Source organism: Leopardus geoffroyi (assembly GCF_018350155.1). Classification (NCBI taxonomy): domain Eukaryota; kingdom Metazoa; phylum Chordata; class Mammalia; order Carnivora; family Felidae; genus Leopardus; species Leopardus geoffroyi. Next base: position 47,330,258 of record NC_059330.1, read on the forward strand.
AGATCCCTGGCTCTAGAGCTGCCTGGTGGTTCACAGTCAGCAACGTCAGGGCAGAGGGCTTCATTTCTTTATCTCGAGGCCCTGGCTGCTCTCCTCACTCGCTCAGCAAAGAAAATGCCTCCGTGCACCAGGCGCTGACCTAATGCTTGCAGTTAAAGCAGAGAACAAGACAGGGATTCTGTCCCCATGAAGCCCAAACGGACGAAAAAACTCCCAACAGATTAAGAAGTAAAATATAAGGGGGGGGGGGGGGGGCGGAACCTGGGTGGCTCAGTCCGTTAAGCTGCCGACTTTGGTTCAGGTCACGATCTCACGGTTTGTGAGCTCAAGCCCCGCGTCAGCTCAGAATCCGAAGCCTGCTTCAGATTCTGTGTCTCCTTCTCTCTGTGCCCCTCTCCTCCCCTCCACGCTCTGTCTCTCTCTCAAAAATAAACATTAAAAAAAACTTTTAATAGGGAAGTAAAATATAGGGGATGTTGGATAGTTAACAGTTTTCTGGGTGGAAATGAATGAGGGAAAAAGACATTAGAGAGCAGCATTGTGGGCACAGAACGGGAGGCTTCGCTGAGGTGCCATTTGAGGACAAACCCCAAGGGGGGCGGGGGGAAGAAAAAGATTCAGGAAGAAAGAATAAGGTACAGAATTGCAGGAGCAAGACAGAGCAGGAGAGCCGCAGATGAGGTCGGGAGGACTACAGTGAGGAGAGACACAGGGACGCAGGTTTGAAAGACACTCACGTGATTTGTCGTCGTCTTCTGATTTTTTAACAGGATCGCTCCATCTGTTACACTGAGAACGGACTGCAGGGAGCCAGGGTGGAAGCAGGAGGCTGTCTGGAGGCTTCTGTAGTAACCCGGTGGAGAGAGCATGCCACCGGGAGTCGGAACTAAAAAAGCAGTGCCTTTCAAATCAAAACCACGATGAGTTATCGCCTCATACCTGTTAGAACGGCGACTGTTAACAACCAAAACCACACCCAGAAAACAACAAGTGTTGGCAAGGACGCAGAGAAATTGGCGCCCCGGTGTCCCGCTGGTAGGAATGCGACAGCGTGGCAGTTTCTCAAAATATTAAAAATAGAATTACCGGATGATCTAGTAATTCCACTTCGGGGCATACATCGGAAGAGTTGAAAGCAGGGTCTTGGAGAAATATTTGTACATCCGTGTCCATAGCGAAGGGGTTCAGAACACGCACCATGAAATACGCATTAAGAATTATTTGTTGGGGCGCCTGGGTGGCACAGTCGGTTAAGCGTCCGACTTCAGCCAGGTCACGATCTCGAGGTCCGTGAGTTCGAGCCCCGCATCAGGCTCTGGGCTGATGGCTCAGAGCCTGGAGCCTGTTTCCCATTCTGTGTCTCCCTCTCTCTCTGCCCCTGCCCCGTTCATGCTCTGTCTCTCTCTGTCCCAAAAATAAATAAACGTTGAAAAAAAAAAATTATTTGTTGTTGTTGATTTGAGTAAGCTCTACACCCAACGTGGGGCTTGAACTCACAACCCCAAGTTCACATGCTTGAGAGTCATACGCTCCATCGACTGAGCCAGCCAGGCGGCCCTGATAGAAGAATTATTTTGAGGGGTGCCTGGGTGGCTCAGTTGGTGAAGCGTTTGACTCTTGACTTCAGCTCAGGGCATGATCTCATGGTCCGTGGGATCAAGTGTGGGGCCTGCTTGGGATTCTCTCTCTCAAAATAAATAAATAAAAAAAAAAAAAAAAAAAAAAAAAAAAGAATTATTTTGAGCTGAAAGGAATTGGAAAAAAAAGGGACACAGCAAAAACTGCACCCCCCCCCCCCCACAGGACAGGAGGGCAGGACAATTCTTGATCATCAGAGACACCTCTAGACTCTAGCTCAGAAATAGCACCAGAGGACTCCACATAACAAACCCTATTAGGTAACCTTTATCCTCACTCTCTCCAAATATTCACCTTCCCACAGTTTGCTGCCCGTAGAAGCACATAGTCCTGGTGCTTTGTCTTGTCACTTCTCTATCAGATTTACTGTTCTTTTGTTCAATGCACTACAAGCCCAAGTCCTAATCGCCCCTTTGAGTTCTCCGGTGCACATACGCTCATGAAGAAACCATTCTTCTCCTATTAATCTGTTTTGTGTCAGTCCAATGTGCAGGGTGCCAGCCAGAGAACCTCAGAGGGTAGAGGGAAAAGTTCATTTGCTCCTCCCCTACAACGGCAGCATTACTCGCAACAGCCAAACATGGAAGCACAAGTGCGACACCGACAGAATGGATAAACAAAAAATGTATGTACGTGCGATGGGATATTATTTGACCTTCAGAAAGGGCATTCTGACAGAGGCTACAACGTGGATGAACCTTAAAGATATTATGCTAAGGGAAGTAAACCAGTCACAAAAAGCCAAAGATCGTATTTCACTAACACGAGGCATCTAGAACAGTCAGACTCAAGGACAGAAAGTAGAATGGTGGTTGCCAGTCACTGGGGAAGTGGGGAAAGGGAAGTTGTTTAATGGGCACAGAGTTTTCAGTTTTGCAAGATGAAAAGTTCTGGAGATTGGTTGCACCACGGTGTGAACGTACTTAACATCACTGAACTGCACACTTAACAATGGTTAAGAGGGTAAGTTTTATGGTATGTGTATTTTACCACAATTAAAAAAAAAAAAAAAAGCCATGCTTTTATCTATTACAAGATAAAGTGGTTCAGGAACCAGTGACTTAAAACCAAGAGTTGAACACAACTGACGGAGTCACCCAGGCACCCCCACTGTTCCTAACTTCTTTTGCGTCTTCTTATAAATATTCTAAATGTAAACATATCCCATTATTTATACTAACCATAGCACTGCACCTTGCTGTTTTCATCTATTATATTCTGGAGACTGGTCCATATCAATACACGCTGACCTGTGCTCCTTTTTAACGCCACTCGCTGTGTCAAACCATTGCACAAATGTACCGTATGTATTTATTTAGCTAGTATTCTCTTGGACATGTATGTTATTTCCAAATGTTTCCTATTGCAAAAAGGGCGGGAATGAATATCCTTCTACACGCTTCTGTGGGCACATGTGCCCTACATCTGTAGAATAAATTCTGGTGAGAGAGGAGTCAAAAGATACCTGATTTTCACTTTCAGTAGATATCGTCAAAATTTTCTTCTGATGAGGCTATACCAAATTTACATTTACACCTAAACTGTAATGCATGCTCGACTGCCCACCTTGTCACATCTGTTCATAAAAAGCCCAAACATTTCATCAGCCAACTTCATCTGGTCGACATCCCTCTTCCCTACACTGACTGCAGGTGGCTCTGGATTTACTTTCCTTGTTTTATATCCAAAGCACAATTTCTGATTCTTATCCTTTAACCTCATGACTCATGAGCAGCATTCCATCCCAGAAGGCTAGTAAATAGCCCTCAGTACCATCCCCTTTCCACCCCCTTGCTACAGGGGGGCAGCGGTCTGATGATTGAGACTTCTCCATGGCGATTCTCCCTTTACAACCAATAGTTCTGCAACATGAACCGGGTTATGCTTGCGATAATCCAGATCGCTCACTGTGCAATTCAAACTCCCCCATCACAACCCTCATGGCACTTAGTCACTTGGGAGCCTTGCCACACGCTGCAGATCCCCTCAGCTGGAAGTAAATAAGGCCCCCCGAACAGTAGGTGATAAAGAAATATTCTCAAATGCCATTTTACCCCAATGGTCTGAGGGGCAGTGCCTCAAAGTGCCCTTCTTTGGTACAATCTGCCCTTCGTGACCCCGAGCCTGTAGGGAGGAACTTCTCCGTAGTCTGAGCTGATCTCCAGGTCCTGCCATACTTGCTGCCCTGGGACGCATCATGATCTTGCGTTTTGGTTGTTTGTTTGTTAAAGGCTGTATCTTTAAGTGAGGTCTATACATACCCAAGATGGGTCTTGCACTCAGGACCCCTACATCAAGAGTCCCACGCTCCGATGGGGCGCCTGGGTGGCGCAGTAGGTTAAGCGTCCGACTTCAGCCAGGTCACGATCTCGCGGTCCGTGAGTTCGAGCCCCGCGTCGGGCTCTGGGCTGATGGCTCAGAACCTGGAGCCTGCTTCCGATTCTGTGTCTCCCTCTCTCTCTGCCCCTCCCCCGTTCATGCTCTGTCTCTCTCTGTCCCAAAAATAAACGTTGAAAAAAAAAAAAATTAAAAAAAAAAAAAAAAGAGTCCCACGCTCCGCTGACTGAGCCAGCCAGGCACCCTGGGATCTTGGTTTTGACGTCGTTTATGCTGTTCCCTTCCTTTGGAAGTATCCTTCCCTTTCACTGCCGTATTTCCAGTCTTTACCATTTTATAAGACAAACTTCAAACGCCACCTCCTCCACAAAGCCTTCCATGATTCCCTAACTGGGAGCAACCTTCACCCTCCTCAAAACTCCCCCAGCGGTTAGGACACTTGACATTTTCTAACCTTTTTGCTTACAATACATCTGGGCTTCCCTGTAGGCCTGGGAGATATTTGAAGGTGGGGACGGGACAGCACTTTACTCACCTACATACTCTGTGCCACCACAAGCGGGTTACTTAAGTCATAGGCTCCTGGATATCCTGGCAGAAGTTCCTAGGCATGGCCTGTTTCACGCCGACCCCATAGAAAACTACCTGTACCAGATGTCACGATGCCCTCATCTAGCTGCTGATTCTGCTGGTCAAATTTATTTATTTATTTATAATGTTTATTTTTGAGAGAAAGACAGAGTGCGAGCGGGGGAGGGGAGAGAGAGGGAGACACAGAATCCGAAGCAGGTTCCAGGCTCTGAGCTGTCAGCACAGAGCCCGAGGCGGGGCTCAAACCCACGGACTGCGAGATCATGACCTGAGCCGAAGTCGGACGCTTAACCGGCTGAGTCACCCAGGCGCCTCTCTGCTGGTCAAATTGAAACCTCTGAACAGAATCCTGGCACTACCCGTACTGCCCGCATCTGGCCGTGAGTCTCTGTAACCTTCCTGGGCCTTGCTCTCCTGGCCATACTTACCCAACCCGTCCCACCGTTTCACGCACAGCAACGCAGCCATTAAGCTTAAAATGACACGTGGACTCAGGGCGCTGTCCAAATCCCAGGCTAGGCATGGTATGCTTCCTTCAGGCTGGGTTGTTTCATGTCATTTCTGCAATGATCTCGGAAGGCAGAGGTTATTGTCCTCACTTTGAATAAGGAACATTTTTTTCCTTTTTTTCCAATTTTTTTCTAATTCATTTTTTCTAACGCAAATCACTCTTTCATCCTTAGACAAGTATACTTTTATCTATTCCGGACGTAAACTATCTCCATTTTGATTCCACGTCTTTCTTGATGGTGACCGCCCAAGGTATTCAGTGTTTGATGAGAAAACTTACTAGGTCTTGGGAGTCATAATGCTTTCTGCTAATGTGTACACGCATGCTATAGATATTTAGAATCTATCAGATAATCTTTTGAGCACTATATAGATGGCACCCATTTCTTGTCACAAGGTGTTCCTGTAAACTTCATCCCAAGAAACACTACCGTGAAGCAGGTCTTACGTACAATTTTTCCTACATAAAATTAAATGGTAATTCAGTTATACTCTTAAGATCAAACACCCAATTATAGATCTAACCAGCCAGGTAGCCTAAGCATAGCAGTGGTGAAGAGGCAGCACAGCGTAGGGGGTTAGGAGCAAAAACCGATAGCTAGGGGCGCCTGGGTGGCGCAGTCGGTTAAGCGTCCGACTTCAGCCAGGTCACGATCTCGCTGTCTGTGAGTTCGAGCCCCGCATCAGGCTCTGGGCTGATGGCTCAGAGCCTGGAGCCTGTTTCCGATTCTGTGTCTCCCTCTCTCTCTGCCCCTCCCCCGTTCATGCTCTGTCTCTCTCTGTCCCAAAAATAAAATAAACGTTGAAAAAAAAAAATTAAAAAAAAAAAAAAACCGATAGCTAAAGCACCTGGATGCAAATCCTGATAGTTACTTGCTACATATACTTGGAAGGGTCTCTTACTGGCGTGTGCCTCAATTTCCTCAACAGTAAATCCTACTTCGTGGGATTGTTAAGCAGAGTATTAAATTAATTAATTTGGGGGATGCATTTAGGACAATGGCTGGCACACACTAAGTATCACATAATCTAATATATACTAATTTATACATTATAAGCTTCAGGGGCAAATACACACCTGTACATTTGTCTTACTAGTTAAAATACAATTAAAAAAATAAAACTCTTCTATTCTAAGTCTGAAAATAAGCGTAGAATAGCATAGCAACTGGGATCTGAAATGTATCAAAAGCTCAATCCTCTGAACCAGGAGATCATGCCCGAGCTGAAATCAAGAGATGGACGCCTAACTGACTGAGCCACCCAGGCCCCCGACAGACATTTATTTAAAACCACTCCAGGGGGCACCTGGGTGGCGCAGTCGGTTGGGCGTCCGACTTCAGCCAGGTCACGATCTCGCGGTCCGTGGGTTCGAGCCCCGCGTCGGGCTCTGGGCTGATGGCTCGGAGCCTGGAGCCTGTTTCCGATTCTGTGTCTCCCTCTCTCTCTGCCCCTCCCCCGTTCATGCTCTGTCTCTCTCTGTCCCAAAAATAAATAAACGTTGAAAAAAAAAAAAAAATTTTAAAACCACTCCAGGGGTGTCTGGCTGGCTCAGTTAGTAGAGCACGTGACCCTTGACTTTGGGGTTATGAGTTCAAGCCCCACTCTGGGTGTGGAGCCTACTTAAACAAAATTATATACACACACATATAACTTATTATATATTATATATATATTATTTATATATAAAATACATATATATTATTACATATATATGTATCTATAAAATCACTTTAATAGTAGTACACTGCTCTCTTAAGAGATAAAAAGTTCTGAGGAGGTAATTTAAAATGATGACTTTTTGGGGTACCTAAGTGGCTCAGTCAGTTCAGCATCTGACTTGACCAGCTGAGGTCACTATCTTGCGGTTCGTGAGTTTGAGCCCCACACTGGGCTTGCTGCTGTCACTGCAGAGCCCGCTTTGGATACTCTGTTCCTCTCCCTCTGCCCCTCCCCAACTTGCATGAGCGCCCTCTCTCTCTCAAAAATAAATAAATATTTAAAAAAATGATTACTCTTGGGGCGCCTGGGTGGCGCAGTCGGTTAAGCGTCCGACTTCAGCCAGGTCACGATCTCGCGGTCCGTGAGTTCTAGCCCCGCGTCGGGCTCTGGGCTGATGGCTCAGAGCCTGGAGCCTGTTTCCAATTCTGTGTCTCCTTCTCTCTCTGCCCCTCCCCCGTTCATGCTCTGTCTCTCTCTGTCCCAAAAATAAATAAACGTTGAAAAAAAAATTAAAAAAAAAAAAAAAAAAATGATTACTCTTCAAAAAAGTTATCCAGAATTTAATCTTGTTTCCTTAAGAAATTTGTAGCAAACAGAAGCATTCCAAATATTCCACTGATTTGGGTATTCTCTTAAGTATCCCGTAAGTATAATGGAAGTGGGATGGTATAATCCAAAGTTACACTTTAGTTATGCAAAGTACAAAGCTGTGGGAACTGCGTGAGACACTTAACATTTAGGAATAAATCACTGGTCAGCCTTTTCAGTTGTACAGTTTTCTGAGTCTGAAACTTTTAAGAATCAAAACATAGTAACTAGGTAAAAATAGCTTTTGATGAAGATATTAACTGAAGGAAAATAGACCACACATGGTACACTCAATGTGATAATAACTATTCAAATCTGTGAAACAGCTCCATCCATCTATAGATTAGAAAGACCACAGAGAGGATAATGGTGGCTACTGGCACAGCATTCAGTTTAAAGTGAAATTTATGCCAAAACAATTTTCCGCTTTGCAATCACAACCACCAAAGTAACAACTGATTCAGGCAAAAATTACCAATAGATCCAAAAAACCATTGTTGGGCAGAATATTCCAGAATACGATATTCACAGTCTCAAAGATACACACAGGTTACTAATGAGGTTACAAAGGAAAAAGACAGGGGCACCTGGGTGGCTCGGTTAAGCGTGTGACACTTGGTTTGAGCTCAGGTTATGATCTCATGGTTTGTGAGATCGAGTCCCATGTCAGGCTCTTCGCTGACAGTCAGGAAAACTGCTTGGGATTCTCTCTTTGGCCCTCCTTTGCTCCCTCACTCAAAAAAGAAGAAATAAAAGAGGGAAAGGGAAAAGATAGAGGCAGTCTGGTACAGCGAGGCAATCTGCTAAACTCTACCAAAGTGATCCAATTTAACATCACCAACGATGGGACGAGTCCCATCAATGCCTCCTGATGCTGTGCCGTCTCTGTAGCTTTCCTGTCAAAAATGTTTACTCTGAATCTAATCATGTGAAACAGGATAAATCCAAACCGAGGGACGGTGTGCAAAATAACTGGCCTAGATTCGTCAAAATTGCACTGTCTAAGGAAATTAAGGAAACATGAAAACTAAATGCAGTGCAAGATCCTTGGAAGGATTTTATAGGGAATAAGTCCAGCTATAGGAGACATTACTGAAGACAACTGTGGAAATCTGAATAAGGACCGTAATCATTCCAAATAGTACTGTATTAATATTAATTTCTTGAACTTGATCATTTAATTATGGTCATGTAAAATAATGCTCTTGTTTTAGAGGACTAAACTAATGTATTTATGAGATTAAACTGAATTACTGTATTAATCTGGATGTTTGCAAATCTCTCAAATGATTCATTAAAGAAAGAAAACAAACAGGGGCTCCTGGTGGCTCAGCTGGTTAAGCACTCAGCTCTCCGTTTCAGCTCAGGTCGTGATCTCATGGTTTGTGAGTTTGAACCCTGGGTCAGGCTTTGGGCTGACAGTGTGGAGCCTGCTTGGAAATCTCTCTCTCTGCCCCTCCCCACTCTCTCTCTTGAAATAAATAAATAAACTTAAAAAAAAGAAAAAATATACGCAGAGTGGTGAAACAAACATGGCAAAATGTTATCAGGGAAACTGAGGTCAAGAATAAATGGGTATTCATTGTTTTTTCTTATAACTATTTTGGGATTAAAAATTTTTTTAAAGAGTTGGGGCAAAAAGTCCATCTTTGTTTTTTTTTTTTAAGATTTATTTTTGAGAGAGACAGCGCAAAGAGGGAAGGAGCAGGGAGAGAGAGGGACAGAAGATCTGAACAGGCTCTGCACTGACAGCAGCGAGCCCGATGTGGGGCTCGAACTCATCAACCACAAGATCATGACCTGAGCTGAAGTTGGACACCCAACTGACTGAGCCACCCAGGCACCCCTAAAGTTCTTCTTCCTTCCTTCCTTCCTCCCTCCCTCTCTCTCTTTCTTTAGAGTTTATTTATTTTGAGAGAAAGAGAGAGACAGGAAGGGGTTCCGGGGGGGGGGGGTGTGTGGGGAACAGACAGACAGACAAAGAATCCCAAGCAAGCTCAGCCCTGTCAGTGCAGAGCCCAACATGGGGCTCAAACTCATGAACCATGAGATCATGACCTGAACTGAAATCAAGAGTTGGATGCCTAACCAACTGAGCCACCCAAGCGCCCTGCTTTAAAGTTCTATACATGAAAAAATAAAATAAACATAAAATACTAAAGTTCTAACATGATGCAGAGGTGCCTGGCTGGCTCAGTCGGAAGAGCATGTGACTCTTGATCTCAGGGTCGTGAGTTCCAAAAAGTTCTATACATAATCCAGAATGGATTCCACTATGGTTACGGTCACCAAATATTCACAAGAAACCTGAAGAGACAAAAGGCAAACAGATGTCTAATTTCAAGTATTAAAGATAATTTGTTAGTCCACATTACCCTGATAAAACATTAAGTTCACAGCAGGAAATCGCTTCCTAAATGGAGAATTTAAGTTTAAAAAACAATTATTTTTCTTTTTATAGATGTAGTATGTAACCAGAAACAAATCTGAGATATAATTTAGGGTTATGAAAAGTAAGTATAAAGGCAAAAGGTACGCTGACTATACTTAAACACAGAGGATTTAGTTTCCGGAAAAATTAACTGCTGCAAACCTCAGAATTTACTCAATAGCTGGACAGATAAGATCCATTATTCAGTAACTTTATTCAGTAACCATCTACTGAACGCTAATTATGTGCCCGTGGTCCCGTGTTTAGTGTGCAGAAAGGATAAGACGTAACCCTTGCCTTGAAGGACTCGGACTACAAGAGTCCACTGTCAATTATACTTCGATAGAAAAAAAGTCTCTACATATCCTTATAAAATCTTTATTTTTAAATTTAGTGACTTAGGCTGTGGGCAACCTAATTTTACAGCATGTAGCATCAGCAAAATTTCCCTAATATTAAATCCACACTATTAAACTTTACAATAAAGACTTTGTAAGGACCATATACAGAAACTCTACTACTATGAAAACCTGGATTTTCTATTTCTGCTGAGAAGTACCCTATCACTTTAAGGGCAAAAATTCCTGTTATGTAAAGTGGGCGTGACAATTAACATACGCTGTTACCTTTGTAAGTCTTTTCTCTCAGGATTAAAGGGAGATTAAGAACAACGGAGGGGTGGCTGTTTGTTAAATGTCACAGTTGTAACTAAAGTTTACATGGAGTGCCTGACATAAAACGAAGCCTCTCTCTGATGCAAACTAAGTTAAGCAATCCGAATTCTGTAACTCTGGGCTCTACAATCACATTTGAACTTATATTTATGCACTAGAATTTACAGGAATTGTTTTTCACATATTGTAACTCTTCAAGTTAAAACAGGTTTCAATATGATTTACTCAACAGAGATTTCATTGCTCAGAAATGTTTCAAGTTATTTACAGGGATCTTAATTCATCACCTGAAAGAATGATTTCATTTTTTTTTTTTTTTAATTTTTCTTTAATGTTTCATTTGGAGAGAGAGAGAGAGGAGGAGGAGCAGAATCCTAAGCAGGCTCCAAGCTCTGAGCTGTCCACACAGAGCCCAACGTGGGGCTCGAACTCACAAACTGCGAGATCACGACCTGAGCCAAAGCCGGATGCCCAACCCACTGAGCCACCCAGGCGCCCCGAATGATTTCATTTTTAACAAAGATAAATCCTGAGTTTATCTCCAAGAAACAAAAGCATCCATTTCATCTACATAAAACCCCTCATCTGTCCTAAATCCAAAGAGTTAAAATGGGAAATTCTATGGTCAACTAACCTATAAAGCTATTTTCAGAACAGACTTTTCTACTATTTAGTAATATAAAAACCTAAATTACCTACTCATCATGAAGATGATCTGAGGGACAATAAATAGAGGGAGGTACTGTTCAACCCCTAGGCATATAAAGAAGGTAAGCAGAAGTCGATAAAGGACAGGAGAAAATGGCAGAAGACAGGCACATGCCTGTACAGACCTTTCTGCACCTGCTTATGGGGGACCGACTTCTTCGGTCCCCCACAAGCACGCATGAGCTAGGACAGCTTCGGACTCTGATAAAACTACATTCTTCTTAGAATCACTGTTTCAGTGGTGATTTTTACTATTATTATTATTTATTTATTATTTATTTTTTTTTACTAAAAGAAGAACTAATCAAAACACATGGTAAGAAATTAGATTTTTATCAATACACAAATAAGTTTACTTAAAATCAGCTCAGTTACATATTTAAAAAAAGTTTCAGAACCTCTCCCCACCAATGTCCATAAACTAAAATAGGTTCACATGAAACCTATGTTCCAACCCAGAAGAATGCAACAGTGATGGTCCAGGTACTAGAGGACTCATTTCTCTGGTCACGGAGACAGTTACAAACAAAACACATCTCTTGCCTGGATGAACAGGAAGAATTCACATAAAAGAGCTTCATAAAACATCTATGAAGGAGAATCGGTAGTATCAGAAGAGTTCCAGTACTTCGATTGAATATAATTCCCTATTATTCTTTTCTTGATTTAGTTTTTGCAGCTCACGAAAACTTACTTCAATCTTGTTGAGCTCGGAGCAAATGCATATCTAAAGAAAAAAGTTTCAAAGTCACTTTTACCGTAATTTCCACACACAAACAAATCCTCCACGATTACTTATAACTATGACAATTCAAAAATGTTAAGAATAGGGGCGCCTGGGTGGCGCAGTCGGTTAAGCGTCCGACTTCAGCCAGGTCACGATCTCGCGGTCCGGGAGTTCGAGCCCCGCGTCAGGCTCTGGGCTGATGGCTCGGAGCCTGGAGCCTGTTTCCGATTCTGTGTCTCCCTTTCTCTCTGCCCCTCCCCCGTTCATGCTCTGTCTCTCTCTGTCCCAAAAATAAATAAACGTTGAAAAAAAAAAAATTTAAAAAAAAAAAAAATGTTAAGAATAAATTATAATGTAAGTGATACTCGGGTACAAAAGGAATTCAGCATATATCAAATAATCACACACCTGGGATTTCACAAACTTATAAAGACTTAACAGTAGTCTTTTTGCTTCTGGTATCATTACCACAACGGTAAAGTTAGCATCCAGAAGGAGGCATATCCAATCCATAATCTGAGGATAAACAGGAAAAGGAAAATTAAGATTTTAAATTTAATTTTAGGTTAATTCATTTTAGAAAGTCCAGAATTATATCAAATAGTTATAAGAAAAGTTAGTCTTGTTTACAAAAATCTAAGCATTTAAGTTTAGAAATGGAAGAATTTCTAAACAATATAAAAATGGTCTTCCTTGCTTTACACTTGTTATTTTACAAGTATAACTCAGTCTTTTTCACAGCATTAATCTGTAAAGAAAGCCAGAGTGACATTTAATCCAAGGGAGAGTTAGTACATGGTTTTTATTAAAAATTTTTTTGTAATCAGGGCACCTGGCTGGCCTGATCTGGTCTGTGGAGCATGGGGACTCGACCTCAGGGTTGTGGGTTCGAGCCCCACATTGGATATAGAGATTACTTAAAAATACAATCTTAAAAAAAATTATTGACAGTTACAAAAAACAACCCACTCATCTCCTACTCTGAAACATACACTATGCCCCAAGAATAGGATGTGGTGTATCAAAGATGAACTACCATGAACTAAAATACAATCACTATACATTTATTAAAGTATTCTACATAGTTTGACACCTTCAGATGGGCTATAGTTAACATGCAATATCACTTGTCATGAAAAAGCATTAAGGAAACTCATCCACCATTTGGGTGGAGAAGGGAAGGTTCATTCCCTATGAAACTCCTTACACCAAAATAAATTTTTTTATACGAATCAAGGAATTAAACACAGAAAAGGAAACCATGAATGTACTAAGAAAGGGTGACTATTTTTATATTCTCTGAGTTGAAAGGGCCTCAAGCATGACCTAGCCATAACGAAGCCAAAAAGGAAAAGCTTAATAATTTTAAAAATTAAAACTTTAAAATAAAATCAGAAACTTATCTATCGCAAAAATTACACTGAAAAAAGTAAAAAGACAAGTGATAGGAAGAAAGTACTTATAATACACTCCATAGAAAAAGACAATTTCCTAATACACAAAGAATTCTTTATAAGCCAAAACGAAAAAGACAGAAAAAGCAATTGAAAACTGGACAAAGAACCCAACCTGGCAGTTCACGAAAGGAAATGTGTAAACAGACAAGAAAAGATGGTCACAACCCTTCAGAAAGGTACTGGCATTTTGGAAACTAAAAATGCAGGGCATCTGGGTGGCTCAGTCATTAGAGCATAGGACTCTTGATCTCTGAGTTGTGAGCTCAATGCCAGGTGTAGAGATTACTTAATACGGAAAAAAAAGGGGAGGGGGAGAAATTATTTAAAACAAACAAACACCTAAAAAAAAAATGCATGTACCCTTTATCCAGTAATTTCACTCCTGGGAATTTACTCCACAGGTGTTCCCTTATAATCATACTAGAATATCTGTGTAGGGGCACCTGGCTGGCTCAGCCAGTAGGGCATGTGACTCTTGATCTTAGAGTTTTGAGTCTGAGCCCCAGATTGGATACAGAAATTACTTAAGAAAAAGAAAGGGGCGGGGGGTGCCTGGGTGGGTCAACCAGTTAAGCAGCCGACTCTTGATTCTGGCTCAGGTCATGATCTTAGGGTTTGTGAGTTTCAGTGTCACAGTGGAGCCTGTTTGGGACACAATCTCTCTGTCTCTCCTATGCTTGTTCACAATCTCTCTCTCTCTCAAAATAAATAAATAAACATTTAAAAAAATTATCTGTGTAAAGTATCTGTGTAAAGATGTTCGCTGAAGGTTTACAATAATAAAAAAACTGTAAACAACTTAATGCAAATCAACAGGGGACTGACATAAATTAAGATTCTCCATAAAATGAAATAGTATGCAGCGATTAAAAAGAATGAGGCAGGGAGCGCCTGGCTGGCTCAGTCAGCACAGTATGTAATTCTTGATATCGAGTCTGAGTTTGAGTCTCATGCTGGGTGTAGAGATTACTTAAGAAAATTTTTAATTGAATTAAAAGAAAAAAAAAAAAAAAAAAAAAAAGAAGAGAAATGAGGCAGATGTTTGGTCCAGAAAATGTCTAAAACTCAGGGCTGAATAAAAAAGCAAATTGCAAATAGCATGCATACTATGACCTAATTTCTGTTAGAAAAACAAAGGAAGATAAGTTAGGGTATAGAAAGAAAATTCCCAGACATAAAAGAGACTTTTTTAAGTTAACTTAATCTCTTCACCCAACACGGAGCTCGAACTCACAACCCTGAGAATGAGAAATGCACGCTCCACCACCTGAGCCATACAGGTGCCCCAAAAGAAACTCTTAATATTGGTTATCCCTAAGACGGACAAGGGGAGTGGAGAAGCAACCTCTGATAATGTTGGAATTTTTAGCTCCAAAAATTAACTTCTTAGGGGCACTTGGGTGGCTCAGGTGGTTAAACATCCCACTTTGGCTCAGGTCACGATCTCATGGTTCGTGGGTTTGAGCCCTATGTGGGGCTCTGTGCTGACAGCTCGGAGCCTGGAGCCTGCTTCGGATTCTGGGTCTCCCTCTCTCTCTGCCCCTTCCCCACTTGCGTTCAGTTCAGTTTTTCTCTCTCTCAAAGATAAATAAAAACATTTTAAAAAATTAAAAAAAAATAAAAATTACTTAACAATATTTTACTAAAAAAAAAAAAACGAAAGTAGGGGTGCCTGGGTGGCTCAGTTGGTTGAGCGACCGACTTCGGCTCAGGTCATGATCTCACGGTTTGTGAGTTCAAGTCCCGAGTCGGGCTCTATGCTGACAGCTCGGCCTGGAACCTGCTTCAGATTCTGTGTCTCCCTCTCTCTCTGCCCCTCTGCCACTCATGCTCTGTCTCAGACATAAATAAACATTAAAAAAAATGTTTTTTTAAATGAAAGTAGTCAAATTAAGTGTTTGAACTGCTTAATTAGGATAACATATTCTTAAACCACAATACTTTTTTTTTTTTTTTTTAAGGAATTTCTATACCCAACATGGGGCTCAAACTCACAACCCTAAGATTGAGAGTTGCATACTCTACGGACTGAGCCAGCCATGCGTTACTAGCAACAATAAACTTTTTAATGTTTTAAACTGCTTCTCAAATACTGTATTTAAAGATTCTCTGAAAACATTTTTTTCCATTAATCTTAATTCTCTTATTCTTAAAGAGATTTGGACACTTACACCATCTCCCAAAGAGATAAGGAAATTCTTGAAAAGGGTCACAATAGCAAGAATTTCAGATGTATTTAAGTTCTTTAGCACAGAATTTTGACCCCAAATTGAGAGATCCTCCCCACCTCTCACTCCAGTGGTTTGTATACAGGGTGAGAGAGGAAATTCATATGGACTAGGAGACAAAGAGAAATCAGTTACCGAATTCCAAGTTCTGACACTATTATATGTAACATTATTTTGTTCTTACAGACTTTTCCTAGCACCAGATCGAGTTAAAAAGTTAAAAAGATGATCTCACCCCTATGTTTACTGTGGCATTATTTACAATAGCCAAATTATAAAAGCAGTGCAAGTGTCCATCGATATATAAATGGATAAAGAAGATGGGGGGAAGGTGTGTGTGTGTGTGTGTGTGTGTGTATAATGGAATATCACCCAGCATTAAAAACAAATGAAATCAAGGGGCACCTGGGTGGCTCGGTCAGTTGACTATCTGACTCTTGATCTCAGCTCAGGTCATGATGTCACGGCTTGTGAGATCAAGCCCTGCATCCGGCTCTGTGCTGACAGTGTGGAGCCGGCTTGGGATTCTTTCTTTCTTTCTTTCAATCTCTCTCTCTCTCTCTCTCTCTCTCTCTCTCTCTCTCTCTCTCCACCTCTACCCCACTTGCTGCTGCTGCCCCACTCATAAATAAATAAACATTAAAAAAAAATACCCGGAAAGTTGCTATTTGCAATAACACGGATGGAGCTGGAGTGTATTATGCCAAGCGCAATCAGTCAGAGAAAGACAAATACCACATGATTTCACTCATATACGGAATTTACAACACAAGTGAACAAAGGAAAAAAGAGACAAACCAAAAAAACAGACTCTTACTGTAGAGTACAGACTGTGGGTTACTAGAGTGGAGGTGGGTGGGGAGAATGGGGGAAATAGGTGAAGGGGAAATAATGAGAGTTCACTAATTATGATGAGCACTCAGTAATGCCTAGAACTGTTCAATCGCTATACTGTGCACGTGCAATTGATATAATACTGTATGTTAGCTCTACTGGAATTAAAATAAAACTAAAAAGTTAAAAAAAATTTTTTAAAAAGATGATCTTACTTGGTTCAAGGTTGGAGGGTGCAGTCCAGGAAGAGTCATAGTAGCATTTTCACTACACTTCAGATAAAGGAAATACAAATACTGGAGAAATAGCTGGGTAGGAAGAAAAAGGACAATTTATCACTTTGATAGAAAAATTTTCTCTCTCTATAAAGCTAACAAAGAGACTGAAGAATTTTAAGAAGCTACTGAATTTAATTATACAGCAGACAAATATGCTAGACATCTGGGGACATAAAAAAGAATAAAACACAGTCTTTGCTATCAATGGGGAGTTCATCTGGTTGGGGAGGGGTAGCTGGGAAGCTTATCCTGTTTGTAAACAATAAGCAGAAAAGAGAGAATCCATCTCTGGGCAATTCTTTTTAGTTTCTACTTTTTTCTTTTTTTTTTTTAAATATTTGTTTGTTTAAAAGTAAGCTCTACGCCCAACACGGGCTCAAACTCACAACCCTAAGATCAAGTGTCATATGCTCCACTGAGAGCGAGCCGGCCAGGCACCTGTTTTTTTTTTTTTTTTTTTTTAATTTTTTTTTTTTTTTTCAACGTTTATTTATTTTTGGGACAGAGAGAGACAGAGCATGAACGGGGGAGGGGCAGAGAGAGAGGGAGACACAGAATCGGAAACAGGCTCCAGGCTCTGAGCCATCAGCCCAGAGCCCGACGCGGGGCTCAAACTCACGGACCGCGAGATCGTGACCTGGCTGAAGTCGGACGCTTAACCGACTGCGCCACCCAGGCGCCCCCCGGCACCTGTTTTTAATGCAGATGGATCAACTTGGCCTTCAGGCTTGGCACCAAGCATGCCAAGATCTGCCCACCAAAAATCACTCGTCTCCTTGGCACAGTTTTTTACCGTGGGGGCTGGGAAACCTCTTATTCACATGAAGGAGCCTTCATTGATCACCTTTCAAATGCCCTAAAGTCGGTCAGCTGAGCAGTGAAATGTATAGAATATACAATTCCATAGGATGTCTACAAACACTTACAGTGACATGTTGTGCTGGGATGTCTTTCAAGTGTGGCAGAAGAAACATTTCGCTATAAGCTGAATGAAGAATTGCATTTCTACTCAGGACTAAAGGAAAACCTTGTTTCAACAAATGAAGGCTTTTCTACTGGAATTATGAGTAACTCCCTGCCTCGATGAGATCTTTTCTAAATTTATATGAAAGTTTCACTTTTCTGAAAGAGCTCGATCACTGAACTTTCTCCTGTGATCACTGCACAGGTCACCTGGAATACTTCACTCATCTAACTGGTATTTATCCAGAAGACTAATTTTTAGAATTGATAGAGCTTCTGCTTTCGTACGCCTTCTTAAAACAGGTTTGAGTAAGTTATTTGAATCTAGCACTGAATGCATTCCACATTCAGGCAGAAGCTGAAAAAAAACTGAAGAAAACAAAAAGCGCCTGAAACGATCTACTTATTCCCAGGTTATTGCCTGGCGCTCGCCTGTGTCTGTGCAAAGAGACGATACGGGGGAGAGGGTTTCAAAGGATACAGCAGTGCCGCTCTCTTCGGTACCACAGGGCACGAGGCGGTCTCCTCGGCTGCGTCCTGAGGCTTTTGGTTTAACTTCCGATCACAGCTATCACAGGTTTGTCCGTCAGCACTGAAACCGTTTTGAAGAATTTCCGTTTGCTCGTCCATTTTCTCTTGCACAGGATCACTACAGTCAGAAACTGATTCCATATTGATTTCTGTTTCTTGAAGACTGTCATCACTAATGCTGTCATGTTAATTGAAAGTGAGAAATTAATTCTTATCGCTGCATGAACTTACTAGAAAAATGTTCATTCTGTAAGCATCTTAAGTTTTAGAAATCAAGGACTGTAAGAGAGTAAAGATGCAGTGGAGAAAAAGGACCATCAGCTTCTAACTTACCTCAAGAAGATTTTTAAGCAAGCGCAGGTGATCGATTCAGGAATGTCGGGGAACTGCTGTAGACACAGCTGTAACATCTGCACATCTGTCTTTTCCAAGGCCGCCTCCATCAGGCCGGGGCACAAGCTGAGACAAAACACCATGAACCACTTTTGTATAGCAAGAAAGATCTCAACTGCAAATAACGTATAAGCTTTTTCAGAGTATGAATACTAGAACTGTAAAAAACAAGGTCAAAAGAGTTACAGACACAAAGCGTGGTACACAGAAACACTTACCTGTAAGAAAGCACGTGTGTCTGGATAAGTTGCATCAGAGAGTTCCGGGGGTAAAATGATGGCTCTGTTGTATGTCGTCCCAGAAGTTCTAATACTATGTCCCCAACAATAGTATGAAAGTCAGGTGTCCGCTTCACAGCCAAAAATTTACATAGTTCTACTTCAATGTCTTTTTCTGAATCTTTCTGAAAGGGTGGAAGTAACAGACTTCAGTCTAGTACAGGAAACAAACGTCCCTCTGAAGTCAAAAGTTCCTAGCTCAACATTTTCTCAAATCACTTAACAACATTCATGCATTCCTGTGAAACTGGGAGTTGATACGATATGCTACACAAAGACCAAACCAAAACAGAAATTAATTCCAGGGTTTAGAGATCAAATTCTTTAAGAGGCAAAGTGACAAGTGTATTCAACGCAAAGGTGAAAGAGATCCTGATGAGGCCACCTCCCTCTCACAAAATGGTCAGTAAGAGTCAAATAAGCCAAAGTATTAGGTAGCTCTGACAACCTGAAGACACTATACATATGTTAGCTGCAGATAGTAAACCATGATCAGAAAAATTAGAATGGAAAGCAGATGGGATTTCTTTTACCACTTCGGTTGATTTTTCGTATTTCTTTTTTTAAAAATTATTTTAATGTTTATTTTTGAGAGACAGAGAGAGAGAGAGAGAGAGAGAGAGAGAAACGGAGCGCAAGCAGGGGAGGGACAGAAAGAGACAGGGAAACACAGAATCTGAAACAGGCTCCAGGCTCCGAGCCATCAGCACAGAACCCGAGGCGGGGCTCGAACTCACAAACGGTGAGATCATGACCTGAGCCAAAGTCGGACGCTTAACCGACTGAGTCACCCAGGTGCCTCGATTTTTCATATTTCTAATATTTTATTTACCTTTATTGTTGGTAAAAGTTGTTCGAATGCTGGAGGCGGCACATTCACTTCAATTTTCCTTCTCCTTAACTGGAATTAAGTAAATTCATTAGGATCTCAAAACAATGCAAAAGATCCAACATATATTTAGAAGAATATAAAATGTCCTAAAGACACTAGAATTGCACCCTTAATGCTCTCATCACAAGCTTTTCAAAATATTATAGCTTCGTTATAGTGAAGAGTGGGTTTATTTAAAGTAATTTAAATACCTTTAAGGTTTTTGTTTTTTAAACACACACACAAAACTCGCTATACTCAACAAGGTATTATTACTAATTGCAAACTGTCCATTTTCTCACCTGTGTCTTAGACATACACATATGCCCATAAAAATTAACTACTCAACTACACCTGACATTTTGGATAAAGGCTGTCAGGTTACTGGGTACTGGGTTCACGATTCAAATTGCCGTCATGAAGATCAAAGCCATAAGAGTTGTACAGATGTGAATTATTAAAATAATCCCAACTTTTTTTTTTCCTCTTTTTTAAAATATTTGCACTAACATTTTTGGAGAACTTTTTTTTTCTTTTTTTAAGATCTTATTTTTAAGTAATCTCTACCCACCCTGCACTAACATTTCTATTTCAACTACCAAACTTACAATTCTCTTCGACTGCTCTGAGTTCTGGGATCCAAATCCATATCCTCGAGATGTTTCCCAGTTTACAAAATGAGGCACAGTGTGAGTGCCTAAGAAAACACAAAGCATACAATTTCTGAAAATTTTTGACCTATTGGTGTTTAGCCAAACGACAACCATTCATGCACAATTCAAGAGATGCTTTAAAGACCATTGAATCCTACTAATAACCCCACATCAGTAAGTCACAATACCGTAAAAGGGTATGTGCCCAGCAACATTAAGCCAACGGATGAGATCACTGGGAAACACGAGAGGATAAAGCAATTAGTGATTTTGCCTGGGGGACTCTTCCAATGCCCCTAATGTCAGAACACTGGTGTTCAAAACAGTGTAGCTCTTCAGCCTACACCAGTACCTGCAGTATAGACTGCTCCCAAGGTAGATACCTGGGTCAAGGAAATTTCAATGAACAGTGGCAAATTTCAACATCAAAAACAGGCTCTATAAACTGATGGCTGTAGAAATCTACATCACACTGGAAGTTAATAAAATGGTTTACATTAATAAGAAAAAAACAGAAGTTCCTGGGGTGCCTGGCTGGCTCAGTTGGTACAGCATGCGACTCTTGATCTTGGGGTCATGAGTTCGAGCCCCACATTAGGCACAGAGGTTACTTTATTTATTTTTTTTTTTTCAACGTTTATTTATTTTTGGGACAGAGAGAGACAGAGCATGAACGGGGGAGGGGCAGAGAGAGAGGGAGACACAGAATCGGAAACAGGCTCCAGGCTCTGAGCCATCAGCCCAGAGCCCGACGCGGGGCTCGAACTCACGGACCGCGAGATCGTGACCTGGCTGAAGTCGGACGCTCAACCGACTGCGCCACCCAGGCGCCCCACAGAGGTTACTTTAATAAAAGGGGTGGCCTCCTACCTGGATCTTGACTATGCTTGAGTTTTCCAAGAGCACCTGCTAATGAAGATACTTCACACTTGTATGGAATCACAGTAAGAAATTTTCCATGTAGCATAAATAAATTTTCCCCAAAATACCAGAGCTACAAAAAAATGTTACAGAAAATATAAGCAATTTTTTTCTAAGATCTGAATCACACTTATAACAATAACTTAGTGTTAAGTAATCTTAACATAACAAAAAACAACAGGATAAAGTTAAACAACTTTCCAGAATAACTTCACATGTACAACTTATTAACTGGGTAGGCTTACACAGCTCTTATTTCTACCCACGACTGAATGAAGCACAATTTAATGTTTATTTATTTTCGAGAGAGAAAGAGAGAGACAAGCACAAACAGGGAAGGGGCAGAGAGAGAGAGGGAGACACAGGATCTGAAGCAGGCACCAGACTCTGAACTGTCAGCGCAGAGCCTGATGTGGGGCTTGAACTCATGAACTATGAGATCATGACCTGAGCCAAAGTTGGGCACTTAACCGACTGAGCCACCCAGGCGCCCCTGAATGAAGCATAATTTAAAGGATACTCTCAACTCTTAAAAATCTGATCACTGTATGCATTTAAAATAATTATTTAAAAATAGTATTGCCACTATTCTAAAGCTATTAATGTAATGATTACCAAGGCTACTTAACAGAGCACTCAGTTAATGATGTGCTAGATGAAAAAAGCAGATGGGAATGCAAGCTGGTGCAGCCACTCTGGAAAACAGTATGGAGGTTCCTCAAAAAACTAAAAACAGAACTACCCTACGACCCAGCAATTGCGCTACTAGGTATTTATCCAAGGGATACAGGTGTGCTATTTTGAAGGGACACATGCACCCCAATGTTTATAGCAGCGCTATTGACAACAGCCAAAGTATGGAAAGAGCCCAAATGTCCATCGATGGATGAATGGGCAAAGAAGATGTGGTGTATATATACAATGGGAGTATTACTTGGCAATCAAAAAGAATGAAATCTTGTCATTTGCAACTATGTGGACAGAACTAGAGGGTATTATGCTAAGCAAAATTAGAGAAAGAAATCTCCTATGACTTCGCTCATATGAGGACTTTAAGAGACAAAACAGATGAACATAGGGGAAGGGAAACAAAAATAATATAAAAACAGGGAGGGAGACAAAACAGAAAAAACTCATAAATATGGAGAACAAATCGAGGGTTAATGGAGGGGTTCTGGGAGGGAGGATGGGCTAAATGGGTAAGGGGCACTAAGGAATCTACTCCTAAAATCATTGTTGCACTATATGCTAATTTGGATGTAAATTGTAAAATAAAATTAAAATTAAAAAAAAAAAGAAAAAAGCAGAATTTAACATTGCTTCTATCTTAGGATTCCAATTATTAAAATAGTATAAATAAGATATATGAAAAAGCTTAAAGAAACATGGAAATCATATGTTAGAGCAGAATTGTGAATGGTTAACTCTGTTGTAAGTATAAATTACAATTTTTTTAAATGTTTATTCAGTTTTGTGAGAGAGAGAGGGGGTATGAAAAGGGGAGGAGCAAAGAGAGAGGGGAACAGAAGATGTGAAACAGGCTCTACGCTGAGAGCAGCAAGCCTGATGAATTCATGAACCGTGAGATCATGACCTGGGCCAAAGTCAGATGCCCAACTAAACCACCCAGGCACCCCTATAAATTAGAATTATATTGTATGCTGAGAAATTTAGTCTCTTTATCCTCTAATTACAATTATCAGTAAAGCTGTATTACCTTTATTTGCATTTTATTCGTATTCACTAAACCTCCAATGTTTACTGAGCACCTCTGCTAGACACTGAAGATACAATGGGTAACAAAATAGACAAGGACCCCCGGCCTCAGGAAGTTTACAGTTTGGTTGGTCTAAATTTTAATTCTTTAATAATTCTTGTGTAACTCCACGAGAATGTTTAACATATATCTAAAAGACCAATTTGTTAGAAAAGTAACAGCCCTGGCACATGGTTCAAAATACAAAGGCAGGGGTGCCTGGCTGGCTGAGTCGGTAGAGCATGTGACTCCTGCTTGGTCTCAAAGCCGTGAGTTCAAGCCCCACACCGGATACAGAAAATACTTAAAAAATAAAAACAAAATATAAAAAACAATACAAAAGTAAAAAGGTCAAACCAAAGAGCAGCTAAAAACAAAAGTTGTTTTATTTACTAATTATTCTCCCTTGATCTAAAATTACCCCGAATTTAGTGTTTTGAAAGTAACAAACATAAAAGAAAATTCAAATAACCAAACAAGTATACTCTTGCAGATAAAAAAATATTTCCCAATTTATTTTAATCGAAAATTGCCAAATAGGGACGCCTGGGTGGTTCAGTCAGTTGAACCATGAATCAGCTCGAGTCATGAATCCAGGGTCTTGGGACTGATCTCCACGCTCAACATGGGGCCTGCTTAAGATTCTCTCTCTCCCTCTCCCTCTGCCCCCGGCTCACGTGGGCTCACACGCACTTTCTCTCAAAACAAAAACTGCCAAATTATTTAGATCGGAAGTCTCTTCCTTTACAGTGTATTTATCATGCACAAAAGTACTAAATTTGAAAAAAGAGTCAAGGACAAAAACTTACTTGACCGCTGGTCCCCTGTGGTAACTCTCTGGAAGTCTGTAGTGTTTGAAATTTCGTGTTCCATATGGAAAGGCATTCTGTAAAAAAAGACATACAAATTCAGACGTCGTGCCACATGTAAATATGTGATGCTGAGGGCAGGGGGAAGTGGGGAGACTGGGGAGAGTCACAGTTAAACACACAAGTCTTGCTTCATTCAGTATAAAAAGAAGTCACAAAGACAGTGAGTACCACAGAAATTCAAGGAAATGAGATCTCGTGACAAGTGGACATGTGTGAGGGCAGGGGGCATTTGGGAGATCTACGTATCTTCCCCTCAATTTTGCTGTGAACCTTAAACTGTTCTAATAAAAGAAAGCCAATAATACTAACAGTAATAATAATGACAAATGTTAATATGGAAAGGGCTCTTTGATCTCTCAGGTAAGTGAATAAATGAGGTACACAACAGCATGTATGGTATGCTACCATTCATGGAAAAAGAAGAGGAAAAAAAATAAGCAGTAGTATTTGCTTGCATGCATATAAAAACCCTCTGGAAAGAGACGATGGAAGTTCTAACGGTGGTTACCAGGTTTCGGGGGGTAGAGCAGAATCAGAAAGAGGGATGATGGTCGGGGAGAGGAACAGCACAGGGCGGTAAAGTGGCGGGGCGCCAGGACTTGAGAAAAGTAAGGTCCGTGACCAAAGAGGCAATCTGCTTGGGCTGAATCCCCGCTCTACTGAATCCTCTAACACTTGTTTCCTGGTCTGTAAAACGAGTGCTATTAGTAACTACCTTCCCTCCTGGCCTTGTTGGAAGATTAAATAATGCAAGGCGATAACACAAGTAAAATGCCTGGCCCAGGATAGCTACGCTGTATCTAGTAGCTCCTATCTCAATAAGCAGAAGAAACAAAGAACCACAGACGAGCACAGGCAGATGAGAGCACAGGCAGATGACGCGTACAGTCAATAGGAAGCCTGGACTGAATAAATCAAAGGGTTTTTGCTCTGCAACTGGGAAAGGAGACCGGAAAAGGTGGGTGGGGTCTAGACTGTAAGAGACCTGAATACCAAACAAAAGACTCTTGAGTTTTATAGTGTTGCCTAAGAGATCCCAATCTAGCACTGGTCAGGAACAAATGTGTTCTTCGTGATAGACTACAAGTCTGTGTTGTGTGGAGGGGTGTTTGGGGGCTAGGGGAGGTGCAAATGAGAATCATGCTCTGAAGTCACAGATGGAAAAGCATTCTAGTAGACCCTGAATTTCAAGTCATCCAGGTCGTGTGGACTTCCATTCTGCTGAAATGCCACCAGGCTATGAATTCAATTCTCTACTGTAAGGCTTACCAATGATCAAACGCCCATGGGCTGGTACCGATATTTGCAGTTTTTATTTCTTTAAGACATTAGTCATGAGCAAGGTAATGATATAAGGAAATGTTTTTTAAAAAGATGAAGCACCTGGGGGCGCCTGAGTGGCGCAGTCGGTTAAGCGTCCGACTTCAGCCAGGTCACGATCTCGCGGTCCGTGAGTTCGAGCCCCACGTCAGGCTCTGGGCTGATGGCTCAGAGCCTGGAGCCTGTTTCCGATTCTGTGTCTCCCTCTCTCTCTGCCCCTCCCCCGTTCATGCTCTGTCTCTCTCCGTCCCAAAAATAAATAAACGTTGAAAAAAAAAAAAAAAAATTCAAAAAAAAAAAGATGAAGCCCCTGGCTGTCTCAGGAAAGTATGTGACCCTTAATCTCAGGGTTGCTGAGTTTCAGCCCCACGTGGGGCATAGAGATGACCAAAATAAATAAATAAATAAATAAATAAATAAATAAATAAATAAATAACGTGGGGTGGGGTGGGAAAGATTAACTAATGTTAAGATAAAATCAAAGACCTATTCAAGAAGAGTTAGGAAGCTACAAAAATAATTTGAGTACGATGATAAAGAAAATGAATGGGTGGTAATAAATACAAAAGAAAAAGAAGAAAAAGAGGCACACGTTGAAGGAAAAACCCAAAGGACGTCTTAATTGATCACATCCAGTCACCCTTGGAAGCTGGCAGCGGCGGTCCTAGGACTGCTACGTGATCCTGATCCAGGACGGTGAGTGCAACACCACTTCGAGCATTACCGGCCACCACAGTCTTGAGCAATAGCGATCTGACTACCCTCTGATTTTCGTCTGGGTCCCTCGGGTGTATTGGTATCAAGGTTTCATATACACACCCATCAGAGCCTGTTGGGAACAAGCATTTGTTGCTCATTATCAGTTAAAGGACAGTTCTAGATCTTTCAGAGCTAAAGGTACCAGGTTATTTGTAAGTTGGACCAATTTGATAGAAGATATAATCAGAAAAATAAAGTTAACAATCACATTGCTCTTTGCTTTCCCTTAAAGAACGCACTGCACTACAAACCTAAAATTAGGCTGGGTGTGGAGCCTGCTTACGATTCTTTCTCCCCCCCCCCCCCCCCCCGCCCTTCCCCTGCTCACTTGCTCTCAAAAAAAAAAAAAAAAAAATTGTCACAACAGGTAAGAATTACAAACTGTAGATACTAGTACGAACTTAAAATATGAGAAGGAACTGTCAGGAATACAGACAATCTAGTCACCAAGAGGATGTATCTCACATTTAAGATTAATTAGCATTCGGGTCTGCACATGACATTGTTTGTTACTCCATCACCCTGAAAACTGTATGAAGTTGTCGTTTTTTGTATGTCAATTGAAGTTGGGCAATTTCACGTGGTTCTAGCTGAATAATACAAAGATTTTAGGGCTCTTTGGTTCAGATTCCCTTATTTCTATGTTCATTCATTAACTCACAAGCTTTCATTTAATCGTAAGTATATCTGGGGTGCCTAGCTGGTTCAGTCAGTAGAGCATGCAACTTTTTTTTTTTTTTTTTTTTTAATGTTTGAGAGAGAGAGAAAGAGAGCACATGCAGGGAGGGGCAGAGAGAGGGGGACAAAGGATCCAAAGCGGGCTCTGTGCTGATAGCAGAAAACCCAAAGTGAGACTCAAAGTCACAAACTAGGAGATCATGACCGAGCTAGCATCAGACACTTAACCAACTGAGCCACCCAGGTGCCCAAGCATGCAACTCTTAGTCTCAGGGTTGTGAGTTCAAGCCTCATGTTGGGCATGGAGCCTACTTAAAAAAACAAAACGGAACAAAACCAGTAAGTATATAAGTGAAACCATAAAAAAACCAGTCCTTCTTGAGCAAAGGCATTAAGTGCATTCCAAAGATCTTCTAGATATGATAGGAATCTTTTTAATAGCCATTGCAAACATTTGCACATTAAAAAACTTCACAGGTTTTTAATTGTGATAATATGAAAATGCTGCTTTTGTTTCTTTCTCCCTTTTCTTAAAACAACTTCAAGAGGAGCCATAAAGAGCAGGAGGATGAGAATCCCACACAGGCACTCTTCTTTTTCCTAGTCACATAAAATTGGATCATACTTTAGACCATTACATACAGCTAAACTCCAAGGCATTAACAAATCTATAAAATGCTGGCTGGCAGAGGCCACGAATGCTTTGTTAGTCTCCTTTAACCCATCCGCCTCCACCACTGTTCAAAAAGGGCAAACTATACCTTAAGGCTAAAAAAGAGGACTACCGGAGCCACTCAGTACCAACCTTAGGGGCGCCTGAGTGGCTCAGTCTGCTGAGTGTCTGGCTTCAGCTCAGGTGATGATCTCGCGGTTCGTGGGTTGGAGCCCCACATCAGGCTCGCTGTGGACAGTCTGTCAGTGCAGAGCCTGCTTTGGATCCTGTCCCCCTCTCTCTGCCCCTCCCCTGCCTGCACGCTCCCAAAAATAAATATTAACAAAACAAAACAAAAAAAACCCTCTTAATTTATGGGTCACTATTTACAATATCAAACAACCTGACCTTATCACGATAGTGATTTTTCCTTCTTTATTGGTATTATATTATTATTATTTATTGCTTATGACAAATTTTAAGATATGAAAGGTACCTGCCGATGGGGCGCCTGGGTGGCTCGGTCGGTTAAGCTTCCGACTTCGGCTCAGGTCACGAAATCATGGTTCATGAGTACAAGCCCCATGTCAGACTCTGTGCTGACAGCTCAGAGCCTGGAGCCTGCTTCAGATTCTGTGTCTCCCTCTCTCTCTGCCCCTCCCCTGCTCATGCTCTGTCTCTCTCTCTCAGAAATGAATAAACATTAAAAAAATTAAAATAATAAAGAAAGAAATAAAAAATAAAAGGTACCTGCCGAGAAACACTGACTTAATGCGTGACCAGACATGACAAAGTGCAAAAAGTGAGGGCATAAATGCTTGTAAGGAAGCACGTGAAGGGAAGTGTTACAATAGACAACTGCAAAAACCTAAGACTCAAACTCCAAAAAACCACCATCCTGTGGTATCCCTTTATTTACTATCTCTGAAAGTTCAAAGAAAAATACTTACTTAATGACATCAGAGAGATGAATTTCCGATCCACAGATGCAGTAAAATTCTGTATGACAGATTTTTCTTCTTGTCCATGGAAGAGTGTGTATTTGCTTAAGGTGCGAGAGCTAAATGTTTGTATGTAAGCAAAGTGATTTCCATGCTGCACACAAAAAAAGGGTTATTTTATTTAAAAATATTTCCATTTCAACCAACTGTACCTAAATGTTAAAGCCAACTCACTCTAATTACTTCAACGAGTGCTTAAAAACCTCTTATCCATTTAAACGTATTCTAAAATGTATTTCCTTGTAAGTAATAGGTTTTTTAGCATTTAAAAATACACACACACACACACACACACACACACACACACACATATCTGAGAGAAATACTAATGCCCGATTTTAGTTTTAAAAATAATATAGGTGAATTTGAAATGTCACAAAACAGGCCAGGAATTAGAGCGGTCACTTACTTTTTCAGTAATAAAGATTAAGACAGGATGCCTAAATACCATGAAAACCTTTGTCCACCTAAAAAACAGAAAAATTATAAAACATCAAATCACCAGCTGAGAGAAACCCATCAAACTAAATTTAAGAGGATACCTTATCTTCAATATTTTTTAGAGCCAGAGAGACATCAGAGAACATTTGATTCGGTGTTTCAAGATACATATACGACAGGGAATCAGTAGGCATTTCTCTGTCAAATGCATCTCTGGATTAAATGCAAGTTCCCAGAGCTTTGAAAGACAATGTGAGGGGCGCCTGGGTGGCTCAGTCGGTTAAGCGTCCGACTTCAACTCAGGTCACGATCTCGCGGTCCATGAGTTCGAGCCCCGCGTCGGGCTCTGGGCTGATGGCTCAGAGCCTGGATCCTGCTTCTGATTCTGTGTCTCCCTCTCTCTCTGCCCCTCCCCCGTTCATGCTCTGTCTCTCTCTGTCTCAAAAATAAATAAACGTTAAAAAAAATTTAACAAAAAAAAAAAGGAAGACAATGTGAATTGTAAAGCTCCAAAGGGGTGGCTGTGGGACATCGTGCAGTGTTATTAACCTTATCTGACTCACCTCCTCTCCCTTTTCAGTCACTTTTGGGACCCATGCTCTGAGGAAAACATGAGGCGCTCATGTGCCTTCCTCGAGCCGCAGAAGGACAGTGGGCCGGGGGCTGGGGGGGGCGGGGGGTGACGGGCTTCTAGGCAAGGCCGCACACAGCCAGACTCTGGCAAAGTGGCCATTAGAACCCAGGTCCTCCACCTACGTCCCTTTTCCGAGGGATTTCCTCCACTTTCCTCCACACATTAGGAGCATTCAACAGGGCGGTCCAAGATACACATGGTCACTGTCCACACTGTTCACTCAGTACAAGCCTTCACCTTGACTTTCAGGAACTTAGCTTGCATCAAGTAGACCTGGACAGGGAGCAAGTTCACTAAACAGGAAATGTGATAAAATAATGGGGACTGGAGGGGATTTCCTTCTATCATTTGAGTGAGTCATTTTTCCAGTTTTATTCCAGAATTTGGGACAGCAGAGGGCTCAAAGCACTATCATGATTTTACTAACAACAAACTACTTTTGCTCAGGGGTAAGGGTTCCAATCTTGGCAGTCAGGGCAACAGGACAGAAAACAGAGATTTTGGTCTCCTGGAGTTACCCACTTCATCTTCAAATAATTGACTATCCAGTTCTCTGTCATTAGAACAGGATTCGTATGTCCCTGCAGTTTCCTCAATCGCCTAACACTCTCAAGGCTTCTGGAGGATGCTAATTTGGCCAACAGCACATACATGGTTTTTAATTAAGGTTTGTTATGTTTATAACCAAGGCAAAGAATGTCAAAAAACATGCAGAGTCCATTATTTTGGTAAAAATTCACTCACAAGTATTGGAACTTACTTAATCACTTCATCATCAGAGAGAACAGTTTCGATTTTCTGCTGGGGCTCTGCAAGCAAGGCCTCTAAACCACGAACAGCACCTTCCTTGAATAGCACTAAGGGTTCTGTCCCTTGTATTGAATGTATCCTATAGATCTCAGCTGACAACTTGAAAAACATAAGAATGCATTAATTTTTATCCTAAAACAATTGTCACCTAATAAAATAAGGATGTTTATAGAAAGCTTATTTTTAAGAACTGATTTGTTTTCATTTTGATTCAGCTTTGTATGGTTCCAAAGTCAAATGTACAACATAAATATACATAGAAGCCTTTTCTTTATAAAGTTTATTTACTTACTTATTTATTTAGAGTGCAAGCAATAGGTTTAAGGGCAGAGAGGGAAGGAGAGAGAGCATCCCAAGCAGGCTCCACACTGTCAGCATAGAGCCTGACTCGGGGCGCGATCTCACGAACTGCAAAATCATGACCTGCGCGGAAATGAAGAGTAGGATGCTCAACCGACTGAACCACCCAGGCACCCCACACAGAAGCCTCTTACTCCTATTCTGTGTACTTGGTCCCCTGCTCTCCGCCTTAAGTATTTTTTTGCATTTCTATGCATTTTTGGTTTATCCTTTCATTGTGAGTACTGGAGGTTAGGTACAACCGAGCTTTCCAAAAACTGAAGGGGGAAGAGGTATAAATAAAGCCACTAATTAGGTTTAAGCAGTTGTGGTGCAAGACAAAGACTGATGCCATAATTACAACTACAGCCTGCAAACCCAAGAAAATAAGTTAACCCCACTGTAAAAATCAAGATGTTACCGCAGGGTAAATGAAAAGACGGGGGCCGAGAGACAACACAGTTAGCTAGCCAGAAGTTTCAAGGTTCCAGGTGATAAATGCTATTATATCTGAACCAGCTCCATTATAAGCCACGTCTCCAATTTGCCAATTAGGGACTCCTAAGTGGCTCAGTTGGTTACTCCTCCAACTTTGGCCCAGGTCCTGATCTCACAGTTCCGTGAGTTCAAGCCCCTCGTCGGGCTCTGTGCTGACAGCTCAGAGCCTGGAGCCTGCTTCGGATTCTGTGTCTCCCTCTCTCCGCACCTCCTCCACTCACATTCAGTCTCTCTCTCAAAAATAATAAACATTTAAAAAATGTTTAAAATTTGCCAATTATACTTAGAATTAGACATCTTTGTTTATTCACAGCACACGCAGAGTGGGGGGAGGGGGGCAGAGAAAGGGGGAGAGGGACTGAGAGAATCTTAAGCAGGCTCCACACACAGCACGGAGCAAGATGCTGGACTGGATCCCATGACCATGAGATCATGGGAAGCTCAGTCGATTGAGCCACCCAGGCACCCTTAGAGTTAGACATCTAGAACCGGAAGGAACTTTGGGGGCACCTGGGTTGGCTCAGTCAGTTAAGTGTCCAACTCTTGATTTCGGATCAGGTCATGATCTCATGGTTCATGAGACTGAGCCCTGTGTTGGGCTCTGCAACAGTGTGAAGCCTGCTTGGGACTCTCTCTCTGCCCTGTCCCCACTAGCGCTCTCCACTAAAATAAATAAAAAGTAAAAAGTAAAAATAAATAAATAAATAGATAAGACAGATAAATAGATGGATAGAAAGAACTGGAAGGAACTTTCAAGGTTACCCTAATTTGAGACTCTCAATTTGTAAGAAAAAGTTAATTAACATACTTTAGGTCATCACTAGAAAATGCACAGTTCCTCATGGTTATTTTTACTGCATTCTGAGCCACTCTTAAAATACATAATGCAGGGACGCCTGGGTGGCTCAGTCAGTTAAGCGCCCAGCTCTTGATTTCAGCTCAGGTCATGATCTCACAGTTCGTGAGTTCAAGCCCTGCATCGGGCTCTGCGCTGATAGTGGAGCCTGCTTGGGATTCTCTCTCTATGTATGTAAATATATATAAAGGCACGTGGGTGGCTCGGTCAGTTGAGTGTCCAACTTCAGCTCAGGTCATGGTCTCACAGTTTGTGGGTTCAAGCCCCGTGTGGGGTTCTGTGCTGACAGCTCAGAGCCTGGTGTCTGCTTTGGATTCTGTGTCTCCCTCTCTCTCTGTCCCTTCCTCTCTCTCTCTCTCTCTCTCAAAAATAAACATTGAAAAAATACACGTGTATATATATATATATATATATATATATATATATATATATATACATACACACACACACACACACACACACACACACACACACTGCATCAAAGTAGCAGGACATGTTCTACTTATTTTAAGAAAAGGCATGGTAAGTTCTCACAAGAGACATACCATAAACACCTGAACTCGTGGAAATTAACTGTAAACTTATTCAAGAATTATTTTTAAAAAATTTTTTTAAATTATTTAGTCTTGAGAGAGAGAGAAAGAGAGCAAGCGAGGAGTGGAGAGGCAGACAGAGAGGGAGACACAGAATCTGAAGCAGGCTCCAGGCTCTGAGCTGGACAGCACAGAGCCCGACATGGGGCTTGAACTCACGAATCATGAGATCATGACCTGAGCTGAAGTTGGGACACTTAACCGGCTGAGCCACCCAGGTGCCCCAGGAATTATTTAAATTCTTAATCTCATGGAATAAAAAAGTTTATATTTTCTAATATTAACTCATGAACTAAGATGTGTTACCAAGATACACTATAAGATAACTAGAACGAAAGCTAATGTAACCTTTATGCTCACTTTCACAGATGCATGAAGAGAAACGATCTACTACATTAAAAACGTTAGAAAATTCCGAGACACCTGAGTGGCTCAGTGGGTTGAGTGTCTGACTTCAGCTCAGATCTGATCTGGCGGCTTGAGTTCAAGCCCCACATAGGGCTTGCTGCTGTCAGTGCAGAGCCCATTTCCTATCCTCTGTCCTCCTCTCTCTGCCCCTCCCTCCCTCTCAAAAGTAAATGAACATTTGGGGCATCTAGGTGGCCCAGTCAGTTGGGTGTCCAACTGTTGATCTCTGCTCCCGTCACGATCTCACAGGGAGTTCGACACTCACATCGGGCTCTGCGCTGATGATGTGCAGCCTGCTTGGGATTCTCTCTTTCCTTCTCTCTCCCCCTCATCTGCTTGTGCTCTGTCTCTCTCTTTCTCTCTCAAAATAAATACATAAACTTTAAGAACAAACAAATAAATATTTTATTTTTTTTAGAAAGTCAGAAAATTCAGACTTACTGTAGCTTTAAATACTTTATCCAGGTTTACATCTTCAGTATTCCATATTCTCAAAACCTTAAATCAAAACATACAAGTTAAGAAAGCATTCCAGTTTTCATTTACACATAACAGTTTTCATTTACACAGTTAATAAACTAACACTTGTGTTGTATATATTATTATATAGTTTTAAAACTCACCTTATTGTCATGTACAACAATAAACTCTCCAGTTTGAAAGTTGCACACAGCTGGACACGTTATAATTTGGCCTTGTTTCACTGACC
Organism: Leopardus geoffroyi; assembly: GCF_018350155.1. NCBI lineage: Eukaryota > Metazoa > Chordata > Mammalia > Carnivora > Felidae > Leopardus > Leopardus geoffroyi. The sequence goes on from NC_059330.1 coordinate 47,363,917, forward strand.
AGCTCCCCAAGGGTTTCTGATCAGAAACCTAGTAAAATTAACATACAATATTCAAAAGGTCAATTTCAGATATTATAAGCAATTAAATTTACAGTCAAGACAAAGGGAGAAATCATTAACATAATAGCATTTAACAAACTTCCTAAATTAAAAAAGTAAGTAGTCACAAAAGACAGTGTATGATTCCACTTAAGACAGAAAGTAGAATGGTGGTTTTCAGGGGCTGGGAGAATAGAGATTTATTGTTTAATGGTGGTGTTTCAGTTTTGTAAGATGAAAAGAGTTTGGGAGGTGGAGGGGGGTGATGACTGCACAACAACGTAAATGTACTAAATACCCTGAGCTGTATGATCAAAAAATGGTTAAGATCTACGTTTTTTTTTTAAGTAGGCTCCATGCCCAGCATGGAGCCCAACGTGGGGCTTGAACTCACAACCCGGAGATCAAGACCTGAGCTGAGTGAGATCAAGAGTAAGACGCTTAACCAACTGAGCCACCCAGGCACCCCGCGATAAATTTTATGTGTATTTTACTACAATTAAAAAGCATAAACAATTTTCAAAAAGTAATTTAAATGAAAATATGACTAAGTTCCTAAAATGAAAATGTAAATAAACAACACTATTTAGTGAACAGTACATTTAAAAAATGGATTCCACTGTGCCTTTGAACAGAGGCATGGGAAACTGAGTAGGGACAGTCCCAATCATGTCAGTTCCAATCAGCCACTGTATTCCTATGCAGGAACTACAAAATTTTAAGTCCACTAGACAGTCAAGGTAAAAACCAACAGTGTCATCAGAGGAGTCAAGGGGCACCTGGGTGGCTCAGTCAATTAAGCTTCTGACTCTTGATTTTGGGTCAGGTTGTGATGTCATGGTTCGTGAGTTCGAACCCAATATTCGGCTCTGTGCTGGACAGCAGGCAGCCTCCTTGGGATTCTGTCTCCCTCTCTCTCTGCCCCTCACCCGCTTGTTCTCTCTCTCTCTTAAAATAAATAAAAATAAAGTTAAAAAAAAAAAAAGGAATGTTGGGAACCTGTTCCCCAAACTTCCAGGTAGACAGCTAGCTTTTTTTTTTTTTTAATTTTTTTTATTTTTTAACGTTTACTTATTTTTGAGACGGAGAGAGACAGAGCATGAAAGGGGAAGGGTCAGAGAGAGAGGGAGACACAGAATCTGAAACAGGCTCCAGGCTCTGAGCCATCAGCACAGAGCCTGACGCCGGGCTTGAACTCATGAACTGCGAGATCATGACCTGAGCTGAAGTCGGACACTTAACCGACTGAGCCACCCAGACGCCCCACAGCTAGCTTCTTAAAGACACATGAACCTATGTTCAGCAGCCCAAATAAAACAATTACTTTCTATGAGACCACTAAAAGCACAACATAGAACGTGTGGTGAGCCAAGAGCGACGATGAAAAGGGGGTGGGACGTATAGAGCCTGTCCAGGACTCAACTCCAGGATTTACAACATGGGAGTTGGCAAGAGACAGCTCACTCGGAATCAAAATTCCATCAACCTACCAAGGAAACAACCAACCAAACAAACAATAAAACAATCCACACATCTCTTTTCCCCAAAGAGAGGGAAGAAGGGTATGGACACAAACACTGTTCCCATGCTGCCAATTATGCTCTCCCGCCCAATCTCTGTTCAACCTTCTGCGGGCAGCTGGGGTGACAGAAATCCCAGGAGGGGATGTTAAGGCCCTGTCGGAGAGATGCGAAGCGAAAGCACAGGTTTTCTTTTCGTCTCTGAGTCTAGCCCACGTGCACTTAGACGCTCCGCCACTTGCAACTCCGAAATATGCCTCTCTCTCCAGGAAAACAGCCGAATCCTATTTCTAGACCTCACTCAGCGTCCCGGAGGGGCCAAGCCAGCTCTCCAACAAGCTGCTCGGCGATCTCTTTCTGAAGCCGCGAGAAACCTGCGGCTCTAGCTCAGTGAACGGAAAGGGGCAAGACCTCAGCGGGGGCTCTCCGATCACATCGCCCTCACCTTATAGAGGATGACGGTCCTGCCGCCGTGCGTCACTAGAAACTGGTCTGTTTTGTCGCTCTGCTCCACACCTAGGAGTCCGTTAGGCCCGGCACCCAAGGGTACCGTAGACAACGTGAATTCCTCCTCCAGGGCTGCCATTTTGGGCAAACCTACCGACGGCCGCGCATCCCTCCCGGCAGGCTTTGCGCTTTCTATCGCGAGAACTAGGATCGCAACTGGACAGGCGCTCGCCAAATAACAAACCTGTTTGCTGAGCCTGCGACCTCTGCCGGGCGTGGCGGGCATGCAGGGCTGTGGGCGCCGCCGGGTGGGCGGAGCCTGGACTTTCCTTCTAGACTCCGCCTCCCAGCCACGCCCCGTCAGCGTCCCGGATGTACTCTGCGTGACGGGATGGGCAGGCTGGGGAAAGCTTACGTAGCGTACAGCTGCCCAAGGTGCAGCGCCTTCTGCTAAGGTTTTGAGAGTCTGAAGGGTGGGCGTGGCAGGTGACCAAACAGAAATAAGCTCATTTTTGTTTTGGTTGTGGGTTTGTTTTTATTTTGTTTTGTTTTGTTTTTACTCTACGTGAACTCTCTGGGAATTCTTTACCAAGGCCTCAAGGAGCAGTGTGCTAGAGAAATTTACCTCTTTAAATAAACTTGATAAAGTGCTGTACCTAAGTGAGATGCCTAACCCACCTGCATCTGTCTCAGTCGCCTTCTGTTTTCTGAGCCCTGTCTAGCTAATAAGAACTTGTCTGATAGAAGGTGAAGGCCAAGGTCCTCTTGCGCAATTTTTATTTACATCACTTCTGGGAGAGATTTCTATGTCAACATGATTTAATTAGTAATGTAAAAAAAAATAATAACGATAAATAGTTCATGTTCTTAGGGAGAAACCATCTAAATGGGCAATTACTAAAAAACCTATATCAGGTGTTACATCAGGGCAACATTTAAATCAAGCATCCACATGGATCGCCTTATGTGTGGAGATACTTTATGGCTACAACATTACAACACTGGAGACAAGAGGATATTTAGCTACTGTAAAGGAATCAAATACTGTAAACTCTTAATAAGGCTAACAGGCCTTTAATTTTCCAAAGTTGCCAAGGAATTTGACTACGAATTTGTGGCCCCTTTGTTAGTTGGAAAAGAAGTACTATGCGATTCGACCCATCTTGGCCTCTGTGAAACCTTCCTTTTCCTCCCAGGACAGTTCATCGGCCTCTCCACTGAACGTTGTCTGGTGCATACTGCCCATGGTTTGGTTCCAGCCTAGACATTTCCTCCTCCTCCAGAAAGTCTACCCTGATTCTCTGGGACTGGATTAAATGATTCAATGCACCGATGTTATTGTAACATGTGCCATCCAGTACTGGGTGACCCATTATGTTTTATTTCTTTGAAGGAACTCTGGATTTTTCACTAGTATCTGGCATAATGCGTATCCCATAAATATTTGTGCGACTAATGAATAAATAGTGAAAGCTTACTCATAATTTTGAATTTGTGCTTTCCCTTTTCCTTCAGCTTGAAGACTTAAAACAGGGGTTCTTGGGATACCTGGCTCGCTCAGTTGGAAGAGGGATGGCTGGATAGCTCAGTGAGAGGCACATGCAGCTCTGGATCTCAGGGTTGTGAGTTTGAGCCCCACACTGGGTGTAGAGATTACTTTAAAAAATTAGATAAATACAGAGTTTCTCAAACTTTGTGATTTCAAGATTCCTTTACTTTTTTTTTTTTTTTTTGGATTTTGTTTTGGGTAATCTCTATACTCACCATGGGGCTCAAACTCACAACCCCAAGATCAAGAGTCACATGTTCCATGGACTGAGCCAGCCAGGTGCCCCAGGATTCCTTCAAATTCTTAAAAACTATTGAGGATTACAAATAGCTTTTGTTTCTACAGATTATATTTATTGATATTTACTGTATTGGAAATTAAAACAGGAATCAGGAAAAAAGTTACTCATTTTAAAATAGTAATAAACTCATTACATAGTAACATAAATAGTATTTTTTATGAAAAATAATGTGAAAGACAACTTTTTTAAGTTTATTCATTTTGAGAGAGAGAGACAGTGAGTGAGGGAGGGGCAGAGAGAGAGAGAGGGAGAGAGAGAATCCCAAGCAGGCACTGCGCTGTCAGCACAGAGCCTGACACAGGGCTTGAACCCACAAACGGAGAGATCATGACCTGAGCTCAAGTGGGACACTTAACCGACTGAGCCACCCAGGCGCTCCTACATTTTCTTTCCATTCTTTCTTGTGATAGAGGTTATGGGCTGAAGCATCCCCTCCCCTAACCAACTTAATATGTGGAAGATTTAGCCTCCAGTACCTTAGAATGGGACTGTATCTGGAGACAGAGCTTCAGAGAGGTCATTAAGGTAAAATGTGGTCATTTGGGTGGCCCTAATCCAGTATGACTGGTTTTATTATAAGAAGAGGAAATTTAAAAAGGAGGAGAAGAGAATAGGACACAGACCCACAAAGAGGAGGTGTTGTGAAGACATGAGGAGATCGCCATGGACAAGCCAAGGAGAGAGGTCTCAGAAGAAGTCACCTTGAAGACACCTTGATCTCAGACTTCTAGGATCCAATTATGGCAGCACCAGGAGACGAATACGATAGGTTACGCAGAATTCCAAACATACAAAGGCTATGTGGAGTTAAAACTCTCCCATCCCTGTCTCCAGCTACCCTATCCTCCTCCTCAGAGATGATCAGTGTTAACAATTTTTACGTAACATTTCAGATAGATTTTCTACCCATATAAGTCTTGTGTACATACACCTTTTTTCATCTCGCTTTTACGAGAAGGATGGCATAGTGTATCCAGTGCTCTGCCCTTTGCTTTTTTCACCTAAATAATATGTCTTGTAGCTCACTCCCTATCAATACATAAAGAACTTTCTTTTTCTTCTTGATTCTTGCATAATCGGTAATAGATTTTTGATGGTTTGGGGATTTCATGAAATATGCAGCCATATATGGAGTAGCTATTGATATCATTCTATTTTTTAGGTTGGGTGGTGGGTTCAGGAATATGTGTTTTATTACGCACGTATTATGCTTTGTAACTTACATTATTATAAGTGGCAAGGAGGAAAAAAAAAAGCTCAGAAGGGGGAAATGAAAAGGGGAGGGGGGAATTGGATGATAGGTGTGTATGTGAAATTTTAGTAAGGATGGGACCATAGAAGGTGTTCTTGAGAAGATGTCTTTTGAGTAAATGATATGAAAGAGGAGAGGGAGCTAATTATGGAGTTAGCCGAGACAAGAGCATTGTCGGCAGAAAGTGCAAATGTCCTGTGGCACAAGCAGGGGACTTTATTGGAAGGCTATTGTAGTTACTGTAGTTATCCAGGTGATAGATGATGAGGATACCATCATCAGAGAGGCCTTCCTGTCTACCTTGTCTAAAACAAGTCTTGCCCATCATTCTCTTAACAATTTGTTTCCTTTTTATCATAGTTTGTAAATTTTTAAAAATTAGTTTTCTCACTCACCTAGGCTCCCCAACTATGTCATAAACTTCTTTTTTTTTTTTTAGTTTATTTATTTATTTTGAGAGAGAGATTGAGAGTGCACACACAAGCGAGCAGCAGAGGGGCAGAGAGAGGAGAGAGAGAATCCCAAGCAGGCTCCATGATGTGGAGCCCAATGCAGGGCTTGATTTCCCCAACGTGAGATCATGACCTGAGCCTAAATGAAGCAGCAGATGCTTAACTGACTGAGCCACCCAGGCGCCCCTATATCATAAACTTCTTGGGCATAGGGAGTCCCTGTCTGTCCTATTAACCTACACATCCTCATTTCCTGGCACTTAGTAGGTACTCATTAAAAGTATGCTATTTAAATGAATGAATCGATCACTTTACATCTTTGCATTCCTAGCACCAGCAATTGTGTCTGATCTATATAAAGGGTTCAATACAGGGGTGCCTGACTGGCTCAGTCAGTAGAGCATGTGACTCTGGATCTCGGGGTCATGAGTTTGAGTCCCATATAGGGCATAGGGTTTACTTTAAAAGAAGAAAGAGTTTAATATACGTTTGTTAAATAGAAGAACACTCACATGGCAAGCCATTGTAATAAATGGGCTGTGGGCTTGATCCATTAGGATAAAGTAAGACTTGGTGGTTGAGAAAGCTGAAGCTGCATTTGCGTGTTCATCTGTAAATTCGAGTCTAAGTTTGGTAAACTATTAAAGGAGATTGCAATCCTTTCTGGAAGGACACCAGCCGTAACAAGGGAACTAGGAGGCTTCAGTAACCTAGTCTCAGATAAGAACGGGTCAAAATGTTCCACTTCCAAGATGCATCAGTCGAGGTCAATGAGCAAGAACATAGCCTGGGTATCCATCGCCAGTGAGAGACACAGAAGAGCCAGGCTTCAAAGGCAGCTGTGACCCTGTACATTTTACTGTGAGCTGTGGCTGTTCCATCTGAATTGTTTGTCATGTTTATGCTGCTTGGCTGCCTAGCCGTGAAGACTGGGGGAAGTTATCGCCTCTCACATTCAATTCCTAGAATAGAATTAGGTGATAAATATACAATGAACAAGTCTAATTATGTAACGGGTAGGAAGGGATGCCTGCCCATATTCAAAAGGGAGAATGTTGCCCATTATGGATTTTTCATGGAAGGTTGACAGTTGGTGGTGTGCACATTGCATGAGTGGGTTATAGTAAGAGCTTTGCCAAAGGAACATTTCTAGAAGCACCATTCTGAAAAGAAGATACATGGCAGATATATATATTCTACCAGATCTCCATATCATATGGAAGTTATGGTGGTTCTTAAATATGGTCTAAGATGCTCCAAGATATATTTTCCGGTGTTAGAATCTCAAAGTACCTTTGAGGCAAATGTTGAGACCGCCATGATGAATTGAACAATATCACTGAAACTCAGGCAGACACCTCTGTACTTCCCACGGTAAATTTCAGAGATAAAGGAAGAATCTATGCTTTTTTTTTTTTAATTTTAATTTTTTGGTAATTTAGGGCACACATTTCAGTCTAACGCTTATGCCCTTCCATCGTGCCCAAACGCAACAGGTGTGTTTGGAATTTGAGGTCAAGCAAACGCTTGTAATTTAATTTCACAGGACAGGGAAGGAGGAGAAAAAAACTTGAGCTGAGGAGCAGAAGAGGTTTTTGTTTTTGTTTTTGTTTTTTAAGATTTTATTTTTAAGTAATGTCTACACCCAACATGGGGCTTGAACTCCCAACCCCGAGATCAGATTAAGAGTTGCATGCTCCCCTGACTGAGCCAGCCAGACACCCCTTAAGTTGAGGACTTTTAGACAGGTGGGCGGGGTACAGTGTCCACAGAAGCCAACAATCTTCAGGAAGAATTTGGACAACTTGTCACTAAGGGTCCAAGTTGAGGTCAGAGCAGTAACCAGGGCTCTGCAAAAGCGATTGCTGGCAGGTGAACAAATAAACAATCTGGGAGGGGTCTGGCCTCTGGAAGTGGTTTCCAGTCACTGGACTGAGAAATCCAGAAATCACTGATACTTCCTCTCCCTTGTCTCCCAGATCCAAACTATTCCTATGTATTCATTCACTTCACAAATATTGATGAGGGCCTAGGAGTTGTGAATTTGGCAGTGAATGAGACAGATGAGGCTCCTACTCCCAAGGAGCTCTCAACCCCATGGGAAGTGGGGGAGACAGTCTGCTCAAGAAAAGTCTCCCTGAAGATGGGACTTTCCCACTGAGATTTGCGGGACAAGAAGGGGTCAGGTGATGGGGGACAACCTATGGTGATGAGGCGGAGAAAGGCAGGAGCCTTGATCTTCTAGGACTCTCTGTAAGCCAAGGTGAGGAGTTGGCACGTTCTAAATGCCATTAGAAGTGCTGGAAGGGTTTTAAGCTAAGATCTGATTTCTATTTTGAAAGGATTACCTTTGCTCCCGGGGGGAGAATGGGTTGTAGGTGAAGAAAAGTGGAAACGGAAGGACCAATTTTGAGACTCTACCATTCATCTGGGTGCGACGGATGGTGACTTGTGGTTGGTAGTAATAATGGAAATAGAAGAAAGTGGACTGATTCAGGATGGGATTTGGGGTGAAGTCAACAGGACGGTAGATGGATGGAGTGTGGTAGTGAGAGAGGGAGGGGAATCAAGAGCAAGCCCTGTGCTTTTGGCTTGAGTGCCAGGTGGATTGGGGTGTTCTTTACTGACATAGGAGGTCGAGGCAGGGGAGGGGGGATTTGGAGGGAGTGGTTTGGAGAGGCCAGACCTAGAGGTCTAGTCTGGCTGTGTTGAGCTTGAGGTGCCAAGTCAGCAGTAGCTCTCATGGGCCCGGAGTTCCTGGCAGAGGTTCAGGTCAGACATACGGATTTGGGCATTTCAGCACCATCGGCATGTGGAAGGTGGGACCAGAGTAGGTAGGTGTCCAACGCTGTTGATTTGATCTTCTCAACCTAGCTCAACGTGTCCACCTCGCCCCTTCTCCCCTACCATCCCTCAGGGCCAGCCCCCTGCTCTTCCTTGGGCCACTGTAATTGTTCCTTGTCCCCGTGCTTCTCTGCTTGTTCCTGTTTAATCTCTAGCCAGTGTGACCTGTTCAAAATGTAATCAGATTATGCCGCTCCCCAGCTTCAAACCCTTGAATGCCTTGGTCTCAGGAAGAACAAAAGCAAATCCTTACCTGACCCACAAGTAGGGTTGCCAAAGAAAACACAGGATGCCCAGTAAAGTTTGAATTTCAGATGAAGAATCACTTTTAGCATAAATATCATCACTCGCCTTAAATTAAACTCAACCTGGCATCTTGTACTTTTTTTAAGTTTATCCGTTCATTTTGAGAGAAAGAGAGAGAAAGAGAGGGCACGTGCACACGAGTGGAAGAGGGGCAGAGAGAGAATCCCAAGCAGGCTCCACACTGTCAGCCTGAAAGCCCCATTTGGTCCTCGAACTCATGACCCATGTGCCTGTGAGATCATGACCTGAGCCCAACCGAGAGCCAGATGCTCAGCCGAATGACCCACCCACCCTTGGCATCTTGTATTTTTATTTGCTAAGGCTGGCAACCCTACCTACCCACCAGAGCTTTGCAAGGTTGGACCCCTGCCATTCTTCCCTGGTTCATCTCTCATCAGATATCCCTTGTTCTCTGACTCAAGTCATATTAGTTTTCTTCAGAACCTGAAATACAGTCTGCCCTCTCCACCTCAAGGCCTTTGCTAGGAATGCTTTGAGTATTTATTTATTTATTATTAAAAATTTTTTTTTAACTTTTTAATGTTTATTTACATTTTAGAGAGAGAGAGAGACAGACAGACAGACAGAAAGTGTGTGTGAGTGGCAGAGTGGGAGAGAGGGAGACACAGAATTCGAAGCAGGTTCCAGGCTCTGAGCTGTTAGCTCAGAGCCCGACACGGGGCTTGAACCCACAAACTGTGAGATCATGACCTGAGCTAAATTCGGATGCTTTACTGACTGAGCCACCCAGGTGCCTCATTAAAAATTTTTTTTTGAATGTTTTATTTATTTTTCAAAGAGACAGAGACAGAATGCAAGTGGGGGAGGGGCAGAGAGAGAATCCAAAGCAGGCTCCAGGCTCTGAGCTGTCAGCACAGAGCCCGACGCGGGGCTTGAACCCATGATCCATGAGATCATAACCTGAGCTGATGTTGGACACTTAACCCACCAAGCCAGCCAGGCGGCCCTGCTAGGAATGCTTTAAGCTCCTCCTGGATTAGCTATGACTCACCTTTCAGATTTCACAGCCTTCTCCTTGTGTTGTGTACTCTCCTAGAGTGGTGTAACTTTCCTTCACTGACCCTGTGTCAGACGGCAGTTACACATTTGTGTGACTATGTTAAGTATTATATCTTTTCCACTAAACTGTAAGGTGAGAAACCAGATTTATTTTTGCTCACTCTGTGTCCCCTGTGCCTCTCCTCGTGTCTGATACATGATAGGCACTGTGAAGGGAGAGAAGAAAGGAGTTAAAGGAAAAAGGAGGGGAGGAAAGAGGGAAGGAAAGAAGGAAGGAAAGACGGAAGGAAAGAAGGAAGGAAGGAAAGAAGGAAGGAAGGAAAGACAGAAGGAAAGAAGGGAGGAAGGAAAGAAGGAAGGAAAGAAAGAAGGAAGGAAGGAAAGAAGGAAGGAAAGAAAGAAGGAAGGAAGGAAAGAAGGAAGGAAGGAAGGGACAAAGATGAAGGACAGTACTAGATTACTGAGTAAGTTTTATCAGGACCAGGGTGAGGAATGAAGACTCCAGCAGAGATTGGCCCTAGGAACCAGTTTCACCGGGAAGGCAGGAAGAGAATGCAGGGTAACGACAAAATACCCAAGTCAGCTTGGGAATAGTTTTCCCAATATGTGGGGGATGGGGCCGAGGATGAGGTTTGAGGCTGCTTAAACATATTCTACCTCTAAAGTCTATTAGGTCCGGCATATGGGGCAGCACGGGGGTGGGTACGAGTGAATTTCTTTGTGCAGTTGTTGCCTCAGGGAAAGGTCAAGTGGGTCTGGGCTAGGACGCTGCTCAACTATGTGGGGATTGTTCCCCTCCACCCCTGTGGCCCCAACATCTTCCTCTGTCAGCTTAGCGTGAGCAAGGGTTAAAGACAATCCGTTCACCAAGCTCTTCTTCCTCAGTCAGCTCTACAAATAAATTGGTTCTATTCCTTTTTTTTTTTTTTTAAGTAGGCTCTACACCTAACATGGGGCTTGAACTCACGACCTTGAGATCAAGAGTTGGGGATTCCACCAGCTGACCCAGCCAGGCACCCCTAAATTGGTTCTATTCTTTTCTTTCTTTTTTTAAAAAAATTTTTAAGTGTTTATTTATTTTTTGAGAGACAGAGTGCAAGTGGGGGGAGGGGCAGAGAGAGAGGGAGACACAGAATCTGAAGCAGGCTCCAGGTTCTGAGCTTAGCACAGAGCCCGACATGAGGCTTGAACCCACGAACCGTGGGTGGCTCAGTTGGTTAAACCTCTGATTTCGCTCAGGTCACGATCTCACGGTTCAGGAGATCGAGCCCCGCGTCAGGGTCTCTGCTGTCAGCGCAGAGCCCGTTTCTGATCCTGTGTCTCCCTCTCTCTGTCCCTCCCCTCTCTGTGCTCCCCTCCTTCTCTCTGAAAAAGAAACAAACATTTAAAAAGTATCTATCTATCTCTATATATATGGCGCCAGGGTGGCTCAGTGGGTTAAGCGCCTGACCCTTGATTTTGGCTCAGGTCATGATCTCACGTTTGTGGGTTCGGGTTTGAGCCCTGTGTAGGGCTCTGCAGTGACAGTGCGGAGCCTGCTTGGGATTCTGTCTCTCCTGCTCTCTCTACCCCGTCTCTCAAAAATAAATAAATAAACATTAAAAAAAAAAAAAAAAAAAAAAGATTCCGGAGGGAGAGGAAGAGAGGAACTCGCCAAAAACACTTAAAATAATTGATTCATATTTGGATCCAGATCTGAAGAGGCTCTTGTTAAAGATATGTATGCTTCTTTGAGTACATTTGGTTTAATTTTACTTAAAAGGATTCACTGAAGAGTTTCAGCTGAGGCGGTGGTATTGCTTAGCAAATCCAAATAACAAAATGTTGGTTTTTCTAGTTAAACTTCTGTGTATTAATTAGATCTGTCTCAAAAGCCATTCATCAGGTTGGGGAGGGTGTCTTATGTGAAAAAGCTTTTTCATTTAGATGTAAATTAGACCTAGCCTATCAGGAAAAAAGGAAAGTTCTTGACATTTTTATATTCTGAAAATACAAGGTCATGCTGCTCAAAAGAATCTGAGTATACATACTATTGACCCACCAGATAATATGAATTAGCCAGTTTTTAAAAAATGACCCAAGCACCCTCATTTAATTATCTTTATAGAAGTAAAATGTAGGGGCGCCTGAGTGGCTCAGTCGGTTAAGTGACTGACTCTTGGTTTTGGTTCAGGTCATGATCTCACGGTTTCATGAGTTCGAGCCCTGCCTCGGACTCCGTGCCGACAGCACAGAACCTGCTTGGGATTCTCTCTTTCTCTGCCCCTCCCCCTCTGGCACATGCTCTCTCTCTCATTAAAAAAATAAAAGAAATACATATAAATCCAAATGTTTAGCCTTTAAAGGTTTTAAACAAGATTGCCTGCCCCTAAACTCAAATATTAGCCTTCCTCCCACATCCCCCAACGCAGCCCCTCAGCTGTAGCTAACCCAACCGTGCACGCTCTCTCTCTAAATTAATAAACATTTAAACAATAGCCAAAAAGGGGCGCCTGGGTGGCTCAGTCGGTTGAGCGTCCGACTTCAGCTCAGGTCATGATCTCACGGTCTGTGAGTTGGAGCCCCGCGTCGGGCTCTGTGCTGACAGCTCAGAGCCTGGAGCCTACTTGGGATTCTGCGTCTCCCTCTCTCTCTGCCCCTCCCCTGCTCATGCTCTGTCTCTCTCCGTCTCAAAAATAAATAAAAACATTAAAAAAAAAATCTTTAAAAAATACCCCCAAAACGTTTGAGAGCTGTGATGAGTATGTTATGGTGAAAAAAAGATATGGCTGCGAAATATTTCACTAATAAAATATTTCACAAAGGTTTGGGAGGCGAAACCAGTGGCCGCATGTATGAGAGGGTCCTGTGGGGATCACACAGTTCTGTAGCTTGAATATGATGGTGATTACACGAAGCTACACAGGTGGTGAAATTGCACAGATCCACACACACACACACAATGTGGTGCATGTAGAACCGGTGAAATCTGAATGAGCTTTATGGATTGTATCAATTTCGTGGTTATCATATTTATTGGGGGAGGCCGGGGTAAGGATGTACGGGACATCCCTACCCATTTCTTTGTAACTCCCTGCGAATCCATAGTTCTTTCAAAATAAAAAGTTAACCCAAACACACGACACGGACAACAAAAAAGTAAAGACAGCAGTCAGATGGCGCACGAATTTGAGGGTAGATTTTATTCCTTGTCCTTGTGATGTGGGAGGAATGACCATTCTCCTTGAGGAGAATTCTGTCTTCTCCAGGAGTGGCTCTCACGTGGCGTCAGTGAGAGAGGATGATGCACAGTCTGTTGATGTCCTTTTTTCTGGGGACACACATGCAATCTATCATCATGTTCTTTCCAAGAAGTTAAAGGAAAGACTTAAGCTTCTGCTGTCCTTACCAAGGTCCTGTTAGAATCAGGAAAGCATGGATTCTAAAATAACAGTGAGCTTGAGTTCTTACTTTCATTCTCTCCTGGTTAAAAACAAAACAAAACAAAACAAAATGAAACAACCCCAAAAAATTCTGTTGGCATTTACATGGTGGTTTTCAGGAAATCCTCAAGTAAAGATGCATTCAATGTTATCACTGAAAGTGCGAACACAAATGAGAATTGATGTTTGTTTATTCAATTAAATGGAGTTCCTTATGTTTTTGTCTCTTTCGTAGCCAATGTTTCTGCAGTGTAGTAAGCCAGCGAAGACACTGAACCTCTAAATAAATCAGAGAACTTCTTTGTCTACGTTTGCCCTTCATCACATGAACACCCCAAAAGAGAGTATTAATACGTTAAACCAACAAAGGACTTCAATGGGAATTGGATGCTAGCAATTGCTTAACAAGCGGAGTGGAGTAAACTTTTAAAACTGTAAATACTTGTTTAAAAAGACAAATGTTCTCACTCATATATTGTCAGCAGAACTGTAAATTGTTACAATTTTCTTTGGAAGAGATGTTGGCAGTAAATGCTCAGTCATAAAAACATTCATATCCTTTGGCCCAGTAATTCAATTTCTGGGAATTTACCCAAAACAAATCATTAAAAAGAAGACATAAACTATGTTATAAAGATGCTCCTAACAACACTCTATATAATAACAAAATCCAGAAAATAACCTAAATGCCAAATAATAAAGGAATGTTTAAGTAAATTATGGATTTCCAACCTGGGGGACTATTATATAGCTATGAAAAATGGTAAACAGGCTATGTACCAAATGGAAAGGTGCTTATAAAACAATTCGCAATCGTCAAAGCATTTTATAGAAAGGTATGCACTTATGAGTTACCTTCCATAGAAGAAAGAGCAAACTCTACAGTGCTTAATTAAGGTGGAAAGTGAAATTCATGTCCTCGGGTCTATAGAATAGATTTTAGCAAAATGCAAATACATAGAATAAGTCTAAGATGGGTGTGAGGAAATTCAAACTTGTAGAAACATTTATCAGTTTTCAAGTTACGTTCTGAGAAGAGGCGTAACACACATTAGAACTGATGGCTGGTCTTGGGGCGCCTGGGTGGCTCAGTCCGTTAAGCAGCCGACTTCGGCTCAGGTCACGATCTCACGGTCCGTGAGTTCGAGCCCCACGTCGGGCTCTGGGCTGACTGCTCAGAGCTTGGAGCCTGTTTCAGATTCTGTGTCTCCCTCTCTCTCTGACCCTCCCCCGTTCATGCTCTGTCTCTCTCTGTCTCAAAAATAAATAAACATTAAAAAAAATTAAAAAAAAAAAAAAAAAAAGAACTGATGGCTGGTCTTTAACCAGTGCATACAGAGGGCAGCAAAGCTACCTTTGGAATGCTCTGGATGTGATCACTAGTGTGCTTAAGATGACCCAATGATTCTCAAGCGTTTCTCAGGAGCAGCAAACTGCCAGCATCTTGCATGTGGAATCGCTTAGAAGCAGGAAAGTTATTTTGAAAGATAAAGGTTTAAAAAAAAAATCACAAAGGTCCAGATGTGGCTGTCTTTAAATATGCTCGAGAGACAGAGTGGCCAGTCTCCCTTCTATAAATTGGAGGGGAAATGATGATCTCCAGGCTTTTGTGTGTGCCTTCTAAATTCCAGGTGTCTAATTCATTTTGTAAGGTTGGTAACGTTGCTCCGTAATGTTGCTGTACCGAACAGCCACGTTCAGTAGGATTTGAAGCCATGTCGAGTTTCCTGGGCTACATCTTACCTTGAGTCTTCACTGCTGGGACCAGAGCCAGAGCATTAAGGCAGAGTACCAGACTGTTTCCAATCTAACCAGTTTAATGTTTGGACTTGAATGGCACATCCCACTAGGTTGCATGTTATAGAAAAGGAATTTTTGAGAGCACGGAATATTAGAGGGCTGATAATTCAATGGAGAAAGTCAACATAACAAACTTGAAAACAGGGCTTTGCTTGGATCAACCACGTGGAGTTAAACACACACACACACACACACACACACACACACACACACACACATATGTACATGTACACACAGGTTGATTGCTGTTCCAAGGCCATCAAAGCTTCAGGTTTGAGAGGAACATTTTCATGGAGGGATATTTCAGAACAGGGCTTGGAGGAAGAATACATGATTTATCCTGAACTTGACAGGCCAACGTACAATCGGAGGTTGGAGGCAAAAACTCCCAAAGGGAAACAGGGAATTTTAGAGAACAGTGTGGGCATTTGGACGTCTAAGAGTAATACTCAAACAGGAAACACTGATTAAAAGCAGTACTGGTAAGCTGGGAAACTACAAACTATTTATTCACCAGTAAGCATCCAAACACTTAGCAACCTTTCTAGTTTGGCCCCAGGAAGAAACAGCCAGGCTGGCTGTACCTGAGTTTGCTGGCACAAAGTGAAGTCTGCGTGTGTGGAAGACAGAATTAAAAGGCGGGGTGGGAGTGGCAATGGCGAAATGAGAGCTATAAAAGCAAGCCTGTTTTAGTTCATCGGCTCAGTGTGACATGATTACGTGAAAGTTTTCGGTGTAGAAAGCCTAGTTATGGTGCAGTTATATGAAGCCTGTGGCCTGATGCAATCGGGACACGGACGTTGACATTAGCTTCAGGTTTGAAGAGAGCATAGGCTGGGAGGTATGTAGCAAACGACTGCTGACAAAGGGCAGTAAAGCATTTCTGTCTTCACTCTACCCACTCCCACTCCTACCTAGAACTAGGTCTCAGTGCCGACCATTGGCTCATTCCTTCTTCCTTGAAGCTTCTTTTCCGGCAACCCGCAAGTTCACAATTGCTAACATTCCCTTGAGAATGGCTGAGAAAGGGAAAGAAGGAAGCTACACTTGGAAAGAAGATTGCTTTGTAGTTTATTTACAATAGAATGTAAGAAAAAGGAAGTTATTAACAATAATAAATAACTGGGGGAAAAAAACCAACAACACAAAACAGCCATAAAATGACACAGAAGGATGGCACGTATGATGATCAAACCTTGCTTGCTCTGCTCGTAGTCTGTAACACTGTGCATTCCAAAACTTGGTCCTTCGGCAGTGGCAGTGGTATTTTGACTCAATATATGTAACTAATCCAGATCCCGGCTTGAAATGTAAACACTAAAAAATTACACTCGAAGCCACACGTAAGGGGCATAGAGATAACAACAACTCAAAGAACCTCTTCTTGGTGATGACACAGAAACTGAAGGAAAACTTGCAATTCGACAGACGTTTTCCATTTTAAGCAAAAACATCCAGAGGCTTATCCTAATGCACTTGTTAACAATGAAATTATAATAACGGCATCTGAAAAATTCTTAACATATTCACATTCTCTTATTGCACTAACTCCTAAAAAGCTTAAACACTTCTATTTCAAATGCAAACAGATTGTTTTGAAGGTAGAACACAGAAGAACCCAGTAGGTGTTGTCTTTGCATGCCAACGCTGTGCTCTCGAGTAACACTTCAGTTTCAGCAAGAATGGAGAGTTTAAATGGTCTATTTATGATCAATTGCAGTTATTAGACAGACCTTTTTTTTTTTCTTTTTAATTTCAAGAATTATGGCTCAGATGGCAGGTTGTCACCTAGCCTACTGAGTCAGATGATCAGAAAGGGACTAAAGCTATTTAGACAATTCTTCTCTATTGGATTATCTGAATACACATTCTATGTGACTAAATTATACTCTGGCCCTTGTAACAAGTTAAATTCCTATTGACGTAAGCCAGCCAGTGACCTTGTTGTTTCTGAGGCCACGCAGAGATGCTAAGGTAAGTAAAATTGGAAAACACACATAAAGACAGTAGTCTTGAAATTTTCACGGAAAAATGACTTCCTGAGAAGTGTCAGAATCTTTTCTCTTAGGTCACTGTTGATGACAGTGTCATTTGCTTTTGGAGATCTCGTGTTTTTTTAAGTGTCTGCGTTCATTCGACACCCACAACTGCACCCCTTAGAGATTTATTTTCACAATCCAAAACATGGGTATTAAATCCTCCCAAATTAAAACCATTTCCCCCCACACACAGATGCAAACCCAAAGCAGAAGGTTTATAACTTAGTTCACCAGCAAACTCTTTGTTTCTGTTATTACGTTGGTAACTGAAAGACGTCACAGACTCCTTTGTTATGCTTTTCCTTTGCTTTGCTTTATTTCAGCCCAACTGTAGGAAAATGCGATGATCTTCAGAGCTCATCTCACAGAAAGTCTGTGCAGTAAAAACACGGAGACCTTCTTATCCTGGGACAGCACAGCCAAAGCGACAATGCTGTATTATAGCCAATGAGAAGCAAAGGGGTATTTCACCATTTGAAATCCATCCAAAGCAATGATATTTATGGCCGTTTTGATGGTCTCCACTAACGACAGAGATAAAGATGGGGTGAACATATGTGTTCTTCTATGGATTATTTATTTTAATTTGGCTACCAGAGACTTAAAACTGGTGGTGTCTGATTCACTATACTATATTTATATATATACAGGTATAATACAATTTCGGTGAACAAAGTTGAAGGTTTCCACATTGCAGACAGAGGCACTGAGTTAAGATTCTATGTTTCCCCGAACATGCTTAATAAATTCAAGTTTCGGCTTTGTTTTCTTCTAAGTTTCCATCATGCAAGCATTTAATTTCCATCCTTATAGGAATTATTAATGGTCTATATATACACATTCATCGCAGGCTTGTATCGCACAAGGAACAGACTCATGTATGGAGAATATGAAAGGACAGGTGAAAAATCAAGATAGACAAAATATTGAAGTCATTTATGCCTTGTGATGACCGGATTAAATATTCAAAGCAGCTAAGGGAATATTTGCACCCCCCACCCCCTTGTTTAAATGCACACAAACCACGTGTAGACAGGAAAAACTGAACATACTTGGAGCGCACACACATTTGTTGGCTAAAAACCACACGATCATTGGCAGCTTTGAAACGGATGTCTGTGTTACTGAACTGGCTACAGGAGAAAGAAAACTCACAGAAAGAAATCAGAAATCAGCTTTCTAAAGCATATAGCATTGTTGACCTTGACAGCGGAAGCTGCTTTACAAAAAAAGAAAAATGGCAACGGTATTAATGGAAAAACTGGGTGCCAGATGTGTTAACGACCCGCACAAGATAAATCTGTTCTGTGCAAAAATAACGATCCCGCCCCATCCTGGCAAATTTCAGCTGGCAAATAGTAAGCAAATACGTATACTATGTCAGTGTCTTCTGAGAGTAGAAGTTTGCACTCGAAAGCCACACATTCTCATTAAGTACTACTGTGTGGAGAGGGGACCACGGAGCAAGTCCAAGAGGTTTGAGAAGATTAAGTTTTCCCACAGGCAAAAATCATGCTACTATACTATGCAGAGAGGTCTTACTACAGCGCCGTCATTCTCAGGGAAGAGACGCACTGTGGATCTAAGCTATTTGCAACTGGTTTCCTTGGAGTTCTGGGTTTATTTATTTATTAAGCTCAATGTCAACCTGTAGATAAAGAAAGGATCTTGACAGTCTGACGTAGGACTTAGAATACTCGGTGCTGGGTTCGTGGGGCCAGCGCCTGCACCTTGGGAGAGTTGATCAATTGGAAAGACACTATGCAGCGTGCTGAGCGCTGAGACAGAGAAGCAGGCAGGGTCCACTGGCTGAGAGGCTGTGTGGGAAGGAGAACACGCTCCTTGGTTTCTGTTGTTTCCTTTGGAATCTGTGTTTTGGGAAGGTCCCTTTCCTGAGGTTGGAGGTTATGGTCAGGAAGGCTAGCTGGGGCCTCGGAGTTGCCCAACTACCTTGTTGTCTTCCTCTCTTGGAGGACAAAAATAAATTCTAGGTTCTGCTTGCCCTTCCTTCTGCGTTTAAAGGCAGTGAGGCGCGACGATGGCAGAGTTTTCTCTTTAGAGCAAAGGAGAGTTCGCTTTCTGCCACTTGGGTTGAATGGTCTTGCTTCCTGTCAGCCTGGGTTCTGATCCTGCATTACGGCAACTTGCAGAAAAGACAGCTAGCCAGGGGGGCACCTTTTCTCATGCTTCCTGTATACTCTACAAACAGGAGTCATCAATTCTGCTCATTCTCTCCGCCCCGCCCCCCCCCCCCCCCCCCCCCCGACCGACAGCATTTACTCCACGTCTGCAGCATTCCCAATATTTGGATTTCAAGTAAGAGCAAGAGAAGGACAGTCTTTTTTAAGGTCCGGTGATGGGCAATCTGTTCCAGGGAAATCTGGATGTTATGAAAAGTAAAACCTGGAGAGGGATGGGAGACAGTTCTCTTTTTCAGGGTTCCCAAACCAGACATCCTGACAGTGCTAAAGTCCAGTTAGCTTAGGCTACCCCTGCGCTTTTTAGAATGGACAAAGAGTCAACGAATTCTACTCAATTAATTGCAAATACTGTGAATCTTAATGGATGACGGAAGGTGACAATTCAGGGTTTGTTGGTACCTGTAGAGAAAAAGGACGTTTGCCTCACCTGGGCCTCTTGGTTCCTAAACCAAGCCATCCCCAAATCAGTCAGTTACGGCCACACTCATCCATGCAATTCTGAAAGGTTTCTGAGGCCACAAGGGCACAAAGGGGGAAGTTATTAAAAGACAGAAACAAGTGGAATCTTTATTAAATTCTGCGAAAGGTATAAATAAGTTCTCATTAATTGCACTTGGAGCCTCTATAGGTTGATAATTAAAATTTTCAAAAAATTTAAAGAGTTAATTAGGCCCCAAATCCTGAGTCAGATTAATCAAAATAGGAATCTCAGTTAAGTACTAGTATTCAAGTCTTGGCGATAAACAGTTTGAAATCGAACAGTTAGGTATGTTATGCCTGAGAGTATTTTTGAGAATTCAGGTTTGATGAGAGGAGACTGACTTCACTATTTTACCACCCCTGTAGCAGTGGCGTAAGGTTTTCATTTATTTACTCTTTAAGTCCACACATACCTCATCAAATGCTCAATAACAAGGCTTCCTGCCTTCCTCCCGGCTTCCAGCTGTGGTTACAGAAGATTCCTTCTGTCCTTTGCAAGCCTTACTTTTTACATCTAGTATGATGCTGTGTGGCATACTTAGGGAATCGTATTATATGGGAAATTACTTAACCACATGCATACTCAGAGATCGAAAGAACATGGTTGAGTGACAAAGCAGTCTTTTTCTCTATCAGAAGATTCTTAAAAACAAACAAACAAACAAACAACCCAACAACCCAAATGAAAATATAAAAACCCCTTGAAAGATTCATAGGAAGTTACTCTAATTTGGGCCGACATGGCTTATCTGAAAAGTGTATGCCAGGTAAATTCAGGGTGGCTTTTTTCTCAGGGTCTGGAAGCGTGAGAGTTTCTGGGGCTGACTTTTTCCGGGGTCGATCTTTGGGAACGGACAGAAATTCTGGTGCGTCTGTGGAGAGAGGTGTGGACGGAGCACTGGAAGGGGCACTGCGGACTGAGGAAGGCAGCAGGGGGATGCTCGAGATAGAAATCGCAGGAGGGAAAACGCCAATTTTCCTGTTGGTGGCTTCCTGAGTGGCTCGTTCAAATTCTCGGACTTCATCCATTGTCATGTCTTCAAAGAAAAAAAAAAAAAATAGAAAAATGACCAGTCATTTAGAAGAGATGCAAATGGCTTTATCTCTACACCTGATTTTAAGGGAACTACGGGAATTGTATCATAAAGAGGTCTGTCCAGATTATAAACCAAAAGTAACACTGAAATGCTAAACCCTAAAAAAATTTTTTTTTTTTTTACTAAGGCAAACCTCTGGGGAAAAAAAAAGATTCCTTTATGAATATCCATCCAAGATTTTCCAAAGCATTCTTCAGTGAGTAGTTTAAATGTTCTGAATTAGAACTGATCAGCAGAGTACAGAACCAGACTGTGTGTGTGTGTGTGTGTGTGTGTGTGTGTGTGCATGCGTGGTGGGTATGGTATGATATATGGAACTATTATTAGACCTATCTTTTCTATAAAGGGAAGGCAGTTAAAGCCATCAATGGCCCAGGAATGACACATATTATTACCTACTTTAGGTCATGCAAGTATACCTTTATAGGGTAAAACAGGCAAATCATCAGATTTTCTTCTTATTCAATAAATGTATTTTTTTGTATTCTGGGGGTTACTGGTTTCCTGACTGTGAACCCATCCTGACTATGTATCCATCCTGTATTTTAATTAATTCAGCTTAAAAAAAAACAGGTAAGGTAATGACAACAACAAACCCTGCTAATTATCCCAAAGCCAAGAAAAATAAAGCCATTTTTCAAGGAAACATAAAAGAAAAAAAGCATTCAAGAAATAAACTCAGCGATGCCCCGTGTAAGAGGAATTGCCAGATGATGGAGATTTTCTAAACACCTGAGATGTTTTTATTTAAGTGAGCAAGTAAAAAAATATATCTATTTTTAAATGTAAATCTTTCCCTAATCTATTTATTTCTTAAACAGATTTTATTTTTAAGTAATGTCTATGCCCAACGTGGGGCTTGAACTCACAACCCTGAGATCAAGACTTGCTCGCTCTACCAGCTGAGCCAGCCAGGACCCCACCCCGCCCTGCCGCTCCGGCCATATATTTAATGTATTATATACACTTGTTACCATTTAGACCTAATATGAAAATCATTGTGCTACAACACAGTGATGACTCCTCTATCACGGCCTTTTTTTTTTTTTTTTTTTTTAATAGTTTGAGATCTCTAGTTTTCAAAACTCTACGACTATTACCATCATCACTATTGTTACGGTTCTTATTAATTACTCTCTGGCCATCCCTGGTCCCCTTTGCCATTTTTCCTTACGGGGAACAGAGAAAATGGGTAACTGGGCTTATTAGAAAAAGCACTGAGTGAAAGTCTAAGGGCTTGTCCTTGAATAAAAGGTGAAAGCTATTGCCCATGGATTTTCTACATGTATTTTAACTTCCCACAGACCCATTTTTCATTCTTGTCCTCTCCCATGCACCGAGTGGTAGAACCATGAGATGATAGTGCATCAGCTAGCAAGGCGCAATACATCCACTTTGGAAATATTAATTATGGGATGAATATTCATAACATGGTATTAATCATTAGGAGATATATATGAGGTCATATCGTAACATGAGCAGACCAGAAAGGTTTCTTTGGGTGTTGAGTTTGATAAGTTCCTTATAGATTTTGGATACTAACCCTTTATCTGATATGTCATTTGCAAATATGTTCTCCCATTCTGTCGGTTGCCTTTTAGTTTTGCTGATTGTTTCCTTCGCTGTGCAGAAGCTTTTTATTTTGAAACCAGAAATATTTCTTAAAAAACTAAACCCTTAAGAGGATTTCTTGGGAGCAATTGTTAAAAGATTCTGAGGGGGAAATTTATAAAGTAAATAAAAAACTACGATCATATCGATATCGTAGAAAATTTAGACTATAACAAGAAAAATTGTACCTATAAATTTACCACTTAAAAAATACTAAGACTATTAAACAAGCTAAGAAATGAGATTAAGTTTTTAAAAAAGAAGGATTTACTCCAAAGTATAATTGAGACTCCCAGAAAAATTTTAGTCAATGGAGTATGTTTCTGCTATCATAAATAAATGTCATCTTGGAAAATTAGACTTTCTAGTGGCTAGTATAATGCTCTACTCCACACATCCAGCAGGGGGCAGAGAGCATCCAAAATACAGAATTGGGTTTTTACATTCCCAGAGTCTCTTAGAAGTTCCCTTCCTTGAAGGCACCGAAACTGCTCAATGGAAAAGAAGACTGTTATTTTCTTATTGCCATGTTCATGGATGCTAATTTTGCATAATTTCAACCTACCACGTCCTGTCTTAGGTTGAGGATTTAAACTTTACTGAGCCTGCATGCAGTTTTTATTTGTGACGGACAGCGGCCTCTTGATGTCAACTGTTTTTCATTATGATAGAGAAGAAAGACAATGGAAAAATAAATGGTCCCCAATTTGATGGAATTCCAAAGCATAAGGGAAATGTCGTCAGCACTCAAAATAACTGCTTTGTATAACTTCTGAGGAGATAGGCATCTCTTATGCTGAAGTCATGGGAACCACAGTGAATCTCAGCCAGAGAACACATGGGGCTTCCCCATGGGAGAACCATCTAGGTACCACTGTCTACATACATAGTAAACGGACTTTCTAATGGTAATAATCACAGCAAAACAGAAAGAAAACCAAACAAACAGCCGTAAGCTAGAAACCATAAGAGCCTGGAATGAGAAAAGCGCTTCGCTTAGTATCCCTGGGAATGTGGCATTTCTCCCCCTTTCCCCTGGCTTCCTTTGTCTGGTCACACTTCCAGCAAAGCAGCTTTCAGAGCGCGGCTGAGCGAGCGCTAGCATCTAAGATTCCAAAAGGAAAGGGAGTAGAAAATGATGCATATTCAAGGACAGTGTCTTTAATGAGCATTTCCAACGTGAGCACAGGGACAGAGGAAAGGGGGAGGTCCTGCTGGGACTGGCCTGTGCATAGAGAGGAACACCCCAGTTAAGTCTACCCAACAGCTTTCGGCAAATCCAATCACTGCGTGCAACATGGGGTGGGGGGAAGGTCAGGGCCATTTCGGCCTCAAGGACAGCCACACACACCCGACAGGAACAAACGAGCCTTGTGGGGCACACACCAAACACATGCTCTAAAATCTGAACTAAGAATTTCCAAAGTGCAACCAAAAGATCTTCACAATTCCGAAGCGCCCATTTACAACAATGGCCGTTGCTCAACTTTCCACAACTAGGTTACCAGTTTCTTAAAAATCTAGTATGTTCTGTCCTGGGGCATGGGCCAGCTGACAGGCAGGCTCAAGCCGATACCCAGAGAGATCACGGCTCTGGCCAAAAACACATACAAACAACTTGATGATTACATTTTCTTCGTTATCTGTATCTCCCCTTCATTCGCACCAAATGATTGGGAGGGAACAATATTCCAAATGCTGACATACACCAGGCAGTCAGCTCTCAATGCCCTATGTGCCACTAAATAACCTGTGGCTCTCTGAGTCTCATTTTAAGTCCCAGGCTGGACGTGCCACATGGCCCAGCACGTTCCCAGCTCACCGCTCAGCCAGTGCGTGCACAGATTGCACCCCATCTTGAGATGAACCCAAGTAAAAAGGAACTGATTGGCTAGAATAGAACAGCTATAAAGAGCCATAGAAAGCATTTCAAAGGAAATGTAAAGAAATCTCAAATACCAGATGAGTCACAAGCTGTCCCTTGAATGAATAACTTGAATGCTAACTACGTTCTTAAAAGTTACGGTCACGATGTTCTAGTTTTCCTAGGACTTCTGTTTTCACCCCTGTCTTCCTTCGTGGTGCAGGCCATTCACCAGCCACAGACGTTTCCACTCTCCATGTTCTTGGGTTGTAGGAGTGGAACAACCCCCAAATCAAGCGGCTTTTTGAAGGAGCGAAAAGTCGAGAGGGGGGTGACACTGTCCAGTTTAGACCCAGCTCAGGTTCCTCACCAACAGCCTCTGGGCGACGACGACATGTTTTTGTGGCAGGCCGAGAACTGAACGTTTGCAGTATTTCATATATCAGTTTATGTGTACGTTTGGTAAAGGGTGGGCAACATGTTTTAAAAATTCTACATACACTTGTTTGGGCATGGCTCTCTATGTCATCCACAGTGGAGGAATGCTGATTGCAAACTTTTATGTTGGTTTGTTCATGCATGTTTTTCTCGTATTCCCGAACATCATCCATTGTCATATCTGAAAAAAGGTCAAGACGTTGGCAACTACTGTTATTAAACGCAGACTTTCAAGGGGGAGACTTTAGGGAAAGATGATAGCGGAAGCCAAAGAGAGGTTTAAAAAGCAGGGGATTCACTAACTTTATGAAGAGGATGTCATAAAGTTAGCTACACCAGCCAAACGGGGAGTGAGTGCAAGGAAGTGAAGTTGAAATAGTCTTAGAACAGAGAAGAGTGGAAATAATTTAGGGGTGAATCTTGTAACGTGAGCTAGATGGGTAGAAAGTATTAGCACGTGGGCAGAGCCATAGCCTGAGATCTCCTAAAGCGATCGTTAGAAGATCCCTTCGGGAACGGGGTCAGGTTTGTTTGGTTTAATACTTACCTTTCATACACCCTTCAAAACAGATTTGGAGATTTTTTTAAGTCAACGCATTCGACCATAGAAAGGACACTTTCATTGCTAGTGCAGGAGACACGACATAGAAGGCAGACAAACGATGTTTACCGGTACAAGGGATATTGGGCGCAGTGCTCACACATGGATGTATTTCTGCACAGAATTCATAGTGTTGGAGAGTGCGGGTCTACATCGAACTTCAAGTCTAGTCTAACAGCTTGGAGATGGCTGGCATTACTTCCACCTACACTGATCTATAAATAAAATGGCACATGACATTATGCTTTTGGGTCTGAGTCTGTAGTTTTTCAGCATTTCAGGATAACGATCTCCTAATCTAGTGGTTCCCAGCAGGGGACAACTTTGTGACAGTTTCGGTTGTCACACCTGGGGTGGTGGTGCTTCTGGCATCTAGGGGGTGGAGGCCAGTGACGCCACCGAATATCCTACCAATGCACAGCACTCTCCCCTTCTCAACAGGGAAGTGTCTGGGCCAAAATGTCAATGGTGGTAAAGGCTGAGGAGCCCCCGTCTAAATCCAACTGACAAAAAGCTGAAACAAAGAACCCATTCATCTTCAGTATGTGAAATGCGTAAAAATAACAATTATTCTCACTTTCAAGATGGCTGCTGTTTCACCCTCGACTCCCCACCCCGCTCTTTGGTTATTTTACACCACGCTACCAGCAATCTTCCCAGACAGGCATTCCTCTGTTGCTCTCATGGCAGAATTTAACTTCACGCCCCTCTACAATGAAGGTATGCTGAATAATTGGTTATGCGACCACCCCGATCACGAATTAGCTTGGTGGGGATTCAGAGAGGGTATTCACAGCTGGAATTTTTCCCTAAGTATTTGCTGCATCATGTGGTTTGCTGTCTTTTTATATCAATCCATGTATGTCATGTGAGCTTCTCTTCATCTCCACAGGGTACACTTGCCAGAACCCTGTGATTCAATTCAGTGTGGTCTGGGGCCAAGATGGAGGGCGGCTCTAAATCCGAACCTGGGCTATTTTATTTAGCCGATGACCCCCCTCCCGCCCACCCCAAAACCATCAATCAAAAATACTGTCCATAAGCAATGTAAGTATCGAGGATGCTAAGCAGCAGTCTGGCCAGGCAAAGAGCATGCTTTTCTTTTAGAAAATCGAGGTAACTGAAAAGCAATAAAGAGATGCTGCTTTGTAATTAGAACAAACGTTATCTTAATTAACAATATTCTTTCAAAACAATCAACTTTAACCTCAAAGGCTAGTTATCAACATTTCTTAAACACAAATACACCTGGAATGAATACTGAGGTCATTTTTAAGCTAAAACTTTGGGGACGTTTCTCTATATATGTGTTCATTAGACATTTCCCTCCCTCCCCTCCCTTCCCAGACACCGGCATGACAGTATTTTGGCAAACAAAAACAAAGGCATTGTAGTTTTTTTGTTCTAGTGAATCCCAACAGAAATCGTTCTTTATCTTTAATTAGCTCAACGTGAGGAGAAGGGTTTAACTGTGTAACCGTGTGCTTTCAGAGATATTTCAATTTTGTAGACGTGAAGAAGGATTTAACAACAAAGGTATTCATTACTGCCTTGTTCGTAATACTGAGAAATGGAAAACAACCCAGGGGACTGACAGTAATATACAACCATTCAAAAGTGATGTAGAAGAAAATTAACACTATAGAGAAATGTTCTTGGTATATTGTCAAAAATTGGAGGTGAAAACACTGTATGTATTACATGAAATCATTTTTGTCAGAAAAGCATTATATACATTTTAAAAAGGCTAAAAGGATACATTTCAAAATATTAACAGTGATTGTTTTGAGGAGTTGGAATTATAGGTAATTTTCATTTTCTTCCTTTTGTTTATTATTTCCTACATCAAATCTGCTGTACTTGTGTAAGAACAAAAACGAAGAACATTATTTAAAATCTATTGTTTGGGGTCAAATACCATCAGTTTGGGATTGGTAAGGAGAAAATACAGTTTTCTAGGGGCACCTGGGTAGCTCAGTAGCTTGAGTCTGACTTTGGCTCAGGTCATGATGTCGGGGTTCGTGGGTTCAAGCCCCACTTCGGGCTCTGTGCTGACAGCTCAGAGCCTGGAGCCTGCTTCAGATTCTGTGTCTCCCTCTCTCCCTGCCCCTCCTTTGCTCATGCTCTGTCTCTCTCTCTCTCTCTCTCTCTCCCAAAAATAAATAATAAATATTTAAAAATAAAAAAGAAAATATAGTTTTCTAGAATTTCTGCTCATTCTAGAAACATGGTGCCTTTTAAACAAATTTTTTTTTAAAGTTTACCTATTTATTTATTTTGAGAGACAGCACAAGCAGGGTAGGGCAGAGAGATGGGGAACAGAAAGAATCCCAAGGAGGCTCCACGCTGTCAGCACAGAGCCTGATGTGGGCCTCGAACTCAACAACCGTGAGATTGTGACCTGAGCCGAAATCAAGAGTCAGATGCTCAACCGCTGAACCGACTGAGCCATCCAGGCGCCCCACCTTTTTTGTTTTGTTTTGTTTTAAACGAAGAGTTACAAAACAAAGTTCCAGGAAATTTCACCTAGAAGAAGAAAATCTCCCAATTAGACCACATAAGACTCCTGAGTTCTCCCCATGT
This sequence comes from Leopardus geoffroyi, assembly GCF_018350155.1. NCBI lineage: Eukaryota > Metazoa > Chordata > Mammalia > Carnivora > Felidae > Leopardus > Leopardus geoffroyi. The sequence continues at coordinate 47,391,783 of NC_059330.1, forward strand.
ACCATACATACATGCTTATGGATAGGATGTAAATATTTTCAATATTCCTTAGTAATTTATGGAGAGCCTAATCAAGTGAAAATATTCCTGTTTAGTTTATCTGGTGAAATGCATTATGTCTTGCTTCTGCAAAGTATATTACCTCAAAATCTATATATGAATCAATTTTTTAGTGAATTCGATTGCACTGCCCAACGACAGATTATACTTTCAGAGATGATTCATCTTCATTACGGATTGATTTTCAATGATCAGAGAATGACTGCTAACAGTTTAGGTTCAAACCTTTTTATTTCCAGTTCATGTGTACTAAGACACTCTAAAAGGAAACTTATGTTAATTGTTTTGTAAATAGACCGATAAGTAATCACCCCTCAAGATACAGATTTGGAAGGTCGTAAGTTACTTTTCATAAATAACGTTTCTTAGATAAGAGGTTTTTAAATAAGTAACCCTGGGCTAGTTCCTCGATTTAAGAGTATGTTGTACCTAGTATGATGTTTCTGTTGGTAAGAAAGGTACATCATAGTATCTCTGACATTAGGCTGTTGGAAGTTTTATGTGTGTGTGTGTGTGTGTGTGTGTGTGTGTGTGTATAACACTGATATGATCTGCTCTGGGAAGTATGCTGGGGGTATAAATGCCCTCATTACACTTCAGCGGCACAAGATTTCCTCTCTTTGCCCTCTTGCGAGGCCGTTTCTTTCCTTCTCTTTCTTACCCTCCTTCGGATGAAGGGAGAGCTGATCCTGTCTCCTACTCCAGCCACGTGGAGGTCACACTGAATGTGGCCCAGATAGAACCTTCCCCCTGCCAGATGACTGGGCTGAGATGGGAACCTTCTGCTTGTATTACCAGTCTGCTTTGTCCAAGAGGCTCTGGATCCAGGGAATTTGTTAATGGAGGAATCTGCTTTGATTTCTTCAGCTGTGAACTAAAGGCTTTCATTTAAAAACAAAATATAGGGGGTGTCTGGGTGGCTCAGTTGGTTGAGTGTCCAACTTTGGCTCAGGTCATCATCTCATGGTTTGTGGGTTTGTGGGTTCGAGACCCTCTTTGGGCTCTCTGTTGTCCGCACAGAGAGCCTGCTTTGGATCCCGTGCTCCCCTCTTTCACCCCTCCCCTGCAGCATGCACATGTGCTCTCTCTCTCTCAAAAAAAAAAAAAAAAAAAAAAAAAAAAAAAAATATATATATATATATATATATGTATATTCATGTATATATATATTGTATTGTATTGGGGTGCCTGGATGGCTCAGTAAGTTAAGTGTCAGATTCTTGACTTCGGCTCAGGTCATGATCTCATAGTTTGGGAGACTGAGTCCCGCTTTGGGCTCTTTGCTGACGTCAAGGAGCCTGCTTGGGATTCTGCCCTACCCGCCCCCCCCCCGCCCCTCCCTCATTCGCATATGCACTCTCCCTCTCAAAATAAACATTAAAAAAAAAAATATGAAGAAGTGACATTAAAAAAATATATAATATATATACACCTCCACTCTATGAATGTTGGTCTGCTTCAACCATTTTCTGCTTTTTAATAAAATATGGATTTCAGTGACTGTTTATGAAATCACTCAAGTAATACATGAATTGTGTTCCATAGAAATAATTCAAATAGTACTGATTTATATTGAGAAAAGAATTTAATTCCTTGTAACCTCTCCCACTAATCCTATTTTTCTGAATATCACTACTGTTAAGAGTTTGAGGTACAGGCTTTTCTTTTCTATGAATTCTTTCTATGAATTCACATGTATATTACTACACATACATACAGTCTCACTTATTTCTACATTTATGGAATCATACTATATAGTACCCTATGCCATACATTCTACACATACTGTTCTTTTTCTTTTTAAATTTTTATTTTATTCATTCATTCATTCATTCATTCATTCATTTAGAGGGAGAGGGTACAAATGAGCGAGGGGCAGAGGGAGAGAGAGAGAGAGAGAGAGAGAGAGAGAGAGAGAGAGAGAAAGCTCACCCAAAGTGGGGCTCAAGCTCATGAACCTGGAGATCATGACCTGAGTGGAAATCAAGAGCCGGATGCTTAACCAACTGAGCCAACCCAGGCACCCCATTTTCATTTTTTTAATGCATTTTTTAAAAGTTTTAAGGGCACCTGGGTGGCTCAGTTGGTTAAGGGTGTGACTTTGGCTCAGGTCACGATCTCACAGTTTGTGAGTTCCAGCTGCAAGTTGGGTTCTGTGCTGACAGCTCAGAGCCTGGAGCCTGCTTCGGATTCTGTGTCTCCCTTGCTCTCTGCCCCTCCCCTGCTCATGCTCTATGTCTCAAAAATGAAGAAATGTAAAAAAAAAAAAAATTTAACAAAATAAAGTTTTATTTATTTAAGTAATCTCTACATTCAACATGGGGCTTGAACTCATGACCCTGAGATCAAGAGTCATGCTTCACCGATGGAGCCAGCCAGGCACCCCTATACATATTGATCTGATTTGCTTTTTCCACTAATGGAAAATATACATATTTCCATAGTGGTATATATAGAATTAGCTTATTCTTTTTAACTGTCACAAACAATATTCACAGTATGGGTGTATCGTAATTTATTTGCTCATATTCCTATTAATAAAATAAACACTTAAACTGAGACTAATTTCTAGCTTTTATAAACAACACTATACTGAATAGCTTCTTTGAAGCCATATTCAAGGGCACATGTATAAATAAACAAATTTCTATAATAAATTTCTAAAAGTGGAATTGCTGGGTCATGGGTTTTTGTACTTAATCATTTTTATAGAAACTGTTTTTTTCTCCCACTTTATCCAAAACAGAATATTTTCAAGATCTTAATTTTTTTGCTATCAGATGAACAAATGTCATATTTTGTTTTCATTGTATTTCTTGTGATTAGTATCAAAGTTATTGGTCATTTGTGCTTTTTTCTATGGTGTACCTATTAATGTTCTTTACCTTTTTTTTCTACTGAGTTGCTGGATTCTTTATTTACAGGACCTCTTTATACACTATAGATATTCTCTGTTGGCTACCCTATACTACAAATATCTTCCCCTCGTCTTTCAACTTTGTTTATGGTGGCAATTTTTTTTCAATCGCTTTATTTTTTAAAGGAGGCAGGCTGACTTCACCGTTTGTGGAGGTAAGATCATATATTTGAAAGGACAGAAGTCAGTTGAACATACAGAGAAGTTACAAATGCCATGGGACAAAACGTCTGCAATCAAAAATTTTCCTTCATTGTATTGCATACCTACAGCAGCTAAAATTTTAATGGAGTTATATACTTTAATTCAATGACCTGTCTAGTAGTACATGTTTTATTTCCTTCTACAAACATTTTCTCTCTACTTCTAGGATCTTCAAGCCTAAACAGAAGCAATTTTTTCTTAATACTAGGTCAAAATGGAAGTGTTAAGTTGTTGGGTTAGGGGCGGAGGGGGGCTCCAGCAACCATGAATGAAATTTGATACTCCTCAGCTGTAGCAAAATGGCAATTATCCTTTGGCGTGGGGGGGGGGGGGGCGCGGAAAGGAAAGAAAGAATGAGGTAGGGGCAGAGAAAGAAGAAGAGAGAGAATCCCAAAGCAGACTCCACACTTTCAGCACAGAGCCTGATGCAGGGCTTGAACTCACGAACCGTGAGATCATGACCTGAGCTGAAATCAAGAGTAGGACGCTCAACCAACTGAGCCATCCAGGTGCCTCCCGCCTTTAAAACTCTTTACAATGAGGGGCACCTGGGTGGCTCAGTTGGTTGAATGTCCAACTTTGGCTTAGATCACGATCTTGTGGTCTGTGAGTTCAAGCCCTGTGTCGGGCTCTGTGCTGACAGTTCAGAAGCTGGATCTTGCTTCGGATTCTGTGTCTCCCTCTCTTTCTGCCCCTCCCCCACTCACACTTTGTCTCTGAAAAATGAATAAACCTCAAAAAAATTAAAAGAAAAATAAAGCTCTTTAGAGTGATTATAAATTCAATACAAGCTTGTTATAAATAGCTTAGGGGTGGGCTCCACTTTTTTTGTAGTGAAAGTAGCCAATCCTCAAGTCTTGGTCAATTACCCTTTCCATGTAATTCAGACCCCTAAGATCTAGAACTGTAATACATGGTTATGATTTTTTTTATAGTTCTTAATTCGGGGAGGTAGAAGAGAGTCGCAGATCCCTTTGAAAATCTGATGAGAAGCTAGGAGTTCTCTCCCCAGAAAAATGAACACAGGCACACACACACAAAACGTTGTGTAATAGCCACGGCACTGAAATTCACACTTCAGGAAACTGGAGGCCATGGGAAAAATACCGGCTTGGTGAGTTCAACCAGCTAATGCTAGTCTAGTCTCTCAGTAGGCTTCCTTCTCCACCTTGGGCTAGCTCCATTCAATTTTAGGCCTGCTCTAGGGACTGGAGAATAATTTCTAAGTCACTTTCATGAGGGACTTTCATCTATACTAGCAAGACTATGCCACCCTCCCCACCCCACCCCCCACCCAGTCTCATAATTTTTTTGGAAGGGTGACGATTTCAAAGACGTTCATGAAGTTCCATTCAATCATAGCCTCTCTTTGGCAATCCTCTTTGTGCCTCTCTCAAAATACCGCCAGATTTGTGAAACTTTTGTGGACATGGTTACACTTCACAATGAACATGAGCAGAATAAAATTTGTTTAGGGAAATAGTTATGAGACAGCCACGTGCTCAGACTCAGAAAAGATACAAAATTAATCCTTGGGTAAGAGAAGATCAACCACCATGTACAATGTCCTTTCCACCGACTCCCCTCCCCCCTTCTTTCTTCTTAATTAAGCACTGGAGGTGGTTAGCTTAATTAGAGAGAAAGACATTCAGGGGTGTCACTGCCTATGGTGTAGAGTTTGTGTTCGGTACAAACACATCGCCTGGGAGGCCAATGGGACTAAAATTCAGCCTTAAGCTGAGATCACCTGCTGAACCGGCCCAGAAGGATGTCTTTTTCCAATTCTCACAAGGCACCGAAGCCTACCAGTTGGCCCGGAAGACATCCACCATTCTCTAATCTGTTTGGACTGAATTAATTAAGCTGTACTTGCAATCTAATCTGATTTAAAGTTGTTCTTAAACTTTAGCAAGTATCCGAATCATCTGGAGGGCTTGTTAAACCACGGATTGCTGGGCTATTCCCCCAGAGTATTTTATTCCGTAGGAGCCCAGAATTTGAATTTCTAACAAGTACCTGAGGTGGGGGCTGATGTCGGCCTGGGGACCTCGCTTTGCACCAATGCTACAAACCATAGGCAAGGGTTTTTTAATTTTAACTTTATTATTATTTATTATTATTATTTTTTTTTTACTTTGGACCTTTTCTGTGTCTACTAATGAGAGCCTCACTGAGCCTACTGGGACCAAAGAAAAATAAGTAACTTCAGGTAGCCCAAACTGAAGGGCCATCCTCATGGACAGTGACACACCCATTTCCCCCGAAAGGCCCACAGTCCCTGGGATCACCTTGAATAAGGGACTGAGAAGGCACTCTGTGGGCAAGGCTATTATGACTGAGCCGTCTGTAGCTGTGTAAGGAAGGAGCCACGTTTTCCTGGCAAGCAGTTGGGGGGGAAGGGGGCAAGAATGCCAGTAATTTACATGAAATTGATGGGGTGGTTCCTAGACCCCTTGCTTGTGAAAAGGCTGCCTGTTTTGGTTGGAGCTAAGACTGTGTATACAGGGGGTGGAGACCTTCTCTGCAGAGTACATGGCTTCCCCATGATCTACATCCACTAAACCACACACTGCTTTTCTGCACTCAGATACAGAAAGGCTTTTTGTCAATAGACTCCTTGAGTTGTTAATAGGTCCACCTAACCCATCCTGAGTAAATAGGTAGGCATTCTCCCTCTGAAAGCTCTCCAGGACTGGAGGCCTCTATTTTCCTCTGATGCATTAGTCTAGCTTTGGGCCCCCTGGAATGGTCTGAGATTTTTTTTTTTTTTTTTTTTTTTTTTTTTTTTTTGGACTAAAAGACTTTAAGTCTCCTCCTTGCTCTGGCATGCCTGAGACAGAAAAGAATCAGCCCCCATTTTTTTGTGCCCCAGCCGTTCGGTATTGGATGCCCACCCACATTTTTTTTTTCTATATCCTGCCTCTACTCAAACCCTCTTTTCTGATCAACAGGCTTGAAGTGTTTTGTCCTCTTAATCAGGAACCAGCTACCCTTTTTGATGTTGCCTTTTCTGAAAAGACCTCTATGGCATTCTGGTACTGGAAGGAAATCTATCAAAGTGCCCTCCCTGTCTCTTCGTCTTCAAAGTGTCAGATTCTTGGCCCTTCAGGTCCCCATTCACTTGCCAATTATTCTTTGAATATCCTTTTGATATTCTCTTAGTGTTGGTGGCAAGGACACCACGAGCTTAGAGAAGTCCAAGTTCAAAGAGAGCAGCAAGTCTTCAGGATTTTTTGCGTCTACGCGCCCTCTCTAAGAAGCTGAGAAAAGTTCCGGGTGTGTGTGTATGGGGGGGAAGCAGAAAGATTTGTTTCATGATCAGGGTAAGTAATCACAGGAGGCTCTCCCTCTACCTGCCTTGGGGAGACATCATGAAAATCATGACAATGTGGCAAGCCAACATCTGCTACATGTAAGCAGTGTCCTGGGGGTGTGCGGTAAGAACGAACAAATGATGATCTTTCAAAAGAATCTCTTCCAGAGGTCTGCCTTTGGACAAACCCAGGAAGATGCACTTGGCTCTCCAGAAGATGCAGATCTGGGAAAAATGCACACACACACGTGCACATACACACACAGACCAAGCCCTCCAGAACTAGGTCTTTTGAAATGTGGCTCGAAGCAGCTAATGACATTAATGACAATCATTTTCTTTGCCTGTTTAGTCGAATGTATCTTTTCATTGTGGATTTGATATCTTCTGCTAAGAAGAGGGAGGGATTGGTGGAACAATGACAGACAAGCACCAAAATGCAATGTAGGTTACACTGAGGACAAATTCAATTGACTTAGGAAGAGGCCAAGGAGGACAGCATTTCATTGGCTAATCAGATCTAACCCAAGTCACCAATTGGGTGTGTTCATTTCTATTTATAGTCAAGGACAAGAGCCTCTGATGACTGATTCTGGGAATGTAGAAGATTCACGTGGATGAAATGATAGTGCTGCGAATCTGGAAAGGGTGGTCCATCCATCACAGGATGAAGCAAACCTTATTTTCTTTTAGTGGAAATGTGCAGAACTTGTTTAACTCCTCTCAAATCGTGAAAAAAAAAAACGAAAGAAAGAAAGAAAGAAAGAAAGAAAGAGAAAAGAAAGGAAAGAAAGAGAGAAAGAAAGAAAGAAAGAAAGAAAGAAAGAAAGAAAGAAAGAAAAAGAAAAAAGCCACAACAGTCTTAGTTAGGATGAAGGGGCTCCTATGGATCCTTGCAGAATCCTTAGGTTTTTAGTGAGAGAGTATTGCAAAGTGTCCTGTGAATCCAAGGATTCACTTTCACTTGATATGATGCTTCAGACAGTTTTGATCTTGAATCGAAGTCTGGGATAAATCAGGATGGGTTTAAAACCCATCCAACAGAAGTACAGAGCCCTTGTGTTCTCAAGTATGCCAGCAGCAAAGGTACGGAGGTCCTACTTATTAGTCAATAACTAAGTACAGTTGACCCTTGAACAATTAGGGCGTTAGGGGCGCCAACACACACATTCTCTCCTGTGGAATCGAAAATCCATGCGTAACTTTTGACTCCCTCCAATAGCCTACGACTGACTGGAAGCCTTACTGATAACATAAACAGCTGACGAACACATGTTTGTATGTTCTGTGTAATCAATTCTGTATTCTTACCATCAAGGAAGCTAGAGAAAAGAAGATGTTAAGAAAATCATAAGGAAGAGGAAACACATTTACAGCAGTGTACTGTGTTTAGTGAAAAAGAAAATCTGCCTAAGTGGATCCACACAGTTCAAACCCGTGTTGTTCAAGGGCCAGCTGTACCGTGGTTATTTGAGACAAAGCTTCTATCGTTATATTCTTCTTTGTTATGTTCCCACAGACAGCGCTGCTTGCAATTCAGGGCAGAATAGTCCTGCCTTTGTTGTGTCTTTCTAGGTAGCATCTGAAGCCAGGTGGGATGAAGGTGGGGAAGGTGACTTACCATACCACTCATCAACCCATGCAAAAGCCTGTCTATGTCCAATCAGCAGAATATCCCGGACCACCTAAAAAAGTAGAAGAAGGAAGGTGAAGTAATAACCACGTCTGACGAAAACGATCCAGAAAATGGGTTGTTCCCAATTCTAGGAATCCTGGCAATTACAAATTTCTCAATCACTCTGTCCATGGGACGGCAATTATAGTCTCATGGACACAGATACGGGCTCTTTCGCCCCGAGTCCTTCCATGGCGTGCTCTACTCGCTGTAAGTGAATCTCTTCATCTTGTTTGAAACTTGGACTGGGAGTGTATACATTGTGGACAACCTTACTTGGCAGTCGTACAGCAGGGGCTGGGATGGATCTCTAGGCTCATCACCCTGAGACTTTTCATTTATCTTTACCTAAAACAGGTTCAACTTTTCGCTTGTGGCACGGTGCGTGTCTCGCTGGTGCAAGGAGGTCCTAGGTGTTGGGAATCAAGAATGCTTTTCTGGATAGCAAGTGACTTCTACGCAAAGAGCACTTAACTCTTCCCTGAGGAAATAACCTAAATATTGATAAAAAAAAATTTTTTTTTTAAAATGTAATTGAAGGTGTGGGATACGAGATAAAGAAATATCATTTGGGGAGTGACTTTCACATAACAGAAGGGGAAAAAAGCAGTTTACACAAGTTATTATTGAAAGAGACGAAATAAAGAGACCTCAGCAGGTATAGAACAGATGGGGATGGTAAGCGTGGCTAGGAGACAAAAGGAAAGAAATTGTTTCTTGTAGTGACATGCAACGGCAATAGAAGACTAAGAAAGATAATATATATAGCTTGTGTGTATATGTGTGCCTGTGTGTAACCCTGTTGATGAGTTTTAATTTTATTTATTTATTTATTTATTTATTTATGAATCTTCTGGTGCTCTTTTTGTCCTCTATAAATATGCCGCTTTACGTTTCTTGGATACTCACACGCTCCCTTCAACATTCCTTTCTTCCTGCCAAACAAAACCCAGCAATTGTCAAAAACCTCTCACGAAAGGTTCAAGCACGTTTCAATAAATGAAGGAGTTTAATCTGGCGAATTTGCAGAAACAAGGGAAGCGTTTATAATGAAGTGTTTATTTCTCCATGCCTCTGGATAGCTGGTGAGGCTTTTATGATTTGGAAGGAGGAAATATGTCAAGAAAATAAGAAACAACATGAAACCATACACACTCAAGTGCTGACTGTCAAATTCATGGAAATGAAAAGAACGGCATCGAACCATCAGTAAAATATACCCGATTACATTAAGCACAACACAGCTGTCTGCTGGAACCAAGAATTCAATAATGTGCTAATGGCTCGCTTTCGAACATTTTTTTCCCCCTTAACTGTGAATAGATTCTTAAAAAACAAAAGTATTCAGAGAAAGGCATCCCTGGTACTTTAAACGCATGCAAATACTAGCCTCCTATACTCATTAGCAGCTCATGGGCCAGAGCAGGTGTGGTTAGGGGGTGTAGATAACACTTCCTTATATTTGGAAACGGGCATGCCTTTTACTAGAGCATAATTCCTACAGGTATTTTAAAGAAACAGAAGTCAAAACTAGCCAAAGTCATCGGGTGAGAAAAGAAACACAATAAGCCCTACAGCAATCTAAATAGGCTTTGAGAAGAGAAAGGAGGATATGACAAGTGCTCTGTATAGTGGCCCCGAGAAGAGGAGATCCTTTTGGGCTAAAAAATAAGGGGGTAGAGATAGTGCAGGAAGTCAAAGAAGATATAGCCCAAGTTAGACACAGAGCCGGGAGCGTCTTCCCGCCTAATCACTTGGGACACGGCTGGGAAACAGGTGGTCCCCGAAACTTGATTTCTATGTGTCTCTCACGTGGCTTCCACCTCTGGCTGGGCCGACAGGGCTCTAGAGCGCAGAAGAACGAAACACCTCTCCGTTAAAAAAACACCAAAGCTCTCAGATCTGTTCTAGAGTCTGCCATTCTCATGAGCCCAGGTTCAATCTATTCCTTTGTACTTAAATTCAAAATGTATACGTGTTATTGCCAATCGGCCTTCAATCTCAGTAGACCAATCCGTCTAAGTAACACAAAGCTCAGTGCATTAACGTTAAATTCCAGCGGCCCCAAAAGAATTTCAGAAAGCTATTTTTTTGGGGGGCGCCTGGGTGGCTCAGTCGGTTGGGCGGCCGACTGCGGCTCAGGTCATGATCTCGCGGTCTGTGAGTTCGAGCCCCGCGTCGGGCTCTGTGCTGACAGCTCGGAGCCTGGAGCCTGTTTCGGATTCTGTGTCTCCCTCTCTCTGCCCCTCCCCCGTTCATGCTCTGTCTCTCTCTGTCTCAAAAATAAATAAACGTTAAAAAAAAAATTTTTTTTTAAAAGAAAAAAAAAAGAAAGCTATTTTTTATCAGTTTTTAAGTGGAAAAATAAACAGATATCCAGCCTATCTGGAATGTAGAGACGATGTGGGTAGTATTTATTTTTATGAAAATGGGAGGCATTACAAAGGGTAATGCAAAACACTACATTTTCCATTTGTTTCCATGAGGGTAACAGTCATGCTAGAAGCCCCTAACAAACTTAAGTCATCACCAGGTGATGATTTCCTGCTACACAATTAACATGTTTAGCTAAAGTGGGTATACAATTGAGGGGCGCCTGGGTGGCGCAGTCGGTTAAGCGTCCGACTTCAGCCAGGTCACGATCTCGCGGTCCATGAGTTCGAGCCCTGCGTCGGGCTCTGGGCTGATGGCTCAGAGCCTGGAGCCTGTTTCCGATTCTGTGTCTCCCTCTCTCTCTGCCCCTCCCCCGTTCATGCTCTGTCTCTCTCTGTCCCAAAAATAAATAAATGTTGAAAAAAAAATATTAAAAAAAAAAAAAAGTGGGTATACAATTGAAATCTGTGTTTTGAGGCTATTAATAATTCTTTGGTAACAGAATTATTAAATGACCAGGAATACTGAGATGCACCATCTGGGGGACAATCGTGTTTTCTCTTGGGGGCGTCTTCTACCTTAAGTGTCTATATTTGCAGGGTCTTTTGAGTGAGAATGATCTTGGGGGCTGCACACACAGATAAGCCCCGTGCCTCTGCCTGGAATCCAAGTACCCAAGTACCAAGTACAAGTACTTCTGCCTGCAACGAGGTTAGCCTGATGCTAGAGGGGGAAGTATGTTTTGAAGTATGTTTTAAATTCAGTTAATTTCCTGAATATACTCATCCAATAGACACGGAGGTCACGGAATGAGAAATGAAGCACAAGACATCAAATTAAGCCTGGATGGAAAATGCATTTTCACGAAAACAGGGTTTTCTAGATGCAGTTGGCTCGTGTTGGCTCAGCACTGTACAGGTGTTGTGCGTTGTGCACTCCAGCTGACAATAAAGACAGTCACGGAGAGCCTGGGTGGCTCACTTGGTTAAGCATCCGACTTCGGCTCAGGTCACGATCTCACGGTTCGTGAGTTCAAGCCCCACATCAGGCTCTCTGCTGTCAGCACGGAACCTGCTTCGGATCCTCTGTCCCCCTCTCTTTCTGCCCACCCCTCTCTCAAAAATAAATAAACATTAAAAAAACAAAAACAAAAACAAAACAAGCCACTGTGTCCACAGTCCGGGAACTGCTGTTTATTCACTTACCTTGTGTACAAATTGTTCCACTCTGGTCTGAAGTCCCCAGACCTCAAACTTCACGGTCACCAGCTTGTAGGAACACATGATGGGTTGATGACTATCTCTCCAGCCTTCCCTTAACTGGCCGCGTCCTGTCTTCTCTGACTTGAAGTGTTTAGGATCCTGAAAAAGATACATCAGAGAAATGATAACTTTAAAGCTTAATTATCATTTATATAGGAAATTTCCAGAATAGGTAAGTCCATAGAGACCAGCAAGATGAGTGGTTGCCAGGTGTTGGAGTCACTACTAATGGATAAAACGGTTCCTGTTGGGGTGATGAAAATGTTCTGGAACCAGGCAATGGTGGGAGTTGCATAGCTTTTGTGAATACACTAAAACCCTCTGAATTGTACACTTAATTAAAAGGGGGAATTATGTACATCTCAATCAAAAGAGGGGCTTACGGTGTAAGTAAATAGTAAAATGATAGCTCACCTATTCACATGTCAAAAACGGGATTTATATTTATTCACATTTAAAAGATTTTATTTTTAAGTAATCTCTACGCTCAAATTCACAAACCTGAGATCAAGAGTTGCATATTCCACCAACTTAGGTAGCCAGGTACCCCTCAAAAACGTGATTTTAAGCCAGATTTGTGCTGGGACACCTGGGTGGCCCAGTCAGTTAAGCAACAGACTTTGGCTCAGGTCGTGATCTCACGATTTGTGGGTTTGAGCCCCGTGTCGGGCTCTGTGTTGACAGCTCAGAGCCTGGAGCCTGCTTCAGATTCTGTGTCTCCCTCTCTGCCCCTCCACTGCTTGTGCTCTGTTTCCCTCTCTCAGAAATAAATAAACATTAAAAAAAAAAAAAAAAAAAAGCCAGATTTGTGCCACTGCATTGTATTTTCTCTGACCTTAGGTTCGATAAACTTTACAAAAAAAATTTTTTTTTAGGTCCAACCCATTACTGGGTGTGTAAATTTGGACAATTGCTCAACAATGTGTATAAATATCTAAGAGCTAAGCATATGCGCCTACCTATGACCTGACAATTCAATTTCTAGGTGAAATGGGTGCATCTGGCCATCAAAAGACTGTACTTGAATATTCACAACAGCTTAAAAAAATTTTTTTAAGAGAGAGAGAGAGAGAGAGAGCGCAAACAGGGAAAGGCAGAGAGAGAGGGAGACACAGAATCTGAAGCAGGCTCCAGGCTCCGAGCTGTCAGCACAGAGCCCAACGCAGGGCTTGAACTCACGGACCGTGAGATCGTGACCCGAGCCAAAGTCGAACACTTAACCTAATGAGCCACCCAGGTGCCCCCAAAACATATAAAATATTTAAAAACAAAGAAACAAATAAATAAGAAATATTTAAAAAATTGTTTTAATGTTTAACCATTTAATATTTCCTCAATGATTGCCATGTGGAAATCAGCTTCTGATTTTTTTTTAATTTTTAAATTTTTTATTTAAAAAGAAAAAAATTTTTTTTAATGTTTTATTTATTTTTGAGACAGAGAGAGACAGAGCACGAGCAGGGGAGGGGCAGAGAGAGACAGAGAGACACAGAATCCGAAGCAGGCTCCAGGCTCCGAGCCATCAGCACAGAGCCCAACGCGGGGCTCGAACCCACAAACTGTGAGATCATGACCTGAGCCGAAGTTGGACGCTTAACCAACTGAGCTACCCCGGTGCCCCAGCTTCTGATTTATCTCATCAGAGGATTATTTTTCAGAGATACCTCAGAAGAAATGTGTGAATTAATAAAGTAAGAGAAAATGCATATATACACCTCAAAATATTTTTATTTATTTTCCCAGCTTAGAGTTAGTAACAGATAACACTGTGTCGGCTTAAGGTGCACAATGTGTATGATTAAAAAAATGTTTAAAAATTTACGTAGGAGAGAATTTTCGTTAACATACAGAAGACTTTGCTCTGGGGATTACTGTCCAGCTCTGTTTCGGGGCTCCCCTCTACCACAACCCTGCCCCCGCTCAGGGGGATGTAGGAATTTGGAGGAGATGAGCCCCCCAAACACAGCAGAGGCCACAAGATAAAGCAGAATGAGGCTCCCCCCACCCCCCGTCCAGGAGAGACCTGGGGACCCTGTGCAGGAAGGGAGGTAGTCTGAGCCACGGAACTGGATTATCTCGGACTGCCCAGCCCTTTTAACTCAGCCCGGACTGTGCCTCAGGGGTAGGTCTAGCAGGTGCAAGCAGGATGCTTACAACTAAAGAGAGCGTTATCACTGGGGTCTGGCTGGGGCTCTGGCAGGGACGTCTGGCTTGGCTCTGAGGGGCTGGCAGGCTGCCCCTGCCTTTCTTTACTGGCGTGCCTCCTGCAGACAAGACTTTGGCTGCGGTGGCCACTCCCAGAACTGTGGCTCCCCCAGAAAACACAGCACACCCCCGAGACCAACTCCCACACGAGGCTGATGCCAGGCCCTCGGCGACGTCCAGGCAGAGCCCACAGCTTCCCTGCCCCTGTGGCCTCTGCCTCTAGCCGACATTCCCCATGCTGCTGCCAGAGTGACCTCCCAAATGAAGACTTAATCCCATTGCTGACTTCCTCAGAATCTATCTACGGCACCATTACTTCAGGATAACATTAAAATGCCTGGCATGAAATACAAGGCCCTTTACGATCTTGCCTACCTTTCTAGCAGCTCTTCTGGACCACTGTTCCAAAGCCACACCTTTCCCTTCAGCCTTACGAAGCTCCTGCATCCCTATGCTCCAGGGCTCCAGAACCTTCTAGGCAAGTGTCAGTTCTTCTTCCTGAAATTTTTTCTCCCCAGCCAACTCCTCCACTTTGCCTCACTCTTGTTTTCCTTCTTTAAGACTCAGCTTGAGGGTCCCCTCCTCCCAGAACACTGTCCTATGTGGTTCAGAATGAACACTCCTCCTTTATGCTTCCAAAGCCTCTTCTGCCATGAACCTGGCAGGTGGGAAGGACTCTCATCATTGGTGTGCTTGTCCATTTCCACAAGACCACAGTCATCTTGAGCCCAGTGGATGCTGAATGCCCATGATGCTGGTACACAACAACACATGCTGAATAAATGTTTGTTGAATGAATGCCTGAGTTGTTTGGACCCCCCCCCACACACACATGGCTGGGCATCACCATCTCAGCTACATTTGGGTAAATCTTAAAGTGAAAGACAGGTTAAAAATGCTATGTGCATCCTTACAACTGCCGGCAAGCATGTGAAAAAATTAGAACCCTCACACATTGAGGATGGGAATATAAAATAGTGTGGCCACTTTGAAAAACAACTGGGTAGTCCCTCGAAAGGTTAATACGGAGTGAATTTGGCTCTGCCATTCCACTCCAAGATACCTACCCAACAGAATTGAAACCTATGTCCATGCAAAACCTTGCACATGAATGTTCAAATTCCTAATAGGCAAAAAATAGAAACAACCTAAGTGTCCATCATCTGATGAATGGATACACAAAATGTGGTCCATCCATACAATGGAAGATTATCCAGCCATTAGAAGGAATGAGGTACTGATCCATGCTCTAGCACGGATGAACTTCAAAAAACATTACAATAAGCGGAAGAAGCCAGTCATCAAAGGCCACATTGTATAATTCCATTTATCTGAAATACCCAGAGTAGAAAAATCTACAGAGAAAGAGAGCAGAGTAGTGGCCTGAGCTGGGGTGAGCTGCTATGGAAACAGAGTTTCTCTTGGGGCTGATGAAAATGCTCTAAAATCAGGTTTAAGGTGATGGCTGACAACTCTATAAATATGCTAAAAGCCATTTAACCGTACCCCTTAAATGGGTGAACGTTAGGTAAATTATGTATCGACAAAGCTGTGAAAAACACACAAATGTAGTATAAAAATGCCACGTGCTACCTTAGTCGGATTTTTCAGGGTATGTACTAGTTCTGAGGTTCCTGAAAGTCCTGCATAAAGTAATATTATAACAGTCATTATCCTAAGCATTTACTGAATGCACAATGTGGGCACAGTAGAGAACCAGATATTACATTATGCTCTCCCTTGACCTGGTTTCTTTGCCCTGAGGGGTGTGGGAGGGCAGCAGCTGTGTGTGTGTGTGTGTGTGTGTGTGTGTGTGCGCGTGCGTGCACATTCGCATGCCCTGGAAGGTGTGGGCTGTGTGTGGTCACAGAGCACTTCCCTCCAACCATGGTGGAATCCGCTCTACTTGGCTGATTTCCATTCCTTGACCTTCCCCCGGGTCCCTCATTGGCATTGGTTGCAGGAAGACATTGGGCCTGGAGGTAGCAGGGACCAGAGCGGGACAAATATATAATTAATGGAATACTCAATTGACAAAAGAGATTCTGAAAGAGAGAAGGAAAAGAGAAGGCACAGTAAGTATCCCATAGGAATAAGTGTTCTGTGAAAGGAATAGCTGGAGATCGGAGTATGGGTAGCATTTTCGAATCTTTGATACCAATATTGTCATGCTGTGTTTTTATCACCCGAACCAGCCCAGAGACGACTACTGAAATATACATACAGGCCTGGAAAGATTATGTTAATTTAATAATAACATGATTCAGGAAAAAGGCACAGGCCTAGGGTCTGGTTCATGGCAAGTGTTCAACTGACGTTAGCTATTACGGTACTCCGAAGGCAGTCTCAGATGTGTTTGAGTGACATGCCCACTCCTGCAGTCAAGGGCAGAGCCACTGATGCTTTTCCAAAGTACCCTGGAATTGCTGGTAGGAGATTTGATGGTTTAAGGCCATGGGACTAACTCCTGCCTACCCCATGTTCCTACAGTCTATAACGCCATTGAGAATAAAAAGAGAAAACCAAGAAATCAAGAGGTATCACCAGGGAGTCTCTGGTGCATAATCTCCAAAGATGGCCTCCAGCAGCTTCTTCCCTCTCTGTGCCAGTATGCTGTTCCTCCCACCAAGAGATGGAGGCTATCTCCCCTCACTTTGAATCTAGGTTGGCCTAGGTCATGCTCTGACCAATTGCAAATGGCAGAAGAGAAACTGTGTCAGTTCAGGCCTCTAAAGGAAGCTAGTAACCGGACGCCTGACACAACGTACAGAGTCTGGTCTGATTACTCTGAGCCCACCATGTTGGGGGGAAGCCCAAGATAGCCTTGCGGAGAAGTGCCCACCCATTCCAGCTAAGAAGCCAGCAGGCATGCGAGGGAACAGGTCAAATTGGATATTTCAGTCCAAACATACATCGTGAGGAACAGAAGATCCGCCCAGCTAAGCCTTGTCAAAAAATTTACAGCTGCCACGTAGTCAATGTGAGTTAACAGACAGGAGCTGGAGTTAAACAGGGAAGGTTGGTTTCTTTCGCCACCCGCCTACTAACTTTCCAACAAAAGGCCGATGAGGAGTATAATTATCAGCACATGGACAGTAACTATCCTTTTTAAAAAAATTTTTTTTACGTTTATTTATTTTTGAGAGACAGAGAGCACGAGGTGGGGAGGGGCAGAGAGAGAGGGAGACACAGAATCCGAAGCGGGCTCCAGGCTCTGAGCTGTCAGCACAGGGCCCGACGTGGGGCTCAAACCCACGAACCGTGAGATGATGACCTGAGCCGAAGTCGGACGCTTAACCGACTGAGCCACCCAGGTGCCCCTGGACAGCAGCTAGCTTGAGGCTTAGAAGACATGGCCTCCATGCTTTGGCCGACCAGAATACACATAGGCAAACCCCTGAGAACCTGAGAGAACGTCGTCCTTCTTGCGTTTGCAAGTGGGTAATCAAACCACAATTACGGAGCCAGCAAGTGGCAGAAGGCGGGAAGGCAACTCTCTCAGCAACGCAGACGTGTGGGAGACAAAGGACCCCGCAAACAGAGCAAGGGGCCAGGCACAGGAGGTAGGGATATGGGGTAAAAGCCATGGCTGTGGCCTGACTGCCTTCACGCGTCTCGGATCTTGTGCAGGGAGTCCGAGAGAGGCCTGAAGATGAAGGTCCTGGAGCCACCTGGTGGCGCCCCGCCTTGGTTCACGGACTCGCCTTAGCTCGCCTCTTGGGCTGGCAACTACTTGACTTTGAAATGGTACCTGTTCCCGAATCTTCATATACATTCTAGGCACAGGCTTCTCAAGAAATCAAGCGAGACTCCGCAATACTGAGCAGGGAACGCTGGTAGATCACATTTTCCCAAACAGTGAAGAATCACAGGCCCTCACAGCAGCCATCAGCTCTGAAGAAGACTGGAAAAGTAACGTCTGCACAGCGAAAACCATGCAGATGCCAGGATCTATGTGTGGCTCCGGATCACGCCACAGAAGCACTAGGTCACAAGGAGGAGACTAGAATCCCAGCTCCCCTAATTCTAGGCCAAATGTTCTTTCCAGTACATTTACTTTTAATGTTAAACAGCAAAGGGTGTTTTTGTTGTAGCCAGATGCCAAAGAAGCAATTAACAATTGGGCTTTTTCTGGCAACAGTGGGTTGATGTTTTTGCAAGTCTGGTGTCATATCTACAGCTGCTGATTTCATCTAGTAAATCTTATACGTGGCCTATAATTAGGGATTCGCTTTCAAAGAGAGGGAGGGAGGTAAGAGAGAGGATTTACCAGAGGACTCCTTTAATCAAAACTCGAGATCTGGGGCGCCTGGGTGGCTCAGTCGGTTGAGCGTCCGATTTCCGCGCAGGTCATGATCTCGCGGTTTGTGGGGTCGAGCCCGGCATCGGGCTCTGTGCTGACAGCTCAGGGCCTGGATCCTGCTTCGGATTCTGTGTCTCCCTCTCTCGCTGCCTCCCCGCCCCCCGCCCCTCACATTCTGTCTCTCTCTCCTTCAAAAATAAATAAACATTAAAAAAAAATTTTTTTAAACCCCTCAAGATCAGAAATGAACGTCCAGCTGAATGCCCTTAAGTGAGGATGGAAAAAAAAAAATCAAACCACCGGGTCTTATCTGAAATATTCTGGTCACTGCAAACCTTTCTCCTTGGTCATGTTCTCCCCCTCCCCCACCCTTGCCCATGCACCCCCTACTATCCATTCCACTTGAAATCATCTTCTTCAGTTTCATTTTCTCACTTGAGTTTGTGAACATAAATGACTAAACCACCCCATTCACACATCAGTTGACCTTTCTTCTAACCTTTTAAATTTTTTAAATTTCTGGTTTGTGTTTCTATAGCCTCTGTACTATTTTGGCCCTGACTCAAAAAAACTCTGTGATAGGATTCACTCATTCTTTATAAGACTTGGATTATTTTTAGGTTTTAAACTTTCATTTCTAGGTTTCTTTATTTTCAAATGAAGTTTGTAAAAGCTCCACCTTCTTCTCCAATATTACGAATTCCACACTTTCCCACTTTGGCTTTTTTTAAATGAGGACATCAATCACATGGGATTAGGGTCCACTCAACCTCATTTTAACTTGATTCCTTCTGTAAAGATGCTATTTCCGGGGCGCCTGGGTGGCTCAGTCAGTTAAGTGTCTGACTCTGGCTCAGGTCATGATCTCGTGGTTGGCGGGTTTGAGCCCCGCGTCAGGCTCTGTGCTATCAGTGCAGAACCTGCTTTGGGTCTTCTTCCCCTCTCTCTGCCTCTTCCCCACTTGGCTGCTCTCTCTTTCTCTCCCAAAAATAAAAAAACATAAAAAAAAAAAAAAAAAAGGATGCTATTTCCAAATAAGCTCACATTCTCAGGTGCCAGGGGGTTAAGGGCTTCAACATCTCTCTTCTGGGGGACACAACCCAGCCCGCACCAGTGGGTCATAATTTTCACGAGGCAAATCTTACAGGGTCCCCTGTAACTAGCTCTCGAGTAGCATGCCCACTCACTGGGTCACGGAACAATGAACCTCGCGCCCTGGCTGCGGGTGGATCCACGGGCTGCCGGGGAAGCAGTGCTCTTGCCTCCGGGCTGCGTGATGTACGGCTCCTGGAGCCCAGCAGCTGGCTGGCGGGCTGGGATCATGTCAGGCTGCAAGTTCCTCTGGCTGGGGGCTTCTAAATTCATCTACGATGAGAGCTCTGGCTCCGGAGTCTGCTGGTACTCCCCAGGCTTGGCACATGGCAGATCGGGCCCTCGTAGTGAGTTACAGCCCATCTGTGTGGAGGGAGGTAATCTCCCAAGCCAGACGGACCAAATTGGTGAAGGGAAGGAAAAATTCTTCCTCTGCCTTTCAAGGTCTTCCAGTTGGGCTAAGAATTCAATTTACAGGAGACAGATTAACAGCAGGAAAAAACCCAAAGTGTTATTATGTGCGCAGAGAGGGCCAATAAGGAAATTGAGGCCTGAAGAAATTACCAAGATATATATATATATATATATATATATATATATATATATATATATATATTCCCCCCCCCCCCAATGTTTATTTATTTTTGAGAAAGAGAGACAGTGTGAGCAGGGGAGGGGCAGAGAAAGGGAGACACAGAATCTGAAGCAGGCTCCAGGCTCGGAGCGGTCATCACAGAGCCCAATGCAGGGCTTGAACTCACGGACCGCAAAACCATGACCTAAGCCGAAGTCAGACACTTAACTGAGCCACCCAGGCGCCCCTGTTTTCATAAATTTTACACAAAGAGAATAACTCTCTGAGGGATTGACGGGACAGAGAAAACTTGGGGAGCTTCAGTTAGGAAGGTATTGTAAACAGAATTTGGGCTGGGGTAGTAAATACACAAAAACGTAACAAGGGTTGTTTACACAGCCTTCTGCACCCTGAATTTCCCACCTCTGGTGATAAGGAGGTCTCTCTACTTCCTGATGAGGCTACCTTTCACAAGGGAGCTTGATTTCCTGCATTCGGGGGACAGAGAAGGGTCTGAGTGTCCTCCTTTTTTTTTTTTTTAAAGATTTTATTATTTTTTTTTCAAGTAATCTCCACACCCAATGCAAGGCTTGAACTCACAACCCTGAGATCAAGCGTTGCATGCTCTACCAACGGACTCAGCCAGGTGTCCTGGAGTGTCCTTCTTGCACAGCCAATCTCTTAAGTAACTTTTATTTAAAATAACCAAATGCCAAATTGGCACATTTGGAACAGCCTGCCCTTGGCCTCCACATTGGCCACCCCTTCCATGCAGGCACATCTTCTTTAGAAGGCTTCCTCTCCCTGGAGTCAGTCACACCTCCAGGCTTCACCCATCTTGCACTTGGACAAAGCAGAACAAAGGCGAAGCCGAGGGCCTCTTCATTAGTGCAGTCCTTTCGAGACTGTGTCTCTTTGTTTGTCAGAATCAGTCTCACATCCGGGAGGTGCAAGGAGGAGCCCCCAGGAGGTCCTGGCCTGGCTGGGGCTCAGCTAGCATCTCAGAGGCAATATTATCAGTCTACATTCACTGAGATTTAAAGCCTCCATGATTAATTACGCTTTCAATGCGAACCACAAAGGACTAAATCCAACGGGGGCTTGCCCTGTTAATTGAAATTAGAAGTTTTTGATAAATGTTAAATGAAATAGGGCTAAGCAGTAACTGGGTAGGAATTGTTACATTATGTAACTACAACGCTCAGTCCTAAAATAGGGATGAACTAACAACACTTATCGGACTTTTTTTCCTGCATTCTTGGAGTCCTGAAGACTCCAAAGTGATGAATATATCCTCATTCCCCATCAATGAATGGCATTTCAACCAGGTAAAATTCGGCTCTGAATTTGGACTCAGATTCCTTGAACTTGAATCCTAAAAGGAATGCACATAAAAAATTAAGGAGCTTTCAAAGCAGCTAGTCACAACAGACCACATATTAAAGGATCCCATTCAGATGAAATATCTCGAACAGGGAAATCTACAGAGACAAAAAGATTAGGGGTTTCCTAGGCTGGGGTGGGATCGGGGGTAAAAAAGCCAGGTGTGTGTGTGTGTGTGTGGGGGGGGGTGATAGTTAAAGCATGCAGGGTTTCTTTTTGAGGTGATGAACATGTCCTAAATTTGATTGTGATGACGGCTGCCCATATCTGTGAATACACTGAAATCCATCAAATTCGCCACTTGAAATGGGTCATTGTATGGTATGTGAACTCTTTCTCAATAAAGCTGTTGAAATAAGCAAAACAAAACTAAGGAGCTTTCAGAGTGCGTTTGAGAAGTGACCTAAAACTTTACTTAAAAGGTCAACTGCTGTGCATCAGCTTAAAAAAAAAAAAAAAACCAAACAACAACCCTAAATGCAAATTGTAGCCACAAGCAGCCAATTCTTGCTTTGTTAGCAGTTAATACCTAAAGTGCTATTTTTAAAGCATTTGCTCTTGGCACTCGAGTATACCACAAACGCTGAGTGATTTGTGCTATTCCTCTGCAAAGTGACTCTCTTAAAGGAGCTTGACTTATAAAGTGCTACTGACATGCAGAAAGGCAGAGAAAAGGGGGGATGTGGTGGGGAGGCGTTTTGGTGTGTGTTCTGCGCCCTTCTCAGTTATAACTCAGTGCCAGAAAAACTCAAAACTCTCTACTGGAGGAGGGAACCTGAGGATGGAAAATATGAGCACAAACCACAAAATAATTTAATAGTCGGTGGTCTCCAGCTGGAAGGGTAACTACTGTCGATGCCTGTTAGGACCGAGGGAGAAGATTAAGTCCAAAGAAAATCCTCAGAGGTGATCAGAAGAAAGAGAGGCTGGAAGGAAAAATAACCACACTAGCTAATGTTTATTAGATGCTTCCTGTGCACCACAGCCAGGGTCAAGCACTTTATAGATACACTTTTCCTTTTCATCTTTATATAATAAGAGACCTATTTTGAGGTGACTTAGGGTGAGGTCCCCAGATGGCCTCAGAATGGAGCTGGTTACAGAAAGCTCTCGTGCTGAGGGTGGAAACCCTCAGCCCCACCCACTGACCTTTGGGGAGGGAGAAAGGGGGGCTGGAGATTGAACTAGAAAAACTCTTGACAAGATCTGGAGAGCTCCCTGTGGACACAGGGATGCGCTGGGGGGTGTGGCATGCCCAGAGAGCGCAGGGAAACTCTGCACCTCCCCCCACCCATACCTCGGCCTGTGCCTCTTTTCCATTTGGTTGTTCCTGAGCTGTATACCCTTTGTAACAAACTAGTAAACATAAGTAAAGTGTTTTCCCGAGTTCTGCGAGCCTTCCTAGCAAATTTTCCAACCAGAGGAGGAGGCTGTGGGAAGCCCTGACTTGTATGGGTGGTCCCGGACTTGTGACGGGCGTCTACAGTGGGAGCGGCCTTGGGGGACCGAGCCCTTGAACTTGTGGGGTCTGACGCCAACTCCAGGTAATGTCAGAACTGAACTGAATTGTTGGACACCAGGTCAGTGTGGCAGAACTGGAGCAACAGTTGGTCTCAGGGCAAATATACCAGAATTCTCCGGACGAATCTCTAAAACAGTACATGATAATCTTCACTTTGCATGAGGACCAAGGGAATGTCTGCATCCTATTCCCAGACGGACTCGCCCACATTTCCACCCCAGCTCCCACCATGGGCTCCTTCCAAAAGCCCTCTCCTTCAGAAATCTCCAGATGGGCAGTAGGCATCAATGTCTATGTTCCCCTACAAACTTCTGGGGCCACTTTTCAGTCTCGCCCCTGTCCCATAAGGTGGCAGTGCTACGGCTGGACCTGGAGGTTTGCAGCTTGGCAAAGAGTCAGCTTTTTTGCAGATGTCCCAATTTCTGTAATTAATGCCCTCCGAACACTCCCTTCACAAGGCTTTGGGGTTAGGCAAGAAGTGTACCCCCAATGAACTCTCCTCCCCCCTCTCCAAATACAGACTAGAAGCGGGGCAGGGGGGCAGGGGACTGGGGTGGGAAGACGGATGGCCTGGCCATGATGAGAGGGCCAGCTGGGCCACCTCAGTCCCAGCCCTGGGGAGAACCGGGCCTCGGTGATTAGCACCTGCCCGTGGAATGTGGAGTCATAACCCCTTTGTCCCCAGCTTTGGGCCTGGCTCCCATTTCTAGAGCAACCAGAGACGGCTCCCTAAAATCCTGTTATATAACACTAACCTGTTCCTTTCAGCACTAACACATATGACTTTATATTTTTAAGATCACCTTATCAAAACCAGTACAGTCACTCAAGGGCACATTGCAAAGAACCCCCGTCTTACTGTGTGTGACAGTGAGGCCAGGCACCAGCTCTCCTAAGAGCCCATGAGGCAAGCTCCGCTCAAAAAGGAGGGTGGTTCAGACTTGGCTCGGTTTGCAGCCTTTGAACTGGGATTGCTTGCTGTGGACTGTCCCTGCTCACTCCGCTTTTAGCAGTGCTGTTTGGACACAGGCTATGACGCATGAGGAGCCTTGATCCATACCGAGGACATACAAATTTGGCCCTTAGATAGCTTGATAAATCAAAAGCTTGTAATAGACTAACAAATATTCTTGATGAGTTGCAACATGGCAACAGCAATCAGCATTGGATTAACTGTCCCTAAATCGAGCTTGCCTTTCATGTACCGTATTATTTTGGGAAGCCTGGACCTCCAACTTGAAGAGAAACCAGGATAGAGATGTTCACTCAGCCAATCAATCTGTAATTTTAAGGCAATACAGGATTTCCATTTTTAAACCTGGAGGAGATTTCAGACATATTTTAACTTTAGGACCCATTTCATTTTTCCAAATAGAATATTATTGGGAATCCCAATACATTTATAAGGCAGGTGAAAGTGACAAGTGGAGTCCTAGGGCTATTTCAACCTTTATTGTTTGACACAATGCGTTGCATTATTTACTGGGCCCAGAAGCACCCCTGAGGGGCGCAAGGTTCTGTGGAACCGAACTAAGGAGGCAACAGAAAAGGCTTTGGAACGAGACACGCCTGGGTTCGAATTTCTGTTCTAGCAACGACTACCCGCGTAAACCTGGGCAGGTTATTTAACTTCAAGACTGTTGGGGTGCCTGGGTGGCTCAAGTCAGTTAAGTGTCCAACTTTGGCTCAAGTCATGATCTCATGGCTTGCGAGTTTGAGCCCCGCCTTGGGTTCTGTGCTGACGGCTCAGAGCCTGGAGCTGTTTCAGATTCTGTGTCTCCCTTTCTGCCCCTCCCCTGTTCACACGCTGCACTCTGTCTGTCCCTCTCTCTCTCTCTCTCAAAAATTAATAAATATTAAAGAAAACAAAAAACCAAAAACTTCAAGACTGTTGTGGGGATGATAGGGTGAGAAAAGGAATGTTTTCCAAACTGGGGTCTGGAGATATCTCTTTAGGGGCTAGGACATCTTTTTTTTTCTTTAACGAGTCCCTGCATTACCTAGTTATAGGAAGGCCAGTTTTTATTTTTTCCAGTCTAGGTTTGTTTTGTCCAATCCACTATTTTCTAGAATATTCACAGAGGAGAATTTCCCCCAAAGATGTAATATGGAGTGCTAGCAGATCAATAAACCTAAGGGGAGTTAAAAAGGCCCTTTCTCTTACCCTGTCTTTCCCCCACATCCTCCATTCATCTGATCGGTGAGACTCGGGGTTAATGAGGTACATTTAGAGAGGAAACCAACTGAGTGTTCTTCAAAGACAGACAACGGTTGTACCTCCAGCTTTAACCGAAGGAACCAGCTTGGTGTGGGGGAAGCTCAGTCTTTAAGCCTGGACAATTCGGGGTCTAAATCGAGGTTTTGGAAACTTCCAGCAAGTTATTTAAGATTCTCTGAGCTTCGGTTTCCTTATTTATAAAATGGAGGCAGTATCTATCCTATTGGATTGTCAGGCTTAAGTGATATAACTGAATAAAAACAACTTAGCCATGACTTTTATTTTTCTCAAAAGTTAGTTCTTGGCCCTCTAGGTCTGGGTCTAGCACTTCTGTGAGAAATCTGCTGAAACTTCTGAGCCCCAAATTAATGAGCTGGTAATTGTAGGTCTTTCTCTGGGCCCCTTAAGACGGAGACAGGCAACTTAATAACACCTATTCTTTCCTGGATATTTTTGGAGCAGAAGCTGAACAGTTATACTTGGAGTCTGAATAAAGAGAAGAAGTGGAGGAGAGAATCACAGGGTCACGTCTTGTCTCTCAAGGGGAAAAATATGACCTCCGTCATTAGCCTTGTAGCCACAGATTCTTGGAGAGCCAACTGGGAAAAGGCCGGGACGAGACTGGGCCAGAGGACCTGCCGGACACGGATGAGTCTTGGAGAGAGGAAATTAACTTAGATGGGGGTCAATCTGAAGCCAGTCCCCAGCTCAGAAACCATTTAGGAGGGAACCTGCACAAATGTATATTATAATTAACACCAATGGCTGGCAAGGACAACGCTGATGTGACTCCCCAGACGGTACCAGATTCTCAACAGATGGAGTGACATTCAAAGGCACTGACCCCTCCCCTTAGTAGGGAAATAGGCAGTTTTCCAGGCTTAGGTTGCTATTACCTTCTCCCTCCACAAAATGAAATAACAATAAGTTGGCATAAAAACTTGAACACAGAAAATAAATAATAAAAAAACCCAAAAGCTCGAATACAGAAAATGGAGCTCTCTTAGGCGGAGCTGCCTTACCTTGAATAGATCATAGATGTGGAAAGATACTCTTTCTCTTGGCCACCGGCTAAGCACACTAGGCCATCTGACCCCACGAGGCTGGTCAGCTCTCACCGGGAGGTCCTCCCTGATATGCCAATCAAAAAACTACTTTCCACATGTATCACGGCAGGCAAAAGTTGGGAAGGTCTGCTCTGAGGCTATTTCCCCAAACCCGGTGTAATTTTATGCAGATCCTTGGGTCCTGTCTTACTGCGTCTCGTTTGGTAAGTCTAGGGTAGGGTCCAGATATCTGCTTTTTTTTTTTAAAGGTGCCAAGGTGATTCTGACCTGATTTGGGAGCTCTGCTCTAAGGGCTAAAAAATTCTGATGCTTTAATTTAATAAAACTAAAAACAGCAGAGGCTGATGTAGCTGGTCCAAGTCCTGAGCAAGTTGCGGATTTAATGCCTGTTTTCTTTTTTCTTTTTTTTTTTTTTAATTTTTTTTTTCAACGTTTTATTATTTATTTTTGGGACAGAGAGAGACAGAGCATGAACGGGGGAGGGGCAGAGAGAGAGGGAGACACAGAATCGGAAACAGGCTCCAGGCTCCGAGCCATCAGCCCAGAGCCTGACGCGGGGCTCGAACTCACGGACCGCAAGATCGTGACCTGGCTGAAGTCGGACGCTTAACCGACTGCGCCACCCAGGCGCCCCTAATGCCTGTTTTCTTAAACAGGTTCTCCATGGGACAGAATTTTTTTTTAAATTTTTAACATTTATTCTTTTTTTTTTTTTTTTGAGAGAGAGAGAGAGAGACAGACCGTGAGCAGGGGAGGGGCAGAGACAGAGAAGGAGACACAGAATCCGAAGCAGGCTCCGGGCTCTGAGCTGTCAACACAGAGCCAGACGCGGGGCTCGAACTCACAAACCGTGAGATCATGACCTGAGCTGAAGTCGGATGCATAACCGACTGAGCCACCCAGGGGTCCCTCCATGGGACAGAATTGGAAAGCTCGGTTGCATCTATTCACTTTTGGCTCCTTCTTTCTTCTTTTAAAGTCTTAAAAGTTATTCTTCTAAAATACGCCTGGTAAGGATGCCAGACAGAATGCCCAAACTGCCTTGGTCACCCTCTTGGACTCCGGTGCCACAGACAGCTCGAAGTTAGCACGACAGACGGTAAGCGTAACTGCTAAGGTTTCCTAGAGGTGAAGTATCAGAGACACGCATCACTCTGGATTCAGACGAAATAACAGAAGAAATAACATAGTTTTTAAAAAGTCTCAGCAATAAAAAAATGGCTGTAGTTCCTGAAGGAGCTCGTTGTACCCGCAGAGGATTCTGTGATCTTGAGAACTAGAGGGATTGGAACCGACCCTCCTCTGTTTTTCTTCTCCATTCAGTCATGCCAACAGGTAAAACGCGATATGCAAACTCCCAGAGCACCATTCACGGCAGCCGCTTTCCGAAGACACATGGTTTCTACTGAGGAACCATCCCAGCAACACATCTGTAGATCTCAATGCCGGAGCCCAAGCAGGGGGAGGGGACATTTATTAAATGCTTACTATGAACCAGAGACTATGCTAGTCATTTTCTTTGTTTATGTTTATCTTATTTTTGAGAGAGAGAGAGAGAGTGCAGAAGGGGCAGAGAGAGAGGGGAGACACAGAATCCGAAGCAGGCTCCAGGCTCTGAGCTGTCAGCACAGAGCCCGACACAGGGCTCGAACTTACGAACCGCGAGATCATGACCTGAGCTGAAATCGGAGGCTCAACTTGAGCCATCCAGGCGCCCTTGTCCTAGTCATTTTAGTGTCGTGCCTTTCACGTCATATCATCCCATCCCATCCTGCCATCTCTCCATCCACTCATTTGAAGATACAGTAATTGTTGGCCATGCAGCACAGCACAATGACTGTAATCACTTGGGAGGTGACTGGGAGCCAGGGTCCCTTATTACCTTGGGGTTGAGTCATTTTCACACGGAAAGAATGGGTGGGAATCCCCACCCGTAGGCTCTAGAGGTTATCTTTTGCATAGATCCCTCTACAACAAGCCTAATTGTTTCTCCTTTTATGGATGTTTTGCTTGGATGAGTCCTTCCTTTTGGGGCATGGAGCCATTTCCCAAGGACTTTTTCTTTTATAAAGTAGGCTTCACGCCCAGCTTGGAGCCCAATGAGGGGCTTGAACTCCAAGGCCCGGAGATCAAGACCTGAGCTGAGATCAAGAGTCGGAGGCTTATCCGACTGAGCCACCCAGGCATCCGAGCCCCAAGGACTTTTTCTATTCAGTCGGTGATCTAATGCCACAATCAGCAACTCTACTCCCGGCAGAGGCTTAGAATCTCTGGTTCCGAACTGTTATTTGGGGATTCATTTGCCTCCATTTTGTTTGACCTACTTGGTCTGGCCTTTCACCACCTGATCCAATTGGTAAGATTTGATCCTCTGGGCACTGAGCTCTGGGGGACCTCGTTCGTGCAAATTGCTGCAGCAGTTAAAATTTTTTTTTTTCCCTTTGAAAAATTAAAAAATGAAAACCTGTTCTCGAGGCTGGAGTTGGGCACTACTGTTTGCCTAGTAAAATTGGCTTTGCTTAAAACAGTGCAGTAGTTAGCTCCACATAATCAGGCCAAAAGAACAGAGGTGCTTTTAAGAACCGGCACGAGGTACGGTACTTTGTCAAGACTTGGTGACCTAGCTTTCTTTTGTTTGGAAGAAATGAGATCCCAAAGAGATTACCTATTTGTTCCTAGGGAAGGGAGCTCCTGATTATTGGTCTAAAAATGTGGTAGCCAGGGTTGCTGAGGGCTGGACTGCTGTTGAATGCCTTTTCACTTCTAAAAGTTCCTGTTCATTAACAAAATATTATTGCTGTTGAAACGGCTGAAGCCCGCTTGTTCATGAAAGGGATGGCGGAGGGAGAGAAACAGGCTGGTGGAGTTGGGAGAATCACCAACCCGTTGGCATCCAGAAGCCCGGCCTCACCATCCCCTGGAGGAGTTAGACTCTCAGGAGAGGTCACAAATGGAGTCCCACTGCATGGTGGCTGGTGACCCCTGCTGTGAAGGCCCTCTGCTACTTGCAGAATAAAATCCAAATTCCTTAGCTTGGCATTCAAGGCTCTTCTTCCCTTCTGACTCAGTCAGTTATTCACTGACCCCTGAATAGGCACGGGGATTATTACTGCCTCTGCCCTCAATACACTGCTCTTCAACCTCACTCATCGTCAAAATTCAGTTTGCTCCCACACACGTGTGGATCAGAGGGTAATTTTTAAAAATATTTTTTAATGTTTATGTATCTTCGAGAGACAGAGACACAGAGCTTGAGTGGGGGAGGGGCAGAGAGAGACAGGGAGACACAGAATCTGAAGCAGGCTCCAGGCTCTGGGCTGATGTAGGTCTCAAACTCGCGAACCATGAGATCATGACCTGAGCTGAAGTCGGGACGCTTACCTGACTGAGCCATCCAGGCACCCTTCTATTTTTTTTTTATTTGAGAGTGAGAGAGAGAAAGAGAGAGAGAGAAAGCAAGTGGGAGAGAGGGGCAGAGGGAAAAGAGAGAATCTTAAGCAGGCTCTATGTCTAGGGCAGAGCCCAATGCAGGGCTCGATCCCATGACCCTGGGATCGTGACCTGAGCCGAAATCGAGAGTCAGACGCTCCACTGACTGAGCGAGCCACCCAGGTGCCCCATAATCTGCGGCAACATTATTAGAACAACACGGAAAAGATAGCACGTGAGATGCTTCCTACAGTACTATCCCTGCAAGAGAATGGAAAGCCCTGTCAAATGTCCAGCAAACGACGAATGGCACGAGAACGGAGGAACCACACACTGGCACGTCATACAGCCCTTACAAAACCTGCTAGGGACACGTGCGCTGCCACAAACAGGTGGCAAGCTTCTATTGTTCGTGAAAACGTACATGTTGCAAACGGTACAGTGTGGTGTCGTTGCACAGGGTGGGCTTATTTTCATAAAATAACGTCACTTATGTATTATGGTTAAGTATACACATCAGAAACACCGACTTTAACTACAGCTATCTCTAGGACGAGACATCACAGGACATTTGTCTTTTCAATGTTATATATTCCTATGCCGTTTTTTTTGCTTTTGGTGGTGGTGGTTGTTGTTGTCGTTTACAAGGACCACATCTTACTTTGTGAACAAAGAGGAAAGAACATCATTTTTGAAAGGTCCCGCTCAGATCCCACCATTCCTCTAAAGCCTGTCTTGATCGCTTCTGTTTAGAGAGCTGCCCCCTCCTTGAAATCCTGTAGTGATGACGGAACAGAGTTTCAGGGGAGTAAACCTCAGCTGCGAAGCCTCCTGGTCCGCGGCCTCCTGCTGCTCCTTACTTAGCCTTTTATGTTGTGATACCTGGATTACAGGCTTCTTAAAAGTGAGGGTGTCCCACTTTTTCCCTTTACATCTGCTGCTCTGGCCACTTCCAGAACTCCCCCATTTGGAGACATTTGGAGACAATTGGAGACAAGTGAAAATTTTTACCACCCTAAATCGCCAACATGAGGACCAAAATGAGAAGACTTTAATCTGAGGGAGCCGAGCAGTTTGGACGAAGCACTTTGTACGGAAGGGTAGAGCGAAGCGTGACAATATTTACTCATTTGGTCCCCCGGTTCCCTTTCCGCAGCCCGTCGGACTTAGCAAACAGCATTTAATCTCTCACCCTGGGCGGTTATTGGAAGAGTTAGATGTTTCTCTCTTTGTTCTGTTCTTTTCCCTTAAGAGAGAATTCAACGGGTGTTTAGATCGGTGTGACCAATGAACGGGCTACCAGTCCAAGAAGATTCTAGAATCCAGGGGCTTACAGACTGAGTTCAAAGGAGTCCCCTTAGGCATCCAGCTCAAGGGGAATGGTCTCAAATTCTAGCTAAAACCTCCCTGGTACTGTCCTAATTCTATTACACCACTTCAGGAGTCCATGGTTTTGGGCAGCATCACTCACATGAGCCCTTCCCAGCGCCCGAGTTCCAAACATTGTAAATTTCTCCATTAAAATTATTATGCTCTAGGGGCGCCTGGATGGCTCAGTCGGTTAAGCGTCCAACTGCAGCTCAGGTCATGATTTTGTAGTTCATGAGTTTGAGCCCTGCGTCGGGCTCTGTGCTGACAGCTCAGAGCCTGGAGCCTGCTTCGGATTCTGTGTCTCCCTCTCTCTCTCTCTCTGCCCCTCTCCCACTCGCACTCTGTCTCTCTCAAAAATAAATAAACAGTTTTAAAAAAATTAAAAAAAAAACTATTATGCTCTAGCGGGACCTGGGTAGCTTAGTCAGTTAAGTGTCCAACTTCAGCTTAGGTCATGATCTCACGATTCGCGGTTTCGAGCCCCCATCAGGCTCCCCACTGGCTCCCGCCCCAGATTCTTGCTCTCTCCTCTCTCTCTGCTCATCCTCTGCTCGTGCTCTCTCTCTCTCAAAATTAAAAAAAAATTTTTTTTTAATTATTATGCTCTCTTTATCACTGGTAAGATGGGGACTTCTTTTACGTCCGTGTAAATAAAGGGAAAGAGGAATTTCTGTCATTAAAAAAATTTTTTTTATTTTTTATTTAAAAAAATATTTTTAACGTTTATTTTTTGAGAGACACAGACAGAGCATTAGCAGGGGAGGGGCAGAGAGAGAGAGGGAGTCACAGGCTCTAAAGGGGGCTCCAGGCTCCGAGCTGTTAGCAAAGAACCCAAAATGAGCCTGGAACTCATGAATTGTGAGATCACGACCTGAGCCAAAGTCAGACACTCAACTGACTGAGCCACCCAGGCGCCCCGGAATTTCTGTCATTTAAAAAAAAAACGATCAAGTTCAAAGGCAGAGACTAGACACAATCATGGTCTCTGTAGCCTCAGTGCCCAGCACAGAGCCTGGCACAGAGTAGGCCCTTAGTGAATGCAAACTAAAAAAATTCACTAAGGAGTCTTGCTACTAGGAGCACCTGGGTGGCTCAGCTGGTTATGTTTAAGTTTCTAACTCTTTTTTTTTTATTAATTTTTTTTAACGTTTTTATTTACTTTTGACACAGAGAGAGACAGAGCATGAACGGGGAGGGGCAGAGAGAGAGGGAGACACAGAATCGGAAGCAGGCTCCGGGCTCTGAGCCATCAGCCCAGAGCCCGACGCAGGGCTCGAACTCACGGACCGCGAGATCGTGACCTGAGTGAAGTCGGATGCTTAACCGACTGAACCACCCAGGCGCCCCTAACTCTTTTTATTTAATGTTTATTTATTTTTGACAGGGAGAGACAGAGTGTGAGTGGGGGAGGGGCAGAGAGAGAGAGAGAGAGAGAGAGAGAGAGACACAGAATCCGAAGCAGGCTCCAGGCTCCGAGCTGTCAGCACAGAGCCCAACGAACCCATGAACTGTGAGATCATGACCTGAGCCGAAGTCGGACGCTTAACCAATTGAGCCACCCAGGCGACCCTAGGTGTCTGACTCTTGATCTCAGCTCAGGTCTTGATCTCAGGGTCATGAATTCAAGCTCTGTGTTGGGCTCTATGCTGGGTGTGGAGCCTACTTAAGAAAGAAAGAGAGAAAGAAAGAAAGAAAGAAAGAAAGAAAGAAAGAAAGAAAGGAAGGAAGGAAGGAAGGAAGGAAGGAAGGAAGGAAGGAAGGAAGGAAGGAAGGAAGGAAGGAAGGAAGGAAGGAAGGAAGGAAGGAAGGAAGGAAGGAAGGAAGAAAGAAGAGTCTTGCTACTACTGCTTTTACTAAATTTCCTTTCCTTGGATTGGTCTACAACACGGTTTCTCGACTTAGCCACTCTCGGTGTTTGGGGCCGTCCTGTGCATTTGTAGGACGTTTAGCAGCGTATCCGGCCTTTCCACCCACTAGACACCATAAGGACCCTACTCCCCGCAAGTGGTGACAATCAAAAATATCTCCAGACAGTGGCAGATGTCCCCTGACAGGAAAAATTGCCCCTCTGTGTGAGACAATGGTCTAGAGGCTCCCCTCTTTGCTTCACATAAATCAATGAAGATTAAAAACAACAACAACAACAAGTAAAAACAAAGCACAAAAAAGTCCTCTATGTATAAACTTAGCTCCAGCAGGTAATTACGTTCCCTGCTCCTTTCTACGCAAGGCATGTCTGAACATTTAGAAGCATATGCCCATATGCCACCCCCCCCAACATTTGTGTCCCTGGTGGAGAGCTGTGGGGGGGCAGCAGCACCCTGGAGGCCAACACAGACATCACCGTCTCTGGTCAATCAAGGACACAGAGCGCGGAATCTACCTTAAGCCAACACAACACCAACGGCCTCCGAGCTAGAGCTCTCTAAGCTTGACTCTGGGAATTAGCCGGGCCGGACCAGTCCCGTAGGCTGGGTGTTGAGATGTGTTCCTGCGCCCCCAAACTGCCAACTCAGCTCTGCAGGCCCGGGCTCCCTGCCTGTGTCCTCCGCAGGCACGCTTTTGACGTATTGTACGGAGTTCCTCATTCCTGGGCTGGGATCTTCACCTTGAAGCCTTGGCAGAGCATGAGAGGGATGGGATGGAAATCTTGGCAGAGGAAAGAACCCACGTATCAAGTGCCTGACAAGCACAACCTGTTTGGATTTTGGCTTCACTTCCCCTCTCCTGCTTTGGGGGGTGCTAATGTGACTTGGTGAAAGAGCTTTACGATTGATGGGGGCGGGGCCTTGGTGGGGCTGTGCCGAGGTGAATGGAGGTGCTCCCTGTTTCTGGGAAATCACGCTGTTTTGTTTTGTTTTGTTTTGTTTGCAGAGTCTTGCAATGGTCATGAGAACAAAACCTGAGGCTAAGAGGCTCTTGGGGGTTGAAGCTCAGCCCCTTGGTGTGGCGAGGAGACAGTTGTCACCTGATCCGAGTCTCCAGAGTGTCCTTCTCAATCTCTGGTGAGTGGTGGCACAAGGCTCCGCCAGGCGGAGGGCACCCAGTGGAAAATTCCCAGCTCCAGTCACCTTAACGAAGAGAGGCACTCTCGCCTCTCCTGTGGCTCGGAGGTTTCCAGGGAGAAACGGGAGGAGGAAAGCAAATGCTTCAGGCCGCTGCCTCGGCCTGGACAGTGGTGCGTGTGACCGGAGCTGGGAGGAGACGGGTGACCCACATAGCCCTGGTCCGAAGGCATAAGCATCAAAAATCGCAGAACGGAGTCGGCCCACGAGCGCCTGAGCTTTCTCCGTGGAAAACGTGCTCCTATTTATGATGCTGACACAGCCAACTCGGCTGCCCCGGCTTTCACTTATTCATTCAACAACCGTCTCGTAAGCGTCTGCCACGTGCTGGCCGTGGACTAGCTGGGCAGGTACGGTGATGGGAGAAGACGGCTCTTGTTTTCGCGGGTGGGGTGGGGTGCCCAGGAAAGGCCCCAGTGGAGAAGTTCGCCAGCTGAGTGGCGCAGAGGTGGGGAGGACCGGGGAGTGGAGAGGGCGGAGGGCCCTGCTAAGGCACGGGGCTTCCTCCCAGCCAGTGAGGGGGTCTGAAGCAGAGAATGACAAGGTCATTTTAGAGGAAAGCTCTTGCGGTGGGGAGGAGGATGTGAATTATTTAGGGTGCCCAGTGGAAACGTATTTGGAAGTGGTTTGTTTTCCGAATCGGCTCCTTCCCTTGTCCCCAGCCCCTGGCTGATGACACACAACCAAATGAGCCTAGGACACTCCCTTCTCTCCCTTCAGGTGGGTTCCTATGCGGTCTGGAGCCTGGAAGCGGAATGATGTGGGGTTGGCGTCACGAGGGAGACCCACGGAGCATACTTTCCCTAAGATTTTGTTGGGGGCTCCCGATTATGCCTCTTCCTTTGTGGTCTAACTGCTAGGGCAAGTGAGGAAGCATTCCGCCTGCAGTGTAGGCCAGGGATCCTCCGGGAAGGGGTACCTGGTGGGAAAGCGTGCAGGGCTGAGCGCTCTGGAGCCCCTTTCTTCCACAGCCGCTAAGAAATCCTGAGACTCCGGGACAGGCAGGGCTGGCTCTGCGTGGGAGCCAGAGTGGCAGGGTGGGAGAGCTGGATCCCAAGTTCCGTTCATCTCCAGTGACCATTTCCTCTAGGGCAGGGTTTCCCTAGGGTGTCACTAGCCTCGGCACGAGTGACATTTGGGGCCAGGTAATTCCCTGTTGGGGGCAGGGGGCACTGTCCTGTCCATTATGGTAACTTTAGCAGCATCTTTGTCCTCCACCCATCAGCTGCTGGTAGCGTCCCCAAGTTGGGACAATCAAAAATGTCTCCAGATACTGGAAGCATCCTTGTGGGGTGAACGCCCCCAGCTGACAGCCACCGCTCTATGGGACAGTATTCCATTCTTATCTTATCGGACCTCCCGGCAGTGCTCAGTGCAACGGGTCACTCGCTTCCTCCTGAAACTTCTATTCCTTCGTGCACTCTCCGTGTCTTCCTTCCAACTTTCTGCCCGGTTCTTTAGATTCCTGGGGACTCGCCATCTTCTTCCTGATCTCTACATGCAGCCCCCTCCCTCAATGCTGGTACTCAAACTCATTTCCTGCTTATACTTTATGCTTTCTCCCTCTCATTCATTCATCCCCAGGATTTTCCAAATATTCCCGCATCTGTCACCGGCCCAGATTTCTCTAGTCTACGCCCTAGACTCATTTCTCTGTGCTTTGGATGTCTCGTTGGCATCGCAGAATCCATCTATGTTTCTCAGAAATCCACTCTTCAACCCTGTCAACTTGTTGTCCGATCCATTAAACCTTAAGGTCATCCTGACACCTGCTTTTCTCTCGTCTTCACATCCAGTGCATGACCAATCCCGGCCCAATTCTATCTTCAAAATCGCCCCCAAAACCATCTGTTTCCAACCACACTAGTTCAAACCGCCACAGAAGGTGAAAAACCAATAATGCAGATAACTCCAATGGCCTCAGTGGTTTCCTGACTTCTGCTATGCTTCTCTCCAGTCCATTTTCCACCCAGAGACATCTTTCATAATTGTTTAAAATGTTTCTTTATTTATTTTTGAGACAGCACACACGAGCAGGGGAGGGGCAGAGAGAGAGAGGGAGGGAGGAAATCCCAAGGAGTCTCCACGCTGTCAGCGCCCAGCCCAACACAGGGCTCAATCTCACGAACCACGAGATCATGACCTGAACTGAAATGAAGAGTCTGATGCTTGACTGACTGAGCCGCCCAGGGGCCCCCAGAGCAATCTTTTAAAAGCACAGATCAGATCACATGATGCTTGGCTTTAATTTCTGCAAAGGCATTCCGTTGCACTTGAAGAAAATCTACGTGTCTTAACATGGCCCCATCCTCCTTTCCAATCTTCTTTGTGCCATTCACCCTTTTGTTCCTGCTGCTGCCATGTTGGCCTTCTTTCGCTCCCTCACGTGTGTCACCTCAGGACCTCCACACATGCTGTTATCTTCTCCTCTTACCTTCTCCTCCAGCTCTTTTCATTCTGCGGATCTCAGTATGTCATTTCTTCCAGAACATCTTTCCTGCTCTCATCCTCTCAGATTCAGTTTGCCCATCATGGTCTCTCCCGGCATGCTTCTTTATAGCACTTGTGACTTTTAACGCCATCTGTACTCACGTGATTCTCTATTGTCGGCTCCCCTGCCAGATTGGACGTGTCCTGAGGGAAGGGACTCTCAGCGTCTCTTCTGCTCACTGCCATGTCACCATCTTAATATTGCTATGTGACGCTCAGTGAGTGCTCGGTAAACATTGATTGGATGAATGACGAGTCACCTCTCGCTTCCCTGGCCAACCGCATCCAGAAAAGAATACTTTGTGACCAAGAGAAATGAATGACCGTGGAGAATGAAGAAAAAAGCTCCTTGAATGTCTGTGTAAACGAAAAGAAGCTTTCCAGAGACGGTTCTTGAGAGCACAAAGCACAAGGAGACGAATCGGGTACCCGCTGACTGGCAGTGAGACTTGTTGATTTCGTCATTAGCATTTTCCATATTTATCCTAAGACTTTCCACCAAATCAAGAGGGATCCCCGTGAGTCCCAGGCAGGATCACATCAAAGCAATCTAAGAGGCAGAGCTGAAATTAATTCAGTCTTCTGCCTTCCTGGAAGGCCTGAGCTCGCAAAGAGGGAGACGGCAGCCCCCCACCCGGGCCGAAGGAGCCACGGAAGTGACGGGACACAGCTTCCCCCGCTGTGCTGCGTGGTGCTCTAATGCGTCCCCGAAGCCCCGTACGTACTGGGGGACTTGATGTGAAACCGTAGAACATCCTCCGTATGATGAGACAAGGAGAGGCCACGTTTCTCCTCCTCCTCCGCAGGCCCAGTTACGCAGAGCGCATTTCACTGTTTTTCTGAAAATTCATGAGGGTGGTTGGCTGCACAGTGTTGGTGTCAGTGGATGACGCTACAAAGCTCAGCCTTGGAGGCCAACCGAGAGTAAGTCACATCAGCCTCTCCCCATCGTTTGAAGAAGGGACATCAGCCCTAGAGCTCTCACGCCCGCAATCAAACAGCTAAGCATTTGCTAAGGGCAGGTTAAGATCCCAAAATGTGGAGGCAAAAAAAAAAAAAAAAAAAAAAAAATCCAAAACCATACTGGGAGCCCAGTCGGTAGAACAGTGGAATTCATTTTTAACGGGTTTATTTATTATGTCTTAAATCAGCCTTAATGAATCTGAGGAAAGAGTCTCAAGGTCCATGTGTTACGGCTCAAGGACGAGTCTGGGGCCCTGAGTCCAAACATATTGTGATTGGCTGCCTGTTGCTAAACAACAGAAATAGCCCTGCATCTGCTGTCAGCGCAGGGCTGGGATGTTATTTACAAGGGGGGGGGGGTCACCCAAGTTCCGCCAGCAGCCATTAATAAAATACGAACGGGATATAAATGGCAACTCGCACCAACAGTAAAATCACAAGGTTGGATGGACTGAGGCATACGATGGATTCTAGTAGGGGGGAAGCTGTAGAAAAAGACATGCTCTTAGATTTACTCTCCATCAAGAATGGAAAAAAAGAGAAGCCCTCACGAAGGCACTTCCTGTTTTGAGAGCAAAGTTCTGTGTTAAGATGAGCTGTTTCCAGTTTCAGTATTCGCTCAGAGGATGGAGAGAGCATTTTCTTTGTGTCACACCCCAAAGATACAAATAAAACCCAGCCCCTGCCGTCACAGAGCATGCAGATGGGGAGCCGGGCTGTGCAGGGCCTGGCAAAACAGGAAGTCACAGGTGACTGCTGTTTTTTTGGAGGCTGGTATGTTGGATGGTTTGGCCTAAGGGATATTTTGCTACCTGGAATGATGGCAGAGCTGGGGAGACAGGAAAACTAAACTGAAATGGAGTGGTGGCCAGGGCCCTGAGGAGTAGGAACTTAATTTTGAGACTCGTATCAAATAATCCAGCAAGATGTGAGACCAAATTGAATCAACACAGAGATGGATGAAAGTCTCCCGGTTTAGGACTTACTTAATAACTATCTGTTGAATGAATGAATGAATGAACGAACGAATGAATCTCTTCTATATATCATCCCACATTTACTGCTTACCTCAGATTCTTTGTAGTAACGTTCCGGAATTTCATCGCAGGCAATATCAATAAAGCAAACTTCTCTCTCTAGGTCTTTGGCCTCATTGTCAAAAATCTGAAAGGGCAGAGCAACATATCAAAAGTTAGTATCTCCAGGCGCCTATGGTTGGCGTGACTGCGCCCGAGGCAGAATAACACCCCACGGGGTATCTTCACATGGCTCAGTGCTCCTGGCTGGGGCTTTCTGCCGGCCTTGGCATGTGCAAGACTCATGAAAGGCTTTTTATTCGTCGCTTACATTTTGTCACATCAGAGGCAGGTGTAGCATCAATCACCGCCTGGCGAGGAGTAGAAGAAAAAGTGGTCTGTTTTTAGAAGTCCAAGAGTGAAGAAATAAATCTCTTCCAAAAATGAAGACTGCTGAGTTTTTTTTGGCAGTGAATCTGAACAGGGGGCGTGAAGAGGCTACAAAGGGTCTGGCTAGATAGAAGACCACAAGTGGCAACAGAGCCCAAGATTTAGGGAAGACAAATGTGTTTTGCTTTGTTTCATTTTCATGAAAAATGTTATATATGTTTACCTTCACAAACAACACATGCCCATGGCAGAAAAAAAAAAAACAAAACAAAACAGATAAACCAAAAGAAGAAAATAGAGACTGTCCACAATCTCATCACCCAGGAATAAACCCATGTATTACTTTTGTTTATTTAAGAACACGATTTCTTTGGGACACGAAGGAGTAAGAAGGGAGAGCTTGCGGAGAAATGGCGAGGGTTCCCTGATCGTCTGCTTTAGGTTCCAAAGGCCCAGAATGTCCATCACTTGCAATGAAATACGTAAGACAGCTACATATCTGGATATAAATTCTGGTGGAACAATGAAGTTCTTCTACTTTTCTCCCTTCTCATTTTTTCTAGCCTGAAGGGATGCTCTTCCCAGCCCTGCTGAAGGCTGGTAGACAGACTAAGTTTGCAAAACCACTTCATCCTTGGAAGACATTTTAGCTTTAGCTGTATCCCCACCTCACTGTTTGGCTAATTCCTGCCAGGGAAATCAACTGTGCCCGCTGATTAAATCTGATTCTTCAGAAGACAATGAAATATTTTGGCAGAACAGTGTGCCTAAGAACACTGACTTGACATGTGACACAAATTGGTGCCTATTAATAACATGATCTCCCACAGGACAGCCTCTGCAGGACCCTTTCCATGCTACACTCTCCTTTGTTGATTCGTGACTTGAAACTATTAGTCTTTTCCAAATGCTTTCCAATAATATCTGTGCTGGTATTTATCCTCCAAGTCTGATGTTTGCTCTGTCGTCTATTTTCTTCTAAAATGGTCGGGGACTGGACGTTTCGGATTTGTCCAAGGAGACTGACTGTCCAGTCTGACCTGAGGTGGCCACCACCTCTTCCTTAAAGGGAGAGAAGGACCGGTTCTCGGATCAGCTCTGGCTCCTTCCACTGCCACTTGAGGTCAAGTGCCTGGGGACACTCAAGAGTGTTCAGGAAGGACAGGTGGATGGCTTTGAAATGAAAGAGATTGTATGGAAACAAGTTCAAGTTTGAGTGGAGAAACAAATAAATGAAATACTGGGTGTCAGGTTGTTCTCATGGGTCTCCTTCCCTCCCCCTCTCTTCCTCTCTCTCCTCCCCCACCCCCTCTCTTTACCGAGTCTCTTTTAAGTGTGTGCCAAGAGAAGAAAGACCTGTGCCTCATTAAGAAAACAAAACAAAATGGAATACCCCAGAGGGAAATGAGCTTCTAGAGAGTAAATTACAAAAGAAGTTAGAGAGGTTTGACATTTATTGGTGGTAAAATTTATGGGACTGAAGGAAGGGGAAATAAACAGGGGTTAAGGGAGGTACTGACAGATTGTGTGGCTTTTCCTAATTTAATCCAAACATTTTTGATCACCTATCATACCAGTTATCACATTATTGCCCCTCAGCTGCGAATTAAGCCATTAGTTTCTGCTCTGAGATAACGCACTGGACCCTAGAAGCACGTCTTCTTTACAGCAGTTATGACGTTACGTTATTTACTGGAGGGACGCGGCAGGAGGAAGGGGGCTTCTCTTCCTGGTGTTGGATCTTCTCCTGCTGCAGAGTCCGTCAGTGGGGACATTCAGTGGCGTTCTGTCTCAATTGCACGCCGGGAGCGCATGGTTGCCTGGTGACCTTGCGGCCCTGGCCTTCACCTTGGCCCTCTGCATGTAGGACCATGCGTTCCAGGGTTTGCACTGGCTGTGGCACTCACCTCTACACCCCTGCCCAACAGTGTCATCTGACCAGTGCCCAGCGGGCTGTTTCCCAGTGCCTAGCGACCGTGGACCAGCCCTGGTCCAGGAAAACCTGCAAACTCCACCATTCAGTGGGTTATGACCACAGCCTTTCCAGTAAAGGCTGAGCCCCACAGCCATGGAGAAGGACCTCTTCCGAGTCTGTTCTTCCTTCTGTATTCTCCCTCAGCCTTGGGTACCCTTTGGGGTTCCCTTTACATCTTTATAGTTCCACCTATCAAAGTTTAACAATTCCTTATATTACACTCCCTCTATTCAAATTACCGTGTGCCTCCTGATCGAGCCCCGACTGACACACTGTGTATATAAATTGCTGTCCTCAGCTCTGTGGGCTACAAAGACAAGGAGGGCTGAGTCCCTGCCCTTACAGAGTTACCATTTACTAAGACCGATTAGGAAGCTATTTCGTAAGATGCAAGGCAGAATAAAGTATTTGCTACAATGAAAGAATAGACTATAAAGCCAGGGGGAGGAACCATTTAGTTAGCAATTATATTATCAGGGACTCCTGGGTGGCTCAGTCGGTTAAGCGTCCGACTTTGGCTCGGGTCATGATCTCACGGCTTGTGAGTTCAATCCCGGCGTAGGGCTCTGGGCTGACCCCTCGGAGCCTGGCGCCTGCTTCGGATTCTGTGTCTCCTTCTCTCTCTGCCTCTCCCCCACTCGTGCTCTCTCTCTCTCTCTCTCTCTCTCTCTCTCAAAAATAAATAAACATTAAAAACCAACCAACCAAACAACAAAAAACTACATTATCAGGACACTGAGAGAACTGAGATGAGAAAATTCTCATTTTTCAGATGAGAAAACCAAGGCTCAAGGAAGCAAAGAGCTTTGCCTGAGGTCACACAAGGGCTGGCAGAGAACCTCAGATTCAGGGCGAGCCTCCAGCCTTCACAACCAGACCCCTCCAGGGATAAAAAGCTGCCTTTCGGCACCCAGGCGGGAAGATAAATGTCAGTCAAAAGTGCTTCCTGCTTCTTCCCAGAAAGATGAAACTGGAGACTGCTTCCCCTCTCACTACTGACAAAATGTATGTCGTGAGCAACTGAGTTTGGGAACTCCCCTCAGGCTGGGAACTTTTCTGCTTTGTTGAATAGCAGAGATCGCCGCAGAATCTACTCGGCCGTCACTACCTTGACACTTAATTTACATCCGAAATACGGAGCACCATCACATCAGCACCATCAGTAATTGTTCCAGGGTGGGGTTCCCCAGCGCTCGAACATAGCCACAGAAATCACTTGAGGCTTGAGACTGAAACCTCTCTTCAGGCCTGAGGTTACAAAGAGTTCTAATTTTCAATAAATAATTAACCTCCCAATGATTAGAGATTTGGGGAGCTGCTCTTAGGCGCTCAATCAGTGCCCGCCGACTTAATGGATGGCATTAGCTTTTACTTCCCAAAGAGGAATCCACGGCAGGAATATCGCTTACTAATTGATCTTAGTTTCCTTTCGTGAGCAGTTCTACTGCCTTGGTCAGAAGCACCCTAACTTTCCGTAATTCTCAACAGAGGGCTCAATGTCCAGTGGGAACTTCACAGCATTCGCCGACAGGTCTTAGATTGGGCATCAGGTGAGCTGGATTTCAATGATCTCCTCTGTGTAACCTTGGGCAAGACCTTGTACCTCCTTGGGGTCTCTGTAGCCTCACCTGAAAATAAAAGCCTTCGTCAAACGGATGGGTACCAGGAAGCTGTGAAACATCCTGGGATCGTACCCCAAATGTGGCGAGGTGCGTTTTTCTGCAGCAAGCGATCAAGCACTTTCACTTGATCACTAAAGAGATATGCGGCCCCAGTGAGGTTGAGACCAAGAGATCCAGAGGACCACTAAGATTCTTTCCAGTTAAAACGTCTGTGATGTCGAGTGACCTCTGGGTCGTGTTGCATCTTGCTCTTTGGCCCATTCCTTCTCTGCCCCTTCACAGCCAGCTGCCTTGGGTCGTCCACAGGGGCGCTGAGGCGGAGAAATGGAACAGGCGGAGAAATGGATCACGACGACGGAGGGTAATCAGAGGCCACATGGGGGGGGGGGGGTGTGAAACGGTCGGATCTTCATGCTCAGTTTCAGGGCACAATCCAGAACTAATCCACCACTGTTACAGAGGCTTAGTCAGGCCCCAGAGGAAAACACCATGAGTAACTACTATTCATTTGGGTTTCCCCAGCAGCAGAAGTAGCTGCCAAAATTCTGGTCAAGCCATTGGCTCTCTCAGCGGGAATACGAGATCTGCTGAGATAGCTTTATGATGAGATGCATCTTGTTGATACATCAAGTCACCGCTCCGTCAGGCCCGCACCTAACACAGGTGCCGTGCACCTTGATGGTCTTGGGAACTTCTTGGGGAGAAGTTGTTCCCTTCTGAGATGGGAGCTGGGTTAGGGAGTTAATTGTGGCACTTTCCCTACATCCCCAAGAATAATGTTCCCATCTTTGGTTAATTACCAGAGACATGCCCGCCCACAGATCATTTGCAGCGGATATCAGTGCCAATCCGGTTGACTCTCCCGACCTTCTCTCACCCACCCACTAGGCAATGAGCGCTCAATAAACAAACTCTTTTTGATTTGAACTGAGCACTATGACAATGAGAAGGCAGATCTCCTGAGTA
This sequence comes from Leopardus geoffroyi, assembly GCF_018350155.1. Lineage (NCBI taxonomy): Eukaryota > Metazoa > Chordata > Mammalia > Carnivora > Felidae > Leopardus > Leopardus geoffroyi. The sequence continues at coordinate 47,435,238 of NC_059330.1, forward strand.
AATATTATCTTATAGATTCCAAACAAAAAGGGAGTGATTTCCCCTTTGTTGTAAAGTATTAGGAACATTAAGCATGAAGCATCTTTCAAATCTTAATATACTTTGACCTAGTAAGCTTAAGCTTTGAGAATTTATCTTAAGAATCTTAAATGAAGGAAAAGCTTCATGCACAAAGATTTTCATCCTGACATTATTGTAATGGCAAGAAAAAACAGAGAAAGGAAGCAAACAGCTTAAATATCCCAGTATGGGAGAATACCCATGAAAACTCCATTCTTAAAAATCATTTCCCCAGGAGAGTATAGATACATGGAGGTGGGTGGGACGGAGAAGGGAAGACACCCCATTTTTTTTAAAGATTTTATTTTATTTAAAAAAAAATTTTTTTTCAACGTTTATTTATTTTTGGGACAGAGAGAGACAGAGCATGAACGGGGGTGGGGCAGAGAGAGAGGGAGACACAGAATCGGAAACAGGCTCCAGGCTCTGAGCCCTCAGCCCAGAGCCCGACGCGGGGCTCGAACTCCCGGACCGCGAGATCGTGACCTGGCTGAAGTCGGACGCTTAACCGACTGCGCCACCCAGGCGCCCCTAAAGATTTTATTTTTAAGTAATCTCTACACTCAACATGGGGCTCGAACTCACAAACCTGAGGTCAAGCGTTGCATGCTCTGACTGAGCCAGCCAGCTGCCCTGAAATGCCCCCTATTTAATAGGAGTCATGTGGTCCTAACTCAGAAGGGAAAGGTACACTGACAAATATGAAATGCGTTTTAACAATGCACTAGATTTCTTCCTCAAACAGGGAGGGATGTCTTTCTAGATTTGGAATCTCTCTTGTTACAGTCCAGTGAGGGACAGCACTGGGTACAGTGGCTTTTCAGAAATCCACAAACCTGGGAGTCACAGATTCTGCATCCCTTTTCTCTATAATGGTAACTTTTGTGGTGTAAGATCCAAGTTTGTTTGTTTGTTTATTTACTTATTTATAAAGTAGGCTCTCTGCCCAACTTGGGGCTTAAACTCACAATCACGAGATCAAGAGTCGCATGCTCTGCTGGTTGAACCAGCCAGGTGCCCCTAAGATCCAAGTTTAGATTGGAACTATCTTTACTTGCCGCACAATTTTTCTGTAAACCTAAAACTGCCCTAAAAAATAAAGTCTATGATTTTTTTTTTTAATTGAAGAGGAAAAAAAAGATCCAAGCTTAGTAGCTGTGTGTATTTTATCTTCCTGCCATCAGCTGAAGCTATCAGTCCAAGGTGGAGGTGGGTGATTGGTAGGGATTTTGAGAAAAATTCACCAGTCATCTTGCTTTATGCTTCACATATGATTAAAGGGAAAAGAATCCCAGCTGAGCCACTGTTCTCTAACATCATCTTGCTGCACTTGGGAGGTCTCTGGGGAAGCAACTGATGGAAGACATACTAACAAAGAACAGGTTTAACAAGAAGGAGCCTTGGAGGCAGAATTACTGTTTTAACAATCCTTTCATTTTAATGCTCTCGATTTGCAAGATGGCCATTGGTTTGGTGGAGGGCAGGCAATGATGGTCCCTGGGTTAACACATTAGGCATAGGGGGCTAGAGTCTGATTCATGGTTTATTGATTGTTATCTGTCATCAGTACACCCAGTGGACAGAGCCTAAAATGCAATTATGGCTGGGATAAAATATAGTCCAAGTTATTGACAAAGCAAACCGTCATTTCGTTACCCCATCTTTACTGGTATTCTCACCAAGAACATTTTCACACCTACACAATTCAATGGTGACTGTTTCATTAATATGTATACTCTGTGATCCAACCCAACTTATTTTCCAACTGCCATTCAGATAGAGATAAAAAAGCTTGGTCTTCTTTGGTCTTTTAAAAACACTGCATCCCCTTCCACTCCCCCACCTAGAATACAGAGTTGGGTAACTGTTATTTGTTCTAACGGTGCAATTACTTAAAAATGGTGCTCTGAAAAGAAGAAACTAGATGCACAGCAACTAAAAAATCAGTATTTTATTTTACTTTATTTATTTATTTATTTATTTACTTATTTATTTATTTATTTATTTATTTAGTTAGTTAGTTAGTTAGTTAGTTCTGAGAGAGAGCGAGAGAGACCAACCACAATTGGGCAGGGGCAGAAAGAGAAGCAGACAGAGAATCCCAAGCAGTCTCCATGCTGTCAGCACAGAGCCTGATGTGGGTCTCCATCTCACAAACCATGAGTTCGTGACCTGAGCCAAAATCAAGAGTCGGACACTTAACCAACTGAGCCATCCAGGCGCCCCAACTGACAAATATTTATGAAGCACCTGCTATGTGTTCAACACTATGACTTTTAGAATGTGTCCACTGTCAAGGGGGCTTGTGATTTTGGAGAGAAGACTAGATTGAATGCATGACTGAACCAACACCACCATATAAAATATAATCTATATGTTACTAAAGTACTGAGTACTAAAAGGTATGCTTCAGACAAGAGTATTCCAGTCCAAATTCAGCAAGGAGGAAACTCAGCAATGGCCCATGGTAGTCTGGGCTCAGGATCATTATTTAACCAGCGAGGATGATTCAAAAGATTGGCCATTTTGGTGTGGCATGGAAAGAAGCCCCTCCATGTGCCTGCACAGTGTGGTCCAGAGACACCTGAAGCTGGGATATAACTTATGGCTGCTGGAGTTTCTGTCTAGGGGGCCTCAGAGAACTGTCTACCAGTGCTGGGGGTGTTGGGGTAAGTGATGACCCCAGACTCACTTCTGAACCGACCGTGGTTTTGGAGCCGAATTGGAGCCCCATATGGTAATAGCATGGGAAGTGAATTGCATTGACTTAATTCTCATCAAATGCTCCACTGGCCATTGGGTTTAGGGGGTATTAAGGCTGAGTAAAGGAAACTCATCTATCAGGGTTAGGCCAGTTTGTCTTAGCTACTGGGTAAACTTCAGTGCTTCCCCAGAGAATGTTCCCTGGTGGACAATATCATTAGGCTTTTCAGCACAGAATGGAAAACTGTTTTCCCAAAGCCAGCGGGAGTAGCAAAGCAAACTGAAGGCAAAGGTTTCCACCCACAAGTGTCTGAGAAAATTCTGTCTTCAATGAGGTGGTAATGATGTGTGCAGAGCTGCAGGAGGGGTGGAGAGGGGTGAGGGATGGGGCAGGGGAGCTCCAAAGAACGCCTCTGTGAATCTCAGCAGACCTTTCTAGTTGCACCATTTTCTTTTCTTTACACTGCCCTCTCTCCTTTAATTGCCAGCTCACTTACCTTCGAGCGTATTGGGTTTGAGTTTTAAGGGGCTTTACGTAGACAATCGGACGAAGGGTCTCTCAGAGGGACTCTTCTCTTTGCTGGTAAACTGGGGAAAATATTGTCATGACCCAGCAACCCTATAGTGTCTTAGAACTGGGGAGGGGCCACTGAGTTAGGGGAGGATGGGGCAGGGACAAATAAAGCTCTGGGTGGTGGGAGACAGCTTAGATCAGAGACGAAGATGGGTGGTGGACAAGTGGCTTCCCTCAGCATCATCTGTGGGTATTCTGCATGTTACCTACAGGTCCCTGGACAGTAACCAAGGGAAGCTGGCAAGCACTTGGGTAAGGCCAGGGCTCCCAAGAGGGCTGTAGAGTTTCTAACAGAGGGAGGACCACTCCCACCTTGGAGAGGAATAAGGATGCGAGTGGGGGTCCTTGGGAGGCCAGGAAGCAGGGGTAGAAAAGAACACCACCCGGTGAGCCATCTTGAGGGAGCCGATTCAAAAAAGTGGGGCATTCGTGGTGCCAGCAACAGGGGCTTGCCTGTTTCCTACATGAGTTACTGAATACGTTTCTCTATATTAGTTCAAATTAATTAAACTCCTAAACAGATCTCTCTGCCAAAAAGGCTTCCAAGATAGGTGCCTGGAGAAAGTTCAATGCAATGGTCATTCCCAGTTTGAGCACACAGAAACAATGGGTACGACTCCCAGATCGCTCAGTCTGGCCCCTTCACGGCTGAACTAGCACAGAAGGCACACCACACCCCTCCAGAGTTGTTTTGGTTTTTTTTCTTAAAAAAAAAAAAAAAAGTCTCAGGAAGTAGATGTTTTTAGTTAGAAGAAGAATCAAGTACAAAGAAGAAATTAGCAACCACCCAGAAGATGTTACCCATATCTTAATCCCCTAGTCTTTCTAGCACGGGACAGACACAATTTTGAAAAACCAACTTTATGCAAAATCCAGTGCCATTCCATCATTCACAAAAAATAAATGACAACTCAATATCTCAGCAAGAGATGTTGATCCTTGTTTTTTTCACGTTAGACTCCCTGCCCCTGAAACAACCTTTTAAAAATGTTTTTTGGGGGGCCATACAGTTCTATCAATTTTAACACGTGGATGTGTTCCTGGAACCACCACTACAATTAAGATACAGAACAGTTTGAGCAGCCCAAAAAACTAATTTATAGTCACACCCTCCCCAGGCCTCAACCCCTGGCAAACACTGATGTGTTCTCCATCCCTTCAGGTTTTTGTTTTTTTTTTTCTTTTTAAGAATGTTATACAAACGGAATCCTATAGGTTTTAACCCTTTGAAACTGGCTCCTTTCACTCAGTATAATGCCTTTGAGATTCATCCAGGTGTGGCGCAAATCAAAGTTGTGGCACAAATCATTCCTTTTTATTGCTAAGCAGTATTCCATCGTGTGGACGCACAACAATTTGTTGATCAATCCTCCTGTTTCTAGCCTGGGGCAATTATGAACGGAGCTGCTGGCATTTGTGGACGGGCTTTTGTGTGAATGCATATTTTCATTTCTCTAGGGTACGTACCCAGAAGTGCGATGGCAGGGTGGTAAGGTTTCTGCAGAAGCAGATGTTATCAACACCCCCGTAGTGGATTCAGATTCACAGCATGCCCAGAAACCTCTGAATGTGACCTTATTTGGAAATGGAGTCTATGCAAATAGAATTAGTTAAGGATTGCTATGGACTGATATTTGTGATTCCACCGTTCCTGGCCCAAAACTCCTTGTTGAAACCTAATGCCCCATGGGATGGTGTTAGGAGGTGGGCTTTGGGGAAGTGATTCGGTCATGAGGGTGGGGCCCTCATAAACGGACGAGTGCTCTGCAAAAAAGACCCCACAACGCTCCCTAGACTCTTCTACCGCGTGAGCTTACAGGAAGAAGCTGCGGCCTGCACCTCAGAGCTCAACCTAACGGTTGGGTTCTGAACCCACTCTTACCCTGGATCTCCTGCCTCCAGACCGTGAAATGAATTTCTGTTGTTTATAAAGTTCCTAGTCCGTGGAACGAAAATGATCCTGGATTTAGGATGGCCCCTAAATCCCGTTGACTAGTGAGACAGAGAAACACACGAGGAGATCATATAAAGCCAGGCAGAGATAGAAGTGATGCTGTTGCAAACCAGGGAATGCCTGGAGCCACCAGAAGCTGGAAGAAGCAAGGAAAAAGTGGCCTGTGGTGATCTCGGACAATGGTTCACTCTTCACTTGACCCTGAAGACCAGACAAAAATCATGCAAGTCAAGAAGTTCAAATCTTCGTGTTCGCTTTAAGAACACACGTGAAACTGCCCAGGCCCTCGCGGAGTATGCATCTCCGAAAAGCCACCAATATCTGAAAGATGTCACTTCACAGAAGCAGTGTGTGGCACTTTGTCACTACAACTGGCGGAGCCGGTAGGCGTGCCCAGACCAAAGAGTGGGGCTCGGACACAGGGTCGGTGGCCCAAAAGGAGGGCTGAATTTTTAGTGCACCTGCTTAAAAATGCAGAGAGTCATGCTGAACTTAAGGGTTTAGATGTAGAATCTCTGGTCATTGAGCACATCCTGGTGAACAAAGCCCCCAAGATGTGGCATAGAATTTACAGGGCTCACGGTCGGATTAATCCATATATGAGCTCTTCCTGCCATACGGAGACGATCCCTACCGAAAAAGAGCAGATTGTTCCTAAACCAGAAGAGGAAGTTGCACAGAAGAAAAAGATATCCCAGAAGAAACTGAAGAAACAAACTTATGACCCGGGAGTAAATTCTGCGTAAAATAAACGCAAATAAAAGTAACAAAAAGAAAAAAAAAAAAAAAAAAAAGAAGCAAGGAAAGATTCTTCCCCAGAACCTTCATAAGGGAGCAAGGCCTTGGCCCACGCTTTGATCCCAGACTTCTGGACTCCATAACTGTGAGGGAATACATTTCTGCTGTAATCTTAAGCCACCCAGTCTGTGGTCATTGGTTATGGCTGCCCTAGGACACTAATACAAGTGTCCGCTCTTTGGGGAGGGAGTGGGGGGAAGGGGTAGATCTCTTTCCTTTCTCAAGTTCAAGATGAAACTCCCTGGAGTTGAAAAAGCTGGCTTTCCAAGAGGCCTCGCTGTTCTGAACTTCCATGACTGAAGGCAATCAGGCCTTCTTTGTTCTGTTATTAGATGTGTGCGGTCAGTAGAAAAAGGTTAGAAAATGAAAAGCAAATCTGAGCACAGGAAGTGTGGACTTCAGACTAGTGACAAAGACTCACCCCCTTTCACCCAACTTTCACCCTTGGGTCCTCTTTTTGACTAGGCCTCACCTCGGTCTCTGTTCTTGGAGGGTTTAGTCTTTTTGTTTAGCAAGAAGCCTGTTGGGTACGTTTCGGGAGAAATCTCCTACTCTTGCTATCACCCTGGCTTGCCTTCAGCGAGAATCCCCCTTCCATTCACTGACCCCCATCCTGCTCCTTGGCTGTCGATCCCCGCTAGTCCTTCTTGGGCTCACGGTGGAGCCCATCTCTCTCCCCTCCGACAAACACCCGTTCTAGAGGTCCCCCTGAATGAGGCTGCCTTACCATCTTTAACAAGTGTCAGGAGTAATTTTTTTCTTCAGCATTGGCCAGCGGAGGAGATTTTCCTTTTCCTTTCTCCACCCACCTCGAAGGTTGCAGAAAATTCAACAGGGACAGTAACCTGACGACAGCAGTACGGAAGAGACAAGGGCACTGCTCATCGGTGAAGTTCAAAATAAAAAGCTGTTGGTAAATGCACCTGGGGAATGAGGGCATCAGAGAGAAGAAACCGGGAAGGCTGCCTGGGAACGTGGCAGGGTGGAGATCTAAGGGTAAAAGAACCTAACAAAGCAGAAATGAATTCATAGTGTGATCCCTCTGAGAGAAAGGACACTTCTTTCTATTCCAGGGTATGTCTAGAAACAGCTCTGGCAAACCGGTGGAGGGCTGAGAACCACTCTGTGCCGTGACCTGAAGTCCCACGCAAGGAGCAACGGTGAACCCCAGCTCATTTGGGTGAGATGAAAATGTGAGGAAGAAGGTTCAACAGACAGTAATCAAAGTGACATAGTGACCGATGAGAAAAAGATTCTGACTGGAAAAACACCGTTCTAATAATGTGCTCCGGGTCATAGCAACTAATTAAGAAAAGGGCAGAAAAAGACATTCAAGCGATGCAGAAGGCCGTTCACAAGTGCTCGGACACAATTCATTTACTAAAAAGGCTTTAGTAGCACAAAAACGTTTCTAAGCTATGGTTCCCGGGGCAGCTGGAACAAGGCTCTTTTCATAAACTTGGGCTAATTTCGGCACAGAGCAGCCCCAATCCGAATTCTTCCTCTGGGCCACAGCCTCCTTTGGACACACAGACGGTGCCATGCGATCAGGCCAACACCGCACACGGGCACCTGGGTCGGTGGATGGTTTCCCCGCAGTATGATCAATAATGCTTCCTAAAATAGGTCTCAGAAGCTGAGCCTAAAATAGTTTCAATTTCTCCCAGTTCCTTCTTGTTTCAATTCACAGGGTGGTCTCTGGGAACTAGAGCTGATGGTTTTCTCTGAAGTTGACAAATTGGTATTTCGCCTGGAAGCCGCCACGGGCTCGCTTTGGGCCAGCCTTCAGGAGCCCCAGTGTTTGGGGGTTCGCCCCATCAAGGTGACTCTGATCCCCTGTCCTTCCCTGAACCTTTTTTTGAGCCTCAACAGTGAATCCTTTGCACAAAGTGGCAGAGTTCCTGACAGAGAAAAATGACTAGTACCTGCCTTTGCCCTCAGAAGCTACCAGCTTGGCCTCGAGGGAAGAGAATAAAAGCAGCGGAGACAGATGGCTTGCTGAAGCCCGCGTGGTGGGGTGGCCACACTGGGAAGTCAAGACACAATGGGGAGAGCTGGGAGACGGCTGCCAGCAGCTCAGCTCTAGAGGCCAGAGAGTTTCCGCCTCTTGTTCGCCAAACAAGCGCCCCTGAGGTACTTCAGGGCCTTGTGTCTCCTTCCAGCTCATTCCTGGCATGCCTCTCTGGGCCAAACAATGGAATGGGCATCAGCCCAAAACCGCTTCAGAATCATGATAGATTGCATCTACTGTCAGAAAAAACAAAATAAAGGAACAAATTGTTACATTCGCCTGGTAGGTTGTGTTTTGTTTGGTTTTCCCTTCTGCGGGATTGGTTCTAAATACCTCTCGAGGCAAAGTTGGGGAACTGTGCAAGGCCTTCTGGCTGAGCTCCACGGGCAGGCCCTAGGCAGCCAACCGGAAGGCTCCAGAAGGATTGCTCCAGGACTGGATAAGAGAGACATGGGCCAGCAGGTGGGAGACGGTTAGCTTCCCAAGCTCTTCCCAAGGTGGTGCATGATTGGGCCTGACGCCCCCAAAGGGGCACGTCGCTGCTGCTTTCCGTCGTTGGGCAGGGAGCACTTTGCCCTCTGCTGTGTCTTTCCTGCCCTGACAGGCCAGCGCAGGGGTCCACTTTGGACTGTCCGTGATGTCATTCCTGTAGTAACAACCTTTTCTCTTTTTTCCTTAGCATAATACTTCTTTATTATGGGAAACAGAGGAAGAAAATTCCATAGAGAGGTAATACAGCACCACAATGGCAAGCCCGGACCCCAGAGTCAGCAGACCTGGGTTTGTGGTCGGGGTCTACTGCTTGGCTGGGTGACCTGTAGCAGGACACTGAAGACAGCCAGACCTCATTTTTCTCATCCGTAAAGTAAAGCATCACCAGATCTTTCCTCTTGGGGTAGCAGTGAGGGATCAATGACATAAAGCAGGCAAAGCCTGCTTCATTTTGACCTGGCCTTGCTCTGTGAAAAAAAAGCCCACAAGGCTGACACTTTGAAAGTCTGAATCGCATTTCATTATATTCCTGTAATATAAATGAAACCGTCTTCCCGCTGTTAACTCTTTAAGATCATTCCTTCCCCCCCAACTTTTTGTCCCCTTTCCCACACCATTGATAATGCTACAGGGAACGCCTGTGATAAAAATGTTAATCTTTGACTGCTAAGAACCTAACGAATCTCCTCAATAACCCCGGCATTTTTCCGGAATTCCAGACCTTTTGGTATCAACTGACTGTTGGACACCTATCTCTGGTTGTACTCAAAATTAAATATGAAAACTACATTTACCATCCCCATCCCTACTCTTGGTTCTAGGGTTTGAGTCTGCTCCTCCGTGGTCCTTGAATCACCCAGAATAGAAACTTGGGTGTCATTCTAAGCTCTTACTGCTTCCTTGTCCTCACATCTGCTCAGGCGCTAAGTTTGATTAACTCACTGCTTCTGTATTTCACCAATCCATCTCCTTCTATTCTCTATTCACCTGGAGGAATGCGGGACCTCATAACTTCCTCCCCACCCCCCCCCTTTTTTTTTTTAAATAAGCTCTATGTTCAACATGGGGCTCAAACTCATGACCATGACCAGGAGTCGCATCCTCTACCCGCTGAGCCAGCCAGGCGCTGCTAACTTTCTATCTTTTGAGACTCTGCTTTCCACAATCCGTTCATCCATTTGTCCATCCGTCTGTCCATCCATCTGTCCATCCGTCCATCCATCCATCCATCCAATCCATCCAGGCCTCCACCATCCCATCTATCGGAAGGGGAACAGAATATGCCACCCCAAAATATGCCGTTTCATTTTGAATTAAAGTTACTTGAGGGACGCCTGGGTGGCTCAGTCGGTTAAGCACCTGACTTCAGTTCAGGTCATGATCTCATGGTTTGTGGGTTCGAGCTCTGCATCTGGGCTCTGTGCGGACAGCTCAGAGCCTGGAGCCTGTCTCTTGTCTCCCTCTGATCCTTCCCCGCTTGCTCTCTGTCTCAAATATAAATATTTAAAGAAAAAAAAAAGTTACTTGAGAGACAGCCCGTTCAAGAAGCACACTGTGACCCTTCTTCGTCCCCCTGAAAGCAGGAGATAAATGCCCCAGGTGAAAGGCACCTTCCTTGTACCAGGAGGGTAGATGGCACCCTTACCACCAGAAACAGGGAAGGTAGAGAGCCAAGAGGCTGTATAAACACACTTGTTACTTCTTCACTAACTTACTGCTCCAAGCCTAAACCCCTTTATCTGGTCAATGTTTTCACAAATTTACTCTTTCTTTGTCTAAAAGGTAGACAAGCCCCCCGCACTGGTCATTTCTTTGAGTCCCATATTTGTAGAGGGTTCCTATGCATACGAAATTAAATTTGTTTTGCTTCTGTCTTAAATTTGTCTTCTGTCCATTATTAGGTCAAAGAACTCAGAAGGAAGGAAGGGAAAATTTTCCATCCCTACACATCTATCTACCCATCCACACGCTCCCCTGTGAGTTTTCTTCCCAATATGTTAGAATGGTTTCTTCATCACAGTTCAGGGGTCAAAACATCTGATCCCACTCTGGGTCCCACGGCTTAGCAATTTTGTGTTCCTACAACCCCTCGAGGTCCCCATATCATCATCTGGAAGTCAATGCTCTATGCGTCCTGCCCCCTCACTGGGCCATCAGAACCAGATGAGACAACAGATGTGTAGGTGCATCTCAAAATGCTCCAAAAGGCTACACAAACGTCTGGCATTAGTACACCTGCGTCCACCTATCAATTCACACTGCCTGGACTGTCCCTTCTGCCTTCATGGCTCCAGGCGTGCCCTCCTCCCCAGGATAAGCATCCGGTTTTCTAACTCACTGTTTCAACCTTCCACACCCCGGGTCTTCCTCCTCCTCCCTACCTGACTCACACCAACTCATCTTTCCAGTTCACAGCCTCTGCCAAGTCTTCCGATTACTGAAGCCACAGTACACGTAGTGAACAATGAATTCATTTTGGGGGGTGACATTTGGTTGTGGTTCAGTTCTTGGGTTCCCAGAGATCCCAATGCGTGGCTTCCTGGTGGATTTCCCAGGGGGAGACTACCACTAAATAAGTAGTTTGTCTCAGCTGTTGCTACTTTGGTTCCATCAGAAGGTCACAAATCATTAACTCTCACGGAAAGGTGGCACAGTTATCTTTCAGCTTCCGGCCTCTGAGGTCTCTTCATCTAAAGTCAAATCTAACAAGTGGCAACAGGTTCATTGCGATTTTTGTTTTAAAAACTACTTATCAAGCTGGAGAACCCAGGGTACATGTCCTGGTTGTATCAGCTTGGAGAGCGAGCTGGCCATGGAAGATGAAATCAACTTGACAGGTGACAGCAAAAGTTTTGCAATTCACTGAATTCTGCAGATCTGGACAAGCAGCATCTCAAATGAGTCCAGCAAAAAGATGGTCACTGCCTAGGTCCCAGAAGGTGCCCCAGCAGTATGAGCACATGCGGCCCCAGGGTAGTGGGGACTATGCTACACAATTGATGTATATCATTCATCTGTGCCTCTCTCTGGCACGAAAGCCTCCTACGTGATCAAACCTAACGTTTTGCTGTTGCCAAACTGTTGGACCATCAATTCAAGTTTTCATTTTTTTTAATGTTTATTTATTTTTCAGAGAGAGAACAGAAAGAGAGAGTGCACGCAGGGAGGGGCAGACAGAGAGGAGACACAGAATCCGAAGCAGGCGCCAGGCTCTGAGCCATCAGCACAGAGCCCGACGCGGGGCTTGAACCCACAAACCGTGAGATCATGACCTGAGCCGAAGTTGGACGCTTAACTGACTGAGCCACCCAGGCGGCCCCATCAACTCTTGAGTTTTAACACTAGCATTTGTTAGCTGTTAGTCCATCCATTTTGTTGTCGGCCAGCGGAGGACTATCCTGTTAACTAGAAAGTAGTAGCGGATGTCAAAGTTTAGGAGAAAAATTGTGATGGAGAAAAAGAAAAACAGAAAAAAACTCATAGGTGAAATTTCCTTCTTTTTGCAAATTAGGAAAAATGATTGCAACATTTAATTTTAGGGGCTGAATCCCTTGGATCAAAGAACAGTTTGAGCCTCAGGCCTCAGTACCAAGGACAGTAAGAGCCTGAGGGGCAACCTAAGATCTTGCACAGAACAGTCCCTTCCAGCATGTTCTTTTTTTTTTTTTTAACGTTTTTTTATTTATTTTTGAGACAGAGAGAGACAGAGCATGAACAGGGGAGGGGCAGAGAGAAAGGGAGACACAGAATCAGAAGCAGGCTCCAGGCTCTGAGCCATCAGCCCAGAGCCCGACGCGGGGCTCGAACTCCCGGACCGCGAGATCGTGACCTGAGCTGAAGTCGGACGCTCAACCGACTGAGCCACCCAGGCACCCCTCCAGCATGTTCTAAATAGCCCTTCCTGCTCTTTCTTGTGGACACAAATCTGGGAAATCTTGCTAAAATGCAGGTGCTGGTTCAGTGGCTCTGATGTAGAACCTGAGATTCTATCTAAGAAGCTCCCAGGTGGTGCTGTGCTGAAGTTTCTATAAACATCTGATATTGGCGGCCTTTAAGTTGAGGCAGGGAGTATGGAATAAAGAAACTGCAGGGGAAAGTAGTGGTCAGATGGAATGCTATCCCGACAATGGAAGCCACTGTGCAATTTTCTGATTTGGGCTCTACACGGATCCCGTCAGACAACTCTATGGGAGGTGGGTTTAGTGAGACTGTTCTAGAAAAGAGAGAAGGATGTCATCTAGAGTAACAGTAGTTGGAATGGAGAAAAACAAGATGGATGGAATAGTGAGGAGGTAAAACCATCCAAATCGAATTCCCAAGCTCAGCAACATGGGTACATAAGGCAAATGGAGGGAGTTTGGTCTTTTTTCCCCTAATCCAGTCAGACCCATTTCTCCTCTGATCAATCCTGTTACGGATTCGTCCACAATCTGCACAAGCAAGAGGCCAGGCTAGAAGTCCACTGTTGCCCTTGCTTTGGGATTCTTCCTGCTCTTTCTCAGGTGACTTTACAGACCAAGAGGCCATCACGCCTCCAGTGCTGGGAGAACACGTCAGCCTGAGCCTTGGCTGACACCAACCCTTCACACTGGTGCCATGCAGCTCTGCGATGAATGCAGCTTGGAAAATGGAAGGAGGCCAGAGTCTTCTCAAAGGCCAGAAAACAAAACACAGGGAAGCCATACGTGTTGGGGAAAGGACATTTTGAGAGTCCACAAAGACCCAACATTGCTGTTACAGAACTCCTGCAAGGGGCGCCTGGGTGGCGGATTTCGGTGATTTCGGCTTGGGTCGTGATCCTAGCGTCATGGGATCGAGTCCCGAGGTGGGCTCTGCAGTGCGTGTGGAGCCTGCTTGGAATCCTCTCCTTCTCCCTCTTCCTCTCTCACAAAAAAAAATATAAATAAAGAAAAGAAAAAAAAAAAAAAGAATTTCTGCCAGAGATGCAGGTCTGAATCTAATCATGAGAACACAATTAGGAAAACCCAAGAATGAGGAACATTCACAAAACACGGCCTGTGTTTCTTTTCAACTGTCAGTGTCACCAAAGACAGAGAAAGCTGAGAAAAGACCTCCAGACTACAGGAAATAGCAACTAAATGCAGCGTGTGTGTCTGTGTCGAGACATGAACCGGAAGGTTTTTATTTTTGTTCACTATAAAAGTCATCGTTGGGACAACTGGCGAAATGTAAATATGAGTCCGAATCAGATAATAGCATTGCATCACTGTTACATTTCCAGAATTTAATCACTGCACTATGGTTACATAAGGGAAAGTCCTTGTCCTCCCCCCACCATGTTTATTTACTTATTTTTGAGAGAGAGAAAGAGAAAGGTACGTGAGAGGGGCAGAGAGAGACAGAGGGAGAGAGAGAGAATCCCAAGAAGGCTCCACGCTGTCAGCGCAGGGCTCAAACTCATGAACTCTGAGATCATGACCTGAGTTGGATGCTTAACTGCTGGAGCCACCCAGGCACCCCGCTGTCCTTTTTTTGTTTATCGATTTTATGTCTAAGTAATCTCTACACCCAGCATGGGGCTCAAACTCACAACCCTGAGATCAAGAGTCACATGCTCCACCCGGGTACCCCAGGGAAAGTCCTTATTGCTAAGCCCGCACACTTATGTATTTTAAGGGTGAGGGGTCATGATGTCCCCAACTTACTCTCAAAAGGATTCTGGAAAAAAAGTGAAGTGTTAATATTTATACATAGAGAGAGACTAAGCAGATGTGGAAAAATGTTAACAACGGGTGAATCTAGAATCACTCGCAACTGCTCTGTAGGTTTGAAAGTTTTTTAACTAAAAAAGAAGAAGGTTTAAGAGAAGGTCACAAGAAATTGTTTGCTGGTTTGGAGAAAGCGGCTAAGATGCCAGAGGCAACTTCTGAACTGGGAAACTGGGCACCTCTTCGATTCTCGAGAGTTACTTGCGACAGAGGATGTCCCGCCCATCGGGGCTGCTCAGAGATTGGGGGTGCCCTGAGACTGGGGGTGGGCAGCCCTAACGTCTCTTGGAAAATGCCGCCTAGGCACGGTTTCATCTTCAAGCTCCTGGGGCTGACTACCTCCCCCGAAATCTCAGAAGGCCACGCCCTAAAGGATACAGCTTGTTAGAAAAGTGCCGTCTTGCAACAGGTCTTACTGGGCCCCGTATCGACGTGCCATCATCCCAGGTGACGGGTGCCACAGGCTCCCCTCCACCTTCCTCGGAGCTTCACAGGGTGAGAAGGCGGCAGCCTGAATTTTTGCTCAAATGGTGTTTTCTCCAACTCCAAGTGGAAAAATGGGCCTTGCTGATCATTCTTTTCCCTTTGCACCTGGGCCAACGAAGGATGCAGAGAGCGGCTGGCCGGAAGGGCTACCTGGAAGGCCATTTTTACTTTGCAGACAGACGGTGGTTTGTTTCTCTGCTTATCTGGACGTCGGAGGAGAACAATCTGAAAGAGGGCTGCTAAACAAGAATTCTTTCGCACCGTGCCTTCATTTTTTTTCTCTCTGCCTTTTTTATTATTATTTTTTAATGAAAAGGAAAAAAACCTCTCCTGGCCCAGAGCCTAAAATCTCTTACTTGTGATGTTAATCTCTCCTCCCTGGCTCTGAGCCACTGCTGTTGGCTCTGTGCCTGTTTAATATCGTGGCTGCTGATAGCAGCTTCTCAGTGTTTCCATTAAGAAGCTCGGCTTTGGAAGCGTTTTCTGAGATGGACGTACGGTCTTCCAGGCAAAGGGCCCTTACTCCATGCCTGGTCATCCACATGTGGCCCAGGGGTCCCCAGCCTGCATTTATAGACTACTTGGCCTGGAAGGGTGCTTCTGTAGGGCTCTTTGGAAAAGCTCATTTTCTGTGAGATGCTTCATTCCCTAAACATCTCTCGGGATGTATTTGAATTTGGGATTTGGGTTAAGAAGGGTCACGTGTATGGGGCGCCTGGGTGGCTCATTTGGTTACGTGTCCGACTTTGGCTCAGGTCATGATCTCACGGCTCATGGGTTCGAGCCCAGGAGCCGTCTGTGTTGACGGCTCAGAGCCTGGAGCCTGCTTTGGATTCTGTGTCGCCCTCTTTCTCTCCCTGCCCCTCTGCTGCCTGCTTGCACTCTGTCTCTCAAAAATAAATAAATACTAAAAAAAAAAATTTTTTTAGAAGGGTCGCTTGTCTTAACATTTTTTCTTTTTTTTAAGAGAAATGCCACATTAGGCATTTTAAAAAGAGTGTTTTCCCTTAAGGCTTGATAAAGAAAATATTTTTGTCCCTTTACTCTCCTGTCTCATTTTTCTCAACCCCATTTTTCATGACTTATGTAAGACTTGTTTACATACTGAAGACTTTTTCCACCGAACTAGTGAATAATTCTTTCATTTATCACCCATGGCCCACTGTTGTGTTCATTCAGACAGCCGGTGTAGGGCAGAAATCTTCCCCATCTCTGACGCTTCCCACTGAGGGGCACTCTGGCCACACGATCTGTTTCTTGGCAGCTGAGGTGGAATGTGGAAAGATCAAAGGACATAGAATCAAAACACTGGGGACCTCAGTTCTGTCAGTTATTAATCATGTGGTCTTGGGCGATTCATTTAAATATCTTTCAACAGGAGCGCCCTCATGTACAAACTGAGCAATAACAGTATCTACCTTAAGATACTGTGAATGAGGGGCGCCTGGGTGGCTCAGTTGGTTAAGCAGCCAACTTCGGCTCAGGTCGTGATCTCACAGCTTTTGAGCTCGAGCCCCGCGTCGGGTTCTGGGCTGACAGCTCGAAGCCTGGAGCCTCTTCGGATTCTGTGTCTCCTTCTCTCTCTGCCCCTCCCCGACTTGTGCTCTGTCTCTCTCTGTCTCTCAAAAAAGACATAAGTGTCCAAAAAAAATTTTTTTTTAATAGATTTTTTAAAGACTTAAAAAAAGATGTTGTGAATATTAACTGAGAGAACATGTAACACAATGCTCTCCTAACTTTAAGTGCTGGGATATTACACTTTGGTGCTCACTTAACGGGAGCTTCATGAGTGCCTACTGAATTCACCCAACTTTTTATAACTGCAGGAGGTGTTTTTTGGTCTGGCACTGATGGAGTTTTCCCACACGGTTTCAAGAGCTGTCTTCCTGCCCATTACATACTATGGTATTGTCCATTATGACTCCCAGGCACAGCCCAGAACGAATACAAGGACTTACTGGACTGCCTTTACTCACCACTCCCATCATTTAGGTGATCTCTGCACCCAACGTGGGGCTCGAACTCACGACCCCGGGATCAAGAGCCACGCGCTCTACTGACTGAACCAGGCAGGCGCCCCATCCACACAGCACGCACAGCATTTGGAAGGGTGACAGCAACACGTGAGCCATTAACGTAATTTCTCCCAACTGAAATCTTCATTAAGAAAAGGTCAGGGGGAAAAAAAAAAAAAAAAAAACAACAAGAAGGGGCGCCTGGGTGGCGCAGTCGGTTAAGCGTCCGACTTTAGCCAGGTCACGATCTCGCGGTCCGGGAGTTCGAGCCCCGCGTCGGGCTCTGGGCTGATGGCTCAGAGCCTGGAGCCTGTTTCCGATTCTGTGTCTCCCTCGCTCTCTGCCCCTCCCCCGTTCATGCTCTGTCTCTCTCTGTCCCAAAAATAAATAAACGTTGAAAAAAAAAAAAATTAAAAAAAAAAAAAAAAGAAAAGGTCAGGGTGAATATGCAAAACAGGGGCAAGTCACGATAAAGCCAGTGAGGACTCTCCCGCATCAGGGGCAAGGTCATCCCTAGGCCGGGTGGCAGCTGCCAGTTGCAGGCAGCATGTGTTCAAAGTCTTGCACAGACTATGGAAAATCCATAACAGTTCAGGACAAAGACTTTTGCAGAACTGTTGTCCTCTCCACATGGTGAGATATGCTGAGTAGTTGTGGCTGTGGATATTTTGAGATGTCCTTTGGCACTTGATCTCAGCCGAGGAAGGCGCACGGGGACTAAAAGGTAGGAAAAATAAATTGTTCAGACGTCGGGCTCTAGGAATAGAGTTGTCGTTTCAACTTTGCTCCTGTCAAGGAGCCCTTAGGTTTATCATTAGCCCCGTTTTATTTTTAACTCGTTTCCTTTGCCTTTGGGTCTCTGGGGGCTGGTCTCTCTCTCCCCTATCATGGCGTTTCCACCCAGATCCTTCTTTTCTCAGAATCTGATCATTTTCATCTCCTTGGCACGTGTCACCAGCTTACCATCCTTCTAACCCCCGGCATCTGATTTGAGCTGGACGCAAGATGACCCAGCTGTCCTTCCATCCACACTTAACTCTGTATAAAAACTGAAGACACGCTTGGAAAGCCGTTTTCCTGACTATTCCGGTTGATAAACATGCTTTATAAGGCACTAAACCTCTGAGAAAATTCCTCCCAATAAAGACTTTTTGAAAAAACAAGATCATAAAGGATATCATGACAACTACAATCCCTTTCAGGAGTATTTGTTGCCCTATAAAACTTGGAAGGAGGAAAAAAACGTTTTTTTTCCCGACATTGCTTCTGTAACGTGGGAGGGACTATTTCCCTTGCCTCTCTATGAAAATTTAAACCCTCAGCCGGGCTTGAAAAACTCAGGTAGCAGATTCCATATACGGTCTTATAATTCAATTTTTAGAGCCAAATATAGCATATTAGTTATACGAGACTTTGTGCTCCAAGGCCAGACTGACCTAGAATCAAGTCCCAGGGCTGACGCTTGCTAGCTCTGATCATGTGCAGACCACTTGCTCTCATTAAGACTCAGTTCTCAGCTGTAGAATGGGGATAATAATAGTTGTGAGCTTTGAGTAAGAGCATGGCTATAGATAGGCTAGCAGGATGCTGGGCTCATGCTCAGTAACTATTCCTGCCAATACCCACATGACTATCATCACTATTACTCCCCCACTCTTGAAGACGGTGCTTCCTAGCTGGGGCCAGCTGGTTTACCCTCTACCCTTCTGCCTCCCTTTGGCTGACAAGAGGGGCCCAGGAGAGTCGGCTTGCTCCTCCTGTACTTTGCAAAAGGGCCATTAGGTGGGGCCCTGCCTTCATCGCCCACGTCAGCAAGCGCGCAGATTCTGGACTTTGGAACCTGGGTAAAAGGTGTGAGAGAAATGTCGAATTCTGCGATGGCTGCTCAGATTGAGCAAATGAACCCACGGCTCTGGTGAAGCGGGGGCTTAGGGTCTGCAATGCAGCAAACACCGCAGCCCCCGCGGCTTGGCGCCGGGCGGGACAAGCCGGGTGGCCGGCGTGGAGGAGGGGAGGTGGACTCCCTTAGGACCAAGAGCTCAGTGTTGAAGAGACGGCATATCCGGGATCATTCATCAAGCCGTGCCCAGAAAATGATTATGAAGACTCCCGGGGAGTGAATTCCTAGAGGCCACTGGTCACTTGGAGAACGTGCTGCTAGGCTCGTGCTTTCTAGTTGCGACACCTCACTGCCAACGCGTGTTACTTACAGACCACCGATCTGGAAAACCTTGGCCCCTCCATTCACTGAACAAGGTCCAAGGAGCCACACTCAAGGTTCTGTTTTACCCCAACTCATGCCCATAACCTGTGATTTCAGAGTCCACGTGGACGACCCCTCCAAGGGCAGAGCCTAGTGCATTCTCTGCCCCTCCTCTAACGACCTTCACGTCATTCTACTTCTTAACCGCTTCCTCCCAAGCCCCAGCCTGGTCTGGGATCTCCTGGAAGTGATTCCACGTCCGAAATCTGGAAACTCTAGTTGCCTTTTCTCCAGCCTCAACCTCACTCCCAGGCACTTTCACCTTGACCTTGCTGGGCCCTCCACTCCCCAAGAGCTTCCACTGGACTCAAGGCTCATTTCGACTTTCACTTACTCACTCAGTTGTTCCATAGCCGGCTGAGCCCACCCTGAAAGCAAATCCCGAATCAGTCCAACCATCTCCTCTGCTCCCACATGTCGGCTGCAAAGCACAACTGGGAAAATGACACAATTCCTTAGGCTGGTGGCACCAACTCTTTCAAAAATCCCCAAATCACCAGACTGCCAACCTTTCAAGACATCCTCTTAACTCCTCTGGAGTTGGCTCCCTCCTCTATTTCCCACACAAGTTATCTTGAACTTTCATCGGCCTCCTTAAGTCCTTTTTTTACTAAGTCCTTCCTTTTCAGTGGATGACACTTCTCACATTCCTGGAAAGGAGAGGTCATCAGGCATGGCCACCGACTCTCTGCCCCTCTTTCCCTTCCCTGGAGACATATCCCCGCCCTCTGGCCTCTCCTCGTCTCTTGGAGGTTTTCCGGAAGACCATCCCCTCTAACTTCTGGGAGCAGGTTCTTTCTCCTGCTTCCAAACTCTCACCCACCTGCTGGTTCTTTCCTCTCTATATTTCACAGGCAAGAGTTCATTTATATTTTACCAGCTGATGGGCCCACATTTGTTTCTTGTACCCCATGCCTTTCCCTGGGTTTGCTTCTTAAATATATCCCTTCAATAACTTCGTTCATCTATTGTTGCTAAATCAGAGAAGTCCACAGTCAGGGTTATTGCTGCCCCTTCGTGCGTGATCTGTCTTTCTTCTGAAGCAGCTTCTAATGACTTTTTAAAAATCTCTGATATTCTGCAGTTTCATTACAACGTGAGTAGGTATGGACTTATTCTTGCCTATCTCCGCAGTCTCCAGAGAGGTAGTTGAGGGTAATCAGATTGCTTGGGGTTAAATCCTACCACCAGGCTGTGACACTATCACCTATCCATGGCAACATCCTGCATTATCCCAGACCCCTCAGCTGGTCTTCCTGTCCCATTCCCAAATTTAATCTGGCACCCATGTCTCCTTCTCGTCCTAATTTACCCTCTCCCTCTTTCTGCTGTCACTGCTTTCTTTAAGCTTTGGGCAGTGTTCCTTCTCATCTGATCTACTGCAAACCTCCTGTTTTCTCAACTAGCCTCTGCCTGCATTACAATCCTGCCTTTCTTTCCAGTCCCACGCTCCCTCCTGTGTTCTCTATAGCATCTTCCATTTTATGCTGCAATGAATTAATGCACTATTGAGGTCATCTTCTCCTTTCAGTGCAAAATAAAGGACTCCCCAGGTTCTCACTGGGAAGTGGAGACATGGGGATCAAGGAAGCATCTATTTACTAA
The DNA here is from genome assembly GCF_018350155.1 of Leopardus geoffroyi. Classification (NCBI taxonomy): domain Eukaryota; kingdom Metazoa; phylum Chordata; class Mammalia; order Carnivora; family Felidae; genus Leopardus; species Leopardus geoffroyi. The sequence continues at coordinate 47,455,928 of NC_059330.1, forward strand.
GCATCAAACTATTTACTAAGCATCTATTAACTGTAGAAATGGTGATAGGTGTTTTTATCAATTGTTTGGTGAAGAATATTCATTATCATTTAAAAAACTGATCCAACGGCGGGGGGCGGGGGGGGGGGGTGCCTGAGTGGCTCAGTCGGTTGGGCGACCGATTTCGGCTCAGGTCATGATCTCACAGACTGCAAGTTCCAGCCCCGTGTCAGGCTCTGTGGTGACAGCTCAGAGCCTGGAGCCTGCTTCTGATTCTGTGTCTCCCCCTCTCTCTCTGCCCACCCCCCCCCCCCCGCTTCTTGTGCTCTGTCTGTTTGTCTCTCTCTCTCTCTCTCTCTCTCTCTCAAAAATAAATAAACATTTAAGAAATTAAAAAAAAAAAAAAACTGATCCAACTGGGTAAGGAAAATCCAGGGGGAAGAATGTTCAAAACACAAGAATTTACTCCATCTCCAGGGAATAAGAAACACCCGAGGGAACAGTCTTTAAACCAGAAGGCTTAACGTTCTTGTCAGTTTGGAATAATGATGGTCGGGGACAACACAAGTCAATTCAGGTCTGTGGACAACAGCTCTGCTTCCTCCATCTTTTAAGGCAGGTGCTGACTGCCCTTGAGACAAAGTAGGACTCTTCGGCCCCCTGACCCCAACTCTGCAGCAGGAAAAACCCGTTCAAGTCCCCGAAGGTTTTTCCCAACAGAACCACTTCTTGACTTTGTCCAGTGTAACTAACTAAACACCGGTTATCTGAGGAGGGCACTGGCTTGGTACGAGATAAAACCCACAGACTTTAAAAAGCCCTTTACATTGGACCTTCCTGTTTGCACAAGTACTTAATGATAATTCTAACCCATTGTAACATTCTGTTCCTCAACACCCCACGGTGCAAACTTACAAAGCGGGCACCAGAAGACACGATCTTCCAGGCAGCTAGAGAACAAACCTGGCAAAAAACCACAACTTCCAAAAATCTGTACCCAGTCACTAATTAATTTTGTTATCCTTAACTGTATGAGAGAATATTCTTCTCTCATAGTACGATTGTTCAAATAATAAGAGCAAATCTCAGAAACAGGAGGCAATATGCAGTTGCCTTAACCCAAACAGAGGATTAAGCCACTCCTGGGTATCACAAGACAACTTTTTTTCTTTTTTAACCAAAATTGTTTTCTATCTCAGTTACGAAAACCTTCAACAAAGGCATATCATGTGTGCAACTGGTGTATCTGGTTTAACATCATCTATTTCAAGCGACCCAGATGGTTCTAAGGGTGTTGAAAACAAGGCTTCACATATAAATCAAAATTAAGTTACTAGAAAAATCAATCTTGCCAGCGTCCTGCATTCCTGAGGACTTTCCTTAGTATGTTTCATGTTTCATTTCGATGTTTCACTGCAGTTTTCACATGCCAACCAAGGTGAAGTTGAGTTCATAACAAACTCAAACTCGTGACAGATTTCTGATTTCCTCTGAACCTAGGTATGAGGGACAATAAAACATTTCAGCACCGAATGGTCAGTTATTTGGTTTCACCCCGAGTATCTACTCCATGATGGCATTTCGTTCATGCTTTTCAAGATCTGCTTATTACCAATCTAATGGGAATAGCTAAAGGAAATGAAAATGATTCCTCGTAATGGTCTACATATTCCGAAGGTATTTACGACAGTCTCTTTAAAGACCTGGGAACAAGATGGAAGATCTTCAGACGCAGCTTCATGAAGTTTCTATTTAACAAATTTATGTGCCAAAATGGCTGTAAAGTCTGATGGGCTAGAAACAGTCCTTCAGTGGGTATTAGTGTGGAAATATGATGTAAATATGAGTCAGAAAGACTCATATTTAGTATTAGTCAGAAAGAATCGCCATTAGTCTCAGAAGATCAGGTGTAGAATTTGGTGCGCCAACGGCTGACATGTGCTTGCTTAAAATACATAGTCTGTGGGGGCGCCTGGGGGGCTCAGTCAGTTGGGCATCCGACTTGGTTTCGGCTCAGGTCACGATCTCATGGTTTGTGGGTTCGAGCCCCCATCGGGCTTGGCACTGACAGTGCAGAACCTGCTTGGGATTCTGCCCCCCCCACCTCTGCCCCTCCCTGGCTAACACGTGTGCTTTCTCTCTCTGTCTCAAAATAAGTAAGTGACCTTAAAAAACAAAACAAAAAAAACCCAACCAAACAAGAAAAACCCCCCAAAAAACCCACACAGTCCGTGTACAAGTAAGGGAGCACATGAAAGCAACGCTTTCAGTGTGTCAAAGGGAAAAAAACGCTTTTAAATCATGTCTGCTGGAAATCATTACGGAAACTTCTTTTCCATAAGGTCAGCCCCTATCATCCCGTTGCCCCGTTTTTTTTTTTTTTTAAAGACTAAAATACTAGCAGCGACTTTGTCCTTGTGGGTATTTATCGGCGCGATGATATCCAGGGATTTTAGAGAGAAATCCATTTGACAAAAATGATGGCTCTGAACCCGTGAGTGGAGACGATCCACCTGTTCCTTTTTCAGAGCTCTATCAAGTCATTCTCTTTACTAGGAAGGCAGCCAGTGCCCTGGAAAAAGTTAACACGCCACCTGCCAGGCCTGAACAGCTTACTAATCAATGACTTCTCTTCCGCAGAATTCAGTACAGTGTTCGCACTTTACCTGCAAACACCATTCAGGGCTTACATTCACTATTCAGACGTCTGGACGTCCTGTCCAGGAGGAGGTCTCATGCTGAATTCATTGAATCTAACACATTACCAGTTACAACACCAAAAAAGAAAAAAAAGAAAAATGGTGCCAGTTATAACTGCAGAATGCCATCAACCCCAACATGCGTTTCATTTTTAGGGTTGTTGACATGGAAAAATCAGTGGCCACCTTAGACTTGATGAGATAGAGAAATGCCAGTTACAGCTGACATGTCGAGATCCTACTATGTGTAACCAGCACTATTCTGAAAGCTCTTCACGTTTAGTGCATTCAATCTTCACAAGTACCGATGAGCAGGAACTGTTATTAAACCTATTTGTGGGAGCACCAAGAGGTGAAGTAACATGCCTTCGCCAGCTAAGCCAACTGGTCTTAACCCAACTGGTGTGATTCCAGCGCATGCAGCCTGAATCCCTCCACCATTCTGCAGCTCTCCTGTTGGTTACTATTTTGGAGCCACAGGACAGGTGTCTGTCACGTCTTGGAGCCAAGATGTGCCAATCAAGATCCTCTACAGGTGAATGAGAGCCAAGGAAGGACTGGCTCCGAAACCAGAATTCCCAACTTCCTGTAAAGAAGCTACTGGACAGAGGGTCCCAGGCTCCAGCCTGTGTTCAATCCCTCCTCGACCTTGGCAAAGTGAACACAAAGGTCCCAGGGACGGGTGACTTCTCAGCTTATGTCTGGGGATGCCCCGTTCTGGAAGGTGGACAGTGAGAAGAGACTACGGACATTGAAAATGTGAGAACTCAGCACTTTTCCGCTGAAGAACTCCACCAACTTCTCTGCTGGCCGATCTCTGAGAGTCTAACTCTGAAGTGGTTTTCATGAAGCATAACTGAAGTTAAAGAGGCTAAAAGAATCACTGTTTATGGAGTATTTGACATGCATCTTCTCACCAAATCCTCCCAATGACTCCCTGAAGTGGGAAGGTTCAGGACAAGGACGCCCCATTATCACGGAGTGCCTGAGCCCCGCTTTGGACCCTGTTTGGTCCAAGGCTGGCGAGTTCTCCGAATCCAGTACACCATCCTTCTAAATGGGCCTGGCCAGCTGCTAGCTTTGGGCAGACTCCTAAAGTGTCCTCATCCAAAATGCTCCGAGACCCAAAGGTTGTTGGCCACCATCTGTTGTAAGCAATCCATTCACTGAGGTACCAACAATTGGGCTCTAAACATAAACACAAAGCTCTAGGTAAATAAACAGGAAAGCTGTGCTTTATTTTTAAGTGAAGTGCACTGTTTTCCCACAGTAATTAGGTTTCGTATGTAGGGGGAAGAAAAGCCAAGCATTTGGGAAAACAACTGCAAATCAACGGAACTGAGAACGGATCTCAGAAAACAGGAGGGGTTTGAGTTTCGTGGAACCGACGAGTTGGAAGAGTATTTTTTCCTCAAAACTCAAGATACAAACCTCCAGAAGAATACCAAGGATCCCATGACAAACAGCTACTACCCACCACTCAAAACAAACACGTGTAACCATTTTGTCACATTTGATTCTGAATCTGCCCCTCCTTTTCCTTTCTTTTCAAAGAAATGTTCACGTTTAAAGTTGAAATCTCTTCCCCTTCTACTTCAGGCTGACAGTTATTGTAAACTTGTGGTGAACCTGATAAATTTTATATTTCATTTGGTATGTAAATGTATCCATGAACAGAATATGGTTAAGTGATTTTAATGGCTATCCATACTTAGGTTTGTAAACTTCTTTGGGAGATTGGTTTTTCATATGGAGTGAGGTAGGGATCTAATTTTATTTTTCCATATGAATAGTCAATGGACTCAACTTCATTCTCTGAGAAAATGACCCAATTAATCTCCCTAATAATTTGAGTTGCTTTATCTACTATGTATCAAACTTCCCTCATCACCTTAGATCTACTCCTGTCTTTGTGCCAATACCATGCTCTTTTAATATGGTTTTGTTATCTGGTGGGATAAATCTCCTCTTCTTGTTGTTTGTTCAAAATTTGTTCTGGTTATTTTTAGACTTTTATTCCTCATTTCAATTTTACAATCAATTTATGGCAATCCTGTTGGGATTTTGAATGGCATTACAATTAATTTGGAAGTTAATTTAGAAAATGACTTACTTCTTTATTGTCTTTAGTTTAGCCATCCAGGAACATGGAGCATTTATCATTTATTCACGTCTTTGTTATGTCCTTTTTTGTCTATGAAAGTTAGATTGCTCCCAGGTACTTTAAAGATGTGTTGATATTACTCATGCTATCTGACCTTATTCAGCTTTAAATGAGTTTATGAGTGATTAAATGAGCAATTACTATTTAGCATGACAAGCTATAGGGAAGGAGGCACAAATAGGGTAGTATACAAACATCTAGACAGGCACATAGCCTGGGCTCTAACCCTTAGCAGAAGGGTACACTTAGAAGGCTAGTCTGAATCATCTTATCTGCCCTTTCAAAATTTCAGGACACATCCCAGAGAGTGAAATTTCTCACAGCGAACCTAGGGTTTCTGCAGTTCAAAAAAATCTCCAATTCATAAATATCTTTTGAATGAATAGAATCAATGTTGATGCTAATAACAATAGTTCTGATTAGGCTCATATTTCCCCCTATTTCATTAATGAAATCAGGATATCATTGGAAAGAACGAGGACTGAAAACTTGTTTTGTGGTACAAAAAAAAGAAAAACAGGGGGGTGGGGGAGAGGGGAAAATAGGTGATGGGCATTGAGGAGGGCATTTGTTGGGATGCACACTGGGTGTTGTATATAAATGATGAATTATGGGAATCTACCCCTAAAACCAAGAGCACACTGTATACACTGTATGTTAGCCAACTTGACAATTTATACATATATATATATATATATATATATATATATATATATATACATATACACTACGGTGATGAGTCAAAGCATAGAAATAAAATCACATGGTATATGATTGATAAAACCCATACCACCTGGGTAAAAAAAAAAAGAAAAACAAAAGACTCATCGTGCAACCTTGAGTAAGTTTTTTGACATCTCATTGCAACATGTGAACAGTTCCTCAATTTTTAAAAGGCTTTTTTTAAAGAAAATAAAACCTATATAAATAAAATTTTATTTTTGGCTGTACCATGTGACAGTAAGATACATCTCATGACACTTCATTCCTGAATATGCCGGCACGTATCTCCCAAGAACAAAGAACAAGACATTCCATATATCCACAAAGCAAAGACCACGGGCAAGAAATTTCAGATTGCCTCAATACTATACCATACTATTTACCTACTATATGGTCCATATTCAAATTTCCCCAAATGTCCCAAGAATATTTTTCCTTGCCCTCTGCGCTGGCCCACCCCCTGTTAATTCAGAATCCAATCAAAGATTGGGCCTTAAATTTAGTAGCTGGATTACTTTAGTCATTAATTGAGGGCAGTTCCCCAAGTTAACGACATGTTCTTTTAAACAGTTTTGGCTAGTCGTTTTGTAGAATGTCTTTCAATTTGGATTTGTCTGATTGTTTCCTCCTGATTGATCCAGGTTAAGCATTTCTGGCAAGAATCCACAGGTGATGTCGTGTTCTCAGTGTGTCACAATGGGAGGCACATTATGTCAGTGCGTCCTATTACTGGTGATGTAAAATTTGCTTACTTGATGGTATCCGATGTATTTCTCTACTTTTTATAATTAATACAGAATCTTATAATGCTTTGAGACAGCGTGAATTCCTGTTCCCCAATACTGTTTCCTTCAGTGGTTTTAGCATCCATTGATGACTCCTGCTTGAGCCAATTATTACTGTAATAGCTTAAAACGGTCACCTAGACCTTGCAGTTGGTGTTGCTTTTCTAGCCCTGATTTCTGGTTTCCCAACCATGATTCAGCCTTGTCCCTTTGATTACGCTGCTTTTGACCAGTCTGGTTCACGGTCTTCCTAACCCTTAGAACTAACCACTAGGCCTTTTTGCATTTACCACAGTGTCCGCGAACCAAGCCTCAACAGAAAGCAAATATTGCTCTAAGCTATATCGACTACTACTAATGATCATGAGCAGTACGTTCTAGCTCTGAATGCAGAGGTAACAGGCATTCTGAGTACAACTTTGAGAATCAGAAAGCTATTTGGATAGATGCTACTTTTGTTCACATGTGTTTTACGTCCAGCTCTCAGATCACAAATTATACCACAAACAGCAAAGGTACCATCTTAAGGAATCAAACCTCATCTGTTTTTCATTGTCCTCCAAATGATACTGTTAGACATGGAGTGAGCAAGGACAGTGACTTTCCACGTCATGGACCACAGTGGATAATAATCCTTTGAAACCGCAAATGGGGGTATTTTGTGCAAACTTCTTTTTAGCAGGTACTGTTATATTAGAGAAAATTACAGATTTCGTAGGTGGCTGGTTATAATAAGGTTAAAAAGAGAACCATAAAAGTTGAAGACATCAGAGATCACATCTAAAAATAAAGTAAATGCTTTTTACTTTCTATAAGACTCAATGAGAAGTCATTTAAGGAAAAGAAGATCAGCTTCAGAGACCTGTAAATATGGATTCTATAGTTCTCACTGGCCCCCTGCTTTGTAAATTGATTTTAGTAAATTTTGAAATCTGCAAACAAATTATTTTACTGTACATCCATCCATGTCATCCTCTTTATGTTAAAAATATGAAAGGAATGGGGCACCTGGGTGGCTCAGTTGGTTAAGCATCCAGTTCAAGTCATGATCTCACGGTTCGTGAGTTCGAGCCCCACATCGGGCTCTGCACTGGCAGCCTGGAGCGTGCTTGGGATTCTCTCTCACTCCCTCTCAGAATAAATAAAATAAACTTAAAAAAATACAAAAGTAATACTAATAATGAAACAAACTTCATAATGACTACTGCAATAATAAATGTTCAAGGGGCGCCTGGGTAGCTCAGTCAGTTAAGCGTCTGATTCTTGATTTTGGCTCAGGTCATGACCTCCCTCTTGGTTTGTGAGTTCAAGCCCCCCCGTTGGGCTCCATGTTGACAGTGCAGAGCCTGCTTGGGATTCTTTCCCTCTCCTTCTCTCTGCCCCTCCTCTGCTTGTTCTCTCTCTCTCTTTCTCTCTCTCTCAAAATAAACAAATAAACTTCAAAAAAAGAATCCTCGATAAACAGAGTTATCCTTATGATAAAATTCCCTCTTTGTCAGTTGGTAACGATCAGTGGAAGCTATTTGTGGTCAAGAGGAGAACTTTTCGGGCCAACTCTCCACAGCAATGCAAGATAAGCAGTCAAAGCATTGAAATGTTTACTCAGTTCTCCAAAGAAGGCACCCACCCAGGAGAAGAAACTAGATTTCTCAGTTAACTAAATGAGATAATCTAATTCCCTAAAACCAAGCACAATTTAGTGATTGAAAATCAGCCTTTTTTTTTTTTTATGGGGCGCCTGGGTGGCGCAGTCGGTTAAGCGTCCGACTTCAGCCAGGTCACGATCTCGCAGTCCGTGGGTTCGAGCCCCGCGTCGGGCTCGGGGCTGATGGCTCAGAGCCTGGAGCCTGTTTCCGATTCTGTGTCTCCCTCTCTCTCTGCCCCTCCCCCGTTCATGCTCTGTCTCTCTCTGTCCCAAAAATAAATAAACGTTGGAAAAAAAAAAAAATTAAAAAAAAAAAAAAAAAGAAAGAAAATCAGTCTTTTTTTTTTTTTTTTTTAAGAGTTTATTTTTAAGTAATCTGGGCACCCGATGTGGGGATCGAACTCACAACTCTGAAATCAAGAGTCGCATGATCCATCAACCGAGCCAGCCAGCTGCCTCGAAAATGAGTCTTTTTTTTTTCTTTTAAGTTTATTTATTTATTTTGAGAGACAGAGAGAGAGAAAAGGAGAGGGACGGGGGGGGGGGGGAGAGAGAGAGAGAGAGAGAGAGAGAGAGAGAGAGAGAGAGAATCCCAAGCAGGCTCTGTACTGTAAACACGGAACCCAATGTGGGGCTTGAGCTCACAAACTGTGAGATCGTGACCTGAGCTGAAATCAGGAGTGGGACGCTTCACCGACCGAGCCACCCACGCACCCCCCAAAAATGAGTTAACCAAGAAGAGATAATAATAATCAGAAGCTGGACTTGAAAGCCAAGGTCCTTCTCAGGACCGGGGTGTTCTCCATCCTGGAGCACTGGAACTTTCATTTTGCTGTCACTTCTCTCCCTAGATAACTTTACTCATTTCTGTCTCTGGGTCATGACCTACACACCTCTCCGAACTCCAGATTCCTATATCCAACTCCTTACCTGCTGGTTCCAGTTGTAAATCTCAATGGCACCTCAAACTGACTGTATCTCGGGTGAAACCCCTGCACTGTTCCCCCCGATGGCAATCAGGGTCAGGAGACAAAGCTGGACATCCTGAGGTCATACTTACGCCCCCCTCCTCTAATGCATCAAGTGCAAAAGCAAGTTGGTCTGTTTCCAAAATATATCTATCCTTCCTCTCTTTATCCATTGTCACATCTCCAGCCCAAGCCACCATTATCTTTGGTCTGGATTATTACAACCGCTTGCCAACTGTCCTCCCTCCTGCTCCCACTCTTGCTCTCCCTACCACATAGTCTCCATCGAACAGCCAGAGCAAACATTTAACAACATAAATGACGTACAGCAACGTGGTCTCCTAAAGTGGATTCTGGAACCGAAAAAGGACATTAGTGGGAAAACTGGTGAAATCTGAATAAAGCCCACGGTTATGAGAAACGTAGCGGGTTTACGTAAGATGTTAACATTAGGGGAAGCTGGGTAAAGGGTATATGCAAACTCTGTCCTATCTTTGCAACTTTACTGTAAATTTAAGATTATTCCAAACCAAAAAGTTTATTTTATAAGCCCATAAATATCGTGTCTTGCCTTTGTTTAAAATACTTGCATAGCTTCCCACTGTGCTAAAATCCAAACTCTTTGCCATGGGCTCACACAGGTCTTACGTCATCTAGCTTCCAATACTTTTTTTTTGTCGTTAGGTTTATTTATGTAAGTAATCCTAATGGAGGACTTGAACTCATGACCCCGAGATCAAATGTCACATGCTCTTCTGATGAGCCAGCCAGGTGCTCCTCGATACTTAAAAAAAATTTGGGGGGGGGGCCGCCTGGGTGGCTCAGTCAGTTAAGCATCCGACTTCGGCTCAGGTCATGATCTCGTGGTTCATGAGTTCGAGCCCTGCTTCGGACTCCTCGCTGCCAGTGTGGAGCCTGCTTGGGATTCTTTCTGCCCCTCCCCTACTCACACTTTCTCAAAAATAAATAAAAACTTAAGAGAATAAAAAACAATTTACAAATTTCATTTCTGAACAGCTACTGCTCTGGCCACTGGTTTTCTGACAGTTCCTAGAACATATCAGGCTGTGTCAGGGGCTGTGTTAGTCCCTGTGGTAGTTTACTAGGGCTGCCTTAACAAAATATCACAGATGAGTGGCTTAAACAATGCAATCCGAAGCCACAAGTCCACAATCAAGGCGTTGGCAGGTTTAGTTTCCTCTGAGGCCTCTCCCCTCAGCCTACAGGTCGCCATATTTTTGCTGTGTCTTTATATGGTCTTTCCTCTGGACTGACACACCCCTGGTTTTGTGTGTCCCAGTTTCCTCTTGTGTAAGGACAACAGTCAGGTTGGATAAGGGCCCACCCTAATGGCCTCGTTTAACTTCATCAACCTCTTCAAAGCCTTATCGCCAAACACAGTCACATGCTGAGGTACTTCAACATAGGGGTCCTGGGAGGACACAATTCCGCCTACAACAGTCTCCTTTCCTGGACGACCCTTCAGACGGTTGGCTCCTTCCATGCTCACGTGTCACCTGGACCTGTCACCTCTTCCGAGAGGCATCTCCTGACCACCTGGCTTCAAGCCGAGCACCTCCCCCCACCTCTCCACCATATTTATCGCCTTCTTTGCATTTACTACAGCTGGAATTCTTTGTTTACCTGCTTGTTCGTCTGTTTTGCCCTACTCCAGGAATAGTGGAGGCCTTGTCTGTCTTAGTGCTGTCTCCTCACTGCTGGTTATAATGCCCAGCACACTAGTACTCAACGCTTGTTGACTAAGAAATAGCTTATTGACAATTCAAACAAAAGCAGGGTCTTGCTAGGAAATCATTAACGGAGTTAATGCCAAGGTATGACCGTAATAGAAAAAACCTAATATTTTCACAGCACTTTACAGTTTATGAAGTGTTTCCAGGTAAATGAACCTGTATGAATCCTCGTGATGCAAGCATTATTTACTCTCCTTTCTCGATAAAGAAACCAACACTCCATTGCTTAAGGTCACGAAGCTGGGACTTCAATACTGATCTTTTTGTTTCATAAGGAATGACTTTGTGTTCTCTGATTATAACACAGCTGAACCAGAAACTAAATAGATTCACATACCACTTTTAGGCAACCTCCAAGGACAGCTCTGTGAAGGACACAGACTCATTCTTCCAGGAACTAAGCTGGACATTCTTTCCACCTGATCAGAGGAGTCTTGTTGCTGAGGAATAATGGCTAAACAAGAATAAATACGGTGCCCTAAGGCCCTTTTACTGTGTGTGTGGGTGGTGCTGGTGGTTACATAAACACGCTTTTTGTAAACTGTTCTGTTTCCTGCGGTATGAAGAAGCGAAGAAATTGGGAGAACCTGATTTCCTAAGCGTTCACAGTTGGTTTTAAATAGCGCTTAATATTTCCTTTAAAATCTATACTTCTCAGTTTGGACACACCTTAGATTCACCTGGGGGAGCTTTACAAATCCCAATGCCCAGACCCCATTCCAGACAAATGAAATCAGACTCGTGGAGGGATGGGACAGTGGCATCAGTGAGTGCTAAAGCTTCCCAAGTGACTTTAACGCGTGGCCACCACTGACGACCATTGGTCTAGACTTCAAATGGGGTGGGGGGAGGGGTTGCATATCTTACCCCCAAGAGAACATATCAGGTTTAATTGGAGGATGGCTAGACTCTCTAAAACTGCAGACACTCCTGATGGGAGACTTTGGCATTCCTAGAGGGCTCATGTTCTATGCTTCATGGGTCTTAGCTGCCTTAACCCAGTATGCACCCAGGACCAATAAAATCAGAAACCCAGAGGGATGGAACTCGGCCATGAGCTGTTGTTCAAACTTCTCAGGTGACTCCAGCGTGCGGCTAAGGTGGAGAGCCACTGCTTGAAATGGTGCTGACTTTGTCTGGAAGAGGAAGTAAAGGCACGGCGGCTGGCTCCCCATTAACCCCATTGAGCCACAGTCGCCCGGCGGCAGCTACACAGGGACTCCCCCAGACCTAGACTTATGGCCTCGGACAAAAAACAGATCCCTACCCTGGCATGGTGCTGGCCTCCCCAGCACTAATTAAAACCTAAATAAGTCGCATCATTATGCGCATAAAATAAATAGGCCTCAATTTAAGACAACTTTCCCACTGTGCCCCGGTGAATGTAATCACAACTTACGGGGTTTTCACAATCATCAATATACACGTTTTATTTTAACAGGAAGGAGAAGATATTTATAGCTAGTCATCCCGCTACTTTTTTTTTTACTAGATAGCGGGACACGTAAAAAAAAATTACTTGCACGGTAATTGATAATGGGATAGCAACAGGTACTCTATTCAATCACTCATCAATATGATTATCACTGGCGTCTTTCAATTTAATTATTGCTTCTTATCGTCTGTCATCAATTTCATTAAGTTTTTGGCAGGTAGGGGAGGAAACAGGGTACAGATAGCAATATGAAGGATGGAACGATAAGACTATACGCTCAGAAGATGCAAAGAAATACACTGAGTTTATTAAATAATTTGGCAAAGCAGTGAGACCAGAGAAAGAGCCCACGACTCTGCTACTCTAGCAACTAGCTATGCCTCCCACCAACAACTCCGTACGGCTCCCTGGACAGAAAAAGGACATGTCAGCGCACACCATCTGCTGAAGGCTCTAGCTTTGAACCCCTGGACAAAGCTATCCTTTAACAGTTTAAGTATTATTACATAAATATGTATTTGTCACGTTCTGATTTTGAAGCATTAACAAGTGTGAATGAAAACCAATGAAGTCTTCCTTTGCCGCCTCCCTGGGACCAACCTTGGAGCAGCTGGCGACCAACAGCTGCTGTTGAATATGGAAATCGGAGGAAGGCGAACGGGCAAAGAAGTCTAATCAGGCCAGGGTTGGCCTGTCTGGTCTAAAGCAAGACCTGGGGATCTATGGAGTGGAGCCAGGCAGAGGCTGGGGTGGGAGCTTAGACAAGTTGGGCGCCATGACAGAGAGATGAAGCCCAGGACCCCACGGGCAGTCAGCAGGCTGGGGAGGAGGCGGCAATCCAGGGGACAACAGCTGGCATTTCTCCTGGAGGAAGCAAACTGTGTTGACAAGGACTGCATGCAAGTGCCCGGGGGCTTAGCGCTTCTCTTGTGGACCAGCCCAAGTCTCTGAGGGCAAGGACAGAGGATACTCATGCCAACCCCGGGTCCTGACTTTCGGGTGGCTAACCTGGGATTTCAAAGTCCTACCAGAGTAGTGAAAAGAACTCAGCACCTACCACAAAGGGATATGAGATAATAAAATGACAACCATGGACATTCTTCTTGACTGTTTGAATTCAGCAGAGAGAATAAACCAGAAGATCACGCTGGTCCTATCAACCCATGGGGGTCATGGTGAGCCTGCGCATGCCCTCACGCCTCTCCGAATGGCGCAGGTACAATCTGCTCATGAGGACAGAGCCATAGAGGAAAAGAGAAAGCAGGAGAATGTGTTTGTAAAGACTGAAAGATATTTGAAAACATTTCTCCCCCACCCTATTTTCAGATTGTGCTGCTTAACGCAGTGCAGGCACGTCTGCTCTGTATCACCCGTTTCCTGATGGTCCTCAGCCACATGGAAACATCAAAAAGGTCGAGCCCATTTCAAGTACACTTAAGTGTGGAATACAGTGCAGCCATTAAAAATGGTACAGGGAAGGGGCGCCTGGGTGGCTCAGTCAGTTCAGCGTCTGACTTCGGCCCAGGTCATGATCTCACGGTTCACGGGTTCGAGCCCCGCATTGGGCTCTGTGCTGACAGGTCAGAGCCTGGAGCCTGCTTCGGATTCTGTGTCTTCCTCTCTCTCTGCCCCTACCCCGCTCATACTCGCTTGCTCTCTCTCTCTCTCTCTCTCAAAAATAAGTAAACATTAAAAAAAATTTTTTTTAAGTCATATAGGGAAGGATACACCACGACATGTTAAAAACAGTCTACTGAGTGATTCAATATTGGGGGAATTGGTCAAAAAATAAATTTATTAATGGTCTGCAACATGAACATGAAGTGCTATCAGCAGTAATCTCTAAATTACAGAAAAATTACTGGCCTTTCTTTTCCTTTTTTGGGGGGTACCCTTTTGCATTTTCCAGGTTTTAATAACCATGTATTAATTTTCCAATCAGAAAAGTCATTATTGGGGCACCTGAGTGGCTCAGTTGGTTAAGCATCCAACTTCGGCTCAGGTCATGATCCTGCAGTTTGTGAGCTCAGAGTCTGGAGGCTACTTTGGATTCTGTGTCTCCCTCTCTCTCTGCCCCTCCCCTCCTCACACTCTGTCTCTCTGTCTCTCTCTCTCTCTCAAAAATAAATAAACCTTAAAAAAAAAGAGAGAGAGAGAAAAGTCATTATTTTACCAAGGGTTCAAGTTTAAGTACGATGTAACATTATTTTAGACATTGAGGTTTTAACGTAGTTGGCCACCACAGCACCTTTCATTTCAGGCTGCTGACAGGGATATGGTCCAAAACTTTTCCCTTGAGGTTACCAACCACCAAGGGACGCTAACCATTGGAGATCCTGAACTTATGGGGGGAGGGTACCTCAGCCAGTGGCATTCCTCTCTCCTCTGGAAAGTTCCAGGAATTCTGGAGAGGGCATTTGGCTGGGACAGATGGTGAGATCTATCGAGTGGTCAAATTCTGAGATCTGCTGGGTGCTGTTCTGATGTGAGTCCCTCCAACCAGGGGTGAGCAAACATTTTTCAAGTAGTAAATAGTTTAGGTTTTATGGGCCACATGAGCTCTGTTGCAATTGTAAAACTCTGCTGTTGTAGCATGAAAGCAGCTTAGATGATACACAAATGAGTGAGCGTGTGGTTGTGTTCCAATAAAACTTTACTGACAAAAAAGGTAGTTTGCTGACCCCTGATAAACCCCAGGTTTCTTAACTTAGTTCAGGAAGCTGAAGTGACCTGGTACAAGCCAAGTCAGTCCCTGCAAATATAGTAATATCCCCTTGTCCGCATGTCGCGTTCCGCGGTTTCGGTTACCCACGGTCACCCATGGTCTGGAAGCAGATGAACCTCCATCGGACCTGTCACCAAAAGGTCAATAGCGGCCTAATGGTTACGTCACTACCTACATCATTCAACTCGCTTCATCTCATCACGTACGCATTTTATCACCTCACATGATCACAAAAAGGCTGAGAACAACCAGATATTTTGAGAGAGAGAGAGAGAGAGAGATCATATTCATATAATAAAAGTTATCATTAGCTTTAGTAAAAGCTAAAGAATATTGTTATATTGTTCTATTTTATTACTGCGGTTGTTGATTTCTTATTTGTGCCTAATTTATAAATTAAACTTTGTAATGGGTACATATATGTAAGAAAAAACCCAGTATGTATACAGTTCGGTATTATCTGTGGTTTCAGGCATCCCCTGGGGGTCTTGGAATGAATTTTTCCTCTCCAGCGATGGGGGGGACAACTGTACAGGGCTCATTACGGAAGGCTGCTCTGTCAGCTCTTTCCACTCTCAGGGCTTAGCAGTGGTGGCTCTCTATACTGAAGGAAGGGAAGCCCATTATTGTGCTTATATTTTAAATTATTTACTCTGTTGGTTTTTCCCCCAGCTAAACTAGGAGTACCTGACGTTTGAGAATTGAGCCTGCATTTTTTTTAATACCATGCATACAATTCATACAGTGACATGTAAAGAGAAGGTGCTTGATACGCCCTTGCTGAAGACTGAGTGAATAAATGCGTTTCCTCCCACACCAAGCTGGTGTGAAAGGTAGTTCTTGAGTGACGCCCTTTGGGAACCACTCACGCTCTGTCCAGGCAGATTCCACCTTGAAAGGGCAAGCTGTGTTCCCCACAAATACACCTATACCTTCTAGAAGAATTTGTTACTGCCACAGGCAGGAACTTTCTAGAAGATATTTCTAGAAGATATCAATGTAAAGAGCCATAGAGTAGGCCTGGCCAAAGCTGATGTTTCTAAAGGGTTTCTCAGTTCTTTTCAGTGACTGTTTTCACATGAATAAAAGATTTCAAGTTGCCGATGCTTAGGAGTCCTTAGATCTTGCCTCGTGGCACTTCGTTACCTCCAAAACTTCCTGCATCCTGTTTTGCATTCCCTTGGCTGTGTCAAGGCACCACAGGGATCACCTAGTCAGGAAACTCTCTCTTGACCGTTATGACCCGGTCTCAGTCTTCATCATTCTCCACAAATGCAAAACACGTAAATGACGTAGAAGAAGACGTGTAGCTTCTCGATCCAGGCTCTTCCCTGAGTGGATCCTGATGGAACCCATAGCCCAATCTCAGGGTGAGGCTCTCGGTAGGTCAAAACATCCACTCCCCAAGAGAAGGCAATTCAAAATTATATTGGCCCAACAGAAAGAGGCTGGCGTCAATGCTAGGTCAGAAGATGGATTCTCAGCAATACTAATCAACTTCATGGCTGAGATCCAGTAAGAGTCAGAATGTCCCACAAGGTAAGTATTTTGCAGGAGGGGTACACTGATTTCAATGTGGGATATGTGTGTATATATGTGAATATAAGCATAGTCCCGAAAAAATATACAGCATGCGCACATATATTTGCTTGTATTCATTTTTCTAGGTAAATGTGAACAGTCACTGAGAAGACGTACGCTCAATCCACTGACCAGAAACCGAATCCTGGAGTTCAAGGTCCCCACCGTCCCCCTCAAATGCCAGTGACAACCACTCCAGGCCACAGAGATTTCCGCACGGAGGCCCATGGAAAGAACATAAAGATGGGAAGAAAGGCGGGACTGCAAAGTAATTCCAGGGAGAAATCCCAGGGAAATGGCCCCAGAAAGCAAATGCCAGAACTTGTCTGGGGTCCTAGGTACAGATCCTCCTGCTGGGTGCTGGGCCTGGCCACCCAAGGGGTTGTGAAAAGTGCCGCGACTCTGAGAGCCCAGCGGATGAGGGCACAGTACAAAACGGGGGTTCTACAAATGTCCACTGATGGATAAAGAAGATGTGGTGTATACATATATAATGGAGTATTACTCGGTAATCAAAAAGAATGAAATCCTGCCATTTGCGACAATGTGGATGGAACTGGAGGGTATTATGCTAAGTGAAATAAGTCAGTCAGAGAAAGACAGATACCATGTTTTCACTCATGTGGAATTTGAGACACTTAAGACATAGGGGAAGGGAAGGAAAAATAAGTTACAAACAGAGAGGGGGCAAACCACAAGAGACGCTTAAACAGAGAACAAACTGAGGGTTAATGGGGGTAGGGGGTGGGGGGGCAGGGAAAATGGGTGATGGGCATTGAGGGGGGCACCTGTTGGGATGAGCCCTGGGTGTTGTGTGTAAGCGAAGAATCATGGGAATCTACCCCCAAAACCAAGAGCATACTGTATACACAGTATGTTAGCTAACTTGACAATAAATTATCAAAAAAACCCCAAAACCATGGGGGCTCTACTCACGCGGTCGTTGCTTCCTTTGTTGTCTTCATACTTGGTTTCTATATGAATAGAGAATTTTGGCAGAAAGGAACACTACGGGAAAAAAAAGGAAAGTTTCATTAGCATACCATTCTTCCTCTCTTTACACCCTCAGTACAGCCGCCGGATGCTCTCCTGACCATCACGTCGGGAGCACCATTCTCGATCAGCAATGTTAAGATACTAGGTCAACATCCAAATTCGGACAGAAAAGCCGCCCTTGGCAACATGAACACAATCGCATCCAGAAGCCAGGCCGGAGAGAATAACCAAGCAACGGAAGGCACGTTGTCCATTTCCAGAAAGAATACGTTCTGTCAGTCCTACCACAGGCTTTAGAAAAGCGAACCCCTGAAACAGAGACAGGTCCGGTCCCGGGGTGCTGACCTCTGCGGTGAGAAGCTGTCACTGCTGGGGACCCAGCCTTCACCTTCACCTAAGTATTCCCATAAAGCAAGGGAGGTAGTTAGTATGGGAGAGCTTTAAGATAACAGATTACCGAAGTCAGACACACCTGGCTTTTCGTTTCGAATTTATGACTGGATAGCTATGTGAGTTTGGACAAGTCATTTAATTTTTCTGAGCCGCGGCAGTATTAATATGGGGATAATAACTATTACCCAGGAGTGACTTTTTGAGGGTTAAGTCATCACGTGCGTAAGTCGTGTAAGTGCCGGGCGCAGAGGAGGCATTCAGCAAATGACAGCAATTGGCTGCAGTAAGCTTGATGTAAAAGGCAGCCCCCCTTTTTGCCAGCACGAGGGGGAAGACCCCCCAAACACTCTGCCCTACCATCCCAGTCTCACTGAACCACATTGTGTGCATTCAGTGGACTTCAAGGGTTAAGGTGGCTTGAGAAGAGGCTTTTGATGGATGTTGATGTAACCTCCCTCCTGCTGGCACTGAGCTGGCCAGTGACTTCCTCGGCCACCAGAGATGGGACTGAAGGCCTAATAGGTAAAATGACCCGGCAACTCCACTGGGAGCTGCAGGTGTCGGAGAAATGAGACGTCTGCCGACAGGCTCACAATCCTGAGTCTGGCTCTTTCATTTATTTACCCCACGTGCACAGAGCACATATTCTCTACATCAGGCACCAGTCTAAGTATGTCCAAGTGCTCGTTCATTTATTCCTAACTATGGCATGAAGTAGATACTACCGTTATCAGCCCTGCTTTAGAGATGACGGAATGGAGGCAAAGAGAGGTTAAGTAAACGGCCCATGATCACACAGCTCGTCAACAGTAGCATCAAGATAGCAAGGCTAGTGGCCTGGTCCCAGTGTCCTTGCTTTTCATCACCCCTGCCCCCAAGCTGGTTCTCAAAGTGGGGTCTCCACACCTGTAGCAGTACCTGTCAGAAATGCCAATGCTTGGGCCCAACCCCGTACCCACTGAATCAGAAACTCCAGGGAAGGTGCCCGGGCATCTGTGTTTCACAAGCCATCCAGGGGATGCAGATGTGGGCTTGCACTGGAAAACCACCTCATTACCCCGTGCATGGGGAGAAAACAGTGCATTATCTAAAATCCATTAGTCCCTAATCCCTCACCCCACGTGCTTCATCCCCCCAAGTCCAGGATCCCCTTTCAGCCTAGCTGAGAACCCCGGTGGCATGTGTACAGGAAGGCAGAGGCCTTGGACGTGCCATTGATAATTCTGACATCACGTGACTGTGTGCATTCGGCGTTCATCTGTCTCAATCCAAGTGAAACAAGCAAACTGAACCGTGACTAAGGAAACACAGAAACAATCAATCCCAGTAATTGCCTTTATGGAGAATGAGGCTCTGAGATTATTCATTAACACCTTCTTTGCTGTCTCCTCTCAAATCTCTCACTCCACAGTTGCTGCCCTCACACCCTCTGTCCCTGGGGGTTCCAAGGAGGGGCTGCTCCTCATGAATCGAGGCCCTGGAGGAATCGGAGCGGCTCAGAGCCCCATGGCAGAGCTCTTGACATGTGAACCTGGAGAGATGCACCTGCCAAGACCCTTTTAAAAATGTCAAGCCTTCCGGCAAACTGATCGGTCCTTTTTAACCCATAATTCATCTGAGAATCAACTTAATGCGTGCACAGAGCCAGATGGCAAGAGAACAGAGCCGTCTTGGGTGGGGAGCTGGGTCCGGGTGCATCAGAGTGGAACCCCACAAGGAGTTTTTATCGGTTGAAACTCTAAACCACTTAACTAAGGTCAAACAAACGAATCTGGGTATTCAACCCAAATATGAAATGCAAAACTCTTATGCAAATTAGCAGATGCTGTTATTTTTGAGTCAAGGGCTTAGGTTATTTTCATATCAGAATGGCAATCTTGCCAGAGGCAGGGAGCACACCTGGCTCCGGTGAGGCAGCGGGGAAAACCCGGATCGGACAGGTCAACTCGGCTGGTCAAGGTCTTCCCCTATAGCACCGGTTCGGGGCTGATAATCTCCATGGGCTATCTGATGGCTGGTTCTCAGAGCCCCAGAGGCTGGTGTCTCAGCCTCTGAATGTGGAGGATCTCTGGCCTGGGGCATTTCCAGAAAGATCACTAAAAACTTTCCGGCTAGAAGTCTATCTCGAGATCGAGTGCTGCTTGCCCTACACAGGTGAACTTCCCTAAAGACCCAGCCCACTAACCCTAGTAGAGCCTCGGTGATTAAGCAAGGTTCTTCTTTCTCCCTGGCTGGCTTCCTGTTGTGTCTCACTACTGAGGTTGTCATAAATCCCTTCCCTTCTCTAGACCACCCAGGTCTAGAGAAGTCTGCGGGCTTCCCTCTTCCTCCCTCGAAACTAGTAATTTTGATTCACAGTTTAACGAGACCATGTGATAGACACCAACAACTTCCCTCTCCTCCACTGCTAATCTGCTTATTTCTATATGCTGCTTCTTATTCCTTGTGAATCAGACAAAGATGTTGCTTTCTGTATTCCAGTGGAAAATAATGTAACGACAAGGACTGAGGCAGTGAGGGCAGCAGACCCAGGCTCAACTCTGAGATGTATGGATTTGAGCAAATTATTTTGGCATTCCCGGCCTCAGTTTCCTCGCAACAGAATGGAGACCACCCTTCTCCACTCTGTAGGAGTGTTGAGAAGATCACTGAGATCATTCCAGTAACCCCCAGCACAGTGCCTGGCACATAGCAGGTGCACAGCAAAAAATTTTAAGTCTCTTCCCTGGAAACTTGTTCCGTCGATTACTTGCATCTTCTCCCTGCTTCCTTCCTGCAGCCTAAAAATATCATGAAAGGTGTCATCTTCCTAAAAAACTAGTATCAAAGTACCCTTGGTGATGTTCCTTCCTTCATCCACAATTAATTCCATTTCTCTTTGTCTCCCCATTAAACTCTATTAAAAAAGTAGCCCATGCTCTGCTGTTTTTTCACCTCTCACCTCTTCTCACCCAGAGCAACAGGGTATGGAAACAACCGAGAGTCAAAGAATTTTCAAACAAACATCGCTTCCCTGTCGTCCACACCCTGAGGAACTCTCTATCCTGTTCGGTAGGAGTCAAGAATTCCACCTTTCTGGAAAGCGGTTCCTTCCCTGCCTTCCGTTCCCTCCCCCACCCCTTCAATGGAGGGGTCCCCTAGGATTTTGTCCTCTGCCCTATTTTCTTGTACCAAACCCTCTCCCCTGGGGAATCTCATCTGCCCCTCACTTTTCCTAGACCATGTTATCCGGCTGCCTCCCAGGCTGACGTCTAACCCCACCTGCTTTTCTCACGTATGCAGCTCCCCGCCGGCCATCCCCAGCAAGGGTCCAAACTGAAAGGTCCATACTGAATTAGAATGTTCCCTGCACTGCATGAGATTCCTGGGGCTGCCGTAACAAATTGGTACAAGCAGGGTAGTATAATGCAGCAGTTTACCTGCTCAGTTCTGGAGCCCAGAAGTCTGAAATCAAGGTGTTGGCAATGCTGCCCTCCCTCGGAAGGCTCCAGGGAGAACCTTTCCCTGCCTCTTCCAGCTTCTGGTGGCCCCAGGGGCTCCCTGGTTTGTGGTTGCCTCCCTCCAGTCTCTACCGGTGTCTTCACATCACCTTCTTCTCTCTGGGTGTCCTCTCCTTTTCTTATAAGACACCAGTTACTAGATTCAGGCCGTCTTAAATCTAGTGTGATTTCATCTTGCACCTTGAGGTCCTTAACTAATTATATCTGCAAAGAACCCATTTCCAAAAAGGTCACGTTCTGAGGTTCCAGTGGACACGAATTTTGAGGGGACACCATTCGATCTACTACACTCACCCATCATGGCCAGTGAACCCCCAAATCCTGCTGGCTCAGCTTCCCCCCTTAAAGGCAAGACCTAGAGTCTTCTATATCCGATCCTAATTTTCTTTATATCTCGGTCCTGTATTCCTCCCATAGTCCACCACAGAAGAGTGCTCGCCACTCCCTGGAACACTTCTGGCCGCCATGTTTTTTTTGGTTTTTGTTTTTTCCTGCCTACAGTTCCCTCAGCCTGAAGTCTCCTACACAGCCCATCTCAAATCCCATGTCAGAATGTTGACCCCACGTGTGCGGGCAGCGTTCTGTTTGTACCTGTGTCATAGCACTTATCTCCTTGTCCATCATCACCATTAGCTGCCAGGTATCCGCCTCACCAGCCAGAAGAGAAGTCTGCCACACTGCTCCATCAAGAAGACCCCCTCCTCACTCCCTGCTGTCACGAGGAATGGCGTAAGTCACAGTCACCCCATCATTCGGGCATCAAAGCTTCTGTGACGGAGGGCTTTGCTCCAGCTAGGAAGACCCCATCTCACCTGGTCACTCTCACATTTCTCAAAGTGGAGTACCCCACCTTCCAAACCTAGACTTTCTCCAAACACGTCCTATCCCCTAAAGATTCTGACACATTTCCATCGGGGAGGGGGATTCCATAACACTGAAGGAATGATCAGGAGTGTGGGAGCAGAAAAAAAAAAAGGGGAACCCAGACACAACCAACTGGAACATGCTGCAGGAAGGGAGACGTCAGGAGCGTCCCCCATTGGCTGAACCTGGAAGGCGTCAAGGGATTCGGAGGACTCCTATGCTCTCTAGGGCACAGTCACTTGGGAACAGCGAACACTTCAAGTCCCATCTGGCCCATGACCCAACACGAAGGACAACCTGAAGGAAAGACTAAAACCCTCCCGCCAGATAGAATGCTCAGATGGCCCCCAAGATTCCCAGCCCTTGATAAACACACCTGGCACAGTTCCTTCCCCTCAAGTGTGGGCAACACCTGTGAGCATCATAGGGTAGGAGCCCCTCTGATCGGATTACCAAGGTGATCAGTTGGTACACCTTACATAAGACTTATTTTTTGAAGAAGCAGAGACTCTGGCTGCTCTTGAAGAAGTGAGCTGCCATGAGGGGAGAGGACCATGTGGCCAGAGCCCGAGGGAACCCTCCAGGAGCCGAGATAGAGAGAGAGAGAGACCTCTGGAGACCAGCCAATGAGAAAAGCGGACTTCAGTCCTACAACAGCAAGGAACCGATACTTGCCAAAAAACTAGTGAGCTTGGAAGAGGACCCTGAGCCTAGATGAGATTGGAGCCCAGCCGAGTGAGGCTCTGAGCCAGGACCCTGCCAACCTGCGCCCAGGAGACACTCTGAGGCCGTAAATACGTGTTGTTTAAAGTTGCTACGTTTGTGGGAAATTGGTTATGTGACGATAGAAAAGCCAACACAACACCCAACCTCAAGAATCCAACCACTGCTTCCCTTTCAAATCACCCATCCGGCTTTCATCTGAGTAAAAGATCACTCAAGTTGAAGTGTGAACAGGTCCCAGGAAATGGGGACTCTGTACTCTTGGAACTTAGTAGCTCTGGCTGTGAGGTCAAGTGCTTTGTCAATGACCACAGAGAGAGCAGGACACAACGACCCCACAGGAAGCAAGAATACAGTAGAAGGAATACAGATTTTCGAGTGAGATGCACGTTAGTTCGAGCCCTGGCTTCTTTTTTCACAAGTTACCGTGTGATTCGGAGTAAATTCCTTAGTCCCTTTGAGCCTTCGTTTTCTCACCCATAAAACGGAGACGATACCAAACTCAGCACCGTGGGGTGAAGACTGAATGATCTAACAAAGGGCCATGCGGTGTCTGGCAGGACAGGTCCTCAGGTGCTGGCCCATCCTACTGTACCGGTCCTCACAAGATCCCACAGGCTCCGTGGGGAGAAAATAAACTGGGTGGGGAGATCCTCTGCTGCATAGGTGCATGGACACACTGGGAGGCTGTGGGCTTGTGGGTTCAGTGCAAGAAAAGGACACTTGATTGGTCCTTCCCCCGACGTGGGCGGTGTCCATGCCAGAGAGCGGGTTTGGGCTTTTTCTGCCTCGCTCTGCCGCCGGACCCGCTCTGTTGTTGAGGACTCGTCCTCTCGTCCGTGCCCACAATGTCCTCCTTTTCCTGAAAGCCTGGGAGCTCCTGCCTCTGAGCAGGGGCTCGATCCCCTGACCTCTCCTCTGCTTCCCTCGACCCCCTGCCAGCTTCAGGCAGGGAAACAAGAACACTACCGGGATCCCCGTGGACTCTCTTCTTTCCTAGATGTAAAGCCTCTACGCCTGCGCGTTCACTCAGCCTTATTACAAAAACTGAGGTTCAGACGAGTTGAAACATAGCATCACAAAACAGCATTTGGGAGCCCTGGGGGCCCCACGAGATGACCCTGCTTACAGGCAGAAGATTGGGGCAGTGACTCTAGGGTAGTAAGATGAGGCAGGGAGACAGGCAATCAAATGCCCTAATCCCCTTGGAGCCTGGGGGACACCATGAGTCATTTCAGCCCCTCCCTGCTCTCCTTCCTCTCCTGGGCCCTTTCAAGATCTGGAATCTTCGTTCTCACGAAAACTCTCTTTCTCCCTTTCTCTTCTTGACTAGAAGAAAAACAGCTTGGCCAGGAGAACTGTAACAAATATTCACTTTCTTACACCCAGGGTCTGTTTTGCCCCTAACCCCGTAAAAATAGTAGCAGTGTCACGGAGAAATCAGAGAAACGAGGCAGAGTTCTGCCGTCATCTCCACTTTGATTTGCTAGCTTAGATCCTCCGGAGCCAGAAGAGTCTCAGTAGGGCTGCTGTCATCTGCTCCCGCTGTGACCAAGCTTCCTTTGTACCCAGTATCTACACATCTTTCATTTGCCTTCCTAACGCAACGGCAGCCAAGGAGATCGCCGGGTACCTGTGAAATCTCTAGCACCTAAAGCTGAATGTGCACGAAAGTGATGGTGCTTTGTCGAACATTTGAACGCATGTGCTTGTATCTTTTGGAAGTGACGAGAGAATCTGCAGTTGGGGAAAAAGAATGCCAGGAAAAACAAGCAAAGTACCTCCCTCGGCTTCTGCAAGAATAATTTTCCAGACCAAGCAACTCCCAGGTTCAGTGTCGGGAAACGAAAGCAGCCTATGCAAAAGGCACGGCAGGGCTGAATTTTCAATTCACTACAGACATGCTTTGGAAAAATGAAAGGGCTATTTTTAGTCCGGTGATTGATTAGGGTTGCTATGGCAATCAGAAACACTTACGAGAAGAAAACTAAATGTAAGCAAGTCTTAAAGAGAAAGGGGCAAGCCCATGGGAATTTCATAGTTAGCTTCTGGGTGGTGCTGAAAACCCTTTCTGCAGTCCCCACACGTGCACAGAGAGAGCAAATGGTGGCTGCAGAGACCCAGGCAGGGGAGTCAAGTCTGAGGCTCTCCGGGGGGCTGCCCTTCAGAAGCGTGCGGTGACAAAACTTCTGGAAGAATGAGTGCCATTCAGGTAGAGGATCGCCATTCCTGTCATGCTATAGACGCCCACAGCACCCATGAAAACCATGAGCTAGAGGGTAGTAATCCCACCCTACATCAGTTTACAAAGGAAAGTGAAAATCATATTCTCTCTCACAGTATAGTTCTTTTTTAAAAAATTTAATCTTTATTTACTTTTGAGAGAGTAAGAGAGAGAGAGAGAACTCGTGCCGTGGGGGAGGGGCAGAGAGATGGGAGAGAGATGGGGGGAGAGAGAGAGAGAGAGAGAGAGAGAGAGAGAGAGAGAATCCCAAGCAGACTCTGCATTGTAAGTGCGGAGCTCAGGGTGGGGTTCGAACCCAGGAACTGTGAGATCATGACCTCAGTCAAAGTCATATGCTCAACCAACTGAGCCACCCAGCCACCGCTCCGTTTAACCTTTTGAGGAACTGTCAGGTGGTTTTCCAAATTGACTGCACCATTTTACATTCCCGATATGAGGGTTCCAGGTTGTCTACATCCTTTCCAACATTTATTACTAACTGCCCAGGTGTTTCTTCACCTTGGGAAGTTTTGGTATATCTTTGGGTCAAAATGATGATGCAGGGTAACCACAGTCAGCATGCTTTATGCCCATGCTGAGACAGACATGACCCAACGCTGAGGTAATGATGACCAAAATATGAGGTAACGATGACCATAATATGGCATTATTCCAAGTATTGGATCTATAATAATTCTGTTATTAACTCTTCACCCTCGTACAACTCGATGAGGGATGCACTATCATTACCCCCATTTTACAGATAAGAAACAAAGGCACGGAAAGGTTAAGTCATATGCCCCAAATCACGGAACATTTACATGATGGAGCTGAGATTCAGCTCAAGCTGTCAGGCAAGGAAGTTCGTGCTTGTGACCCTACATTCTGCTGCCTCTTGAGCACTGGGAAAGCACACGAGTGCTTCGAGTGGAGTTGAGCACTCGGTCAGGGGTGATGGTGACTAAGGCAGAGGCTTTGCTTTTCAGTTTGTCCTGTGGCCCCTGAGAACAAAGAAAATGTGTGTGTGTACATCTGCCAAATGATAGATGTGTCCTACTTCAAACAAGCCCGAAGAAGAAAACAACTGTTTACTCAAAAGATAAATTGAGGGGCGCCCGGGTGGCTCAGCCGGTTAAGTGTCCGACTCTGGATTTCAGCGCAGGGCACAATCTCACAGTTTGTGGGATTGAGCCCTGCGTTGGGCTCTGTGCTGACAGCTTTGGATTCTCTCTCTTCCTCTCTCTCTCTGCTCCTCCCCGCCCCCTCTCAAAATAAATAAATAAATAAACGTTAAAAATAAAAGAAACAGGGGCGCCTGGGTGGCTCAGTCGGTTAAGCGTCCGACTTCAGCCAGGTCACGATCTCGCGGTCCGTGAGTTCGAGCCCCGCGTCGGGCTCTGGGCTGATGGCTCAGAGCCTGGAGCCTGTTTCCGATTCTGTGTCTCCCTCTCTCTCTGCCCCTCCCCCGTTCATGCTCTGTCTCTCTCTGTCTCAAAAATAAATAAACGTTAAAAAAAAATTTAAAAAATAAATAAATAAATAAAAGATAAACTGGGGAAATAATTATTCATCGAAGAAATTCACAGTGATATCCCTTCAAATGCCAAAATATCCTAGTACCTTTCAAATACAATCATTTTCAAAAATTGATTTTACGTATGGTGGCTTAAGTTGATCCCCGCCGTGAAGGGCTTTCAAAACCCTGCTCAGGACTCAAGGAAGGGCAGAAATTCTCAAGTGTAAAAAATATTACGAAGAAAAAAAACATTCATTATCGCATTGCTGTTGTAATTTTACGACAAACATCTACTTTTAGAAAAGACATGGAAACAATCCAAAGACCACCAACAGAGGGTTGGTTAAGTACATTACGGTGAACTCTAAAGCCATTAAAATGTAAAGTGTAAAACAGGATGATCCATTTTTGTAAAAAGAAAACAAAAACATGCTAAAAAAAAAAAAGCATGTTAGTATATGCACAGAAAACAGGGAGAAACAGACACCAAAATATTCTCATGGAGGAGAACAGCAGAAATCACGAGCCCCTTTTATCTGCCCTCATATACATTTTTATATTTTTATGTTTTAATTTTTTTAATATTTATTTTTGAAAGAGAGAGAGACAGAGCGTAAGTGGGGGGTGGGCAAGAGAGAGGGAGACACAGAATCCAAAGCAGGCTCCAGGCTCTGAGCTGTCAGCACAGAGCCTGATGTGGGGCTCGAACTCACTCAAATGGCGAGATCATGACATGAGCCGAAGTCACACCCTCAACCGACTGAGCCGGGGAGCACCCAGGCGCCCCCTGATATACATTTTTATAATGCTTGCATTTGACAATAAACATCTACTTTTTCAGTAGGAAAGAAAAATTCAAAGCAGTAAAAGAGTAAATAAATATATCAATGAGATCCCAAAGGAACTATATGGGATCTAATGGAAATCGCAAGGTATTCCAGAAATTCTCTTCATTTTAGTCCACTTTAACCTAAAGGGGAGCATATTATAAAGAGCATGGTTGACTAGATGGAGGAGGTGTAAGTGAAGGAAGGTTGGGAAATTGCTACTTCAAGTGGTTCCCATCTCATCCATCATACTTGTTCACGGATGAGGAAGGATCTCAGGGATGATACAGTCCTGGAATTCACACCGCTTCTTAAATGGCACCAGGGTTCTTTCTACAAATAAAGCATTATGTAGGGACATGGTGGCTGGTGAGGCATGTCCAAGGAACCTCCTGGACCAAGACAAGCAAAGTTTGAGAACCAACGATTGAGCTCAATAGCAGTGTTTTATTGCCGGTTACCAGCCGGAATCCTTCCACGTCTGAGGACAAACCTTCCAAGGAGGCTCAAAGACAAGACTGTTAAGTGGAAGACTTGAGAAGCTGGCGTGGGGTAGATGAAGTGTTTATAGGCTTTCAAAAGATCATTTCCTTTTAGCTTTTATCCGGAACTCAACGCATTCCTCTCCGGCCATCTTGTTCTGTCTCCGTGCACCCGGGTCCCCCTGCTATCCATGAACATTAAACTCAATATAGACTTGACCTTCTCTCTAATGGAATTCCCCTGAAGACATTGATTCTCTGGTACTGTATTCTATATTATCATATTAAATGTACTCCAAGGCCGTACAGGGTATTTCAGCCTGAGATGGGATCATTAATAAAAATGAATCTGCAAATGTTTTCAAGTTTCACCAGCAGGAGACCTACACGAGAATGTGCCACAGGGCTCATGAGATCAAGTCTAGAATTTAGGATTTACTGTCTTTTTGGACTCTGGGGCTGCAGCCTGTGTTGTTTGTAAACTAGGAGACTATGGGTGGTCAATCTGTACGTAAAGGCAGCTGATAGATATCTAGATCTTAAAGTACCTCTCAACTTCCTTTACTCTGTTTTTAAATACTTTTCTTTGTTTTTTTTAATTATTAATTAATTCATTAATTTTAGAGAGTGAGAGAGAGCGAGTGCACATGGTTGCACGTGAGCAGGAGAGGGGCAGAGAGAAAGAGAGAGAGAGAGAGAGAGAGAGAGAGAGAGAGAGAGAATCCCAAGCAGATTCCAGGATCAGCATGTAGCCCGACGTGGGGCTTGATCCCTTGACCCTGGGAGCATGAGCAGAGCCAAAATCAAGAGTTGGATGCTCAACCAACTGAGCCATCCAGGCGCCCCTTCCTTTACTCTTCATGAGGAAATTTTACTCTTCCGATCTGAAATTTTGCCCCATAATTGTAAAGTGTTTTACACACACATACACACACAGTCACATATATAAACTCCTCTATTAGGCAGAGATCCTTCACATACACACACACCAATTTCAAGAAGGCATATGTCCAGCTGTCCCTCCCATCTACCTAGAATTGCAGTCATCATGCAGGCAAAGGTGCACAGGAAGGAAGGGGAGCTATCTGGGCTTCCACTGGGTTCTTGGGTTCCAAGGGCCATGTATGACTTTACACCTAGATAGGGTGGGTGGCAATGCAATGGGGTGATTGGGAAAATAAACTGCAATGACAGTTCCAGAAAACTGAGAAGAGGAACCCAGGTGGAGGAGGAGGAGGAGGAGGAGGAAAAGGAGGAAGAAGAAGAAGAAGAAGAAGAATTTTAAATTATTTTTTGTTAATGTTTATTCTTACATTGAGAGCAACAGAGCGCGAGTGGGGCAAGGGCAGAGAGAGAGGGAGACACAGAATCAGAAGCAGGCTCCAGGCTCCGAGCTGTCAGCACAGAGCCCGACAAGGGGCTCGAACTCACGAACCGCGAGATCATGACCTGGGCCGAGGTCGGACGCTTAACCCACTGAGCTACCCAGGCGCCCCAAGAAGAAGAATTTTAAAGCAAAGAGAAGGAGAAAGGGATTGCATGTAAAGGATAACGATGACGATGAGTCTGAGTGACTTCCCTAATATATGCTGCACGGGAAGAAAAGGGTGGCCAAGAAGAACAGTGGGGCCTGAAAGAGAAGTGGGGGAGGACGAGAGGACGGGACCGAGTGGAAGGAAAACATCTGTCTGTATTCTAGCCCCCACCGAAAACATCTGTCTGTATGCCAGCCCCCAGCCTCTGCGAGGCTACTCAGCAGCCTGGACCCTACACTGAGGCTCTCTGTTCATTCATTAGTTCATTCATCGCAGGAGCCTCTTCCGTCCTCTGACAAGCTGAGTAACAGCATCTTGCAGGAGAAGCAAGGCCAGGAGGGAGAGGCAGCGAAGACATGAATGAAAACATGTTTTCTCAATGGGGCATGGTTTGCTCCTGGCGCCTCTACGAAAATCGAGCAGGGAAACTAAATTCAGGCTCATACAGTCTAAAGCTGGACCTGCCACGGAGAAATAAGCAGAAGGTGCCTGTGAATACTGATAGCTACACACAATGAAGGCAGGACAGGGATTTAAAGAGACAGAACACATCCAATGAAAAAGAATTACACGTAAATAATAGAGATGGGAAAGACTCAGAGGAACTCCCCAAATACACAGGCTGCATAGCAAACTTTATGACAAGACTTCTCAATTAAAAACTGTAAGAACCACCCCTCTGAACCAAACCAGGCACATTCCTTATTTAAAAATATATTAAAAAAAAAAAAAACAAACAACAAATCGCACTCACTCTTAAAAAGAAGATCAATGTTGAGATTCTGAACTGAAAAGATGTTAGATATCACATAGTTGAGATTATCTTAGTGGTTAGAGGGTCAAAAACACGGGGGCAATTTTGCACTCACTTTATTTTAATCACCAAATTCAGGCAATTTATTGTATTTTTACACAATGAAATCTGCCCCACAAAATCTGTGCAGTTGTACTATTCTTACCTCCCCAACATACACTGAACACAATTCCATAGGTACTAATAAACCAGAGAAGAGAAATCTACTTTTCAGTGCCACAAGTGGAAAACAGAAAACAAAAGAGAAGGAAGGTTCTATGAAACATGCATTTTCTCTCTGATGACTGACCCATATAAAGTCATTCTGAGCGGTGTTTTAAAAAATGCAAACAATTTCAAAATGTTAACGTTATGGTAGAGAAGCCCATTTTATCGCCTGCCCTCTCCCCCAAGATGGCTGAATTAATTTTCTTTGAAGTACAAGGAACAGCTTGGGAACAGCCAGAGGAAATGGAAAAGGGGATCCACCAGACAAAGAACACTGCTTTTCCAAGGATCCTGAGTCACCAGGCACCAACTGACTAGGTCTGTGAATAAGGTCCCCCCGCCACCCCCTATATGACCAGTTCATTTTCGAAATGGAGACAAATCACTGTCATCTCCGTGCAGGGCTGCCTTTGCTGTGGGGTCACACGGCACCATTTGGAAAGAAATTCACCGGTCATTACTGCTGGGAGTCTTTCAAACCACTGGTATTTGAGGAACAGAAATCACTATGCAATGTATTAACTCACTGAAATTTTAGAGAAAACAACATTTACTGAAATAGAATTGATCCACTGACCTACTTTGTGGGTGCATAATGGCTCTAACCCTGAGAGAAGTTTCTGGAGCTCCCCTAAGGTTTAGAAGGCTGTCCTTACAAAACCCAAGATCCCAAGGAGAAAATAAGTGTGGAAAGTGCTTCAGCTCCCACGTGAAGATTCACAATGTATGGCAGGAAAGGGAAGCCTCTGACAAGTCCTGCAATAATTTAAGCTTTGTAGCTTTGCATAACCCAGTGCTTCCCAACCTAACTGGCTGTGCACAATTTAATGATAGGTGTAAGTGGTTTTAGACTCTTTCCACCTAAAATCTCTTGACCCCTGAAGATTTCTGAACTTGGCTATTCTGACTCTCGACTATTTATGGTCTATGACCTGTGTCATGACCTATGTCTCCCTTGACTTTTTTCTTTTCTTTCTCTGGGAGGGTCCTCCTCCGGCCTGTGGCTAAGTGCTGCCTTGCTCATCTGCGCCCCCAACTGGAAGACTGTTTCTTTTTGATCACCACGATTACCTTCTGCCCTGGATATTCAGGGTTAATTGCGATGTGGAGATAAAAGTTATTTCCTAACTATCTAACCCCCATCCCTACCCTTGTCTCCATGACTCCAGAGAAGGAACACTTAAGGACCATCATTCTCTTAGCTTAGTTGAGATGGCCAGATTGTACTCTCATGTTCATCTGAATAAGACTAATCCTAGCGTTCAGGCGTTGAGTGTATTTTCTCTGTACTGGCACCTATTTCCTAGTTATGTAATTCAGTGATTTCTACGACCCTTGGCTGGGACTCAGTGGAAGGTGGGGATGGGGAGCTCAAGAAAAGCCTGATGGGCATGGAGATCATCGGTCTGCACACACAAGCACCCATCAGCACTTTCAATTATCGGGGATCTACTGAGGCTAAGATTTCAAGGAAAGTTCCTATCCAGAGCCGTTAGTTGCTTTCAGAAAAATACCTCAGCCTCCCTTGCCACTCCTGGGAAGATGGCCCGAGTTCACCTCGGGTGACTCATGATATGTTCTCAACGGTGAGCAGGCTCGACTCTCTACCCTGGCTGGTCTGAACCAACCCCCAATAACCCCATCTCTCATTGTGGCTCAACACCATTTGAGCTACTCATTCAAGAGTCATCTCCTTCTCCCTGGTCTGTTATAATTTACCTTGTCCACCTTTTTCAACTAAATAACGACAATATGGAGGAACATGGGACAGCTCACCACCTCTGCATCTTGGGCAACAGAAGCCATTCTCACTAGTACAAAGGGGCTTCCCATCTGTCATTGCTTCTTCTGTGAATTCTTATTGAAAGATATTTTAGCGGAGGGGAGCCTGGCTGGCTCAGTTGGTAGAGCAGGCAGCTCCTGATCTCGGGGTTGTGAGTTCAGGTTCTGCACTTGGGTGTGGAGCCTACTTTAAAAAACTAAAATCTTTAAATAAAAAAAAAAAAGATATTTTGGTGGAGTGGGATGGTCATGGCCCCCAAATAGATATAGTAACTGTATATCTGGGTCACCACTATCAAATTACTGTAAGCTTCAGTTTTCAAATTCATACAAATGAGAAAAAACTTTTTCCCCTTTATCACGACCAAGGCTGAACTGATGCGGCTGAGCTATGTTCGTAGTCCAGTGTCGCCTTTTTTTAGCTCAAGAGAAACAAAATCAGTGACTTTGGAAGGCAGCCAGTCTCTTCGGGCACCTTCCTTTGTGACTTTACAAACTACAGAAGAACCGGCAGGTTTTGAAGAACGGGCTAGATAGATAGTCCGTCCTCTGGAAAATTGTCATCGTGTTAGTCTTTGTTTACTGTGTAATTAAGACTTTTTCCTATAACCAAGCTAAAGATATTTTTTCCACTTCCTGGGCACATGGCATTTCCACGTAATCCTAACGACTCAGTCATACACGGTGATGAAAAAGCTTTTATGTTTTGATCACTGTGATAATGTTGAAGCCTTACATGACCCTAAATAGAAAGTTCTCTTGTCTGGGTTTTGTCACAAATGAGGGCAGCATGAGGTCTCAGTAATAGGCTGGACAGTCAGATAGAGGACCTAGGGGATCCTAGGAATAGATGAACATTGCTCTGGGCTAATCCTATGAGAACACAGAGCGGTCTAGAGTATTAGGAGCCCCTGTGTCTCCTCGGAGGGTAGGGAGGGCAGGGTGTGGTGATCCCAGCTGAGAGTCAGGCATCGGAGAAGTTTTGCTCTGGGCAAAACTTTGGGCACAGACAGGAAATATGGGCTTGAAACGACATCAAGAAGAGGTATTTAGGATGAAAGGATTGGGGGACAAAAAGGCCAACGGAAAAGCATTTAAAACAGGAAAAAAGGATGAAGACAATTGAAAGCATCTGTCGTAAATCCAGGGAGCAGAGTCTGGAGTCAGGGAGAAGAGTGGGCTCTTCCTCCCGAACTGTCGGGCAGAGAGCGTGAGAACTTGGCTGAGGGTGAGGCAAGGGGAGGGAGGCAACTTCAGAATGACCACTGCAGCCAGAGGGAGAAACCCAGACCCCCCAGTCACTGGGAAGGCAGACAGAAAACCTGTGCTATGTTTAGGATGGAAAATCAAAGTGAACTAGCCAGGAACAATGTGGCCTCCTGTAGAGAGTTAAATACAGACCTCGCATGACATTCAAAGCCACCATGACCTGGCCTCAAGCTTCCAGGATCCAGCAATATCACTTACCCACTGGGCCTGGAGTGTGCATGCTCTGGACTGCCCCCCCCCCCCGCCCCCACACCTCACCATCCCGTATTTATATTTGAAACCTTGACCTCCAATGTGATGGCATTTGGAGCTAGGGCCTTGGAGAGGTGATGAGGTTTAGATGAGGCCATGAGGGTGGGGCCCTCGGAATGGGATAAGTGCCCTCATAAGAAGAGATCAGAGCTGGCTTTCTGTTTTTCCCAGTTCTATGAAGCCATAGTAGGAGGAGGGCTTTTTCTCCAGGAACTGAATCAGCTGCTACCTCGATCTTGGACTTTCCCAGCCTCCAGAGCTGTGAGAAATAAATGTCTGTTGTTGAAGCCACCCTGTGCATGGTGTTTTTTGTTATGCAGCCTGAACTGATGAAGACACAGCGGGTGTCTGCAGGTAGGACTTCTATTCCCAAGGTCCAGCTCAAATCCCGCCTTCTCCAGGAAACCTTCCCTATTTCTTCCAGGCAAAATTTCTCTCGCCTTTCTACAATGCTCTGTGCTTCAACCACAACCCTTAGCACACATATTCCTTGAAATATTGACAGTTCTACACTCATCTGCTCTCCTCTAATCTTCCCAAGCCCCGCCCCCTTTAATCCATTTCACTTCCTGAGCCAGACCTACCTGAGGCAGGAAGTACTTAAGTTGTTCTGACAGGCCACTGGATGGGCCTTCGGGTTAAGGTGGCAGGTTAACTTTAGGACAAGCTGCCGAGTTATACAGTTCCCTCTCCTCCTTTTCTTCTGGCCCACCAATGTGCCCCTGTCCTTATAACCTGACTTTTGTCCTTAAGTCTCTGACATGAGCTCTGCCCCAGTGCTGTCCCCCCTCCCATAGGGTTGCCAGAAAAAAAATAGAAGATAAGCAATCTTTCAGTAGAAGTATATTCCATGCAATACTTAGAGAAGTACTAAAAACTATATGCCATTAATCTCAAAAGTCAAATTCAACAGGACATTCTGTATTTCTACTTGCTAAAGCTGGCGACTTTATCACTCCCGTATCTCATGATCAAGTCCCCTGTGAAAGATGGCCGTGTCCTGCTCCTACCTGTACACCAAGCTCCGGGCCCCGGTCCAGAGACCA
The DNA here is from genome assembly GCF_018350155.1 of Leopardus geoffroyi. Classification (NCBI taxonomy): domain Eukaryota; kingdom Metazoa; phylum Chordata; class Mammalia; order Carnivora; family Felidae; genus Leopardus; species Leopardus geoffroyi. The sequence goes on from NC_059330.1 coordinate 47,490,816, forward strand.
AGGCTCTTCTTTTCACCTTTGCTCCTTGCACCTGCTTGTCTGCCTGGATGGCCCAGTGCCATGCATTCTGCCCTCTGGTCTGAATTTCTGCCATCAGCCTCACTCAGAGCGCATCCAGCTCAGTGGGCACGTCTGGTGTCAGCCTGCCCTCTGGGCTGAATGATGGCCTGTCCCATTTTTGCCTCCAGAAAACCCTGTGCCTTGCTGATGGCTGCCACTGGAATGTCTAGCTTTTCCCCCACAAGATTGTGGCTCCCCAAAGGACAGGAGCTACTCAACGGAACCTACTAGCATGATGTTTTATACACGGTCAGTGTTTAATAAATGATTGTTGATCTAAAACTGAAAGATGGTGCTATGGGTTGAATTGTGTGTGTGTGTGTGTGTGTGTGTGTGTGTGTGTGTGTCCCAGCCCACCCTACTGCCCCACGATCCAGATATGTGCTTAAGTCCTAACCCGGGTTCCTCAGAATGTAATCTGATTTGGATTTAAGGCTGCTGCAGATGGAATTATTTATAATAAGATGAAGTAGGGCAGGTCCTTAATCCAACAGGACTGGTCTCTCTCTCTCTTTTTTTTTAATGTTTATTTTTGAGAGGAGGGGAGGGGCAGAGAGATAAGGAGACAGAGAATACCAAACAGGTTCTGCCAACGAGGGGCTCGAACCCACGAACCATGAGATCATGACCTGGGCTGAAGTCGGACGCTCAACTGACTGGGCCACCCAGTCACCTCAGGACTGGTGAACTGATAAGAGGAGACACAGGAAGGAGGACACCACGTGAAGGCACAGACACACACAGGGAGAAGATGCCATGTGAAGACGGAGGCAGAGACTGTAGTTATGCAGCCACAAGTCAAGGAACTCCTGAGGCCATCAGAACCTGGAAAGAGGCAAAGAATTCTGCCCCTATAAGGCTTCAGAGGGAGCATGGCCCAGCCAACCACTGATTCAGACTTCTAAGCTTCCAGAACCACGAGAAGATGAATTTCTGTTATTTTGTGGTACTTTGTTTCAGCAGGCCTAATCAACTACCCCAAGGATTGGGGGTACCATTAGGGGGGAACTGACAAAAAAAAAATTAAAAAAATAAGGGCCCTAGAAAAGATCAAGCAATACATCGAGTCAAACAGAAGGGGGTGAGTATGAGCCTATACAACTATAACTAACTTCTTTATGTTTTATCCCAAAAGTTTTCTCAAACAGAAATAAAATAACGTGATCCTTTGAAAGTCTGAGCTGTGTGATCAGAACTACAGCTGGGGCACCTGGGGGCTCAGTCCGTTAAGTGTCCGACTTCAGCTCAGGTCATGATCTCACGGTTCACGAGTTCAAACCCTGTGTCAGGGCTCTGTGCTGACTGCTCGGGAGCCTGGAGCCTGCTTCAGATTCTGTGTCTCCCCTCTCTCTCTGCCCCTCCCCTGCTCGTGCTTTGTCTGTCTCTCTCTCCCTCAAAAATAAATAAACATTAAAAAAAAAGAAAAAAAGACCTACAGGAGTCCCGTGGGGCAGAAGTTAGACAGAAGGAAAGGCCACGACCCCTGAGAAATCCGCTGTGGCCTGTGCAGAGGTCAGCATAGGAGACCGAGTCCACGGTATTGGGGGCTGGCCAGAAAGCTTTTCTTTTTTTTTTTTTTAACTTTTTTTTTAAATTTTTTTTAACATCTATTTATTTTTGAGAGACAGAGAGAGACAGAGCATAAGCAGGGGAGGGGCAGAGAGAGGGAGACACAGAATCCGAAGCAGGCTCCAGGCTCTGAGCTGTCAGCACAGAGACCGACGCGGGGCTCGAACCCACAAACTGTGGGATCATGACCTGAGCCGAAGTCGGACGCTTAACCGACTGAGCCACCCAGGCGCCCCCAGAAAGCTTTTCATAGGAGGGCTGCCCGAGGAGGTGCGTTCCCATGGGAATGGCTTTGTCAGGAGCTGTGGTCTTCATTCTGATGCATCCTGTTTTCAGAACCAAAGTCCTCTAATGTATATTCTTAAAAACTGAACGTGATGTCAAACATTTTTCAGACTTCATTTCTCCATGAATCACCCCCACATTTCATGGTATGGTCATTGGCTTCTGGGGGAATAAGTGACATGAGTTTTGGGTCAAGTCAAGGTGACCTAATTTTAAAGCTCGCTGAGCAAATAACTGCCTTTGCATAGTTATAGGGACATGAATTCTTTTGTCCCTGTAACTACTGATCACATTTCAAGTGAAAAAGTCCATGTACAAGCCTTCGGAGAAGCAGGAAAAAGGATAACATCAGATATCAATAAAATCAAATAATATCCTAGACATTTAGCCCCATCCGGTCTAAGAACTGGAGCCCAGTCTGCATTGAAGGGCACCAAGATGTATTCCCATTTATTCACCCATAGGACTTCCATTGTGATGATGGCAGCTTCTAGCATTGAACATTTAGCGAGCATTCACCATGCACCAAAGACTGGGCTAAGATTTCACGTTAGATTATTTAATACAATCTTTGTATCGCCCTTATGGGATAGTTACTACATTTTCCCCGCTTACAGATGATGAAATGGAGGTTTAGAGGGAGGTAACTTGCACAACTGTTAACAGAAGCAAGACTCAAAAGATACCCAAGCATTCCTCTTAGAGGCGGTTCAATTGTTAGCAGCCATGGAACTGGGGATAGTGTTGGTGGGGAACCATTTAATTGCCTGCTATGTACAGGCAACGTGCTAACCATTGTATACATCAGGGGTTGGCAAACTATAGCCTGGGACCCAACTGGGCCTGCTGTCCGAGGAAATTCAACCAGGCCAACATCTTTTACATATTGTCCATGGCTGCCTTCACAGTGATGGAAGCTGGCCCCCAAAGCAGAAAATATTTACTATATGACCCTTTACAGAAAACGTCTTCTAGGGGCGCCTGGGTGGCTCAGTCGGTTGAGCGTCCAACTTGGGCTCAGGTCATGATCTCACAGTTTGTGAGTTCGAGCCACGCGTTGGGCTCTGTGCTGACAGCACCGAGCCTGCTGTAGATCCTTGGTCCTCCTCTCTCTGTGAACCTCCCCCACACGCGCTCTCTCTCTCTCAAAAATAAATAAAATCATTAAAAAAAAAAAAAGTCTTCTGATCCCCATGTTAAATCACTGAATCCTTCTATTAATGGCTCTATGGAAGAGGGTTGAGTCCAATTTTAGAGATGAAGAAACTGGTTCAGAGAAGTTAAGCTGCTTACTTCTAAAATGTAATATTTGTATTTTGCCAAAGAATTGCCTTTTTACAGACATTAGGGAAGAAATGCTATATATATTCCTATCGTTTTGTAAAAGGAAATATATTTTATTATCTTTTTATCTAAATTTTTTTATCTAAAATTTTTTTTATCTAAATTTAAAAAAAAATTTTTTTTAACATTTATTTATTTTTGAGACAGAGAGAGACAGAGCATGAACGGGGGAGGGGCAGAGAGAGAGGGAGACACAGAATCGGAGGCAGGCTCCAGGCTCTGAGCCATCAGCCCAGAGCCCGACGCGGGGCTCGAACTCACGGACTGTGAGATCATGACCTGAGCTGAAGTCGGACGCTCAACCGACTGAGCCACCCAGGTGCCCCTATCTAAATTTTTTTAAATAGGCTTTACACCCAGCATGGAGCCCAATGCTGCACTTGAACTCACGGCTCTGAAGACCTGAGCTGAGATCAAGGGTCAGATGCTCAAGCGACTGAGCCACCCAGGTGGCCCAAGGAAAGACATTGTAATACCCAAGAATAAGGGATGTAATTTATTCTCCTAAAGGAAACTTTAAGTGGAATAAGTTTAATTTTATGAACAACTTTGGATACTATTTTCTTCATTCTGCAAAGGACAGGGGAGAATATAGTCATAGAGTCATGTAAGTTTAAAGAACTGGCAACTGGGGTCACGTGCTTAAGAACTTTGGGCAGGAAGGTGGCAAAGCCAGAGCCAGAGGACACTCAGGCCTACCTGACTCCAAAGCCAGTGACCCTTCTCCTCTGCCTGAGGAGATGATCCATCTGTCTTCGCCTTCCTTCTGCCATTCAATAACTATTTATTGAGCATTCATTATGTGCAAAGCACTGTGCTCTTGCCAAGGACACAATGAATCATTTTCCTCCACTTCCCTCTTACCAGGTCTCTTTCCTTTGATCGTTTTGATTAAGACCAAAAACTCAACTCCATTATAGCTCAGTTAACCATTTTCTTTTTTTTTTTTTAAGTAGGCTTCACGCCCAGAGAGAGCCCAGTGTGGAGCTTGAACTCATGACCCTGAGATCAAGACCTGAGCTGGGATCGAGAGTTGGATGCTCAACTGACTGAGCTACCCTGGCAACCCCCCATTCTTTTATTATGACAACCTGACCTGTTGGTTGTTGAGGAAAATGATCCAAATGAAAACGCCGTAACACAGTGATACTATAGGGTCTCCTTTTTTTTTTTTTTTTTTCAACGTTTATTTATTTTTGGGACAGAGAGAGAGACAGAGCATGAACGGGGGAGGGGCAGAGAGAGAGGGAGACACAGAATCGGAAACAGGCTCCAGGCTCTGAGCCATCAGCCCAGAGCCCGACGCGGGGCTCGAACTCACGGACCGCGAGATCGTGACCTGGCTGAAGTCGGACGCCTAACCGACTGCGCCACCCAGGCGCCCCTAGGGTCTCCTTTTTTTAATGCTAACTAAGTAATGATTTTAGAGGCCCTTAGGGCAGGAAGAAATCAAATGATTTTCATCAAGCCATCAAGACTGCCCAATCCAGAGCTCAGAGGAAAATAATCTGAATGAACGTCTTTCTAGTTACGAGGTTCTCCAATAAGTGATCAGATCACAGCCTTTAGGTATCAGCCCCGCCTTCTGTCAACAGCTACTATCATCACTTTAATATTGCATTTCTGGCAACTGCTCTATTACATTGAACGATCACCAGTAGAGCAGTCAAGCTATTTAAAAATACAAGCAAAAGTTAATTATGTAAGGTGAATATCAAGGCATTTCAAATTAACATTCATATTCTTGAACAAATGAGAACATGCGAGTTATTGCATTAATACAGCTATGTAATAGCCTACATTTAAATATTTCTGATTTGAATTATTCCCCTATTTTTTTATTACGTGGTACGATGAGAAAGACACAGGAAGTTCCAATTACTCCACTGTTCTTAAACTGACTATTTAAAAATGATTAAATGACACTTACTGTGTATTCTGGTCCCGGATGTTCATTTGGGCAAGAGGGAAAAGAAAAAAGAGAGACAAAATGATGATTTAGACCATGCTTACATGCAACCACATGGCTTATAAAACCACAGAACTAACAAATACTGGTGAATTTTTAATTATTAAAAATATGTTAAAGAAACCTTCCAAAAACTGAACTTTCATAAATATCTCCATGTTTGCTCATGAAACTCTTACAGATGATACTTCTGTGGTTGGGCAGATAAGGACTGTAAGACAAGGTTCAATTAGCCTATAGGTTTGTGGCTAATTAAAAAACAGCGAGCTGGCACTATAAAAGCAGAATTAAAGACTAATAATTTCAGTGGAGCATTTCATTAACCACAAAGGAAATCTTTTAAGTGGAAAAGCAGCTTTTATAACCAGTAAGAAGAGCCTGTTATGATATTCAAGTAGGGTCTTGAATTTTCGTGTTTGAGGGACAGGAACCAAACCTTCCAAATCTGGGAGCGCAGTTTCTAGTTCAGAATCAACACAGAGTTTATTATCATCCCATTCCAAGTAAGAGGGAAAGTGATCTTATAATTATCGTATTATCCAACTGCAGAGGAAGTAGTTGGGGCAGAGAGACCCAATAGAACCTTTGACATAAATTATAGTCAACATTTTGGGAGAAGCTGAAAACAAATCAAAGTAAACAAACTTGTTTATTTACAAACCCCATCCCCAAATTACTTGGGGACTACTGAGGAAATAGGGAGAAATAGGGATCATGAAAACTCTAGACATATTACTAAAAAAAAACAAACAAAAAAAAAAGAACAAAAAAAAAAAAAAACAAAAAAAAAAAAACCTTTCACGTTCCTTCTCCACAAGCTATTTAATAAAATCACTTTAAGAAGCAAACTGGAATGGTTTAGTTTAATTCCTACCAGCCCCCACTAGGAAGAGCACTGATCTCAAAGGACGAAGGCAAATGGTGAAGAGACAGATACTACGGGGCTCTCACAGTCCCTGCTTGGATAATAAACCCTGAATCAGTGAAATCTGACTACCGCACCACGTTCTCTTGCTACATGTGACGTGCCGGTTGTAAAACGGACTTACCTGTAATCGTGTAGGGATAATAGTTCCAAGCCTTCTCTGTAACGTAAAATATTTTGGGAACAACAGCTCTAGCCCAGCTGGGCAGTTTGCTAAGAGGAAAGGAAAAAAAAAAAAAAAAAAGAAGACAATTAGAAAGAGTCTGTCCAGAATCTCACGTGCTCCCACACCTTTCTGGATAAACTGCCAGAGAAAGTGGAGGCAGGCCTAGACAGCCCTTCTCTCCACGGGTCATCTCTTCCCCATCCCTCTGGTTTTCACCACAGTTCACCCTTTTCTGTGCATATTCATATGCTCTTTTTTTTTTAATGTTTATTTTTTATCTTTGAGAGAGTGAGACCGCGCGCACAAGCGGGGGAGGGGCAGAGAGAAGGGTGACAAGAGCATCCAAAGCAGGATCTACACTGACAGCAGAGAGCCCCATGCAGGGCTTGAACTCACGAACCACGAGATCAGGACCTGAGCCAAAGTCGGATGCACAACCGACTGAGCCACCCAGGGGCCCCTTCATATGCTCTTAAAATGTGGGGAGGCAGATGGCAGCCTGGGTGTGGGGATGGGGAACCTCATACGATCGTTAGCCTGTCCTCTTTGACCTGATCTACAAGGACATGAGGTTTCAGTGCCTGGAAGGTGCACCGTTGGGAGAGTTTGGCCAGCCTGGCCTTGGTCTCCTAGGAGTCATATGGCGGAAGTGGTCGGACAGGATGTTTAAGACCGAATAGGGAGGGAGACGGAGGCAAATGTCAGGGCCGGGTGTCAGCTCAGCAATCCACAAGGGCGATGTTTTAAAAACGAACTAAAACGACAGACAGTAATGATTTTAGAGATATGATGAATAACAAAACATAGCCTCTTGGTGACTGGAGTTGGGGGACTTGTGTCCCCTCCAAAGATGCAGCCACGTCCTAACCGCCGGCACCTGTGAACTTAACCTTATGTGAAAGCAGGCCTTTTGTAGGTAATTAAGGATCTCAAGATGGAATCCCGTTGGATCTAGGCTAGGCCCTCACTGCAGGCACTAGTGTCCTCGTAAGAGAAAGGAGAGGGAGATTTAGAGACAGGTATACACAGAGGGGGAGAAGCCAGGTGAAGACAGAAGCTGGAGACAGGAGTGACGTAGCCACGAGCCATGGATTGCCTCAAACACCAGAAGCTGGAAGGGAGGCACAGAACAGCCTCTCCCGCGGAGCGCCCATGGGCAATCAGCACTGCCCACACCTTGATTTCAGACTTCTGGCCTCCAGAATCGAGACAGGACAAATCTGCGTTGTTTGAAGCCACCCAGTGTGTGGGGATCTGTTAAGGCAGCCACTGGAAATGATACAGTAATGGAGCCTTTCCCTGGAGCAGGAACCCGCGCAGCCATTAGCAGAAAACAAATTCTTAAAACAAAGAAAACCCAGGGGCACAGGTCTCAAGACCTTTTGTACCCCAAAGACTCATTGAGTTTTGTTTAGTTTTATTTGGCTTTGTTTTCCTTCAGGGGCCAACTCTACAGCAGTACAGGCCCAGAGAATTCTGTAAATGCTATATTTAAATATATAGTACCCTGTATTCCTTAAATATGTCTGCATGATTTTATTCTACCTCCCTGCCCCGCCCCCAGCACTATACCTGGGGGCTTTGTGTCTTTCCGGATGCTACCATTTTGTTTTAGTTTTTTTTTTTTAAGTTTATTTATTTATTTATTTATTTTGGAAGGGAAGGCAGAGAGAGAGAGAGAGAGAGAGAGAGAGAGAGAATCCCAAGCAGGCTCTGCACGGTCAGCACAGAGCCCGATGCAGGCCTCGAACTCATGAACCATGAGATCATGACCTGAGCTGAAATTAAGAGTCAGAAGCTCAACAGACTGAGCCCCCCCAGACACCTCCCTGGCCCCCACCCCATTTTGTTCCTTTCCCATCCTGGGGCTTCCGGCTCAAGGGTCTGGGACTCTGGGCCTAGCCGGACATCAGACCCCGAGAGGACGCAGACTCTGAGCTCCTGAAGGCCACCATGTTGACGATAACACTACGGGGCAAGTTGTGAATTCCAAGAAAACGGGGCCATCAAGCTAACAGAACCCCAAATCCCCAACCTCTCTTGGACATGGAGTTTAAACGACAACCCGAGCCAGAAAAATACTGTGCACCTCGCATGTCTTCTCGAATTGTTTCTCTTATTTCTGACAGTGTCCAGGACCCCCTTTTTTTGTTTTTTTTCAAGACAAATATGTATTTTCAGTGGCCAGCCGGACCTAACCCAAAGCTCCGGGCGGCTCATCAGGGCCAAATCAAATGGGGGACCCAAAGCTTCCCTGAAGTTGGGGGGGGTGTCAGACAGAGGCCACCGCTCTCCGGTGGGCTGGGCGGCGTGGGCAGGAGCATTTTCTGCCCCGCATCGCGATTTTTCTTGCCGCTCTCCCGCAGAACGTCTCACTCCCATAAAATCAGGTCTGCAGTAACTGCTCATTTACCTTACGTTCACACTGCTTGAAAGGAACGAGCTGCTTCCTGACGGGGGTTTTTATAGCTTTTGCCTTTGATTTATCCTTTCTGTCGCGGAAGCAGCAGGGCAACCAGGGTTGACGTGCAGGGTGGGAAAATCGCGCTGGGCTTGCTTTGCAGGAAATGGGCACGAGCACAACTCCCCCCGGGGCTCCCTCCTTTCTGCCCCAGAGCCCAGAGCGATGCGCGTCAGCAGGTGGTGTAGGAAGACACCGCTTCTACTCACGGGCAGGTGGCTTCCCTGGGCTGTTAATGGATTGGAACAGAATGGACTGGAACAGCATTGTAGAATCTCCCCCAAAGAAAGCTAGGCATTCTCTAGCTCGGACCAAGACCAAGTACCTAGGTCTCCCTACAAGCATCAGAGACCATTCTCCACTGTCCACGCTGGGGGCGGAACCCCTCCCCATATGCATTAGGCTCCTGAGGCATGGCACTCGGGGGCCCCAGCCCCCTCCCTCCATAACTCAGACCCCAGGTCACTTAGAAAGCCTCCCAGAAGAACCACATCCCCATTCGACAACCCTTTCCTGGAAGGAGACTGGCTGAAAAGCACCAGCAATTTTCTATCCACGCCAAGACCTTTCCTATTTGTACGTGGTCAGGACTTCAGCCCCTAGAATCTTTAGCTCAGGTGTTTCATCCACCAACTCATCCAGGATACGAAGCACTGGAATAAGCTGCCTTTTCCAAAGAGACGCCCTAAAAAAACCCCACAACATTCAGCCAAGAGGGCTGATGCCACTTTATAGGATTCTTCAATTAGTCTAGGAAGGAAAACCTCTCACTACAAGCCATTTACCGGGCCGGGGCAGGAGGCATTGGCAGAAAGTTCCATGATACAATATTCAAATATTTTAATCCCACTAACAGACTTTCTCTCAGCCCCCACTTTCCCCAGAGCACATCATTATTCAAATCATTTTTGTCTGAGGAAGTAAAATTTATTTTTCCCCGTGGCAATGATTTATCAGGGCTGCAAAGGAAAATGGAATTAAATTAGTCCCCACTGCTGCTGTCACTTTCATGATGTATACTGTCACACAGCCTCCAATTCTAAGGAGAAGTCTGTCACTCAAACTCACTCCCAGGTGTCAAACAAGAGTCTCTCTTCTGGAGGGGGCGCCTGGGTGGCTCAGTTGGTTAAGTGTCCAACTGTGGCTCAGGTCATGATCTCACAGTTCGTGGGTTCGAGCCCGGTGTCAGGCTCTGTGCTGACAGCTGGGAGCCTGGAGCCTGTTTCGGATTCTATGTTTCCCTCTCTCTCTGTCCCTCCCCCTCTTGCACTCTGTCTCTTTCTCTCTCTCAAAGATAAATAAACATCAATAAAAAAAAAAAAAATTTAAGAGTCTCTCTTCTGGAATGGTGGCACGGTTTGAATCATGACCAGACCTCCCAATGGCCCGTATCACCATGTCAGGCTTCAGAGGCACGGAAGAAAAGGACAGACGGACAGACAAAACCCTGAAGCCTTTACAGAATCGTAAAACATGCTGACGTGGAATGATACTGTTGCCCAAACACCTCTGTCAATGCCCCCCCAAAGACAGACTTTTCAAAACGCTTGGCTTTTCACTTTTATGTATTTTTTCCGCTTTTAAACTCTAGTATGAAACACAGAACCTATCAATGATACACCCAGGTGACCCACCCATCCCAGTCTACATGAGGCTGTCCTGCTTTTAGTGCTACAAGTCCTACATGCCAGAATTCCCCAGTCCTGGGCAAACTGGTATGGTCGTCATCCTAGAGCACTGGTTCTCAATGGGGCGGGGGGATTCTACACCCCGCCCCGGGGGGGGCGCATTTGACCAGGTCTGGAAACATTTTTGGTTGTCACAAATGAGAGGTTGGGGGAATGGGGCAGGGATGCTGCTGGCACCTAGTGGGTAGGGGCCAGGGATGCTGTTCAACACCCTACAATGCGCAACGCTCAGGAAAGCCCCCACAGCAAAGAATTCTCTGGCCCCAAATATTAGTAACAGTGCCGAGACTGGGAAACCCGGCCTTGGACTTCAGTAGATATGGTCACTGAAACCTTCTCACCGGTTCCCTAGGTCTCCCTAAATTACAACTGATCTGATAAGAAGGCCCCAAAACGCAGGCATAACCTGAACTGGTCTCAGCTGAAGCATGTTTATTTACTTCATCAAGAGTTTCTGGAACTGAAAACCCAAACCATCCCTTCTTTAGAAGCTTCTGGCACTTTACAATCCAGATTATTACCAGACTCGCCCTGATATCTAATCTCTCTTTGCAATCTAGGCTCGTTTGGGAATATTTTTTTGGCCCCAGGAGGTACTGAACATCATTAGGCCAGATGTGGTCTAAATGGAGTCTAATTTCATTTTCTCCACGGGGATCAGAGTTATGATGGTCTGCACCAGAATCTTTATTTGAGCTGTTCTACCCACCGACTCATGCGGGATACGCAGCACTAGAATCAACCACCTTTTGGACTTAAAACATTCCCCGCAGAAAGACAGCCCGTCTGGGTTCCCTTTGCTCAGGCGTTTCTCACAGTGTCCCTGAAACATGTCACTGTCGATGCGGAGATTGTGCTCACATAAGCAAAGCCCACTTAAGGGACTTCTAAAAAGGACGAGGCTACCTTTTAGAACCTCATTTTCCGCTAGTCCAGGAGGGATGTTCTCACCTTTTCTTTCCAACCTGGCATTTGACAATTATTTGATAAGAATCGTCGGTACCCAGTTCCGCGTATGCTGATCTCCGATTAATGACTGTTCTGGCTGGTCTTTGAATTCTGCTCGTAATGTCACTTACACGCCACCACCGCTCTCCCTACTTAAAAGAGTAGTTTGGGGGCACCTGAGTGGCTCAGTTGGTTAAGCGGCCGACTTCGGCTCAGGGCATGAGATCGCGGTTCGTAGGTTCGAGCCCCGTGTCGGATTCTGCGCTGACAGCTCAGAGCCTGGAGCCTGCTTTGGATTCTATGTTTCCCTGTGTTTGGATTCTGTCTCTCTCTCTCTCAAAAATGAGTAAGCATTAAACAGAATGTTTTTTAAGAGCAGTTTGCATTGGGATTCTGGGAAAAAAGGTCTGCCTGTGTGTCAGTTCTTGGAAGGCTGTGCTCGGACAGCGTTATGGTAACACGGCTAGCACGCTGGGAAGCACTCAAGGGAGAGGGCCACGTGATGTCCGTGGCATTGGTCAGGAGTGAGGCAGAACCAAGGTGGCATGTGTTTGACTGGATGGACGTTCCAGTTCTTTTCAGATCCAGCCAGGCCAACATTCTGTTCCTGTGAGTTCCCATGGGAGAAGGTGAATGAGGAGCAGAAGGGAGCGATCCTGGCAACGTGAGAATCTGCAGCATGTTCTTAAGGACTGAGACGGAACGGAGCAGAATGGCATGGGCTGAAAGGCACGCTGGGAGGAAGTCGTTTACATGTTCTACTTCTCCAGTATACAAAATACAGTAGGTTAATCAATCTCATTTATTGAATATTATATTCAATGCTTACATACTGACTATATATTTACATAGAATACGTAAGATGGAATATTCTAAAATACTTGACGTTCAGGGGCGCCTGGGTGGCTCAGTCGGTGGGGCATCCGACTTTGGCTGGGGTCATGATCTCACGATCCGTGGGTTCTGGCCCCGCATCGCGCTCTGTGCTGACAGCTCAGAGCCCGGAGCCTGCTTCGGATTCTGTGTCTCCCTCTCTCTCTCTCTGTCCCTCCCCCACTCACACTCCTGTCTCTCTCTCTCTCAAAAGTAAATAAACACTTAGCAATTTTTTAAAATAAATAAACATTAAAAAATGAAATATCTGATGTTCCCATACGTTATGGCCGCTGCGCACTGTCACTCCCACCTAGAAGGTAAGATCCCCCAGGACAGGGATCGTCGTTCTGCCCCTGCGGCATGCCCAGCACCTAGGACAGTGCCTGGCACACAGCAGTCACCAACAGCTATTTCCTGAATGAGTAACGGTTGACTCCGAACATTCAATACTGACCATAAAGATTCTTTCAACACGGCAAGGAAATAAGCCCGCAGGTCAGAATCTTTGACCCCGACAATCTCTCTATGACCTGTTGCCTGGGCAGCGGGCTCTCCCCAGGCCACACAAGCTCTGGGCACGGAGCTTTTACTCTGGGCAAGCTCTAAGAGATGAGACCGATCTGCCTGGCAGATCTGGCAGACCTGGGAGAAGAGAAAGGCAACGTGAGAGAAAGAGCCAAGCCCTGGCAACCAAGCTGGACCAACGAGCTGGTAGGCAAAGCGGGTGGCTTTGCTTGCCCAAACAGGACTCGTAGCTTGGGGAAGTTGGGCCCTCTCTTACCCAGCGACACACAGAGGCCAGGAGAGTGACCCTGGAAGGCCAGAGCCATGGAACAGGAGAAAGGTGGTCCTCGTCATTAGATCGATTCAGGCATTGGGCGGAATCACCGTTATAAGCTGGCAACCCTCCCTGACGGGCAGCTGCCAGCACAGCCTAATTAATCCAGCAGCCGTGGTGGGGAAGAACATGACACTTCATGACTGAAAAACAAACCTAAAAATAGGCTCCCTCTTTTCTCCCATGCCCCCCACCCCCATCCCTGAATCCCTCCCCTCCTGGGCTTCATGGGGAGGGACGGGAGAGATGCTGCAGATGAAAAGAAAATGAAAAGGGACCAGAGAAAAGACCCACCCGCATCTGATTCTGGGAGACAGGTTTTATTTAGAATCACTATTTGAGAGACTGATGAGTATCTCGCCTCCTTTCCCTGGATGCCAGTTGAAACGGGGATTTTTTTTGAAGCCAAGCCAAGAAATACCACTTATTTGGTTAACTGAACTGGATCGAAGGCCCAAGGACAATCACCAAATGTACTAACGTAGGAGAAGTAATGTAATGTTCCGAGCGTATGAGGCAACCGCCAAAATGAACAGTGCACCCAGCGGTGCATCAGACGCCGTAGGGAGGGGCCCGAGGAATCCCCTCCCTGGGAGATGAGATACAAGCAATAAAAGGACGGATGGCATTTTCGAAAGACATTAGACTCCATTTAAAAATGGGCAAAGGACAACAACAGCCATTTCTCCAATGAATGGCCAATGAGCACAAGAAGAGATTCTCAACGGTCATTAGTCATGAGGGAAATGCCAATCGAAACCAAAATGAGATACCATTTCACACCCAGGAGGATGGCTAGAATCAAAAAGACAGACAATGGCAAGTGGCAGTGATTACGTGGAGAAGTTGGCATCCTCACACATTTGCTGGAGGGAATGTAAAATGCAGCCACTTTGGAAACCAGCCTGGAAGTCCCTCTCCCCACTCACTGGCAGCCCCGAGCCTGGATCGGAAACTCAGTGGGATGCTTGTGTTGGGATTTTGGAATAAGTGATAGCAAGAAAGAAAAAAAAGGGACAATTTGGACCCATCCATGGCAGTCGTGGTCGTGCCGGCAGAATGGAGTCTGTGTGCTGCCCTTGGCCCCTCGCAGGTGCCCAGGCAGCTGCCCGTTCTCAAGCCTGCAGGCAATTCTGTGGGCCACTGACATCCTTCCACGAAATGTCCTTTCTGCTCAGGTCGGACTCAGAGAGAAGGCTCTGACTACCCAGGCTCTGAGTAACTCCAGTAGAACAGATTGATAAACCTATCTCTAAATGTGATTTGCCTTCCCATATGACATAAGGAGGGGCGCCTGAGTGGCTCAGTCGGTTGAGCGTTCGACTTCGGCTCAGGTCACGATTTTTGTGAGTTCAAGCTTCACGTCGGGCCTCGTGCTGACAGCTCAGAACCTGGAGCCTGCTTCGGATTCTGTGTCTCCTTCTCTCTCTGCCCCTCCCCCACTTGGGCTCTGTCTCTCCCTGTCTCTCAAAAATAAATACACGTAAAAAAAAAAAAAAAAATTTAGGTTGACGTAAGGGAGAAAATTCACTCACTTTGCCAGCTCGTGAATGCGGGTTCACGGCACACAGATGTTCCTGCGTGTAAATTATTAAGTGGGCACTGTGACGTCTCAGCTAATGCCAGTCCAGCTCTCAGAACCCACTTCCCTGCGGCTGGCAAAGGGGTCTCCAAGATGCCACCCACAGCAGTGTAAGAATTATTTGGAGCTGAAGATATTTGAGAATCAACAGTTGCAGGAAGATGCTTTCACTGAACTGCCCTTATCAGCATAAAAGCGGAGCCTCCCGAAAGAATTCAGCTGTCATAAATCCCCTCCCCAGGAAATTCACAACCAGGGAAGATTGACTCCTATCACCAGAGATGAGAAGTTATCATCGAGATAAGAAACTGGCTAATAAACAGCCGCTGTCACAAAACTATCATATCTCCTATCCATCCTCCTCAAGTCCCATTTGTTTTTCGTGAAAGCCATTTGTTGCTTCCAGAAGTGCCTTTCCCCCCCACCCTGCTCGCCCCCTAGTAAAATGGCATATAAGCCCCAAACTCTAACTGACTGTTTTTTGGGGGGCTCCCGTGTACTTCCATGAATAAAACAAATGTCTTTTCTCCCACGAACCCGTCAGTTTTAGCTTAATTTGCAGGCCCCCGCACACAGAGCCTAAGTGGGCTGAGCAAAAGATTTTCCTCCCTGACACCATTCCCAAGATGGACGGATAGACT
Organism: Leopardus geoffroyi; assembly: GCF_018350155.1. Classification (NCBI taxonomy): domain Eukaryota; kingdom Metazoa; phylum Chordata; class Mammalia; order Carnivora; family Felidae; genus Leopardus; species Leopardus geoffroyi. The sequence goes on from NC_059330.1 coordinate 47,506,168, forward strand.
CGCAAATGCTAAACACTGTCAGCCCAGATCTTGCTTTGATCAGAAGGCAAAGGCCACGTGTTACTTACTAAGCGATCCTAATAGAGGAACAATTCACTATACGTTTAAAGTTCCAATAAGTACCTATTTAATGAATTTCAATTAGGAAGCAGCCTTGCCAAGACAGCAGTCCCATGACCTGTGCGTGCAGGACATGATTAACTCAAGATGGCTCCAGTGTGTAACAAAGTAACGGATCTGGTGTTCTTTTATGATTACGGAGATCCATATTCTTATTTTCTAGTACGTCGCATAGACATTTTTTCTTTTTCTCTTACTAAACCATCATCTCCCTGGTCCTAAGAGATGTGCTACACTCTTCCAAATATACCAAGAGTCTTTTATGTCATAAAATGATGGACCTAGTTCAGACTCGTGCAAAGGGAACAGAAAGTACTTTTCTCCAATGTCTCATTGGTTACTCATTTACGAATGCTGGAGGTGAGTCAGGATAATGTCTGCCACTTACTTTGAGCATAGAAAATTAAGGTTGAAAAGGATCTGAAAGGGTGCCCAGTTTAACCACCTATTTGATGTTCAAATCTGCTCAAGGACAGTCTGGTAGGTGGGAGCCCCGCTCATGTTCAGGCATGCCCAGCAAAAGCATAACGGACTCTTAAGGCACCCTTCTGGGTTCTCACACACGCACTTAGATTCCTTCCTTAAACTGAGCCTAGACCTTTCTCCTGGCATTCTTACCCGTTGGTCTTGGTCCAGTTGGTCCCCCGGAGGTCTTATCGAATATGCATGTCTAATTCTTTTCCCACCTGCCTACACCATTACATACCCTGAGTCTGGCCTTTCCAGGTTAAATGCCCTTGTTTTTTTCAGTCATTCTTCACATCATTGGTGGTTCTCTGATCTTAACATTCATATTAACAATTTTGGAAAAATTAAGTAGAAGGGACTTGCCCCACTAGATACCAAACCTCATTATAAGGCTATAATAACCAGGACATTTAGAATTATATTCTCAAACTCTATTTTAGAAACAACCCTGTTGGCATTTTAATTAGATTTGTATTAAATTTATAATTAATTTGGGAATTGATGGCAACTTTATAATACAGCATTTCCTATCCATGAACATTACCACTTGTCTAGGGTGTTATTTTGGGTGCTTTTGGTTTTGTTTTGTTTTGTTTTTGTAAGCTTTACACCCAGTGTGGGGCTTGAACTCATGACCCTGACAAGAGTCACATGGTCCACTGACTGAGCCAGCCAGGTGTCCCTGTCTAGGGTTTTTAAAAATGTCCTCCACTGGGATGTGTGGCTGGCTCAGTCAGTGGAGCATGTGACACTTGGTCACAGGATTGTGACTTCGAGCCACAGGTGGGGGCATGGAGCCTACTTTAGAAAGATAAAAATGTCCTCCACTACTGTTTTGTTTTGTTTTGTTTTCCTCCAAAAAGATGTTGTATATCTTGTAGATTGATTACTGGGTACCTTTAAATTTCTTTGCCTATCCTTTTTCTATTATAATGGATTTTTTTTTTTCCCCCAGAGAGAGAGAGAAAGAGATAGAGAGAGGGCAGGGGAGAGGGAAGAGGGGGAGAGAGAGAGAGAGAAAATCCCAAGCAGGCTCCATCCATGCTCAGTGCCAAGCCCGACGTGGGGCTCGAGCCCATGACCCTGGGATCATGACCTGAGGCAAAATCAAGAGTTGGAGGCTCAACAGATTGAGCTACCCAGGCACCCCTCTAATGGAATTTTTTCAAAGTTACATTTTCCACTTACTGTTCCTGCTGTATACTAATGCTGATTTTGTACATGGATTTTATCCCCAGCAATCTTGCTGAATTCCCATATTGGTGTTAACAATATGAGAGTCTGGTCGAGTCATGATTTATTATTATCATGGTTATTATTATTATTCTCCGAGGTATTTGATCTGCTAATGTTTTATATGGGCTTTTCACGTCCGTGTTCTCAACAGAGATTGGTCTATCAGTTTCCTTCTTGCACTACTGTTCAGTTTTATTGTCAAGGTCCGGGTGGTAGACACGGTCAGTTACCTTCCCAGAAGTCTCCTCTCATTTCCTCCCTTTCTTAGAGCAAGATTATGCCTCTTGGACATCTTTCTCTCTCTCTCTGTTTTTAAGATTTTTGTTTTTAAGTAATCTCTCTACGCCCAACGGAGTGCGGTATCGAGGTCACAACCCAGAGATCAAGAGTCACGTGCTCTACCCTGAGCCAGCTGGCTGCCAGACTCTTCATCAGGGAGGAAAACCTTACATCTCATTGGCCAGAACTAGGTCACATGGCCATCCCTAACTGCAAAGGTGGCCGAGAAAGGGAGTATGGACATTTTTATCCCATGAATTATTTAAAAATTTTTACATTTCTGAATGATGAGGAAGTTGACTTGTTGTCAATTTCTTATTGTAGGGCTTTGTAACCAGCAAACAGGATCTACATGATACTGATATTCTGGTACTTGTTGAGACTGATTTCTTGCCTAGTGTGTCGTCAGTTTTTTGTACATTTTCATGTGTTTATGAAAAGCAGGTCGGTGGGGCACCGGGGTGGCTCGGTTGAGCGTCCAACTTCGGCTGAGGTCACGATCTCATGGTTCATGAGTTCGAGCCCCACATTGGGCTCTACACTGACCGTGTAGAACCTGCTTGGGATTCTCTATCCCCCTCTCTCTCTGCCTCTCTCTCTCACTCAAAAATAAATAAACGTTAAAGAAAAAAGAAGAAGAAGTAGAAAGAGAAAAGCATGTTGGTACTAGGGTCTATTAATGTCCACTACATCAAAGTTCTAATTCTGCTGTTTACATCTGCTCTCCGTGTGCTAGATTAATTTGGCTATTTGCTCTATCCATTTATTCAACAGGTATATGAAAATCTCCAGTTATAACTTCAGGCTACCTGTGATTTTGTCAGTGTGGTCCTATGTTTGTTGAGCTGGTTCAGGTGTGGGATTTAACTTACAAACCTTCAGTGTGACCACTGATATATTTTGCTTTATCTTACCATCAAAATTTATGTTTTTTTTTTTAAAGTTTATTTCTTTATTTTGAGAGAGAGAGAGAGAGAGAGAGAGAGAGAGAGAGAGAGTGAGCGGGAGTGAGCACAGAGGAGGGGCAGAGAGAGGGAAAGAGAGAATCCTAAGCAGGCTGCACGATGTCAGTGAAGAGCCCAATGAGGGGCTCGATGCCGTGAACCGTGAGCAAATATCAACAGTCCAATGCTTAACCAGTCGAGCCACGTGGTCACCCCTCAAATTTACATTTTCTGTTTACCATGCCTTTTGTAGGCTTGTCTCTGTTCTTACTCTGCTTTCTGTCTGATGGATCACATTTTCTCTTGGGAGTTTTGTAGTGTTTTACCATTTCTTTAGAGGTCACCTTTACATTTTTGAATATGCACACAGGCCTTAAAAGTTTTTAAATCAATCAACATTTGTCTCCTCCTCTTAAACAATATTAGCAACTGACAGTGTCTTTTTTACGATAATTACCACCCTCTCACCTTCTATCATTGTCCATTATTTAAATTCCAAGAGTAGAGGCCCATTAGCAGGATTTTTAAAACATCCTATGCTGATTCAGACTCATTGAGATGTTCACCAATTTCTTGGCTTATTACTTTTGGATCGTCCACTCCTCCTTCTTGGGCTCAATCTCCTTCTACTTCTAATAAAACCTTCAGTAGTTCTGTCCATGTGCGCCTCTGAGTGGTAACCTCTCGGAGTACTCGATCGTCAGGAACAATTTTTGTGCACGACTCTCAGCTCCAAGTCCCCGTTTGCAGGGGCCCAAACCCACATTTCCGGTCTCCTTATGGGCACGACATTCCCTGTATGTCAGTTCTGACAGATCCCAGCGTCTGGAGCCAGAGCTCATCAGCTTTCCACTCTGGTCTGCGTTTCCTCTTTATTTCTTGTACCTGAGGATTTCCCTTTCTTTGTTTTGAGCCAGCTTTATATTGTTATATTTCATCCTGTGTTTGTCACAGGAGGTGCGGGGCGGAGGGTCCACATTCATCTCTTTAGTTTCTATTACTGGAAGTCCAGATATTCTATTTATAACAAATTTCCCTCTTACTAATGTTTATTATTCTCCTTTAAAATAAACATCATATATTCTCATAGAGAAAACAGCCATGACACAGACAGCTGCACAGGGCTTGCTCTGTTTCAGGAAAAGATCGAGGTTTATTTTTTTTAGGTTTTTGTTTATTTATTTTGAGAGAGACAGACAGAGAGAGACGGAGAGAGAGAGAGTGGAGGTGGGCCAGAGAGAGAGGAAGAGAGAATCCAGCGCTATTAGAGAGAGAGAGAAAGAGAGAGAGTGGAGGAAGGGCAGAGAGACAGGGAGAGAGAATCCAATGCTATTAGCGAGGAGGCTAATGTAGTGAGGGCTCGATACCACAAACTTTGAGATCAGAACCTGAGCTGTAATCGAGAGTTGGATGCTCTGGCACAAGAACAGACACTCAGGGGCACCTGGGTGGCTGAGTCGGTTAAGCGTCCGACTTCAGCTCAGGTCATGATCTCGTGGTTCATGAGTTCCAGCCCCACATTGGGCTCTGTGCTGACAGCTTGGAGCCTGGAGCCTGCTTCGGATTCTGTGTCTCTCTTTCTCTGCCGCTCCTCAGCTCACTCTCTGTCTCTCTATCTCTGTCTCTCAAAAATATATAAACATTAAAAAAATTAAAAAAAAAAAAAAAAGAAGAACAGACACTCAGATCAATGGAACAGAATAGAGAACCCAGAAATGGGCCCACAAACGTATGGCCAACTGATCTCTGACAAAACAGGAAAGAATATCCAATGGAATAAAGACAGTCTCTTCAGCAAGTGGTTCTGGGAAAACTGGCCAGCGACATGCAGAAGAATGAACCTGGACCACTTTCTTACACCAGACACAAAAAGAAACTCAAAATGGATGAAAGACCTAAATGTAAGACAGGAAGCCATCAGAATCCTTGAGGAGAAAGCAGGCAAAAACCTCTTTGATCTTGGCCGCAGCAACTCCTTACTCAACGCGGCTCTGGAGGCAAGGGAAACAAAGCAAAAATGAACTACTGGGACCTCATCAAAATAAAAAGCTTCTGCACAGCAAAGGAAACAATCTGCAAAACTAAAAGACAGAATGGGAGAAGACATTTGCAAACGACATACCAGATAAAGAGTTAGTATCCAAAATCTGTAAAGAACTTACCAAACTCAACACCCAAAAACCAAATAATCCAGTGAAGAAATGAGCAAAAGACATGAATAGACACTTCTCCAAAGAAGACATCCAGATGGCCAACCGCCACATGAAAAAATGCTCAACATCATTCATCATCAGGGAGATACAAATCAAAGCCACACTGAGATACCACCTCACACTTGTCAGAATGGCTAACATTAACAACTTGTGCAACAACAGATGTCGGCGAGGATGCGGGGAAAGAGGATCTCTCTTGCACTGCTGGTGGGAATGCTAACTGGTGCAGCCACTCTGGAAAACAGTATGGAGGTTCCTCAAAAAACTGAAAATAGAACGACCCTATGACCCAGCAATTGCACTACTAGGTCTTTATCCAAGGGATACAGGTGTGCTGTTTCAAAGGGACACATGCACCCCCATGTTTATAACAGCACTATCGACAATAGCCAAAGTATGGAAAGAGCCCAAATGTCCATCAATGGATGAATGGATAAAGAAGATGAGGTGTACATATACAATGGAGTATTACTCGGCAGTCAAAAAGAATGAAATCTTGCCATTTGCAACCACGTGGATGGAACTGGAGGGTATTATGCTAAGCGAAATTAATCAGTCAGAGAAAGACAAATATCATATGGCTTCACTCCCATGAGGAATTTAAGAGACAAAACAGATGAACATAAGGGAGGGGAAACAAAAATAATATAAAAACAAGGAGGAGGACAAAGCATAAGAGACTCTTAAATATGGAGAACAAACAGAGGGTTACTGGAGGGGTTGTGGGGGGGGGGGGATGGGCTAAATGGGTAAGGGGTATTAAGGAATCTACTCCTGAAATCATTGTTGCACTATATGCTAAGTAATTTGGATGTAAATTTTTAAAAAAAGAAAATTAAAAAAGAAAAAAAAGAGTTGGATGCTCAACCTGCTGAGCCAGCCCAGACACCCCAGATATGAAGTTTTCTAAATTTTTTTTTTAATTTGGTATGTAGGGAACATTTCCTAAGCAATAATTTAGGAAAAGGCAATTGTCTGCCAAGGAATGGAATTTTCCATAGGTCTGTATCTATTTTCTTACATCCTGCTCACTCCTCTTTGCTCTACACAGGTGATTCCTGCTCAGTATTTGATTTTCACCCTCCACACTAAGAATGCCAAAGCAGCACACTGAGAAACCGGGCTCTGTAAGGAAGTCATCCCCAGGCCGGTCCCAGAGCTCAGCTACTCTTGCGAATCGGCAGCTGGCTGGAGGCTGAACGGGTTCCAAATCCTGCGAATTCACAGCTCCTAATAGATGAATAAGATCAATCTCATTTGCATTTCATCGTGACTCAGGAATTCCCTGATACTGCATCCCTGGGTAGATTAAAACATGTCAGTTTAATCAGCCCATGGCCTTCACTGTCAGGATATCGGCCTGAGAGATTTCCATACACCGTAGTGACAGGACCCAAATGCACCCATCGAGAAGGAATAGTCCACTTGAGCTTGCTGGAAGGTGGAGGCCATGTGGGCATGGCAGAGTCCCAGTGTGGCTCCTCTCAGAAATGTCTCATGGTCAAGGCACAAAGAATGGATAAATATTCACGAGTATCAGTGAATAAACTGGGGCGCTGTCCAGTTATTATGTTGGAAATGCTTTCTGAATAATCACATCGGGGCCAACAGGAGGAGCCGTAGGTGGGGGTAAAGAGTATGCACAGAAATGGTAGCAAAGACCAAACCAGTCATCCACTGGTTCACTGGAGCAGACAGTTAATTCCAATAAAATATATTTCCAGTGAGTATACAAATGTCCTGACCTGGAAGAGAAAAAATGGAAGAAAACGGGCTGGAAATGGGTATTGGGTGGGGAGAAGATCAGACAAGCCCCGATAATCAACTATGCCATTAATGGTAAGAAAACAGCAAGAGATTAAAGAATACGCTTTGCAAAGCAGAAACGGCTGTCCCGATGAGTGCTGGGTTATAATCCTTGCTTATTTACCCTTCCAAAGAAGCAACGACAAGCGTTCATTGTCAGTTCCCTTTGTGAACACCCGAGTGGTCACCTGGCAGGAACGAGAACGCTTACCAAGTCGAGACCCCAATGGCACACTGCCATCTTCGGCACGTCTCTACAACCCTCAGGCAAAGCCACCTCTTTCCCGCTGCTAACACCGAACCAGGGGTAGAAGACAAAGCTCTGTAATCCTTTAGACCAAATTTCATCTTAACATGTCATCCAGCAGGTGGGAAATGGAAGAGGAAAGCCCCTGCTCACGAAAATGCAGTTGGGGACTCTCTTGCCGAAGGCAGGGGACTCTGTTTTGGGGAAGCTACGAGACTGGTGGATGGAGCGGGCAAATGTAGTGACTTTTCAGGGCACCTTTTTAGCCCACACACCGCCTCCAGCTGGGCCGTGGGGTGGCGTGGGAGAGCCTGCAGGTGGACGGCCGGCTGCCGCGACTTACCTGTTGAGATACACCCGCTTCTCGGTGAACTGCCCGTTGCCATGGCGAGGATCCTCAAAGGGCTCATTCTGGACGACCTCCACCCCTTCTCCTCGGTCGCTCTGTTCGTGGCTGTGCTTGCTGATCATGTACAGCTGTCCGATTTTGTACTACAAAACACACAGTGAGAGAAAGGTCAGCCCCGCCGCTTGCCTTCGAAAACAGCCCCCCCAACTTCCACGGCGTGGCAAGCAACTATGGTCAGCACTTTCTGCCAGAAAAGAAGGCAGACACATGGGCCTGGCGTTGTTTTTCCTCCGGAGCGGGGAGGAGAACCAGTTGTGAGTAGAGTGTAGATACGGCGTGTTCCTGTGAATGTTCTACAACACCCTGGTGATGCTTGCCGGGGTGGCTGGCAGACTAAGCGGCAGGGGGGGAGGGGGGGGGGCATCAGCCCTACAGGGTTAAATGGTGCTAAAGTCCGATTTTGTTTGGCAACAAACAGGCCAGGACGTGTTATTTCTGTCCCTTCTCTGCCTAATTAACTGCATTGCTGGGCAGAAGTGGACTAGATGTCACCTATCTCTTCCGTCATCAGTCTCAAACTCTCCTGGAGTTCTCTGTCCCCTAGATCTGCAGTTCTCAAGAGTGGCTGGACATTAGAATCACCTCGAAGCTTTAGCAAACTCCAGATGACCGAGCCCCACCAAGAATGGAACCTGTCTTCTACAGACTGATCCGCAAAGAGGCGAATCTACAGTCTTTAACTCTTTTTTATCCAATTGCACCCACAGTGTGGAGCCTTCCAGCCTGAGGTTCCCAGAAGCCACGTGTACTTACAGGAAAACGATAATAAGGAGCAACATACAATGGGAACATTCTCTGCCCTGTCTGCATTTTTCAACTGTTCCACTCTCCTTCCTGCCTCTCTGAAAACCCCAGGGCCAACAGGCATTTCTTCCCCCTGTGTACTTTCCACATGGCAAAACTAATTTGATGGAGAAGAGAGAGAGAGAGAGAGAGAGAGAGAGAGAGGAGGGGGTGAAATGCCTTTTGCAAAAAGGATGTCTGCTCAGAGCCAGGAGACAGGATGCTGTGGTCCTTCGGGCAGATTTGGTGTGAAAACAACAGACACACAGTGTCACTATCATCAAGGCCCCTGGGATGGGGAAAAGGGGCTTGGGTCTGTAGCAAAATAATGGTGGGTTGTTCTGGGTTGTTCCCCAAAGAGCCCAGGCCGGCAGGGCTGTAGGTCTCCTATCTGTGTGCCTAAGAGAGAGAAACAGATTTTAAATTAAGGGGGCAGATGAAATGGACAAATCAACAGTGCGGTCAATTCTAAGGCTGAGAAGACACACACCTCCGAAGGTCCCTCTTTCTGTGAGGCAGGGGCAGGGAGGGGAGTGTGAAGACGAGGTGAAAGCCTCTGGTCTGAGACCAGCCCTGGGGGCCAGGCCAGTAACTATGACAATGGGAACGGCAGGCTGGGTCTCCTCAAAGGGCAGTGCCACGATTCTGTGCCATACGCCTCCCCAGGATGATCCGCACTTAAAATGCTTTTCCCATGAGCGTGTATGTGCGTACATGCATGCACGTGCTGTGCACAATCGGGGGGAAGAGGGGGTGCTAAGGATAAACACAGGAAGGGGAGAGAGAAACATCAAAGATAAAATCAATCTTTGAGTTTATTTTCAATCAGAAGTTTGACCTGGCTTCCCCTTAGTAACTCTGGCTCTTACTTTTGCTCATAAAGACTAACTACGGCTCTTTCAAGAAGGAAGACAGTAAAGGGGCGCCTGGGTGGGTCAGTCGGTTAAGCGTCCAACTTGGGCTCGCGGTTGGTGGGTTCGAGCCGCGTGCCAGGTTCTGCGCTGGCTGTGCGGAGCCTGCCTGGGATTCTCTCGCTTTCTCTCGGTCCCTCCCCAGCTTGTGCTCTCTCTCTCACACAATAAATAAATAAACTTTTTAAAGTAAAAACAAAAACCAAAGGCCACCAAGGGCTTTAGTTGGGGATGGGGGAGGGGTCTGGCAGAAGGCGCATGTCTTCAGGAGCTCCAGCCCACTCCCATGTGAAGAAGGCATGGCATTAAGGACAATGCCTGACACAGAAGAGCCGTCCCTGGTTCAAGCGCTTCTGCTCTGTGGAGACGGGAACGGGCCGAGGCGGCCGGCAGCTGATTCACCAGTGGCCAGAGAAGGGCCCGTCTGCTCAGCCTCATTGATCATTCCAGCGGCTCCTGAATGAGCCACTGCGGGGCAGACACCAGCCTTAGCTCACTAAGATAACGTCAGTCTGGGGGCGACCGACAGACGCTGGATGCAGTAGGTGACATTACTGGGGGTGGCGGGACACTCAAGGCCAGACGCGGAGATGGCCAAGGGTTCTGCAGCTGTCGCTCCTTTCCCTCCCAAGCAAATCAGGCCTGCTCTGCTGGTTGTGACCGTCTGAGCTGGGCCATCCAGAAGCACAGGTTTTGCCGTTGTTTTTAAAGCCACAAATTAACTCACAGACACATGCACCGAGCAGTTTCTCAGTGACGCGGTAGAGGGTAGGACAGATGGTCCCTGAACCATCTATCTCAAAGTCGGCAGACATATTCCTCAAAATGTTGGATCCCAGGCCATTCCAGTGCTTTGACATCCAGACCCTTGGGGAAGAGGCAGCTGGGGACCGGGCTCGGATGCACACTGAATGCTGAGAGCCACTGGGGCAAATCCGGCGAAGGCATTCACAGCACTTGCTGGGCACCCGATGGTACTGAAGCCAAAATGTTCCATCTTTAGGGGACCCGTCTTTTCTTTCCTCCTGAATACCATTTTTTTGCAAGGCTGCATCCCTAGTTTAGTGAAAATACCACCGTCCTCATCATCACTGTCTCCAAACAAACTTTGTCAAATGAAGGCTGCAAATCCAAAGATTCAGAAGGACTCTTAAGACTTTTGAAGCCAGTGAACTGATAACAGATCCGATCACTTCATGCTCACGATGACTTCCAAATTAGGAAACTGAGTCTCGAGAGAGGGTTGACTGCCTCCGGGGCCACGTGGCTTCTAGGTGGCAGAGCTGGGACGTGACCGCAGGTCTACTGTTTCTTCTTTACCCACCTTCAGCCTTTGTTTCTCTGACAGGTGAACTGCTTTAACACATCTGGGCCTCACCATGATTTTGGGAGAAGTGATGGATGAGTTCCATCGCTTCTGAACTTTGCTATTTCAGAAGCCGAATAACCAAAGCCTGATACCATGTGAAAGACCCAGGTTGTTTAAACTGTGCTCACATACGGACTTGTGGAGGAAGTAAGCTCTAACTTTGTAAGATCTATTGTTCTAACTCCAGAGTCTGGGTAATCATCATTACAGGCAATCACGATTCCAGACAGCTCTGTGCTGCAGGGCTGAGCCTCCGTGTGAGCCGTCATCGGAACAGCTACCCCAAATAATGATCTCTATTGTCAAAAAAAAAAACAAAAAAATCATGGGGATTCAGATCCTTCCCACTTGCACACAGTGCCACAAGTTTATTAGAGCTGCACAGTTTAAGAAAAGGCACAAACGTGGGGCGCCTGGGTGGCTGGGTTGGTTAAGCGTCCGACTTCAGCTCAGGTCATGATCTCACGGTCCGTGAGTTCGAGCCCCGCGTCGGGCTCTGTGCTGCCAGCTCAGAGCCTGGAGCCTGTTTCAGATTCTGTGTCTCCCTCTCTCTCTGCCCCTCCCCTGTTCATTCTTTGTCTCTCTCTGTCTCAAAAATAAATAAATGTTAAAAAAAAATTTTTTTTTAATAAAAAATAAAAAAAAAAAGAAAAGGCACAAACGTGTCTGGGGAAGCCAAGGGTTATTCTCAGTCTGTCCTATTGCAAACTCTCCGACTGGGCACAGTCAAGTGACTCAATATAGTTCGACCTCAAATCTTGATTTTAGAAAAGGTGACCCCGAGCCAGAACCTCTGGGTATATAGTTTATTAACTGAGCACCACCAACACCTGAAATGTCCTCCTTGCCAGAATTACTGGACCCAAAGTTTTAGGCTCAGGAGAACCCCGAGCTATGATTTTTCACTAAATCGCACCCCCACCCCCCGCCACCCCCCGCCGCCAGTGTTGCACTTCAGAGATCTCTGCGAGGCCGGGCTCTCATATATCCCCACCCTAAAGCACCAACCAGGCGGCTGTCATCTTCCAACCAATCCCTGTCTCATCCCTTCCTGTCCCCTTTCTCTTCCTCCATTGGTCTCAATACCGTTCCTATACATCAAGATGTGAAAAGTGAGGCAACCTTTTCTAATACACATGACCCATTCTGAATGGAGTCATTCCCCAAAGATATGACTCAGGACATCAAAGCCCCAGCCCAGGAATCAGAATTTACACGTGCTTTTGCCTTTACCATCAAAATGGATGAATGCCACATAACCACATCACCACGGGGAAACGTCTGGCCCTCTGACTTAACAGGATACCATGTAGTTTTTCCAGCTGTGAAATGGGCGCAATTCCTGCCTGTCTCCGCTCTGGCAGCGTGGAAAGAGGAACGAGCAGGGGGTGATACAATTTGGCATTCTTGGGACTTTCCCACGGGATTCACATCACTGTAAATGCTCTGTCAAAACGCTTCCAGCTTTCTCCACTCTCGACACGTGGACCTCGAAGCAACTGCCTTATGATGTGCAAAGAGCCCACCGAAAAGAGAGTCTGAGATGTTTTATCTTCGGGTGCCCCGCGATCTTCACACCAAGCGGTGCCAAAATTGCAATTGCACACGGGAAGGGAGATACAATGAGTCTAGCTTTTCACCGCCTCGGAAAACTAGGGTCTAGAGCTGACTGTATTCTGTAATCCATAGCACAGCTAAGGCACCGGGACAATGTTCTGGACCAGCGGTCGGCAAACCGTGTGGTCTGTTTCTTGTTTGTTAAATGAAGTTGTGGTTGTGGTTGTGGTTGTTGTTAAATACAGTTTTAATGGAACACGGCACTACTCGTTCATTCTGTGGCTTTCGCCGCACAGCAGTAGCACTGAGTACTTTCAACACAGACTGCATGGCCTGGCAGAGTTGAAAATATTTACTGCCTGACCCTAAAAAATAAAAATAAAATAAAAATAAAAATAAAAATAAATAAAAATAAATAAAAAAATAAAAATAAAAATTTATAACTGACAGGGGCGCCTGGGTGGCTCAGTCAGTTAAGCGTCTGACTTCGGCTCAGCTCATGATCTCACGGTCTGTGAGTTCGAGCCCTGCGTCAGGTTCTGTGCCGACAGCTCAGAGCCTGGAGCCTGCTTCGGATTCTGTGTCTCCCTCTTGCTCTCTGCTCCTCCCCTGCTCACGCTCTGTCTCTCAAAAATAAATAAGTGTTAAAAAAAAAACTCAAACTGACACTTGATTCAGCTATTAGAAAACTTTTACACAAGGTCGAAACACCTTGGGCATGTGAATCTACTTTTCAACTGGAAATTTTTATGAAATTTAAATTCAGATCAGATGCCACCGATGAAGATTTAGCATCTGACTTGGGATTGCTGTGAGTGTAAATGCACACTGGATTTTGCGGACTTGGTAACAACAACAACAAATGTTTTTACCCTAATTTCTATGTTGATTACATATTGAAATGATAGTAGTTTGGATATACTGGGTAACTGAAATCCATTCTCCAAATGAACTTCACCTGTTTCTTCTTACTTTCATGTGGCTACTAGAAAAATTTTAAACCACTTTCAATTGAAACCACTGCGGCTTGCATTTGTGGCTCACATATCTCTGTTGGACGTGCCGGTCTAGACCCTGATCTAGATCAATGGGGTCTGAGTGAGGCTCAAGCCATTAGGCTGCACTAAGACTCATTGAGGCTGGCTGGTCAGGAAAGCGTTTCCATGCGTTTCCAAGCTAACAAAGTGGAACACGGACAATTAGGGATACATTTGGAGAAGCTTCCCTTTTCTTCTTCTTTTTTTTTTTTTTAGTGTTTATTTTTGAGAGAGAGAGAGAGAGAGAACCAGAATCCAAAGCAGGCTCCAGAGCCAGACGTGGAGCGCGAGCTCATAAGCTGTGAGATCATGACCCGAGCTAAAGTCAGATGCCCAACCGACTGAGCCACCCAGGTGCCCCAAAGCTTCCCTTTTCTGAGGACTGGCGATTACCTGGACCTCTAGAGAGGTGATAATTGCTCACCGCGTGCTATGGTGGAAAGCACTGGGGTTTTAAAATCGAAACCTGGAGCTGAAGTCCTGATTTTGCCTTTGATTAGCTTTGTAACCTTAGACAATTTATTTATCTGGGCCACAGTTTCTTATCATTAGAATGGGACTAACAAAATACCTCACAAGCCATGGTGAGAATCAAGTGAGAAGAAACTTACAAATTAAAATGCCTTGTGGGGCGCCTGGGTGGCACAGTCGGTTGGGCGTCCAACTTCAGCCAGGTCACGATCTCGCGGTCCGTGAGTTCGAGCCCCGCGTCGGGCTCTGGGCTGATGGCTCGGAGCCTGGAGCCTGTTTCCGATTCTGTGTCTCCCTCTCTCTCTGCCCCTCCCCCGTTCATGCTCTGTCTCTCTCTGTCCCAAAAATAAATAAACGTTGGGAAAAAAAAAATGCCTTGTAAAATGTAAAACTGTACCCAAACCGCCGTAGTTACCGCTCCTTCTGTTGGGCAATGCATCTGGCTGGGTCTTGAGATCTGTTTTGCCCACTTCCCTATTATGCTACGGCTCTGTAAGGAACATGCATGAGAACAGGGCATTGCCACACGCCCGTATGACGCAAAAACCAAAGAAAATCGGACCCTTTGCCCAAGACGATCTCTTCTTTCTGTAAAAATTTTCTTAGATGGTCGTCAGATTGAACACTTCCCAAATATAAAAAAGCCTGGGAACTTCCACTTACAGAGTAGTCAGCTTCACAGGGACAGAAAGTACGATGGCAGTTGCAAGGGAGGATAGGATGGAACCGTCCTGGAGACAGACGGTGGTGATGGTCGCACAGCCCTGTGAGTGCACTCAATGCCCCTGAACCATACCCTTAAAAACGGTCAAGGCAGTGAATTTTATGTGCGGTCTATTCCATGACAATCCTTTTTCTTTAAATGTCTTAATTTAGATTCCAGTTAGTTCGCGTAGTGTAATATTAGCTCCAGGTATACAACAGAGTGATTCAACACTTTCGTATGTCACCCGGTGCTCATCACAAGTACACCTCTTCATCCCCATCACCGATATACCCACCCCCCGCCCTTTTCCTTTTTAATGTTTATCTTTTAAAAAAAAATTTTTTTTCTTAATGTTTTTATTTATTTTTGAGACAGAGAGAGACAGAGCATGAGCAGGGAAGGGGCAGAGAGAGAGGGAGACACAGAATCGGAAGCAGGCTCCAGGCTCTGAGCCATCAGCACAGAGCCCGATGCGGAGCTCCAACTCACGGACTGTGAGATCATGACCTGAGCTGAAGTCGGACGCTCAACCGACGGAGCCACCCAGGCGCCCCTAATGTTTATCTTTTGAGAAAGAGAGTGAGCGCATGTGTGAGCGTGGGAAGGACAGCGTGAGGGAGACAGAGGATCCAAAGCAGGCTCAGCCCCATCAGCACAGAGCACGACACCCGGCTCGAATCCACGAACCAAGAGATCATGACCTGAGTGGAAACCAAGAGTCGCACACTGAACCAACTGAGCCACTCAGGTGCCCCCCTCATCCCAATTCTCAAAAAAGCCTGGGAACGTGTCATTCTTCAGTGAGTGTGGCTCCCACCTGCTTCCTACCTCACGGCGGCCATCTAACAGAGAGTCTTTTTCACTATGAAAAAAAAAAAAATATTTAAGGACAGGGACTTTTACATTTGATGGATCTTTGGTTTGGACGCTAATTTGAGGGTGTTGGGCTGCCCCAACACAGTTCTCTAAATTTGAGAACTTTAGAAAAGGACTTCTCTCAGAGACAATGTTGCATGAATGCCCGATTCCTGCCCTGCTGGTTACTTGTCTGGCTCGTGATGCCCTAGAGTTAAATGTCTCTATTATTGTTATTTTTTAATGTTTATTTATTTTTGAGAGGGAGAGAGACAGAGCATGAACAGGGGAGGGGCACAGAGAGAGAGACACATGCGCGCGTGCGCACACACACACACACACACACACACACACACACACACACACAGAATCTGAAGCTGGCTCCGGGCTCTAAGCTGTTGGCACAGAGCCTGACCTGGGGCTCCAACTCATGAACCGCAAGATGAAGTTGGCCGCTTAACCGACTGAGCCACCCAGGTGCCCTGAGTTAAATGTCCTTGATATTGACATTCTGGAGGGTTCACAGTAACGATGCTCCCAAGTAACACGGTTTGACTATGACGACTTGCAAAGACCCTGACAGTCCAGAAAGAATGATTAAATACAAAATGCATGCTGATCCCCCCACCCCTAACATGCGTCCATGAAAACACCAGCTCCTTATTGAGAAAGGACCGTCTCATTTCATGACCCTCCCCCTCCATTTGCTAGTCAGCCTGGGGCTCCGACTGAGAGCAACTCTACAGCAAGACCAATTCCAAATCCTTTCCTTTTGGAAAGGTAGTGCGTGCTTTTGCTACCAAGGGCTGGATCTGACTTGGGTTCCACAAGGACACAGCTGCCAACCCCTTAATCTTTCTGACTCTGTGATTCAATGTCCAGATTTCTCCAAGCAGACAAGGAGGTTTCAAAAAAACCAAAAAACAAAGGTGTAAGGTTCTCCAGTGTTTCGTCAGATCTCCCTGCCAGGTCAATAAACCACGAAAACCAATATCCGATCCCACAAGGAAAATACAAACTTGCAGCTCATATTTTCAAGATATCAGTGCATCATCGCATATTTATCTTTTCTCCTGGATTTTTATAAGCAGTCCTCTGAGGTGTCTTGTTTACGGAATACCTGTGTCATTATGCCAGGGTGCAGGAATGAAAAAGCTGATAAAAAGATTTAAGAAGGAGCTGGGTGATGGACTTTAATTCAAAAAAAAAAAAAACCTTTTGTGACAAACCCATAGAAATAGCATCATACACCGATGCTTAACCCGTCCTAAGTTTTGGACCCAACTGAATAGAAATAGAGCAATTTAACGCCAAGGGAAGGGCTCAGGATAGGCTTTATGCTGGTGCAAGCAGAAGTCTGCAACCCGTGGCTGCCACAAGACTGCAAATCATTTCCAGGACGCTTGGTGCAATCTACCTGACCCCGTAAGGGAAGGTAGCTACATTCTTCACAGTGCAGGAAAAAGCAAGAGTGCACATTTGATCTGCCCCTTCCAACACTGGCTCGCCTTTGGGGTGGTATTCTAGCCCCAAGAATTCATTTGATGCCAATATTGAATAACCAAACTGCTAAGGTGCAGCATATATCGGCCACTTTATGAGCATCAGCTCGAGCAGGAGGGGTCATCCCCTCGTGTTTATAAATGAGAAGCTGGGGCACCTGGGTGGCTCAGTCGGTTAAGTGTCCGACTCTTGGTTTCAGCTCTGGTCACGATCTCCTGGTTCGTGGGTTCAAGCCCTGCGTCGGGCTCTGTGCTGACAGCATGGAGCCTGCTTGGGATTCTGTCTCCCTCTCTCTCCCTGCCCCTCCTTGATCTCTCTCTCGCTTCCTCAAAAATAAATAAACATTAAAAATATGTTAATATTATATATATATGTGTGTACATATATATATATGCACACATACATACATAGGTATATATATATATATATATATATATATATATATATATATATACATACACACCTGGGTGGTCCAGTCCATTAAGCATCCAACTTCGGCTCAAGTCATGATCTCATGGTTCGTGAGTTCAAGCCCTGCATTGGGCTCTGTGCTGACAGCTCACAGCTCGGAGCCTGGAGCCTGCTTCAGATTCTGTGTCTCCCTCTCTCTCTGGCCCTTCCCCTCTTGAGCTCTGTCTCTCTTTCTCTCTCTCTCTCTCTCTCTCTCTCTCAAAAATAAATAAACATTAAAAAAAATTTTAAATATATATATATATGTGTGTGTGTGTGTGTGTGTGTGTGTGTGTGTGTGTGTGTATGAAGCTGAACGAATTAGTCATTATTGACTGCCATGAAGAACCAAAGATAGGACATGCTAGAACTCAGCTCAAGGCCACAGGGGTAGCTGGTCTTCACGGCAGAATGCGAGATTTCTCCATACTGTGGTTGTGGGGACAAGCCTTGGTTCTGGAGAGCCTTGTCCGTCCTGGCTTGTGTACTGAACAAGCACTCAGTGTGTGCCAGGCCCCGGAGGCACTGGAAGCAGAGCTAGGAACAAGACAGACCTCCTCTCTGGCGAAGAGGAGGGTTTCCACACGAGCTCCGCCGTGAAGACAGAAGGCCTTGAGCTGCAAGAAGCGGAAGCTTCCATCTCAGCTATCAGACCGTTTGCTGAGAAACCAACCGCAACTGAGATAAGTGGAGAGAGGTCTGGGGACAGGTCTGACCTCTCTGGAAAGCAATCAAGGCACTTGTGTTTACTACTGAACATAAACCCACAGCCAATCACAAGGCCCTAAAGGGGAAAGTCTGAGGCAGAACTGTCCTGGGAAATGAATTCTGCACCTTCTCCTTGCTTCCCCCTTGCCGGTGCTCCTCTCCTTAACTTTGGCCCCATAATCAAAGGGAGAGCGGTCCGTCTACTATGCAAGCAACAGGGTCTTTCCAGAATTAGGGTCTTTCCTGCTTGCGACACCTATTGTGGCACCTATCCATCTTTTAGGAAAATGACCAGTAGCATCCAGGGAAGCTGTTGTACTGGCTAAGAGTCGAAATAGACTTGCAGGAATGATAGCAATTAGTTTTAGTGTCTTTGAGACCTTCTGAGAACAGAAGCGCAATTGAATGCAAAGAAAAGCACTTGCTGCTTCATATACAACTGAACAATGGGAGTTCTCGCTGTGTTGAAAGAGTTATTCAAGCCACTTCATGCCTAGAATAACATTTGAAGGTCACCGAACTCCTTTGTTTGCTTAAGTGTTAGCTGCCTCTGCGAACTGTCTAGCAATGCGGAGAGTTACGACCAGGTTGTAACCGGGGATCTAAGTATGGAAAGTTCCAATACCTTTCTTCACCTCGCTTTGGAAGAGAGGCCCCAGGCTGCACACTCATGGTACCTGTAGCCCAGAGGCAGCCGGCATTTGTACGTGGCTGGCTGCAGGGAAGGCACTATTCGTTAATGGCAATGGCAGCCTGAGGGTGTTTCGTCCTTGCTTAAAAGAAGCAGATAACTGATAGAGAAAGGCAAAGGGAGTCAAATCCTGCTCTCCTGAGACACTGAATGAAATAGGCAAGACAGAGGAAATCGGGTACAATTTCAGAAATTACTACGTTAAGAAATCTATCTTCTGAGCTCCTCTTGCATTCTGGATTTATGACCTGGGGAGGTAGTTTATCAACCGGCACCTTTGAGGCCAACCGGTGGCCCTTCTGACTCTCTGTAACCTTGTTCCGGCAACCCCCCCCCCCCCCCAACAAGTCCCCAAGGCAACACCAGGATGAAAGAGAATGTATCAAATTTCAAAGGGTTGACAGCAAAGAGAATGTGACAAACAAAATGAGGAGCAGGAAGTGTTGGTCTTCATAGGATCCTTAACCCCCCCCCCTTTTTTTTACTGTGGTAAAATATACATTACCAAAATCGACCGTTTTAACTATTTAAAAAAAAATTTTTTTTTACATTTATTCATTTTTGAGAAACAGAGCACAAGTGGGGGAGGGGCAGAGAGAGAGGGAGACACAGAATCAATCCAAAGCAGGCTCCAGGCTCCGAACTGTCAGCACAGAGCCCGACGCGGGACTCGAACTCACAAACTGCGAGATCATGACCTGAGCCGAAGTCGGACGCTTAGCCGACTGAGCCACCCAGGCGCCCCATCGTTTTAACTATTTTTAAATGTACAATTCAGTGGTGTTAAGTACATTCACAATACTGTTCGGCCACGACCACCACCCATTCCCAGACTTTTTCATCATCTCAAGGAGAAACTCCATAACTCATCGGACAACAACTTCCAATCCCTCCCAAATCCTCCCCCCACCCCCATGACCTCTAATCTCCTGTCTGTCTCTATGTATGGACTTGGCTATTCTAGGTACCTCGTATGAGTGGAATCACGCAACATGTGTGTGTCCTTTTGTGTCCGGCTTCTTCCACTTGGGCATAATGTCTTCAAGGTCCATCCATGTTGTAGCGAGTGTCAGAATTTCATTGCTTTTTAAGGCTGACTAATAGTCCATTGTATGGACAGACCACATTTTGTTTATCCATACATCTGCTGATGGATATTTGGGTTGTTTCCACCCTTTGGCTATTATTGTGAGTAATGCTGTTACAAACATTGGTGTACAAGTAACTGTTTGAGTCCTGAGAATTGACTTATAACACGTGTGTATGGTTTATATTCAAAGGTTTGGGGTGAAAAAGCCATTCTTGGTAATTTTAATTTTTCTTTTTTTTTTTTGTTCTTGCAAATTAAGTAAGTCACTTCTTATTCTCTTTCAGGTGACAGCTACTCTTGAAAAAGTAACCCTGGAAATGACTTGAAACTCTGCAATAGATTATACAGATCTTCTCATACCTTTTTTTTTTCTTTTTTTTTTTGAGTACACAATTCAGTGGTTTTTAGTACATTCACAGGGCTGTACAACTATCACCGCTATCTAATTCCGGAACATTTTCAGTCACACCCCACCCTTCCCTCCTCCCAGCTCCTATCAACCACCAACGTATGTTCTGTCTCTATGGATATGCCTACTCTGGATATTTTATACAGATGGTATCATTCAACATGTGGCCTTTTGTGACTACTTCTTTAATTTAGAATATTTTTTTAATGTTTATTTATTTTTGAGAGAGAGACAGAGACGGAGAGTGAAAGCAGTGGAGGGACAAAGAGAGACAGGGACAGTTTCTGAAACGGGCTCTGCTGCAGAGAGCAGAGAGCCTGATGTGGGGCTTGAACTCACGAACTGCGAGACCATGACCCGAGCCAAAGTCAGAAGCTCAAACGACTAAGCCCCCCCAGGGGCCCCCAGAATCGTGTTTTTAAGATTCATCCATGTTGTAGTATATATCAGTATTTCCTTCCTTCCTTTTTTTTTTTTTTTTAAAAAACAAATAATGTTCCATTGCATGGAAACACCACATTTTGTTCATTCATTCCTCACCTGATAGACATCTGGGTTGTTTCCACTTTTGGGTTAGTAGAAATAATGCTGCTATAAACATAATGTGTACCACCCTTTGTGTGGACATAGGTCACACGTCTTCAGTTCTCTTGGGTAGACACCTAGGGGTGGAATGGCTGGGCCACATGGCAAACTCTGTGTTTAACCTGTTGAGGAACCGTCAAACTGTTCTCCGCAGCAGCCGCCCCATTTTACATCCCTGCCGATAACGTGTCATCCTTACTTTTTGGGTGATAGGTGTTAAGTTACTTGTAGAAATGAGAAAAGTCAAACAAGTGACTTCGAAAGCCAAGAGTAAGCTACGGAAGGGTAAGGTTTTCTTTGCTTCTGTCACCGTTATTTTACACGTGGGCACATCCAATGGACAAATAACCACGGGCAACTATCCAGCCACATGGCCTCTTTTCATTACCAACGGAGAGCTAAACTGGACACAGCAGACTATTAGAAGCTACAGTAGCACATCCAAATCTACTGATTATGTGGCACAGACGGAAAGTGGAGAAGGAGTTAGGAATGGAGCAGAGCAGCGGGGTCTGTGGTTATCCAGGAGGCGTCTCATGGGAAAAAAGGCTTCACCTGTGCCTAGATGGCACTAGCTTGGCAAGAAGAGGGAGGGAGGTCACAGCGTACGAGCAAATCCTACACACTTCCTTGCCCACAGCAAAACGTCACTTCTTCCCAGGAGCCCTGACGATGCACAACAGAAATAATAATAATAAAAATGAAAAGTAACAATAATAAAATAATAAAAATATAAAATAATAACAAAAATAAAAGCCACCACCCTGTTCTAACTTCTCTAGGTCAGCATGGTTCTAAACTGTTTATACATCTTCAATCCCTAACAACCCTTTGAGGTAGGTAAGTGTTTTGTGTTTTGTTTTGTTTTGAAGATGTTTATGTTTAAGTAATCCCTACACCCAGGTGCCGGGGTGGCTCAGTCAGTTAAGCGTCCGACTCTTGCTTTCGGCTCAGGTCATGATCTCGCAGTTTGTGAGTTCGAGCCCTGCATCGGGCTCTGTGCTACAAGTGTGGAGCCTGCTTGGGATTTCTCTCTCCCGCTTTCTCTGCCCTGACTTGGCTTGCTCTCTCTCTCTCTCTCTCTCTCTCTCAAAACAAACAAACAAACAAACAAACAAACAAAGTAATCTCTACACCCAACATGGGGCTTGAACTCACAACCCCGAGATCAAGAGTTGCATGCTCTTCTAAGCCAGCCAGGCGCCCCAAGGTAGGTTAAGTATTTTTATCCCCATTTTACAGATAAGGAAACTGGTGCACAGACAGGCTGCACCACTTGCCCAAAGCTATGAAGCAGTTGAGTTGGGATTTGAACCCAGGGAGTCCGGCTCCAGGATTCACTGTCCCCTGTCTCTGGCATAATCTCCTCGGCCACTTGTGTGGCATCCAGATAAAAGGTTATTTATTTAGAAGGCTGGAAAAAGTACCCTGTAAGGAAAGTGAGTTTCCTCACCCTCCCGTGCTGCTGACAGTTTCAGGTTGATATTAGGAAGAGTTTTTTAAAGAGGTGGGAGACAGCAGTACCAAAGAGAGCAAGGAGAGAAGAGGTCACAGGGGGAGTTACCAGCGGGGACAAAATTAGAAGCCAGCAGCCCAAGGTTCTCAGCCCTCGTCCTGGAAAGCCTTCCTCCTACACACATCGTGACACACGGCAATTAAAAGAAGCATACCCACTCACAGAAATCCCCGAGATTTTAAAGTAAAAATTTAAATTAATGAGTCCATCTAATTTGGACGCACAAAATGCGTGGGTGGAAGACATTTCTGGAGCCGACGGCTGATGTGACAGTTATTTCGCGAAAAGGAAGAGAAGTTGCCTGCCTTCGGATTTGAATGTTTCCAAATGGGATTCTAAACCCCAGCCTGGAACAACACACAGGACGAGGGCTGAATATAGAGATTCTATGGGAGAAAATCCGTTCGGCTCACCCAGTCAACCCATCGTGCAGGAAAATGAAATGGACTATCCCCTTCTAGTTCACCCTTCATGAGAGTGCGCCCAAGAAAGGCAGCGGGTTCCCTATCTAGCTCATACGCTCCTATCAATTGGAAATTAGATTCCTAAATGCGCTGTGGAGGACAGAATCATCTATTCAAAGACTTCATTAAGCTATTGCAATGGATCTGAATCAGAGGGTTTGGAGACACACTGGGTGTGTAGTATCAGAGGGTTTGGGGACACACTGGGTGTGGAGTATATATGACCGTTTCTGCTCACTCCTCCAGAAGCAAGGTAAAATCTCAACCCCACCTATAGATCGCCCCCTAATACTGTGCCTTATAGGACTGTCCACAAGGCAAACCACAAACTCCTGGAAAAATCACGTCGTCCCTGGTTTTCCTTTCTCTTCTTTCTCTGCCCTCCGCCCCATTCCCAGAGGAAGACAGTTCCAGAACTGCTGACAACCCCCCAGAGGAGGAAGGCCTTTCTTCCTTCCTCCTCTTGGGCAGATGGTATTTGCATACTGACATATTGTAAATCTAGTCACCCAGGTAACGGGCTCCAGTTAGCAACAGCGCAATGAAGGTCAGCCTGATTCCTTCTAAAATTAGAAGTCAGACCAATCTGATTTTTAACTGTTCAAGGTAGGTGCCCAGTTCGATGGCGAATTCGGTTCTTACAGTGAATTTTCACTTGGGAGATTCGGCACTAGTTAATAAAGGACAGTTGGGGCATTTCAACACGACACCGACATCGGTTTTGACATGTTGAATGAAGTTTCAGCCGCAAGAAGTTGCTGTTTTCTGTAAATAATCCTACTAGAACGCTAGTTTCTGTCAGTAAAGTCATCTTTGGCCTCGGCTCTCCCTTGACCTTCATAGTCAGCTGGTCGTTAAGGACTGCTGTTCTGTGCCAGGCATTTCAGCCTTTACGCAGTTGGCCTCCCCGACTCCGCTGTGGCCCCCTCTCCCTGCACAACCTCTCCCCACCCCCTTCCAAAGTGATTGGCATTGATCCAGGACCATCTTTTCCAGCCTCTTTTGTCCTGGTCCACAGGCATCCCTCTTAACTGGGATCTGCTCCCTTCTTTTCCGTCCCTGACCATGGACAGCAGTCTTGGACAGGCTTCAAGGAACGCATAGATGGTGTACAATCCTCCCCCTCACCATTAATTCTAAAAAGGTCCATGCGCCCCCAAAACGTGAAGACCCACCAACTGTCTAATTACAGATGGTACCTACATTGGCATTTCCCTCAATGATTTCAAGGAATGACAGTTCCAAAGGATGTTAAAATGGTGAGGGAAAAAGAGTTCCACAGTCAAGTGAGTGACTGTTTCAACTGAGTGTGGGAAACACTAAGTCAAACAGAGTTGGATGGTTTTTTTTTTTTTTTTTTTTTTTAGTGTATTTATTTATTTTGAGAGAGAGAGAGAGAGAGCACAAGCAGGGGAGGAGCAGAGAGCAGAGACAGAATTCCACACAGGCTCCCGCACCATTCGTACAGAGCCCCACGCAGGGCTCGAACTCACGAACCTCAAGATCATGACCTGAGCTGAGACCAAGAGTTGGACGCTTAACCGGCCGAGCCACCGGGGCCCCTGGATGGGTTTTTTAATGCAGGCTTTCTCAGGGCCTTTGCTGTACTGCCCCATGCCATGGATCACTGATTTCACAGTGGAACCCCATTCCCCAGCAGACACTTCTAAGTGGCCCTTGGTCTCCGATAGGAAAGTTGAGCTTTATTTCCCCCTAACAACCACCTAAGCCGTGCACTGCTTTGTGATAGTTCTTCCCTTATGGTTTTGAGCTACTTATGTTTTACTCTATATATTTAACCATTACTAGAAATTGTATCATTGCACTTCCACATTATGGCGTGTGTGTTTTATATCGTTTTATATCTGTCTCCCCTACTAGACTGGAAGCCACTTGACACTAGGCTACACGCCTCGGTAACTTTACATCCCCAGGGCCAAGCTAGCCAGACCTTAGAAGTGTTGCAGAACTAGGGGCGCCTGGCCGGCTCGGTCAATGCAGCACCCGACTCTTGATCTCAGGGCTGTGAGGTCAAGCCCCACACTGGGTGTAGAGATTACTTAGGAAAAAAAAAGAAAGAAAGAAATGTTGAATAACTGAACGTATAAATGAAGGTTGATAACTGGATAATGAACTCCTTCAGAATACAAACTGCATTTTGACCTTCTTATATTCCCACGGCACCCAGAGAAGTTTTTCATATAGCAAAAGTCAATAAAAATTTTTAAGACCTAAATCCCTTAGGAAATATTTATGGAACATCAGTTATGTCCTGGGTACCAAGGACATTAATATGGTAACAGGCAATCGGGGAGCTTAGATTCCAATAAGGGAAACAGACATGTAAACAAAAAATGATGGTAAAATATAAACACCCTAAAAGGAAGGGCAGGCTGTCTGGGAGCACAGGTGGAGTATTTCGTTCTGTACGTGCTGGCAGGGAGGCGCGAGGGGTCAGTACTAGGATACTCGGGTTTGATGGTGGCACCCAGGTCCCCAACTGACCACATTTGGGGGAGCAACTGGCCAAGAGGTAGCTCCAGTTGAGTGAGTACGGATACCCACTGGGTGAAGCTTTGGCCTCAACCCCAATGTGGATCTCAAGCCCCGGTGAATGGGCCTCCACCAGCTGGAGCTGGTAGGTTCTTGTTGCCCAGGGAGAGCTGTTCCAGGGCCTACAGCCACACCCGTGGCACGGCTGCACCATCCCCAAGTCCACGGTCAGAGCCCGGCCCTATGTTGTTACTCTGAGACCAAAGGGTGGATCCAAAGAAAAGAACACAGGAAAGGGGTGCCTGGATGGCTCAGTCGGTTGAGTGTCCGGCTTCGGCTCGGGTCATGATCTCATAGCTCGTGGGTCCAAAGCCCCGCGTCGGGCTCTGTGCTGACCGCTCAGAGACTGGAGCCTGCTTCGGATTCTGTGTCTCCCTCTCTCTCTGCCCCTAACCCACTTGCATTCTGTCTCTGTCTCTCTCAAAAATAAATAAACACTAAAAAATAAACAAACAAACAAAAGAAGAGAACACAGGAAAGAAAAGAATGGGAGTGCTCCTCTCCTTCATGCGAACTAGGGCATGGCCAGTCTCATTCGCCCATCTGGCCTTCCAGGCAGGGCAACCTCAGAGTCCAAGAATCCCAGAACTTATAACCCGCAGTTCTGAGGGGAATCCTGGAGTTCCCAAGAGACAGTATACGCCAAGGAAGACAGATGACGCTCCTAGACAGAAGTCCAATAGACGTTCCTCTCTTGACCCCTCCAAGAAGGTTCTTCCGCTCTTTAGGAAAGCAGTGAGGCAGAGGGTAAAACACCCCAACACCCAGGCCTGAGTATTTTTAAAAAACGTCCAGTTTAAGACTGAGAACTACTGGGGTAACAGGAGCAGAGAAAGTGAGAAAGAAAGCCCTGTAGGGGCAGGCTGTTAGAACTGATTCATACATGAATCACATGTTCATTGCCTTGGCAGGTGGGGTGGGGTCAGTGAATGAAACCAATGGCTAAAACGACATCATTCCTCAGCAAATCAAACACTTGGGAATATCACTCGCCTATACATAGAAATATGCTTGTTTTAATATTTTTACCTTGGTACATGGGTACCAAGAAATATTCCTCTATGGTTTCGAAAACAACAGGGCCTTGTGGTGATGAATTACCAATGATACCCAGCTGCACGGGTTGGAGAGGACAGAAAACGGCATGGCATGGAAACCTGGAGAACCCATGCCCTGTCTACAGAAGGTAGCAGCACCCCAGCTCTCATGGATGCTTGCCAACATCTCCAAAATATTTCTCCAGAAAAGCTAGAAATCTAGATTTTTATATTAATGGCCTAACTTCTAAATGTTGGCTCAGATTAAAACAAAACGAAACAAAACAAAACACAGGAGCGCCTGGGTGGCTCAGTTGGTTAAGCAACTGACTCCTGCTCAGGTCATGATCTTGCCCTCGGTGGGTTCGAGCTCCGCGTCGGGCTCTGTGCTGACAGCTCGGAGCCTGGAGCCTGCTTTGGATTCTGTGTCTCCCTCTCTCTCTGCCCCTCCCCCAATCGCACTCCGTGTGTGTGTGTGTGTGTGTGTGTGTGTGTCTCAAAAATAAATAAACATTAAAAAAAATTTTTTTAAATCACAAACCTCACAACACTCTGAATAAACATAAAAAGTTGGTAAGCAGCTACCTTTAGCCATATGGTTTTAACCCCCAATTACATGTAACTCAGTTACGATAAAAACAAAGAACGGAGGTGCTTGGTCAGAATCATGCTGCCAAGGGTGACATTTAGAGGCAAGCAACTTCATTAGTGCTTGAGGCTCAGGGCGGTTATGGGAAAGGGGAAGATATAAAACACTGTAAATATCTGAGCACCGTAAATCCTTCACCACCTCAATATTGCTACTGGTCAGAAAGCTTAAGTTAGAAAACAAAGGGCACAACTTATTAGAATAATAATAACAGTGATTAGTATTTCCTGAACATTTACACTGTAAGAGGCAAGGGCTAAGTGCTTTACATAAAAATTACCCCATTTAATCCTGAAAGACAAATTACCATCTCAGTTTTCAAATGAGGACATAGGGCGGGGTCGGGGCACACAGAGAAGTTAAGGAAAGCGTCAAAGGTCACGCCATCTGTGGAGCTGGGGGGTGACCTGAGTCTTTCCCGCTGCAAGTCCTGGGCTGGGCATCGCTCTGCAGCTTTGAGGCAGGGAGTGGTCTGAAGGAGGCAACGGACTGAAATATAGAATAAAAGTGTATAGTCAGTAGAGGTCTGGGCGGGAACCTAATGAAATAAAACGGGCCCATAAGCAAGTGAAAAACGTAAAACTTTTAACCTCGGGTCACCGGTATCGCCTCAGTTTAGCAATGAGGGAACAAGTGAAAAAAAATGTTTAATGCAAACTCAACACCTATCAGATTAGTAAAGATTTAAAAGGCTACCCAGTGTTGGTGAGGTGGAGGGAACAAATCCTGAACCACACTGCTGGGGGGAGCAAGGTGGTTAGGAAGATGATCCGGCGATTAAAATTTAAGATGTTTATACTGTTTGACCTAGCTACTCTACCTAGGAATTTCTTCCAGAGAAGCTCTTATGCAATTGTGCAAAGATTTATATGCTTAAGATTCTTCACGACTACATGATATGCAGTAGAAAAAAAGCTGGAAAAACTCCAGTTGTCCATCAGTGGGACCGCTTAGATAAATCAAGGTACATCCAAATAATGAAATACAATACAGACATTAAATCATGAAAGAGATCTCTACTTGCCAAAATGGAAAGATGTCCCAGATGCATAGTTAAGTGGGGAAAAAAAAGTAAGCTGCAAGATAGTAGGAATAGGAAGAGTTTCAGTCAAGTGCATACACATGAGAAAAAAGTACAGACATGCCTACTAGTACCTGAACAGGGAGGGGGGGAAAAAAACCCTAAAAGAATATATATATAGCCAATTTTTAATCGCAATTACCTAAGAGAGGACTGTGGGAAATGTACTTCTATAAGGTTGGAAGTTTTCACAAGAAGCATGTACATTCCAAGTAAAGAAATAAGCTGACATTAGAAACGTGGCCCTATGCTGAAATTTCAGGGCAGGATTCCAGTTCCTGGGGAGGAGGGTAGATAGACAAAGACCTGGGAGTCTTTAGGACATGGTCAGCCACATAGGTTGTGCACTGCACAAGGGCACCCTCTTGAGATGTGCAGGCTTGGGGCATTAGATGGATTCCCGAAACAAATTCAGAAAGGCAACCAAAGCAAAAGGTCAGGCATCTAAGCAGGGCAGGAAGGGGACTCAGAAAGAAGAGGGTGAGCATGTCAATTCTGAACATCTCAGGATATAGGAATCAGTGACAAGGCCAGGTCAGCGTGGTCCTGAAAGCGAGCAACACGGTCGCCAACGGAACCTGAGTGTGGCTCTGATTCTCAGATCTGCAGGTGGGTTTAAGACATGAAGCCTTCAAGTGGGCGGAGCCTCTAAAGTACTTCCTGCCTCAGACCCAGATGGGTCTGGGTCCTGAGACAGAGGCGAATGGAGGAAGAAATGCAATGCCCCAAGCTGCCCATTTCGGTACCTCTTCACTCACACAATTCCCTGTGCTCAAACCTGAGTTTCAACACCTCCAGACTGGTGACAGTGACCAGAAACCGGAAGTTACCCCCAAAACAGGTGGAACCGCCTATCCTTCAAAATATAAAGCGAGCAGACTGTGCACTTAGACCCGTCGACATAAATCTCTCTCCAATTTGAGTGAACAGTGTTCTAGAATTTCCTTTTCAGGCTAAAGCGCCAAATACCGTCTCCCATAGAAATAATGATATTAGGTCGGCACAGAAACTAGCTGACCCGTAATTGCCCTAAGGAAAAGCCTAATCACCATTTCTAATAACGTTTCTGAAGGAAATGCATTGAGTTCCAACAGGGTGTGAGGCAATGAGGAACTTAATTCCTCTTCTCTGTTCCCAAAAATGTGGGAACGTTGCCCAAAGCGTGTTCCTTCAACATCTAAATGATGCGAATGTATGTTACACTTTAGAACACTTTTTTCTTTTGATACAGGCTTCCATTGTCAAATAAGACCGGGAGAAACTAATTCAAACCAGGCCAAACGGGCTTTATTATTTAAAAAAAAATCTTTAATTGTGGTAATATATACACAACATAAAACTGACCATTTTAACCATTTTTTAGTGTACCATTCAGTGGCATTAATTACTGTTACAATATTGTGCAACCATCACCAACCTTTTTTATCATCCCCAAACAGAAACTCTGTCCCCATTAAAATCTCACTCCCCATTCCCTCCCTTCCCAGCCCCTGGCAACCACTGTTCTAATTTCTGTCTCTATGAATTCGACTATTCTAGGGATCTTTTTTAAGTAGAATCACACAATATTTGTCCTTCTGCGTCTTTTGTGAGGACATGCCAAGTTTCGGGCTTCAGGAACGGGTAGGATGGGGAAATGGAGACTGTGCCCAGGGTCTAGATAGAGGAGAGAGAGAAGCAGACTTGGGAAGAAAGACATTTCTGGGAGGCTGGGGAGTCAGCAGGTGAAGGTGAACTGGACATAATTAAACACATACTGGTTTGGAGCCTTTGAGCCAAGGAAAGAGATCCGGGCTGGAGCTCGGGACTGAAACCAACAGCATTCTGAAGGTGGGTATAGTGGGGCAATCATGGGGACAGTGCACAGTACTCAGGAGGACCCAACAATTAAGGGAGAGAGGAAGCAGGAAAAATTCGGGAAGATGTCTGAAAAATTCGGGATCAGCCAGAAAAAACAGAAGACACCAGGAGCGTACCTTCTAAGTGTTTCCCAGCCTTCCCTTTACCCTACTCGTCACTCCTTTCCAGAACCATCTGTCTAAACCACAGATCTACTCCTCATCTGAGTCTCTTGCCCCAAATCTAAAACCTTTAATGATTTTGTCCAGTGTTCAGAGCAAAATCCGAACCTCTTACTGAAGTTTCCAGTGCTCTCCCCAGCTCACCCTGATGCTCTCCCGACTCACCCCACCTGGTCCAGCCGCTCGGTTCATCTGTGGTGCACATGTGTGCACGTGTTCCTAACCAGCGTCTTTCTCTTGGTGTATGTGTTATTCTTTCTGAATATTGGCTTATGGTCTCCCTTCAAAGACCACATGCAATCCCACCTTTTCTGAGAGATCCGAATCGATCCCTGGAGTGGGGATAAATGTGCCCATTTCCCATAATCCTATACAGCAGGCATACATCCTTTAAAAACAACAAGGGGCACGTGGGTGGCTCGGTCGGTTAAGCCTCCGACACTTGATTTCGGCTCAGGTCGTGATCTCGTAGGTTCATGAGTTGGAGCCCCACATTGGACTCTGTACCAACAGTGCTGAGCTTGCTTGGGATTTTCTCCTCCCCACCCCCACCCCATCCTCCGCCTTTCCCTCACTCTCTCTCTCTCAAAATTAAAAAAAAAATTTTTTTTTAATGTTTTATTTATTTTTGAGACGGGGAGAGACAGAGCATGAACAGGGGAGGGTCAGAGAGAGGGAGACACCGAATCGGAAGCAGGCTCCAGGCTCTGAGCTGTCAGCACAGAGCCCGACGCGGGGCTCGAACTCACGGACCATGAGATCATGACCTGAGCTGAAGTCGGACGCTTAACCGACTGAGCCACCCAGGCGCCCCCCCAAAAAAATTTTTTTTAAAGAAAAACTTTAAAAACAACAAAACAACAAAATCATATGATCATCTGGTTACAAAATCAACTTTTTTCATCATAGAAAAATTAGAATATGGAAAAAGTTTGAGGTTTTTTTACTCATCCAGAAATAATATTAACGTTTAGGTACATATTCTTTTTAGGTTTCAAAAATATTGTAGATAAATTGGAAATTATACTGAACATATCACTTTGTAAAGTGCTTTTTTTTAACATATATTATCAGCATTTTTCCTATCCTTAGTCTTCAAAACTTATTAATGGTTGTATTCACTCCCCTTGTGTGGGCATAATTTAATCAGTCCCCAATTACTGAATGAGAATTTCAAAAATTTTTGTCTCCCCCAGTACATTTCACCTAGTAAGTATTCAGAAGATGTTTGTTGAATTGAATGGTTATGATCAGGACAAAGCATTATCAATAGCTAGATCCTGTTCTGAATTGACTTTATCATTCAATTAACAGAAAATTTTTTAAATGGGAAAAAAACTGTTTTCCGCTTGTGTGGTAACACATATTTGCAGAATTTGTAAGCCCAATGAAATCAAATGAAACTACTACTTTCTCCAGCCTATGGGGATCACTCCATCTTCTGCAAAGACAAATCCATGATGAAGGTAGTGATTTGGAAAGAAACAAAGAATGGACACCCTGAACTATAGAGAATCAACTGAGGGTTGGTGGAGGGAGGTGGGCAGGGGAGGGGCTAAATGGGTGACGGGTATTAAGGTGGGCATTCGTTGTGATGAGCACTGCGTGTGGTACGAGTAAGTGACGAGTCACTTCTACTCCTGGGGCGCCTGGGTGGCTCAGGTGGTTAAGCGTCCATCTTTTTTTTTTTTTTTTTTCCAACGTTTATTTATTTTTGGGACAGAGAGAGACAGGGCATGAACGGGGGAGGGGCAGAGAGAGAGGGAGACACAGAATCGGAAACAGGCTCCAGGCTCTGAGCCATCAGCCCAGAGCCTGACGCGGGGCTCGCACTCACGGACCGCGAGATCGTGACCTGGCTGAAGGCGGACGCTTAACCGACTGCGCCACCCAGGCGCCCCAAGCGTCCATCTTTGATTTCGGCTCAGGTCATGATCTCACAGTTCGTGAGTTTGAGCCCAGCACCAGACTCTGTGCTGACAGTGCAGAGCCTGCTCGGGATTCTCTCTCTCTCCCTCCCTCTCTCTGTTCCTCCCCCACTTGTGCTCTCTCTCACTCAAAATAAATAAATAAACTTAAAAAAAAAAATTCTACTTCTGAAGCTAATATTGCACCATATGTTAACTAACTAGAATTTAAATAAAACCTTAAAGAAAAAGGAAAAAACAAAGAATGTCTTAAATCTATAAGGAGGCGGTATGTTCAGAAACCTTCTACAGACTTTTAGTGTCATCTAATCTGAACATTTGTGTAAAAGCCCATGTCACCTTTTCCCGAATCTCCTTCCTTCAGTGTTTTCTCTTCACATTAAAATATATTGAAATTTTTTCAGTTGGTAAAAGCCAGTTTAATATGATTTATGTGCTTGCCCACAAGAAAGTGAACTTTCAGTATCACTAATTAATATCTACCCGACACACAGTTTTATCAGCCAAGCATAATGATTTGAGGGAGGAAGGAGAGAGAGTGGAAAAGAAAAGAATGGGACTGAGATCGAAGGTCACGATCTCCACGTCCACGAGGGCAGGAAAGGGGCTCTAAGGACGGACTTACTACAGGGGACCAACCACTGGACAAAAGACGCAGCCTAAAGCCATGACAGCAAGCTCCAAGGCTATGTAGATAAAGACGCAGAAGCTGACGTTGCTGGCCCGAAGGCAATGAATAAATAAATAAATAAATAAATAAATAAATAAATAATTAAAAAATAAAATAAAATAAAAATCTTCAGCACATGAACTTTGGGAGCAAAAGAGAATGACTCCAAAATTTTACATATGACCTAGCCGCCGTTTGCGTGAAAGGGCTCACACACAGCCCTGACAGGTGTTCCCCCCCAAAAAAACCAACTTGAAGATCTCTTCCAGATGTCTAATAACTATAAAAATTAAGAGCTCAAGGTATGGAAGATCTAACGATGTACATTGAAACTGGCAAAACAGTGATGTCTAAATAATCACTGCAAATATGATATAATATTGTGACATTTTAAAAACTTCAATGTAAAAAAAAATAAAAATTAAAGTAAAGTAAAAAAACTACGGGCACCTGGGTGGCTCAATCCGTTTGAGCATCCGACTTCGGCCCAGGTCATGAACTTGCAGTTCGTGAGTTCCAGCCCCACATTGGGCTCTGTCCTGACAGCTCAGAGCCTGGAGCTTCCTTCAGATTCTGTGTCTCCCTCTCCCTCTCTGTCCCTCCATCGCTCGCACTCTGTCTCTCAAAAATAAAAAAATAAAGATAAAAATTTAAAAAAGAAAAAAAAAACTAAAAACTTAAGCGTAATGTACAATGCAAAAGGTATTAAGAGCGTTCTGAGTTCCACATATTATTTTAGGTGGAAGTGACACGCAAGTTCATGAAAGAGGACATGGAAGAGAGATAATAAATACTGCTCTGAGGGCGCCTGGGTGGCTCGGTCGGTTAAGCGTCCAACTTCAGCTCAGGTCATGATCTCACAGTTAGTGGGTTCGAGCCCCGCGTCCGGCTCTGTGCTGACAGCTCGGAGCCTGGAGCCTGCTTCAGATCCTGGGTCTCCCTCTCTCTCTGCCCCTTCCCCACTCACACTCTGTCTCCTTCTGTCTCTCAAAACATAAATAAAAACACTAAAAAAAAAAAAAAAGTACTGCTCTAAGTACTGATTACCTTGACCTTGACAATCCAAAAACGGAAAGGTTGAGGAATGCTCACATAAAAGTAACCACCAGAATTAAAAACAGGACATGAATTTGCAAATTGCTAGAGAAGACACAGTGCATACAGAAAACAGCAGTTGTTAAAAGAAAAGATATAAAAATACAGATAAAATGAGATGAAACAAGACCGTACCATTAGCTATAATGATAAATATAAGTTACACTTCCATATTAAAAGGAAATAACTTTCATATGGGATTATAAAATAAGGCCCAGTGACTTTTTGCTTACAAGAGGCAGAACTAAAACAAAATGAGACAGAAATGGTCATAATAAAAGGATGATCAAAGATTTAGCAGACAACAAACAAAAAGAAGTACCTTTAATTCATGATAATATCGGCCACATTTTATTTTTATGTGCTCACGCAACGCTTACAAAAATTAATCATGTCATAAACCACCATAAAAACCCAAACAAATTCCAAGAAGAAACTACACGGCACTCATTGTCACAAAATACTCCACTAAAAAAATATCTAAGTCTGGGGCGCCTGGGTGGCGCAGTCGGTTAAGCGTCTGACTTCAGCCAGGTCACGATCTCGCAGTCTGTGGGTTCGAGCCCCGCGTCAGGCTCTGGGCTGATGGCTCAGAGCCTGGAGCCTGCTTCCGATTCTGTGTCTCCCTCTCTCTCTGCCCCTCCCCGTTCATGCTCTGTCTCTCTCTGTCTCAAAAATAAATAAACGTTGAAAAAAAAATTAAAAAAAAAATATCTAAGTCTAAATCAAACCCCAACACTTGGAAATTTAAAAGAACTTTTCAATAAGCTTTCTGGTCCGAGTAGACATCAAAACTATAGTTACACGCAATTAAAAAATAGAAAATAAGGATGGGAGCACTACATATTAAATCTTAGGTGACAAAGACAAAGCTGTATTCAGA
This sequence comes from Leopardus geoffroyi, assembly GCF_018350155.1. Classification (NCBI taxonomy): domain Eukaryota; kingdom Metazoa; phylum Chordata; class Mammalia; order Carnivora; family Felidae; genus Leopardus; species Leopardus geoffroyi. The sequence continues at coordinate 47,540,912 of NC_059330.1, forward strand.
GACAAGGCAAGCAGATGGGAACAGGCCTATTTTATAACTCGTAGGCTTAAAGCAACCTAACTCCAAATTCGGATGCCATTTAAATACTGTAAGCACATACAAACATACACGTTCAGAGAGAGAGAAAAGACTCTAAAATATTAAGAATAGTAATCTCTAGGTTATGGAATTTCTACTTTCTTCTGAATTTCCTAAATAAGTCTCAATGAGCATGCAGCACTTTTATAATTAGAACAAGATTAAAACAAAAGCACAACAAAAACATAATTTACAGTCACAGGAGAGAAACAAAACACCATCTTGCCAAAATGATCAAGGCAATTAAAATTCTCTCCTTTGCTTTGACTTTTAAGCTCTAGCCTAATGATGGTTAATACAAGCCTGTTTTTACTATAATTCAGCACAGTTCTGTCTTCTGGTCTTGTGCCTGGAAGTCAGGCTGATGCACCGGCTGAAACCTAACCATTGTTGTCTCTTTTGGGGGAAATCAAACATCCAGACAGGTGAGCAACCAAGGGTGGCCTGGTGACGCCTATGTTTAAAAGCGAACGGTCCTGTAGGACAGCACTCACATTCTAGAGTTGGTGGGGAAGAAACAGAAGGGCTGAAGAGAATTCCCTTTGTGGTTGTGATTGTGCATTGTTTTGTGGGGTTTTTGTGTTTTATTTTATTTTATTTTTTATTGGAGAGAGACAGACAGACAGAGCGTGCATGCATGAGCAGAGGAGAGAGGCAGAAGGAAAAAGAGAGCCGATCCTAAGCAGGCTCCACACTCAGTGCAGAGTCCAACATGGGGGCTTGATCCCACAACCCTGGGATCATGACCTGTGTCGAAATCAAGAGTTAGCTCAATCAACTGAACCAGGCAGGCATATTTTAAAAACAAAATAGGTGGGAGATAATATACATATATTATGTATGTATGTATGTATGTATGTATAAATCATATATGTATATATAAATTATATTATATTTCATTAATATATTTTATTAATACATATTGTAAATATATATATTATGTTTTTTTATTTTTGAGACAGCATGAGCAGGGAGGGGCAGAGAGAGAGGGAGACAGAGAATCCAAAGCAGGGTCTGTGCTGACAGCAGAGAACCTGATGAGGAGTTTGATCTCCAAACTGTTGAAATCATGACCTGAGCTGAAACCAGACCCTTAACCAACTGAGCCACTCAGGTGCCCCATAGGGGGAGATAATATTTTTAAAAAAAGTGTAAATGCATATTTCTTCTCCTTTTCTGTCTCAACTGATTTAAAAAGCAATAGTATAGGGGCGCCTGGGTGGCTCAGTCAGTTAAGCGTCTGACTTCGGCTCAGGTCATGATCTCACGGTTTGTGAGTTTGAGCCCCGCGTTGGGCTCTGTGCTGATAGCTCAGAGCCTGGAGCCTGCTTCAGAACCTGTGTCTCCCCCTCTCTCTGTCCCTCCCCCTATCTATCTATACAGATATAGATATATTCATATATATAACTATTATATATAATATAGATTCATATATATTCATATATGAATTCCTTATATATGAATATATATGAATCTATTCATATATATCTATTCATATATATTCATATATTATATCTATCTATTCATATCTATTCATATTTTATATATCTATTCATATCTATTCATATATTATGTATCTGTTCATATATATTCATATATATAATATATATTCATATATATAATATATCCATGTATAATATATATATATATATATATATATATATTCAGGGTACCTGGGTGACCCAATCAGTTGAGCATCCAACTCTTGATTTTGGCTCAAGTCATGATCTCATAGCTGTGGGATCAGGCCCCGTGTCAGGTACCATGCCGAGAGCATGGAGACTACTTGAGATTCTCTCTCCCTCTGTCCCTCCCCTACTCTCCACTCTCACGTGCAGGCAATCTCTCTCTCTCTCTCAAAAACAAACAAACAAAAAAAAAAAAACAAGATCCAACTATATGCTGTCTATAGAAGAGTTTAGTTTCAAAGTCACAAACAGGTTGAAAGTGACAGAAAAAAATATACAAACAGTAACCATAAGAAAGTTGGATTAGCTATACTAATATCCGACAAAGTAGATTTTAAAACAAAAAAAGTTACCAAAGGTACAGAGGACATTTCATGATGGAAAAGGGCCAATCTATCATGAAGATACAACTAGAAACATAGTAGCCCCTAACAGAGCCCTGAAACACATAAAGCAAAAACGGACTTCAACCCCCCATTTCAATAACAGAACAGCTAGGCAGAAGACCAACATGGAAACGGAAGGCGTGAACAACACTATAAGCCAACCAGACCTAACATATCTATAGACAGGTCCACCCAACACAGCAGAATACAGTGCACATGAAACAGTCTCCAGGATAGACCATGTGCTAGACCACAGAACAAAACTTCAATAATTTTGAAAGGACTGAATTCATACAAAGCACGTTCTCTGACAACATGGAATAAAGTCAGAAATTTGAGACATTCACAAATATGTAGAAAACTGGCGCACTCTTAAACAACCTTGGCGCACTCTTAAACAACCTATGACTCAAAGAAGAAACCACAAAGGAAATTAGTAATTTCTTTTCGATGAATAAAAATTAAGACTCAACATACCAAAGCTTCAGGGATGCAGCTAAAGCAGGTGTAAAGAGAAATGGAGAGCTGTAAATAGATTTAGTGAAAAAGAAGAAAGATCTCAAATCACTAACCTAACCTTCTACTTGAAGACACTGGAAGAAGAGCAAACTACACCTAAAGCAAGCTGAAAGAAGGAAATAAAGATCAGAGTCGAAATGAATGAAATGGAGAATAGAAAAACAACAGGAACCATCAACAAAACCAAGAGCTGGTGCTTTGGAAAGGTCAACAAAGTTGGCACACCTTTAGTTAGACTGACCAAGGGAAAAAGAGAGATGATTCCAATTACAAACATCATGAGTGTGCTTTGTTTAAAATATATTTTCCAGGTCTTCTTTTTGCCCCAGGGAGGAATGGGTTCTAGAAAGATCTTGGCTATTTCCTTATAGCTTTTTAGCAGGTTGAAAATGTGCTCTTCAATAGTTTTGCTCATTTGGCCACCTGTTCCTGGAATAGCAAAGCAATTACTGTCTCTGCGCCTTTTCAGCTGCTTTAGATGAAACCCGTTTTGCGCCCACCTGAGAAAATGGGAAGATCTGAGGTGCTTTTCTGTGTTGCGTTTATACAGTGTTGTCAGGTTTTCACTTGCTCCAGACTTCAAGGCAGATACAAAAGAAAATGAAAACAACTTCTATTCAATAACAGAGTGGTCAAGTGGTCTTACTCCTTTAGGGAAGAATGTTCCTCAGATTCCTGGAAGGTTGGAGAGAATGCCAGGGTTGCAGAGCAGTTACCCAGAGTGTGAGACGGGTGACTGGGCAACGTGACCTGCTTTTTCCCTTTAAGACAGAGCCACAGCCACCAGGATTCCACCGGCAGCTCTGTGAACCAGAGTCCCTGACCTTTGCTAAGCTCTAGCACATTCGTATGTGAGAGGGAGGGGTTCAATAAGTGGTTGGATTTCTCCCAGTTCCTACCACCCTTCACCCGGGTCTCCAGGTGGAAGTCCAGGAGTCAGCATTCTTGATGCCTCCTGTCTTGCCCCCCGACACATCCTGTAGACTGATTTCTCCCTCTCCCTCTCCCCTCCACTGACTTCTGTCCACCCCACAGCTGTCGCCCTGGGCTAAGATACAACCACATTCCACTGGACCCTATAAGAGCTCCTAAAGACGTGTGCCTGAATCCATTCTGGTCCCTCGGTTCCCATTTCACTGCAGATCTGTTTTTGTCACTACTCAAGACAATCCCTTCGGGGTGCCTGGGTGGCTCAGTCGGTTGAGCGTCCAACTTCAGCTCAGGTCGTGATCTCGCAGTCTATGGGTTCAAGCCCCACGTCGGACTCTGTGCTGACAGCTCAGAGCCTGGAGCCTGCTTCAGATTCTCTCTCTCTCTCTCTCTCTCTCTCTCTCTCTCTCTCTGTCCCTCCTCCGCTCGTGCTGTCTCTCTCTCTCTCTCAAAAATAAACATTAAAAAATTATTTTAAAAAAACAATAAACCTCTTATTAAAAAAAAAAAAAGGCAATCCCTTCCACTGCTCTTGGAATAAAGCTCTAGTCTTCAGCACAGCCCACGAGGAATGCCCTGACCTGCTGGGCACCTACTCCTCCAGCTCAGGGACGTACCCTCCCATCCTTTGAAGTTTCGTGCCTCGGATACACTGAACTACTCCCTTCCTCCGAGGATCCTTTGTGCTTAGGTTCTCTCAACCTCCTTCCCTTTGGCTGGTTGACATCAGCCTCGCAGGCTCACTCAAGCTTCCCCAGATACCTTCCCTGAGCACCAAAGACTAGATCCCCTCTCCCTCTCAGAGCCCCTTACTAACGCCTTGTATCTTTCTTCATGAGAAAGGATTAAGGTGAAGCCAGGAATGACAGATGCGACTACAATCTCATGGCAGACATCACCTGGAATCCTCTCCAACACAGCGGTCCAAGCAGCCACTGTAGATTGACCACACTGAGGATTTTATGTTTTTCGGCTTTTGTACTTGAGCCAACCTATTCCTTAAATCTTTAATATGCTAAGTTTTCCATCCCCCTTAAGTAGCTTGCATTGTTCCTCTCCAAAACTGCTTTCATACACCTAAACTGAATTTGCATTACAATTTAAATCCATTTCCTGGAAATGACTGTGCTTTACTAAAAACCCAGAGAGCTGAGAATAGCCTAGTGACCTAAAACAAAAACAAAAACAAAAACAAAAACAAAAAAAAAAACGTACAAGTAAATCCTAAAACACTGATTGCGACTTTATGAAAGAAGGGAAGAAAAACACTAAGAAATAATTCATAAGCCTATGGGGCAACTGTGGAAATAGGACTGTTTACTTAATCACTCGAACTTTCATCTGACTGCTTTAGTGTTAGCCCATAAGATGTTTTCAGAGTGCTGAATGCCACGGTGCATCTAAATGCACTTCAATTACAACATTAACAGCTAATATTTACTGGACAAATTTATTATGTACCAAAGATCGTCTAACAGCTTTTCACACACTAACACATCCAATCCTCACTAATAACTCTAAGAGGTAGGTACAATTATGATCACTCCCGTCATACAGATGAGGCAATTGAGGCATGGGCAAAGTAGCAGGCAAAAATTGAGTTATTTTCAGGCAGGGGGCACCTGGGTGGCTCCGTCAGCTAAGCATCGGACTCTTGGTTTCGGCTTAGATCATGAGTTCAAGGTTTGTAGGATCAAGCCCCGTGTCAGGCTCTGTGCTGACAGCATGGAGCCTGCTTGGGATTCTCTCTTACCCTCTCTCTCTCTCTCTCTCTCTCTCTCTCTCTCTGCCCCTCCCCTGCTCATGTTCTCTCCCTCCCTCTCTCTCAAAATAAATAAACATTTAAGAAAAAGATATTTTCAGGCATGCTAGGATTCAGAACGGTTAACTCTCCCATACTTTTTCTTGTGTGTACGTTCCCTGAGCGATACGCGTTCAAGAGGCTTCAAAATAAGGGAAGAGAACAAAATAGAGAAAGACAGCAATCCAAGAAAATGCTGAGCCATGGCAGAGAAAGGCAGGGGGCAGGGCCTGGTGGGATGGGGCAAGATGACAGTGGCTCTAAGAAGTAAGGGGATGTCATGGAACCAAGAGCTTGGTAATCGCACTAGAGAATGAAACCATGTTATTTTTTGTTCCTGTAAAAATGAAAGGGAAGTAGTTTCCAGAAAAACAAAAGCAAAAAAGCTGTAATTGATACATAAGAAAACAGGGCAACTCTGTTGAGAGGGTAAATTTATGCTATGTAGTTGTGTGTGTGTGTGTGTGTGTGTGTGTGTGTGTGTGTGTGTGTTTACCGCAGTTTAAAAACAAGCAAAGACGAAAGCCGGGAGGATGCACTGGTCTGAAGGGGGGACGTGGCTATTAGTGGGGAAATTAGCCAGTACCGACAGGGGCAGACCACGTATGAGAAGGCTCACCTTTATAAAGAGAGCTTGCCATCTTGTCAGAAAATCCCTCTGACAGCAGTAAGGACAAGAGAGAGAGTTCCCCAAGTCTTTCTCCATCACTGAAAGGTAAGTTCCTTGAGGGGACAGATCTTGTCTCTGGTATTAGATAAGCCAGAGTTGCCAGATTCAACAAATAAAAATATAGGACACCCAGTTAACTCTGAATTTCAGATCAACAATGAATAATATATATATATTTTTAGTATAAGTATGTCCCATTGGGGCACTTATACTAAAAAAAAATTGTTCATTCTTTATCTGAAAGTCAAATTTAACTGGGCATTCTATATTTTATCTGGCAACTCTATAGAGAGCCAGTAATTATGGTGGAAGAGAAGGAAATAGAAGTAACTGGAAAAAAAATGACAACAACAGAGGATTCAAATTTAGAGATAAAACCGCCAGACATTCCTTATTAAGTTCGCAACGTTATCTTTACTGAGCAACCCTGTTTCCTGCTGGAAGCATGTGCTGTTAAACAGAGTCAAGGAGAGCCACGGCCAAGTCGTGTCACCGGGCACGCAAAGCTAAGGTTCTGTGGGCAGTATTTCCCCTATCCACCACTGCCGCCATCACTAACCCAACCATGCGCCATGTACCGCCAACCAAAGCAAAGAGAGAAAGTGAGATTGTTCCAGCGCCACCATCCCATTTAAGTTCGCAAGACAAAGGCAAGACACCAGCAAAAAATATATAGTCCTCACTGGTTTGCTGAGCAAAGCTGGGAAAATAATCAAATGCTCAGACTTTTCTGGAAAAGATCCCATTCACAGTAGCAACCCAAACCATACGATGCCTAGGACTCCATCTAACAACGACGACAAAAATGTACAAGGCCTATATGAAGAGAGAAATAAAATTTTATCGAAAAACATTAAAAATAAAGACCAGGGCGGGGGCGGGAGGGGGTTGCCTAAGTGGCTCAGTCGGTTAAGCATCCAGCTCTGGAGTTTGGCTCAGGTCACGATCTCACGGTTCATGGGATCAAGCCCCGCGTCAGGCTTAGTGCTAACAGCGTGGGGCCTGCTTGAGATTCTCTCTCCCTCTCTCTTTCTGCCCCTCCCCTGCTCATGCTCTCTCTCTCGCTCTCTCTCAAAAATAAAATAAACATTGAAAAAATATAAATAAATAAAGACCTGGAATAAATAGACTTAGAGAGGAATTGTCGTCTTATATAGAAAGAGTCAGATTCTAAATTTACTATATGAAAAGAGCAGAGGAGAATATTTTTGTAGAAGGTGTTTCAAAGCAAGACATGAAATCTAGGAACCAAAGAGAGAAGACTGACGGATTGACTATGAAGCAATTTTAAATTTCTCTACAATAAAAGACATACTCACATAAGCAATAACGATAGTCTGGGAGAAAATATTTGTAACCTATTACTGAAGATCACCAGTCCTAATATATAAAGAGTTCCTAAAATCAATTAAAAGGATAAACAACCTGATTAAGAAAAACAATGAGCAAAAGATATCTGGAAGCAAGTTACTAAGAGGATATACACATGGATTATCAACCTAAAGAAAAGATTAGTCAACCTCATTAGGAATCAGGGAAATGCAAATTATGTCACTCCCGATATTTTTAGCCAAAAGATTAGCAAAAACCAAAATACGAAATACGAAATGGCAGCATTGGAGAAAGTGTGGAGAATCTGCCCTGCTCACCGTGGGTAGGGCTATAAAGCGGTCTGGCTCTGAAAAGGCAAGAGGCTCTACCAAAAATGAAGATGTGGGCATTTTGGTCTAGCAGTTCCCCTTTAAGATATCCATCATGGGGGGAAATACATACACGTATGCATGACAACATGAACAAGCAAACAAATGGGTTTGTGGAGACAGAGATTTAGCTCATTTGTAATAACAGCAAAACCCCAAACTTCCTAAATGTCCATCACTGAGGGCACAGTTACGTTTTTGTTCATCTATGTAATGAGCTGCTGTTCAAAAGAGTGTGGGAGATGTACATGCAGCCACACGGAGAGACTCCAATTATAAATTAAGTTCTAAGGGGCACCCGGGTGGCTTAGCCGGTGAAGTGACTAACTCTTGATTTCCACTCAGGTCGTGGCCTCACAGTTGGTAAGTTCAAGCCTCATGTCGGGCTCTGGGCTAACAGCGCAGAGCATGCTTGGGATTCTCTCCCTCTCCCTCTCCCTCTCCCTCTCTCTCAAAATAAACATTTTTAAAAAATAAAAAATAAATGAAGTTTCAAAAAAGCAAGTTTATAATAATGTGTCATGTGTGGACAGTTATGTTAAAAAAAAAAACTCTATGTTTTAATCTTTTTTTGTTTATTTTTTATTTTTGAGAGAGAGACAGAGACAGAGACAGAGACAGAGCACAAGTGGAGGAGGGGCAGAAAGAGAGGGAAACAGAATCCGAAGCAGGCTCCAGGTCCTGAGCTGTCAGCACAAAACCCCACGTGGGGCTCGAACCCACGAACCGTGAGATCATGACCTGAGCAAACTCGGCCGCTTAACCAACTGAGCGACCCAGGTGCCCCTATGTTTTAATCTTATGTTTGCAAATGTACAGCATAAGCTCTGAAAAAAGGTACATAGCACATTTTTTTACTGTGGTGAGCTCTGCAGAGAAAGGCAGAATTAAGACTGTTAAAAATCATCACCCTTAATTTTCTCTATTCGAAACAGAAATAATTTTCCTAACTGGTGGTAACATGGACTCTCAGAAACCATGCATGAGTCCCGGTTAAAACCATTCCAGAGGCCTGACACAATTGAAACCATGTTTTCTAGAACTAATCGCCCCTCATACTCTCAGGAGGACTCAACCAGAGGGGAACAGTGAGTGCTTCCCATGCAGAAGGAAATTCAAATTTAGGAATGTGAAGCAGACCCAACAATTTCACAGTAAACACGGGGAGACTGGGATGCAAGTTTGGGGTACAACCTGCACAAAGGGACTCAACCTCACTTGGTTTCTGCAGAGACCAGCGGTAACGTTTACAGGACTCGGTGAGAGCCATGGATGCCTTTTGGAACAAGTTAAAAAGCTGCACATTTGGTAATGTTGTTAGAAAGCTGAAAATGTTTTCCCCGCAATTTACATGGGGGAATTGCTACATGCAAAAATCTGGAGTTAAATAGGAGGAGGAAATGGAGAAGAAAAATAAAGGGCAAGGGGAAATGTTCCCTCATGAAAGTGTTTGTTGGAGAGGTGGGTGGTATTTTGAAATTTTGTTCTTCCCCCCCCCCCCCCCCCCAATTCAAGTTGTGCTCTCCGGCATTTTTTCCTGTAAGGACAAGTATTATGCTTGGCCCTGCTCCAAAAGTGCTGGCTAAAATTCCTGCAACATTTTCTTCTCGAAATTCAACTCCCAGCAACACCAAAAATTCATTTGTATTTCAGAATTTCCAAAAACCTAAACATAAGGAAAGGGGAAAAAAAATCAAAATCAAATAAAAGATGGTCAATTATAAACTGTCCCATATCTGAAGACATTTCTTTCTTTTTTAAAAAAAAAAAATATTTATTATTGAGAGAGAGAGAGAGACAGAAGGGGAGGAGCAGAGAGAGAGGGGGGCAGAGGCTTCCAATCAGTCTGCACTGACAGTAGAGAGCCCGATGCGGGGCTCGAACCCATAACAGTGAGATCATGACCTCCACCGAAGTCAGTTAACCGACTGAGCCACTCAGGGTGCCCCCCGAAGACATTTCTTTCTTTCTTTCTTTTTTTTTAATTTTTAAAATTATTTTTACTTTTTTATTTTTGAGAGGGAGAGAGGGAGAACAAGTAGGGAAGGGGCAGAGAGAGGAAGACCAGATCTGAAGCAGGCCCTGTGCTGACAGCAGAGAGCCCAATGCGGGGCTCAAACCCATGAACCGCGAGATCCCAACCTGAGCCGAAGTCAGCCACTCAACGGACTGAGCCCCCCAGGCGCCCCAAAGACATTTATTTCCATAGGACCTTTTACATTCCGGTTTGACGTCTTCAGTCTAAACAAACAAACAAACAAACCTCTCTAGTAAGGTCACTGTGACAACAAAGGGGAATCAGCTCAAGTTCTCTCCCTGGGAGTCCCCGTATCTGTTACGGCCGGAGCTGTATCAGTCAGGATCGGCCAGTTCTGCTGAGGCAACAAAGAGCCCCAAGATCTCCAAGGTCCAAAACCGCCCCAAGTTTACTCCTTGCTCTTGCAAATCAATGGGGTGTCCTGATCGTCCCAGACCCAGGCTGACAGAGCGGTCACCATCGCCAGCCTTGTGGTCACCACACGAAAAGGAGAGCGAGGACTCTGGAGACTCCACAACCGGCAAGCAAATGCTGAGTGTCGCAGTTATGTTGTTCTTGATACAACCCATTGGCCAGAACTAGTCACACACGTGGCCTCACCCGTGACAGACGTCCAGGAGCACCCTTCTCTCGCGCCCAGGGTAAGGGGGAACTACAATTATTTGAAGAACGGCAACAAACAATAAATCGCCAACGGCTTTTCAAAACCACTAGAAATGAGACTAGAAAATAGGCTGAGTCTTTTAAATGTGATTTTATCATCAAAATGGATGTACTATTATTCTGAATTCCCTCTGGCTGGCAGTACTTCCGCGACAAGCTCCAGGTTGAGAAACCCTTTATCCCCATCAGGGTTGTCTTTACAAGTTTACGTTTGTGGCCCAAATCCGTAAACCATCCTACCTTCTGTGAGTGTTTCCTGGGAAGTGAAAAATAAACTTTCCATATTTTAATTTTTGATAGATTTTTGCTTCTCAAGAAAGGAAGTATGACTAATTAGGAGGTCGACTGAACTAGTGAGGGCATCAACCTTTTCCCGTTTTACCTTCTTATTTTGGCATAACAAGATGCCCAGCAAGAGAAATGTCGCGTTCTTTAGGTGATCTGAAATAATCTGAGCTAAAATCTACACTTAGCCACTAAGTTTTTTTAAAAATCAGGGGCGCCTGGGTGGCTCAGTTGGTCGAGTGTCCAACTTCAGCTCAGGTCATGATCTCACAGTTTGTGAGTTCAAGTCCCACATCGGGCTCCATGCTGACTGCTCAGAGCCTGGAGCCTGCTTTGGATTCTGTGTCTCCCTCTCTCTCTACCTACCCCTTCCCCACTCCTGCTCTGTCTCTCTCTCAAAATTAAATAAACATTAAAATATATATATAAATAAATAAACAAATAAAATCAGAAATGTGATTTGCCAGTTCAATCAAATGTCTAAATGGGAAGTGGGCAGCTATCAATCACCTAAGACATCATTCTGGCTTACTTAACGCAGAATTTCTGTTGTCTAATAAGCAGTTTCAACCTGCTAACTTGCATTATTTATCAAGCATGCAATGTACTGTTGCCGAATTCATTGGTCAAGACAGCCACTGAGAATGTGCCATCTCATTCCCGAACTGAGTGGATTTTCCCCTCATGTTGCAAGAATTCTGTAGACTTATGCCATCGGACTGTTTTCTCGTTTTTCATTTGTCTTGACCCGCTCAACAACACGGCTGGCTATCTCTCCGAGTAGATCACCGGAAGGGAAATTCAACCTCATAGATTTGATTCTGACATTGGCTCGTGCTCAGTGTAGGTTCCCTCAGAAGCATATGCTGAGAAAAGAACTCAAATGCGAACAATTTAAAGGGAATGGGGAAGTGATATAGGGAAGAAGAAATAGGAAATAAATGGAATGTTTCAAGCCAATTACCACTCTGGGCAACTGGGCTTAATCCCACTGGGGAAGTCTCAAAACCCATGTAGACACGTTCTTTAGATTTACCCACCCTGGCAGGTGACGGGGCTGGGGTATTGATTCACCTGTCAGTCATTACTTAGGCTGCTCCCAGGAAGCACTGGTTCATGGGCAGCAAGGTGGCCTACAGGCCTACAGAAGAGTCCTCAAGCAAACAAATGCAGCTGCTGGAAGTCAGAAGTCGGGCCAGCGTGCACTGCAGTGGTGAGGATGAAGGCATACAGGCAAGGGCACAACATTTGCTAGAACTGTTAACGCACCTGATAATGGCCACCAGCTCTGAGTCTAACTTCGGCCAGATGCCTTGTTATTGGTCACTAGAAGAATCACACTGAGCGACACACGCCCATGTTTCTAACCTAACAGTAGTTAAAATAGCAGAGAACCAAGATAGTTATTTTTAATATACTTAGGATGAGTAAAACTAATGACAAACCAGAAAGAAAAGATTAGAAGTCACAAAACTCCAGTTACACAGCAAAAGCAACATTTCCCAAAGTGAAAAAAAGGTTCCCAGGCCAAAAAAAAAAAAAAAAAAAAAGGCCCGGGAACACTCCCTCCAAACTCAACCACGACATCTGACTTGACTGTCTTCTCAGCTTTTGTCACGATCAGAAACGATGTATTCTTTATTTCATGTACAGATTTACTTGTTTACTGGTTGCTTCCTATCATTTGATTGCTTCCTAAGTTATAGAACACAGACTCAAAAGCTGGAAAGGGGAGTTAATATGGCTTATAAGAAGTATTAATGTCTTATATGCATCTTATAAGATGGCAAATTTATTTCTGAGTTTCAAGACGAAGATCCAGCAGCTGGGCCACTGATGGGTGAGGTGTATTTAAAATTTACAGTCAGGAGCCCAGCTTCTCTGACACACCAGAAAGTGGGGTGCTCTAACAATTGCCCAGACCTGTAATGGGTTCTTCTGAGACATGGGGTATTCCTCATTGCGAATGCAGAGTTCTGATCTAAGGAGAGGAGCCTTGCTCCTAGAAAACCCTATGTCCAACACTTGGTTCTTGCACAATATCCCATTAAAGAATGGTTATTGAATTCATTGTTGGAGTCTCCATTTAACAAAAGAATTCTGAATGTGATTGGCTATTTTAAAAATTAATTCGAAAACTGTTTAGCAGTATCTACTAAAGTTGAACATATAAGTAGCCTATGACCCAACACTTCAACTCTTGAGAAAATAACCAACAAAAATGAACACATGTGTTCACCAAAAAAACCCATATAACAGAATCCATAACAATGCTATTTGTAACAGCCCTAAAAGGAAAGCTACTCAAATGGCCTCAAAAGGAAAAGAATAAATAAAGAGTGGCATATTCACATCGTAGAACACTGTATGGCCAAAACAATGATCACACACACAATAACATAGACACAAATACAGTGTTGAATGGAAGAAACCTGATACAGAAGACTACATACTATGTGATTCCATTTAATTAAGTTCCAAGAACATAAAAACTATCTCTGATGTTAGAAGTCAGGAGAGTGGTTACCCCGGGGTGGTGTGAATTCAGGATGAGGCATAAGGTGAGTTTCTGTGGTTTTGGTAACATTGTATTTCTTGATCTAGGTGTTGGTTATTATTTTAGTTTCCATACCAAATTACCACAAACTTGATTGTTTAACACAATAGAAATGTATCTCTCCCAGTTCTGGAAGCCCGAAGTCAGAACTCAAGGTCTCAGAAGGACCAGCTCCACCTGGGGAATCCAGGACGATGCCATCTCAAGATCTCTTATCTAATTATATCTCCAAAGACCTCCCTCCAAATAAGGTCATATTCACAGGCTTCCAGGGACCACCATTCAACCCATTACAGGGTGTGAAATTTTAGCCAGCAATGCATGCATGCACTTTTCTGGTTATATGCTACACATCTGTGAGGAATTTTTTTTTAAGTCAGCTTACAACTTTTTAGAGATAGATTTGTTAGGGCACCTTGGGGGGCGCAGTCAGTTGAGCCCCTGACTCCTGATTTCGGCTCAGGTCATGATCCCAGGGTCATGGGATGGAGCCCTGCGTTGGGCTCCGCTTGCTGGGCATAGAGCCCGATTGGGATTCTCTCTCTCTCCCTCTGTCCCACTCCCCCACTCACATGTGCACACACACTCTCTCTCTCAAAGAAAAAAAGCACTTTAGAAATACACTTGTTCTGGGGCGCCTGGGTGGCTCAGTCGGTTAAGCGTCCGACTTCAGCTCAGGTCATGATCTCGCGCTCACAAGTTTGAGCCCCATGTCGGGCTCTGTGCTGAGAGCTCGGAGCCTGGAGCCTGCTTCGGATTCTGTGTCTCCCTCTCTCTCTGCCCCTCCCCTGATTGCACTCTGTGGGTCTCTCTCTCTCTCGCTCTCAAAAATAAATACACATTAAAAAAAATAACAAATAAATAAATAAAAGAAATACACTTGTTCACCTACCGTGAGGTATCTGACACGCATCTAACAAAAAAGACGACCCCTGGCATTTTGTTGGCCCCGCGCCCACAGAGTTTTGTCTTCTCACAACATCCCATCCCCCTTCTGATCTTAGTCAAATATACAGAAACTTCATAGCAACTCACATGTATGGTTTTATCAAGTGACTTTCCCCCACCTTCTACTGCCCAAAGTGATGACATCCTTTAGCAAATTACAAGGCAGGGACCATCTGAGAGTCTGGGCTCTGCACCGTGTCAGCTCAGAGAACCGGGCTGTAATTTTAGACAGATGTTAGTGAACTTGGGGATTCCCGGTGTGTGGACGTGTGCCTCCAACCCCAGATGGCAGGGAAAAGAGCCAGGACTCCTCACCCAGATGACCCAGAAAACGTTTCTTAATGAATCGTCCAGCGTGACTCACGCTGGCTCCCACATCTGGCAGATCTGGGTTACATCACTCACGGTCCTCAGTGTCCTGCGGGTTCCTGGGAACATGCCGCCCAGAGTCAAGTGCACCAGCTGCAGCAGCCGGCTGTATTCACACGCCTCTCTGCGTCATCCTGACGGCCACACGCTATGGGGTGGTTCCAGAGAAGGTGCCACCCCCCCACCCCCACCCCAAGAGGCCACCTCCTCTTACTTTCCCATGGGCCTAAGAAGTCACCATGGAAGGGGGCGCCTGGGTGGCGCAGTCGGTTAAGCGTCCGACTTCAGCCAGGTCACGATCTCGCGGTCCGTGAGTTCGAGCCCCGCGTCAGGCTCTGGGCTGATGGCTCAGAGCCTGGAGCCTGTTTCCGATTCTGTGTCTCCCTCTCTCTCTGCCCCTCCCCCGTTCATGCTCTGTCTCTCTCTGTCCCAAAAATAAATAAACGTTGAAAAAAAAAAAATTAAAAAAAAAAAAAAAAAAAGAAGAAGTCACCATGGAAGAAAAATTCCATGCCCGGAGGTGTCCAGGACAGAAGTGCATTCTCTGCTTTTCTACACTAACATCTCCGGCACCATATCCCAACTGCATTAGCTTGTGTTAATCTGGAGAAGGGAAAAAAAAAAAACAAAAACCCAACACACACACACATAAAAACTTGGGCCATCCATATTCCTCGAATAGGCTCAGAGGAGGGGAGAAACAAACTGTACAGTATAAGCTTTGGAAGGATTCCAAAGATATATGATAAACAGCTCGTGGCAAGAGGCAAGGAAGTGACCATTTTCAGGGGGACAGGGACCTCTGACACTCTGTTCCACTAGACCAAGTCCTGCTATGTTCCCTCTATCACTTAAAACGTCCCCAACACTCTCTAACAATCTGCCTGGCACCACATTCCTGCTTTATTAACTACGTATCCTGCGAGATCTTTATTTTGCATCCTTTTATTTACTGATCAGAACTGCCCTGAAGGCTGCTTCTGGGGCACCAGATCTCCCAGTAGCGCCCTATGGGGAAGTTCTTCATCCTCCTACTCATTACTAGAACATGACACAGTTCACATTCATGAACTACAAGCCTCCCTTGTTCCACATCAATCCCCCCTGCTCATTCAGAGCATGTTAGAGCTGGAGGGGATATCTTCTTTTAATCATTAATTTCATTCTTTATGGATCAGATGCTGATCCATATTCTAATTGTGAAGACAAGACCAAAAAAAAAAAAGGGGGGTGGTGGAGAAGAAGAAAAGGCTATGATTCTGACAAGTGAAGTAATTCATCATCCCTGGCTGGATAATGAATGACATACACGAGTATGACCCAGGTCTCCTCATTCTTGGATTCAAAATTACATCATGCAGCCTCATGAATTTAAACAAGCAAAAAAGTCAATTAGAAGACTTTCAAGTTTGAGCTGAGATTTACAAATCTGTAGATACGGTCTAAAGAAATAATCAGAGGGGACGCCTGGGTGGCTCAGTCGGTTGGGCGTCCGACTTCGGCTCAGGTCATGATCTCACAGTTCATGGGTTTGAGCCCCTATCGGGCTCTGTGCTGACAGCTCAGAGCCTGGAGCCCGCTTTGGATTCTGTGTCTCCCTCTCTCCCTGCCCCTTTCCCGTTCACACTTTGTCTCACTTTGTCTCTCTCTCTCAAAAATAAATAAAGATTAAAAAAAAATTTTTTTTACAAGAAAGAACCAGAAAGAAGACATAAAGAGAGGGGTGAAGAAAACATTTATTTACGTGTGGCCATTTTCCTGGGTGCACATTAGACTTGCCTGCAGGCCTTCCAACCCCCATGCCCAGGCCAGGCCTCAAAGCAAATGAACTCAGAGTGTCTGGACGTAGGGTTTAGTTGTCAGTACACAACCAGGTGACTCCAACGGGCAGGCAACGTGCAGCACCACTGATTTACTGGAGTTTAGGCTAAAACAGATGTGCAGACACCATAACCAGAGTTCTCAAAAGAAGAAAAAGGAAAGAAAAGAGGAAGAAAAGGAGGGCAGGAGGAGTCATTTGTATGACTTCAATTTACTTTGTTCATCTCTCTGTGCTTTAGCGGGGTAATCAGATGTAGGGTCAAACTGAGAAGGTCTACACCGGCAATCTCAGTCCAAACAAGGCCAGCTTCCCCCACCAAGCTGATTACTACTGAGGCATGTAGGCTACAGGTGAGGGGAGAAGGAAACAGAGCAAGCAATCAAGTCCTGTCCTCTGAGGGTAGTCACACACTGTCATTATACTGTCTTTCTCTGTTTTCTTTTCTTTTTTCTTTTTTTAAGGAGTCCATTACATATGACCTGGCAATTCCATTTATGGGCGCATATCCAAAAGAATGGAAAGCAGGGACCCAAGGAAATATCTGTATGCCCACGTTCACAGCAACATAATTCACAACAGCCAAAAGGAGGAAGCAATCCATCTACCTGTGCACAGATGAATGGATAAACAAAGTGTGGTATATCCATACGATGGAATATTATTTGGCCTGGAAAAGGCAGGGTATTCTGACGCAGGCTCCAACATGACGAAGACGTCATGCTGAGTGAAATAAGCCGGCCACAAGGGTCCATACTGCACGTACATAAGGTACTTCGAATAGTCCCATTCATAGAGACAGAAAGGGGCATGGTGGCTGCTGGGGGGCTGGGGAGAGGGGAAATGGAGAGTTAGTGTTCAATGGGTACAGAATTATTAATGCTCCAGATAGTAGCAGTAGCAATAGAACAAAATGGATGTACTTAATACCACTGAAATGTACTTTTTTGAGAGGGAGAGAGAGAGAGAGAGTGCATGCATGCATGCAAGTAGGGGAAGGGTAGGGGGGGAGAGAGAATTTTAAGCGTGGAGCCTGATGGAGGACTCAATCTCATGACCACGATATCATCATGACCTGTGCCTAAATCAAGAGTCAGACGCTTAACTGACTGAGCCACCCACGTGTCCTGAAATGTACCTTTAAAAGTAGTTAAGGGGGTATATTTTGTTATGCGTATTTTAACACATATTCAAAAATTAAAAAATTAAAAAAAAAAAAAAAAAAAAGAGCCCATGTCATGTCCCTCATTTACTTCTCTCTGGTGTTCACGGCAGTTGCTAAAGACAAAATCCCAAAGGCAGAGATATCGTCTGTTAAACTGCGAAGTCTGAGATCGGTGTCCAACACACCCCAGGCCCCTGGAATCTATCTGGCAGGCCTGGCTGACTCAACAAAGAGTTATAAAGCCTCGCAAATCCCCCAGGGCACGTGGAGGCCCGGCTGGCAGGCCTTGTGTTCCATGTTATGTAACAAGTAGGTTGCCAACTTTCAAACAACACGAGGTGAATTCCGATGTGTTCCACGTCTGGGATCAGCCAACTGGTGATTAATTCCCAAATAACTCCATATGGGGCCTAGTCCTAATTCCCAGATGCAGTAGTCCCACCTAATTTGTGAGTTGAGAAATCTCAGGTCTTCTCTTTGATAGGGATCCACTCGAACGTATTTTGAAAGAGGGGCTTATCTTTCTTCTTTTCCCTCCTTTCTGCTCAGTATTCTAGAGGCAAAGAAAAACCCCAGCAAGGAGAAAACACCTCTAGCGACTGCTCGGAGCTGCCTGGCAATCCAAAGCTTTCAAGCGAGTAAGGTTTCTCCTTTACGGACATCCCTGAGACAGGCAGAAGAAAAACATGGCAGGTGTTCTCTGGTCGGTGATCCTAACTCATTCCCTCAATCAGCAGTCTGTGATGATCCTATACAGGGAATGACATATGAAGATGTTTTCTAGGGGAAGGCACGTCAGCCCTAGAGGCCGGTCACCAAGCACATGTGTCTGAGCTCTGGCCAGGTGTCTAAATAAACCCGGGGCCCCACAACAGCTCTCCCACTCGGCCGAGAAAGTCTGTCCCAATGATTCACCATGAAGCCCAAAGTTTAGCAGCTGGAAGAATGTACACTTTCCTCTTTCTTAAGAGTTTGCAAATTAACAGTTCTGCCAGAAGCCAATCATTCAATGGGAGTTGGATTAAGTCCTTGGACACCCTTCCACTGAGCTCAGACAGACACAGGAAGACACTCACTGGTTTCTTTGGCATAAAGTTCTGCAAAATAAAAGAAATTTCTCTAAATTTGAGCAATAACAGAAAAGGCGGGAGGCTCTTGTTCGTGGAGGGAAAGGGAAATCTACCTTGAATGGTGTGACTCATGTGTTCTGAGGTCTAACCTGTGCTCGTATACGTTTTTTTCTATGTAGGTATTTAGGAATACATGCCACAATACTCTTTAATATACAACATACAACTTTGGGGACTCTGGATGAGAGCCTGAAGGGTGAGGGTTTCCTGCCTCTGAATCGCCACCACCTTCCCCGCTCCTAAAGCACAGACACCTGTCAGTCAACTATAGTCCTCGTTACATGTCTGGATTCAAAATGCTATCTCCCTGCCTCTCCCTACACTCGTGTTTGCCCCCATCTGATTGTCCTCAGGTGGAAAGGAGAAGACCCCCTCGCTCACAGTTGCCACTCATGCTTCATGATTTCTACAAGGCTCTCTGGAGTCTATGGATCCACGAAGTTCACGAAGTTCATGGACAGCAGTATCCCAGCGGCACATTGGTAACCACCTCCGGTCAAAGTCATCTTCTCATTAAGTCTTGGGGCGCAGACATAAGGCTAGCAAACTCCGTATGGCCACAGGAGGAGAAAAAGGTGTGTTTTCCACCATTACTTCCTTAAAGGCATGCCAAGCACCATATGTAAGTTAATAATAGTCTATCCCTTCCTTTGCCCTTAAGAGAGAATTCAGTTCATGCAGTCCCACCATCACTATATATAAAGTGTTCATTATATACATAGCCCAACACTAAGATAATATACTATATTCCAAAACACTGCCAAGACTCTGAGAGCATCTTCTGGCACCCTGAAACAGCGGAGTGACCATAAATTAGGTAAAAGGAGAAATTTCTCAGTACATTTCAGAAAAAAAAAAATCAAAATAACCCCCAGCAACAGAATTTCATGTGTAAACAACTCTCGCATGTTCAAGTTTCAGCTTAATCAACTGTGACTCTTGATATTTTATTTAATACATCTAGGAAGCATCACCAAAAGAATAATTTTAATATCGCTTCTAAATTCAATTAGAAGGGTTACATTTTTATGACAGTGTAACATTTGCAGGGCCCTTCTCTCATACACAAGTTATTAAATCCCCGCAGTCCCTTAATCCACACTGCAGACTAATCTAATGCATTTAAGCCGCCCTTGAGAAGCCATCCCTCAGCTCATGGCTCGCACAGCATGATAGCTTTCCCTTTTCCGACCTAAGAAGTCATTTTCTTTTCCCTCTTGACATCTTAAGAGTCATCTTTAATAATGTTCTTTTTTTCCATAGTTGCAATGTCTTTCAACTCCTGATGTTCCAGACTGACTTGGCAAGTCCATTCTTCTCTGATAGAAATACCCATCCGCTGAGGTAGAGTGCCAGCTCTACCCAAGCACACCACCCAGCAGACACCCTGTTACAAAATCCACAAATCCAGATGAAAATCCGGACGCTTTCCAACACGCTCCACACATTTCCTACTGTGCCCACGACAGATGCTCCCAGTAGCACAGCCACCGGGAAACTGACAAACACACACAGGATGCAGCCAAGGGGTTGGGAGTGGGTACCCTGTGACCACACTACTAACTACTGGGAGAAGTCATGGGTCTCTCGGAGTCTCTGTTTCCCCATTTGTAAGATGGGAAGACTAGTTGTAATCACCTGCATTGACACAATGTCCGAGAGTCAAAAGACACCCTAGTACTTAGCATGATGTTTGAAGTTGTCATTAATTGTGAGTCTGCTTTCTTAGGGAATCGTTCTAATATTTTCATAGGTCCTGGGTCACCTCACTGGCTCACTCAGTGCAGTGTCCAGCTCTTGATCTTAGGGTCATGAGTTTGAGTCCCACATTGAATGTAGAGATTATACTTATTAAATAATCTTTTAAAAAAATTTTTTGGGGGGGGATGCCTGGGTGGCTCAGTTGTTTGGGCGTCCGACTTCAGCTCAGGTCATGATCTCGCAGTCTATGGGTTCAAGCCCCGCATCGGGCTCTGTGCTGACAGCTCAGAGCCTGGAGCCTGCTTTGGATTCTGTGTCTCCCTCTCTCTGCCCCTTCCCTGCTCTCACTCTCTCTCTCAAAAAGTAAATAAACATTTAAAAAATAACAATAACAATACAATTTTGGTTTCATGGGTCCAGACTAATGGGCAAAGCAAGAACCACTAAGTCCTAAATTGGGGTTCCACCGCCTTAAATATTTTTTTTCAGAACCAGGTCAGATATAAATTAATAATGACAGCCGCCCCTAGAGAATTACACCAGCTTACGTGATGACTGAACTAAAGATGAATTCTTAGGTATAAAGTCAGGATGGTCCCAATTTAGAATAACAAAACGTGTCAACAGAGGCCTCTGTTTTTCATCTGGAAGACACTGGCTACAAATGATCTCAAGCTTAACAGAAATCTTAATTAGGCTGAGCTAGCAAGTAAGCATTAGCATGAGTATCCAGGACTCTGACAGCAACCTTCTGAGGTGGGTGCAGTGCCCATAGCACGGGTAAGAAAACGGGATAAAGGAACCGGTTAATAGGGATGAAGAGAGCATAGAAAGCATGGCTAATCCACAACAACCAACAGCGTCGGCGACATTATAAAACTTACCCCTCTTCAGCTACAAACCGAGCTGTGTTTTGAAAATTGAGATCAATATGCTTTTCAAGCAGAAAAAGCACAACGTAAAGTACCAAGTCCCCTCAGGCTACCTACCAATCCAGGCGGTTGGCCCCTCTCTGTAAACTTCCCATTCGCCCCTTCTGCTCTCAGCTGGGTGGGTGGGGGATGCGTGGACGGGCAGACGGACGTACAGTCTTTGAAATCAATAAAACCAGAAGTCATAAAACGTCTCCCAAAACATTTGCAATGATTGAACCGGAATCATGTCCCCAAAGAGACAATCCATCTTAATGTTGATCAAGAACGTCAGTTAAGAAAATTATTTTACTGTACTGTTTTTCAGTTCTTTGATCACTTTATAATAAGGAAATATTTTATTTTTGTTGTCACTGTGCGAGTTCCACTCTCAGAGCTCTGAATAAGAGTTCAAAAAAGACAGGGGTGCCTGGGTGGCTCACTTGGTTAGGCCTCCAACTTCGGCTCAGGTCATGATCTCGCGGTTCATGAGTTCAAGCCCCACGTCAGGCTCCGTGCTGACTGCTCAGAGCCTGGAGCCTGCTTTGGATTCCATGTCTTCCTTTCTCTCTGCCCCTGCCCTGCTCACACTCTGACTCTCTGTCTCTCTCAAAAATAATAAGACGTTAAAAATATTTTTTAAAACATTAAAAAAAAAAAAAAAAAACAAAGGGGCGCCTGGGTGGCGCAGTCAGTTAAGCGTCCGACTTCAGCCAGGTCACGATCTCGCGGTCCGTGAGTTCGAGCCCCGCGTCAGGCTCTGGGCTGATGGCTCGGAGCCTGGAGCCTGTTTCCGATTCTGTGTCTCCCTCTCTCTCTGCCCCTCCCCCGTTCATGCTCTGTCTCTCTCTGTCCCAAAAATAAATAAACGTTGAAAAAAAAAAAAAAAAAACAAAGATGGCGCCCTCACTCCCCCTTCATCTCATTCCTGATCTACCACCCCATGAGTCAGGAACTGTGAAAATATCACCTGCAGGAAACCACCAAAGCACCAAATGGTTCTTACTGTCCTCCCCTTCAACTGCTTTCTTGCATCTTATGGACTGTCAGCGAAATATCAAATCACAGGTATTTGGATATCAGTGGGTTTTAGGGACTGTATTTGGGGTGGGTTAAAGAATGGGCCCCAATCCTCCATTTGACTTCTGGAGGGTTTGTTTTGTTTTATTAGCTGGAACTCTGCAGACCTGAAAGATCTGATGCTAGGCAAAAGATACGCAAAATTTGATCCCATCGTGAAGAAGGTAATAGATCATATGATTGCTAAAAGTCTATGAAAGACAGAAAAATTTCTAACCAAGGGGGAAGAAAACTAGTATGCTTGTGGTTTGTCTTCCAACTGGGTCTAGAAACACCTTATTCAAGATAACCACGTTACAAAGCTTTTATTAAAGTTTATTTATTTATTTTGAGAGAGAGAGAGCATATGCACGTGCAGGGGAGAGGCAGAGAGAAAGACAGAGAGAGAGAGAATCCCAAGCAGGCTCCGCACTGTCAGCTAGGAGCCATCTGCCAATGGCAGGGCTCGAACTCACGAACCATGAGATCGTGACCTGAGCTGAAATCAAGAGTTGGACGCTTAACTGACTGAGCCACCCAGGCGCCCCACATCAAAAAAACTTCAAAACCATACTTTTGTAAGTTTATTTTTAAAATAACTCCTACCAATGTGGGGCTCAAACTCACAACCTGTTGCCTCAAGAATCACATGCGTCACTAACTAAGCCAGCCAGGCGCCCCTTAATTAATTTTTCATTGCTGGACATTTGCTTTTTTTTTTCTCCGGACCCTTTTTAAAATTCTGGTGTAAACAACACTGCAGAGAACATTATTATACATAAACTTTCACGTATCTGTCAGTTCGTTTTTTCCCCCTAGGTCTCTATTCTTGACATATCTTTGCAAACAAAGATGTTTCCTCTTTCTGGGTACGTATATTAAGTTTTTGTCTGATAGGTGTTTGCAAGGCTACATTCATTAATTATGTTTTTGGATGAATTCCCCTTCATGTTTTGACATCCATAGACAACTGGGAAACTAAACATGGTTCCAGCTCCCTGGTCAGCACCCAGGATGAATAAATAAATGACCCCCTACAAGTTGGTATCAGCCAAACTCCCCTTATTCAGTGTCGCCCTCGTTAGTGACATGAACAAAAGGAAAAGCAGTAGGAGACGTTGTTTCCTGCTGACAAACCTTGATCTACATCTGTGTTGCCAATTACTTGTTCAACAAACCTGTTACTTTTTTAGAAATAATAAATAATTCAGGGAAAGTCATTTTGAATCGTCTGACATCTGTTGCTTGTATGACTCTGAATTATTCATCAGTGAGCATAAACAGTATTAATTAAAGAAAAGTACTGGAGAAAACCACTGAAATAGAAATGAACACTGCAGAAGAAAATGCCTTTACTCAAAGCATACTCCCTTGTCATTGACAAATATCTCAAAGAGCCTAACGGTCCTTGGAATTTAAAGGGGCCGGCGGGCACACTTAGAAATCAGAAGGCAAGATAGAAGGGATGAACACTATTTTGTTTCCGAATTTATTTTTCTCTCTCCTTCAGGAAAAAAAAAAAAATCGCTCTCTTAGGTCTGCTCTCTCAGCCATTTTACCTCCTTGGTTTGGGGGAGTTTTATTGTATTCCAGGGGAAAGAAAGTTTACTAAGTGAGGTTCAAAAGAATCACAACAATAAGTACAGTAGTGGATCAAGTCACCTCGTGCTCATTTGTCAACTGAGATTTAAATATATTAGTGGAAGAGCTGCTCCCCCACCCCCTCAAATTGAGGATGGCTCGATTAATCTGGCTGCCACCGCCTGATCATTTATTTCCATGACGACTTGGGCACTTCCTTTTGACACAGCGCTTTCTTGTGGTCAAAGAGCAAAAGAGAAAAACCTTAACAGCCCTGCTGGCCACATGGGTGGCCGTTGGCTAATTCTGCCCCAGTCTGTCTGTCGACTCAATTAGAGCGACATTAGATTCAGTAACACCCTCGGCAGTAGGAGACACTAGGGAACATGCGCGTGTGTGTGTGTGTGTGTGTGTGTGTGTGTGTGTGTGTGTGTAGGAGAAGTGTGGGCACAAAGGAAAGGTGTTAAAAGTGTTTACGAAGCACTGTTGGTAAACAGATGCCTGGGAGAGGGGAGGCAGGGGTGTCTCTGTAACTGGTTTCTCAGGTGCCAGAAGAAACAGGGCTCTCGGGCAGAGCAAGGTTGGGGAGCCACTGAGGGGGGGCTTGAACCGGGAGATTTGCACAGAAACCTATTCCTTTGTGTGGCTCCAGTGAATTGCTGAGCAACCATTGCTAGACTCCCAGGTAACCAGGCCTGCTCCCTCCACTCCAGGACCGACTGCTGGGGTTGCTGTGGGCAACACAAGAGAAACACTGGGGAGGGCAGAGGGGCAGCACAGGACAGACAGGCGGGAGGAGGAAGAAGGATCGAGAAAAGGACTGAAGGAAAAGCCACAAGCCCCGCTTGGGGTCCTTTCAAAAGCCCTGAATTCGGAGGGATGGTAACCAGACTGGCAATCACTGGCACTCGACTAATGAATGGCTTCTGTGCATAAATTAGCACTCCAGTCTCTCCAGATCAGATCTGCGGGAGACCTCCCAAAGCTTCCAGAAAGAGAGAGCCACAGCAACCCTCTTTCAGTGACACCCTTTGAAGGGATTTCACGAATGGGGACAAGCCTCCCTTGTTCCTCCAAGTTTGGTTTGTTCTGGTGGTTTTGTTCCTTTGCAGGAGGTACAGGAGATGGGGGGGGGGGGGGGGTGGGGAGCTTGGAGAAGACGACAAAACAGCCCTGCCTGGCTTCGAATGGCCGTTCATCACAGAGGGCTTGTTGTCAAAGACGGCAGAGAAAAGAAGCCAAGGATCTCCGTTTCCCAAAAAAGGCTGAACAGGGACTTCAGTGTCTCTTTTAGGCACTACTCAAAATGAAACTACAGATTTAGAAAAGATCTCTCATATAGCATCGCGTTTTAAGAAACGAACTAAAAAAGATCTCTTTTAGAAAGACGATGGATGGATTCGTTGGATCAGAAGAGGGTTGCCCGGCCCAGAGGCCCCTCATCCGAACCCCAAGTCCGACCGGGATGAAGCCTGTTTGTAAGGTCAGATGCTTCCCAGATGCCCCCACAGCCTTAATTTCATTCAAATACTCAAACACCAACGTTTACATTTAGAAAAACAGAAACGAACAAAGAGGCGCTGCCTCCCTCCTTTTCAACACAGGCGGCTTCTAGGCTAGAGATCGAGGGAGAGTCTTGGGGAGCTGCACCCAGGTTCAACCTGTCCTCACGGGTTCAGCCGGCACTGACGCACCATCAGTCTCAACAGGAAGAGCCCAGAGGTAACCCACAGACTGGAGTCTGGGTTTGGCGATTGCGCCGTGAGGCACCAGTGCTGTGAAACACACTTCTAACGGCTAGCTGTGAGCAAGACCGGGTGGGGGTAGAAGAAAGGCCCCTGGGTTCTCTTGTGGCTTCGATCTGGGACGCCCACGGCACCCACCGAGCAGGCGGAAGCTGGGGCCCTTGACGAAGGCCACCCAAACCGTGAATGGTAAAGATGAAATACAAACAGGTGTCCTCAGCGGGGATACCAACGGGCAGCTCAGTACACCCCCCTCTTCAGAGGCAACACCGTGTGCTTCCAAACTCCACCGTGCGCAGGGATCACCCGGGAACCTTGCAGACCGATTCAGAAGGTCTGGGAGGGGGGGCCTGAGAATCTGCATTTCTAACAAGGTTCCAAACGCAGACCACACTTTGAGGAAGAGCGGCACGCCCGAATCACTGTGGTTCCAAAAGCGGAACCCATGACCCAGGGCTTCTCCAGGGGAATTAAATCAGTACCGACGGCAGGGAGGCCAACCTCAGGGATGTTTTACGTTTTCCAGGTGATTCTTACGTATGGTCAGGGCTGGGTATCCACTGGTTGGACTCATTCTGGCTTTCATTTTTAACGGCATCTGTGGACCCAGGAAACCCAGTGTCTGGGAATCACGGTTTTGTATCCAAGAAGGGTTGCTGGCCGAAATGGATTGGTATAGACACAAACATACAGTATTTGAAAACACAACGAAGAGAGATATAATACGATACTTATTTTATATGATAGTGTGTCAGTTTCTTTGATTAAAGTGAGGAGTTCATAGTGTCCCTGACTAATCAAATTCCACAAGAGTGGGCCACGTGCTAAGGTTCCGGAGGAGACTGTTGTAGTTAAGGGTCCTCCCTGCTGTTCTGTTAACCCCCCAAGGCCAATGCCTTGGGACCGTAACTTTCTTAGATGACAACTGACTCATAAATGGATTTTAGGTCCCAATGGCATCCCAGCTAGTACCTTTAAGTACTGAGCATGGGTGGTTCAGTCTGTTAAGCCTCCACTCTTGATCTCAGTTCGTGAGATCGAGTCCCAAATCAGGCTCTGCACTGATAGCGTGGAGCCCACTTGGGATTCTCTCTCTCTCTCTCTCTCTCTCTCTCTCTCTCTCCCCCAAAATAAATAAGTAAACTTAAAAAAAAAAAAAAGTCCTGAAATTTTTTCAAATATGGATTCCTGCCAATAACTAATGGCCCATGCAGGACTTATAAAGCAAACTCACGGTCCCTTCCTTTCCACCCCTGTCCTATCCTTCTGATCCACAGCTCCAGGCTGCAAGGAAGGTACCCTGCAGCCAACTTTCCACTTTCTGTGCAATAAACAGAACTCCGAAGGGCATCAGTTCTGCCAGCTGCCAACAGATGGCATCAGCGGTCGCACAAGGTCGTCTGAGCCTTAGCCTTGGCTTGGTTCCTTAATCTCTGTCATGTTTGCTGTTGGAAATGCTGTTAAAAACTTACTGGAGGTGAAAAAAAATTAGGCCAAAATGCAAGCCATCTTTGGATAATAAAAATGAGAGCCACGGGGCACATGGGTGGCTCCGTCGGTTAAGCGTCCAACTTCGACTCAGGTCATGATCTCGTGGTTTGTGGGTTTGAGCCCCACATCAGGTGCTGTGCTGACAGCTCAAAGCCTGGAGCCTGCTTTGGATTCTGTGTCTCTCTCTCTCTCTCTCTCTCTCTCTCTCTCTCTCCCTTTTGGACTCTGCGTCTCCTCTCTCTCCCTCTCTCTCCGCCCCTCCCTCGGTCGTGCGCTCTCTCTCTCAAAAATAAATAAAAACATTAAAAAACAATAGTAATTAAAAATAATAATTAAAAAAATAAAATGAGAGCCTTAAAGGAATTCAGAGTCCCTGACATCCCCAGCTCTCTTAAGACACAACTGTACCAGCAACCAATGCGCACCCAGCTAGGTAAGTGTCATATCGGTTTTTAGAACAAACTGGCTTTTGGAAACTCACCTGTGAAACAGCTTCTATGTCCCCATGTGACATAACAACGAAGTTGCTTCTCTCGGCCCACATAGAAACCACAGAGAAAGCAAAACAACCCTCCACCGTGAAGCAAAACTCTAACCGCAACAACGCTTTTCAGAAGCAAAGACGCTCTGAGAAACAGAACTGTGTTTCCTCTTGATTCATCTGGCTTGTGTGCTCAGAACACCCACTATCCCCAAGGAAACAGGGCCCTGCTTCACCAATGGCAACAAAGCCGAGCACTCCAGCTGGGACAGCTCAGTTCTTTCTGCAGGAACTTAGAGGTGAATGCCTCGTCTTAGTCTTTCGAAGGTTAAGATCAGGAATCCTGTGGGTTGCCAGACTTCTGTGTAAGTTATTTTACATCAGTGGTTCTTAGCCAGGGGTGATTTTGCTGTCCAGGGGACCGCTGGTGGCACTGAAGACATTTTGGTGGTCACACTGGGGGAGGAAGCAAGGATGCTGCTGGCATCTTATGGGCACAGGACAACCCCCACAACGAAGAATGATCCAGTCCGACTGTCAAGAGTGGAGCGGTTGAGAAACCCTTCTCTGGAGGCCAAGAATTTGGGCCAAGAAAATTTAAATTCCAAAAGTCAGTTTCCCAATTGACTGAGAAGACAAAAGCTAATTAATGGGAACTCCCTCCTGACGTCAAAATTGGCCGTCCAGTCTTTCCTGGTCCCTGTTTTTGAGAACAGAGTGTCCCTCATTTTCACCAAGGCCTCCCCTCTGAATGTCATCATTGCTGACCTTCTCAGGAACTTCGCCCCATCCCCCATGTGCTCTTGATCCGCACTGACACTCTTACCACCTCCCTCCACCTGATTCAAGGAGGCTGTTTTCCTATTTCAAAAACATCTCTCAGGGGGCACCTGGGTGGCTCAGTCCGGTTGAGCGTCCGACTCTTGATCTTGGGGCCATTGAGTTCGAAACCCACACTGAGTGTAGACATACCTTAAAAATAAAATATTTAATGGGGCGCCTGGGTGGCGCAGTCGGTTGGGCGTCCGACTTCAGCCAGGTCACGATCTCGCGGTCCATGAGTTCGAGCCCCGCGTCGGGCTCTGGGCTGATGGCTCGGAGCCTGGAGCCTGTTTCCGATTCTGTGTCTCCCTCTCTCTCTGCCCCTCCCCCGTTCATGCTCTGTCTCTAACTGTCCCAAAAATGAATAAACGTTGAAAAAAAAATTAAAAAAATAAATAAATAAAATATTTAAAATAAAAAAAAGCTCTTGGGGAACCCTCTTGCACTGTCGCTGGGAATGCAAACTGGTACAGCCCCTGTGGAAAACAGTGTGGAGGTTCCTCAAAAAATTAAAAATAGAGATGCCCTATGGCCCAGCAATTGCACTACTAGGTTTTTATCCAAAGGATGCAAAAATGCTGATTCGAAAGGGCACGTGCACCCCACTGTTTATAGCAGCGTTATCTATAAGAGCCAAATTATGGAAAGAGCCCAAATGTCCATCAACTGATGAGTGGATTAAGAAAAAGTGGGATGTATCCACAATGCAATACTATGTGGCAATGAAAAAGAATGAAATTTTGCCCCTTGCAACAAGGTGGATGGAACTGGAGGTTATTATGCTAAGCAAAATAAGTCAGAGAAAGATACTGTAATCTCACTCATACGTGGAATCTGAAAAACTTAACATGTTCATAGGGGAAGGAAAGGAAGTATAACATAAAAACAGAGAGGGAGGCAAACCATAAAAGACTCGTAAATACAGAGAACAAACCGAGGGTTGATGGGGGTGGGGAACTGAGGGGTAGGGAAAATGGGTGATGGGCATTAGGGAGGGCACTTGTCGGGATGAGCCCTGCATGTTATATGTAAGTGATGAATCACTGGTTTCAACTCCTGAAGCCAAGACTACACTGTATACTAACTAACTTGAGAATAATTAAAAAAAAAAAAACAACAACAACACAAAAACGCTCACCCAAAGAATGAAATAAATATCCGTGAGTCCTTACTGATACAAACAAATGAATCGATAAACTAATAAATAAATAAATAAATAAATAAATAAATAAATAAATAAATAAATAAATAAATGGAAGAGAAGGGACACGTCTTCCTTACAGAGGAATTCCAAATAATAAATACAGAAGGAAGGAGAGAAAATAGAAAATCTCTAGAATGCCAGCCACAGTAATCATAGCTGCACGATCTCCTGGTGAATGTTCAAGGTTTTTAAAGGGGAACTAGGATACTTGCAGAGCCTGAATCTTTCTGAAAGTATTTTTTTTTGGGTAGATTTCTTTTTTTTTAATTTTTTTTTTTTTTTTTTTTTACGTTTATTTATTTTTGAGACAGAGAGAGACAGAGCATGAACGGGGGAGGGTCAGAGAGAGGGAGACACAGAATCCGAAACAGGCTCCAGGCTCTGAGCCATCAGCCCAGAGCCCGACGCGGGGCTCGAACTCACGGACCGCGAGATCGTGACCTGGCTGAAGTCGGACGCTTAACCGACTGCGCCACCCAGGCGCCCCGTGAAAGTATTTATTAATTACTGTGGTGGTTTCAGCACATCTGAACCTTTCTTTGATAGCCTCCCCTTAGGAGGTAGACCTTACTGCCCCGCCCCCTTGTGTGCTGGGTTTAATGGCTCACTTCTAATGGATAGAGTGTGTCCTAAGGACAACTTTCTAGAACGTCAGGCTGACCTCTTTAGGGGTTTTATTCTAAGGTCACGGAGACCTGAGGTCAAGGTTATGGTCACAATCCCCAAATGCAACATGCACCCGGGTGTGGCTGGTAGGCACCTTTGTTGTTTTTTTATGATTTTGAATTTTCCATCAAGATACAGATGGGGCGGAGGGGGCAGGGCGCCTGGCTGGCTCAGTTGGTACAAACATCGGATTCTTGATCCTAGGGTCATGAGTTCAAGCCCCACGCGGTGGGTGGAGCCTACTTTAAAAAAAAAAAAAAAAAAAAGATACAGAGCTTGGTGTTTACCCCTTAGTGACAATAACCTGCAGAGCAAATATATTTGGGGTGCAGGCAAGGCAAATCTATCAGACCCCTAAAGGGATTTGAGGGTTTAGCAAAAGAACAATACTGGCTTCCAGAATTCAGAATTTTGCAACAGCCCTTCAATCCTGGAGAAATCACAGAGCAAGGACACTTCAAAAGCATGGCTGACTGCACCCATTTAATTAACACCCCATTCACAACTGACCCCTCTCTCACCATTCCACACCCTCCTCATCCCATCTTGTGTCAGGGCAAGAAATTTGAGTTGGTGGGGGGAAAAGGAGGGGAATTTCTTGGATGCCTCAGAGCCCTTTTAGCCTGTTCACAGGGAAAAATACTTACCTTCTACTAAAAACAGGTTGGTTGTGAACCGCCTGAGTGGCTCAGTCAGTTAAGCATCTGACTCCTGATTTCGGCTCAGGTCATGATCTCATGGTTTGTGGGTTCGAGCCCCACATCAGGCTCTACACTCACAGTGTGGAGCCTGCTTGGGATTCGTTCTCTTTCCCTTTCTCTACCCCTCCCCTGCTCATGCTCTCTAACTCTCTCAAAATAGATAAACTTAAAAAATAAAAATAAATAAAAGTAGATTGGTTGCTGGGTTGTTTGAGGCAGAAAATTAACACTCCCTTCTGAGGCCTATTTAGTTGATTCTGGTACAACATGGTTGAAAGACAGATCATGAGTAAAGCATCCGTCTTCTCCCACCCAGCGCCAGGGCCCCCCACTCCTCCCCAAGCCAGAGAACCCCCAGTGGGATTCAGCTCAAGCCACAGGTGCAGAAGGCACAGGCTTCTGACTTTTCTTCCCACTCTGTCCAAGAGTGGAGTTTTTCCAGGGAGGAGGGGAGGACACTGAATTTGGAGGGCGGGGGTTGGGGGGGACTCTGAAGAGGGACCCTTGGAGGACAGGTAAATTATGTCAAAGGGGACGAGCTAGAAAAAGGCCAAAGCCTGGCCCTGGTCTCTTTGCTGGGGAATGCCAGAGGGCCCTGCCTGGACCCCTTCAGCAGGGATGGCTGTTGTGAGTGTCACTGCTAAGGGGTCCCATCTGCCTCCTAGTCCATGAAATTGCCTTTTGCCTCTGGAAGCCACTCCTCCTGGGAAGTTATACTTATGCTGAAGGAGGCCCACAACCTATCAATGGTTGACACGGGCGAGGGGCACAAAAGGTCGACCCTCGGGCGTTGGGGGAGACCAGCTCTGTAGCACAAGTCACGGTCCCAAATTCCCCAAGAACCTGGCTGAAGCTCGGCTTTCCCCCACCTGCCCTGCCACTCTCCCTACCTCACCCTCACACTATTCCTCAGCTCCCTGCACACAGCCCGACTTCTAAGGAACTCCTGATGCAAGACTCTGGGAGTTGAGCTTCCATGAAGTTTTGGGGACATCTGGCAGATCCTGGACGAGAACTTCCAGCCCAAGGATTCCAGCACTCCCCCGAGAAGAACCGAGCAGAAGGGACTTAAGACCAAAGCCCAGTTGATGCCCTAACCACCAGAACCTCCTGGTTCTTCCTTATTCAGGTTGGAGAAAAAACATTAGAAGGAGGGGCTCTGCCACACCTGGGTGACAGACCTGTGTCCTAACAAAATTCTACAACAAAAGGCTGATTTTGCTAGTTCCTGGGCACCCTGTACCTAAGTTGGGAAAAACTCAACATTGGCAAGCCCAATCTCACTAATCACTTACAAAAAAAAATTTTTTTTTTAATGTTCATTTATTTTTGAGAGACAGACAGAGTGGAAGCAGGGGAGAGGCAAGGAGAGAGGGAGACACAGAATCCGAAGCAGGCTCCGGGCTCCGAGCTGTCAGCACTGAGCCCGATGCGGGGCTCGAACTCACAAGCTGTGAGATCACGACCTGAGCCGAAGTCTGACGCTTAACTGACTGAGCCACCCAAGCGCCCCTCACTGATCTCTTATAAGGCAAAGAGTTATGCCACTCATCAAGTCTTTTTCAACAAGGTATGTATGGGATTTCGTAATGGTGTTACCATCAATGGCAGACTCTGTCCTTAGTGCCTTTGAAGGCTATTTCCTAAATACTGGATCGGTTGGAAATTCTATCCTTTACACACACACTATTACCTTCCCTTTCTCCCTTTTCTTATTTCTCCTGGGACTTCTCAGGATCACCTCCCCAAGTCTTCATCTTTGGGTCAGCCTCTGGAGACGACTCTAAGACAGATATATAGATCCAAGAACATAAAATCTTAAAATCATAAAATTTTTTTCCAAAGGGCATAGTCCCGGTGAACAGCCCAAGAATGCAAAGCATGCCTCTGTGATCTAACTAGGAGTAATGCTAAGTTAAAGTACTTGATTCTTGGGCAAAGTAGCTTAAGACCCAGGTTAACTGTAAAAGACTAAAACTTGTAAAAGCCTAAACACTCCATACAACTCATAAGACTGTGCTTCTTGGGTACAAGTTTAAATTAGCTTTTTAAATTAGCTTTCATAAATCTTCGCCTAGTCCGTTATATTTCAGATGCTGAATTTAGAACAGCACTCAAAGATTTTTATGGGGCAAGTTTCATGGTTCCAATTCCAATTTACGATTCTTCCTTTACGGACTTCCTTTTGGAGTTCACCGGTATATGAGTCCTTGAGGACTAAAACACCAATGAATTAATCAAAGGAAAAATGTTCTGTTTCCCTCCCCCGTTTAGAAATTCGTTGAAATATAGATGAAGTTCCATCCTGAAGAGCAGAACGTTCTGAGAAAGCCATCAGCCTAAATGCCTTTATGAATAACTATGATGTTAGAAGCTCAAAGATTTTACATCTCGGCCACACGAATAATCAGACCACTAAGGAACACAGAAAAGAAAATGCACATAATGCAGGTCTATATATTTTTTTCTCTGCTTATATGAATGCCTAAGTTATCCTGTCATTTTTACCACCATATACACATTCAGGTACCTTCTCCTGATATCTGTGGTGCTTCCTGACCCTAAGGGAGGGACTTCTGTAAGCTGATTTTCCTTCCTCAGACCTCCAACTATGTGAAGCACAAACTAATCTCAGCATGAAGGCAACATCCTGCTTAACCTGTAAGAACTGGTAGTTTGGGCTCAGGGAAAGCTGAATCAATGTTGCCACAAATGCATACGATGGCAAAATATGCCACGAATTCAATTAAAAAGTGATTATTCAGTACGGCAGATAAGTATTTAAACAAGAAAACTTGGGGCACCTGACTGGCTCAGTCGGTAGAGCATGTATGTGACTTTTGATCTTGGGGTTGTAGGTTCAAGCCCCACGTTGGATGTAGAGATTACTTAAAAATAAAATCTTTAAAAAAGAAAAAAAAGAGGGGCGCCTGGGTGGCTCAGTCTGTTAAACGTCCGACTTAAGCTCAGATTATGATCTCGCGGTTCATGGGTTCTAGCCCCGTGTCAGGCTCTGTGCTGTCAGCTGGAGCCTGAAGCCTGCTTCAGATTCTGTGCCTCCCTCTCTCTCTCTCTGCCCCTCCCCTGCTCACGCTGTCTCTCTCCCTCTCGAAAATAAACATTTAAAATTTTTTTTAAAAAAAAGAAAGAAAGAAAAAAGAAAACTAACACAAATCACACTCTCAACTCCCCCTAGCTGTCAATCAGAGGTACAAAGAGAGAACTGTCCAGCAATATTCATCCCCCTTAAGCTATTATAAACTGTTACTTGCTATGCAATAGTATTTATAAGTACAAATTACTATAGGATGCTTATCATTTTTAAAATAAAAAATGCTGGGGCACCTGAGTGCCTCAGTCAGTTAAGCATCTGACTTTTGGTTTCAGCTCAGGTCATGATCTCACATGCATTCAAGCCTTACTTTGGTCTCTGCACTGATGGTGCAAAGCCCGCTTGGGATTCTCTCTCTCCCTCTCTCTCTCTGCCTCTCCCCCGCTCACTCTCTTTCTCTCTCTCTCCCTCAAATAAATAAACTTTAAAAAAAACTTTAATTAAAAATGCCAAATACGGGGCGCCTGGGTGGCGCAGTCGGTTAAGCGTCCGACTTCAGCCAGGTCACGATCTCCCGGTCCGTGAGTTCGAGCCCCGCGTCAGGCTCTGGGCTGATGGCTCAGAGCCTGGAGCCTGTTTCCGATTCTGTGTTTCCCTCTCTCTCTGCCCCTCCCCCGTTCATGCTCTGTCTCTCTCTGTCCCGAAAATAAATAAACGTTGAAAAAAAAATTAAAAAAAAAAAAATGCCAAATACCATTAGTATATTACTATATATACATGTGTGTATACATAAACACAATCTATGTATTTGTCTATATAGTTATTAACCCTTGAACAACATGTGTAGATTCACTCCGATGCAGATTTTTTCAATAAAATACGGTACAGAACTGTAAATGTATTTGTTCTTCCTTATGATTTTCTTTTTTATTTTAAAAAAATTTTTTTTTTTTCTTCAACGTTTATATTTATTTTTGGGAGAGAGAGAGACGGAGCATGAATGGGGGAGGGGCAGAGAGAGAGGGAGACACAGAATTGGAAACAGGCTCCAGGCTCTGAGCCATCAGCCCAGAGCCCGACGCGGGGCTCGAACTCACAGACCGCGAGATCGTGACCTGGCTGAAGTCGGACGCTTAACCGACTGCGCCACCCAGGCGCCCCAGTTCTTCCTTATGATTTTCTTAAGAACATTTTCTTTTCTCCCATCCAAGTACTAACCAGGCCCGACCCTGCTTAGCTTCCGAGATCAGACGAGATCGGGCGCGTTCAGGGTGGTATGGCCGTAGACAACATTTTCTTTTCTCTAACTTACTTTATTGTAGGAACACAGTATATAGGTACATATGACATACAAAAGATGTGTTCGTCAGCTCTACGTTACAGTAAGGTTTCTGGTCAACAGTGGGCCGCTGGTAGTTAAGTTTTGGGGGAGTCAAAAGTTATACGTAGATTTCTACCTGTGTAGGACGGCGGGGGAGGAGGTCAATACCTCCTGACTCCTGCAATTGTCCAAGGGTCAACTGTAACTATTTAGTGATCAAACCAGTCTTCACCCCCCACACCAAATTTGCCAATTAGGAAATGTCATTACATGATATAAATCAATTCGCTGGCTCCACCCCATTGGCATAAAAGCAGTCTTTTTTCCAGCACAATATGTATTTGGAAAGTGCCCACTATGGAGCAGTAGGCCACTATACCTTACTATACTAGATTACTCTACCTTAAGCGCAAGACA
The DNA here is from genome assembly GCF_018350155.1 of Leopardus geoffroyi. Taxonomy (NCBI): domain Eukaryota; kingdom Metazoa; phylum Chordata; class Mammalia; order Carnivora; family Felidae; genus Leopardus; species Leopardus geoffroyi. The sequence continues at coordinate 47,576,810 of NC_059330.1, forward strand.
GAAAAAAGAAAAGAAAAATCAGAGTTAAGCTCACTCTTTCCAACCCATAATACACAGAACTCTCTTTCTGATCAAAGAACCAAGCAAATGAACTTCAAAGATGAGAGCTACGAACAGCACAGGTTTTAAATTCACGAAGTGTGTCTGCCGTGCAGGCAAACCGAGCTCTGCCCAGAGTTCCCAGAGAAGCAGAGGAGAAGCCCTCCCAGGAAGGGTAACGGGTGACAGGCAGGTCGTCATCCTGGCCGCGCAAGCGACTCGTTCTATGACAATGAACAAGCTATCGAATACTTGGCAGGGTTCAGATTGCTAGTCTACATAAAGTGAGAACAGTGAACGAAAAGATCTGAGGTCCATGCGAGTCAAAAATTTTTAAGATTTTAAAACCAACTGCTTCAATATCTGGGCATTGCTAAAGATGGAGGACAATGAGCCTGACTCCCAAGGCTGAACTGTGGCTGCTGAGAAGATTTCTGCTTCATCACTCTCCAACACAGTGGGACGGGTTTGGAGAAAACCAGGAAACACATGTCCTGTGTGATATGCATGTGGTCCCCTCAAGTGAAAAGAGACTCCCATTTCATTAGTTCCCACCAAATGTGCCATATCATCAACTAATACAGACCAGCCCTACTCAGGCACTGCTCCTACAGCTGTCTATTATCCTGTGCTATTCTACTGAGCCTATTATTTCTTTGACTCAAATAGGAAGATTCTAGAAGCCTTTTCAAAATGGGAGTATGGAATATGTTTTACTTCTAGTTTGAGTCATCCCAAGGTACCGGTGGAATTTATCCTTCTCATACAGTTGAAGGCAAAAGTCCTGAGCCCTCCAACACAAAGAAAGGCTAACCCAACCCCTGCGGCAGAGTGCCCAGACTGGGAGAAAACCCCGCCACCTTAAACTGTTTACTCACCTCTAATGAACAATGGCAAGCCAGAGGCAGACAGAGAAAGTATGGAAAATCAATGAGGCACTAACTTTGACAGACAATTTTGGGTGCAGTATACCTGTCACAGGTAATAAATCACTTCATTTAAGTTTATCTTTTTAGCAGTGCACAGAGGATTATACCCATATATCACTTCAACCTCTTTTTTCTGTCCTGTTGACAAAGGACAAATTGAGAAGGATGGTGGGAAAGCTGGGAGAAAGTAGGGAGGGAAACAGAGAGCTCTATTACTAGGCCCGTGCAGTAAAAGAAATAATGACAAAACAATGTCACCATTTTTTTAAATGTTTTTAAAGTTTATTTATTTATTTTGAGAGAGGGCAAGCAGAGGTGGGGCAGAGAGAGAGGGAAAGAGAGAACCCCAAGCAGGCTCCACGACATCAGCACAGAGGCCAATGCGGGGTTCGATCTCATGAATGGTGAGATCATGACCTGAGCCAAAATCAAGAATCAGACACTTGACCAACTTAGCCACCCAAGCACCCCCATTATCATTTTAATTTTTTTAGTGTTTATTTATTTTTGAGAGAGAGAGAGGAAGAGACAGAGCACAAGTGGGGGAGGGGCAGAGAGAGAGAGAGAGAGAGAGAGTAGGACACAGAATCCAAACAGGCTCTAGGCTCTGAGCTGTCAAGCACAGACCCCAACGTGGAGCTCAAACCTGGGAATGGCAAGATTATGACCCAGGCCAAAGTCAGATGCTCAACCAACTGAGCCACCCAAGCACCCCCTCCCTCCCCATCATCACTTTCTAAGTGTCAGTTCTATTTGTAAAATCTTAAAGGGCTTCGTGATTTACCAATGAAGTTACCACAGATTGGAAGATAAAGGTAATCTTTCCAAACCCTTCAAGATATACTATAGATCTACAGTCTCAACACAATCAAAGGCCCGGGTTTTCTAATCATGAGTGAGTTTATGGGTTTCACTAATGACACTGCTTAGAAACTGGTGCCCAGAGAAGGCTTGAAGCATAGAACTGAATGTGGCGGGGGGCGGGAGGCGGGGGGGGGGGGGGGTCAGTCTGGGTGGCTCAGTTGATTAAGCGTGAGACTTCAGCTCAGGTCATGATCTCACGGTCCGTGAGTTTGAGCCCCGAGTCCAGCTCTGTGCTGATAGCTCAGAGCCTAGAGCCTGCTTCAGCTTCTCTGTCTCCCTCTCTGCCCCTCCCCACTCACGCTCTGTCTCTGTCTCCGAAAAATGAATAAACCTTAAAAAGTTAGGGGGGGAAAAAAAAAGAACTGAATGTGGTAAATAGGGCTTCTGATTCAACAATATGGTGAGAGGCTAAGATATTTGAAAAAACAAAAAACAACTTCTCGCTACAAACACATAGGAATGCTGGGTAAAATATGACCTGAAAAGGGGAAAAAGTGAGTGAAAGCAAGTGAGCTAATCCTAAGGCTGCTTTGGTAACTTACAGACTTAGATTTTAAAACCCAAGTGGACAGGGGCGCCTGGGTGGCGCAGTCGGTTAAGCGTCCGACTTCAGCCAGGTCACGATCTCGCGGTCCGTGAGTTCAAGCCCCATGTCGGGCTCTGGGCTGATGGCTCAAAGCCTGGAGCCTGTTTCTGATTCTGTGTCTCCCTCTCTCTCTGACCCTCCCCCATTTCATGCTCTGTCTCTCTCTGTCCCAAAAATAAATAAACGTTGAAAAAAAAAATTAAAAAAAAAAAAAAACCCAAGTGGACAAAGGAGATAAAACCTTGAGCTGCCATAAGCAGAGCTAGAACTAACACCCTTCAGGAGAGGCAGAATCCTCCAAGGATTGCTTCCTCAGTGAAGATTAAGGGGAAAAACTCTTCCCCTGGGAAAAGTGTCCAAGACAACAATTTCATAGGTCCCTGGGCTCTAAAGGGAAAATAAAAACAAAACAAAACTCTCCCCTAAAAAATGGATATCCCAGATCCAAACCATGAGCATAATGATTGGAAAAATTCCAAACTAAGAAATTAGCAGAAACGTTGGTCCCAAGCCAGGGATACTCATGGGATCTCTAGAACAATAAGGCAAATTGTTCTGGAGAAGTCCCACTATCAGGCCACATGAGATCCCCACAGAAAAAAAATAATCCCCACTAAAAATCAGCTTATAAGAAAATCTAAAATTATAAAATACCATGAGCAGAAAACAGCAAACACAACAAACAAGTCCAGGAACTTGGGATAATAAAATTAGAATTTGAAACAGAGAATACTAAGTAAGTATGTTTAAAACTATTAAAGACATGGGGCACCTGGATGGCTCAGTCAGTTGAACGTCCAACTCTTGATTTCTACTCAGATCATCATTCCAGGGTCGTGGGATCGAGCCCTATATCAGACTCCACACTGAGTGTGGAGACTGCTTAAGATTCTCTCTCTCTCCCTCTGCCCCCTCCCCAACTTGTGCTCTCTCTCTCTCTGAAAGAAAGAAAGAAAGAAAGAAAGAAAGAAAGAAAGAAAGAAAGAAAAGAAAAACTACTAAAGATATAAAGGAGAAAATAAAACCCTGAGGAAAAAAATATGAAAAAGGTAATAGATTTGAAAATATGCCAAATAGAACTTCAACAAATGACTATTATAAACACTGATATTAAAAAGTCAACAGAAAGGTTAAACAGCAGACTAGACACAAAAGAAGAGAGAATTAAGTAAAATGGAAGACAGATTTGAGGACATTACCAAAGGGATCAGAGAGATGAAAGGGACATGAAAGAATGACCATAGAATAGGGACAATGAGTACATGAAAAATGAGAAGGTCCGTATGAATTTAATGCAAGATCCAGATGACCAAAATAGAAATTATATTAGTTTGGATCCTCCAAGATGCAGACGCCAAGGAAGGATGTTAGAGAAAAACAGGAGTAGCTAAGGAGGACGTGCAGACCATGATGTAGGTATAACTTCTAAAGGAGGAAGAGGAAAAAGGCATGTTGGAAAGGATGAGACTGAGAATGAAGCACAACTCTGAGAAAGTTTTTGGCCACATTGCTGAGAACCCTTGAGCCAAAGTCACTTGTTGGAGGAGTCCAACATCTTACAGGAATAGGCCAGCACTAGAACCCCCAACACACTCAGTCCAAAACAGGGAGCATCCCAGGGGAAGATGGCTTTTGAGTAAATCCTTAGATGTGGCATCTGGGGGCCAATCAACTATGCTTCCCACACCAGATGTGGAGGCACATTTTATGGTTGCTAAAATGAAAGGGAAGCAATATTTTTAAAAAATTTTTAATGTTTACTTATTTTTGAGAGAGAGACAGAGCATGAGCGGGAGAGGAGCAGAGAGAGAGGAAGACACAGAATCCAAAGCAGACTCCAGGCTCTGAGCTGTCAGCATAGTGCCCGACACAGGGCTCAAACCCACAAACTGTGAGATCATGACCTGAGCCAAAGTCGGATGCTTAACTGACTGAGCCACCCAGGTACCCGAGGAGAAGCAATATGTTAAAAGATAGGATGTTCCAGAACTGTGAAAGCCATAAATCCTCCAAGTATAGAATAATACCAAATTCTGAGCAGGATAAATCAAAATAAATCTACATGCACTGCAGTCAGCCTGCAGAAGATCAAAGACAATAAAATACCAAAACTGGGGAGAAATTATAATACTAAATAAAAAGAAAATAAACCAGGCAGAGGTATAATTAATTTTAAACTGTTATTTAAGTCTTAAATATTAAGGGCGCACCTTAAATATTTAAGGCCAACAAAACTAATAGAGAAAAAAAGGAGGGGTAGGAATAGATAAAATTGAATTCAGTAAGAGATAAGAAAAGAGAAAAAGAAAGCAAAGGAAAGGTGTTGGAAATAGCATGAAATAAGAGAAATTATCTAAAATATGTCAACAATTACTATGAATGCAAACAAACTGGGGCGCCTGGGTGGCTCAGTCAGTTAAGCATCCGAGTCTTGATTTCAGCTCAGGTCATGATCTTACAGCTCGTGAGATCAAGCCCCACATCAGGCTCTATCTACACTGTCAGCATGAAGCCTACTTGGGATTCTCTCTCCCTCTCCCTCTGCCTCTGCCCTCCTGTGTGCATGCTCTCTCTCTCCCTCTCTCTCTCTCAAAATAAAATAAAATAAAATAAAATAAAATAAAATAAAATATAACATCATAGAGGGGCACCTGGATGGCACCGGTTGAGCATCCAACTCTTGATTTTGGCTCAGGTCATGATCTCATGGTTTGTGAGTTCGAGCCCCGAGTCTGGCTCTGTGCCTGCTTGAGATTCACTCTCTCCCTCTCTCTCTCTGGCCCGCCCCTGCTCACGCGAGCGTTCTCTCTCTCTCTCTCTCTCTCTCTCTCTCTCTTTCAAAATAAATAAACATTTTAAAAAACGTTTCAATACAGAAAAAACAAACAAATAAATAAAAGAAGAAATATATGTTTACATACGAACACTGTGGACTGTAGGGATATATGGCGACATGCTACCAATAAAACATCTTTGGATGATGGAGATTCTGGATGACTTCTGTTTTATTGTGCATTTCTGTGTTTTCCAAATTTCCTCCAGTGAGCATATGGTGCTTTGCAATTAGAAAAAAGTAATCATTATTTCCGAAATAAGTGGCAATAATTTCAGTTTATACGCAACTGCAGGGGCCCACAACTATGTCCTGCAGACCAAACCCAGCCCTCCACGCATTTTTGTACTGCCTGTGAGTTAACAACGGTTTTTCACATTTTTACACGGCTGAAAATCAAGAGAAGAAAAATATTTACAAAATGTCATTCTGAATCTCTGTATTTAATCTTTACAATTTCCTTGTGAAGTAGGTGCTATTACTCATTTTATAGATGAGGGAACAGAAGCTTCTAGATAGGTCTGTAAGTAGTCAAAGATCTCATACCTATTGAGTCTCTGCAGGCATTCAAACCCAAGGAGTCTTAGCCCAGAGCCTACGCTGTTAATCAGCTCCTCCCTGTGAAAAGTTTTCCAACGCAATCAGAGCCAACACAGCCAGCACATTCTGGTGAATTCTCAAGACAGACGACCATGGTGTTTTCAGGGAAGCTTTATTGGATAACGATGCCCCGTTTCTACCATGATGATAGGAAACATTACCTTTGAACTCTAAGCAAAATGTTATTCTCCCCCGCCAAAATTCTATTCTCAATAGTAAATCTGTATTATAAAAAATCGTACCCGATTATTAATATGTTTTGAATTTCATCAACAAAAATTCATGGAGATTTGTTCGGTCTCTCATTATATAAGCGCCCATGTAACATCCTTGATGTTGTTTCCTGGCCCACAAAACCTGAATAGTTACTATTTGACCCTTTACAGAAAATGTCTGCAGACTTCTGCTCAAACTGAGAGAGAAGTGGAGAACTGGCAGACAGTCACAGTACTGGTGGAAATCCCCCACTCCCAGAACTTGGAGTAATCAATAACCCAAATGGCTCTCTCTCCCAAGCTATTCAACAAGCTCTTAGTCATTTAGAGATTAAGTTTCTGTCTACATGTTTTAATTCCCACCGACGGGTGAAAAAGAAAAGAAAAAAGAGAGGAGAAGAGAAGGGAAAGGAAGGAAAGGGAAGGGAAGGGAAGGGAAGGGAAGGGAAGGGAAGAGAAGAGAAGAGAAGAGAAGAGAAGAGAAGAGAAGAGAAGAGGGAAGGGAAGGGAAGGGAAGGGAAGAGAAGAGAAGAGAAGAGAAGAGAAGAGAAGAGAAGAGAAGAGAAGAGAAGAGAAGAGGGAAGGGAAGGGAAGGGAAGGGAAGGGAAGGGAAGGGAAGAGAAGAGAAGAGAAGAGAAGAGAAGAAGGGAAGGGAAGGGAAGGGAAGGGAAGGGAAGAGAAGAGAAGAGAAGAGAAGAGAAGAGAAGAGAAGAGAAGAGAAGAGAAGAGAAGAGGGAAGGGAAGGGAAGGGAAGGGAAGGGAAGGGAAGGGAAGAGAAGAGAAGAGAAGAGAAGAGAAGAGGAGAGAAAAAGGAAAGGGAAGGGAAGGGAAGGGAAGGGAAGGGAAGGGAAGAGAAGAGAAGAGAAGAGAAGAGAAGAGAAGAGAAGAGAGAAGGAAAGGAAAGGGAAGGGAAGGGAAGGGAAGGGAAGGGAAGGGAAGAGAAGAGAAGAGAAGAGAAGAGAAGAGAAGAGAAGAGAAGAGGGAAGGGAAGGGAAGGGAAGGGAAGGGAAGGGAAGGGAAGGGAAGAGAAGAGAAGAGAAGAGAAGAGAAGAGAAGAGAAGAAGGAAAGGGAAGGGAAGGGAAGGGAAGGGAAGGGAAGGGAAGGGAAGGGAAGAGAAGAGAAGAGAAGAGAAGAGAAGAGAAGAGAAGAGAGAAGGAAAGGAAAGGGAAGGGAAGGGAAGGGAAGGGAAGAGAAGAGAAGAGAAGAGAAGAGAAGAGAAGAGAAGAGAAGAGAAGAGAAGAGAGAAGGAAAGGAAAGGGAAGGGAAGGGAAGGGAAGGGAAGGGAAGGGAAGGGAAGAGAAGAGAAGAGAAGAGAAGAGAAGAGAAGAGAAGAGGGAAGGGAAGGGAAGGGAAGGGAAGGGAAGAGAAGAGAAGAGAAGAGAAGAGAAGAGAAGAGAAGAGAAGAGAGAAGGAAAGGAAAGGGAAGGGAAGGGAAGGGAAGGGAAGGGAAGGGAAGGGAAGGGAAGGGAAGAGAAGAGAAGAGAAGAGAAGAGAAGAGAAGAGAAGAGGGAAGGGAAGGGAAGGGAAGGGAAGGGAAGGGAAGGGAAGAGAAGAGAAGAGAAGAGAAGAGAAGAGAAGAGAAGAGAAGAGAAGAAGGAAAGGGAAGGGAAGGGAAGGGAAGGGAAGGGAAGGGAAGAGAAGAGAAGAGAAGAGAAGAGAAGAGAAGAGAAGAGAGAAGGAAAGGAAAGGGAAGGGAAGGGAAGGGAAGGGAAGGGAAGAGAAGAGAAGAGAAGAGAAGAGAAGAGAAGAGAAGAGAAGAGAAGAGAGAAGGAAAGGAAAGGGAAGGGAAGGGAAGGGAAGAGAAGAGTAGAGTAGAGAAGAGTAGAGAAGAGAGAAGGAAAGGAAAGGAAAGGAAAGGAAAGGAAAGGAAAGGAAAGGAAAGGAAAGGGAAGGAAAGGAAGCAAAATTTACTTCAGTCAAGGTATTGCTCCTTGGAAACTCTGGCAAAAAAAAAAAAAAATGTGTTCAGGGGAGGAAACTTGACTTTTCTATCATCTCAAGAGTTAATTTATCAATGTTTTCTGTTACCCGAAATGACTGAGAATTGGCCACTCATACTAAGTATCAGTTTGCTCATTCATTCCTTCAACAAACCTTAAGTATTTAACAGGTACCTGCCCAATGGCACTCTGCTAGATAGATGGATCAGCCCTAAAATAGCTCACAGATTAGAAGAAGATAAATATCAATACAATACATTCTAGAATACAAAGCAGTTTTAAAAGACCACAGGAAATGCAAATCAAAACTACAGGAAGATAACACCACACACCTAATACGATAGCTATAAGCAACAGGACAGATAACATCAAGTATTGGCAACCAAAACCCTTATACGCTGCTCATCGCAATAAAACATGTAACAGCCACTTTGGAAGACAGTCTGCAATTTTCTTCAAACGTTAAACATACACTTAACATCTGACCCAGAAATTCTACTCCTGAGTATCTATGCAAGAGGAATGGAAGCATGTGTCCACACTAAGACTTGCAGACCAATGATCACAGCAGTATTTTTATAATAGCCCCAAACTGGAAACAACCCAAATATCCATCAACCTGTGAATGGGTAAACAAATGGGGTGCATCCATACAATGGAACACTACTCAAAAGGTAAAAAGGAACCAGCTACTGATACACTCAACAACATGGATGAGCTCAAAAACAGGACCCTAAGTGAAAGAAGCCACTCTCAAAAGACCGCGTACTCCATGATTTTAGATGAAATTTCTAGAAAAAGACAAAACCACAGAGGCGGAAAGCACATGAGTGGTTGCCTGGAATTGGGGCAAGAGCAAGGACTGACCACAAACAACCACGAGGGAAATCTGGGGGATGATGGAAAGTTATAGAACTGTGTTGTAGTGATGGTGGCACAAACGTCCGCATTCACTAGAGCTCATCGGCACGCTGACCACAGGTGTATTAACCGTACGCGGATTACATCACAACAAAGCTCTTTGAACAAACGCAAGGATCAGAGGGGCGGCTAACTGCCTGAGGTGGAAAAAAGGGTAGGGGAGGCTCTGCAAGAGACAGAACCGTGCGATAATATTAGAGTAAGGGACGTGTCGTGGAGGCGAGGACTTAACAGTGTGCAAAGGCGAAAAGAGGAATGAAAACTAAGGTAGCATTTGAGGAAGGAGAACAAATACGTGATCCTGGAAGGCAGGGTGCACAGGAGGGAAAGCAAGAAATCAGGAGGGGTCGCTAGGAAGTTGGTACTTCATCTCATAGGTGATAAACGTCATTAAGAATAAGAATTTTAAGGAGGTGACTATCAAATTTGAGTTTTGGAAAGCTAACTCTGGAGCCTATGTGAAAACGTGACTTAGAGACAGGGGAAAAAAAAAACCCAAGACGCTGCGTCCAGGTGAAAGACAAAAATGAAAGTGGCAGAAGTCAGAGCAAAGAGACATTTGGAAGATATAATGAGCCTTTTAGGTTCCAATGAGGTAGTGGGAGAGAGACACAGCTGGCTTCTGGTCCCAGCACCTGCAAAGACAGTGGTGTCACTCAAGAAGACAAGGAACACAGGACCAGAGGCTGGTTTGGGGGGAAGGGCACAATGAATCCTGCTTTGGGTTGATTTTTGAGGTGTCGTGAAGATAGTTAGGTACAAACATCCAGTGCACAGCTGCAAAATTGGAAAGCGTCTGGGGCTGAAGCTATGCCTTGGGGAATCCTTAGCAGGGGGGAAAAAAAATATATATATATACACACATACATATACGTATATATATATAACCATATATATATAAAACTATGTATATATATGTGTATATATATACATGTATGTGTGTGAGTGTGTGTGTGTGTGTGTGTATATATATATATATATATATATATATATATATGGTCACTAAACCCACTGAAGTGAGTTCAGAATCATACGGACTCATACAAGCAGCAAGTAGATAGGGCTCAAGATTAAAAACGCCAGCAAGAGGGGCGCCTGGCGCAGTCGGTTAAGCATCCGACTTCAGCCAGGTCACGATCTCGCAGTCCGTGAGTTCGAGCCCCGTGTCAGGCTCTGGGCTGATGGCTCAGAGCCTGGAGCCTGTTTCCGATTCTGTGTCTCCCTCTCTCTCTGCCCCTCCCCCGTTCATGCTCTGTCTCTCTCTGTCCCAAAAATAAATAAACGTTGAAAAAAAAATTAAAAAAAAATAAATAAAATAAAAACGCCAGCAAGAGTCTACCTTCCACATCATGCCTGCAGAGACATTAAGAAAACGCCTTTTCCTCTCTTACTATTCTGACAGTTTGTTCCCAGCAGACGGCTAACAGATTTTTATAAAGAGTTAGTAATTACAAAACAAATATGCCAAAGATGATGATCAAACTAGGGACAAATATATAGACTGGAGAGCATAACAACAGGACATGACTGAGGCAATTTAGACTATATAGATCTGGCATCTAGAAAGCGAAGCACATGTTTCAGCTGCCTTTGAGATGCTCATATTGCTAATAGGGGCATTAATCTGCTCCTTCAAGTTCAGAGTAGATAGGTCAGATTGCACCTGTGGCCCCTCAGTTCACCTACAACCACCCAAATGCACAACAGTTCTACAATTCTTTCAATAATATACTACGCAAATCAGCAGCCTGGAGACTTACCTTCCTGGACCTTCCCAATGCCCAACAATGGCTGACACACGACGTGACCAAAACATTTCATACACTATTACATACAGGAATAGTAGGATAACTGTAGGACATTAGGAATTGTAGACAAAAAGGGGTGCCTGGGTGGCTCAGTTGGTTAGGCGCCCTACTTTGGCTCAAGGGCGTGATCTCACAGCTCATGGGTTCGAGCCCCACGTCAGGCTCTGTGCTGACAGCTCGGAGCCTGGAGCCTGCCTCGGATTCTGTGTCCCCCTCTCTCTCTGCCCTTCCCCAATGCGCACTCTATCTCTCAAAAAATAAAATAAAATTTTAAAAATTACAAAAAATAGTAAAAAACAAAGAATTGTAGACAGAAGAACAGTGGACTAAATGCCAGGAAGCCCAGATTCAACACTTTATTCTTCCATCATGGACAAGTTCATTATATTCTTTGTATTATGTACAAATGAGAATATAGTGCACAGAACAGATTTTGAAATTGTGTTGTACAACGTACGGTAATATTGCTTGAAAGTTGATCGCCTCATACACACAACCTTCTGTCTACCTGCGGGCCAGGAGAGTTCAAGTTGTGCTCTACTGTTATAGGAGGGAAGAGTCTTTGATGGTAAAACTTGAAAATAATTTACTGGAAATCATGCCTAGGAATGGAGTGACTGCAGCATTACAGATCCCCCTTATGTAGGTGGTCTTTGATTCTGTTCCTGTCCATTTCTAGCCTTTTGGGTAAGAGAACTCTGAACGTAACCTAGAACCCTTCATTCCTCAGGCCTTCCCCCACTCCCACGCATCCACCCATCCACTGCCAGTGAATAGGGTCCTTCTCCAATAGTGAGTCTCCCACCTTCCCCTCTGCCTCCTGCTTGGGTGGCCACCTGTCTGTATGGGCCTGCCAGACAAAAAATTGCCCCAAGGGCAGGGTAGAGGTTGTTCATCATTATACAGTCAGCACCTCGCACAGTGGAGGGGCTCAAGAAATGACCCCCAAAGCGAAAGAAGAGCTGGAAATTAGAAGGAAGAGACTTCCAAATGACACCTGTTAAAAAGAAAATTTGGGGGCACCTGGATGGCTCAGTCGGTTAAGTGTCTGACTTCAGCTCAGGTCATGATCTCACGGTTCGTGAGTTCCAGCCCCATGTTGGGCTCTGTGCTGACAGCTTGGAGCCTGGAGCTCATTTCAGATTCCGTGTCTCCCTCTCTCTACCCCTTCCCCACTCATGCTCTGTCTCTCAAAGATGAATAAACGTTAAAAAAAGAAAAAAAAAATTTAGGGGCGCCTGGGTGGCTCAATCGGTTGAGCGACCGACTTCAGCTCAGGTCATGATCTCGTGGTCTGGGAGTTTGAGCCCCATGTCAGGCTCTGTGCTGACCACTCGGAGCCCGGAGCCCGCTTTGGATTCTGTGTCTCCCTCCTTCTCTGCCCTTCCCCCATTCATGCTCTGTCTCTCTGTGTCTCTCAAAAATGAATCAACGTTAAAAATTTTTTTAAAAAAAGGAGAAAATGTTTATGTTATTTTAAAGAAAAATTGCATATAAAAGGGAATAAAACTATGATGACACGGTACACGTATACGTATTGAAATGATTACTACAGTCACCCTAACATACCGGGTTGTGTGGTTATTTCTTGTCGGTTTGTAAGAGCTCTGTGAATTTTTTTTTTTTAATATTTTTAATGTTTACTTATTTTTGAGAAAGAAAGACAGAGCATGAGTGGGGGAGGGGCAGAGGGAGAGGGTGACACAGAATCGGAAGCAGGCTCCAGGCTCCGAGCCGTCAGCACAGAGCCCGACGCGGAGCCCGAACTCACCAACGGTGAGATCGTGACCTGAGCCGAAGTCGGGCGCTTAACTGACTGAGCCACCCAGGCGCCCCTCTGTGAATATCACCGTATTAGCTAAAGTAATACTAGTTGTTGCAACCAGCACTCAAGGAGGGGTTTAATACAACAGAGGTTCATTGGCCATGGGATGGGGCACCCTGCTCCACACAGTCATTCAGAGATCCAGGCTGATGAGGGCTCTGCCGTCACCAACAAGTGGGTCACCTTTGCTGTTCTGCCAGGACACCGGGAAGACAGAAAGGCTCACATGTGGGAGGTTGGGCCTGGAGGAGTGCTCTCACTTCTGCTCACATCCCTTTGGCCAGCAGCTCGGCGCTTGGCCACCCCCTGCAGGAAGGTTGAGAAAGGTAGTGTACACGGAAGCCCGCGGGGACAGCGTAGGGAGTGAGAAATGGGCTTCAAAGGGGCACCGGGAAACCGTTAGGGATGACAAATATTTCTTTACCTTGATGGGGGCGATGATTTCACGGGTGTTGTACATGTGGCAAGACTCGCCAGACTGTACATTTTAAGTCAGGGTGGTTTATTATACCTCAACTGTACCTCGATTAATAAAGCTGTGAACATAGTTTTAAAATCTTTCCGTTAATCTTTTACCTAATAATTAACTCTAATACCACTTCCCACAGGAGTCTCGTGTGCAGTCTCGCGTGCGCTAGATCAGATGAGCAAAATTAATGTTTTAAAAGTCTCTGGTCGGGTGCCTTGGCTGGCTCAATGGGTACAGCGTGTGACTCTTGATCCTGGGGTCATGAGTTTGAGCCCTACGTTGGGCAGAGAACTTAAATAAATAAATAAATAAATAAATAAATAAATAAATAAATAATCATTTTTAAAAATTAATTAAATAAAAGCCTCTTGTCCATTCATCTGATGATGAATGTTGATACACAGAATGTGGTACATACAGACAATGGAGTATTTTTCAGCCTTGAAAAGGAATGAAATTCTGACTCACGCAACAACATGGAACCCAGGAAGCATTATGCCAAGTGAAATAATCCAGACCCAAAAGAAAAACACGGTATGATTCCACATATATGAGGTACCTAAAAGAAAACAGTCAAATTCATAGTGACAGGAAGCGGAAGAGGTGGTTGACAGGGGTCAGGGGGAGGGAGAATGGGGGAGTTCGTGTTTAATGGGGACAGGATGTCCATCTGGGAGGATGAAAAAGTTCTGGAAATGCACAGTGGTGGTGGTTACACAGTATTGTGAATGTACTTAATGCCAGTGAACTGTATACTTAAAAAAGGTTACGAAGGTAAATTTTAGGTTTTATATATATATATATATATATACACACACACACACACACACATATGTGTATATACATATATATACATATATACACATACGCGTATATACATATATATACACATATATGTATATATGTATATACATGTGTGTGTGTGTGTGTGTGTGTGTGTGTGTGTGTGTGTGTATATATATATATATATATAACCACAATTTCTTTTCAAAAGTCCCCTGTACAGGGGCACCTGGGAGGTTCAGTCAGTCACAAGCATCAGACTCTTAACTTGGCTCAGGTCATGTCATGATTTTGTGGTTCCTGGGTTCAAGCCCTGCGTCGGACTCTGCACTGTCAGATTCTCTGGGATTCTCTCTCTCTCCCTCTCTCTCTCTCTGCCTTTCCCCAGCTCATGTGTGCACTCTCAGTCACTTGCTTTCTCTCAAAATATATAAACATTTAAAAAACAAAAATAAAGGGGCGCCTGGGTGGCGCAGTCGGTTAAGCGTTCGACTTCAGCCAGGTCACGATCTCGCGGTCCGTGAGTTCGAGCCCCGTGTCGGGCTCTGGGCTGATGGCTCAGAGTCTGGAGCCTGTTTCCGATTCTGTGTCTCCCTCTCTCTCTGCCCCTCCCCCGTTCATGCTCTGTCTCTCTCTGTCCCCAAAAAAATAAACGTTGAAAAAAATAATAATAATAAATAAAATAAAATGTCCCCTGTGCAATATTCCATCTGAGGAGGAAGGATATGAGATGTGGCCTCTGGCCCACTTTTAGGTAGCGATTTCTTGATAAGTTAAATATCTAACTTAATAGCAAGAGTAAAAACACATTCAGCAAGTCCTTAGTTTGGAAAATACCGTAAGAATCATGAAACTGATTCTAAATTTACCTCTAAATCATGAAAGCAAAACGAAGTGTGATTTCAGTTGGATTTTCTGAGAGTGTAAGTGTTATTGTAGTTGGCTTGTTATTTTAATTGTTGGCAATCACTGCTAATGGACTACCTTCACTGCTAGAAAGATAAACAGTTAAGTAATTAAAATATGCAAAACCCAGGGCTCAGGTCATGATCTCACAGTTCGTGGGATCGAGCCCCAAGTCGTGCTCTTTGCTGAGTGTGGAGACTGCTTGAGATTCTCTCTCTCCCTCTCTCTCTCTCTTCCTCACCCCAGCTCATTCTCTCTCTCTCTCTCTCTGTCTCTCTTTCTCTCTCTCTCTCTCTCTCTCAAAAAATAAGCTTTAAAATAAAGTCCTTCTCCCTTTAAAAAAGTGTTATGATTATTCCAATGGCAGTTTCACAAACAATCTTGGGTCCTCGGCGAGGCTTCAGATGAGTGATTAGAATGCAGAAGCTCACAGGCTCCAAATTAAATTAACAATACCCAGTGTCATCAGGCTTCAAGACAAATGTGTATCAACACTATCAAACAAGCAGTTCTCTGGGTCACTTGGAACGTCTTCCAGACGCCAAGCCTTTCCGAGCTCAAACATGGAAGAGGAGAAAATACAAGGGAAGGGACTTTGCTCTGTCAACACAGACCCCCCCCTTAGCAGGTCGGCGCAAATTAAATAAGTACAACCAAATGGTTTTAACTGCCTGGGTCTCGACGTGCAGGTGACAAGGAGGAAGGGCAAAGAGATAAAAACGTTAGCACTTGAAGGAGCAGAGCAATAAATACTATCATGGATGTGCTCACCTCTGCAGTTCAGTGAAGACGGCCTGGCCTGGCGGTGATGTTGACTGTGAACGATGAGAAGGGACTTGGCAACGGAAGAGAGGAGAGAATGGGCTGGTGGGGGTTCTAGACGGGCCCAGCAGAGGGGAGAAACGGAGGGAAGATTATGAGAGCAGAAACCAGAGCATGTGTGAAGTGCCCACAAAGGGCAGATTTTTGGGGTTCTGAGGAAGCCTTGAACCCTCTCCTCTAAGTCAGCGAAAACTGCATCAGTTCTGAGGGCATCTGGTCCCAGACGAGAAAATCACTTTTACTCTGGGAAGCGGAAGCACAGAAGGCCACACGCTCAGAAACCTGTGGAGACCGAAGTGACCAAAGGAAAAGCAAAAACCGAAACACCCAGATTAAGCCCACAAACCATTTTCAAGAAGCCTTTTCGAGCAAGGCAATGTAATAAGTAAGTCCTAGGACAGAGCGTACAGAGTGGTGATCGTATATTTGAAAGTTGCTAAGAGAGTACATCTTAAAAATTCTCATCACGTGGGAAAAAAAAGAAATACAACAACAGTAACAAAATAGCAATGGGTTAGGTGATCTCCCAGGTAAAAATTTCAGAAAATAAACACCTTCAAAGAAAAGTGTTTCTCTCTGTTTCAAAGACAAAGAAAGCTTCATATCTGCTGCTCCTAGGGGCACCCCCTCCACAAAAGGCATATTGTGCTCGGGAACTGGGGTGTGCGCGCTTTGAGATTTGTATAAATAATCAACTCTTCCTTTAGAGATTCTAAAATGTCTTGTCCTCCTAAGAGATTCCAGGGAGCAATAAATTAATAAATTCACTCTATATTGTTCTTCTAAACTTAAATTTAAAAAAAATCTTGGGGCCCCTGGGTGAGCTCACTCTGTTAAGCATCTGACTTTGGCTCAGGTCATGATTCCCCCCCCCCCCATTTGTGAATTCGAGCCCCGCCTTGAGCTCTGTGCTGACAGCTCAGAGCCTGGAGCCTGCTTCAGATTCTGTGTCTCCTCCTCTCTCTGCCCCTCCCATGCTCATGCTCTGTCTCTCTCTGTCTCTCAATAATAAATAAGTTTTAATCAGAAACAAAATTATTTATTTACCATATTCCTAAATTCTGTGTGAGATTCTGATTAAGCTTGCATAGACTTTTATTTTCCAGTCTTTTGTGGGGGGGGGGGGGTAGTGGCAGAAGAATTTTTCTCCCTCTCTTGGTAGAAAAAGCTCCAGTGAAAGGATTGGTTGTGCCCTAGTTCTAGAAGGTGCTAAAGAGGCAGGCCCTAAAGCAATATGGAGAAAACTACTACTTTGGGGGTGGGGGGTAGAGGGAATCAACCAAACAAAGATATCTGGAGTCCGACTGAAACTTCTAGAGCAATTTAAGCCTTATGGTCCAAATACCTAAACAATGGCCGCTATTTATGCACAGTTCAAGAGAACTCATGGCATCAGAAGGCACCTTCGGAATAAGATTGCAGCTAATTCTCTCCGCAGCAGAAATCCACCCCCATGAATAACAAAGCTTCGCTCTGTTATTCATAGTAAGGATTAAACCCAGTGGGATAAAATGCCCAGCTGCCAGGTCACCTTAGCGTAGGGCTGAGCGTAAGGCTGAGCGTGGAACACCGACTTCTCGTTTCTCACCCCCCTCGGGAGCCCCGCGGTGGGTACAGGAGCCAGTTCCTTCAAATGCGCCAGTCATAATCCCTTTCGCTATTTTTTTTTGTTGTGTGTATATATTTTTTTAATGTTTGTTTATTTTTGAGAGAGAGAGAGAGAGAGAGAGTGTGAGTGGGGAAGGTCAGAGAGAGGGAGACACGGAATCCGAGGCAGGCTCCAGGCTCCGAACTCCGAGCTGTCAGCACAGAGCCCGATGCAGGGCTTGAACCCAGGAACCTCGAGATCATGACCTGGGCTGAAGTCAGACGCTTAACCCACTGAGCCATCCAGGCGCCCCATCCCTTTTGCTGTTAAAGGAGAAATTAGTTAAGAAGGAAAACGCTCCCAGAGACAGAGCTGAAGGGGGTTCAATAAATAGGAGTACAACCCTTGGCCCCACTCACCCAAGGGTGAGTGCAACCATTCAGAGTAACACAAAACTGGGGGCGCCGAGGTGGCTCATTTGGTTAAGTTTCCAATTTCGGCTCAGGCCATGATCTCGCGGTTCGTGGGTTCAAGCCCCACGTGGGGCTCTGTGCCCTCAGCTTGGAGCCTGGAGCCTGCTTCGGATTCTGTGTCTCCCTCTCTCTCTGCCCCTCCCCCGTTCATGCTCTGTCTCTGTCTCAAAAATAAATAAACGTTAAAAAAATAAATAAATAAATAAACAAACATTAAAAAAACTTTTAAAAAGAAAAAAAGAGTAACACAAAACTCGTAACACAAAATGAAAATAGGGGCACCTGGCTGCCAGGCCCCCACGTTGGGCCTAGAGCTTTCTTTAAAAAAAAAAAAAAAAAAAAAAAAGGAATGAATAAATATCAAAATGTAAAACCAAAACAAAAAGGTTCCCAGCCTATCCCTACACCTCCAAAAGGCTGCCTCTGGAGCATGGGGGGGTGGGGGGTGGCCGTCAGCCCCTCCATTCCACGGCTCAGCTTCCCCCCATTCACGGCTCCCCACCCTGCCCCACTCCAGCTAAAACAATCTGCTGACCGTGCGCGGCTCACATGATTTCACAGCTTCCCACCTAACAGAACTTCTTTGCCAAAATCCATAACCACCCTTCAGGACTTGCTGCAGAGGGCCTCCCCATGATCCCCACCCTTTGTGAACTCTTCTTGGCACCGGGTTCATAGTGAGCTTGCAATCAGTTCCATGTTTAGTGTCCTTACCGAAATAATTCTATGCGGAAGAATACGTTGTCTGGCGTTTGCTCCCGGGTCGTCCCGGGCTGGGGGCGGGTGGCGCGGCCTCACCCGAAGCCACACTGGTCCTGGGCGTACTGTTACAGATGCAAGTGGGTACACGCGGGTTCATCGTAGGGTTCTCTACTTTTGCTTATGTTTGGAAGTTTCCACAGTGAAAATCTGAAAATAACTAGCATCACAAAGCCAGCTAATGACAGAACTAAGATTGGACTCCGTATTTTAAGACCAGGGCCCTCCCTGCCTGCTACGGTTTCTCATGGATTATTTCACAGCAGCTCTTGCTGCTTTTTTCACTGTATCCAAAATCGTATTCATTATTCATTTGACAGGAAAGCCCGGTTGCTCTCCTCAAAGAGCAGGCAGTGTAACCAGGGACACAGGTAAACAGATAAATCACAGTGGAATGGTGAGGACAGGAGCCAATGGAGGAATCCGAGTGGAAGCAAACAGTTTTCTGTGGGGGAAACAGAGCATTTAAGCACACTTGAGGAGCCCAGAAACGCAGCGGCGCCAGAAGGTGGTATCCTAGGTTGAACTCAAGAGCTAAGCAGGGATATTTTAGGTTCAGGAGTTTGGGGACAGAGGCACGACTCAGGCATGGGCCAAGGTGAGGTCTTGTGGAGGCCTGGTGAGGAAAAACAGGGCCAGGTGGGGCAGATGCCCTGGGGAGGTGAGTGGGGGCCGGGCTGTGATGGGGCTTGAAGCCAAGCCAAGGGGGTTGGATTTCACCTCCCAGGCAATCAGGAGTCGACCCGCAAGGGACATAATCACCATCAGGATTATTAGGAAGGTAACTGGCAGCTGTGTGCATGGCAGCCGGGAGTGGGCTTTCACAGGCGACCGGAGCCAGGATTAGTACGAACGAGGGAGGTACAAAATCAAGGGGGGGCCAGAAAGCCCAGCGATCCAGATACCTATTACTTTAATGCAGTATTTCTTTAATACTCAAAAGTAATGCAAGAAAACCCACAATTAAAACAAAAATCCAAATTGTCAATAAAGGCAGGTTGTTGCTGTTTGTTTTACAACGCTGCCTTACGCAACTGGCCGTGCAAACCTCCCCCCAACTACCCATCCCCCACCCCAACTCCACTGGGTGAGTCTAAGAGAGCTGACAATGATACGGGAACAGATTGAACAACATGAGACTTTATATATATTGGTGTGTGTGTGTTTAATATTGTAGAGCTTTTATTAACTTTTCCCACTTGGTTCGCAATATGGGAGGATATTTTGATAAGTGCACAGAGGGACACACAGCTTTCTTTGCCTCCGGCTCCAATAGGGCTCGGCGGGGCTCTCAACAGACCCAGACAGTAAATGAGGAGGGACCACCCTTAAAAAGCACCTGGCTAAGGTCACGATCTCGCGGTCCGGGAGTTCGAGCCCCGCGTCAGGCTCTGGGCTGATGGCTCAGAGCCTGGAGCCTGTTTCCGATTCTGTGTCTCCCTCTCTCTCTGCCCCTCCCCCGTTCATGCTCTGTCTCTCTCTGTCCCAAAAATAAATAAACGTTGAAAAAAAATTTTAAAAAAAGCACCTGGCTAGCTCAATCCGAGCAACTCCCTCCAGACTCCAGATCTCCGGGTGGTGAGTTCGGCCTCACACTGGGTGGAGAGATTACTTAAATAAATAAAGCTTAAAGAAAAACAAAAATAAAAACCACAAGAGCAAATGCCCAGAGGGTGAAAGAGGAGAGGGCAGATTCAAGCAACGTTTCCAGGGCAGAAATGGGGGGGGGGGGGGGGGGGGGCGGGGAATGCAGGACGGGGAGGGTGAGCCCAGTGTTCAGCTCAAGCAGAATTTATTCTACCCAACTACATCCTGAATACTTCAGGGGCAAAAATCCCATTCCCCTCGTTTTTTGCATCATTTTGCACCCAATTCAATAAGTTCCTATTAATTCATTAAGCGGAAGAGAAGAGCTTACATCCAAAGCACACACGACTGAAAGCCCAAATGTGTATTTCCTTCATGTTGCCTCCCTCAATGAAGCACGGGTCACTCATGAATATTCAAAACACATAAACCATTAATGATAACTAAGACCCTCCCCCCCCCCCAAAGCTAGCAAGTTATTTGAGTGACACTCTCCTGTCCTCTTTCCATCTCATTTTGCATCCTGAGGACTAAGGAGGAGAATAATGAAAGGGAAGCCTCAGTTTATAGTCTCTGCAGCCACAATCAGATTAGAAGAAAGGCTGACCAAAAAATGGTTGTTCCCGCCCACCCTGTACAATTGGGAGAGAATAACTGAGCTGCTTTACAGTTTTCTGTATCAAGTATTAACTGGATTCCCACTGCGCTCTCCTTCCCTGATTTGCAGTCTTGCTCATGTTAGCTTCAGCCTTGCGTGGTAAGAACATTTGCTCGCTCCGTCGCTATGGAGCAAATCAAAGGCCAGCTCAGGACTATGGACAGTTCAAGTGACAACAAGAGTGAGGCATCATCCAGATGAATCATCAGGTGTGGAAATACGCTCAAGAGAGACTCACAATGACCAGGGAGACCTTCATAAATAAAAGCCGCCGTGAAACCTGATTTCTGGATGGCTTCAGAAGGCTGAGTTGCTCTGAGAAACAGGTACTGAAATGACAGCTTATGGCCCGTGGCTAAGGCCCAGGCAAGAAGCCATGACTAAACAGGAAATGGGTTGAACCGATGTATGAGTGTTCAAAGCGCAGGCGCGGGGCTATTCTCTGCTACATCCTACAAAGTGAAAATAAAGCTGCATTAACCCTCACAGCTCCCATCGTTTATTGGGAGACTACTATGCACCCAGTGTTTCACAGGCATAATTTTTAAAAATATTTTTAAGCCTTTTTTATTTATTTTTGAGAGGCTGGAGGGGGTGGGGGAGGAGGG
This sequence comes from Leopardus geoffroyi, assembly GCF_018350155.1. Taxonomy (NCBI): domain Eukaryota; kingdom Metazoa; phylum Chordata; class Mammalia; order Carnivora; family Felidae; genus Leopardus; species Leopardus geoffroyi. Next base: position 47,598,024 of record NC_059330.1, read on the forward strand.
GCAGCGCAAGAGGGGGAGACACAGCATCTGAAGCAGGCTCCGGGCTCTAAACTGTCAGCACAGAGCCCGACGAACTCACAAACCATGAGACCATAACCTGAGCTGAAGTCTGATGCTTAAACAAGTGAGCCGCCCAGGCTCCCTGCACAGACATAATTTGTAGCCCAACCAAAAGCCCTGCAACGGATAGCGTTATCTTCATTTTACGAAAAGACGCTCAGAGAGGTTAAGTCATTTGCCTGAAGTCACAAAGCTGGTCCTAAAGGAGCTAGAGTTCAAACCCGGAGGAGCAAAGGCAGGTTTAGAGAAATGAGAAACTTTTCCTTTCAAGCTCTTGATGACCCTACTTTTAATTAGAGGGAAGCGAATGAGGTCGAGGTTGCCAGTGCTGGGTGAGATTCCCGTCTTCAACATTTAATACTTTGTTCATCATGGAGTATTTGCATGAATTATGACTTTTTAAGTGTCCCATATTAAGATATTATTTATGAGGTTTTTTTTGCACCCAAGAGGCATGTCTCACTGGCCTCACCCTCCGTTTGGCTCTGTTCCGGGCTGCCAATGACCTGTAATAACCTGAATGAAGCCTGTGTTTTCACTGCCGACTTTTCACTTTCCTCCTGTCTATACTGCCTACTGGGAAAGAGGTGTTTGTTGTTGTTTTTTTATTTGCTTGTTTGCTTCTTTCATTTGTTGTTGTTATTGTTGTTTGTTTTGTTTTTTCCTTTGCCCTCCTTTTTTTACTCAACACTGGTCAGGATACCTACAAGCAAGAAATGTGGCAAAAGGTGGTAAACTGGAAAATGGGCTGCAAAAAATTCCACACCGTCCATGAATATATGCAAGCACATTTAAAAAGGAAGTGTCTTAGAGTAATGTCTTGCCCCCTGCCCAAAGCTGGAGAATGTATTTATTTTTGTAACAAATGAGCTTCCATAATGATCAGATCTTCACACATCTGCTTCACAAAATTATCTCTGAGCCCCATTACCAGACACAAAATTAAATAAATACTATGAGCTGGGGCTGTGGGTTGTCGCTGGTAGCTGCAGGGAGAAAAGTCATCCTTTTTATTTCTAAACTTTTGTTGCTACAAATGTGGTGCTGTTATGACATACTCCAGGATGAGGAGGGGAACAGCCACGCCAACAGCAAACACAGCTGTTTTGATTTGTATTCTGTGGGCTTTTTTTTTTTATTAACTAAATACAGTGTTTGATTAAAAAAAAAATCAACATTGGGACGCTCATCAATTACACGGGAGAGAAACTGATATAGAAATTGACTAGGTTCAGGTACCCATACATAACCACTTTGCCATTTCAGCACTGATGTCGATAAAAACGGCATTCATTCAGCACCTACTGTGTGTCCAAACACAGTCAGGAATTTGAATCACCAGGACAAAAGGCCAGGTTTCCAGGGCATCACCATTTGGACCCATGTTTTACAGAGGAGAGTGCAGTCTATTTGTTTAATTAAAAAAAAAAAAAAAAAAAAAAAAAAAAAGCTTGATCTCAGTCCATATACACTTTCTGTAAGACAGGCCAAGAGAAATTTATAGAAGCAGAGGGGGCAGACCTCTGGCAGGGTTACAACAAAATTAAATGCTCGTGGCCTGGAGTTTCCTGTCCCTTTTCAGCACTTTCAACTCCAAACAAAAACAAAATTAAAACACACACACACACACACACACACACACACACACACACACACACAAATGAAAACCAGGAGCAATAAACCAGCAACAGGAGTGCTTTTTGTTGCTGGGGCAGAAGATTACACTTCTGGATGTCTCCTCCACTTCTCCTAACTTGACCTATCTGACCGACATTTAAAAGGGAGCAAAGAAAAATTACCTCTGGGCTCAGAAAAATCAATGTTAAAAGTCCAGACTCTAAGTCCCACACATTCTATGCATTAGAAAGTCATTTAGGAGGACCTCACTCTGTCCCCTTCACCTGAATTCTAACAAAGATCTTAATTACTCTGGTTTTTCAACTCACAGGAGTTTAGAGGGCACATAGGAGAAGGGGTGGTGGCTCTACTCACTAGCTCAGCCCTCGCCCTATGGATGGCCAATTTTTTTTTTTTTTAATGTTTATTTTTGAAGGAGAGAGCAGTGGAGGGGCAGAAGAGAGGGAGACACAGAAGCCGAAGCAGGCTCCAGGCTCTGAGCTGTCGGCACAGAGCCCAACGCAGGGCTCGAACTCACGAGCTGTAAGATCATGACCTGAGCTGAAGTCCGACGTTTAACTGACTGAGCCACCCAGGCGCCCCTGGATGGCCAATTATATATATCATATTTAATGACCTGAAGGGCAGGCACTCATCGACTCACTCACTCATTAACTCATTCATTCATTCACTCACTCATTGACTCACTCACTAACTCATTCATTCATTCACTGATTCATTCACTGATTCATTCAACCACATCCATCAGAAGCCTCCTCTGGGCTCCTCCAGCTCCTTCAAGTTCCTGCTAATACCACCCTCTCTGACTTCAAGGGATGTCTACAGAGTTGCTGGCGCTCCTGGTAAGACCGTGCCCCCCATCCCCATGCCAGTGCAAATCTTCTGAACCAAAGACCCTTAGGAGGTGTATTAGTTTCCTGCGGCTTCTGTAACAGAGTACTATGGACTACATGGCTTGAAGCCACAGAAATGGATTCCCCTGCAGGTCTGGAGGCTGGAATCCACAGTCGAGGTATCAGCAGGGTCTCCCTTCCCCTGAAGGCTCTAGGGAAGAATCCTTTCTCTCCTCTTCCATCTTCTGGTGGCCCTGACAGTCCCTGGCTTGTGGCTGCATCACTCCAAATATTTGCCTGTGTCTTCATGTGGCATCTTCTGTGCCTCTGTGTGTCTTCTCCTCTTCTGAGAAGGACACCAGTCATTGGATTTCAACCCAGGATGATTTCATCTCAAGGTCCTTAACTAACCATATCTACAAAGACCCTGTTTCCAAAGAAGGTCTCATTCTGAGGTTCCAGGTGGATGTGAATTTTGAGGGGACACTATTAAACCCCCCTACTGATTCTCCATCTTCCCCCAAAAAGCTGTCAGAACAAGCCCCTTTACCTCAGCCTCCACAAAAGTCCAAGAATCCCCAGCGCCCCTGACTTTTACCTGTTCCCACTGTTAACTTTCCACACAGCAAACAGAAAAACTACATACAATTGTATATAGCTAAATATATAGTTATGTAGTATTTGACATATATCATATAATAAATATAAGTCAAGTCGTATCACTCCCTTGTTTATAACTCCCAGTGACTCCCACTGCAAGGGGACACTTCCTGGCCACCCTCCAGAGCCCTGCACCATCTGCGCTGGGTACCCTCCCCCCATCTTCCCTTCTTTCTCCCTCCCCGGCTTCATTACTTCCTGCTCTCCTCCTGGGTACACCCAGCTTTACCTTTTCTCGCCTCCTTGCCCAAACACACCAAGGTCATTCCAACACTTGCCGATCCCTCTGTCTGGACAACTGCCCTCCAGACTGTCACATGGATCAGACCCTTGTCCACACGTCAAATCCTCAGAGAAGCTTCCATTTATCCTATTTAAAACAATGCATGCCCCCCCCACACACACACACACACACGCCTTAGGTCACTCTTGACCACATTACCCTAATTTAGTTTTTTCTTTACAACACGTAATACCATCCAAAAGCATCTGATTTATTTCCGTGTCTGCTAATGTGTAGTTTGTGTCCAGCGATAGAATGTCAGCCCCACGAGGGCTCCACGGTTTAGTGAAGGGGATACGGATTCGTACGAAGCGGAAACGCTCACGGGGCCGGAACTGTGCTGTGGAATGTATCTTCACGACCATCCCACCAGGCAGGTACTATTGTTATTGCTATTTTACAGGTGGAACAACGGAGATGGGGTAACTTGCCCAAGGGAAGCCGGCGTTCAAACCAGTGGGTCTGACTCTAGATCCCATGCTCTGGGCTCCCTCATCAGGGCCTGCCTCGCAAACAAAGATTACATGCAGCACTTTGCCAAGGGGTAAAGGTTATGCAATAGGCCTGTGGGGGCCGGATGAGGAAACTCCGCCCGAGTCGGGGTGGGGGCTTCCTTTTGCAGCTGAGTTCTCAGGCAGAGGAGGCAATCAACAAGTGAAGACGGACAGCCGGCACAAGAGTGTGGCAGAAAGCAGACCGCACCAAATGGAATGCTAAGGTGTTTCTGGTCATCCCCTGTGCGCACGGGGAGGGGACACAGGACTCTGGTTCCAAGTCTAAGGTGTCAGCAATAAGTACTGTTGCTGCAAGGCTCCTTCCCCAACTGCATCCTGGTTCTAAGCACTAAGCTCTTGCCTCCTTAACGAGGCTCTCTCTGAAACCAGACACGGCTTCTGCTTCTGGGAGCCGGCCTCGCTCTGCTCCGTTCCGTGGAGCGCGGGGGTCCTGGTCTAAGCCCCAGGAGCAACACCATCTGCCAGCTGATACCTTGTGGGTCTCTCTCTCTCTCTCCTTTCTAGAGCTGGCTTCTCTCAGTCTGGCTCCCCTGAGCCCATTTCTGACACGGATGGCTGGGAGGAGACAAGAAAACTATCAAAAACAGAAGGAGGAGAACTATTTTGTGCAGGAGTAAATGGCTCTTTGGCCAAACACCTTCCAGTCCCGTTCTGCGATGCATTCGGGTCTCTGTTCAAATGTCACCTCATCAAACGCCTTCCTGCATCTCTCTCCCCATGCCCACTTCCTGTCCCTTTACTGTTGTTGTTGTTGTTTAATCTCTCCCTGACATATCTGTAGTTTTGTATACTTACATGTTATTGCTGGGATCTCTCCCATCACCACCACCCCCGTCCCCAGCAGAGGACAGAGTTTGTTTTAGTCATTGCCATGTATCTGCAATGCTCAGAGCAGTGCCTGGCATATAATAATCACTCAATAAAGAGTGGTAAGCTGCGGGACAACAGCAGTCCCCATGAACCTGAAGTCTGAAATCGCTAGGTAGAACGCACTGTAATAGCTGACGTTTACAAGGATCTCTCAAGAAATCAAGGCAGGGAAGTATGGTAAAACCTTGGTTTGTGAGCATAATTCGTTCTGGAAACGTGCTTGTAATCCAAAGCACTTGTAGATCAAGGCGGATTTCAAGAGCCATTGGCTCAGCTGTGATCATGTGACGTTCGGCGGCAGGTACTAACTCGAATTGCAAGACATCGCTCTTTTATCAAGTTAAAATGTATTTAGAAACGTCTGCTCGTCTTGTGGAACACTGGCAGAACAAGTTACCAGCAATCCAAGGTTTTACTGTATTTCTTTTTTCTTAGAGTTGAATGAGATAATGTTCCGGTAACAAAGGCGGTAACAAAGTTTCTAGAACATAGCAAGCCCACCAAAAGGTTAGCTATTATTATAGGAAACATTCTAGAAACATTTACAGGATCTGGATAAATATAAACCTTCCTTCCCAGGAACACCCAGCTCATTTCCTGAGTTTCAGATGGTTGGAGCTTTCCCGGAGGGCAAACCCAATGGGAACAAAATAGAAGGTAGTACGGGGATGGTCGGTGCTGGACAAGACTGAAAATATCTGATAAAGATATTTGCTGGGGCGCCTGGGTGGCTCAGTCAGCTAAGCATCAGACTTCGGCTCAGGTCATGATCTCACAGTTCGTGGGATCGAGCCCCACGTCGGGCTCTGTGCTGGCAGCTCGGAGCCTGGAGCCTGCTTCGGATTCTGTATCTCCCTCTCTCTCTGCCCCTCCCCTTCTCGCACTCGGTCTCTCTCTCAAAAATAAATAAACATTTAAAAAAATTTGTTGAATTTTTTCAAATTCAACAAATTTTTTTTGAAAAAGACATTGGCCAACGAGAGGTGACTTTAAGTAAACAAAGATGTTGTTGAAATAAACAGAGTCCGTGGTCAAGAAAGGCACGACTTTTGGAATAAACGATCCTTATCAAGCCCTTGGAAATGAAGTAGGTGCAGAGATGTATGAAATGTGCACGTGTTTGTACTCTGAAGAGGAACTGTAGTAGGGGACAAACCTCTATCAGCAGTCAAGGCCACAGAAACCAGTCTGTTTTACAAATTACCATGTCATTAAACAGAGGGCGCATGAGAACTATTTTAAGCACATCCTTTCCTTAGTCTTGGTTTTCTGCTCAACTTCCAAGGCCTTACCAGCCAAAACCGCCAGCTTCAAAACTTCAACCTCACTGTACTATCAAGGAATGTTTTCTAATCGTGCCCTAAAACCAGACGACCCAGCGAGCTGCGCTCCTGTCACGAGTGATGTTGTAGAAAGAGGCCGGCAGGACGTGAAAACAGGGCTAAATCTTGAGGGTAAGACAAGACAAGAAGCAAACAAGTGTTCTTCACGTTAAAGGTCCTTAATGGGATAGCACATCATCGTGCAGAAGCACATAATAATAGACTTCTTCCCACATTCCAGAAGTTCATAATCACAAAAGCAGCAGAGAGAGGGAATGATCCTGAGCGGGTAACATTTATCAACTCCTCTGCATCTGCAATGGTCTTAAACCCTTTATAAATCTTATCTCTATACCTCTGAAAGGTACCCCTTTTGCAGATGAACAGAAAGAAGGAGGCTCTGAAAAGTTGAGTGATGTGCCCTAAGTGGCCAGGATTCAGAACTGGTTGCTGACATTGTACCGTCCCAAAGCAACGCTCTTTTGGCAACACTGATAACTTCTCGATGATTCCTAAATGCTACTGCTTTGCAAAATTTGCACCAGTTCACTGCCAGAGAGAAAAAAACAAAGTGAGTGCTGTCTGTTTTCAGAAAGCTAAATATATTCACTATTTACATCCCGAAACTGTACCCTTTTCAAAGTTTCACGTTTAAATATTCTTTCATAGGGGTGCCTGGGTGGCTCAGTTGGTTAAGCGTCCGACTTCAGCTCAGGTCATGATCTCGCCCTCTGTGAGTTTGAGCCCCGCGTCGGGCCCTGTGCTGACAGCTCAGAACCTGGAGCCTGCTTCGGATTCTGTGTCTCCCCCTCTCTGCCCCTCCCTCACTCATGCTCTGTGTCTCTCTGTCTCACGATAACAAATAGACGTTAAAAACAATTTTTTTTTAACCAATAAACTTTTCTTGGGGGGCCTGGGTGGCTCAGTTGGTCAAGTGTCCGACTTTGGCTCAGGTCATGATCTCGCAGTTCGTGAGTTCGAGTCCTGTGTTGGGCTCTATGCTGACAGCTCAGAGCCTGGAGCCGGCTTCGGATTCAGTGTCTCCCTCTCTGTCTGCCCCTCCCCTGTTTGTGTTCTCTCTCTCTCTCTCTCTCTCAAGAATAAAAAAAAAAAAAAAAAAAAACAAAACCCACGAAATAGTCTTTCATAAAAGAAAGGATATTTTGACATGAAAATTCCCCCCAAATTGTAAACATGAAAAATTAATGACGGAATAGCAATTTAAGTTTTAGAATATCTTTAAAAAAAAATTTTTTTATTTTTATTTTTTGGAAGAGAGAGTAAGCAGGAAAGGGCAGAGAGAGAGAGAGAGGGAGAGAGAATCTCAAGCAGGCTCCGCACTGCCAGCACAAAGCCCAGTGCGGGGCTCAAACTCACGAACCATGAGATCATGACCTGAGGTGAAATTAAGAGTCAGACCAACTAAGCCACCCAGGTGCCCCTAGAATATCCTTATTCTGCAACATCATAAGTGAATGATCTTACATCAATCGCTGAAATTTCTTCTGAAATTTTACTGACCCATGAAATAAAAGTCTGGCATGACTGCACTATATAATCAGTATTTTTCAATTTACCCATCAGTGGCTCATGAAATCATTTCAGTTGGTCAATACCTATACTCTCTTCTTTCTTTCTCTGCATTCGGTAAAACAGAATAGACAAGTAGTAAAAAAAAAAAAAAAAAAAAAAAAAAAGTCAGAGGTGAGGACAGGTAGCAGAAAGGTTAACTAATGTTTCATGAAACTTTGTTTTAATTTGATAAACACAGAAATGCAGGTTTGTACTGGGTCAGGTTGTAAAATGTACTTACTGGCAAAAAACTTTGAAAGCCTTAGCACGGTTTTTCTTAGAGTAATACATATTCACTACAGAGCATGTGTGAAACAGAAAAATCATAGAAGTCATCTATAATGCCATCACTCACAAATGACTATAATTAATATCTGTTATCTCCTAGGCACATTCTGTTTCTGTATCGTAGCAGACACTAAATATCCCTAAATCCTATAACGTAGCAGCATGATTTAAATAAAAGACTGTCCATCAGGGGTGCCTGGGTGGCTCAGTCGGTTAAGCATCCGGCTTCGGCTCAGGTCATGATCTCATGGTTCATGAGTTCGGGCCCCACGTCGGGCTCTGTGCTCACAGCTTGGAGCCTGGATCCTCGTTCAGATTCTGTGTCTCCCTCTGTCTCTGCCCCTCCCCCACTCAGGCTCTATTTCTCTCTCAAAAAAATAAACATTAAAAAAAAAAAAAAAAAAAAAAAAAGACTGTCACTCAATGGCAGTGTGCCACAAATGGGAAGCAGGGGGTTGGGGGGAAGGCCCTCAAACAAGAGGAACTACTGTCATTTCAGATGCTTAGGCATCCACCCATCTCTGATTACATCAATTGATAGGTGGAATTGATTTCTCTCCACCCGTTCACAGAAAAAATGCAACATTCCACCCTAAAGGTAAGCATTTGATTCCACCGTTAACATTTTCAACGAAGATTCAATCAAATCAGGTTATATATTCGCCTGGAATTTTGCTTCCGAGTGTTAAATATGGCTTATTTTTAGCCTTGGGAGCGATGAAACTTGTGTTAACAGGTCCTGGTGAGAATAATCAGTTCACAGCCAAGCTCGGGGTGCAGCCAATGTTCGTGGGCAATGAAGGATGACTTCGAAAATATGGCAGATCCGGCTTGCGCTCTCTTGTGCGAGGAATCGGGTCAGAGGAGGGTTCAGTAGTAAGGAAGTGTAAACTGTGTGAGAGGAATAGAGTCTCACAACACCACAAAGCCCTACGTATTAGTGTGGACTTAGCCCAGACGACCAGGAGAACTTCTCCCAGGGGAATCGTGGACACTGTCAGGATTAAGAGAGTCACCTGGGATGGCAGCAAGGAATTTCAGGGATCCCACGCTTGTGCTTGCTACAAAGGAGACATGCGTGAAACGTGCTACTGAGAACGTTGCTGGCACGTGAAGATTAACTTCGAAGTTACCAAGAGTTCAACCGTCATCAATTAGTTTCGTATCAAACGTGGGTACCCTTACCAAGCTTTTATGAGGAATCCAGTTTCCAGGAAATAAATGTGGACCACTTATCTAAAAATTAAATAGGCTGTAAGAAAACACTGTGATGTGTAAATACGAAAACTCTCTTTCTCTGTTATGTTCAAAAGAGTTTCTTACTCCAAAGTATGAACTTTCATACTCACAGGGGTACAGGAAGTTTATGATAACCTATGCATGTGTCACCACACCAGGGGCTCCATGCCAGAGGCCGCTTGTTAAATAAAGTTTTATCGAAACACGGTCACACTCATTCCATTAAACCATCGTCTATGGCTGTCCCTGAGCTACAACAGCAGAGCTGAATGACTGTGACAAGACGTGTTATGGCCTGCAGAGCCAAAAAACAGTTACTTGCTGACCCTTTGAGAGAAAGTTTGCCTATAGCTAGGATTTCTGCGGAAGCAATGCGCCTCGTTAACAGGTGGCATATCTTGAGTCATCTGTTGCCATTTCCGAGGGCCTCATCCTTCTGTACAATGAACTGGTGACTCTTCTTCCTCTACAGAGGTCATTTATTACGGGGCGCAGAGGAATAGCTGTAAGATGTAACAGAAACACCAGTGGGGTTTGGATGGGTGTTAAACCAATTTCAGAGAAGCGTGACTTGCGGCGTTGCAAGGAACCTACTCAAAACCTCTCCTGTGAAACCAATCTGGATGTTTCAGTACTGAATCTACATAAGGATAAAGACACCCAAGAAGTAACACTGCAATGCTCTGCATGTAGAAAGTGGGGGGCGGGGGGGGTGGTGCATATCCCTTCCAGGCTGGATACCAATCTGGAGCCTACTTTTCAAGCTCTCCTCTTTCTTCTAGCAACTTTTTCTTTTCTTTCGTTTATTTATGTTGAAAGAGAGAGAGCATGCGTGGGATGGGCAGAGAGAGAGAGAGAGAAGGAGAGAGAGAGAATCCCAAGAGGGCTCTGCACCATCATCACAGAGCACGTTGCAGGGCTCAAACCCACGAAACGTGAGGTCATGAGCCAAAACCAAGAGCCGGACGCTTAACCGAGTGAGCCACCCAGGTGTCCCCTTTTAGCAACTTCCTTGTGTTTATTTGTCCTTCGCCTTTGGATGGAAACCCACAGGGACACATCTGGACGCACACAGATCCCCACTCCAATGCAGGTAGACCACGTACCCTTGTAGGCTGAAAATACTGGTCACCAGATGTCACCAACTCTACATACCAAGCCCATGTCCTCGCCCTTAGAAAAGCCACATCTGCCGAGCAAGGTCCCAAGGATGCTCCGGGTGAATATCACCCCCAGGCAAGGCCCTTAGAGACAACAGAAGTTGCAAGGCATCGTGTCAGGGAAAAGACCTTTAGTTGACTTGTAACACATGATTTGAAAGCCAAATCCAAATCTCAGTGCCATCCTGACAATATTTCCATTGAATGAAATCCTGTTTTGCTGGGGGCTTTTAAAATCAATCTGCCGCAAAGAGCTTCTGGACAAGTTAATGATGCAGGTGCCTGACTCACACGCTCCAGCAAGCCCTCCTCCACGAAGAATCAATGGACTTTGTTCAACATAGCAAAACAGTTGGCAACTGAACAGTAATACAATTAAAATCCTTATATTCTTTCTCATATTTAAAAAAAAAAAAAAGAGCAAAATAATTAACATTTTAAAAAAACTTTTTTGAAAGCAAGTATGCTGAAGTCTGGGAGTAACAGAACCCAGACCTAACTGGGTTTTCAAACCCGAGCTCCACCCCTTAGAGCAGAGGCAGCACCTGCTGAGTGTAGATCACATTTAGGCACGGACACTGTTTTCCGGTTTTTTTAATTTTTTAAATGTTTATTTATTTCTTTGGGGGCGGGGGGAGACACGAGCGGTGGAAGGACAGAGGGAAAAGGAGAGGGAGAATCCCAAGCAGGTTCTGCCCTGCCAGCACAGAGCCCCATGCAGGGCTTGAACCCACAAACTGTGAGATCGTGACCTGAGCTAAAATCAGAGTCAGACACTTAACCGACTGGGCCACCCAGGCGCCCCCCACCCCCGCCACTTTTTTTTTTTACTATAGAGAGAGGGATAGCACACACAAGTGGGGGAGAGGGGAAAAGAGTGGGGGGAGAGACAGAGAGAGAGAGGGACAGTGGGAGAGACAGAAAGGGACAGGGAGGGAGGGAGGGAGGGAGGGAGGGAGAGAGAGAGAGAGAATGAGAGCATCTCAAATAGGCTCCACGCTCAGTGCTCAGTGCGGAGCCCAACGTAGGGCTCAATCCCACAACCCTGGGATCATGATCTAAGCTGAAAATCAAGAGCTGGACACTCAGGGCGTCTGCTGGCATCTGACCCTTGATTTTGGCTCAGGGCATGAACTTACAGTTCATGTAATGGGCTCTGTGCTGACACTGCAGATCCTGCTTGGGATTCTCTGTCTCCCTCCCTCCCTCTCTCCCTCTCTCTCTCTGCCCCTCCCACGTGCTCTCTCACTCACTCTCAAAAAAAAAAAAAAAAAAAAGAGTGGGACACTCAACCGACTGAGGCACCCAGGAGCCCCTCTTTCAGCCCACTTTTAAGGACGAGCACATTGAAGCTCAGGAGGTTTGAAATGACTTGTTCAAGGTCAAACACCTAATAAGAAGTGGCAGAACTGGGATTCCAACTTAGTCTGGCTCCAAAGCCCTGTTGTGCCTCCACCCCGCCCACTGCCCCCAACTCTACACCACGGAAGGAAGTTCGACAATGTCAAAGGGCTCTGACCCCCTCCCTTGCTGGAAGAGGCCTGAGAAGACATTTGCTTTGTTTTTCTCCGTCTCTCCTTTTATTCTTTCGAAGCATATGCTAGTGTCGTTTCTTCAGATGACTTGGCTTAAGCCTTCTTCATTACAGTCACAATTGAGTCATCCTTCCTGCAAGTTCCACCGGCTCACTTGCTGGGTTCTGAGTTCACAGATTCTGGGCTCGTCTCTCATACTGTGAATCTTAACTTCAGTTTGAGGTCATTTCCTGTGGCCCTCATGCATCACCTATACGTGGGATTTGCCTCCCAATACTATTTCTGGAAGGTCTCTAATTGCCTTGGCCGTGCTAGACTGTGGAAGGAAAGCTGTGCTGGCTCATTCGCCACAGCGTTCCCAGAACTTGATACATATTTACTAGATCGACACTGTCTCTTTGCCACATTTCAAGATCAAAGTAACTTCGCTAAGGCCACGCAAGAGTGCAGCTGCAGGCAAAGTGATTTAAGGACAGTCATAATCTGCAGGAGGGTTACCTTGTAGAGCAGCAACCTGCCTCTCGATACCACACTGGGCACAAGTGTTCTGAAACAACATAAATGGGTTCCAGAAGTTACCGTCCTCTGTTTCCGAGTCTTTGACACCCAGGTAAAAGACATGCACCCTAGGGGTGCCTGGGTGGCTCAGTCTATAGGGTGCCCAACTTCAGCTCAGGTCATGATCTTGTGGTTTGTGAGTTGGAGCCCCATGACAGGCTCTGTGAGGACCACTCCGAGCCTGCTCTGGATCCTCTGTCCGCCCCCTCTCTCTCTACCCCTCCCCAGCTTGTGCTCTCTCAAAAATAGATAAATATTTTTTTTAAAGGTGGGGGAGGAGAGCGCCTGGGTGGCTCAGTTGGTTAAACGTCCGACTTCGGCCCAGGTCACGATCTCGTGGTTCAAAGGTTCGAGCCCCATGTCAGGCTCTGTGCTGATAGCTCGGAGCCTGGAGCCTGCTTCAGATTCTGGGTCTCCCTCTCTCTCTGCCCCTCTCCTTGCTCCTGTCTCTCAAAAAGAATAAACATTAAAATAAAATAAAATAAAATAAAATAAAATAAAATAAAATAAAATAAAATAAAATAAAATAAAAAAGACGTGCATCCTAGATACGGGCTGTGTGTGTGGATGAATCCAACACAGGGTAAAAACCTAAAGTTCTTCTTCCACCTGCCAAGCAATCACTCACGCTATGAGGAGGAAAGCCTTTACTCAGCCGACCTGGGAGGAAGCCAGAGATGAGGACACAGAGGTCTCTCCAAGAGCCATTTTCCCTCCACACCCATAAGGACCCTACAGAGCCACCCCCCCCCCCCACCAGAGACTAGGGCCAAGTATGTTCTAGTTCACATCAGCGGTAACACATCATCGTCCTGGTGGCTTCATTGCACATGAGGACCCACATGAGCCATTGCTGATTTTCTCTGCACTACACACAGATATGAGTAAAGGACTATTGATTTGATCCAAAGGAATACTGGAGAAGCCTGAATACTGACACACTAAGTGCTCTGTGATGAGAAAACACATTAAATGTCAGGAAATGCCATGTAAATAAAGACACAAGCAGGAAATTGCACTGCTTCGTCTCTGTACGGCCCCCAAGAATTTAGGAACTTGGCTGCACGTTGAGATTTTTGCGCCAATGTTTCTGGCTGTGTTTAGGGGCATGCCGACCCGGCCGTGACTTAGTAATTCCCAAGAACCTTTCTTTGAAGGTTTTCAAATTGTATTTCATACCAAGCATGTCATAAAAAGGCTCACTAATCATTGATCAATAAAATATATTCCCTTCCACGGAGTGCCTTTTTTTAGCTCCAACCTGAAAAGCATTGCCTTCTTCCCACCCCCTCAGGGATCAAAGACAGACTAATGTCAGGCCCACGAGCACAAAGCAAAATGAGAGCGTGACTTGTCTCTGATTACTTTGTGCTTTAAGTGCAGCCACAAGTGGATCTTTCTGGAACAAAACGTTTTTTTGTTGTTGTTGCTGTCTCATGAGTCAACGTACCGTGTGATTCAGGAGAAAGAGGGTCTTCCTTTTCTCAGAATTTTCCTGATATCATATTTAAGGTCAGAACTAGAAAGTGTCCCAGGAGCTATGAAAGTCTGGCTACCCCTCTCATCTAAAGCATGTCCTGAAGCCACAAAACTTGAGACAAGGACACAGAGAAGGATCCACGAGTCTGGCACAGCAATTTGAGATGCCGTTCGCTGGATGTAAATCTGTCTTCCTAGGAAATGCACCAGATCTACGCTCTGCCCCAGAAATAGGAAACTTCTAGAATCGGTGCCAATGAAATGCTGCTGACGGAGCAACCGAGAAAGCTTCCATTTCCCCGCCATATGTACCTATTTCCTCCCCTCAGCTTCTACACCTGCCTGTCTTTTCCAACCTTGCCCGGCCACCTCCCTTTTTGCTCTCACATTTTTCGCTCCCTTTCTCGTGCTCTCCCTAAGCAAACTTTTACCGTGGTTTCGAGCCACAGTCTCTGCGTAATTTTTCGGAGTTGTCCATCTGGTGTTAATCGGGGGCAGAGGATACTGCTCTCTGCCCCTTACCACGTCACCTGGCCTAGAAAGAAGCGGTTACTCTGTAACACCAACCTAATCCTAAACAACAACCCAAGGGATCGCCAGTGTCCATTTCCACTGGCCAAGGACATTTGCTTTCATCATGATCACAGTAAGCCGGATTCCTAATATGACCCCTTACTCGGTGGTTGCTGATTTCTTGTTTGTTTCCTCCCCTCCAGCAAGACTGTTTTGTGCAACACGTGGAGAAATGTGCCTACCTACCTACTCAAAGAATGGAAAATGGGGATTCTCTTGTGACAGAACTTTTCGTGTGAAACACTGAAGTTCCCTTTCCATGCGTTGTAATTTTTAGGTCACTACTTACTAAGCAAAGTTGGAATATTCCATTTAAATGTAAAATTGTCTTCTCCCAGGGCCAGCAGAGCAGCACGGCCATAAACAAACCAATTGAGCAAGTCAGAAATTTAGTCTCTTAAAAAAATAGGTATTCTGGAGGCTTTATATAGTCTGCAAGGCAATAAGGAGATCTTAATCTACTGCCTAATAATGAAGTCATGTGCCTGGGAGCCTAAAGACTCAAATCATCTGTGGATAAGAAGATTTATGACGCGTACTTCCCAAAGAAAGGATACTCCAATAGGTCTAGTTCCATCAGCTGAGCAGTCAAAACCAGGTCAGCAGGATACCAAGGAGATCTTTACAATGGTAATGACCTCAAAGGTATGCTATCAGCAGGACAATTGATGAGAAACTATTTAAAAAGGGTGCAAACACAAATACGATCCACAGCAAAGGACAACTAGAATGTTATAGAAAAAACAAAAAAAAGAACAGATTCAAGACTTTAAATACTCGAGGTTTGTGCAACAGGAGACCCAACCAAGAGATGAAACGGAGATCAAGTTAACTGTGCCTCTGCTACCCTCACTGACGCCACGTTGGGCTCAAGAACCAGGAGGGTCCCGAATGTTGGGAAATTTCCTCTTAAGGGCAACTTAGATCACTGATATAAATTCTTCTTGAATGGGGATATAGATGCCAAGTTACATGAGAGAGGAATGTGATAAAGCAAAAGTCGAATTTCTCAAATATGGCAGGACCCCACCCCAGCACATCAGCATCCCTCCACCTGGGAACCTGGACAAGAGCTGGGGGGGGGCAAGGAATTTATGAAAAATACACTGCATCTCCCTATGACCCCCTTGTTTCTCCTAGGTTATACATCCTTAAGTAAAAAAGACAGCTTCTTCATCGTCCATTGTAAGTCAAATATATATAAATAACGAAAAGGAGGCATAGGGCTTCCTGGCCTAACTCAGTCAGTAGAGCCTGTGACTCTTTTCTTTTTTAAACATTTATTCACTTTTGAGAGACAGAGAGAAACAGAGCATGAGTGGGGAGAGAGAGAGAGAGGGAGACACAGAATCGGAAGCAGGCTCCAGGCTCTGAGCTGTCGGCACAGAGCCCTATGTGGGGCTAGAACCCACGGACCGTGAGATCAGGACCTGAGCCGAAGTCAGACACTTACAAGACTGAGCTACCCAGGCGCCCCTGAGCCTGCGACTCTTGATCTTGGTGTTGCAAGTTTGAGCCCCGCGTTGGGTGTCGAGATTTCTTAAAAATAAAATCTTGAGGCGCCTGGGTGGCGCAGTCGGTT
Organism: Leopardus geoffroyi; assembly: GCF_018350155.1. Classification (NCBI taxonomy): domain Eukaryota; kingdom Metazoa; phylum Chordata; class Mammalia; order Carnivora; family Felidae; genus Leopardus; species Leopardus geoffroyi. The sequence goes on from NC_059330.1 coordinate 47,614,191, forward strand.
AAGCGTCCGACTTCAGCCAGGTCACGATCTCGCGGTCCGTGAGTTCGAGCCCCGCGTCAGGCTCTGGGCTGATGGCTCAGAGCCTGGAGCCTGTTTCCGATTCTGTGTCTCCCTCTCTCTGCCCCTCCCCCGTTCATGCTCTGTCTCTCTCTGTCCCAAAAATAAATAAACGTTGAAAAAAAAAAAAATAAAAAAAAAAAAAATAAAATCTTAACATAGCAGAAGGGAAGCAAAAATAATATAAAAACAGGGAGGGGGACAAAAACATAAGAGACTCTTAAATATGGAGAATAAACAGGGGTCGCTGGAGGGGTTGTGGGAGGGGGGATGGGCTAAATGGGTAAGAGGGGCAGTAAGGAATCTACTCCTGAAATCACTGTTGCGCTATATGCTAACTATATGCATCCACTAACTTGGATGGAAGTTAAAAAATAAATCAATTAAATTAAAAATAAATTAAATAAAATCTTAAAAAAGAGAGAGCAAGAAAGAGAGAGAGGCGCCTGGGTGGCTCCATCAGTTGAGCATCTGACTCTTGATTTTGGCTCAGGTCTTGATCCCAGGTCGGACTCTGCTGAATGTGAAGCCTGCTTCCGATATTTTCTTTCTCTCTCCCTCTCTCTCTCTCTCTCCCTCTGCCCCACTCCCTCGCTTTCCTTCTCTCAAATTAAAAAAAAAAGAAAGAGGGGCGCCTGGGTGGCTCAGTCGGTTAAGCGACCGACTTCGGCTCAGGTCATGATCTCGTGGTCTGTGAGTTCGAGCCCCGCGTCGGGCTCTGTGCTGACAGCTCAGAGCCTGGAGCCTGTTTCAAATTCTGTGTCTCCCTCCCTCTCTGACCTTCCCCTGTTCATGCTCTGTCTCTCTCTGTCTCAAAAATAAATAAACGTTAAAAAAAAATTGTAATAAAAAAAAAGAAAGAAAAGAAAGGAAAAGAAAAGGAGGCGTACATTTATCTACACAAAGTACAAAGCCTGATTTGGAAAGTCAAGTGAATTTTCAGTCAGTTCCTGTGTTCGTTACACTCCAGTCACAGCCATGTCGTTTTCCATATTATTCCATATGTAACACTGATACTGCCTTCAACTTTGTGATTGTCCTTCAACTTACGAGCAAATGAAGTAAAAAAAAAAAAAAAAGAAAAAAATTAAGACCTTTTGACACATCTACCACATATAAAAAGTATTCAGGTTTGTTTGTCAGGCAAGCAGATTTTTTTAAAGTCAACATTTTCATTCTGAAAGATGTGACCTACTGCACAGGTAGCACGTCTCAGTCAGGACTTTATCGCTTTTGGCCAAAGCTCCTTGCAAATCATCCAGAAGAGAGAGGAGTAAAACATGAGCTTCAGAAAATGTTATAAACCTTCAGACAGAATAAAGGGTGAATCTAGAATGAGTTTTGGGGTTCAAAAAGATTTGCCACTTGATTTTTTTTTTTTATGTTTATTTATTTGAGAGAGAGAGAGACAGAGAGAGACAGAGCATGAGCAGGGGAAGGGCAGAGAGAGAGAGGGAGACACAGAATCCGAAGCAGGCTCCAGACTCCGAGCTGTCATCACAGAGCTCGACGCAGGGCTCAAACCCACTAACTGCAAGATCATGACCTGAACAGAAGTTGCATGCTCAACCGACTGAGCCACCCAGGCGCCCCAAAGGTCCACCACTTTAGATTTCATTTGTAAGGGTATCATGAGGCCAGTATATAACCATGTCCATGTAGCTGTAATATAGCCAACACTTTATTAGCATGGAGTACGAGGGAGGGCAGAGGGTGATAGGAAAAGTCTGCCCAGGAGGACTATAAATGGACATAGACTCATAAAGGGGGCTATGCTGATCCAAGGGATTCGGAGAAGGGGGACGTGGGTCTTGTTATTAGGAATCTTACAATCTAATCGAAGCAACACCATGAGATTCATGAGCTAAAGAAAGGCAGGAGAGGGGCAGCTGGCTGGCTCAGTCACAGACCGTGCAGATCTTGATCTCAGGGTCATGAGTTCGATTCCCCACACTGAGGGCAGAGTTTACTTTAAAAAAAAAATGGGGGGGGGGCATACCCAAGTGGCTCAGTCAGTTAAGCATCTGACTTTGGTCAGGTCATGACCTCACAGTTTGTGAGTTTGAGCCCCACATGAGGTTCTCTGCTGTCAGCACAGGACCTGCTTCAGATCCTCTCCTGGACCCCCATCTGCCCCTCCCACACATGCACACATTCTCTCTCTCTCAGAAATAAATAAACATTTGAAAAAGAAAAAGAAAAGCAATTGTTTAAAAAAAAAAAAAAAGGAGGTGCCTCGGTGGCTCAGTCAGTTAAGCATCTGACTCTCAATCTCCGCTCAGGTCGTGATCCCACAGTTCATGAGTTCAAACCCTGCATCGGGCTCTGCACTCATGGCACGGAGCCTGCTTGGGATTCTGTCTTTCCTTCTCTCTGCCCCTCCCCTACTTGTGTGTGTGTAAGGTCATGGAGATCAGGAGTGTGCAAACAAGTGAGAAATTGTCAAGTATCTACTTTCCAGTTGAGTTGGAGGACTGGGTTAATGCCAGGCATCCTGGGGCTAGTTGGAAGATGCATCTAGTTTTGTCAGTACTTGCTTGGAATGTTGACCCCCACCCCCCCGCCCGCCATGTCTCTCTTCTCTCCCTAGACGAACTACCTGATTTTTGCACACACATTAAACCCTGCTCCAGGCCCCAGGCCAAGTCCTTTCCTCAGTCCGGAAAGGTTTTTCAGTAGAAGTATTTTTTTTTTTTTTTAATGTTTATTCACCTTTGAGAGAAAGAGAGACAGAGCATGTGTAGGGAGGGGCAGAAAGAGGGAGACACAGAATCGGAAGCAGGTTCCAGGCTGAGCCGTCAGCACAGAGCCCAACACGGGGCTCGAACCACAAACCCTGAGATCATGACCTGAGCCGAAGTCGGACGCCCAACCGACTGAGCCACCCAGGCGCCCCTCAGTAGAAGTATTAACGGACACCGTAGACTAGGCAAGGTGTGAGGCACTTCCACATATGATGGGCGAACCAGGCTCTCTCTTACTTTATAAATAAACTGTAACAGAAAATGGAGTTGTCTTATCTAAGACCATAAAGATAACACGAGGTTGAAGTGAAGGCATGACTGCCTGTTTGAAAAGTCATCTAGCGGCTCTGTGCCTCGGTTTTCCCATCTGTAACAAACAGGAGGCAGTAACAGAATCCACTTCATAGGATGATTGTGTGGAGCGAACAAATGAATATACGTAAATGCTTAGCCCCTATGAAGCACCCAAAACACGGACGGCTACTATCTGTGGGAGGAGTAGAGGTCAGGCCCACCTAGTTTTGCTATCGTGAGCCGGTTCCAGGAACGAGCTGTCTCGGTCCATTCGGGCTGATGTAACAAAATACCACACACTGGGTGGCTCATAAGCAAACAAATTTATTTCTCACAGTTCTGGAGGCTAAGAAGTCCGAGATCAAGGCACCAGCACATTCAGTGTCTGGTCGAAGGCCTGCTTCCTGGTTCATAAATGGCTATGTTCTCTCTGTGCCCTCACACGGAAGAAGGGTCGAGGCGGCACTCTGGGGTCTCTTTGATAAAAACCCTAACCCCATTCTTGAGGGCTCTCAGAGGCCCCAGCTCCAAACACCATCACATCGGGGACTGGGTTGCAAATGAATCTGGTGGGGGGTGGCGGTGCAGGGGGGCGCATATATAAACGTTCAGTCTATGTAGCATGAGACATAACATCAACTAATTCCTGAGACTAAGTTGCTTCCTTCCATCCTAGTTCCATTTTCTTTAATACGGGGCCTGATGACCTACTGAAGAGCCCCTAAGGTTGGGGAGGGCGGAGCGTCTTGCCAACCTCCTCCTTCCCTCCACTCTCACTCCTGCTTCGTAACTGGCACCCTGTCACTAAGCCCCACTCTGAGCTGGAGCACCTCCCCGCGTGCTTCTCTGATGCTGCTGGGCAAGAGGCCCGCGCCCCCCACCCGCTTGCCCTCCAGAGGCCTCTGGCCACCTCCTGACGGCCACCAGCCTGTCGCTACCCATCTGCCTGGACCACACTGGAGGTCTGGCGCAACTCCCTTTAATCATAAGCAGTGGATGTGTCCCCAGCCCAGAGGGCATTTCCATCTCCTTCCGAGCTCTGAGCACCATTGGCCCAAACTGTCATCAACCTTTTCACACAATACTACAAGATAAGATAGGCCATGTTTCCCATCATCGTGGACACAATTTTACTCAGCATCACCACTGTGTGCGAACATGTGGATGCCAAGAAAGGGAAGCATCCTCCCACCCACCCCTCCATACCCTGGTTCCACCAACTGTTATATCACACTTGCTTCAGGCTCTGTGTAAGACAGCAACAGTGGGCTGGCCATGATGAAGCACACACACGCTCATTTACTATTAGCAGAAAGTTTCAGGACCTCGACCAGCCAAAGATCTGTTCAAGCCTCACACTGATATTCACAAATTAAAGAGACACTGATTGCATACTAGGTTTTCCAGCTAAGGACCTTTCGCTCGTTCAGAATAATTCTTACTAATAGAATATCAGAAGCCCAAAAGGCAGATTTCACTTGCAAACACTACAACTTTCCTTTAGGTAATGACTGTTTTCAGACAGACACTAAACAAACAGAATGTTTAAAAACTGAGTTCTCCCAAATGTAACTCTTATACGTAGCTGATAGGAGCATAAATATTACCATCACTTTGGAGAACATGTGTGTAACTCTACACTTCTAGGTATATTCCCCACACATTCTCACACATGGGTAGTAAGAAATAGTTTCAAGTCTGTTCTCAGCACCAGTGTTCCTAAAAGCGAAACTCTAGGAACAACCCAGTGTGCATGGATCAAACAGCGGATAAAAACATTTTGGCAGATTCATATAAAAGGATATTACAGCCATAAGGGGTGCCTGGCTGGTTCAGTCAGAAAAGCACAGGACTCTTGATCTTGGGGCTATGAGTTCCAGCCCCACGTTGGGTGTAGAGATTGCTTAAATAAATAGGGGCGCCTGGGTGACTCAGCTAGTTAAGTGTCCAACTTCAGCTCAAGTCATGATCTTGCGGTCGGTGGGTTTGAGCTCTGCATCGGGCTCTGTGCTGACAGCTCAGAGCCTGAGGCCTGCTTAGGACTCTGTGTCTCCCTCTCGCACTCTGTCTTTCTCTCTCAAAAATAAATATACATTAGGGGCACCGGGGTTAAGCTTCTGACTTCGGCTCAGGTCACGATCTCACAGTCCATGGGTTCAAGCCCCGCACAGGGCTCTGTGCTGACAGCTCAGAGCCTGGAGCCTGCTTCAGATTCTATGTCTCCCTAGCAATCTGCCCCTCCCCGACTCACACTCTGTCTGTCTGTCTGTCTGTCTCTCTCTCTCTCTCTCTCTCTCAAAAATAAACATGAAAAAATTGTTTTTCACAAATATACATTAAAAAAAATTTTTAAGAGACTGCTTAAATAAATAAAACTTTGGGGCGCCTGGGTGGCAGAGTCGGTTAAGCGTCCGACTTCAGCCAGGTCACGATCTCGCGGTCCGTGAGTTCGAGCCCCGCGTCAGGCTCTGGGCTGATGGCTCAGAGCCTGGAGCCTGTTTCCGATTCTGTGTCTCCCTCTCTCTCTGCCCCTCCCCCGTTCATGCTCTGTCTCTCTCTGTCCCAAAATAAATAAATAAACGTTGAAAAAAAAAAAATTAAAAATAAATAAATAAATAAATAAATAAAACTTTTTAAGTATACTACACAGCCATAAAAATGAATGAATGATAGTTATATGCATCAATCTCAGGATCAAAATGTTGAGGGAGAAAGCAAGTTCTGCAATACCGTGGGGAAAAACAATCTTTTCCAACACATGGTGGTAGGACAAATGGAAAGCCACGTGCAACAGAATGAATTTGGATCACTACCTCACACCATATACAAAATTAACTCAAAACGGACCAAAGACCTAAATGTAAGAACTGAAACTATAAAACTCTTAGAAGAAACCGTAAGTGTAAATCTTTGTGACCTTGGATTAGGGAATGGTTTCTTAGGACACAGAGAGCGAAAAGAGCCAAAGTGAAAATAGACACATTGGACTTCATCAAGATTTAAAGTGCTTGTGCTTCGAAGGACATTATCCAGAAACTAAAAAAGACAACCCCCACAATGGGGGGAAATAACTTGCGAATTATGTATCTGATAAGGTCTAACATCCAGAATACAGGCACTCTTCAACCCAACGATAAATAGATACGTAACTTGAACAGAACTTTCTCCCAAGATTTATAAATAGCCCACTAAGTACGTGAAAAAGATGCTCAGCAGTATTAGTCATTAAGGAACTACAAATTGAAACCACAATAAGATGGTACTTCACACTCACGAGGATGCCTAGAATCAAAAAGACAGAAAATAAACAGTGTCAGTGAGGTGGTGGAGAAACTGGAGCCCTCATACGCGGCTGGTGAAAATGTAAAACAGTGCCATCCACTGCGCGAAACGGTTTGGTGATTCCTCAGGAAGTTAAACAGAATTTCCACAGGACCAACAATTTCACCAAGAGGTATAGATCCAAAAGATTTGAAAGCCAGTGTCCAAAAAAAGCTTGCACGTGAATGTTCATAGCATTATTCGACAACAGCCAAAAAAGTGGAAACAACCCAAATGTCCATCCACTGATGACTGGATACAAACAAAACATGGTAGATCCATACAATGGAATATTATTCAGCCATAAAAAGGGATGAAGCACTGATTCATGCTACAACATGGATGAACCCTGAAAACATTACGCTAAGGGAAAGACGCCAGGCACAGAAGGCCGTATATTGTATGATTCCATTTATATGAAATGTCCAGATTATGCAAATTCTTAAAGATAGAAAGTAGACTTTGGTTGCCAAGGGCTGGGGAAAAGGGCTAATAGGGAGTGACTGCCAATGGGTGTAGGGGCTTTTGGGGGGCAATAAAAATGTTCTGGAATTACGGGCGCATGTTCAGTTGGTTAAGCATCCGACTCTTGATTTCAGCCCAGGTCATTATTTCATGGCTCGTGAGATCGAGCCCAGTGCAGAGCCTGCTTGGATTCTCTCCCTCCCACTCTCTCTGCCCCTCCTTCACTTGCATGCTCTCTCTCTCTCAAAATAAATAAATAAACATGAAAAACAATGTTCTGGAATTAGATAGTGGTGATGGTTGCACAACCTCGTAAATACACTAAAACCACTGACCTGTACACTTATTTATAAGAGTGAATTCTAAGGGTGCCTGGGTGGCTCAGTCGGTTGAGCGTCTGACTCACGGTTCGTGAGTTCAAGCCCCGCGTCAGACTCTGCATTGACAGCGCAGGGCCTGCTGGGATTCTCTCTCTCCCCTTCTCTCTGCCCCTCCCCTGTTGTGCGCTCTCTCTCTCTCTCTCTCTCTCTCTCAAAATAAATAAGTAAACATTAAAACTTTTAAATTAAAAAATAAATAATAAATAGAATTAGAAAAAACATTTTAAATAAAAAACTAAAAGTGAATTTTACGATAGGTGAATTATATCTCAATATTATGATACGTGAATTATATCTCAACACAGAAATTTAACAGAAAAAATGGCAAGCTGTTGACAATTAAAATATTAAATACATTTTATTTTCAGAGCTCCGAATTTTCATTCGGAAAATTTGTTTCATCCCCCTTCTATAAATCTGCTTTTAAAGACTCAGAAGTGGAATTAGAATGCATAGTGAATTATAAAAAATTTGTTTACGAGACTTCCCTTTTCACTTGAAGTAATGTATTTTTAAAGCCCTGATTTAAATATCTTTAGATTATCACACATTCTCATCTAGGCTCTATTAGTTTTTGAATATTCATATAATGGCATCTTGAAGTGCCTTGTTGCAAGATAGAGTCTAGATAAATATAGAAGCTTTCTAAAAATAATCAAGGTTTCCCTCAAGACTTATAATAGCTTTAAGGTAATCCACAATTGTATCTACGTTCCCAGTTTTACCAAAGAATGTCAAATGCAAATAGTTTTAACTTGATCACTCTCTTTCTATGAAGGAGGTCAATTTTCTCATTTTATACTGTTTCTAGGACATACCTTGCAAAATATGTCCATTTGAGTAAATACTTCAGGAATATACAGTATATCCATTTTAGGATCAATGGTCTGTGCTGATGCAATTAACTTGCTAATGAACAAATGTCAACTTCTCTGGCTGTAGAAAGCAATGGTGTAGGGGGGAGAAAGCAAATGGAATTTGTAGTCAAAGACCCCTGGGTTTGAATCTAGCTCTGCCATTGACTCTCTGAGTGACTTTAGCAAATCCTGTGAGCCTCGATTTCCGTATCTGTAAAATGAAGATAATAGGATCCACCTTGGACACTGACTTGTAAGGATAAAATGAGACAATTAACACAGTGGTCCTTAGGGGCGCCTCGGTGGCTCAGTCGGTTGGGCGACTGACTTCCCTCGGGTCATCGTCTCACAGTTCGTGGGTTCGAGCCCCGCGTCGGGCTCTGTGCTGACAGCTCAGAGCCTGGAACCTGCTTCCGATTCTGTGTCTCCCTCTCTCTCTGCCCCTCCCCCATTCATGCTCTGTCTCTCTCTGTCCCAAAAATAAATAAAAGTTGAAAAAAAAAAAAAAAAGAAATCAGCAGACAGCATCCATCACATTTACATTTCAAAGTCCTATGGTAATGACCGTTGTTGCTATAAGGTGACATTTTTGTAGATCTTACAGGCTCCGGGTAGAGAGACTGAGCTTTGCCAGGAGGCTTAAGGGAGTTGATCACCTTGTCAGAAGCAGCCAGCAGTTTTGTTTGTGTTTTGACAGAGAGAGAGAGAGACACAGAGTGTGAGCAGGAGAGGGGCAGAGAGAGAGGGAGACACAGAATCGGAAGCAAGCTCCAGGCTCTGAGCTGTCAGCACAGAGCCCGACGTGGGGCTCAAACTCACGGAACTGTGAGATCAGGACCTGGGCCAAAGTTGGAGGCGTAACCGACTGAGCCACCCAGGCGCCCCAGCAACCAGCAGTTGAACGCAGCTTCTGAAAATGGCAACGGCTAACGCTAAAGCATCCACAAAGCCTTAGGTGCTGAAGTAACAGTTCCCCTTGTTTTCAGCCTGGGTCCTCCCAGATCTTGGACCAAACCCGTACCATGCCTGCTTTTGTATGGCCCTTGAGCTACATATGGGTTTTGTGTTTTTCAATCGTTGAATTAAATTAGAATTAGAATAATACCTTGTCAAGTGCGAACATTATATAAAATTCAAATTTCAGTATCCATAAACAAATAAAATGTCATCAGAACAGAGCCATGCCCATGCATTTACAGAACTGCCTTCGCCTGCTTTTTTGTGTTACAGGCCAGGGATGAGTTGTTGTGATAGGGATGTGATGGCAGGTCTACAGGTGTCCCTCTGGGCCTTTACAGAAAGTTTGCTGACTCTTGCTCTAGAGCATTGTGGTCAGTATTTTTTAAATGCCAAAATAGGGGCGCCTAGGTGGCTCAGTCGGTTAAGCGTCCGACTTCGGCTCAGGTCACGATCCCGCGGTCCGTGAGTTCGAGCCCCGCGTCAGGCTCTGGGCTGATGGCTCAGAGCCTGGAGCCTGCTTCTGATTCTGTGTCTCCCTCTCTCTCTGCCCCTTCCCCGTTCATGCTCTGTCTCTCTCTGTCTCAAAAATAAATAAAACATTAAAAAAAAAAAATTAAATGCCAATGACAAAGGAGAACCACGGGAAGGGTGAGGGCATCTGGAAACCATTTTGTAAGGTGAGTCATTGACAGAACTGTGGACATTAAAGCCAGCAGAAGAGAATACCAAAGGACATTCGAGTTTTCTTTAAATACTTCAAGAGCCAGCATGTGGAAGTGTCTCGTATCTGTGTCATTATAGAGGGGGAAATGAGTGACGACCATGAAAGTTCCAGGGAGGCAGACGTCAATGAAACAAATAAAAAGACGATCATGAGTGGACAATCATAGGACAATCATGGCTTTTGGGGTCATACCGCAGAAGAGTGAGCAACCGTGCCATGCTGGTATTTTGGCTAAAAGGCAAGATGATCACTGTGCAAGATCATTATAGGAAAGTTTCTTACAGTGGGCAGGAAGCTGAACAGTTTTAACGGTAGGGTTCTATGATTTTATCTAAAAAGAAAGAAAATTGTCATTTAACGGCGGGTGAACGCTTAACGATAGGTCATTGGAAACAACTCCTACTACCAAATTCACTAAGGATTACACCTCACAAGGAAATATATACATAATAGGTATTTATGGATATGAAATATAATACATGCGTGTGTATGTAAATGGCACATTAAAAAGAGGTCTTCCATTTAAATAAAGAGTGCATCAGCTATAAAAAGAATCACGTTAAGCAAAGAAGGGTTATTTTTAGGAGGAGGGCTCCAGTTACACAAATAAGGAAAGGACAGTCACCACTAAATAAAATGAGCTGAAACCTTGTGTTACTACAGGAAACTGGCATAGCACCGCTGGAAAGAGAAGGGAAATCTATATATAAAATTAAAAAGGGAGGCATGTGTTAAAAGAAGAAGAAGAAGAAGAAGAAAGCAAGCATGGGTAAGATATAAAATGCAGTAAAGGGCACAGTTGTGTGATTTACTTGTATTGGACCTCTTCACAAAACGGTTTTACAAACATCACAAAGCACAACCACCTGTTACGCTGTTATTTTGGCCTCTCTATTTTCAATGACAATCCTGACACTCAAGCAAGAGTGTCAATCCTGACACCATAGCAACATAAACATCACGGTGCTGGAGAGTAAAATTTTAAGAAGCAATTTATAGCCCCCGCATGCTTGGAAATAAACTAATCCTTAAACATGTGTTACTATGACATAACATTTCCACTGGGCAAAGTCAGATCCCATGGATACCTTAGGTTTCCTTCCCATGGACCATTCGGAAAGTAGGCTCCAAAATGTCTATTGCACTGTACGGTCCCCTAATATTAAGGTATTTAAAATGTGAGACAATATCATTTCCTGCATAGCTCAGGGACTGCATTACCAGGAACTCACACGGCACCCACTGATGGACAATCATCAGTACTTAACATGTGCCAAGGAAGTTCCCTATCTCCTATGATCAGCCCCCGATGGAAGTAAAACAGAGAGGCATTTACCAGTAGGGGAAACGGAGGCACAGGAACTTCCGAGTCTTCCTAAATCAACTCATGACTATCACCCAGGAAGGACTCAACTTGTTCTACATTCTTGTTCCTACTCCTCGACATACTGCACCGCCCTAAACCAGCAACCCAGAACGTAGAGCAACATACGTACTTTGGGTTCAAGGAGATAAAACGCAAAGGTGCTTAATTAAAGGAAAGGGTGGAGAAAAATGAAAGGAAAATCTGTTTGAAAGTAATTATGCCTTTTTTCAGGGATGCTAACTCGGTGTGCATGCGAGGTGGAGCAAATTTCCAGGACTTAAAACGTGAACATTGTAAGGTGTGGCTGATTTGCAATTCAAAAAGATCCAACAAAAGCAGAAAGAAATCGGATCATCCAGCTTAAAGATGAGACACACCCAAAAGGTGAGCCAGAGGGGGGGATCTGGGGGTGGCGGCAAGTCGGTGTGGAGTCCGCTTCAGGGCGAGCAGGCTCCATTCAGGGGAGGATCCTGAGCCCAGGGGTCAGCAATACAGGCCTGGACTCCAGCCCCAAACCACAGTCCATTAGCCCTGGCCACCACTTCCCTCCCCTGACTCCTGGCCTCTTTTCACTTTGTGCTCAACTTTCCTCAAAAACAGAGGCCAGTAAGGCCCTTGGGCAGTTCCTTCTCCAGGTGCACGGAAAAGGCTGTCTGAAGGCCAGAACCCTGAAAGGAGCCATTCTGCTGATGAAAAATAGATCAATCTCCAATATAGCTTCTGGGATGCCCAGCACCCAGAAGATGGCTGCTTTTGCTCTAAGAACCAGTACTGAACCCCTTGAAAAAATAAGGTGGTTTCTGGCACACGGTAACCAACATCTTTTTACATTTTTTTTTTAATGTTTATTTATTTTTGAAAGAGTGAGAGACAGAGCATGAGTGGGAGAGGAGCAGAGAGAGAGAGAAGGAGACACAGAATACAAAGCAGGCTCCAGGCTCTGAGCGGTCAGCACAAAACCCGACTGGGGGCTTGAACCCACGAACTGTGAGATCATGACCCGAGCCGAGGTCGGACCTGTAACCAACTGAGCCACCCAGGTGCCCCCAACCAACATCTTTTTTAAAAGAAACAACTCCTGGGGCGCCTGGGTGGCGCAGTCGGTTAAGCGTCCGACTTCAGCCAGGTCACGATCTCGTGGTCCGTGAGTTCGAGCCCCGCGTCAGGCTCTGGGCTGATGGCTCAGAGCCTGGAGCCTGTTTCCGATTCTGTGTCTCCCTCTCTCTCTGCCCCTCCGCCGTTCATGCTCTGTCTCTCTCTGTCCCAAAAATAAATAAACGTTGAAAAAAAAAATTAAAAAAAAAAAAAGAAACAACTCCTAGGCAAGCATGGAGAAAAGGCTAGGCACCCATGTAAATAATGACTAATTTTAAATACACCTGACCCTTTTGGAAATGTTTTTCTTGAAAAGGCTTAAGGGGATTATTCCATTTGGGCAACTAATAGCCTAATTACTTTTTTTTTTCTTTAAAAAAAACCACCACCAAGCTCCTTTTCAGCTGGATCTTGGCAAGAAATCTCTAAGTGCGCCCCTATCCGCAGCACCATAAGTCACACTGCTGAAAAACATAATTACACTCAGCTGTGTCCAAGTTGCTGTGAACCACGATCCGAAAGAGGTGAGCTATTAAATCCTGAATCTAAAGGTTTTTTCATTTTGGACATGATGCCTCTTTATGAGCAGTGAAAACGTAATATAAAAAAAAAAAAAAAATGAGCATTCATCACGGCCTTCAACAGAACAGGGTTTGGGTTTCTAGCATGCACGGTACAATCTGTACCCCAATGATTAAATGCAATTCCAGTTATCAAACTCTTTGCACTTTGCGAGGGGAGGATTAAATAACTACATTTCACATCTTTAAGCCTGTCTCACTGAGCAAAAGGACTATTTTCACAGCACTTGCTAAGTAGGAAGAAAACCACCTTTATCCACCCACCGTGTCACTTTTATGGAGGCTGAAATACTCCCCAATGAAGGTCCCCGTGAGGTGATACCAAGGGTCACATTCGCTCTTCATCAACACCAGCATCATCGTTATTCTGGATGAGGACGAACTCAGCAGAATGTTTCCAATGGAGGCAGTGACCACAGGAAACTCACATTTCAGACAGAGGACATGCCCACAGGCTCAAGTAGTTAGTGATAACCCCTAGCTTCCCAACTACCTGTCAAGACAAGTAGGTGGTTACAGATTTAGCTTTCTCAAACATCCACCCAAAATTGTTTCTCTATTTTGTTTAATCGCTAATTACTAGTTTAACAAGAGTGTTGTTTTCCGTGGTTTTGTGTTTCAGGTGCATTAGAGGCTGAATATGCCTGTAAGCTGCTCAGGCACACTGGAAAGTGCTTCTGAGACAGAATGAAAACTGAGGACAAACATCTCATTACATCCCCCTCCCGGCTTGGGTATGATAAAACAAGTCCTTGAGCGTGGCAGGACCATAATCCTACACAATCTAACGAAATCCAAGTTGTTGGCTAGTGAGTTGAAAACTATGTGCAGACATCACGAAGAGAATTAACAAGAATGAAAACGATTACAAAGTTAACTTATATTTTTCAAGAGTTTTATTTTTAGGGGCGCCTGGGTGGCTCAGTCAGTTAAGCATCCGAATTCGGCTCAGGTCATGATCTCGCGGTTTGTGGGTTCAAACCCCGTTGTCAGGCTCTGTGCCGACAGCTCAGAGCTTGGAGCCTGCTTCAGATTCTGTGTCTCCCCATATCTCAGCCCCTCCCGTGATCATGTTCTGTCTCTCTCTCTCAATAATAAACAAACGTTAAAAAAAAAAAAAAAAGTGGGGCGCCTGGGTGGCTCGGTTGGTTAAGCGTCCGACTTCGGCTCAGGTCATGATCTCACGGTCCGTGGGTTCGAGCCGCGCGTCGGGCTCTGTGCTGACAGCTCAGAGCCTGGAGCCTGTTTCAGATTCTGTGTCTCCCTCTCTGTGACCCTCTCCCGTTCATGCTCTGTCTCTCTCTGTCTCAAAAATAAATAAATGTTAAAAAAAAAAAAAAATTAAAAAAAAAAAAGTTTTATTTTTAAGTAATCTCTCCACCCCAAGGTGGGACCCCAACCTACAACCCCAAGATCAAGAATCACAGGCTCTTAACCAACGGAGCCAGCCAGGCGCCCCCAAAGTTAATTTCTTAATAAGCCATCATACTGACAAATTATTTTTTTCTCCTGCATTAAACATTTACAAAATCAAAAAAAAAAAAAAAAGTCAACTGTATTTCTTTATTCAGAAAAAGGGTCCAATTAATGTCTATTTCCACCTGGAACAGGAATAAAGCATTATCATTAATCAAATACTCTGTCTTCTGCTTTAACAGAAGAACATTTTTCAGTGCCAATCCTGTTTCTTTGAAATGCTTCCAAAATGCACTGGTACTTTTTTCCTGCCTTAGTAAGGATTCTGAACAAAATGCCCTTTTTCTGTTACGTGACAATAGAGTAGTAGCCCTGAATTTAAGTTGCCAACCACTTCAGCTGTTGCTACAAAGGTAGAGGTCACTGAGTCATTAATGTCACCCAGAGTATGGATATGAACCCATTTTGTAGTTTTTCTTCCTTGAAAGAAGGCAAAATTCAGGGAGAAAAATTCTATTTCGTTAGATCCCATTAATTTAACTTTTATTAGGTATGTTTTCGGAAATGGCGTATGAGTTTAACGATAAAGTAATACAAGCAATACTTTAAGAAACAAACAAACGGGCGCCTGGGTGGCTCAGTTGGTTAAGCATCCTACTTCGGCTCAGGTCACGATCTCACAGCTCACGAGTTGGGAGCCCCACGCACCAAGCTTATGCTGACAGCTCAGGGCCTGGAGCCTGCTTTGGATTCTGTGTCTCCCTCTCTCTCTGCCTCTCTCCACCCTAGCGCTCTCTCTCTTTCTCAAAAATAAACATTAAAAAAAATTTTTTAAACAAACTGAGCAGATACCTAGAGTAGTAAATGTATATGCAAAGAAAGTAGAATGCTGATTCTCAGGTGCTGCAGGAAGATGGAGTGGAGATTTCTTTTTTCCTGGGTATAGAGTTTCAGTTTTGCAAGACACAGAGAGTTCAGTGGATGGATGGTGGTGATGGTTGCCCAACGACACAAAGGTACTCAATGCCACTGAACCCTACACTTAAAAACTGGTTAAGATGGCAAATTTTGTGTTATATGTATCTTACCACAATTTTTCAAAAAATGACCAGAATGTACACATCCAACTACGAGTGGTCCCCTTCAAATAGTTCATTTAAAAATCTGTTTTAAATGTTTACTCATTTTTGAAGGAGAGACAGATCGTGAGCAGGGAAGGGGAAGAGAGAGGGGGAGACGCAGAATCCGGAGCAGGCTCCAGGCTCCGAGCTGTCAGCACAGAGCCTGACGCGGGGCTCGGACCCACGATCCGTGAGATCATGACCGGAGCTGAAGTCGGACGCTTAACCGACTGAGCCACCCAGGTGTCCCTCAAATAGTTCATTTTAGATTACGTACCCGTTCATTTCAACAGTGCCGAGACAGAGCAAAACGTCTCTGAATCGCCACTGTGAAACTTGGTAGGGGCAGGTTTGTTCGGGTTTCCTCAAAACACATTTTTGATAATGGTAAATGTCTCTTGAGGATAATTTTTCATTTAGAAAAAAAAAATGTGACAGCTCCATTTTCAAAATAATTATCAAGTTAAAAAATTTTAGGTCTGCCTGAGGTGTGACTTTAAAAGAACAACATTAATTTGTGAGTGTGGGTTGTAAACTGCATCTGGAGGCAATGCTAGTAAAGGGGAGCCAGAAGTTTCCAAGGAGCAGCTAACTCAGCAGCAAGAGGTAAATACACAACTTTGAATAGTACATTTTGATCATTTTCAGATCCTCCAATTTGCTTACCTACCTGCCTGTGAAGAGTCTTTTAAGTTTTCAACTAAATGTGCCCAAAACATGGTGTCACTTGTCTGTTCCCATCATTATTTCCTGATACTAATTTTGACAAAGTCACTGGTGCTCATCAGCGAACATCTCTGCTGATGAGGTCTATGAAAGCCAAAGGCTTTTACACCCATTGAAAGGAATAATTTCCAAAAGTGTAGGGGTGGTTCTCTTTTTAGAGCATGAACCACAAAAGGTATTTTCAAAGGAACATGATTCATTTCTCAAAGTTAAACAGAGGACTGTCACTTGGTTTAATACTTGGGTAACATGGATCATTCAATGGAAGATAAAACTTACGGACCATGCTCTTAGCTTAACTGGAATGGAAGAACTACCTACCCGCCCCCCCCCACCCCCCCACCCCCGCCAAACATTTCCTTTGATAATCCTCAACAAGTTCTCCAATCTTGAAGATTTGTGTGTGTGAGTGTGTGTGTGTGTGTGTGCCTGTCTGCCTCTCTGTCTGATGGAACTGGATAACCTTCCCTCGTTCTTTCCAGCTTTCAGATTGTAGGGAAGGCAGAGCAGAGCTGGGCAGAACAAAGAGCTTGGGCTCTGCTGTCTGATCAGCCCAGGTGTGGATACAGACCCACCACTGACCAGCCATGCGAGTACCCATGATCCATCTGGAAAGTGGGATGATAACATCTAACTCACAGGACCATTATGAAGACTAAGTAAAACCGAAAGGCACTCAACACATGTAATTTCTCTCTCTCTCTCGCCTGTACAACGTGACTGCTATCAGTCGAAGCTATAAAAACAGAAACCAAATTTTAAAACACTTTCCAAAAAGCATGTTTCGTGGGATGCATTGCTGAGGCGTACAATGCTATTTTATCGTGTACATAAAAGCAAGGTTACTGTGAGACTACACTCAACCATGACCTCGTGACACAGGGTAAGTACCTAGCTTCTGGATGCTGTGATCAAGAGAGGCAGGGCAAGGAACTTCCACAGTTTCTGTAAGATGGAGATAGCTCAGATGAGCAGATATCACTGTCTCTGTAAACTGTCTACACAAGTTGGAAACATTTTTGCCAGAGTGATAAGTGAAGCTTTGCTATGTTAACAATAAATAAATCCCCCCAACCACACACACATACACACAAAACAAAAAACCAAACCAATAAATAAATCTGACTACAGGAGTCAAAACTATAAAATATTGAGGTGCCTGGGTGGCTCAGTCCATTGAGCGTCGACTTCGGCTCAGGTCGTGATCTCACGGTTCGTGGGTCCGAGCCCCACGTCGGGCTCTGTGCTGACAGCTCGGAGCCTGGAGCCTGCTTCGGATTCTGCATCTCCCTCTCTCTGCCCCTCCCCGGCTCATGCTCTGTGTCTGTCTCTCTCTGTCAAAAATAAGCATTAAAAAAAAAGTTTAAAAAAAAAACAAAAAACTATACAATATGGGAGCGCTCTGAGGAATACAAACAATCCAGCAAATAAGATCCAGTGAATTTGAGGTTTTCAACAACTTAATTATATCCAAGTTAATAGGGACTTCTCATTCCCCGGTTAGCTTTTTTCTTTTTTTTTAAGATTTTATTTTTAATTTTTTTTTTTAATGTTTATTTATTTTTGAGACAGAGAGAGACAGAGCATGAACGGGGGAAGGTCAGAGAGACAGGGAGACACAGAATCAGAAGCAGGCTCCAGGCTCTGAGCTGTCGGCACAGAGCCCGACGCGGGGCTCGAACTCACGGACCGTGAGATCATGACCTGAGCCGAAGTCGGACGCTCAACCGACCGAGCCACCCAGGCGCCCCTTTAAGATTTTATTTTTAAGTAACCTCTACACCCAAGGTGGGGCTTGAACTCACAACCCCAAGATCGAGTTGCACGCTCCAATGACTGAGCCACCCAGGCGCCCTTAAATTTTCTTCTAAATAAACACACAGATTAGTTATTTGGGGTGTAAAAATACACAAATTAGTGCTTAGAAACACCTGGATCTGGCCTTACTACAGCAAATATAATGAGACTTCAATGGGGGGAGAGGTGTATGTGTAGACGACATGGGGCGGGGACCAGTGTTTGGAGATTAGCTGCTTAGATTAGGTACTTAAACAACATTATTATAGGCTGTCATCAAATTACATTTGTTAGACCAATCTTACTTCTCTAGGTGATTCATTCTGGGAAAGAAACAACACCCTAAAGATTGTCAGATATAATCCAAAGAAATTAAAGGATGATTTTTTTTTTCTTTGCTCAGGAACAAGAAGAATCTAGAAGGTCTTGAAACTTAAAAGGAGCAAAAAGAGAGACATAAAAGAAGTGTAGAGTCATTAGAAAAACTGGATCAAGAACTTAGGTACTTGTTTAGATTACGAGTCGACTTCCACTAAAGTCTGAAAAGGAGTTTCAAGAGCAGGCCCCTTTTGTCAGAGGGCTGGGAAATGAAAGAATGAGTCACTTTAATACTTGATGTCAAAACCCTCGGTGAGCGCTGGCTTTCGTGTTTCTGTATCAACAAACAGCATTGGATAATGCCGTTCGGGCAGTCTGCCAGAAAGTCGTGGGGCGGGCTAGACTCCTTCCTGTGACATGGGTGAAGTCAATGGCCAAGACCTTGTGTCCTATGCAGTGGGGCAGTCTGGCATCCCGGGAGATTTGCCCAGCCTAGTGTGGTACGATCTTGCCATCCCAGACGGAGATTGTTGAGACAGATTTTTGTTTTTATTTTAAGATTTATTTTTAAGTAATCTCCACACCCAACATGGGGCTCTAACTCACAACTCTGAGATCAAGAGCCGTATGCTCCACCGACGGAGCCAGCCAGGCACCCTGGGACAGATTTTAAATAGTCAGTAAGCCTCCTTTGCGATAAAACCAGTGATGGGAAGGCTTCAGGACATCTGTCTGAGATGAGTAAGGCAGAAGATTCAACTCCCATGTAGGACCATCTCCTCCAGAATGTGTTTTCTAGGATTCATTCGGCTAACACATATACTTCCCATTCAACGTGCATAGAAAGCAGAGAAATGCAGGGTTCCTGGGTGGCTCAGTTGGTTAAGCATCAGGCTGTTGATTTGGGCTCAGGTCATGATCCCAGAGTCGTGGGATTGAGCCCCACCTTGGGCTCTGCGCTGAGCACAGAGCCTGCTTGAGACTCTCTCTCTCTTTCTCTCTGCCCCTCTCCTGCTTATGTGTGCTCTCTCTCAAACTAAATAAAGTGGGGAAAAGAGTTGGAAAAAAAAAAAAAAAAAAGGAGAGAAATGCGCTTAGAGCTATAGCAGAAAGGTCCCCAGGTACTGTTTCTTCCACCCATCATGGCCACCAGCCTGTCCCCTTGGGGTGGGAAGTGGGGGCAGGTACTCCCGAGGGTTGTGAAATCGGTCAGTGAAGGTTCCCCAGTACTCCAAAGCCCTATGGTTGGCCTTAAGGCAGCTATTCAAGCTGGACTGCTTCTTTCCGCTAAGTATCAAGTTCTGACCTAAATTGCGGTCATTCTGGTCCAAATCTGGCAGATTTTCTGCCCACACTGCTGCAGACAGGAACAACCTCCTTCAGAAAGCTATCTAAATTCAGGATGACTAGAGCCATCTCCTTGAGGACAGGGACCACAACTTTTCAGTATACTGATAATTCAAATTCAGCACCTTCTGTCAGTGATTCTCTCTCTAAACACAGATGTCTATTCTGCTGAGAAAAAAAAAAAAAAAATCCATAGCCACCTAAAGTTTTTAAAACCAGTTTTATTGAGGGGTGCCTGGGTGGCTCAGTCGGTTAAGCGTCCCCACATCGGGCCCTGTGCTGACAGCTCAGGGCCTGGAGCCTCCTTCAGAGTCTGTGTCTCCCACTCTCTCTCTGCCCCTTCCCTGCTCACACTCTGTCTCTCTCTCGCTCACTCGCTCTCTCTCTCTCTCTCTCAAAACCAAATTAAAAAACTAAAAAAAAAAAAGTTTTAGGGGCGCCTGGGTGGCTCAGTCGGTTAAGCGGCCGACTTCGGCTCAGGTCATGATCTCACAGTCCGTTGAGTTCGAACCCTGTGTCGGGCTCTGTTGCTGACAGCTCGGAGCCTGGAGCCTGTTTCAGATTCTGTGCCTCCTTCTCTCTCTGACCCTCCCCTGTTCATGCTCTGTCTGTCTCTGTCTCAAAAATAAATAAACATTAAAAAAAAAATTAAAAAAAAAAGTTTTATTGAGAAGTATTTTATATACCTACTCAATGGTTTTTAATCTAGTTACACAGAGTTCTGCAACCACGGTCATAATCTATTTTAAAATGGCAGCAAAACTTCTCTCATGGCCTCTAGACTGGAAGCTTTAGGAGCACAGGCCGTGTTTGCTGCTCCATCCTAGCAGCTGGCCTAGCACCTGACGTACAGAGTCCAAAACACATTTGTGGTATGAACACTTTCGTGCCACCCAGAGCACCAAGTTAGGTACAAGAAATAACTGCTTCTCCTCTCCTCTAACAGATGCTGTCAATCCAGCTAATTCTCCCTGTGGCAGGCAGAAAGGCCCCCCAAGATGCCTGCTCCCTGGCATGCACACCCTGTTTATCTGTTAATGCCTTC
Organism: Leopardus geoffroyi; assembly: GCF_018350155.1. NCBI lineage: Eukaryota > Metazoa > Chordata > Mammalia > Carnivora > Felidae > Leopardus > Leopardus geoffroyi. Next base: position 47,634,805 of record NC_059330.1, read on the forward strand.
CCCCTTGAATGTGGGTGGGCCTGACCTCATCAGGCCAGGCTTTTTGAAAAAGAGTCTGAAGGTCAGAGATAACACATCAGAGAGATTCAGAGTCGCAGCAGATGCTCTCCTCTTGGACTTGAAGGGGCAAACTGCCAAGTTGTGGAGAAGGCCAGGTCACAGGAAATAGCAGGTGGCCTCTAGGAGCTGGCCCCTGGCTGATGGCTGGCAAAAAAAAAAAAAAAATGGTGGGGCTGGGGGGGGGGGGGGGTGCGGGGCAGGGAGGGTGGATCTTGGTCCTACAACAGTGAGGAACGGAGTCCTGTCAATAACCACACAAGCTTCTGGGGTGCCTGGGTGGCTCAGCTGGCTGGGCTTCTGACTTTGGTTCATGTCATGGTCTCCCAGTTCATGAGTTCGAGCCCCATGTCAGGCTCTCTGCTATCAGCACAGAGCCTGCTTCCCATCAGATCCTCTGTCTCCCTCTCTCTCTCTGCCCCTCCCCTGCTTGCACTCTCCCTCTCTCTCTCTCTCTCTCTCTCTCTCTCTCAAAGGTAAATAAATATTTAAAAAAATAAAAAATAAAAAAAAATAACCACACAAGCTTTGAAGAGACACCAAGCTCCTGAAGGAAATGCAGCCTGCCGGACACCTTAATCGCAACTTTGCGAGACCCTGAACAGAGAATCCAGCCACACCATCCCCAGACTTCAGGCCTACAGAGGCTGAAGTAATAAATGGGTATTGTTTTTGAGCCACTGAGTTCGTGATAATTTGTTACAGAGTAATAGAAACCGAGTACTCTCCTCCAGAAGTTAGGAGGGAAGCAAAATGACTACGTTAACTCCCAGGAAAGACTGGCCTCAAGCTTCTCAGGGGTAGGGTATGGCTGAGGAGTCTTACAATGAAGATGTTTTTTAATATAAAAGAATCTCCAGCTTGCAAACTTTTCAGGTGGCATAAAACCTAAGTGGAAAAAATTGTAAACAATGTGAAGGAGGACAATGCGATCAGCTTTCCTGATCCCTTATCCCTGCTTCTTCCCATCCGTGCATGAAGCATTTACTACGTGCCAGACCGGAGGTTTAAGCATTTAGAGGTGCCCTGTCCCGAATGGCAGCCACCAACCACGGCTGGTGGGAACTGACACGTGCCGCAAACAGAAAATACACACTGGGTGTCAAAGACGTAGTATGAAAGAAAAGTAAGTTAAACTATGTTCAGCATCTTCCCATGTGGATTTCATGCTGAAAAGATGATGATGGAAATGAACGCCGTACGAGCAAACAAAGAGATAAGCACAGATTATGATAAATGCTCTGAAAGGAAACAAATTAAGTTCAGAGATAATAATAGGAGAAAGCCATTTTAGATGGAGTGCTCAGGAAAAGACATCTCTAAAGAGGGGACACTTCCACTTAGAAACCCACAAGTTTGCTGTAAACTTCCAAGTATATACTTTTTTTAATGTTTACTTATTCATTTTGAGAGAGAGAGAGAGAGAGAGAGCGGAGCAGGGGAGGGGTAGAGAGAGAGAGGGAGAGAGAGAGAATCCCAAGCAGGCTCCACGCTGTCAGCACAGAGCCCAACGGGGGCGGGGCTCGATCTCCCAAGTGGTGAGATCATGACCTGAGCCGAAATCAAGAGTCAGACGCTCAGCCAACTGAGCCACCCAGGCGCCCCTCCAGTTTTTATATCTGTAACTCACTAGAGCCTCATCTGCCATGTAGCCTACCAAAAAAAAAAAAAGAAGAAGAAGAAAAGAAAAGAAAAGAAAAGAAAATCTCCACTTGGGAATACCACAAAATTCCCGCCTGCCAGCAGGCGACAGGGAGGGCGGGCAGCTGGCAATCTACAATCTGAAATTCTCCTTTTCCTCTCCCAGTGGGCTGAATTTACAAAAGATATATAAAACCTTCCTGACTTCTTGCTACAAATCAGCTGATTTCTATATCTGTCGTTTTCTCCAAACAGGGGCAGAAGTGTTAGCTAGTTTCCAAAAAAGTTTCCCAAGTTACTTGACCGTATAAACCTCCAGGCTACTGAAAGCAGGCCAAAGCCCACACAGACCACAACCAGGTCACCTGCGCCCTCACTCAGGCGGCTAAAGCAATGAACCTCGACGTACTTTTCCAGTAATCACTGCCCCTGAAAAACACGTTTACTGCCTGTCACTGTGCACACAATTTTATATTTAAAAAAAAGAAGAAGAACTTTGTGAACGCTTTTCCCCTTACACACACTTTCCTCATTGCCATTCTGGGGCAAAGAGTTGGGGGGAAGGGAGGGTAGGTCACGGTGGATCTTAAAGAGATTGAGTGTTGAAAATATATTAATTTTCTCAAAACTGCTTACAAAAAATAGTATTCTCCGTTCCCCTGAAATAAGAGCTTTTCTGAAATGAAGGCGACTTGCTTTTCTTTGAATATCAGTATTACTCATTTAATCAGACACAGGGTTTTTAAGTAGATTTTCAAGAGCCTTAGGGACTCACTCGATCCTTTTGTAATGAAAAGCAAAAGTTAATTACCACCTGCTTTTAACTAAGGTTTTGTTAACAATAATGTCCTTTTTTTTCCCCCAAGCCCCAGCATCTGTTTCGTGTGGCAGACATTCACTCCCAAATCACAGGGGAAATGGCAGTGTCCTTTGCACACGAAAGTCAATTTCACTGACCAGCCAGGAGGTCAACATCTGCTCCTTGTCAGTTCCATTAGTGGTGAAAGGTTTGCACTTATCCATTAACCCGCCCAGGTGCCCCTCCCAACCAGCAAGGGACCTTTCTTTGCAAGATAGCTAGGCAGCATGCAGAACGTGGTTCTCTGACTGTGGGACAGGCAAGAGAAGCCACCATGATCACTCAGAAACCAAACTCATGACCCTGTCCTTGGTCCCTCCCAACTAGGCTGAGAGTCCAGGCGGGGGGGGGGGGGGGGAGTCAAAATAGTGCTTGTTCTTAAAAACCTTTTCAAAATTATGTTTATGAGGAACCCCGGGAGAGGTGAGATTAACCCAAGGAGCCTTTATTCTTTATATTCAGGGTATCGCTTTGTACAACATACAGTGTCAATGCCGGCATTAAACTTAAACTCCCTTTCCTTAAAGAATTTCTGCTCCAATATTTGCAGATACATTTCATGAAAATCGTTTAGAACAGATTTAAGGAGCATTATTGGGCATTTTGGAATCTCCATTTAGGTCATTCCAGAGCCGGCACTACCCCAATCCCAAATCTGTTCTCAGAAATGTGCGCAAGAAAATTCTCCCGGGACCCAGGGGAGCCTGGATAAAGTGCACTGGCTCCTGGCCAGGGCAAAGAACAAAATAATATTCTGTATTTAAAAAGTTGTTTTTCTTTCCTTTCTTTCTTTCTCTTTCTTCTCTTCTTGGAGGGGAGGGGAGTGTTTCTATCTTTCATTGTGCAACAAATCCCTAAGGACCACAAATAAGTCCCTTAAAGTGCTCCCATTAACGTTAATGCAGCCAGAACAGGAACTGTTAAAACACCAGAGCAAGCAATGAAAATAAAACGGGTCCTGCCTTAGATAATATTAGGATGTGCTTCATTCACTCTTGACGATGCTGATCTTACGGGCAAGAACGTGGCAGGGAGGGGTGATCTTCAGACCGCTGCAAGGAGTCCAAGGAAGGTGGAGTCTGGGATGCTGGCAGCAGCAAAGAGAAGCTTGTGGGGAAGGGGCCTTGAACTCCACCATGATCTCCATTGAGCCACACATCCCAAAGCCACCCCATATAAATACACAATCTTAGGAAAAGCAGTAGATGAGTTATACTAAATCAGCCTCAAATGGAGCCCCTGGCCATCCTTCTGGTCAGCTGACTTAATGTCCCCTAAGTAGACGGAAGCTCAGCGTCTTCAACCCACCTTCAACTAGAGACTACTTAGACTTCTCTAGTGGCCCTGCTTTTGTAAACAGGCTGAGGGATAATATTTCCTTCCAACGAGAAAGCCCCCAGAGAAGGAAAAGTGGGAGAACTGCTGGCCAACAGTAAAACAGCTATGCACCGGAAATCAGAAGACCCGGGTTCTGGCCTAGACCCTGCCCTTAGCTATGAGATGGACCTTCTACAACCGTAGTCTTCTCCACGGAATGAAATGGCTCAACTACGGAAGATCTCTACCAGCCCTTCTAAAATTAAAGAATCTACATCACCAAATGTTCCAAAGGAAGACAGTGACAACTGTCTCTTTGAAATCAACTATCAGCCCTCAGGAACCTTTCCTGTTTAGAACTTTCCAGTGGAGGGGAATATATATATCCAGTTCAGAGACGACACTAAACATAAATGAGGAAACTATTCCAGTGAAGTCTTTTATTAAAATTAACCCATGAGGGGCACCTGGGTGGCTCAGTCAGTTAAGGGTCAGGCTCAGGTCACGGTCTCACAGCTCGTGGGTTCGAGCCCCGGGTCGGGCTCTGTGCTGACAGCTCAGAGCCTGGAGCCTGCTTCAGATTCTGGGTCTCCCTCTCTCTCTGCCCCTTCCCCGCTCACGCACTCACGCGCGCGCTCTCTCTCTCTCTCTCTCTCTCTCAAAAATACATAAACATTTAAAAATTTTTTAATTAAAAAAATAATGAAATAAAATTAATGCATGGGATGTTAATTAGGATCTTAAAACCCTTTAATCCAAAATTGTCTAAAAAAACAAAACACCAACACTCTCATCTAGACCGTGGTTCAGCTTTATTTTCTTTACCTCCCAATGCTTTTCCTCCTTCCTGGAACTAGGGAACATTTCATGAGTTAAAATAAGGTTTAGAGAAATAGTAGAATCTAGTACCCTCTAGAACAATTCAAAAGGTCTTTGATTTTTCTTTTTTTTTTTTTTTAATTTTTTTTTTTTCAACGTTTATTTATTTTTGGGACAGAGAGAGACAGAGCATGAACGGGGGAGGGGCAGAGAGAGAGGGAGACACAGAATCGGAAACAGGCTCCAGGCTCCGAGCCATCAGCCCAGAGCCTGACGCGGGGCTCGAACTCCCGGACCGCGAGATCGTGACCTGGCTGAAGTCGGACGCTTAACCGACTGTGCCACCCAGGCACCCCTGATTTTTCATTTAGTTGACAGAAGCAATGTTATCGGTTTTCAAGAAGAGTGTTTGGTTTTTTTTTTTTCCTTTTTCCGCATTAAATACCAGGAACAGGCAAAGGGCAGCATAAAGAAAAACAATGGGTTTTGCCATGGCTCTGGTTGTGGCTTGGCAATTAATTAGTTGCGTGACCTGGCGCACAATACTTAACCTCTATTACTGTTTACTTATCTGCAAAAATGTGGATCCTAGCACACGAGTTCCCCTGACACTCCCCTCCACTGGGAGTTAAAGGGGATAACAAGGCCAGGGAAGAAGAATGGAGAGTGTTGGTTCAGTTCTCTCACTGACTCTCCAAATTGAGGGCGTTTGCCTCATTTTCAAAACTGTGGGCACCGCTAATTAACCTTGCTGGTTAGGAACAAATTCCTGTGTGGACGGAATCAGGCCCAAAGCAAATGAAGTGTTGAAGCAAAAGTTAGGCTTCTAAGAGTCTACCTAGGTTGACGTAACTGGCTTCTTTGAAGGTACCATTCAGTTCCTTCCCAGCTTTTAATGTTAAGGACGGCAGGACGCAGCACAAGAGAGACTGAGTCAAACTCCAGGGATCTAACCTCCGACCAGCTGGGCCTAGTTTCCTCCTCCATCATCTGGCTTGGAAAAATCTGAATCCTATCGGTGTGAAACCCTCTATCGATCTATACGCTGTCCTGCAGCTTCCCCAACCAAGTAGAAGACTAACTTCAAAATTCAACTTTTATAGTAACTGAATCATGCGCTAGTCTGAATGAATTATACATTAGGTAAATTATAATTACACATTTTATTGTTAAGCGGAGCCTGATTTCATTTGCCAATTAAGAAAGGGCCTCCGCCTGCTCCATTCAAATGCGATTACTTCACCCTGAAGCAGTGGGTATTTCAGCACCAAAAATAAATAAGTGCGGTAAGAGGTGTGCCTGAGCACTCACCAAAGCCTGCGAATAAAACCAACCAGAATAAAGAGAATAAAAAGATGTTGGGGGTGCCTGCGTGTCTCAGTCGGTTGAGCGCCCAATTTTGGCTCAGGTCATTATCTTGCAGTTTGTGGGTTCAGGCCCCGCGTCAGGCTCTGTGCTGAGAGCTGGGAGCCTGGAGCCTGCTTGGGATTCTGTGTCTCCCTCTCTCTCTCTGTCCCTCCCCCTCTCTCTCTCTCAAAAACAAATAAACATTTAAAAAAATTTGTAGGTAGTAAGAAGATTCTAGAACTGGCTATTTTTTTCAATTATCACCTGCATTGTGGGTTCTTTCACACAGTACCAACACTGTCCCTAGCTTCCAAACTCCTCTCCATAAATAAAGTCATTAGGAAGAGATGAAGCTCTCATACCTCCAGGCGGACCTGCTCCAGCTTCAGCTGCCCACGGTGGGAACATCTCAACTCTTTCTAGAAACACTCTGATTAACCAGATTCACTCATTTGTCTCCCCACCCCGACAGCTGTGTGCTGCTCCCTGAACTTGATTTACACCTTCCGGATGCACCCTCCAAACTCTGCCTGTCCACATGGATTCCATCCTTCAAGACTCTACTCCAATGTTCTCTCAAACGCCACCAGGCAAGAACTCTCGGTTCATCATTCCGGTGGGGGCTGTCCTCTCTCTTTGGCAGCCAGTGTTCTTGGGATATATGTTTTGTCAACCCGGAGCTACTTTGACCTTGCCTTGGACTGTACTGGGGTCTTGCCTGAACACTTGCTCCAGATGACAGATGAAGCCTGCCCCTCGGGAGCACAGCCACTTACTTTACCGGTTAAATATCCTTTTCTTTCCCAAAGCACCAAGCCCGCGCCACAAGGTGGTGGCTCAAATAACGCATCTGATAGATTAAATGCTCTGTAATTAAATATAAATACGGTTTGGCTCACCCGTTTCTTTGGTGTGGCACACCAAAACACACTGGTGAGTTTCAAATTTCCCTGATTGGCTTCATGCTTCCTTGATGTCCCTGGACAGGCGCTAAGCAATTGTGAAATCACCAAAAAGGTAGGGAGGCGAGGGGGAAGAAAGGGAAGCCGGGGCCTGAATAATCCTCACTGAGTCATCATTTCCTGAATGATGGAGCTTGCTGCTTCGGGGGATCTGGAGAATGGAACCGGAGCAGCGGGTGGAGGACGAGCCCCCGCCCCCCGCCCGGCCTGCAGCTGCAGAACCCAGACCCGGGCCGGGCCCGCACCCACGTGCTGGAGCGCCCTCCTGTGGCCGCGCCGCAGTCCCCGCCGCTCCCGGCTCGCCCGCAGACCACGCTCCCCGCCGCTGAAGAAACAAGAGACGCAGAAAGTTTCCGAGCCAGGCGGTTAGCGAAAGGTCGAAGCCAGGTCTGGGAGCCTCGATGCGCGGGCGTGGCGGGAGCGGCGCCCAAGGCTGGCGGCGAGGGCGAGCAGTGCGGGCCCAGGAGGACTCCCGTAGGGCTCTGAGGTGCTCCCCCCCAGCGGGTTCGGGGCCTCGAGATCCCGAGAGCAAAGGCTTCCCCCGTACCCCGGCCACACAGCAAAGCGCGGGAGGGGAGCCAGGGCCCACGACAGGACCGGATGCCTCCCCTCGACCCCCAAGCTACCAGGGCGCTCTTGCGGCGCTTGGGTTTGTTTTATTCATTTTCTTAATTGGAGGGAGGGGCGCACCAGCTCCCTTTGGTGCACCCGATCCCCCCCAGTCAGGATTCTGGGTGCCCCCCCAAGAACCCACCTGGAGTCCACCGCCCCACCCAACGCCGCCCTCCCCCTCTGGGGTGACAAGTGGAAACAGCAACCCCCTCTCTTCCTCCTCCCCGCTGGGGAAGTAATGCTCCAGCAGGGTCTCCCTGCGGCCCGCAGAGGACCCACCGACCGGGAGGCGGCAGCGGGGTACGCGGCGCCCCGGGGCGAAGGGCCCCGAAGCGGGCGAGGCCGGGCCGGCGCGGCGCTTACCTCGTCCACGGTGAGCGGCATGCAGATCCGGTACTCCTTCAGCAGCATGGTCCTGCCGGGCGCGGGCCCCCGGGGCGGGAAGCGAGGGGCGCCCCCCAGAACCAACAAGGCTGCCTCCCAGGCGCAGGGCAGGGCGCCCGTAGCCCCCCGTTCGGGAGCCGGCCGGCGAAGCAGTCCCGGCGCTGCGCTCAGCTCCTGGCTTCCTCCTCTCCGCCCGAGAGCATGTCAAGGTTCGGGTCCGAGTGTTCGGGGCTCCCCCGCCTCCTTCCTCGCCGAGGTCGGTCCTCCCGGTACGCGGTGTTGCAAAGTCAGGGAGGGATCGGGGCGGGCGGGAGGGAGACCCGCTGGAAACCGCTCAGATCGGCAGCCCTGGGCGGTAGGAGCGGCCACCGGATCAGGACATGCCCGGTGGCGGGCAATGGAGGAAAAAAGAGAGATTTCCAAAAATTGAAACGAATGCACAAAAGTCACCCGCTCGATCCGCCTCCGAAAGCAGACATGAACCTGGCGACCCCCCCCCCCCCTCCTTCTCCGGCGGGTCTGCCAATGCTAATGTCACCAGGAACACATTGCAGCCGGAGCTGGAGATGCTGACTTTCCAGACAAAGGCTCGATCGGCTCCTCTCCCCGGGCGGTAAACAAGATTTCCTGCTCTTTTAGGGCCGGTCCCCGAGGCGCTCCGGGGCTCTCAGCAGGAGAAAAGGGAAGCTGCCGCCGCCGCCGCCGCCGCCGCTCGGCTCTGTCGGGCTGGGGCCCGGGGTTCCTCCAACCCGGGCTCGCGGCGGCGAGGGGCGGGCGAGAGGAAGCTGGCGCCTTCCGCGCACGTCCCCTCCCCCGGGTCCCTTGGCTCCCCGAGCGCCGTGCGTGCCCGCGAGTTTGCAGCCACCGCGCCGGAGCCGGAGAGTCCGCGCGGAGCTGCAGTGTGCCTCGGGCCGGGGAGGTGGGTGCGGGAGGAGCGAGCGCCAGCGAGGCTGACATCAGCAGCGGCCGCGGTGGGGAGGGTAGCCCCATCCGGCCAATGGGGAAATGGCAAAGAATGTGGAGGATTTAAACAAAACAGCATGTCTCTCTCTCTCTCCCCGGCTCCTGCCAGACGGCAGGGCTGCCCCCGAGCTGAGCTCGGCCGGCGCTGGGGTGGATCGGGAAAGGGGGCTTTTCCCTGACTCCCCTACCCTTGGAGTGCGTTCTCCGGTGTTCCCTGGGTGCCACGGTGCTCCGCCCGGCCACTCTGGGTAGCTTCTGGTTGCCAGGTGCACAAGCGAGGCTTGACCTTTGGGGGAAAAAAGGTCTTTGCAACTGGCCACCGCGATTGTTTTCACTTGGGTCCAGGGAGCAAGCCCAGCGCTGGAGAGGCGATGGGCTTTGGGAGCCTGAGAACGAACTCTCGCCTGGGTTCCTGACTGATTTCAGAGGAGGAATCCTGGTAAACTGGGAAGTGCAACAGCGTGGAAGAAAATGAAGTACAAACAGAAAGCACACGACCAGAGGGAACGTGAACCGGACATAGCCTTTTACCTCTCCCGGTCCGCAGGGCTGCAAGAAGAGGTTTTCCTGTCAGCACTCCTAAGTTCAAAAAGTCACAGCGAAATGTCAATGAAAATGCCTGGCGTGTTGGTATTTCATCCATATTAAACAGATCCCTCGTTTTAACCACAAGAGGCACATTCTTCAGTTACTCAGGAAGCTGCATGTAACTGCTGAAGTCTGTTTTTCATTTGTCTGGTATTTTTAAGCTTGTTTTTCTGAAAAGTTGCTGGATGAAAAAAAATGCATCGTTTGCCTCTGTGCAGAATAACCAGCAAAGCATCATCTTTTCTCAGAGGAAATATTTGTGCTCTAGAGTCCCGCCGCTACCCACAGAGCTTGGATGGTGCTGCGGATGATCTCAGTGCCACAGTATTTAAAATTATGATTAATAAATAGTTAACCAGAAGAACTATGGTGGGCTGTGGCAAAAATCATCCCAGATGGCTGGAGGGAATTTATAACTGTGTGAACATGATACAAAGCCTCATAGAAAAACAACACCCTATATCCAGTTTATATTTTAGTGACAACTATTTTTCTAGATAGATGCTTCCCAGAGTTGGCCCCGAAATATTCACAGCAACTAATTAAAGCCAAACCAAATTCCTCGAGGTGGAAAATCTAAATCTGACACCGACACCGTAGTGGTGAATAATAACACATTGAAAGCCTGTGATACGGAAGCTCAAGCTGTTTTTCCTTTTTTCCTACTTCTTACTTGAAAACAAGTGTAGCGGCTTTGCTTCTGGTACCCAGTCCTCTTCCCAGAGGCAGGGAGGCGATGTGCTGGCTAGCCACACATACACATGCACACAGGACATCAGAATGGGTAGATATATTCCTAGCTTCCTAGATGTTTCCTGACATTGATTCTGTAACTGTTTGTTGGGGTTTGTTTTTTACTGAAATTGATATTAAGGTTGAGGAACTCCCTCCCCTCACTTCCCAAACTGCAAATTATGCTTTATACACTTCTCTCCTGACTCTGGTAAGCTGCCTGAACTTCCTTTTCATTCAGTCCATCCGCATGCCTGGTCACATTAATCTTGTTCAAGCACTGCACTAATCCTGCCACCTTCAAAACCTCTCGCTGATTCTCTGTGGCCTACTGAGCCCGTTAAAATTCCTTGGCAGGAAGATCAAGGCTCTGAATCTACCTTTCCCCTGTTCGCCAGTTACCTTTCCCCTGTCCTGCAGCCAAGTGAGACAAATCTGTTGGCCTGGGAAGCCATCCGCTTTACCTTGACCCTTCTGCTCCTGTCACTGCCTTCACAGAGAATCCCTCCCCCCAGTTCTTCCCCCATGACACCATCTTTCAGCAGTCTGTTTTTGGAAAGTGACTCTGAGGACAGTGTATTGGATGGGACAAGGCAGAAAGATACCAGAGGCAGGAGGTTATTGGTTATTAGAATACTACAGGAGACCAATACTAATATTGGTTATTAGAATACTATGAGGAGGATCTGAATTAGCACAGAAAGAAAAGACGATGAATTTTGAAGATTCGGTAAGGACTTGGGGAGAATCCGTTTTCACTACAACAGTGCTTGGGGGAGGGGAGGGCAAAGGGAGGGCTTATTCATTCATAATGCAATCGCACAAAGGGAGGAGAGCGCCATCTACTGGTCAGATACGCTGTCTAAAATGTTTTCAGTCCTCTCGTCAGCAAGAGTCTGGCAAGAATTCCATCTTTGTTTCTTTTCCACCAGTGGAATCCCCAATATCTACTGCCAAAGAGCTTTTAAGGTGTTGCTATCATCACCAGGAATAGTACTGATGAGGGGCGCCTGGATGGCTCAGTGGGTTGAATGTCTGACTCTTGATTTCGGCTCAGGTCATGATGTCAGGGGTGGTGGGTTCGAGCCCCATGTAGGGCTCTGTGCTTACAGTGCAGAGCATGCTTGGGATTCTCTCTCTCTCTCTCTCTCTCTCTCTCTGCCCCTCTCCCATTTGCATGCTCTCTCTCTGTGTCTCTGTCTCTCAAAATAAATAAACTTTTAAAAAGTTTTAAAAAGGGAATAGTGTGATGATACATTAACAAGTGTATTAAAAAGGGAATAGTGTGATGATACATTAACAACTGTATAATCTACAGTTACTGATTATCACAGATTAAAAAATAGGATGGGGCACAAAGCAAAAAGAGGAACAAAGAGTTATCAGTGAGGAATGACATGAGCAGTAGGAAAAGAATATCAGCCTATACAAGTCTCTGACAGCATATATTCTTGGATAAGTGACAAGCTGTGAAGGCAAGGGTTCTCAGAAGGTGAGATGGGGGAGGTGCACATCAAAACCGATCATCTAAGGAGCTTTTTCAATCCATTGTCTTCACCTGGATTCTGATTATGTGCACCCCACACACACACTGAAACCTTTCTCAGCCCCTGTGAATAAAAATAGGACCCACCCTGTAAGTTACATCTGAAAGAAGAATGTAGCAACAGTCTTTGTGACCGTTCATGTTTTATTCCTAGAACATCCCTGGCACTGCTGAGGTAAAATATTACAGTTCCTTCCATCTTCCTCTTTTCTACTCTCTAAGTTGTGTGGGCTTGTCAAAGCCCATTCAAAGTCCCATCTCCCACACAGAGCCATTCCAGACAATTCTTTACCTTTCTAGACTGCCCAGAACATTTATCTGGACTATTCATTTTTGGTTCTTATTTGTTATACAAGTGTGGCCTTTGTATACAAAATGCCACCTGTTCTCCAACTGCCCGAAATGGTTTTAAGCTTCCAGAGGACACAGACCATATCCTCTCTGAATCATCTGGAAACTGTTTTCTGCTAGAAGGGGTAGTGTAGGTACCTAATAAACATCTATTAGATGTGTATATATATTAGTTCAGGGTTCTCAACCTCCGAGCTACTTGACATTTGGTGCCAGGTTAATTCTTTGTTATGGAGGTCACTGTAGGATACTCAGCAACATCCCTGATCTCTACCCACTGAGTATCAGTATCATCCGCCCCCACCCCTCCCCACACACACACTGCCAAATATGGGGGTGCATATGGAGGGGGCAAGTCTTGCTGCAGAGACCTGCTGTATCTGTGTAACATTCGTTAATCTTATCTAAATGTTTCACTTCTCCAAGAAGAAGCTTTCGGAGAGACTGACTTTCGACTTGTCAAAACTGGGGCTAAGGAGAGAAGGATAAAACAAAACTGTTACACCACAGTAACATAAAGATGTACCTTCTCATTCCCATGCTTCTCTTCACATTACTAAAGTGGCCCTTGAAAAAGGGCTTGACTTTAACCTTGATCACTTGGTTAAGGTCATGTCTGCCCATTTTTTTTCCACCATAAAATTACTATTTTTCCCTTTCCATGCTCTGTTCTTTGGAAGTAAGTCATTAGGTCCAGCCCACAATCAAGGGAGGGAGAATTAAGCCTGTGTCCTGAGGACAGGGTATCTACATATATAATGGGACGTTCTGTGAGATTTGTCTCTTCTCCATTTATTTATTCATTCAATTATCTAGATTTATTTTATACTCTGAGTAACTGAATACTGTGTGAGTTTTCTTGCTCAGATCGTTTCCGCTGTGGACACGCTGTGGTAGCTCTCCCAGGTTCCTGTGTCCATTTCACATACCCCCTTTTCAAGGGCTGTTTTTGAAAAATCAAGCATTATCCTTTGCAATTAATTTTTGTTTTAATAAATATTGTTTTAATTCCAGCAAAGTCTAAGCCTGTGTGTGTGTGTGTGTGTGTGTGTGTGTGTGTGTGTGTGTGTGTTTTAGGTTTATTTATTTTGAGAGAGAGAGATCACGAGCAGGGGAGGGGCAGAAAGGGAGGGAGAGAATCCCAACCAGGCTCTGCACGATCAGCATAGAGCCCGACGCAAGGCTCAAACCCATGAACCAACTGTGAAATCATGACCTGAGCCAAAATCAAGAGTTTGGACGTTTAACTGACTGAGGCACCCTGGCTCCCCTTTGTGCGTGTTTTAAACACCTGTGTGTCTGATTTTGTTAGGAAATAAGCAAATGTTAAATTCATTCTTAACACAACTACAAAAAGCAAGTCCCAAGGCAATTCTTATGTATAGACCCATTTATCAGGCCTCTGTTAAATACAGAGAATAACTGACATGTAATTGCTTATAGCTGTGCATTAAATGCTCATAAAATAAAAATTCATCCATGATGATGTGGTATAAATTGCTTCACATAGAAAAAAAAACAAAAAACAGGAAGTTCTGTGGCCAAAGGTATAGTTTTGTCTTTTTTTAAAAAAATAAATTAGCGGGGTGCCTGGTTGGCTTAGTCAGTTAAGCATCAGACTTCGGCTCAGGTCATGATCTCACGGTTCATGGGTTCGAGCCCCACATGGGGCTCCGTGCTAACAGCTCAGAGCCTGGAGCCTGCTTTGGATTGTGTCTCCCTCTCTCTCTGCCCCTCCCCTACTCATGCTCTGTCTCTCTCTCTCTCAAAAATAAATATTTTTTTAAGGTTTTAAAAATGAATAAATTAGCTAGTAATAAATTTGTCCTTTTATTGCATTTCCTGTTTTTACAGAAATTTGCAAAACACTGGAATAATCTGAAATAAATTCTTAGACTATATGTAACTATACCCACTGGAGAGAAATTTTAGTGATGAAAGAAGACACTATCCTTGATCCTAAGTGTCCTTTAAAGGGAGGCACCTATGCAACCATAACTGATTGTAGCTATTTAATGCCAAAGCATATTTGACGTAGTATCATCAAATGATGTCAACACAGATCTGGAAATAGTATTTCTTTTCTTTTTTTTTTTTTAAGATTTTACTTTTAAGTTATCTCTACACCCAACATAGGGCTCAAGCTCATGACCCCAAGATGATCAAGTCACATGCTCTCCCGACCGGTCCAGCCAGGCGCCCCTGGAAATAGTATTTCTCAGCAATGTAGTGCCATAGGAATAGGATGTAATTCGACTTTTTGTGGAACGTTTTTTAAAATGTTTACATATTTCTTTTGAGGGTGGGGAGGGGCAGAGAGAGAGGGAGAGAGAATACCAAGCAGGCTCCACGCTGTCAGGGCAAAGCCAGATGTGGGGCTAGAACTCACAACCATGAGATCATGACCTGAGCTAAAGTCGAGTTGAACACTTAACTGACTCAGCCACCCAGGTGGCGCCCCTAATTTTATTTTACAGAGAGAGAGAGAGAGAGAGCAAGCAAATGGGGGAGAGGGACAGAAGGAGAGAGAGAAAAGAATCTCAAGCAGGCTTCATGCTCAGCACACAGCCCAACATGGGGCTCAATCCCACGACCCTGGCATCATGAACTGAAATTTGGCTCACCAACTTGGAGAGTTGGATGCTCAACCGACGGAGCCACCCAGGCGTCCCTCAGGAGCATTTCTGTAACGCAGACCTTGTGGCTTACGTTCCATGACTCCCAACTTCAAACCTCTAGCCCAAATGACTCCCCCTAATTTGACCCTTGTACATGCATTTGCCTTTTCAACACTGTCACTGTCACTGGATACCCAATAGGGCCCTCAAACTTAACATATCCCAAACTGTGGACTCCTGTCCTTTCCTGCCTGGCTTGATTGTCCCCAGTCGGCTTCCTCCTTGGTAAACGGCAACTCCATCTTTCCAGACGCTCAGCCCAAAAATCTTGCCGACATAGTTGACCTCTCTGGCCTCAAGGCCAGGATTCTTGGCTCGACCTTCAGATTATATCCAGGATCTAGCTGCTGCTTACCACTTCCACTGCCTCCACCCTAGTCCAGGCCACCATCGTGTTCCTCCCGAACTACCGCAATAACCCCCCAGCCAGTCTCCCAGCTTCTCCCCAACCTAGTCACCACATGGCAGAGACTCTTTTACTATGTAAGTCAGCTCATACCACTCCTTCGCCCAAACCCCCCATTGGCTCCCCATCTTACTTAGGTTAAAAACCAAGTCCCGGGGCACCTGGGTGGCTCAGCCGGTCATGCGCCCGACTTTGGCTCAGGTCACGATCTCGAGGTTCGTGAGTTCAAGTCCTGCAACGGGCTCTGTGTTGACAGCACGGAGCCTGCTTTAGATTCTGTGTCTCCCTCTCTCTTTGCCCCTCCCCTGCTCATTCTCCCTTTCTCTCTCTCTCAAAATAAACATAAAAAAAAAAAGTCTTTATAATGGTTGAATTGCCCCAAACTTCATCTCCTGTAACTCCTACCCTCGCGTATTCTGGTCTTCAGACAGGGTGACCTGATTGCTCTAACCTCAGGGTTCTTGCTCCTGCTTCTGCCTGGAATCTTCTCCCCTGCAAACTATCCGCAAGACTCCTTTACTGGGGCACCTGGCTGGCTCAGTCCGTGGAGCATACGACTTCCGGTCTCACGGTCGTGAGTTCCAGCCCCGTGTTGGGGGTAGAGATCACATAGAAAAAGGTAAAAAGAAACCAAAATAGACTCCCTTACTTACTTCAGGTCTTGGCTCACTAGCGAGGCCTTCCTTGACCACCTCCCACTCACTATCACCCCTGCTACATTATTTACATGTTTATTTTCTATCTCCCCTCTACCCTCCCGCCCCCTTTATAAGGTTCACTTCACAGAGGCGGGAACTTCGGGTCAGATGTGTGCACAGCCAATAAGCTGAACGTGCCAAAGATGCCAAATATGGAAAAAATAATAATAATATATAGACACATTATTTTCAATAATTAGTATCATAATATACATTACCCCTGCTTTTCCAATCAGTTTTTCTCTCTGTTGTCGAAAACTGACGTCTGTGCTCAGAGCAGGAACTGGAAGACAGAGTTGGGGTATACAGAAGGAAGATAGTTTACTACTTTGCCAGGCAAAGGAGGTTACAGCAGACTAATGTCTCCAAGACTGCAAGCCCGCCTGGGGGAAAGGGCTGAGGGCTTTTATAGGAAAATACAGGATCTGGGCGATTTGGATAGCAGTCTGGTCCCCGCTGCCAGCCTGGTTCCTCAAGGTGGTCTCATGACTAGAGCTGGCGGGGCCATCTGAGTCTCGTTACTAAGTATACATTGAGGCATGTCAATATCTGTACTGAGTTCTTGGAACAAAGGATTCCACAGAAAAACAAGTGAAAGGGAAGGGGAGGAGGAGGCTTTCAAGAATGAGGAAGAGAAAAATTTGTTCAGTTTAAGTCCAACCCAAAACAAAAAATAGTGATAAAGTCAAGCCTTGCTGGGGGACTAGCACGTTCACCTTTTTTTGTTATTTATTTTTAAGTAATCTCTACTGCTCAAGTGGGGGGTCAAACTCACCACCCTGATTCTTTGTTTTTTAAATCTCTAGCTCCAACGTGGAGCTTGAACTCAGAACCCCAAGACTAAGAGTCGCATGCTCTACCGACTGAGCCGGCCAGGTGTCCCAACTAGTTGTCTATCTCTCTCTTTTTAATGTTTATTTGTTTAGTTCTGAGAGAGAGAAAGAGAGAGGCAGAGGGAGGGAGACAGAGAATCCCAGGGGCTCGAATGCAGGCATCATGAAATCATGACCTGAGCCAAAATTAAGAGTTGGACGCCTAACTGGCTGAGCCATGCAGGCACCCCTAGTGTGTGCATCTTAATTTCCATCCCTCTTTACATTTCTATAGAGGTTTCATCTCTACCTTTTAGATTCCTTATTCTTTGCTAATTTTTCTCTCCTGAAACTAAATTCTTTCTTACGATGTCCGATTCAGACAAATAAAGGATTTATAAAGCGTCTACGTAACCGTTCTCTCAACCTATTTTCTCTCTTGCTCAGTCTTTCACCGGGTTTCTTCTTTATTTCACTTTGTTGCTGTTGTTTCCTTTGTAAGCTTTCCCTTAGATTTCAAAGTGCTTTCATTGCTTATTTCCTCCAGGCCTAGCAAGGAAGGGCTTCAGTTTGGTGGAGTTTTCTCCACCCTCTCTCACTCTTACTTTTTGAGTCCTGGAAACCAGGATTTACTCCAGATTTACTCCACCACAACTTTGTTACTTTTTGTCTTTTCACATTCTTGACACAAAACGGGAGACCTCCAAATGCTTTGTCTACTCTTCACCAAACCAACTGCACACTGAATACAGAGCCAGAAACAGCTCGGCCTAGTGCTCTCAACAACACTGGCTCCTAGAAATGCGTTTTAGAAATTTGTGTGGGTATTTCAGGTTGTCACGATCACTGGGGGGGAAGGGGGATCAGCATGTAATTGGGATGCCAGACATCTACGATGCGACAAACCTGCATGGTAAAATATTGTCCCACAATCCATCGGATTTTTCTTTCTTTTAAAAAAATTTGTTTTCCTTGGGGCGCCTGGGTGGCGCAGTCGGTTAAGCGTCCGACTTCAGCCAGGTCACGATCTCGCGGTCCGTGAGTTCCAGCCCCGCGTCAGGCTCTGGGCTGATGGCTCAGAGCCTGGAGCCTGTTTCCGATTCTGTGTCTCCCTCTCTCTCTGCCCCTCCCCCGTTCGTGCTCTGTCTCTCTCTGTCCCAAAAATAAATAAACGTTGAAAAAAAAAATTTGTTTTCCTTAACAAATTTTGAAGAAGAAAGACAGAGTGTGAGTGGGGGAGGGGCAGAGAGAGAGGGAGACACAAATTCCGAACAGCCTCCAGGCTCTGAGCTGTCAGCACAGACCCGGACATAGAGCTCCAGCCCACAAACGGCCAGATCACAACCTGAGCCAAAGTCGGCTGCTTAAGCGACAGAGCCACCCAGGCGCCCCTCCACCTGACTTTTCAATGTCCTGCCGGACACCCACTTACGTGTCTGAGGCCTAGACTCGAACTTCACTTTACATATGCTCTTTTTTGACGTTTTAGTATACACTAAAATTTCTAAGAATTCTTCTATGTAAAAAAACAATGGAAAATTGTACTTTCACAGAGTCAGAACTTTTACCAAGAAGTTGTACACCATTTTGGAGAAATCATGTCACCCACAGTAAATCCTTACGATGCTTGGGGAACCAACCTATTGAGGTTGCAACTTCTGATTTCACAGTTGTTATGTGTGTGAACAACCACACAACTGCTTCTTTTTTATTTTCTATAGTAGACATATCTTAGCCTTTAAATTTTGAAGTTTATTCATTTATTTACGTAAGTAATCTCTACACCTGAGGTTGGGCTGGAACTCAGGACCCAGAGATCAAGAGTTGCCTGCTCCTCCAACTGAGCCCCCCAGGCGCCCCTAGCCTTTATATTCTGAAGTATTATTATTTTGCTATTTTGCGATGCTTCTCCTTTACCTTACAGCTAGGGTGTTTTGTTGTTGTCGTGTTTAATTATGTGTGCAGGTGGGTTATATTACCCATGATTTTCATTACAGAACAGTAAAAACAAACAAAAACAACAAAAGGAGGTCTATTCAGTATATAAAAAGGGATGTTGGTGCTGATTTAATTCGCTAACAGGTAGACCATTCCAAGATTTCCCATTTGCTTTGGAAGCTACTGTTTATACTTTGACCACACCACACACAACCTCATTTTCACTTTCAAGCATCCTAAGCTGTTAAATAGGGACCCAGACGATGCAGATGCTAATGAAAACTTGCACGGTCCTTAAAAATGGAAATAATCCTGCATGCGTAAAATCTCATTTGATGCTCACGAGAGTCCTACAAAGAAAAGTCAACAAAATCTTTCTAAAGATTCTTCTTACCCACGTAGTGGATTATAGTAAAAATGAAAACAAACAAAAAGTACTTGTTATATTACTGAGCCGCTGTCATACCTTCTCTTTGAGCTTTGAGAGATCCCACAGATTAAACCAAGATTCTCAACCAGATGAAACTTTTTTCTTTAGGATTTCAGCCTGCTCATGCAGAGATGAGAAAACGGAGATCCAAGAAAAGCTAAGCGACTTGCCCACGGCTCTGAGAAATAATATTTGCAAAGCAGGGAGACAGACGTAAGAGTATATGGGATGGCCTATTCTATTACACTAGCTTTTCTCACCGCAAAAGCCGTGGATGAAAGTCGGTTATCAAGGCAAAACCGGACGTGAGCTGCAGGCTCGAGGGCGAGTCCCGCCCTCCGCCCCGCCCCCAGGGCTGTCTGAGGCAGTGCCTGACTGGCGGCCAGCGCAGGGGGCCTCGTGGGGGTCCTTCGCGCGGGCTCCCGACGCACTGCCTGAGTGGGTGCGCAGGCGGCTTCCGGTGTGGGTGACGAGTGGTGGCCGAAGCAGGGGGACATCAAGGGACGTTCAGGCCGGGACCATGGCGGACGGCGGCTCAGAGCGGGCTGATGGGCGCATCGTCAAGATGGAGGTGGACTACAGCGCCACGGTGGATCAGCGACTGCCAGAGTGCGAGAAGCTGGCCAAGGTGAGGGGAGGCCGGCTGGCTGTTCGCGGGCGCCAAGGGCTGAGTCACGGCGCGGAGCTTGCTTAGGCCTCAGGGGGCCTGCGGGCTGAAGGGTGCGTCCCCCACTGCCTGCCCAGCCCGAGTTGGGCCTGCGTGAGCAGGAGGTCCCAGGTGTGCCCCGCAGCGGGAGTACGCTGGTGCATACAGCTTCCCAAACTCTTCCCCTGGACTGATGGCCACTTCCCGGAGGAGTTGGGGCCTCACAGTACTCTTTGCCTTTTCTCGGTACTGTTTATCGTTTACTTTAACAGTTTCCCAGGGGTTACGGCCGCTTTAGCGTTCAGGCTAGATCAGAGAGTTGAGTTCTCTTACTCTGGCTGAATGAACGTATGTCGTTAAGTTGTTTATGGATCATGGGATGTTCCTGGCCTATAGCCAGGAGAAGCAGTAGGAAAGTGAAACAGGACGAAGGTGATGAGCGCAGGACCCCTGCCCTTAAGGAGTTCGTATATATAACGAATTAGACGAGTCAGGCATGGTGGTGCGTGTTACACAAGTATAAAAGTGCTTATTGGAACGCAGAGAAGGAAGCTGTTGTTTTGTTTTTTTTTTTTACTGGTGGGATAAGGAAAGGTTTTACGGAGAAGTTGACGTTTGTTTTGGGCCTTGAAGAAGAAAATTGGGATGGGGAGGAGTCGTCCCCGGAGCGGGAACTGCAGCCGCAAAGACTAACAGGCACAGCAGTGCAGAATAACCTAATTAGGGGAGGTCATGAACCTTGGTTTAGTCCAACTGCTTATCTCCTCCGGAACAGAAATTGAACTTGATCCGAACGTTTTTCACATCTCCTGATATGTGTCAGGCAACTTTATGTACCATTTTACGTATAAAGAAACCAAGCCTCCTGGAGGTATTTGTGGAACACAAGGTAGGAACAGAACCAGGGTTTCAAAACTAGATTTGTCTGACTAGGGTTTGAATGGTTGTGGAATCAATTCCCATCATGGGCTGTTGCTAAGGATTACGCTCAGGCCTCATTCAATTCCTTGATCAATCTAGCCACAAATATTTATTGCTATTCACCTGGGATGCATGTACTAATAGGGTTGTTTTTGTCTCTTAAGGTGCTTACCACAAAAGTACATTTAAGTGTAACTAATTCAGGGACAGGAGGAGTGTCAAGTAATATTTCACAGTAATATTTCTTAAAAAAACAACCTTTCCACTGCTTCCCTTTTTTTCTGATAAAGGCTTTAGTGGGGCTTTAAAAAGACAGGGATAGGGAAGGCTGATGAAGTTGATACACCTGAATTTCTTAGCTTCAGTACACTTGATGGAGGGGAGCCATAAATTCATCTCTGAACTTTCTAGCAGCTTGTGTAAAGAAACATCCTCACTTACATGAGGGTTGGAAAACCCCGACAATGCCGGGCAGATAACAATAGCTGGCATTTGTTGAGTATTTTCTACACTGCCAGGCAACTTTCTGCGTGCTTACATGCATTAGCACATTCGGGCCTCACCTTAGCCCCATGTGATAGGTGTTGTTGTTTTACAGACAAGAAAAGAGTCTAAGAGAAGTTGAGTCACGGGCCCCAAGGTCATACAGTTAGTAGAGTGATGGAGCCAGGATGCAGAGCAAGCAGACTGATTCCGGAGCTTGTGCTGTCTCCATGCTCTCCTGCCTAGTGAGCCAAGTGTAATGAAATCCTGAGCCAACTTCTGACCACTTATCCAGGGAAGGGGGGGAAGTAACTCCTCACCTCCAGTTAATCTTTGCCAATTGGGCATGACAGCCAGACCTCAACTCTTCTCATTTGAGGGAGAAACCAGGGGTATGGATTTGTTTTATACGAATTGCCTCAATATTTAGAATCCGGACACAGATCTGTTTTAAAACACCATTTGAGCCAATACCACATAGATCAGACAAAACATACCTACGGTCCAGAGTCAGCCCCTGAACCAGCACTTTGGAATTAATAGATTGCTGGTTTCCATAAGGAAGAAACCGTTTGCTGAAAAGAAGTACAGCTATGCCTAGAGCTGAGACCTGGGAGAAAAAAAATCTTCCCTTTACCAATTTCTGATAGCCTACTGTCAGTAGTCCGTGCTAGACGTTGTGGGGAGTATAAAGGTTATTAGACAAAGCTCTTGCCCTCAGCTTATAGGCCAGTAAGAAAAAAAAAAAAAAAATTCACTGCTACAGTTGTAGTAATCACGTGTATGGCGTTTATGTAGGATATTATGGTCATGTGTTCAAGACAGTTGGAAAGACTTGCAAACTCAAATGCCTTTTTAGGTGTCAAGTGGGTAGCAGAAATGTTTAAAACAGGGAATGTTGGGGCCTGTTAAACTATGTAAAATAAAAGCCGTTAGAATTTTTTTTTTTTTAAGTTTGTTTATTTTTGAGAGAGAGAAGACACGTGTGCACAAGCTGGAGAAGGACAGAGAGAGAGCGAGAGCATCCCAAGCAAGCTCTGCCAAGGGGTTCAGTCCCACAAACCATTAGATCATGACCTGAGCCGAAGTCAAGAGTCAGAGGCTCAACCCACTAAGCCACCCAGGTGCTCCTGGATTTTTTATTTATTTTTTTAAAGCCAGTGTGCCAGTGGAACAAAACAGGGTACAGGTGTGGATTCTTTTTGTGAGGGAGGAAGGTAGAGGGCTGGGGGTGGGAGGGCATAAATGTTTGTGGTTTTGTTTTTTAATGCAAACCCACAATTTTCAACTTTTGGATTAGACGATTGTCTTACAGTCTAGTTAATTTTTTTAAGTTTTGTTTTGCCTTCTGTTTGTCATTTTATGTTTTCTAACCATTCTGCCAAATGTAAGAAAAATACCTATTTAAAGCATTGTATTTTTACACTGGAATGTATGGGACACTTTAGCATACATTCTTTTGCTTTTTTACTTTAAGCCCATCAATAAAACTGAAGAAAGTTTTGTTTTTTTTACTTTACTTGTGAAAAAACTAAGGTTCAGGCAGCTTAAGTGGTTTATCCAAGGTCTACAGCAAAGCCAGATCAAGCTCAGGTCTCCTGGCAACAGGTAGTGTTCGTTTTGCTACATCTCGCGATATCTTTAAGAGACTTGCTTCCGTGCTTATTTTCCTTACAGCATTTTTAATTTATTTTTTATTTTTATGATGTTTATTTTAAGAGAGTGAGAGTACGAGTTCTTGCACTAATAAGTGGAGTAGAGGCGAGAGAGAGAGAGAGAATCCCAAGCAAGCTCCCCATTATCAGTGCAGAGCCGACTTGGGACTTGATTCCACAAACCTCGAGATTATGACCTGAGCCAAAACCAAGAGTCAGATGCTCAACTGACTGAGCCACCTGGGTGCCCCAAGACAATTTTTATTCTTAATGTGAACAACATTTGCAGGTAAAAATTGTGTGTATAGAAACTTAATAAGAATATACCCAGTGAGAAAAGCACAGAGAGCAGAAACCTTCAGAAGGCATCCTGAAGTCTAGACCTGGGTGGTAAAATTGACAAATCCAGGCCATTTGAATCTCCTACAGTTGTGACTTACTACGACTGTTTCTGTGTCCTAACACTCAACATAGAACACCAGTCACTAATATTTATTGCTGTGTACTTTCTATATGATGTTAGCTGTTATGATGAAGATAATGTACCTAGTATATTCCAGGCATGTCTTGATAAGTATTGCTTTAATCCTTACAGCAACCCTGTGGGGCAGGAATTATTTTTATTACACTCATTTAAGAGAAAATTAAGGGTCAGAGAGCATGAGGGTCTTGCCCTAGGTAGCACAGTGGTGGGCCTGGGATTTAGACCCAAGCAGTCTGGCTGCAGAGCCTGTGTTTTTAACTGTTACATTCTCCTCTGCTGCCTCTGTGATTGGTATTTGATTGATGAAATAATAAAAGTGATACTGGTTCTTGATAATGGTTAGGGCTTCACCGTCCTATTAGCTAAGGAGTTAAAAATTAATCTGAAGAGGGCCTTTTCTGAACTGTATGTAGTATTTAGCAGTTCTTACTACACAGAGGATCACCACCCCTCTTTTCGATTACACTATATTTGGTACGTGGTTGTTTGGGGATTATATTCTTAAATTGAATGTATCCTTTGGTTCTCCTTCTTCATGTCTTTTCATTTCGTTTGGTTACCTGCAGCCTCTTCTCCAGGAGGAGGTGAAATGTAAAACAGTTTATTGATTGCCAGCAGCTCGGACAAAAAGACCCTCTTAAGAAATAGGTAACGTTAGGGGTTTCAGGGTGGCACATTTGGTTGAGCATCTGACCTCGGCCAGGTCACGATCTCACAGTTGGTGAGTTTGAGCCCCATGTCGGGCTCTGTGCTGATAGCTGGAGCCTGGAGCCTGCTTCAGAGCCTGGAGCCTGTCTCCCTCCCTCTCTGCCTGCTCATGCTCTGTCTCTCTCTCTCCCTCCCTCTCTCTCTCTCTCTCTATCTCAAAAATAACAGTAAAAAAAATTTTTTTTTAAAGAAATAGGTCATGTAAAAATACTGGATTAGCTTTAAATTTCAACTACTTGTGGTTAACTTTTTATTGGCCTTTTTCTTGTGTGGGTTGTTTAACAAGTCATTGAAAGGTTGGATCCATTTAGGAGGTAAAAGGTAGAAACATAGAGAACTTACAGATACATAACATACATTGATATGTATGTTGATGATATGTATGTTGAACAAACTCCGTAGTAAGTTACCTCATTTACAAAGATTTTAATGAGAAAAGTGAGTCACAAAAGTCACATGTTCTAATGAGTTGGTTTTGGTAGCTTTGACTGTCTCCTTCCTCTGAGTTGAAAGGCAGCAAGGTGGGGTGGAATTTCAAGAACTGTGAATAGTTAGGAAAGAAGGAAGGTGGTTAGCCATAGCATTGACCATGGAAGATTTGGAGAAAAAAGTGGAATAATTAGAGAATTGGGAGTTGTATTTATTGAAGTTGATGGTAGCATCCCCCAGATAGAACTGAATTGCCGGCCATATAACTTACCACATCCTACTTACCTTGACAGTAAGAATCAGGAATTTTGGGTACCTGGGTGGCTCAGTTGGTTGAGTGTCTGACTTCGGCTTAGGTCATAATCTCGAGGTGAGTCAGGAGTTGTAAGCCATTAAGATCATCTGCTAGTTGTGGTCCAGCCATTCAGTGCATTCTATGTACAAGTTGGTGTGAGGGAAACAATCGAACAAGGTCCACCCCTGAAGGAAGTTATGGACCACTTAGGAGGCAAGACATGCACATTAATGACTGTAGTACAAGGTATAAAGGGATGTACCGTGGTAGCTATAGAAGCAACATCATGTGCTTGGCCAAGTACTGAGCTGCATTGGTGAACAGTATAGACACAGTCCCTCCTCTTGTAGAATTTACATTCTAGTGAGATTAGAAAGACCATGAACATTAAAAGAGAAAAGAGTTTGGGGTCATTACAAAGCTGAAAGTCAGTGGGCTTGTTAGTTAAGGAAGTGCTGAATGACTACTGACTTCCGGAGAGTTAAGAATGCCCTCCTGAGAAGGTGACCTCTGATGTTTTGTTGATACCCGCAGATGATGGCTCTAAAGCAGTATGTGATTTCTTCACATGAAGAATACAGTTAGTTCTTTTACTGGTTTGTTTTTTCTGATTTTTTTTTTAATGTTTTTTGTTTTGTTTTAATTTTCTTTATGTTTATTCATTTTTGAAAGAGAGAGACAGCACAAGCAGGGGTGGGACGGAGAGAGAGGGGGACACAGAATCTGAAGCAGGCTCCAGGCTCTGAACTGTCAGCACAGAGCCTAACAAGGGGCTCGAACTCACTGAACCATGAGATCATGTCCTGAGCCAAAGTCGGACGCTCAACCAACTGAGCCACCCAGGTGCCCCTGTTTGTTTGAGAGAGAGAGAGAAAGAGAGAGAGAGTTTAAGTGGGGAGGGGTAGAGAGAGAGGGAGACACAGAATCCTTAGCAGACTCCAAGCTGTCAGGAAAGAGCACGACATGGGGCTCAAACTCATGAACTGTGACATCACGACCTGAGCCTGAGTTGGCCACTTAACTGGACTGAACCACCCAGGTGCCCCTAGAATGCAGTTCTTTAAAACCTATACTTCTGGGGCACCTGGATGGCTCAGTCAGTTAAGTGGCTGACTCTTGATTTTGGCTCAAGTCATGATCTCACAGTTTGTGGGTTCAAGTCCCACATTGGGCTCTGCACTGATAGTGTGGAGCCCACTTGGGACTCTCTCTCCCTCTCCCCCTCCTGTGCTCTTGTGCGCTGTCTCTCAAAATAAATAAACTTACCAAAAAAAACCGTACTTCTGAATTAAAATACCATAAACAGCGGGTGCCTGGGTGGCTCAGTCATTAAACATCCGACTTTGGCTAAGGTCATGATTTCATGGCTCATGAGCGTCAAGCTTTGTGCTGACAGCACAGAGCCTGGAGCCTGCTTCGGATTCTGTGTCTTCCTCTCTCTCTCTACATCTTTGCTGCTCACAGTCTATCTCTCTCTCTCAAAAATAAATGAACGTGAAAAAAAAATCTAAAATGAGTTGATTGGATTAAATACTCTGTGGCAGTCTTTAAGTTCTGAGATTCTTTGATCTTCTATGATTTATTAGCTTTTAACTTTGGAGAATTTATGGATTTGTTCTTTGTTCTTTTCCTCTGATGGGCATTTAGTTAGCCTTTATTGTACACGTGAATCCGTAGAGTTTTCAGAACTGATGCTCTCCTTTGCATAGGAAACGTTGTTACAACACTAGTCATCCTGTTTCAGATTTAATTACAGTAATCATATATTTCAGAGTTAAAGAAAATTCAAACAATGACCATACAGATCATAATCTGTACTCCATAGAAAATTCATAGTTTAAACGTTATTTTGGAAAATATAGAAAGTATTTTGAAAAATCCAAACATTATTTGTGTCCTTAATTCAAAAACTGTTTAATTACTTTCTTTGATCAGTAAAAGAGTAGTACTCATGTACTGTCCATGAATGTCATTAAAATAAAAAAAAGTTCTGGGGCTCCTGGCTGGCTCAGTTGGTGGAGCACGTGGCTCTTGATCTCAGGGTTGTGAGTTCGAGCCCATGTTGGGTGTAGAGATTACCTAAAAATAAAATCTTAAAAAAAGGCTCAATCGGTTAAGCATCCACCTCTTGATTTTGGCTCAGTTCTGAATCTCACAGTACGTGAATTGGAGCCCCCCTTCCCCCCCACACTGACAGCCCGGAGCCTGCTTGGGATTGTCTCTCTCTCTGTCCCTGCCCTGCTGTCCTGCACAGGCACGCGCGCTCTCTCTCTCTCAAAATAAATAAACTTATTTTTTTTTCATTTATAGTTAGAAAAACAATTTCAAAATAAAATCCTCATCACTTTTGATTCATTCATTGTTATTAATACCAGTATCTTAAATACTTGTAATTTTTTTTGCTGTGGGCTGGTTTTGTTTTTATTAAAATGTGTGGTTTCTAATAGGATGGCTTATTTTAGTCCTGGTGTATTATCATTTAGGTTTATATGATTTGGATTTTGTTACTCCTGTTTCCTAATGTGCGCCCCAGGGGGAATATTTTGTTTTTGCATATGAGATGGAGGTCATTATCAGTTGACCAAAAGGGGTATATTCCATTTGGATCAGTATCTGCTTAAAGGCATGACCTTTGGTATAGCATGTATGGATAGTCTCAGGTGGTCTTTATTTCCTTTAAGCACAGTTAAAATTTTTTTTTTTTTTTTAACGTTTCTTTTTGAGACAGAGAGAGACAGAGCATGAATGGGGGAGGGTCAGAGAGAAAGAGACACAGAATCTGAAACAGGCTCCAGGCTCCGAGCTGTCAGCACAGAGGCTGATGCGGGGCTCGAACTCACGGACCGCGAGATCATGCCCTGAGCCGAGGTCAGCCGCTCAACCGACTGAGCCACCCAGGTGCCCCAGTTACAATTTATTTTTAAAGGCATTGAAAAATTAGGGGCACCTGGCAGGCTCAGTCAGCAGAACCTGCAACTCATGATCTCAGGGTCGTGAGTTCAAGCCCCACTTTGGCCATACAGCTTACTTTAAAAAAAAAAAAAGAAGAAAAAGTCACTGAAAAATTAAACCAGGGTTTCTTGTCTTTTTACCACCAGATATCCTTTTTATTTTTCCTCAAAACTTCATGTTTTAAGTTTATTTATTTGTTTTGAGAGAGACAGACAGACAGAGCGAGAGGGGGAAGAGCAAGAAGAGAGAATCCGAAACATGCTGTCTGCTACCAGTGTGCTAAGCCCAGCACGGGGTTTGAACTCCCCAACCGTGAGATCGTGACCTGAGCCGAGATCAAGAGTTAGAAGCTTAACTGACTGAGCCACTCAGGTGCCCCTCAGAACTTCGTGTATTGAAGTATTTGTTATGGTGACTTCATAGAGAAATCACTCATTTTTCCCATTTTTTTCTTTAAAGACAGGTGTGACTGCCAATTAAGAGTCTATTCAGAACAAGATAATCTGGTATTCCCACACTGAGTGGATAATTAGAATCCAAAACAAAGACTTGAGGTTTTTCTCAGGTGTTAAATTATTGTTCTATATTCAGTTTCTCTTAGGTGATTTGAAATGTTAAAAATAGCTTGTGGACCCCAAGTTGGAAACCACTGACTTAAGGAGTCCACAGGAAAAGCAAGCACTACGATGGAAAGGAACAAAACAATAATAGTAATTCCTCAAAAATGGATT
The DNA here is from genome assembly GCF_018350155.1 of Leopardus geoffroyi. Lineage (NCBI taxonomy): Eukaryota > Metazoa > Chordata > Mammalia > Carnivora > Felidae > Leopardus > Leopardus geoffroyi. Next base: position 47,663,249 of record NC_059330.1, read on the forward strand.
TTTTTTGTGTGTGTCATTTTATTTTTATTTTTTTCAACGTTTTTATTTACTTTTTGGGACAGAGAGAGACAGAGCATGAACGGGGGAGGGGCAGAGAGAGAGGGAGACACAGAATCGGAAACAGGCTCCAGGCTCTGAGCCATCAGCCCAGAGCCCGACGCGGGGCTCGAACTCACGGACCGCGAGATCGTGACCTGGCTGAAGTCGGACGCCTAACCGACTGCGCCACCCAGGCGCCCCAGAAACCTCTCATTTTAGACTGTTGTTTGGCTGGTAGTGTTTTCATTGTTCGTTTGTATCTTTTGTTTTAGGAAGGAAGACTTCAAGAAGTCATTGAAACCCTTCTCTCTTTGGAGAAACAGACCCGCACCGTGAGTAGATTATAGTGAAAACCTCAATTATCATTGATTCTATTTAACAATGTTCCGTTGACTCTCAGCATATTTTCATTCTTACAGGCTTCTGATATGGTGTCTACATCCCGTATCCTAGTTGCAGTGGTGAAGATGTGCTATGAGGCTAAAGAATGGGATTTACTTAATGAAAATATTATGCTTTTGTCAAAAAGACGGAGCCAATTAAAGCAAGTGAGTTCGTGACTGCTCATAAAACAAATACATTTGCATTTAAATAAGGACATTTAGAAAACCTTTCTGTGAATCTGTTTTAAATTACTGTTAAATCAGCATTACAACATTCTAGACAGTTTTTAAAAATTCTGTCCATATTTTCATGTCAGCTGCTTTTATGTTTTTTTTTCTTCTAGTTTTCATATATTTGCATATTTTTACAAAATTGTGCTGAGAATGTTGGTGCAGCTTTGTTCTGTTTCCGTGTTGCTCCCTATCTTCATATTTATTATTTTAAGTGATTGTGTTATAAGCCATCAAGCTAATAATCTATCATTTACTTAATCATGTATTTTGGGGCAACTGAGTGGCTCAGTCAGATAAGCCTCCAGCTTTGGCTCAGGTCATGATCTCGTGGTCTGTGGGTTCGAGCCCTGCATTGGGCTCTGTGCTGACAGCTCAAGAGCCTGGAGCCTGCTTCAGATCCTGTGTCTCCCTCTCTCTCTGCCCCTCCCTTGCTCGCACTCTGCCTGTCTGTATCTCAAAAATAAACAAAGGTTAAAAAAAATTTTTTTAATCATGTCTTTCATTAAACAATTAATATTTCACTTATTTTGAGGCAGTTTTTCAGACATTTTGACTACTTATTTTGTTTAAAGATTATGTTTTCTTTTGGTGTTTTGGGGAAGCTAGATTTTACTGTTTCCCTGTTCTTTTGCTTGAGGTTTGTTTTGTTTTGTTTTGTTTTTTAAGTAAACTCCGTGCCCAACATGGGGCTTGAACCCATGACCCCAACATCAAGAGCCCCGTGTTCTATGAACTGAGTTGGCCGGCACCCCTTTCGCTTGAGATATTTAAATGATCCTCTGTACGAAAGAGTCCACTTTTGTCATTTATATCTCATCTTTCAAGTACTGTTCCCTGAGTAGCTTCTGGGTTTTTATTTTTGCTTTCAAATAAAGGTATTGACGTTATAAAACGGGGAGTAGTAGAACCAAAAAACAAATAGGGTGTTCTTGTTCAAATCCCTTGTTTTATTAGTTTACTGCTAGAGTGAACTTAGTGATAGAGTAGGTTAAATTATTTTTTGCAAGAAACAATTTGTTGTTCTTTTTTTAGATAAGTTTACATGCATATAATTTGTTGTCAAGAATTAACATAGAGGGACACCTGGCTGGCTCAGTCAGTGGAGCGTGTGGCTTTTGACCTCGGGGTTGTGAGTTCGAGCCCCGTGTTGGGTGTAGAGGTTACTTAAAATATTTTTTAAAAAAGAATTCACATTGATTTGAGGCAATCTCGTACATGTGAATGTGAAATTCCTTTAAATATGCCTTTTGTTGCTCAGTTCTGTGCTTTCAGAGACCATCATAGAGTTGGTTGTGAGACTGGCATAGATGAGTCATTGCCTTCCTCTGGTTTTCTGAGATTTGCTTGCTATGGGACGATTTGGAAAGGGCTGCTTCCCTAGACATCTTGAGGTAGCCTGGCTTAAACGAAAATGTGTTTTGTGTAGGACTGGTGCCGTTCAAACAAAGCACGTATCCTAAACTAAAGGTTTAATAGAGTCCTAGCATTTCAGAACTAGTAGAGGGACTGTTAACTCTGTCCCTTTCCTGATTGAGAAACTGACATTTCTATGTAAGACTCTTGGAATGTGAAGAAATGTGCCAGGTCACCTTTGGTTCAGTACAGAATATGATCCCTGATAGTAGTGTCGTACCTCTTGAACAAGTGCCCTAAAGGTGACTTATTTTTTATTTTACCTTTTTTTAAGCCACACACACACTCCCAGCAGTATACAGTAAGTGACACACAACGTCGGCGGTGCTAGGAGACCTGATAGGAGGAAGAGAGGGTTTTGATCACATTTGTCGGGGGGCGGGGGGGGGGGAACGTCCCGGAGAAAGAGGAGCGTGAGCCCATCTCCCAGCTGGCTGACGGATGACCCCGACTGCAGTGGCACTGCCCTTTTCACCGTGACAACAATGTTATGTCTTAGCTCTGGAAGGTGCTTAGGGACTCAGAATGTCTCTTTCCTTTTCCCATAATTACTTTTTACCTAGAGCTTTTCTTTCTGGTTTACCAGACTTAGAAAGTAATGATTTTCTTAAAATAACCTTTTCTGGATTGCTTAAAATTAATGGTTTCTAATTCACTGTCTGTCACTTGAGCCCAGGGGGTAAGCCTCACTCCTGCCATGACTTACCTAATGACTTGTGTTTTTCTCAGAGAGCAGCAGGATGTTCACTTATCATTAGAATATTGATATAACTGTTTTGTTTGTTTTTCTTTTACCCCATCTGATTTCTGTTAATGTAGTTTTTGCACAGCTTTTAGAATTACTAATTTGTATGCCCTTGTAGAAATCATTATTATAATTAGTGTTGGAAGGATCATGGTTTTTTGTTGTTTTTTTTTTTTAATTTTTTTTTTCAACGTTTTATTTATTTTTGGGACAGAGAGAGACAGAGCATGAACGGGGGAGGGGCAGAGAGAGAGGGAGACACAGAATCGGAAACAGGCTCCAGGCTCTGAACCATCAGCCCAGAGCCCGACGCGGGGCTCGAACTCACCGTGAGATTGTGACCTGGCTGAAGTCGGACGCTTAACCGACTACGCCACCCAGGTGCCCCTTAATTTTTTTTTTTTAACGTTTATTTTTGAGACAGAGAGAGACAGAGCATGAACGGGGGAGGGTCAGAGAGAGGGAGACACAGAATCTGAAACGGGCTCCAGGCTCTGAGCTGTCAGCACAGAGCCCGATGGGGGGCTGGAACTCACGGACTGCGAGATCACGACCTGAGCCGAAGTCAGACGCTTAACCGACTGAGCCACCCAGGCGCCCCAGAAGGATCATGTTTTGAGATACAAAGTGTCCCAGACCCTTGCTGAAAGAGTTGTGTTTTACAATAAAACCTTTATTTTCTGGAACTCCTGTGTGTCTGTGAATGGCCATTTTTTCAGTTAATTAGAAGTTTGACCTGAACTACATGAATATTGTTTTTTAAGGAAATCTTTGCAAGATATACAATGGGATTTTTTTTTTCCCAGCATGATTGAGGTACAGTTGACAGCAAGATATTCTGTTTACTTTTCTGCTGTCTTAAACAAAATATATTTAATATAGTTTAACATTTTCTTTATGACAAAGAGTCCTAATTATTATTCTCAATGATTATCATAACTGATAATGCTGTTCAGAGTCTATATTAGAGGTTGCAAACTACAGGCCAGGGTCCAAATCCCACCTGCCAGCTTTGTAAATAGAGTTTTTGGAACACAGCCACACCCATTTGTTATATATTGTCTGGCAGCTTCTGAGGTTACAAAGGCAGTTGAATAGTTGAGGCAGAAACCCTATTGCCCACAAAGTTTAAAATATTTACTGTGTAAATGTTTACTAAAACGTACAGAGAAGTTTTGCTGACCCCTGACCTAGAATGTTAGAGCTAGAGGAAATGTATCCAACCCACTTACATTATCTGAGAAACCTGGGCAGGGGATGCTGTGACTTTCAATGTCCTGTTTCATTGAGGGGAGTATGGATGATTGTGGCTTCTCCGCCCTCCTGAGGCCCGGCGGGGGTGGGGGGCGGCTGCTAAACCCTCTGCCTCTGCTACGGACTCTTTCTTAACTCACAGTATCTGCTAGCTGTGGCTTCATTGCTGTTCATAGCCACTGGTGACCCCTGCTTTTCTCTTGTCCTTTTTCCCCCTTTCGTCTATTACAACTTCTTCCATGCTTTTTTGTTTGGCCCCAAAAAAGCTAGCTAGGAAGCCTTCTAATAGACATCGTCAAATACCCCTTTTATGTAATCATGTATGTTCGCTCTTTGTAGTGGGGAGGGGTAAAGTCTTTGCACCTGAGGTTTTCCTAACCTTTTTACGTTATTCCTGGGTGTTCAGTACATCGTAGCTGTCAGAGACATTTTGATTTTTTTTTTTTAAGCAAGCTCTATGCCAAACATGGGGGTAGAACTCACGGCTCTTGAGATTAAGAGTTGCATGCTCTAGGGGCACCTGGGTGGCTCAGTCTGTTAAGCGTCTGACTTCAAGTCAGGCCATGATCTCGCGGTTTGTGAGTTGAAGCCCCATGTCAGGCTTGTGCTGACAATTCAGAGCCTGGAGCCTGCTTCAGATTCTGCATCTCCCTCCCTCTCTCTCTGCCCCTCCCTGCTCACTCTGTCTCTCTCAAAAATAAATAAAACATTAAAAAAAAAAAAGTTGCATGTTCTACCAACTGAGCTAGCCAGGCACCAGGCACCCCCTCCCTTTTATTTTTTTAAGATTTTATTTATTTGTGTATTTATTTATTTCACAGAATGGAAAGTATACCTATTCTTTTTTTTTTTTTTTTTTCCTTAAGGTTTATTATTTATTTAGGGAGAGTGAGCAAGTGAGGGAGGAGTGGAGGGAGAGAGAGAAAATCCCAAGAAGGCTCTACACTGTCAGGGCAGAGCCCAATATGGGAATCCAACTCATGAACCATGAGATCATGACCTGCGCTGAAGTTGGACACAACCAACTGAGCCACCCAAGTGCCCCCAAGATTTTATTTTTTTAAGTAATTTCTACACCCAACATCAGGCTCCAACCTATAATCCCAAGATCAAGAGTTGCACGCTCCACTGACTGAGCCAGCCAGGCGCCCCTTACTTTTTTTTTTTTTCAACGTTTATTTATTTATTTTTTTGGGACAGAGAGAGACAGAGCATGAACGGGGGAGGGGCAGAGAGAGAGGGAGACACAGAATCGGAAACAGGCTCCAGGCTCTGAGCCATTAGCCCAGAGCCTGATGCGGGGCTCGAACTCACGGACCGCGAGATCGTGACCTGGCTGAAGTCGGATGCTTAACCGACTGCGCCACCCAGGCGCCCCCGCCCCTTACTTTTAAGTAACCTCTTCACCCGACTCGAATCCACAACCCAGAGATCAGATTAAGAGTTGCATGCTCTGCGAACAGAGCCAGCCAGGCACCCCTTATGTTTTGTTATGGGCATAATACTTCTTTTTTAACTGTATGAGAAATGAATCTTGCTTATGAATGGTTTTTATTATTTTAGGCTGTTGCAAAAATGGTTCAACAGTGCTGTACTTACGTCGAGGAAATCACAGACCTTCCGATCAAGCTTCGATTAATTGATACTCTGCGAATGGTTACAGAAGGCAAGGTAAGTTTTCCATTGGCATAACTCATAGTGGAAATTACTATCCTATCTGTGTTCAGAGATATTTAGATATGCAGACATTAGATCAGTATATATTTAAGATGACAAAATAGGTCATTACCTTGATTCAACCATTATCTTTGTACTTTTCCTTGTAGTATCTTCCCATTTACAAATGAATATATTTAAAATAGTGGCAGTCTTGATATATCCAGATTTTTCTGGGAATTAGTGATCTTACTCCATATTTACATGTGGCAATAATTAAAGATAAAGTTAATTCTTCACCCTGGCCTAGATCTGCTTGAGAAATCTATGCTTGGGATAGCTACAGTTTTACTCTACTATTTAAATTAATAGAGGGGCTCCTGGGTGGCTCAGTTAAGCATCTGACTCTTGATTTCAGCTCAGATCATGATCTCATGATTCCTGAGATTGAGCTCTTCGTCAAGCTCCATGGGGAGTATGGAGCCTGCTTGGGGTTATCTCTCTCCCTTTCTCTCTGCCCCTCCCCAGCTCACGTGCACATGTACTCGCTCTCTCAAAACAAATAAAAGAGTATTGGGGTGCATGTCTGGCTCAGTTGGGAGAGCTTGTGACTCTTGGAGTCCTGAGTTCCAGCCCCATGATGAGTGTAGTTTACTTAAGAATTAATAGTAACAGGGGTGCCTGGTTGGCTTACTTGGTTAAGCATCCGACTGAATTTCGGTTCGGTCATGATCTCATGGTTCATGAGTTAAGCCCTGTGTCAAGCGCTGACAGTGCAGAGCCTGCTTGGGATCCTGTCTCTCCCTCTCTCTCTGCCCCTTCCCTGCTTGTGCTCGCTTGCTCTCAAAACAAATAAAGTAATTGAGTATTTGCAGTGTAAACTTAATTTTAAAACTTTCACTGTCTTACCAGAATCTGTTTGTATTTGTTTTGATGCTTTTTTTTTTTTTTCCTCCTAATCTTGTTTCTTTAAAAACAGCAAGTATAAAATGGTGACTGAGGTAAATATGTTTTTTTCTGGACAGATATTTGTGATTTGAGGACAAAACTTTAGCTTATGTTTAACTTCTTGGGTCTTGGTTTGACTGTCCCATCAGTTCAGTAAATGTTTATTGAGCACTTGTGTTGTGCTAGATCCAGAATGAACATGACGCTGTTCTTTACCACCGCAAAGAGATCCATCAGAAAAATAGTCACTGCGCTGTGTCTCGACAGTGGCAGTGGGTCTGCCGTTCCCATGTCACAGAGGCAGGGTGTGATGGCTGAGCTGGCTTTTTATTTTTTTATTTTTTTATTTTTATTTATTTATTTATTTATTTAAAAAAAAATTTTTTTAACGTTTATTTATTTTTGAGACAGAAAGAGACAGAGCATGAACGGGGGAGGGGCAGAGAGAGAGGGAGACACAGAATCAGAAGCAGGCTCCAGGCTCTGAGCCATCAGCCCAGAGACCGACGCGGGGCTCGAACTCACTGACGGTGACCTGATCTGAAGTCGTGACCTGAGCTGAAGTCGGACGCCCAACCGACTGAGCCACCCAGGCGCCCCTGAGCTGGCTTTTTAAGAATGAATAGAAATTTGGGGCGCCTGGGTGGCTCAGTTAAGCGCCCAACTCTTGATTTCAGCTCGGGTCGTGATTTCACAGTTCATGAGTTCATGCCCCACGTCGGGCTCTGTGTTGACAGTGTGGAACTTGCTTGGGAGTCTCTCTCTCTCTCCCCTTCTCTGTCTGCCCCACCCACACTCGTGTGCACTCTCTCTCTTTTTCAAAATAAATAACGTTTTTGGGGCGCCTGGGTGGCACAGTCAGGTAAGCATCTGACTTCAGCTCAGGTCGTGATCTCTCACTGTGTGAGTTTGAGCCCCGCGTCGGACTCTGTGCTGACAAGCTCAGAGCCTGGAGCCTGCTTCAGATTCTGTGTCTCACTTTCTCTCTGCCCCTCTCTTGCTAGTGCTCTTTGTGTCTCAAAAACAAACGTTAAAAAAAAATATTTTTTTAAATAAAGTTTTTTTAAAAAAAGAACGAATAGAAATTTGGGGCACCTGGGTGACTGAGTCAGTTGACTATCCAACTCTTGATTTCAGCTCAGGTCACGACCCCATGGTTCGTGGGATCAAGCCCACATAAGGGCTCTGCGTGGTGCCTGCTTGGAATTCTCTCCTTTTTTCTCTCTCTGTCCTTCCTCCACTTGTACGCTCTCTGTGTCTCTCAACGTAAATACACTTTATTTAAAAAAAAAAGAAGAAGAATAGAAATTCACAGGGGGTAGGGGCATAGGGAGAACGGCAGTTTAGACATAGGGGAAATTCTATACAAATATGTCAAAGTAAGAAACACATGGAACATTTAGGAAAGTGGAAGTAGTTTGTTATTCTTGGAGATTAAGGTTTTTGGGGGTAGAGTGGGAAAAAGGGTTACTGCAAAGCAAAGGCTGAAGGGACAAGCAAGCCCAAACATGAAAATTAGTTCCCTAGACTTGATTAGGCTATAGTTCTTTAAAAAAAAATTTTTTTTGTTAGGTTTATTCATTTTTCAGAGGCAGAGAGAGATGGAGTGTGAGCGGGGGAGGGGCAGAGAGAGGGGGAGACACAGAATCTGAGGCAGGCTCCAGACTCTGAGCTGTCCGCACAGGGCCCAACATAGGGCTCGAAGTCACCAACCGTGAGATCATGACCTGAGCTGAAGTTGGACACTCAACTGACTGAGCCACCCAGGTGCCCCGATTAGGCTATAGTTCTATTTTTTATGTTTAATTTGTTGGAAATTATATCATCTAACATTACATAGCTGCAAAAAATGCTCATAACTTTAATACTTAAGATCAGATATTTTTATCTTATTATTATTATTTTTTTTTTAAGTCAGCTCTATGCCCAACATGGGGCTTGAACTTATGACCCCAAGGTCAAGAGTTGCATACTCTACTGACTGAGCCAATCAGGCGCCCCTCAAATAATTCTTTTAAAGGCACTGTTCTATTTTCTGTGCTATTTAATGTAGCATGTGGTTCTGTTACTCATTAAACACAAGGATTTCATATTTAGGTTCTCAAAGTAAAGCTACAAAATATGGATAATGTTTTGTAGAAACATTTTCTTAAAAAATTATGTGATTGTGAGATGTAAAATCACACAGCTGTATTTGTACATGGAGGATAAAGTGCACCATAACTGGATGATAAATACTATTAGGCTTGGTTTGAATAATAGTTCAATTCTACCTTTAAAATTTTAACACACACACACACAAATTTAACACATTTTGGGGCACCTCAGTGGCTCGGTCAGTTGAGCATCCCACTTTTTTTTTTTTTTTTTATAGTGTTTTTTGGTGTTTGTTTATTTTTGAGAGAGAGAGACAGCGTGAACAGGAGAGGGGCAGAGACAGAGGGAGGCACAGAATCCAAAGCAGGCTCCAGGCCCTGAGCTGTCAGCACATGAACTGCGAGATCATGACCTGAGCCAAAGTTGGATGCCCAACTGACTGAGCCACGCAGGTGCCCCTTGAGTATCCCACTCTTGGTTTTCACCCACTCAGGTGAAGATCCCAGGGTCATGGATCAAGCCCTGCATCTAGCTTTGCCCTGCGCTTGGAGCCTGCTTGAACTTTCTCTCTTTCCCTCTGCCCCTCTGCCTCACTCGCTTGTTCTCTCTCAAAACTGGGGGCACCTGGGTGGATCAGTTGGTTAAGTGTCCAACTCTTGATTTTGGCTCATGGTTCATGAGTTCCAGTCCCGCGTTAGGCTCTGCACTGACAGCACGGAGCCCACTTGGGATTCGCCGTTTCAGTCTCTCTCTCCACCCCTCCCCTGCTCGTGTGCTTGCTCACTCTCAAAAATAAACATTTAGGGGCTCCTGGGTGGCTCAGTCGGTTAGGCGTCCGACTTCAGCTCAGGTCACGATCTCGCGGTCCGCGAGTTCGAGCCCCGCATTGGGCTCTGGGCTGATGGCTCAGAGCCTGGAGCCTGCTTCTGATTCTGTGTCTCCCTCTCTCTCTGCCCCTCCCCCGTTCATGCTGTGTCTCTCTCTGTCTCAAAAATAAATAAACGTTAAAAAATAAAAATTTTTTTAAATAAAAAAATAAACAATTAAAAAACTTTTAATACACGTCTGAGAATTTTCATAATACAGATTTCTCATATTTGTAGATTTATGTTGAAATTGAGCGTGCTCGACTGACTAAAACATTAGCAACCATAAAAGAACAAAATGGTGATGTGAAAGAGGCAGCCTCCATTTTACAAGAGTTACAGGTAAGGAGTTGTATTTAGAATGTGAAAATCCTGATATTTAGTCGGCAGTGTTTCTTGTAGATAGATCTTATTTTGGCACCTGGTCACTTCTTCACAACTACCAAGGTTGAGGGTGAGGGCAGTGGAGGGTGAGGTTATTCAAGTACCTGAAAATTATGTCATTATGGTCCCTGCTAAAACTGCTAAAAAAAGTTGTGAAGAAAAGTTAGAAGCAATGAATCAGTCTTGATGTGTGCTATTATTTTAACATTTTCATCCTCTTTAGAACTTAAATCAGTAATTCATGTACTGTTTACTGATGCGTTAGGGATTTGCTGTTAATCATCAGCTTCGTTTTAAATGAATACTTGATTGTTGGTCAATTTCTAGACTAAATTGGTTTAACAAAGACAAATTGCATCATAATTTGCTATGTTTCAGGACAGATTTTTAGGAGAGATCTTAAAATGAGATAGCAAAGAGCTAAGAAATCTGAGAAAAGCCATAGACTCCCTAATAAAAAAAATGTACCTGAACTACACTCAAAATTTTGTTTATAATTTTGGCCCATCAAGGTTTCCCCAGTAAGTTAAATTGCTTATTCTGGTTTTTCAGTCATGTGCCATTGTGGCCAAAGGAAGGGGAACCATAATACTGAGAGGATCTTGTGTGCTCTGCGTTGTCTGTGTTCTTTTTTTTTTAAAGCATGTCTTGAGTTCTCTATACACTTTATCTTATTTAATGTTCACACACGACACTATTTCTATCCCCATTTTTCTGCCAAGGAAACTGAAATTTAAAAGGATTAAGTAATGTGCCTAAAGTCACTGCCAAGAATTGGTAGAGTTCAGATTCATACTAGTTCTGTTTGACTTCAGACTTCTTTTCTTCTTTTTAATTAAAAGACTGTATTTTTTGGAGCAGTTTTAGGTTCACAACAAAGCTGAGTGGCAAGTACAGAGAGTGCCCATATAGCCCCCGAAGCACCATCCCCCCCACACCCACACATACACACGCACCACTTCCCCTCCTGCCAGCATCTCGAACCAGAGTGGTTCGTTAGTTACGGTTGATGAACCTGTGTCAACACGTGATCACCCAAAGTCTATAGTTTGCCTTAAGGTTCACTCTCGATATTGTACATTCTGTGGATTTTGACAAATGTCTAATGACGTGTGTTTATCAGTGTAGTACCATACAAAATAGTTCACTGCCCTAAAAATTCTCTATGCTCTAACTATTCCTCCCTCTCTCCACTCCCCCACCCCCTGGCAACCACTGATCTTTCTACCATCTCTATAGTTTTGTCTTTCAACCAGGAGGATTATGTGCCCCACAATTTAACATCCTCTGAAATATTCTTGCCAGAAAAAATCACCTCAATTATATAAAGCTTCTAGGTTTAACTACCAGTTTACAAGATACACTGGGGACAGAGGAGCTTATTAAATGATACCACAGGGATGCAATCAGTGTAATTTAGACTCCAGGAAACTGTAGGATGATTGGCTTGATTTTGTCAATAAATAAATGGCAAGGCTAAAAGAAACTTACCTACCACTTGCAAAGTATAAGCCTTATTTGGATTCTGATTTAATTAAATGAGATATTGAGGACTGACTAGATATTTAGTGATCTAAGAAATTTTTAGGTATGATCATTTTTTTTTCAGTTTCTCTTTTAGAAGTACATACTGAAATAAATGTAAGATGTTACCTGAAATTTGCTTCAAAATACTTGACACATGCAGAGTGAGTGAACATACATAAATGGAACATCGATGGTTTCATTTTGCATCCATACATTCATCAGTGTATACGTTTTTATTTTCTTTAATAAAAAAATTACAAAGACCATGAAAAACCTTTTCAGACCTAATAATAATAGCCTTACTTCATTTTACTTTGTTATTCTACATTTTATAAATTAATTTGCAATATGTGTGTACCAAGTATTAAAAATGTTTTTATAGTATTTGACATACCTGGTTTTCTATGTTGTATCTGTTGCATATTGACTGTAACTGTACATCCTGCATCCGTTTGGAGTCATGTCAGCCTTGTTACCCGAATTATAAAAAGGCTAGAACCTCTTTTTTTCCTTAATTTTTTTATTATATAAATAGCCTGCAAGTGGCATCATATTTTGGGTTCAGAATTGTAATTTCCTCACTAGCCATGAGGAAAACGCAAATTAAAACCACAGTGAGATATCCCTACACGCGTATTAGAACAGCTCAGAAAAAAAAATACAATACCAAGCGCTGGCAGGGATGCGAAGTGATGAGAACTCTCATCCGTTGCTGATGGGAATGAGAAATGGTGCAGTCACTCTGGGAAACAGTTTGGCAGTTTCCTTTTTTCTTTTTTTTTTTTTCCTGGCATCGGCTGAGCCATTGGCATTATCGGCGCTGGCCACAGTGCCATCCACAGACCATCGTGAGAAAGGGCCACCGTCTGCAGTTTGGCAGTTTCTTATGAAGCTGAACGTATGCTTGCCAGACGACCGAGCGGTCCCGCTTCTTGTGCCCAAGAGAAATGAAAACTTAAGTTCACACTCAACCTGTCCACTGATGTTCAGGGTAGTCTTGTTAGTGATGGGCACAGGTTGGAAACGGCCCAGCTGTCCTTCAGCCGGAGAGTGGATAAACTGGTTCCTCCACACAGTGGAACACTTCGTGGCCGTAAAAAGGAATGGACCTGTTGTTTCAGAATCATTGGCTGTCGAGGGTTCAAAGTGGGGGAACTACGTGACTGTAAAGGGGGTAGCACGTGGGAGTATTTGGGGCTGAAAGAACTGTCCTGTATCTTGATTGTGATGGTGATTAAACTACATAGGTTAACTACATAGTTCTACTATTGTTAACTACGTAGGCGAAAATTCACAGAACTTTTTATACCAGAAGAAAAAATAGCCATTTACTATATATTTTTTAAAATTGTAATTTCCTGGAGGAAACCAGCTTTTTAGATCATCATCAGTACTCTGTCAGTGTGCGAGAAGTTTCTTGTTATTGGACAGGCGTGAATGTTTTAATACATTTAACTTTGCAGTTTTTAAAAATTAACAAATATAAACTTATTTGGGGACTTTACTAGGTGGAAACCTACGGATCAATGGAAAAGAAAGAGCGAGTGGAGTTTATCTTGGAGCAGATGAGGCTCTGTCTAGCTGTGAAGGATTACATTCGTACACAAATCATCAGCAAGAAAATAAACACCAAATTTTTCCAGGAAGAAAATACAGAGGTAAGCATATCTCTTAACTACAAGTTTACTATAGGAGTATTTGGGGGAAAAAACCATAAGCCCCAATTTATTTTATCAACTTTTTTTTTTCCAGAAATTAAAGTTGAAATATTATAACTTAATGATTCAGCTGGATCAACATGAGGGATCCTATTTGTCTATTTGTAAGCACTACAGAGCAATATATGATACTCCCTGTATACAGGCAGAAAGTGAAAAGTGGCAACAGGTAAGAATATATTCTTACACTGGACGTCAATACTTATTAGGAAGAATTTGCAATTTTTATTTTGAAATAAGTTTAACTTCAGTAATCGTAAGCAGTTGTATGGTGCTGCTTTCTATTCAGTGTGTTGACAATTCAGTTTATCTTTACTGATTCAAACAAATTGTGGCGATACTCTTAAGTTCTTTGTCACTTTTGAAGAATGTAGGTTTGCTATTTAAAGTGTGTATAGCGGCACCTGGATGGCTCAGTCGGTAGAGCATGCAACTCTTGATCCTTGAGGTTGTGAGCTCAAGCCCCATGTTGGGTATAGAGATTACTTAAAATACAGGGCAACTGGGTGGCTCAAATCAGTTCAGCATTCGACTTCGGCTTAGGTCATGATCTCAAGACTCGTGGGTTCGAGCGTTCAATTTCGGCTCAGGTCGTGATCTTGCGGCTTGTGGGTTGGAGCCCTGTGTCAGGTTCGGTGCCAACGGCACAGAGCCTGGAGCCTCTTTGAGTTCTGTGTCTCCCTCTCTCTCACCCTCCCCTGTTCATACTCTTTCTCTCTCTCAAAAATAAATATTTTTAAAAGTTAAAAATAAAATAAATGAAAGTAAATATGTATAGCAGGTCACTTGCTAATAAGGTTACAAGCAAAGACCTGGCATTACTTTGGAAAATTATTTCACAATACTATTTCAAATAGTTGATAGGTATATTCCACATTTGTGCTGCTAAGTTGTTATAAGAACTTTTTCTTTATACATTTGTCAGTGAAAAAGATGTCGGCCCAGAGAGTAATTCAGATTAGCGAGGATTTACGTAATTGCTCCAGAAAAACTTATGACAGAAAGCCACTGTGTAAAGATCAGCTTGGTAGGGTGTTTATTCCCTAAGACTTTTGAGTACAATATCAAACATGAATATAGACAATTCTCTTGTGTTTTTTTTAGTTCCTGCCAAAGTTTCCATTTTGTTTCTAAGCTTACATATAATCCATTGTGTTATAAAACATTTCTAGGCTCTGAAAAGTGTTGTCCTCTATGTGATCTTGGCTCCTTTTGACAATGAACAGTCAGATTTGGTTCACCGAATAAGTGGCGACAAGAAGTTAGAAGAAATTCCTAAATACAAGTAAGTACGTTTATAGCTAAAGTAGCAGAAACACCATCATGAAAGAAAATTGGTTAATCTAAGTGTGCACCTTCTTACTTGGTTGCTGATAGATTGTATTGGCGAATAAAGCTAGAGTTCATAAAATAGCGAAATGTGTTTTCGCGCTGTATTCAAAATTACACTCTTCGTTCTAAACCACTTATCAAGTAGAAGTTGCATTTCAAGCTCACTTTAGCAGCTTTTGGTTAATTAACCATTTGATAAAGTTTTAGTAATTTGGGGCTTCGTGATTTTCAGAAGTACATACTATATGAAACAGGCACACGCTTCATAAGCACAGTGGGCTTTTATTTAAAAGCTGTTTTTTTCTTTTATCTGCCTCATTAGTAAGTTTACATTAATTATTCCAGAGATTGGCAAATATGTTGCAGTAGGGGATAGAATGTTAAGTAGGGGAATGCTCCGTTCAGAATTACTATGGAAAAAATGATAGTAAAGTAGGCAAAATAAATAATAATCAGGGGCTCCTGGCTGGCTCAGTCGGAAGAGTGTGTGACTCTTGATCTCAGAGTCCTAACTTTGAGTCCCCATTGAGTGTAGAGATTTTACAAGTACAGTCTTTGACAGTTTTTAAACATTTGCTGTTATGTTAGATAAAACAATTTTTACAGATTGGGAATATTAAGTTTTATACAATTTACAGGGATCTTTTAAAGCTTTTTACCACAATGGAGCTGATGCGCTGGTCCACGCTTGTTGAAGACTATGGACTGGAATTAAGGAAAGGGTCTCCCGAGAGTCCGGCAACTGATGTGTTTGGTTCTACGGAGGAAGGTGAAAGAAGGTGGAAAGACCTGAAGAACAGAGTCGTTGAACATGTAAGAATCTGGCATGGTGGATGGGGCACCTGGCTCAGTCAGAAGAGTGTGCGACTCTTGATCTCGGGGTCATGCGTTCGAGCCCCATGTTGGGCATAGAGATGGCCGAAAAAAATAAATAGTGAAGAAAAAAAAAGGCATGACAGAGTTGCCAACCTGGAAATAAAGTTGAGCATAAACTTTGATTTTTAAGTTCGATAGTCCAATGTTTCTTTGGAGGTTATGTCTTTAGTTCTTTGCTTTAGGATTTTTTGGAGGTAGGGAGGCTATTCCCAATGTAGTAGAGATGTAAATTTGTTATTTAAATGTTTATTGCATATTTTCCCAAAGCACATCAGAATTTATCACCTCCCTCTTACTCCCTCTTCCCCCACCCCCCCCCCAACACATTCCCCCATTTTTGGCTTCTCAGAAAACTATGTTTTAGCATGCTTATTTTGTGGGGACCTCTCGAGAATCCAAAATTTTACGGCATATAAACCAGCAGGAAATTCTTAAGAATGTGGGGGGTAGTTGTGGGTGAAAGGAGTGTTTTCCATCTGATACTCGCTTGGTAGTTTGGAGAATGGGTAACAGGTCTTAAACCTGACCTTTGATCTTGGTGTCACTACAAATTGAATTAGCTCAGCATTCATTCATATAACATCCTATTGAGCCTTCTGTGTGTCAGACACTGTTCAAAGTGCTGAGGCATGTGGGAAAGGAAGACTTGGGCCCTGCTTTCAGAGAGCTTAAAAAGAAATCATAGGAAAGATGCATTTATAAATAAAAGCGTTACAGGGGCACCCGGGTGGCTCAGTTGGTAAAGCGTTCGACCCTTGATTTCGGCTCAGGTCATGTCCTTGCAGTTTGGGAGTTCACCCCGCATGGGGCTCTTTGCAGACAGCGTGGAGCCTGCTTGGGATTCTCTCTCTCTCCCTCTGCCCCTCCCCCGTTCGTGGACATGCACACGCTCTTGCTTTCTCTCAGAATACAAATAAATAAACTTTAAAAAAATGTTACAGATATTAGGGTACAAGTATATATCGAATGGAGTAGAGCATGAGGAGAAAGTTGATTGGTTCTGCCTGAAAGAGCAGTCAGGCAAGAGCCGCGGTTAATTGACACAGGAGGGAAGATTTGTAAGAAGAGAACCAGGTTAGCGTGCAGGTGGGATAGTCTGAGCAAAGGCATGGAGACACCGACCAGCAGGGGAACCTTAGGGCCTCCAAGAACAGGGCTGAGCCAGGAAGGAAGTTGGAGATATGGTAAGGGTCTGGAACGTAACAAGGTGTATATACTCCAGTCGTGGAAACCGAGAGGACAGTGACCAGGCCCATATCTGACACAGAGCCCTCTAGCAGTAAGCGTGGAGAATGTGTTTGGAGAGGGACCACAATGGAACTGAGAAGACGAAGCGAGGGCTCCTTTGGGCTCCAGCCAAAGCAGTAGCTGAGGATTGAAGAATGGATGAGGTGGAAATATTTTAAGAAAGAAAATCAATCGAATTTGGTCACTGATTAAATTGAAAGTTATGAAGGAAGAGGGGTCCAGAATGATTCCCCTGCTTCCTAAGAAGCTGGTGTGGCCCTGGACCCTAACAGAGACGGGAGAAGACACGGCTTCTTCAAAGATCCATTCATTTTTCTTCCCACTGTTCCCCATTTTCCCTGTGAATGCTGTTGTTTTGTTAATAACATAATAATAAAGGGAAGTCTCTAACTTGAGCACCATTTCCAGTGAAAATTGGGACATTTAATTTCAAGTTACCTTTCAACAGTTATGATAATGTGGTGTTTTGAGATACTCTCGATCACTTTTTGAATCTGAGCCATTTAAACATCTGTGTCATAATTAGGAAAGTTTAACTTTAGATTCTTGCATTTAGCAAAAATAGTTTAGTATCGTTATAGTTTTTAACCATTGTTTTAGTTAAGCCTAGGTTTTGACCACATATATGTATTTTTAATAGATTCTATTTTTTTTTATTTTAGAGAGTGAGCGAGCACGTGCATGAGCAGGGGAGAGGTCCAGAGAGAGAAAGAGAATCTCAAGAAGGCTCCACACAGCACAGAGCCCAATGCGGGGCTTGATCCCACGACCCTGGCATCATGACCTGAGCTGAAATCACGAGTCAGATGTTCAACTGACTGAGCCACCCAGGCAGCCCTTGACTATATATATTTAAAGAGAGTTGGAGAGAGTAGGGGCGACTGGTGGCTCAGTCGCTTAAGCATCTGACTCTTGATTTTGGCTCAGGTCGTACATGGTCTCACGGTTTCATGAGTTTGATCCCCGCGTCAGGCCCTGCACTGGCAGTGTGAAGGCTGCTGGGGATTTTCCCTCTCTCTCTGTGCCTCCATGCTTATGCTATCTCTGTCTCTCTCTAAATAAATAAATAGATAGATAGATAGATAAATAAGCTTTAAAAAAGTTGTGGAGAGTATTCAGAATAACTTCCAAATAACTACAGTAGTCAAAATACCTAAATTTTTTACTTTGTTGTTGAACTTTAGAACCGTGGTGGGCTATAGAGAAACAAAAGCTCTGAATCCGACATTTTAACTAAACCTGTTTGGAAATGAAAACAAATGGGCTGTTAGCTTTATCGACAACTGTTACCCATCCTTCATATGCCCTCTGTTCTCTCCCCAGAATATTAGAATAATGGCCAAGTATTACACGAGGATAACAATGACGAGGATGGCCCAGCTTCTCGATCTGTCTGTTGATGTAAGTGGTAAATGTTGCATGAGCTGTTTGTAGCCAGTCATTTTGAATATCAGCTGACTTACAAAAATCAAATGAGAAAATCAGTTTTGTTTCATTATTTAGTTTTAAGCTTAGGTGGCAGAAGGTTTCTCCAGGCTATCTTGAGGATCAAAAAATAGCCTAAACACCAAGTTTATAATTACATTAATATTATGTCCTAGTTAAAATCTTCTCTTAAATATGGCAGTTTTACATTGATTCATTTGCCTGGGGTTTATATTTCCGTCATAAATATGTCTGGGTTCCCAGAAATAACCATAGAGATGTAAACTGTGACGGAGACTTTGCTGCAGCCCCCCTGCCAAGGGCCCAGGTCACATTAGAAGAGTGTTACGTTCAGGCCTGAGTTCCTGTTGCTGGAATGTTCACCCACCACAGAGATAGGAGTTAAGTGATGTGAGCTAAAAGCCATTTCTGTCATCGCATAGTGTTTTCCAGTTTAGCTAAAAAAGAGGAATCATGGATGTTAGAGGCCAAAGGCTTGATCGTTGGTTGGCTCATTAGCTCCTCACATTTCTGGACCACGAGGACCAGAGTCCTTAGAAGTAAAGTGCCTTGTCCTTAGTTACATAGCTGCCAAGTGACAGGGCATATATAGTAACCCAGTGTTTCTGGAAACAAATTAACTGCATAATGTGCTGGGGGGGACCATTGTAGACCAAGAGCAGACATTTCCTAGACTCGCAGTAAAATAAATATGTTACTATAGGAAGCCTGCTTTGGATTCTGTGTCTCCCTCTGTCTCTGCCCCTCCCCCGCTCACATTCTGTCTCTCTCAAAAATAAACATTTTTTTTTTTAAAGACAGAAAATGCTTTCCTTAAATTTTTCCTTAAATTATTTTCTGTAATTACGCTCTTTTTTTTGCTTTTTTTTTTTTTTTTTTTTTTTTTTAATTATCGTGTCTTAATCCAATTTGTCTTTCTCTCTTGCAGGAGTCAGAAGCTTTTCTTTCGAATCTAGTAGTTAACAAGACCATCTTTGCTAAAGTAGACAGGTTGGCAGGAATTATCAACTTCCAGAGACCCAAGGATCCAAATAATTTATTAAATGACTGGTCTCAGAAACTGAACTCACTGATGTCTCTCGTTAACAAAACTACACACCTCATAGCCAAAGAGGAGATGATACATAATCTACAATAGGGTCTCCGTGCCCTTAATGCTTTTAGAAAAGAGTTAAAATTGGAAGTCATTTAAAAACAACAAAAAAAAGACTGTTATGGTGTATATGTTGGGGTTTTTTTTTCTATTCTCAGCTCCTTTGTCTAAAATTTAAAAGATAGTGACTATGTTTAAGGCCCCTTTTGACCTTTCACTTCCCTGATTTTATCGTTAACTTTGCATTTGCAATTGGTGCAAAAAAAAAAAAAATTTCTATTTCTATGGTCTACGTACTCAAAAACTTGTGTCATAACTTACCCAAATGTGTTTTTCTATCATTTGAAAACTTTTTAGCTATTATTTGTTCTCATTCAGCTAACAACCGTCATTATTATAATAAAAGCAGTATATGCACATTGACTTTCTATAGTTACCTGTGTTTCTGAACATTTTGTGGGATAGGGATTTAAGTATTTTTTAAATAAAAGAAATTCTGTTGTAAAGCTATCAATTATTTAGTAGAATTTCAAAAACAACATAGGGCATATCAGAACATTTGGGATAGAGTTGTAATTTGTGAAGAATTTGTATTTTAGTATTGTGGCAAAAGGCCTCTAGACTGAGTGTAGAGAGTGATTGCTAAGCTAAAGACTTAATGTAGACTTAATTTTTTTTCCTTGAGTCAAACTGGTTTCTATCACAGTAGCTCGATTCTTTCCGTTCCCCGTCTTGACCAGTTACTGAACAAAATCAAGTGACGTCGTGTTGACACAGGTTAACACACAAAGTCATTTTTATAAGATTTGTTCGTGGCTTTCACATCTAGGTCTAATGGACATCATTAGTGTTCCAAATTCATTAACTCTGTAGGAACTTATTTCCATTACATGAACACTGGATAACAACCTAACACGTTTTAAAAATGATCCAGAAGGACTCAGCCATCCTCTAAGCAAATAGCACAGTATTGACATTTCTTTTACAGAAGTAAACAAAAGTAGTTTTACTGTCAAAAGAAACATCTGAGATCAATTAATATGAGCAAATTTTTGGAAGTTTTTAAAAAATTTGATTTATTTCAGGGAAAACAGAACAATGAAACAATGTTAGAAGGTTACTTAAAGTAAAGAAAGTAGGAGGTCTGCTTTTTTGAACATCCGAACGAAGGGAGGGGGGAACAAAAGGCATTGTGGAAATAACATTTTTTTCATAATTTGTTTTCATTTAGTGGTCACTAAACTGTTCTGTGATCCAGAGCTGGGGACAATTGTAGGGACCTCTGCTATTTATGCTGAGTCATTGTGAGTAATAACCCAGTATTAAATCCAAGTCTATTCTTCGGAAATTTATGTATCGGTCACATTGATGACAAACATCTGCTACCACTCATCTTTAAAAATCTAACCAAAACTGTGGTGGCAAGTTCAGGAACATCAGAAGTTCACACTAGCGGTAGAATATGGTTTCAATTTTCTGCTGAATGAAAAGGATAGAAAATGAAATCATTTTGCATTGTTCATTTGTGAACCAAATTGGAGCTAATTTGAATCTAGCTTCTCGTTAACTCACTAACTCGTTACCCTTGTACTTGGCAAACACCTAGGCCATTTGGCCAGATGTATTGTTGTAAAGCTCTCAAATGACCCTCTTTCGTCTTTGTTTAACGTGCTTGCCCTCGAAGTAAGCTCTTTGTGTGTTCTGATTTGGTGCCATTTGTAACGGTGTCCCAGTCACTGGATCTCATTTAATTTAACTGCTCATCCAGTTCTTGAGTTTTTCCTATCCAAGCAACTTAAATTTCTTAGTGTTACGAAGAAGAATCCGCTAACACAGGGCAATAAAATATTTGAGACGTTCAGAACCCCAAACCCTGGCTTCCATTTCAGACTTCCAGCTGGCTGTTCGTGAAAAGGACAGAACCACTTTGTTTCAAATATGGAGAAGATAATACTTAACTCCTTTTCATTTTCATTAGGTTACTAGCTACAGAGAGATGATGAGCCACTGTTTTTTGTTTTTGTTTTTTAAATGAAACACTTTTTACCCTTTTATTTTTATATAATTTATGTTTTTATTTTAGAGTTCAATACCGATTTCTGTAATTATCCTCAATTTCCATATGCTTACTGAATCATTGAAAACTAATCTTTAAAAATCATGCTGTTCCATTCTATCTCTTACAAGTGTTACATGTACGATACAACAAGTACGTATGTTACATTGTGTTTGGCTCCTGGATATAGCTGCAATAAAAGCACTGATTTGTGGGTGTGTAAAACCCTGGAGAATAAACTCATACTTTTAAAGATCACGTCTTTTTTCCGTTCTCTTGCCGTCTAAAGCAAAAAGCCATAGGATTTTCGTTCTTTCAAAATCATGTCCTCTCCATAAACCTGTTTTTTAAGCCGGGGGACAACATTGTGCATGTTTTACACGCCAACTGGTTGGCTTTTTCCCCCCCGACTCCTTTCTGACCTGGGGTTCACGACAGGCCATACCTTATTGTGCCCTTGACCAGCGGTTCTCCAGTGGAGCCCGCATCGGAGTCACCGGCGGGGCTTGTTAAAACAGATGGTCGGGCGCTACCCCCCGAGTTTCTGATCCAGGAGGTCTGGGGTAGAGCCCAAGAACTTCCATTTGTAACAAGTTCTCAGGGGTCGCAGACGAACACTTGCATAAATGGTAGGGTTTTCAAAAGGGCTTTGTGAGAAAGTACTAAGTGGACATGGGCGTCGGTACAGTTAGGCTTATGCTGCAGCGTGACTCTTAAATCCCGTGCCCGCTGTTTCTGAGTCTAGTGATCCAAAGTTCTGGGTTTTGTTGTCTTGCCTGCGGACATGGAGAGAGATGTTCTTGCTTTCTGAGTGGATACAAAGCAACGTCCCTGACCTGGGGCTCAGTATTTACCATGTTGAAAGAATCGAGGATTGGAAAAGTTTCATTATGTTGCTATTTCTTTTCTCTCTGTAAGATTAGTAATTGGGACTCCTGGGTGGTTCAGTGGGTTAAGCCACCAAATCTTGATTTCAGCCCAGGTCACCATCTCAATGGTTCCTGAGTTCAAGCCCTGCGTTGCTGACCATGCAGAGCCTTGGAATTTCTCCCTTTCTCCATCTCTCTCTGCCCCTCCCCCACTCGTTCATTTTCTCTCTCTCTCTCTCTCTCTCTCTCTCTCTCTCTTTCATACACGCAAAATAAAAACTTAAGATTGGGAACCATGTTTATCTTGTTATCCATCATTTCTGTTACATAGAAACGTAAATGCTTGCTGAGTTTAATTGTTGCATAACCAATTAATCTTTTAAAATCTCTCCTTATACACTGTTGGTGGGAATGCAAATTGGTGCAGCCACTCTGGAAAACAGTGTGGAGGTTCCTCAGAAAATTAAAAATAGACCTACCCTATGACCCAGCAATAGCACTGCTAGGAATTTACCCAAGGGATACAGGAGTACTGATGCATAGGGGCACTTGTACCCCAATGTTTATAGCAGCACTCTCAACAATAGCCAAATTATGGAAAGAGCCTAAATGTCCATCAACTGATGAATGGATAAAAAAATTGTGGTTTATATACACAATGGAGTACTACGTGGCAATGAGAAAGAATGAAATATGGCCCTTTGTAGCAACGTGGATGGAACTGGAGAGTGTGATGCTAAGTGAAATAAGCCATACAGAGAAAGACAGATACCATATGGTTTCACTCTTATGTGGATCCTGAGAAACTTAACAGAAACCCATGGGGGAGGGGAAGGAAAAAAAAGAGGTTAGAGTGGGAGAGAGCCAAAGCATAAGAGACTCTTAAAAACTGAGAACAAACTGAGGGTTGATGGGGGGTGGGAGGGAGGAGAGGGTGGGTGATGGGTATTGAGGAGGGCACCTTTTGGGATGAGCACTGGGTGTTGTATGGAAACCAATTTGACAATAAACTTCATATATTGAAAAAAAAAATCTCTCCTTATACCTTACTGGGATTTTGTTTGATCCTCACTTCCCACTGTATATTACCTTTATATTATGTAGTTGTAATACAAGTCAGTGGCATTAATTACATTCATAACGTACAACCAACATTCATATCTATTTCCAAAACTTTCTTCATCTTTTTTTAAATTGTTTTTTTTTTTTTTAAGTAATCTCAACAATCAACATGGGGCTTAAACTCACAACCCCAAGATCAAGATCAAGAGTGGTGTGCTCTACCGGCTGAGCCAGCCAGGTGACCCTACTTGCGAAATTTTATCCCCACCAGAAGTTATTAGGTGGTCGTTCCCCATCCCCCTCTCCCTTTCCCTTGCCCCTGGTAGCTTCTAATCTATTTTCTGCTTCTCTGAATTCACCTACTCCAGATATTTCATGTAAGTGGAGTCCTACAATTTGCCTTTTTGCGCCTGGCTTACTTCACCTAGAGTAATGTTTTCGAGGTTCGTCCATGTAGCATGTATCAGAACTTCGTTTCTCTCATGGCTGAATAGCATTCCATTGTATGGATATAGCGCATTTTGTTTATTCATCTTTCGGTGGCCACTTAGGTTTCTGCTTCTGCCTCTTGTGACTAGTGCTGCTATGAAGATCGGTATACACGTGTGAAGTCCTGTTCACAATTACTTTAGGCATTTCTGCATGTTGGCTTTTTTTTTTTTTTTTATAAAAAGACTCAGGGGCACCTGGGTGGCTCAGTCGGTTGGGCGTCCGACTTCAGCTCGGGTCATGATCTCACAGTCCATGAGTTTGAGCCCCACGTCGGGCTCTGTGCTGACAGCTCAGAGCCTGGAGACTACTTCGGATTCTGTGTTTCCCCCTCTCTCTACCCCTCCCCTGCCCATGCTCTGTGTCTGTCTCTCAATAATAAGCATTAAAAAAAAATTTTTTTTAATAAAAAAATTTTAAAAAATAAAAGACTCAGAAGAAATTATAAAGATTGTGCAGCATATTTTTCACTCAGTTTACACATTGGCTTTTTTTTTTTTAAGATTTTTATTTTTTTAATTTTTATTTTTTTCGTCATCTCTACACCCAACCTGAGTCTCAAACTCACAATCCCGAGATCAAGAGTTGCATGCTTTTCTGATTGAGCCAGCTAGGCACCCCAAAGATTTTTTTTAAATTATTTATTTATTTATTTTTGAGAGGGAGAGAGACCATGTGAACAGGAGAGAGGCAGAGAGAGGGGGGCATAGAGGGTCCTAAGCAAGCTCTGTGCTGACAGCACAGAGCCTGATGGGGGGCTCAAACTTGGACTGTGAGATCACGGCCTGAGCCAAAGTCTGATGCTTAACCAACTGAGTCATCCAGGTGCCTCAAGATTTTATTATTTAAAAAAAAAATTTTTTTAGTGTTTACTTTATATTTATTTTGAGAGAGATTGTGCATGCCTGAATGGGAGAGGGGCAGAGAGAGAAGGAGAGAGAAGATTCCAAGCAGGCTCTATGCTGTCAGTGCAGAGCCCGACATGGGGCTCAATCTCACAACCGTGAGATCATGACCTGAGCTGAAATCAAGAGTCAGACACAACCAACTGGGCCACCCCGGCGTCCGAAAGATTTTTATTTTTAAGTAATCTCCGCACCCAATGTGGGGCTTGCATTCACACAACCTTGAGATCGAGTCGCATGTTCTACGTACTGAAGCAGCCAGGTGTATATTGGCCTTTGAAACCAAAAGAACAGGTGCCTGGGTGGCTCAGTTAAGCTTCCCACTTCGGCCCAGGTCATGATTTGCAGGTTGGGAGTTCGAGCCCCCCATCGGGCTCTGCACTGACAGTGCAGAGCCTGCTTGAGATTTAGTCTCTCTCCCTCTCTCTCTCTCTCTCTCTCTTTCTCTCCCTCCCTCCCTCCCCCACCTGTGCACTCTCTCTCAAAAAAATGTGTACAAAGGAATGATGTGGTAGGCCAGAGAGACCAATTTCTGGCCAAGCTGTTGCTATTTCACTCTTAACACTAACTTACTAACAATCTTAACACTAAACATAAAGACAAATTTCACAAGAATTCTTGTTCTCTTACACCTATTGCCAGGAGAGGCCAAAGTCAGTGGAGCAGGAACTACTTGTGATCAAGTTATCAGACCACATCTCAGCCTTTTGGAGCACATATCATATGTATATCTCAGAACAATTAGCATTAAGGCATTCCTGTCTCCATAATAGGTGATCTTGTATCTGAAACCCTTAAGGAGTTTTTAGGGTTCAGAACCAAAACGTCTAAACATTTGGTATAACTGGGACAAAAGAAAAGAACTATTCAGTATGAATCAAAAGTAGCCACGGGGCTCCTGGGTGCCTCCCTCGGTTGAGCAACTCTTAATTTCTGCTCCGTTCGTGATCCCTGGGTCATGGGATCAAGCCCCTAGTCGGACTTCACATAGAACATGGAGCCTGCTTGGGATTCTTCTGCTCTCTCCTCCCTTCTCTACCCACCCCCCCCCCCCCATGTCCCTCTCTCTGGCTCAAGGTCTGTCTCTCTCCTTCTCTCAAAAAAAAAAAAAAAAAAAAAAAAAAGCTAAATAGAGGCATCTGGCTGACTCAGTAGACCATATGACTTGATCTCAGGGACATGGGTTCAAGCCCCAAGTTGAGCATGGTCCCTACTTTTAAAACTCATCTTCAGGAGTTTTAACATTTCTAAATTGAATAGCCTGCTTCAATTTCCTATCTTAATTTGAACTCTGGACACTTTCCTTGAACTGAGAAAGAACTTTGTGGTTTCATAATACCTTTTTTTTTTTTTTTTTTTTTTTTTTAATGCTTCAATGTCACTGGCCAGTGCAGAAAGTAAAAAGATTAAAGCAATATGATGTAAACTACTTTTATTTCATCAAGATTTTAGCATTGTATTCATTTGAAAGTTTTTAGGATTTGCAAATTAGATAACTTTGGAAGAGTTCACCTTCAAGAAAGAGCAAAGATGATGTTGCAAAGGAGTAAGACGTTTCTTAAAATGCATATCATGTCTGCTACTGTTGAATGTGCTGCATAACGCCTCACTACAGAATACTAACCAGCTGGTTTCCCGACGCTTCCACATTGATTTCCATTGTGCCTGGAATGCAGGCCAGATATTTTATTCAAAGTGTTCCACTTAATGGAAACACTATGAGACCACATTTCCTGCACCTTTTAGAATGCAAATCTTGAAAGAGAAGGATGATGTGACTTTTTTTTTTTTTTCCCCTGCTGTCAGTACTTGGGGATTACAGGAAGAGTTTGGAAATCAGTTTCTCCTGTAAGATTTAGATTATAATAGCAGCGTATTCTGGGCCAGAGTGGATAAGCAGACATAATGGCCTCCTGGCTTGCAAAATCTGACGACAAAAAGGCAAGCGTCTGGAGGACAACTTTTACAGTGAGTTGACAACAAAATTTCCCAACACGGGGCATTTATGCCCCGCGTATAGTTGCAAAATGTATGCACTTTGAAAAATGACCAGATAACTGGCTTGAGTAGCCTCGCAGTATGGAACTGGAAGACAGAATGTGTCGATCAAAGAGTTAGCCATGAAAGCTAGGAGAAGAGTTTCGGAAGCACACATTCATGGTGTCGGTGGGGGACGAATCCTTAGCGAACTGAATCCAAGGGTTCTGGACTTGCAGTCAAGGCCATCCTAACCACGGAAATGGATACAGGAAATCTAGCCAAACCCCTGTGACCCCCTTGCTGGAAACATTTGTCTCATGAAATTGAGACAGCACGTACAAATGGCCTAAAATCATATAAGGAGTTCACCTTGATCCGACCCCATGCTCTATAAGCAAACTTCTAATGATGATATTTACCTTATCATGAAGTTCATGATAATTTACCAAGTGTTATTTGGTAACTTACCAAGTGTTATTTTCAAAAAGGTAAAATTGAATGTAAAATGGTTCAGTCATGTGGAAAACGGTTTCGTGGTTCCTCGAAAACTTGAACAAAGAGCCTGGGCGGCTCAGTGGATTAAGCGTCCCATGTCGGCTCAGATCATGATCCCATGCTTCATGAGTTCGAGCCCCACGTTGGACTCTGTGCTGACAGCTCAGAGCCTGGAGCCTACTTCGGATTCTGTGTGTGTCTCTCTCTCTCTGCCCTCCCCTGCTCATACTCTGTCTCTGTCTCAAAAATAAATAAACATTAAAAAATATATAAATTAAAAAAAAAAACAGAGGGGCACCTGGGTGGTGCAGTCGGTTAGGCGTCCGACTTCAGCCCTTCAGCCAGGTCACGATCTCGCGGTCCGTGAGTTCAAGCCCCGCGTCAGGCTCTGGGCTGATGGCTCAGAGCCTGGAGCCTGTTTCCGATTCTGTGTCTCCCTGTCTCTCTGTCCCTCCCCCGTTCATGCTCTGTCTCTCTCTGTCCCAAAAATAAATAAATGTTGAAAAAAAAAATTAAAAAAAAAAAACAAAACAGAACAACAGGCACTCCTGGGGGGCTCAGTCAGGTAAGTGTCGGACTCTTGGTCTCAGCTCTGGGGACCAGCGTCTCTTGGTCTCGGGTCTTGACCTGGGGGTCGTGAGTTCAAGTCCCATGTTGGGCTCCGTGCTGGGCATGAAGCCTACTTAAATAAATAAAAAGAAAAAGAAAAAGAAATAAAACCATATGACCCAGCAGTTCTACTCCTAGGTATATCCCCAAGAGAACAGTGAAAACAGTGTTCAAATACTTGCAAGGGAATATTCATAGCAGCACTATTTGCAATAGTCGAAAGGTAGAAACTACCCACATGGCCACCAGAGTATGGATGGGTAAGTAAATGGTGGCATAGCCATACCGTAGAATATTATTTAGCCATGAAAAATCATGCTGATCTATGCTACAGTGAGGATGAACCTTAAAACATGCCAAGTGAAAAGTCAGACACAAAAGATCACACATGGTATGAATCTATTTATATGAAATATCCAGAATATGTAAATCCAAGAGAAACAAAGTAAATGATGATTTCCAGGGACTGGGAAGGTGTAGGGGAAGAATTAAAATAACTGTTGAGGCACCTGAGTGGCTCAGTTGGTTAAGCGTCCAACTTCGGCTCAGGTCATGATCTCCCAGTTTGTGAGTTCAAGCCCCACATCAGGCTTTGTACTGACAGCTCGGGGCCTGGAGCCTGCTTCAGATTCTGTGTCTCCATCTCTCTCTCTGCCCCTTCCCTCCTCATACTGTCTCTCTCTCAAAAATAAACATTAAAAATTTTTTAAATAACTGTTTAATGGATAAGGAATTTTATTTTGGAGCGATAAAAATGTTTATGAGCTAGGTAGATATGATGGTTATACAATACTGTGGATGTACTAAATTCCACTGAATTCTTCATTTTAAAATCGTTAATTCTTTTTTTTTAAAGATTTTATTTATTTTTAAAATTTATTTATTTTGAGAGAGACAGAGATACAGTGCAACCAGGGGAGGGGACAGAGGATCCGAGGCAGGCTCTGGACTAACAGTGGAAAACCCGATGCAGGGCTTGAACTCATGAACCATGAGATCATGACCTGAGCTGAAGTCAGATGCTTAACTGACTCAGCCACGGAGGTGCCCCATAAAGATTTAATGTTGAAGTATCTCTACACACAACACAGGGCTCAAACCCACAACCTCGAGATCAAGAGTCAAATGCTCCACCAAATGAGCCACCAGGGCCTCTGGAATGGTTACTTCTGTTTTGCTAATGTCACCTTAATTTTTTAGAAAGGTAAATACATGGCTCATGTAAATATAAAATATGTACATCAAAGATTTGATTCAACTTACAAGTAATGAATAAGAGAACCAGTAAAAAAATTTTTTAAATTTTGTTGACGTTTATTCATTTTTGAGAGACAGGGAGAGATAGAGCACGAGCAGGGGAGGGGCAGAGAGAGAGGGAGACACAGAATCCAAAACAGGCTCCAGGCTCTGAGCTGTCAGCACAGACCCTGATGCTGGGCTCGAACTCACGAACCGCGAGATCATGACCTGAGCTAAACTCTGACGCTCAACCGAGCCACCCAGGTGCCCCTGAGAACCAGTAAAAATTTAAAACCAGTTCAAAGGCGGCGGGGGTTTGGGGGGGGCACCTGGGTGACTCATCAGTGAAGCATCGGACTCTTGATTTTGACTCAGGTCATGATCTCAGGGTTGGTGGGTTTGGGCCCAGCGTTCGGGCTCCGTGCTGACAGCAGGGAACCTGCTTGGGGTCTTCTCTTTCATTTTCTCTCTGCCTGTCTAAAAAAATAAATAAATAAAAATAAACTTTAAAAATAAATGAAAATAAAACCACTTCAAAAGGATATTTAAGAATAAAATCGGGGGCGCCCAGGTGGCTCAGTGGGTTAAGCGTATAACCCTTTGCTTTTGGCTCAGGTTCGTGCCTGCGTTCGAGCCCCGAGTCGGGCCACGCTGACAATACAGAGCCCACTTGGAGTCTCTCTCCCTCTCTCTCTGCCCCTCCCCTGCTCTCGTGTGCGCGCTCTCTCTCAAAAATAAATAAACTTAACAAAAAAAATTGCGCGTGACACAAAAATGGTTCGTGTAAAACAGGCCCAGGCATCGTAATGTGTTGAGTCTCTTATCTTTCTGCCAGGCAGGTATCACTTCCGTCTTCAGTGAACAAAAATCTCTAAATTAATCTCTGCTCCTACAGAATTACTAAATAGTCCAGACAATACAGAGTCAAGCTCAGCCACTGCACTGAGACAAAGCCCAGTAATCTCTTTTATCCATTTCCAAGTTTTAAATACTTTTTCTGACATCATGTATGTTCATCAACCAGGAGAGAGGGAGGGTTGATGAGGTGTTTTCTTGGATGACTGTGAAATGTCTTCTCAGGAAGAAGTAAATGGTTGCTGTGGTTTTATACACAAGTATTACCATGGACGGATAATGGACATCCGTCTCTGAAAGACAGATCTGCTCCGTGAGCTGGAAACACAGAGCCCGTGGGCCTCTAAGGCCAGAGGCCAGGCTTGGCCTATAGAAAAATTAACCGAGATGGGGCGCCTGGGTGGCGCAGTCCGTTAAGCGTCCGACTTCAGCCAGGTCACGATCTCGCGGTCTGTGAGTTCGAGCCCCGCGTCGGGCTCTGGGCTGATGGCTCAGAGCCTGGAGCCTGTTTCCGATTCTGTGTCTCCCTCTCTCTCTCTGCCCCTCCCCCGTTCATGCTCTGTCTCTCTCTGTCCCAAAAATAAATAAACGTTGAAAAAAAAATTTAAAAAAAAAAAAAAAAAAGAAAAATTAACCGAGAAAACTCAGATGATCCGGTAAAGTCCTTCTGGAGAGGCAGCTTCTTTTCTCTCCGAAGAGAGAGACTCTTTTTCTAATTTTGATGTTTAAAAACTTCATTTGTGGCCTGGACTTTTCCCCCACCCCCAAACCTTGAAATTAAGTGTTTAATCATATATGCACTTCTCTGGTTTTTTAGATACATCACGTTGGTAAAATAATTTGCTAAACTCCAATCACTATTGAATGTTTGCTGATATATTCAGGCAAATTATCCACTCCTTGAAGTTCTAAGTATACTCAGTTGTCAGGAAGGAGTTGTGTGGGACACAACTACAAGTGAATGTATATCATTCATGTCTTTGTGAGGAAGTTGTGTTCCTTCCCATGAGATAACTATCATTCATTTCCTTCCTGGTTTTTAAGTTCCCATGCTATTTGTGAATGTTCACGACAGGTTTTATGATGAGGAAAACACTGGCCAATATTATATTCAAGTGCTCTTTCTCTGAAAAGCATTCTCTTTTTTTCTTTTTTTAATGATTATTTATTTTTGAGAGACAGAAAGAGACAGAGCAGGAGCGGGGGAGGGGCA
This sequence comes from Leopardus geoffroyi, assembly GCF_018350155.1. Classification (NCBI taxonomy): domain Eukaryota; kingdom Metazoa; phylum Chordata; class Mammalia; order Carnivora; family Felidae; genus Leopardus; species Leopardus geoffroyi. Next base: position 47,694,280 of record NC_059330.1, read on the forward strand.
GAGAGAGAGGGAGACACAGAATCCGAAGCAGGCTCCAGGCTGTCAGCCCAGAGTCCAACCCGGGGCTCGAACTCACGAACTGTGTGATCATGGCCTGAGCCGAAGTCAGACGTTTATCCAACTGAACCACCCAGGTGCCCTGGTTTCTTTTCTTTTTTTAATGTTTATTTATTTTTTCTGAGAGAGGGAGAGAAAGAGAGAGAGGGGGGAGGGGAGAGAGAGAGACAGAGAGAGAGAGACAGAGAGAGGGAGAGAAAGACAGAGAGAGAGACACACACAGAAAGAGAGAGACACAGAGAGAAAGAATCCCAAGCAGGCTCCACACCCCGTACAGAGCCTGACTCAACCTCGAGATCATGACCTGAGTTGAAATCAAGAGTCAGATGCTTAACCACGCAGGTGCCCCTAATTATTATGTTTTTTAAAGTGACTGTCCAGGGCTGCCTGGGTGGCTCAGTCGTTTAAGGGTCCGACTTCAGCTCAGGTCATGATCTTGTGGTTTGTGAGTTTGAGCCCCACTTCAGACTCTGCTGACAGCTCAGAGCCTGGAACCTGCTTCAGATTCTGTGTCCCCCTCTCCCTCCGCCCCTCCCCCACTCACACTCTGTCTCTCTCAATCAATCAATCAATCAATCAAAACATTAAAAAAATTGATAAAGTGACGTCCAGACTATTATTCAGGTGACATATCAGATGACTCTCGTAGGCACCACTTCAGACCTTCTGGGCACCCTCTGTCACTTTTCCAGCCGCCAAAGCAGCAATCACTCTTTTGTAGACACAAGTGATGTGGGACTGGTGTGACCATACCATGGGTCGCCTTGGGTCCACCCCCCTTCTCTCCTTCTTCTCTAGGACTTCCCTGTTGACGGGAGCCCAGCTGGCACCACCAAAAGAGAGTGAGAGTTGACGTCCCTTGAGGTGAAACCCTGACCAAGAGGTTGCCTCTTTCCCACTTCTCCCTGCTGGACCGTCCTGAGCGCAGGTCATATAACGTCAAGCCCCCCAAGATGGCACAGTCAGCACACTGAGCAGCGGCCGGTTTGATAATGCAATTTCTTGGGCGCCAGGATGGCTCAGGTGGTTGGGCGGCCGACTTCGGCTTTGGTCATGATCTCATGGATCATGGGTTCGGGCCCCACGTCGGGCTCCGTACTGAGAGCGTGGGGTCTGCTTGGGATTCTCTCTCTTTCTCTCTCTGCCCCTCCCCCTGCTCTCTCTCTCTCTCTCTCTCAAAATAAACAAACTTAAAAAAAAACAAATAATGCATCTGCCTCCTGGTAGTGTCTCCTCCTGCTCCCGCCTCCCTCCTCTGGCCCTTCTCTCCCGCCCCCTGAAATCACACTCGCTAGTAAATTAGTAGCACCTAAGCTTCTGCCTCAGGTTGTGCTTCCTGGGGAATCCAGGCTGAGACAGTTGGTATTTTCCACACGATTCTACTAACTTGAAATTAAGCCATCTGTAAGTCTTTCTAGCGATCGATGTTGAAATAGAATCCCGAGTTCTCGGGATTGTACAATACGGTACATCACAAACGCAGACCTGCTCCTTCTTCTTCTGGGTAAGAGAGGGGTGAGAGTAGAAAGAAGTCCAACAGAGGGCAGAGGCTCTGACCCAAACACGTTCTATAGATTTCCTCACTGGGTCTGCTTTCTCTCCTCAGCCTACTGCAGTCTGGCTTTCAGCTCTACTATCCTTCTGAAATGGCCCTTTCGAAGACCCCCGTGCCCACCATCACGTCACATCCAAAGGTCGGGGATCGTGTCCCCCTCTTACGTGGTCTCTCAGCAGCGTTTGGCTCAGTTAACCACTGACTGCCTTATTGAAACATTTTCTTCTTTAGAGTTCTCTGGTAGAGCTGCCATCACACCCTACCTCGATGGCTGTCTCCTTCTCCAATGCCACCGGATGGCTGGCCGTTGAAGGGTGCCAGGGTCTCTCCTCAGCCTTCTCCTCTTTTCCAACCATGCTCTCTCCCCAGATAATCTCATCCAATCCTGTGCCTTCACATATCTCTCTAGGCTGATGACTTCCAAAACACTATTTTCTTTTTTTTTTTTTTTTTTTTTTAAATTTTTTTTTTCAATGTTTATTTATTTTTGGGACAGAGAGAGATAGAGCATGAATGGGGGAGGGGCAGAGAGAGAGGGAGACACAGAATCGGAAACAGGCTCCAGGCTCCGAGCCATCAGCCCAGAGCCTGACGCGGGGCTCGAACTCACGGACCGCGAGATCATGACCTGGCTGAAGTCGGACGCTTAACCGACTGCGCCACCCAGGCGCCCCAAAACACTATTTTCTACCTTCGCCTTTCTTTCGAACCCCAGACTCTCAACATGTTTCTACTTGGATATCTAAAAGGGGCGCCTGGGTGGCTCAGTCAGTTGAGCGACCGACTTCGGCTCGGGTCACGATCTCACGGTTTGTGAGTTAGAGCCCTGCATCAGGCTCTGTGCTGATGGCTCAGAGCCCGGAGCCTGCTTCGGATTCTGTGTCTCCCTCTCTCTCTCTGCCCCTCCCCCACTCATGCTCTGTCTCTCTCTGTCTCAGAAATAAACATTAAACAATTTTTTTTAATATTAAAAAAAAAGGCAACTCAAATTTAACCTATTCAAAGCACCTCCTGATTTCCCCATCAACCTGCTTCTTCCTGTTCTTCCCACATTTCAGGAAATGATACCACGTGGTAGCCCAGGACCAAAACTCAGATGATGTCATTTTTTTCCCTCTCCCCTCATCCTATCCATCAGCAAGTCCTGAATCTCTACAATTCATCCCGAATCCAGCCACTTCTCATCACCTCCACTGCTACACCTGGACCCATGCCACCGTTGTATCTAGCCTGACCGTAAGAGCCTCTTGTACCGGCCAAATGCAACCAGAGTGATTTTTGTAAAACTTAACTCTGATTATCTCTCTCACTCCTGCTAAAAAATCTTCTAACAGCGTCCCTTGCAAGGAGGATGAAATCCGCAAGCCCCTACCTGATCTGTCCTTGGCTGATCTCTCTGATCTCTTATCTGGATCCTCCTCTCCCTCTTCTTTCTTGCTTTCTTGCTTGCTTGCTTGCTTGCTTTTAGAGAGACAGAGCCTAGGAGCAGAGGGAGAGAGAGGGAGAGAATCTCAAGCCCAACGCAGGGCTCAATCCCACAACCCTGGGATCACAACCTGAGCTGAAATCAAGAGTTGGACACTCACCTGATTGAGCCACCTAGATCCTTCCTCTCCCTCTTCTTGTCTGCCACTGGAACATGTTGAGCTTTTCTTGGGTCGGCACCTTCCCACGCTAATGCCTCTCTTCCCCAAACACTTCTCCAGATCTTGACATGGGTGGGTCTTCTTGGGCTCTTTCTTATCACTTGGGGCTCAGCTCAAGGGTCGTTTCAAGAGGACGTCCCTGATGTCTCTTATTAAGGATGACCTGACCTGATCCTCTCTATCCCACTATCCAGCCATGTCATTTGTCACCGTCTGAAATTATCTCATCATTTATTTTCCTCCTTCCTTATTCCCTTGCGCAAGTAGTGACGGTCTCCATCTCCTAGACTGAGTGGCCCAGGAGGGGTAGACCTTTGTCCTGTTCCCTACTATATCCCAGAAGTGTAGAATAGAATCAAGCCTAGAACCAAGCCCCTAGGAACTCGGGGCGCCTGGGTGGCTGAGTTGGTTAAACGTCAGACTTCGGCTCAGATCACGATCTCGCGGTGCGTGAGTTCGAGCCCCGCATCGGGCTCTGTGCTGACAGCTCGGAGCCTGGAGCCTATTTTGGATTCTGTGTCTCCCTCTCTCTGACCCTCCCCCATTCATGCTCTGTCTCTCTCTGTCTCAAAAATAAATAAACGTTAAATAAATAAAAGAATCAGGGCGCCTGGGTGGCTTAGACGGTTAAGCGTCCAACTCTTGATTTCAGCTCATCACGGTTCGTGAGTTCCAGCCCCCCATCAGACTCTGTGCTGGCAGTGCAGAGCCTGCTTGGGATTCTCCCTCTCTGCCCCTCTCCTGCTCAATAAATAAACTTAAAAATAAAAATAATAATAATAAAAGACAGAATAAAGGAGGTCAGAAGGTGGTTTGCAATCTTTGGACATAGCTGGCTTTTACTGCCCATGAAGAGATAAAGTTCCCCGGCCTTTCTTCATTACCTTTACAATTTGCTCAGAGTGTCGGGGTCACCAAAGAACTCACCTGTGAGAAGCAAAAATCATCCTGTGCCTCTCCCCATAGGTCATGGGGCTTGGAGAGTGTCAGAACTTGGAGGAGACACCTGAGACACAGAGGACCCAACGTGTCCGGAGGAGTGCCCTGAGAACCTTGACCTCAGGGCCGCTGCCTAGCTCGGCACAGGCATGAACATGTGGTCGCATCACTGGAGCCTGGACACTGATCCGGACTTGAGACTTCCCTTGTTCAGTAACTCCGTAACCCCTGGGTAAGTCACGTCCCCTCTCTGTACTCCAGTCTCCCCATTTGTGTGGGGATGATGATGATGTTACTTCTTCCCAGGGTTTGCATAAGGCTCAGATAAATTTATCTACGCCAGTAAATATTGGCACAGTTACCAGGCTGGATTCCGAGCTAGTTTGCTAGAAAGGGGCCAGGCTTGAGGCGGCAAAAAGCAAATGGCCTCATGCTTCTTTTAGGAGAATATTTAACCCTGCCTCACATTTACTAAACAGGTTAAAAATTCCCTCAGTCCCTCAGGCACACGTCCCACCTTGCTTCTTTCTCTCCTTTTCTGTCTCCTTCCTCTCTTAGAGATATAGGAGAAAAGAGAGAAATAAACACTTCCTCCAACATTTACATTTTTTTTAAGTCCCCCCCCCCCCCACCCGTTTTAGGGAACTCTAATTCCAATACACGACTTTCTGGAGAAGCCTGCCTGGCCCTTAGACGCCACTAGGGGGCAGCTCTGCTCGTGGGTCCCGGCCCCTCTCCCAGCGGTGGGCTATAAATAGGCCGCAAGTGAGAAGGTCTGAAATCCCTTCGACCTCTCTTCCCACTCCTGTTCTCCCCCAGGGAAGTGCAGGGCACCGGACGCGTCTCTAGTCTCTCAAACGGCAGCAGGAGAGAGATGCTGTCTCCTGTTTGTGGTGGCCAGTGGCCCAGGTGATCAGTGGCCTTGGGTCCATCCATGACCCGCGGTCCCAAGAATGACGGGGGCTACAGGAGACGCAGAGGCTGAGGCCTTGGGGACTTTCCCTTGTGATATGGAGGGACGGGAATGGAAGTTGAATGGGAGAGAAAGGAAAAGAGGCAGTAGGTCAGGTGTTCTCTCCCTACCCAGGCGCCCCTGGGGACGAGGTCTTTAAAGAAGTGATTATGGGGGCGCCTGGGTGGCGCAGTCGGTTAAGCGTCCGACTTCAGCCAGGTCACGATCTCGCGGTCCGTGAGTTCGAGCCCCGCGTCAGGCTCTGGGCTGATGGCTCAGAGCCTGGAGCCTGTTTCTGATTCTGTGTCTCCCTCTCTCTCTGCCCCTCCCCCGTTCATGCTCTCTCTCTGTCCCAAAAATAAATAAACGTTGAAAAAAAAAAAATTAAAAAAAAAAAAAAAGAAGTGATTATGTTAAGGGGCACGTGGGTGGCTCAGTGGGTTGAGTGTCTGACTTCGACCCAGGTCATGATCTCACCGTTGGTGAGTTCAAGCCCTACATCCGGCTCTGTGCTGTCAGCGCGGAGCCTGCTTCAGATCCCCTGTCCCCCTCTCTGTCTCTGCCCCCTGCCCCACTCACACTCTCTCTCTCTTAAAAAAAAAAAATTTTAGGGGCGCCCGGGTGGCGCAGTCGGTTAAGCGTCCGACTTCAGCCAGGTCACGATCTCGCGGTCCGTGAGTTCGAGCCCCGCGTCAGGCTCTGGGCTGATGGCTCAGAGCCTGGAGCCTGTTTCCGATTCTGTGTCTCCCTCTCTCTCTGCCCCTCCCCCGTTCATGCTCTGTCTCTCTCTGTCCCAAAAATAAATAAACGTTGAAAAAAAAATTAAAAAAAAAATTTTTTTTTAATTAAAAAAATAATAAAAAGAAAGCCCTCATCTCCAAATATGGTTACTTGCGGAGGCACCGCAAGTTAGGCCTTTGTTATACGAGTTCTGGGGTCACAGTTTAGCCCAAGATAGACTGTGACTCACTGGGCTCAGTTCTCCTCAATGTCAAGGACAAGTAAAAAGACCACCGGAGATTTCACATTCTGCCCCCACCAACACCCCCCCTGCCCCCCCCCCGCCCCATGATAGAGGCAAGGAGGGGAGGTGGGGGCAGGGAGCTCCATGAGGATAGGAGTGGCCTTTTGGTGGCTGGTGGGAAGGCCAGGGAGAATTGTGTGAGGAAGGTAGTATGAGCAGTGCTGTGGGTGCGTAGAGTCGGGCTGTCCCCCACCCCCACACCCTTGCACCAGGGCAAGAGGCACCACCTGAAGCTGCTGTCTGGTCCTTTGAGTGGGGACTATGATGCCTTTCTTCACCCTCCTAGGATGAAGCCCTTTGTGCGGTAGGGAAGGGACACAGACAGTGGGAAACACGTGCGGGGTCCGGTTCAGTCCAAGGGGCATTTGTACCGCCTAGAGAGATCGTGAAAAGGCCCAGACTTGATAGGAGGCCAGGGGACCCAGGACCCGTTTTGTGTGTGTGTGTGTGTTTTAAGTTTATATATTTGTTTTGAGAGAGCCCAAGTGGGAGAGGGGCAGAGGGGGAGAAAGAATCCCAAGCAAACGCTGCACTGTCAATGCAGAGCCGGAAGCAGGGCCCGGGCTCACACACCGTGAGGTCACGACCTGAGCTGATATCAAAGAGTTGGATGCTCCACCATCTCACACTTCATGGGTTCGAGCCCCGTGTCAGGCTCCGTGAGGACAGTGCAGAGCTTACTTAGAATTCTCTCGCACGCTCGCTCTCCCTCTGACCTTCCCCTGCTTGCATTCTCTCTCTCTCTCAAAATAAATACATAAACTTAATAAAAAGAGAAGGTAGAACTAAAAAAAAAAAAAAAAAAAAGAAGTCAGATGCTCAACCGACCGAGCCACCCAAGCACCCCAGGAACCGCTTTAACGTTGAAACGTTCCGCCCCGCCTTGTTCTCCTTCATTCTGTCTCTGGAGCTACACTTCAAGAGAGCCTAGCAGGAGGGCAACCCCTGTTCCCAAGTGCTGTGATGTGCCTGTGCGTGTGCATGTGCGTGTGTGTGTGTTACACCTGGAGGCAGTGAGTGGAGGAACTTTCTAGCTCTCCTCACCTCCTTACCCCACACTTCTCTCAAGCCAGGGCCGGTCTCTCGCACTCACCCAGCTTCCGACCTACCCACGTCTCCTCACAGTACTCTTGACGATTAGACCACCTTCCGAAGCAACTGGAACATTCTCGACGTTACCTTCGGAGGCTCCATGCAGCCCACCCGACCGCACGGTGAGAATTCTGACGAAGCATCTGGAATGGTTTTGCTCTTCTGAGGTGGCCGTAAATACAGCTTCCCTACAGCGTCCACATGAGGAAAATCTGTTCTGTGGGAAATCAGGGGCTGTGCAAAAATCTAATAATGACGGGGGAGGGGGGGAGGCTGAGAAATAGATTTCTGCAGAACCCAGAGATTACTGTACCGTCCCCAGCTCTCTGCTGTTCCTTGGGATGAGCTCAGTTTTTCCTCCCAGGGAAGAAGCCAAGTGTTTCTAAGGACAAACTGTCTATGTCATTTTCCACAGCTGCGGGCTGGTGTTAGTGACGTGGTCCCGATGTGGCTGAGCGGGCCCGAGGGATGGTTCGGATCGAAGCAGGGGCAGAGTGGGGCCCGAACACAACCAGCAGCCCCGGAACGTAGGCCACACTCTCTGGAGCCTCAGGACGTGGATATCCGAGGAACAGGCAGAGGGGAGCCCTTCGGGGAGAGGGTGATGTCAGGTGAGGGACGTAGGGCTGGCAACCGAGGCAAGAAGCTAATTCAGCGCTGGGTGTCTGGACTGTGTTCTACGGGGGAAAATATCTGCTACCGTGTTTCTTGATCAGGAGGCCCACGCTTGGGAAATGTGGAATAACTTCGAGAAACACTACCAAGCAAAAATCAAGGGGGGTACCCCCACCTCCGGCCTTCCAGACATTTCCGCTCTTCGCCTGGGCAGCAAGCTTTTTGCAACTGGCAAATCTTTCCCAGGGCATTCCCCACCCGTTTTTCCGTAGCCCACACCGCACCCACCCCCCCAAGCGGAGGGGCTACTGGGTTGATAGTTCAAAATGTATCACCACTTAAATAGTACATTCTAGTTGCAGAAAAATTTTAAACCACAGAAAAATGTAAATAAGAGATAAACCTGTGGTCCAACCACCCAGAGTGCCTCACTGGTAATATTGTGATGTATTTCCTCTTGGTCTTGTTTTTCTTTCCTTTTTAAAATTTTTTTAAATTAAAAACAATTGTTTTTGTCCGATGTACGGGTTCAACTCACGACCCTGAAACATTTTTTTAGTATTTATTTTTTAGAGAGAGATAGAGAGACAGAGAGAGAGAGGGAGGTGTAGAAAGAGAGGGAGACCCAGAATCCGAAGCAGGCTCCAGGCTCTGAGCTGTCAGCACAGAGCCCGACACGGGGCTCGAACTCACAGACTAGACTGTGAGATCGTGACCTGAGCTGAAGTCGGACGCTTAACCGACTGAGCCACGTAGGTGCCCCATTGAACTCCCGACCCCTAGATCAAGAGTCTAGGCAGCCAATCGCCACCCCTGATTTTGTTTTTCAATACATGCTTTAAAATTTTTTTTTTTTTAATTTTTTTTTAACGTTTATTTATTTTTGGGACAGAGAGAGACAGAGCATGAACGGGGGAGGGTCAGAGAGAGAGGGAGACACAGAATCGGAAGCAGGCTCCAGGCTCCGAGCCATCAGCCCAGAGCCCGATGCGGGGCTTGAACTCACGGACCGTGAGATCGTGACCTGAGCTGAAGTCGGACGCCCAACCGACTGAGCCACCCAGGCACCCCTAAAATTTTTTTTAAACATAAATGCAATTAAAAAAAAAACCACATAGATGTGATTTATATTTCCATTATATTATATTCACACAGATGTTTTATGTATATATATACTTTATCTTGACTTTTCCATTTAACGTGTTATCGTAAGCATTTTTCCATGGGTGGCGTCCTTTTGCAAGAATTCCTCAGACATCAGGGAAAGCTACCGGGCAGAGCCTGCTGGGCCGGCTGCCTCCCTCTCTCGCTCCCTGAGAAAGCACAGGATGTCAGCCCTCAGGGCCGAGCAGAGGCGCTGGATGGGACCCCAGCCTGGTGCTCCCTTCCAGGGTCAGTCGGAGCTGTTTGCCCGCTCGTGCCAAGCTTCCTCCCACGGGGCCTTCTGAAGCTTTCCACAGCTTCAATATCAACGACACTTTTGTCTGCTCCTCTTGGGGGAGAGGGCTGGATAGTCTGTTTTTTGTGTCCTTGATGGATCCGGCCCAAGTTCGATGGACCCATGTACTTGCTCAGTTTCCCTGGATGGCCCTGCTCCAAGAACAGCTCAGAAGCCAAGGAAATCAAAATCCCTGCCTCTGAAGCCAAAATGGACAGGCTGTTTCCTGATACTCTGTGTGTGTGTGTGTGTGTGTGTGTGTGTGTGTGTGTGAAGGGAGTCTCAACCTGTGAGTTTATTTCTGCGATCGTACGAAACAGCTCGGTGCACAGTACAGCACTGTTTCCCTGCTGCTTTCATGCCAAGTGGATGAGCTGTCCCGCCCCAGCTGCCTCCGTGGTGAAGAAGAAGTGACCGAATGAACATGTTTACAAATGAATTAAACCAACAACTGGACCAGAGCTTTGTTGATGAAAATAACCGATGTTTCCGTAAATGGGCAGGTTCCTCGGGTGTGAGCTGGGTCGTAGGTAATTTGTTCCTTGTAATAATTGCCAACGTACCAGGGTTTGCAACTGATTTCACTGCGATAGAACATGCGTGACATAAACCTCGCCATGTTTACCATGTCGAGGTGTATGCTTCTGTGGGTTAAATGCATTCACATTGTTGAACGACCAGCACCACCATCCGTCTTCAGAACTTTTCATCCTCCCAAACGGAAACTCCACACCCAGTAAACAGTAAATCCCCATCCCCTTTCCCCCAGCCTCTGGCAACCATTATTCTTTCTGCAAAACGACTTTAGAGTACATCCTAGATTATCCTTATGCCATCCCTCCCATTTATCTATTTATCTATTCATTTAACAAATATTTACTGAGTGCCCATACCAGCAATTGAACAAAACACATGCCCATGTGAAGCTTATGTACTTAGGCGATAAACCAGTTAAAAAAATACAGGGGCGCGTGGGTGGCTCAGTCGGTTGAGCGTCCGACTTCAGCTCAGGTCATGATCTCATGGCTCCTGAGTTCGAGCCCCGCGCCAGGCTCTGTGCTGACAGTTCAGAGCCTGGAGACTGCTTCGGATTCTGTGTCTCCCTCTCTTTCTGCCCCTCCCCCCACCCAAGCGCTCTCACTCTCTCTCTCTCTCAAAAATAAACATTTAAAAATTTTAAAATATGTGTATGTACATATATATACTACACACACACACATACACACACACACACATAGGGGCACCTGGGTGACTCAGTCAGCGGAGAATGTAACTGTTGATCTCAAGGTTGTGCGTTCGAGCCCCACATCAGGTGTAGAGATTACTAATGGGGGGGGGGGGATAGTAATAAATGCTTTGTAAGAAAATAATTACCAGACGGTCCAAGATGGTTTCTCTAAGGAGGTCAAATTTTTGACGGAGACTTTAATGAAGGGAGGGAGTCATGCAAAAATCTGAGAGAAGAGCATGGGCGGGGTGGGGGGGGGCCCGAAGGAATGGGTACACCAGTGCTGAGGAGGGGTAGCAATTGTTGGATCTTTGCTCCACGTAGTAGGACATACAATTAAGAAAGGCTTAGACAACCTTTGTCAAAGTGAGATCTGGGGACCCCCCGGGAATTCCCAAGACCCTTTCAAGGCATCCATGAGATGAAAGTATTTTCATAATAGCACCGAGACCACCCTCATTGTTTAATGAGTACAAAACTGTGGGGGCTCCAGTGGCTATGTGACGTGTGATGGCACAACAGATCAAGTACAGAAGCAGGTATTAGAATCCAGCTGTCTCCCATTAATTCAGACGTTAAAGAGATTTGCTAAAGGGCGGGACAATTCTTCTTACTAATTCTTTCGCTTTTGGAAAATGTAATTATTTTTTCACAAAACTGTGTTGTTTATATTAACATGGAATGGGTTTACGATTTTATTATTTTTAAATTTAAATTTTTTTATTTATTATTTTTGAGACAGAGAAAGCACGTAAGTAGGGAAGGGGCGCAGAGAGAGGGGAACAGAGGGTCCCAAGCAGGCTCCATGCTGACAGCAGAGAACCGGACACGGGGCTCGAACTCACAAACCACGAGATCACAACCTGGGTGGAAGCCAGACACAACTGACTGAGCCACCCAGGTGCCCCTGTTATTTTTAAATTAAAACAATTTTTAATTGTTTTTTCATTGTTTTATTTTAGAGAGAGAGAGAATGAGCATGCGTGGGGGAGAACATGACACTGAGGACCCAGGTTGCTTTCCAACTTTCCATTTGGCCATGCTCAGCTGGCCAGCAGCATCCCATCCTCATGGTCAAAGACAGATGGCTGAGCAGTTCCAGGCATTGCAGACCTACACACATCAAACCAAGAAAGCATTTGCTCCCATGAGTCTCTGCATTAGGGGAAACCTTTCCTAAAAGCTGTCCTACAGGTCCTGTTGGCCAGGATCCCGCCACATGCCTACCCTCAGTCCCAAGGAAGGTGAGAAACAAGCCTTGACCTTTTCATCTTCTCTAGAACAGGGTCCTGCGACAGGAAGGGCAGTGGGGGAGGCTGCCGTTGGGCTGGAGCACCGGAATAGTCCGGCCTGTTGGAGAAGCAGCAAGCAGGCCAGCATGGGAGCACGGGAGTGATGTTAGCTACCCGTGGGCAGAAAAGTGGGAAGAAGGCTGGGATCCACCTGCTTTAGCTCCGAACTGTGGTTATATCTGGGTCCTGGGTTGACCCGGGTCCTAGGTGCCTTCTGACAAAGTTCTGTCAACTGCAAGAATGAGGCCCAGGTGTTTTGCTGGGTGAAAACCCGATACAAATTTGGAATCCATTATATAGGTTTCCTTAAAACATAAGCCATATACAGTCAGCAAATTAAACAACTGACTTGTTAAAAAGGAGACAGCAGGCCCAAAATGGAGTCACTTGTGCCAAACCTTACATCACCAAACCGGGACTTAATACCTAATCTAATTGTAGTTCCCACCCCCAAGGAACGTAACCTTTAAACTCATCCTGGAACTACCTGGTCAGCACTAGTAAGATAATCCACCTGATAGCCCCCTCCCTTCCCTTTAGGAAGGTGACCTTGCCCGGAAACAATGCATTCTTTGCTAATAATGTTCTTTTTCCAGTCCCTTTCCACCCTTGAAACACTTTCCTTTTCTATAGCTTAGGGGAGCTTCTTTCTACTGCTAGATGGGACCGCTGCCTGATTCACAAATTGTTGAATAAAGCCCATTTGATCTTCCAATATACGAAGTTGAATTTTTGTTGTTTCATGGATTTGGTGTCAGTGATTGGGAGCAAAGGAGACTTCCAAGGATTCTTCCAAGGAACAACGAGAAACACAGACGTGGTCCCCTGCCAGCACTTTTGAGTCTACTGTCTTTCTCATCCTTTCTGAGGGCTGCGGGTGAGTTCCTCTTGGTTCTGAGCCGCTGCTTTCTCTGCACTGAGCTCCCGATCAAATGGGCTTTCTGGTCCAGGGCTCAGCGGGTCAGCTCGAGCTGGCGGATGGTTCCATTCAGAACTCTTGGTTCAGGGTGAAATTCTCTTGTTGTTTGCAATCGCTTTTCCCAATTCCAATCCCCAGGCCCCGCGTACTGGGGTTTGCTGGTTTAGTCCTGAGCCCCATCCCAGTCTACTATCCCCATGTACTGGAGTCTGCAGATTTAATCCATGCTGAGAATTTCTGGTCATGCGCATAGCCTGCTCCTGGCTGTCCACAGTAACTCCTTTTGGTTGCTGCCCCTATGTTAGGTGTACATGCTTGTCTTGTTTTTTGTATATAAATGCTATTGTTCACGGGGATCTCAGAGGCCCAAACGCTGCAAAAATCAGTGGTCATGGGTCAAGCCCTTAAAATCTATTACAGTGCTTGCCACATCACACAAAGACTCCCATGCTAGAATAAGTTGGTGGAGGAATGGGTTAGATTGCCACTAAGTCACCCGCCAACTTCGAGAAAACTTCCATTCCCTGAGGTGCACCAAAAAACACTCACAATCCCCAACCCAAAAGCACATCCCAGTTGGGTGTTATTTTGGCTGCAAGAGATCCCAAGGCTTAGCCGGAAAAATAATAATAATGATAGAAATGAAATTCTTGAAATCTATACAGTTAAACATGCCACCTTCTGGCACCCCCCCCCCCCCGATTTTCTGTCCAAGAACTTTGGTCCCGGAAGCTATAAATATCTACAAAAATGGCAAAATCTCACTATGCTTGTTTCGTGTCCTGAGAATTTGGCTTGGTAACCGCCGGATCGGGGGACTCAAAATATGGCCTGACCAAAATGTAGGTCACACCCTGTTTGTGACCAGATATAGCTGGACAGAAAATGTGAGTTAAATTCCTTTTGAGGCTAGGGTCCTACCAAACTGCTGCCAGTTCTCAGGGGAATTACAGCCTAGAATTACAAAGGCCTTTAAAAAGAATGTTCCAATTAGATAAGATCCTTTAAGAAGTGCATTTAAAAGCAAGGGCTCCCAAATCACACAGGATGCAATACCTATTTTCATTGGCATATCAAAGCCTCCAAACTTCCAAAATAGCTTCATTAAATGATGGGTTGTAGGGGTGCCTGGCGCAACTCTTGATCTGGGGATCGTGAGTTCAAGCCACACATTTGGTGTAGAGGTGACTTAAAAATAAACGAATAGGGGCGCCTGGGTGGCTCAGTTGGTTAAGCCTCCCACTTCTGCTCAGGTCTTGATCTTGAGGCTCGTGAGTTCGAGACCCCCTGTCGGGCTCTGTGCTGACACCTCAGAGCCTGGAACCCGCTTCGGATTCTGTGTCTCCCTCTCTCTCTGCCCCTCCCCTGCTCATGCTCTGTCTCTCTCTCTCTCTCTCAAATAAACATTAAAAATTTTTTTTTTTTTAATTTTTTTTTTTTTTTTTTTAACGTTTATTTATTTTTGGGACAGAGAGAGACAGAGCATGAACGGGGGAGGGGCAGAGAGAGAGGGAGACACAGAATCGGAAACAGGCTCCAGGCTCTGAGCCATCAGCCCAGAGCCTGACGCGGGGCTCGAACTCACGGACCGCGAGATCGTGACCTGGCTGAAGTCGGACGCTTAACCGACTGCGCCACCCAGGCGCCCCAAAAAAATTTTTTTTAATAAACAAAAAAATTTGAAAAAAAGATTCGTGGAAAAAAACTAATGAAAAATTAAAGAGATAAGAGGCACCTAAAAATAAGAAACAAGGAGCGCCTGGCTGTCCCAGTCAGTAGAGCATGCCAGGCGCCCCTTGTTTCTTATTTTTAGGTGCCTCTTATATGAGATCAAGCGTACTCTTGATCTCAGGGTCATGAGTTCAAGCCCCACACAGAGCTTAGAGCTTACTTAAAAATAAATAAAGAAATACATAAATAAAGAAATAAAAGAGACAATAAGATTGATGCAACCCTCACTGCTTTTCTCTATCACCCATTATCTGAGTACTCATTCTAGTAATCCTCTGTCTGAATTGTCTTTATATGACTGTAAACAAAAGTCTGCCACGTTAATGACCTTACCTTGAAGAAGGAGGGTGGGGGGCAGGGGGAGGGGGGGGCATATGGACCCCTCCCAAAGTTGACGGGACTCCGAGGGATTTTCTGATAAACTGCTACGTTACTCTCTTCACCAGCCAAGGGAAAACTAAAATGAAAAATAGTGAAAAACCTTGCCAAATTCTGGTAAATACCAGAGCTACAGATGGGCTCCTGGAAAAGCTGGCAGAAGCTGGCTGAGGGTGAGAATTCTTGCGAGGGTAGCACTTCAGATCTTTGTCTACACTGCCTGATAGAAAGGGGAAAATAAAATACCTTCTTCTGCACCTTCTTTGGGGATGCCTCTGGAGTCCAAGGAGTTGTCTGATACCGCCAGAAATATTTACTGTTTGTCCCGACTAAAAACTACAAACGTAGTCCTGCGGTCAGGAATTGGCCGAATTGCAGAGCAAGAGAGAATTCGTTTTAGGCCCTCTCCCTTCCCTTACAATAAAGTTATGAACCCACAGGGAAGAAAAAGTCTTCCCAAACGGTTGTAAAAGGATTTACGGGTGAATCAACCTATGATGCCGGTTAAATTGCAGCGTGGCCCTTTGAGGAATTGAGAGCAGTCCTTGTCTTTTTAGTTCTTTACAAAACTAAAAATGCAGCTAGAAAGGCAGTTCAAAGTTCACTTATTCCTTTTGTACCAATCCCCAAACTTCCCCTATTTATCTTATAAGTCTTCTAACTTGCATTCTTCCCTGTGCCTTTGAGATGTAAATATTAAAGTAAACACTTCAGGGAGGTAATTTTTTTTTGGGGGGGGGCGGGGAGGCAGGGATTGCAGTAGGTCAGTTAGAACTTGGGCTAATGGGAAATCTTAAGTGTACAGAAGATATAATCTGTTTGCGTCTGTCCCTAGGTTTATGTGGGTTTATATAATATATATATTGTGTGTATGTTGTATTTTCTACCTCTGGATGGTATTACCAACATTAATTTGCAAAAAAGGTCCGTTTAATTGGCTTAAACAAACAAGCCCATATAAATTGAGTACTCAAAACAATTCTCAAAAATGTAAGAAAAACTAATCCAAATGCTTTTCAGATTTACATGATCTGGGAAAATATCCAATATTAAAGCTAATTTAATTTGGGGGGCGTAGTGAACAATAGACATTTCTTTCTTTCTTTCTTTTTTTTTTTTTGAGAAAGAGAGACAGACAGCAAGCGGGGGGGGGGGGGGGGGGAGGCACAGAGAGACAGGGAGACACAGAATCCGAAGCAGCCTCTGGGCTCTGAGCTGTCAGCACAGAGCCCGCTGTGGGGCTCGAACCCACAAGCCGCGAGATCATGACCGGAGCCAAAGTTAGACACTTTACTGTCTAAGCCACCCAGGTGCCCCTATTATTAGATCTTTGAAAGTAATCTGCCTAGAAAACAAGCATTTGGAGTTTTGCGAAATAATTCCCTGTATTGTTTCTCTCAGGTCTTTGATAATTTAAACTGAATACTCTTGAGTTTTTTAAAAGAACTAAGTTTTGCTCAAAATTATGTAAATTTCAATATTTGCCTGTGAAGGCTTTAATTGTCACTTTGGTTAGATAACTAAATATCCTTTCACAGTGACCTATGACCTTATTTGACCAAGTGTTTTAAAACTGTTTTGATAATTTTTACAAACGTCCCTTGAAATCAGATTCTAAATGATGTCTTTTTTTTTTTTTTAATTTCTAAAACCCCTAGAGGTTTTATTTATTTATTTATTTATTTATTTATTTATTTATTTATTTTGAGAGAGAAACAGAGTACATGAGCGGGGGTGGGGGGGGTGGGGTAGAGGGATTGAGAGAGAGAGAGAGAGACAGAGAGAATCCCAAACTGGCTCCGCACTGCCAGCACAGACTGGAATCCTTGAACTGTGAGATCACCACCTGAGCCGAGGTCAAAAGTCGGAAGCTTGGGGGATGGGCTAAATGGACAAAGGGCCTTAAGGAAGACATCTGTCGGGGGGAGCACTGGGTGTCATATGTAGGGGATGAATCAATGAATTCTGCTCCTGAAATCGTTATTGCACTATATGCTAACTAACTTGGATGTAAATTAAAAAAAAAACAAAAACAAAGACTCAGACACTTAACCAACTCAGTCACCCAGGCACCCCTAAATGAAGTCTTTTTGACCTCGGACTAACTTTGGGATTTTCCAGAGTGTCCGTGGAACATCTCAAAAGATTTGTGCATGCTACTCGTAAAAAGAGAGATGTTAAACTAAATAGGCTTAGTTGATATGTTAAATTTATATGGAAAGCATGGTCGAATAAGAAACAAGACTAAGCCATCATTACGTTGTATACGTTTAGGTATTTGTTATAAGTGTTCCAGAAATTGTGTAACATTCCTGAAAATCTGATGTCCTGGCTTAATGTTATCACTCACAAATCCTGTTATTATCTTAAGATGTTATGTGTCATCTCAAAAGGACTCATGGAAAGTACTCTAAAAGACAGGTTTCTGATAACTTTGAGATAAAAAACAAAGGAAAAAAAAAAAAAAAAACCCAAACCCAAACTAAGTGAAAATTTCCAGAGCTAATGAAAAAATTAGATTCAAGCAGAGCAAATGTTGCATAGAACTGAATGAACTAAGGAGGAGGGTTATAACTATTTATGGCTTTTGTTTAAAACCTTGCTGATTCTTTAATGTTTTATTTTTCCAGATTTAAAGAAACTTTTTCTTTTACTATGGCCTTCGACAGAGTGGTGAAGTGTACCTTTGTAAACAAAGATGAACCATTTGCTTTTTCTCCCTCCAAGATCTCTCCAAGATTCATAAACCCTTTTAAGTTTTTTTAAAAATTAAAAAAAAAAAAAGTTTTATTTATATTTGCAAAAGAGAGAGGCAGTGGAGGAGCGGGGGAGGAGCAGAGAGAGATAGAAACAGAATCTGAAGCAGGCTCTAGGCTCTGAGCTATTAGCACAAAGCCTGACTTGGGACTCAACTCAAGAACTGTTGAGATCGGGACCTGAGCCAAAGTCAGTCGCTCAAATGACTGAGCCACCCAGGTGCCCGTTTTGTAAAGTTTTTATAAAATTCAAGTTAGATAAGGGGCTCCTGGGTGGCTCAGTGGGCTAAACGTCCAACTTTGCCTTAGGTCATGATCTCACAGTCTGTGGGTTCGAGCCCAGCCCAGCGCTGGGCTCTGTGCTAACAGCTCAGAGCCTGGGGCCTCCTGCAGATTCTGTGACTCCTCTCTCTACCTCTCCCCTGCTCAGGCTCTGTCTCTCTTTCTCAAAAATAAACATTAAAAAAAATATTTTTAAAAATTCCAGTTAGTTAAAATACAGTGTGTTATTAGTTTCTGGTGTACAATACGGTGATTCGACAATTCCATACGTCACCTGGTGCTCATCTCAAGTGTACTCCTTAATCCCCATCACTGATTTCACCCATTCCGCACCCCCCACCGCCCCTCTGATAACCACCAGTTTGTTCTCCATAGTTTAGAGTCTGTTTATTGGTTTGCCTCTTTCCAAAATTCATAAACTACTGAAAATTCTTTTTTTTAATATTATTTTCCTGGCAGTATAGTTATTCACATGATTTAATAAGAATCTGTTCTCCTTATAACATGATACAATTGAAAATACTGGTTATATCATCAAAGCTTGGACTAGAAAGTCACATTCGAGAGAGATGTGTGTAGACTCGGGTATGACCCAACAGTTTTAAGGAACTAAGGTTGATTTTACAGAACCAATAAACCAGCCTGGAACTTTGCTTACAAGGTTCCAGCAAAAAAATCTTAAATAGAACTTACAGGAGGGATAGGGTGACTCTTGGGTAAGCATCCAGCTCTTGGTTTTGGCTCAGGTCGTGATCTCACGGTTCATGGGTTTGAGCCCCATGTCAGGCTCTGCAGTTCCAGTGTGGAGCCTGCTTAGGATTCTCTCTCTTTCCCTCTCTCTCTCTCTGCCCCGTCGCTGCTAGCATGCTCCCTCTCACTCAAAATAAATAAATACACTTAAAGAAAAAAAAAAGAGCTTAAATGATCAATCACTATTTTTGTTGCCTGTATGTAAATAATCAGGCCAAGTCTGATACAAACAAATTAGTTTTACTGTGATTATCTTTAAAAGAAAATGGGAATAACTATAGAAAGAAAAATTATGTTTATGCTTTTATAGATATTACATTCTTTATTTTTAATTTTTTAAATGTTTACTTATTTATTTATTATTATTTTTTAAATGCTTATTTATTTTTGAGAGAGAGAGAGAGAGACAGACAGAGCTCGAGAGAAGAGGAAGACACAGAATCCGAAGCAGATTCCAGGCTCTGAGCTGTCAGCACAGAGCCCGATATGGGTCTCAAACTCCCAAACTGTGAGATCATGACCTGAGCTGAAGTCGGTCGCTTAACCATCTGAGCCACCCAGGCACCACCAACCCCCTTTTTTTTAATGCCTTAAAATTTGATCACATTTCTCAAGTTAAGTTGAAGGAATTGGTTTTTGTTTTTTATTTTTTTAATGTTCGTTTTTGTGAGAGAGAGTGCAGAAACCGGTGAGGGGCAGAGAGAGAGGGAGGCTGAGGATCTGAAGCTGACTCCATGCCCACAGCAGAGAGCCCAATGTGGGGCTCGAACTCACGAACCATGAAGTTATGACCGGAGCCAAAGTTGGACACTAAACCGACTGAGCCACCCAGGTGCCCCAAAAGGGGGGGATTTGTTAAAACGAGATAGCAGGACCAATATGGAGTCACTTGTGCTAAACCCCATATCAGCAAACCAAGACTTAATACCTAATCTCAGTGTCCACCCCCAACGAATGTAACCTATAACCAGTCAACATGGAATTACCTGGTCAGCACTGATGTGCGAAACAAAGGCAAAAGAAAAAATCAAATTTTCTTAAAACTTACAGCCTGTTGACAAGTCCCTGAGACAGGCAGAGTGACATTGCTCTAGGGGTTCAGCTGCCTCCATGATGATACTTTGCTAAGGGCAAAAGACAACTTTAGGTGAATATTAGCCCAATCTGCAGGATCCAGTAAGTCCACTTTAACATATAAAAATTTCTTTGCAGGGGTGCCTGGGTGGCTCAGTCAGTTATGTGTCCGACCTCAGCTGGGGTCATGATCTCGAGGTCCGTGAGTTTGAGCCCAGCCATGGGCTCTCCACTGACAGTGCAGAGCCTGCTTTGGATCCTCTCTCTGCCCCTCCCCTGCTTGCTAGCTCTCTCTCAAAAATAAATAAACACTAAAAAAACCCTTTCTTTGAAAACTTCCTTTTTCTCTACCCTCCAAATATATGTTAGCAATCATCTTCCAAGCACATGGCCCCCTGATATACATCTGAAGGGCCTCATGACTGATGTTTTACCGAACAGTAATAGGTGACCTTTTCCTAACAATAGTAGCCCCCTCCGAAGGTCCTGGAAACCTTGCTTCCAAAATTCCTTAGAGACTTAGGCTATCCCCAACCCCTTACCACCTTGAAAGTGTATAATCACTTACCTGTCACACCCCAGTGCAGCTCTTTCTGCCCAGGGGTCCTGACCCTGTGCTTTAATAAAACCACCTTTTTGCACTGGAAGATGCCTCAAGAGTTCTTAGCCATTGGTTCTGAACCTGAATATTTCCACATCAAACACCAGTGAGGTAATACACCTGATAGCCCTTTCCATTCCCCTCAGGAAGGCAACCTTGCCTGAAACAAGGCATTCTTTGCTAATAATTTCCTCCCCAACCCCCCCAACCTAACCCCTTCCTACCTTTAGGAACCTTTCCTTTTCTACAGCTCAGTGGAGATCTCCTTTCTGTTTCTAGTTGGGATGCTGCGTCCTTCACGAATTGTTGAATAAAGTCAAATCTTTAAATTTCCTCAGTTGAAAATTTTGTTGCTCAACAGATTTCTTGGGATGTTTGAACTTCTTTGCCAGCCTTTTAATGAAAAGGTTATCTGATCTAGGGACAGCTCTTTCTGCCCAAGGGTCCTGTCCTTGTAATAAAACCACCTTTTTTGCACGGAAAAAAAAAAAAAAAAAGGTTATCTGATCGATGGCAGGGGAGCCATGTAGGACTATGGAAGTGTGGAAGTGTGGGTGAGGCATTCTGTAATTAATTAAGACAAGGGTACCCAGCTCTTTATCTGGAGAGCCTGCCTTGCCAGGCTGTTCCTTGCATCTTGGACTCTGGTTGCACTTTCTGTAGGCAAAAGGCAGAGATGCAGGTGACCCCTCAAGACAGTCTCTCTGGGTGCTGTTGGCACATTGTGATTGCCATTGGACTGGGACACAAAACGAAACAAAACACAAAAATGCAAATAAACCCAGGCCAGATGGATCACAATTCTGCTTGCCCGCTGGATTACCATTTCCCTCCAATGATTTTTTTTTTTTTTTTTTTTTAATGATTGATCCAGTCTTTATTGATGATTTTCTAAATCCAGGGATATAGGGCTGGACCCTAGGAAATTTATGTCCGACAAAAAGTGTAATTGACTGACTGGGGCACCTTGGGTGGCTCAGTTGGAGGAGCATGACACTCAAGGTCATGATTTCAAGCCCCATGATGGGCAAGGAAGGAGCTTACAGAAGAAGAAGAAGAAGAAGAGATAAGAAGAAGGAAGGGGAGGAGAAGAAGGAGGAGGAAGAGGAGGAGGAGGAAATCGACCAAGAACCGGACTGAGAGAATGTTTATGGTGTGCATGTATCCCAAAAGCAACACAGTAAAGTTTGTACAATAAATTTGATTATCTGGCCTCACCTGGGTAATAACATTTTCTAGCCTGGAAATATTGTTGTTGTTTTATTGAGGTTGTTTTGTCATTGGAGTTCTATTTGTTACAGATTTACTATTTAGGTCAGACATTTGCTGACTCAATTTTTAAAGCATTTGCAAACAGTGCTTCCTCCCGCTCTCCCAGCCCTGGTGGGGAGGGCGCAGAGGCATGAATAATAATGGCAATTGTGATGAGACTGGGTGAACTAACTTTTATCTTGCCCGCACCCCCAAGGCGCCAGACCTGTGGTCTACGGAGAAACTTCCTAGCAATTTGGGCCTGCTAGCAATCTTTGTCGGCCGAGGTAGGACGCTTTGTCATGCAACTGTGGGCAAGGAAAATGTGCACGCTCACGAAGCAAGGGGCTTAACGGATTAGTTTACTGGAAACAGTCAAAGCTGTGTTAATAGAAGGAATACAAATTTCTTATGTAGTCCAGACAGGGGAAGGTTTGGGGAGAAAATTAATCCTCATCAAGGCAAAGAGAGGTTTGATTTAAATGCACTAGGAGAAACGGGCTGTGGTTCCAAGTGGAATCTGCCCCCATCTTTGAAACCAGAGCTCCCTCTTGCCGGCTCCCTGGGAAAGCCTGGAAGACTGAGTTTCTGGAGCCTCCCCTCCCCCCCCCCCCCCACCCTCTCCACCCCGCAGCTCTGCAGAAGCAGCAGTTACTAGGTGGAGGAGAAGGGCCGTCAATATCTTGTGACATCAGAGGCTTGTGAAATTTGCAAGACACTGAGAGAAGGAGCAGCAGAGTTGAGGCTTGACCATTTTTGAAAGGAAGGGTGATGGATGGGGGAGGAGAGTGGGGGCAGGGTGTTGGAATGGGAGGGGGTTTGAGGGCAAGGGCTGCCTGAGAGAAGGCAAAGAATCCCAAGAAAAGAATTCTCTACGGCATCTCCGAATACTCTAGATGCTGTTTCTAATTTATCAAAAGGAAAAAAAAAAAAGACAATTACATTCAGGATTCGAACAGATTTAGTGAATTTTACATATGGCAAAAGGCTAGATGTTCATGATCAGGGGTTGGAGGTGTAAGGAAGGAGTGATAATCTGCACTACACTTGATTTTAGCCAAAAGGCCGAGAAGCCATAGGAAGGAGTGATAATCTGAATATATCTCGGGTTGTCTAGCAGCCTTCAGAAATACTAGGTTCAATATAAAGCCCAGAAATCCTCTCAAAGAAACGGTGAGAAGAACTTTGCAGGACGAGTAGTAGCTGATTTAGGCTTCTCCAATCAGGGCTGCTCATGAGTCTAGACACCGGGCACTGGTTGCTCTGAATTTCTTTGGCAAAAATGAAATAAAGATGTTGGTGTTGGGAGAGCCCCTATAGCAACCATGAGGCAGATGATGGGGAGGGGGGCTCTGGTTTCTGCAAAGGCAGAGGCCAGGATAGCGGCCATCTTTCTCTCCCTGACAAACGGGCCTTCGTTTGTAGTGCCAGCCAGGAGCTCGGGAGTCTGGGCTGCGCTTGGGGGAGGGTGTGGCTGGTCAGCAGTTAGAAGGCGATGGAACCAGAGTGAAATTGGGTCCTGAGCAGGGGCGGGTTAGGTCCATGCGCTGGGTCATGATGCAAAAGGGGAACTGGTGTTGGGTCTTGGGAAAGAGCAAAGTAGGAAGCAAGTTGGGACTTAAAACATCACCCCCAAACCCAGGATGTGAAGGGGTGGGAGAATGAGTTTAGGAAGATGTCAGAGGAAAATCTATATAGGCAAGAACTTTTATGGAGAGGAATGGACAGAAGTGTAAGAATCAGCATGAGCACTGTGGACACTGAGACCTTCTGTGGCCCTTGGAAAACCACAATGGCTCCAAAAGAGAATGAAGGAATCTTCTGTAGTACTTCCCAGGGAGAAGGGGGAGGGCAAAGTCTGTTTGCAGTCATGGAGCAGCACCCCCCTCCCCAACCATGCTTTGTCCTCTTCCATTCCAAAATGGTGTTTCTAGCTGTTCTTTGTGGAACAGGTAATTGGGCAGTCCTCTCCTGGGTCGTGTGCTCACCGTTGGGGGGGGGGGGGGTGCTCTTTGCTGTTAATGATCCCCGAAGAGGGGGTTGCTGATGTGTGGAGGAGATCTTGGACAAAGGAGATACCCTTTGCTTGCTCTGGGTAAGTCTTTGCCCGTCTTTCTCTAAGCCAATTACATACTCAACGCTAATTACTGTATAAGCACCTCTTCTGTGAAGGGTTTAAGAACATACCCAAAGTTGGGGCACCTGAGTGGCTCAGTTGGTTAAGCATCCGACAACGGCTCAGGTCATGATCTCACAGTTTGTGAGTTGGAGCCCCACCTCGGGCTCTGTGCTGACAGCTGGGAGCTGTCTGTGCTGGGAGCTGGGAGCTGGGAGCCTGGAGCCTGCTTCAGATTCTGTCTCCCTCTTTCTCTGCCCCTCCCCCACTCAAACTCTCTCTCTCTCTCTTTCAACAACAAACATTAAAAAAAAGAACATACCCAAAGTCACAGCGGGAAAGGGAGGGTAGTTGGGAACCATATCCTTGTCTGCCAGGATCAGAACCAGTGCCTTCTTTTTAACCAAATTTTTGTAATGCCCTCTCAGTTCTTAAAAAAAAAAAATTTTTTTTAATGTTTATTTATTTTTGAGAGAGACAGAGACAGAATGCAAGTGGGTTGGGGCAGAGAGAGAGGGAGGCACAGAATCTGAAGCAGGCTCCAGGCTCCGAGCTGTCAGCACAGAGCCCAGCACAGAGCCTGACGTGAGGCTTGAACTCATAAGCTGTGAGATCATGACCTGAGCTGAAGTTGGACGCTCAACTGACTGAGCCACCCAGGCACCCCAATACCCTCTCAGTTCTGAAACGAAATTCATACATAAAATAACAAACCTACATACATCATTCCCAAAACAAAACCCCACATATGAAGCCTCAATATAAAGGAGAAATAAATGGAAAGTAATTTATAATAAAATAATATAAATAGGGGTGCCTGCCTGGCTCAGTTGGTAGAGCATGTGTCTCTTGATCTCAAGGTCTTGAGTTCAAGCTCCGTGTTGGGTGTGGAGTGCCTACTTAAAAATAAATAAATAAGTAAATAAATTTTATAAATAAAATATTTTCATATGTAAGTGCTTGGGCTCGACTACACTAGAAGACATAAGGAACTAAGCAGATGTTTGTACCTCTGTATAGAATCCCCTTGAGGGAGACACTATGAAGGCAGATCAGTATAGGTGGATGGTTATGGACTTAAATATCACGAGGAATGTGGCCATCAAAGACATCCTTTCCAAAAGAGTAAACCTTTGGGAGTGGCCTATTGCTTGGGCTGAATGTATGTGTCCTACCCCCCATTCATATGTTGAAGACCTAATGCCCAAGGTGATGGTATTAGGAGGTGGGGCCTTTGAGAAGTAATGAGGTCATTAGGGTGGAGCCTTCAGGAATGGAATTGGTGCTTATTTTTTTAATAAGAGACCCCCCCCCCCCTCACCGAGCTAGCTTGCCCCTTCTACTGCAAGGAGGATGTGTGAAGATGCAAGGAGAATCTGGCAGTCCCCAACCTGAAAGACCACCTTCACCAGAACCCAACTAAGCAGCCATCTTGATCTTGGACTCCCAGCCTGCAGAACCGTGAGAAATAAATTCCTGTTGTTTATAAACCACACAGTTTATGGTTTGTTTGTTTCTTTCTTAAGTAAACTCTGCACCCAGTGTGGGGCTCAAACACACGACCCTGAGATCTGAGCTTGCCAGGAGGTGCCCTTAGGGTATTTTGTAAGAGCAGCGCAAATGGACTAAGACGCACGTGTACAAAACCAAGCACAATTGTCCCTGAATTTATATGATAGCTGGATCCCCCAAACGTTTATGTTTAATGAAAATATGGTAAGACTCTAAGATTATAATGTAAAACAGGTTCTAGGCTGAGATAAAACCTATATGATAATTCACACCTAAATGATAATTTTTGCCTCTGAACATCCAGTGGGATGTTTGAAAGTCCTGTGCTGCCTACCATGTGTATCGCAGGATGTCTGGCATGCCTGGTTTCCAACTTGATTTTGCAAATCCCCCATTGATTTTGAAAAGAAAAACTGTCCGTACAGATTTCAAAAGTCTCCTAGGGAGCAGTACCAGCCTCTCAGAGAATCTCTTCTCTACCTACAAAGTTCCCCGCCACGGGATGAAGCCGGTAGCTTGGGTCTTTGGGATCCATTGGAAATCGATGCATTGATACTTCCTTGTTCCCTGTGATGGTTGATTTTATGTGTCAGCTGGACTGGGTCACGGGGTACCTAGACATTTGGTCAAACGTTTCTCTGGGTATGTCTGTGAGAATGTTTCTGGATGAGGTTACCAATTTAATTGGTAGACTGAGTAAAGCAGATTGCCCTCCCTAATGTGGGTGGGCCTCACCCCATCGGTGGAAGACCTGAATAGAACAAAAAGGCTGAGTAAGAGAGAACTGCCTGCCTGCTTGAGCTGGAACATCTGCCTTTCCCTGCTCGCAGACTAAAACTTGCACCATTGGCTCTCCTGGTTCTCAGGCCTTCCAACTTGGATGGCACTACGGCATTGGACTGGGGTCTCCAGCTTGCTGATTGCAGATCTTGAGTTTTTTTGTTTTTTTTTTTTAAGTTTATTTAACTTAAAAAAGGGAGAGGGAGAGAGAGGGAGAGTAGGGGAGGGGCAGACAGAGAGGGAGAGAGAATCCCAAGCAGAGTGTGCTGTCAGCATGCAGCCCCATCCCAGGAACCACGAGATCATGACCCGAGCCAAAATCAAAAGTTGGACACTCAAGTGACTGAGCCACCCAGGTGCCCCAGATCTTGAGATTTCTTAACTTCTGTAATTCTTTAAAAAAATTTTTTTTAACATTTATTTATTTTTGAGACAGAGAGAGACAGAGCATGAGCAGGGGAGGGTCAGAGAGAGAGGGAGACACAGAATCCGAAACAGGCTCCAGGCTCTGAGCTGTCAGCCCAGAGCCCGATGCGGGGCTCAAACTCACGGACCACGAGATCATGACCTGAGCCTAAGTCGGACGCCCAACCCGCTGAGCCACCCAGGCGCCCCTTAACTTCTGTAATTCTGTGAGTCAATTTCTTATAATCAATCTCTTTATGAACACGTATATGTGTGTGTGTGTGTGTGTGTGTGTGTGTGTGTGTGTGTGTACTAAGTACGTTACATACATTATATAATCTGGTTCCATCTCTCTGCAGAACCGTAACTAATAAGTTCCCTAACATTTCCCCTTCTCTTTCACTGCTTGCCCTCCTGTTAACCCTCTCCCCTACACTGTCTCTTCCTTCTTAACTTTCTTCTCTTATCATTCTTCCCTACGGAAATAATCAAATTTCAGCCCTTTTCATTCTCTCCTTCTACTGTGCCTCTGAGTCTTGGTGCAGAAGAAGGAAAGAGCCCCATTGGAGAATAAAGAAAGTTAAATTTTAGTCTTGGCTCTTCCGTTTATTAGCTGTGTTGACCTGGACATGAATTAGGGCTGATCATTGTTTGCCATTATGGTTAAGCTGAATGGAGACTTCACAGTCCCAGGACCTGTGTCCAGTCCAGAAGTATTCTTTATTTTATTAAAACATTTTTTGGGGGCGCCTGGGTGGCGCAGTCGGTTAAGCGTCCGACTTCAGCCAGGTCACGATCTCGCGGTCCGTGAGTTCGAGCCCCGCGTCGGGCTCTGGGCTGATGGCTCAGAGCCTGGAGCCTGTTTCTGATTCTGTGTCTCCCTCTCTCTCTGCCCCTCCCCCGTTCATGCTCTGTCTCTCTGTGTCCCAAAAATAAATAAACGTTGAAAAAAAAATTTTTTTTTTTATTTATTTTTTTTAATTTTTTTTTTTTAACGTTTATTTTTGGGACAGAGAGAGACAGAGCATGAACGGGGGAGGGGCAGAGAGAGAGGGAGACACAGAATCGGAAGCAGGCTCCAGGCTCTGAGCCATCAGCCCAGAGCCCGACGCGGGGCTCGAACTCACGGACCGCGAGATCGTGACCTGAGCTGAAGTCGGACGCTTAACCGACTGCGCCACCCAGGCACCCCAAACATTTTTTTGTTTTAAAGTTTATTTATTTATTTTGAGAGAGTCAGAGACAGTGTGATGCAGGACTTGAACTCTAGATCGTGACCTGAGCCGAAACCCAGAGTTGGACACTTAACTGACTGAGCCACCCGGGCACCCCTAAAAAAATTTCTTGTAAGTGTATTTATTTTGAGAGAGAAAGAGAGAGCACAAGTGGGGGAGGAACAGAGAGAGAGAGAGAGAGAGAGAATCCTAAGCAGACTCCACACTGTCAGCACAGAGCCCAGTGTGGGGCTCGAACTCATGAACCATGAGATCATGATCTGAGCTGAAATCAAGAGTTAGCTGCTTAACCAAGTGAGCCACCCAGGCGCACCCCCCCCTCAATTTTTTTTTTTTAAAGTAAACTCTCTACCCAGCGTGGGGCTTGAACTCACAACCCTGAGATCAAGAGTTGTGTGGTCTGGCGGCTGAGCTAGCCAGGCACCCCCACCCTGGAAGTAGTCTAAGCCAGCCGACTTCTCAGCTTCCTGAGAGCAGGATTTGTCTTATACTATGACAGTAGCTTCTACCTCCAAATGTACCTGCTGCCACATGAGACACATCCTAGGCACTAGCCATGCACGTGCCAGGAACCCACCTGTCTGGAATGTAGAAATGAACATCTCTGCAGTTCCTAAAAGGCTGGTCAGCAGGAAAATCACCCAGTTTTCCTCTAAATCCAACTACAAGATTACCTAGACTCCCAGGCACAACGTGATCCTTGGTTTCTGTCTCGAGTGTCTCATTCTTACCACACTCTTGTCCACACTCAATGTCTCTGTTGTATCCTGCCTTCCTGGATCCTGACGTCTGGCTCCTGATAAAGATCTTTGTTTCACTCCTGGTTTTAGCTTTGGCCCATCTATGCTCTTTGGCCTCGGATTCCAGCCCCAAATTCTTGATCTCGGTGTGCCCGGCTGGTTTCTTGCTCTGTTCCGATCCTAGGTCTGGACAAGTTTCGTCACCGGGAAGAATGCATTGGGCCCCCACTGCACACTGTTACACACACACACAGTGTACAGGCAGGGCCTGTGACTATACGTAGGACCTCATTTAAATAAATGTCCAAATCTCAGTTCCCATGAGCTCTCACTGTTTCAATCCTTTATAGTAGCCTCGCCTACATTTGCAAAATCACTTCCGGAAATACCAGGGTCCTTAGG
Source organism: Leopardus geoffroyi (assembly GCF_018350155.1). Classification (NCBI taxonomy): domain Eukaryota; kingdom Metazoa; phylum Chordata; class Mammalia; order Carnivora; family Felidae; genus Leopardus; species Leopardus geoffroyi. The sequence continues at coordinate 47,723,050 of NC_059330.1, forward strand.
CATAGTCACCAGCAGTCACGGTGGCCACGTTGGCTACCCGAGTTTGGACCTAATGGAGCCAGGTCCTGACAGTTATACGCGGTGCTGCTCTGTGGGTAATACTTAGCTTCCATTGCTATGATCACCACCTAGGTGCTGATGGGACGGGAAACCCCCATGCACAAAGCCAGTAAAACTGGAACACCACCGGTGCTCTAAAAAACCAGCAATCTGGGGCAACTGGGTGGCTCAGTCGGTTAAGTGTCTGTTGGCTCAGGTCATGGTCTCACGGTTCCTGAGGCTGAGCCCTGCATCAGGCTGTCTGCTGTCAGCACAAAGCCTGCTTCAGATCCTCTGTCTCCCTCTCTCTCTGCCCCTCCCCCACTTGTTCTCTCCGTCTGTGTCTCTCTCCCTCTCAACAAATAAATAAACTTTGGAGGGGTGGTGGGAGGGGTGATGGGCTAAATGGGTCCACTGCATTAAGGAATCTACTCCTGATACTGTCGCACTATATGCTAACTAACTTGGATGCAATTAAAAAAAAATAAAATAAATAAAATACCAAAATAAATATATAAATAAATACATAAACTTTAATAAATAAATAACCAGAAATCTCTGTTGCCACCTTGGGAAGCAGAAGGCCATTACTTTTCTTGCAAGAGCAAGCTTACTATCTGAGAGGTCTGCAGGACAGGTTCAAGTACCAGCAGTCACATCAGACCTGGAAATAACCACTTTCCCCTAATTTTCAGATCCTGCCACTGGATTTAAGACTTTTAGGACCGTTGTAAAATTCAGAGGACAAGATAAGTCAATGGGGGGAAGGATAGTCTTTTCTTTTCTTTTCTTTTTTTTTTTTAATTTTTTTAAACATTTATTTATTTTTGAGAGAGAGAGAGACAGAGCATAAACGGGAGAGGGTCAGAGAGAGAGGGAGACATAGAATCCGAAACAGGCTTCAGGCACTGAACCATCAGCACAGCCCGACACGGGGCTCGAACTCACGGATGGCGAGATCATGACCTGAGCCGAAGCCAGATGCTTAACCGACTGAGCCACCCAGGCGCCCCAGGAAGGATAGTCTTTTCAACAAATGCTGCTCCAACAACTGAATATCTACCTGTAAAAGAATTAAATTGAACTCCTATCTGACACCATGCACAAACACTCACTCACACTGGATCATAGAAGGGTAAAATACTAAAATTCTTTCTCTCTTTTTTAAAGATTGTATTTTCAAGTAATCTCTACACCCAACGCAGGGCTTAAGCTCACAAGCCCGAGATCAGGTGTTGACTGTTCCACTGACTGAGGCAGCCAGGCAACCCCAAAATTATAATACTCTTAGAATAAAACATAGGAATAAATCTTCATGATCCTGGCTTGGGGAATGATTTCTTAGATACGACACCAAAAGCACAAACAATAAAAGGAAGAATTCGGGGGCACATGGCTGGCTCAGTTGGTGGAGCATGGGACTCCTGATCTTGGGGTTGTGGGCTCGAGCCCCATGTTGGGTGTAGAAATTACTTAAAACTAAAATCTTAAAAAATAAAAATGGGCAGGGGAACCTGGGTGGCTCAATCGGTTGAGTGTCCAACTCTTGATTTCAGCTCAAGTCATGATCCCAGGGTTGTAGGATTGAGCCCTGAATTGGGCTCCATGCTGAGTGTGGAGCCTGCTTAAGATTCTCTCCCTTTCTCTCTCTCTGCCCCTCTCCCCTGCTCACACTGTCTTTCAAATTAAAAATGAAATGAGGGGCGCCTGGGTGGCGCAGTCGGTTAAGCGTCCAACTTCAGCCAGGTCACGATCTCGCGGTCCGTGAGTTCGAGCCCCGCGTCGGGCTCTGGGCTGATGGCTCAGAGCCTGGAGCCTGTTTCCGATTCTGTGTCTCCCTCTCTCTCTGCCCCTCCCCCGTTCATGCTCTGTCTCTCTCTGTCCCCAAAATAAATAAACGTTGAAAAAAAAATGAAAAAAAAAATGAAATGAAATGAAATACAATAAATGGGCAAAGGATTTGAATAAACATTTCTCAAAGAAGATACACAAATGGCCAATAAACACATGAAAAGATGTTTGACATCACTAATCATTAGGGAAATGCAGAGTAAAACCAAAATGATGGGCACCAGGGTGGTTCAGTCAGTCGGTTAAGCACCTGACTCTTGGTTTCAGCTCAGGTCTGGATCTCAGGGTTCCTGAGCTTGAGCCCCAGGAGTACATAGCTTTCTTTGGATTCTCTGCGCCCTTCCGCCTCCCCCCTCCCTCCTTCCCCGTGTGAGAGTCTGCACGTGTGCACAATCTCTCTCTCTGTCTCTCTCTCTCTCTCTCTCAAAATAAATAAACTTTAAAAAAAAAAAAAAAAAAAAACACCCAAAATGATCTACTACTCTATACCCACCAGAATGGCTGGAATAAAAAAAGAGAACGACAAGTGTTGGTGAGAACGTAAAGTGGAACCCTCATTCACTGCTGGCAGGAATGGAAAATGGTGCAATCACTGTGGAAAACGGTTTGGCAATTTCCCTAAATGTTCTCACATGACCCAGCAGTTCCATTCCTGGATAAACAAAAATATATATCCACACAAAGACTTGCACAAAATGTTCACAGCTGCATGGCTTACAATAGCCCCAAAGTGTAAACAACCCAAGTGCCCAGCCGCCGGTGAATGGATAATGAAATGTGTTCCATCCATACTAAGTAATACTTAACCAGTAATAAAAATGAATGAAATACTGATACATGCTACTGCATGGATAGACCTCAAAAACATTACACTACGTTGAAAGAAGTCAATCACAAAGACCACATATTATACGATTCCATTTATATGAAATGTCTAGAAAAGACAAATCTATAGAGACAAGAAAGTGGTTGTGCGGTTGCCAGGGATTAGGGGAAGGATGGGGGAGTGACGTTAAGTGGGCACAAGGTTTCTATCTGGAGTGATGCAATGTTCTAAAATTAGATAGTGCTGATGATTGCATAAGTCTGTAAATGCACTAAAGACCATTGAATTGTACACTTTATTTTTATTTTTTTTAAGGTTATTTATTTTGAGAGAGAGAGAGAGAGAGAGAGAGCGTGTGTGTGTGTGTGTGTGTGAGCAGGGGAGGGGCAGAGAGAAAGGGGGGGGGAGAGAGAGAGAGAGAGAGAGAGAGAGAGAGAGAGAGAATCCCAAGCAGGCTCCTTGCTGTCAGCACAGAGCCCGATTCAGGGCTGGAAGTCACAAACCGTGAGATCACGCCCTGAGTCAAAACCAAGAGTCCGATGCTTAAATGGCTGAGCCACCCAGATGCCCTGAATTGTATACTTTAATGGTATGGAAATTAAATCTCAATAAAGCCGTTTTTTGTTGTTGTTGTTGTCTGTTTTTTTAAGAAGTAAGTTTGAGGGGCGCCTGGGTGGCTCAGTCGGTTGGGCGTCCGACTTCAGCTCAAGGCACTATCTCGCGGTTCGTGAGTTCAAGCCCCGCGTTGGGCTCTGGGCTGATGGCTCAGAGCCTGGAGCCTGCTTCCAATTCTGTGTCTCCCTCTCTCTCTGCCCCTTCCCCGTTCATGCTCTGTCTCTCTCTGTCTCAAAAATAAATAAACATTAAAAAAAAAAATTAAAAACAAAAAGTAAGTTTGATTAATTCAGGGACATTTGTCTCTAAGATAAAGTAAATAAAACTTCTTGCAACTTAAAATTCATTAGGTACTGCAGATGTGGTCCCTTAGTCCTATGAGCTGTGCAGAAGCCTACAAAAAGATTTGAGGCCTCAAGAAAATGCATTGCCTTTACACTCAGAACTTACTACAACTAATCAAATGCTGACAAAATAGGCCAACTAACCAGTGAAAACCGACACATATAATGTAACACAGATACGTATGAATTGATGTGATTACAGGACGTGGGTGTATTTCATGTTTGGTACAATGCCGGGTGAGATCTCCCCAGGTAGGTGCTAGGACCATGAAGATACTGGGATGGGAAGGCTGACACCTAGCCAATTCTTTCTTTCTTTTAATTAAATTTTTAAAAAATTTTATTTATTTGTTTTTAAGAGAGAGAGAGCACGAGCAAGTGGGGGAGGGGCAGAGAGAGAGGGAGACACAGAATCAGAAGCTGCCTCCAGGCTCTGAGCTGTCAGCAGAGAGCCCGATGTGGGGCTTGAACCCATGAACTGTGAAATCATGACCTGAGCCAAAGTCGGATGCTCAACTGACTGAGTCACTCAGGCGCCCCTCATAAAGAGATTTCTTGATGGGTAAATTATTTTTTTTTTTTTAAATTAAAAACAAATTTTTTTGTTTAGTTTATTTATTTTGAGAGAGAGACAGAGAAGAGAGATGCAGGGAGGAGCAGAGAGACAGGGAAAGAGAGAGAGAATCTCAAGCAGGCTCCATACTGTCAGCGCAGAGCCCGATGCGGGGCTCGAACTCATGAACGTCAGGCCATGACCTGAGCCAAAATCGAGAGCGGGATGCTTAACTGACTGAACCACCCAGGGGACCTTAGAAATACTTCTAAGTAATGCTTACACCCAACGTGAGACTCAAATTTACAACCTCAAGATCAAGAGTTGCATGCTCTGCCTACTGAGCCAGCCAGGTGCCCTCGGGTAAATCATTTTTATTTATAGTGTTCATGGAGAGAATCACCACCTGCCTGGGTTTTTGCTTTCATGTTCTAAATTTCAATCTTATATGTCAATCAAGTGGGTTCAGAAGCAAATAAATAAAAATTTAAAAAATGAAGACCGGGGCGCCTGGGTGGCTCAGTCGGTTGAGCATCCGACTTCAGCTCAGGTCACGATCTCACGTTCGTGAGTTCAGCCCCGTGTCGGGCTCTGGGCTGATGGCTCGGAGCCTGGAGCCGGCTTCCAATTCTGTGTCTCCCTCTCTCTCTGACCCTCCCCCATTCACGCTCTGTCTCTCTCTGTCTCAAAAATAAATAAACATTAAAAAAATAAATAATAAATAAAAAATGAAGACATTTTGATCCTTCTGAGAAATGAAAAACTGTTATAAAATCACTTTGGGGTGGGGGGAGCATGCCTGGGTGGCTCAGTTGGTTAAGCGTCTGACTTCAGCTTAGGTCATGATTTCATGGTTAACGAGTCTGAGCCCCGTGTTGGGCTCTGGGCTGACAGCTGAGAGCCTGAAGCCTGCTTCAGATTCTGTGTCTCCCTTCCTCTCTGTCCCTACCCCGCTCTCTCTCTCAAAAATAAATCAGCATTAAAAAATGATAATGATAGTAAGTAAAATCATTATTGGGCAACCAGTAGAGTAATAATTGATTCACACAAGAATCATCAATGGATGCTAAAATTAGTGGGGGGCGCCTGGATGGCGCAGTCGGTTAAGCGTCCGACTTCAGCCAGGTCACGATCTCGCGGTCCGTGAGTTCGAGCCCCGCGTCAGGCTCTGGGCTGATGGCTCAGAGCCTGGAGCCTGTTTCCGATTCTGTGTCTCCCTCTCTCTCTGCCCCTCCCCCGTTCATGCTCTGTCTCTCTCTGTCCCAAAAATAAATAAACGTTGAAAAAAAAATTAAAAAAAAATAAAATAAAATTAGTGGGTAAAAGCTGGAGGATTAGCAGGATATTTCCACCGTCTCCAAGTATCTCTCCACAAGATACCTATTAACTTTTCAAAGAGAAAACAATAACCTTGCAGTGGCCAAACCTGGCAGACACAAAGCTAACCAATGGTCAAGGTTAACATCACCAGTAATAGGAGAAATTGGTGCCATATGCCTCCTGATAGGGTGGATGCACTGAGAATCCACAGAGCATTAGTTCTGGAGTCTTCTGGCCCCCAATTCACACACTGAATCTAATCATGAGAAAAGCATTGGATGTACCCAAACTGAGGGACATTTTACATAATAACCAACTCTCCAAAAATGTCAAGACTATGAAAGACGGGGTAAGACACATTTTTCCAGATTGAAGAGGGATAGAGAGACAGGCAAGAGACTGCAACATGTGATTTGGGATTATCTTTTGCAGTAAAGGACTCCATCTGGGCAACCGGTAAAAACTAAGTCCCTTGGTTAGGTAATAGCATTACATGAGGGCTGATTTTCTGATTTGGATAATGTTACTGTGGTTATGGTGTCACATAAGCCCTTATTTTTAGGAAACATGCTTAAGGTATTTCTTGGTGAAGGGCCAATGTGTCTGTAACCTACTCTCAAATGTTTCAGGAGAAAACCATGGGGTAACAGAGAGTGATAAAGTGAATGCAGTAAAATGGTAACTTTCTTTTTTTTCAATGTTAATATTTGAGGAATGTGGGTACAGATTGTATGGGAACTGCTTGTACTATTCTTCTTTTTCTATTTATTTATTTATTTATTTATTTATTTATTTTTAAAGTAGACTGCACACCCAACGTGGAGCTTAAACTCAAGACCCTGAGTTCAAGAGTCACAGGCTCTGCTGACTAAGCCCCTCCTTATTCTTTTTTTTTTTTTTTTAAAGGTTTATTTATTTTTTGAGGAAGAGAGAGACAGAGCGTGAGCGGGGAAGGGACAGAGAGAGAGGGAGAGGCAGAATCCGAAACAGGCTAAACAGAGCTGTTAGCACAGAGCCCGAGGGGCTCGAACTCATGAACCGCGAGATCGTGACCTGAGCCGAAGGCGGATGCCCAACGGGCTGAGTTACCCAGGCGGCCCCCTTCCTTGTGGTCTTCTTGCAATTTGTTGCTAAGACTGCAGTCTCCTCTCCATTCCCCCCAAAGTTCCAGAACATTAAAATATCTTCTGCCTCTGGACCGAAAGGCTATATTATTGCTCATCATTTGTGGCACTGAGGGAACCTGGTAAACCTATGAAAAAATGGTCACCAGGGTTTTGAGTAATTAGAATTTCTTTCCTTTATGTCTGTTCTCTTTGCAAGGCCCAACCTTGGGCATGGGTCTCAGCAAATTTGATTTATGTGCCATGTGATTTTATACATTCCATGTTAGAATGTACATTTGGCTACATCTACCTTTCAAAGACAATAGTGGCTTAAATGTGATGGAAGGTTAGCTTCTTCCTCCAGTAACAGAACTTGGCAGTCCGTCCAGGGCTGGTATGGAGGCCTTCTAATCAAGAGACCAGAGACCCCGCCCCGGTCTTACTGCTCTGTGGCTTGGTGAGCAGCCTCATGATCTAAGCTGGCTACTGAACCTCCAGACAACAGTCATATTCTAGTCGGTAGGAACTAGGAAGGAGCAAAGAAGGGTGCTTCACGTTACCCTTTGAGGACGTTTGCTAGGCACTCCACATGGCAGTTCTGGTGTCACCTCTGTGTTCAGGGCAACTTCTGGCTGCAAGAGAGGCTGTGAATTGCAGTCTGGGCAGCCATGTTCCATCCAAAAGTGGAGGAGAAGAAAAATGGCTATTGGGGTGTGTGACAAGCCTGCATTCCCAAAGCCAGAAGGAAGTAATCACCAAGGACAATTTAACAACTCTGACTCCGGGGACAGTATCGGGACTGGTGGCATACAAGACACTAGATTTGGGTGGGGGTGGCCTGGGCTCCGTACGTGGAGACAGGAGATGTTTGGAAAGAGGAGAAGAAAACAGGAACAAGTCCAAAGATGCCCCGGAAAATAGGATGAAGGACAGTAAGACGTCTGGTTAAGAGGTGTGGTATGAGTAAGACTGCGGCTGCTAAGGGAGGAAGGGGAGGGAAGGAAAACAGGAAAAGGAAAGAGGCAGGCAAGAAAGCACGAGATGCGCCAAGCAAAGGAGAGAGGTCGGGAATGGCAGGGGAGAGAGTTCAGCTGTTCCCGTCGGCCTGAGGCTGGCTCCTTGGTCTCCGGGGCTATGGCTTTTGACTCGTCTGGGAGGAGAGTTCCAGGAAGCACAGCTTTGTCCGGTGCACTGAACCACTATCTACTTCCAATGGTCATTTGGTTGGAGACTCTTCACTTCACACAAGCCTTTATTCAAGTAAATCAGGCGAGCGGACGTGATACAAGGGCCAGCAAAAAATAACTAGGCTGCGCTGAAAAGAAATCCGGCTGTGTGCAAGTGGGGATTTGAATAACGGCTGATAAATCAACCCTTGGCCCTGCTGCTGTCTTCTGGGACACCGGGGTTCACTGTTATGGGAGGGCCTCTGGTTGTGGCTCTGAGGAGGACCGCTGAGTTCCATGAAAGCTGGTCACAAGGCTCGTGGGTCTGCAAGGTTTTTTTGGTTGTTGTTTATACTTTCAGGCTCCTTAATAAAACGGACTTACATCCAATATACATTTGGCTCCTTTCTTGTCCGGAGAATCACAAGGGATATTTACCTTTCCGCCAAACCTATGGAGCAAAAAGCGGTGTTTAGGTAAAATTAGGTACTAGAAGCTTTCCGAGGGAATGGGTGTTTTCACAAAGCACTTCATTTATAGTAAATGTTTATATTATAGCATCCTAGAGCTGAAAGGGGCCCTTTTCGCTGGGCATAAATATTTCCACAAAGGGCTGCAGAGATTGGAGTTTACTTTGTTTGTAGAAATTTGCTCTACCCCACTCATGAGAATTTCACGATTGTAGACGCTTGCCTGTGCCAGTAATTTCAAAATCTAGAACTCGTGAATTTTTGCAAGTTTTGCAAAATATTTTGCAAGCCTGGATGCGAATTCCTTTGAAGAGTTTAGGTAAGGTCAAGGGCCTGTAGCTACTCCCAGGAAATCACTCTCCCGGTCCCCAAATGGTTCTTTAGAAAGACAAAGGGAAACCAAGATACTAACCAAAGCAGTGACAACACAGTGGGAAAGTTCTGGTGTCTCTGAGTCTAGACCCAAGCACTGTGATCAAATAAACTGCTTGGCCTATTAAAAACACACTGAAGGCAACACATTTTTGTTTCGCAACATATGAGAGGGCCGGTTGCCAAGTACTTGGTTATGAATGTGGAATCTAAAAAAACAAAACAAAACAAAACAAAAAACCCCTGCACTTTGTCACTCTCTTCATACCGGATTAACCCTGTAGCATCAGAAATGGCAGAAGAAATTGACTCAGTGCACTTGAACAGGGAGAGTTTCTTTGCAGGACTTTATGTAAAAATGGGAAATCAGCTTCTGGGAGAGGGGGAGTCTTTGGTATATAACTGGCCTGTAGATAGAAACTGTGAGGAACCTTGACCCTTTCTACGGAAGAGTTACCTGCTGGAGAGAAAGATTAAAATTAAGCTAAATAGAACAGAAAAAGTCTAAGGGTTGTTTTTTCCCTGAAAGTGAAGTTTGACTTGTAATTAAAACACTGTTCTCCCACCCCCTCAAGCTGGTTCTTAGCCAAAACCCTCACGACTATTTTTTTTTCTTTTTAGTAAACTCCACACTACACATGGGGCTCGAACTCACCACCCTGAGATCAAGTCACATGCTCCACTGACTGAGCCAGCCAGGCACCCCTCCAACAACCCCAATCCGATGGGCAGTAAGGCCCAGGGCTCATGGCTGCTCAAGACCTAAACACTTTTCCTGGTACATCCTAACATTTCTAAAGTTTATTTATTTTGAGAGGAGAGAGAGAAAGAGAGAGAGAGCGCTGGGCAGGGCAGAAAGAGAGAGAGACAGAGACAGAATCCCAAGCAGGCTCTGCCCTATCAGAGCAGAGCCTGACGAGGGGCTCGATCTCAGGAACCATGAGATCATTATCTGAGCCTATATCAAGAGTCGGACGCTTAACTGACTGAGCCACCCAAGCACCCCAATCCTGATACTTGTAAAGATGAGGTTTGCCATGTAAGGCTTCATCCCTGAATTGTGTATTTCTTGCTGTGCTTGTTGAAGGAAAGTATCCACTCTGAACCTTCCACTGCTAGAATACGGGATTTGGACTTGTGGCCCTCAGTTCCAATGGCTATAGGACCCAAGATGACAGTTTCCTCTGACCTCACCCTGTTTGGGTGCCCTTTGCCTGTGGGAGGAATCTTGGTTCCATGGCAAATGCCAAAAATAGGCTAGCAGGGTGTTTCTGGGTTGTTCACTGGTTTGCTCATTTGATGTTCGTTATTAACTGGAACACAAGAGATGAAAGGCGGGAAGAAAATAAATGGGTATTTTCCAATTCTCGACTTTGAAACTGAAACGTTTGAAAGTAGGAGGAGGTAACCTCGTTACGCACTTAACTCTCACCAAGCTCTGGTTTCAGATGCCTAGGATCCTCACGACAACCAACGGGAAAGGCTGTTTTATCGTTCCCATTTTACAGATGGGGAAACTACAGGAGGGAGAGAGGCAAAGGACTTACCCAAGGTCGTTTGATCGGAAGAAACAGTGTCGCTGGAGCCCTGCTCTGGAGCCTCTGCCTCTATTCGCGGATGATGGGACTCCGGGCATAACATGGTTTCTTTCTTCTCAGACCTGTCCCTAGAGGTACAGATTCTGCCTTCAAGTTGTCTTCTTCCTCTTCGACAGTTCTGTGGCCTTTTTATTTCCTTCCTGCTCTGCTGATTCAGGACCCCAGGAAGCCTGGCTTCCTCTGGCGATCAGTTTGAGGACCGCCTGTAGACATGCAGACTCAGCAAAGCACGCTCCCCACAGGAGAGCCTGCGAAAGGTCAGAGAACTGAGGCAAAGGCAAACCACAGAGGTGCCTGCACATGCTCACAAACACAGATGCACTGAAAATATCTAACTGGCAGAGAGAAGGAAAGGTGGTGGGTACAAGACTGAAAAGCAAAAACAGCATGGCTCAAGCTGGAGGACGTTATGCCGAGTGACATAAGCCAGACACAGAAAGAGAAACACTGCATGATCTCGCTTCTATGTGGAATCTAAAAAAGTCAAACTCCTCTGGGGAGCCTGGGTGCCTCAGTAGGTTGAGCGTCTGATTCTCGGTTTCGGCTCAGGTCGTGATCTCACGGTTCATGAGTTCGAGCCCCACACGGGGCCCCTGGCACTTGACGGTGAGGAGCCTACTTGCAATTCTCTCTCTCCCAATCTCCTGGCCCCTCTCCTGTTTGTGCTCTCTCTTTCTCTTAAAAAAACAAAACAAAACAAAACAAACTTTAAAAGTAAAAATAAGGGCGCCTGGGTAGTTGAATCGTCCGACTTCGGCTCAGACCATGATCTCACAGTTTGTGAATTTGAGTCCTTCAGCAGGCTCTCTGCTGTGAGCACAGAGCCAGCTTCAGATCCTCTGTTCTTTCTTTCCACCCAGTGATGTGCGCGCGCACGCACACACACACACACGCACACACACACGCACGCACACACACACACACACACACACACTCTGAAAAATAAACATTACAAAAATTGCTTTAAATAAAAATAAAAAAGTCAAATTCCTTGAACCAGAGTAGAATGGTAATTGCCAGAAACTTTGGGATCAGGGAAATGGGGAGATGTTTGTCAAAGGCTACAAATTTTCATGTTTCCTAAGATGACAAGGCTCTGGGGATCTGACGAATGGTGTGGCGGCTATAGTTAATAATACTATATTGTATACTTGAAATGTGTGAGCAGAGTAGTTCTTTAGTCACCCCTCAGAAAAGTAAACTATGTAAGCAGATGGATGCGTTAATTAACTTGATTATGATAATCATTTCACCAGGTATAGACGTATTAAATCATCACATTGTACACCTTAAAAAATCACTTAGCGCAACCTTAAAAAAAAAAAGAAGCAACTTGATAGGTTTAGGGATGCCAGACACTTTATTTTTCATTGTTAAATTTTTTATTATTTTTTACTATTTTAAGATTTTATGTTTAAGTAATCTCTATACCCAATGTGGGGCTCAAACTCCCGAACCTGAGATTAAGAGTTGCATGCTTTTCTGACTGAGCGAGAAGGGTTGCCAGAAACTTTAAAAGTCTATTTCTTTTTAGAAAGATATGTTCTGCCTTTATGTCAAAGGAAAAGTACATAGTCTTTTGCTTGTTTGTTAAAGATGTCCACTGAGTTTTGCATTATTTTTATTTTTTTTAATATAAAAAAAATATTTACGGGCACCTGGGTGGCTCAGTTGGTTAAGCATATGACTGGCTCAGGTCATGATCTTGCGGTCCAGAGTTCAAGCCTCGCGTCGAGCTTTGTGCTGACAGCTCAGAGCCTGGAGTCTGCTTCGGATTCTGTGTCTCCCTCTCTCTCTGACTTATCTCTCTTTCTCTCTCAAAAATAAACGGACATTAAAAAATATATTAAGAGATATTTATTCATTTATTTTGAGAGAGAGAGAACGAGTGAGGGGGGAGCACAGAGACAGGGAGAACTGTTAAACATAAGTTTAACCATCTTTAAAAAAGATATTATTTTTAAGTAATCTCTACACCCAATGTGGGACTCAAACTTACAACCTCAAGATCAAGAGTCACATGGGGGTGCCTGGGTGGCTCAGTTGGTTAAGCGTCCAACTCTTGGTTTAGGCTCAGGTCATGATCTCATGGTTTGTGGGTTCAAGCCCCGCATCCGGCTCTGTGCCAATGGCAGGGAGCCTGCTTGGGATTCTGTCTTCCTCTCTCTGTCCCTCCCCTGCTTGCTCTCTACCTCTCTCTCTTTCTCTCAAAAATAAATAAATACACATTAAAAAAAAAAAAAGTCGCATGCTCCACTGACTGAGTGAGCTAGGTATCCTTAAGAGGAACCATTTTATTTTGTTTTATTTTATTTTATTTATTTTTCATTAAATTTTTTACACATTTATTTATTTTTGAAAGACAGAGAGAGACAGAGCCCAAGTTGGGGAGGGGCTGAGAGAAAGGGAGACACAGAATCAGAAGCGGGCTCCAGGCTCTGAGCTGTCAGCACGGAGCCTGACGTGGGGCTCGAATGCATGGAGTGTGAGATCATGACCTGAGCCGAAGTTGGACGCTGAACCGACTGAGCCACCCAGGCGCCCCTAAGAGGAACCATTTTAAAGTGTACAATTCAGTGGCATTTAGTACACGGCTTATTACACTACCAACCGTAGTTCCAAAACACGTTCACTCCAAAAGCAAACGCCGAATCCGTTAAACAACTGCTCTTCATTCTTTCCTGCCCCCAGCCCTTGGCAACTGTAGAAACTTTTAAAATGCCTAGTGAGTTGGCAGAAAGTACCGTCTTCCTCTATCCCCCACAGACAGCTGGGAAGAGTGGGTGACAGGACCATAACACTGGAGTAAGGGACTGCTTCTCCTGTCCTGCCTTCACTGAGGCTGAAAGGGAAAACACCCATGGCCAGTGCTGGTTTTGTTGCACCGATGTTGCTCCTTTCTCCAGGCCAGACTGAAGTTCCGTGCCCACTCACACGCACGGTCTCTTGCTGCAGTCTGGGCCTCTTGGAACTCCAGAATTTCAACATCATCCAAATGCTCCGGCCGGGCATGAATAGATAAGCGTTAGGACCCCCCAGTAGCATATCACTGAAGCTTAAATAAATTAAATAAATTAAATAAATTAAAGACCATGGTTAAAAAAAAAAAAAAAGGTGCCAAAATACCAAATACATATATATAAAACCAAATATTGGTTTTATATACATATTTATATACATATTTATAAAACCAAATATTCAGCCCAATATTTTATAACTGTTTGTTTTATTTATAAATGTTTATTTATTTTGAACTTTTTATTAAAAATGTGTATTTATTTTTGAAGGAGAGAGACAGACAGAGTGTGAGGGGCAGGGGGGTGGGAGGGTCAGAGAGAGAGGGAGACACAGAATCTAAAGCTGGTTCCTGGCTCTGAACTGTCAGCACAGAGCCCTAGGCCGGGCTCGAACTCATGAGCCGTAAGATCATGACCTGAGCTGAAGTCGGACGCTTAACTGACTGAGTCACCCAAGTGGCCCAAATGTTTATTTATTTTGAGGGGGGGAGGGACAGTGAGAGAGGGAGAGAGAGAAACCCATGCAGGCTCTCCCAGGGCTCGATCTCCGTGTTCTCGAGATCATTCCCTAAGCCAAGACCAAGAGTCCTGCACTTAGCCACCTGAGCCACCCAGGCGCCCCCAAGTTTTTGTTTTAAACTGTTTCATTGTGACATAGAACACCCTTCCGGAAACGCATAGGAGACAGAGATGTTCAGCCCATTGTTTTATGGAAAGAGCCACATCACAAAACATTCGGTCAAGCAACTTAGACCTCTCACTCCTGCCTTCTACCTCCTTTTGAAGACAATCATCTCCTTGGTAAACAGAGGTATTCGTCAACGCTAGGGTTTTGTTTGCATTTTGAACTTTGTATAAATGGACTTACACAGTATAGACTGTACTGTAATTGGTGCGTTTGGCTCAGCACAGTTTGTGAGATTCATTCATGTTGTTCAATGAAACAGCAGTTCATTCTTTCTCCTTGCTATGTGGTATGCCATTACTTGAGTATGGCAGTTCACTTATTTTTTTTATGAGAACAGTTTTATGTACTGAAGTTTATTGTCTTCTGTTTGGTTCGTGTGTGTGTTTCGTTGTTGTTGTTGTTGTTCTGTTTAAGAAGTTCTTCTTGGGGCGCCTGGGTGGCTCAGTCGGTTAAGTGTCCGACTTCGGCTCGGGTCATGATCTCGTGGTTCATGGGTTCGCGCCCCGCGCCGGGTTCCGGGCTGACGGCTCGGAACCTGGAGCCTGCTTCCGATTCTGGGTCTCCCTCTCTCTCTGCCCCTCCCCCCATTCATGCTCTGTCTCTGTCTCAAAAATAAATAAACGTTTAAAAAAATTAAAAAAGAAGTTCTTCTTATTCTCAGGTTGTGGAGATCGCTTTTGGTATTATCTTCTACTTCTGAATTGTCCAATATAGTAGCTACTTGTGGCTGTTTAAGTGAGATTAATTAAAATGAAATAAAATGAAGAAAAAAATTCAGTCCCTGGGTCTGTAACAGCCTGCCCTATTGTCAGCCTTGGCATTCCCTAGGAGAGTCACCATTATTGAACTTCTTGGTGGAGTGGTACCCTTCGAACCAGCGCATTCCTTATGGCCTGAAAAACAGTATGTCTTTTGAGCCTTCCTGTGAAACCTAACAAATATCCGGTGGGTCCTGCTGTTCAGTGTTCCTACTACCCTAAACCTTTTAATTCACTTCTCCACCTTCTACCATGGCAATTCTGGATCCTTCACAGAACTACTAAATCCCGTATCTCAACAGAGCACTCCCAAGTCAACAGAGTTACCCAGTTTAATCTTCTGGCCCCTTGGATGAAGCATGCTTAGAATCCAGTCCCTGGCTGCAGCCAGTGCCTGCCGGAGACGTCTTGAAGCCCTCTTACGGGGTATAATCCCTTGGCATGTCCTTGCTGGCATATGCCATGACTTAAGCTATAGGCACGGTGGCGGGGGAGGGGGAATTCTCAGAGGGGCCTATACTCTTCTCAGGGAGAGGCTCCCACTTGGGAGGTTAGGGGGTGATGGACCACTTCTGCAGGATCAGAAGGTTCATAGGACACGAGGGAGTAATCTTCAGAGCTATGGTCCATAGGTCTTTATCCCATCTAGGGTCCTGACATAACAGACCTGACTTTGTTGGGTGTTTAATCTTCTTTGGCGTGGTCCTTAGCTTTCTCTGCCTTGCCACTGCAGGAGTTGAGCACTTCATTAGATGCAACCAAGGGGTCTGTTTTTGACACTTGGCTTTCCATTGCTTATTACCTCCTGCTGTTCATCATCTTCTTGTAGAACACGCGTGGTAATTATCGATCAGCACCGAAATCTTTGATCTCTCTAGTAACCATTTCCTCCAAAAGTCTCAAGTGCCTGATATGCTGCTTCAATTGGTGCTTTCACTTGGACCCGGACACACATTCTCATGCACCAACAGTAAGGCTCTGAGCAACTGAACCAGCACCTTATGTCAAGGGCTGTTTTGAGACCCACCAACTTACCGCCAGTGAAGGGGACCTCCTTGCCGGCCTATTCCAAAGCCATCTTGTCACCCGCTCCCTGGAACTGCCGGTGTCAGCTGTGGTGGGTTATGCTCTCCAGAGGCAGAGACACAGTGTGGGGTGCAAGATGTTTATAGGTATCGGTACTGGGGGCAGCGAGATCACGCAAAGGAAAGAGTGAAAACGGCGACACTGGCCCAACAAAGCTTCAGTCAGTGATGTGGCAGGAAGTTGCTTTCTGTCTCCAGGGCTTTGGAGTGTCCTGCATGAGGTCGAAAAGGCACTTTCATGTTCCTGTCTCATTCGGTCACTGCACGCGTGCTGCTCTGGGCCCCATGTGTCCTCAACCAAGGCAGCGCTGCAGCTGAGACAGATCCTGAAGGAGCTGGTAGCTGGAGGCTGGGCACAAAGTTCGTTCCTTCCATCCTTCTTTCCTTCCTTCCATCCTTCCTTCCTTCCTTCCTTCCTGTGTTTAGTTCTACATCGAGGTCTGCCATGTTTCATTAGATTTATTCCTGTGTACTCAGTATTTTGACATTGTAGCATCTTTTTAAGCTTTTTAGAATTTACGTGATCATTGCTTTATTTTTTAATTATTTATTATTTTTAAAAATTTATTTTTTAATGTTTATTTTTGAGAGACAGAGAGAGAGAGAGAGAGACTGCGAGCCAGGAAAGGGAAGGAGACAGGGAGACACAGAAGCTGAAGCAGGTTCCAGGCTCTGAGCATTGGGTCAGCATAGGGCCCAATGCGGGGTTCAAATCCACAAACCATGAGATCATGGCCTGAGCCAAAGTCAGAGGCTTAGCCGATTGAGCTACCCGGGTGTCCCTATTTTAAAAAAAAAAAAAAAGTTTATTTATTTTGAGAGACAGGATGTATACGTGAGCATGTGTGAGTAGGGGAGAGGGGCAGAGAAAGAGGGAGAGAGAATCCCCAGCAATCTCCACGCTATCAGTGTGGAGCCTGACTTGGGCCTCAGCCCCATGAACCATGAGATCATGATTTGAGCCGAAATCAAGAGCCCCTAGAAATACATTTTATTACTGATATTAGCAGCCTTACTGAACTCACTTGTTAATCCAAATTATGCGTTTTTGGATTTTTCTACATACATAATCAGGTTATCTTGTAAACAATGAGAGTTCTTTCTTTTCAGACTTACATCTTTTACTTTTTTATTTTTATTTTTTCCTACTTACTGCACTGGCTTGGTCCTTCATAAGGATGCTGGACAGAAATGGTCAAAGAAGGGGCACCTGGCTGGCTCAGTTGGTGGAGCATGTGACTCTTGATCTTGGGGTTGTGAGTTTGAGCCCCACGTTGGGCATAGAGCTTACTTAAAAAGAAACAGAAGTGGTCAAAGCAGGCATCCTTGTTGCCAATTTAAAGGGAGAATTTTTAATATTTGACTATTTGGTGTAATGCTTGTAGGTTTTTGTATACCTACACTTTGTTTGTCAAAGGTTTTGTACAACCTTAAATGAAGTTAAGAAAACTCCTTTCTTGGGGCGCCCGGGTGGCCCAGTTGGTTAAGTGCTAGACTTCAGCTCAGGTCATGATCTCACCAGTTCATGGGTTCGAGCCCTGCGTCGGGCTCTGTGCTGACGGCTCGGAGCCCGGAGCCTGTTTCAGATTCTGTGTCTCCTTCTCTCTCTGCCCCTCCCCACACTTTCTCTCTCTCTCTCAAAAATAAACATTAAAAAAATTAAAAAAAAAAGAAAACTCTTTTCCATTCCTACTTGGCTAGCACATATATTTAAAAAAAATCATAAATGGTGTTGAATGTATTCAACACTTTTTTTTCTTTACAACTCTTAAGATGATCATATGATTCTTCCCTTTTAGTCCATTAAGATAGTGAATTACACAGATCAATTTCTCAAATGTGAAGGCAAGCTAACATCCCTACAATAAATCCATGCTGGCGGGCTCTGCACGGATATCGCAGAGCCTGCTTGGAATCCTCTCTCCCTCTGTCTCTCTGCCCCTCACCCACTTGTGCTCTCTTTCCCAAAATAAAAAAATTAAAAGTCCAGACTGGCAGTGATGTATTATGTATATATATTGCTGGATTCATTTTGCTGATTGTTTGTTTAGGAGTTTGGTGTCTACATTTATAAGTGAGGTCAGTCTATTTTCCTTTTTCTGTAATGTCTTTTTTAGGTTTGGTATCAATATTATGTTGGCCTCAGAATGAGTTAGGGATTATTTCCTTTTCCTATTCTCTGAAGTTTATCTAAGGTTGGTGTTATTTCTTCATTAAATAGAACACCCTGACAAAACTATCTAGGCCTGGAGTTTTCTTTGAAGATTTTATTTAATTAGTATTTTGAAAAGATTTTAAAGTGATCTCCACACCCAATGTGGGGCTTGAACTCACAAACCCAATGTCAAGACTCACGTGCTCCATTGACTGAGCCAGTCAGGCGTTCCTGAAGATTTTAAATTATAGACTTAATTTTAAACAGTAGATACAGGACTATTTGGGTTTTATGTTTCTTATTTTTATGTACCTTTGTATTTCTTATTGGTAAACTGTATTTTCAAGGAACTTGTCTTTTTTAATCAAATTTTTAGACTTATTGTCATAAAGCTCAGTATGATCTCATTTGTAACGACTGAAAATCTGTAGAAATGTTTCCTTTCACATTTTTTGGCATTATTTGTGCTTTTTAAAATTAGTCTCGGGGCGCCTGGTGGCGCAGTCGGTTAAGCGTCCGACTTCAGCCAGGTCACGATCTCGCGGTCCGTGAGTTCGAGCTCCGCGTCGGGCTCTGGGCTGATGGCTCAGAGCCTGGAGTCTGTTTCCGATTCTGTGTCTCCCTCTCTCTCTGCCCCTCCCCCGTTCGTGCTCTGTGTCTCTCTGTCCCAAAAATAAATAAACGTTGAAAAAAAAAAAATAAATAAAATAAAATTAGTCTCACCAGGGGCTTAATAATGTTATTAGTCTCATCTAAGAAAGACCTTTTGACTATGTTTCCATTTATTCGCACTTTCATTGTGCTTAATTAGCTGCTCTCTTTCTAATTTCTCGTGAAGAATACTTGGCTTATTTTTGTCTTATTTTCTATTAAGAAACATAACTTTCAATGTCAGTATGGCTTTAGTTGCACCTTAATTTGAGAATGTAGTATTCGAAAATTTTTTCAGTTTAAAATATTTTCTAATTCCTATTGTGATTAAACATTTTTTTTTAAGATTTACTTTTGAGAGAGAGACAGAGCGAGAGGCAGAGCGAGAGTGGGGGAGGGGCGGAGAGAGAGGGAGACACAGAATCTGAAGCAGGCTCCAGGCCTGCGGGGGTGCGAACCCAGGAAGTCAGACACTTAACTTACTGAGCCACTCAGGCGCCCCCTATTGTGATTTCCAAAGAAAAAAAACATCCATGCGTTATTCAGGAGTATACAGTTTTCAAATATGTAGGTATTTTTTTACTTACCTTTTTTCTTCTCGTTTTCTAGCTTAATTGCATCATTGTCTGAGAATGTACTCTGTATAATTCAGAGCATTTGAAATTTGTTGAGACTTGCTATATTGCCTGGCATTTTCATAAACATTCCACGTTCAAGTGAAAAGAATCTGTGATCTGCAGTTGTGAGCTCAGTATTCTCTCTCTCTTTACCTATTAGGTAAAGCTTTGCTTATCCAGTTATCCAAATCTACTTACTAGTTTTACATCTGTGTGTTCTAACAGTTGCTGATACACATATCGTCTGCTAGAATTGTAGATTTGTCTTTATCGTCTTGCAATCCTGCCCATGGTTTTGCTTTGCAGATTTTGAGGCTACGTGTGTTAGGCTTGGACAAATTTAGAGTTGTTATATCTTCTTGGTGAAATAAGCATATTTTCATTATGATGTGTCCCTCATAAAAATTTCTAGTAATGCTTTTTGCAGTAAACCCGCTTTGTTTTGGTTAGTTTTTGCATAGTTTGTCTTTTGAAATTTGTTTTTGTTTGAAAAATCATGGGGGTGTCTGGATGGCTCAGGTGGTTAAGCGCCTGACTCTTCATTTCAGCCCAGGTCATGATCTTATGGCTGGGGAGACTGAGTCCTTCGAGGGGCTCTGGCTGACAAGGGAGAGCCTCTTTTTCTGCTCTTTTCCCACTTGTGCGCTCCCTCTCAAAATATATAAACATTAAAAAAAAATAGTGGTAAAATACACCTAACAGACAGTTTACCATCTTGACCATTAAAAATTTGAAAAAAAAAAAAATGTTTGCTGTTTTATTTATTTTTGAGAGAGAGAGAAAGAGAGAGAGCGAGCAGGAATGGGGGCAGGGCAGAGAGAGAGGGAGACAGAATCTGAAGCCAGCTCCAGGCTGAGCTGTCAGCACAGAGCCCTGACACGGGGCTTGAACTCATGAACTGCGAGATCATGACCTGAGCCAAAGTCAGATGCTCAACTGACTAAGCCACCCAGGCGCCCCTAAAACATTTTTTTTTTTTATGGTAAGAAACACATAAACTTTACCATTTTAATCATTTTCAAAGCGTAAGGAATGTCAAGTACGTTCACAATGTTTTGTGATTTCTCTCTATAACTCTTTCTTGCCAAACTGAAAACTGTACCCATTTAACAACAATCCCCCAATCTGCCCTCCCACCAGGCCCTGGCAATTACCCTCTACTTTGTATGATTTTGATTAACTTAGGTATCTCATATAAGTAGAATCATATGTAACTTGTGTTTTTGGTCCTGCCTTATCTCAAGTAACACAATGTGCTCAAGGTCCATCCATGTTGTAGCAGGTGTCAGCATTTGCTTCCTTTTCAAGACTGGATAATATTCCATTGTATGTGCAGATCACATTTTTTTAATCCATTCATCTGTTGATGGACACTCGGGTTGCTTCTACCTTTTTGCTATTGTGAAGAACGCTCATACGAACAAGGGTCTACAACTAAATAACATGTTTGAGTCCTTGCTTTTGGGTATATACTCAGTAGTGGAGTTGCAAGGTCATATGCTCATTCTTTTTAATCTCTTGAGGAACTGCCATAGCTTTTTTTTTTTTTTATGTCTACTTATTTTTATGAGAGCGCAGGCAGGGGAGGGGCAGAGAGAGGGTGACAGAGGATCCAAAGTGAGCTCTGCACTGACAGCAGCAAGCCCAATGTTAAGGCTCGAACTCCCCAACTGCAAGATCATGACTTGAGCCGAAGTCGGATGCTCAACCGACTGAGCCACCCGGGCGCCCCAACATGCAGCATTGTATTAGTTTCAGGTATACAATATAGGGACTGTACAATTTTATACATTACTTAGTGCTCATCACGATAAGGATACTCATTAATTCCCATCACCTATTTCCCCCATCCCCCCCCCCCCCACCTACCTCCTCTCTGGTAAACCGTGTGTTCTCTATAGTTAAGAGTCTGTTTCTTGGTTTGTCTCTTTTTCTTTGCTTGTTTTGTTTCTTAAATTCCACATGAGTGAAATCACATATATCTTTCTGTAACGGACTTATTTTGCTTAGCATTATTCTCTCTAGCTCTACCCAGGTCATTGCAAATGGCAAGATTTCATTTTCTTTATGGCTGTATAATATGCCACTGCATATATATATATATATATATATATATATATACACACCACTTTTTCTTCTATCCATTCATCTATCAATGGACCCTTGGGTTGCTTCCATAATTTGGCTATTATAAATAATGCTGCAATAAACATTTGAATAAACTTTGTATTTTTTTGGTAAATGGCCAGTAGTGCCATTACTGGATTGTATGGCAGTTCTATTTTTAATTTTTTGAGGAAACTCTATACTATTTTCCACTGCAGCACCACCAACAGTGCACAAGGGTTCCTTTTTCTCCACATCCTCCCCAACACATTTCTTGTTGTTTTTTTTTTTTTTTTTTATTTTAGCCATTCTGACTGGTGTGAGATGTTACCTCATTGTAGTTTGGATTTGCGTTTCCCTGATGATGAGTGATTTTGAGCTTTTCACATGTTGGTTGGCTATATGTAGGTCTTCTTTGAAGAAGGGTCTGTTTAAATTTTCTGCCCATTTTTTTTTTTTTTTTTTTTTTTTTTTTTTGCTGTTGCTATTAAGAACGAAGAGAGGGGCGCCTGGGTGGCTCAGTCAGTTAAGCGGCCGACTTCAGCTCAGGTCACGATCTCGCGGTCTGTGGGTTCGAGCCCCGTGTCGGGTTCTGGGCTGATGGCTCGGAGCCTGGAGCCTGCTTCCGATTCTGTGTCTCCCTCTCTCTCTGCCCCTCCCCCGTTCATGCTCTGTCTCTCTCTGTCTCAAAAATAAAAATAAAAGGTTAAAAAAAAAATTAAAAAAAAAAAAAGAAGAGAGCACATGAGTGGGGTAGGGGCAGAAGGAGAGAGGAAGGGAGAAGAGAAAAGAGAGAATCTTCAGCAAGCTTCATGTTCAGTGTGGAGCCTGATGTGGGGCTTGATCCCATGGTCCTGGGATCATGACCTGAGGTGATATCAAGAGTCAGATGCCCAATTAACTGAGCTACCCAGATGGCCCTCTTTTGCCCATTTTTAAATTGGATTATTTGTGTTTTTTTGGTTGTGTTGTATCAGTTCTTTATGTATTTTAGATACTAACCCTTTATTGGATGTGTCATTTGCAAATATTTTCTCCCATTCAGTAGGTTGTTTTTTTTAGTTCTGTTGTTTCCTCCACTGTGCAGGTTTTTATTTTGATGTAGTCCCAATAGTTTATTTTTGTTTTTATTTCCCTTACCTCAAGAGAGAGATCTAGAAAAATGTTGCCATGGCTGATGTCAGAAACATTCATGCCTGTACTCTCTTTATAGGATTTTGTATGGTTTCAGACTAGGCAGTAAATTCTTGTTAGATTAAGTGAGAAGAAAAAGACAAAATCCAGGAAAGAAAAAGGAGTGAGAAAGGGAGAATGAAGAAGGATTTGGGCAGAATAGAGACGGAGGAGGTGGAAATGTGGGAGGAAGAAAAGAAGAAAAAGGTGAAAACAGGGAAGAATAAAATTCTATGGAATTCTCTTTAGTTTTTATCAAAGCCTTGTAGCCAACGATTCTCTAGCAACCCACAGTTTCTGCTTTTCTATAAAAACTAAATTGCTTCCCATTTTCATTTCATTTTTTTTCATTTATTTATTTATTTTGAGAGCGAGAAAGAGTGTGAGAGAGCGAGCAAGTGGGGAAGGGGCAGAGAGAGAGAGAGAGAGAGAGAGAGACAGAGAGAGAGAGACAGAATCCCAAGCAGGCTCCATGCTGTCAATGGAGAGCCTGATGTGGGGCCTGACTCCATGAACTGTGAAATCGTGACCTGAGCCGAGATGGAGTCAGAAGCTTAGGCAACTGAGCTACCCAGCACTACGCCCTCCTCCCGCCATTGTCCTTTCTTTTGTCAACCATTTACTGATTTTCATGACTGGTTGTGGAGAAGGGTATTCAGTCCCTTACTCAACAAGTAGTTATTAAGTACTGTATGATAAACCCTGTTGTGGGCAGTAAGGATAGACACAGTAAATGAAGAAAGCATAAGCAAATCCTTGCCTTCATTGAACTCGCATGCTAGCGGGCTGTAGGAATCATGGTGTAGTCATTAGGTGCTGGATGCTACAGCAAATGGACAAGTTCTCAATGGATCAACCATAATAAAGGTCTATTGTCTGCTCAGCTTAGAGTCTGATGCATGTATTTTTTGTAAGGCAGATTTCCATAGTCATACTTTTGCTCTAAGTCCATCCGGAAGAACTCGTCACAAGGCCCCAGCCAGCTGCAAGGGCATAGCCGGGAAATGTTGTTCTCGACAGCAAACAGACATCTTTGGTGATCAGCAAGTTGACTCCTCACATGGAGAGAGACAGACAAGAAACTGAATAGCTAAGCAAATTACTTTTTATGTTAGAAGGTGATAAATGCCTTGGAAGAAAAGCATGGAAAGAAATACAGAGCACGTGGGGTCCCTGGGTGGCTCAGTCGGTTACAAACCCAACTTCAGCTCAGGTCACGATCTCAGGGTTCCTGAGTTAGATTCCCTTGTTGGGTTTGCTGCTGTCAGCACAGAGCCTGCTTCGGATCCTCTGTCCCCCTCTCTCTGCCCTACCCCCACTCATGCTCTCTCTCTCTCTCTCTCTCTCAAAAATGATTAAAATTAAAAAAAAAAAATACAGCATGTGTTTGAGGAATATTGAAATTCACAGAATAGTGAGTAGACTCACTTGGGTGAGCAAAGGCTTGAGGCAGGGGAGGGAGCGAATCATGTGGACATATTACTGGAGGAGGGAACACTCAAAAAGGAGGCCATCATGGCTGAGGCAGAGCAAGGCTGAGAGAGGTGGGCGATGGGGTCAAAGAGAAGAGGCTGATGGTGCGGGACTCTGGTTTCTTTTCCGAATGGCAAGAGAGGAAGGAAATCAGAGGGTCGCATGCAGAAACCAGAAAGGATTTGATATGCATTTTATTAGCCAGACCAGCTGTCGCAGCTACCCTCAGAATGCCCTGGAAGGCATCAAAGGGGAGAAGATGTCCGTGGACTGGACCAAAGTGGCAATGATGGTTGTGATGAGAAACGGCAGGATTTGGGGTACGTTTTGAAGGCAAAGCAGGATTTGCAGACGGACTGAAGGTGGAGTTTGGCAGGAAGTTAGGAGAGACTGTGGCCTGATCAATTTCAAGGATGGAGTTGCCAAGAAGGGAGCTGGGGAAGACCGTGGTGGAGCGTATTTGTGGGTGGAGATCAAGAATCTGGTTCTGGGTGTAAGGGTTAAATTGTAGTGTAGGGCTAATCTGTAGCCTTAGGAAATAACAGCTTTGTTTTAACACTGTAGATTAAGAGATAACAGCCTTGTCCTATCAATCAAGGGAACAAAAGTTTAAGGGAAATCAACTGGTTTAGTGTTTGATTGGATTGGGGCAAGGAAATGTCTGAACTGTTTCCACCCCCATCTGGGAACTATTTCTTTGTTCTCTCCCCAAGTGATGATAAGACGATGTGGTCAGCTATAAAAACTCTGTACCCCTGTACCCCGGCTGTTTGAGACCGCACTCTGGTCAAGAGTGCCGGTCCCAATCGGCTGGCTTTGCCTCTCATTGCAATAAATTTTGTTGTGACTGTCACTGGTGCCCGTAGCATTCTGTTTCAGGAGTCGTGTGGATGCAACACTGGACACAAGGAGTTTGGGATGTTTATGAGAGATCAAAGTGGGAAGGCCAAGAGTCTGTAGCTCAGGAGAAAGCCCTGGACTCGAGCTGTGGGTTGGAAGCCCTACTTTAGGCTAAAGACGGCATTTAAAGCCTTAAGACGGAGATTGGGGGGGGGGGGGGGCGTCAGGGGAGTGCAGCAAACAGGAGAGACCCAAGGACAGAGGCTTGGGATTGAAAAGAAAGTGTAGCCAGTGAGGGGCATGGGGAGGAAGGGCTGGAGCAGTGTTTTTATCAGATCAGAATCACAATGACGTGCCACTAATGTTGGCCAGGGGGTCTGTTTCTCCCCCAACTTCATTCCTATTTGTGCATCTCTAGTTGTGGGTGGTCAGTGTGGCCTGAAGAGATGGGATGGCGGGCCCTCAGCCCTTCCTTCCATATTTCCGCACTATTTCACCACCACCACCCTACTCTGATAAACGTGTGGTTCAGGGGCCCCTGGCTGGCTCAGTCAGTAGAGCAAGCGACTCTTGGACTCCGGGTTGTGAGTTCGAGCCCCACGCTGGGGGTAGAGATTACTTAAAAAAAAAAAAAAAAAAAAAAAAAAATCAATGTATGGCCATTCATTCAACAAATATTTTGCTAAGCGTCTATTTATGTGCCAGGCCCAGGTCTGGGCCCTGAGTGAACAAACCAGACGAAGCATGTGTCGTTGTGGAGCTTACACTCTAATGGGGTTTGGGGCAGATAACCGACAAGCACCATCATTTCTAATGCAGGGTAAGAGAATAGAGTGACGTGCTTTGGTTAAGAGGATCAGGAAAGTCCTCTTGGAGGAGGTGACATTTGAGAGCTGAGTGTTGAAAAGATGATGGTCATCAGATCTGGGGCAACTGGGTCCTAAGTGGAAGGAAGCTTGAGGTGCTGCGGGGGGAGACAAGGCCAGTGTGCGGGATCACGGTGAAGGAGGGAGGGAGGCAAGATCTACCTCACACAAGAGCCTAGGGGCCACAGTTGGGAATTTGGATTTTATTTCGACTGTTAAGGGGCTGCCTTTGATGGGGTGAAGCGGAAGAGTCAGGTATTTCCATGAACATTTCAGGCATGCCACAGGATTGGTCGGGTGAAGGGAGAATGGACCACAGGGGGCCGAGTGGAGGCCGGGAGAAGAGCTGCCATCTAAGTCAGGCAACAGGTGGTGTCTTGGACAGGGATAAAGCAGGATGCACCCTGGAGTGGATGAATGGGTCAGGCAGTCACAGAATAAATTGTGTGCCTCTCTGGGTCAAGGCCTATGCAAGGCAAAGAAAGGTACCCACCAAGGAAACGTGGGAAAGGCACAGTCCTTGCTGGCGTTTTATTCAGCGTTTAATTTTAGGAAACTCAGACCACACACCCGAAGTGCTATGTAAACACAAAGCACCCATTAAGTAAGTACACAGAGGTATCTAAGCAAGTGTAAAAGGAGCAAGTGGGGGTACTGGGACGAGGGTGATGAGGGAGCGTGGGGCAAGCTGAGGGCACAGTACGGGCTAACAGCAATACCTCCCCCACCCCCGGTGTGTGGGGGGGACACGTAGGATATTCCTTGGACACTCCCAGCTACCCCAAAACAGGAAAGGACAAAAAACAAATAAGAGTCTGCATAGTTTACAAGAAAAAGACAATCTTATCACTGGCCTAAAGTCCAGGAACTCCCTACAGTCTTAACGTTAATGCTTTGCTAGAGGGAAAAACAACCTTAGCTTGACAATAGCTAGGCCTTAAGTAAGTCTTTAGCATGTGAAAGTCTCTTTGGAAACTCCCTGTGGACTTTATCTCCCCTGACTCCATAAAATGGTCACCCCCCCCCCCCCTCGCCAACTTGCAGTGCAGCTGTTCCTGCCCATGGATCCTGTCCCCAGCTTTAATAAAATCACGTTTTGCACCAAAGACGTCTTCAAGAATTCTTTCTTGGCTCTGGACCCCACGAGCCCCCCCATCAGCCCCCAAACCTTGGGGGCCTCCTTTAGATGGGAGGGGAAGGCCATTATTCAGATGGCAGCAACAGAGGGCCCTCTGGGCCACGCCCCCTTGTCCACAGGCCCCATGTGGATGCCTGAGCCCAACAGCTAAGAACCTGGCTCCAGGCTTCAGTTTCCCAAGCTCAGAGAAGTGGGTGACTCAGGGGAGGTCCCTCCCCAGCACGCCTTGTTCTTTGCCTGGAGTGACTCATTACCTTGTTCCCTCCCTCACGGCTGACCCCGGGCCAATCCCTTAATGAGTCTACACCTCATTCTACTCATTTGGCCGGGACAATTGCCTGGTGGATTTTTTTTTTTTTTTTTTTTTTGCTCCCTCGGGCAGGGCTTGTGTCCGCAACCATCTAGGTTCCTCGAGAGAGAGGGCTGTGGGTCTGGAACAGAGCAAAACCCTAGGGTAGACCCAGGCCCTAGGCACTCCCCGTGCCCCGAAGAGGGCTTTAATGCCCATGCATTCTTCTAATTTCAGAGCCCTTGAACAGCATTGGTAGGGAACACAGTTTCACAAGCACTGATGTCCTAGAGGATTCTCCCTTGGACACTTCTTTGTAAACGCTTGCTTGGTGGGGGATGGGGCGGGGGGGGGGGAAGCAACCAGAGTCGCCGTAAAGGGAAAGAGCTGGGGGACTGACAACGAGGCTTCAGGGGGTATGGGACCACTGCGCTCGAGTGAGGACGCGTGGTGTGGTCGCCGCGCTCAATCGAAAGCCGGCGGCGGGTATCAGGCAGAGCTCTGCGCCCTACAAAGAGTCCGCGGGCGGGAGCAGAGGCCCCTCCGGCGTGCGTGGGCTGCAGGGTTGCTCGCTCCGCGTCTCGTAGCCCCCTCCTTAAAGCGAACCCGGGCAACTCCGGACATCCCCCCACAACCCCCCGGCGGGAGTGGCGCCCGCGGTCCTCCCCTAGCTCTGCCTCCGGGGCTCGCCGCCCCGCTGGGACCCGGCAGGTGGACCCGGGTGGGCGCACCCTCCTCCCAGCCCTGGACTCTCTCCGCTCGCGGACTCTCCCGGAGCCCTGGTGCGCCTCCCCGTCCGGGCCAGAGCCCGCAGCCTGCGCCCCCGAGTTACCTGCCCCAGGAAGTCACAGTCCACTCTCAGCCGGGACTGCAAATGGGTGGATACGGCAGTGCCCAAAGCCACATTCCTAGGGGAGGGGTCCCCACCTAGAGGGTCACGGATCACGTTACCGGCCGAGGGGAGGAGACAGCTGAAGGGAGAGCAGACGGGTAAAAGTTGCATTCAGCTTCTTACTTCCCCCCAGCCCCCAAACACGCTTTGACGCCGGGGATAGTGTCCGCCCAGGTCCTGGAGCCCGAGGGCCTCGGAGCGCTTTGCTAGGACAGAAGCACCTTTCCACCCGCGGATGCCGGAGTCAGAGCGCCTGCGGGGCTGCGGGGCTGCGAGGCTCCAGGGCCCTGCAGGCGACCCCCGGATGCCCCGGGGCAGGGAGCCGGCCACGAGCCCGCCGCCGGGCACCGAGGATCTAGAGCAATAACAGACGCATAAATGCGCATAAATAAATCAATGAGCAGCTCTCTGCTGCCAGCAGCAGGGAAACCTCGGGCTGATTAAATGCAGACGTGGGGTGTCTGCCAGGGCAGGAGGGCGGCGGGGCAAAGGGAACAGGCGTGGAGACGAGGGGTGGGGGGAAGGGAGCCCAGAGGCAGGAGCAAAGAGGAAAACCCAAAGCCACATTTTTAAAATGGGGGTGAATTTTAAATGCAAACAGCCCGGAGGAGGGGAGGGGGCCGGTCTGCAGGCGCCCGGGCCGGCCCGCCCGCCGGGGCAACTTTCCGGGCGGGAGGTGCGGCCGGAGGGGCGGCGCCGGCGGCGGGAGGCGGGAGTCGGGGGCCGAGGGGGGGAGTCACTTTAAAGGCTCTTTCTTACCCATAATGCTTTGTGGGGACGTTGACAAGTGGATCCAAGATGGCGTAGAAAGTAATGACAGGTAAGTCCTGACTTCCCCCTTCTCTGCTGCTGGGACCGCTCCGCGAGCTGCCGGAGCCCTCTGGGGAGGAGACCTGACTCCCCTCCGGTCCCCGAGGCCCCGGGAGGGGCGTCCCTCGGACGGGCTGGGGACTCAGGCGGCCGCGGCGGGGCCTGGGAAGCGGGGCTCTTCGAGGCGAGGCCCGGACGCTGGGGCTGTTTACAGCTTCTTCCCCTCCTCGGTCCCCTTCCCCTCCGCTGGGGGCCGCGGCGCCCGGGGCCCAGGCGGTGGAGGGGGCTTTGCAGACCTGGGCCGCGAGCCTGTGGGAGGTTTCTCCAGCCGCGGGCACTCGGGTGGGGGGGGGGGGGTCGAGCCGCCTTGCACGCTGCCCTCCTCCGGGTCGCGGCTGGGGGTGGGGAGCGTGCGGGCCTCCCACGCCCCGCTCGATCGCCCCCTCTGGGCTCGGACTTGCAGCGGTGGGGCGGGGGCCGAGGGTGGGCGTCGGCAAAAGTGGGTCAGGGGTGCGCCCCCTTCCTCCCCCGCCCGGGGCTGTTGCCCGAGCTTCACTTTTCTCCCCCCCCCCTTTCTCCGCCCCCTCCTCGGAAATTCTCATTGGCCCACAAGCGCATCAACAAAAATAAAAACTATCAAAAAAAAAAAAAGACTATCTTTTCCTGGAGATTCTTTTAAGACTCCCCTTTCCTCGGGGTAAGGGACTGCAGTTTTATTTAGGGAACTTTGATTCCTCTCTCCTCAAATTATTTGAGCTTTTTGCACCCTACCCTTAGCTGAGGATCCTTCAGACAGGGCTGGAAGCCAAGGGTCTTAGGATTCTTGGATTGGGATCCTCCGGTTTTGTTTGAAACTCAAAATTGTTATTCCTTCTCCTTCACAACTTAGACTTTTCGGGCAAATCGTTAATATGTATAATTCCAGAGACAGTGGATGCCGGGTGTGGGTGGGAGGTGGGGTGGGGAGGGAGGAGTTGTTCTGGCTAGTTTGTTCTTAATTTTGCCCTGTCTTAAACTTACATTAATGAGGTTTCTTGTCCTTTATTTCTTTTTTTTTCCTTCTTTGAAAGTAAAATCAGTCAGTGTTGAAAGAGATGACTTTTTTTTTTTTTTTTTTACATTTTGGATCTTAAGAGAATTTTATAGTCTATTCTGCCATCACAGAAAGGAGAAGTGCTTTTATTTTAAACTAAAACAATCATTTACAAAACTGCTTACTGTACCATTTTGGTAACTTTTTCCATTTAAATTTTAGAAGCCCTTTTACTTGGGGCTGATAAAGTTATTTGCTACTGGTGATGCCTGTTATTGGTGGTGTACAGACGCATTTTACTTTTCTATTTGCCTCAGGAATTGGATGAAGTAATTGGTCACTAAAGAACTACAGTGCTGATGAGATGTGTAAGGTGAGACTGGAGTTAAGAATGATTTACCTTTTTCCCGCCTTCTTTATTTTAACTAATGCATAAGGGTGAGGCTGAAACTAAATTGACCATAATAACCATCTTTATTTTCCAAACATTTCAATCAATCACATGGGTGTATAGGCAGGGCTCCATTTAGAAAGGAGAAATGTGTCCTATGGACCAAACTTTCCAGTTGTCGAACATCCTCAGCTATAGGGGAGCGTATCCACAGCCAAATGTGATTTGCAACTCTCCTTGATCAGTATCTTCACCAGGGGTCATTATATTTAAATTTCCTTGTGTAATTTTAGTTGGATGTCTTAATTTCTTGTGTGTATTGGGAGCCATCACATACTCCACATTGAGCGTTAGTGATTGTTTATGTGGATTTTGTCCACAGTTCCTGGGACTCTTGTCAAATACAACCTTTCCTTTGGAAAGATTTATTTTAGGCATCCTTTTGTTTTATAAAACTGGAATAATACTTGTCACGTGGTTATTTTGAAATAAAAAACAAGGGTGTTGAGATTTTAGCTTATTAGGGCCAAGACTGGTCTGTCAATTTTTGGTCATATGTGATATGTGAATTGGAAGTGTTGCTTTAATCTAATTTAGAATGCTTTGGATTTAAAGGACATTGATAGAGTGTTCGTGAACAGTTATAATTCAGTAAGGAGGAGGAGAGAAGTGTGCTAATTTTACATTTTTCACAAGCACTTTTCTCAACTTTAAAAATATTTTGTTATGGTTTATTGAGAAAATGTAAAGTTATCATGGGAAATTGGTCATTGTTTGTGTCTGTGTGTGTGTGTTTTCCCCAACACATCTGGGTAGCCTTTGGATTTTGAGATCCTGTCACAAACTTCCTATCTGTCACAATATCTATTTAAGAAGAATAAGCTGTGCTTTATTTTTTTTCCAGATTGAGGCATACTATTGACATTTTGCTTTACCAAAAAAAAAAAAAAAAAAAAAAGGAAACCCCCAAAACAACAAAAACAAAACAAAACCGTACACACAAAAACCTGGGAGGGGAAGGTGGACATAAGTCAATCATCCTTCTGTAAGTGCACAGGCCACATTTGCTTGCGTTTGAAACTTGTGTGTATTACATAGATTTTTATTTATTTTTGATTTTTTATTAAAAAAGTTTTTTTTTAATGTTTATTTTTGAGAGACAGACAGTGTGAGAGGGCAAGGGGTAGAGAGAGAGGGAGACACAGAATCCAAAGCAGGCTCTAGGCTCTGAGCTGTCAGCACACAGCCTGATGCCGGGCTCGAACTCACAAACCGAGAGATCATGACCTGAGCTGAAGCCGGACGTTTAACCGACTGAGCCACCCAGGAGCCCCCGTAGATTTTTATTTTTATTCTTTGCTGAGCAAATGTGGATTTTAAAATTTATTTTCAGCTTACAGATAGAGGCATATTCATGCCTTAGACCTCCCAATCAAGACCTTTTATTTTTATTTATTTATCTATTTAATTTTGCAGATTACTTTGTGGAAAGGAACCAGTGATCTATGTCTTGGCCGATGGAGATGTTTGTTTGTGGTCTGAAAAACTGAATATTTAGGACACCTGCCTGGTTCAGTTGGAAGAGCATGAGACTCTTGATCTCTGGGGTCATGAGTTTGAGCCTTATGTTGGGTGTAGAGAATGCTAAAAAAATAAATAAGGAAACACTTAAAAAAATTGAGTCTTTAGACATAGGTAGTCTCTTGTGGCTAGTGTCGTTTGGCCTGCATTGTGTCCAGACATTTTCCACAATTTTCATACGTGTAGACCATGTAAATTGTCAGTAGTCACTTCAAAGTGAAGTTAGTGGTTGGCCATCAAACAAGTTGTTACACAAAGTATTCTAAAATAAGAAGTACCTTCGTCTTAAAGGTTGAGGCAAAGTAGAAGTCTGTCTTTTAGCTGCATAAAGGCAGCTTTTTTCGTCTATCCTTTTGGCTGAGAAGCTAGGACACTATTTTTAGGTAAGGCTGTAGTTTTGGGGAGTCATTAAGTACCTCTCTGTCAGGTGGCAAACTTGTTTTTTGCCACTGTTAGCAAGATTTTTCATTTTCTAATATCAAAAATATTCAGTCTGCATCATTATAAAGTCTGTATACATTTATGGACTGGCCAGTGTTTTACTGGAGAGGGGAGGGATGCCAAAACAACAGGACAGATCATCAGGCAGAGGGCCTTGTGTAGTTTAAAAATACACAGCATATTCATGAAAGGCTAAGAATATTGCAGAGGGACCTACAAATAAGTAGACCAGATCTAGTACATGCATTTTTATTCCCTGTTTAAGAGGTAGGCTTGGTATTAATATTAAATGCAAGTTAGTCTATAATTGTCTGACTATATTTAAGATCCAAATATGGGCTCAGCACAAGAAATAACATCCTTGGCCTCTTGTTTCAAATGCATAGAAGATTTTGGGCCAAGTTTATTAACTTGTTGATAAACAAGGTAGGGGGAGGGGCTACTTAAAAATTACGAGCAAATTGTTATGGTTGTTTATTCTCATAAACATAGGTAAGTGTGCCTGCAAATACAGTTTGATTTCTAAGTGATATTTTGAAATGTTTTCTGGGAAAGAACTATGTTATGTGTGGAGAATGTGGACACACCAGCTTACAGTTCATTTAAATTGATGGGTGTAGTCAGGATTTATGTAGCATTGGCTAGAAGCAACATAAAACACAGTGGTTTGTCACTCCAGGAGTGGCTGGGGTAATACTTGTGAGTAATCCTGAATTTTAATAGAGTTATTATTCCTTTTTTAACAAATTGTAGATGTTGTGTGAAGACTTTTAATTTCTATATGTAATATAATTTTTAAAAGCTGTCCGTTGTCTAAAACTAGCTGACAGTTTTTCAGAGTCATACTAACTTGTTTACTTGTATAAATTGTACTGGGTCATTTCTCTAAGAGCAGGAAGTTGTCTGGTAAAACCAACGTTTATGTATTCATCCTGCTTTGAACCAAAAAAACCCCCGATTCATCATTAGATCTTCAGAGAATGCATGGCATCTTTTTTGACTGAACCATTCTGAAGTGTGAATGTTTGTGATTTTTGTTATTTTGCTGCCATATTTTAGGTGTTCTCAGCACATCTGAATTTGCCTTTTTGCTTTCTTCTGTGGAAATTCTCCTTGTGGTGACAGTATTCCTGTAAGGGGAGCTTCCTGTCACTAGGCAAAATGTATAACTAACATAGTTTTAAACAGTTGTTTTTATGCAAAACTGACGCATGCTGTGGTAAACAAATTTGAACAGTACTTAAGTGCGTAAAGTAAAAAAGATGGGGAAAAAAAAAAGCCTTTGTTCCTTTTCCTCCATCTTTAGTTGTATTCCCTTGAGCTGACCATGGAAAACAGTTGGTGTCATTTGGCTTTGGGAAGACCTGTTACTGGGTATTTATACTAGTAGTAGGAAAAGCAGAGGGAGAAGTCACGGAAGGCATGGCCACTGAACCAGTTTAGATGTTATGCAGGGGCTAACATCTCTTTCCTGCTGATGTTAAGTAATCCTGATAATCGTAAACTACCATCAGTTTAAGATAACTGTAATTGAATTGTTAGTGAGACACCCGGTTAATTCCATGGTCGGGATGGTACACTTTTGATTTGTTGATCCCGTAAGGAAAAAAAAAAAATATTTGTGAATTGAATTTATATAACCTTAGGGCTGGGGGTAATGGTGGTAATTACCACCTGTAGAATTTTATGATAAACCACACAGTGTGTTTACTCCAGTCTCTTTATAACTCATCCTCTCTCCTTTAATTCTCGGAACAACCCGAAGATACTTGTTGTTATTTCTGTTTTGCCCAGGAGGAGATTTAGGCCAAATGTGAACAACTAGCTAACAGATGTCATGATGACTAGTAGCTTGTGGTGCTGGCCTGTCTTGGAAGGCCTGTGCTCTTCCCACTGCAATGTGCTCTGCTGCTCATCCCTGGTCTGTCTGATTTTCCAGATGAGGAGATTTAGGCCTGCAGAAGTCAAGTGACTTGCCCAAGGTCACACAGCTAAGTAATAGCAACAATAAACCAAACTTTTATCTCTGGTCTCTTATCTCAGGACTTTTGGTCCTGGCTGATCAGGCTACATTTTACTGAAATACTATGGACCAGAAGACCATACGCTGTGAATATTGGATACAAACGCTTCAGAACTGATACATCAGCAAAGGTGTTTCCTACTATGTATTGAAAAGCTTCCTTTTCTCTCTTTCAGAAATTATAAAGAGCTCTGATGGGCTATTTGGGTGATACCCAGTGCAGTGAACTGCAGGTGAGTAAGGTTTAGGAGAGCTTTATTTATTTATTTATTTATTTATTTTTTTTTTATTTTTTTTTATTTATTTTTTTTTTTTTCAACGTTTATTTATTTTTGGGACAGAGAGAGACAGATAATGAACGGGGGAGGGGCAGAGAGAGAGGGAGATACAGAATCGGAAACAGGCTCCAGGCTCTGAGCCATCAGCCCAGAGCCCGATGCGGGGCTCGAACCCACGGACCGCGAGATCGTGACCTGGCTGAAGTCGGACGCTTAACCGACTGCGCCACCCAGGCGCCCCAGGAGAGCTTTATTTAGAAAACAGGAACTTGGTGATGCCTGAGGAGGAGAGGAGAGACTTTAAATGTAGAGTGTCTGGCCAGGAAGCATAAGCTGGGACAAGGTGCAGTGATGCTGGATGGTAGGGAAGCTGTGGAAACCTGAAGATGCGGGTCCTGACTGTATTGGCTGCTTCTGGAACAGACTGGATGAGGATGAACATACTCTGAGGAGCCCGGGGGCCGCTCTGCCAGAGTTTGTTTGAAGAGAAGCCAGGGTAGGTTAATCTTCTACTTACGTTCTGATTGAGTAACTGCACAGAGACGACTCCTATCTGCATATGATTAGAACTTGAGAGGCCCTTCAGTTTCTGAGTCAGCATTCTGGAGTGGTAATCCCCCTGTGCTCCCATGAACTTGGGGAAGTATTGAATAGTTTTGTTTTTCCTGTTATCTGCTGTGTGTGTGTTGTCACGAATGACTGTCTATATCTGCATTTTTGTGCATCTAGATAGTGAGAACACAGCAATAGAAACAAAAGGCTAAACTTTCTTTCCTAATGGTTGTTTTAATTAGTCCTTCATATTTGTTGTCTTTTGCTGAAATGCCCTGCTAAGAAAGGCCATTTAATCTTTATTATTTGTAATTCACAAGAACTAATTTTCTTGGTCCATTATAGCATCTTGATCTTTCATTTTAAGTTTGGACAATGGTGATACTACAGCAAAAACAATTAGAAGACTGTTTTGATGCTGTCCTTGTGGGGCATCAGTGCTAAAATTATGTTTTGATACATTTTCAATGCTAGTCTTTTTTAGACCTCACCAGCTCAAGGAAGCTTCATCTGTTGATAAAATATCTTGCCATCCTGCCTTATGGCCTCTGGCCTCTGGTTTGTAAGACATTGCCAGCTACTTTTACCCATCTGCTTTAAGCTGGAGTTTTCAGTTTTCTGTTCTTTGTAGTTGGAATAAC
Source organism: Leopardus geoffroyi (assembly GCF_018350155.1). Lineage (NCBI taxonomy): Eukaryota > Metazoa > Chordata > Mammalia > Carnivora > Felidae > Leopardus > Leopardus geoffroyi. Next base: position 47,758,808 of record NC_059330.1, read on the forward strand.
TTTTCTTTTTCCCTTTCACTGTACCTTGGTCTCTTGGCCCTTAGTTCTTTGGTTTGTCCATGATTTCAGACTGCTTTTTAAATGTGATACAGTCCCTCACTGAGGCAGCAAATTGGCTTTGAGAATACCCGAAACTTGAATGTGACGCTACTGTATCTTTTCAGGTTTTATAACTGAATGTGGGCTTGGCTCTTTGCTGATTGTCTTTGTTTTTGAGGCTGTGCTTGTTTTGCATGATTCATGGGTTCATGGGTGTGATCTGAAGACCATTCGAGATGGTTTGTTGGTCCTTGGAAAGCTATGGTCTGGGGTTGTCATATAGAGGTCATTGTGATAAGGAATGTGTGAGTTCTCAGGTAAGGCCAAAATGCTCAGTGATAGGTTGGACCTTTTCTTGAGGTTCTGTCAAGCTTGTATCCTGGAACCCCTCTTTCTTGAGTATGGGGGGACTTTCTTTTTTAAGTTAAGAGGAATGGATATTAAATTGTTAAATATTTAGATTATTACCATAAAATCGTTGATTTTCTTTTTGGTGTTCCGTTAAAAACCATATATGTATGTATACACGTGTACACATACAAGCATTTACATGTATATATATGTGTACATATATATATTTTATTCATGTCTAATTATAGTGCATGTAATTGGAATTTTTTCTGCTTGTTAGATCATGGAACATTTTCATGTTATAGGTGTCACAATTTCAATTTATATGCTTACATTTTGAAAGGGTGCAAAATATTTCATCAAGTCATGCTCCCATAATTTACTTAAATTTTTTAATGTTAGGTTAAACATGTTGCTCCCTGGTTTTCCCTTAATACTTTAATCTACATTATTGTAGATGTTTATTATTTTTAAAAAAAAATTTTTTTTTTCAACGTTTATTTATTTTTGGGACAGAGAGAGACAGAGCATGAACGGGGGAGGGGCAGAGAGAGAGGGAGACACAGAATCGGAAACAGGCTCCAGGCTCTGAGCCATCAGCCCAGAGCCCGACGCGGGGCTCGAACTCACGGACCGCGAGATCGTGACCTGGCTGAAGTCGGACGCTTAACCGACTGCGCCACCCAGGCGCCCCTATTATTTTTTGACTAATTATAGTTCTAGGACACATTTCTGAGTGTTGTGTTATAATTTTTTTTTTTAATGTTTATTTTTTGAGAGAGAGAGAGAGGGTGTGAGCAGGGAAGGGGCAGAGAGAGGGAGACAGAATCCAAAGCCGGCTCCAGGCTCTGAGCTGTCCACCCGGAGCCTGATGTGGGGCCTGAACCCACAAACCATGAGATCATGACCTGAGCTGAAGTAGGTTGCTTAACTGACTGAGCCACCCAGGCTCCCCCTGAGTGTATTGTGTTAAATGGAATGAATGTTATTACTACTTTTGATATGTGTTGCCACGCTGTTTTTCAAGAATGTTGTACCAGTTTGTGCTATTAGCAGAAACATGGACGTACCTGTTTTACCATAACTGGACAGAAATACATTTTTTCCTTAAAAGTTTTTGCTCACTGGGGCGCCTGGGTGGCTTAGTCAGTTGGGCATCTGACTTCGGCTCTGGTCATGATCTCACAGCTTGCGGGTTCGAGCCCCGCGTTGGGCTCTGTGCTGACAGCTCAGAGCCTGGAGCCTGCTTTGGATTCTGTGTCTCCCTCTCTCTCTGCACCTCTGCTCCCTGCTCATGCTCCGTCTCTCTCCCTCTCTCAAAAATAAATAAACATTAAAAAATATTAAAAAAAAATTTTTTTTAATGTTTATTTATTTTTGAGACAGAGAGAGACAGAACATGAACCGGGGAGGGTCAGAGAGAGAGGGAGACATAGAATCCGAAGCAGGCTCCAGGCTCTGAGCTGTCAGCACAGAGCCCGATGCGGGGCTCGAACTCACGGACCGTGAGATCATGACCTGAGCCGAAGTCGGACGCCTAACCGACTGAGCCGCCCAGGTGCCCGTAAAAAAAAATTTTTTTAAAAAGTTTTTGCTCATTTGGTAGTGTAAAATGGCATTTGCTTTTCTTTGTTCTATAGCGTTGAATTTCATTCTTTGAACCTCTTCATGGTAAATTGTGCGTATCCTCTGCTGTTTTGCGCAATACAGTATTGATGTAAGCTTTGGATAGTAAGGCGAGTATAACCAGGTAATGATAGGTAGTTAATAAAAAGATAACCAGAACACATCCAGTGAAAATGTTCAAAGAGGTCTAGATGGTCAGGGATCTTGGGGACCGTGGTTGAGGGGGAACAGATGGATTATTCCAAGATTCAATTCAGCAAATGTTTCTTGGGCATCCACTTTATACAGTGTGCCACGTGTGTCCTCTGAGTGCTTCTCAAGTCGTCGTCTCGGCATCTGCCTGGTTGGAGGCAGAGGCTACTTGAGAATGCTTGAGACTTGACCAGTGGGGACTCTGGCTGCCGAAGTCGCTTTGTGGCTGCTTGGAGGGCCGAGGGGATCACCGTGTGGAATATCTGTAGCTCATTCATGGCATACCATCATGTTTTCACAGTCTTTGAGAAACTGTCTTGTGAGGAATACGAAGATGAATAAAACCTATTTCCTACTCACAAGGAACGAATCCTCTCGTAGGGAGAACAGGGGCACCAGAAAATGAAAGGACTACTAGGAGTTTGATAGGTGCTCTAAAAGAGGTTCCACCAAGGTGCTTAGGGGTTAAGTAGAGGGAGTGATACTATCCCCTTGGGGATATCAGGGAACACTTCAGTTGAAGAAGCGGCATTTAAATTGACCCCCCCGAAGAGGAGAAGCGATGGAAGGAGGCATTCTGGAGGGAAGGATAGCTTGGGCAGAGGCTGGGGTTGGTGCCAGCATGAGGTGGGTGCCAGGAAACTGTGCGTCTAAACTCGTTGGACCCTGGGAGACATAACGGAACGCGATGGAAGATGAGGCCGCAGAGAGGTCAGGACTGGGTCTTGGAGGGTGTTGCGTGCCAAACCGAGGATGAGTATGATGGATTGGCCGTGAGGAGACACAGAGAGGGACTTAGTTGGGCTCATGGCAATAGTTCAGGCGAGGGCCTGAATTGAGTCGATGGCCTTGGGGATGGAAAGGAGGTGACAGATTCAGAAGATATTTTGGAGGTTGAACAGGGTTGTGGTGACTGATTAGGCAGGAGGGGAAGGAAACAGTTCTAAGTCAGAGGTGATGTTGAGGTGTTTATGCTTGGGTGGCTGGCAGAATGGGCATCAGGAATAGGGACATCAGAAGCAAGAACACGTCTTAGGGGTTTGGAATAGAGAAAAGATGACTTTGGTTTTGTTTGTTGAGTTCCAGAAGCTAGGAGAAAGCCGAAGTCAGAATTTTAGTCCTAGAAGGAACAGATGAGGAAGTTCAGGGCCCAGGGGCATTAGAGGAGCCAGAGAGGTCTCGTACTTACTAAAACCAAGCACAGATGAAGCTTCCTGACTCCCAGTCCAGTGTCCCCTTCCCTCCCTCACTGCCAAGAGCTGAAGGTTGTCATCTGGCTGTTGTCCTCACGTTCAGGTGTACTCAGTAGAAAGTTGGGAGTGGCGGAGTTTACGTTGGGGAATGAGGACTTGCTTTTTTTATTTTTAACTTTAAAAAATTATTTTATTATTTTTTATTTATTTTATTTTAGAGAGTGAGCGAGCAGGGGAGAGGGAAAGAGAGAGAGAAAGAGAGAGAGAATCCCCAGCAGACTCCATGCTCAGAATTCCTGTTCTGCCTCAGACTTTGTGTTTTGGGCAAACCCCTGAAGTCTTCTTAGTTTGTGAGATGGAGATAAATAATATCAGCTTTGTAAAATCCCTTGAGACAAGGTATGTCAAAACCCTCTATGAACTCTAAACTTTGGGGCTAAATTATTATGCGGGTTTTAGTTGTCAGTAGTAACAAAAAAGTCGTGCTCTTCAACTTCAGGGTTCTGTGTTGCTGGCATAAAGTGTATCTGATTCAACAAATTTTTATTTTTCAGCACATACTTAGGTCAGGAACCTGGGGCTTCAATAGTGAACAAAGCAGACAAAATCCCAGCTCCCATGGAGCTCATATTCTAGACCTGGGGGGTAATAGTGAGCTGATGCTTTTATAACAGTGGCGAGACACTGTTCTAAGTACTTTTATATTTAACCTATTTAATTCTTGCAAGAGGCTTGCAAGGTAGATACTGTTATTATCCCTATTTTGCAGATTGGGAGATTGAGGCAGAGTTATGTAGGTTGTCTCAGGTTGCCATGCCAAGATTGAAATTCAGGCAGATCTGGTTTTAAGCTTGTAAACTCTCTTTTTTTTTTTCTTAAGTTTTTAATGTTTATTTTTGAGAGAGAGGGAGGAGAGAGCATGAGCTGGGGAAGGGCAGAGAGAGAGGGGGGGACAGAGGATCCAAAGCGGGCTCGATGCTGACAGCAGAGAACCCGATGTGGGGCTCGAACCCACAAACCACGAGATCATGACCTAAGCTGAAGTTGGGTGCTTAACCGACTGAGCCACCCAGGCACCCCCTCAAGCTTGCATACTCTTAACTCCTGTTCTGTAGAACATTTTAAATTCATTCATGGTATACTAATGTTTAATAACAGAAAAGGTAGGCCCACATTGAAATTAATTCTAAGCAAATAAGTTTTTCTTGTATAAAAAACAAAACAAAAACCCATGAAAAATGATGTTAGTTCTCTGGGGATGGTGACACAGTAGTAGTCTTTCATAGAAAAAAATTTTTCTCCCTAACTTTTCATAGGCTTCATCAACTTTTTTGGTTTCTTTAGATACAAATGGCCATGTCAATGGAAGGAAGTAATTTTTCTGCTGACACTTGGACAGAATCTCTTCTTGAATGAATCCCCTTCTTGCTTTTTTACCTTTTTTACCTTTGCCTCCACTCCCCTCCCTTTTGTTATCTTAGGGGCAATTCCCTTCTCCGATCTCTCCTGCTCTCTGTTCTTCCTTGTTCTCACCGCTCTTCTGTCCTCACCAGTCTCATCAGCTGGCCATGTCCTGAGAGAGTCCCTGCCTCCCGCCTTCTCTTTCCCTTTTTTTTTTTTTCTTTAACGTTTATTTATTTTTGAGACAGAGAGAGACAGAGCATGAACAGGGGAGGGGCAGAGAGACAGGGAGACACAGAATCCGAAGGAGTCTCCAGGCTCTGAGCCATCAGCACAGAGCCCAACGCAGGGCTCGAACTCACGGACTGCGAGATCATGACCTGAGCTGAAGTCGGACGCTTAACCGACTGAGCCACCCAGGCGCCCCCCGCCTTCTCTTTCCTAGCTTGCCGCTCTCCAACCACCTTGGACCCTGTGTTTTGGCTTTTCTGAGTTTATTAGCCTGAGACACCCAGGCGCCCCTGCTCTTAGTCCTTCTTCATGGGTAGGGCATACTGGGAAATGGACCCTGAGGAGTCCTTAAGTTTGCTTCTGGATTAAGCCATGGGCCTCACTGCTTATAAGGAGGTTATCAAGGCTTGTGTACTTGTAGTTTTTAGAAATTTTGGTTAAATATGCATGACAAGAAATTTACCATTTTAGCCATTTTTGTATTCATTTCAGTGGCAGTAAGTACAATCGTGTTGTTTAACTGCCTCCACCATCTGTCTCTAAAACTCTCTCATTGCCCCAAACCGAAACTGTGTACCTGTTAAACAACTCTCCATTTCCCCCTCCTGCAAGCCTCTGGCAACCAGCATTCTATTTTCTGTCTCTGTGAATTTGCCATTCTAGGTCCCTCATATAAGTACGATCATACATTGTCCTTTGTGCCTGGCTTTTTTCACCTACCGTGGTGTCTTCAGGGCTCACCTATGTTGTGGCACGCGTCAGCAATTCCTTCCTTCTTAAGGCTAAATAATACGCCATTGTATGTAAATGCCACATTTTTAATCCATTCATCTGCGGATGGACACTTGGGTGGTTTCCACCTTTTGGCTGTTAGACATAATGCTGCTGTGAACATGGGTGTACAAATATTTGTTCCAGTCCCTGCTTTTAGTTCTTTTGGGTATTAACCCAGAAGTAGAATTGTTGGATCTTGTGGTAATTCTGTACTTAGTGTTTTCCAAAGTAGTAACACCATCGTATGTCCCACCAGCAGTGTACAAGGAGTCCAATTTGCTCACATCCTCACCAACACTTGTTATTTTCTGGGCTTTTTTTTTTTTTTTTTATAGTAGCCATCCTAATGGGTGTGAAATGATAACGTAAACTTATTTATTAAAAAAAAATTTTTTTTTAAATGTTTTCATTGATTTTTGAAGGAGAGAGAAAGGGAGAGAGAGACACAGAGCATGAGCAGGGGGAGGAACAGAGAGAGAGGGAGACACAGAATTCGAAGCAGGCTCCAGGCTCTGAGCGGTCAGCACAGAGTCCGATGCGGGGTTGAACTCACTAACTGTGAGATCATGACCTGAGCTGAAGTCGGATGCTTAACCGACTGAGCCACCCAGGCGCCCCTAAACTTATTTATTTTTTAAGATTTAAAAAAAAAAAATTTTTTTTTTAATGTTTATTTATTTTTGAGACAGAGAGAGACAGAGCATGAACGGGGGAGGGCCAGACAGAGAGGGAGACACAGAATCTGAAGCAGGCTCCAGGCTCTGAGCGGTCAGCACAGAGCCCAACGTGGGGCTCAAACTCCTGAATCGTGAGATCATGACCTGAGCCGAAGTCGGACGCTTAACCGACTGAGCCACCTAGGCGCCCCTATTTTTTAAGATTTTTAAGCAGTCTTTGTACTCAACATGGGGCTCGAACCTACAACCCCAAGATTGAGTCACATGCTCTACTCACTGAGCCAGCCAGGCGCCACAAATGTATATCTATTTTAATGTTGTTTTATATAGAATAATAGAATTTCAGCACTAGAAATGATATTAAGGATTTCTAATCCAATTAGCAGTTGACAGCAAAGGATGTTCTATGCCTTAGCATTTACATTTCTTTCTCAACCAGAGAGTGGCGTTTTGGGCAAATGTGTCTATACTGGATCTTAGGCTCAAGATGAGCTATGTGTGTACTAGGGTACATGAAATAACAGGTTTTTTTTTTTTTAATTAAGATTTTAAAAAATATTTATTAAAAATTTTTAAAGTGTTTTGTTTATTTTTGAGAGAGAGCAATAGAGTGTGAGTGGGGGAGGGGCAAAAGGCGAGGGAGACACAGAATCTGAAGCAGGCTCCAGGCTCCAAGCCGTCAGCACAGAGCCCGACACAGGGCCCGAACCCATGAACGGGGAAGATCATGACTTGAGTCGAAGTCCGACGCTTAACCAACTGAGCCACTCGGGCACCCCAGTGTTTGTTTATTTTTGAGAAGAGCGAAAGCAGGGAAGGGGCAGAGAGAGGGGGACATAGGATCCAAAGTTGACAGTGTGCTGATAGGCTGATAGCATTGAGCCCAATGCGGGGCTTGGACCCACAAACTGGGAGATCATGACCTGAGTTGAAGTCGGATACTCAACCAACTGAGCCACCCAGATGCCCCTATACTGTATTGTTTTATAATCAACTTGTTTTTACTTAACCAAATGGGAGCAGGAAACTCTGTACTGAGTTTCAAACGCTGATTTGAAAATATATTTTTAGAACATAGATTGTTGGTAAATTAAAGACAGCTTTAAGAGGGATGATGGTGGTTGGTGGTACTGTTTTAATTATGCAGTTGGCTTTTTAAAAATCGATTTATGTTTTATATAAAAAGCTCAACTGTTTGGGATTATGTGTTTACAAGTCTACACAGATAATCTAAAAGGGAAAATGAAGAAATGCAAATAGAAAATTTTTGTAGTCATAAAGTTTTCTTGGCAAACAGCAACCTTTTCTAGAAAGTCAGTCCTTTAATGTAATTTGATTGCTTCATAAATGTGGGTTTTTAAATATGTATACTTTTAATGATTAGTAAGCATGTTAAATGATTTGGGAGGAGGCTCAAACTTTTCAAGAAATAATTTGGAATTATTGAAAGAAGGCTATTGCCAGAATTGCTAGCAATTCTAAAATATGGGTCAGGAAAAGCCAAGCTAGTAGATGGAAAAAAACCCCTCAGTTTTAGCTGCTGATACAGCTTTTAAAATTTAGTTTTTCTTGGGGCACCTGGGTGGCTCAGTCGGTTGAACGTCCGACTCTTGGTTTCAGCTCAGGTCATTATCTCACGGTTCGTGAGTTGGAGCCCTGTATTGGGCTCTCTGCTGACAGTGTGAAGCCTGCTCAGGATTCTCTCTCTCCCTTTCTCTCTGCACCCCCCCCCCCGCCACCAAATAAATACATAAACTTAAAAAAATTAAAAGTTTTTCTTGTTTTTATCATTTTAATTACTAAAACAGATGGTGGAAGGTCCATTAGGGTATTTCTTTTATGTATTTAAAACATTTTACTTTGCTATGTGATTCCATTCATTCTGGAATTTAGGAGAATTTACCTCTTTATGAAAGAAATTATTCAAAATGGAATATGATTGATGATCTTAGTTTCTAGTTTTCTTCTCAATAGGCTTAGTCTCTCTTCTAATGCTTCTTGCATGCTCAGAGATTTTATAAGAGTTTTAGAGAAAAGTGCGAGCAAGACTGGGTGAATATTAAACACAGTAGAATGAATAAAACTTTTGCTTTGCAGAATATTTTGCCTGTGTATCTCCTAGAACCATCGCAGATTCCAGTTTTGGATAAAAGCAGATAAGTTTAAAGATAACACAACATTCCTCCTTATGACTTGGAATTCTAATGAGTATTTAATTTGGTACAGGACAGTTCTTGGAATGCTTGGCATTCAGGTTATTTTAGGCCATCTCTTTGGGAAATTCAATTAAAGTCTTTCTTGAATGGCTTTAGTGAATTGAATGGTTGTCTCGGGATATAAATGATATAAAATATGACCCCGATTTATAAGATGGTTGTGTCGGGCAGATAGGGCATCTTATATGATATATTTAATCCAAAATAATAGATGATTAATCCAAAATAATAGATGATTCTGTAGGAAGTACTGGTTTGGGGAGAGCATCTTAGGGAAGTAGGTATGGAAGCCTTCATTTAAAGGTGAGGAGGAGTTAGATTCAGAGAGAGAGGAGGGCAGGGACTGCAGGCAGAGGGACGGGCATGGTGTCAGAGACTGGGAAGCCCGACTGCCCGTGGGTTGTGGTGGGAAAGTTAGTTAGGTGGTAGCCAGACTGTGGGTGGCCTGGATATTTAGTACCGAAGCTCCTTGCCACCTCCAGAGGCACGGCCCTTCATGCTCTGCCCCTTGAGGAAGCCTGACTCCCTAGCTCAGGAGGGAGAAGGGGGTGTGTCCTTCCCCCATGGGGCTAGGTCATGGGGCTTATTTTAATGTATCAATCTGGCTTTTCTTTTGTCACAACATTTACTTTCCAGTAGAGTCTTGTTTTCAGAATAATAGAATTTCCACAGGGAAAATAATAATGCATGAGGCAGATTAAAGGCAAATAATTAAAAAAAAAAAAAAGTCAAACACAACTTTTTTCTGGCAGTTCTTCCTTTGTTTACATTTTTGTTTTGTTAGTTGTTTAAAGAAACTTGTGTATTTCATTATATTTGTCTTTTAAGTTTTCCTATGGTTTTATTGTTATATAGCTTAATAATTGAGGATAACTTGGAGTCCAATCAAGTCCTGATTATGGCTCTTAAGTAATTGCTGTCAGAGTGGATAGTGGTAATGTTTAGCACAGCTCTTCAGTCTTACGAGATCTTTACAAACGCAGTCTGATTCATTCCACCCAAGTTAATCATGAGGGAGATAATTTTTTTTTTTGTTGTTTCTGATGGAGACAAACGTCTAAGACAGAGATACAGAAATCATCTTCGGTTTAGATTGAAGAAATTTTATTTGCTACTGTGGGCTCCTGCTGTTTGATCACAGTTTATTTTTGTTCTTTGAAGTCTGTCTTTAATCAAATAAGATTTTTAGCTTTTTTGAAATAAAGGGGGGGCCATGCGTACATTAATAAGAAAAATTAAGGAAGATAACTGATTAAAAAAAATTTTTTTTAATTAATTTTTTTATTTTTTTATTTTTTTTTTTCAACGTTTATTTATTTTTGGGACAGAGAGAGACAGAGCATGAACGGGGGAGGGGCAGAGAGAGAGGGAGACACAGAATCGGAAACAGGCTCCAGGCTCTGAGCCATCAGCCCGGAGCCTGACGCGGGGCTCGAACTCCCGGACCGCGAGATCGTGACCTGGCTGAAGTCGGACGCTTAACCGACTGCGCCACCCAGGCGCCCCCCAAAAATTTTTTTAATGTTTATTTATTTTTGAGAGAGAGAGAGAGAGAGAAAGAGCACGAGCAGGGGAGGGGGAGAGAGAGAGGGAGACACAGAATCCCAAGCAGGCTCCAGGCTCTGAGCTGTCAGCGGGGCTTGAACTCACAAACTGTGAGATCATGACCTGAGCCGAAGTCGGACGCCTAACCAACTGAGCCACCCAGGCGCCCCGTAACTGATTTTTTTTTTTTAATTTTTTTTTTTTAATGTTTTATTCATTTTTGAGACAGAGAGAGACAGAGCATGAACGGTTGAGGGGCAGAGAGAGAGGGAGACACAGAATTGGAAGCAGGCTCCAGGCTCTGAGCCATCAGCCCAGAGCCTGACGCGGGGCTCGAACTCACGGACCGCGAGATCGTGACCTGGCTGAAGTCGGACGCTTAACCGACTGCGCCACCCAGGCGCCCCCAAAAAATTTTTTTTAATGTTTATTTATTTTTGAGAGAGAGAGAGAGAGAGAAAGAGCACGAGCAGGGGAGGGGGAGAGAGAGAGGGAGACACAGAATCCCAAGCAGGCTCCAGGCTCTGAGCTGTCAGCGGGGCTTGAACTCACAAACTGTGAGATCATGACCTGAGCCGAAGTCGGACGCCTAACCAACTGAGCCACCCAGGCGCCCCGTAACTGATTTTTTTTTAAACAATAAAATACAGGGGCGCCTGGGTGGCACAGTCGGTTAAGCATCCGACTTCAGCCAGGTCACGATCTTGCGGTCCGTGAGTTCGAGCCCCGCGTCGGGCTCTGGGCTGATGGCTCAGAGCCTGGAGCCTGTTTCCGATTCTGTGTCTCCCTCTCTCTCTGCCCCTCCCCCGTTCATGCTCTGTCTCTCTCTGTCCCAAAAATAAATAAACGTTGAAAAAAAAAAAATTAAACAATAAAATACATTTCATGCCTTGATTTCATGGTGGTCTGATGGTTATTCTCATACTGTTTTAGAAAGAAGTCCCCAGTGGGCAAAGAATGATGCTTTTAAAAATCACCTTCCTTTTTTTCATCTGTTACTGAAAATATCTTAGTCCAGGCCTGTCTACCTACCACCTCTGTGGTGCACTATTGATTTCATTTTTCTTCCAATATTTACTTTTGGTTCTAGACAAATTACCTAGTGATGATGGAATTCTTCAAAAATATTCTATAGTTTGTGCCAAGTGAACTCAATGATTGCTCTATTTGGAGACATTCTTTCTGAAGGCTCCATTCTTGCCTCTAAAACCTACATGCACGGAAGAGGAAATGTATAGGTTTTCCATTTATTAACAACACGCTTATCCTTCTGTATCTGTTTCTTTTCAATTTTTAAAAACTATGTTAGTGGCTCCTGGGTGGCTTGGTCGGTTGAGCATCCACCTCTTGATTTCGTCTCAGGTGATGATCTCATGATTCGTGGGTTCGAGCCCTGTGTTGGGTTCTGTGCTGTCAGCATGGAGCCTGCTTGGGCATTTCTCTGTCCTCCTTTCTCTGCCCCTCCCCTGCTTGGATGTGCATGCGCGCGTGCTCGCGCGCGCGCTCTCTCTCTCTCTCTCTCTCTCAAAATGAATAAACTTTAAAAAACAAAAACCATATTAATTATGACACCGATTCCTATTTTAAAAGCAATTTAAAAGTTTTATTCTTAAAATTATCATACGGTAAAAGTTGGCTTTTGTCTCTTGGTGTATACTTCTATTAATTTCCTGTATGTATAGTTTGTGCACCTAGCACTGCAGTCAGGATACAGAGCAGTGTCCTCACCCTCTTCTTTCATAGTCATCCATCCCCCCCCCCATAACCCCTCCCGCCACTGACCTTTTTCCATCCCTTTAGTCTTGGCTTCTCGAAAATATAATACAAATGGGATCATACAATATGTAAGCTTTTAAGACTGGGCTCTTTTACTTTTTCAGTCATGTAAGGTATTGCATATATTGCAAACGTATTCTTTTTTTATTGCTGAGTAGTTTTCCATGGTCACTTATTAAGGGACATTTGGATGTATCTCAGTTTTTAGCAGTTATGAATAGAGCTGCTGTAAACGTTTGTGTATAGATTTTTGTGTGAACGTGTCTTTTCATTTCTCCAGGGTAGCTGTCTGGGGAGAGGGGATTGCTGGGTCATGTAGTGAGTATGTGTTTAACTTTTTTAAGACATTGTCAGCCCTTTTTCTGGAGTAGCTGTACCATTTTATATTCCCACCAGCAATGTCTGGAGTGTTCCAGTTCTTCCGCATCGCCGATGTTATCGATGTTTGTAATGTAGCCACTCTAATAGTATGTAGTATTGTCTAATCATGGTTTTAATTTGCATTTCTCTGATGACTAAAGCCTCATCTTTTCATGTGCTAATTTGCCATCATTATGCCCTCTTTGGAGTGTGTGTGGAAATCTTTTATCCAGCTTTTAATTTGGTTGTTTGCTTATTGTTGAGTTTTGAGACTTCTTTCTGTGTTCAGACACAAATCCTCTTTCAGACATGTGATGTGCAGATAATTTTTTCTTAGTCTTTAGTTTTCGTTCTCTTAACAGTGTCTTTCAAAGAGCCAAAGTGTAATTTTGATGAAGTCCAATTTATCAGTGTTTTTCCTTTTTTTTTTTTATTGTACTAAGATGGATAGATTTTAAAACAAATTTCTTTTCTATAAAAGTAGTGAAAACTAACTTAGCGATAGCGATGTTCTTATAAAGTTGACTTGTGGAAAGTGCAGATGTTATCATTTTTTGGAAAGCTGGTGCTAATTAAAATACTCCTTATCCTTAGTCTTAGGGACACACGGGACTTTTGCTTCACCAAAGGAGATGATTGGCTTAGGTTTGTGAAGACTTTCACACTTTCTTTTATTTTTATTTTTATTAAATGTTTATTTATTTTTTGAGAGACAGCGAGTGCAAGGCATGGGCAGAGAGATGGAAACTAGGCTCTGCTCTGTCAGCGCAGAGCTGGATGCTGGGCTCGAACTCATGAACCGAACGATGAGATCATGACCTGAGCTTAATGGACTGAGACACCCATGCGCCCCTTTAAGATTTTATTTTTATTTTATTTTTATTTTTTTTAACGTTTTATTTATTTTTGAGACAGAGAGAGACAGAGCATGAACGGGGGAGGGGCAGAGAGAGAGGGAGACACAGAATCGGAAGCAGGCTCCAGGCTCTGAGCCATCAGCCCAGAGCCCGACGCGGGGGCTCGAACTCACGGACCGCGAGATCGTGACCTGAGCTGAAGTCGGCCGCTTAACCGACTGAGCCACCCAGGCACCCCAAGATTTTATTTTTAAGTAATGTCTACACCCAACGTGGGGCTCGAACTCACAACCCTGAGATCAAGAGTTGTGTGCTTCACTGACTAAGCCAGCCAGGCGCTCCTAGAATTGTATTTTTAACAGGCAGAATAACCAAGTATCACATTAAGCCATTTCTCTCCCAAGCCCACTTTTTTCTTCTTTATATTTACCGTTATTAGCAATCAATAACTGTGGCCAGTGTGACTAATAATCGTGTGTATATATATTATAAGACAATTATCAGCTCATTCAGTTTTTCACATCCTGTGAGGTGCTAATCAGACATACATGTATATCAATTAGCCCCAACTGCCTGGGTTAAACTAGAAAGAAATTTCTTGGCTCACTTAACTGCAAAGTCCAGGCATAGTTAGCTGGAGTTGGGGCTCAAGTGATGTCATCAGGACTGTTTCTCCCTATGGATCAACTCTGCCTTTTCCTGTACAGACTTCAGTTGTAGGGGCCATATATTAGAAAAGTGGCCGCAGCATATTCAACCCCGGGAGCCTCTCACACTTTAGGTTTAGTGGGAAAGAACACCTGTCTTTTTCCCAGCAGAAGCCTCAGCAGAAGTCTCGTGTCTCATTGGTTCTTATGGGGTCACATGTCTTACCTGAGCCAGTCTTTGTGTTTGGGGCTATGAGCCAGTTGTGGTCACATGACACCCTTGGATTCCTTGATGCGGTCCGCTCTTCAGGAACCATATGGACTGAGAGTAGGGGTGAGGTGAATTCTCAAAGGGAAAATGTGGGCTTTTGTTAGCAGGAAAAGGAATGGATACTGGGTGGCCAAACAACTAATGATATTAATCTCTTTTATAGGTCAGCAGCAGATTGCAGGAGTTAATGGATTTGGGTTGGAATCTTGGTTTCCCTTGCCTGTGAAGTCACACACTCCCAAGCCCATGTTCCCCACAGGTGGAGGAGTTTGTAGAAAGTTACATACAGTGTTTTATATTCTTTTTATGCAAGTTGGTTGTTTTTAACAGGAAGAGAAAGAATCAAGGCTGATAGGGGGTAGATCTCACAATGGGCGGATGTGATGCTTCTTCCTGTATCGATGTGATTCACGGGACTCATCTCCATTCCCTGGGCCTCCCTGTCCCCATGGGAGAGACTCTTAGAGCTTGGTCACTGTTTGCCCTTGGATCAGGCTGTTCTGGGCAGGCGGTAGGATTGTACGGTGTTGATACAGCTGTGTCTGTATCCTCGACAAGAGTGTCAGCCACACAGTGAGGTGTATGTGGGTGCTGGCCTCTTCCAGGAGTAGTAGTTCCAGATCTCTTACAGTGTATTTTCTATAGTCCATTTTAGCATGGCTGAGACATTGTCTCACTTTGGCAGTTTTTATTTTACCCATGAGAAAGCTTTTTTAACTTCTTCAGAAGGAGGATGTGTAGCTAGGTCCTTCTGTTTTCTGAAAAACCAGAGAAAATAGTTGAATAAGACCTGCTTTGTACTGAGGTCCACACTACAGCTAAGTACCCCTGGTGAGGTTCAGGTAGGACTTGGGGGAGAAACTAATTATTAAGACCTGATTAACAAAGGTTAGTGTGGTAGAAACCTTCACATCCTCTTCTGAGATAGGCACTTGAACCTAATGAATCAGACATTAACTCTTCAAGTTAATTCCCCCTGGAGCTGCTGAAGTTAATAGTTCTGCCCCCAATCTGCTGATGTATTAATGTTTTGAGATATCCCTGGGGAGTATGCTTGGTGGCTGATGTTGACAGGAGTCTTTGTGATCTCCCTTTGTAGCCAGTTTTAGGGGTTGTCTTGTTATCAGTGACACACAAATGTACTTATTTCTCCAGCGGCCATTCTTGCGTAATCATTATCAGTTTATTGAGATGGGTAAAACGGATGAAAATAATTGCTCTGTTAACTAGGTAGTTACGCAGAGTGTTATTTTGTTTACTGTAAATACAGTATTGTATGTTGAGATCAGTGAAGTGATTCTACTTTATGTAAACTGAAAATTTGGAATTTTAGGGAAATAGCCATAGCTGACGCTTCCTGAGCACTTACTGTGTGCTAGGCATTCTTGTAAGTGTTCTACACATGATACTTCACCTGATCCTACATCAACCATAGGAGGTCGGCAGCAGTTATTTGCCAGTTTTGAGGTGAGCAAGTTGGGTGGGATACTGGAGGTTAAGTCACTCGCCCCAGGCTGTGCAGCTCGTGGGTATCTGAGTGAGGGGGCCGGTGAGTTTTGAATGCAAGGCCTCTGGCTCTGCGTCTGTGCTCTGGCTCCCTATGCTCTGTTCTCTCCCTAAGAAAGATTTTAGCTTGTGCATTCTTAGTTTTTCTTTTCTTTTCACTTCTTTTGTAGTATTTTCTAGATGCGGCTGAGAGTTTTACAGGAAAGATTTGCCAATTCTGAGGCCTTTGGCGTCCATGGGTTTATGCATCTACTTTTGCTATTGTCTGGCAAGCCAACGCGAGAAGCTCATTTGTATTGGTAGCTGTCAATCAGGAATGAGCCCCCCCCCCCCCCCCCCCCCCCCCCGGGGACATTTGCTCCGGGCTGGAGATACTTTCAGTTGTCACAAGTTGGGAGGTGCCACTGGCCAGAGATGCTGCTAAATATCTTACAGCACCCAGGACAGCTCTCCCTCGGCAAAGACCTACTCGGACCAAAGTGTCAGTAGCATCATCTGAGGTCTCTATAATCAGTTATTATCTTGTAATGTCGCTATTTTGTCTTCCTTTCTTTAAAGCAAGTCATTCACTTTGCAAGTTTTACTTATTCATTTTGAGAGAGAGACAGACAGACAGAATCCTCAGCGGGCTTCCTACTGTCAGCATGAGCCCAGGGTGGGGCTCGATCTCAGAAGCTGCGAGACCATGAACTGAGCTGAAATCAGGGGTCCCGTGCTTACCCGACTGAGCCACTCAGGTGCCCCTGCACTTTTTGACCTACGAGTATCTCCAAGTTGAAGGGGCCCGGACGGACCTCTGCAGACGTGTGTCATCACGCCCAACTCATTGCCACTGTGTTCTGGGTGCCCGTCCACGGCTTTCTCCCCTCAGCTCTCGCTGTGTGCGGCGCATGGCAGAAGAGCAGGGGAGCCTGGGGCCAGGTGGCCGTCAGAGCTGGAGAGGCGGCAGGAGGCTCGCCGCGGCTGCGGGAAGGAGAGGAGGCGAGAGGGACCGATGAGCACCTGGGGCCGGTGGGTCAGGTGGAAGGTGGGGAAGAGCAGGAGGGCCGGCAAGCGAGGGTGGGGGGCGGGCAGGAAACGCACTCTCCGTGCCTGACTGAGCTGGTGACGGGCGGTCCGCGAGAGTGCTCCCGCGACGCAGTGTCGTGATCGGCGGTCCATGGGGTTGAGGTCCTCTCTGCCCAGGCGTCGTGCTCTCGCCGTGAGCCATCCAGCTGGGGCGAGGCCGGGCTGGCATTCGCAGACTCTCCTCCTCGGACCGCCGTGGTGGTGTCTTCCTGATGGCTGTGCCCGCTTCTCGCCTGTTCGTACGGCACTTCTGCGGGAGAGCCTCCTTCTTCCTGTGACAGCCCATCACGCCCCAGCGCCTGTGGAATAAAGCCCTCCCTTCTTGCGGCCCTTGAGGTCATTCGCGGCTCCTCCGCTTTCCCTGACACACCTGGAGTTTAGGTCACGCGGTTGTTCCTCTTGGTGGTTTCACTTGAGCTCTTCTCTCTGAAAATCCCACGTACGCTCTCCCTGTCATCTCTGCATAGGGAACTCCCGTTCACCTTTCGAGGCCAGCTCATGCCTTGTGGCAGATGGAATAAGTCTTTCTCGGAATTGCTGCTCTTGCCAGAATCGGAGTTGCCTGAGAGCAGCCGTGCTGTGTTCCATCATGGACTTCGGGGCTGCTAGCACAGGGCCCGGCCTCGGGGAATGTTTGCCGAATTGAATGAATAGGCGGTTCAAACTGGCATTTTAGCCAGGTTTTTATGTTGGTGGGAAAAATCCTGCACGGTATAGGTCTTGATTCTCTGCAATCCCAGTCATGGAATTACAATACTGAAATTGGGAGGTTTGGATATGAAGCATTTCTGTACCTTCTGGTTTAAAAAAAACACACACAAAACAGCCTTCATGGTTTGTTGCACCTTGCAGTACTCAAAGTCATGTTTCCTTTATCAATTTGACTCATTTCTACATTTGGTGGTTGGTTGTGTGATCTCGACTTACGGTTGACGTTATGCTTGGATCTTAGTAAAGACTTCATAAAATGTAAAAGAGAAGTATAGATTTTGTAGCATCACAAGCTCAGCTGTGACCTTGATCAGAAGGCTGGTTGAGAGTAACTATTCCGAGAGATAATTAAACCAACGGAGGTAGGAATGAGACTAGAATTGAAAACGAGTGAGATTTTAAAACCTTCTCTGACCTGTCCTTTCTTTCTGTCTTTAGGATTTTTGTCCCTGAGTCATGGAAGACAGAAGAGCTGAGAAGTCATGTGAACAAGCGTGCGAATCACTTAAGAGGCAGGACTATGAAATGACCCTCAAGCACTGCACAGAGGCCCTCCTTTCTCTTGGCCAGTACTCCATGGCCGACTTCACAGGGCCATGTCCACTGGAGATAGAAAGCATCAAAATTGAGAGTCTTCTTTACAGAATCGCCTCGTTTTTGCAACTGGTGGGTAAACACCGTCAATAAGCCAATGCTGAGCCGTGAAAAATGGACTTTTTCATTGAGTGGGGAAAATTGTTGGCCACAATCACCTAAGTCCGGGCTGATGTGGCTAGTGATTGCTGAACATGTTTGACAGCAACAACTGTTTTTACACCTTTAAAATTGTTTAATACAACTTGTTGTATAGCATTTTGGGTTATCCACTCATTCAGCAAATATTGATTGAGTGTATACTATGTACCGGACACTGGTCTAGGTACTTGATAGACATTGGTGGAAAAAAATGATCTTCACGATATTTTTTCTAGCTGGGGGACAGACCCTAAACAGTACATATTACACATAAGTAGACACTTAAGAGTGTTAGAAGGTAGCAGTCTGCTGAAAAAAAAAAGTCATGGCAAGGGAGATTTGGGATATAGGGTTAGGGTTGGGGTTGCAATTTGAAATTGAGTGGTCAGGGTCGGCTTTGCTGATAAGGTGATACGAAGGAGGCAAGGGAGCGAGCCATGTCAAAATCTGGAGGAAGAACATTACAGGCAGAGGCAACAGTCAGTGCGAAGGTTCTGAGGCAGAAGCCTGCCTGGCATATTTGAGAAATAGCTAGGAGACCAGTGTGCTGGAGAAAAGTATGTGAGGGGGAGCGGGCAATGGGGCTGAATCCTGTGGGGCCCTCCAGGTCCCTATAAGGACGTGGTTTTCTTCTACTTAAGTTGGGGAGCTCTTGTTAGGTTTTGAGCAGAGGAATGGCATGATCTGATTTGGCAGGGATTCTTTGGCTTTTATATTGAGGGTAGACTCTGGAGGGGTAAGTGAGGCAGGGGGACTCGGTGGGAAGCTGTTGGAATAATCCAGGCCAGACATGATAGTCACTCGGGCAAAATGGCGGCCGCAGAGAGACTGAGGAGTGGTTTGATTCTGGTTCTAAGTTGAAGGTCGGACTAGTGTGATTTCCTAATACATTGAATGCAGGGAGTGAGAGAGAGAGAGAGCGGTCACAGATTACTTACTTCGATGTTGCTTTGTCTGAGCATTTGGAAAGTGGAGCTTCCTCAACTGAGATGACAAGGCTGTCGGTGGTGCACAGGTTTTGTGGGGCAAGTTGGGAGTTCAGTTTTGGACATCCTGAGTTTGAGATGTCATTTAGATAGCCGGCTGGAGATGTTGAGGAAGCAGTCAGATAGGCAGGGGTGGAGTTTGGGAGAGAGGTCTGGGTCAAAGATACTGACTTAAGAGCTGGGGGCCTGTAGATGACATCTAAAGTCTTGAGCCTGGGTGAGATCACCAAGGGGATGAACGAATGTACATAGAGAAGAGGAGAGGACCGAGGACTCAGTCTTAATGGCACTACGGTGTGAAAAGGTGCAGGAGAAGAAGAGGAACCAGCAAAGCAGCCTGAAGAGCAACCTTGACGTAAAGGAAAACTGAGGGAGGGCCGTGAACCCATAGCCAAGTGAAGAAAGTGGATCCAAGTGAGAGAGTGGTCAGCAGCGTCTGTTGCTGTGAATGTAGTGGTGAGAATTGAGAGGCGACGGAGGTGTGACAGTGCATCTGAATGGGAACGAGTCAGTGTAGACCGCGTGTCTGGCTGGATGCAGTGGAGGTCACTGGAGACCAGCACGAGAGCAGCCTCCGTGGAGTGGCGGTGCACACATCTGACTAAAGACAGTTCGAGGGTCACCGGGAAGGAATTGAAGTCCATGAGTATAGACAGTTCTCGGGGAGTTTTGTCCCAAAGAGGCACAAAAAAGTGAGAGTGGTGACTGGTGGGAGAAGTGAGGTCACAAGAAGGATTTTTTTAAGATGGGTGAAGTAGCCACATGTTTGTTTAAAGGACTGAATCAATGGAAAGCAAAAAAGTCAGTGATGCAGGAGTAGAGGCGGCTTGCCGGAGCGATGTTCTTGAGCGGGTTATAGAGCAGGTCTGCCCCAGCGGTACGCTAGAAAGGGCTCTGGAGGCTGGCCTGGTAACAGGCGGAAGGCAGCGAGTGCGCTGGGAAGCCGGCAGACACGGGGTGACAGTCCTCGGGAACTCTCTTCTCAGGGCTCTGTTTTCTCAGGGGAGTCGTTAGCTGTGCGTGATCGTGAGGGAGGAGGTTCTGGTGGTTTGGAAGTAGAGAAGGTGAGAAGGAGTGTGAGTAATGGACAGGGAAGGACATTATATGGTTGGTAGAGCACATGAGTTAGTTTTGCTCTGTGAATATTAAATTCCAAACATTAATAATCACACTTTGAAACAAAGTTGAGTTTTTGTTTTTGTTTTTGATAAAATCTGTTTTAAGCTGCCCTTGAACGACTTAATTTTATCTTGTATCTTTTATTTTGCAGAAAAACTATGGGCAAGCTGATGAAGATTGTAGGCATGGTATGTTTAAGAATGGGACTGTTTTCTGCTTTGAAAATTTTGAGTTATTTAAATTGAGCAGTGTTTAAGATTTGATTTTTTTATATGCTAATTTCAAGAGAGATTAAAACATTTGAAACCCCCTCACTGTGGTTACTAGTAACTAATGTGGATGACGACTTTCCTGCTCTGATGGATGTACATCTGAACGTTGTTCATCGTCATGAGTGGGAACACTGATAGTGTCCTTTTAATGTTTGTGTGAGTATTTTTAGTCAATAAGAGCCAAATTTTAAGACCTGTAACACACATTGATTAAGATGTTAAGCTTGGATAAATTGAGAGACTTGTCTGTCCATCCTAGAATGTTTTTTTCCCTTCAATAGATGTCCCTTAGAGAAGAGAGCCTGACTGGCATGCTCGTTAGTGCTTTATTTCTGTTTTCTTTGGGCGAGAAATTAACTACAAAGATTTTTGCTCTTTGGGTACCCGTAGAATAGGAATGCTTTCCTTCGTGATTCCTGCCAGTTCACTGGAATGAATCTCAGAGTGAGTGGGAGAAGGGGTACAGTGTGTGGTGGGAAGTTTTGCTTCAATCACAGCTGTGATTTGAATAATAGAATGTTTCGTTTATCCAGAATTTGGGGGAGGGGTGCTGAGGTGTTAAACAGAGGTTAATTTTTTTATTACTCCTTTGTATCAAAACTTTTAAAAGTATTAACTGTTCTTGTTGTAAACCTTAAAAACTATCTGACATACTCCTGTGGCATATTGGACATAATTTAACCGTTCACTGAAGAATGTGAACGCCCTTTAACAAAATCTCTGGACATTTAAAATTACCCACAACAACAACAAAAAATAAAATTACCAGGGAGCCAAATAACAATAAGTCAGATAATATAGAGGAATATGAAGAAGGGAATCATTTCCCCTTTTTATCCCATCTGAAGAAATCATGGTTATTACCTTGCTGTATCTTTGGTATCTTTCTCTATAGTGATAAACACAAATGCCTAAAATATGTAGATAGGGGTTTTCCTTTAAAAATTAAAAAAGATTCATGTGATCAGTACAAAGCAGATTGCTTTCTTACATACCAACAGATCATAGATAGGTGTCTTTCTTTTTTTAAATTTCTGTTTTTATTTATTTTTTTAAAGTTTATTTATTTATTTTGAGAGAGAGAGACATAGCGAGCGGGGAAGGGGCAGAGAGAGAGAGGGAGAGAGGATCCCAAGCAGCCTCCGCACTGTCAGTGCAGAGCCTGATGTGGGGCTCGAACTCATGAACCGTGAGATTATGATGTGAGCCAAGATCAAGAGTCAGACACTGGACCGACTGAGCCACCTGGGTACCTGTCATGGATATCTTTCTAAGTTTCTCCAGTTCCAATTACTGCTTAATATTCCATACTATAAATGTCTTCCTGTTTCCTCAAAACTTCTCGTATCGGTAGGCATTCAGGTGGTTCTTGTGTCCTCGTTTGTCATTATAGTCCATCCTGTAATAAAAACATATTCTTCTTTAGTGTTGCTAGTTTCTGTAGGATAGTCTTAAAAGTTGGATGTCTGGGTTAAAATTGTATACTTACAGTTTTGTTTTGTTTTGTTTTGTTTTTTTAATTTTTTTTTTCAACGTTTATTTATTTTTGGGACAGAGAGAGACAGAGCATGAACGGGGGAGGGGCAGAGAGAGAGGGAGACACAGAATGGACGCAGGCTCCAGGCTCTGAGCCATCAGCCCAGAGCCTGACGTGGGGCTCGAACTCCCAGACCGCGAGATCGTGACCTGGCTGAAGTCGGACGCTTAACCGACTGCGCCACCCAGGCGCCCCTGTATACTTACAGTTTTAACAGACGCTGTCAGATTAGTTCAGGTGCACACACCCACCAGCAGCACATGCGTATGGCCCTGCCGTGTAATCACACGGACACTGGAACCTGCCAGTCTTGATGTTTTGCCAACCTCACGTGTGAGAAATGGACACTCTTTCTTTAATTTTCACTCCCTTGAGGATTAGTGAGGTGGAATACAGTCTTCTCATCTTGGAGACGTACAAAGTCCCAGAAGGTTAAATGGCTTGTGAGAAGTCACAGGAGAGTAAATGCTATTGGTGAAGGAGCATACGGAAAAGGTTGCATTTTTCTGTTGTTTCATTTAGCAGGTTTTTAAAAAAAAAATTTTTTTTTTTAACGTTTATTTATTTTTGAGGCAGAGAGAGACAGAACATGAATGGGGGAGGGGCAGAGAGAGAGAGAGAGAGAGACACACACAGAATCGGAAGCAGGCGCCAGGCTCCGAGCCATCAGCACAGAGCCCGACGCGGGGCTCGAACTCACGGACCGCGAGATCATGACCTGAGCTGAAGTCGGACGCTTAACCGACTGAGCCACCCAGGCGCCCCTCATTTAGCAGTTTTAAAGTTAGATACTACTTTACAACTACTGAATTACTAAAATAAGTGTTTAACCAGCAATCTTTTGGAGGTGATGGATATGTTTATATGTTTACTACCTGCATTGTGATGATAATAACATGCGTGAATACGTATATACAAACTCACCAGATTGTATACATTAATTATACGCAGTTTTTGTATACCAATCACACCTCTATGATGTTGGGGGAGAAAAGTTTAACCAATATCTAGGATAAAGTCATAATGAAATAAATATACTCTTGTGTTGGTGGAGTGTGAAGCAGAATGCAGCTTGGTAATATGCTTATACCCTTCGACCCACTAATCTCATTTCTGGGATGCTATCCCAAGTAAATAATCCAAAAGAAAGAAGAAATTGTATGTGGAATGGTGTTCATTGCAGTGCTGTGTGTAAAAGTGAAAAATCAGTTAGCTTCCAGTAATGGAGGAGTTCTTTTAATGAAATTCTATGCATTCCTTGTTACCATCTATGTGATACGGAAGCACATGGAAAATGCTTGCTAAGATGCCAGAACAGTGTATCTAGTTGTTCACTTGAAACAGACACTCGGGAAGATTAGCCAAGTTTATATGTATGTATTGCTAGTTGTAGAGTTCTGCTAGTAGATGAATTTTTTTTTCTTTTTCAACTTTTGGTAACATTATGTAAAATAAAATACCATGGTCAGGCAGTGAGTTAGTAATAAAAAGCAAGTCAAGAACCTCAGTCTGTTAATTATTATACTACTTTGTAATGCCGGAGAACTGTTCGTATCCTAGCGGCCCCAACCTTACGTTTGCCGTCGTAAGTATTACGTAATACAGTATATCTTTTTTTTTTTTTTAAGTTTATTTATCTATTTTGAGAGAGCACGAGCAGAGGAAGGGCAGAGAGAGAGAGGGAGACAGAGGATCCCAAGTGGACAGTGTGGAGCCCCATGCGAGACTCTATGCCATGAACTGGGAGATCCTGACCTGAGCTGAAATAAGAGTCGGACACCTAACTGACTGAGCCATATTGTTTTGACATCTGTTCCCTTACCGTGAGGCTGTCAGTTTGCATTCCTTGCAACTCTCAACGTGCCCTGTTGTAACTACCTCCTCCCCCTTTCCATTTGCTGCTTCTGACCTTCTGATTTCACTTTCTCAGGCAGGGTTAGGAAAGCAGGCAGGCAGTCTTGGTTATAGAATTAAAAAACATGAAAAGTTGTTTTGTATTACGAAGAAATTAAAATACATAGGAAAATAGAACAGATAGTTTAATAAGCATTCATATTCTCAGATTGTAACATTTGACCATATTCACTTTTTTCTGACATATTTAAAAATAGTGCTAGGCATCGTGATATTTACCCCTAGCCACGTTAGTATTCATCTCTAAAAAATAAGGCCATAAATGCATAACATTATTATTATTAACAAATAAAATGGGCAGTAATTCCCTATAGTTTTGTGAGGCTGAGCCTCGCTTTGGGCTCTGTGCTGGCAGTGCAGAGCCTGTTTGGGATTCTCTCTCTCCCTCTCTCTCTCTGCCCTTCCCCTCATGCTTTGTCTCTCTCAAAATAAATAAATTTTAAAAAATTGACAGTAATTCCCTAATATTACCTAAAACCCGCTCTCTAATCAAATTTACTTGGTTGTCCCCAAAATATTTTTTATGGCTGATTTATTTCCAAGCCAAGAACTAAATTAGAATCATAATTTTTTTTTTAAAGTTTACTTATTTTGAGGGAGAGTATGAGCACATCCAACTTCGGGAGGGAAGGACGGAGTGGGAGAGAGAATCCCAAGCAGGCTTTGTGCTGTCAGCGCAGAGCCTGATGTAAGGCTTGATCTCACGAACCGTGAAATCATGACCTGATCTGAAATCAAGAGTGGGGTGCTTAACTGACTGAGCCACCCAGGCGCCCTGCCTTTTCTTTTTATTGATGATTTCCTTTGCGGTGCAAAAGCTTTTTATTTTGGTGTAGTCCCAATAGTTTACTTTTGCTTTTGTTTCCCTCGCCTGAAGAGACAGACCTAGAAAAATGTTGCTGAGGCCGATGTCAAAGAGATTACTGCCTGTGTTTTCTTCCAACAGTTTTATGGTTTCACTTCTTTTAGGTATTTAATCCATTTTGAGTTTGTTTTTGTGTATGGTATAAGACAGCGGTCCAGTTTCATTCTTTTGCTTGTAGCTGTCCAGTTTTCCCAACACCATTTACTGAAGAGACTCTGTTTTCCCCATTGTATATTCTTGCCTCCTTTGGTATACATTGAGCATTTTGGAAAAATACCTTGATTAGGCCTAGCATTTCAATAAGAGATTTAATTAGTTAATGTTTATTTTTGAAAGAGAGAGTGTGAGCAGGGAGGGGCAGAGAGGGAGACAGAGGATCCAAAGTGGGCTCTGTGCTGACAGTCGCGAGGTCACTGCGGGGCTTGAACCACGAACCCTGAGATCATGACCTGAGCCAAAGTCGGACGGACACTCAACTGACAACTGACCCAGCCACCCAAAGATTTTAAAAATAACTAAGGACTTGATGAAACACCCTGATATGGTGATGTGACTGAAAACATACAGAATCATACCACTCACTGTACTTAAGGCTTATTTTATTTTTTTTTTATTTTTTTTTTATTTTTTTAAATTTTTTTTTTTCAACGTTTTTATTTATTTTTGGGACAGAGAGAGACAGAGCATGAGCGGGGGAGGGGCAGAGAGAGAGGGAGACACAGAATCGGAAACAGGCTCCAGGCTCTGAGCCATCAGCCCAGAGCCCGACGCGGGGCTCGAACTCACGGACCGCGAGATCGTGACCTGGCTGAAGTCGGACGCTTAACCGACTGCGCCACCCAGGCGCCCCACTTAAGGCTTATTTTAAATCACCTTTCTCACTGTATGTAATTTAAAGAAGGGGAATTACATTTTAATTGTTGATTGTCTCCTTTTGATAGCCAGAGGCTATTTTGTGGAAACAGTTGAATGACTGTTCCTTTAATATTAGTTTCTGGTCTAAAATATTTCAAGTAATACATATTACAGAAACTAAAGATAGAGAAGGGGTAGAGACCTGAGTATAGCAGCAGAGGTAAGACTTTGAGGTCTCCTCCTTGGTAACTCAGTAGACAGGAAGGAGTGGTTCAGTTTGGGAACAGTTGTGTGCTTACAGTAAAATCTTACAGATAGTTGGTGGGAAGAGAATTTTTCTGTAAGGCGTTGTAACATATTTACAATTGCTCAAGGTTAGATTACACTTTTTTGTTTTAATCTTTTCGTAGCTTATTTATTTATTTTGAGAGAGAGCGAGCACAGGCAGGGGAGGGGCAGAGAGAAGGAGAGACAGAATCTCAAGCAGGATCTGCACTGTCAGCACAGAGCCTAGTGCGGGGCTCGAACCCATGGACCACAAGATCATGACCTGAGCTGAGATCAAGAGTCGGACACTCAACTGACTGAACCACCCAGGCGTCCCGATTACACTTTTTAAAAATGAATTTTACTTAAGAAATTTTTACGTATTTTTGAGAGAGAAAGCGCAAGCGGGGGAGGGGCAGAAAGAGAGGGGGACAGAGGATCCGAAGCGGGTGACAGCAATGAGCCTGATGTGGGGCTCAGATTCACGAACTGTGAGATCATGACCTGAGCTGAATGTGGACACGCAACTGACTGAGCCACCCAGGTGCCCTTAGGTTACATTCTTAATGTTCTCTCTTTTGGCAAGTTCCATTATTATAGCTAAGGCAAGTTTAATAATACATGAGGCTGTATTTCGTTTTCTTTCAAGCCTTTTCAAGATATTACAGATAATAAGGGACCAGGTTGGCATATTGCAGTTTAATCTCGTTATATGATACAAAAGCAGGAGAGTTTTTTTATGTATAATTGTTGACTGTTTTTTTGCGACAGTTCTTTATGTGGGATCCTGCAAGACAAACTGCATTGCATTTTAGGGCAACGGTTAGAAAAAAGTACATCAGTACTGATTCTTGTCTAAAAAAGGGAGAGAAAGAAAAAAAGGAAACGTAATTTTGATAAATATTGAGGCCTTCAAACATGAGTGCAATGCAAGAGCTTTTGCACAGTAAAATTCAGCAAACACCTTGTATGAAATTAAATATCTAGGGGCGCCTGGGTGGCGCAGTCGGTTAAGCGTCCGACTTCAGCCAGGTCACGATCTCGCGGTCCGGGAGTTCGAGCCCCGCGTCAGGCTCTGGGCTGATGGCTCAGAGCCTGGAGCCTGTTTCCGATTCTGTGTCTCCCTCTCTCTCTGCCCCTCCCCCGTTCATGCTCTGTCTCTCTCTGTCCCAAAAATAAATAAACGTCGGAAAAAAAAAAAAAAGAAAAAAGAAACTAAATATCTGTAAAAGGCTTCGTAAAGTATCATGTGATTTAATATTCTTTAAACATGACATAATCACCTGAGGTTGAAATATTCTTACATATTTTTCGTTTTCCTGAAACGTTCTTCAGCTTTTGACAACTAGTTTCTTAGGACCCAATTACTGGAAAGGAACTAGGATATTTCCTTAGCAGCACTCAGTACTGCTTTATAATTTTTACAAGGGGAGGGTAACATCTAGGGGACTCTTACGAGGAGACTGCTAGTCTCCTACTTGACATAATTAACACAGTTCATCTTTACTGTAGCCTTATTAGGTAGCTCCCGTCACCTCCATTTTACAGGGGAGGAAGCAGGCTTAGCGAAGGTAAATAGTTCAGCCCTTAGTAGGACTGACTTTTCTTCAGAGCATTATATTTGCAGTGTATTATTTGATCCTTACAACAAACTTACCCGTTTCTGTTTTACAGGTGATCACACTGAGGGCCAGAGAGCTAAAGTGCCTTTGCCAACGGTCCTGTTCGTTTTCAAATATAATTTATTGTTCAATTGCCATACAGCACCCAGGGCTCAGCCCAACAAGTGCCCTCCTCAGTGCCCATTCCTCCCTTCCCCCGCCCCCCGCCACCGTCCACCCTCAGTTTGTTTCTGTATTTAAGGGTGTCTTGTGGTTTGCCTCCCTCACTCCCAATGGTCCTAATTAAATAGTTTTAGGAATAGTAAGAGCTGAGGGAGACATAGACTTACTGGGGAATCTTACAAGATGTTCAAGATATTCTTCACCATACTCTGTTGGAGTTAACCACTTACAGGAATTACCCAGGGACAGTTGGGTAGATCTGTAATGTGGAGGGAGCAAGACAGCAGGTTGGCCCGCACTAAAAGTAATTGAATGAAAGCTTAACTACAGAGAGACTGCAACTTTCAATTTAGTAGTCTGCTTTAATAAAAGTATAGGCATAAGGATGTTTATTGCAGTGTTAGTTTCAATAGTTAAAAATTGGAATTGTTCTGGAGCTACGGAGTAGTGAAATAAATTGATAAATCTACTTGATGGAACACTGGATGGACAATAATACGATAAACACAAACCCTCAGAACATGGAAGATCTTGAATATGTGAAGGGGAGATAAAGCAGAATACAGACTGTTATGTTTATATCAGTTATAATCATGTAAAAAATTATGTAAATATTGATAAAAATTGGAAGAGAACGTAAGTAAGTGAATACAGTCTGTGTAGTTGAGTGATGGACCTATGGGGAATTTTTATGTAGAGTTTTATTAGTGTTGTTATAATGTTATTTGTTGTAATGGAAAAATTGAACAATATAACGAAAAGATATGTTCAGTACAACCAAAATAAATACATTATGAGCAGACCTGATAGACTTTAAATATGTAGTATATTATACTGATACTTAAACATTTCCTTGGAAATAATTAGAAAAAAATGCAGTTTCCAAAATATTTTATTCCAGCAAATTATTTTCTTGCAAAGGAAGCTAAAGTGTGTACAAACTAAAAATAGAGTCTTGGACTTAGCAGTGAAGAGAAAGATACAGATTGTTTTACTAGTTGAGCCGTTACAGTTGCTGTGAGAAATCATCTCAAATGACGTGGCATAAAAATGAGTATATTCTGTATTGTTCTAAATATGTGCTCTTGTGATTGTATTAAATCTGTAAACACTTGCAAGCAATTTGATTAGCATTTGCTATGGCCATGTGACATTTGGGTTCTTAGTTAATCTTGCTGGTTTTGATGAAAGCGAATTCTTACCTGCTTAGGAATACCACCTGTTGAGTTTTGTAGTTTCTGTTCTTATGCATTTTAAGTGTCACTGTGGAAAATGTGGAAATTTTATTCAGAGAATGTTTCTGCCATTTAATATCCCTCATTTACCCAGCTGTCATAGGTTGAACGGTATTTTTCACTCTAGAGAGAGCTTTGAGGTTAGTTCTGCCTGTGATTCTTCGTGTGATCCTACTGATTGTAGGCTGGAGTGAGTTCGATATGTGGACTGTCTTATGTTCTTTCATTAATTTATTTTTTTTAAAATTATTTATTTATTTTTAGAGAGATAGGGCACACGAGCAGAGGAGGGGCAGAGAGAGAGAGGGAGAGAGAATCCCAAGCAGGCTCCAT
Source organism: Leopardus geoffroyi (assembly GCF_018350155.1). Classification (NCBI taxonomy): domain Eukaryota; kingdom Metazoa; phylum Chordata; class Mammalia; order Carnivora; family Felidae; genus Leopardus; species Leopardus geoffroyi. The sequence goes on from NC_059330.1 coordinate 47,788,151, forward strand.
GCTGTCAGCTCTGAGCCTGACATGGGCCTTGATCCCATGAACTGTGAGATCATGACTTGAGCCAAAATCAAGAGTTGGATGACTAACCGACTGAGCCACCCAGGTCCCTGTGTTCTTGTCTTTATGCATGTCTTGGACAGAACAGAAACATCACTGCTTTCCTCTAGTACTTGAATTTTTTTTTTTTTTTTTAAGTTTTTATTTATTTTGAAAGAGAGCAGGCAAGGGGCAGAGAGAAAAGGAGAGAATCCCAAGCAGACCCTGAGCTCTCAGCACGAAGCCCAACATGGGGCTCAAACCCACGAGCACAAGATCAAGACCTGAGCTGAAATCAAGAGTTGGACGCTTAACCGACTGAGCCACCCAGGCGCCCCTTGAAGTTGTTCTTTTAGCATATAAGTAGTCATCCTTGTGATAGTGTGCTAACATTATAATCAGGAAAATGTATGTATCGAGTGTTACGTGGTTAATGCTGGCTATTTCTTCCTGACAGTGCTGGGGGAAGGCCTGGCCACGGGAGATGGTGCCTTCCAGGCAGTGCTTTGCTGCATGCAGCTGAAAGGAAAGCTCCAGCCTGTATCCAACATTCTTGCCAAGTCGCTGACAGGAGAGTCCCTGGTACGTTGATGAGCTCCGATTCTGAATGTCCGAAACGGATCCATTCATTTAACTCCTAAGGCGTGTGGTGGGAAGAAGCAGTTCAGTCTGTGCTTTCCTCTTACTTCCTCCTATTGGAAATCAAAGTTTCTGTTCAACAAACTGATGCTTAATCGTTGTATTCTTGTAGTAACTTGTGATACTATATATAAGAATTGCAGGTACTTTTTAAAACTGTGAAACTATCAGATAATGATTTTCTTTAAAGATTTATTTTTTTTAAGATAGTTTTTGTTTTTTAATGTTTATTTTTGAGAGAGAGAGCGCGTGAGCAGGGGAAGGCAGAGAGAAGGGGAGACATAGAATCCTAAGTAGGCTCCAGGCTCTGAGCACAGAGCACAGAGCCCAATGTAGGGCTTGAACTCATGAACCATGAGATCATGACTTGAGCTGAAGTCAGATGCTTAACCAACTGAGCCACCCAGGTACCCCAGATTTTTTTTATTTTTAAGTAATTTCTGTATCCAGCGTTGGGCTCCAACTCATAACCCCAAGATCAAAAGTCACCTGCTGCACTGAGCAAGCCAGCTAGGCACCCCCAGATGATTTTCTTTAAAGATATAATTTAATAAAACCTGGGAATATTTGGGGGATGATTCGATTCATTTCATTTCATTTCATTTCATTTCGTTCCGTTCCGTTCCGTTCCGTTCCGTTCCATTCCATTCCATTCCATTTCATTTCATTTCATTTTTTAAGTAAGCCCTAGGCTCAATGTGGGGCTTGAACTGTGAGATCAAGAGTCATGTGCTGTATGGATTGAGTCAGCCAGGCTCACCCCTTATTTTGGGGTTTTAAAATGCTTCTGTCAACTTGTGATTATACAGGGTTCTTAAATTCAATCATTTGTTTTATAAAATGTTTAAATTTATCTAAAGTAATAATTCTATTTCTGAAGATGTTCATGTGTGTAAGTTAATATTCCACTCTGACCATTCTGATGGAATGATCTAATTCTATTCAGACTTTGGGATAAATTTTATTTTTAAGTTTGTTTATTTTGAAAGAAAGAGCTCACACATGAGCAGGGGAGGGGCAGAGAGAGAGGGAGACACATATAATCCCAAGCAGGCTCCGTGCTATCAGCACAAAGCCTGACACGGGGCTTGATCTCACAGATGGTGAGATCATGACCTGAGCCAAAATCAAGAGTCTGATGCTTAACAAACGGAGCCACCCAGCCACTCAGGATAAAGTTTTTATGTAGCATTTTCTAGAGTTTTTGTTTGGTTTTGGTTGAGATAATTGAAAGACAGCATTTTGGAACTTTAGAGTTGCCAATGTGTAGAAATTGGAAGAAATATTTTAAAACTTTTTTTCATCAGTTGGTTACTGTTATAAAATTTGTGGATATTTCTGAGAAATCAGTGCAAAACAGTGAAAGCCAGCATGAATTCTCTGTACCTCATTTAGTCATCTGAATCGGTATATATTGTGAAAACCTGGAACAAAGTTGTGTTTTCACTGCAAATAAATATATTTGGCTGGGAAAAAAAAGAAATTAGGAAAGTACTTGGTATACTGCTGAGTATAATGTAATGACCCATCTCAGGAGGTAATAGAGTTTTTTTCTGAGGGATTACTGTGCAGTGAATTGTTTAATTGGTTTAACATTGGTTTTTGATTTCACCAAATTTACAAGTGGATATAAAGCTAAACTGTATTACTAATCCAGCAAAATTGTGTAGGTATTTAGTTCTAAATAGATGATAAAGAATATATCTCTTATTATTAAGGTAATTCTATCCTTTTAAAAACATTTTTTATTTAGTTTTTATTTATTTACTTTTTAATTTACATCCAAGTTAGTTAGCATACAGTGCAACAGTGATTTCAGGAGTAGTTGCCTTAATGCCCCTGACCCATTTAGCCCATCTCCCCTCCCACAACCCCTCCGGCAACCCTCTGCTTGTTTTCTGTATTTAAGAGTCTCTTATGTTTTGTCCCCCTTCTTGTTTTTATATTCTTTTTGCTTCCCTTCCCTTATGTTCATCTAAGGTAATTCTATCCTTAAGGAAGTTTTCTGTATAAGTTTAGCATATTACACAGTTTAACCTGTGGGTAGAAGTATTTGCTTTTATATCTAAGTGAAATTTGAACTTCAGAAGAGTGAATATTTTGCCTGTTTTTCTTCAACTGCTTTATTAATGAACTATTTTTAAAGTGCTATGATCATTTTATGTGAGTCTGAGTCACGGGTAACTGATCGAGTTCACCATTTTTTAAATACAAGTCCATTAGTTTTAGGGGGTAAAAAGCTCAAAGTTTAGGTTTATTCTTCTCTTTGCTCATGGAATCTTGCTTTCTGGTGATGCCCATTGTGAATACTTTATTGAATTGATTTTAAACTCATACAAGGTGAATACAGTGTTTTATTAGCCACACTGTATATTTTGTCCTGTTAACTTTTTTTAACCTTCCTTGTAGCTGGTTAGCTTTATTATAACTAATGGTAGTGGGTAGATGAGTATAATATTGTCTTTTTACAGATAAACCTTAGAAACAGCGGAGGAATTGACTTACGCGCTCAGAGCAAAGAACTAATATACTAACTAGGTTTTGCCTTTTTCATTCACCTTTTTCAGAATGGGATGGTAACAAAAGATTTGACAAGACTGAAAACACTTCTCACAGAAACAGAGGTAAGACTATTTCAGTGGATTTCTTTGAAAAGAGTTTAACTCAATCTGGCTAGTAAGTGTTCTGTATTAACATTGGAAAATCTTTGGGCATCGGCCAAGAACAAGGCTACAGGTGGGGTAGTGGATCCCCTTGGCCTTCTTCTGTAGCCCAGCTTGGTCACATCCCAGGAACCCTGCTGCTTCTCATGTTTCCTCTGAACCTGGGTCTTCCATTCCTAATTCTTGTTAGTAGTCTGTGGCCAACAAATGGAAGGATGGTTGGGAAATTTTAGTGCTTAAATATGTCTGGCTGTTAAGAAAATACTGTCATTAAAAATGTCAAGCTTTTTTTTCTTTTTTTTTTTAATAAGTTTCCTTTTTTTTTTTTTTTTTTTTAAGTTCATTTATTTTGAGGGAGAGAGAGGGAGTAGGGGAGGGGCAGAGAGAGAGAGAATCCCAAGCAGGCTCCATGCTGCCAGTGCAGAGATTGATGCAGGGGTCGAACTTGTGAACCTCAAGATCATGACCTGAGGCGAAGCCAAGCATTGGACACTTTACCAACTGAGGTACCCAGGCGCCCCTCAAGCACCCCCCCCCCTTTTTTTTTAACCAACTTAAGAAGTGTGTGATTTAAGGACTGTATTTAGGGAATGGAGGTTAGGAGATGGAAATAATGTGTATCAGGGTAAATGGTGAACAAAAATGTGCTCTGATGAAGCACTTGAAGGGCATGTGGAAAGCCAGGGGACAGCAGGGGTATGTATTAGGCCCATAGCTTTGTAAGTCTCAAATTTCTCTTCCTCATATAGACACATAAAAGTATTTTTATTTAGATGTCTCATTTTATTTATCATGATTTATTTATTTATTTATTTATTTTATTTATTTTTTTTTAACGTTTATTTATTTTTGAGACAGCGAGAGACAAAGCATGAACGGGGGAGGGTCAGAGAGAGGGAGACACAGAATCCGGAACAGGCTCCAGGCTCTGAGCCATCAGCACAGAGCCCAACGCGGGGCTCGAATTCATGGACCGTGAGATCGTGACCTGAGCCGAAGTCGGCCGCTTAACCGACTGAGCCACCCAGGCGCTCCATATTTATCATTATTTTAAAAATGTTTATTTAAAAACAAACAGGGGATGGTCAGAGAGAGAGGGAGACAGAAGATTCCAATCAGGCTCTGTGCTGACAGAGGTGAGCTCAATGCTAGGCTCGAACTCACGAACGAACTGTGAGATCATGACCTGAGCTGAAGTCGGATGCTCAATTGACTGAGCCACCCTGGCTCCCCTTAGATGTCTCATTTTAAAACCAGCCATTTTTGTCAGCTTTTATCTTTTTAATTTTTTTTTTTTCAACGTTTATTTATTTTTGGGACAGAGAGAGACAGAGCATGAACGGGGGAGGGGCAGAGAGAGAGGGAGACACAGAATCGGAAACAGGCTCCAGGCTCTGAGCCATCAGCCCAGAGCCCGACGCGGGGCTCGAACTCCCGGACCGCGAGATCGTGACCTGGCTGACGTCGGATGCTTAACCGATTGCGCCACCCAGGCGCGCCCCTGTCAGCTTTTATCTTAAATGGAAGCCATGTAAAGTGATTGATTGGCTTATTTATTTAAAAAAATTGGCATGTACTATGTGTAAGGTCCTGTGCTTGGTGCTAGGAATACAGACCTGTGGTCTGGGAGGTTAAAGTCTAGGGTAGGAGACAGAGATCAAATAAATTAATTAAACAGCTATAGGTATGATTCACATTGAGGAAAGTGGTATGAGGGAAAGAAATAAGCCTTCTGTGATGGAAAAATAACTGGATTGGGTGGTCCGAGGCTGAGACAGCTGAGCAAGGAATTGAGGATTAAGAAGGTGCCAGTGTCATGGAGATTGAGACGGAGGGCGCTCCAGACAGTCGAAGATGAGCAGAAGCGCAGGTGTAAACCTTGACCTCCTGTAGATTACTTTCCTGTTCCAAATCTAGTAACATGTCACACATACCAACAAATAAGCAGAGAAGACCGTCATGATTCGCATAAGCTGAATAAGGATACTGTTTGTTTTGCTACAGTTAGATAGGCTTTAAAGAAAATGTTATTTTCTTTGTCTTATTGTGAATTAACTGAGAAACAGTAACCTCTAATTAACTTAAAAGCCATTTCCTTTCTTGTGTATATGTAGCTTTGTGAATTTCTAAGGATTAAAGGAAGACAGTTAAAATGTTTTAGACTTTTAACATGAGAATGTAAAATAAGATGACTTTAATCATTTTATTAAGTTTTGGCTTTCTTGTTTTTTATTGCCTTAATTGAATTACTAGCTTTATACCTGATAATCAAGCACAGAGATACATATGTTATGTATTTGTATATATATGAATTTTTATTTTTAATATTTATAATCCTGTCACATGTAAGGCCACAAACATCACTTTGGGTCTTGTTTTGCGACTGTAGTTTTGAAAGAAGTGACCTAAATGTTGTTTCTAATCAACTTTCCTAGGTAACCAAAGTAGTATTCTTTTTGACTAATGAACTGATATTATTAAAAAAAAAATCCATCTAAGAAAAGCTAACAAACAAAGGACCCTTATTTATGATTGTGCATGACATATTTAAAAATAGAAACAATTTGTTATTTAAAGATTGGGCTTAGCTGGTATTGAACTTGAAGTGCTAGTGGATGAGGATAAAGGCATGGAGCTCAAGGCTGACTAATGGGAACAAAAAGAGTATGTTCTAGTAAGATTTAAAATGTCAAAAATCAATAGATTTGATTGTAAATTTATAGAAGTTGTAGCAGTATGAAATTTGTCTGCTTTCCCTGAAGGTGTCAGTACAAACTGCGTGCAGATCGTAAGCTAATTGACATTGGCCTTCTGCTTTGGGTCTGAGCAAATAAAAAGGTGTTCAAAAAAAAACCAAACAACCCGGGGCACCTGAGTGGCTCAGGCTGTTGGGCATCCAACTCGTGATTTTGGCTCAGGGGGTTGTGAGATTGAGCCCCACTTTGGGCTCTGTGCAGAGAGTGGAGCCTGTGTGGGATTCTCTCTCACTCTCTCCCTCTTTCTCTCTCTCTCTCTCGCTCTTTCCCCATTTGCCCCTCTCCCTTGCTCTCATGCTCTTTCTGTCTAAAATATTAAAAGGAAAAACAAGTAAAAAAACCCAACCCAAACACAACACGTTGGAACCTGAGAGCTTTGGTGGCCAGATACGCAGCCCAGGCCGAGCTCCTGCGCCAGCAGATGTGTCTTTCGCTAGACCCTGCCAGCCTGAGAGCTGGGGTGTCAGCACAGACGCGCCCGCTCATTTGCACATCATGGCAGGTGCTGACTCGTGAAACACACCATGTATTTTTCCCTTCTAACATTTAGAAATGCTTTCAGCTTTATTATAGGACTAAAACATTTTATTCCCGTTTTTTTCCTTGCATATCTGGTAAATTTTATTTTAATCAATATTTTAGAGGAGGTATTTTAAATTTATGATTGAAGTGAATTTTTAGGTTTTATATTTGTAAATTTGATGTAGATGAAATCATATTAAAAGCTAGTGTGGGATTATGACACTTAGATCTGGCTTGTAGAATGTAAAGAGATCTTTTAATGTGTCTTCTTTGTGAGCATAGAATCTTTACAGTGTGAACAATTACTTCCAATTTAGTTTATATATTCTGATATTCAGACCTCATTTTGCAAAAAGAATGGGTTGTCTTTAAAAACTTTTTAGTAAGTGGTTTGAGAATCAAGTTTCTACCTTCCTGTAGAAACAGTATCATAGTGACTTAGTTCCAGCCCAACCTAAAAGGTCCAGTTTAATTAACGACATATAGGCTATAGTGATACTGTTTTGGTTATATCTAATTAGCAGTTAGACGACATTCTTTGTATGGTACAAAACATTCCAAATTTCATCTTGGGATACCATGTCCTCTGATTCAGCTCAACATTTACTGAGCACCTGTGCTGTTCAAGGTTTTCTGGGTTTTGGAAAGCTGAGATAGCTATGGAAAGCAATCTGTTGGGGCCAGTCCGAGATGCACGTAGCTAATGTACCTGCAGGGTGGGCTGCCTGTGGTCAGGAAGTGCTGGAGCGGAAGTGCAAGCAGGAAAACGAGATGAGCAGTCTGCAGGGAGACCAGGAAGGCAGGAATATGGGGGCTGAGATTAAAGGATGGGGGTGTTGGGTAAAGACCCAGAGGTGACTTGGTACAGGGTAAGATTGTTGGTCATTTGGTTCAGGGGCAGATGAGGGCCTTAACCAGGACAGTGGCAGTGGGAGTAGAGTAGGAGACACATAGGAGAGTCGTTCTAGACCTAGTTGGTCAAGATTTGGAGACTACTCATTGGGACAGAAGGCAGTTCAAGACGGCTTTTGGAATTTGAGCCTTGCCCTCTTTGTGGATGTGGATCCATTAACTTGAGGAGCAACTGAAGGAGGATGAGATTTGGGATAAAGATGATGCATTTGGTGTGGATGTATTTGTTTAAAGTGCTTGGATGATCATCTGTGCATCCCCCCATCTCCTCCATCCCGTGCTTACTGGGCACCCATTATGTTCCCAGTCCTCTGTGAGGTGTGGGAATGCAGAAAGGCACTTGTAGGCTGTTGGCAGTGGATCTGTCTGTGGCTGACAGAATGATCCAGCACATAAAATGCTGTCGAATAGTTAAGAAAAATAAGAAAACGTGCTATGGCTGGCACTTAACTTGAAATGAGGGGTGTAGAATTTAGAGGCAAATTAGAGCCAGAGGAGCAGACTGGGGAGTTACGTGCACCAAGGGAGTCAGGAAATCCAGGAAATCAGCGTGATGGGTCCTCAGCTCCATCATGGGAGGAAGGCTCATCCTGGAGTGAGGGGGACTTGGCAGGATGTGCCGCAGGCCCCAGAGTGGTGGCACTGTACCCCATGCAGGAGAAAAGGCCCCTCGCTAGCTGGTCTTTCTCTGGGTGTTAGCAAGAGGAGAGTGAAATGAATAAGTGGGATGGGGGTGCTCCTCCTTTGGGTTCAGAACTGGGGACGTACACTTTTTTGTTTTGCTACCGGGTAATTTTTATATAGGGAATCTCTTACCAGTTTCCTTGATGAGGGCCACATAAGTACTTCTTTTCCATATTTAAACGTAGTTTAATGTAGAGCAGAGATGGAAGCAAAAGATATTGTTTATTAACATTAAAATTTCTAAGTATTCAAACTCAACCTTTTTGAGAAATGTTGAAAATGTCCAAGTTTAATACAACTCAGATGGATATTTCTTATAAGAACATTTTCATTTGAAAAATTTCAGACAGCAACTAGTAACGTCCTGTCTGGATATCACGTGGAAGGCTTGGAAGGGGGTAAGTACCCAATTCTGTGTTACTTCTGCTAGCTGTAATTCCAGGCATTACTTTTTTTATTGATTACTGGGAGGACATTTACGGAGTTATGGTACATGTAAGTGGAGGTGTCAGGAGAGGATATAAAAATTTAATTCTAAGAAGTAGGTGCGGATGAAGCAGTTGTTTTACTGGCCCCTTTCTGTAGCAGCGTGGAGTAATGGAGGCAGGAGGTATCCTTATCGTGCCTCCACGTAGCTCCAAACGTAAACCTCATCGTTAGCAATGTCGAGTTGCTACATTCTGCGCTAGAGGGAAGCCTTCTTTCTCTCTCTGTCCCAGGCCAGTCCAGTTCTTACTTTTCGGAAGTCCCGATCGGTAAGCTGAGTTGTTCCAGCCACAGTTAAAATCCATGACCTGCTCTTCTCTTGCCCCACAAAAGGGGAAGGGGACCAACATTCATCGAGCGCTTGCTGGGTACTACGTACTCAGTGGCTTTCACAAAAACATATGTTGGCTTCTCCCATCATTTTGAGAGGTGATGAGACTGGTGTTTATTAAGGTTCATTGATTTACCCAGTCACACAGCTGGAAAGGGATGAAACGCAGCTTTAAACTCAGCCTGGCTGAATATCTTTGTTGTTGCCGTTGTTGGGGTGTGGGCACAGTGATTTGTGAGGGAATAGAAAATGGCTGTAAGGTCCTTCAAAGTTTGCTGCTGCTCAACCTCTACTGCTCTAGCCTTTTCTCTCTTAAGCCTTATTTCCTTGGTTTATTTGGAATCTTTTACCCAAACGAATCAAACCTCATTGTCTTCAGAAGTAAACAAATGTTATTTTTTTAGCTCCTACCTCAGAATTCAACTTTTTGAACTTGATTTCGCTTGTAAAAAAAGGCTTACTTTATATGATTACATGTGTCAGACAAACCCTAAGGAGCATGGGTGATAATGGGTAACTTTTTACCCAGTATGCAGTATTGAATTTGCTCTAAAAATTTCCTTCCAGGATGCAGTAATTTTCTCATTCCTGAAATAATTCCTGATTGAGACGCATCTTAAGAAATGACTTAATAAATGACAAGCATGCCAACCTTTCCCCTGTCAGTTGTTAGGGAAGAGACTGCATTGGAAACATGTCCACCAGTTGCTAGGACAGAGTCAGGGTCATCGACTTGATTTCGCTGTTGGGTAACTACTTCAGTGATTTGAAGTTTCAGGTGGTTAATTGAATTTCACTCATTTGATTGGTAGAGGCAAGTATGTCATGTCCTTTTTACATCATCTGGGATGATGTGTGTGGAGGGTTTATAGTATTTCTTACACATGAAAATATCAGAATTATTAGCAAGCCTCAAATGATACGACTATATCCTGATTACTCTCTAGGATCTTGTAATGGTTGGCATTTCCGCCCACCACCTAGGGGAATCACAAGCAGCGAGGAATATACTTTGTGTAAAAGGTAACGTGAATTTTTTTTTTAAACCAATGACATGTCTTTATTCAAAGGATAGATAATTTTCCTTCACTTTCTGAAAAGTAGTAATTCCAATCTAAAGAAGATAATATGTGAAGGAAGAAGTATAATGATTGAGTTAAGTGGTTTATTTTCAACTGGAAACAGAAGCCATAATGGTCATTATCATTAAATAAGAAAAGTCAAAGCCAGACCAGTGAGCCTTCTATTAATTACAAACAACAGTGATCTAAATGGGGATTGTTAAGACTTTGTGTAGAAGTCTTTTATAAAACCAGTTGAATTATTAGGACTGAATTTAATTCTGGTCTCTTATTTATGTGAAATTTACCTAACTTTTGGTGATTGAAATTGAAATGATACAAACTGAAGTAGAGCATAAAGTAGATGAAGAAGTTTTAAATTATTTTAATAACTTTTCTAAAAAAATATCTATTATCTTCATGTTATCCTTCTATATAATTTACGAGTAATTTCTATTTGAAGGGCTAACCTTTCAAAATAGTTATTAAGCTGGACAGAATTATTGCAGTCACGTTTTGAAAGGTTCTTTTTGTAAGAACTAGTAACTAGTGATATTTTAGAAATAAAGTCTCATTACTATAGATTGTTTTTGGTAATGAAAAAAACTGGATATGTAGTTTTGATGATTGAATAGTTAAGATATCTGATACGATTTTATGTAGAAATAAAGAAACGAAGTAGTAAATTGCAGAAATCCTGGTGGCATCCTGTCGTAGGAGAGGAAAAACACAGTCGTATGCAGAGGAAATGGGAGAAAATTTAAGGCCAGGAGAGACTATCAGCCTCTAATATAAATAATTTAAAACAAAGCAATAGAAAGACAAATATTTGGCTTATTAAGATCTACTTAAGAGAAACAAATGGATGATTTTAAATGTATCTTAAAAAACGTAAGAACTTAATAGTATAATTTAAGTTCAAGAACTTTACGTATCATCAAGAAAAGCTTTAAATACAGTCATCTTTTCAAATAGGGTGAACCGTTTGATAATTTACATTGTGTTGTGGTTCGTTTTGTATTTCTTATGGCCTGTATTTTTTTCAGTTGAAGAATTATCCATAATATAACACCTCTCATCTCTATTTTGCTCTTTATAGTTTAATTTTCATTTTTTCTCTCGGAAGATCTTTTTTAAATTTTTTGATGTTTCAATGGTTTAAAAATTGGCTAGGCCCCGAATTTTGCACGATATTTAAAACTTTTAAAAAATACTAATAATCAGAGTTTTGCCTTTTTATGTGTTTTGACCACCGAATTATTGTCAGTTGAATTTTCTGAGTCATAAACACTGTGAAACCATTAACTCTTGCCCTTTAAAGTGAACATTTATGAATTTGCCATTGAAGAATTTAATCTATTGAATTAATTGTGATTCTAATATAAAACTTTTATTCTTAATTTATTCAAAACTTCAAGCAAATGAATAGAGTCCAGTATTTTCAATGAAATATAGGTTAATGGTCATAGAGAAAAGGGTCAAGGCTTTACGTTCGAAGGTGAGGAATAGAACCCTTAAGGTTATACTTTAATGATACATTAACATTTTTTTCCGAATGAAATTCTTAGTGTGTGGAGCATTTTTCTTGAGGAGAATATCATTTTGGGAAGTAGGGCATTCCTGTGTTTGATGCACCGATCCACTTGATGTCAGTGTTGCTTTAGGAAAATTCTGCTCTAAGAAGAATTGTCTAAATAGAGTTGTTACATCATGAAGGAAACTGCCGTTTCGATGTTGGTTTTGTGGGTGTGGGGTGGTTATGACTGATTATGTTTCGCTTTAGCACCCCCTTATTCCAAAACAGGGATCACTGAGTCTGGGAAGTTGCCGTAGCGATTAACTGTTACAAATGTTCGTGAACCCTCTTCTCCCTCCTCCATGCAAGTCAGTGTGATAAATATGGCCTTTCAGGAGATAAAGTTCTGTTTTTGTTATTGAAGAGTCGAAGGGCAAATGATGGAAGTTTGTATTCTAAATGGTCCAACAAAGTGTATGATGAAACAGTCTTTCCTATTTTACTTAGATTTTTAGAACAAGGCATCTGTAGGTACGGTGCCCAGTGTACTTCAGCGCACTCCCAGGAAGAACTAGCAGAATGGCAGAAACGATACGCCTCGCGGCTGATAAAATTGAAACAGCAAAACGAGAATAAACAGCTCTCAGGCAGTTACATGGAGACCTTGATAGAAAAGTGGATGAATTCATTATCTCCTGAGAAAGTGGTGAGGAAAATAAACTGCATTGTTTTGTTTTGTTTGAAACAATGACTTTGTTTGAGTCTTGACTTTATTTTGTGCTATATTTTGGTTTATTTCCTTATCCTCTATATGAAGAACTCGATTCTTGATGAAGTGTTTTTGTAGCAAAATCAGACTCTTTTGCTAAAATAAAGAGCAGAGCCAAGGCATTTGTTTGGAGATTTGCAGGTATTGTATGAACCTTCGTTCAGGGAGTGTTTACTGCCATTTTGTTGTCCTTAATTTTTTTATGTCTTGTCTAAGCTTTATTATATTTTGTTCTTGTAAAATTAATGTGTAAAATGTCTTGCTTTGTCAACAGTTCCATCCACATCTTCACCGTTGATATTTATTTATTTACCATGCCACAAGTTTTGTTTGTGCTTTTAGGAATAAAAATGTAACACCAATTGTTGTCTTTTTCAGCTTAGCGAATGTATAGAGGGAGTAAAAGTTGAGCATAATCCTGATCTGTCGGTTACTGTCAACACCAAAAAGTCTCACCAGACGTGGACCTTTGCTCTTACTTGTAAGGTATGAATTTTGTGTTAATTGAAGAATGTAATTTTTTTTCGATGTTCTTAAAGCTTCCCTGACCTTTAAATCCCTGTGTGAGACCATTGAAAATGTTTTCATCTAAATACATTCTTAAGTAGGTTATGTATTGTGCTGAAGTGTATTTCTGTATTCCCTTAAAGGTATAATTTTTTTAGATTTTGAGATAAAGGTCTTCGTAGATATTTCGATGTTTGCTAATTTATTAATTTGATCAAGAGGTCTTTGATACATCGTCTTCCAAAGTCGGAACATAGGATGGGGCTCGTTGCTCAGAATTAACTATTTAAAAATCGAATTGTTTCATCTGGCAGTTCTAAGATATTTAAACAGTAGCAACTTGTTTGTATAATTGATTTGATGAAATCATAGATTCTGTAATAATGGGTTTTTAATATGAGACGTTTTCTGCAGTGCTTTCCATCTTGAATATAGTACTCAAAGTTTTAGAATAAAGCAAAGTCAAACTTTTCTGTGAATATGTGCAGTGGAAAAGTTTTGTGTGCTTTTTGGTGGCATTTCTTTTACTGTACCATCCACATCTTGGGATGAAAAATCTGGGAACATTTAGCTTCGGCCTTGAACCCAATCCGTTGCCTTCAGAGGTAACTGCCCTCCTGTGAAGACTTCCTACTTAAAGCTAGATAAAACTTTTTTAGGCCAAAGGTATGGAAAGTTGGAGTTCGGTGGTCATACAGGGCGATAGCTTTCACCGCAAAGAAAGATGGGTGTGTCATGGAAAGAGCAGGGTGGTTAGAGATGTCGGATAAATCTGTCGTTTTTAAAAATTTCAGCTTTGCTGAGGTATCAGTGACATCATAAATATATGATTTTAACAACGGATTTTTGTTTTAAATCATTCTGATTTTTTCTTAAATGGCTTGTGAGTACAGTTTGTATTTTTAACATGGTCTCTTAGAAGCATGGGAAAGTAAAAGTCCCTGATGGGAATATTTTTATTGAAGAACCCAGTGACAGTTGGACTTTTCACCCCCTTGTACTCAATGAATTCCTTTGCCTTCCTTGCAGCCTGCAAGAATGCTGTGTCGGGTAGCGTTGCTCTATGATGCACATCGTCCTCATTTTAGTATCATTGCAATATCTGCCGGAGATAGTACTACCCAGGTATCGCAGGAAGTCCCAGAGAACTGTCAAGAATGGATAGGAGGGAAGATGGCCCAAAATGGATTAGATCATTACGTGTATAAAGTCGGGATAGCATTTAACACAGAAATCTTTGGAACTTTTCGCCAAACCATAGTTTTCGACTTTGGATTGGAACCGGTACTCATGCAAAGAGTAATGATTGATGCGGCTTCTACAGAAGGTAATATTTAGATCCCCCCCCGCCCCATACAATGTATTAAAAGGCACTATAATGGCAGTATTAAAAGATACGTATTAGCCTCTAAATATTTCCTGGAGAGGGAATGAACGATAAGGCCAAAAAAAAAAAAAAAAAAAATCCCAAAGCATTTGACTCATTTATTGGGTAATGAGATGAGAATGGTTCATATTATGCTCTGTTCTCTTTATGGAGTCATTAGGCAAATTTGCTTTGAGCTTCCCCAAACTTGTCTGAGTAGACGATCAGGTCTGTTTGGGTCTCTTAGCTTGGTTTCTGGGTTTTTTTTTTTTTTAAATGTTTTATTCATTTTTGAGACAGCGACAGAGCATGAGCAGGGGAGGGGCAGAGAGACAGCGAGACACAGAATCTGAAGCAGGCTCCAGGCTCTGAGCTGTCAGCACAGAGCCCCGCGCGGGGCTCGAACTCACAGACCGCAAGATCATGACCTGAGCCTAAGTCGGACGCTCAACCGACCGAGCCACCCAGGCGCCCCTAGGATGCCTTTAATAGGATCTGCTCTGTGTTCCTGGGAAAGAGGTCCCTGGTTTCAACGTGTGAGCACCTGCAGAAGATGATAATTACTTTGCATGTTGTTAAATTACTGCCTGTTGCTAAATTTTATGCCGAGATCCAACAGGACAAGGAAGGGGCACATTACCCTGTGTTTTCTTGGCTCTTGGTTGGATTTATAGGTGCTTTGTTTTATTTAGTGAGCACTAAATATTTATTTAAGAGGGACTTCATGTGAAACTTCCTATTGTATTGACTATAACTGACCCTATTGTGGAGGATGTTTTTTGCTTTGTACCACACTGTCCCATTTGTGAGACCTAAAGTCTGGTTCATGAGCAGATGCTAGGGTTTGATTTTTTTGGATGCAGTGACAGGTGGAATTGTTCTGTCTCCTTTACTTTATCTGCTGGGAAGGTTAAAGCAACATTTGGGCCCAGATTGAACAATTAGGCATTACCTTCTTGTGTGTGTGCCAGTGTCACCCAGACTTCCTTAGACCTCAGTTGAGGCTTATTTCTCACTTACTTTGATCTCTGTTACCTGTTTTTATTCTTTTGTATTTTGGATTTTCATCTTCTCTGTACTCTTTGGAATTAGAATATGTTAAATCCTGGGGCGCCTGGGTGGCTCAGTCGGTTGAGCTTCCGACTTCGGCTCAGGTCATGATCTCACGGTGGGTGAGTTCGAGCCCCGCGTCGGGCTCTGTGCTGACAGCTCAGAGCCTGGAGCCTGCTTCGATTCTGTGTCTCCCTCTCTCTCTGCCCCTCCCCTGCTCATGCTCTGTCTCTCTCTGTCTTAAAAATAAATAAACATTAAAAAAAAAAAAAAAAAGAATATGTTAAATCCAGTAGCCAAGTAGATACAGTTGACAGAGTAAGAATACTTAATCTATATTTGCCGCTGCAGGAGTTCTTTGGCAGTCTTTTTCCTGCTAAGAGCCAGAGAGTGAATCCTTCAGGTGCTGCCGGGCAGATGGTGTTTGCTGGGACAGCGCTGCTCTGCGCTGTGATGATAAAGGAGCTAGAGACCATATGGAAGCGAAAGGGCATGACTGTGTTCCAGTCACACTTTATTTTCAAAAACTGCGGGCTGGAAGTAGCCTGCATGCTGTGATTTGCCTGCCCCTGTCCTAGTGAGTTGCTTTTAGAGACTAGAACTTGAGAACTATTAGGAGGTACCTTTTGTAAATCATGAAGAGAGACCACCACGTATTTCCCACTTGCAAGTATAATTTTCATAGAATGTTCTGGGCTTAAGTGTGGTGTGTGTGTGTGTGTGTGTGTGTGTGTGTGTGTGTGTGTGTACGTGTACATACATATAGAAATATATTTTTTTTTAAGTTTTTTTTTTTTTTTTTGAGAGAGAGAGGGAGGGAGGGAGGGAGGGACTGTGTGCATGGGGGAGGGGAAGAGGGAGAGGGAGAGAGAGAGAACCCCAGGCAGGCTCCATACCCAGTGCTGAGCCGAAGCAGGGCTCCATCTGAGCCGAAATCAGGTTGGATGCTTAACTGACTGAGCCATCCAGGTGCCCCACATGTGGGTTATATTTTAAAAGTTTGCTTTTAGATGGATGGTTTGTAACTCACAGCTCATTTCCCCATAGAAATAAGTTTTTAAAAACAAACAAACAAAAAGAAGTAAGTTTTTAAGGGTTGTCAAAAATCTGTACTAGTTAATGAAAGCCTATTTAATTAATCATATAAAATGTTACGTGCCTGCGTTAAGAAGAGAAAATGATGCTAATTAAGACTGATGCGGGAAGGAGGTGATGATGTAGATTTTAGGGCACCCTCACATGGGCTTGAGAGATTGAGGGTACTTTGACTCAACTTTTGCCTCAGGCATGTGTTACTTTTCTAGTGGGAGAAAAAGAGCAGTGAACAGACTTCACAGTCAAATAGAATTGGATTTGAGTCTCAATTTTCTCATTACTCGTGTGACATTTCTGAACTTCATGTGTAAAATGGGGCTAGTAATATCTATTTCAGAGGATTATTGTGGGAACCAAAATAAGCATTGTATGGTTTCTGGCACATGGTAAGCATTTAGTAAATGGTAGCTATTGTTTTTACCACGAGCCATGGTTAGAATAACTTCTGACTTACAAATAGAATGAAGAAAGTAGGAAGAGAGAAGGAGAATTTATTTTAAAAAGTATGGACCAGGGGCTCTAGGGTGCACGCAGGAAGAGGGGCTAAGAAGCCGAGATAAAGACCTGAGCCCTTAAAGCCACAGCACCTGCGAATCTTGACAAGAGAAGGCAAGAGAAGTTGGTGGAAGACAAGTTGTCCAAGATGACTGATATTTTAAGTGTGGTCACTGGAAGAAATAGAATTCCCTCCCTCCCTCCCTCCCTTTCTTCCTTCCTTCCTTCCTTCCTACCTACCTACCTACCTACCTACTTACCTACCTACCTAGCAAACTCTACCCCCAGTGTGGGGGGATTGAACTCACAACCCCAAGATGACGAGTCACATGCTTCACCAACTCAGCCATCCAGGCAGGCACCCCAGTGTTTCATTTATTAAGTTTCTAATATACTAGTTTGAAAATATAATGAATTTTGTCTTCATTGAGGTATAGTAGATGGAATTAATACAGTCAAGGATATCCTCTGATTTGGAACTAATAAAATGCCTTCCCCCTTTGTTCTTTATGTCTTTTTCTTTTTGCTGACCACTTTGCAGTTTGTTACCTTTGCTTATTTTTCTTTATAAAGTTTTACCTCTAAGCTGTTACGTTGTAGAAAATAATAAAAGTTAAGCATTTTCTTGAACTAACTTGGAAACATTAAGACAATTTCACATAGTGAAATTTTTCAAGGACAAGAAAAATAAATATAAAAGAGACCATTATAAAATGTATTTTGTGATAGGAGATTTTGAAATACTATAAACAGAAAAACTTAAAAGCTAGGTTTAGGCAAGCCAGGTGACGTTTGGCTGACTTTTTTTTTTTTTTTTTTTTGTCCATTACTGAAATCAGCTGACCTATTGTGCTGATTTTTAGTTCTTTGGTATTTTCCCTACTCGTAAAATTGATGTCATTCAATATCTTGACGCTTTTGTTAAGTTCTTAAGTTTTTATTGCATGACTGTGTTTGTTTCATTGTGACTGTGTACAGGACCTCAAAAGAATTTTGGAGAAACGAAAGCAGGATGTAAATAGTGTGTTTGTTTCCTGCTTCTGTCTTAGTGCTGGTTAGTGTTTTTGATTATTACAGCAGATGTTTGTCAGCAAAAAAAATTGAGGGGAAAAGATTTATTTATGTGAAATCACAGTTTTATAAAAGATTCTCAAAAATAAAAATGTAAAAATGTCAGTTTCTTACTTGTATCTGTTTCTGGCATATTGTGTGGATAACATTCAGAGACACTGAGAGCAAGAGAACTTCTTTGTTAAATTGGGGACACACAGTGTTACATCCTGGCTGATTTTACCCCCAGCCGCAGCCAGTTCACTATTTGATCTTCCTTATTCTAGAATTAGGAGAAAACCTTTCAGATTTAAGGTCGCCAAATGCGGTTGGGAATTGGGCGGTTGAATTAGATCTGAGCTTTATCATATTTCCGTATAGTTTTGATAACTATAAATGATACCATAATATAATTTGGTTTCTGCACACACAAAGAAATGTAGTGATGGTATGAAACTAGGATTTGAATAGAAAATATCTTCAACACTTCTTCCATGTGATTGGCTGTTCATTGTTGAAGCAAGTTTTTGTCCTGAAATTAATGCTGGCAACATACATTTCTTTTCCATAAAGTTACATATTTGGACCATGCTGGACTGTGTTCTACTGAAATGAATAGGTGTTATGTTAATAATAGGTAAAGAATCCCATCTGAAAATATGTTTGGAAATGGTGCATGCTTTTTTTTTTCCCTTAGAGATTCACGGTGCACCTCAGTAATTAAAGGCTCAGTGTCTGTCAAACTGATTTGATCCTGGAACTTAATTATATTAGTGCTTTACTCCTTAGAACTTAAAGTCAAGTTACACAGCAGACATTTGCTTTTCTACTTCATTGTTCAGGATCAAATTAAAAAGTCTAATTAATTCAGTTTGAACTGGGGGAAAAGTCCCACATTTTTAAAAAATATTTTTATGATATGTAAAGCATTCAAACCTTTTCTATTTGCAGACCATGAATGAATTTTTTTCCCTCTAGTAGTCATATGGCAATTCTGCAAACTGTTAGGAAATAGGTATAACTTTAATAATTTTGCTGTTTTCTTATTTTTTTTTTTTTTCAACGTTTTTATTTTATTTTTGGGACAGAGAGAGACAGAGCATGAACGGGGGAGGGGCAGAGAGAGAGGGAGACACAGAATCAGAAACAGGCTCCAGGCTCTGAGCCATCAGCCCAGAGCCCGACGCGGGGCTCGAACTCACAGACCGCGAGATCGTGACCTGGCCGAAGTCGGACGCCTAACCAACTGCGCAACCCAGGCGCCCCAATAATTTTGCTGTTTTCAATTCTTTTCCCTTGTTGGTGAGGTTCAGGTTCAACAAGAGACACTGTATGCACTAAGAAATTTTGGGTTAAAGATGTGCCTCTGGTCTTGCTTTCTCTTTTTTTACAATGTTTATTTTTGAGAGAGAGAGAGAGAATGAGAATGAGAATGAGTGGGGGAGGGGTAGAGCGAGAGGGAGACAGAATCCAAAGCAGGCTCCAGGCTCCCAGCTGTCAGCACAGAGTCAGACATGGGGCTCGAACCCACAAATTTTTGAGGTCATGACCTGAGCCAAAGTCGGACGCTTAACTGACTGAACCACCCAGACGCCCTAAGAGTTGTGCCTTTTAAAAATGTGTGGCAAAAGATATCTACAAAAGAACAAAATTAGTGAGTTGCCCTTTGCTTAGGAAACAAACTGTATTCATTATACACTTTACCCCACAGCTTTGATTAATGAAAAAAAATTTTTTTTAATGTTTCTTTTTGAGAGAGAGCGAGTGAGCATGAGCGAGGGAGTGGCAAAGGGACAGAGGATCTGAAGTGGGCTCTTTGTGACAGCAGCGGGCCAGATATGGGACTTGAACTCATGAACCATGAGACCATGAGACCATGACATCATGACATCATGACCTGAGCTGAAGTCTGAGTATCTGGAAGTTACATGTTGAAAATTATTTCTTATGTGTCTAATTTGAAAACTTGATAGTATCCATTACTTTGAGTCTAGCAGTGTATGTTAACATTAACATTAAAATTTAGTGTGACTTAATTATCTCCAAATTCCAGGGTTGTTGGTAAATTAAGGGTATATAAAATATTTGATATTATGTGATCAGAAAAGTACTAGAAAAATAGATTTAAAAAATAATGCCTTTGTCAATAAAAAATATAATTGAATGGAAGCATGTAAATAGTGAGGCATTCCTATGCTGTTATTTCGCTGTTTTAACTTTTTATTATCCTCTCTAAGAGGTGGAAAATTGGGATCGACAGTATGGGTAAACTAAGAGATGTTCATCTTGCTTCCATGTTGGCAGTTTTGGGGACGGGAATGGTACTGAAATGAATAGCTGAAATGGTGGTTTAGGATTACTTTCAGATTTGTAATTTTATTGTTAATTTGGGCAGTCCAGACTTGTAAAGGCGCCGACCAAAATGCTTCGTCAGGAAGAGTGTGGTGTGTCCGATTTCGGAACTGAGGCTCGTTTCATCTCCTTCTCTTCAACTCCTAGATAGATGGAGCTGTTGTAAATATGTTCCACATGTAGCATGCGTGTATCGTGTGCTGGTGCTGTGTCCACCCTTCTGGTAGAAACGCACAACACTGGATGTTTGTTCCTCCTTACCTTTTTTAAAATCTGCTCTCTGGGTTCTGTTAAGGATACTTTCCCAGTCTGCCATATTATATTCTTCATCAAACACACCAACCCTTTGGATGCTTCGTTAGACTGGTAACCGTGTGGCTGAACGCCGAGGCCACCGCTGTCCTCAGTCACAGGGCCAGGGAGGTTGGGAAGCATATCTTGTGTCCGACTAGTTATTCCAACCTTGAACCCTGTGGAAGGAAGTAGCAGCTCTTCCCTTACGTTATCTTAAAGAAATTAGGTGCATTCTAATGACCTTTAATTTGTTTCTTGTGAATTTCTCTTAAAATATGTTTATAGCTTCTGCCTACCATATCTCTGGGTAGCATTTATAGGTTTACAGTTTCTGTCAGATTTGACAGATTGGAGATTTGTTATTCTAAGAGTTGGTTAATAAACTCTCCCTGTATGGTTTTGTGAGTATTGATCCTAACCTATTCACTTCCAGTCTTTCCGGAGTGTATTTCATTCTAGCCTATTCTAGGTTGAAAAGAAGTGTGTATCGGGGACGAGGTGGCTCAGCTGCCCTGAGTAGCATACGTGTGTGGTTTAGATGTTAGCAGGTGCTAACATGTGCTGGGGGAAGGCGGGGGGATGAGGCCCAGTGGTAGTCAGGTCCCCACGGGGACCTCCCCGCCCTCCTCCATTGAGCAGTGACTCTGCAGACCTGCCAACTGTAAATTAGGTGGGAATTTGAATAGGCTTAATCAGCTGCTTATTGGAAGAGAGGATTGGAAGCAGACGCTTGTCTCAAGTTCAGATGAAGCAGAGAAAGAGAAGTGGTTTTGGCAAAATATGTCCTCGGTAGCCACTGGCCACGGTTCATTTTTGATGTCTGAGTTGACGACTGAGATCAGTAATTTGCAGACTTTCTGGTGTTGGCACACATGGATTTTTTTTTTTAAGTTTTCTTTTTTCTGTTCCCCCAGCTCTCCCTTCTCCTGTACTGTGGTTTCTTGTTTCTTTGTTTTATCTTATTAAAAAAAATTTTTTTTTTAATGTTTATTTTTGAGAGAGAGAGAGAGACAGACAGAGTGTGAGAAGGGGAAGGGGAGAGAGAGACACACACACAGAATCTGAAGCAGGCTCCAGGCTCTGAGCCGCCAGCACAGAGCCTGACGCGGGGGTTGGAACTCACAAAACCTGAGCCAAAGTCAGACGCCCAACCGACTGAGCCACCCAGGCACCCCTGTTTTATTTTTTTTAATATTTATTTATTTTGAGAGAGAGCGCGAGCGAGCAGGGGAAGGGCAGAAATAGAGGGAGAGAGAGAGAATCCCAAGCAGGCTCCACACTGTCAGTGCAGAGCCTGATGCGGGGCTTGAACTCACAGGCTCTGTGAGGTCATGACCTGAGCCAAAATCAAGAGTCAGACGCTTAACCAACTGAGCCACTTAGGCGCCCCTTAACAATTCTATACTTTGCTCAGTTGTTCATCATGATACATGTACTCATAATCCCTTTCACCTATATAACTCATCCGCCCCCCCCCCACCCCCACCCCCACCCCTGCTCCCCTCCGGAAACCATTCGTTTATTCTTTGTGTTTGAGTCTGAGTTTTTCTGTTTTAATTAATTTTTTTTAATGTTTATTTATTTTTGAGAGGAGAGAGAGAGAGAGGGAGACACAGAACCCGAAGCAGGCTCCTGGTTCTAAGCTGTTAGCACAGAGCCCAACTCAGGGCTCAAACTCACGAGCCGTGAGATCATGTGCTGAAGTCGGACACTTAACCGACTGAGCCACCCAGGCGCCCCTAGCTTTTTAATTTAAATCCAAGTTAGTTAGCGTATAGTGTAATAATGATTTCAGGAATAGAATTTAGTGATGCATCACTTACATGTAACAGCCCGTGTGCCTCCCAACAAGTGCCTTCCTTAATGTCCATCCTCCATTTAGCCCATCCCCCACAACGTAGCCCCCCCCCCCCCCCCCCGTTTAAGTTTATTTATTTTGAGACAGAGTGGAGAAGGGGCAGAAAGAGGGAGACAGAGAATCCCAAGTAGGCTCCCCTCTGTCAGGGTGGAGCCTGACATGAGACTTGAACCCACAAACCATGAGATCATGACCTAAGCTGAAATCAAGAGTTGGACACTGAACCGACTAAGCCACCCAGATGCCCCTCCTGTACTGTGTTTATAGTCATTTAAAGAAACCACAGTGGAATAAAATTTAACATTGTTTGGAAATTGTTTGGAAATTGTGCTACCTGCTGAAGACACTAATTTTAATAATTTCGTAAAACCAGGGTGGCAGTCATGGCACTATATAGATGAGAAAAACAAATACTGTTTCTCATGCCGCTTTTCCCAGAATGACTTTCTGTATAATTTGCTTTGCACATTAAATAGGTGAACAAAAATCTTTTTAAATGGAAAGGTCTATTGTTTTCAGGTTTCTTACTATCCCAGTTACATAAATATTGGTTGGGAAGAATTAGTGACTGTTTGTTTATTTTTATTTTAAAGGGAGAGTGAGAGTGCTCGAGCAGGGGAGAAGGGTAGAGAGAGAGGAAGAGAATGCACAAGCAGACTCCATGCTCAGCACTGAGCCTGTCGTGGGGCTCGATCCCACAACCCTGGGACCCTGACCTGAGCCAGGTTCAAGAGTCAGAGGCTCAACTGACTGAGCATCCAGATGCCCCAATTAGTGACTTTTTAAAGAATGTGAACATAATATTGATCTAGGCATAGTCTGATTGAATTTCTTATTTAAATAAAACTATGAAATATAACTCTCCTACTTCCAAAGAAGAGACATCCTTTTATTATATATTACAGAGATTCTTTGATATTATGTAGACTTTTTTTTTTCATTTTCATTCCTTTTCATGTTTATTTTTGAGAGAGAGAGAGAGACCGAGTGTGAGTGGGGGTGGGGCAGAGATCGAGGGAGACACAGAATCCGAAGCAGGCTCCAGGCCCTGAGCTGTCAGCACAGAGCCCAATGCAGGGCTCGAACTCACGAGGTGTGAGATCATGACCTGAGCCAAAGTTGGACGCTTAACCAACTCAGCCACCCAGGCGCCCCTAGTTTTTTTTTATTTTTAAAGAGTTGGTTATTTGGTTTGTCACTATACTATTGCTGTTTCTCTTGACTTTTGAATTAGGAGAAAAAATTATGTACATCCTTGTTATTTTGATAATGTTTGTCATCTGACTTTTAGTGATGGTATAATCTGCTTTAGAAATGTTGGAGTGTGTGTCATTTAAATATTTTTTGTAGCTATGATTTAATGAATGAAAAGGCACGGCCCAATTTAGGATGATTGAGGCAGAAAATCTGGTTACTTTACTTTATGAAACTTATCCTTTCGAAGCTATTGCAAAGCCAGTCCATCCCTGCCTAATCCAGAGTATTACAAGAATGCAGACCAGCCTTATACCTTGATGATTATAGGTGTATTTGTTTCTCCATTGGAGAAATAGTAGAACTGGCATGTAAAAATACCTTTTCAAGGAGCAAAGGCAAGAAATTAGGGCCTTTCCTTTTTTAATTTTTTAAAACGTTTAAATTAGGGCCTTTGCATTTGAATCTTTAATAAGACATTAGAATAAACTATTTTCTAGTATTGAGAATGTCTTTTGGATGACTATACTTAGGTGTTTATAATTTATATGTAACATTTAAAGGTAGGCAAATCTCTCACTAAGCATTACATGGCAATTATGCATTGTTCTCTCATTGTAAAGATAGTACAGGGTAACTTATTTTTGTACTTTGGACACTTAACTCATCTCTGTTTAAACTTTTTATTATTTCTTCCCCAAATTGTAACCTGAGTTGTGAAGCCATCTTTTCAGTTACATTACATTAAAACTGTTTATCAGCCTAATGAGTCAGTCAAGCAACGCCCCCCCCTCCCCCTTTTGGTTAAGTTTCATATTTATAGGTCTATGTATGCTCCACCCAATAGAAAAGTAGTATGTCCTGCAAATAGAGCAAGCCTACCCAGCACTCAGAATTCATGTTCCGGGGGCTCCTGGGTGGCTCAGTTGGTTGAGTGACCGACTTTGGCTCAGGTCATGATCTCGCGGTTGGTGAGTTCGAGCCCCGCGTCGGACTCTGTGTTGACAGCTCGGAGCCTGGAGCCTGCTTCTGACCCTGTGTCTCCGTCTCTCTCTGCTCCTCCCCCACTTATGCTCTGTTTCTCTCTGTCTCAGAAATAAATAAACATTAAAAAAAAATTAAAAAAAAAAAAAAAAAAGAATTCATGTT
Source organism: Leopardus geoffroyi (assembly GCF_018350155.1). NCBI lineage: Eukaryota > Metazoa > Chordata > Mammalia > Carnivora > Felidae > Leopardus > Leopardus geoffroyi. Next base: position 47,812,936 of record NC_059330.1, read on the forward strand.
CCGATATATTTCACCCTGTGCTGGTACTGTCCTACCTTTTTTTTCCCAGAGATGTCAGAACTTGAACAGTCATTCATTTTGACATTGTGCCCTACTTACAGTATAATTTAACTGAGGCTGAACTGGATTTTTCTGATAGGGCATTTGAATGGCACATTGTATCACATTTTAAGGAGGAATTAGCAGTGTTTTTACATGAGTATTTTCTAAAAGATTTTTTGTTTGTCATAAATTGACTTTCAGAGAGTTTCACTGTGCTTTACCACATGCGAAAAGATTAACCTTTCATAGTGTTCTGATCGTCTTTTTTTCTATAATGGGCAGGTATTGTTAGTAGGAGGAGAAAAGTGTTTATCATCCAATAGATTTTATCTTATGAGGAATTTATTGTATTTTCTTCTTGCAGTTCAGATTTCTTTGGACTAAAGAGTTAAGTTCTAAATGTTAATCTGCATTTTAAAATGTTAATAACTATTTCTGGTATGTCTTAGCCTGGTGTTAAAAAGGAGGCATTTTTTTTTTCTTTTACATGGGTTCCTATTTATGTTCTTTTGTTAACCTAGACAACACATTTCTGATATGGGAAAAATTCTTTGTTAGATGGGTTTTTGGATTGTTTTTAAGAATTGTTAGCTCAAGCATATAAAATGCTCCTACCAAGATGTGTAATGTATTGAGAATTTTAATGTTGTGCTCTTTATAAATGTGTTTTTTGTTTCCATTTAGATCTTGAATACCTGATGCATGCAAAACAACAGCTAGTAACCACAGCTAAGCGTTGGGATTCTTCTTCTAAGACTATTATAGATTTTGAACCTAATGAAACTACTGATTTGGAGAAGAGCCTTCTTATCAGATACCAAATTCCTCTCTCTGCTGACCAGCTGTTTACCCAGTCGGTTTTAGACAAATCATTGACCAAGACCAACTATCAGTCACGGCTGCATGACCTTCTTTATATTGAGGAGATAGCCCAGTATAAAGAAGTCAGCAAGTAAGTTACTTTAGGAATACTTTTTTTTTTTTTTAAACAAACTCCCCTTTCAGTGGTATTTTTCATTTTTAAAAGAAAATGGAGGTTTGCCAAAGTGAAGACAGGTAGTAAAGATTGTTACTCAGTAGCTGTCTTTCTGTGCCGTGTCCTGTTCATCTCGGCATCCGTAGTGTTTAGTATGCATTTCATTTCCATAAGACTCTGCCACGTACTAGGTGTGTAAACATGTGGTCCCTGCTGTACCGGAGGTTTCTGTGAATGGTAGTCAGAGCGAGCATTCAGTAAATACTGGTTGAATAAATGTACAGAAACTGAAAGAGACTCCTACATATCTTGGAATGCAGTTTTAAGAATGAAATGATTTAAATCTTCAGGGAAACTATTTGATAATAATGAAATACCTCTATAGCCACTTACAAAAGCTTTAACATATTTTGCGTTTTATCCATATGCCACAAGTTAAGTCCAAGCATAAATCCCAAAGCTTATTTGAATCATTATAGGAAAAGTAATCCTAGAAATTAAAGTTTGAATGAAGGAAGATATTAATGAAATGGTTGGTATGTTTGGTAGTAGCATTCCACTTTTTAGATGAAATGGGAACAAGCTTTAAACAGTGAACCACAGTTATGATACATGAGTATATTTTTGTAAGCAGTTTTCCCTTTGAATATAGCCTAGCCAATCTATTTTTTTTCCGGGCTGCCTTATTGGTACCTTAACATTAATTATTAATAGATACTGAACCCTTACTAAGGTATATATTTAGAAAAGGAAAAGTAATAACTTAAAGATACCTTGTGTTACTCTATTTATAGATTAAATACGATCTGACTTTTGGAACAGATCTAATTTCAAATTACACGCATGTAAAATTTACAAAGTCAGAGTGTATTTTTGTTACCCTTAAGACTTTAAATCATGGCTGGGGTGCCTGGGTGGCTCAGTTGGTTAAGCATCCAACTCTTGATATTGACTCAGAGTGTGATCTCACGGTTCCTGGGATCGAGCCTTGCACGATTGGGCTTCATATGAGCATGGAACCTGCTTGGGATTCCCTCTCTACCTCTCTCTCTGTCTTCCCCTCCCACAATAAATAAATAAACATAAAAGAAAAAAAGACTTGGGGCGCCTGGGTGGTGCAGTCGGTTAAGCGCCCGACTTCAGCCAGGTCACGATCTCGCGGTCCTGGAGTTCGAGCCCCGCGTCAGGCTCTGGGCTGATGGCTCAGAGCCTGGAGCCTGTTTCCGATTCTGTGTCTCCCTCTCTCTCTGCCCCTCCCCCGTTCATGCTCTGTCTCTCTCTGTCCCAAAAATAAATAAACGTTGAAAAAAAAAAATTAAAAAAAAAAAAAAAAAAGGAAAAAAGACTTTAAATCATGGCCATTGATGGGCTCTTACAAGACTTTTTTTCTTCTTTTTTTTAATCTTTATTTATTTTTGAGAGAGCAGGTATGAGTAGGGGATGGCAGAGAGATAGGGAGACAGAGGATCCCAAGCAGGCTCCACACTGTCAGCACAGACCTCGATGCGGGGGTCTAACTGATGAAACATGAAATGACCTGAGCTGAAATCAAGAGAAGGTTGCTTAATCAACTGGGCCACCCAGGCGTCCTTCTTACAAGACTTTCACTGACTGTCTATATACAGTTCTAATGAAATAGTCACTTATTAAATAACAAGGACAGTGGCTTGTAACATGTATATTCACATTATTACTGCGCATATATGTTATTTACATGGTCATAGATTCCTTTTCCTTAGTAAAGAACACTTTGATAAAATCATAAAGTTTGGGATGGAATAGCTTATTTTTTATTAAAAGAATTTTCTTAACATTTATTCATTTTTGAGAGATAGAGCATGAGCAGGGGAGGGGCAGAGAAGGAGGGGAAGATACTGAATCCGAAGCAGGTGCCAGGCTCTGAGCTGTCAGCACAGAGCCCTGCCCAGTATGGGGCTTGAACCCACAAATTATGAGATCATGATCTGAGCTGAAGTCGGACTCTCAACTGACTGAGCCCAGGCCCCTGTTAATTTTATTTTAGAGAGAGAGAGAGAATGCGCGAATGAGGGAGAGGGGCACAGGGAGAAAGAGAATCTCAAGCAGGTTCCACACTCAGTGTGAAGCCTGATGTGGGGCTTGATCCCATGACCCTGGGATCACCACCCGAGTGGAAATCAAGAGTCAGTTGCTCAACCGACTGAGCCACCCAGGTGCCCCGGGATGAAATAGAGTTTAGAAGCTTACCAGAATCTTTTTTTTTTTTTCAACGTTTATTTATTTTTGGGACAGAGAGAGACAGAGCATGAACGGGGTAGGGGTAGGGGCAGAGAGAGAGGGAGACACAGAATCGGAAACAGGCTCCAGGCTCTGAGCCATCAGCCCAGAGCCCGACGCGGGGCTCGAACTCACGGACCGCGAGATCGTGACCTGGCTGAAGTCGGACGCTTAACCGACTGCGCCACCCAGGCGCCCCGAAGCTTACCAGAATCTTAAGAGACTATTTTGGAGTACCATAGTAGAAATTCAGAAAAAATTATTTGTTTAATATTCAGGTTTAAAAATCATTCCATATATATTATCTCAGAACTTACAACTAAAGACCAATAAACTTGTGGATTATTACATTAAAAATAATTTTTTTTAAATGGAAATTTGATTAGATAAAAGAATAAACCCTACAAAATTGTGGAGGTCAGATTCTGATCAAGAATCTAAGTGGATGAAAGTTCACTCTGAGAGCACCTTGCAAAGGCTTCTAAAACCCATAGAAGAGAGGCCTGAAAATATCTGCAACATGAAATGAACACTGGTGGCAAACTAAGTTGGTATATTTCTGGAGGAAAGTTACTTATTTGGCAGTTTGTTTTTATTTTATTTTATTATTATTATTTTTTAATTTTAATATGAAGTTTATTGTCAGATTGATTTTCATACAACACCCAGTGCTTATCCCAAAAGGTGCCCTCCTCAATGCCCATCACCCACCCTCCTCCTCCCTCCCATCCCCCATCAACCCTCAGTTTGTTCTCAGTTTTTAAGAGTCTCTTATGTTTTGGCTCCCTCCCTCTCTAACCATTTTTTTTTTCCTTCCCCTCCCCCATGGGTTTCTGTTAAGTTTCTCAGGATCCACATAAGAGTGAAAGCATATGGTATCTGTCTTTCTCTCTATGACTTATTTCACTTAGCATAACACTCTCCAGTTCCATCCACGTTGCTATAAAAGGCCCTATTTCATTCTTTGTCATTGCCACGTAGTACTCCATTGTGTATGTAAACCACAATTTCTTTATCCATTCATCAGTTGATGGACATTTAGGCTCTTTCCATAATTTGGCTATTGTTGAGAGCGCTGCTATTAACATTGGGGTACAAGTGCCCCTATGCATCAGCACTCCTGTATCCCTTGGGTAAATTCCTAGCAGTGCTGTTGCTGGGTCATAAGGTAGATCTGTTTTTTGGCAGTTTGTTTTAAAGGTCTTTAGAAGGTTTGATCCTTTTGGTGTAGTAATTATGAGGAATCATCCTGAAGAAAGAATAGGAGATTCTTAAATTAAAGATGCTTGTAAACAAATGTCTTTCAAGAGTAGTGAAGAGCATGTTAAGTAAATTAATAGCCATATGATCCGAAACTGCAGTAGTTCTCTCTTGTCCGCGGTTCACTTTCTGAGGTTTCACTTACTGTGGTCAGCTGTGGTCCAGTTGATGATCCTGCTTGAGATACATCATCAGGTCAGCGGTAGCCTAATGCTGCGACACTATGCTTATGTCACCTCACTTCATTTCACTTCACCTCACTCACTTCATGTCATCACCTAGGCCTTTGATCATCTCACATCATCACAAGAAGCATGAGTGCAGTACAATCAGATATTTTGAGGAAGATACCCCACGCACATAGCTTTTATTACAGTATATTGTTATAACTGTTACATTATTAGCTATCGTTAATCTTTTACTATGTGAACATATAAAATTTTATCATAGGTGTGTATGTGTAGGGAAAAACAGTGTGTGTGTAGCGTTTGGCACTATTCATGGCTTCAAGCAGTTGCTAGGGGGCTTGGGACATATGTGCTGGAGATAAGGGGGGGGGACTACTGTATTGAAATTATGTTCTCGAAGAATTTTTGAATCAGTAAATATGCTCATGATACAATATAAAGGGGAAGATATGTTAGTTACGAAAGCAGCCACTGCAGTTCTGATTTTGTATGTACACACACATATATGAATATATTTGTATATAAAAATACTGAAGAGTTAAAGCAAAGTGTTCTGGCTGGTGAAATTACAAGTGAGTTTTATGTTCTGATGTGGTTCTCTCTATTTTTGAAATGTTGTGCCATGACCTCCTGTTACTACTATACTAAGAAAAAAGCAAAGAAATGGGAAGGAAGCTAGAATGATGTCAGTTGCAGCTCTTGATGATCAAGGTGTAAAATCGCCCTCAGGTATGACAAGAAAGATTGTAGTTAAGACAGAATGTAGACAACGTGGTAAGACCGCGGTAAGACTGTATACGGTAGTCTTTTTATAGGAACATCTGAGCTTTCTCTCTTTTTTTTAGTCTTAAAAATTAGATCTTTAAAATAGTTATTGACTCAGATAGCGATGTTTACAACCTGAATGTAAGTCTGTAGGGTCACTTTTTATGTGTTACATATGCTAACTGCACAAGAGTTTGAAGGATCTTAAAGACAGAGATGAGAATTTATTGCTACATGTCTAATGTGACAAGTAGATAGTTACTGCGTCAGAGAATTCTGGAAAATTTTCAGTGATTCTCTCACCCACAGGTAACCCTGGATGTGAAGGCTGGTAAATTACACTTCTGAATTTGGCAGGCTTGTAAAATTTTGTGAAGTACAGCGTAGCAGTGGTACACATACAAAGAAGCAAATCCTACTCGTAGATGGAGTTCTCAGCGGGTATCTGTAAGCAGATGGACAAGGGCCACATAACAGACATAAATGAAGGATTTTCAAGAATCTTTGAGAAAGTTTTGTATATGGTGCTTCCAAAAGCTTATTTTCTGTTTTTTCCTTCTTTCCCCTTTAAACGTAACATTTATTTACGTTTTCATGTTGCCTTGAATTTAATTCACATTTTGATAATTCTTTAAGCACAAATAACATGACAGATATATTTAAAAAATGGATTTGGGGGAGGTCTGTATGCAGCTACTAAACTCTGTTGTAGCATAGGTTATCAGCACACTTTTTCTGTAAAGGGCCAGCAAGTAAATATTAAAGGCTTTGTAGACTTCATACAGTCTTTGTTGCATAGCTTCTGTGTTTTGTTTTTGTAAATCGTTCTTAGTCAAGGACTCTCCAGAAAACAGGTTGAAGGTTGGATTTGATCCTTGGGCCATGCTCTAGTGTGTCTCGTTGGGTCATTTTACTTGTCTGTTCAATCAGTACCAGTCATCAAAGCAAACCCAAGTCACCATTAGAATGGTGAAGAATGTTTTATTGTGAATTGAGACTCCCCTTAAAGCCAGAACACCATGGTTTGGGTAAATAGACTCCCTCTAAATACCCTGGATGTGTATTGATGGTAATAATGTATTCGGTATGCACAGGAACGTGCCTCTTTAGATGTAGTCAGACCTAGCACATGATGGATAGAATATTTCCTAAGGTCACCCAGAATATATTGGTCGTTTGCGAACTTTGACAGTTTAAGCAGAATAGTGCTAATCATGAAAGCAGTGTCGAGGGACTTCACACCGATAGTGTACATTTTAATTGTAAAGATTGGACTATACTTTTACATGGTCGCCTTAACATTCCTTCCTTGAAAAAGGATTGAATGAAGCCTCTCAAAATTAGACAGGATATATTTTGGCTTGCGTTTGGATGTAGTAATCAAGTCTATCTTTTTATTTTCTTTACTTTAAAGAAAGGGATGGTTTTTCAAAGCAGTCCAGAAATTAAGATTTCTTTTAATGTTAAGTTTTAGTGTGAGTTGTGTGGAGGTGGTAAGGATAATACTTCATTTCAGTTAAGTTTTGGAAAATGCTTCTGAGTTCTTGCGAGATTAAAAACAAAGTATTTCTCTTGTCTTCAGCTACGTGTTGATATGCATTCATTGAGTTATGATTCTACCTTGAAGTGGAATCCACTTGATTCTTAGATAAACATTTTCAAAAGACATTGGCTTTGGCTAACGTAATTGTGCCCATTAAAGTGTGTGCGGGCCCAGCCTGATCAGGTTGTTGTGGCTTCTCAGTGCTGGCCGCTGGCACGACAGGCCTGGTGTGTGGACGCACATTTCATCGTTCAGATGGATGAGGCGAGGCGCCTGTTGGGTTCGCCTCAGCAAACCCAGGTATTGGCTTATTACCTTGGTTGATTTTTGTTATCATTCATTTAGTCAGAAATCGTGAAAAGTGAAATTCTCTGTATAGCACTGAAATTCTTTTAAAGGGAGAGAACTGTTCTCTTCAGCTGTTTCTTTTCAAGAGAGAGAACTGTTGCTAAGATTGATCGAGCCGTATTTCTTGTAGCTAGGTATGATGTGAAATTGGTCAAAATTTGCATGTCTGCTATTCTGCCATTTCCCAAAAGGCGAGGAAGTGTGTAAGCTTTAAGGCGGATTTCAAAATGTGGCAAGCATTAATGGCAAGATGGGTTTCCTTTTTATTAAGAAATACCTTTTTAAATTGTAGGATATATTTTGTTTTTAAGGTGTTTCTGAATTATCCAATCTTAAAAATACGTTATTTTATTATTTTATTTTTTTTATTTAAAAAAATTTTTTTTTTTTCCAACGTTTATTTATTTTTTTTGGGACAGAGAGAGACAGAGCATGAACGGGGAAGGGGCAGAGAGAGAGGGAGACACAGAATCGGAAACAGGCTCCAGGCTCTGAGCCATCAGCCCAGAGCCCGACGCGGGGCTCGAACTCACGGACCGCAAGATCGTGACCTGGCTGAAGTCGGACGCTTAACTGACTGCGCCACCCAGGCGCCCCATAAATACGTTATTTTAAATACCTAAGAAAGCTTACTATCGTAACTTCATCAAAATACATTTTATTAAAATAATAAAACCCATTTTTGATATTTTATTTAATTTTATTTTTAAATGTTTTTTGTTTCTGTTGTTTTTTTTTTTGAGACAGTGAGCACAGGTGGGGGAAGGGCAGAGAGAGGGGGACAGAGGATCCGAATCGGGCTCCATGCTGACAGCAGAGACTATGATGCGGGGCTCAAACTCATGAACCCTGAGATCATGACCTGAGGCGAAGTCGGAAGCTTAACCGATTGAGCCACCCAGGTGCCCCTAGCCTGTTAATTTTTTAGAAAATTAAATCTTACTAGCTGTAACTTCTACTAGAAAATCTATGTCGTTTTAGAAAGACATATGCTTTTTTTTTTTTTTTTTTTTTTTAATTTTTTTTTTTTTCAACGTTTATTTATTTTTGGGACAGAGAGAGACAGAGCATGAACGGGGGAGGGTCAGAGAGAGAGGGAGACACAGAATCAGAAACAGGCTCCAGGCTCTGAGCCATCAGCCCAGAGCCCGACGCGGGGCTCGAACTCACGGACCGCGAGATCGTGACCTGGCTGAAGTTGGACGCTTAACCGACTGCGCCACCCAGGCGCCCCAGAAAGACATATGCTTTAAAATAGAACAGGGAGGCGCCTGGGTGGCTAGTGGGTTGAGCATCTGGCTTCGCTCAGGTCATGATCTCACAGTTCGTGAGTTCGAGTCCCACGTTGGGCTCTGTGCTGAAAGCTCAGAGCTTGGAGCCTGCTTCAGATTCTGTCTCCCTCTCTCTGCCCCTCCACTGCTCATGCTCTGTCTGTCTGTCTGTCTCTCTCTCAAAAATAAACAAACATTAAAAAAAATTGAACATATGATGTACCTTCTGTGGGAAGAGCTATATTTCTTAGTACTTTTATTTTCCAGAGAGCCGATTTAAAAAAAGGTAAGGAGGAACAAACACGCACTGTTCTCTGGGTTCTGTTAAGGATAATTTCCCAGTCTGCCATATTATATGATGGTTGTTATATTAACCTGTTTTGTTAATAAAAAGAAAAAAAGGACAGGTGAACATAGATTTTATGTAAACTAGAGAGTGTAGTATACTTTTATTTTTATTTTAGGACTGATTTTTATGTGAATCTTAGTGCACGTTCTAGTCTTTAAGGAGCCAAATGTAACTAGTTAACATACAAACTGTATTTCTTTAAGTTATCACCCTACTTTTCTAGTTTGCATCTAGTGAAATATGTGTAGAGAATGAGAAAAATATAATGTAATTTTTAATAATTCCACACATGCACACGGCAAATTCTGCTAGAATTCATTTGTTATTCATATAAAGCCACATTTTTGAATACTAACTTTAGTATGTAGTTACGTATGTTTGTGTAGTCTTACGTGTTCTATTTAAAAAAATTTTTTTTTTAATGTTTTTATTTACTTTTGAAGGAGAGAGAGAGCATGAGCAGGGGAGGAGCAGAGAGAGAGGGAGACATAGAATTTGAAGCAGACTCCAGGCTCCGAGCTGTCAGCACAGAGCCCGACACGGGGCTGGAACTCACGGACTGTGAGATCATGACCTGAGCCGAAGTCGGACGTTAATTGACTGAGCCAGCCAGCCTCCCCTTATGTTTTTTATTTTTAAATTACTATTGGAACTTGTGAACTCCTATTATTTATTACATGCACAAATAGCTATTCATATGTGTTATTTTTCTTAAAGATTTCTCTAACAATATTTCTCTTCCCTTATACTTTGGAACTTTAAAGTATGTAAATGGATTTTCAAATTTTTAAAATAATTTTTTAACATTTATTCATTTTTGAGAGACAGAACATGAGTGGGGGAGGGGCAGAGAGAGAGAGAGAGAGAGGGAGAGAAAGAATCCAAAGCAGGCTCCGGGCTCTGAGCTGTCAGCACAGAGCCTGAGGCGGGGCCCGAACCCACGAACCGGGAGATCATGATCTGAGCCAAAGTCAGACGTTAAGTGACTGAGCCAGTCAGGCGGCCCACTATTCAATTTTTTAATACGGTGTTTTAATTAGATTTGTTTTCCTAATATTGTAAGCAGATGTTTCCATTAAGGAGATGTTCAATATTTTTAAAAAGTTCCTTTTTCCTTTTTTCCTTAAGAATTTATAAGACATTCTCGGCATCATGTATTCAAAAGAAGATTTGAAAAGAAAACAGTTCAGCAGTACCATTAAAAAGTAGCCTTTTCCAAAAATGGATGTATAGATTTTAGAACAATTTTTTTATTCACATATTTTAAACTTTCCTAAGAATAAGTAGAAAATGTCCTTCCCTCTTTTGCTGCTTTGTCTTCTCTTTCACAGCACTGTTTCAAAATTGCAAGGGAGGAAGCTGTCAGTTCAGATCTTTCTTTCAATTATTTCTTGACCATGTAGATCTTGATTCCCTGCCCTTATTTGACACACATATTCTCTCTCACGCTCACGTGCACACGTGGGAGTGCAAGCGAGTGCGCTCGCCGTTGTGTAATAAGCTAGGCTTTACCCTCTCCTCCCATAATTCCTGCCTGACAACTGTCTCAATGTGGTCATGAACAGAAAGTTTCTTCTGGATTGTATTTGTTAATAGCACTGAAAGAAAAAAAGTCCATTGTAGTTTCCACATAGCACATTTCTTACTGGCTTTAGGTGATTTTAGTTTCAGTGGTCCCTATGGTTTGTTTAAGCAGATTTTCATATTAATATAAAATACTTCATTTTATTAAAATATAGTTAGCTTTATCTTAAATGTTCAGGTGTTAAGAATGTTCGTATTCTTCAACTAAGTACGTGTCTTTATGTAACTTGGGTGAGAGTTTATTCGCTTAAAGAAAGTTTTGTTTCCAGCACAGATTAAAGGCAGATAAGTAGTATATGTCTATAATTTGTAGCTTGATGGAGTGGAATTGATAATGATGAAGTTTTACGTTTTTGTATGTTTAAATTTGATTTATTCTACTCTTAGTTTTTATGTTTTTGATATATAAAATACTCAAACTCCTTTTCTACTTATGCTTTAGGTTCAACCTTAAAGTGCAATTGCAGATTCTAGCAAGCTTCATGCTCACGGGAGTTTCTGGAGGCGCAAAGTATGCTCAGAATGGACAACTTTTTGGTCGCTTTAAGCTTACTGAAACACTTTCTGAAGATACTTTGGCTGGACGGCTGGTGATGACCAAAGTCAATGCTGTTTATTTATTACCAGTCCCTAAAGAGAAGTTAGTACAGACCCAGGGAACCAAAGAGAAGGTTTATGAAGCTACTATTGAAGAGAAAACAAAAGAATATATATTTTTAAGGATATCCAGGGAATGCTGTGAAGAACTTAATCTTCGGCCTGATTATGACACACAGGTGTGTTTTGATGTGGGGCCACTTAACTGTGGTTGTCTTAGTGTCCTTGTTTTCATTCCTCTGCCGTCAGGAGAAGTGCTGTTGACTTTGAAGTGTTATAGTGGCGGGTGGAGAATTGGCCCTTAAAACCAATTGTCTTTATCTAAGTAACATCTACAATGTTCCAGTCTTATACAAGGCCAAACTTTCTGATTAGAGTTTTGTTTTATTTTATGTGTTTTTTTAAGTTTATTTATTTTGAGAGAGAGAGAGAGAGAGAGAGAGAGAGAGAGAATCCCAAGCAAGCTTCACACTGTCATCGTGTAGCCCAACGTGGGGCTTCAGCTTATGAACTGTGAGATTGTGGCCTGCGTGGAAATCAAGTGTTGGACGCTTAATCGACTGAGCCACCCAGGCGCCCTGAATTGTATTTTATGTATTTCTTTTTTTTTTTTTAATGGATATTTTATTTTTAAGTAATCTCTACACCCAGTGTGGAGCTCGAACTCACAACCCCCGAGATCAAGAGTTACATGCTCTACCAACTAAGCCAGCCAGGCAACCCTGGAATTTTAAATCAGCAGAAGAACAAATTAAAGGAAGCTAAGCTACATCCAGAGACAGTTCTCACCTGAGGTGGTTCATATTCTCTTCTCTGTATGGTTTTTTTGGTGAACGTGTGTTCACTCTGCCCTAGTTAACCAGAAAGCTAATCATTCACTCATTCATTTGTTCATTTATTTTTTTATGTAAGTAGGTTCCATGCCTAGTGTGGAACCCAACACGGGGCTTGAACTCAAGAGTTTGATATCAGGACCTGAGCTGAGGTGAAGAGTCCGATGCTTAACCGCCTGAGCCACCCGGGCGCCCCTCTTTTTCAAAATTTTCTTTCTTTCTTTCCTTTTTCTATTTATTTATTTATTTATTTATTTATTTATTTATTTATTTATTTATTTTTACATTTACTTATTTATGAGAGAGAGAGACCGCGCGCGCAAGCAGGGGAGGGGCAGAGAGAGGAGGAGACACAGAATCCGAAGCAGGCTCCAGGCTCTGAGTTGTCAGCACGGAGCCCGATGCGGCATGAACCATGAGATCACGACCTGAGCCGAGGTCGGATGCTCAACTGACTGAGCCACTCAAGCACCCCCTTTTTCTTTTAAAACATAAAATTTGGTGAATGTTATTTATTTGTAGTAAATTGATAGTGTCCTATGCTTGGTTTTTATCACTTAAAAGCTGATATTTCACATATGTTCTACTGATTTTATCAAATATGTTATTAATAGGAATATGGTGGAATCAGATAACCTTTATTTAGATATGAAGTAATTCACAAGCACTTCACTTTAGAGGTTAAAATGAGGTTAATGATATATACATCATTGGTACTACTAAATGAAATCATTTATGTAAAGTGCATAGTAAAGTAAATATTAGCCATAATAATTTATTAAAGTCTCATTACATTTAAAAGAATCTCTAAACTTGGCTTCCCTTTAAAGGTTATCTCCACAAAGTTTTCTAGCAAGCAAGGTGCAAGTATTGATGTTTGTGTTAATGGTTGTTTGTTTGTGTTAATGTGTTTTTTTTGTTTGTTTTTTTTTAAATTTTGTGTTTCAGGTTGAACTTCAGTTTCAATTAAATCGATTACCCCTCTGTGAAATGCATTATGCCCTAGACAGGATCAAGGACAATGGGGTTTTGTTTCCAGACATCACTATGACTCCAACCATACCTTGGAGTCCCAACAGGTATAAAAAAGGAGATGCCTCCTTAAAGGAAGTTATGTTAATCTTATGTTGAACATCTGTATCAAATAATGTCAATATGGTTTTATAAGAGAATTTGCTATAATCTCCAGGCACCGTGTTCTAGTTGAGAAAGGAGAGTAGAAGAGCCCTTAGAAGGAAACATTTGGGATTGGTCATGTATTTTCTTCACTTTTTCTCAGTGTCTGAATGAGTTCTATCGTTTTTCTCAACAACCTTAATTTGACAGAATGCCAAGCAATTCAGGAATATTTTTGAGTAGAAGTTGAATGGGAAAATTAGGACTTTTTAAAAAGTGGTTCAAGCAGTTAATTTAAAATGATTTTTTCATATAGGAGGCCTTTTTATAATTTAAGAAAATGGAGAAAGTATCACAGAAGATAATATTTCTGAAACTGCTCTCAGGTTAATGGTTGTATAAATATTTTCCTGCTTAAATTCACTTTGGTGCATCTTCACGAGTATCTTTTTATTTACTTATTTTGAGAGAGAGAGAGAGAGAGAGAAAGAACTAAAGGAGCAAGAGAGAGATAGAGAATCTCAAGCAGGCTCTGCACCATTAGCGTGGAGCCCGATGCACGACTCAAACTCACGAACCGTGAGATCATGCCCTGAGCCAAAATCAAGAGTTGAATGCTTAACCAACTGAGCCACCTGGGTGCTGCCCCTTCATAAATATCTTTATAGCGATAGTTCTAATTTGTTTCCGTACGAACAGTGACAGACGTATGACTGCATCTTTCTCTTCGTCCATTTCCTTGGATTTTTATCCTCCTGGCCCCTGCTGATGCCCTATTCATTCTCCCTTTCTTTCCCTTTTCTTTCTTTTTTAATCTCAGTGGCTCTCCACGATAGAAGTGTATTTATTTACTACTCATGTCACTCCAGTCATGGTTGGGCAGCCCGGTTCCATCACTGATGGAGGATCTGGTATCTTCAGTACGTGGTTTCCAAGGTTTCACCCTGCATGTTGACGTCCAGCTGACAGGCAGGGAAAGAATGAGCACAGGATCATGTGGGACATTTTTATGGGCCAGGCCTAGAAGTGGCATATATCTCTTCCCCTCACGTTCCATTTCTTCTGATTCTAAAAACAGAACAAAGCACACCATGCCTCACAACACACACACAAAATTATTTCTCCCTTGTTTTGCTTACCTTCACTATCCCTTTCCCATTCTTTTTTTTTTACTGCCAAAATTCTCAAGCAGGAGTAGTTTATATGTTTCTGCTATTCTTATATACTTACCCTGTAATCTCTGTTTTTCCCTTCCTCACTCTCCTGAAAGTAATCAGTGATCTACTAATTGTAAAAATCCAGTCTTCTCAATTCCCATTTGATTCATCTTTTCTCTACCCTTCCCCTTCCATCCATTCTTACAGTCAGTGTATAATTTAGAGCTGGACTATGTCAGTAGCCTTCTAGTCGGTCTTCTGTCCTGCTGGCTGTGTTTCTGTTCTCTCTGGTCCAGCCCACACGTTTCTTCCAGTTACTTTGCTAAAATAATCATTTCGTTTCACTGCTTACAAATCTCTGAAGGCATCTCCTTGATATGTTGATAGTTTGAGCAGCTGAACACCAACCCTTTATGTGGTTCCATTGGCAGGGTTTTCCAACAGTAGCTTCAGATTTATTTTTTCTACTTGACACCTCCTTTCTCCCTCTAAACCCCCATGTTCTAGCTGGATTGAATCGCCTTGAAGTTTGTTTAATTGGCCCTATGCTTAATTTCTTACAAATTAAAAAAAAAATTGTAAAAGTTACATAACACAAAACTTGCTCTCTAGACTTTTTTTTTTTTTTTTTAAACTTTTATTTTAGGGGGAGAGATAGAGGATAGAGATACATCGCACAAGTGGGGTAGGGGGGAGGGGAAAGAGAGAGAGAGAGAATATGAATCTTCAGCAGGCTCCATGCTAAGCAGGATGTGGGATGCAGGGCTGGATCCCACAACCCTGAGATCATGACCTGAGTCGAGATCAAGAGTTAGACGTTTAACCGACTGAGCCACCCAGGCGACCCCTCCGCCCCCCATACCACTGTAATTTAAATAGTAACTAAACGGTAACTGAGGGTAGGAACATACTCAGAAGCCATTAGCCATTTAAAATCTTTTCTGGGATAAGGTGGAATATAGATAAATGAAGTTGAGAAATTATTCTTGAGCATGTGGTCTCTGAAGTAAATGTAACAATGCATTAGAACAGGGGGAAAAGGACATTGGATTAATTTGGTTCAGGGATTAAATATTTTTTATTCAGAATAAACTTGAACAGACTGTCTTCCTTTAAACTGTGAAAATCAGAGATAATTGGCATGTGTATTGTAAGTCCTCTTCCCTTTATTGAGCAGGTGGTGTAATAAAGACAACTTGTTGGACTCATGGGCCTTCTTCATTCATGACCAGAAACTGTAGAAGGGACTGATATTGATGGTTTCTCATCTGACACGAAGCATTTGTTTACACTAAAGCAGTTGATGAGTAGAATGGGCTATATAAATAAAATACAGAGGAATTGTATTTGAGAACTGTACCCATAAATCTGTCATTAATCCCTTAGATTTATACTTTTTTATTTAACCTACTGTTTGTCTTATTTATAAGGTCATTGAAGTCCTCAAATATGAAGAACTGGAGGGTGTTTTTAAAATTTTTGTTTGTTTTTGAAAGTGTGTATTAGCCAAGTAACATCTCTCAGTAAACGTAGTAATAGAAGCTAACGTTAATTGAGCACTCATTGCTCAGTTATTTCCCTAAACAGCTTGCATGTATTCTCATTTGATCTTAGAATGATCATCTGATGCACATGTCATTATTTCCCTGTATAGATAACGGAGCCATTGGGGTCAGGTATGAATGCAAGTAACAGCTTACTGAACTAACCGTGGCTTAAACAAGTAGAGATAGAGGCCCAGAGGTAGGTGGTCTAGGACTTGGAAGGACTCTGCAGTACCGTCAGGGACCCAGGTCTCACCTCCTCTGCACCATAGAGCACGTTGATTTCCTTCTTGATGTCCATTACCTCTTGATTATAAGATGGCAGCTGCAGTTTTACTTACCACGAGCTCATTCCAGCCAGGTGAAGGAGGAAGGCAGAGGAGCAAGAAGGGCTTTCTTCTGGTGAGGCTTTGTTTGTGTTCTATTGAGTACAGAAGCCCTTCTGAGGTACCTCTTCCTATATCTCATTGGGCAGAATTGGATATTTAGCAGAGGAGGCTGAGGAATGGAGTGTCCTAGCTGTCTAGGCTCAGCAGTAGAGGAAGGCAGAGGGGATGCCGTGGATGGTTTGGGGTAACCATTGCACAGTTCTCTCTCTAGATTGGATCTGGGCTTAGTGATCACCAAAAGCAATTTCCTCCTTACAGAAAATGGAACACTGCTATGTTCTGGCAGAATTATGAGTCACTAAGCTGTTTAATGATGAGAGATTCTTTGGAGTAAAAAGCTTGAGCTTTAGTGGACAGTTGCCAGGAAATCTAGGGCCACTGGTCAGAGTTCTTTTGTTTTTTACTTAAAAATTTTAAATTCCAGAGAAATAAGTAGTGATGTGTTTGTATAGTCAACGTTTATTTCCTAAGGTTTTACATTTCCTAGGAGACCTTCATTTGTTTGAAATTATCTGTCTGAATACAACATCAGTTACAATGTTTTAAAACTGAAAGTATTAAGATTTTCCATGAATAACTAGGTTCTGATAGAAGTAGAATATAGCCTCTGAGAGAAGGAATTTTCCTCTAAACCATGGTCTCCTATTGCAGGATTATTTTGTAGGCACTTTGATTGTAAATTTTCTAAGAGTCTCTTTACATGCCCGTCCTATTTTGGTTCACATCCCTAACATTTTTACCATAGTTGTTGCAATATTTAGTATTTTAATTGTAGTTGTGAGAAAGAATGCTGTTGATTCTCTGCTTGGTTTGATCGCTTTCAGCATCTGCTGTCCATTTAAATCTTCGAAACTTAGCCAAGTCGTAGAAGGGACGCTCATAAGATAGATCTCATTACAGCAGCCATTTGTGCTACCATGACAGGTGTTCTCTACGCAGCAAAGTAGGACATGTGTATATTATGTGGGAAAATATTAGAAAGCAATTCATATTGTTTGGCTTTTGATGTCTTTTTTTAAAAAACTGCTATTTTCTGAATTCGGAACTTTGTGACGTTTGAGTATCTCTCAACCAAGGACGTAGAAGTTTTTTCTTTGCCTCTTGTTTTAAACTTCACTAAAGAAATCTTTCCGTGAACTAGAATTTGAAATTCAGTTCGTCTCCCTTTTGCATTTTACTGGCTAATGTGAAGAAACTAATACTTCTTTATTACCAGAAAAGTTTTCGGATACCTTTATGTAACAGGGAAATTACATTTTTCAGCCATTGCCATTACTATTTATAGACATGGCAGCAGTGAGACTTGTGTGCTTTCTAAAGTTATCAGAATCTTTCTGCACTTGGAATAGGACAAAGTAATTAAAGTGAGTTTTGATCAACAGCCTGTGCCAACTCTGTTGGGTAATTTTCTAAAAAGAAGTTATAGAATAAGCATTTGTTGTTTCAGACACTGTTTCTTGAGTATTAAAAAAAAGTTGTTTTTTCAGTGTTTATTTTTGAGAGACAGAGCATGTGTGGGAGAGGGGCAGAGAGAGGGACACACACCCACACACACACACACACACCCCCAAAGCAGGCTCCAGGCTCTGATCTGTCACCACAGAGCCCGATGCGGGGCTCCCAACTCACGGACCGTGAGATCGTGACCTGAGTTGGAGTTGGACACTTCACTGACTGAGCCACCCAGGCGCCCCTGTTTCTTTAGTATTTTTACTGGTTCCATAAAATTAAGCATCCTCTTGTGTTTTGTTTATTAAAAGATGCATGTGTTTAAAATAAATTTTTATTTCCTATAGACAGTGGGACGAACAATTGGATCCTCGGCTGAATGCAAAACAGAAAGAGGCTGTTCTGGCCATCACAACTCCTCTTTCAATCCAGCTGCCTCCTGTCCTCATCATCGGACCCTATGGGACAGGCAAAACGTTCACTCTAGCTCAGGCCGTCAAGCACATACTCCAGCAGCAGGAGACGAGGTGAGATGGTGCTATGTGTGCTCCGATTTCATTAGGAGGGCACGACCTCTGTTCTTGTTGTGAATGCAAAGCTAAGACAATTTTTAATTCAGCTTGGAAAAATTAAAAAAAAAAAAAAAAAAAAAAAAAAAAAAAAAAAAGACCCACACCAAAACCCCAAAGGACTAAAATTTGAATTCTTTCAAAATATACTGTTTTTAAAAATTGGCAATGTAGAGAATGATAGCTTTTAAATAGCCATCAAAGCTCCAAGACTGCTAAGGAATTGTGATATATGTTAGAGCCAGAAGAGTTGGGCATATAAAAAACATTTTGTGTGATAGATTTAAAAAATGATTTGGGGGAACCAGTTTCCTTGACAGCTTAAAGAGTAGTACAGTTTCCTAAAAACATCACTGAATGATATGTAGACAAGACTGAGTAGGCTGAGGGGAATGTGTAATGTTAAGATGGCCGCTGCTTTTGTTTGGTATTCTACTGCTTGAATAGCTTTGTGTTTTATCATTCTTTTTATTTGCACCGTTTATTTCAGCAGGATTCTCATTTGCACCCATTCTAATAGTGCTGCTGATCTCTACATAAAGGATTATTTACATCCATATGTAGAAGCAGGCAATCCCCAGGCAAGACCTCTCAGGTATTTTTTTAAGGCTTATTATGTATCTGTATCATACTTTGTTATTCTTAAGAAAAGGTGTCTGTAAAGATTTTAGTAACTTCGAGAATACAAAATCTTGAACTGTGTATTGGCATTTGGAGGTTATGCCTTTTGAAGAAGCCATTTAAAATTAAGGAAAAATTTTAAAATCTTCGACCATTGATTTCGTAAACATTAAGCAAAGAGAAAGACATCCTTTTTTAAGTTTTGTATGTAAAAATGTTGAGCAGATTTTGATGTGTACCTCTAAAAGCTACTATGATGAAATAATATAAATATGATTTGTTTAAATCAAATTTAATTAAAATTCTAGCATAGTTTGCATGGCAGAGTAGTCATGCAGTGGTCATAAGATTTTGACTGTGATCATGCAGGTAATTTCATAGGAACTACCCATTAGAGACGCATGAAATACTGAAATGATCTCTGTAACAAAATGTAACTGACTGGTATTTACAACTTTTTGCTATCGTGTAAGAGACAAAGTGTAGAAGAGACGTTTACGTTGATGTAGAAAGGTCCTTTTGAGTGTATATGGATATAAAATGTACTTAAACACAGATTGTGGGGGAATAAAATCCTTTTCTTCAGAAAACAATAATCATTAAATGGTTGTTTATTACACCATTTGCTTTCATTGTTATATGAATTAATGTTTAGTTTTGCCATTTTACAAACTAATATGTCATGCCCTGTGTTGTTTGAATACAATTATTGTTTATCAGTTAATTTCTAACCACACTTTTGAATCATAATCCACTAACTTTTTGTTTCTAGTTGAGTCCAGGCATGGAAAAATGAGATTATGCTATTTAATTCGTAATAAGCACAACCAAAGCCATTTGAAAGATTTTACAATTGCATAAAAAAGAACAAAAGAGAAAAATGTGGTGTGACCTGCTAACACAGGGTTTTATGCCATACTTTGTTTTAACTCTGGAAGATAAATTAGAGCAGAAATGATCCAGTAGAACCCGGTTGTATTTAATAAGAAAACATCACCTATATATAATCACTGTAAATGAAAATGAAAATGTGGTATTTATCAGTGGATAAGTTCATCAGTACCTATTTTGTTTCAGATTCGAATCTTTTTTAGTCATAAGTGAAAACTCAGTAGTGAGTAGTGGTTTTGCTCTGAGTGTCCTTACTTTAATGGAGGTGTTTGTTTTGTTTGCTTTTATTGTTGGTGTGTGTGTCTGTTTATGTTTGTGTATGTATGTGTTATATGGGGATGGTGACAACCTCAATTATCATGGTGTACTTGACTTAGAAACAGTGGAGGAAAGCCCCCTGGAATCTTGATTGACCTAGGATACGTCATTTGATATTTGGGGCAGAAGAGCCCCACCATGTGACTAGCATTGTGTTTAGCTTTTCTCACGTAAAGTAATGTTTTGGAGGTTATAATCCACATAGTACATTGAAATCTGTAGAATAAGAAGTTCTGTTTCAATAGGGTCTGTATAGTTGTAGTGGTCCACAAACAGAAACTCGCCTCTAGCAGAAAATCTCACCTCTCCACACATCTCAAGAGTGGTTCAGTCAAAAAGCTTGAAAAATATCTAAATATAAATTTCAAATTATTTTATTTAGTAAATGGGATAAAATAAGAAAAGTCTTGACTTTCCTAATAGTTTCTTTTTGTGGCCCTACGTTTTTACCATAGTTTTTCTCTTTGGGAAAGGTGTTAACTTGTAAATGTAGTTCCTAGGAGGATAATGCATTGAATAATTAAAATTTATTAGTGCCATCTGTTACTACATTAACTCAGATTAGTTTACAATTGCCCTGCTAGACCTCAAACACAAGAGGTTTGGGAGACGGGATAGAGGGCATTAGAATGGCTGAGCGCTCTGAGGAGATTAGCTTTATCCCAGTTGTCCCAGGATGCAGGGGAAAGAACACAAGAGGGCACCAAGTGTCTGTGTGTGACTTGGAAGATGTGCTGTCTCTATGATGTAAGAGTTTGTCTTCTGCACCGCGTCGTCTAGAGTGGGCCCTGGTAAACGCCATAAAGTGGGGAAATAGTCATAAGCATTAAATCGTTTAATTCAGTCAGTATGTTTAAATATAACACACTTTTATGGTTGAAATGTATAAAATTCAGTATTACGTGCCAGGAGTTGAGCTTAAGATATTTGGGGATGGAGGTTTTAGAAACCATTTTAGATTACATTTTGTTTTGGTTTTTATTTCTTACTTCATTAGAATTAGTAGACTTTAAGATGGAAGAGAGAGGAAAACACAGTTTCTGTGTGTGGTTCTGCTGATCAGTATCTGGTTCTGGCAGATTACTTAGTAGATCGAGGTCCTCTATGGAAAGTGTATATTTATTGCTTTCTGGGCAAGTAGAAGGTATTTATTGTTCTATATAGATTTTCAAAGTAATAGATTTTATTCTGGGATCAAGTCTTTCTGATTCTGTAGTGTCTTGAGTAATAACATTTTGCTGGGTTGTTTATTGCATATGAATTCAATACATGAATAAAATTTCAGTGAATTAAGATTATGTATTACCAGACAGTCTCCTGCTCCACATAATTCATGTGGGATCTCTGGATGGTTTGTTTCTAGAAGTTTGTAAATTACTTAATTGGTGTCATATTGCATACTGTGAGCTTGAATATGTCACTTGTCACTATTCTCCAGTTTTGAAAATGTTGGGTGTGTTTTTTTAAAGTTTGTTTAGTCATTTTGAGAGACAGAGAGACAGAGGATGCAAGCAGGCGAGGGGCAGAGAGAGAGAGAGAATCCCAAGCAGGTGCTGCACTGTCAGTGTGGAGCCCGACGCGGGCCTCGAACTCACAAACCGTGAGATCATGACCTAAGCTGAAACCAAGAGTCATATGCTTAACCAGCTGAGCCACCTGGGCACCCCTGTTAGGTGTGTTTTAGATAATCCTATAGACAGTGTCCACCTTAACTGTTAGCAAAATGAAAGTACCAAGAAAATGTTTAAATCGTTTTGAAGTCAGCACTAGAATATTGTACTTTTAAGGAAATACAGGCCTAATGATCAAACTTTGTCTTTTTATTAGCTTCAACATGAGGTGGCTTTCCAAGGTAACTGTAAAAAAAGTCAGTAGTGAGACTTAGAACTTCAAAAATTTTTATTTTTTCTTTGAGGGAGAAGTGGTACTTGGCATGAGTTTTGATGAATAATTTGAAAAACCATTTTTCCAATTTTACCATGGAAAGTATGGAAAATCTAGAAAATAAGGAAGAAAATAAAAATTATCTATAATCTCACCACACAAGATAAATACTAATAACATTTTGGAGTTTAGTTTCTAGTAATTTATGTGTTTAAACACGTATTTTAGTTAATATTAATGGAATCAGAATTTGTAAATGATTTTTTATATAATTTGTAAAATGAGATTTTTCATATATTTAAAAGTAAATTCTGCTTTGTTGATCTGATTAAACATTTTTTATTAAAACCTAAAATATGTTGTTGAACATTTTTGCATATTTTAGAAGTGATATTGGTTACTCTTACCAAGTTTATAGTCCTTCCTATCCAAGTAATGTGTTGTTGTTGTTTTAAGTTTATTTATTTATTTTGAGAGAGAGAACACACGTGCGTTGGGGAGGGGCAGAGAGAGAGAGAGAGGGAGAGGGAGAGAGAGAGAGAGAAAATCTCTAGCAAGTTCTGCACTGTCAGTGCAGAGCCTGATGTGAGGCGTGAACCCATGAACTGTGAGATGATGACCTGAGCTAAATAAAACCAAGAGTTGGATGCTTAACTGACTGAACTACCCAGGTGCCCCCAGAGTAATGTTTTTAAAATACATTTCTTTGTTTTTTTATTTATAGAAATATTTGTATATTTCAACGTTTATTTATTTTTGGGACAGAGAGAGACAGAGCATGAACGGGGAAGGGGCAGAGAGAGAGGGAGACACAGAATCGGAAACAGGCTCCAGGCTCTGAGCCATCAGCCCAGAGCCTGACGCGGGGCTCGAACTCACGGACCGCGAGATCGTGACCTGGCTGAAGTCGGACGCTTAACCGACTGCGCCACCCAGGCTGTATATTTCATTTATATATATATATATATATATATATATATATATATATATATATATATATATATATTTCATTTATAGCACATGAGCAGGGGAGGGGGGCAGTGGGAGAGAGAGGATCTTAAGCAGGCTCCATGCTCAGCGTGGAGCTCAGTGTGGGGCTCGAGCCCATGACCCTGGGATCATGACCTGATCCAGAATCAAGTCAGATGCACAACTGACTGAGCTACTCAGGTGTCCCAAAATATATTTCTTTACTTTTCTCTTATAATTTATACTTAGGATATTTATTAAATACCTTTTTGTGTGTGGGGGGGGGGGCGGGGGGGGGCTTTGCTTTGCTTAAAAGCAATAACCAGTTCTAAGTGTTTCATAAAGAACACCTTTTAGAAGATCCTGAGATTAGGATTTGTGCATATTACATTTGAGCTACCTTTGAAATATCCTAAAGGAGACAAGTGTTAAATAAAAAGTTGGGTAGCATCCTGGAGCTCAGAGATGAGGTCGTGGCTGGAGAGAGAAAAATGTGAGTTATTAGAGTATTTATTGGTGGTGATCAAAACCATTGGCCTGAGATCGTCAGGGGGAGAACAGAGGCCAAGAAGAGGAGTATGTGAAGACTAAGCCTGGAGGAGCCCTAACCCGGAGAGGAAGAAGGAAGGCAAGGAAAGGTTGAGTCATGGAAGCTGAGGGAAGAGAGTGTTGCGGGGAGGGAACGAGCACAGAGCTGGCTGCTGCTAACACATCAAGTACCTTGGTGGGCCTGGAGAGTGTCCGGAAGATTTAGTGACATGGACGTTTATGTCCCGTGATCAGACCGCACACTCTCCTGAGTTCTTTCCTACTTCTTTGACTGCTTCTTGCCAGTTTCCTTTGCCGTATCCCTCTCCTTTTCCCATCAGTAATTCTCCCAACTAGTTTCTTTTTTAGCTACACTTCCTCTCCAACTGATCTCATGTAGTCCCGTGGTTGAAATAGTATCCCAATTGTATAGGTCTTGTCCCAGATATTCTTCTGAACTTCAGACTTCTATATCCCCCTGCTTATTGGACATCCCCTGTGGATGTCTGCTACTGAATTTGTCCAAAACCAAATTCTCAGTTCCCACTTCAAATCTGTTCCTCAACTTTCACCATCTTTGTAAACACCACTGTCATTCATCCAGTTTCAAAGGCACAGAATCATACTGTCTTTTAAATTGCACATCTGGTTCACCAGTCAAGTCCTGTCAGCATTACCTTCAAAGTGTATACTGAATCCAGCCATTTTCACACCTTCACTGTTATCATCGTGGGCCAGGCTGCCCTCTTTTCTCTTCCGGACCCTTGCAACAACCTCCTAACTGGTCTCCCTGATTCTCTCCCCTGCCCGTGCCTCTGCCCCGGTCAGTGGTGTATTGCAGCCCGCTTGTAGTGGCTTGTGAGAGCCAGTCATGTATGTGCCTTCCCAAGTTCATGTTCAGTGACATCATGTTGCTAGCTTGAAATCGGCCATGGTTGTAGATTTTATACCACAAAAGTCAGCAAACACTACACGTCAGCTCCACCCCCACCCTCCAAGCTGGCTGTTCAGTGTTTATGAGCACCCCACTGTCTGGCCTACAAACTACCTCCCCAAACAATATATTCCGTATAGAGCAATAGAATGGTCCTTTAATAACATAAGTCAGATTATGTGACTGCCCTGTCAGAACTCTCTGATAGCTTTCCATTAAAATCACAGTAAATCAAAGCTTTTATGAAAGCTTGCAAATCATGTGATTTGTCTCTGTGCTTCCAGCATCGTAGACACCAATAGATCTTTGTTGTACGTGAGTCGGTTAGAGATGGGTGGTGGGAGGTGGGTGGGTGGATGGATGGATGGATGAGTCGTTTCTGTACCATTTAAGTAGTCTGTTGCATGAGGCCCATTATTTTTCTTTTGCAATTAATGGAAGAGATACTCTTTTTTTTTTTTAATGTTTTATTATTTTGAGAGAGGGAGCAGGGGGAGGGGCAGAGAGAGAGGGAGAGAAGAACCCAAGCAGGCTTCATGCTGTCAGCACAGAGCCCGACGTAGGGCTCAAACTCACAAACTGAGACATGACCTGAGCTGAGCCACCCAGGTGCCCCGAGATAATCTTTCTGAAGATTTTCCGGTTGTCCATAATTTAAATTTATTTTTAAATGTCCTTTAGAACTTTAGATAGAGGTCTGTTTACATATAGGTGTAAGAATATATTCTGATGGGAAACGCAGATAACTGTAGGTGCACAGCTCACTGTTTTTTGTTAGCATAGATAATTGCAATATGAGTTAAGTATATTTTTATAAGAATATTCTAGAAAAAAAGTAACTCCCAAGGGGGAATGTTTCGAATTTTAAAAACTATAGTGCTTATGAAACTGTGTATCATTCTGCGGTAAGGTTAATCTGAACACTTAAAAATAAATACTTATTTTGTGATCGTGCATATGCTTTCTTCTTGAATCCTTTTTTGGTAGGGCAAACTCACAGTTGTATGTTAAATTTTAATTCAGTAGAGTGTTAATGGTTATCGGATTTATTTGTGAATTTCCAGATACCATAGTCTTCACATAATAATGTCATTTTTTTTTTATAATGCTGGTAAGATGTTAATAAATATAAATAGGAAATATTGTCTTCTTTTATAGGGTATATTTCAGAAATCGCTGGGTTAAGACTGTCCACCCAGTTGTGCATCAGTACTGTTTGATCTCAAGCGCACATTCCACCTTTCAGATGCCACAGAAAGAAGATATTCTTAAACACCGAGTGGTGGTTGTTACATTGAATACTTCCCAGTACCTCTGTCAGTTGGACCTTGAACCTGGTATGCTGACTCAAGACACAGATAGGGTGTCCCTGAATGCTTGGGGCCTCTGCATTCAGTTTAGACCAGGGGTTGGCAGACGATAGCCTGTGGGCCAAATCTGGCCTGTTGTCTGTTTTTGTAAATAAAGTTTTATTGGATGGAACACAGCCATGCCTGTTTAACTGTGTATTACCTATGGGTGCCTTTGTGCCACAGCAGCTGAATTGAGTAGATGAAACAGATTGTATGGCCAACAAAACCTAAAATATATACTGTTTGGCCCTTTACAAAGGAAAAAAAAAAGTCAACCCCTAGTTTAGACTTTTGAGTGACTACTGTTTTATTTGTTCTCTGATCAGATGGCATTTACTTACTACCAGTCATGTGAAAAATTCAAACTTGGATAGTAGCGCTTTTTACAATTTTCTCAAGTTTTTGTTGTAAAATACTTTTATAGTGTAGAGACAGCAATCATGATAGATTTTTTTTTTTAGACATACTATTAAGATTATATTGAAGTACAGGAATCTGTAAAGTCAAGCTAATATTATATGAAGTACAGATACAAGGTGACAAGTAATTCTGATACATATGGCAGAACTTAACCATCAAAAAGTGGTACCACCTTAAGGTATTTGCTTTGGAAGGATATTCATTTATTGCTGCCATATTATCATGGTCGACATTGCTCAACACTTTTTTGCTCTCTCCTTTTGGAATTGCTTTCAGAGCCAGTGACAGATTCTTATGAACCTTCAAGTCCCTGGAAAGTAGATACTGTTCTCTTCACCTTGAATTCCTGGCATCTGGCCCAGGGTATAGACACCTGGAGGCCCTTGATAAACCTCTGTTTATCTAAAGTGAATGAATGGTGGCCAGACGTTTTTTTTTTTTTGAGGGTAGATTTAATTTTAGAACAGCTTCAAAATCTTTCTGAGACATGTTTGGTAAATAAGGCAGGTGATCAAACTGAGCAATACCATTAGGGGTAAAAAAAAAAAAAAAAGAGAGAGAGAGAGAGACGTGCCTCTCATGTAATGAGACTTATTTTCTTGTGCACGCAGCTCATAGCTGGCTGGTGAGGGCAGTTACAAAAGCAGAGTTTCAAAAATGTTTTGAAAAGTGACTGCATCATTGGAATGAGTTCTATTTCCTCCCAACTGACTTCTTTGAATGGAACAACACTTATTTGAAATGTAAATTTTGGTATGTTTATTTAACAATCAGTCTCATTACTTTATGGTTCTACTCTGCCTGTGTGCCGCTTAGATGAAATGCCGAAACCTCCGAGGCAGTAGAGTTTTGTGAGAAAGTTAAGAAAGGCTTTGAAGAGCAAGAATGTAGAAGAACACTTACAAGTTGCCTGTGTGCTTTGTTCTGGGTGTTTATACCTGATTTCATTTCATTCAGCCCTGTGGAGGGAGGGTTCTTCTATAGATAAGGCTCTGGCTCAATTAATTTGATTAATTCAAGTTACCTTTACTAGCTTTTAGCAATAGCTATAACAGTTTCATGATTTATCCCGTTGCTGATTCAAGCCTACCTCTGTTTAATTAAAACGTTATCTAATGAAAACAGTAGTTTTCAAGTAATTAGTTTTGTAGGACAAAAAGCACAAAGTCTCCTTAACAGGGCCCTGTATCATGTTTAGGCCACTGTCAGGAAATAGACAACAGTGATTGATACATACACTATCAACCATAGCCATTTGTATGAGTGGATGATATGGGTGGCTATCACTGCTGGTCAGTACGATTTAGAAAGTTCCCAACCTAAAAGCAAGTTGCGTTAGAAAGTTGCATAAAAAGATAGTTTGGAACTTGCTGGTGTACATAGAAATAGAGGTTAGGTTCTTGGGCCCTCCTCACAGGCAGCTAGCTAATTAACCCAGCGAGTTTTATAACTTGTCATTTTGTGGAGAAACCATTTTGTTTCTTTGCTATGCTAATAAAAAGAAGACCCCCTTCTTCCTGCCTCGGTGTGTTGACAGTAGGGCAGAACATTTTCCTTCTCCACGTTGAGACCGTGAGGAGATTTTTGTCTCTTTCTGTCCTTAGGGGCAACAGGACTTTCCCTTCCTTTCTGTACTGGAATCCTGTGCCCCAGTGTGAGTGGCGGTGGCAGTCAAGATGTGGGATGTCTCCTACTGTGGGGTTTGCATCTGGGGGACATTAGATAACATGTTTTTGACATTCACCTTTCACTTTTTGCACTCTAGTGATTCCCCCTCCCCAGCCAGGGTAGGCTCTTAAGACTAAACAGTTTTATCAGTCTGTCTAGCCACATATATAAACACATGAAACAAACCCTAAATAATCAAATTAGTGAATCTGCTAATCAGTTACCCCCTCCCCTTTGTTTCAGTAAAGGTTAGATTATAACTTTCTCCCTTATATTAGATTTTAGGTATGATTTCTTTATTTTAATGTTTAATATGCATGGTAAAGCTAGAATTACTTATAAACTACCATTATTTTAGTTTCGATGTTTCACCACATAAATAGTGAGAAGACTGTCAGTGTTTAGTTGCTGGTCTTTCTTTTTGGTGAAAAGCTGCTATCTTGTACTTTAAACATCTTTTTTATATATACTCCATCAACTGTTAATCTTGGGGCCCTTAGCATCAAATACCATTTCATATCTATTATTGGGTAAAATGGTTATTTCCTGTCCTCTCTGTTCTTTAAATAATGATTTAAATTGACGATTTTCTAAATTCAGGATTGGCTTAAAAGTACCCCTAACTCTGAAATCAGCACACTGAAGTCTTTCCTTAGCAGAAAAGAACAGAACTCCTGCTACCTTTATTGCTGTTTTAAATCTGCTTTACTGTGTTTATACTGTACTTTGTAGGGTTTTTTACACACATTCTGTTAGATGAAGCTGCCCAGGCCATGGAGTGTGAAACCATTATGCCTCTAGCGTTAGCAGCTAAAAATACGCGGATTGTCTTGGCTGGTGACCACATGCAGGTGCGTGCCCTCTGCGTCATCGTCGTGAAGGGACTTCTAATTACAATTTCCTGTTTAATATTCTGTTTTCTAAAACATCCCTTGAAATTGTGCCATCCATTACAGTTTAAGTACTTCATCCCACTGTTTTGGATCTAGAGTGGAATGGAGGAGTCTATCAGTGTTTATAATTTTCATGTTTTGAATTTAAAGTTCAGATTTCTATAGGGTGAATAGAATAGAGTAGAATAGAATAGAAAAGAATAGAATAGAATTCTTTTCTTTATACAATAAATTTTAATGATTCTTCCTACAGTTCCCCAATTCTTGTCCCTAACATTTGTTTTCATGAAGGGTTGATTTTTTTTTTTCCCCGCCATCATAGGGAACAAAGTACACCTAATTCAAAATAATAGTCCCAATCTCAAAGAATGTGACTAATTTTCAATACCTATATATGAAAGAGAAGTACACTTTTTCTATTAATACCTGTTATACAAAGTTGCAGTTTGAAGTTCCTTCTCTTCTGCCGCGGTTGAAATTGAACCAATATAGTGGTGTAGCCATGAAGACATCCAGGAAAGAGTTGAATGTGGAGGAAGAAATTCTGTTTTGTTTCTTTGCCAAAAGTAGTTTAATTTTGTTCTTTAGCGATCAAAGGGATGATCAAGAGTGACTAACCTTATACTTTATGAGATAAAAAAATGTTATTTCACTAATTATTAAAAATCTTTTAGTCAGAGGCTGTGTATCCTTCCAGCTCACCATTTTAATTTTTTTTTTTTTTAACGTTTATTTATTTTTGAGACAGAGAGAGACAGCATGAACGGGGGAGGGTCAGAGAGAGAGGGAGACACAGAATCTGAAACAGGCTCCAGGGTCTGAGCCATCAGCACAGAGCCCGACGCGGGGCTCGAACTCAAGGACCGCGAGATCATGACCTGAGCCAAAGTCGGCCGCTTAACCGACTGAGCCACCCAGGCGCCCCTCAGCTCACCATTTTAAATAGCTGATCAATTTTAGTGAAATAACTCATTGACTCCCCCCAGTGATGCAATGGGTTGTATCCCTGAAGTTCCAGAAGTAGTAGCTGTTTATTATTATGTTGGAGGAGCCCTTTGTTGACTATAGGCTACAGTTGATAGAATGAAGTGAAAAGTTAGAAATTTTAGCCAAGTTCTGTACAGTAGTAAAATTGTTTAGAGAAAATATTTTTGATTCTGCTTATTCCAGCATTGAGATTTAGTACATCAGAAGTTTCAGCATAATGGACTTTTTATAAGTAGGTTATACAAATACTACTTGTGTATTTAGTTAAATTTTCTCTGTATGTTTGTCTGTTACAGCTCAGTCCTTTTGTTTACAGCGAGTTTGCCAGGGAGAGAAACCTTCATGTGTCATTACTTGATCGACTCTATGAGCATTACCCTGCCGAGTTTCCGTGTAGGATCCTCCTGTGTGAGAATTACCGCTCCCATGAAGCTATCATCAAGTAGGTGTGAACTGCCCCTTCTGTGTCACCCTTCTTCTGGTGTGGTAGAGGAGAACTCAAAATGGCACCGTTACTAGGGACAGTCTATTCCCAGCACAGTTATATGGTGTCCCCAGTGTTGGAAATTATGTTAAATTTTATTTCTGTAACAGAATACCTCAAAAGTCAGCTGCAATTTTTCACAAAGTAGGGCAGTTCTGGAAACTACAACTTTATTTATTTATTTTTCTTTTCTTTTCTTTTCTTTTCTTTTCTTTCTTTCTTTTTTTTTTTAAATATGAAATTTATTGTCAAATTGGTTTCCATACAACACCCAGTGTTCATTCTACCAGGTGTCCTCCTCAATACCCATCACCCACCCTCCCCTCCTTCCCACCCCCCATCAACCCTCAGTTTGTTCTCAGTTTTTAAGAGTCTCTTATTGGAAACTACAACTTTAAATTCTACCAGTCATGATGTTTTTCTGTGACTAAATATGTAATACGTATGTAAAACTATGTCATGTAGTAAACAGATATATTGACATACTGATTTGCTTTTATGTCTGGTTATGTTATACAAGGAATCTGTTATAAAAAGGAAGGAAGGAAGGAAAAACCATGAAACTTAGTCATAAAGTTTTTAAAGGTTTTCTATTAAATGTAGTATGCATCCATGAAACTAAAAATATCATAAGTGACAGCTCAGTGAACAGTCACAAACTGAACACACCCATGTAACCGGCATCCAGATCAAGAAACAGAATATCTGGAAGGCTCCTTTGTGTTCCTTTTCAGTCATTAACCCCACCCAAAACCTCATGTTTTAAAGTTTAATAGAATTATTTGAGTCAGTGAAAACAATTTTTAGGATTCTCTGAAAACAATAAGATCTAAAAGTAAATTTAGACTTGAGTATATCTTTTATCAATGTCTTAAAATGTGATTCTCTTTTTATTATTGCCAGTCATTTTCTTCAGTCAGTAATAAATCAAATACTTGCTATCTTCAGCAGGAAAAAGTATTCATTTTACATTTGAAAACTTGAGTGTCCTTCAGTTCTGTGTTTCGGGGTCTATGTGTCTTTGTGTTTGCATGTGTAAGTAAATGAACCATATAAATAAAAATATGGGGGCGTCTGGGTGGCGCAGTCAGTTAAGCGTCCGACTTCAGCCAGGTCACGATCTCGCGGTCCGTGAGTTCGAGCCCCGTGTCAGGCTCTGGGCTGATGGCTCGGAGCCTGGAGCCTGTTTCCGGTTCTGTGTCTCCCTCTCTCTCTGCCCCTCCCCCGTTCATGCTCTGTCTCTGTCTGTCCCAAAAATAAATAAACGTTGGGAAATAAATAAATAAATAAATAAATAAATAAATAAATAAATAAAAATACGTATTAACCAAGAAAATAAAGTAGCTTGCAATTTCCTCATAGAGCAAGCTTTTCATCTAGTATTGAACTATTGTCATTTCTTCCTTTTCTTTCTGTATTCTGGCTTCATACCTTGCCAGATCAATTCATTTAGCAATGGTATACCAGGAGCCTACCCTGTTGTTACTGCTGTGGTTACTTTTGGAGAAAATCTTGCCCTCATAAGTGTTGAATTAATTATGGACATAAAGCAAAATTATTAAAATTGACTGATAATTTTTTTTATGGGTGGAATTAATTTTGATGATAAATTACTATGAATGTATGTATGTATGTATGTATGTATTTTGGTCTTTTTTTGTTTTTGCAGTTACACCTCTGAGCTCTTCTATGAGGGCAAACTGATGGCCAGTGGAAAGCAACCAGCACACAAGGATTTCTACCCACTAACTTTCTTTACAGCACGAGGGGAAGATGTACAAGAAAAAAATAGCACAGCTTTTTATAATAATGCAGAGGTACCTAAGTTCTTCTGCAGATTGTTAACATTTTCTCAATTACATAGTTTGTTCTTGTTGAGTGTTTAAGATTTGGGGTTGACATCGTATTGTGTGTTATTTGCATGAAAGTGGTAGGGGACGTTTATTCTTTCTGTATAACATTGATTTGTTCATGATGAACCCCCTGTGGGAAACAAAAACTGATTTACATTTTGATTACATTTGATTTACATTTCTTTTAAGATTTTATTTTTAAGTGATCTCTATACCCAATGTGGGGCTTAAACTCACAACCCAGAGATCAAGATTGAGACTCACCTACCCCACTGACTGAGCCAGCCAGGCACCCTTTGATTTACATTTCCTATGACAAAATACAAAATATATGACTTTGTTTAAAAGAAAAGCCAATATTATTTTCATATAATTATTAGTTAGCCATCTCAAATAGACTATGATTATATTTCATAGTACATACTCAGATGAGTCATCGTTATTTTTTATTTATTTTTTAATTTTAGAAAGAGAGTAAGTGCAAGCAGGGCAGAAGGGCAGAGAGAGAGAGAGAGAGAGAGATTTTATTTTTGAGAGAGAGAGAGAGAGCACGAGCAGGGGAGGAGCAGAGAGAAAGGGAGACAGAATCCAAACAAAGCAGGCTCTGTGCTGTCAGCGCAAAGCCTGACTTGGGGCTCGATCCCACGATTCTGGGATCATGACTTGAGCTGAAGTCAAGAGTCAGATGCTCAACTGACTGAGCTATCCATTTGCTCCTCAAATGAGTTATCATTTTGGGGGTGGCTGGGTGGCTCAATCAGTTAAGTGTCTGACTTAAAAAAAAAATTTTTTTTTAATGTTTATTTATTTTTGAGAGAGAGAGAGAGAGATAGAGACAGAGATAGTGAGAGATACAGAGCACAAGCTGGGGGAGGGCAGAGAGAGAGGGAGACACAGAATCTGAAGCAGGCTCCAGGCTCTGAGCTATTAGCGCAGAGCCTAACACGGGACTCGAACTCACGAGCTGTGAGATCATGACCTGAGCCAAAGTTGGACACCCAACAGATTGAGTCACCCAGGCACCCCAAAAGCATCTGACTCTTGATAATGGCTCAGGTTGTGATCTCAAGGTTGTGAGAGTGAGCCCTGCCTCAGGCTCTGCCTTGAGCTTGGTGCCTGCTTAGGATTCTCTTTCCTCCTCTCTCTGCCCCTCCCTGACTCGTGTGCCTGCACGCAATCTCTCTTTCAAAATAAATGAATAAACTTAAAAAAATAATAATAATAACAAGTCAGACTTGAATTGCAGAGTCATGTGCTCCAGGATCTCCAGGGAGATCACACAGGCCCCGATGACAGTGTTGCTAAGCTATTAGGTGCTATGTAACTTGTATGGTTCTCTTACAGTTTCTGACTTTTTAGGTGCAGAGAGAATGTGGGTAATATGGTCAGATCAGGCAGCAGACTAAAACCTGGTGAAGACTTTTAGGGCCAGCAGGCCAGGGACCCTTGGGTTAGGTTCTGGTTGTCACGAGGGAGTAGGGTCTTGGACTTCAGGAAACCCAGAGGAGGGCATATGCTTGTTGGTCATTAGAAGAATGGTTTCTGGTCTATGATCTCCATTTCCCTTTCTTCTGTTGAGTCCCATGCTTTACTCATTTTATTTACACAGAAATGGGTCTTACTATGTAATAGTAATTCATCTTTCCTTTTAAAAATTGATCATAGGTCTATAGTTAGAAGTCAGTACAAGAAAGTCAACTGCTGTTAACTGTTCAGTGTAGGCCTTCTGCAGCATGGAGCTGTGGCAAATGGGATCTGATGGTCACCAGCTCCAAAACCGCCTAGACTAGCTTTTTCACACCAGGGAGCTCAATAGAGGAGATGGGAACTGCCCCTCAGCTGCTAAGACAGCCTTTTCTGTGACACGGAGCTGTGGGGGGCTGGGTGCAGTCCCTAGCTTGAATGCCCTGGCCTCCCTCTTAGTGTCTGTAGACTTTGTTGAACAAATGCTTCTCAATTAATTTCTTATAAACTCGTTAATCAGTCTCCAGAGACTATGAATGATTGTCTGCTAATTTTGACCAGCTTAACAGCTATCTGTCTGGGATAGAAATTTCCCCAGCTCCTCATATCACCATTCCAAGTCTGTGTATTTTGACTGCAGTTTTATGCATCCCTTCACAGAGGGATGAAGTGGGGAAATGGTTCTGTATTGCTCAGCGGTAGGAACTCTGTGTATGTGTTTGGGGTTGGCGGTGGGTGGGAGACGTGTCTCCGCAGCTTTCATCTACCCCCGTATTTAACCAAATGGGTAAACCTAGGTTTTTCTTATTCCTTATTGCGGTAGACTCCGGCCCGCCTTTCTTATTCCTTGTAGTGAGTCTAGTCCAGGTCTTCAGTCTAGTTTACTTTTCAGAAACCTTGGGCCATCTGCACATCTGAAGCACTTGCTATTAAATCGTTGTCACAAGGGGGACTCTAGTCTCTATCTCTGGCATTCATTGACTTTGTATGTGGCAATGTGGACTGCCTCCTGGCCGATAACCCTCAAGTTCTTGAGTAAAAACTGTCAAATTTTATTTGGCATATTTCACATTGTAAATTTAAATAGATATTATTACCAAATAGTAAATAAATAATGTATTTAAAAGGCAATTAAAAAACTTTCTTCTCTATGCCCATAGAGTCTTGCCTGACCCTCTGTTGAGCTTACCATTTACGTATGCATATACATGCGTGCGCGCGCACACGTGCATATATATACATATATATATATATACATATATATATATGATATTTTTTAAGAGTCTGTTTTCTAAATATACAATAATCTCTTAGCAGGCAGGGAACATGTTTTATTAATCATTGTATTTCCCACTTTGCCAAGCATTGAATGTGTTTGATCAATTTGTTGTATTAAAATACATTGAATTACACTAAAAGTCATACTAATAATCCAGTAAGTAGAGTCCAGAAAATTCAGTTGGGTAAAATGTGGTGTTACTTTATTGCAAGGTTAAGGAAATGGCTTGGGCAAACTTGTACTACTGGAAGGCAGTGAGTTGTCAAAGCGTCTCTTCAATCCAGATTTGTCTTAGTCCCAGCTATGGTTTGATGTTAGCTGTTGGCTGCTTTGCTTAGTCGTATCAGTGGGGGAAGGGGACAGTGCTAGGTCTTGTACTGCTGAGAATTAATGGTGGTGCTGACTCTAGGAATCTTCTGGTTGGCTGTTAATTTCACTGACCTGACCTGGAGTGAATGGACTGAGAAATACCGGGACTTGGTTCTCTGATTCCCTAGTTGGGTTGCTAGTTTCATGGCCCTATCCCTGTCCTCCTGTTTACATAGGAAATAGAACCTGTCCCCATTTAAGAATGGAGGCTAAGAGCACCTGGGTGGCTCAGTTGGTTAAGCGTCCAGCTCTTGATTTCGGCTCAGGTCATGATCTCACAGTTCATAGGATTGAGCCCCGTGTTGGGCTCTGCACTGCCAGTGCGGAGCCTGCTTGGGATTCTCCCTCTCCTTGTCTCTGTGCCCTCACTCTTTCTCTCTTGCCAAATAAATAAAAAATAAACCTAAAAAAAAAAAAAAAAAAAGAATGGAGGCTGAAGGGTGAGGGCCACGTATCCATTACATTGTCTCTGATATTCATGTTTTCATTGGGTGCATTATTGTAGAATTTTACTGTTTGAAATGTACATAAAAATTTTCTTTCTGTGTTCGTATCAGCAAAGCATCACTCCTGTTTAGAGGTAGTTTTTAAATGACATTCGCTAAAATGACATCCTTTATACACGTGTTTCAGTTACTGTATTCTTTCCTCCAAACACTTCATAGCTTTAGATGCATCTGTGTGTTTCTTTAAAGGTCTTCGAAGTGGTGGAACGTGTGGAAGAGTTGAGACGGAAGTGGCCGGTAGCATGGGGGAAGTTGGATGATGGCAGTATTGGCGTGGTGACTCCGTACGCCGATCAAGTGTTTAGGATACGTGCTGAACTTCGGAAAAAGAGATTATCTGATGTTAATGTAGAAAGGGTGCTAAATGTTCAAGGTAAGGATTAATCGAAATGAATTAAGTTATTCAGATGCTTAAATCCCGAAGTGTGTACACATTTGATTTTTAATCCCCAAGATCTCTTTTCTGGACAAGCAACTGTATTTATTTCATACCGAGTTCTTTAATGCCAAATTTGACAGTTAAAGGTCAAGCTCATTTACATGTTTATTACATTTTCATATCCAAATAAAAGAAGTAGGAACAAATGGAATTTCCAGTGGCCATACTTGTGTGAATGCCACCCGCTATATCTGTATGTGATCGTCACAGTCACAGGAGCGTATGGCACCTACTGTCCTTATACTGTAGCGGAGGACTGATTTGTTCGTAAAGATTTTTGAAAACGTGTACCCATCAAGCACATTCTGTGTAAATCCATTTTTAAAGGCACAGGCTTTTTGTTTTTTTGTAAACATTTATTTATTTTTGAGAGAAAGAGACAGAGGATGAGCAGGAGAGGGACAGAGAGAGGGAAACACAGAATCGGAAGCCAGCCCCAGGCTCTGAACTGTCAGAACAGCCCGACGTGGGGCTTGAACTCACGAATGGTGAGGTCATGACCTGAGCTGAAGTCGGATGCTTTACCGTCTGAGCCACCCGGGCGCCCCAAGGCACAGTTTGTTTTTATCCGTAGACTTTCCTAAGTGAATAGTTACCAGCAGCTCATTTAAATTGTCTTCATGTAATCAGTTGCTGTAGAGTTTCTGCTTTGAAATATACGAAGCAATAGTATCAGATGAGTGCTGGAAAAGGTCAGTACAATTACAGTTTTAGGTTTCATGGGAATAACAGTTTTTAGAGTATAGGGACAAAATAGCTCTACTATACCATGTGTTGTCCAAATCCCACAGAATTTGGGTGTGCATTTAGAAGGAGTATTACCAGTAAGCTAGGATGCACCCAGAGGAGACTTAGGATAGGTAATGGTCTAAAAACTGCCACTTAGGAGTCAGAAATGGTTGAAAGAACTAGGGTTGTTTGGCCCAGAGAAGAGAAGAGTACAGATTGGTATTAAATCTGTATTCGGAGATTTGGAGATTTGTCACAATTAGGGAATAGATGCGTCGCTATAAGAAAGAGCATAATAAAAAATGCTGTGCAAGCTAGACTCGACAGGGCTTCCTTATGGCATCAGCTGTGTCTGCCTTGGTCTGTGAGAGGCTAGATGACCCCGCTTCAAAGAACAGTCCTTGTATTCAATGGCACCTTCGATGAGATCATCACTAAGGCTGGCTCCAGCAATAATATTTTATTAAATTTCAATAAAATGTACCATTTTAACCATGTTTTATGTGTTCATTCTGAAAGTGTCTCTCCAGTTTAAAAATACATAAAATGCCACAGTTCATTGCTATTAAGTACATTCACGTTGTTGTGAATGGCATCCGTGCCGTCGTCTCCAGAACTCTTCTCATCTTGTAAAACTGAAATTCTGTCCCATTTCCTTCTCCCTATTCTACTTCCCTCCTCCCTTGAGCCCCTGGCAACCATCATTCCACTTTGTCTATGAATTTGACTACACCAGGTACCTTCTATAAGTGTGGCCATATGGTATTTGGCCTTTTGTGACCGGCCTGTCTCATTAGCGTCGTGTCTTCAGGGTTCATCCATGTTGGAGCATGTGTCAGAATTCCCGCCCTTTTTAAGGCTGAATAGTGTTTCATGGTCCGTATATACTACGTTTTGTTTATGCATTCGTCTGTTGCCGGACGCCTGGGTTGCTGCTACCTTTTGCCCCTGTGACTAATGCTGTTAGGAAATATCTCTTCGAGATCCTGCTTTCAGTTCTTTTGGGTATATACCCAGAAGAGGAGTTGTTGGATCATATGTTAATTCTATGTTTAATTTTAATTCTGTGTTTTAATTTTATGTTTAATTTTTTTTAGGAGCTGCCGTACTGGTTTCCATAGTGTTTTACATCCCATTTTACATTCTCACCTGCAGGACACGAGAGTTCCAGTTTTTCCAC
Source organism: Leopardus geoffroyi (assembly GCF_018350155.1). Lineage (NCBI taxonomy): Eukaryota > Metazoa > Chordata > Mammalia > Carnivora > Felidae > Leopardus > Leopardus geoffroyi. Next base: position 47,850,940 of record NC_059330.1, read on the forward strand.
ATCCTCACCGACACCTGTTATTTAGCAATAACCTTTAGAAACTAAAATGCTTTTATTATATCAGTGGCTCAAAATAACAATCTTAAGCGTCTTATTTATTTATTTTTTCTAGGAAAGCAGTTCAGAGTTTTGTTTCTTAGCACAGTACGTACAAGGCATACTTGTAAACACAAACAGACACCAATTAAAAAGAAAGAGCAACTGCTGGAAGATTCCACAGAGGATTTAGATTATGGTTTTTTGTCTAACTACAAGCTTCTCAATACTGCCATCACAAGAGCACAATCTCTGGTTGCTGTGGTGGGTGATCCCATCGCCCTGTGCTCCATCGGAAGATGCAGGTAATTATGTGTTACTGATTAAGACATTAAAGGGGGGAAATGTAGAGTGATTTGCATTCCTATGTGTACATTTATTTATCTGACCTCTTGGCTAATTAAAATCAAGTTCAGTCTTACCTCATACCCAGTGGGAATACAAACATATATTGTTCTGGGTCTATTCATTGTACTCATTATTACGTATTCGTTCATTTAGTCGTCATTCGGCAGATGGTTCCTGAGCGCCTACTAAGCACTCAGGAACCATCTAAGCACTCTTCTAGCCACTGAGCATTCAGTGAACGAAATGAATAAAAATCTTTGCTTTTATGGGGCTTACATTTCATTAGGGAGGACAGGAAGAATGAGAATAAAGTAAGAATACCATGTCGTTTTTTACATGGTAAGTTCAGTGGAAGAAAAATAGAATGTTAAGAGAAATCAGAAGGGTGCGGTGGGCTGGGTTGTGATTGTACAAGGCATGGTCAGAGCATCCCTCACTGAGAAGCTGACTTTGAACTGAAGGAGTGAGCTCTGTGGGATATCTGGGGTGAAAATGCCCCAGGAAGAGGGAGCAGCTTGTGCAAGGGTCCTGAGGTGGTTTTGTGTACGTATGTATCTTTGATGGAAACTGAATTTTATATCATTGCTACTTCATTTTTTTCCCTTCGTTATTGTGTTAACTTTTTTTGATGATTTTCCTTCTCTACTTATTTTCTCTCGGGCCTTCTAAGTATAAATGTTCTTTATGTCTGGTTAATCCAGAGGATCTTAAAATTAGAGGGGTTAGGAGTGGTTATAACTTGTCTCTACATAGTGTTGCTAGTAGTCCTTAGCTTATAGTCATAAGGAACTATTTCTACTAAAACTAAAAGTTATATACCAGCTAATAGGAATTTTAACTGTTTGAAGCTGGTAATAGAAGACTTTTGTCATTGTAGTATTGAAAATTATGTTACTATTAACAAACAGTTGAAGAGAAATTAATATATACTTTATGAAAAAGAAATACACTAGGGATTATTTAAAGTTGTGTAAGTACTCTGGGATCTGTCACAGTGAGTTCAGACAATAGAGATATAGACAGTGCTGATTATGCCCTGGGTCATTATTTCTCTTTGATACGTTAGAATTAAAGTAGACAGAGCTGTTAGGCAGTGGCCTTTTTAAACCAACTTTTCTATTGCGATATAGACATGGCAGCATTTTATTGTCTGTTTTCCTGTTTCAGCAAACAGGAAAGAACAAAAAGCATTCTCTATAGGAAGGGAGACCATTGGGACCTTTAATCATAATCATAATCATAATCATAATCATAATCATAATCATAATCAATCATAATCATCATGTGCATGTATTCAAGTTTAAGACTTCCAAAGAAGTTAATATACTTTATAGGGGAAAGCTATTAACAAAGGAATCGAGTAGTTTTAATTTATGGTTAGGTTATAAAGAATAACCTTTTATTTTACAAAAAGGCACAAAACTTGAATGGTGCATGACTTACTTATGCATAACTAAACAGTCCTGTTGTAAAGTATCTTTAATTTCATATTTAAAAATTTGATTGACATCCATTTTTAACCACTAAAAAGCTGGATAAGGGAATAATATATGAATTCCAAGTTACAAGTGAATAAACTGGGTATAATAATTTGACTTCTTTCCTGAGAATTTTAGTTACTTTATAATTTGTTGAAAGTGTATTTGGCTAGACTATTGCTGTGATACTTTACCATTTTTGTTTATATTTATCATTTGAAAAATGTGAAAAAATCACATACAGTTTGATTGGAATTTAATAGATTAAAACACATATAAAATAAGGTAACATGTATTTAAGAAAACACTGTGTTGGGGAATAAATAGGTATAAAAATAGTCTTGAGCCAAACTTGTTTTGGGCTCTCTTTATAAATACCTCCAAACCTTTACCAGTGTGAGTGTTATTTTTTTAAAGCCATTATCCATTTCTGTAGAGTTGTATTATGCTGTGAATTGCATGACATCAGCATTTTTCACCCCTTCTCTGACATAAATTGTTATTTTCTCAGAGCAGATAGGTAAATAATTCTTTCTGAGGCCAGGCTGTCAGAATAATCTAGGGCTAGATAGTTTTTAACTTGAAGCCAGGCCTTCTGGTTGCTTATTTCTTACTACTCAACTGGAGTGTATTAAGGACTGTAAATTATTTGTAAGCTAGGCAGAATATTTTCAGAGAGGTTAAGTATATTGTTTAGGGAGACAAAAATCATGTGACTTAATTTGGACTGCTGATTATCTGTGTTATTTGGACAGTTTAATCACGGTTCTAGTCCAAGAGCTAATAGTTGAAGTGTATGGGTATTTGAGCTTTAATCTTTCTAATTTCATTAAAAATTTATTTATTTATTTATTTATTTTTTTTTTTCCAACATTTATTTATTTTTGGGACAGAGAGAGACAGAACATGAACGGGGGAGGGGCAGAGAGAGAGGGAGACACAGAATCGGAAACAGGCTCCAGGGTCTGAGCCATCAGCCCAGAGCCCGACGCAGGGCTCGAACTCACAGACCGCGAGATCGTGACCTGGCTGAAGTCGGATGCTTAACCGACTGCGCCACCCAGTCGCCCTGAAAAAAAATTAATTTAATCTCACAATACAAGTAAACTTGGATGACATAGGTGATTCTTAGGTTCTATGACCACAGAGGAGTGAATTCTTTGTAGTTTATGTTAATCAGGACTCCCTTCCCCCACCCCGTCCCATTCAGTATTTGTGAAAAACTAATGATATTTCCAAATATTGATTAAGCTTCCAAGGAATGATTATTGCGTGTAGTATATGAGTTTAGAAGGCAACCATTATATAATCTTTTTTGTTGTATTTTTATTTTTGTTTAATTATTAACAAATTTTTTTAATGTTTATTTTTGAGAGAGAGAGAGCACGAGCAGGGGAGAGACAGGGAGAGAGAATTCAAAGCAGGCTCCGCACTGTTAGCACAAAGCCCCATTTGGGGCTTGAACCCACGAACCATGAGATCATGACCTGAGTTGAAATCTGAGGCTCAACCGACTGAGCCACCCCAGTGCCCTTTTTGTTGTATTTTTAAATAGAGTTTCTCTATTAACCTGAAATGAAGGTAGTGAACTACCCTTTCCCCAACTCGCCAAACCAATGAGTATTAATATAGTAGCTGCTGTTTATTGACAGCTTTCTCTTGCCAGGTGCTAGGTTAAGTGCTTTGCACACTTAGCCTTGTTCAGTCATCCCAGCAACCCTGCAATGTGGGAATTTTATTTGCATTTTAAATGGGCTGCCCGATTCAGAGTTTAAATTACTGCCCAAGGTCGTATAGCTGTTAAATGGTTCACTCAAACAGATGTCGCATTGACTTCAAAACCCAAGCTCTTCCTTGGTGGGTTACCCTGCCTTTCCCAGAAAGTGATGAATATGCTTGTATAAATCTACACTGAGTGGGGAGAGCCAGAGAAGATTTGTACATTTCTCCAAACCATGGTGTTCAGAGAAGGTCTTCCTTTGAACCAAATTACTTCGTTAACAAATTCCATTTACTCAGTGAGATGGAAACATATTTCATATGTTTGTAGAGGTGTATGTACACGTGCATGTACACATACTGTATAACCTGAGGATATCAAGTCGTTTTTCAGTGTTTTTTTTATCAGTGATCCTAGAAGCAAAGTTAGCATAAAAACAAAACCATACTTTGTTCATGCAGTGATTAAAGTAAGGTTATGTTCTTTGAAATACTTGTAATTATATTACAATATAGAGACATACTTGGGTTTTCTAACCCAAATTGTTAATAATATGTGAAAATTTTAGGGAGGCACCTAAGAATCAGTGGAATCTGTAAATAACAAGAGCCTCTATCATCATTCTGAGAGTAGTTGGAAGTTCTCAGGTGATCTTTCACTTAGGTGTTCATACATCCATACTTCGTATTTTACTAAGGTATTGGGAGTTCAAGGCTGTGTCAATAGTCTTTGAAAGAGCCTTCCTGAAGACAGGAAAGGAAGCTTTTTAACTTTAAGAGTTTTTGAAGGAAGAAATACTCTCAAAGTTTAAAAGTGAGAAACTGAGGGAAGTATAAATTCTATTGGTGCCCTGTTTTACACATGAGGAATCTGAGCTACAAAGAGATTAAGTTATTTGATTGCCTGACTTTACACAGCTACTGAATGACAGAGCCGTGACTGAAACCCCAGCTGTCTAGCTCTGGAATCCATGCGCTTGACCACTTTGCCATGTCAGTCAAAGGATGAGTGAGATTTAAAATGGAGATTTCGGGCTGCTTTTGGAGCTGCTTTGACTTGATTAGCTTGTTGTAAGTGTTTAGGATTCTGAAATGGTATCCTTTAGCTCTCAGACTGTTTCTTTGAGATCTCTGGGATCTTGTAGGCAAAGACTCACTGAGCTACTAGTTTCTTGTGAACTGTGGGGTTATTTGAAGGTTCTGCTCAACTCAGTGTTAATTCAGCTCCTGTTCAGTGCAGTTGAGGTCAGTGACTGACAGTGGTCAAGGAACAGGGTATGGAGTTTAAAAAGGAGCTGAAAACATAGAGCGAGTTCTAGCATCTTGGGTACATATGCTGGAAATGGCGATTGTTATAAAAAATTGTTATTAAAAACTGAGAGCAAAAGCCAGTCCATTCACTCCTTGTTTTGCTCTGTCTTGAATTGCAACCCAAGACGAAATGCCATTTTATGAAGCGGATACTTTATCAATTAGATCAGAGAAACTTCTTTTGAATGTAGCATGTAGAATCATGTTGAAAGTATTCATAGAGTTGAATATTGTGGCTTTTTAAATCGAAAGGGTGGGAAAGTTTATGGATTTTAGCTCCTGGGATTTTAGGTCCTGAGTGCTATATTAAAGATCCTTCCTTAGCTATTAGACTGTGAGAAAAACGCCTTCTGATTCCTTCAGAAGTGTTCTTAGGAATAAAAATAAAGGGTAGCTTTTGGTTTGCATTTCTTAGCAACACATACTTCCTGCAAATGAATGACTGTCTTTTAACCTTTATGTCTTACTGTCAAAAATACATACTTCATATTTTGTGGTACTTGTACTTTTTCTGTTGTTGGCATGTAGGCCTGAAATTTTTCTGGACCCATTTCTTAAACTTACCTTTAAAAAAGTAGAAAGGACATACATAAGAGAAACATAGTCCAGAATTAAACGCTGCAAAGTTTTGTAAATATATTAATAACCCAATTCCCATTCACATACTGACTTTTATAATATAAACCTTTTCATCTGTGCTTCTTGAAGCCATCTTGATTACTTCTGTCCACAAGGATACCAACTTGGGAAGAAACCATATCATATATCTTTCATAGCATAATAACACATTATTTGAACCTCATATTAAAGATAGGTATGCATATTTATAGTCATTTAAAATTTAAAAATTATGTTGTCTTTTGTAATATGTATTTATTATTTTTAATATTCAGAGATCAGATTGCCAACCTGTAGGAAAATAGTTATACAGTTGCAACAAGTTTTGAGTGTATTTTTCTCCTTTAGTATTTATTAATGTGATTCGGAAATGAATAATCAATATTAAAATTAGCATTCCAACTTCCTGTATTTTTCATACTTAATTTAACTCTCGTAGTCAATGTTCTAAGTTGTGCTTGTGACAAGCATCTGTTGAGTAAGAGAAAAATATAGGAATAGCTAGTTATTTCTTAAGAATCTTCATGAGGAATATCTACTTTATGGCTCAGATTTATGTCCTGAGTTGGCTTTTCTTAGTCATCCAACACCAGGCTACTTTGTCCCCATAATTCAAATTAGTCTAATTTATGTATGTGTCTGAATTTGTGTATGTATATAATGTATGACTATGTCTAGAAGTACAAATCATCTGTAAAATGAGCTGGCATCAGTTTTGAAATCCCTAGTTATTATGTGGATAACAAGACTGTCATTTTGGATTAGTGTGGATAATTGAGCATTGACCACATTACTTGCATTGATCGGCCAAAATTAATTGGGAGCATAATTTGTATTTTCCACGATATTAGACATGACTGTAGTTTTGCAATCAAACTTCTGGAGTCTTGTGATCTGGTGGAAAGATTTTACCTGAATCGTAGCCAGATGAACGTTGGATCTGAGGATTTGGGGTGGGAAGAGGGAATTTGAAGCTCTCTTTAGTTGCTTATGTTCATTTCTGTGATCTCATCCACTGAAATTGTAAAATGATCTTGTAAATCTTTTCTGTAGGAAATTTTGGGAGCGGTTTATTGCCCTGTGTCATGAAAATAATAGCCTACACGGAATCACTTTTGAACAGATCAAAGCTCAGCTAGAGGCTTTAGAACTAAAGAAGACATATGTGTTGAATCCACTGGCACCTGAATTTATCCCCCGGGCTCTAAGACTGCAGCATTCAGGAAATACCAACAAACTGCAGCAGTCACCCCCCAAGGTAAAGCCTGATAATGGACTTGAAGAGGTTAAAGGGAGAGAACAGCACAGAAGGGTAAAGGTTTGTTGGGCTGCAAGTTACTTCAAGTATTGGAAACGAAGGTTATATTTGGTAGCAAGTAGTTTCTGCAAGGAACTTGTCTAGTTTGGACACGTAAGTGAACATGTATGTGGCAGTTAGCCGTGCTTAATGTCATAGTGCTTCTCAAAAAGTTTTTAAGAACTTCATTGCTTCTGGAGTCCTGTGCATAATACAGCCTCCCGGTCCTCCCTGCTGATAGGCTGATTTTAGTAAGATGTGAATAAAACAAAGCACTTTAAAGGACTATCTCGCTCATTAAAAGCATGCCCTTAGGGCATATTATATATGAGGAATAATATTATATAACATTGTTTGTAGAAAGCAAATAGTTCTAATCCTTTGTTGGTGACCAGTTCAAGTGGTATTTGACACAGTGAGAAGATTTGGTTGGCCTCTTGAAGATTACTTTAACTGATCTGCTGACCCGTATTGTTGTGTAAGAAGTAGCCCATCAGAGGGAATGGAGGTGGGTCAGCCAGGGCCATTTCTACTTTTGAACCGTAGCTATTTTGGGCAGAGACAGCTGGTTTATTTGCTACAGTGCCTGAAAAAAAATGCTTGCACTTACCATAGAAAAGAAAGTTATGAGAATGGCACGTTTAGTATTTGTTCTGTTGTTTTGCTATATTTACAGTCATCAGCATGGTATTAAATTTATTGACAGGAATTAAAAGAATATGTCAGTTTGGGGCTTCATTTTAAAAGCGTAAAACCGGGGCGCCTGGGTGGCGCAGTCGGTTAAGCGTCCGACTTCAGCCAGGTCACGATCTCGCGGTCCGTGGGTTCGAGCCCCGCGTCAGGCTCTGGGCTGATGGCTCAGAGCCTGGAGCCTGTTTCCGATTCTGTGTCTCCCTCTCTCTCTGCCCCTCCCCCGTTCATGCTCTGTCTCTCTCTGTCCCAAAAATAAATAAACGTTGAAAAAAAAATTAAAAAAAAAAAAAGCGTAAAACCTTGGGGCGCCTGGGTGGCTCAGTCATTTAAGCGTCTGACTCTTGATTTCGGCTCAGGTCATGATTTCATGGCTTGTGAGTTTTAGCACAGAAACTGCTTGGGATTCTCTCTCTCCTCTCTCTGCCCCTCCTCCTGCTCCCACTCACATGTGTGCTCTCTCTCAAATAAATAAACTTAAAAAAAATTAAAAAGTAAATCCTAATGTAAACAGTAATTAAGTAAACAATAGTTAATGTTTTAATATCTTGAAACTCTCTTGGTTAAATAGGTATTAAGCTGAGAAGAGAACTTCTGTGTTACTATACTTTGATTATTATTAGTTTAATGAAAATGGACCTATGGTGCAATAATGCTTTAGCGATTTGGGATTTCCAGGGGATTAAGCATTTCGCATAAATGAATCTTCTAGGTTTCTAAAGCTTAAACTATAATAAATTAATAATCAACTTACTTATCAAATAGTTAAGTTTCTTCTGTGTGCCAGCTGGTATGTTCAGTACTGGAGAAGCATAGATAAGCACATAAGCCCCCGAGTCCTCTTGGAGAAGATGTTGGAGGGTAGTGGTCAGAGGAGAGAGGTGGATTCAAGGCATTTTCCACCACAGAGATCTTGTTTTTAGGAATCCACCGAGTGGATGGGGGTAGTGCTCCACTGGGGAGACATTTCAAGAACTAGAACATAAGGCCCATTACGGCAGAGATTTTTGCCTGGATTATTTACTGCTCTAGCCTCTGCGCCTGCAACAACATCTGGCTCCTCATAGGTGGCTTCTAAGTATTTTTTGGATGATTAATAAAGCTTAAGAAAGAGCTGATAGAAAAGACCAGAGGTATGAGAGAACAGGTTCTATAGGGACCAGCAAGGAGTATAGGGTGTGTGGGGACTAGGGAACCCAGGTCGAAACTTTTACATTTTCCGTTTTTTTTTTTTTTCTTTTTCTTTTTAATTAAAACATTGCAAAATCATTATACCCTTTGCACATTCCTAACTACAGTAGAGTAAACTCTTCTTACTGACTTGGGAATGTAGGAATCAACTTATGTACGCAGGTGCAGCTAAATTGAAGCCATGGAACCGCATGTGTATGGACCCTAAGCAAGACCCTGCAGTTTGCTTTTTGTTTTCGTTTGAAAGGTGAAGAAAATATATGTTTATTCCACTTGCTCTTCTAAAACCATAAACTCCCTGAAGACAAAAATCCTGTTCTATATACTTTTTATGGCCCCTAGTGCCTACCCCACTCTTTGCATATAGTGGGTGCTCAGTAAGTATCTGAGAAATCAATAATGGTTATGATGCATCCAGTAGAGTGTAGCATGGCTTTTTTCTTATAATTGAGAGGATTGTGTAATTAAAGGCCAAAGCAGCCATCTTCCTGGTGTTTCTCTTTCTTTCTTTCTTTCTTTTTTTCTTTCTTTCTTTCTTTCTTTCTTTCTTTTAAATGTTTATTTACTTATTTTGAGAGAGGGGGAGATCTTGAGCGGGGGAGATACAGAGAGAGAGGGAGAGAGAACCGGGGCAGGGCTCAACGCAGGGCTCCATCCCATGAACCGAGAGATCATGACCTTAGCTGAAGCCAAGAGTCGGATGCTCAACCGACTGAGCCACGCAGGTGCCCCAGTTAGCAACTTAATCTTAATCATGTCTCATCTACAGACCACCCCTGCCCCCCGCCAGATATACACACTGAAAAATTTTGAAACAAACCCCAGATATTTTATATCATGTGCTAGAGCCTTTGGATGAAGTGGGGTTTATTGCCAGAAAACAATACTATTTCTGAAAATGTGATACTGAACCGTACAATTTCTCCTAGAGTTTTCCTTACTGTTTAACTTGTAACACAATTCTGTGCATAAGAAATATTAAAAATTAGTATTGTTAATGTTAGACTACAATTTAAACCCCAATGAGATTTCTTGTGGATAAAAGCATCAGAAGACTGGACGACAGTTAAAAGTACTTTATATCCTGCTTGCTCAGGGCTGTGTTTGGCAACAAAACACCCTGTGCCGTTTAGCAGTCATATAACTTTTATTTTCTGAACAGGTCACTTCTGTGATGGTGTTAGAGAAGGTACAGAACGTTAGGGGGTCCAGGAGCTGATGGTCCTGGTTGGCCCGCCATTGCCTCATTTTCTGCAAGCATCATTTATAGCAAAGGGCCTGTTTTGTTGGCACCTGCAGGATTAGCATGTAGAAAACCCGTTTGCCTGTCTTCATTCTGCTTCCTCCTAGGGCATTTGCTGGGAGCAACATTTGGAAGCTTTGCTAACATGGAACAAAGTCATTTACACACATTACGCACTATAGAGACTGGTCAGAGGATAGATAATATTCAGAAATGGATTCTCTGGAAAGACCGTAGTATTATCTTGTAGCATTTAGTTTGTGAGTTGTCTTCATCACCTGTCTCCTGCTGCTTGTGTTGTGTCTCACTGTCCAGACATCAGAAAGCGTGTCCGTCTTTGTCCTTTGGTAGCCTCAGTGCCCAGCTAGGGGTGGACAGGTGTTGGGCCTCGTTAACATTTGTTGAATGAGTAAATGGAAAACAAAGAATGAGTGAAAAAATAAATATTTGAAGAAACAAATAGTGGAGTAAAAAAATAGTCCTTACAAAATATGTGATACGGGGCACCTGTTTGGCTCAGTTGGTTCAATGTCTCACTCTTGGTTTTGGCTCAGGTCATGATCCCAGGGTCGTAGGATTGCGCCCCACATGAGACTCCACACTGAGCATGAATGAAACCCACTTAAGATTCTCTCTGTCTCCCTCTGCCCCTTCCCCCGCTTGCGCGTGCTTTCACTCACTAGCTCTCTCTCCCCCCCGCCTTCACCCTTTCACTCTGTCTCTCAAATTAAAAAAGAAAGGTGTTATGAACTATATTTGCTTATAAAAATACCTTTGGTATTCTACCAAAGGTGTACATCCTTTCTGAGATTTATTAGCAAACTTTGGGATTTGTCACTATGGAATGACTTTTATGCATAGCGCTAGCTTACGGCTACATTATTATTTTGTTTATAAGCTACCAAACGCTGTATGATTTTGTATGGACCAAGTACCCTTACTGCTCCACAGCTGCATGCTAAGTGCAAGCATCCTGGAAAAGTGTTTCCTATATTGAACTGTACAGTGTGCTGAATTACGCTTATAGAAGTGCCATATTTTCACATGATAGGTCCCAAGTTGCTTTTCGGTTTAGCATGTCCCACAGCCCAGAGGGTTGATGTCATTGCCTGGCATGCTTCCAGCTTTACAGTGTTGGATTACCCTAGACTGTGATTACTCTTTGGATTGGTTTCCTATTGTTCCTGCAGTAAATTGGGACAAACATAGTGACTTAAACAACACAAATTTATTATCTCATGTTTCTTTGGGTCAGAGTCCAGGTTGCCTTGGTTGGTTTGTCAGCTTTGGGTTTCACAAGGCCTGAATCAGGGTGTTGGCTGACTGGTCTCCTCTCTGGAAGCTTGGGAGGAATCTGCTTTTGAGTTCATGCAGAATCCAGTTCCCTGTGGTTGCAGGATCGACGTCCTTGTTTCCTTGACTGCTGTCAGCGGGTAGCGTTCTTAGCTTCTGGAGGCTTCTCTTCCATTCTTGCATTTGACCTTTATGTCTCAGAACCACCAACAGTACAGTGAATCCTTCTCTCCCATGGAGTGTCTGACTTCCTCTTTTGCCACATCTGTTTGACTCCAGCTGGGGAAACTTTTCTGCTTTTAGGGCTCATGTGATTAGAGTGGGTCACCCAGATAATCCAGGATAATCTCGTTATTTTAAACACAACTTTGATTATATTTTGCAGAGACCCTTTTGCCACATAACATGACATAGTCACAGATTCCAGGGATCAGGGTGTGGACATCTTTCAGGGGCTGTTCTTCGTACCATAGTCTGACCACATCACTGTTTTCTCCTCATTCTGCACGATTGCCTCTGGTTGACGGCTCGTTAGAGGCTAAGAAATCTAAAGAGTTTGCTGCCCTCTTGGAACGCTCTTATCTTCTGTCCGTGTCACTGGCTCTCCTTTCTTCCGTCAGTGTATGTGTCCCGGCTGCTCTGGTCACTTCTGATTACTTCTGCTTCTCATCTTCCCACCCACTTCTGGCGTCTCTGCCCTCTACCATTGTCACCGTTTCACTCTTTCTTCTTGTGCCCGGCTTTCCTTACCACTTCTCTGTTCCTCAGAAGTTTGTTTTTTATAGCTAGTGCCAATCACTGGGAACATTCTCTTCTGGTTAATGGACCAACTGCGATTCATTTTTGGCTATTTTTTCTGACTTTTTAAGAGTTGGAGCTTCGTTGCCCTTGCCTGCTCACGGCTAACCTAACTGACCACATGCCATTGATGTTTAGCGCCGACCTGAGTGTGTGACCTTGCTGACAGGGACGTAAATGAAGCATCACTGTACTTTCGGTTTGGTCAAGAATCTTTCTTTCTGCTGTAGATATCATCCCCTCCCCCCCTTTAGTTTTCAGATATTATGTACAAACAACAGATTTGTGTGTGTCTAAGGGTAAGTTGTGAAATGTGCTACTTGTATTGTATCATGGCTTTGTGTTAACATTTAGCCAATAGAAAGAGAGAGACATTTTTCGAAGTCCAGAAATTCAGAACCATTGTCTTTTAAAATATTGTCTCTGTGCTAAAGTCATCCCATTTAATGGTATATGAATCTGGCATTGTTTATTTAATAAATCTTCATTTGATGAACATTGAGGTTGTTAACATTTAACACATGTATAAACAATGCTGTGATGAACATCTGTGCCCAAGTCCATCAGTAGTTCATTTCGATTAATTCCTGGAAGTGTAATTATTGGGTTAAAGTGTATGTACATTTTTGATGCTTTTGATAGTATTGCCAAATTGCTTTCTAGAAAGTGCGTACGTTTTTCTTTTTTTAGAGACAGGCTTTTTTAAACAAATGTTTATCTATTTATTTTGAGAGAAAGGGCACTAGTAGGGAAGGAGCTGAGAGAGATACAGAGAGAATCCCAAGCAGGCTCCGCACCGTCGGCACCGAGCAGACTCAGGGCTCTATTGCACAAACTGCAAGATCGTGACCTGAGCCAAAGCCAAGAGTTGGATGCTTAACCAACGGAGTCACCCAGGCTTCCCAATTTGTACGTTTTCTGAAGCAGATTATGACAGTCAGTGTCTTTTCTTGTTCCTCCAGTAAATTTTACATGTTAAGATGCCCAAAATAACATAAATCTCAAACCATATTTACATCCATATTATTGTTTTAAAGTCCTCGTCCTCAGGAATTGCAATTCCGTCAAGACTGATGTTTTTCCCTTGAAAAACAACTTTTCATTTTGTCATTTAATTAATAGAAAATGTGTAGAGAAGCTGCAAAGGAATAGAGTTTAGGGTCCAGTCACATTGATTATGTATTTTTTTGATCATTTATTTATATTTTAAAATGTTTATTTTGAACGAGAGAGTGTATACGTGAGAGTGTGACAGCACGAGCAGGGGAGGAGCAGAGGGGGGAAGAGGGGAGGGAGAGGGAGAGGGAGAGAGAGACAGAGAGAGAGAGAGACAGAGAGAGAGAGACAGAGAGAGAATCCCAAGCAGGCTCCACACTGTTAGTGTAGAGCCCAGTGTGGGGCTCGATCCCATGAACTATGAGACCATGACCTGAGCCAAAATCCAGAGTCAGATGCTTAACCGACTGAGCCACCCAGGCTCCCCTAAAAAATCACTTAAACAAAGAATTTTACATACTCTTAATTTGAGGCTGAGAAAAATGGAGGCCTAGCACCATGACTTAATATTTAAAAAGAAAGTTGGCTCAAAGCAGTCTAATGGTTATTAATTACACACTTGCAGTCTTTAAATTGTAATTGTTGCTGAATATATTTAATTTGCATAGGATTAGGGAAGTAATGTTTTCCTAATATTAAATGTATTTATAGTATTATACGTTTGTTTTTCTCTATAAAGGGGAAAAGCCTCCATCATACCCAGAATGATCATTTCCAGAATGATGGAATTGGTAAGTGGAAAATCAGCCCTGTGGTAACTTGCTTTTATGGTATAAGAGGTTTACTGTAAATTTCATCACTAGAAGATGGGGAGAGGCATACACACACACTTTGGAACTCACTTAACCTCTTTTATTCAGCACGTCTGGTCTTGTGAATGCTCTGTTACGACATTTCTGAAAACAGATGGTTTTGTAGGTACCAAGGTTTATGTATTTATAAGTTTTGAAGAAAACCATTTAAGCATATGCCACAGAAGTTTTGGGAACATATTTATGTCCTACAAATATTGGATCATTGAAATGTCAAGATAAAGTTTACTTCAATGATTTAAAATGTTGCAGAATTATGCTTTTAAAATATTAATTGTTTAACCTTCATTTTGTCTGTGACTATATTACAATTGCAAGCCAAACTTTATTGTGAAAAAATATTGTGTATATTTTTTTCCTAGTCTCAGAAGAATGTTTATTGAGTGTGTATGATTTTCTCTCTCGAAAGACACACCTTTACCTCCTTGGAAGACATTTAAAATTATACTAGTTTACAGAGAGAATACTTTGTATAACTCAACATAATTTTAGGGAACGTTGTAAGATGGTTGTGGTTTTTTAATATGCTTTACTCTTCCACATTGATAATTCTTATCTGAGGCAAACCTGGGAAATGTGTTTTGCTGTTGGTGATTTAAATCATTTTTGTCTTGGGGAATGTGTACAGTTGCTAAGTTGAGTCCTTTCTCTGTTTATTTTTCAGTTCAGCCCAATCCTTCTGTACTCATTGGCAATCCTATTAGAGCATATACTCCTCCACCCCCCCTTGGACCTCACCCAAATCTGGGGAAATCTCCAAGCCCCGTTCAAAGAATAGATCCTCACACTGGGACGAGCATTCTTTATGTACCTGCTGTCTACGGAGGGAATGTAGTTATGTCGGTGCCTTTACCTGTAAGTGGACATTTGAAATACTGTTTATTGAATAAAATAAAATAGGCTTCACTAAATTAGTAACTATCCCAAATAGCGTCGTTATTGTTTTTTTTACTTTTCAATGCCTGTACGCTTCTTTTAAAGCAGCTCTTTCTTGAACCTTCAAAATGTGAAATGACCGGAGAAATATGAATTGTTGTTTATTGTCAGTTGTTACGAAGAAATTTGTATATTGGATGTTTTGATTGAGAAGACTTTGTATTCCCTTAAAAATATTTTTGTTGGGGAAAACTGGCCTGAACATTAAACAGAGCTAGTAAATTGGTCTCTTGTTTTGTAAATTGATACTTTTATTTTATCTGTTACTTTTTTATTCTTACACAATTCACTAACCCTTCCTAGGAAATACAGTTTTTTGGAGGAGGCAAAGAAGCTTGGATTAGTCTAGCTCTCTGGATCTGAATTTATCTGAGAAATTTCAATCCTTTCATAATCTTACTGGCACTTAAAAACATTATTAAATGTTTTCTGAGACTATAGATATTTAGAGGGTTTCCATCTTGTGTAAAACCCACTTTTGTTCCTTTGAGATTTTTTACTATTTTGGTAAAAAAAAAATTTTTTTTTTTTTACTAATATTTCCAAATTCGGAAATTTTATCCTAGAAAATATTTCTTGCATTTAAGGCAGATATTATAATTTCAGGCAGAGGTGATTATTGCCAGGGGTTTTGGCACCTCCACACCCCAAAATGGAAAAATGCCCAGCTGTATACCTTGCTCAGCCATATTGCTCATGATAGTTTACAATTACAACAGCCAGTAGCTGTTGGTAAGAAATACGTGATTCATGCCCACTCCCCAAAAGACTTTCAATTTTAGCTGACTTATTTCTTCCCAGACAGCCTGGCAACATCATACATCATTTTCTTTAAATAGTAAGTCCCTTAGGATTTATATTTCATTTTACTAGGTCAGAGAGGCTTTTATTATATAAGATTTTTAAGAGTCTGCATTTAACAGTTACACTATAATAAGATAATAGGGGCAGTAGCTCAGATGTCATAGTATTTATCCTTTTATGTCAGTATGCAGAGATTATGTATTTAGATATACCTAAAGAAATATTTTGTTTCTGTGGTTTAAGGGAAGAGTTGAATTAATCAAAAGAGTTAATTTAAACTAATGACCTATCTGAATTTTGCCTACAATCAATGAACATTAAGTGATTTGGTTATTCATGTAAATTTGGAGTATGTGTATTTCTTTTTTTTTTCTTTTTTTTTTTTTTTTTTGATTTTTTTAATGTTTATTCTTGAGACAGAGACAGAGAGTTAGTGGAGGAGGGTCAGACACACACTCACACACACACAATCTGAAGCAGGCTCCAGGCTCTGAGCTGTCAGCACAGAGCCTGATGTGGGGCTCATAATCATGAACCGTGAGATCATGACCCAAGCCGAAGTCGGACGCTTAACTGACTGAGCCACCCAGGCCCCTCCGCCGCCCACCGTTTTAAAAAAAATTTTTTTAATGTTTATTTATTCTTGAGAGAGAGACAGAGACAGAGCATGAGCGGGGGAGGGTCAGAGAGAGAGGGACTTTAATGTTTATTTTTGAAAGAGAAAGAGAGAGAGAGAGAGAGAGAGAGAGAGCGGGCGCGCATGAGCAGGGGAGGGGCAGAGACAGAGGGAGACACAGAATCGAAAGCAGGCTCCAGGCTCTGAACTGTCAGCACAGAGCCTGATGCGGGGCTCGAACCTACCAACTGTGAGGTCATGACCTGAGTGTAAGTCAGATGCTTAACCAGCTGAGACACCCAGGCACCCTGGAGTGTGTATATTTTATGTTGAGACTCCTTAGACTAAATTCTTTAACTTTTTCACTTGTTGTCTCATTTAGTCTATTAAACTATGTAACTATGCAGTTATAACTTTAAAGGGTAACTTTCTTGATAATCTATGACATATATACATTCATATTAAAGGGAAGTGATTTAGGATTATAAAATAAGTTGATGCGTCAAGGAATAATTACCAATTTTATGTCCCCAGTTTCTTCCTAACCTGAAAAATGACCAATTTTCCCTACACACTAAAGATTCAGGAAGCCAGTTTTTCTTTTGGAAGCCAATTCTTGACTAGTTAAGCTCTAGCAATAATTCTACCAGTTGTTATAACTAGCATTGACTTTGTAGTTACTTATTTTGATAAAATTAACATGTGTGCGTTTGCTTTTTCCTAATCAGTAGCACTATAGCAGTTTCCATTTTAAAACGTATTTAATGCAGTTACTCCATTTCTTGTGATAACGTAGGTACCATGGACAGGGTACCAGGGCAGGTTCGCAGTTGATCCTCGGATCCTTACACACCAAGCAGCGATGGCCTACAATATGAACCTCTTACAGACACACGGACGGGGGTCTCCCCTACCGTATGGCCTTGGGCACCACCCACCCGTCAGCATAGGGCAGCCACAAAGCCAGCATCAGGAGAAGGATCAACATGAGCCAAGTCGAAATGGTGAGCTGCTTTGCTGTGATCAAGATCCTAAAATGTTGATACACCTGCTTGTATCTTTTAACAATATGATTGTTAAATTGTTCGTGGATTATAGACCCCTTTGAGAAAGAATCTGATGCAAAAACTATGGATCTTCTCTCCAGAAGATACAAGTATGTACACAAATGAAAATGCATGATATAATCAATATTACCAATTTTCTGAAAAAATACCAAATTTTAATATTTAGAGTGTTTTTAAATGATAGTTATTTAAAATTGAGACAGAAAATCCTCTCCTGTTAAATATATTTATTGACCAAAATTATTTTTGTGGTACACTAAATGTAGATGCTACTGTGGCAATAGTTGACCTAAAGTAGTTACATCTTCTGTAAATCATAATCTCCTGTGTAATTGAAGGAAAAATTACACAGTCTTTAAGTTTGTTTATTTTATTTTTTATCATATATTTTAAAGATTTTTGGGTTTTATTTATTTTGAGTGAGAGAGAGAGAGAGAGAGCATGCGTGTGCACAAGCAGGACAGGAACAGAGAGGGAGGGAGAGGGAGAATTGCTAACAGCACAGAGCCGGATGCGGGGCTTCAACTCATGAACCATGAAATCGTGACCAAATTTGGACGCTTAACTGACTGAGCCACGTGTCCTTATTTATTTGTTTTTGAGAGAAAGTGAGAGAGTAAGAGTGAGAGAGTAAGCGAGCATGTGTGCGCAAGTGGGAGGGGTTGGGGGAGAGAGAGAAAGAGAAAGAGAGAGAGAGAATATTCTAAGTAGGCTCCGTGCTATTAGCACAGAGCTCGATTTGGGGCTCAAACCCACAAACCATGAGATCATGACCTGAACCAAAATCAAGAGTTGGACCCTTAACTGACTGAGCCACCCAGGCGCCCCACTCAGTCTGTTTTTTTCAAAAGAAAAAAAAAAATTTTTTTTTTTTTTTTTACATTTTTTTTATTTTTGAGAGACCCAGACAGAGTGTGAGCAGGGGAGGGGCAGAGAGAGAGGGAGACACAGAATCAGAAGCAGGCTCCAGGGTCTGAGCTGTCAGCACGGAGCCCATCGCGGGGCTCAAACCCACGAACTGTGGGGTCATGACCTGAGCTAAAGCCCGATGCTCAACCGACTGAGCCATGAGGCGCCCCAGCACTCAGTCTGTTTTTTAAAGTCAGGTTTACTGAGGTATAATTTATATAATGTAAAATTTACTTTTAAAATGTACAGCTGACATGTTTTGACAAATGAACAGAGTTGTTAACCACCACCAGAATCAAGACACAGGGTGTTTACGTAACTCAAAATATTCTCTCATAGTCCTTTGTAGTCTGTCTTCTTCTCCAACTCCCAGCCCTGGGCAACCACCGATCTGCGTTTTGCCTCTGTACTCTTGTCTTTATACTTAGTATGTCATATAAATGGAATCAGAGTATATGGCTTCCTTGTGTCCAGCTTCATTCACTTAATGCTTTTGAGATTCATTTATGTGGTCTATGTCAGTAGTTTATGCCTTTTTACTGTTGATTAGTATTCTATTATGTGGTTGCACTGCAGTGTTTTTATCTATCCATCAGTTGACGGGCACCTTAGTTATTTCTGATTTTTGGCTCTTATGAGTAAAGCAGCTGTGAACATATGTTTTCATTTATCTTGGGTGTATACCCAGGAGTAAGATTACTGAGTATGTTGTAAATACATAGGTAACTTTATAATAAATGGCCGTGCTGTTTTCCAAAGTGGCTGATGCGTTTTTCTCATCAGCTAGTAATGTATGAGATCTCTAGCTGTTGCACATTGTCATCAACACTTAGTATTGTTAGTCTTTTTACTTTTACCTTTGCTAGGAGGTATCTGATAGAATCTGATTGTGGTGTTAGTTTGCATGTTCCTAATGATTAATAATGTTGAATATCTTTTCATTGGGTCATTTGCCCTCTCTCTCTCTCTCTCTCTCTCTCTCTCTCTCTCTCTCTCTGTCTCTCTTTTGTAATGTTTGTTTTTGAGAGAGAGAGAGGGATCACAGAATCTGAAGCCGACTCCAGACTTTGAGCTGTCAGCACAGAGCCCAACCTGGCACTTGAACTGACCTGAGTTGAAGTCAGGTGCTTACGGTGCCCCTAGAAGTTTCTACTTTTGATAAAATTCAGTTTATCCTTTTTTTTTTTTCTTTTTTGAGCCATGTTTTTGGTGTTGGCGAAATTTTTGTCTGATCCAAGATCACAAGGATCTGTGTTTTTTTTCCCCAGGAGTGTCGTATTTTTAGCTCTCACATTAGGTCCTTTTTGAGTTAAGTTTTATATGTGTTATGAGGTAAGAATGTTTTTGTTTTCTTTTTGCTTATGTATGTTCATTTGTTTTAGCACTATTTCTTGAAAACACTGTCCTTCCTGCATTAAGCTAACTCGGTACCTTTGTTGAAAATCAGTTGACCACATACATGAAGTCTGTGTTCTGTTCTGTTGATGCACACGTTCATGTGTGTGCCAAATGTGCTGTCTTGATTCCTGTAGCTTCATGAAAGTCTAGACGTCAGGTACTGTGAGTACAAGGTTGTTTTTCTTTTTCAAAACTGTCTATTCCAGGTCCTTTGCATTTTCCACATGCATTTTACAATCAGCTTGTCCGTTTCTACAAAAAATCCTGCTGAGATTTTGATTGGGATTGTGTTGAATCTACAGGCCGATGTGGGGAGGATTGACAACAATATTGAGTCTTCTGTTATATGAACAGGATATTTCTTTTTGTTTTAAGGACACACTTCAAAAAAATTGTTTTTAATGTTTGTTTAGTTTTTGAGAGAGAAAGAAAGAAATCCCAAGCAGGTTCCATGCTGTCAGCACAGAGCCCTGTGCGGGGCTTGAACTCATGAACTCTGAGATCATGACCTGAGCTGAAACCAAGAGTTGCAGGCTCAACCGACTGAGCCACCCAGACACCCTATTTCTCAGTTTCTCTTACTTAGTTTTATGATTTTCCTCCTCAGTAGTGCATGCCACACATTCTGATGTATTTTTGTTTCATTCAGTTGAGTACACTTTTTTTTTTTTTTTAAAGTTTATTTACTTATGTTTCTGTGAGAGAGAGAGAAAGAGAGCCAGGGAGGGGCAAAGAGAGGGAGAGAGAATCCTAAGCCGGCTTCATGCTGTCAGTGCAGAGCCCAGTGCAGGCCTCGAACCCACAAACTGTGGTCATGATCTGAGCTGAAGCCAAGAGTCAAACACTTAACCGACTGGGCCACCTAGGCACCCCTTAAGTACACTTGCTAATTTCACTTGAAATTGGATCCACGGAATATTTAAAAAGGTGAGTTTTAGTTTCCAGTTATTGAGGATTTTCTAAGAATTTTTATGTTGTGGATTTCTACTTTGCTTCCATTGTGCCAAGAAACCGTATTTTGTATGACTCAAACTCTTTCCTTTTGAACTTCCTGGGATTTGTTTTACAGTCCAGGATATGGTGTATCTTTGTGAATGTTCCATGTGCACTTGAGAAGAATGGAGTACTCTGTAAATGTTACTTAGGGCAAGTTGATTGATAGAATTGTTCACGTGTACTATATTCTTGCCGATTTTCTGTCTTCTTGAAATATGTATTGGGAGGAGAATATTGAAATCTCCAAGTACAATTGGTATTTGTCTATTTTTCCTTTAAATTTTGCTTGGTTAATTTTGAAGTTCTCTTATTAGGAGTATAAACATTTAGGATTATGTGCTTTTGATTAATTAACTCTGCTGTCTTTTTTTGAATGACATTCTTTATCCCTGGTAGTATAGTCTTTGCTCAGAGGTCTACTTTGTTAATATCTAATGTAACCACTTTAACTGTATTTTGACTAGTGGTAGCATGGTATATCTGTTTTGACCTTTTTCTTTCCTTTTTGATCTATTACTTTTAATCTTTTTGTGTCTTTATATTTATTTATTAAAAAAAATTTTTTTTTTAATGTTTATTTTTGAGGTGGGGGTAGGGAGAGGGGTAGATAGAGAGGGAGACACAGAATCCAAAGCAGGCTCCAGGCTCCAAGCTGTCAGCACAGAGCCCGATGTGGGGCATAAACTTTTGAACTGTGAGATGATGACCCAAGATGAAGTTGGATGCTTAACCAACTGAGCCACCCAGGTTCCTTGATTTGTATCTTTATATTTAAAGTGCATTTCTTTCTAAATTTTTGTTTGTTTACTTGAGAGAAAGAGAGAAGGAGGGAGGGAGGAAGGGGGAGGGGTAGAGAGAGAGATGTATACACAGCATCCAAAGCGGGCTCCAGGCCCTGAGCTGTCAGCACAGAGCTTGACGCAGGGCTCGAACCCATGAACCGTGAGATCACGACCTGAACTGAAGTCAGACACTCAACCGACTGAGCCACCCAGGCGACCCTAAAGCACATTTCCTTTAGATGACATATGGTTGGCTCTTGATTTTTTTTTTAAGTTTATTTATTTTGAGAGAGCCAGTGGGGGGCGTGGGAGGCAGAGAGAAAGAGAGAGAGAGGGAGGGAGGGAGGGAGGGAGGGAGGGAGGGAGGGAGGGAGGGAGAGAAAGAGAGAATATATCCTAAGCAGGCTCTGTGCTGCCAGCATGGAGCTCGACGTGGGGCTCGATCCCACAAACTGTGAGATCATGACCTGAGCCAAAATCAAGAGTTGGATGGAAATCAAGAGTCAAATGAGCCACCCAGGCACCCCTTGATGTTTTTTTTTAATCCAGTGTGACAATCTCTGCCTTTTCATTGAGGTGTTTAGAGCATTTATAATTAATTATATAAATTAGGCTTGATTTTATCATCTTGCTATCTATTTTGAATTTGTCCAATCTTCTTTTGTTTTCCCTTGCCTTTTTTTCCTGTCTTCTTTTGGATTCGTTGAATATTTTTTATGATTCCAGTTTATCTCCTTTTTTGATTATTAGCTATAACTCTTTATTATTTTAGTGTTTGCTTTAGAGTTTATAGTATATATCTTTATCACAGACTCCTTTCCAATTTATATTTTACCATTTCATGTACAAAGAACCTTACAGTATTTCAATTTATCCTCTTCTGGCCTTTATGATATTATTGCCATACATATTACTTTTACATATAAGGCCAAACATTGGTATTATTTACACAACCAAATAATTTTTTAAAGAGGTTTAGGGGCATCTGGATGGCTCTGTCAGTTAAGCGTCTGACACTTGATTTCAGTTCAGGTCATGATCTCATGGTTTTGTGAGTTTGAGCCCTGTATGGGCTCTTCACTGACTTCATGGAACCTGCTTGTGATTCTCCCTCTTTTTCTGCCCCTCCCCTGCTCGCACTCTGTCTCTTTCAAAATAAATAAATAAAAAAGAGTTTTAAATAATAAGAAAAATAATTTTTTGATCTATCCATGTAGGTAGCATTTCTGGTAGTCTTTCTTTCTGTATATTCATGTTTCCATCTGATACAATTTTCCTTCTGCCTGAAGAAGTTCTAACATTCCTCATAGTGTAGATCTACTGGTGATGAATTATTTCAGCATCTGTATGCCTGAATATAGTTTTGTTTCACTTTCATTTTTTTTTTAATTTTTTTTTTTCTTTTTTCAACTTTTTATTTATTTTTTTGGGACAGAGAGAGACAGAGCATGAACGGGGGGAGGGGCAGAGAGAGAGGGAGACACAGAATCGGAAACAGGCTCCAGGCTCTGAGCCATCAGCCCAGAGCCTGACACGGGGCTCGAACTCACAGACCGCGAGATCGTGACCTGGCTGAAGTCGGACGCTTAACCGACTGCGCCACCCAGGCGCCCCTCACTTTCATATTTGAAAGAAGATATTTTTGCAAGGTATAGAATTCAAGGTTGACAATTTTTATCTTTAAGCATTTTAATGATGTTACTCTCCTGTTTTCTTGCTTGCATTATTTCTAGTGAGAAATCTGATGTCATCCTGTCTTTGTTTTTTCTATATGTGATGTGCCTTTTTCCTCCCGTCTGACTGCTTTTATGAGTTTCTTTTATGCTGGTTTTAGTAGATTGATTATGCTGTTCCTTGGTGTAGTTGTCTTCATGCCTCTGGTGTTTGAAGTTTGTTGAGCTTCTTGGATCTGTGTGGTTTTATAGTTTTCATCAAGTTTGGAAACTTTTGACCTTTATTTCTTAAGATATTTTTATGTCTTGCCTCTCCTCTCTTCAGGAATTCCAACAACCCAAATATTAGGCTGATTTAATTTTCCCCACAGTTGATGGATGCACTTCCTTTTTTAAATTCTTTTGTTCTTTTTGCATTTCATTTTGTGTAATTTGTATTGCTATGCCTCCAATTCATTAAGTTTTCATACTGCAGTGTCTAATCTGTTCTACCTAGTGTATTTTTCATCTTCAGACATTGTAGTTTTCATTTCTTGAAGTTTAGTAGTAAGGCTATTTTGGCATGAGAATTCATTTTACAGAGAGAGTTCCAGTGGCTTTCCTAAAAGAGTGTTTTCAAACAAGAACCCAAATCAAGGATTTTTTTCAAGGAATTTAAAATATCCAGCAGTTAATTCTTATAGATTAAAATCCTTTCACATGTGTGAAATAGCATCTTTTACTTCTGTTATAATTGTGATTTTTAAAAACACTTTAATTTTGTTTCCTTTGCTATTCCTCATTCACTTACATTTAGTTTGCTATCTATTACTTTTAAGGAGTATAAGTACACCCCTTTCAGAATATTTTTATTCAGTTTAGATTTCTTTATTAATTTGGATTGATATATTATTTGCATTTTTGCTTAATTATGTTTGTAAATGGCCAAAACATTGAGCCTTTATAAGTAGTAAGAATTTCAGTACCTTTTCTGTGACTGGTTTAGGAAAAACGAGGCTACAAATTCCTGGAGAATGGGCAATTATCTTTGAAATTATTTCACGTTTTAAGGTTATTCCTTTATTAATCTTTTTTACTGATAATGAGGTTTGCTTTAATTATAAATTTTCTTTCTTGCAGGGAAACTACAACCCTCAAACTTTAGTAAAAACAAAATCCCAGCAGTAATATTAATTGATACAATAGATGAAAAATGTTCAAATTATTCTGCTCTGTCTAATAATGGTTAGTCATTGGAAATGTAACATCCATTGGAGACAATTTATAAGAATTTAAAAATATTTTCTTAGGTAAAAGTGATACAAATAATCCTGGACCTGAAATTAGTAAGATTCGAACACCAGAGAAAAAGCCTATGGAATCCAAACAGGTATGCTGCTTACATGTAGTGAATGCATTGTCCTAATGGATTTTAGTCTGATTGATCACCTTGGAATGTTGATGTTTTAAAGAAAATTTTCTCTTTTTATGTATATCTTTTATGCTTATTGTTTCATGGGGACCTGTTGGGTCGTGTTATCCTCTCTCCCTTCACCTTTTCTTTGGCTATTGTTTGCTTTATCCATATACTTTTCTCAAATTGTTGGTCAGTGATAGACTTGAATTTAGAATCTTTGTATGATAAAGTAGTAAGTGAGACACATTTATAGACGTGTCATTGAAAATCATCTCAAAATGGAAAGAACTGTTCTCGTGAATAAGGAAGACTTAAACTTCCTTATGTCGCTCACCTTGTTCTCTCATCACATCTACTGTATAAGTCCTTAACTTTTTTTTAATATCGAAGTGTAGTTGACACACAATGTTACATTAATTTCAGGTATACAACCTAGTGATTCAATGAGTCTGTCTGTTCTATGCTTATCACAGTGCGGTTACTATCTTCCACCATACAAGGCTATTACAATACCATTGACTGTATTCTCTGTGCTGTGACTTTTATCCCCATGATTTATTCATTTCGTAACTAATGCGGAACTCTTAACTCACCCGTTCACCTCCTTTATTTGCTTGTGTGGTTGTGGACCAGTTAGGGAAAATCAAATCATTGGTTGAATTAGTGCCAGTGGAAATTAATATTTTCTAATCTCAGGGAACCCAGGGGGCTCATCTGCCTTTCGTTACATGTACCTAGCTCCCTTTGCCCGATTTCTCAGCAGTTCTTCTCGTGCCTGATACCTTCCACCTATAGGTATCCTTATGATCAGGAGATGACCTTGCTTTAGAGTTGCCACATCAGGATTTCACCCTGTTAACTTAAGACCTTAGACTTACCCCTTTCCCCTTTAACAACCCTGTTTTCTTATTACCACATAAGAGTCTGGTAGAAGAGAAGGAGTTTCCTTTGAGACTGCTTTCTCCTCTTCTGGTCACCTCATAGGCCTAGTCCGTTCTCCTCAGTCATCTTTAAATTCTTTAAATTCTTTCCAGCTGCTAGTTCTTCCTTCTCAGCCAGTAAATAAATTGACCAATCGACCGTTTTTTTTTAAAAGACACTTTCTTTTTAACCCCCATCTCCTTTATAGTTTCCCCAAGTTCACCTTTCCACCTCACCTCTTATTTGGCCCTGAACCAACGCAGCCTCGTATTCGACTTTGACATTCACTGAAAACCGTTGCACTTCAAGTGAGCAGATTTTACGAACACACTTCAGTTGTAGTCTGACTTGTCTTTTCTCTGGTATTTGGCTCTATTTTCTACTTCATTTTTCTTGACCATCTTGTTCTTCTGGTTTCTTTGCCCCACATTTCTACTTTTCACAACCCTGTCTAACGTGACCTGCCTCTTTTGTGAGTTCGTGTCCCCCCCCTTCCCATCTGTCCCTTGTCCTAATGTTGGGGTTTCCCAGGGTTCTGTCACTGTCCTACACCTCTCAGCATTCTATGATTTCTTAGTACAAACTAGGTCAGTTCCATCGTTTTAAATCTCTGCTGCATGATAATGACTTCCAAATCTGTATTCCCAACCTCAGCTTGCTTTAAGCAACTGTTCTCTGTACTCAGTGACTTATGTTCCATAAGCAGCTCTGACTCACGGTTTCTACAACTGAAAGGACTTACTACCAACTGGAGGAGTGCAAATGAGGCCGCCAGTGGAACTTCCTGATTGAGTCTGGAGGGAGCTGCAGTGCAAATAGGAGTTCTGTGTGTTTGGAAAGGGGTGCGAGAGGGAACAAATGGCACGCGACGATGCCGTGGCAGCCCGTGCAGTCACAGGCAGCACAGGACAAAACGTCCACAAGAGCCTTGGGTGCTATGGGAGCAACCGAAGCTGAGATAGTGAAGCATCTCTCGAGTTGTTTTTAAATTTCTCTTTTGTTCTTTCCCTGTCCAGGAACTAGGCAACCTAATAGACACATTTCATTTCTTTCCACTCTGATGCTTTGTCCTGGGGCCTCGCGGAAAACCATTTCCTGGCTGTCCTTGATTCAGTGCCTCAGTATGAAGAGGAGAGTGACGTGGGATGATCTCATTCTGATAATAGTATTCTCCGGCTCCCTCTATCCTGCTTAGCTCACTGTAGTGTCCAAGAGTAGCACTGTATTGATTAGGCTCCTATGACTGGCCTAGCTTCCTGTCCATGTCAAAGTCAGAAGTGAAGGAGGCAGCTTATCCACAAACAACCTTGGCATCTAATCACGGCCTCCCTCATGCGATCTGTGTGTGAATATCAACAGTGTCTTATGGAAAAAAGTATATCCCAGCTGAATGTGACCTCAGTCTCAAAAAGATGAAGATTCCTGGGGGACCATGTTTGTTTATAACGAGCCTTTATCAGGTTCTGAAACTTTTATTTTGCAGATGAAGTCGAATGATTTAGACAGTTAACGACAACTCTTTATTGAAGACCGCCCATATTTGTAATGCTGTTTTGGGTAACAGGTTCTGGGACATTTGAAGAGCAGGCATTGCAGCTGCTGGGAGACTGGGATGGAGGTGTCATTCTTCTCATTCATTTTATAGACGATTTATAAACGCCCAGTAATCTTAGGGACATTACTGGCCAAATTCAAGTGGCAATCCATTTAAACTGGTGATTAGAGGTGAAAAGGCACTTGAGGCCCGATTGGTACATTGCAAACAAACATTGTTGCAACAGCTTGGTCGCCAGGAGTCCCACGGCTTCAATTCAGGAACAGGCTGTTTGTTCTGGGTTCTTAAGAGTGGTCGGTTCTGTGTTTAGCTTGAGAGCCTTTGGTGAGGCGAGTACTTTGCAGTACTCCGTGACTATTTCCACATTGAAACTTAACAGGAGATTGATGTACCGAAGCAGCTTATTGAGTGTTTTGACAGAGAGGGGAAAGAAAAATAGCTTCTTTCCACTTTGTATTTCATTTTTCACATTGTCACCATTTGTGAGCAAACATAGGTTGCAGAAGGATGACAGCACCCCATAGCTTACAAATCTTCGGTAGCTTACCACAGTTTACAGGATTAAAAATGTTTATACTCAGTATTGAATCATCCTGGGTCTTGTATAATTGGGTTCTCGCAGTTTTATCTGATGTCAAGAAGGGGAAAACGAACATATAAACAAGTGATGTTGTAGCTATATGTACACAGAACTTCTCCTGCTCCTCAAATCTGCCTTACTCTTTCTCCTCTCCCCACCTGTCTTGTTAGGCTGTTACGTTTACTTAGAATGTCCTTCCCTCACTGGAAAATTCCAGATCTTTGTGCCAGACTCAATTCAAATGTCCTAGCCTCTGTGAAGCCACCTTTAATTTTGTCAGGCACTAGGACCTTCTATCACATCCTTTTACAGCACCTAATTTTATGTTTCCTTGTTTGTGTCTTCTGCTGGACTCGAAGCCTCCTCTAAGCAGACCTTTTATGCAAAAGGTCAGAGGTCAGATGGTAAATCATCAGGCTTAATGGGCCATATGGTTTGTGTTGGAGTTTCTCAACTCTGCCTCTGTGGTCAGAAAGCAGCCGTAGATAATACGTAAACGAATGAGGGTGGCTGTATTCCAGGAAAACTATTTGTCAAAGTTTGGTGGGCTGGAAATGGCCTGGGAACCGTAGTTTGCCAGCCCTTGCTGTAAGCTCTTGAGGGTACAGACTCAGTCTTCTTACTGTCCTTTAATCTCCGGCACTACCCTTGGTAGGTTCTCAGTAAATGTTTGTTGAGAGAAGAAATATCAATACCTAATGGCAAAAATTGACAACGAAACTGGTTATACAAAGGTGATAAAGTATTTGTCCACTTCAAAGTTGTTTAAATTGAGACAAGTATTTTTAAATTAATATAGATATGTTTGAAGAAAGAGATGTATAAAAACAATAAAATTGGTAGGAAAGGACACATTATAATGATTTATATCAGAAGGAAATAAATGGTTATCTTTCTGAGGAAGAACGTGTGAAATTAAAAATCATGCTTTTAAAGGAATTAAAGTGGATGTGTTATTAAAATGGCAATATGTCTTCTTATGACTCAAATATAATACGGGTTTTTCTGTTTCATCTTTCCTGGTCTAAAAAATGTTTATTCCCTCATTTGATTGTCAGAAAGTGATTGGGCACATAGCATTGGCTATTACTGATAAGAATGTATCATATCCTTCAGATGTGCTAGGGGTGGGAGAAGGTGGAGAGCCACAGGACCCAGATCGTCCGCAGTTAAGAAAGACTTCTTATTTTTTTCTAGATTGATTTGGAATCAAATCCACAGAACAGAAGTCCTGAGTCGCGTCCTGGTGTTGTTTATCCCAATACCAAATTTCATCGCAAAGATAATCTCAACCCGAGACATATAAATCTTCCTCTCCCTGCTCCCCACGCACAGTATGCAATCCCCAATCGTCATTTTCATCCCCTTCCCCAGCTACCAAGACCACCATTTCCAATTCCGCAGCAGCACGCCTTGTTAAATCAGCAGCAGAATAATTTGCCTGAACAACCAAATCAGTTGCCGCCCCAACCAAATCAGGTAGTCCCGCCACAGAATCCGTTGAATCAGCTGACTCAGCAGCCACCTCCTCAACTTTCCCCTGCCTATCAGGCAGGGCCCAACAGCGCTTTCTTTAATAGTGCGGTCTCTCACCGGCCCCAGTCCCCTCCTGCAGAGGCTGTGATTCCTGAGCAGCAGCCCCCTCCCATGCTGCAGGAAGGCCACAGCCCTCTTCGGGCCATCGCACAGCCCGGCCCCCTCCTTCCTTCCCATCTGAATAACTTCACTGATGAGACTCCCCCGGGATTGCCAATCGGGGAGGCTTTAGGTAAGTTCTCCTGTCACTGCTGGGTGTGACAAATTCAGAGATTATTTCCTTAGATCGACATGTACTGTGCAGTGTTCTTTTGGGTCAGGATCGATTCATTTCTTCAAGTGATGGCAGCAGACATCAGTCACTTAGTGTAACAGTCAGAATCTTGTTCCAAATGCTCTGTAATATTAAGCGTCCCGTTGGTGCCACTTTACACGATGACGTAGGAACAGTCATCAGCACCGTTACCGTAACTTTAGTTACTGGCAAATTTAGAAGACATTTGCCTTCTCCAAAACCCAAAGCGTAGGCATTTCTTTGTTTTTGTGAAGAGAATCTGGTTGCAGAGACTCTTGAAAGAGTTAACTTGAAACCCCAGATGCGTGAAAACGGAATCTTTTCCCACATATTTTGCAGATCGTATGCATGGGAGTGTAGCTCTGGAAACACTGAGGCAGCAGCAGGTGCGGCTCCAGCAGTGGAATGAGCATCACGCCTATCTCAGTCAGGGCAGTATTCCGTACCCTCACCACCATCCTCATCCTCACCTCCAGCATCTTCCTCAGCCGCCAGTGAGAGCAGACTGGAAGCTCCCCAGCAGCGCGGAGGACGAAGCAGAAGCTGCAGACTCCAGGTATTTCTGCGGAATACGAAGAGCCTCGCACCGGGACCGCTCCCCTTCCCCCCCGCAGCCTTCTCTCTTGGATACCGCCCTCTTAGCCTCAAGTTGCGGTATTGTCCCAAAGAAATTGGATGCTGGCCTTCTAGGCACGTGCTACACGGTGCTAGGGTTGACTCTACAATCTAGAGAATCCATTTAGAAGTAACTTGAGAAGATGCTAGAGAGAATCCACCTAGAAGTACACATCTGGGTGGGGACTGTGTTGGGGATTGAAAATTAATGTGGCCCCATGCTTTGTGGCTCTCCTGAAAAAGAAATGTACCATCACTGTGAGCACCTTTTTGTACTAAGTAGTAATGCAAGAAATAAATGAATACAGAAGTAAATTAGGTGGAAAGTTAAAGTTTATAAATTTATCATCAGTTTATTTTCCTAGCCGCACAGAATTCTATCTGCTTTGAACTACGGACCTTGATGCAGGTTCAGTCCTCCTTCTAAACTTGTTTTTATGGCCAGTGTCATGTGGATGCAACGAAGTGTTTCCTAATCCCTCTGAATAAAAGGTCCACCATTATGGTGACCTTTTTAAAAAAAAATTTTTTTTTTTTTTTTTTAAACGTTTATCTACTTTTTGAGAGAGAGATTGACAGAGTGTGAGCAGGGGAGGGGCAGAGAGAGAGAGGAAGACACAGAATCTGAAGCAGGCTCCAGGCTCCAGGCTCCGAGCTGTCAGCACGGAGCCTGACACGGAGCTCGAACCCACGAACTGTGAGATCACCACCTGAGCTGAAGTCGGATGCTTAACCGACTGAGCCACCAGGCCCTCCCCGGGGGGGGGAGGGGGGGTGACCTTTTATAACTGCCAGTTATCGAAGACATGTAGAGACAGGACAGTTGGTTTTAATGCCAAGGGAAAAGAAAGAAATCAGATACTTGGGGCATATTTAGTGTCTTCGATTCCACATCTGTTGAGTGTTAATGCTCACCTTTGAGATGAATTAACGGGAGTTCTAATGAAGTATTCTCATTTTTGTCTGTAAAAATTAACCCATGTAGTTGACTAAGCTCCCCTCGATGTGATGGAGCTTTTCCTTTGTTTTCTTGTCCTCATATTTCATCGTCTTTATGTAGGTTTCAAGACTTAATCAGAGAACTGTCTAATCGTGATCAAAGTGAAACACGGGAACTGGCTGAAATGCCACCACCTCAATCAAGACTTTTGCAATATAGACAAGTTCAGAGCAGGAGCCCGCCAGCAGCCCCGCCTCCCCCGTCCAGCACAGACCACAGTGGCCACTTTTCTAACTTTAATGACAGTAGCAGAGACATCGAAGTAGCCAACAACCCAGCATTTCCGCAGCGCCTGCCGCCCCAGCTCTTCAGCTCACCGTTCTCATTGCCATCCGAACACCTTGCCCCTCCTCCCTTGAAATACCTGGCGCCTGATGGAGCGTGGACTTTTGCTAACTTACAACAGAGTCACCTAATGGGGCCGGGTTTTCCCTACGGCCTACCTCCCTTGCCTCACAGACCACCGCAAAACCCTTTTGTACAAATACAGAATCATCAACACGCTATTGGTCAAGAGCCATTTCACCCACTGTCATCTCGAACAGTATCTTCTTCTTCGCTCCCTAGCTTAGAAGAGGTAAATGTCTTTCTTTTCCTTTTTTTGCTTTTGGGATTAAATTTTTGTGGAAAATGCTAGTATTTATTGATTTGATGAGAGCGGTGGACAGATCTTGGTGAATTTAGTAGTCATTAAAGATAATCTTTTCCTGGAATGTACTTTTAATTTCCCCTCTTATGTGCTATTTCAGGCTTTGTAGAATGTCCGTTATTGTTGAAACATGCCCTTAGAGTCTGTTACTGCTGTTTCGGAACATTTCACACCTGACTGACCTGAGGAGGCCCTTCCTTCAAGCAGCTTTGTTCTGTCTAATCTGGGGAAATGGTTTCCAGTGATTCATCTTTTCACTTACGTTACGTGTGTCAGTTATGAATTTGTTAATTAAGCTTTCCAGAGATGATGGCTTTTGCAGCCAGCGGTGAATTCCTAGCGCTGTGCTGTCTCTTGTCACCCTTCCTGGTGCTTTCGTGGGTGGGGGCGGTTGACCCGTGGCAGTGCTTGCTCCCGGGTGTCACTGGGCTGTGCGTGTAGTACAGGATTGACTCTGCAGTGCTGAACATTTTATGGCAAACTGGGTTTTTGTCTTAAGATACTTGGGTATCTCCAAGAAGAATCTCTGCGGACCTTCACTGATACGAAAATCTTAGTAATTCCGGGTTATGAAACTTACAAAATGGTACCATTGGTGTAGACTATAAAAACGTTGTCTAGCTGTTCTCTTTAAGCTTGTGGGGATTAAAGGTAAGAATTTATAAAGCTGGTTGTGGTCATTATCAGTCACAGATGTCTTTTTATTAAAACAGGATAAACATTTCCTATTTTAATATCTGAAAACATATTTTTTTTGACAATAGCTTCATTTTGGCAGTTCCTCACTGATTTTCTTTTAATTTTTTTTAATGTTTATTTATTTATTTATTTATTTTTTTTTTTAATTTTTTTTTTTTCAACGTTTATTTATTTTTGGGACAGAGAGAGACAGAGCATGAACGGGGGAGGGGCAGAGAGAGAGGGAGACACAGAATCGGAAACAGGCTCCAGGCTCTGAGCCATCAGCCCAGAGCCCGACACGGGGCTCGAACTCACGGGCCACGAGATCGTGACCTGGCTGAAGTCGGACGCTTAACCGACTGCGCCACCCAGGCGCCCTTAATGTTTATTTTTGAGAGAGAGACAGAGACAGAGCCAGAGCGGGAGCAGGGGAGGGGCAGAGAGAGAGGGAGACACAGAATCCGAAGCAGGCTCCAGGCTCCGAGCTGTCAGCACAGAGCCTGACGCAGGGCTCAAACTCAGGAACCGCGAGATCATGACCTGAGCCGAAGTCGGACGCTCAACCAACTGAGCCACCCAGGCACCCCATCCTTGGTGACTTCTAAGGGCTTTGAAATTAATTCAGATGTTTTGCCAGTTTTCTGCTGTATATGCTGATTATAAAGTCCAGTTTCATAGGCATGGTTCTATATCTTATTTGTAGAGTTTTGGGCGTAATTTGTTCAGATCGTTCCAGTATACATTGATTGGCTTCTCTCATATAATTATTGTGATGAAAACAACTTAATTGCTATCTCAGGTTCCTAATATAAATTATAAGCATAAGATGAATTGGTATCTGTATATATGTATTGTGAGGATCTAGAAATTTGGAACCATACCTTTAAAGAATTGACACATATCTGACATTATTTCAAAATGTAATGGAAAGGCTAACAACTGTGCAGTAATGTTATTTTCAGTTACATGATGTTTTATGTACTTACGTATGTATTTCTCTTTTTTTTTTTTAAGTTTATTTTGGAAGAGAGAGAGAGTGGAGAAGGGTCAGAAAGAGAGGGAGGGAGAGAATCCCAAGCAGGCTCCGTGCTGTCAGCACAGAGCTGGATGTGGGGCTCAAACTCAACGAACCCTGAGATATGACCTGAGCTGAAGTTGGATGCTTAACCGACTGAGCCACCCAGGCACCCCTGTATTTATTTCTGATAAAATTCATATAACAAAAAATTCTCTTTTAATCATTTTAAACTACAATTTAGTAGATTCTAACATATGTACAATATCATGTAACCATCCCCACTCTCCAGTTCCAGCACATTGTTGTCACCCTAAGAGACCCCCCCCCCCCCCCATAACCATTAAGTAGTTGCTCCCTACTCGCCTCATGCCTCCAGTTTCTAGTAACTACTAATCTACTTTCTGCCTCCGTGGAGACATTTCATATAAATGGAATCATACTGAATGTGGCCTGGCTTCTTTCTGTTAGTGTAATGTTTTCGAAATGCATGCACTTTGTAGCATGTGTCAGTATTTCATTCCTTTTTATGGCTGAGTAATATTCCATTGTATGGCTATGCCACAATTTGTTGATTTCTTCCTCAACTGGTGGACATTTGGGTTGTGTCCTTTTATTTTGCTGTTATGAATAATTCTGCCAAACAAGTTTTCGCGTGAAAGCATATTTTTTGTTCTCTTGGTTAGTTATGTACCTGGCATTCCTGGCTCATTCTAGTAACTCTGGGTTTGACTTTTTGAGGAGCTGCTAAACTGTTTACCCCAGTGCCTTGTACTATTTTACATTCCCAGTACTGTTGTATGAGGGTTCCAATATCTCCTTTGTTAAAAAAATATATATATATAGCCATTTAGTGGGTATATAGTGGCATCTCTTTGTAGTTTTGCCACGCATTTCTCTAATGACTAACGATGTTGAGCATCGCTTCATGTGGTTATTGGCCATTTGTGTATCTTCTTTGGAGAAATGTCCATTCAGATCCTTTGCCTAGTTTGAAACATGGTTGGTTACCTTTTTGTTGTGGAGCTGTAAGAGTTTTTAAATATATTCTGGGGGCCCTTGGGTGGCTCAGTCAGTTAAGCATCCAGCTCTTCATTTCAGCTCAGGTCATGATCTCACAGTTCATGGGATTGAGCCCTGGGTCAGGCTCTACACTGACAGGGTAGGGCCTGCTTGGGATTCTCTCTTTCCCTCTCTCTCTGCCCCTCCCCCACTTGTGCCCTCTCTATCTCTCTCTCTCTCAAAATAAATAAACTTTAAAAAAGTGTTTACATATATTCTGGATACTAGATTCCTATCACATATATGATTTGCCATATTTTCTCCTTCTGTGTTTTTTTACTTTAATAGTATCTTTGATGCATGAAATTGGAATTTCAATTTAATTTGGAAAAAGTCCGATTTTTCTGTTCTTTGTTGTTGTTGTTCCTGTTACTGTGCTTTTGATGTCCTACCTAAGAAACTGTTGTCTAATCCAAAGTCATGGAGATTTATATCTACTTATCCTAGTTTAAGAGGTTTAGTTTTTACATTGAGTTCTTTGATCCATTTTGAGTTAATTTTTGTGTATTATATGCAGCGATGTCAAATTCATTATTTTGCATGTGGTTATCCAGTTTTCTCAGTACCATTTGTTGAAAAGACTTCTTTCTCCATTGAATGGTCTTGGCAACCTTGTCAAAAATCAATTGACCATAGATGTATGGGATTACTTGTAGGCTTTCAATTCTATTCATTACGGTCTATGTCTCTACCACACTGTCTTGTATACACTGTATCTTTGTAGTGAGTTTTGTACTTTGTTTTTCTTTTTCAAGATTGTTTTGGCTCCTCTAGGTCTCTGAATTTCCATATGAAATTTAGGGATCAGTTTGTCAATTTCTGCAAAAAAAAAAAAAAAAAAGTCAGCTGGGATTTTAAAAGGGACTGCTTTAAATCAGTAGATTAATTTGGGTATTGTTAAGTATTGTTATCTTAACAGTATTAAGCCCTATGGCCCTGAACATGGGATATCTTTCTTTTTGTGTAGGTCCTTTGAAATTTTTCTTCAACAGCATTTTGTAGTTTTCCAGGTATAAGTCTCACACTTCTTTTGTTGAATTTGTCCTGAAGGTATTTTATTCTTTTTCCTGCTGTTGTAAATGGAATTGTTTTCTTAATTCATTTTTGGATTGTTTATTAATAGTGTGTAGAAATACAATTAGTAATATAGTGATTATATATCTGCAAGTTTACTGAACTCTTAATTGGCTCTAATAGATTTTTTGTGGATACCTTGCGGTTTTTTATATAGAAGAAAATGCCATCTACAAATATATTTTTGTTCCTCCTTTCCAATCTGGATGCCTTTTAAAATCTTTGTGTGTGTGTGTGTGTGTGTGTGTGTGTGTGTGTGTGTGTGTGTGTGTTTATTTTTTGAGAGAAAGGGCGGGGGTGGGGGGAGAGAAGGAGGGAAGAAGCTGGGGAGAGGTGGCAGGGGAGGGGTGGGGGGGGGGTAGAAATCCCAAGCAGGCTCTGCACTGTCAGTGCAGAGCCCAGTGTTGGGCTTGAACTCACAAACTGCGAGATCGTGACCCAAGCTGAAGCCAAGAGTCGCTCAACCGACAGAGCCACCCAGGTGCCCCTGGATACCTTTTATTTCTTTTTCTTGCCTAATTGCCCTCGCCAGAACCCCTAGTATGACGTTTAAGGTGAATATTTGGCAAATTAGAGAAAAGTAAGTGTATCTAGGGTGAGTTTTTAAAATTTCCTTGTTTTTGATTTCTAATTCCATTCTATTGTGGTTAGAGAGTATACTTTGTATAATTTTAATCTGTTAAAATTTACTCAGATTTGTTTTGCCGCCTAACATTGGTCTTTTCTGGAGAATGTTTCAAGTGCACTGGAGAAGAATGAATACTTTGTTCTTGTTGGGTGGCGTGTTAGGTCTATTTGGTTTATATGTTGTTCAAATTTTTGGTTTCCTTTAGATCTCTGTCTAGCTTTTATATCCCTTAGTGAAGGTAGGGTATTGAATGAAATCTCTCAACTATTAATGTTGAATCTTCTGACTCTGCAGTTTATGCTTCATGTACTTTGGGGCTTTGCTGTTAGGTTTATGTATGTTTATAATTGTTATATCTTCTTGACAGATTGACCTTTTACCATTATATAATGTTCTTTTTCTCTCATAACAGTTGTTGTCTTCAAGTATTTTTTTTCTTTTCCCTGATCTTTGTGCAGCCACCACAGCTCTCTCTTCACTATGGTTTGCATGGAATCTCTTTTCTCATCCTTTTGCTTTTTTATTTTGTTGTCATTTGTTTTTTTAAAAAAAATTTTTTTTTCAACGTTTATTTATTTTTGGGACAGAGAGAGACAGAGCATGAATGGGGGAGGGTCAGAGAGAGAGAGAGGGAGACACAGAATCGGAAACAGGCTCCAGGCTCTGAGCCATCATGAGCCATCAGCCCAGAGCCTGACGCGGGGCTCGAACTCATGGACCGCGAGATCGTGACCTGGCTGAAGTCGGACGCTTAACCGACTGCGCCACCCAGGCGCCCCTGTTGTCATTTGTTTAGTGACCTTTCTGATCAGCTAAAAAATAATTTTATTTATTTATTTATTTTTTTTAATTTATTTTTTTTTTCAACGTTTATTTATTTTTGGGACAGAGAGAGACAGAGCATGAACGGGGGAGGGGCAGAGAGAGAGGGAGACACAGAATCGGAAACAGGCTCCAGGCTCTGAGCCATCAGCCCAGAGCCCGACGCGGGGCTCGAACTCAGGACCGCGAGATCGTGACCTGGCTGAAGTCGGACGCTCAACCGACTGCGCCACCCAGGCGCCCCAAAAATAATTTTAAACTAATTGTAAAATGCTGAATTAATTTTTTAAAGTCTGTGGTTGTGATGTGTCACCTCTGAAGTCTTTATGTTGTTAGCTTAATGGTCAGCTAATCATTGTATGGAGATTTCCTAAAACGCCTGGGACTAAAACCACGGCCCAGTTTTTTCAGAGGCTCAGTTTTTGTGCTTTTGGGCCCCCCCTCCGTGCTCAGCCAGGCAGTTGACATCTCTGCCTTAGCCCTCACCTCCTGCTGCCGCACAACTTCCGCATCAGCCCGCAGTGGCTCCTCAAAGCCCTTATTTCGCAAAGCATCTCATTTCTCAGCCTTGCCTCCAAAGCTTTTGGTTAGTCTGCTGTTTGGTTCAGGTAGCAGTGACTAAAAAACATTTGCCTTCGAATGCTTTTGATACGGCCTTATTATTACTGGTTAAGTTCTGAATTAGACAAGACAAGACAGGTGTTTTTGTTTGTTTTTGAGCCACTCTTCCTGGGACTACCAGACAGGTCACAACAAATACTTACAGTTCTTTGAGAACGGGGCCTGTTCTGCTCCCTCTGGTGCTGGTGCTGGAAATGCAGGGTCCTGTCTTCACTGAGCCACCGAGCCCCAGAGAGGAGGGTGTTGGGACTAGAGTAAGTTAAAATACTGCAGAGCTCACTATCCTTGCTGAATTTTCCCTCTTTTTCTTGATGATATGCTCCCCTGGTTGCTGTAGGCGTTAGTCTCCCGAATTTCAAGAAAGCTGATGGTGACAGTTTTTGGCAGTATTTTCATTGCGTTTGTGGAGCGATGGACTCCACCGTCTTTACTGGTACCTCTCGTGATGTTTTTGATTTAACCTGCCACATGAGTTCATAACATGTGGACAGACCAGTGTGCCGAAGGTTTTACCAGCTTCTGTGAAGAGTTATACTTTACTAAATAGTTCCAAATAGTGATTCATGTCCTTTAAATATCCCTAGGTCTTGGAATTTAAATTCTTTGCACCTTCAAGCTCTTAATGTTTGACAGTACTGTTAAGCTGTGTGTTAAGTGCCCTCGATTGTCAGTGGGTCCTTAGGATGAAATTACTCTTGCAGAAACTTTTAGTCACCTTTATCTCGATGCACGAGATTCACTAAGGATGACTGTCTTTGTGACACGGAAAAAATACCTCGACAAGGAAAATCTTGTTTTTACCGCATTGCAGGTTTGACATTTTCAGTGCATTGGGATAATAGTGTTTGTGCATTATGTGGTACAAAATGATTTTTATATGAATCATCTCATAGAATGAATAGTTTGTGTTTGCCGTTTCTTTCCAGCCTTTTAAAATAGTTTCTTTAACATTAACAATACAGAAAAATGTCTTGTTTCCTTCCGTACTATGAATTCTTTTATTGTGAGAAACCTTGGTAGATTAATCTTATGTGAGGTGAAAACATCTAGGTGTTAGCTCAACAGTTAACTTGAACAGAGATGGTTTTTCATATTGTTTCATTAGTGTTTTTTTTTTTTATAATTTTGGTTTCCTTTTGACAAATGAAGTACACCGTCAGCATGGAAAATGTAGCAGTTAGAGAAATTATTTCTAATTTCACGATACCAAGATAGCTACTGCAACACTTGGCTCTTCATAGCGTTCATAGAGATGAACATGTGGTTTTATAGCATTCTTAAATAGGAACATTTGGTTGATTACTTGTTGGGAAAACTTGAAACCGTTCCCCACCCCGCCCCGAATTGCTGTGCTCAGTTATATCACCCCATCAAACCTTTCTTTCCACCAGTCACGGCGCCTAAATGGGATCTTGATCCTATTCTGTAACATTTTTTGCTACTTAACATGTTCAGAGTATTCTCATTTAGCTGTTTAAGGCGTAAGTCCATGGGTTTTCCTTACCCTACCTTAAATGTAGCAAAAGCCCTGGCCCTCAGCTGCTGGGATGAGGCCGGGGCACTGTGGTCTGGCCGTGGTGCCAGCACCCTCCTTCCACTTCTAGTTCTTTTTGATGACGGGGCAAGGAGGGGAGCTGATGGCACAGGTGGCATCCTTGCCCTGGGCCACATTACGGACCGTTCCTGATTGGAAATAGATCGACCAGTTGCTCCAATTGGATTTTAAATTTCAGGGTGAGCTTGGGATTCTGATGTAATTTTTCTCTAAATATTTAGCCAGTTGTCTTCACACTCACTAAATTATTGCATTATCACCATACAGAATAGTAGCTTTCTTACGAAAATGCTAAATTCTTTATAGCAGCACTGACTCATACTTGCATTCCAACGACTGCTTCGGGAGTGGGGAGCGAGGAAGCGTGAAGGGAAACAGTAGAAGTTAATTCTTGGCCTCAGAGCTTCCGAGGGCTCAGTTTCTGGTAATTTTGGCATGATTCGCAATTTTTCACGGGTAATTTTTTCTGTATGAGATTTTCCACTTTGTATGACAACTTTATAATTTAACTTCTGAGTGAGATGCTGTTCTTTGGTGTAAACTTGGATCTGTTTCCAGACTTTCTATTTTTCTCCTCCTCTGTCTGTATAGCTGCTGTACCAGAATTGCACTGTTTTAATTTTTGAGGCCTTTGTAGTATTCTAATTTGATAGTATAAAGTCTTCCTTACTGCTTTTTTTCTCCTTGTAGAGGTTGAGGGAAAAAGTCATTGGGTTTTTCTACTATAAGTTTAGAATACCTTTGTGAACTCTTCCCCCTCCCACACCGTCCCCCACTCCCAAAGAAAAGCCTTTCTTGTTTGTTTGTTTTTTTAATTACATCAAACATATACCTTAAATTGGGAGAAACTTTGTCTTTACCAATATATTAAACCTCTCATTTAGGAACTGGTACGATCTTTTATTGGTGCAAATATTTTAATTCTTCCCCCCCACCCCCGCCTCTCTCCCTCCCTTCCTTTTTTATTGTCTGAATGTCCCTCTGTAAAATTCTGTAGCAGCTTTATTACTGGTTAAATTTCCTCTTACGTTGATTTTTCCCTTGTTTTTTTCTGTTATGAATGGGGCCTTCTTTTCCCATTACATTTTCCAGTTATTTTATCTTGAGAGACAAATCCTCATTCTTCTGAAGTGGGCATAGTTTTACCACGTTAAAAACGTGACCATAGAACCAGCAATTCTGACACTAGTTAGTACAGAACAAAGCCTTTGCCATTTAAGATGTATTTCACCGTAAAACAGTTTGATTAAAAGTGCTTATGAGTAATGCACGGCAAATTCTTTTTTAAAAGCTCCACTGGAAAAGCCTCAGAATTTGAAGCTGCACGTTCTTGTGTCGCAGCGGTGGTGTTGTGGCGATGGCCTTCCAGGGGGAGTGGGTGCCCGTAAGTCACTCATCTTGAGGGGCTTTCAGCAAAGCGGCACTTGCTGACGGCATCTTAGAGATGCCTCTGTGGTGAATCTGCTTTGAAATAGGTCTTACGTGTTGGTTTTTGAACAAAGACACTTTGGACTCATCTGTTAGTTTTCATTTTTCCCTTCAAAGGACTCTAGTTTTGAAGTTAGTTGGTAGTTTTGATTTGAGTCTTGTCTAATTACCCCACGCCCCCAAGTTCCCTTCTTGGATGCAAAGTATTGTACGAGTGTAACTTGAAGAGTATATTCTTGGCTGCTTGACATGTTCTGCCTGTCCTACTTTAGAAGAGGGTGAGGATAGCTTGTGACTTACGTTGTTCAGCCAGGTGGTCTTTGCAGAGGGATGGTTGATGTATGGTATCTAATAAACCATCTGATGCACATAACGGAGATCGTGATCAACAGATTAATAAATTGCACCTCCGGAGGGTTCATGCTCAAAGTGTCAAAGCTAATCATTTAAATGAGGTGTTCTATTTTAATGAAAATTTCTGGCACCATAGTTAATGAGACTTGGAATTTCTAGTAGAGCATTTAGCTCTTCCTTAGTGATTAGATTTGATAGTATAATTATAAATAGAGCCCTAATTAACTTAGTTTCTGACCTTTCCCCCAGTTACTTATTTATACGTATACATGTAAAATGGCTTGGTAACCTCATACATCAGAGGCATACTTTATAAGACAACGGTAATGGTAAGCAGATGATGAATTTTTTACTTACACTGACAACCCATCTTTAACAAATACAGATTTATATATGAACTTAGTCAATTAGTTTTTCCTGAAATGGCTTTTGAAATTTTAGTATTCTATTTTGATATTTAGAAAGACAGCCCTTGATTTCTTGGAAAATGAGCGTATGTTTAGCAACATAATGAATATTTATAAACACACAAACATGCGTGGAGTCGATACTGAACCTAGAAGTAAGGATCTCTCACAGAGTAAAATGAGCTGTTAAGCAATAAATAATGAAATGATTTTAGACCCGGGGACTCCAAAATGAAACTGGAGAGTCAAACACTGATGGGCTGCTGTCTAAAAGTAAAGGGACAATCTGATTGGCAGGAGACAGATGTGGAAGGAACAGTCTCTTCGTGAAAGAAAGTGAGAACTGTGTAAAATAACAGGAAACAAAACATGGTCAGGAAACAAGGGAAGAAAAGTATAGTTGATACTTTTAAACAGCTTAGGAGTCCATAGTGCTGAAGTATAGGTAGAAATACAAAGGGCATTCTCTGTTGGAAATAGCTTTCTTTTGCATAGAGGGATCTTCTGAAATTTATTACCTTCTGAAATTTATAGTTGCAGGCCCTTGTCTTTCAGTGTAAATTTCATAGAAATTTCCCTCTGTGGGAAGAAAAAATCTGAAATTTAAACTCATTGTCTGAAACGCATTTTATTGTAGTCAGTTAGCATGCTGTATAGGTTTTGAATTTAGATGACTTAAATAGGTTTGTATCATATTTGAATTATTTTAGCAGATACAGCAAATTGTTGATGATTGTTAAAGTTGTTAATGGATTATATTTGGATATTTTATTTTATTTTATTTTTTTTTAGCATTAACTTAAAATTTTTTACTACTTTATTGAAATTAATATTTAAATTGTACAATAGATATCCATGAAAACATAACCATTATCTACACACTGGACATTTCTACTACCCCCATATATTTCTCTGTATTGCTATTCGCACTTTCCCTCTACTCCCTTCCCATATTGGGATATTTTAATAAAAAAGAGTTTAAATATATTCTCATTGACAAAGACTTTGATTTATTGAAGCCTCTTTTAAAAAACCGAGAACTTTGGAGGTAGTCGAGGCCTTGAAGATCATTTATTCTCACTCCTCCTTTTTAAAGGAGCCTGAGGCACCAGGATGTTGAGAGACTTGCAGCTTAACACAGTTTTACTAATCAAAGTGGAGCTGAGACTCCGGACTCCCAGCCCTACGCTGTTTCACACTGCTCAGCTCTTTATGCCTCAAGTAAGGTTTCTTCCTGCAAACCAAGAAGTGATGGCAGTTGACGTGAATAGATATGGGGGTGGAGATTGGGGGAAACCAAATTATATTCCTGGGACCAAAGAGGTCTTCAGATGTATAAAGTTTTCCTTTTTGGCGGGGAGGCTGGGGGGTTGATGGTTCATTTTAGAATTCTTCATTCTTAAAAGCTGTCTAGTTCCAGCTGCTAAATGTTCGACTGTTCAAATGATTAATTTAGAGATCTCAGGTACCAGAAAATTAACTATAAGGAATGTACTTCATTTCTCAATGTTCTTTAAAAATAAAACAAAGATTCTCTGGCACTACCTGTGTTTTAAAGCTGGGAAATTTATTTAATTATGATAATTATGATTCTTCAGAGAGAATGCAAATAGTTAGGAGCTGAGGGCAAACTTCCGTGTAATATTTCTTTCCTACCCAAACTGACATTTTCTCATTGTAAGAGGCTTTGTGGTCTCTAATGGAGCTGGGCTGTTTCACATTCAAGAAGAGTAAACGAGAGCCAGATAGATTCAGGGTAGCTCAAAATGTCACAGCAGTGAATCTGACATTTCTCTCTTAGATATAATACTGCATTCATTCTAGTATC
This sequence comes from Leopardus geoffroyi, assembly GCF_018350155.1. Lineage (NCBI taxonomy): Eukaryota > Metazoa > Chordata > Mammalia > Carnivora > Felidae > Leopardus > Leopardus geoffroyi. The sequence goes on from NC_059330.1 coordinate 47,894,033, forward strand.
TCCTCTATTACCTTGTGTTTGGATGTAGGAAAATAATATTGCTCGGTGGGAAAAATACTATTTGCAAATTGCAAGTGCCCCTGCCTATGAGCTGCTTCAAATGGTATTTTTCTTTATTTAGAACTAAATTGATTTTAATACACTGTGCTACAAAGTCACATTCATTTCAGTATACCCTTCTTTTAAGAAAAACAGTAACAAAACCCAGAAATAAATGTACCACGGTTTTGGAAATTAAGGCCAATTCTTATTTACCTATCATTATGATTGAATCTTTTGAACCTAATGTGACGTTAAAGTCATCTTTAAAGTTCTGCCTACGATCATGCATTTTATTTTAAAAATAATTGAAATGAGATAAAATATTGTTTCTTATTTCCACTAGCCACATTTCATTTGGACAGCGAAGGTACAGAACATCTCCATCATCACAGAAAGATCTTTGAGGTAGCATTTCTCTAGAGAAAGACTCCTACCCTTTAGCTCTTTGAAATTGTCTTACATTATTTCTTTGATTCTGTTCTACCATCTCTCTTCTGTGTTTCTCTCTTCCTAAAGCTTTTGTTGATAAGTTGTTAGACCTCCTGGATTCTCCAAATCTTTTTTGGTCCTGTCAGATTTTGATATCTTTGTGTATTTTCCTACTTTCTGAAAGATTTTTTTTTTTTATTTTGCCTACAAACCCTTCTGTTGCATTTTAGATTTGAGGCCACATATACTTAATTTCCAAGAGTTCTTTATTCTCAAATTTTTCCTTTTTCATAACTGATTATTTTTATTTTTATAAATGTAACACCCCCCCCCCCCCCCAAGGAAACCAGTTGAGGGTTTGATCTAATAGGTTTAGTATTTCTGTAGGAACTAAAACAATGTTTTAAATTTTTAAAAATATTTTTAAAACATCATTGTTACCCCCCCCTTCCTGTTTGTTTACCTGTGACCAACTTTTATGGTGGAGATTCTTTTTAAATGCCTAGTAACCTTCAGTTATCTGTATCACTAAAAAGCAACTGGGGAGTTTTGTATGTATCCCAGGACTTACTGCCTGGCAGGCTTTTTCCCTGGGGACCTTTTAATGCTTGAATTCCTCTGGTTGTTGGGGGGAATACAGGGAGAGACCAGCTGTTCCCTGCATAGACTTTCATTTAACCCCCCAATTTTATCGCTTCACTTGCCATTGTGGCTGGTGTTGCTGAGGCTTGAGCCTCAGGGCTCAGTCTGCAGGGCTGATTGGTTCCCATCTTAGTTGGTCCTGCAACTCCGTCCTTCTTCCACAGACACCATTCCTCCATTGAGTCTCTCCATATATTCCAGAAATGTGTCCTTTATTGATGACCAGTCATCAGTCTTGATTGTTGTAGTACTTTTATATTCACTTATTATTATGATTTCTGAGGGGTCTCGGGCCAGTTTCCACCACTAACTGGACATCATGCCTTTTAAAAAAATACTGTTTTGTAAGTTATCAAGTACTTTTCTATAGCTTACATCACACGAACCCATAGACATTGTTGCAAACTACAGCGTATCCCTCACATTTTTCCTGGCTTGCTAATATTGATTGTTTTCTTCCTTTAAATGTTCATTTATTTATTTTGAGAGAGAGCATGTGTCCCCAAGTAAGGGGGGGAGGGGAGAGAGAGAATATGAGAGAGAATCCCAAGCAGGCTCCGCACCGCCAGCACAGAGCCCAAACTCACGAGCTGTGAGATCATGACCTGAGCCGAAACCAAGAGTCCCATGCTGAACCGACTGAGCTACCCAGGCGTCCCAATATTGATTGTTTTCAGGGATACTGAAACAGGGATACTCCTCTCCTCCCTCTTTTCTAGTTTCTTTCTTTCTGGGTTACTCTGTACTCTCTATGAAACTAATAGCACATTGCTTTAAACAAAAGATGATAACCTTATGAGGAGCTAATTTGAAGTAAGTAGTGCCTAAGTAAGAGTGCGAAGTCCAGAATTTCTTCCTCAAATCTTGAGAAAATTAAATAGAAAATACGGTATTCAACTTTCAACATTTTAATTCTTTTGTTAAATATGTATTGACTGTCAAAGACCCTGAATTTGTAGTTTAAAAACCTACCAAAGAAGAATTCTTCAGGCCCAGATAGCTTACTATTTGAATTCCCCCAAACATGTTAAAGAAGAAATACCACCAATTTACACAGTCTTCTCCAGAGAATGGAAGAGAAGGAAATACTTATATATGGCCAGCATTACTTTGATACCAGAACTAGACAAATCCAGTACATATAGGGAAGAACTACAGATATATACATATATACAAATATATATATATGTAACTTAAATTTTTTTTATTTTTGAGAGAGACAGACAGACCGAGCACAAGCAGGAGAGGAGCAGAGAGAGAGGGAGACACAGAATCCAAAGCAGGCTCCAGACTCTGAGCTGTCAGCACAGAGCCCGATGTGGGGCTTGAACCCATGACCCACAAGATCTTGACCTGGGCTGAAGTCACCGAAGTCAGACACTCAACAGACTGAGCCACCCAGGCATCACTTTAGACTTATATTTGTGAACACTGATGCAGATATCCTCAACGAAACTTAAGTGTATTGAATTCAGTATATAAAAAAGAATAATACAGGGAAACCTGGGTGGCCCAGTCCATTAAACATCTGACTTCGGCTTAGGTCATGATATAGTGGTCTGTGAGTTTAAGCCCCGCGTTGGGCTCTGTGCTGACAGCACAGAGCCTGGAGCCTGCTTCAGATTCTGTGTCTCCCTCTCTGACCCTCCCCTGCTCACACTCTGTATCTCTCTCTTTCTCAAAAATAAACATTAAAAAAATTTTTTTTAATAAAAAAATAAAAATAAAAAAGAATAATACAGTATGACCATTTCAGGGCTTATTCCCAGAATGCAAAACTGGTTCAGTATTTGAAAATAAATAAGTATAATCCACCATACTGTGTAAAGCGAAAAATCACATGATTATATCAAGAGATGCATGCCCCCCCACCCCCCCCCCCCCCCCCGAAAAAAACCCAGAAAGCCACATACATTTGATGTCCATGATGCATAAAAGCTCTTAGCAAACTGGAAATTGAAGGGAAATTCTTCAACCTGTTAAAGAGCACTTGTAAAAATCCCACAGCTACCATCATATTTAATGGCAGAGATGAATGCTTTCTCTTTAAAACTAGGAGCAAGAGGGGCGCCTGGGTAGCTCAGTTGGTTAAGCATCTGACTTCGGCTCAGGTCATGATCTCATGGTTGGTGAGTTTGGGCCCCCCGTCGGGCTCTGTGCTGACAGTTCAGAGCCTGGAGCCTGCTTCGGATCCTGTGTCCCTGTGTCCTCTCTCTTTGCCCCTCCCCTGGTCATGCTGTGTCTCTCTTTCAAAAATAAATAAACATCTAAATAAATAAATAAATAAAACTAGGAACAAGGTAAAATGTTTGCTGTCAACACTCCTATTTAACATTGTACTGGAAATCTTAACCAAAGCAGTAAGGCAAGAAAAAGAAATAAAAGACAAAAGGATTAGAAAGGAAGAAATAAAACTGTCCCTGTTTAAAGATGACATGATTGTCAATGTAGGAAAACCCAAGGAATCTATCCAGAAAACAAACCAACAAAAATCCTGTGACTAACATGAATACAGCAAGGTTACAGGATATACAGCCAACACCCACAAATCGATGTCATTTCTGTATATTAGCAATGTATAATTGGGAACCAAAATGTACCAGCCAATACCATTTACAAATAGCCCAAAGAAAAATGAAATAGGTTTAAAGCTAACAAAACGTGTACAGGATTCGTATGCTGAAAACTGCAGAACCGCTAAAATGTAATTTGTTTGGTATATAAACCATTTATTTTCAGTTGTCATCAAGATTTCTCTGCCTTTACTCAAATTCCTTTCAGGACAGATCCAAAGAAGCAAATCATATTTTCATACATTACCTTCATCCATGTTGTATGAAATAGATGTACCAGTAGGCTTTTTAAAAATAATTTTAAGTTTTTGTTCTTTTTCTGACATCAAGGATCAATCATATTCATCATGTGATTTGAAATTGAATTTCATATTCCATCTGCACATTCATCTTTGTCAATAGCCGCTTAGGAACCATTATAAATATGTTACCCAGTATTGCTCAACTCCTGCTCTGCATGTCAACTGTGTGATTGGTTTTTGAATTTCAGTCGAAAGATACAAATGATACACATCTTTTAAAAACCTTAATTGAATATTGCCTCCTTTCATATCACCCTTTCTGTTGGTTTGTGATTTTTAGTTTTCCTCATTTTAAGATTTTTAAAGTTTATTTATTTTGAGAGAAAGAGAGCCAGCACAGTGGGGGAGGGGCAGAAAGAGAGAATCCCAAGCAGGCTTCACGCTGTCAGCGGGGAGCCCGATATGGGGTTCGAACTCAAGAACCGCAAGCTCAAGACCTGAGCTGAAATCAAGAGTCAGACGCTTAACCGACCGAGCCACCTAGGCACTCCTTGTGGTCTATGTGTCTATTCATTGTAAAAAGGTATTGTTTATACTACCAGTGCACGTATGTTTATTATTTAATGAAAAAAGGCTTATAACGTTAATGCCTGAAGTTCATATGAATATCCTTAATGTTGTGTATCCCCAGGGAATTTATTGTAACCTGTTCTTTCTGAGCCCATAACAGATGTTAGTTGTTTTTACTTTCATATTCACACGTAAATACTTTAGAATGTGATTTCCCACACATTGTGGCTCTGTTTACTAAACACTCAAGGCATGGTAACACAAAGAAACACTTCATTTTGATTCTAGGAGCTGATGATCTTCGTAACAAACCTTGACAAAAAAGACATACTGCACACGCTGTTGTGATCAATCATGATCAATGAATGATCAATCACTCAGGGATTGCCTAGCCTTAGAGAACATAAAGCAGTTTAGAAAGGTTAGTTATTCTACTCAGCATCGTAATTCAATGACCTAGACAAAGAAATTTCAAATGTGCTGATTAAACTCACAGTTGACAGGATGGCTAATATTCTAGAAAACCAGAATCAAATTCAGAATGATCATTGATACAAGTTGCATTCATTCATTCATTCATTCATTCATAAATATTTGTTTAATTTGGGAGAGAAAGAAAGAGCACACAGGAGGAGCAGAAAGAGAGGGAGACAGAGAATCCCAGGCCGACTCCATGCTGTCAGCTGGGGCATGAGACCATGACCTGAGCCAAAGTCAAGAGTTGGACACTTAACTAAGCCACCTAGGTGCCCCTGAAAAAATTGCTTTTAAGGCAGAGCAAAATTGAAGGTGAATTTCAATATTATACTTACAGACAGAAGAACAATAAAAATATATGAAAAGAATTAACTAGATGGATCTCTTTCCTTTCTATTCAGTAGCTAAAACTTTGGAAATGAAGAAATGACTTGGGTGCTCATTGTTTAATAGTGAGAAAATTGCTCTCCTCCCGTCCTTTCCTACCCTTCTGAATAATGGCAGCCAGTCCAGACCCCTTCCCTCCCTTGCTTTATATTCTAGTGGTTCATCTAGGAAGACTTTCTCCTCACAGTGCTTATACCCACGCTTTCCTGCGTTTAACTGGCCCGACAATATCTGTTTGTGCTTATATTCCCAACAAACAAACTGCTATTACTGTGCTAATTCATCTCTTTCTCTTCTTTGTAATCTAATTTTCAGTTCCTGATTTCCAGTTATTGCTAACAGTAATGGTAAAAGAAAGATTCAGGGGCACCTGGGTGGCTCGGTCGATTGAGCGTCCGACTTCATTCAGCTCAGGTCAGGATCTCACGGTCTGTGAGTTTGAGCCCTGCATCGGGCTCTGTGCTGACAGCTCAGAGCCTGGAGTCTGCTTCGGATTCTGTGTCTCCCTCTCTCTCTGCCCCTCCCCTGTTCATGCTCTGTCTCTCTCTCTGTCAAAAATAAACAAATATTAAAAAAAAATAAAAGATTCCTCAGAAGCATAATGATCACAAACTTAATAATAAATTATTACTATTGAGAAGGAGGGGGAGGGGACAATAAAAAGTCCATCTCATTCTGTCACTTAAGATCTACGTGGAATCTTATCTTTATATGTTACATTAAAGCACTTGTATGACAGCAAGCCCTTCCTGTGCCAGGAACAGTTCTCTATACTGTACATGCTGAACTCATTTAATTCTTAACCACAATCCTGAGAGGCAGGTCCTGTGGGTAACGAAGCCATGTTTACAGACAAAGCTCCCAGGAGTTAAGGTCAATTGCCCAGGCGACGCCTGGCTGGTAAATGCAGCCTGAGGTCTAACCCAGATAGTCTGGCTCTAGGCTGAGGCTGCATACCTAAAACTGCCACTCATACAGCCTTGCCACCAGAATGGAGATTGAATATCGGTCACAGCGGTCGGAGGGCGGGGGGAACAGTCAACAGTCTTGAAATGGCTGGCAGTGGGTCTTGTTGAGAGGGTTAAAGGGATCTGGGTTGTGCGGTTCAGGGAGGAGAAAATACCAGCAGTAAGTTAATTGGGTTTCAAACCTATAAAGGATTGCTTTGAAGAAAGTAATGTTCTGTGTCCATTGAAGACTGTGTTGAAAGGACACACACGCAGTGAGCCAGATCAGGAGTACTTCACGTTGGGCTTGAGGAGTCCTGTCTTGCCATTAAGTCTGAGGAATAATAAATCGGGAGGCTGTGAAGATTTGGCACAAGAGAGAAATCTAGAATGGGTTGCCATTCAAGGTGGCCGTGGTTTAATTGACTGTGACTGTAATTTCCCCCATTTAATATTGAGCAGATACGTTTCTTCATTCTTAATCTAATGCTCCCTAAGACAGTAATAGAGTTTTAGAACTGAGGACAGGTAGTTCAGCTCCGTATTTTACAGACCAGAAATTATTATTTAAATTTTTTTTTTAATTTTTTTTTTTTAACGTTTATTTATTTTTGAGACAGAGAGAGAGACAGAGCATGAACGGGGGAGGGGCAGAGAGAGAGGGAGACACAGAACTGGAAGCAGGCTCCAGGCTCTGAGCCATCAGCCCAGAGCCTGACTCAGGGCTCGAACTGTGAGATCATGACCTGAGCTGAAGTCGGACGCTTAACCGACTGAGCCACCCAGGCGCCCCATTATTTTAATTTTTTAAAATATATATTTATTTGGGGCAGGGGAGAGGCAGAGAGACACAGAGACAGAATCGGAAGCAGGCTCCAGGCTCTGAGCGGTTAGCGCCGAGCCTGACGTGGGGCTCGAACCCACGAACCGTGAGATCATGACTCGAGCCAAAGTCAGATGCTTACCCGACTGAGTCACCCAGGTGCCCCCAGAACCAGAAATTAGATGTGTGTTATCATAGGACTACCTGCTAAGGGCCTGAACTGAGTTTTAAACCCAGGTCTCGGGGCACCTGGGTGGCACAGTCGGTTAAGCGTCCGACTTCAGCCAGGTCACGATCTCGCGGTCCGTGAGTTTGAGCCCCGCGTCGGGCTCTGGGCTGACGGCTCAGAGCCTGGAGCCTGTTTCCGATTCTGTGTCTCCCTCTCTCTCTGCCCCTCCCCCATTCATGCTCTGTCTCTCTCTGTCCCAAAAATAAATAAACGTTGAAAAAAAAAAAATTAAAAAAAAAAATAAATAAACCCAGGTCTCCTGAACACTGTGTCCAGAGTGCAGGCTGCTTTTTGGGGCAGGGTGGTGGGGAGGGGTGATAGTGACAGAAGAGAGTACTTTGAGAACTGCTGTCTCATACAGTGGGATTGCTGTGTACTGAAGGGGGAGGCAGTGTAAGTTTCACTAATTCATGAACTCTCCTTTTTCTTTGTGTAGTATGAACCCAGAGGACCTGGTCGGCCCTTGTACCAAAGAAGAATCTCATCTAGCTCAGTCCAGCCTTGTTCTGAAGAAGTAAGCACTCCTCAAGACAGTCTTGCTCAGTATAAAGAGCTTCAGGACCATAGTAGCCAATCTTCTTTCAACTTTTCATCCCCGGAGTCCTGGGTAAACACCACCTCATCTACCCCCTATCAGAACATTCCGTGTAATGGACCCAGCAGGACAGCTCAACCCAGAGAGTTGATAGGTAAGACAGAATTGGTGCGTTGTTAAAACTGCAGTTTTTGACTACTTGGCTCCTGGATATTTATGGAGTTTTTCTTCTTCTTCCCGCGCCCCCTCCCTCCCCCCCCCCCCATTTATATTATTATCTTTGAATCATATTTAATGCTCAAAGTTCGTAGGTGTGTCTCAGGCCATACAGTGTTGTCCATATTTATGGTCTGAAAGGGAAGTAGATCTGTCTCTGGGGAGCTCATCGATTGGATCATTTTTACCTGTGCACATGAATGAAAGAAGTAATGGAATTTGAATTTCTAAATTTAATTCTAATTCTAATTTAATCTAAATTCTAAATTTAAATTTCTAAATAGAATCACCTTTGCTTGGGAAAAGTTTGTTTTCTGGATTTTGTTTTTTGTTTGCTTGCTTGTTTTCTCCCCAGGATTAGGGGCGGGAGTTGGTTGGGTCAACATCAGTTTCCAAGGATTTATCGTCAGTAAAGTCATTGACAGTTTGCTATACAGTAGAGTTTGGCCACGAGAGAAACCAATAAAGTCCAGCATGTTGAGATTTAGAAATCCTGTATTATTTCCTTATATTCTAATGAACTGAGAAATCTAAAGCTTCAAGAGGAAAAAAAAAAAAAAGGCATAGAAAGGCATTGGAATGGACAAGGCTCTTGTGTTGTTGGGTAGGAAGTCTAAAGTCTTTAGCCTTGAATGCAGATAAATGCACTTTTATCCTTTCTCTGTTCCCTCTTTTTTAAAAGATATTAAATGTACGGAAACAAATGATACTGTTTGAGTTCTCTAACCTGTAGCCTTCTCTTTGTAGGCTGTAGACATTGATCTTTTTTTTTTTTTTTTTTTTAATTTTTTTTCAACGTTTATTTATTTTTGGGACAGAGAGAGACAGAGCATGAACGGGGGAGGGGCAGAGAGAGAGGGAGACACAGAATCGGAAACAGGTTTCAGGTTCTGAGCCATCAGCCCAGAGCCCGACGCGGGGCTCGAACTCACGGACCGTGAGATTGTGACCTGGCTGAAGTCGGACGCTTAACCGACTGTGCCACCCAGGCGCCCCTAGACATTGATCTTTGTGAATAAGCCTGTGATCTTTGTTGGGTGAATTTCTGCCCTGGTAGCCTTAATCTTTGTATTGGGATTTAATTTTGTTCATTCTTAGCATGTGAATCTATTGTTTCTGCAACTGGCCCATTTTTGAGTATGTACCATACAAACATACTTTTAGAACAATAGACTTGGTAGGACAAAAGCATTAAAAAGATTTTGGTTTTGTTTCCTGGCAAGACACATTGTGATTTTAATTGTTAAGACATTCATTAATACCTGCCATGTATTAATTGAGAAACATCTCATTTACAAAATCAGTAATAAGGAATTTTTTTTGAAGTTTTATTTGTTTATTTTGAGAGTGAAAGTGTGTACGCATGTGCTCAAGTGGGGGAGAGGAGAGCCAGAGAGAGGGAGAGAGTCCCAAGTAGGCTCCATGCTGGATCCCACGAACCACAAGATCCTGACCTGAGCTAAGATGAAGTCTGACGTTTAACTGACCGAGCCACCCAGGTGGCCCTTGTTACTTTTTGGTTGTTTTGTTATAACTTCGTTGTATTTATTTATTAAAAATGTTGTTTTGAATGTTTACTTACTTTTGAGAGAGAGAGACTGACAGAGCGTGAGCAGAGGAGGGGCTGAGAGAGAGGGAGACACAGAATCGGAAGCAGGCTCCAGGCTCCGAGCTGTCAGTACAGAACCCGACGTGGGGCTCAGACCCATGAACCCTGAGATCATGACCTGAGCTGAGTCGGATGCTCAGCCAACTGAGCCACCCAGGCGCCCCTATTATAACTTACTTTAAAGACAACATCCTTCCTCTCTCTCTCTCTCTCTCTCTCTCTCTTTTTTTTTTCCACCTAAATTTTAGGATAACTTTTGGCCAAAATCAATGAAAACCTGACTTGAGCTGATAAGGTAGAAAGTTCCTAAATAACTGTTCAAAGTGCATGTCATTTTATGGTATCTTTTCCACAAATATACAATTACTATTTTGTCATTACTGGTAGACAAATTGTAGTATTCTTTTGTTGAAAGTAACAGTTAAAGTATTAAAAAATGAGCTCAAGACCACAAGTCTTCTGAAGCACAACTATCAGTATTCATTTATTGATTCATTTTTAGAGGAGTGCAGCCATTGCCTGTCGTGGGTCAGAAGGGGAATAATTACCTCATGGGAAATTTTTTTCTGAAGTTTGAGACTTGAGACTTCCTGAAGAAAACTGTTCATGTCATTTTGACTAGGAATTTAAAAGTGGTCATTGTGTCCGATATGGCCATATTTTCTCAATATTCATCCCGAGAGCAAAGAACCACGTCTTTGACCTTCTTGAACGTTGGATTTCCCATTTTGTCACTGATCGCACTTCCAAGTTCTCAGTGAATGCCTGCTGACTAAGGAGATAATGAAAATAGGTCTTGTGCCCATGAGGTTGTGGGTGGTCCAGTCACACGGCTCAGCCTTTACACCTGGTGATGTCAACCGGGCCGCCGGATAGGCTTCACTTCTCCCAACATACGGATGTGTTTGAGTTCTTTTCACTTATCTTGGGGACCGTACGTAGTACTCTATCAGACATTCCCTATTAACGTACAGATGAAAATTTAAGATGAGATAGACAACATTGAATAACATCATTGGTTGTCAGATTAGTAATAGTTTTAAAGAATAGTTTCTCTTATCTGGAATATATGTGGTAAGTCATATTTATAAAAATCTTGAACTCATGGTTAAATAAGAATGTAGGCATTAAGTTAGAACTGTTTTGTATGGATTATTTGGTTGAAAATATTTAATTGTTGTCCTGAAAATGAGAACATGGTTAAATAATAAATCTTAGTAAAGTAAGTAAAAATAGTAAGTTCTTGAACAATCAATAAGATGTTTATTTTATGTATTGTGTTAGACAGTACAGTCTGCTGTTATATTGAAATATTTGGTGAGGTTTTTCTTTTTTTATGTTGTAAGTTTTTATTTAAATTCTAGGTAGTTAACATGTAGTGTAATGTACATTTCAGGAGTAGAATTTAATGATTCATCATGGTATGTTTGTTAAACTAGTGCTTTTAAAAGCATTTTTCCCCCCACAGAAATCAATGACATTTAGATGGAGAAGTGGTAAATGTTCTAGAAAGATGTTAGGTAGTTTAAACTAATTTTGAAGAATTTTATGAATTTTTAAAGGTTTTTTTGTTTTGTTTTGTTTTTTGTTGTGTTTTCAGTTTAGTTATTCATTTTGAGAGAGACAGAGACAGCACGAGCAGGGGAGGAGCAGAGAGAGAGGAGACAGAATCCCAAGCAGGCTCCACAGTGGTTACTTTGGGGCACTTGGGTGGCTTAGTTGGTTAAGCATCTGACTCTCGATTTCAGCTCAGGTCACGATCTCACAGTTTTGTGGGTTCCAGCCCCATGTCAGGCTCTGTGCTGACAGCATGAAACCTGCTTGGGATTCTGTCTCTCTCTCTCTCTCTGTCTCTCCCCTGCTCACACATGCTTGCTTGGTCTCTCTCACTCACTCTCTCTCTCTCTCAAAATAAATAAATACACATTTAAAAATAAAAAATAAAAATGAGAGGTTACTTAAATAAGTTATGAAGTATCTGTGTTATATGATGTGGTTAGGAAAAAACACCAACTTAAGGCTTATCTCTGGTATAACTGACTTCTCTTCCTCTTTGGCCTTTTCTGTAACTTTCAAATTATCCTCAGTGAATGTGTATTATGATTATAATCCAGTACAATGTCAGTGAGGGAGAACAGAATTTACCACCCCCAAACATGCTCTTTGGCATAAAGATTATTTCAGGATGATTATTTTTAAGAAACTACAGACACAGAAGCTCTGAAAACTGGGTGAAAGTTACCCTTTGGTAAGAGACGTTTTACATTTACAAGGGAGGTCTCTATTTGTAAGAATGTCTCCCTCTCTGCACCAGGAAGAGGATCGTTGTAAATTTCTAGAAACTATCGATGGAGAAAACAATTTACCCTTAAGTTAACTTACCCTGCATAACAACCTTGTTCACTGTGCTTTTCCTGGTATCCTCACGTAACTGCGTCACACACCCAAGATCTTTTGTCTTTAGCTGGACATGTCATTTTAGTTGCTGGTTTGGGCCATTTCAGGGAGTTAATTCGGTTTTCCTGGATCTCCCTCATGTATACAGAAGGTATACATGTTTATTAAACATTTGTTTGTTTTTCTCCTGTTCAGCTGTCTTACTGTAGGGACTGTCTCAGACAAGAACCTAGAAGAGTAGAGGGAAAATTATTTAAACATTTAAAGGATTGGAAAAAGCAGTGTTTGAGAGTAAGTCATGGTTTAGTGGACAATAAAATTAGGAAGAGTGGGGTCAAATTTTATTTTATTTTTTTAATGTTTATTTACTTTTTGAGAGACTGAGCACAAGCAGGGCAGGGGCAGAGAGAGAGGGAGACACAGAATCCGAAGCAGGTTCCAGGCTGTGAGCGGTCAACACAGAGCCTGACACGGGGCTCGAACCCACGGACCGCGAGATCCTGACCTGAGCCGAAGTCAGACGCTCAACCGACTAAGCCACCCAGGCGCCATTATTGTTTTTTTTAAATTTACATCCAAGTTGTTAACATAAAGTGTAATAATGATTTCAGGAAAAGAATTTAGTGATTTATCTCTCACATATAACACCTAATGCTCATCCCAACAAGTGTCCTCCTTAATGCCCCTTGCCCATTTGGCCCATCCCCCCACCCACAACCCCTCCAGCAACTCTCAATTTGTTCTCTGTATTTAAGAGTCTCTTATGGTTTGTCTCCCTCCCTGTTTTTATATTATTTTTGTTTCCTTTCCTTTATGTTCATCTGTTTTGTATCTTAAATTCCACATATGAGTGAAGTCATATGATACTTACCTTTCTCTGACTGACTTATTTCACTTCGCATAATATACTCCAGTTCCATCCACGTTGTTGCAGATGGCAAGATTCCATTCTTTTTGATTGCCAAGTAATACTCCATTGTAGAAATACTACATCTTTTTATCCATTCATCAGTCAGTGGACATTTGGGCTCTTTCCATAATTTGGCTATTGTCGATAGGGCTGCTATAAACATTGGAGTACATGTCCCCCTTTGAAAAAGCACTCTTGTATCCCTTGGATAAATACCTAGTAGTTTTAGTTGCTGGGTCACAGGGTAGTTCTGTTTGAGTGGGGTCAAGTTTTAAAGGATGTTAAAAATTAGATTACATATAGGAAATGTGAAGTAAAATTTATAGTTGTTTCTCCCCTACCTTACCCTGTGTTTATTTATATATTACAAGAAAAGAGAGCATTTTTAAGAAATGGAATCGAGTGTTACTATTACCTAGGTTAAAAATAAAAGGTATTTTGACCAGGAGTCAGCATATACAGCTCCTTTTTATGTAAGAAAGAACGTGTAAGTTCCCATATTCAGAGTTGAGCAGTTAACATATTAAATATCAAGGTGTACCATTATAAAATTAGTTTTGCGAAGCAAACCTTCAGGTTTGACCTTCCGTTCTTATACGTTAGCTATTCCAGTTTACGTAGTCAGGTCTTTTGCAAGCGTTGATAAGATTCAGAAGTTTGATTCGATGTGTTGTGACTTCAGCGTTCTGTGGCAGAACTTGACTGTCCCCAGGGCCGTACCGTCACGGAGCTCCTGGGGACGAGAGCCAGTTGTGACACGCCGAGCTAACGAGATGCGTCAGCGTTGCCAGGCGTGCCCTTAAAGCCGTGTCGCTCTTCTCCGCTTCTAGTTCCACCACCCAAGACCGTCAAACCCCCTGAGGATCAGCTGAAGTCCGAGAGCCTCGAGGTGTCCAGTTCCTTCAACTATAATGTGCTGCAGCATCTCGGCCAGTTCCCCCCACTCATGCCCAACAAGCAGATCGCGGAGTCGGCCAGCAGCAGTAGCCAGCAGAGCTCGGGGGGCAGCAAGCCCGCCATGTCCTACGCCAGCGCTTTGCGGGCCCCTCCCAAGCCCAGGCCCCAGCCTGAGCAGGCCAAGAAGAGTAGCGACCCTCTGTCTCTGTTCCAGGAACTCAGCCTGGGGAGCTCATCAGGCAGCAATGGCTTTTACTCCTATTTTAAATAATCACTTTTTTTTCCCCCTCCAGGGCGAATGTTTTGATTTCTGTTTATATCAATAGAATTAAGATAGTTGGACTTCCTCTATAGATGCACAGTTCCCTTTGTTTTAATATTAAATATGTTCTCACTTAATTGCTTTGCTGCTAGACTTGCAACTAATTTTTTAAAAGTATATTCCATTATTTTGCATTTTTGACGTGTCTTTTGACAGCTTTTATGTAGAATAAAAAATATTTTTAAATTTGTGTATTGTTACATATGTTTGCATCAAGCTAGCAGCTAAGAGTTAATTGTGCAACTATAAAAAAAAAAAAAGAAAAAAAAAAACTTTGTCTAAAATGTATTTAAAAAGAAAAAAAATTGTAAGTAGCATTTACATTTATTCAATAATATTACCATATGCTGGGTTTCTGTACCAGAAATGGCCAGTTGATGTACAAATGTATGTTATTTTTGCTTAAATTCATTTAAAATTTTTTAAAATAAAGGGGCAGCATCTTCTAAATACTTTAAGTTTTATCAGTTTTTTGTTTTTTTTTTTTGTGACAAGATGCTGCATTCTAAAACTTTTATAGTTTTAGACTCTGTATGATGTGCTGTTGTAATCTCCATCCACTGTAGGATAGAGTTAAAGGCATTCTTTGCAGATGTATCTTGTATGCCACTGTTTTTTGTAACATGAAAAAACATTGGCATAGTTAGTTATTTTTTGGACAAGCTGTACTTCCAGCTTGTTTTTAACGTTAATTTGATAGTGTGTGTGTGTGTGTGTGTTTTTTTTTTTTAAACAAATCATGAAGCTGAAAAATTTTTAGGATTGTTGGTGCTTAGTAGACTTGATAACTATTTTAAAAATGCGTGAATTTAGTAAAATCCTTTTTTTCTCACTATGCATGTGTAAATGTTTGTAATCTGGCTTTCTCCCCCCCTCCCCCCAGTGGTATAAAGAATTGTGCCGCTTTAAGGTTTGTTTTTTTTTTTTCCCCCCTCCAGTAAAAATTTTGGTACCTTATTTGATGTTTACATTAAAATGTGACATTATTCATGGCAATTCAAATATTTTGCTAACTGTTTTGTTTGAGGAACATCATTAAAAAGAAATCTGATATTTGTCCAACATGTATCAAAATTCATCGAAATCTGGGGCAAAAAACTACCCTTGTTTTTCATGTCTTTCGATTCTTATAATCCCACTGAACTTGTATAAAAACATAAAATTTAAATAGCCATCTTAAATATTCTACAGTCTAAAAATTGTTTTCAGTGAACTTTGGTAAAATCCAAAGCAAAACATTTACCCTCTTAAAACTTGTGGTCTTCTAACACCCTTGAAACAATGCGTGTCCTTCTTGTTTTCCTGATTGGGTGGTCCTACTTTTTATACTTCAGAGAAATCTTGAAACTACAACATAACTTTTTTGTTGTTGTTCTTTTTGTTTGGTTTGGTTTGGTTTTGGTTTTGTTTTTAAATAACGTAAGGTTCGGAAACATTGCTGACGAACCAGTGAATCCTGATGATCCATTCAAAAATAGTTTTTTTGGAGGACTACTTTTGGATAGGCCATCTTGTATTCACAGTACAATTTTTGAAATGGGGTTGAAAAGTGGTGACAGGGTTAAAGAAAACTCCTCACATCTCCTCTATGACTGGAGTTTTATTGCTGTTGGCCAGCTCCAACTCCCTGTAATCCTTAGACAATTTAGGAGAAGAGAACGCCTTTAGTTAAGGGTTAGTGAGCCTGCAGGAAAAGGAGAACACCTGTTTTCTTCAGCCCTTTCTGCTCCAAGTGGGTGCACATCATTTGTCTGCGGCTTCCGTTTATGGGCTGTGAGTCTCCATGTGAGGCAGTGGATGGAGACCTGTGGACTGTAGACGTGTTAATGGTTAGTATAAATCACAGTTGGAAAACAGAGCCAGCAACTTACGGCACCACATTTTCTCTGTCTGATGTCAGACCGCCACCTTTAACTGTGTCACATTTTGCTCAACGTAACTTTAGTCACAAGAAGTTTTTGTATTTCGACTCAGTGACGAAACGCAAGATAGAGCCCAAATTAAAATCAGATCTTCCTGACGGGAGGATGTCTCTGAACAATAATTTTTTCATCCGTGATTCTCCCCCACAATGCAAGTCAGATAAATGTTTCAGAGCATTTTGATAATTACGAAGACAGAACTGGCATGTCAGGGCTTTGAGTTAATTCCTTGTCATGGAGTCATTGCCTAATTTTCTGTTTTCCATACTTGAACCTTTAAAAAATATCAGTTTTAACTTATTTGTATTTATATTTAAAGAGGTCAGGTGCACACCCCACCACTTTATATAAATATACTGATGTTGGAGGCTTGGGATAAGGAAGCTGCTGAGTTGTCGTGACACCCCTGTTCTAAGAAGTTATTTCCAAAAAACTAAAAACAATAGCTACTTACTAGTTCCTTGCTCTGCTGCGTCCCAGTGTTCCTCCTTTCCTGATAGTTCTTAACAACCGGTCAAGTATTTGGATATTGTTTCCATCTACTGCCCTTGTAGATTCAGTTTTGAATGTGTCTTCTAACACATTTACTCTTCCTCAGTGTTTCTTACTGCCATCTTTCCAGCTGAGCTTTGAATCTGTCATTTACGCGCGTGTAAAGTGTTGCAATGATCCTGATTGAGTCTTACCGGGGGAATCATTGTAAGTTTCTGTGGAAACGAGGCGTGGCTCATGCTGTCTGGATATTCCTTGGGTAGTAGTTAGCAAATGCACACAAAGCAGACTGAGAAAACAGCTTATGTGCTAGTTTCATCCTTAGTGTTCAGACGGAACTTTTTTTTTTTTTTTTTTTTTTTTTGAAGAAACCTTGATGTTAGCTCTTGGATGATGCCAAGTATTACCAGCTTCCTTTTCTTCTAGTACTGATTTCTTTTAAGTGAAGTTAATTGTTCACATGATGTCTTTCTACTTCTTTGTTCTTTGTATCACTCTGAGGTGTTTCCTTTTTCTTGCCAGAACTTTTTTTTTTTTTTTAATTCATCTCGCTTTTTAATTTCAGTGCTGCTTGAGATTTTCTTTTTTTTTTTTTTTTACCTTAAAGAAATTCTTTTGGCTGATAGAATTTGTAGAGTGTCTGTGCTGAAGTTTTTTTTTTTTTTTTTCTTTCCTGATCTAACAATGATTTTATTTAAGATTTGAAAAACCTCATGATTCAGTGTAATGTGGATATTTTCTGGTGTTGCTTTTAAAAGGGGCTTTGGTTGCCATTTTGGCACATGCTTTGCCAAACTGTTATAGCAGAGCTTTGTTTCTGATTAATCAGTAGTTAATTATTGACCATTTAAACTAACATGACCTTAATGTTCCTTTCCTCAGACAGATACGCTTTCTATCCAGGTCATTTTGTATATGCGAAATAACAAACTGCTTTGTGTGGTTTTTTTCATGAGAGATCCTAGAATAAGTTCAGGTTGAATGTAAACATCAATTGGTCTTTTCAGTTCAAAGAATTGCAGAATAAGTAAAATACGCAGAATTCCCACTGAATAAGCGTTATCTAATTCAACATAGCAATCTCCAAGACCTATTTGTAAAAATAGTTTCCTTGTTGATGGAGGCATTGAAATTGCTGAGAAAGCTAACTGAATTTCCTCGCTTTGAGATAGGTAACATATAGTAGTATCTTGTTCTAGTGTAGTTACTTTACGTGTTTAGTATTTTTCATGTATATACATCTCGAGAGCAACGAAACTATAAGCATATAAGAATGTATCTCTAGCTACTTTGGCTAGAGAGAGCCACCCATGCCTGAGATCCAGGGTGTGAACAAACAATTTCAAGATAAAAAGAAAATTAGATTGACTGAAATAGTTGTTTAAAAAGACACCTGTTATACTTGGATAACGTTTCATATTGGAGTTGTCCTTAAAAAGGTAATCCCAGAAAAAGTTTAAGAATACATGATTGAAACCTTAAATATATTGATAGATACAGATTGCTGCCTTAAAGTGTTGTTTAGGCTACCATCCACTTCTTGTTTTCTTCTAGCCCCACAAAGGTAGTAATTTGTCCTTTATGATTTACCATGATTTGTAATTATTTCTTGTGAGCCATCCCCCTAACATACAAAAACCCTGAATTTCTACCACCGCCATATGTGTCTTCCTAAATCTCAAAGTAAATGTGTTAATAGATCTGATTTTTCTCTCCCTTCTTTGCCACAATCGTTAGAAATAATGGATAATGTTCTACGATTTCTTGTTCAGAATATCACCTAGTGATGTCGTCTTTTCATAAAGATACGGACCGCCATGAAAGAGTAAGTGACATGCTAGTCTTCAAAGTGCTCGTTATATTAGGCGTCTCGAATTTCCCTTCTACTTGAAGTTGGATGTTTATTTGCTGAGATTTTATTGTAAAGCTGCTAACTTCACACTTACTACTTTCATACATCTGCTTAATTAGCAATTTCAAGACCATTGTTAAAAGGAGTGAATCTTACTAACGTTTAACATTCTTCTAAGACACATTCAGAAAATGTTATTACTTTCAACTAGAATACCAGATATTAAAAAGGAGACATTTTTAGTGTAACATTTAAAATTTTAGAAATGATGGGAAATACCTACTTTGGAATAAACTTTAAGGAAACAGTCACAGGAGTTTCTTAAATTTTTTTGAAGGGAGGTACCTGATAGAAGAATCTAGACTTAGTAATGTGAGCTGTGGTTAAATCCCAAACCCAGTTATACAGTAGTCTAAAGCTTCTAAAACTGAAGCGTGAAGAAAACCCAGAGACATTCATATACGTATAGTTTCAGTAATCAGAGTATTAGACCAGACTTTATTTGCAATTTGTTCAACAGAGAGATTTTATTTTGATACAAATATTAAGCATAAAGCATAGTAAGTTTTATATAATTCTATGAGTTCATTAAACAATATTATGGAATTTTCATTATGTTCTTGGGGTGTCTTTTTAGCTATTTCTACACCTCATATAGGAGGCCTCTTCTGTATTTTATTTTGCATACTAGCATGTGACTGCCTGCCTTAGAACTATGTCTAGGAGGGGAAATCAATATTACTTTAAAAAAAAAATGGGGTTTTTGAAATGAATTTTTTCATTACTACTTTTTTTGATGTTTGAGAAGTAAAAGGGGGTAGCAAGTTACATAGTTTCAACACAGAAGTCACCCAATAGCATCTGTTTAAATATCTATCCTATTTTAAGATTTTAGAAGTTTGAGCAGGGGAGAGCAGTGATTCTCAAACTTCAGCCGGCATCAGAATTACCTGGAGGTCTTGCTGGAATCCAGATCGCTGGACCCCACCCCAGAGCTTCTGATCCCAGGCTGAAGCCTGATCATTTGCATTTTCAACAAATCGTCAGGTGATGCTGCTGGTCCAAGAACCACACAGTTTGAGAGTCGCTGGTCTAGAGAAAGCCTGAAGGTCTTTCCAACCATGCATTTCTTTCCTCGATGTAAACAACCGATCACTTGAGACATTTTAATAATTCTGATGCCGTGAGTGGAACATTCATGGAGAAAGATTTCTAAGGAGAGAGGAGAGCCTCTGGAGTGGCTGTCGCCACCTCCCCCCCCCCCCCCCCCCCCCCCCCCCCCCCCCCCCCACTGCCGACCCCGCTAGAGGTCTGTGCATACTTGTCCACATCAGGGTTCAGGCCCTCATTCATTTCTGGGGCGAGTTTGGTCTTGTGCACCCTGAAGCCTGGGCTTTGTTCTAGAAGCTGTGCATTTGTTTGGTGTGCTTAGACTTGTTCTTGATCGTACATGTGGAGATGAGAATTGTAAAAGGAAGCCATCAGAACGTCACAAGAGGCACCGAGTACAGGAGGCCCTGTCTTAGGATGGCAGTGACATGGAGCATGGGAAGCAATAGATAATCCCCAAATAATTGTTCGTAGTTTTTATGGCTTTTTTGGTTGGGTGTGGGGGGATGAAGGTAAAGGGTTTGCGTTTCAAATTATGTGTTTCTCAGGTTAACAAAGTTATTTTGGATTCTCTGCCATGCCGGCAGGTGTTAGGGGAGCCTGAAGTGTTGTATATGGCAGAAAATTGATGATTGTTTCTGATTACTTTGCTACTTAAAAACAAAAATCCATATATGTTTGCAAAAACAGTCTAGGGGAATCTACCAGCTACACAGCATGAGTTATTCATAAACCATAGGTGCACATGTATGAACAAGTTATTTTTGAGAAAGAAACTGTCTATGATACAATAAATCTGACAAGTCTTTTTAAAATTCATATATTACTGTCATTGTTGTTAATATTCCCCCCTGGACTGCAGCTTGAGGGGTATCGGGCTCTGCCTCTGGTTTTTTGTTTGGCTTTGAATTAACTGAGATACTAGAAAGAGAAAAGATATTTTAAGGTAATAGATTATAGAATGGCTTAGATGTAGAAGCGCGCATGATAAGCCTCCCAGAGCGCACAGCTTTGGAATTCTTCAAACACAGTACTTCCTCCTTGAAAGGCTCGATTACCTTCAGTGGGGATTGTTTCTACGTTCAGCACAGGTTACTCTGTCCATTTCCAACTCACAGGGAGCTTCGGTTTATTTACATTTTGCTTTGCACGATGCCTTGTCTACAAAGACCTCTTTCTGTCTTTCAGTAGGTCAGAGGGCTCTTGTGTCCAGGTTGAAGTCCCAACGTGTGGGCTCCACCTGAACACGCTTCTCAGTCCCCGCCCCCGCCCCCCCCACCATATGGAGGAAGGTCTTGGATTTCCATATATCCAGACCATGCCTGCTTCCTGTCAATCCATGTATATGACATTGTACTGTATTCGCTTTCTGTGCCAGTCATCTGACCTGATTCTTTGGAACCCATGAAGGTACTGGTTATATGTAGTAGTTGTATCCTAGGTAAAGATGGTGATTAAAATACCTCTCCTCTAAATTATAAAGGTAATGGGTTTTGCATTTTATTAAATGGGTCCTGTTATTAGTAACAGGTGGTGGTTTTTTGTTTTTTTTTTTTTTTAATGCTTCAAAAAGTACAGTTCTTGTTCAGCTAACTTCATACAATCAATTACTTAGCAAGTTCATACCGGGTCTTACTTCGTCAGGTCTTCCAGAAGGGAGGCTAGATACGAGATGGTCTGTTTCCACCTCTTCCAAGGACCAGTTGTGCAACCGTCGAATAATCATAATTTCTGGAAAAATTATAACAATTATTTTTTTTTTCTTCGCAGTTAACGATACCTCACATCTGAGAGGTTCTAATACCTAAAGAGTTTATCCTTAAAAGTGAAAATGACTTTGTACCATAAAATAACCCCAAACCCACTCTCTAGGGTCTTTACTTTCTTCTTCTTTCTTTTTTTTTTTTTTTTTTTTTTTTCCCAATCGTTTTCTTTTCTAACTGGGTTTTGGAATTACTTTAGCTACTTTGGTTCCTTAGAACAAGTTTTCCATTTGGGGGCGGGGTGGGGGGGGGTTACAGTTCTTACATTGTGATCATTGTCTCAGTGAAGTTCTTTTGTCTTAAAAGATTCATGGTAACAAAATGTATTTTACTGCTACAACTAAAATGTATTTATAATAAAATGCCTTTTTAATAATTTGGAGATTTGTTTATTACGTGTGAATTGCACTTCTCTGCTTCCTTTTATGATCAAAGGTCTGACTGCAGTTAGGCGCAGCACTCTGCCTTTATCTAGGATACTAATCAGTGAAACTAGCCCAGAGTAACAACTCAGTGTTAATTTGTAAAATTCAAACTAGTTTCTGGAAATTTGCAACTTCACTTAAATCTCTGAACCCCAGCAGGAGTAAAGGCCTAAAGGCTTAAGGTGTTACCTGCAAGGGATCGGCGAGAAAACGCGCCCTTCTCGAGTTGCAGGTCAACACAGACCTAAGTAATCGGGAAAAAATCACCAACGTCACTTGTTAATGCTGGGTTTGTGCAGCCCAGAATTTATTTCGGAACTCGTAAACCTAATTTATGTCAGTACACTGTGTGGGTATAATAACACACTGCACAGTGGTGTGACAGGCATTAATTCAACCCACCCCCAACCCCAAAATGCTGGCTGTGCAGAAAATTGCCCTGAGTCAGGGTCTTAGTTTTGTTGGGGAAATAATTCTTTGCATTGGCCATGATGTGATTTTGAGAAGCATTAGCAGGTCACAGAATGTTTTGTGTGCCCTGGCTATTTTATTTTTAACATCCTGTTAATGTGGCACCATAAATCTAACTTGAATATACTGTGCCTGAAGTTTGTAAATTAAGTGGATAGGGCCATCATCCTTTCCTAAGGACAATGCATAATCCTTCCTCATAGCCGCGAGTCAGTTTTTAAGCTAGGGATCGTGTTTCTTTGAGTTGGATTGGTACGATACGACATACATCATCTCTGGGTTTTGGAAAGAGAAACGCTTCTTTACATATAAACCAAATGGATTGGGAGGACTCCCTGAGCTGCTGTCTGCTCTAGATGAAGTAACCCAGGCTCCATCTTCACTGGGGAAATGGAAACGACTCTCAGGTGTGAATCCCTATGCCCCATCGGTGCTCCCCAAAGCCTTTTTCTGAGAATGATAGGAGTGCGAAAGTTGGTGAGAAAATGTAATTTCATCCAAACTGCAAGGTGGGGCCGTTGTGTGTGGAGTGCAGGTCAGGCACAAAGATGGCAAGTTGGCTTGGTGGAGGGAGAGCTGGAATGGGCTGGTTACACTTCAGCATCCAAATACCCCTGTGGTTGGTTTTAAGCAGCTGAAGGTCCCTCCTTCTGAAATGGACTCTGCTGCTTGACTTACACAGTGTTGTCCAAACAAAGCACTTCCCTAGTGGATGGAAATCCCTTTCTTCAGGTTTGAGGAACCCCGTCATTTTATTTTTTAATTTTTTTAATGTTTATTTTTGAGGGAGAGAGGGAGAGAGCGCGTACGCCCGCGCGTGCGAGCGGGGGAGGGGTGGAGAGAGAGGGAGACACGGAATCCGAGACAGGCTCCAGGCTCTGAGCTGTCAGCAGCACAGAGCTCGATGCGGGGCTCGAACTCACCGGGAGATCATGACCTGAGCCGAAGTCGGGCGCTTAACCGACTGAGCCACCCAGGCGCCCCGAGGAACCCCATCTTGATTGCATTGCCTCTCAGTCCATCCTACCAACTGCAGCCAGAGTTCCTTTTCTGAAACAGTTCTAGTCATGTCACTTTTTTTTTTCTTTTCTGAGACACCCCCAGTGCTTTCCCATCACATCCTGAATTTCTTAGCTGGACTTTGGAGGCACCCCTCTTACCCCCTGCAAGTCTTATCCCCAAGTACTGCACACAGCAGACTAAATCAGGCCACTCGCCCTTCCTTCCCTGGATGAGTCCTTGACTTTTTTGGAGTATGCCTTCAGCATACTGTGTATTACAGGTAGGAGTTTGTGAGTTTCTGGGTGGCAGAGACCATGTCCTACGACCTCTAAACCTACTGGCCCTATGCCTTTTGCATCGCAGGCCCCCGGACGCTTGCTGAACTGGCCGGTTCTCAAGCTTGGATTGAGAGAGGAACTTCAAACTTCACCTTCTCCTCCCACTGACGTCCTTTGCCAGTGCAGTGTGGCCGGACGGCAACTGGGCGGGCGTGATGGCCTTGCGCCGCAGGAGGAGCAAGTTCTCCTGTGCGGTGACGCCCCCACCCGCTCCACACGGCTCCCTGAGCTGTGACAGAGTATTAGCATTTACTGGTATTTTGTGTCTCGCCAGGTGTTACTGCTAGAGCCCGTAGTTTGACAGTTTCACCATGGTTATGTCAATTTTGATGGATGCTGCCTACTTCAGCACGTCCCGGTCTGTAGGCACATACCTACCACGCAGCGTTTCGGGAAAGTGATGAAATGCCCCTTTGTCTGAAGCCAGCTCTGGTTGATTGGAAATCCACAGAGGGAGGTAATTAAATTGAACAGAAGCTGTAGCCTGCAAAATCCGTGGTATTATCTCACTCCTTAGCTCATTAAAACGGGTGCTCTGCAAATTGATTGGAAGCACTGCTTCAGGAAACCGCTGCTTATCCCCCAGAAGAAAGTGGCTCTGGTGAGGTGCTCAGAGGAGCCAGCAAAGGACTCTGGAAGGTGGGTGTGGCTGGCGGGGGCAGGGTGCACGCTCCAGGCTCCCCTGCAGAGGAAACCAGTGGTGTGGTGCTGTTTGCTCACTAATTGAACAGAAACGTAATCGGAGGCATCTGATGACCAGCCTTCTGGGTGTGAGCCGACTGCCTGGAAGTTTGGAGACCTTGCGAGGGAAGCTCGGAAATGTTCTAATTAGCGTTTAGCGTTTTGTCCCCTTGATGTACAGAAGCGCAAGGGAGCCGCAAGGGAAGGGGCTGAAGTCGCCAAGTGGGTGCTTTGTCTCTGCTCTTCTCACCTACCCGCCAGTCAGGTCTTTCATCCGTTTGGAAGCTAGACGGGCCCGGGTTTTCACGAAGCCGAACGGCTGCTCTAGGCTGAGGCTCTTGAGGGTGCAATCCTTTGAGCTGTGTGACCAGGCTTCAAGCTGGTTACGTAACCCCGAGACAGAACGGGGGGATCGTTGGAAGGTGGGTAAGCAAACAGGCTAGATCTGATGGATCAACCCTCCTCAGGACGACTCCTTGGGCCTCTGAGGACCCACGTGATTCCTCCTGGGCTGGTTCCGTAACAGGGGGGAAGGTAAAACTATTTGGGGGGGGGGGGAACATCGTGATCTAGCACACTTGAGAGTAGTTTTGAGCCTTCCAGCAAAACACTCCTGGAAATCTGTTCTTACGGCCTGTCAGCTGGTGTGCTCCAGCCCCGAAAGTCACCCCACCCGGAAGACCTGCCACCACGCGCTCTGTTAGAGCGAGCCCAGCTCGCCGAGTCTCACGAATCAGGCCGAGCGCAGGGGCGAGCCCCTCTGGCTGCGGACACCCAAGGCCAGGGTGCCGGCTCGCTGAGGAACCCTTTCAAGCCCCCCTCTCGCTTCTAGTGGTCTTACTGCTCTCCCCTGTCGTTCCCCGCCCATCTCCTGCTTCCACCGCCTTCTAGCTCGTGCACCTGCTCAACGCGCCAGCGGGTCCCCGGGGCACTGTGTGCGGGCTGCTGTGCGGAGAGTTTGGAAAAAGGAGGCTGGTGCGGGGAAGGTCCTAGCTGCTGGGATAATTCTGAAGAAAATACAGCCCTTCCCTTCCAAGAGTTTATAATCCAGCAAGGCACGAAGACATGATGAATTGCACCCAGTGGGGTAAGTAGCGGGAACGTGAGCCCAGCGTCAAGGGCACAGGAAGGAGGGAAGCATGAATTTTGCATGAGGGGTTGGAGAACATGTCGCCTTGTGATGTCTGAGCTGGGCCCCACTTATTCCACTGGGAATAAATAGGACTTCAGCAGGTTCCGGCAAGGGGGCAGGCCACATGCCCCTCCGTGACGCCAAGATCCACCCAGACCCCACAGCACTTCAGTTTTTTGGGTTTTTTTTTTTTTTTTAATCTTTATTTATTTTTGAGAGAGAGACAGAGTGCGAGCAGGAGAGGGGCAGACAGAGAGGGAGACGCAGAACCCGAAGCAGGCTCCACGTTCCGAGCTGTCTGCCCGGAGCCCCGACGCGGGGCTCGAACTCACAAAAGGCGAGTGCGTGACCTGAGCCGAAGTCGGACAATTAACCGACAGAGCCACCCAGGCTCCCAACACAGCACTTCAGTTGTAAATCATCCGCCCTAGAACTGCAAGTCCCTGAGGGACAGGGCCTCGTTATGCCCTGGTTTAGCCCAGTGTCCGGGAGGCAGTGCTGATCCTCAGTGAGGCAGAAGGAATAATGGTCCCCCAAAGGTGTCCCCATTCTCAGAGCCTGTGAAATATGCCCACATCCGAATCCCCGGGACCTGATACTTTTTGTGGAAAGAGGGACTTGGCAGATGTGATTAAGTTAAGGGTCTTGAGATGAGGAGATTATCTCGGATTATCTGGATGAGCCCAATGTCATCACAAAGGTCCTAATAAGAGGCAGGCAGGAGGGTCAGAGAAATAGATGTGATGACGGAAGGAGAGGTCAGAGGACGCACGAACCGGGAAGGTAGGCGGTCTCTAGGAGCTGGGAAATTCGCATCTGGAGCCGCCGGGAGGAGCCATCTCTTCTGGCGCCTTGATCTTAGCCTTATAAGAATCATTTCAAACCTCTGACCTCCAGATCTGTAAGGGAATAAATCTGTGTTAGTTTTAGCCACTAAGTCTGTGTGATTTGTTACGTCCAAAGGAAATAAATGTAATCAAAAGCACGTATCTGCTTAGGCGAAGGACACCCCTTGTGGGAAAGATGTGAGCCGGCTAGTTGTGTTTGGAAAACCTTTTCTCTCGGTGGCCGGTGAGCAGGACACAAGTGGCAGAGAGGCTGGCCTCGGGCGGCGCAGGGGGCGGCAGGGGAGCAAGACAAGGGCACGGGTTTGGGAGTCATTTCAGAGGCAGAATCTGTGAGGTTGGGCTCGGTGAGCAAGCGAGGGGTCCGTCAACCAACCTACAGCAACTTACGGCTTGAGCGAATGGACAGATAAGGTGCCATCAAAAGGAGGGAACAGGTTTGGGTAAGCAGCCAGAGGTCGGTCGGGTCTGGACTTAGGTGTCTGGGGTGCCCCGGGACACCCCGGGTGCGGGTGCCTGTGGGAACTGACACCTGCAAGGGGAGACGGGCTGGAGACACGGGCTGGGATGGGAGTCACAGGGAGCCGAAGCCCTGGAAAAGAGGGACACTTCTTTTCTTCTCTCTTTTTTTTTTTAAACTATTTTTTATGTTTATTTATTTTTTTTTTATTTGAGAAACAGAGAGAGAAAGCGAGCAGGGGAGGTGCAGAGAGAGAGAGGGAGAGAGAGAGAGGGAGAGAGAGAATCCCAAGCAGGCTCCGCACAGTCAGCACAGAGCCAACATGGGGCTGGAACTCATGAAACGTGAGATCACGACCTGAGCCCAAACCAGGAGTCAGACGCTTAACCGCATGAGCCACCCAGGTGTCCCCGGAGTGATGTCTTAGAAACCGCGATGTGAGACGGAGGAACCAAAGATGGGGGAACTTGGAGACACCCAAGCTTAAGGGGCAGGTAAAAACAGGAACGTTGTAAAAAGAAAGAGAACGAAGGGAGAATATGGGGAATTTTACGAGGGAACAGAGACCCGAAGTACAAAATGCTACGGAAAGGGTCTAGTAGGATGTGGTTGGCGATGGGGAGGTCACGGGTGGCCTCCAGGATGCAAGACGGACGCCATGGCTGGAGAAGTGACGCATGAAGAATTGTTTCAGGACAAGTGTGAGCTGACAGGAGATGGAAGGTGGTGTGGACGATTCCGGCAGGAGGGACGCTTGCTGTCCTAATGCTGTCTCTCTCCCCGCCTGCAATCCCTGCCCTTCAGACGTCTCTCCTCGGGCCCCCTAGGGGTTTGCCTTCGTTAGCACGTCCTTCCTCAAAAACGCTCCCTGGCTGTCCAGAAGATGAGCCAGGGAAACTTTATTTTAAGGAGATCTTTCCTTCTTTCTTGAACTTTTCCAAGGTACGGATGCATGATTCGCTTCATTGAATGTAGCTGGAAGGAATCGTAAAGATCCTCTAATGAAGGTTTCCAAACATTTTAAGCAACAGAATCCTTTTCTCGAACAGTCTACAGTTGAATCTGAATATACATGTAACATGTAAAGTCCGCATTTTACTTTTATAAATTCCTTTTGTCAATACAATTTACAATGGCGTCTTCTTGTAAAATCAATTCATTAGAGCAATCATGACATTCTGAGGAACACGAGCCTTTGAAATTAGAATGTATGAAAGGTACGGTCTCATATCTAAATAAAACCCTAGTTATTTATTTATTTATTTATTTATTATTTTTAATGTTTATTTTTGAGAGAGAGAGAGAGACTGAGTGCTAGTGGGCGAGGGGCAGAGAGAAAGGAGACACAGAATCGGAAGCAGGCTCTGGGCTCTGAGCTGTCGGCACAGGGCCCGATGCGGGGCTCGAACTGAAGAACTGCGAGATCATGACCTGAGCCGAAGATGGAGGCTTAACCGACTGAGCCACCCAGGCGCCCCTACAGTGAATTTTTAAATGTGTAAGTCATGTTTCCTGAGGTGAGGGACCATATAATGTGTAGCCCCAGGGAACAGTAGAACTGGAGGGGACTCTGGTCCCACATGAGCTAGTCTAACTGTTTGCTGGTGAGGAAACTGAGGCCCTGAGAAAGTTCACAGCTGCCCTGGACTAGAACTCACCATCACACCCCAGGTCTGGCACACAGTAGGGCCTCAACGATGAAGGTAATTCAGGGTATACCTCGGCGTGGGAAACTGGCTCAGCGCCCTCATTGATTCAAATGGAATTGATTCAAATGGCAACCCCCCCCCCCCCCCCGTGTTCTTTACCCCACTCACAAACCTGCATTGCTTCTGTCAAAGCAATTTATTGTCCCTCCTTCCCTCCTTGCTGCCTCCTTTAAGGAGCCTACTGTGCACTGGGCCTCCGGTGCAGCAATGGATACACTGGCCAGCTCTGCTCTTTGCAAGCTTTCAGCCTGTGTTGGAAGCAGATCTTGAACGGGGAAATGACAAAGAGTGACGTGTGTCAACAGAGCCTTTGCCATCGAGGCCACGGGGGCTCCTTGGGCGAAGGGATGGAACCAGGTCTTTCTGGTCTCGAGATGTCCTCTATCTGAAGAAGGTGAGAAGGAGAAGCTTCTTTCAACCGTGTTCTTTCCCGCGTCTGCCCGCAGAGGTAAATTTCACTTCTGTGAAACCCACACAGCTGTGGTTCTCTGGTGTTCCTGGAGCCCGTCTCCAGTTTCCTCCCCATTAGACCGAGGGGATTATATATACACCGGCGCCTCCCTGCCTCTCGAACACTTCAGGTCAACTGCATCCTTGACTTCATCAGCTTCGTTAGGGCTTTGAAACACGTAGAGCTTGGTGCCCCTGAGACCCTCCGAAATACAGCCTGCATTTGCTTGCAGCCATAGCATCCCGGGGCAGTGGGGTGGGAAGGGTGTCCGCTGTTTAAGCAGTGACTTGGGAATTTGGTTTTGAGCTCCCTAGGCTCAGAGCCCAGAACTCTCAGCTGTAAATGGTTGCAAATCCCCCACCCTCCATTCCTTCGTGGAGTTACCAGGGCCACTAGTGACGCCACTGGTGGGCGAGCCTAAACCCAAATCAACAAACATCTCCAAGAGGTCGTCGGGTCGTTCCTGTTCCGGCCAAAGGAGAGAGTATCAGCCCTTGTGATGGCAATGATCTCAACCTTCCTCACCATGCAGGAATCGTGCCTCGTTGGGGGGATTAATTTATGGCCTCGGCGGCTGCAAAGGAGTAACACCACGAAATGTGGGCTAGAGGGGACCGTGGGCAGCTGCATCCCGATCACCGGTCACTGGTGTGATAGATATGTCCCACGTCACGGGTTTATGAATACCTTGTCTCTGCTCCAGATCTTTTCTGAAAGTGGGCAGGGAATACATTAGAAATGAATTTGTAAATAAAATATTTGATCAAAATGGGACGAATCACACTGGTGGGGGAAATATTGCCGTAGGCATGTGACGAAAACCTATCTTTATTGAGGCAGCCAGGAAAAATGGAGTTACACAGAGATCCTTGAAAGTTTTGGTCTCAAGGAGGGGCCAGTTAGAACCATACCATTGGCTAGGACCTACTCACTGTGCGTTAGCCAAAGACAGGGTGAGATGTCTCTTTGCCCCCCTGCCCCCCTAGTCACTGGGCAGAGGTCAAGTCGGGGGACTGACTGGTAAAGGCCCCCCTGGTTAGACAGTCTTGGTTCTCAGTCCTGCTCTGGTGCCAGGGAACAAGGTCGCAGGAAGCAAGCCTTTCCCTGCCCTTCAGGTTTCTTTGTACCCTGGGGATGGTTGTGGTTACTTTCCACCACCATGCCAAGCCACGGGAGCATGACACAATAGGAAAAATCAATAATACAGATCCTGTCTTCATGTAAAATTTTGGTACTGTGCTCATCGCGGATATTTTGCAATAATTTTGATTTAGAAAATGTCACACTTGGGGTGCCTGGGTGGCTCAGTAGGTTAAGCATCGGACTCTTGATTCCGGCTCAGGTCACGATTTCGTGGTTCGTGAGTTCGAGCCCCGCGTCGGGCTCTGTGCTGACAGCGCGGAGCCTGGAGCCTGTTTCGGATTCTGCGTCTCTCTCTCTCTCTGCCCCTCCCCTCTTCATGCTCTGCCTCTCTCTGTCTCAAAAATAAATAAACGTTAAAAAAAAAAATTAAAAGAAAAAAAGAAAAGGACGGGTACTGTAAGATTCCACTTACACGAGGTCCCTAGAGTAGCCAAATCCATAGAGACAGAAAGGAGAATGGCGGTTGCCAGGGGGGAGGGGGAGGAGGGGGAATGAGGAGTTGCTTAGCGGGGACAGTTTCAGTTTGGGACGATGAAGAGAGTTCCGGAGATGGGCTGCGTACCGTGAACGTACTCAACGTTATCGACCTTAACAATGGTTAAGATGGTAAATTTCGTGCTGTGTCTATTTCACCACAATTAAAAAAAAAAAAATCTCACACTCAAATATCTATCTGGATGACTGAATTGCTAGCCCTGGCTCCTCGTGGAACCCAGTGATTTCTAAAAAGCGACAGTGAAGGTGTTGGGAAATCTTGGTCCGATGGCCGTTAAATTCACACCCACCCAGGCAAGGAGTCAGGAGCCCTGCGTGGTTGTTTCATTTTCGGGCCCTCAGAGGGTGGCCTGGCTGAGCCCGGTGCCGAGGTCCGGTGGACGCCTCGAATGCCTACCACCCAAGCAGAGCAAGACTGACTAAGTGCCCATTCCGGACCGCCTTCCTGGCAAGCGGAGGCCAGTGGGCTGAGGAAAAAAAGGTATTTTTCCTTCACTGGTTTGGTTGATGTGTTTCTCTTTTGGCATTAAGCTCTGTTTTGCTTTATGGTGGTGTGCTTTTCTCCACAGCAGAAGCAGGCGCAGATCATGAGCGGGTCCTCCGGCAGCTTCCCTCCGACCCTTTGGTCTTCAAAACAGTTTCGGGCCCACCTCTCTCGAAAGGGTTCAAACTCTGGGAAACCAAATGGATTCTGCTGCACTCAGAAGAGGTCTTTGGTGCAGCAAACACAGGCACCCATGTGGGAATATGCAATGCATACCAGCCTAATTCTGGTCAAAGTAATAATAATAATAATAATAATAATAATAATAATAATAATAAACAATAGCACTGACTTACAACATGGAGTTAGGGGGATGAGGTCACCTGCCAGCCTCCCTTCTCTGCAGCTCCCAGACTTTGGCTTCATGACATTTATGTCACCGGCTCTCTTTGACCCTTTTGCTTTCACAACCACATGCCAGACCTTTGCACTCTTCCTGGCTGGAAAGCAGGCTGGGCTGTGCTCTCTGTCCCCCGGGTTCCTCAGCCACGCCTGCAAATCCAGCCCAAACCCCTGAGATGCCAGAGAAGAACCTTTTTTTTTTTAATTTTAAAAAATGTTTTATTTATTTTTGAGAGAGAGAGAGAGACACAGAACAAGTGGGGAAGGGGCAGACAGAGAGGGAGACGCAGAATCTGAAGCAGGCTGCAGGCTCTGAGCTGTCAGCACAGAGCCTAATACGGGGCTCGAACCCAGAAACTGTGAGACCATGACCTGAGCGGAAGTCGGTCGATCCGCCGACGGAGCCACCCAGGTGCCCCTGAGAAGAATCTTGACAAGCCCCACTTACAGCCACCACTCAGATGCCCCCAGACTCACACGTCTTCCTTTTACATTGTTCTAAACAGAACGAACGAGTCTCTCTTCTCTCACATTACAGGTGGGAACAGCGTGGGGTTAACAGGCTGCCTGATGAGCGTACAACTCCTCCGGAACAGGGCTCCGCCAACTTTTGCCACAAAGGGCCAGGTAGTGCGAGCCAGTCTGTCACAGTTCATACTGGACTCTCCCCTATTGTAAAAGTAGATTACTGATTAAAATCTGCCCCGGCCACTTGAGTCACTTTGCTTTTCTTTGCCGGTTCCCGTAAGCCTTTCTTTATGGACACTGAAATTGGAATACTTGTCAAATGTCATAAAATATTCGTCTTCTTTTGATTTTTAAAAGCCATTTCAAATTGTTAAAAAGCCATTCTTAGCCTGCGGACTGTGCAACGGGCGGTGGGCGGGGTCTGGCCCGCAGGCTGTAGTTTGCAAGCCCTGCTACAGAAGAATTAACGCTACACGGCCCTTCTGGTGTGTGTTTGGGGCACGGAGCGCGCAGATCCTCTCTGCCGACTGTGTCTGACTTAACGTTTCTGAGGGCTGGGTAGACATGGTGGGATTCTGGAAGGCAGAAGAGTGTAAATTATGACATTCCGCATGGCCCTAAGTGTCTAACTGCTAAGCCCTGCTTCCTGATGTTCCTTGTAACAAAAATCCAGCATCTGAAACCAGACACGTGTGGCTGTGGAGCTCGAGTGCTGTGTTAGCTGGGGCTCTGGAAATAACCCCTCCTTGTTTTGAACACCTTGCCTAGTCAGATGGTCTCTGCTTTCTCCCAAAGAAGATCCCAGGGCCCAGAGATCCAAGCTGGAATTCAGCCTTTATTGGTAAGTTTTATTGGTAAACAGGACCTCATCACCCCCTCTTCCCTACAGCTCTCTACAAAAGTCCTAAACATTCACCCCCCTCCCGGGGGGGGGGTGATGGGAGGGACATTCTTTCTTCTTCAGGGTCATGGGGCCCCTGGGGCGTGGCCAGGAATCCAAGCAATTTCTGTGCAAGGTGCAAGGAAAAAAGAAGTTTTCAAAGAGCTTTTATTTCAAACCACAGTCAGGTTCTACCCAGTTAAAAAAAAAATGCTCCTCAGGCATCTTGGAAACCAAGGAGGGAACGTTCAGTTCACTGGAAAGGGTGTATCTTGTCCAGGAGAAGGTGGGAGTGGTTGGCTACTGGCTCTGGCAGACGCCCAGAATTGGTATATGAGCACAGGGCGTCCCTACAGGGCTAACAGAGGACAACTGGACCCAGTTTATCAAAGACAACTGGCTCAGTGGGGACAACTCTGACCTCCAGGGGAAGGTCTCCCTCACCAAACACCTGTGCACCTGCTCGCCTTGCCTGCCTCCCTCCCACCTGGGCAAGTCTGGATCAGGTCCAGTTGCTGGATTCCCAGGGGGAGCCTGTCACAGCCCAAAGAAGGGCTCAGAGAGGGAAGCAGCAGCGGTTGTCGTGGGGTAGGCGGCACCGGGGAGAGGGAAAGCTCCCGCCTCCTCTCTAGAACGTTCTGGGCCAGGCTCGGCTTCCTGAGGGTGGCCGGGGGCCCCCGGAGGGCTAGTGCTCGGGCTCGGCGTCCATGCAGGACTCCCAGGGGTTCTGGGGCATTCGAGGCAGGGAGAAGAGCAGGAGGGCGAGGCCGCCGAGGAAGAGGAGGACGAAGGCGGCGCAGGCGCAGGCGAAGGACCAGGAGTAGTAGTACTCGATCCAGACGGTGTGCTCGCTGTCGATCATGCGCTTCACCGACTGCCGCGTGACCTCCACCGACACGAAGATGCACAGACCTGCGGGCAGAGCGGGGCGGTCAGGGCCCTCTGCCCAGACCGCCCCCTTCCCGGGCCCGCCCCCCACGCCGGCCGCGCCTCTTCCCTCGCTGGCTGTGTTAGTAAAGGGCGCGGTCGCCGGTGCCCCCACCCCTGTGCCAGATACGCGGGCCGGGCCCACTGCCCCAGCCGCCCCCCGCTACCTGCGAACGCATAGAACATGGACGCCGGCCTCAGCAGGTAATCCCGCTTCTTCCTGAAGGACAGAAGCACGCAGATGGTCCCCATGATGATGAAACCGAGGCTGAAGATGGCGATGGCGGCGGCCGAGATGCTGTACTCTGCGGGACAGGAGGGCAGGTGCGGCGCAGGGGCTCAGCGGCGGTGGGGGCGAGAGGGAGCGGGGGGGGGGGGGGCGCAGGGCCGCGCGTCCTTGCGCCCATTTCACTGCGGAGCACACTGAGGGTCCGAGCTGAAGCCCCTCTCCCGGAGTCAGGGGCGGGGCCGGAATGGCAACAGACCTGCCCTTCCCACGCCCCGCGTGGGGCCCTAACCCCGGGGTGGGGGTGGGGCAGAGGCCTGCGAAGCCCACCGGAGCCATGTGGCCGGAGAACTTTCTGGAACGGAAAGCTTCCTGCGAGCCATGGGCCAGAGAGGGGAGGGCGGTCTGTCCGGGGACGCCAAGCGGCGCTGGAAGTGTGGCTTGTTGCAGGGCCGCGCACGTGGTCGTGTGCGTGTGTGTGCGTATGTGGCACGTGAGGATCTCTCAGAGCCAGCGTGCGAGCTCACACCCTGTACGGGGGTCCTTCGCACACGTGCCTATGTGCTTCCGGGAAGGCCCCACGCGGCGCACATGCTCCTGCGCCCCCTTCTCCCGCACCCCTCCCCCCCGCACCGCGTCCCTGCTCTCCTGATTCCCTGGGGGTGACAGCGGGGTCACGGAGGGAATCGGCTGACCCACCAGCCCTGAAAACCAGCGCAGGGGTTCTGAGGACTTGTTCTGTTTACCGTCGCTGCGGCCGCCCTCGGTCACCCTCGGCCTCGTGGGAAGACGCATTCCTTCTGCAGGTGTGGCGCCTACCGGGGACCGCGTCTTTGGACCGCGTCTTTGCAAGCGCTCCCGAGCCCTGATGATGGAAGCTCAGGGTGGCCGCCCGGGTGCTGCGCTCTCGGAGGGTGAGGGGGCCGCGGCTCGGACGCATCAGGACCAGGAGGAGCTCCCTTCCAGCACAAGCAGGGGCGTCGTTCGTGCCAGATGGTTTTCTGGCACAGCAGCCTGTGACAGAGGTCGCTCTCCCCGACCCTCCCTGCTTTCCACCAGGGGCTCACCTTTCTGAGTAGTGACTTGGAAGATCTCGGAGGTCTCGCCTGGGTTAAAATGCCTGAAGTAGGAACAGTTTTTCTCTGCAAAGGAGGGAGGCGGCCTGTGAGTTGAGAGATGGGGCCTGCAGCCTGGCCAGAGGCTCCAGGAAAAGAGGGTGGGTGTGACCCCGCTGGTCTGGCCGGCCCTCATCTCCCTAAACCCTGAATCGGGGCTGAAACAAACGTCTTTCTCGGACCCTTAGACCAAAATATCAGGATAAGGGGGTTAAGAAGCCATCTTGGGGCCCTTGGGTGGCATAGTTGGTTAAGCGTCCAACTCTTGGTTTCTGCTCAGGTCATGATGTCACGGTTGGTGAATTCAAGCCCCTTGGACAGCACAGAGCCTGCTTGGGATTCTCTCTCTCCCTTTCTCTCTGCTCCTTCCCTGCTTGTGTGGTCTCTCTCTCTCTCTTTAAATAAACTTACTTTTTTTTTTTTTTTTTTTTTTTTTTTTAAGAAGCCAAGAATTCTTCAGGAAGCAAAGGCTGATCTTGTCAAGCCGGCACCATAGTACTGTGGGTACTGAGCCCATTAGGCAGATGGGATAACTGAGGCTGAGCACCCGGTTTGTCAGGGGGTGCAGGGAACACCATGAACAAAGGGCCAAATGGTCGTTCTCACCTGGGGCTCATCCCCCCCCCCCCCCCCGGAGACGTTGGGCAGAGTCTGGAGACGTTTTTGGTGTTACAACTGGCAGGCGTGTTATTGGCATCTAGTGGGTAGAGAGAGGCCGGGAATACCGCTAAACATCCTACAGCTACGGACAGCCTTGCACAACACAGAATTGACCCGCCCCAATGTATCAGTAGGGCTGAGGTGGAGAAAGCCTGGTCACACCAAAATCTAGGGCTGTGTTTTCTATCAATATCTAGGTCCATCCTGATGCACTGGGACTGATGGGGAAGGATGTTTTTCAAAAGCTTTCCAGAACACTCTGATGCTCAGCCACTTTGGGAAGTCCTGCTCCCTTAAAATGCCCCACAAAGAGCTCTTCTGAGTAGGTCATCTGGAAGGACTTGGGTGCAGGGTAGAGCACCTCCATTCAAGGGCCAAATGTGACTATCATGTCATTTCATCGGACCCTTGGCACCCGTGACCAAAGAGCAGCCCAGAAAAACCTCCGTGGTGAGCTGTGTGTTCTACATCATAAGCATTAGAAAAGCCACGGAAGATTTGTGGACAGCGGGGCCAAAAATCTGGATTTGATGGCGGGGCAGTGGAAGGACTCAGAACAAAGAAATTCGTGCTGGTTTTAAATATAATTTCAGGCATAATTCCTCTTCTGTTTTTCTCCTTCAGTTTCTCTTGTAACTTGACATTCTTTAAAATCAAACGAGTTCTTATTGCTCATTGAATACAGTTTAATATTCTTTACTCCTTCTTTAGGAAGTAGGTGAATGGTTTTTTTTTTTTTTTAAAAATCGTTTGTTTCTTAAAAAAAAAATCAAATTAGGTTGCTTTTTACTTGTGGGGTGCCCTTCAATGATTTCTTTTTCCTGTGGGTCCGTGACCCCCCTCCACTCCTAGCTTAGATGGCATCTACTGGTGTGCATTCAATTTTTCACTTTCGGGCTACCTGTAAATTATGAGAAGATGATTATTGGCGTCTGGTTTCTTGTGGAAGTGGACCGACCTGAGGTGTTTCCAAAGTCATAGCTTTCATTGGGATTCAGGCTTTCTTCTCTCTGACCTAAATCATCTTATTGCCACTTAAGCCCATGGCCTGGCACTCTTCTCCCCTCCCCCAATGTCAGTGTTACTGCTGCTCCCTGGCGGAGAAAGGAAATGAACCCTGGAGATGCGCCTGGTTTAGCAGCAGTAAATGTTCTGAGCGGTAAACAGCCTCCTCTTTGAGCTTCTATATTTAAATCACTTTCCTTTCGAGCGGAGTTACCTGGGGTGTCTGACTGCTGGAGGTGATGTCAGAAGTAATGCCGCTCTCTTCTCTCACGGCTTCCGGTGCTATTTTAAAGCACAATGCAACCCTCTTCGATTTCTTAGATTATTAGCTATAGATTCTCTTGAATCACCGCTTCAGAATGGCTCGGGCTATGTCGTAAGGCTCCACGTGTCTCCCTCTGGACAAAGGAACATTTCTGTTTCATTCCTTAAGGGCCAATTTTGGTTGTCATTGAAAACCCCCTGAAAAGAATCGACTGAATTCAAGTGTATTTCAGCTGCTTCCCTGACTGCTCGCAATCTGTGAGTTAAAAGCCTTTGGAGTAGAGGGCCGTGAGATGAAGGCCCATCAGAGCCCGGCCAAAGTGTAGCTCTTTGGCCGTTTTGGGCTGCTGAGGCCGCTCTTACACGCAGGTAGTGTTTGTGTCAGCCTCCGCCAGGTCAACAACAGGCTCCGTTCCGGACAGACCGCTGCCTGCGTAAAACCCGTCTTAGCTCAGCCCCATAGTGGGATGCTGTCTGTCTGGGGAAGCCAGCCTGTGGATTTTCTGGGGGAGATTTTCCCGTTCAGTGGCCCAGTTACCCTGCCCTATTCCCTCTCCTCCTCCATTAAATGATGTCACGTGCGGGGGATGGAGGTTCCCCAGGGAGTGGGGTTCCCACTCAGGGCGTCTGGAAGTGTCAACTTCTCTCTGATATCGTGGAGCCGAGGGCTTGAGAACGGATGGGCCGGCCTTGTCCCCTCTCTTGAACGTAGCACGCGAGGAAGGCCAACGTCTTCTGCCCTGAACCCGGGAGTAACGTCCGCTCCGGGACCCCATGGCTGTCTATGGAGGACAACGAGCCCCCTTGTGGTCCCTGATGACTCCAGCAGGGGTGGGGGCGCCATGAGACCCAAGCATCACTCCGGACACGTCCAGCACCAACAAGACGCTCGTTCAGGAAAAACCAAGCTGGGCATCTGCCTGCCTTTTCCCCGGCTCCCATCCCAACGACACAAAGCTCAGGGCTTATAGCTTCGTCTTGATGGACTACGGCCCTTCACGGGGCAGAAGAAGCAAGTGCTTTGGATCCAGTGTCAGGGTGATGATCCGGGACCGATCATTAAGAACTCCGAGGTCCTCCAGCCTCCTTTGTCTCCGCAAATGGCTCGTGGTGATGTTAGTATTTGTATTTCCGGGGGTGCCTGGGTGGCTCAGTTAAGAGAGTGACTCTTGATTCCGGCCAGGTCATGATCTCTCGGTTCGTGGGTTCGAGCCCCACATCGGGCTCTGCGCTGACAGTACGGAACCTGCTTGGGATTCTCTCTCTCCCTGTCTCTCTGCCCCTCTCCCACGCACGGTCTCTCTTACTCTGTCTCTCTCTCTCTCTCTCAAAAATAAACTGAAAAAATATTGTATTTCTGTTTTTTTGTACTTCAGAAATGTCTTGTCATGAACAGTCATAAGACTCAGTGGGTCTAAAAAGTTGAGTGGGCTCTTCCTTAAAAAATATGCTGAACTCAGCTATTGAACTTGACCGGGGTTGGAATATTCTGGCTCACCAAGCACTCTGGTTCAACGAGTGACTACACAGAACCGTATCTGACTGTGCCGATTTCAAAGAACGGGAACAGAAGGCACATTTAACTCCAACCTGAACTTGAGTTAATGCAGATATTTCTTTCTCTGATTCTCTAACTTACACGATTAGGGGATGCTTCTGGGTTGTCACCCAGAATGTCTCAGCGTACCCATTACTGGTTGATGTAGACTTTCATATATTAAAAAAAATACCTTGTTAATTGATACAAAACCAAGGGAACTAGCGATTTAGGGGTCGGAAAAAACATTTCACTTACTTGTTACTTGCATCAATGCCAGGGTTGTCTTGACCCTTTTTGTAAAAGAAGTTCTTGGTGCTCCTGGCAGTGGTTTCTCTGTGCTCTGATGGAGTACCCGCCCCTCTGATGGAAGACTTTTGACAGTGGGGTTGGAGAAACCCTCAAGACCCAACCCCAGAGTGTCAGAGCATTGCTGTTCTATGGTGGGGGGTGGGGGGAAGGCTAGTTATAGCCTGGGTCTCCTGCATGGGCTCACGTGGAGGAGAAAGAAAGCCTCTGAAATTCTTGGGGTCTGTACCGTCATGTTCTTTCATGTGGTTCCAGTCCCTGCACCGAGCACTAGAAGAGAAGATGGGCCATAAGGGCAGTGGGGTCCTGGGGCAGTCTGTTACCTCAGCCTAAAGAGACAGAGCCCGAGAGAAATAACATTCTCCCTAGCCCAGGGGCAGGGGATGACCCCTCTGGGATGACTCGCTTGGGATTTCAGGCAGTCGGCCTCTCCTCACAAAGGAGGAAGACCTTACCCTCATTCTAAAGGCATTGGAATTGACCTCAGATGTCAATCTTGTGCATGACAGTCCTTCTAGAACTCTTTGGGTCAGTAGAAAAACCAAATTAGA
Organism: Leopardus geoffroyi; assembly: GCF_018350155.1. NCBI lineage: Eukaryota > Metazoa > Chordata > Mammalia > Carnivora > Felidae > Leopardus > Leopardus geoffroyi. Next base: position 47,933,399 of record NC_059330.1, read on the forward strand.
CAATTTACGATCTTTAGAGCCATCAGCAATCTATATGGCTGCATGGGACCTTGAAAAGTCTCTCTTGAACCAGCTCCTGGTCCAGCTTCTACTAAACCATGCCATGTCAAAAGTTGGCCTCTTCTGTGTTTGCCTGGATCAGCAGCTTTTAGGGGCTGTGTTTGTACACACGGTGGGGGGCATCCTATGGGAGTGGACTGGAGAGGAAGGGGGGTCCGGATTTGAGGCTTGGGTGTTGAAGCTCTCCTTGTGAGATGGTTAGTGTTGGGAAGGCCACTCTGAGCCTCAGTTTTGCCACGTGTAGGATGCGAATCACCTGAAGAATGACAGGTATAAAGTAGTATAATGTAGTGACCAAGAAGGTGGCTTTTAGGGGTATGACCTCTGACTGCTCTCCCATGGTAATTGTGTGACCTTGGTCAAGTTACTTAACCTCTCTGTGCCTCATTTTCTTTATCTGTAAGCCAAGATGATAATAGTATGGACCTTATAGAGGATTTTGTGAGAATTAGATGACTGTATATATATTTATATTTGTTGTCCCATTGCCTTCTGGCCTCCATGGTTTCTGGAGAAATATCGGCTGTCAATCTTATTAAGGATCTCTTGGATGTGATGAGTCATTTCTTGCTGCTTCCAAGGTTCTGTGTCTTTATCTTTTAGCAGTTCTGATTATGATGCGTCTCAGGGTGGATTTATCCTACTGGAATTCCTGAAGCTTCATGGATTTGTAGATTAATGTTTTTCGTCAAATTTGGAAACTTTTCAGCCATTATTTTTCACCCATCCTTTCTGCTCCTTTCTCTCTCTTTCTGTCTCCTCTCCTTCTTAATATACACCAGCATTATGTGTATATTGCTTCATTTGCTACTATCCCACATGTCTCTGAGGCTCTGTTCATTTTTCTTCATTCTTTTTTCCCCCCTGTCTATTCCTCACATTAGCTAATCTCAATTCGTCTGTCTTCAAGTTCACTTATTCCTTTTTGTCCCTTCTCAGATCTGCTATTGAGTTTTCCATTTCAATTATTGTAGTTCTCAACTCCAGAATTTCTACTGGGTCCTTTTAAAATAATTTCTATCTCATTATTGATATTCTCTATTTCATGAGACATCGTTTTCATCTTTAGTCCTTTAGGCTTTGTTGTTTGTTGTTCTTTGTATCTAAAATAGCTGATTTAAAGTCTTTAAGTCCAATATCTGGCTTTCTTAAGGATCTCTTGACTGGTTTTATCCCCCTTATGTATGGGCCATACTTTTTTATTTCTTTGCATGTCTTGTGATTTTTTTTTTTTAATTTAGAATTTAAATTTAGGGGCACCAGGGTGGTTCAGTCAGTTAAGCGACCAACTCTTGATTCCAGCTCAACAACTCTTTGATTTGTGAGTTCCAGCCCCACGTTGGGCTCTGCGCTGACAGTGCAGGAGTCTGCTTGGGATGCTCTCTCTCTCTCTTTCTCCCTCTCCCTCTCTCTCTGTCCCTCCCCTGTTTCTGCTTGTGCTCTCCCTCTCCCTCTCTCTCTCTTTCCCAAAATAAATAAATAAGCATCAAAAAAAATAAAATAAGGGGCACCTGGGTGGCTCAGTCGGTGGAGCGTCCGACTTCGGCTCAGGTCATGATCTCGCAGTCCGTGAGTTCGAGCCCCGCGTCAGGCTCTGTGCTGACAGCTTGGAGCCTGGAGCCTGCTTCCCATTCTGTGTCTCCCTCTCTCTCTGCCCCTCCCCCACTCATGCTCTGTTCCTCTCTGTCTCAGAAATAAATAAACATTAAAAAAAATTTTTTTTTTAATTTAAATTTAAAGCTGGAAAATGTGCATCATACAACGAACGCCTCTGGAAATCAGAGTCCTCCCGTTTCCCCAGGGTTTGCTCCTGTTGCTGCTTGTTGTTGTTTGTTTAGTGACTTCTCTTAATTAATTGTGGAAAGGCTGCACTGTTTGTCACGTGTGGACACTGAAATCTCCGCTCAGGTAGCTCGGCAGTCAGCTCACATTTGGCAAAATGCTGGGAACTCCTACACCTCCCAGCCTTTACTGTGGGGCTGAGCAGAGAGAGCTAAGTGCTCCACGAAGCAGCCTACATTTCTGCCTTAGCCTTGACTTTCTGCTTGCCCACAGCCTCAAGAGCAGCCCGAGGTGAGAGCTTAGGACCTCTTCAGGGATTTCCTCTGTACTCTATGGCACTACGCATGCACGTGGCCTTCTAAATTCTCAGGATTATGATGGAGCTTTTCCAAGCCCCCTGTGGATATCTCATTCTCCAGCCTTTTGGTTTGCCTGTTGTCTGCCTCGCCGTGGTCTACTGCCTCGGGAAGTTACGCTATTAAACGACTGTTTCTAATTGTTTTTGGCAAATGTCCCCTTGGAAAAAGACCGTTTCCGCCGGATGAGCTCAGCGTCGGGTCAAATAAAGACAGCCTTGCAAGTGGGGACTTCCAGGGAACCACCAGACAGATCAAATAATGACAGTTCTCTGGGAATGAGGCTGTGAAAGAGACCCAGCCCAGCCTGTCCAGGCTGCTAAATTTTCACTATTTGCAGGCTGTTGGTTTTCAAGGCTATGACAGAGTTGGGGAGTGGGGAACAGGAGTAGAGCGAGTTCAAGTGCCACAAAGCTCACCATCCTCGAGTTCTCATTGTATTTAAGGAGAAGAGGATTTTTGGAGATTCTTGGTCTGTAATTTCTTCTGATGTCATTCAAAATTAAACTATGGGCGGTGGGGGGGGGGGGCGCCTGGGTGGCTCAGTCGGTTAAGCGTCCGACTTCGGCTCAGGTCATGGTCTCACATCTTGTGGGTTCGAGCCCCATGTCAGGCTCTGTGCTGACAGCTCAGAGCCTGGAGCCTGTTTCAGGTTCTGTCTCCCTCTCTCTCTCTCTGCCCCTCCCCCGCTCACATTTGCCTCTCTCTCTCTCTCAAATATAAACATAACATTTTTTTTTTTTTTACAAAGTTAAAATAGGGAGGGGAATTGAAACAATACTTGGCAGATGGTACTATGTTTGTGTTTGTGGTGGTTATTATTGCCATTCATAATAAATGAGAGAACATTGATGAGCTCTGTTCCTCCCTCTAGAAAAGAGTAATCCCACAGAGCACAGGAAAGGTGGGTGGGGAAGGCAAAAGGTGCGTGCATCTGCGGAGAAAGGAGAGGGGAGGAGGCAGGAACATACTTTAGAAGCTTGTTGGGGTAGGGCCCGGCTCGCCAGGGTGGGAGGCAGGATTCCCTCTGGGCCAGAGCAAGGAGGCATACAGATGGACTGTCTTGTCGGGCCCGAGGCCAATCCATGCCTGCTGGTCCTCTGCTAGTTTGTCTCTTCCTTGTATGGACTTGCCTCGCCTCCCCGCTCATCTGCTCTGTAAACTCCCCAGACTTTAAAAGGTAGGGCCTCTGAGGACAGATGGACGGGACCGTAACGTGCATTCCCACGCACGGTCCGTAGAGAATCGGCCTCGCCCTGCCCTGCCCTGCCCTGCCCTGCCGGGGGGAATTGGCTGCATGATGCATCTGTTTACGGGTGTGCTCGGCCGTGGCTGAGGAACGTGGGCATGTGATACCCTTCAAGCACTTGTCCACGTCTGTTAAAGCCCCAGGACTCGGTGTTTCCAGGACAGCTGGGTATCGACAAGTCTTCCGCATTTCAAGGGGGGTGTGAGCAAGGCAGGGGCTTCCTAGAGCCAGCGGGAGGGGAGGGAGGAGGAAAAAGAGAAGTGGGGGCAATGGGCTTCGGGCTCCTCTGTCCCACACACAGACTGCAAGGTCTCCAGGGACTCAGCACGGACTTCTCTGAAGGGCAGGGTGCAGGGAACCCCCAGTCTGATAGCAGAGGGAAAGCCTCAGAAAACCAGGTGGGAGACCGCCCTCGGCCCGGTCCACTGCCACCTCAGAGTGCTGTTCGTGAGCCCCGGGAGGGACTCACGTTGCTGAGCCCGAGCGCCAAGCAGAAGTCACGATATCCTTTGTCGCCCCCAAAGTCACTGGGGCGTCGTGGGCAACGCGTGACTGGAGCCCAGACCTTCGATTCTGCACACAGGGCTCTTTCCTCGGCGTGTGCTGTTTGCCACGGGCGTGGAAGGCTCCACGTTTGCAGAATAGACTGGTCACCCTGCTACCAGCTATCCTCACAAGGAGCTGGCCTTTGATGTGCGGCTCAGTCACGTGGTGGGAGACTGAGGAGTGCGCTTGAGCCGCAGCAGGAGGAGCCGCTTCCCGGCTCTGAAGGGGTCTGAGCTCAGAGGGGATGTACAAAGTGGGTGGTTCACCTACACCCAGGTCCCGCTTTACGGACGTGGCCCTGCACACAGAAGGGACCCCCGCTCGGCTCCAGGCCTCGCTGTCCCCGTCTTGAAATTCTTAAAGACAATGACAAGGAGCCCCGCGCTTTCCTTCTGCGCTACGCCCCATACGTGTCGCGGCCGATCCCGTCGCACACCCAACCTGGAGGCTGGGGAGCGACCGTGCCGGCCGCACGTGTCCCTGCGGCCCGAGGATGTAGGGCCGCTTAGCCTGTCTGTGCGGGGGAGAGAGAGTGGGGCCGGGCACACCCAGAAGAGTGGCCGCTGCTGGGCTGGGAGCCTCTAGTCTGGTGGATCCACGGATTCTTTCGTGAGCCTCTGGTCCCACCTGCGCAGCCCTCTGCTCCGGGCGCACGGCCCGAGGCCCCAGCAAGACAGAAATAGCTAGAGACAGACGCCCTCATTTTACAAGCCGGCAGCTCTGGCCTCCGGGATGACACATGCAATCCAGATCCTCCTCCCTGGGCACAGGGGGGCTGGGCGCTATTCCTGGTCTTTCCCACAGGCACCTTTTCCAGGGGGATGAGGGAGGGCAGGAGGCGGGCACGGGATCAGAGAGTGGGTACGTTACCCCCAGGCAGGGAGATGGGTCCGCAGGTCTTGTCCTTGCCGCCACTCGTGACAATACGCTTGATGCAAATCCGCCAGAGGCCGAAGTGGGCCGCCTCGCAGGTGGCGTTGTGGTGCTCCACCTCGGGGCTCAGCACCGCCCAGTGGTCGGTCACCACGGCCACCACGGCCAGCACGAGGCCCACCAGGATGCAGAAGAGGGTCGCGCGGACCTTGGGCGCTTTGGTCTGGGACATGTTGGTGGCGGAGGAGCGGGCGCCTTCGGCGCGGTCTGGTGGCGGTGGCTCCCGGGCGGGTGGCAGCCGGGCTGGGAGGTGGCAGCGGTTATGAGCTGGGGGTGGAAGCTAAGTTTAGTGTGTCCGGCTGAGCCAGAGGGGGCTGGCCTTGGGGCTGAGGGACACCAGACGGGACTGAGCAGCTGCCCAGACGTGTCAGGGGCCTGAGGGAGGCTTCTATTAATGCCCCGCTCAGGCGTGTCACTAAGGATAACTTCTCCTCAGGTTTCAGGGCTTTCTTTCCCTCTCGGGACCAGAAATACCTTTGGGAGAGGCGAGGAAAGAAGGCTTTAGATGGCGACTAGAGATCGCCATGATTGGCAGCTCCGAATACCTGAGTTGGAGGTAGTGAGGGACAGGCCACAGGGGGCACCTGCTTGCTCTGGGCTGCCGGATAAGGGGACACTGCTGGGTAAGGGCAGGGGACCCTGGGGACACAGGGGACCCTTGTGCTCTCACACTGTGCAGACCAGTCACCAGTGGAAGGGATGAATGGGTCCTTGTCCTGGGAGTCTGGGGGACCCAGGATCCTGCCCAGGGACATCTTGGGGATCCACCCTCCCAGGCATTAGCCTCAAGCCCTAGCCCATCCCCAAACTGCAGGAAGATTTCAGGTGTTTCCTGGGCCTGGCCTTGCCCAGCACCGTGCCCGGGGTGAGAACACTATTTCCCTTTCGGTTCTCCTCCCGTCCCCCCAACTGGGTCCAGAACAAAAGCTCTGTTTGGGGTTGGTAAGTCTCGAACACCTTTCTGATGCTTGCAAACCAAACAAAAGCCCAGAGAGGGCAAAGAATCCGGCGGGACCTGACCGTAGTTCTGCTTTTATCTTACGGTTTTCGTTTTACTTCTATTAAAGATTTGCCACGTACGTTTTCATTGACGAGATAAATGTATTTCAGTAAAAAAGGACAGAAGTAGGTTGTTCCACAGGTGACTACGAAGAGGCTGGTGGGTGCGTGGATACAGCAGGGGACAGAGGAAAGCGGGCCGGCCTTCGGAGAGTCCTGCCTGCCCGCGAGCCCCCACACCCCTCCTGCATTCTGAACCTCTCTTCCTTTCCGGGTTTACCAGTTGCCCCTTTTGGGGCCGATCCAAGAGCCTGATGTGTGGCCAGGAATAGACCCCTGAGCCGAGCGGGCTTTTGAGCTTCAAAATCCCGGCCTCAGGTTGACGTAGCTTAACGGAAATTCTCTGCCTGTGTGCGAGAAACACTCAGGCGTCACAGACCATTAAGGGTAATGATGATCGTAGGAACGGCTCATCCGGTGAGTGTTTACTACATATCATGTGCCCTGCTAAGCTTTTCCACGTCACTGTCTTTAAGTTTCACACCACTCCATAAGGTGAGTGCAACTATCACATCCATTTTACAGGTACGGATACGGAAGCAACTTGCCCAAGGTCACACAGCTGGTAAACGGTGAAGCCAGCTCTCAGAACCCAGAGCCCAACCTCTGAAGCCATGGTCGGAGCCAGGAGGAATGGCCAAGATCTGTTGTGACTACTGGTGAGCACAAGTTTCCTTTTCCTCTACCCTTCCAAGTTCTTGGCTCGGGCTCCCGTAACAAGAGAAACACATACAGGGGCGCCTGGGCAGTTAGAGCTCACCTCTGTGTTGCAAACCAGCCTCCCCTTCCGGTTATAACCTCCCGAGAGATCCCCCCTCATCTGTGCTCCCTTCCTCTCCCCGCCCCCTGCTTGTGTTCCCGCAGGGGACTGGCCCCCTGAGAGTGCCTTTCTGTGTCCGGGCGGGCGGGCCCTCTCCAGGGGGAGCTCCCCGGAGCAGAGGCCTGGCCCAGGACCCCAGCCCCTCGCACGGCCGTGGGCCCAGCTTCAAGTGCCAGGTGCCTGGGGTCCTCGGAGGGACGTGGGGTAGCCCGAGGCAGACTCACCGTGTGCCAGGCACACCCGCAAAGCGGCAGTCAGGGGGCAAGAAGAAGGTTCCGGGGGTTTAGGACAGAATATCTAGAAAGAAGCACTATATTACGACTTAATTTCAGCACTACAGGTAGATAGGAAGTCATTTGAAGAAATAGAGATGTACTTTGAATCTCCGGGTGCGGTGGGGGTGGGCATCCTGAGCTCTCCGGTGCGGGAGCCGCCGAAGGTCTCGGGAAGGGTGCTGAGTGGGGCCTGGCCCGTGGGGAACGCTCAGCATCACCAGCAACCGCGGACCACACAGCAGGCCCATCACGGAGGCCGGGCTGCACCTTCCCTCGGCGGGAGGGGGGGAGGCAGGAGGGGGTTGGGCAGCCGGGGGGGCGGGGGGCCCTGAGTCCTCCACCGGCCTCAGAGCATGAAAGATGGATGGCCTCTTCCTTTTGAAGTCCTCTTTGTGTAAATCTGCCACGATGTGGGCGACTCCAGGGGTTTGCGGGCGAGTCTCCCGGTCCCGTCGCCTTGCCTCCAAGCTCCTTCAGACCTTTTCTGCTCATTGAGGCCACAGTCACGCTGCCTCTGTGGCTCTCGGGAACCCTCACGGTGCCAGGGAAGGGGCTCCGTGGATGCCGGTGTCTGCTGGGGAGCCAGGGCTGGGAGACACCTGCACCCTCTGTGCGGGCCCTCCCCTCCCCAGGGCGTGGGGAAGGAGGGCCTCCTGGGAGTGGGCACCAGCCTGCCAGGGATCGAGCGGCCAGCCCAGGCTCAGAGCCTGCTCTGCTGAGCCCGTCTTCCCGGGAGTCATCAGCCTCTCTAAGCCGCCCCGCTGCATCTATCAATGAGGGCAACGCCGGCTGGCTGGGGAGCTGGCAGGCATCAGAGATAATGCTCTTTACCAGCTTAGCCCGTGTTAGGTGCTGTGGACAGGATTATGTCCCCCCTAAATTCACATGTCGATGCATCACCCAATGTGATGGTATTTGGAGGTGGGACCTTTGGGCAGTGATTAGGTTAGATGAGGTCGTGAGAAGGGGGCCCCCGTGATGGGATTGATGGGATTAGCATCCTTCAAAGAAGGGATACCAGAAGGCTTGTTCTTTTTCTCTGCCACGTGAGGACCCAGTGAGAAGGTAAAACCCGGGAAGAGGGCTGTTACCAGAAGCCAACCGTGCAGTCCCCTGTTCTAAGTCTTTCGGCCTCCAGAACCAGGTGAAAATAAAGTTCTTTTTTTGCTTTTGTTTTTTTCATGCTTATTTATTTTTGAGAGAGAAAGAGAGACGGTGCACACAGAAGCAGGGGAGGGGCAGAGAGAGAAGGAGACACAGAATCCAAAGCAGGCTCCAAGCTGTCAGCACAATGCCCGACTCGGGGCTCGAACCCACAAACAGTGAGATCGTGACCTGAGCCGAAGTCAGACGCCCAACGAACTGGCACCCAGGCACCCTGCAAAAATAAATTTCTGTTGTTTAAGTCAGTCTATGGGATTTTGTTATGGTGGCCTGAGCTAACGGTAGGCAATGGATTCGGGGTGGCTAGTGCTGTTATGATTATTTACAGAGCACAGATGGACCAGCTTTCTCTTATGGGCTATAAACTTCTGGAGGGTAGAGACAGTGAGACTATTATGTACTCGTCCTGGGTGCCCTCAGAGGACACCCCTAGATCTGAGCCCAGAGTGGGATCTTCATAGATGTTTGTTGAATGACTGATGGCTGGCTGGATGGACAGATTTACTGAAAGAAGAAAGGGACAGAAGCTCAAATAACTTGCCCCACCAGATGATCCAAAGGACTTTTCTGTGTGGCTCGAGGCCACAGGGACATTAGAAATGGCAGCTGGGGCAGACCCAGGACAGCTGAGAGCAATGGCTAATTTACCTCAAGCTGCTGCGGGACACCCCAGGAGGGCATCATCACTACCTCTGCAGTCAAGTTCAAAGGGAAGCAGCATCCTGAAGCCAACATTTTCCACACTCCTTAGATATGCTGCACTCAGCTAATTGGGAGTTTTGTCTATATTTTTACTCGTCCAGATGAACCAGTTTTCATTTGTCCCAAGTGACTGCTGTTTTCCCAAGAAGGACCAGACATGACTAGGGGAAGGGAAACATCCCCCAGAGGTGGACCTCATTCAGAGCTGGGGCCAGGGCACGCCTGGGAGGGGCCGAATAAGTCCTCTTCGGCAACATGCTGATCTAATTTTGAGCTCAGCCTTAATTAGGCTGCGAAATGGCCTTGGGCGTTTCATCTTAAGATACTATAAAAAAAAAGCACGGTGCCACCCAGTGGGTCCAACCTCTTTACCCCCACTTCATCTGCCTCCCTGTGCCATTCAACTCAGACCCTTTGTTGCATCAGGCTTGCTGTTCCCAATTCCATCCTGTGAGCCCAGGGGACCCAGAACTCTGCTGCCTTCAAGGCCTACGATCGCTCCATTCTGACCTCTGCTTCTGTCATCATGTCTCCTTCTCTGACTCTCCTACCTCCCTCTTTCCTTTTTACGGACACTCGTGATGACTCTGGGCCCACCCAGATAATCCAGGAAGAGCTCCCCATCTCAAGATCCTTACTTTAATTACAGCTGCAAAGTCCCTTTTGCCACATAACGTGACATACTCACAGGTTCCAGGGATTAGGACTTGGGCATCCTTGGAGGCCACTATCCGCCTACATATGCGTTGGTTTACAATTTGGTTTTCTCTGGCATCATCCTGCAGCTCGGGTTCAGGAGAAGATGGAAGGTGAGATTAGGAGGGTTGGGTTCTCCCAGGAGGGAAAAGCTAGAAAGCAGAGGGACCAAGGCAATGGAGACATTGGCAAGGATGAGCTTAAATGATGACTCTCGAGGGTCCTACAACCGGGAAGGTCGATGTATTGGGAGAATTTGGAGAGGTCAAGGCCCTGGGGGACTTGATGAGGTTTGAGAACAGCTGGAGTGGTGGTAAGGCAGTGAAGGGGCTGGAGCACTGGCAGCTGTGGTCAGAGAGGAGGACGCTGTCCCTGAAGATGACAGTGGGGGCAGACCAGGGTGATGCCAATATCCAGGTTGGAGACAAAGGTCAACGGAGGCAAGAAGGCAGGAGAGCTGTGAGGCCAGGGAGTTGGGGTGGTTGACCCCTGGCCCTCAGAGAAGGCTCCTCCCCAGGAGAGTGGAGGAATAAGGGTTTGCAGGTGTCAGCACCGCCTCCCCCCGCCCCCCGCCTTGCTATGACAAGTCCAAGGGCATGCGTTCATAATCTTCTCTGATCACAGACTTCTGTTCCTGAGGTTGTACCGGCAGTTTTGTTGGAAGCTGCAAGTATCCAGTGTACCTGCCCCCACCCTCCTCTGGACCCTGAGGTGTCTTGGATCCCTTTTCTCTGCAGCCCCACACCTCTCAGGACGGGTCATGGGGCTGAACAGCCAGGAATGTTTTGTTGGGAACCTGGGCAGGGAACCCCAGTGGAAGAAGGGACAGCTTTCACCAGGAGGACCAGGGAAAGGTGTGTCCTTAGGAGAGAGGATGGTTTCATGTGTCCCAGGAGGTGGAGATTCGGGGAGTTCCAGAAGGCACAGTGGATACAGAGGACGGAAGAGAGGATTGGTGGGTGGGGAAGAAGCTGAGAGCCCCACAAGGTATTGGAGAGACTGGGTGGGGTGGGGAGGGGCTGGAAGTGGGGGAGGGGAGATTGCATCTTCCAAAAGTGGCCATAGAAGCATTTCTGTGTCCCCATATACTTCCAGAACCTTGTCACTCCCCATCAACAAGTGCAATCTCTTTCCTCTCTCCTTGAACTCAAGCAGGTTTTTGACTGTCTTCACCCTCAAAGTGCAGCTGAAGTAATGCTATGTGACTTCTGAGGCTTCTACTTTTCCCTCTTGCTCTGGGGACACTGGCCCTTGGACCTAGCCACCATGCTGTGAGGAGCCTCAGGCCACCCAGAGAAGCCGTGGGTAGACATTCAGGCTGCAAACTGCAGCTACGGTCTTTGCCAGTAGCCCACATCAACTGCCAGACATGAGCGGATTAGCCTCCAGATGATTCCAGCCCCCACCCCTCGGGCCTTCCAGCCAAGGCCCCAGACAGACACTGTGGAGCCGAGATAAGCCATCCCGATCCTGTCTCTGTCAAGCAGAGATAAGAATCCACGATCATGTCTAACAGTTGTTTAATGCCACTAAGTTCTGGTGTAATTTGTTACACAGCCCTCCTAGCTGATACACTCAGAGAGTGGAAGGGATTCCATTTAGCTTGGCGGAGGGAGGCTAGATGTGAAGCCTGGTGGGATGAAGCAGCCCCAGCCTTTCAAGAGGAACTTGGCACGGAGCTGCTTACTAGCTCCTGGGGAGGGGAGCTGTTATCGCCCCAGCCCAGACGCCCAGGTGTGCATGTAGACAAGATCCTGAGTGCGTTTCAGGGTGGACAAGGAACTTATCTTTTCATCGGCCTCTAGGATAGAGCTGAGCCAGAAGCTCACGGTGAGAAGTCACTGGATCTTAACCAAACGCGTCCTGAGATTCCCAGCCCTTTGGCCCCATTCAGACACCATTGAAGATCTAGGGAGCAAATAGGCTCTGTGCAGCCAGGGGACATTGGTTAGATAAATGGCCACATCTCTGTTTTATGCAGCCATTACAGATTGTGCCTTTGAGAAATACGTAAAGACATGGGAAGATTGCCATGATGAAAAGTGGTGACCAGAGGCAGGGGATTAACCTACACTGGGGTACCCTGAAATATTATACCTGGGTTTATGTCTTGGGCGGTAGGACTTTTGGCTGATAGTGTTTTCTTCTTTAATTTCTCTGTATTTTTAGATTTTTTTTTTTTTAAAAGGCAAAATGGAATACTCTTAGAATTAGGAAAATGTAGTATTATTTGTTTTAAAAAGGACCTGGCTATTTGCAATTTAATTGGTGGATTTTGGAGACCCCCTCGGGGGTTAGTGTGTCTCAGAAAACTTATCAGGGGACAAAGGTCAGGAAATAGGTCCTTCCAGGGACCCTTTCCTGCAGTTGTGAGCACAAGGGAAAAAAAAAAAAAAAAAAAAAAGCACCTGTAACCCTCTGTCATCACAGACTTCTTTTCCCGAGGTTGAGGCTGTACTGGCAATTTTGTTGGGAGCTGCAAGTTTAAAAATACCTGTATCAGGTGTACCTGCATCATCTCCCCTTTCGGATTCTGAGCTCCCTGAGCGCCTCTCCTACCCTCCGTCCCTCGCCCCACCCCTCAGGTCTAGGGCTGGGCGGCCAGGGGTGCTATATTAGGAACGAGTGCAGGGAGCTGAAGTCACGTGCTGCCTCTGAGCTCCCTGCAGGGAGCTCCCTCCCTTCCCCGCCCCCCAGGCCTCTCCTCTGTGCCAGCCGCACGCTAGGGACCCAGACCTTCCCGTGCAGCCCAGCTCCCAGGGCACCTGAAAGTGGTCAGGACTGGGCTGTTGCAGCCTTTCCAGCCTGAATAAGGTTCGCGGGACTGCAGGACTTCTAAGAAGGCAGGAGCCACAGGGGCAGCCGTGACCACTGCCACCCGGTGTCCTGGAGACCAGAGGGTGGAAACGAATGGGCTTCAGCCAGAGAAGCAGCTGGGGCAGGAGCCCTCCCTGGGGAGCACTGCCCTGTGTTGGATCCGCGGGATGACAGGTTTCTCCCAAACCACACCCTCAGCGTGCCACCTCCCAAGGCTGTTCTAGAACCATCCATCTGGAAACTCCTTACGTGTTGCTGGTCAGCGAACACTCCCGAAAGTTCACTCTTCATGCTCGTTGCTGAGCTCAGGTATTTACGAACCTTTCCTTCAAGTTCAAGTTTCATTCATTCTCCCAACAGCCCTGGGGGTTGGGGAAGTGCTACCTCCTCATCTGACTGAGGAGGGAACGGGGGCTCCGAGAGGTTGGGGGGCTTGCCCAGTGCTGCTGGCTCATGAATCGGTGTTTCTGGCTCCGGGCCATGTCCCTGCAGCTGCCGACAGGGGCACGGGCAGAGGAGGACGCCCCAGGTGTGGAGTCCCGGCCTCAAGCCGGGCCAGGTTTCTGGGCTTGATCTCCCGTTACCCGTTTGGTTGAACTCAGTCAGCCTTTTGCCCCCAAACCCAGGCACCCCTGCGCCCACCCAGGCCAGGTGGCCATTTTCCGGTTTCCTCTTGCAGTGACAAATTTCTGTTTCCAAAACTGTTGGCTCAAAAGCAAAGGGGAAAAAGGCAAAAATCAGAAAGAGTGGCAGGGACAGGCAATCCTGGGAATAAACAATTGGGTGTTCCTAACACGTCCACAGCCTAGGTGCAAGTATCAGAAGCCCGGGTGTGACCCCGCACCAGTGACCTCACTGTGCCTTCGTCTCCTTCACCTTAAAATCAGGCCAATGCACGGTTTTTCAGCCTCGGCATTAGTGACATTTGGGGCCAGATCGTTCTTGGCGGGTGGAGTATGTTCGGCAGCATCCCTAGCCTCCACCCGCTAGATGCCAAGAGCAACCCCCTTCCGAGTGTGACAACCAAAAATGTCTCTAGACCTTGGCAAGTGGCCCTTGGAGAACAAAATCGCCCCTGGGCTAGTGGCATCTCCCTTTCATGATTGCTATGAACATCCTCAAAAAATATTTCCTCCCTTCTTTTTATTCTTCCTTAATCCCTTCCTCCCTCTTTTGGCTTATCCCTCTTCGAGGATGAGTCCATCAAATGGGATGATTCTTACGGCACCTACCACTCCTGCTGGTCACGATGTCCAGTGATTCTGGTTCTTGTTGGGGTCAAGGCACAAGCTCAAGCCCATTCTTCCAAGTCCACAGAGAAGGGAGCGTAGACGTGTTTTGCGGATGGCGCATCCGGAGCAGAGAAGAGGCCAGGCATCCCGCCGGAGCTGAAGGAGGGCTCAGGCCACACAGGTAGATGCAGTCCCAGACAGAGTCCCGGTTTCACGTAGGCACTCCCAAGAACATTGGTGGGTGATGGGGGAGGGAAAAGAGGACGGTGCTGAAAGACATAGACCAGGGAACTGAGACTGGCCAGCTGTTCCCTAAACTGTTTTCCTTTCCTCCTGGGCCAGGCCACATTTCGTATCTTCCCCGGCTCTTAGAGATGTGACCGTGTTATTGGATTCTGGCCAACGGCATATGAGCAGGAGGGAAAGTCACTCCCCACAAGACTCCCCTACTCTCATGATCAATTGCCTGCCCTCTGTCTTCCCCCTCAGCCCCCTGGATGTCAATGCCAGGGCAACCTTGGCAGCCGATATTGAAGATGAATGAGCTCCCACGGCTCGGGCCTGTAACTCTGAATGACACTGTGGAGCACAGGACCCCCCGCCACCACCCCCCCTGCCCCTGCACCCAGTCGATTGGACTTTACATGAGGGAGAAGTAAACTTCCGTTGCATTAAGCCACTCTAGGACTGGGCATTGCTGGCAATGCCGTTCGCCTGCTCTGAGTAGCGTAAGTGAAGGCAAGGATGGGGGCTCCCGGGCCGGAGCGGGGCTCGGGGGGGGGGGAGCGGATTTTGGTTAGGGAATGAGAACATCCGGTTCTGTGTCAGTTCTTGTGGATCTAACTCTGCAAACTAGGGAGACCGAGTTTTTTATTTGACAGAAATTCGGGACCACGTGAACCCCACGTTGGAGGCCGTACCCTGCCCCTAAATTCAGACTGCCATGGGATCCCCCCAGAACGGCTGCAAAGCTTGTGCTGAGCCAGAGTTTCCTGAGGGCTGAGAACAAACAGGAGGCAGAGTCCCTCTGGCACGCGGGGCTGGTGCTGGGTGGCAACGGCTCGGGCTGGAGCAGGGGGTCAGTGGGTGGGGCTGTGGAGCTGAGCTCGCCGGGCCCCGGGACCTGGGGGCTCAGCGCATCTGGGACATCACTTTCCCCACAGACCCATCTCAGGTGGTAGGAAAGAGGGTTAAGAAGCCAGGGGAGAAAGTTCAGGCGTGCGGGGAGTGGTTCCTGCAGCCACCAGAGCGGGGACGTGGCTCACTCGGCCTCCCTTTGCCGGGACCAGGAAAGACCTTCTGGACGTTCAGAGTTTGGTGCCTCCAGGCTCCAGGAGAAGCAGCAGAGCCCCTGACCCTCAGGAGGAAAACTCGAGGTCTGGGTCCCGAAAGAAAGGGGGATGTGTAATTGAATGCACATGTCCCCTGGACGGTAGCTCGGGTAGAAGTGGGGGAGGACAGCAGTCCTCCCCTTGTCATGCCTCCCGAGCATCGAGTTGACATCCAGCCCGTGCCCACCTGCAGGGGTGAGCCTGCTGGGTTGCAGCGGGCGTCCCCTGTGACCTGCGGGGGCCTGTCGCAGTGTGTCAGTGTTGCCCTGCTCCGAGGGGCCACCCGGTCCCTCTCTCTGACTCCTGGTGGCGGGGAGCGGTCCCTCTCTCTGACTCAGGCGGCTGGGCCTGAGATTAGATGGCTTGGTCCCATTTGGCCTCTGGTTGGAGCCAGCTTTACCAGTCATTTTGCGACTTGGCCTCCTTTGTTTTTTAATCATTTCCGAAGCTGGAGGGGGAAAGGAGGCTGGACTTCTTAGAAACCCTGGCAGGCAACTTAGGGCCTCCGAGGCTGCGGTTCTGGCTGGCTGGCCCCCGCCCGGCAGGTTCTGAAGACGGGTCTGGCTTGCTCAGCTGCCCAGATGCCCACACCACACGCAGGGGTGGCCCGTCCATCTCCCAGCCCATCTGTTAAAAGGCACCTTGATGATACCACTCAGCAGTCTGAAACCAGCTGGTGTTGCCAGGGAGGTGGCTGGTGACCTAGATGAAAGCCGGAGAAACCCACCTTGGCCGGCACAGGGCCCAGCCTCCCTCCTCCTTCTCCTGGAGGGTCCACAGTGTCCCCCAGGAGGGACACTGTTGGCCCTAAGTGCCCACAAAGACTCAAAGGGAGCTCGACCCCTTCCCCCCACATCAAGAAGAGAACATTTCAAAAAGGTTTTTATTTAATTAAAAAAAAGACAGAACTAACAACCCAAAACCAGTAGTAGGTAACAGGATTCACAGGTGCTTAACGGGCGAAACACACAGGGGCTGGTTGGAGAGGGTGGTGGGATGGGAGGAGGTGGGCACAGGCCCCTGCGTCCCCCTCTGGGGACGCAAGGTCTCAGCCTGACAGGTGGCAGGGAGCCAGCTCCGCCCACTTCCCCAGGCGCCCCTGGCTGGGGGGCGGTGCGCAGAAGGGTGGCCCCGGGCAGAGGGTCCGGGAGCCCGGGCATGGTGGGGAGAAAGGCTGTGAAGACCAGGGGCTCTGAGGTGGTTCTGCTCCCTGCTCTTCTGTCCTTCTTTGTTGCTTCTTTCTACTCTTTCTTGGTCCCTAGAGTGGGCCCCACATTCTCTGCCTGGGACTGGGCGAGAGGTAGGATTCATGGGAACACAGCTTTCTGCATGAAATGACAGAAACTTCCGGGGCAGCAGGGGAGGAGGTGACTTATGTGGAAGAAACAGCACGGCTGCCTTGCTTTGGGAAGTGACAGAAGAGTCTGGGGACCTGGCGGGGTGATGGGTTCCCAGATGTTGCCCCCTTTCCTTCGAGCCCGGGAAGATGGGGTCACAGATGGGGGGGATGGGGCACCAAGGGCGGTCGGGTTGGGGGCAGGACGGGACGGGGTTGGCCCCCAGCAGGGCAGGCCACGAGCCCTGACGCTCCAGCATTCACGGCTGCACATGCTTGGACAAACCACCACACAAAGCCAACCTCAACGGGAGGAAGGGGTTTCGGGCAAGCGCGGAGGGTCCCCAGCACACCACGCCTCGGCTGGCCAGCGCTCCGGGGCAGTCAGGCGAGGGGTCCCCGGGGAGATTTCCTCTCCGGGGGTGAAGGAGGATGGCGATGACCGTGACCCAGATCTCAACTCCTGGGGGCTGAGTCCGCCCAGGGGGTCGGCAAGCAGGTGGCTGAGGTAAGAATTCGCTGGTCACTTCTCAGGATGACAGCTACCGGGACCACAGGCGACCGCTCGAGATCGGACGACCAAGTCTCAAAAAGTAAGAAAGGATTTGTCTTTAGAAAGCACGTGTTTTATATAAAAGAGGGCGAGCTCCCTGTTCCAGAAAGGTTGTCTTCTGAACCCACACTCGCGTCTGCCTTCTCCGCTTGCCTCGGGATGGGGAGAGATGGTTGTGGTTGGAAGAAAACGTCCAACGCGGAACCGCCGCCTCGGTTCCAGAGTGCCGAGATGTCCCTCCCGCGAGGAGGAAGGAAAACACAGCGCAGCCTTTTCATCCAAACTGCCCGAACTCCCTCGGCTGAGCCCTTCGGGTGGTGGCAGAATAAATGACAAGAGTGGGTGTGGGGGAGGGGCTGCTGCTGCCATTGTCTGGACGAAGAACCGAGTGTCACTTGCTCCCCTGGCCTTCATTTGCAACCAGTCACGATCAATAACCACTTAGGAAACGGATGTTTGTTCTGATGTGTTGGCCGCTGTTCACCCTCGGGTCTCCCTTTCTCGAACAGAAGTTCAGGCTCCTGTTGCCAAACGCCGGTGGCGGGGGGGGGGGGTCTGCCCCCTCCGCTCCCCAAGAAGGGACAGAGCTGCTCTGAGGAGGGTCCGTGGGGAGGGACACGGCAAGAGGCCATATGGGCACCTTCCTTCAGACCCGTGGAATCTTCCAGACTCTCAAGGACAGTCAGAGCGTCCTGCCCTTTCTGTGTACGGCAGAAACTTCTAGAAGCAGACCAGAATGCCAAGCCACAGACTCTGGGTTTACCTCACACCCAGGCCAGCGAATGGCCTCCTCCACTGCGGATTCTTCCACAGGCCTTGGTCTCCTCAGGTCGAGGGAAGCCGGCCCCAGGATAGCACAAAGGCCAAAGCACCAGTTGGCCACAGGGGCTTTCTCCTCAGGATCACGGTTATTTCAACAACCGGCCACTGCCAGAGAGAAAGAGAGAAAGAGAGAAAGAGAGAGAGAGCAAGAAACAGACAGGAAGGGGGCAAGTTTCGGCTTCCTTGTTTCCTGCTCACAGACCCAGAACCTCAGGTCAAACGGCACCTGACCAGTGTCCAAAGGTCCCCGTGTACCCGGTGAATCCCTCCCGGTGGCCCCTCACCCAGGCAGAGAGGGAGGGCTCTGAAAGCCCGTCCTTCCGGCAAGAATTATTTCCAAGAGGAGACAATGGCTCGATTTTGTTTTCCCAGGTTGGTCAAGGCCTTGCAGCCTCAGGAGATCTCGGAATCCTGGGCCGTCAGAACGCCCCTCTGGGGGGCAAAGTCAGCCTTCGGCTTCCAACTCCCGTCTCCCAGCGCTTCGCTCCCAGCCAGCCCGTGACACTTTCTGGAGACGAGGGAGGGTTGGGTTTTGGCTTCAGTCCGTGGTCGGTCCAGCCTAAGGGTCAGATGCCCTCCTGTGGGATCCAAACAGCTGCTCTGGGGAGAGGCCGGTGCAGAGAGGGGGGTGGCTCACACGGGGGTCGTCCGCCGGTTCAGCACGCTGACGCGCAAGCCTTCCTGGAGGTCCTGCTGGAACAGGTCGTGCAGCTGCAGGAAGCCGGGCTCCTGGTCGGGGCCGTAGCTGGCGGCGGTGGTCACCTTGAGGGGCTCCCTGGACAGCGTGTACATGGACAGCTCGCCCATGGGGATGGCCCCAGTGATCTTCAGGCCCACCGGAGATGCCGCCCTGGACGGAGAGGCCTCGGTGGACCTCGAGCTGGACCGTGAGCGTCGTCGCCGGTACCGATAGCTCGGCATCCTGGCGTAGGGAGACGAGGAGGGGGCCTTGAGGAACTCCCGTTTGGTCTTAAATCTCAACTCTTTATTTTTCTCAATGTAAATGTTTACGGCCAGGACACCCACGGTCTCGGCCACGATGAAGGACAGGGCTCCAAAGTAAAAAGACCAACCGTAGTTGTAATGGTTTTTTTTGTCTTCATCACGTTTGTCGCTTGGGTCACCTGTGTTGCTGGAGATGTAGACGATGATGCCTATGATGTTACTGAGGCCTGAAAGAGAGGCAGGAGAGGGGTGGGAGGGAGGGAGGCAGACGTTAGACCCACAGCTGGACGAGGGACAGGAGGGCGGAGGAGGGGCTGGTGGCCACCCCCCCTTGGATAGGTATTGCTTTATTCCGGTTGCCGACTTTTCTTTTGAGTAATTGGTTTTGAGGTAATAAAGCAAAAGTTCAGATGAGATGTAAAACACAGGCACTTGGCTACCTAGTTCCCCTCCTGAAGGCCATTACTGTTATCTTCTTTCTTTAAAAAAAAAAATGTTTTATTTATTTTTGAGAGAGAGGGAGAGAGAGAGGGAAAGTGCAAGTGGGGGAGGGGCAGAGAGAGATTGGGGGGGGGGACAAAGGATCCAGAGGGGGCTCTGCACTGACAACAGGGGGCTTGAACTCACGAACTGTGAGATCGTGACCTGAGCCGAAGTTGGAGGCTTCACCGACTGAGCCACCCAGGTGCCCTTGATATCTTCTTTCTTATATTATTGTTGTATCTAGTCTCTCTCCCTCCCCCCCCCCCCCGCCCTCTCTGTTGCTCTCTCTCTCACACACACACACATACATCTCTTTCTTTCCTTGCACAATGCTCTTTGTCCTCTTGCCTTGTCACTCAGCAGTCCACCTGGCAGACGGTTCCACGTCAGGCCACGGAGAGCTGTCTGTCTAAGTGCATGTAGCACCCACTGCATGGATATCTAACCAGGCCTCTGCTATGGGCGTCAGGTGGCTTCCAGCCCTCCGCTAGGACAAAGTTGCCGTGGACATCCTTGTGTCCACACCGCTCCTCACACGCAGGAGTACGATTGTGGGTGTCAACAGCCTATCATTTATTGTATCAACGTGCTGGACCTTTGCTAGCCTGAGAGGTGGGATGTAGTCACCTGTTGCGGTCTTTATTTAATTTCATCTTAGGATAAGTGAGTTTGAGTAGAGCCCAGCTGCCTGCACTTGAATCCTGCTTCTGCCAGGGCCCTGGAATCCACAGCTTCTCCAGTGACCTGGGACATCTGGATATGGCTTTGTATGGCTCCCCCTGGGGAAATGGGCAGCGGCGGAGGGCACCTTTGGAGGCCGTCGGCCGAAGGGGTACGGGATTCAAACCTCACAGCAGGGACTTCTTTAGTGGTCCACACCTTCAGAAATCTGGGGGCTCGAAGGAGGAGAGAGAATGGGGTGTGGCCCTTTCCTCCCACCTCTGCCTCTGGAGGGGACAAGAAGCAAAGGGATGGGGACGTGGCCAAGAAGGAGACCCGACACTGGGGTACTTCTTGCTAACACATACACACATGCACACCACACACCCTTGACACACATACAGCCCCCCCCCCCCCCCCCCACACACACACACACTCACACATTATCTGTTGCCCTGGAAGGACGCAAAAGCGGAAGTAATGTAGAGGAAGGACCATAAGAATCTGGCTGAAAGATTCTGAACCAGTCCCTTAACTGCTTTGGGAAGTCACCTTCCCTCTCTCCGAGAGACCGTAGGAGAGGACAAGACGGGGTGGGGCCCTGTGAGGCCCCTCCCCATCCTCAAAAAGGAAGCTTGACCACCAACCACCACCTTTACTGGGATTCTCATTATCACCCTCATGGGACTACTGGACGGCTTTAGGATGCAGAGACCAGGCCCATCTAGGGTCGCCTCACCAGACTGGGGTAAGACAAAGGATGCTTTGAAAGCAAAAACACCGATAAGGCAGTGCAAGGAGCTCTGTTAACAACTTAGGAAAGAATTACTGAACTTTGTAACCTATCTCGAATTTACTTACTAGAAGGCCTAGGACGTCAGGCACGTCCTGTTTCTCCTGACAGGGTCCCTTGTTGCAAGTTTATCTGACCTCTGCAGGTGCTGCCTGGAGACTCCAGGATGCCACCGGCCAAGTTCTGCCCTGTCAAGATTCCCCCGGAGACCCAGGCCGGAAAACCCGAGTTCTCCACCGCACCATGTATGTGCCGCTAGCCAGCTGTGAGCCCACTTCCGGCCTGACTGCCTCCACGTCTGCAGTGGCGAGGCGTGCGCTGAAGTCTCTCCATCGAGGCCCGGAGGAGTGCCAGTGTCACGCCAGTTAGGAGGGCGTGTGTTACTGTCACCCGCAGCTCCGTGGGTCTTCACTGGGTCGCAGAGGGTGACTTCGATGTGCACCCTTGCCCGTTCTGCTCCCTTTCACCCTGTCCTCCTCCGCTCCTTCAGGTCTTGGCTTCCGTGAGTCCCTCGGGGTACCCTCCTGGCCCCCCCCCCCCCCCCCGATGCAGCCAGGCTTACAAGGCGCGGTACTGCCCCTTTGTGGCACTTTGCACACTTAGACTTATTTATTTTTGTGATTGATGTGAAATCCACAAGGCACAAATGAGCCCCTTCAAGTGCTCACTTCAGCGGCATTTAGTACATTTACAGTGTTGTGCACCCCACGCCTCTATCTAGTTCCAGAACGTGTTCGCCGCCCCCAGAAGGAGACTCCGTGCCCGTTGAGCAGCCGCTCCCTACGCCCCGCGCCAGCCCCCTCGCACCCGGACCTTTGAAGTCAATTACGAGCAACGACCTCGCGTCGGCGCCCCCAGCCCCGCGCACGCCCCGGGCGCGCGCCCTGTGCCTGCGGAACGGAGCCGGCGCGGCTCACCTGCGGCCACGAAGAGGATGCCCGCGCTGAGGACGATGTTGTTCTTGCGGCTGTAGAACCTCCCGGCGCCGATGCAGAGCCCGCCAAGCAGCAGCAGGATGGTGCTGAGGATGGGGAAGACGCTGGAGGCGCGCACGATGCCTGGGCCGGGGCGGGAGACAGAGCAGAGCGCGGTGAGGGCGGCCGCCGTTCTGGGCACGGCCTCGGCCTCGGGCGTCGTCGGCCGGAAGTCCCGACGCTCGAGGCCCTTCTCCTGACTTTGAAGGTTCCCTCCCATCAGGCCCTGCAGACCTCGGCGGGTTGGGAGCTGGCCGGGCGGGGGCAGCCTGACCCCACTCAAGCGATGGCTCAGGCCCTGAGTCACGTCTGCCCGCAGCAGGCTCCCCCTGCCAACCCGAAGGCAGGAGGGCCCCTCCATGGTATCTGGGAGCCCCAATAACAGCCATGAAAACGCTGGTCTGCCTTCCATTCAGACACCGCACCCTCACCGCTACACTGAGCCTTTCAGGGACGCGGTCTCTATGGAGCCTCTGGAAGGCTGGGAAGTGGTGACGGTGGCTGAGGACGCAGCCTTTGGCATCAGGTGGGTCTGGGTCTGCTCTGGGACATGCTGGCTATTTTGTCAGGCCGCTTCACTTAACACTGAGCTTCCCCGTTTGCGGAAAGCAGCTGGGAGCAGGGACCCACCTCCTCTGGTGGGTTTTGTGTGTATTAAGAGGCTTAGCACAGGGCCTGGCCATTGCACATACTTCTGAGTGACAGCCTTTATCTCCACTGCCATCATTGCTGTCATTGTCCCCCTCCCCACCCCCACCCCCCCCGCCCCCCCCCCCCCCCCCCCCCCCGGGGACAGACCAGGGCCTCCTGAGGTCACGGGGCAGGGCGTGGTGGCTAAACACAGTGGGACGTGCGTGGACCTCGCTGTCCAGCCAAGCTGGACTTGCACACTTGCTCTGCCACTGACCAGGGCAGCTAACTTCTGACAACGTCAGTCTCCTCTCCTTTTTTTTTAGTTTGCTTATTTATTTTGAGGGGGAGAGAGAGAGAGAGAGAGAACGCGAGAGCATGAGCTGGGGAGGGGCAGAGACAGAGAATTCTGAACAGGCTCCACGCTATCAGCACAGAGCTCGACGTGGGGCTCGAACTCACAACCTGTGAGATCATGCTCTGAGCTGAACACAAGAGTCGGCCGCTTAACTGACTGAGCCACCCAGGCGCCCCAAGTCTCCTGTTTCGTAACCTGGGGAGAGTAGTATTAATTACCTACCTGTCGGGGTTGAATTGCACCCCTCCCCCCAGTAGATATGACCAAGTCCTAATCACAGGTATCTATGAATGAGACCTTATTTAGAAAAGGGTTTTTTTGCAGGTGTGATTAAATTAAGGATCTCAAGAGGACACCATCCTGCATTAGAGTGGGTCCTAAATCCAATGACAAGGGCTCTTGTGAGCAGAGGAAGAGACACAGGCAGGGAAGAAGTCGTGTGAAGGCAGAGGCAGAGATAGGAGTGAGGGGGCCCCACGTCAAGGAGGGTGGGGAGCCGACAGGCGTCGCAAGAGACCCCTGGGCGCCGTGGAGGGAGCCCAGCCCTGCCAACATCCCATTGAAGACTCCAGCCTCCGCACCGAGAGAGAGTAAATTCACAGTAAATTCCTGTTGTTTTAAGCCACCCGGCATGCGGCCCTAGGAAAAGAATACACTTTCTGCCCTTGGTAGGGGCTTAGGGGATATGGGTCCCCCTTCCTTAGCATCTGGCTGGAAGGGCCAGGAGGAAGGGAAGTGGGGCTTCAGGAGGAGCCCTGAGCTCAGCCTTCCTGATGGGCCTACAGGTCTCCCAGCCCAGTAGAAATCCTGGCGACATGGACCCTTGGTGGTCCCGGCGGGGGACAGCAAGTCGGGGAGCCCTGGCAGGCACCGACTCCTGAGCCAGCTGAGCCGGTTTGTGGCCTTGCAGCCTCTGAAGGCACTATTTGTCTCCTTTCCTGTAAGCCCACCAGTGTGCGCCCTGCTTCACAGAGGGGGCTTTGTTGGGGGCATTAAATAAAGCTCTTCTCTCCAGCATCTCCTCCCCCTTCCTCTGCCTTCTTGCAGCCGCAGGCTCTGGGAGGAGGTTTCCCGTGGGCTTTGGAAACATGCCTCAAAGCCATGCTGGCCAGAAAATCCGGGGTCAGCTCCCCCTGGATGCCCCCGTTCTGCAGACGGGTCAGAGGGGCTGGGGAGAAGGGAGCCCAGTGCCTCTAAGGTCGCTGAGGCCAGACCTGGCTCAGAGCCATCCATACTGCCCACGTCAGTCATATGCGTGCCTGTCCCTTGCCACAAAGGCTCATCCCAGGGCTCTGCATGTGCAGAAGCCAGCTGGGGTTGCCGTAGACAATGGTGCAGCGTGGGTCTTGCACAGAGCTGAGGGACGAGCAAGACTGAGGTCCGGGCCGTGCCTCAAGGCCAAATCAAGCCCTGGAGAGAGTCCGTGTCTTGTCTGGAGCACTGGTACCTCCTTCTCACTCACCCTCAGGCACAGGGGCCTCCCAGCATCCCTGACATCAATACTGCGAGCCTTAGCACCCAAATCGGCTCCGTGATGGGAAATCAGCTCAGTGATGGGCCAGAGGGGCCGGTGGAAAAGATACGGCAGGCTGTGTGTTTGTGTGTGGGGTGACCGCTCAGACCCCACACCTGCCTGTGGATGTACAAACCAGTGGGGGCACTGCCAGAGCCCCCGGGTTGGGGGCGGGGAGCCCCTCTGACAGCGATGGAACTCAATGCACAAGCCTGGTTTCTCCGGAAGACTTCAGAATGCATGGTGGGAAGGTTGACTTTGTTCTCGAATTGTGGAAGGCAGGGTGCGTGAGAAGCACGGCCTTGGACCTGTCAGGGTCGATACCCCTCGCCCGGATGGTTAAGCTGCCACTCCCACAGGCAAGCACCATGGAACCTTCCACGACCTTCTCTGACCCACTGGAGCATCCGCTCCGCCACTGCAGTGACGTGTGGCTAACACAGTATCTGGCATGTAATAGGCCCAAGAATAACTTTGTGTTAAATGGGTGAATAAATGAAATCTCATGACCCCTCCTCTCTGTCTCCTGTGCTTCTGCGTATTTTGGGGGTCACAATACTCTGGGGCCCAGAGGGCCAAATACTGGGAATTGTGGGGGACGGCCGTGGTGACCGTGACCTTGGCCCCCCCAGTTCGAGGACGTTGCCTGCTCCCTCTGGCTGAAGCTCACAGGTACCTGTACTCCGAATCTCGTTTCGGGGCCGGCTCCTTTTTCCGCCAGCCCCCGAGTGGAAAAACACCGCCTTGTCGGAGGGTTAGCTCTGCCCTCCGCCCCAATTCCATCAGCAGCTTGTGAATGAACCCGCCGGGCCCCCACAGAGCACACTTGAGGAGGGCGTTTCCTTCCCAAATGATCTTTCGTCTGCGCTGTCCCCATCGATTTGGGAAAATCGCTGCGGGGCCCCTCCTAGCCCTCACGCCCCCCCCCCACCTCGGGCACCTCAGGTGGAATCCGGGGACAGTGGGAGCCTGAAGCTGGAGGGGAGAATGTGCTGCACATCCCTGACTTGCCCCTCCCGGTCCTCCTTCGAACTTTCTGCGTCCTGCCCTGGGCCCCGGGAGGCCGCACCACGCACCATGCAAGGGATACTTGGGCTCCGTTGCCTCTGGCTTTGGGAGGAGCATGCAGAGAAACAGTATTCCCCAAGCCTCCTTCCTGAAGGCTCCGGTGAGGTGAGGTGACTGCCTTCCCTCCTAAAAGCCCCAGCGCCTGCCGGGCAGCCCTGTCCTCCCGGCTTCCCTTCTCCAGGCTCCCATGCCTGCTTTCCTCACCTGCTCAGGTCCCGGAGTGCAAGGGCTCCTGTGGCCACTAGCCCTGCTGCTCTCCCCCCCCACCCCCGAAAGCTTTCCTTAACCCTGACCTCACTTTGTAAATAGTCCTTCACTAGACACCCTTCGTTCACCACATCTGAGCATGCCGTCTGCTTCCTGCTGGAACCCCAGAAAGCTACATCATCTGACCTCTGGGCCGATGCTCATGAGCCATCCCAGCTGGGCTGAGCACCAGGGGTCGCCCCAGATGGCTGTGCAGGCCGCACACTGTACAACTCGAAGGGTGTCGTTTATACCACAGTGTAGGTGAGTGTGTGCGTAAGCCGCACGGCCATTTGCGGTGGCCCTACAGAATGTCATTTGCTTGCTTCAGCGTTGGCCCCAGAAAGCAGAAAGGAAGGAGAGGCAGGAGGAAGAGAGAAGGTGAGGGAGGCAGAGCTGGCCAAATTTGTTCAGGTTCTGGGTCTGGCCAGAGCCTCCTGACACTTCCCCAGGCTCCACGGGAACCACACGCTGTACTGTTTGACCAGACGACTCACAACCCAAATCCTTTCTCTTAGAAGAAAACGATCCACAAGCATGTGCAGAGTGAATTGCGCTCCCTCTGAGGACGCTGCTGTCGATTCTCCATCAATGAAGCCGGGCCCCGGGCCCCGAGGGTGACGCCGTGAGCAGCCGTGTGCGTGTTCTGACTCATGGGAAAGGGGGAAACGGCTTCAAGGGGTGCTGTCCTTTCATTTCCAGGCACCTTCTGTGGCTGTGGCCCCATCCTTTCTCCCAGGGTGGTGTTCACAGGCCCAGGGATGAGATCTGGATTTCCCGTGCAGGACGGATTTGTCCTTGTCCAGTATATGCTGTGACTTCCAGTCTGGGGGTCAACCCAACCACAGGACAGGGGCAGAGGCGGTGGCTCCCCACCGGACCGTCTGATTTTTCAAGAACAGAATGCTGGGTACGTGGGGGGTGGGGTGGGCGGGTCCAGGGCCGGGAGGGCAATGTACTTGGGGTATCACAGCCCCCTAGGGACGCTTGGCCTGGGCAGGCCTGTGTCTTTAACCTCCTTGCGCCAGGCCCCATGGCAGCAACCGGCGACTCTGCAGCTCGCCGTGACCAGCAGTCCTGGCGAGCAGAGCGCCCACACCGTCACCTGCTCTGGCTGGGCCTCAGTCTCCCCAGGCATGGGCCTGGGTGCCAAGTAACCCCACTGGGATACCCAGCATGCCATGGCAGCGTTGGACATAAGTCCATCCTCCAAACTAACAATTCTGAATCAGAAAGGGAGAGAAAGAGCATCCAGAGAACAGCACCCCTTCACCCTCACGGGGCCCGTCTTTCCTGCAGCTGCCCCCCTGCCTCCCACACATACAAGGAAAGCGAAAGATGCTTGGCACTTACGGAGGAGATACTCTGAGCTGTCGTGGTCGTAATCATTGTCCTCTGGGAAGTGATTGATCCGGAAGCAATGGCCTTTATAGATCCCTGGAGACAACGAGAGGAAAAGAACATTCTAAGTGTTCCATGCGCTCACGTATCCATCGACTCCAGCCCACGTGCCGCGTGTGTGCCAGGCTCTGTGCGGGCCCTGGGCACAGAGAGAGGAGAAATCTCCGCTCTGGCATCCCTGGTCTGGCGCGGGGATGGGCACACAGAGAAGCACGAGATGGAGGGCGGCGTGCCCCAACGGTGATAGTGGTCTGTGTGTGACCGTGTGTAAGAGTGATAGGCACACCATCAGTCACCAAGCAGGGACAAGGGGCATCAAGCAGGACATGCTGTCCAAGGCGACTGCAGAGCCATCTTGAGATATGACAAAGAATTTGCCCCTGGGAATAGGTGGAGGGGACTTCCAGGGAGAGGAGGAAGCCGAGAAAAGGCAGGGCTGGGGTCAGAGCCTGGGGAGCGGCGGGAAGTTTGGTGGCTGGACTCAGAAGGCCCCGTAGAGGGGGAGGGGCTGGGGGCTGTGTGGCAGCAGGTATGGGTCTGGGTCAGGGGAGTTGGGATGAAATCTGCCACCATGGTGTCTGTGTCCTTCCCCTTTCTCTCTTTTTAATTTTTTTTAATGTTTATTTATTTTTGAGAGAGAGAGAGACAGAGCACGAGCTGGGGAGGGGCAGGAGAGAGGGAGACACAGAATCCGAAGCTGTCCGCACAGAGCCCAACGCGGGGCTCGAACCCACAAACCGCGAGGTCATGACCCGAGCTGACTCACTCAAGGTGATGGAGGGAAGAGAACCTGCAGCCAGAGAAACTTCCAGAGAGGCCAGGACCACCCCCCTGCCTGGTTTCCCTTCCCTACTCTGAGAAGTAGCCTCCGGAGAGTGGGAGGCAGGACGTCCTGGGTACTTTTGGAACTGCAGGAGGAGAAGCCGGTCGTCCCTTCCAGAAGCTATCGTCCGGCTCTCCTAGCAGCTGCTCCCCTGCAGTCTGGGGGCGCCCAGCACAGAAGCCGACACGGGCGGAGAGCGGGGCACACAGGGCGCCAGGCCCCGCCCCGCAGGCCAACCCCCTCGTGCCCGGTTCAGCCTCTCCGCTTCGGCCAGGAGCTCCTCTTGACGACACTGTGTGGCTGGGGTTGGGGCTGTTTCCAACTGGGGCCAATTCTTGCTCTGCAGCTGTTGCCAAGCGTCCTGCTGGCCTCCCGCAGCCCAGCCTGACCTCCCGGTTGGAAGCACAATGTCAGAAGCAGGGCCTGTGCCCGACCGGCATCCGTCTCTCCATACTTCCGATTGAGAGGGCTCAGGGGACACGGCCCTCCCACCCGTTGGCCGGTTAGCGGGCCAGACGTTCCCCTCTGTCGATTTCCTTAAGCTGCCGCCTCCAGAGGGCAGGGGTGCCGGGTGAACACCCCTGCCTCCTGAAGGCCCGCGGGCCTCGAGGGCCATCGGTGGGAGGGCCGGGTTTGGTCAGGGGACGGTGATGCCCCCAGTGGGATACGCTTCGACGGTGTTCTCCGTGCCAGGCCAAGCAAGAACAACCTCATCTCCTCATCTGTAGAATGGGTACAACCACAGGCTTCCTTCTCCTGGGGGCTCTTCGGAGAATCTCAAGAGGCAATGCTTGAAAGGCACTCAGATGATTCTTGGCCCCTGGTGACGGCTCAGGGAAGGTTCGCCAGTGCTGGACCCAGACGTCACCCCCCGCCCCTGCTCTCTTCCCTGAGTGCCTGGGGTTGGTGGAGAGCCACGAGAGGCTGTCAGGGGCAGGAAAAAGCATGATGGTAGGCTGGTGGTGTCAGGGTGGCCGGGAAGCAGGACACACGGAGGCCAGAGTGGGCCAGTCACGCTCTCCCCTCGATCCCAATTCAAGACGTTTGTGGAAATACAGAGCAAGGGTTTTCCAGGCATGGCTGTGGGCCAGGCGGAGCTCTTGACGCCTTCTCCCTCTCCCCACACACTGTTTGGGGGCTACCTTGTGGGTCTGAACAAATTTACCAAGTCACACACACGCCTGTTGGAACAAGTCAAATACTGGAGAGGCTGACGCGAAAGGTTAATTAAATCATCTCTTTCCAGGCTCGTTTTCCAGAGGCCAACCAGTCTGCTGTGTATCTTCCCACACCTTCCCGTGTGCACACCTACTCGCGTACATGTATGTGAGGCTCTCCCCGCTTTTCTAAGTTTATTTTTTTATTTTGAGAGAGAGAGAGAGAGCGAGCTTGTGAGAGAGTGTGCAAGTGAGAGGGGGAGGGGCAGAGAGAGAGGGAGAATCTCAAGCAGGCTTCTCCTTCTCAGCACAGAGCCGGGGGGCTCCTACTCACCAACTGTGAAATCACGACCTGAGCCGAAACCAAGAGTCAGACGCTTAACTGGGTGAGCCACCCAGGGGTCTCCCCCATTTTTTTTATTAAAAAAAATTTTTTTTAATGTTTATTTATTTTTGAGGGAGAGAGAGAGAGAGAGACAGAGCATGAATGGGGGCGGGGGGAGACACAGAGAAAGAGGGAGACACAGAATCCAAAGCAGGCTCCAGGCTCCGAGCTGCCAGCACAGAGCCCGACGTGGGGATCGAACTCACGAACCGTGAGATCATGACCTGAGCCGAAATCAAGAGTCAGACGCTTAACCGACTGAGCCGCCCAGGTGCCCCCATGGTTTGTTTCTTTTTATTGAGCAGCAATATTGCACAGCATGGATGGACCACAGTTTGTGACATCTGATTGTTACTAGTGATTCTGCCTGTGATGTTCAGCTATTTCTAAGAATGTTGCTATGAACATTCACGTACACGTTTTGGGGTGAACCTAACATTTTCATTTCTCTGGGATAAATGCCCAGGGGTACAGTTGCTGAGGTTAGTTTTATAAGGGACTGATAAATGGATTTTAAGGATGGCTCTATCCCTATTTTTTGAACAGAATTATTCACCACCCTTCACTCCATTACCTGCTTTTTTCATTTAACAACACATACAAAAATCTTTCCAGGTCAGAGCCTATAGATTGGACTTAAAAAAAAAAAAACTTTTGTGTATTAAAAAAATTTTTTTAATGTTTATTTATGAGAGACAGAGCACAAGCCGGGGAGAGGCAGAGATAGAGAGGGACACCCAGAATCTGAGGCAGGTTCTGGGCTCCGAGCTGTCAGCACAGAGCCCGATGCGGGGCTCGAACCCACCAACCACAAGATCATGACCTGAGCTGAAGTTGGATGCTAGGCTGAGCCGCCCAGGTGCCCGAACTTCTGTCTATTTTTCATAAAAAAAAATAAATTGATACTCATCCAACAGTTGCTGAAAACCCTAGAGAGAAATACTAAAGAGCCTAGGGAAATAAAGCTTGCTCCAACACTGATAATGTGGAAGAGAAATATGCTTTGGCAGAAATGCGGCAAGAAATATATTTATATATTCCATCGGAAAGCAAAACTCAGGTTTTGAACTGTTAGTTTGCATACAGATGCCCTGGCTCCAAATGTCCCTTCAATTTTGCTGAAATCAAACTCTACATGTAGGAGGGATATTTTGCATTGGATAGAAATTGTAAGCCGTAGTCCCACATATTGCCTGTTATTTAAGACATATTCTTTTTAGTGGCTGCATAGCCATCCATAGTTACGGAGTATCAGTTCAGCTATACCGTGCAATCCCTTTCTTGGGGCTGTTTGCACACGCTGTTGATCACATGTACATACAACTGTGCTCGGAGATACATTGAATACATGCATGCAAGTCTCACTCTTCTACTAATAAACTCCTTCCCCTTCCTTTCTTCTCTCCTCCCTTCCTTCCACACCCAGCTCTTATGCACACGCTGAAGGCATGGGCATCACTGTGGTTGAATTATATCCCACCCCACCCCGAAGGATGTGTTGAAATACTAACCACTGGTACCTGTGAATGTGCCTTTAGTTAGAAACAGGGTCTTGAAGATGTAATCAAGTTAAGATGAGGTCACACTGAATCCGGGGGGAGGGGGGCCCTGAACCCAGCGACTGTCGACCTTATTTAAAAAAAAAAAATTTGTAATGTTTATTTATTCGAGGAGGGGAGGGGCAGAGAGAGAGGGAGACACAGAATCCGAAACAGGCTCCAGGCTCCGAGCTGTCAGCACAGAACCCGACGTGGGGCTCGAACTCACGGACCACAAGATCATGACCTGAGCCGAAGTAGGATGCTTAACCCACTGAGCCACCCAGGCGCCCCGCCAGGGCATTCCAGTTTTCAACAGCTTTAGTGAAGTTCCTGAAAGATCACCTGCCTCCATAAAACTCCATCCACTGGCCCCTCAAATCACTGAAGGGAAGAATTGTGTCCTACCGGATGGAAGCAAAACTCCTTGCCAGCTGCCCAGGATGGGCAGGTGAGGCCCAAAGCTGAGGACAAGGGATGCCCTACCAGCTGCCAACAGTTGGCACTAGATGCTTCCCCAGCCACACCTTATTAACAGGCAGGAAGCTTGACCCCACCCCCGGTCTAAAGAAGGGGGGCTGTGGAGAAGAAGGCACTGCCTGTCTTGGGTACGTGGACAGTGAAAGAGATTGCTCCCTTCCCCAGAGTCAAGAATTTGGGTTATTTTCCCTGATTGAACGTCTTCTCCACATCCAACATCTTCAGTTCCTTCAATCGTGTCTTCACTGATGTCTCCAGGAGGCTTCTCCAGCCTGGCCCCCTGCTCTGCTCTGGGTCAGCTTCCAACTCTGGATGCCCAGAAGCACAGCTCCCATCACCAAGCCCAATGTTTCAGAGCACAACGGAGCTGTCCCCTCCTCTCTTCTGGACTCTATGCTTCTGTTGATGGGACCTGGTGTTGACTCAGGCTCCCAGGAGTTTTTCCTCAAGAACTGACTCACGTTCCCCCAACCTGTTTTTTCTTGAGTGGAGTGTCTATTCCTAAGGACTTCACATTTATCCCTGTCAAGTTTAGTTTTGTTTGTGTTGGCCCAAGGCATCTGATAGGAAGAAAATTAATGGCTGATGTGAGAGGGAAGAGAGAAAGTCATTTCCAGTCCACTTCACGTGCGTTCTCTCCCCGTGAGCAGGCTGTTTGCCATGTTAGCTATTAAGTGATATTTACGGTGGTTAATTATGACGTCCTGAATGGGCCACATTGCAGGAATCCCGAGCCACTCCTGGGGTCGCCAGCCTGTTCTCCCAGAGACACGGTGGCCCTCTCCCTCCTGAGGGTCAGGAAAACCACTGGGGTGAAGAGGCTTTGTTAGTCACGTGGCCCCAGTTATTTCTTCATCTATAACACTCAGGAATTGGGCTGGAGGGAGTCTCTCCTGCTCTGAGATCCTAGGACTCCTTTGTGTAGAAAAGATATGGGGGCGTGTGCATATGTTAACATAGCCCTTTGTCTACGGGCATCATAAACCACTTTTGCGAGAGGTATTTCTAAAGGCATAGGAAACATCTGGAAAGAAATATGCTTAAAACATCCAGGGTTTTATTTCTGGGTGATAGGGTTATGTGTGAATTAAAGCTAGCTTCTTTACGTCCCCCCCTGCCGCCCCCCGAGTTTCCTACGATGTCTGAGGACGAACCATCAGGGCTTATTGAAGGGAGGGAAAAAAAATGGAATCTTTGATTCTTAGCGAAAACGTAACAGCCCTCCTGAACTGGCCACAGATCCGCTCAGACGTGGCAGCGGGTTGAGCGGGGTGGGAGCCGTGGGGGTGGGCATGGCGCGAGAGGCATTGTCGCCTCTCACCGGTGAGTATCCCCACTGCCCTCCTTCCAGGGTGTGCCCCCCTCTGCAGCGAGGGTGACCGGCCCCCACGACTTGGGGACTCTCCCCGCTGAAACCGCAGAAAGTCCCAGGCAACGCAGGAGGCGTAGGTCACCACGTGAGTCATTTCAGGAATGCTAGCATCTGACATAAGCCTCCGTCTCGGGCCACTCCAGAGGCCTCTTGTAATTAGGGGAATCCGGGACAAAAGAATGGTAGAGGGCGCCACTGATAATGGTGATCATTCGCGTGCTCCTTGATCGCTTGCAAAGCATTTTCCAGAAGTCTGACTTCATCCGATCGTCGCCAACGCTCGAAGCAGCCACGGACACCCGTTGAGAGCACAGACACCCTTTGCCCCACCCCCCACTTGTCCGCCCGTCTCTGACTCCGGCCACTCATGGAGGCAGGGACCAGCTCTGGGCAGGGGTCTCCTGCTGGCACCTCGATTCAGCCACACCGGTTATTCCTTGCTTTTCGCCCAGGGCCCTGGGTCGGCTGCCTGTGGGGGGAGCTGCACTGCACGCCCCCACAGAGAGCTGGAAGATCGAGGGGTGAGCCCCCCGCCCAGGGTAACCTGGGAGCAGGAAGATGGGAGCTGGCGGACGGATGTGCCCGTCTCCCGTCCTTGGGGTCCGTCCCACCTGCTTTCTGGGGCGGCTCCCCGCAGGACCCGGCCGAGTGACGGTCAGCTCAGGGACGCCCCGGGCACCGGCTTTCCCTCTGTGTCCTTCCCGCCCTCCCCAGCCGTCCCCCGTGCCCTCTCCCTAGGACCGTCACCCAAGGTGCACCGCCAGCACGCAAGCCCTGGGCTCAGGCAAGGAGGAAGACGTTCCAGTGCTGAGCGCGTTCTGTGCATCAGCCCATTTCGTCTTCGCCACGTCGCTGCTTTGAAGACGGGACGAAGAGGCTGAGCGATGTTGGAAGGCCAGCCTCACTGCAGATGCCCGGTTCCGAGCCACCAGGCATTCAGCTCAGCTGGTGAGTCTTCTTTGCTCCCTTTTAGAGACGAGGCCTGGTGTGCACGAGGCAGAGCGGCGGCCCCTGGAATCCACCTCCTTGGCGTCGCATCCCTGCCGCTCCCTTTCCAAGACCCCTCAGCAAGCGCGGGAGGCACTTCTAATGCAGTGTGGGCCGCTGGTCTGCCGCCCCGGGACAGATGAGGACGGGCAGCCGCACGGCAACCAAGAAGGCGGGGTGGGCTTCAGGGAAGCGGTGTCCTGACGCCCAAGCCACAGGCGATGGGATCTCCAGGCCGTGGAAACGGCCGCTCTGGCTCGGCAGGGGCGGCGGGGAGGCGGGAAGGCGGCCTGACACGGCCAGGCCCCTTTGGGCCCAAAGACAGGAGGGCTGTGAACATCCAGCACAAGGGGCACGCGGACGGGGGTGCCGAGTGGGGCTTTTTCTGCACCACTCGTCCCCCAACGGTATTTTCACCGAGGACGCTGTTGTGCCGGACGAGTTCACTGAGCCACAAGGTCTCAGTGAGGCAACGTCCTCGCCCTCACGGAGCAAGGTCCTGGGGCACCGATGACACAAGAAGATAAGAGAAATGACCACTAGTATCGTTTCGGGCGGTGGCGATGGGCTGGAAGGCAGGGGAGGGGATCAGAGGCGCTTGGATTGTAGGCTTCCGTCCTGAAGTTATGGCTGGGCTCAAAGCTGGGGTCGGGGGGTCGAGTGCGGGGTCCTAGATGTCCCTGCAGGGCTGCTCAGACACAGGATGGCACGGCACCCTCATCCCCGCCGCCCCCACCTTCCTGGGTCAAGCTGCCCCCAGCCCGGACCCCAATTCCCGTGGGAAGGGGCGGGAGCAGCTTGTAGGACGGAAACGCTGTATGTTTCCAGGAGGATACAGGCCTTTCCGGAAAGGACCCAGGACCTCGGGAAGGGAGTGGAGAGCGGAGGGGAGGCAAGGCTTTGGCCAGGCTGATGGGCGGGGAGGTGGGGAATACTCACCGAAAAAAAAGGAGCATTATCCTTTTTTTAAGAATAGCAGCAAGGATTTACTTAACCCCGATCAGGTGCCAGGCACTAACTCAAGTACCTGTCGTTTATTAACTCAGTCCATCGTCAGAGTGACCCCGCGAGGTAGAGAGGATAAGACCATTTGCTACTAAGTGTCCTAGCTGGGATTCGAACCAGGGCCGCCCGGCTTCAGGGTCCATGTCCTTGCCTCCCTCACTCTGGAGGCAGGAAGCGGTATGTCCTCAGAGCTACAACTAGTTCTGGTTGGTTGGAGCATGATGTGAAAGTGCGGGTCCCCATCCCCCTCTGGTGGCAAGACAACTTGTTTTCCTAGACTTGAGGCCGGAGGGTGGGGCGCTCGGGCTGGAGGCAGGGTAACCCAGGGCCCTAGACCAGTCAGGACGGTGGTAGCGGGGGGCAGAGCTTGGTTAAGGCTGGGATTTTGGGGGTTTTTTTATTTGAGAGACAGAGGGAGAGAGAGAGAGTCTTAAGCAGGCTCCACGCTCAGCACTGAGCCTCACTTGGGGCTCGTCGATCCCACAACCCTGGGATCATGACCTGAGCCGAAATCCAGAGTCGGTCGCTCAACCGACTGAGCCACCCAGACGCCCCAAGGCTAGGATTTTTGAGGTGCGCTGATACATACACGGGAGACGCTTTGGTGAACAGCACAAGCCAAAGGCGCAGAGAGGGGCAAAGGGGTGCAGGGAGGCCAGCCTTAGGTTCTGGAACCTCGGACGGTGTGGTCTGGGTGGCAAGCCGCAGTGGGGGAGGCAGAGGCAGAAGAGGCCGGAACTGGATGTGGGGGTCTCACGGGAAAAGCTGAGGAGATGGGGCTTTACTGCACGGTCCCCAGGGGGGTGACCCCTGGTGGGCAACAGCCACTCCGGAAGGGAGGCGCCTGGGGTGAGGGTGGCGAGGGGTGGAGAAAGGAGGCTGCATAGAGCAATGCAAGCAGTACACTTCATTTGGGGAGGCCCTGTTTCCCGTCCTTTGATGTGTGTGCAGATGAGGGAGGGACCAGAGGTCCGGCCGGAAGTGACTTGGGCACCATCATGCCAGCTTGGAAGGACAGTGTGTTCCCATTCCCGGGGCTGCTGTAACAGAGTGCCGCAAGCTGGGGGGCCCGACCAACAGAAATTCACCGTCTCTCAGTGCTGGAAGCCAGAAGGCCAAGGTAGGAGAGGGCCCTGAGGGAAATCCATTCTGGGTCTCCCCCTAGCGTCAGCGGTTGGCAGCCATCTTGGCAGTTATCAGCCTGGAGAGGCATCACCTTGATTTCTGCCTTCAGCTTCACACAGTCTTTTCCGTGTGCAAGTCTGTCTCCAAATTTACCCTTTTCTTAAAAAAAAAAAAAAAAAAAAAATGGTTTTTAATGTTTGTTTATTTTTGAGGTGGGGGGGAGGGGCACAGAGAGAGAGGGAGACACGGAATCCGAAGCAGGCTCCAGGCTCTGAGCTGTCAGCGCGGAGCCCGATGTGGGGCTTGAACCCACGATTCTTGAGATCATGATCTGAGATCATGATCTGAGCTGAAGTCGGACGCTTCACCGACAGAACCGCCCAGGCGCCCCAAATTTCATAAAGATGGCAGCCATACGGTTTAGGGCCTATGCTCATGACCCCATTATAACTTGATTATTTCTATAAAGACCCTACCTCCAAATAAGGTCTGAGGTACTGGGGGTAGGACTTCCACATCGGAATCTGAATTCTCCCCCGCAAGCTCCTCACTTTCCCCACCTCCGGCTCCCTTGATCCGCCCCCCCCCCCCCAAAACTTCTCTCCTGATTTCTTCCACCTCCACGACTGTGTCTCCAGAGAACCCTCCCGATGGCTGTGATTTCCCACTTGGCACGCTCTGGTGTCCTCCCACGCATTGGCCTCTCTCCAGCTGCAGCGAGGCGGGCTGTTGGGAAACCACTTTGTGGGCTCCCGGAGAGCAACTGCAGGCTTGAGGAGGCAGCGTGGGCTGGACTGGACTTTCCTGGGGGTGCCCCCGCCCCCCGGCTTGTGAGTGGCTCTCCGTGAGACCCCCTTAAGCCACCATGACCTTCCGTTTCTTCATCCAGCTTGTGTTTAGTGAGCACCTGCTACGTGCTGGGTGCTGGACCCTCGGAAGCAGGAGGGTCTGCTCGCCAAAAAACTCACGTCCTCTTTTTAGCGGACGCAGGGCCGCCCCGTCTTCCTCGGCGTCCTTTGCAGTCAGATGCGGCCGCGTGACCGAGCCGATGAATGGGGTGTGAGCGGAGGTGATGCGTGTGCCCTTTCTGGACAAATCTCTGTATACCCCCTTCCCCACCAGTCACGCGTGGCTCCACGCGTCGGAAAGGGCTCGAGTCCCCGAACCCGATTGTGGAGGAAAGCTAAGAGGACTGTCCACTTTGAACTGTGACACGAGCGACAAATACACCTCGATCGTGTTTAAGGCACTACCCGTTCGGGTGGGTTTCGGTCGCTGCAACAGCAATACAAGAAGAGAACAAGGCGGGTGCGACCTCTGCCATCCCGGAGCTTTCCAGTTAACGTCGGCAGTTACGACTGAGGGGAGAGGTCTGAACGAGGAGTCCAGAGAGCGCTTCATCGAGGACCTGACCTGGGCTGCCGAGTGGATGTCGGGAAAGCTTTTCCTCATCCGGAAACTGGAGAAATACTTTTATGATCTTTCAGAGCCAGAGTGAGGCCCGATGAGACCCATGTGGGCCAAAGCACTTTGAGAAGGATACATCCTGGTGATGTTGAGGGCGAATATATAGTTTCTCGGGGTTGTCTTCAGACCGGACCCGAGCCTTCC
Organism: Leopardus geoffroyi; assembly: GCF_018350155.1. NCBI lineage: Eukaryota > Metazoa > Chordata > Mammalia > Carnivora > Felidae > Leopardus > Leopardus geoffroyi. The sequence continues at coordinate 47,970,686 of NC_059330.1, forward strand.
GTGTCCTCTCCACGGCCAAGTGCTTGGGATTCAGAGCCCGGGCAGTCTCTTTGGGCATCATGACACCTGCCACCAGTGCCTGGGGCACATTTCACACATGTTCTTCCTTCTTTCCACAGCCGTAGCTCAGAGTCATCGCGGGTGCCTCCTTGCGCCTACAGGATCCGTTCGGGATCTTTCCTTTGACGGAGACCTGGTCCGTCCATTCGACCCTTTGCCCATCCTTTCTTTTAACTCAGTATTCGTGGATTGGGGCCAGGCCCCGTGGGAGCCCAAAGACGTGGCTCCTGCTGGCAAGAACTTACAGCCCAGTCGGGGAGGTGAGTGCATACATCACCCGAAAGCAAGCGAGCCGGTGACATGTGCTCTGAGGGAAGTTGGGGAGGGGGGTGGGCGGTTCATGGAGTTTCAAAGGATTAAAGAGACGTGCTGGATGGGGTGTCTGGGACAGCTCCGGGGAGTGAGCTTCTGGAAGAAAGCGCACACGGTGAGGGGAAACTGAGGCTGAAAAGGGTAGGCGGGGCTCCAGCCATGGAGGTGTCTGCATCACCCCGTGAGGGGACTGGGTCTCACGCCGTGGGCGCCGAGGCGGCCCTGGGAGCTTTCCTGCAGCTGGAGCAGGCCTCCTCCTGACTAATTCAGGTAGCCCGGGTCCCCGGGGGCTCTGCGTGTCTGTGATCTTATTTCCCGCCTGGCTGGCTGGACGGTGACCTGTTAGGCTCGCGCCCCGGCCCAGGGGCCCCTTAGGGGGGGTCTCCTGTGCCTCCCAGACCGGCCAGCTGCTGGGGGAGTGCAGGCTCCGCTCCCCCGGGGTTAACAGGCTCCCCTTCATGCTCCCCTCACATTGACGCTCTGTGAGGAGGGACGCGTTTAAACTCTGGCCCCAACTCGCAGCTTTCTGCAGCTGCCAGGAGCCTGAGGCGGGGAGGCCGTTGGGGGACCCGGGCCTCCACCTGCCTCGCCCCTCGCCCACCGTGGGCCACAAGGAGAGAGCCACGTCGAGGGGTGACGGGTTCCGACCGAGAAGAACGGCTTGCACAGCAACTTGGACCTGGACGGGCCTCCTCCCTCGGCTCTCATCTGCATAACCAGATGGCGGGGGCAGGGGCGGGGGCGTGGGGCTCTGTCTCCAAGACGCTTCTTCCTCCTCCATCTCACAGGCGAGGTGAGCTGCGAGGTCCAAAAGGGTGTCTCCCTGGAGTAGCAGGGTGTGGAAGCGGGGCCGGTGGCGCATTTGTGACAGAAGTCCCTCTGGTCGTCGGCAACGGAAGGAAGACGGCATCTGTTTCGACGGGGCGAGACTCCCGTTCAGTGCCTGCTGGGCTCCGCCTCACGCTCCTTCCCCCAGGCAGTGGGGTTCCCACGGCCCTCACACCCTGTCTCTGTAAACCAGGGACCCAGAGAGCAAAGTTACTCTGGTAAACTGGGGCCGCTCTTTAGACCTGGATTCTAAGGATCTTGGGGCTTGCACAGCTGGGCAGTGACTCGGGGTGGGGGAGGATGGGGACAGGAAGGGCGGGCCACGTGCCTGGCGCTGAGCCCATCCCGAGGCTGTGATGGACCTCCGGAGAGTACCTGTGGAGGGTGTCTTTCTCTGGGATGGGTCCCTCACACAGAGTTCTCCCCGGTGGCCACGCTTGGATGGCTCTGTCCCCGGCCGGAAATCCTGGGCACACAGTTGGCCCAAGAGCCGGGCCAGTGAGAAGCTCTTTTGAGAGTCTGGATTTGGGATCAAAAGCAGCGGAGACCCAGGGGCCAAGGGACCTTGGGGAGCTCACGAACAGGGTGTCCTCAGTGGCCTGCTGTTAAGCCGCCTCAATCCCTTGGACCCCCTACATCCAATAAAGTCCTCTTTGGGGAGGCAGCCGGAAGAAGTTGGTTTCTGTGGCTGCAACCAAGAGAATCCCAACCCCCAGCCAACTGCGCCTTCATGGGGGGGAAAGAGATTCCAACCCAGTTTTTGTGGGCTCCGGGGGCCGGTCATTCTTCATTCTTCTGGGTAAGCGTGCAATGCTTTGGCAAGACACGAAAAGGAGCCCAGTCTCCTGGGAGACCAGAGAGCCCAGGGGACAGGAGGGACACTGTGTCGGCGGACAGGAATGCCGAAGGCCGGGCCCCATGCTGCCAGGTGGAAGTCGTGTGTCCTGTGAACTTCACCCTCTCGAGGCATCAGCCCAGTTCATTACACAGCAACCCTGTTTCCTCACCTATAAAGCAGGGATAATGGACTTCACACAGTTGCCATGAGGAATAAGGAAAGGAGACCACGTGAGGCCACCAGGCAGAAGGTTCCCCATAAATGGTGGTGTCTCCTCCTACCTACTGGTGGCCAATAAACCAAGCCCTTGAGCAAAGTCTCCTCCCCCATAAGCCTTTTTTGAGGACCCCAGAGATGGCTCTTGGGCCCCCAGGCTCCACCTGCCCCCGCACCCTGGCCCTCTGGCAGGAAATGGGAGCCTGGCCTCCCTCACGCGCCATCCCGAGTCTCTCCAAGAACCCAAGCGCCAGCCTCACGCCTCCTCCAACCCTTCGCTCCAGGGCGGGCCGGGATTTTCCAGGCTTCCTGCCGAGATTCATAATTGAACAGGGCAGGGAGATTTCCCCAACCAATAGCTCGTTTTCTCTCCTAACACAGGGAAGTAAGGGGTTCAGTTATTGTCTCTGTGATCTTTCTACTCGTATCTGCTTCGTAACTGCTGCCTGGATGAAATCTCAGTACCGAGGTTCAGGGTTTATTTGTTTATTTTCTTTCTTTCTTTCTTTCTTTCTTTCTTTCTTTCTTTTAATGAGGAGCAAATACGGAGCTCCAAGGGGGGTGAAACAGCTCTCTGCAGATTCCAGGCCTTTCCGTTGGTTTGCCTCTGCAGATTTCTGGAAAGTTATGCTCCAATAACCTGAGGGTTTTAATTGAAGGGCCTGGGAGAGGGAAGGAGAATCAGAGCGGGGAATCATAAACTTTTAGAAGGGATCGTTCGGACCATCTACTTCATCCCATACACTGGACACATAAAGAGCCTGAAACCTGAGGAGGCAAAGGGCTGTTGCTGTGGTGATGGGCTGGTTGGTGCCTGGCAAGCCTAGAACTCTGTTCTCTTGACTCTGAGTTCGGTGCTCTTTTGCCCATCCCCCGCTGCCTGCTGTAATGCCAAGGTTCTCGACCGGGAGCGACTCTGCCCCCCAGGGGACCATGTCTGGAGACAGCTTTGATGGTTGTAATTTGGGGGAGCTCAGTGCCACTGGAAACTGGTGGGTAGTTTCCAGGAGGCCAGGGAGGTGACTAGGCATGTTATGATGTGCAGGGCAGCCCCTGCATCACAGAATGATCCTTCCCAGTCAACGACGCCAGGGCTCAGGGCTCGTGATGAGGAGGTGGCCCGCACAGAGCTGGGTCCTCCCTTCTCAAGTCCGTGGCAGGCATTGCTAATCAATCACAGTACTTTTCTCCCCTGATCGCAGTCTACATTCTTGTCAATGTAGTGCTCCATGCACTGCTAATGCTTTCTAAAAATTTTTAGCATCTCTTTCTTTTTGAGCAGCAGAGACAGAGCACGAACGGGAGAGGGGCAGAAAGAGAGGGAGACACAGAATCCCAAGCAGGCTCCAGGTTCCGCACTGTCAGCACGGAGCCCAACGCAGGGCTTGAACCCACAGAGCGTGAGATCAGGACCTGAGCTGAAGTCGGACGCCTAACGGACCGAGCCACCCAGGCGCCCCTTCCCTGCCCTACTGTTGATCATCTTGTGACCAGATACCACAGAGACGGTAGGTTATGAAATCCTTCGGCTTGGGTTTTAGTCCTGGCTCTGTCACACAGCTGCGTGATTCTGGGTGCAAATTCACTTCCCTGTGCCTCGTTGTTACCATCTGTGAAAGGGGATCATAAATGGGGACATCTTCAGAGAGCTGTCGGGGGGAGCAAACAAGTTAATGCAGTCTTCAAACTGTGCCAGGAACACTGTAAGTGTTTAAAACATGTGAGCTGTTATTATACTCAGCTCTGCTCTAGTGGTAAAGAGACAGAGGGCCCTACTAGAAGGGATCGGGCCAGGTTTATCTCCTATCAGGACTCACGTGGATTCTCCCTTGTCTGCGTATACGTATGCTATTGCAGTTTTCAAAATGAACAAAACCTTCCTGACTCGGTGACTCTGTTTTCTCCTAGCCCCGTTACCAAATTACAACAAAGTTGTCTCCAGACTAAAAAGGGCTGGCCTCAGTTGAGCACCCACCTCCCCTGCAAAACCCTGTGCTAAGGGTTTCCCATTTTTTCTCATTAAAGCCTTGAAAGGACCTATGGAGTAGGAGCTCCTATGAACCCATTTAACAGATGAGGAAGCCAAGGCTCTGAGAGGGCAAGTAACTGCCAGAGGTAACAGAGCCCCAAGCAGCCAAGCCAGGGCTCTGTTCCTATCTGACCCTGGCACCAGAGTTCCCATCACTGTGCCACCCTGCCTCCCTCTCCTGTTTGAGAACAGGGCAAGGGACAGAGGAAAGATGGGAGGCAGAGAGAGCCGGCGTCCTGGAGGGCACACAGCTGCCAGGCCACAAGAATTTTCTTTTCTTTTTTAAAATGTTTATTTATTTTTGAGAGAGAGAGAGCGAGAGCAGGGCGGGGGGTGGGGGGATGCAGAGAAAGAGGGAGACACAGAATCCAAAGCAGGTTCCAGGCTCTGAGCTGTCAGCACAGAGGCCGACGTGGGGCTCAAACTCACGAATCATGAGACAATGACCTGAGCCAAAGTCGGATGCCTAACCGACTGAGCCACCCAGGCGCCCCTCACCAGCATTTTCTGATGGTGCAAGTCAGCAGGTTTGTGGGGCAGGCTCCCGGGAACACACAGAGTATCCTGGGTGCTGGGGGAACAGCTCATCCTGGGCTGCCAGAAGCCAGATTGAAACCCAGTTTTTAAGACCCGTCTCACTGCCTCCGGCGCCTGGGGCCCAGGGCATCAGGTTGAAATTCTCCCTCACTTGCTTCCAGGTTACTTGGTGAGGATGCACCAAGTCGTGGGCTTAGACAGGCCTCAGAGTGCCTGGGCTAATCAGGCATAGCTGGTGGCCTGTCCCTTTGTCCCCAACCCCCAGAGCACTGGATGTCCTGCCTGGCAGCTTTCCAGGAAGGGCTTCTCTAATTTTGGACCCCGTCCCTTCCATTCTCTTTGGAGCCAGAGAGAGCATGTCAATTCCATCCCCCCTGTGCGGGGCCCTCAGGTCCCGGAAGAGAAGCTGAGTATTCACGGCCATCCAGTTCTCCTCAGTTCGGGTCTATACCCACGTTCCGAGAGCCCGCCCTATGCCAGGCTGGGCGCCGGACTACGGCGGGGAGTGAGCCAGAATCAGGCAAGCAGAGTCAGGGAAGCTGCCCATGGCACTGACCCTGCAGCTGAGCCCTGAAGGAGGATTCAGCAAGAAGAAAGGCAGGGTCGACACTGCAGACAGAGGGGCCTGCACGGCCGAGGCCCATGGGGAGGTCAGGGCATGTCTGGGGAGATACACGGAGGCTTACATATGTGGCTGGAGGTGGAGGTGATGGGGAGGAGATGGCAGGTGGTTGGGCCTGGGGGCCGCAGGGGACAGTTGAAAAGTGTACAACCAGTTATCGGACGTAATAAGGTTGCTTTAGAGGGAGGTCTGCCTCTCTCCAGGGTTGGAGGGCAGAGTGGAGGCAGGGAGGCCAGCTGGAATCCAGGCTCTGGGACAGGAGCCTCACTCAAGGTCACCCGCTGACTTGGAGCAGAGAAGAAGGATTCCCCAAGGCTAATCTGGGCCCCCATTCTTATCCATCTTCAGACTAACCAGTGATCCCCTCTGGAAAACAGCCCTGGCTTGGGAGACTTGGCCCCCAGCCTTCACTGGTCCTCCCCGGTCAGTCCCAGAGGCCACGCCCACACCCATCCAGAGCAGGGGCCCTTTCATTCCCGGGCGCAGCTCAATCAGCCTCAGCTTCCTCCAGGAGGTCAGGAGCTAAGGCCTGGGGCTTTCGTTTGCATGGAAAAGAAAACATATAATACAATATAAAAGTTAGCTTCCCTCCCTCCGAGGCACAGCAGGGCCCACAAGGGGGGTGTTGGTGGGCTGGGACGGGGCTGCTGTGAGCTAGGTGGTCACTAGGTTGGAGAAACCACCCCCCCCCTCCCCCCATACCCCGCCT